>NC_136473.1:111082958-113514869 GCF_902686455.1 Sciurus vulgaris | reverse complement strand
GGGACACAGTTCAGGGCACACAGTTCAGGTCTCAGGGCACACAGTTCAGGGCACACAGTTCAGGTCTCAGGGCACACAGTTCAGGGCACACAGTTCAGGTCTCAGGGCACACAGTTCAGGGCACACAGTTCAGGTCTCAGGGCACACAGTTCAGGGCACACAGTTCAGGTCTCAGGCACACAGTTCAGGGCACACAGTTCAGGTCTCAGGGCACACAGTTCAGGGCACACAGTTCAGGTCTCAGGGCACACAGTTCAGGGCACACAGTTCAGGTCTCAGGGCACACAGTTCAGGGCACACAGTTCAGGTCTCAGGGCACACAGTTCAGGGCACACAGTTCAGGTCTCAGGGCACACAGTTCAGGGCACACAGTTCAGGTCTCAGGGCACACAGTTCAGGGCACACAGTTCAGGTCTCAGGGCACACAGTTCAGGGCACACAGTTCAGGTCTCAGGGCACACAGTTCAGGGCACACAGTTCAGGTCTCAGGGGCACACAGTTCAGGGCACACAGTTCAGGTCTCAGGCACACAGTTCAGGTCTCAGGACACACAGTTCAGGGCACACAGTTCAGGTCTCAGGACACACAGTTCAGGGCACACAGTTCAGGTCTCAGGCACACAGTTCAGGGCACACAGTTCAGGTCTCAGGGCACACAGTTCAGGGCACACAGTTCAGGGCACACAGTTCAGTACTCAGGGCACACAGTTCAGGCACACAGTTCAGGTCTCAGGGCACACAGTTCAGGGCACACAGTTCAGGTCCAGGGCCACAGTTCAGGTCTCAGGACACACAGTTCAGGAACACAGTTCAGGTCTCAGGCACACAGTTCAGGTCTCAGGACACACAGTTCAGGGCACACAGTTCAGGTCTCAGGGCACACAGTTCAGGGCACACAGTTCAGGTCTCAGGGCACACAGTTCAGGGCACACAGTTCAGGTCTCAGGGCACACAGTTCAGGGCACACAGTTCAGGTCTCAGGGCACACAGTTCAGGGCACACAGTTCAGGTCTCAGGGCACACAGTTCAGGGCACACAGTTCAGGTCTCAGGGCACACAGTTCAGGGCACACAGTTCAGGTCTCAGGGCACACAGTTCAGGGCACACAGTTCAGGGAACACAGTTCAGGGCACACAGTTCAGGTCTCAGGACACACAGTTCAGGGCACACAGTTCAGGTCTCAGGGCACACAGTTCAGGGCACACAGTTCAGGTCTCAGGGCACACAGTTCAGGGCACACAGTTCAGGTCTCAGGGCACACAGTTCAGGGCACACAGTTCAGGTCTCAGGGCACACAGTTCAGGGCACACAGTTCAGGTCTCAGGGCACACAGTTCAGGGCACACAGTTCAGGTCTCAGGGCACACAGTTCAGGGCACACAGTTCAGGTCTCAGGGACACACAGTTCAGGGCACACAGTTCAGGTCTCAGGACACACAGTTCAGGGCACACAGTTCAGGTCTCAGGGCACCACAGTTCAGGGCACACAGTTCAGGTCTCAGGGCACACAGTTCAGGGCACACAGTTCAGGTCTCAGGGCACACAGTTCAGGGCACACATGTTCAGGTCTCAGGGCACACAGTTCAGGGCACACAGTTCAGGTCTCAGGGCACACAGTTCAGGTCTCAGGACACACAGTTCAGGGAACACAGTTCAGGTCTCAGGACACACAGTTCAGGTCTCAGGACACACAGTTCAGGGCACACAGTTCAGGTCTCAGGGCACACAGTTCAGGGCACACAGTTCAGGTCTCAGGGCACACAGTTCAGGGCACACAGTTCAGCTCTCAGGGCACACACTTCAGGGCACACAGTTCAGGTCTCAGGGCACACAGTTCAGGGCACACAGTTCAGGTCTCAGGGCACACAGTTCAGGGCACACAGTTCAGGTCTCAGGGCACACAGTTCAGGTCTCAGGGCACACAGTTCAGGGCACACAGTTCAGGTCTCAGGGCACACAGTTCAGGTCTCAGGACACACAGTTCAGGGCACACAGTTCAGGTCTCAGGACACACAGTTCAGGGCACACAGTTCAGGTCTAGGACACACAGTTCAGGGCACACAGTTCAGGTCTCAGGACACACAGTTCAGGGCACACAGTTCAGGTCTCAGGACACACAGTTCAGGGCACACAGTTCAGGTCTCAGGGCACACAGTTCAGGGCACACAGTTCAGGTCTCAGGACACACAGTTCAGGGCACACAGTTCAGGTCTCAGGACACACAGTTCAGGTCTCAGGACACACAGTTCAGGGCACACAGTTCAGGTCTAGGACACACAGTTCAGGTCTCAGGACACACAGTTCAGGTCTCAGGGCACACAGTTCAGGTCTCAGGGCACACAGTTCAGGTCTCAGGGCACACAGTTCAGGGCACACAGTTCAGGGCACACAGTTCAGGTCTCAGGACACACAGTTCATGGCACACAGTTCAGGTCTCAGGACACACAGTTCAGGGCACACAGTTCAGGTCTCAGGGCACACAGTTCAGGGCACACAGTTCAGGTCTAGGACACACAGTTCAGGGCACACAGTTTCAGGTCTCAGGACACACATGTTCAGGGAACACAGTTCGGTCTCAGGCCACACAGTTCAGGGCACACAGTTCAGGTCTCAGGCACACAGTCATGGCACACAGTCAGGTCTCAGGACACCACAGTTCAGGGGCACACAGTTCAGGTCTCAGGACACACAGTTCTGGGCACCCAGGTCTCAGGTCTCAAGGCACACAGTTCAGGTCTCAGGACACACAGTTCAGGGCACACAGTTCAGGTCTCAGGACACACAGTTCAGGGCACACAGTTCAGGTCTCAGGACACACAGTTCAGGGCACACAGTTCAGGTCTCAGGGCACACAGTTCAGGTCTCAGGCACACAGTTCAGGGCACACAGTTCAGGTCTCAGGTCACACAGTTCAGGGCACACAGTTCAGGTCTCAGGGCACACAGTTCAGGGCACACAGTTCAGGTCTCAGGCACACAGTTCAGGGCACACAGTTCAGGTTCTCAGGGCACACAGTTCAGGGCACACAGTTCAGGTCTCAGGGCACACATTTCAGGGCACACAGTTCAGGTCTCAGGGCACACAGTTCAGGTCTCAGGACACCCAGTTCAG
Source organism: Sciurus vulgaris (assembly GCF_902686455.1). Classification (NCBI taxonomy): domain Eukaryota; kingdom Metazoa; phylum Chordata; class Mammalia; order Rodentia; family Sciuridae; genus Sciurus; species Sciurus vulgaris. The sequence goes on along the minus strand of NC_136473.1, from coordinate 113,511,760 downwards.
GGAACACAGTTCAGGTCTCAGGACACACAGTTCAGGTCTCAGGACACACAGTTCAGGGCACACAGTTCAGGGCACACAGTTCAGGGCCACACAGTTCAGGTCTCAGGGCAACAGTTCAGGGGCACACAGTTCAGGTCTCAGGGCACACAGTTCAGGGCACACAGGTCAGGTCTCAGGGCACACAGTTCAGGGCACACAGTTCAGGTCTCAGGGCACACAGTTCAGGTCTCAGGACACACAGTTCAGGGCACACAGTTCAGGTCTCAGGCACACAGTTCAGGGCACACCAGTTCAGGTCTCAGGGCACACAGTTCAGGGCACACAGTTCAGGTCTCAGGGCACACAGTTCAGGGCACACAGTTCAGGTCTCAGGGCACACAGTTCAGGGCACACAGTTCAGGTCTCAGGGCACACAGTTCAGGGCACACAGTTTCAGGTCTCAGGGCACACAGTTCAGGGCACACAGTTCAGGTCTCAGGGCACACAGTTCAGGGCACACAGTTCAGGTCTAGGACACACAGTTCAGGGCACACAGTTCAGGTCTCAAGGCACACAGTTCAGGTCTCAGGACACACAGTTCAGGGCACACAGTTCAGGTCTCAGGACACACAGTTCAGGGCACACAGTTCAGGTCTCAGGACACACAGTTCAGGGCACACAGTTCAGGTCTCAGGGCACACAGTTCAGGGCACACAGTTCAGGTCTCAGGGCACACAGTTCAGGGCACACAGTTCAGGTCTCAGGGCACACAGTTCAGGGCACACAGTTCAGGTCTCAGGCACACAGTTCAGGTCTCAGGACACACAGTTCAGGGCACACAGTTCAGGTCTCAGGACACACAGTTCAGGGCACACAGTTCAGGTCTCAGGGCACACAGTTCAGGGCACACAGTTCAGGTCTCAGGGCACACAGTTCAGGGCACACAGTTCAGGTCTCAGGGCACACAGTTCAGTTCTCAGGGCACACAGTTCAGGGCACACAGTTCAGGTCTCAGGCACACAGTTCAGGGCACACAGTTCAGGTCTCAGGGCACACAGTTCAGGGCACACAGTTCAGGTCTCAGGGCACACAGTTCAGGGCACCACAGTTCAGGTCTCAGGGCACACGAGTTCAGGGCACACAGTCAGGTCTCAGACACACAGGTTCAGGTCTCAGGGCACACAGTTCAGGGCACACAGTTCAGGTCTCAGGGCACACAGTTCAGGGCACACAGTTCAGGTCTCAGGGCACACAGTCAGGGCACACAGTCAGGTCTCAGGGCACACAGTTCAGGGCACACAGTTCAGGTCTCAGGGCACACAGTTCAGGGCACACAGTTCAGGTCTCAGGGCACACAGTTCAGGGCACACAGTTCAGGTCTCAGGGCACACAGTTCAGGGCACACAGTTCAGGTCTCAGGGCACACAGTTCAGGGCACACAGTTCAGGTCTCAGGACCACACAGTTCAGGGCACACAGTTCAGGTCTCAGGCAACACAGTTCAGGGCACACAGTTCAGGTCTCAGGGCACACAGTCAGGGCACACAGTTCAGGTCTCAGGGCACACAGTTCAGGGCACACAGTTCAGGTCTCAGGGCACCAGTTCAGGGCACACAGTTCAGGTCTCAGGGCACACAGTTCAGGTCTCAGGACACACAGTTCAGGGAACACAGTTCAGGTCTCAGGACACACAGTTCAGGTCTCAGGACACACAGTTCAGGGCACACAGTTCAGGTCTCAGGGCACACAGTTCAGGGCACACAGTTCAGGTCTCAGGGCACACAGTTCAGGGCACACAGTTCAGGTCTCAGGGCACACAGTTCAGGGCACACTGTTCAGGTCTCAGGGCACACAGTTCAGGGCACACAGTTCAGGTCTCAGGGCACACAGTTCAGGTCTCAGGACACACAGTTCAGGGACACAGTTCAGGTCTCAGGACACACAGTTCAGGTCTCAGGGCACACAGTTCAGGGCACACAGTTCAGGTCTCAGGGCACACAGTCAGGGCACACAGTTCAGGTCTCAGGGCACACAGTTCAGGGCACACAGTTCAGCTCTCAGGGCACACACTTCAGGGCACACAGTTCAGGTCTCAGGGCACACAGTTCAGGGCACACAGTTCAGGTCTCAGGGCACACAGTTCAGGGCACACAGTTCAGGTCTCAGGGCACACAGTTCAGGTCTCAGGGCACACAGTTCAGGGCACACAGTTCAGGTCTCAGGGCACACAGTTCAGGTCTCAGGACACACAGTTCAGGGCACACAGTTCAGGTCTCAGGACACACAGTTCAGGGCACACAGTTCAGGTCTAGGACACACAGTTCAGGGCACACAGTTCAGGTCTCAGGACACACAGTTCAGGGCACATAGTTCAGGTCTCAGGACACACAGTTCAGGGCACACAGTTCAGGTCTCAGGGCACACAGTTCAGGGCACACAGTTCAGGTCTCAGGACACACAGTTCAGGGCACACAGTTCAGGTCTCAGGACACACAGTTCAGGTCTCAGGACACACAGTTCAGGGCACACATTTCAGGTCTAGGACACACAGTTCAGGTCTCAGGACACACAGTTCAGGTCTCAGGGCACACAGTTCAGGTCTCAGGGCACACAGTTCAGGTCTCAGGGCACACAGTTCAGGGCACACAGTTCAGGTCTCAGGGCACACAGTTCAGGTCTCAGGACACACAGTTCATGGCACACAGTTCAGGTCTCAGGACACACAGTTCAGGGCACACAGTTCAGGTCTCAGGGCACACAGTTCAGGGCACACAGTTCAGGTCTCAGGGCACACAGTTCAGGGCACACAGTTCAGGTCTCAGGACACACAGTTCAGGGAACACAGTTCAGGTCTCAGGACACACAGTTCAGGTCTCAGGACACACAGTTCAGGTCTCAGGACACACAGTTCAGGGCACACAGTTCAGGTCTAGGACACACAGTTCTGGGCACACAGTTCAGGTCTCAAGGCACACAGTTCAGGTCTCAGGACACACAGTTCAGGGCACACAGTTCAGGTCTCAGGACACACAGTTCAGGGCACACAGTTCAGGTCTCAGGACACACAGTTCAGGGCACACAGTTCAGGTCTCAGGGCACACAGTTCAGGGCACACAGTTCAGGTCTCAGGGCACACAGTTCAGGGCACACAGTTCAGGTCTCAGGGCACACAGTTCAGGGCACACAGTTCAGGTCTCAGGGCACACAGTTCAGGGCACACAGTTCAGGTCTCAGGGCACACAGTTCAGGGCACACAGTTCAGGTCTCAGGGCACACAGTTCAGGGCACACAGTTCAGGTCTCAGGGCACACAGTTCAGGGCACACAGTTCAGGTCTCAGGGCACACAGTTCAGGTCTCAGGACACACAGTTCAGGGAACACAGTTCAGGTCTCAGGACACACAGTTCAGGTCTCAGGACACACAGTTCAGGGCACACAGTTCAGGTCTCAGGGCACACAGTTCAGGGCACACAGTTCAGGTCTCAGGGCACACAGTTCAGGGCACACAGTTCAGGTCTCAGGGCACACAGTTCAGGGCACACAGTTCAGGTCTCAGGGCACACAGTTCAGGGCACACAGTTCAGGTCTCAGGGCACACAGTTCAGGGCACACAGTTCAGGTCTCAGGGCACACAGTTCAGGGCACACAGTTCAGGTCTCAGGGCACACAGTTCAGGGCACACAGTTCAGGTCTCAGGACACACAGTTCAGGGCACACAGTTCAGGTCTCAGGGCACACAGTTCAGGGCACACAGTTCAGGTCTCAGGGCACACAGTTCAGGGCACACAGTTCAGGTCTCAGGGCACACAGTTCAGGGCACACAGTTCAGGTCTCAGGGCACACAGTTCAGGGCACACAGTTCAGGTCTCAGGGCACACAGTTCAGGGCACACAGTTCAGGTCTCAGGACACACAGTTCAGGTCTCAGGACACACAGTTCAGGGCACACAGTTCAGGTCTCAGGGCACACAGTTCAGGGCACACAGTTCAGGTCTCAGGGCACACAGTTCAGGGCACACAGTTGAGGTCTCAGGGCACACAGTTCAGGGCACACAGTTCAGGTCTCAGGGCACACAGTTCAGGGCACACAGTTCAGGTCTCAGGGCACACAGTTCAGGGCACACAGTTCAGGTCTCAGGGCACACAGTTCAGGTCTCAGGGCACACAGTTCAGGGCACACAGTTCAGGTCTCAGGGCACACAGTTCAGGTCTCAGGACACACAGTTCAGGGCACACAGTTCAGGTCTCAGGACACACAGTTCAGGGCACACAGTTCAGGTCTAGGACACACAGTTCAGGGCACACAGTTCAGGTCTCAGGACACACAGTTCAGGGCACATAGTTTAGGTCTCAGGACACACAGTTCAGGGCACACAGTTCAGGTCTCAGGGCACACAGTTCAGGGCACACAGTTCAGGTCTCAGGACACACAGTTCAGGGCACACAGTTCAGGTCTCAGGACACACAGTTCAGGGCACACAGTTCAGGTCTAGGACACACAGTTCAGGTCTCAGGACACACAGTTCAGGGCACACAGTTCAGGTCTAGGACACACAGTTCTGGGCACACAGTTCAGGTCTCAGGGCACACAGTTCAGGGCACACAGTTGAAGTTGCAGGACACAGAGTTCAGGTTTCAGGGCACACAGTTCTGGTCTAAGTGGAAAAAGGTTGATTTTGTAATTGGTGCTCTGATAAAATAGGTGTGTATTGTTTAGGAAAATTTTTGAATAGAAAATTAATCAATAGTGAGCATCAAAGAAAGAGGTAGTCTCTGGGATTTGTACGGATTCACTACAAACAGCTCACACACTTTGAAAGCCGTGATTTTTAGACTGACAGGACAGGTAAATGTAACAGACCCATTGTGACAAGACACGTATAAAGTGATATCCTTATAAATTAGATGAAGAAATGTGAATTGACTGAAATTCAATTATATGAATTTCCTTAAAATTCTAATAAAAATACACATTCCTGGGCAGATACTAACAGGCAGGTACTAAGCCTGTAATAATTTTGACATTGAACACAGGTAACGTTTGTCTACAGATTTTGTACTTCACAGGCACTTAAACCTTTTTACGATTCACGTGGCCTCCCAGTCTGTTGGCTTAGTCCCCTCTCATTGAACATTTTTGGTGATTATCTGGGAATATCAAGTCTCCAATTATGGGTGACAGAAAACTGAAAGAACCAAACTGCGTTGGATTGTTTGAATCAGAGGCATTGTGGAATGTTCCCGTGGTCTTCACCCTGCTCTAACCACCCCAGAAACGTCTCAAGAAAGTTGGGAGGACAGACGTAACAGGAAAGCAGGATGGTTCTGGCAAGGACGCCTGGAAGCACCATGGAGTCTCCGCGGCCAGTCTGTGTGGAAGTGGTGTGGGGGACCTGGGTGGGTCATCTGTCCCTGCCCCAGGTACGGCCCCTGAAGCCAAGGGGTCAGGGAGAGGGGGCTGGGGAAGTGGAGGGTCCTGCAGAAGCAGCGATGGGTCCCCGCGGGGTGGGATGCCCCCGGGGGGCGTGAGCGCCTCAGGCACATCTCCAGCACAGGGGCCATCGCGGAAAGCACAGGACAGGACGGCCACTGTGAGCCGCTGGAGGCACAGCCTCCCCTCAGGAACCCCCCAGGCCCTGCTGGGAGCCCTCCTTCTTCCTCTGGCGGAGGCTCAGAGAGCAGGCTGGGGCTACAGGCCGCTCCCCAGTGCCCCGGCCTTGCCTCTCCCCGCACTCCTGCAGGAGTGAGCCAGGGGCTGTCCTGCGCGCTCCCTCCTCTGACTGCAACTCCCAGCCTGGATTTGGGGGTGCCTAGGGCCTTGTCCTCCAATGAGGGTGCATTACCCCAGCACAGCCCTCACTACTGGTGACGAGTGCCAGCATTGGTCCTGTCCCCTTGACCACCGTCCGGCACGGGTGGCTGTGGTGGTCTCAGCTGCATCTCAGGGCCCGCAGCCCCTCTTCCATTGGTCCTGGGGCCAGCAGAGCTCTGCCTGCTTCAGACCTCTTCCTCCATCTCTCCCCTCAGCACAGGAGGTCTGGGGCCCACGTTCCTGTGCAGGATGAAGAGGGAAGGGAATGCTGGCAGAGCAGGCAGAAGATGGGGGCCGGGGCCTGGAAACAGCCCGGCATCTTGCCCTTGTTACTAATAATCCTCCCAAAATCACCGAATGGTTTCTAGGCATTAAAGTTATCGTTTGCCATAAACCCCTTGTCTGTTTTCTGGAGAGTTTAATATATTGCAGGAAGCTTCACCCATAAAAGGTGACGGCTGTGCTCCTGTGAGTGAGCCCGGCGTCTGTGACTTATGACCTTCATAAACGTGAGTGGGTCTCGCGAGCGGGCCCATCAGTCTTTGGAGTGACTCTGCTTCCTAGTAAAACATCTCACTGTGCACACTGCTGCCAGCGGGCTCCCAGCTGCGCAGGCCCGTCTTGCTGCTCCTGCTCCCTTCTCCTGCTCCATGTTTGATCATCTTTCTTCCAGACCCAGACTGAGGCCCAGAGGGTCCTTTCTGCTCTTCAGGGCTGCAGCCCTGCTCAGCTCCTGGCTCCCTGGACCTGGAAGCCGCGGGATCGTGCATTGCATTCATCACCGGCTGTTCCGGGCACTCTCCTTCCCAGAACTGGAGAGCGTCTGCCCGGGAGAGTCCTCCAAGTGGGAGGCTCGCAGTGCCCGGCAGGCTGCAGGGGCTCCATCAGAAGAGACCTTGTCGCCTGGCGGGGCGCCAGGCCTGACACCCGTCCAGCCAAGGACAGGTGCTCTCGGGGCAGGCGGAGCCACAGGAGCATGCTCCTGCCAGCAGCGTCCAGCCTGGGCTGCCTGGGCTGCCCTGCCTGTGTGACACTAGGAAGACGACTTGGCTTTCCTGAGCCTGGGTTTCCATGGGCACGGCTGGCCTCTGCCCCTACCTCAATATTGTCGCGAAGAGCAAACCAAACGCCTTACCAACCCGGGAAGCCACAACCCGCACATGGGTCAGAACACATGGTGGCTATTTGTCAATTAAAAGTAAATTTTAAAACACTGAAAGTAATCAGCAAACCCCCAGAGAGCTGGCAGTGTCTCTGTGGTCAGGAGTGACGGGTGAGGGGCTCACAGGACCGAGTGTAACTGGCAGGTCCGTGGAAAGGATCGGAGGGAGAAGGACCAGGTGGGGCTGGGGGCTGTTCCCAGAGCCCTGGAGGCCAGTCGCAGGACAGCTCGGTTCACTTCCACTTCAACATTAGTTCACTGGCCAGCGCACTGGGCGCAGCTGAGCTGGAGACACGTTGGTCAGCAAGGTGAGGGCCTCCACCCTCGAGTAGCTTCATAGAGGGGCAGCTGCCTCCTGGTCCACTAGGGGTGACCAGTTCCTCAGCTCGAATGGGGCCCAGTGGGTCTCCTGCACCAATGGACATGCGGGAGGCTTCTCTGCGCAGAGCCGTGGGTCATTGGACGGCAGCTCCGCAGCCTCCCGCTCCTTCCTTGGCCTTCCACCCTCTCTGCAGCTGGTACTGCGGCCACCATGTGTTCTAAACACAGAAGCAAGGGCCCCCTGGCCATTGGCAGCTCGTTCAGAATTACCTTCAGATCTGCCTCTCAGAACACGTCTCATGGAGGCAGAAGAACAGGAAGAGGAGGAGCAGAGAAAACGTAGCAGGCGTGGATGGGAGGCTTCCTGGGAAGACCCGTGGCCTGCCTTGAAGACTTCACCCGCGTCTGTGGCTCTGGGCCCTGGAGGTGCTTCCTGCCCACCCGACAAGCCCGGGCATGAAGACTGGTCTCAGGAGCACAAGCACTACCACTGGGACAAGAGGAAAAGAGCAACCATGCCATGCGCAAGGGGGATGGGGAGACGTGGGCAGAGCCCACACCAAACAAAGCAGAGGAAACCAGTCTGGCCGTGGGAGAGACGCTCAACCATCCCTGAGCTCACGTCTCGCCCGAGCAGCTACACAGGAGGGTCAGCTGTCACTGCGTAACAAGGCAAGCCCTCAGCCCTGCTGGACGCCGTCTGGCAGCTCAACGCCCAAAGTTCCTAGAGTTCCACTCTCCCTCTTCTCAGTCTCTGTTTCACTCTGATATTCTTAGATACTCTTAAATGTCCTTCAGGGGCAAATTTGAAATGAATGTCAAATTCCATCACATCCATGGGTGGTAGGATATAATTATTTGCATTAGTGTGTTTAGAAAACAATATGAACTTTGATCCAGGATGATGAACACACTGGCAGAGAGGCAGGAGGATACCTGGACCAGCGGCACCAAGCACTTGGAACTTGCTAAAGTGCAAATTGTCAGAACCCACTTCAGACCTGCTGACTTGGAGTCCGGGCTGGGTCCCGGAGATCTGTCTTAATGAGCTCTCCAGGTGCTGCTGATATTAAAGATTGAGAACCACTGTTCCAAGCTCCAGCTTAGACCTTTCTTCCTCCTTGGGTCCCCAACTGGCCTGGAATCCTCACGACCACGGCAGAGATGCAGCAGAGAGAGCAGAAACAGGTAGCACCTCTTGGGGCCTAGATAGACAGCTGTCCCTGAGGGACTGCCCCTTCTGCTGCTAAGGCAAGTGACATACCAGGGCCCTGGGGCCAGGAAGGGATGAGGAGCTGAGACCAGGAAAGCCTCAGACTTCACTGAAACATCAGGGTGGCATTTGACGGACGATGCTGCGCTTTCTCAACAGGGTCTCTGTTAGACCTCACAACCCCACTTTGAGGCAGGAGGTCCCTCACCTAACCGATGAAGCAAGGAGGCTCCAAGATGACCAGGTCGAGGCCACAGAGCTAACAAGGCCAGGTCACCCAGTCCATCACATCAAACTTCTAGCCTGAGAAGCCCCCAGGGACAGACCTGGGTCCTTCTCATGTCCACTTCCATGATCCTTTTCAGTTCCAACGCACAGTGCAGTATAGACCCCAGAGTCCTTTTGCACCAAGGAGAAGCAGAGACGGGGAATGCCTTAACATAAGTAGCCTCACATGAACAGCTCACGCTCTTCAGGCCAATGTCTCCCCATGAGCTTGAGTTTCTTTCAATAAGAACCGTGTCCTCAAAATTGCATAAAGGGGTTTCCCACAGTCCCGTCCGTGACTGTGATTCTGCTGGAGCCTCAGGAGCCGGTTGGGTTGAAGAACAGCACAGGAAGCAAAGAACGAGACAGCAGAGCTTTCTGGCTCAGCCGAAGGCCCGTTTCAGGAGGAGACCGTGAGGACGGAAACCAGACCAGGAGGAAATGGAGGCGGGCGTGACGCTGCCTAGCCACGGGAGCCTCAGCGAAGCCGAGGGCCTCCTGCTGTCTCACTGGGGAATCTCACTCAGACTAGTCCTGTTCTCAACAGTCCAGCAGGTTAAATGAGAAAAAGGGTGTTGAACAACTCGTACCGTGTGTGGAGACCCGTTTTCCCTCCCCGTGGAGGGCAAGCAGGCCCCTCCGGCAGCCCCCTCCCTGCCCCGCTAACCTAAGACACCTGGGTGCCATGGCAGAGAAATACGACCAACGCGGGCCTCGTCCCTGGGGAGCTGGCTGCACACCTTAATTATTGCTAGCAAGGTGAGACTTTAATAGCTCTGCTTGAAATTGATGAGCCTCCTGTTCCCTGGAAGCCCTGCAGGCGCCACCTGACATCCTGCGGAAAAGGACTGGGTTGCAGTGGTGCCGGCCTCCGTGGCAGGCAGGGCCCGTCAGAAGACAGGCTGCCCTTGGGCAGCGACTTTTCCAAGGGACCGGAAGTCTGTTGGAGTCCGTGTGTCCATCCACGGCATTTCCACCTTTCTAAACAGGACAGGAACACCATCCCTGCCCACTGAAGGCCAGTGGGAGGACGCCCAGGAGCAGCGCAGCGGGGCTCTGCCTTCTCTGGGGCCACTGGCTGCTTTACCTGCATTTCTACTCCAGGGACTGAGCACAGAACACGTGGCCGGGCCTGGGAGGGCAGGGGACGGGGCAGGGGCGTACTCCAGCTATGGCCCCACATCATGAAACAAGAGGCAGCACAAGCCCAGGAGGGCGGAAACAGAGGCCCCATCTTTCTCAAGAGTCAGCCCCTGGGCGAAGGGCCAGCTTGGGGTGAGGGCGTCCAGGTCCGGGGGCGTGGAAGGAGGGGAGGTGAGGCTGCTGAAACGCAGACCTTATTTTCCAAGTGGCCACACAGTCACAGCCTAACCCAGTAACAAACCGCTTCCCAGGAACCCGATGCACTGAGGTCTTTCAGGGAGCCCAGTCCACGGATCCAAGTTCACATCCTACCTCCCTGCACGTCGCACTCCGTGTGGGTGGAAACCAGGAGACAAAGGGAGCGGAGAGGGCAGATCACCTGACGTGTCCGCAGGCGTGTCTGACATTACTGTGGGTTTGCACCGCAGAGTGGCAAGGCGCACAGGTAATGCCCAAAGGTGCAGCACTGGGGAGTCCAAGCATTGGGACTGGCGGCTCGCCTCCCAGCCTGGAGGTGGCCCTGCTCAGAGGCTCCCTTGCTGAATTGTCTCAGTGAGGTAGCACCTTCACAGCTAAGATTTCTTTAGGTTCGGCAGGGAAAAAACAGTATTGAAGACATTCCTGAAAAAATGACATGAAGCTTTTGCTAAAGAAGTCCGTTGGCATCAGGAGTCACACCACCATAGAGAATAAAGGCATTGCTCCAGGCAGGAGCTTCTGCAAAGGAGCAGAATAAACGCAGGCAGTTGGAAAAGAAGCCAGTCCTACTCAAAGCCAAAACCCACAGACATGGTCGTAGCCAGGGTTTCCCAGAAAGCAGAACCTGAGGCCAGAACCCGAGGATGAAGACTTCACCATGGACTGTGAGCATTGGCCAGCAAGGGGAGTGGACCTCGGCAGGGATGGAGTGAGACCGAGGCTTTTGCTGTCCAGGAGACAGCCGGCTCCCAGGACCACATCTGCGCACATGGCCAGGGCAGCAGCAGGAGGAGGAGCAGGCACTGGGCTGCTGGCCCTTCCCTTGGTGGTCCAGGTTCAGCTGCAGGGAGGAACCCTGTTCTTCCTGGTCACTTGTCCCTGGGCAGCTGGAGAAGGGAGCAGCACGGGCCAGGAGTGAAGACGCATGAGGACAGGGGCCGTGCACAGAAGGCAGGAGCCAGCGCAGCCACTGCCTGGCCAAGGCGCCCCAGACAGGTCCGAGAGGGCCTGGGGACAGAACAGTCCCTGTCAAGTTCTTAGATGATCATTTAGCTACTACCTCAGTCAGAGAGTGGGCTGTCCGGTAGTCTGGATGCTTACTGAAATCAGGATAATTCTTAACAGTAAGTGAAGAGTGGGTGAGGTAGGCACGCGTGTGTCACTGTCCCTACAGCGTGGGAGGAAGCTTCTTTCCTGTTGAGGGTCAGTGTTCTTGACATCAGAGAGGGTAACGAGAAAGACTCTTGTGAGCAGCAAGCAGCAACCTGGTCACTAGGAATGACAGTCAACACTTTCAGGGGCCCCATGGTGAGCAAGGTTGTGTTTTAGAATTTGGCTTTGAACTTCACTTGCAGTTGCAGCCAAAACACAGAGAAGCTGAGTCTCCGGCCCTCAGACTCACAGCAGCCGACTGCTTGGACTGAGATTCACATTACAGGGTCTGACTCTGAAGCACAGTCTTAAACCTTATATAGGTTTGACGTTTTGTTAGAAAATAAAATTGCAGTTACTTCTCTGGTCTAATATTCATGCCCATTTCTGAGAAGTTCTGACATTTCCTTGAAGCGAAATTAGGAATGCATTTATTTCCCAAATAATATCCTAACACTACGGCCTCTGGGAAACAGTGCACTGTAGAATTACCATAAAAGGGACCCATGTCACAACTTCAATCTCAGCAGTGGGGGGTGATGACCTGTCCCCATCGGGGGGCATGGCCACACCCCAGAAAACACCTCAGTGACTCGGAAGCAATTCTGCTGTGCAGGACAGTGCAGGCTTCAGCCCATGCTGGTCCCCAGACCTGGACACACAGTGAGCAAAGGGCAGCGGGGCCTGGGGTCCGGACAAAGCGCAGAGAGTGCCTGTGAGCCAGGGGCCTCCAGCTGCGTCCACGAGACGCCCCGCCCCGCCAGACCTGCCGCTGCGGGCGAGTTTTTCCTGCTCTTCATGCTCCACAGATGTCCCTCTCGCAATCCAGAGGCGTCCACGCATCCCAAGGTGAGCCGGTGACTCCCCTCACCGCTGGCAGTCTGCAGGCCATGCGTGTGACGCTGGGAGGATGGGGCTCTCGCGCCCGGGGCCTCCCCGCAGCTCCTCCCCTGCCCCCCGCCCCTGCTGTCTGCACCTGGGCACCAGTGCTGGGCCCCGGGCTCTGGGGACCCTCCTGGGTCCTGGGCTTCCTGCCCCAGTGGACAAGGATGCCTTTCTCTACAGCCTGCCTCTGGGACGGAGAGGGCCTGAGAGCACTTCCCTGGGCGGCCGGCCCACTAGCCACTTCCCATGCACCTCTCCAGAGGGAAGGAGGCTTGATGGGACATTTAAGCCCCTGAAAGCAAGGGCTGGTTTGTGAACCAGGAAGCAAAGCTCCTCACCTCAGATCCTTGCTTCCTCTCACCTGGGACAGTGGCCTCGGGCCAGGGTCTCCACCCAGCCTCCTGCTGCCCTCGTCATGGCCATCTGTGAGCCCCCAGCTGGAGCAGGCGCCTGGCATTTCTGGATGCACCGAACACGCAGGGCAACTGCTTCCTCTTTCCGAGGAGCCCCTGTATCCCTGGGACCAGATTAGCCTCAGTGGAAGGCAGGCAGTCCCCACCCTCCAGCCGCAGCAGAGCAGCTGACGCGATCCTGGGTCCCGCGATGAAAATGTGTTTACAGGACCTTCTGTGGCAGCGTGAGCGAGCACCTGGGAAGTCCCTCCCGTCTTTCCTCCTCCTTCGGGCCTCCACCGGAACGTGCAGGCTGGAACCTCAGACACACGGCTGGACCATGGGGTCTGCAGGGGCAGGGTTCTAGCTAAGGGTGGCAAAGAAGAGAGAGGGAGGGCCTGGTTCCTAGTCAAGGCGAGTCCTGGTGCCACCCTCTTCAAGTCGTCAAGGCTGGTTTGCCTGTCTCTGCAGCAGCAGCAAACCCACCTGAGATGGTGCCGGAGTGAGAGAAGGCGCCATCATGCGTGCTCTCAACAGATGGCTCAGGACCCAACGGCGTCCGGTGGCAGGTCAGGAGAGCACCAGCCCTCTGGTGCCCGCCTCTTCCCTCGGCTGGTCCCCGTCTGGACTTCACGACTCACCGTCCTGGCGCCCCAGTGTTTGTCCTCCTGGCTCAGTTCCCTAGCATCGTGGCCTCTAGATTCTCAGGTGCTGCTGCAGAGGCAGAGGCCCTTCCCCATCCGCGTGGGTAGGGTCCGGTCGCGTGTACGACATGCACACCCATGTCCTTTCCTCTCCTACCTTACCTGTGGGCCTGTGGGTCGCTTCTGGCATTGGCTGCTGTGGATACACAGGGATGGCCTTGGAGTCCAGCTGTGTTCTCGAGGCCCTGATCTCTGCTCCCATGGGTGTGTCCAGAGGTGACACTGCTGCCTCCCCCAGCAGCTCCTTGTCATTTCTGGAGGACCAGGCTGTGCCCTGCAGCGCTGCCCCAGCTCCTGAGCCTGCGCTCAGCTGCTCCCCAGGCCCTCCTGGTGCTCATCCTGCTGTCTGTCAGCAGCCGCCCAGGCGGGAAGCTTTGATTCCCTGACGGCTGGGTGGTGAGTGCCCGCCACTGCGCATCCTGTGGATGCCCCTTCAGTTATCTGCCCATTTGTAAGCAGCGATTACAGAATCGCTGCTTCCGAGTCGTATACACTTGGGACATTGGCTCCGTACCAGATACCCAAGTGGATTGTTTCTCCCTCCCTGGGTTCACCTTTCCATCTCATGGGCTGTTGCCCTGCTCTGCAGAAGCCTGTCCTTTCGCTTCTCTCTCGAGTCTTCTTTGGCCTTTGGAGCCACATGCGAGGACCTTTGCAAAGGCCGACGTTCGGAAGACCCCACCCTCCCCAGGAGGTCCTTCAGAGTCTCGGGTCTGACATCCACATCTGCCACCCACTTTGAGCTGCTCTTCCCACCTGGTGAGAGGTCAGGGTCCCACATCCTTGTTTTCTGCACTGGGTCTCTGGTGTTCCACTTTATGGAATAGACTCTTTCCCACGCGAATTGTCTGCACCTGTCGAAGACCTGCTGATGGCTTGTTTCTGAGTACGGGGGCCGTGATCCACACTCTTCACACCACGTTGTCTTTTGGCTTGTTTTTAGTACCACCCCGTTTTGACTAGTGGAGCTTTGTCATGTATTTTAAAATCATGAAGTACGATGCCTCCAGCTTTGTCCTTCTTGCTCAAAATTGCTTTATTTGGAGACTTTTATGATTCTATATTAACTTTAGAATGAGTTTTTCTATTACTGAGAAAACTACAATTGGCATTTTGATAGAATTGAATCTACCTATTTATCTGTGATCCTTTGGGTATGGGTAACCTGGAAAATCACTTTTCTCCCCAGATTCCTGAGCTTGCAGTCATCATTTTATCGCAAAAGCCTCCTGTTCCCTTCTCCTCTTCCGAACATGTGCATATGGCTCACTTGATGTGTCCGAAAGTCCCACAGGTGGTCCTAAGTATCTGCACCTTTGTGTGCCCCTCTCCCTGGGTGCTCTCAACCCCCTGGAGTCCCACCCACGGTTCTTCCACTGGACGGATTCTGCTGTCAAAGCTCACTTTGTTCTCCAGCTGCAGAATTTGCTCATTTCTCTTTCATGGTTTCGATCTCTGTTGAACTTCTCATTGTTGTTCATCTATTGATTTTTAAAATTTTGTTTGGTTTTGTCTGTGTTCCCTTGTGGTTCACTGAGTTTCTTTAAAACGCTTGTCTTGCGTTTCCATCAGACCACGTAGACCTCCGTTTCTGCAGGGTGAGCTTGAGGGCTTCTCTCTGCTCCCTGGTGGGGCACATCCCCCTGGCTCTCCCTGACCCTTTGCAGACTCAAGTCGGTGTGTCCATATTCCAAGTCCTCATCATTCCAGTCTCTACGTAGCAGCTTCACGTTAGAGGACATCATCTGTCGCCACAGCCAGAGAGTCTGTAAGGGCTGACCAGTGGAGTCTGGGCAAGCAGGCCTAGTGCTTGGCCCCTGGGCAGGTGAGTCTGCTCTGGAGTCCACAGGTGAACACATCTGGTGCCAGGGCCCCTGGGACGGGCCTGCTCTGATGTCTGCAGGGTCCTAAGTGAATAAATAAATGAATAAGAATTTGTTTTATTAACTGTAAAAATGTTTATAACTGAAATCCTACTTACTGAATTTAATTTGATTTGCAAAGAAAGCAAGTATTGAGTAGTGTGAGCTCTGAATATATAAAATGCCAGGCTAAGACGCAAGGGGAAACTGGTCAGTTTGTTTTCGGTGGCTGTCCCCGCGCACCACCCCTGTAAGAAGCCAGTCACCTTGAGGCCAGAGTCCCAGCAGGCTCCCTCCTCCCTGCTCAGCAGGACAGCACCTGCCCTGAACCTCCCCAAAAAGCCCTGAGACTGTGCCCAACGTGCCCAGCTGAACTGAGCCCAGGAGCTGAGAACCGATGATGACCGAATCTTTCATCCACCCAGAAGACAGTTTTACTTTGATTCTGCATCCTCTGTCCTGCACTATAGGAAAGATGCCCCGAGAGTGCCTTTGGGTGGCCTGGTCACTGCCGGGACACATTTTTGGAGAGCTGCCATGGTTGGCATTCTTCAACTCCAAGACCAGGCAGCTGACCACACCCAAACCCACTCTGGCCACCCGTGACTTCCCCAGGGTTTCTGCACAGTTAGAAACCAGAATCACTAGACTTCTCTCTCTTAATGGCCATCAGAACTTCCAAGTCACATTCTTGCTTCTCGCCTCAAAGCCCCTTCTTCAAATCACCCTTGTTCAATCAGTTGGAGGTTCTGCTTGTTTTCTAGCTGGCCCTCTGCGGCTCAGGGATCGAGAGGAGGCCTGGTTCTCATCGAGCCCTGTACTGTGGACCCCAAGAGGTGGGACACTCTGGCCAGTTCTCCATTGACGTTTTGAGGAACCAAACAGGCAGCAAACCAGGGGTCTATTAGCACTTGGGTCTTCTCAAAGCAGAGTGCTGAGTAAATGCCTGTCCCTGCGGGAGACTCAGGCTAGTAACCATAGCAATGGCACTGCTCTCCGGGCCAGCACTGCTCTCCGGGCCAGCACTGCCAGTGCCGTCCTCACTGGCAGCCTGTTCCTCTGCCATCACCAGCAGACAGAAGGCAGATGTCATCCTGAAGCCTACAAGAGGCTCACCCAGGCAGGATGGGGTGCAGCTGTTTCTCTCTGCTGGGAAAAGAGTGGAACGGCTTAGCCACAGACCGTGGCCAAAGGCTGCGCTCGAGGAAACGGTCCTGGGGCGGCAGCTCGGGCTGCCGTGGGAGTGTGCAGAATCCTTGTCTTCAGAAGCCTTTAGAGGTAGCCCAGAGGAGCCGCCTCTCCTGCGTCCACCACCTGAGGAGCACAGTCTGGGGACTGGCCGTGCCTTTGCTAGAGGGAAAGCAGAGGCGGCAGTCTGGGCTTCTGGCCCTACCCTTTCCGGATACCGGCAGGGGCTGTGCAGGTTGAACCCCTGGCGGGCGGGCTTGGAGGGAACAGGTCAGGGTCCAAGAGCCTGTGGCTTGTTAAACATTGCCCCATGAATATTTTCTTACTATTTTTGAATAAAACAAGATTGGACCGCTGCACACCATGGAGCACGAAGGCCATGAAGAGAGGCCAGCTCCTCCCTCTGGGTCGTCGCCCACCCGAGGGCTCCACGCAGGCCGCACTCTGTGTTCCTGGGGGGTGGGGGGCGGTTGTACACAGTTCTCAGAAATTATTCAAGTACACATGGAAAAAACAGAACTTCAACCGGACTTAAATCTGAACGTCCCTTTTCTGGCACAACTGATTCTCTCTCATCAGAGGAATGAGCTAAAAAGTGCTTTCATTTAAAAGTGATGGTCAGAACCCTGCTCAGTTCTTCAGCAACAATAATACTTTACCTCAGAGTTGACATTTATATGCCAGCAACTCATTTGTTACAAATTCTAATTGCAGAACAACAACCCAAAAAGGCAAAGAGAAGAAAGGCTCAGAAACCCTTTGAGATCCCATCTAATTAAAAATGCAAATTAAGAGAGAAACCTCAAGTCATAAGTCCTGCTCAGTCTTTTCAAAGGCACATTACCACTGACTCATTGGAAGAGGGCTGTCTTTAATTCTAAGACAAATTTCTCAGCATCCCATTGGCAGGAAATTAAGATGACTACCAGCTTAGAAGTACAATGAACACATCAACCTTTGTTACCCAAACTTTACTTAGTCTTGTGCGGTTTCTCTAGCAACCACCAATGCAGATGACCTGCCGCGGATTGTTCTGAGGTCCTAAGAACATCTTGTTTTTCAGTGATAAGCAATCTCATCTCTGATCTAATCCAACCCCTTCCCATGGAGCCATACTGAGACATTCCAGAAAAGAACAAGCTCGCTGCTGGAGGAGTCAAAAAGCAAGCTTTAGAAGGGAAGGGAGGGTGCTGCTGCAGAGCACGTGTCCCTGGGCAGGAGACGTGGGCTGCAGAAGGACCGGCGCTCCCATTAGCCCCAGCACGCGGCCCATGCCCAGGACTGTGCTGTTGTTCTGTTCTTGAGTGTTAATTAACCACGTGCCTGTCACACATTTTACTATCGTGAGAACTAACAGGTTGAATGGCGTCCTGCAAAGTTTTAGAGTTAGGGAAGGAACACAGGCATCGTCCAGGCCAGTCTCTCAGGCTCCGGCTCACCCACCTGATGGTGCTTGCGTCAGCCGAGGGTCCACAGGTGGAGGGAACCCACACAGCAGCCTGAACAGGGAAGATCTCAACATGGAACGTCTAACTGCAACAGGGGTCACAGCAGTCACACAGGCTAACGCAGAGCGCTCAGCACAGGCCCCTCCGCTGCCCCAGCCTGAGATCCCAGGAGGGAACAGCCAACTCTCACTGGACAACGGAACTTCCTGAGGGTCAAGCAGGTGGACTTTGCAGTGGTCAAGCAGTACCTAGGACAGGCTGCCACCAGTTAGGCCCTGCACCTGAGAACTTGCAGAAATGCCAACGAAGGATCAGTCAGGGACTCCTGAGGGGAGGTCTTTCACAGTTCACGCCCTTGTGAAGACCCTCAAGGAGCTACAGGGGTAATCTGCTGGCCACTGGGCATGCTTCAGAAGGTATGTGCTGGGAAGCTGATCCCTGCAAGAGCCAGGCTCAGGAGAACCCGTCCAGGCCGCAGGAGCCACACCGCAGAAGCTGCTATGCTGCAGGCCCTGGACCCCGGAGCCCATCGACCCCAAGGAAGCTGTGCATGCAGCAGGACCCTGGCACTGGGAAGGACACTGTGCTGCGGGAGCCAGCACTGTGAAAGCTGCATATGCTGCAGGACACTGCCAAGAAAGCACAAAGGAACCAGGAAGGATCGCTCCATCCTCCACTGGCGTCCTTCTAGCATCCTCTACTGACAAAACATCGCGTCTGCTGGCAAAGGAGAAGTATTTAAAGGGCCCATTTCCATCTTCACCAAGCCAGCAATAAAGTTTGAATTTAGAGCTGAAAAGCAATATGCCAATATTGGCACAGTTCCATTTGCATGGAAGCCACGCTGCATGTTACCTAACTCATCCCTGTGACATTTCTAAAGGGAAGAACCGTCATTCACAACACACAAGAAGAAAGAATTTGAGAAAGTTCATAGAGCTAGTAAGCAGCAGGGCGAGGATTCAAATCCAATTTCAGCCAACACCAGAGCCCAGACCTGTACCAGGTTTTCCCCCTGAGGAGGAGTGGTGGCTGAAGCGGCCAAACCTGGGGAGGTGGGGACAAGGGGGACAACAGGTGGGCAGGTGGGGATCGTAGCAGGGGGCTCTGGGGGACATGGGGCTGCATTCACGTGAGGTATGGAGCCGAGGAAACCTGAAAGGTGAGGTCCGGAGGAGACAGAGGCTGGGGCCTGAATGTGCCTGAAGCACCAGGTGCAGACAGAGAAACCGACTCCAGCTCAAGCCCAGGTGGGACCTGTGGACACACCAGAACAAAGAAATCAAGTGCCAGGCAGGCCAGGAGCCTGTCACCAGCACTGGCTGCAGGGCCTCACGACCGTCCACGGGCAAGAGAGGGTGGTGAGGAAGTGACCAGAGGACACGAGGCGGGAGACGCTGACCAAGCGCAGTGCGGAGGACGCAGGGCATGAGTGCAGAACTTTGCGGGCAAGCTCGCCCCTTTCCACGAACCTGTGTGGGGGCCACAGCGTCAGAAGCCTGCTCTCAGCAGGAGCGTCACAGCCTCGTGGTGTCAGTCAAGGCCTTCCCTCAGGGCCTCCCAGGTGGGTTCCCAGTGTGCAGACTGAACACCGGAATCACCGGGAAATCTGTTGGAGAAGCATTGACACTGGAGCTGCTTCCCGCCAACAAGAGGGCTCATCCGCACGCACTCCCAGGGTGCATTCGGGGTCAGGCAGCACTGTCTTCTTCCAGGCTGTGGTAGAATGGCATCAAGAGAGACCAAAAGTAACTTTGCCCCTCTTCCTCCCTACTCTTCTGCAGACTCCATCACAGCCCTGATAAGGAGCTTGCCCCCGGGTGGTACTGCCTGCTGATGTCTCAGCAATCACTTTGCCCTTGACGCTAGTTAGAGGTTCAGCGACTCTGCAGAAAGGCTGGTGAGGCGTGCAGGCTTCAGAAGCTGAGGGGAAGACCCCTTGGCTGGGAGGGAAGCCTGCGGGTGTGGAGGCTGATGTGCGGCTCGGGGAGCTGGCCAAGGCAGGATTTGGGCCTGGAAATCCTAATCTTCAGCGAGGGATGTGTTGGGGGAACACAAAACTCCTTCCGCATGGCGAGGGGTGCAGCCCTGGAGACGCAGCCTGGTCTTGGTGAAGGTCCAGGAACCCCGAGCGCTCTCTGCTGTGCCAGGGGCTGCTGCCAGCGGCGCAGCGGGGAAGGCTGTGGTCTCTCACAGCGTCAGACGTGCTCGGCTTGGGCTTCAACAAATGCCATAATTTCTGTCCTGGAGTGAAGGCAAGCAGGTTTCACTCCTGATTCCAGATGCCACTTCTGCCCTTGGAACCAGTTGTGGATTTATTTTTTTGAATTTGTTTAGCCTTCAGTTTTCTCTGTTTCTTGTTATTACACATTATTTGAAATATCCCATTAGCTTTGTGACAAATTCCTTCAAAAATTATTCTGAAAAATTCCAATTATATGCACGAACCCATATAATAACTACTGTGTGCCTCACAGAGCTTTAACAGCTCTGCGCTCAAGGCGAACACCTTTCACCAGCCCTCTGACCCACGTTCTTGTGAATGAGTCCAGACACCACATCGCCCCATCCGTAAGTATTTGAGTATGTAACTCTTAAAATAAGTTGTCTGAACTTTAAACAGCAGTACATATTTTCACAGTAATATTTATAATTACCTAATATCATCCAATGGTTAATGCTCCAACTACCAATTTTGTTACTTTATATCAATTACATCAACTTTTTACATATTGTTTAAATCAAAATCCAGATAAGGTGTATACATTGTAATCAGTTGAAATTTAATTTCTTTTAATCTGCAAGTTCTCTTGATCAGATTTTCCATTGAATTTACTCATGAAGAACCTGAGGGTTGCTGCAGACCCAGCTCCTCCTGCTTCACCCTCATGGTGTCTGCTGGCCTGTGCTCCCGTCCCTTCCATCTCTAGCTACTGTGTCCTTGTGCTCAGGAACCCAATTCAGAGGCCGTCTCACCTACCACCAGGCAGCATCTCAAGGCGGCTCCTGCTGCCGTTGTGACCGTGACAGCCCTGGATCAACAACGCCCAGGTCCACGGATCACCAGAGGCTGGAAAAGAACAAATTCACATGCTACCATTCCTCTGTCATTTTCAACATTGGAATACACCTCTGAGAGAAATCTCCTTCACCTGGACTCCAGAGACCCAGTGGGACAGTTCATATGGGAAAGGAAGGACTAACTTCTGATTTCATTTCCTTTATTTCCCTTCTTCTTATTAACCAGTGTTTAAAACTATACTCTCCAAAGGTGAGCGACCATCTTTTTAAACAACTTTGAGCTGTAGCAGATTCACAGTAAACTGCACTGCTTGAAGTGTGTGATTTCATGGTTCTGGGGATTGATTCATCTATACCCGTGAAACCATCACCACAATCTGTTACCCCAAGAAGTGTCCCGCGGCCCCTTAGGAGCCCCTGGCTCCCATCTCTATGCCCACCCCAGACTCCCAGGACCCTACTCACTCGCTTTCTGCCATTACAGATTAGCTTGTAGAATTTTATGGAAACGTGACCTAACGCATTGTGTTCTCTCTGCCGGGGAGGACCTGGCTGCTTCCCCTCTGCGTACTTCTTTTGAGATTCGTCTGCACTACTGTGTGTCTATACAGTCCATTGCCTTTGATTTCTGTGTGGCTTCCCATGCTACAGGTCTGTAGGTCTGTGGTTTCATCACATTTGGAAAAAAAATAGCCATTGTTTAATTTTTTTTTGTTCTGTTTTTTTAGAAAAAAATTCAGAGGCTCTGATTTCCTGTAGATTAGGCTGCTCGAAATTATCTCTCGACTCTCCTTCCTCTTCATTATAAACCTCTCAGAGTTTCATTTTTGATGGATTCCGCCTCTGTGACTTTGCCATGGCTCTCCTCTTCCGTCCCATCTACCATTAATCCCACCAGTGTGTATTCCCGATGGGTGTTCACGTCTGCAACTGGGGCTGCCCTGCCATTTACTTTCCTCTCCTGGTTTTTGAGCTTACGACGCACAGTCATGACTACGTTTTAGATGTCCCTATGTAGAAATGATGTCGTCCTCTGGCTGGTTCCAGCAGGCGACTCTCCTCCTTGGGGCCTGTTTTCCTGCTGCTCTCTGCGTCTGGCAATGTTCTTCTGGATGTCAGGCTGATTTTCTCTGGGTTGCGTGTGGACTTGTGGGAGCCCTGTGCTCTTGAGCATTGTTGTGAGATTCTGTTTATTACTTGGAAACAGTTGGGTCCTCTTGGGTTTTGCTTTTAAGCTATTTCACTTCATCCATTATTTGGTTTACTCCATACAACAGCCTGGGGGAATTTTGTGTATAGCAAATTTTCCCCACAATTGAGGCAAAATCCCCTGTGAGTTGTGAGGTTTTCCCTCTGGGCAGAACAGGCAGTGCCCAACCCTGTGTGGGCACCACGGCCATTCCCTCTGATCCTCAGGGTACCCGTCTCTAGCATGAGAGTCTCCACACAGGCAAGCGCTGCCAGTGCACAGGTCATGCTGGAGGGCAGAGTTTAGCTCAAATACTCAGTATTCAGGAGGCACCCAGCTCAAGTACTCAGGAGCATATGCAAGCTCAGGTGGAAGCCTAAGTCGAGACTCCCCTTTTAAATGTGTAGGTTTAAGAGGTGTGAGAGATCTTCAAGTAGAAATGTTGGAGAGAGTTGGAAGTAGAGTCTGGAACTTGAAGGAGATATGCAGATTAAACGGGTGTGTACCTCTGGGAACCATGATTGTGCAGAACGTGATTCCAGTTATGGTGATGCAGAGAGTATCCGGCAAGTTTTAAGAAGAGAGCCCAGAGCTGGGGTCTGTAGAGCCCTGACCTCTTCAGAGTGAAGGGGAAGTCAAGAACTGGGAAGAACAAGAACTGGAAGTACGGAAACCCCCAAAGAGGTGTCCCAACAGTGAGGGGGAGCAAGATTTTGTAGAGGAAGGTGCTGTCCACTAGGCCAAGTGCTTCAGGCTGTAAGTAGGGAGACGGAGATCCCACTGGACGTGGCGGGAGCAGCGTCACAGTGACCGTCATGACAGCAGTGTGGCGGAGCAGTGAGAACAAGGCCTGCTGGGAGGTCTGAGCAGCGGGCAGTGGAGGAAAGGGGTCGGCATGGTAGCACAGCGTGGCTTCGGAAGGAGGAGGAAAGGCCAGGAGCCGCCGGAGAGACACACCGCCTTTCCTCTGAGGCGAAGTGTGCTCTGTGCAGGTGGCTCTCTCGACGTGGAGCGGGGAAGCCTCCTCAGAACGGCCACCGTGTGGGCCACCAGGCTTTGTTCCTGGTGAGTTCACCGCTGTTTTGCTGGGATGCCATGATCCAAAGCCACCGGGCTGCACTCCAGATGCCATTTGCAAGAGGCTCTGCAAAACAGCTCCCTGGTCTTCGCCTGCGGCTTTCTTCATGAGACCCACCTGCCTGCTGCAGCAGGATCGCATTCTACTTTAGAGGAAGCGTGGCCTAGCCATGACCATGCCCAGTGCCTCTCAAGGGCTCTGTGCCGGCCCTGCAGACGCCCGCCCTGCTCGCCGCCCCTCTGGGCTTCGTGCTGCATGCCCCCCGCAGGGCCGCCGCCCCATTCCCAGGAGCACTTCTTCACTGGGCTGATCCTACCTTTCACGGCTCATCTCCGGCATTGTCTTCTCCAAAGGGAGCTGCAGGCCCACATCCATCTGCACACGTCCTGCTGTATTGGAGTTTTTAAAATCAGCTCATTATGGCTATCCATAGGAGTTGGGTTCATTTTGACAAAGTAATGCTTGCGTGGAATTTGCCTTCCTCCGTTTCTGTTCCCATCCCCCTTTCCCTCTCCCCCCGCATCCCGTTCTCCTTCCTCTACTCTCCTGGTCTTTCTCTCACTCATTTATTGGTTCATCTTGATGGGTGCTTTCCACCTGCACACAAAAGCTGGAATTCCTGAGGTGTGTGTACATGCACGTGGCGTGATTCTTCAGATTCCTCACACCTTTCCTCCCCTTTCCTGTCCCTCTCCTCCCTCTCCATCCCTGCTTCTACTCCACTGACCTGCCCTATGTCTTTATGACTCCCAATCCCCCTCCTTTTTGTCCTTATTTTGCTCTAGCTTCCACACATGACAGAAAATTTTTGATCTTTGATTCTCTTAGCACGATGTTCTCCATTTCCATCCATTTATGGCAGATGCCGTAACTTTCTTCTTCTTTATGGCTGAGTAAAACTCTGCTGTGTATATAGACCGCATTTCCTCAATCCATTCATTTATTGGCAGGTGCCCGGGCTGATTTCACAGTTTCTCTATTGTGAATTGTGCTGCTATGAACAATTGATGTGACTGTATTGTTATAATATGCTGATTTTAGTTCTTTGGGGTAAATGCCAAGGAGCGGGATAGCTGGGTCATGTAGTGGTTCCATTCCTTGATTTTTGAGGAATCTCCATTCTGATTTCCAAAGTAACTATATGGATTTGCAGTCCCTCCAACAATGTATGAGTTCACCTTTTCCCCCACATCCTCACCAGCATTTATTATTTCTTGTATTCTTGATAATTGCCATTCTGACTGGAGTGAGATGAAACCTAGTGTTTCCCTGATTGCTAGAGATGTGGAACCTTTTTTTTTTTTTTTTTTTTTTCACATATTTGTAGGCTACTGATGTTTTTTCTTTTGAGAAATGTCTGTTTAGTTCTTTTGCCCATTTACTGATTAGGTTGTTTGTTAATTCATTCATTTTGGTGTTAAACACATCTCCAGTCTTTTATTTTATTTTATTTTTTGTTTTAAGACTGTATCTCCCTAAGTTGCTTAGGGCCTTGCTAAGTTGCCGAGTCAGGCTTTGAACTTGGGATCCTCCTGCCTAGGCCTCCCGAGGTGCTGGTATTACAAGCGCGAGGCACCATACCTGGATAGGGTTAACCCTTTTGAGTTCTTTATATATTCTGGATATTAATCCCCTATCTTAGGAGCAGGTGGCAAAGATTTTCTCCCATTCTACAAGCTCTCCCTTCATGCTCTGAATCATTTTCTTTGCTTTTTAACTTTATGCCATCCACTCTTTGATTCTTAGTTCTATTTCTTGAGTTTTGGGGTCTTGTTGAGAAGGCAGTGCCTCTAACAATAGGCTGGAATGTTAACTCTCTAGCAGTTCTTTCTGGTCTAATTCTCTAGCAGAGTTTCTGGTCTAATTCCTAGGTCCTCGATTCGCTTTCACACGACTTTTGTGCAGGGTGAGAGACAGGGATCTAGTTTCACTCTCCTACATATGGCTATCAAGTTTTCTCAGCACCTTAGTAATAAAGGCTGTCTTTATTTGTCATGTTTTTGGTACCTTTGTCAAAGATCAGATGGTTGTAATATGTTGGTTTGTCTCTGTCTTCGTTTGTCTCTGTTATTTAGATTAATAAATAACCTGCTTGGAAAGCAGGAAGACCAGGAGAGAGGTTCAGTGAAGCACACATTGAAGCCAGTAGTCGGCGACTGAGGCCTGGAGAGGGAAGGAGGCATGGCTGGCCCTCCCACACCCTGCCCAGTGGCTAAAGGAAGGGCTCTGGTAGCAACACCAAAGCAAGGCCAACACACCAGAGTGCTAAGGAGGAGCCAGGCAAAATAACTGCAGTTTGAAGGCAAATGGGCCACACAAGCTTGAGGTGATGAACAGGAAAACTGCTTGTTCAACAGCCAGTCGACACATTGTGGGGAAAGTCAAGTGCGGCAGGCACTGCTTACCAAGTCCAGCCAGCCGTCCTTCGGCGCTAGCTTCACGCTGGAGCCTTCGTCTGCGAGGCTGCTCCTTGCTCTGCTGTTTCCCTCCCAGCTGGTACCAGGGCCAACTGCCGGGGGTCAGGGCAACGTGGCTGAGTGCAGACCTGGGAGCCCAAAGTCTGTGAGTGAAATGAGCTCCGCTCCTACTGACCGGTGACTTCCTGTGAGTCACGGCACCTCCCGTTTCCTCACCTGAAAATCAAGGACTGCCTGGCAGAACTGCAGGGAGGCCCAAGCAAGGTGCCGTGGGTATGAGACGCTCAGAACTGCCTCCGGAACACTGAATGCCACGGGCAAGTCAAATCGAAAATCCACACACAGTCCTAGCTTCCTAGTCTCAAGGAGGCCATGAATGCCAAAAGCACCATCCGGCGCATCTCTCCAAGTCAGGAAGCCAAGAAAGACAGGCTCAGGGAAGGACCGGGCAGCAGGAGAGGCGGGACTCCCCTGGGCCCCAGGATGAGAGGACCCCATGGAGCAGGAGATGAGTGTGCGCTGCCCGCCAGCCACAGCGATGAAGGAGGGTGATTTCCTGCTCAGAGTAACTGTGCACCATCTATGGCTGGACGCAGCCCTGAGGCTGAGAGACTGATCAAGGCAGTTTCCGAGAGCACCATTAATAAGGGCTTCTAGAAGCTGCCAAAGTCCAGCTACGGTAATTATCCAGTTAGTTTGCTGAATCAGCGAATATAGGCTTCCCAGTCCTGGTGCTAATTAGGCTCCAGCCTCTCATCTCATTAATAAGCTTCCAGTTCATTTGCATGTGAGGAAAAATTGTGAGTGTGGGGGAGTTTAATAGGAACCCGAATCACCGCCAACATGTGTCTTTTTTATTAAAATATTTAACCTTTTATTATGACTCAGAAACATCTGTTGGCATTAAACTCTGAAAAGACACGATGAGTTTAGCATTTGCCTGCAGTTCCGGGGACCCTCCTCGTCACACCTGGCCTATTCCTGATCAAGTAGCAAGAGGAAAAGAGAAAGGAACGTGGTGAACTCAGTCAGAGGCGCTCAGGTGGGGGACAGCACTGGCCCAGTTCTGCCCACCTACCCACCGGGCACCAGGGGTCACTGGGTGCCAACCTGCTCAGGGACCTGCAGAGCAGAGCCTGGAGCTCAGGCCCACTTCCTCTAGCCCAGTGCTTGTCACTCACTGGTGCCAGGCACATGGAACATCTGATGATGGAGCTGATCCGCAGCAGAGCCCACTCCCTACCCTGGGCCGCAATCTCCCCCAACGGCAGCCATTTCTAAGAGTTGTTACTTCCTCTCTTCCATTAAGTGTGGGTGAGAGGTGAGCTCCATGCCTCTGCCCTCTGACGCCATGCCTCTGGCAATGCTGTTACCTGCAGAGGGGCCTTGAAGACACCTTTGTACTTGCCAGACCACTTGTACATATCCAGCAGGCCATAGGGACCAGGGAGCCTCAAAAGCAGAAGAGGACGTTGGAGACTCCAAGCAGCAGAGGATGTGCCGCTCTCCTGGGCTTGAAGACAAAGGTGGTCACAGGGAACAAGGACCCCAGTCCCAACCCACAGGGAGCGGGTGCCCCCTCAGAGACTCCAGAAAGAACCCCGGCCAGCCAGGTGACTTGAGCCTGGCAGACCGAGGCAGAGGACCCTGAACCGCTCTGCTCCAGGGTCTTCTCACCGGGAGGGACGGCATACGTGTTTGTGCTGCTATCTCAACAACATGAAGCGCATACAGCTCGAATCTCAACTTCGTTCTTCGCCATGAGTCCCACCTGGGTAAGCCACCCCAACTCTCACCTGGGCCCCTGAAATAGGCCAAGACTCCTCTCCCCGGCCTCTGGCTCACCTGCTATGAAGTCTGCACTCTGCAGCCCCAGGGACTGCTTCTCCTACCCGAGCCTCACGCGGATGCTTCCTGAGACACAAGAGCCTCTCAGTGTCCTTCCACGGCCCTCGGCATGGCCCACCTGTGTGGCTGCCCCTGCCCCAGCCCCAGCCTCGCCCTGGCCACCTTCCTCCAGCTCTGCTGCCCTCTGCTGCTGCCCTTCCCGGCCTCCTGTCCTCTGCGGTGCTCCCCATTGTGCATTCCCTCTGGCTTGGCCACCTGGAGCTCCACCTGCTCAGGAGAAGCTTCCTGGGGTGAACCGGGCCTGCT
Organism: Sciurus vulgaris; assembly: GCF_902686455.1. NCBI lineage: Eukaryota > Metazoa > Chordata > Mammalia > Rodentia > Sciuridae > Sciurus > Sciurus vulgaris. The sequence continues at coordinate 113,484,177 of NC_136473.1, read as the reverse complement.
TGTGTCTGTCCCACCCTTCTGGCCGGGCATCTCCTTCCCAGCTCTCTCCGGAGTCTGGAGCCGTTCCTTTAATCCTGTCTTCGTCCAACAGGACTCTGCCTAGGGCTTCTCCGAGAGTACATTTAGAACATTTGTCACCAGCCTGGGTGTTTTGTTACCCCAAAATGTAACAGCACAGCAGCACCCCCACCTGTGGTTCTGCTTTTCAGCGATCCAGTTATCCTTAGTCAACCACCATCTGAAAATAGCAAGTGGAAAATCCCAGAAATGAATCACTCATAATTTAATTTGCACCTCGTTCCGAGGGCGTGATGAGATCTCTCACCACCGGCTCTGTCCCAGCCAGGACATGACTCATCCATTTCTCCAGCGTGCTTGCTCTGTATGTGCTACCTTCTCGGTCACTGAGTCACTGTCTCAGCTGTCGGGTGGACCGCATGATATCCCAGCGCAACATAGTGTGTAGAAGCATCTACGGTTTTGGGAACCCACAGGGATTTTGGAACTCATCCCCTTCAGATGACAGACTCCTGTACCACCAAATATGCATAACATCACCTCTTAGGTGCAGTTATCAGTACCCACCCAGGAACACAGAGGAGAAAACCCTAAATTCAGCTTGGTGGGACGAATCTGCGAAGACCCCTGGAAGGGTCTTAAATGATAAGCAGGACTCATCATGTGTAGGAGTGATGGAGAGAGAAAGGCACTCCTGGCAAAGAGGAGCATGAGAAAACAGGAAGGAGCCCCAGCCTGCTGAGCGCCATAGTAGGCTGGCTTTGTCAAAGCAGGTGTCCAATGCCTGACTGGGGTGTAATTTGGCACATGTGCACGTCACCAGCGAGCTGAGCATCACCCACATAATTCCTAGTGCCCTTCGTCCGACTTGGCATGCACACACGTGCTCCGAAGGGCTCATCTCAGGCTGGCACAGAAAGGTGGAGCAAGAGAGCCGCAGGCTCACCCCTGGCACCAGTTGCAATTTGTTTATTTAATTTTTTTGCAACTGGTCTGTGGAAAATAAGCCCCCAACCTGATTCCTGCTATCAGGGTGATGACGAACATAGCTGAAGTGTTGGTATAAAGACGTCTAAAATGCAGACCGACTTCAGAGAGCGCACACGGCAGAGGCTAGCTGCTGTCCCTCCACCCTTCTTGCTATGAGGCCAGTGTATTCTCAGCATGACAGAGCGCTGTGTGCTGTGGCTCCAGAGGAGGCGTGACAGACCCACTGACCATGGACTCCCTGGGATCTGAGTAGCATAGGGAAGTCTCTTCAGTACAGGGAATGTCTTTTTTGCCCCTTTCTTTCTGTGCTTGCACTGTCGTGTGTAACCGAGGTATTTGCAGCCTTTTGGCAATATTAGGCAGTAGAGCAAAGGACAAAGCCAGCACACTGAGGCTGGCAGAGGAGACTGATCCTGGTGTCCTCCATGTCCTGAGTTCTTATGATGGGAGATAACCACATTTCTTCATTGTTGGCCTTGGAGTGACTCATCCCAACTGGCTCAAGATGTGGCAGGCACCCTGAAAACAGTGTGGGGCTTTCAGAGGAGCTTAAGACACACTCATGCACCAGCTCCACCACCCAGCCTGGTGACCGTGGGGCTCACGCCAGCTGAAGGGCTCTGCCAAGTCTCTGAGGATGCATGTGGATGAGGAAGCTGCTCCTGGACTTCACGACCCAACAAAGACCGACACAGGGTGGAAGCTCTGTCTAAGCCGTGTGGGTGAGCGCAGCATGGAGTTGGTACGAAGGTGTGGACCGGGTGGCCAAGCAAGTGTGAAGGCCAGGTAATCCTGAGAGTAACGCCTGAGACGCTAGCTACCAACGTTCCGGAAGGACAGATGGGAACATGGTGTATCTTGAAGCACAAATGAGAAACCAGAGCATTCAAGCTGCGTATCGAAGAGGAAAACGAATGGAGAACAGGGAGCCCCAAGAGCTGAGGACAGCAGAGGCCGGGTCCCCGGGGTGAAGCACAGAGCGCGTCAGCCTGGAAGCTGCTCACCACTCATGCAACCTGGGTGGACAGGCCTGTGCCCTGGAAGACACCTACTACGAGCAATTCTTATTTACTGAAGGAACATCCATGCAAGATTCTTTCAAAGATGCAATACTAATAAAATGATGTGTTCCCAATGACATGATTGTCAGTGTGCGGGGAGTAGAAACGTATAAAGCTAACGTATCAGCAGTAGTAATCACAATCAAATAAAACGCTTTGGGACTTAAAATGGTGATCAGGTGAAAAGTCGAAACCCACGTGGTTTTATTTTTTAATTGACACATAATAATTGAACATATTGATAATTGGATACACACATACAATTGTGATGATCAAATCAGGGCAACTAGCATTTTTGTTTTTTTTCAGAAATTTGTCATTTTTTTCTGGTGGGAAACTTCCAACTTCTCTCTCCTAGTTGTTTTGAAATACACAATAAACTGTTTCAAGCTGTATTACCCTACTGTGCTACGGAGTACTAGGCTGTGTTCTTCTATCTGGCTGTGTTCCACACTCATTAGACAACCTCCTTTTGTCCCCCGCCCTCCCTTCAGAGGCTCCTGTGGCTGTTGTTTTTCTCCACTTGGACACATCACCTTGCAGGTCCACATGAGGGGGACACGCTGTACTTGTTTTCCTGTATCTGGCTCATTTCAGTTAGTGCAATGCCCTGCAGTCCGACACATGGTGCTGCAAACTCAGGACTTTGTTCTTCCTATGGTTGGGTGGGCCTCCACTGTGGATATGCACCACGTTTTTTTTAGCCATTCTTCTGTTCATAGATCCTCCGTTGATTCTATCCCTTGGCCATTGTGGATAATGCTCAAAAAACCTGGGGTCTAGGCACTGTGGATAACACTCAGCAAACCTGGGGTCTGGGCACCATGGATGATGCTCAGCAAACCTGGGGGTCTGGGCACTGTGGATAACACTCAGCAAACCTGGGGTCTGGACACCATGGATGATGCTCAGCAAACCTGGGGTCTGGGCACTGTGGATAATGCTCAATAAACCAGGGGTCTGGGCATTGTGGATAATGCTCAAAAAACCTGGGGTCTGGGCACCGTGGATGATGCTCAGCAAACCTGGGGTCTGGACACCGTGGATAACACTCAGCAAACCTGGGGTCTGGACACCGTGGATGATGCTCAGCAAACCTGGGGTCTGGGCACTGTGGATAACACTCAGCAAACCTGGGGTCTGGGCACCGTGGATGATGCTCAGCAAACCTGGGGTCCGGGCACCGTGGATGATGCTCAGCAAACCTGGGGTCCGGGCACCGTGGATGATGCTCAGCAAACCTGGGGTCTGGGCACCGTGGGTGATGCTCAATGAGCATGGGGCTCTAGCCATGTCTGACAGGCTGACCTCACTTCCTTTGAGTAGGGATTGCTGGGCAAGTGGTCGTTCTGCCTCTGGATTTTCGGGGCATTCCATTCTGGTTTCCGTGGGGGGGTGCTGCGCACTCTCCCTGCAGTGTGAGTTTCTCTCTCTGTCTCTCCCAGAAGGTGCCTCTGCTCCTCCTCTTGGTAGCAGCCACCTAACTAGGTTGAGCAGACCGTCGTGTTCCACTTTGCATCCCCGATGGTTAGTCATGCCGCTCCTTTTTCACACACGTGCTGCCACTTGGATTTCTTCTTTTGAGCAGTGACTTTTGGAGTGCTTGCACTTATCCTTCTGGTTATGTGGCTTTTTCTGTCTGTGCTCCTTCTCTGTTCAGGAGTCAAGCTCTGTCACAGGAATGACTGCAGGTGCCCTCAGTCCACAGGCTCTCTCTTTGCCCTGTGGATTGTTTACTTTGCTGTGTAGAAACTTCTTAGTGTGATGTGGTCCCCTTGTCCCCTTCTGCTCTTGCTGCTTATGTTTGGGGGCCTTGTTCTGAAGTCCTCTGCCCTCCAATGTCTTGAAGTGCACCTTCTTCTTCCTCAGTTTCCTTCTTTCTTGGCCTCAGTTTTTATGTTTGGCTCTTCAGCCGCTGAGGTGGCTTCACGCGGCGAGATGGGGGTGAAGGTTTCACTCGCACACGTGACTCTGCAGCTCTCCCGTACCCTTCCTCGAGGAGCCTGCTCTCCGAGGGTGTGTTCTCGACGGCTCTGCTGAGGTCGCGGGGCTGTGGGGGCGGGCTGATTCCGGGGCTCCCTCCCTCTTCTTGTCCCTGTGCTGGGTTAGGGCCAGCACCACTCAGTTCTGGTCACCGTGGCTCTGCCGGGCAAGGCGATGAGGCCGGCTTGTTGGCTGGAGGGTTTTCTTTGTCAGGGTCGCTTCTGTGTTCGGGGTCATTGTCCCTGTACACGCCACAGCTGCTTTCTCCTGCACAGGCGTGTTGGGGGGATTGTGCAGAAGCTTCAGATGGCCTTGGCGAGCGTGCACCTTTGGAGAGCAGTGATTCCTCCAGTCCATGAACACAGGTGTCTTTCCATTTGTGTGTGTGTGTGTGTGTGTGTGTCTTCTTCAATTTCTTCCACAGCATTTTAGTCTTCACTGAAGAAATCTTTCACTTCCTTGGTTGAATTTATTCCTTGGTGATTTTTGTAGCTTTTATGAATGGGATTTTTCTTAATTTCCTTTTCAGCAAATTTGCTCTTGGTATATAGCGACTTTTATGTGTTGTTTCACAGCCTTTACTAAAGTCATTTATCAGTGCTAACAGCTTTCCAGTGGACTCTTTGGGCTTTTCTATATAAGAGATCATGTTGCCTGAAAATAGAGTCGATTTCACTCCCTCCTTTTCTGTACGTTAAAAATGATCACATATTCATTGGGAATACTATTTTAGATTTCTAATAGAATGGTGGAATTCAGTACAGAGAAACCTCATTCACCCTGTACTCGGCTCCCCCTGATGCTAACATCTTAAACATTCATAAAATCAACCAGAGCACAATGCTACTGAATAAGCACAGGAACAGCTGGATCTCGACCACTTTCCACAAGAGCCTTCTCTCTGTCCTGGATCCCGCTTGCACTTGGTAGTCCTGCTCAGTCCCCTCCAGTCTGTGGCAGTCATCTGTCCTAGGCTTCCTTGATGGTGCTGATTCCTGAGGATCACGTTCCAGTGGTGTTGACTGGTTTATCTGGTATGTTCCTGCGCCTGGATTGAGGCTACCCCCTCCTGGAAGGTGCTGCAGTACGATGTCCCCTCTTGGGGCCTCATCGGGTTCAGATGGCCTGATGCGTGCCCGGAGACACTTGCCAGTCATCTTACTGAGGCGGTGTCTGTCAGGCCTCTCCTAGGAGTGGCCTGCCCTGTGCTTCCCAGCTGACACCGGGCTGCACTGAGGCCCCTCGGCCAGAGTTCCTACTGGTCTTGGGGAAGCGTCTCGTGCCTCCTCAGGCTGCTCTTCCTCGTCTCCAAGTCTGTGCTGCAGTAGACACTCCCAGGGTCTTCTGGTCCTCTCCCGAGTGAGGTTCCTGAGGAGGAAGCTACAGGACAGCCCAGACCACAGCAGTGACGCTGCCACTACTGCTGGGGACACCCAGGCTCTCCGTGTGCCTGGAACAGGGCTAAGCCTGCGTCCTTCTTACGCTCACAATAACAGCATAATGGGCATTATTCATGCACATCCACAGCTGAGGAAACTGAGGGTTGTGACATCACGTCCAAGGACACATAGCTAAGCAGCAGCAGCAGCAGCACTTCGAACCCAGATCCCTTTCTCGCTGATGTCCTTCCCCGTAGCTCCTTGTGGTCCTGCTACAGGCCATGCTGCCTGGAAGACTTCTGGGGCCGGGCAGGTCTCTGCACCTCACCAGCTGTGCCTGGAAACTCTGCCAGCTGGGGGCAGGGCGCAGAGCTGCAGGGTGAAGGGACGGGCAAAGCCTCTGGACTGTCCTTGTGGAGGGGCACAGTCACCACAGCAGCTGTTAAGAGCCTTCCGTTCCCTGCTGGGATACAGACTTGCATTTCAAAGCATAGGGCCAGGCTGCAGGCAGGGACATAGACTCAGTGTGTTGCCTCCCCGCAGCCCTGCCCAGCTGTGCCCCAAGGCCCTGGGAGCAGGATGACAAGACCAAGTCCAGCTGGCTTACCCTAAGAGCTAACCCGAAGAATCTAGTGTGCATGATGTGTGTGTGTGTGTGTGTGTGTGTGTGTGTGTGTGTGTGTGTGAAGGTGTAACGGTGAGCCAGCCATGGCCACCACATGCATTGCTGTGCCTACTGCCGGCACACAGGCCTGTGTGGTCCTTGACTGCCGTCGTCCTTCTGCACTGATGAGCTGGGGCCATTGTTCTCTGCAATTAACCTGGGACTCAGACTTGTGCGTGAATGCTGCTCAGATGCCTTCCAACACACGGTGTGTGACGTGGGCTGTCTCAAGGCCCTCACCAGCTAGACTGCCAACTTCCCTGATACCACATGCTTTGGAGGACACAGGCAGAGGGGAAGTATCAGACTGGAAAATTGCCCAGTGATCTGTTACAAACATATTGTCAACTGCTGGAGCCTCTGGTGCCTGACCCTGCAGTGATGGGCGAGTGCCATTCCCTTTGGCTCCTTGGAAGCCGGGTCTCCTCCGAGTCATACTGCCCTGGAAGCCACCATGCCTGGAGAGAGGGCGTTCAAAGGCACGGGCACGTTGTCTGAGAGTGAAGGGGTGGGGGGCATGGAGAGGGAGACGCAGGCACAGTGGGGTGTGGGAGTGGGTAGCCCTCTCTGCATTCCTCTCTCACCCCCACCCTGTGCTTGCCCACAGCCCACTTTCCTGAGCGGCTTCTCCCGTCTGTTTTGGCAGGAGGTTGGGGGCCCTATAGGACCCCGTTGCGGTACTCACCACCATTAGACCTGTCATTACTGCAGCCTGGCATTCAGATGTCCAGGCACGACAAGCCAGACTTCCTGACATGACGAGAGGGTCCAGAACAGTCTCCCTCTCTCAAACGGCCCACCCTCCTGGACCTGCACATTGCTCCTCGCTTCCTCCATTAACTCTGCTTTCATCTTCAGGAGAGATAAGCATTTTTATTAATTAGGAGCTCTTGGTCTTCACGCACAGGTCACACGTGGGACACCTACACCTTGGAGCACCCTCTCACTCACCACCTAGTCCGTTAGCCCTCGGAGGAGACGTGAGAGAAGGGGTGCCATGGGTGGACTGGACAGGAGCACCTGGAACTTGACCAAGAGCTCTGCTGCAAGTGTGTGTGTGCCACGAGCAAGGAGAGAGCTGGACACGGCAGGCACACACCCGCAGAGCTGGGCACCCAAGGCAGCAGCGGGCGAAGCCCTGAAGGTCACCAGGACCCCAGCTCCTGCAATTCCACAGAGAAACGGTGCGGGAAGGCAATAGGGCCAGGCGGGTCCTCCACGCACCCTAGCACACCCTAGGATGACTTTGGAGCTGGCTGTGAGGGGCAGGGTTCGCTCGGCATCCCCACCAGCCAGTCCAGTCACCAGGGAACAGCAAGACACCGCCACACGGAAGGGGCCCTGCTGGCGGGAGTGGACCCAGGAGGAGGGGGGAGCTCAGGAAGCAGCATGCATCAACCAGGCGATGAGCACAGAGATGTGGCCAGGCCAGGCGCGGCGCATCCCGGAGCCCCGGATCCACACGTAGGCGTGATCAGGGCTGAGCGGCACTCCTGCAGCCCTCGCCTGGCCAACCGACTGACTCCTCAGCTGCAGAGACGCATGCAGAGCATGCTCCGCCCCAATTTCCTGCGTCTGTGATTTCACTTCCTTCATCACCCTACGCAAGGGGAAGGAGGGGGTCGCTTCCTAGTGGCTCATTTCCCCCGCTGAAGCCATCCTTAGCTGGAGGCAGCAGGGCCGTCTCCACGGCAGCCAGGGCCACCCCGTGAGCATGCGCTTCTACTGCCTTGGCCTTCATTTCCCTCAGCGTTGGTTGCCAAAGGGATTTGATCTGGAAAATTAGCCAGGCATTTCCCAAGACTTCAGGCAAATCCCTGCTCCTCCCTCCCTAGAGAGAAGGCTGGGAGGCAAGGAAGCTCTGTCTCTGGAGTGAGATGGCCAGGCTGCTGGGATTCTCTCCCTCCCTCCTTCTGCTTCCTGCTGCAGGGTCCTCACCAAGAAAATGAGCAAGTCAGACCTACCTTGCAGAATTATTTGCAAATACTAAATAATTAAGGGACACTTACCAAGCAATTGGGATGCAGCAGGCACTGAAAGTGCAGGATTGAATTCGACCTACAGGGAGAAGCTATTGATCTTTCTGGGTCTTGATGAACTATTGCTGAATAGTGAACCACTCCAAAAGTGGGCACCTGAAACTCACAACCATTTCATCCTTTCTTATGATGCTGTGCATTGGTGGGCTCAGCGGAGTTCTTCTGGGGAAGCTGGGTCTCTGTGAAGACAGGCCCCAGGGCTCCGTCGCCCTGCTGAGCTGGGGGCCACTCTCCTTGCCCTCTCAGCTGCACATGTTCTCTCTGGAAGAATAGGCAAATAAAAAGCAGAATAAAAAAATTAACCAGGGGTAATGAGCATTGGCATTTTGGCATATGGCCTCCTTATTCTCCTTATCATATCAATAAATCACATTTGCAGTGTCAGGAACATATTAACTGCACATATTCACCCTCAGTTCTTTCTTTCACTCAACCATGTGCCCTGAACATGGTCCCATGCCAGTAAACATGAATGTGTGCCATCCATTAGTCGTTCACCGTATGCCAATACGGAGATGCTGCGTGATTTACTAACGAGTCACCTATTGTTGGATACCTGATTTCTCGACAGTTAGAATTCTTGTAACTGCATGTGCTTGGACATTCTCAACATTTCTCAGCATCAGCATCTCAAGGTGACTGACTATACTGGACCAAAATGTACATATCTCTCACGTTTTTGAAATGTGTTTTCAAATTAGGAGAAATTGTACCCATCAAAACGCCCAGCATTGAGTGTGAATTCCTCACTCTCTAACACTAGCAGATTTTAGCTGAAACTGGCCGGGGGGGGGGGGGGTGCCAGGGGGAACCTGCTATTTTGAAAAGAAAATAAAAGCGCTCGTTTTAATTTGCAGCTATTTGACTATGTTGCGTTCACCGTTTACATTTTCCTGACTGCTCTCCTCTCGTGTAAGCTGCCTCCGCCTCGCCATGACCGGCTCGTTTCTGTGAGTGGGCCGCTCTGGGGCCGCAGGACCTGTGGCTGGACAGCCTCAGCGCCTGAGGTGAGTCTCTGGGACCTGCCTCTGCTGCCCCCTCTTGGCCTACTGCACTGGCCCGGCCTGGACTTGCTTCCTGCCACTTCCGCTCAAACCTCACGACACTGTCCACTGTTGTGGGTCCACCTCCCAGCAGCCTCCACGCTGCCTCCTTCTGGAGTACCCTGCCTGGTGCCAGCAGCCCAGGGTGGGCCTCCAAGTTGTCTCCTGTCACCCGACGCTCCTGCAGAACCCTTCGCAGCCCCTAGCGCCCTCGGGCCAGCACTAGACCTGGCCTGGCCACCTAGTCTTCAGCTCCTTCTCCACAGACACGAATGCACTTCGCTTCCCACCTTAGCAGACGAGCAGAGAGGCCGGAAACTGGCAAATACCCAGCATCACGTGGCGGCCCAGCCTTCTGCCTGCTGGGCTCCTCACCTGAGCTCTGGTGGCAGGAGATTTGCAAAGCCCACCATTGGCAAATAATCGGGTGTACTGGTGGGTGCGTTTCTCTCTGTGTTCCAGTAGGCTTTTGCTGCTGCCACTGAAAGGCCTGACAAGAGCAATCACAGAGGAGGGGAGTTGATCACAGTCTCATCCATGGGCAGTAGGCTTCGTTGCCAAGGGTCATGGTGAGAAGGAGCATCAGGGTGGAAAAGTGGAGGGACAAAGCAACCCACAGGTGATCAGGAGGCGGAGAGAGATTGAGCTCAAACCACCAAACATACACCCTGACACATGTCCCAGGGAACCTCCTCCAGCCACAGTCCACCTGCCTTCAGTTAGCACTCAGTTAATCCCATCAGGGGATGAATTCACTGATTAATTCACCTCTGAACCTCCTTGCATTGCCTCACACATGAGCTTCTGGGGGACACCTCACTTCCAAACCGTAACACTTCAGAAGGGTGACCTTTAGCTTTTGCAAGATTCCCAAAGAACTACTGATCTACAAACATTGACCAACCAGGACAACCAAGGGGACTTCGTCCATGGCTGAGGAGCATGGCTGGCTGACACGACCTGCACTCTCTGTGCTGTTTTCTAGAACTTCTTTCATCAGTGCACTCTAGTTATACGTGATTGTGGGGTTCGTTTTCACATGGTTGTACAAGCATGGAACCCAAGCTGCTCCAGTTCAGTCCCCAGTGCTTCCCTTTCCCTCCCCTCCTCACTCCCTGTTGCTTTTCCTCTATTCTGACAGTCTCTCTTCTATTTGTCTAGTTTTAGCTTTTTTTATTAGTGCATGATGGATACACATAAAGGTGAAACCCTCTGTGCTATGTCCACAAACGTGCACAGGAAAGCTGATCAGATTCATTCCACTGCTGCTTCCTTTTCCCGTCCCGCCTCCCCACCCCCCATCCCTTCATCCACTCCACTGATCCCTCTTCCATTTCATGGGTCCCCCCTTATTTTGAACTCTCATCCTCATATGAGAGAAAACATTCAACCCCTGACTTTCTCAGTCTGGCATGACTCACTCAGCATGATGTTCTCCAGTTCCACCTTTGTACCATAATTTCACTTTTTTTCTCTGCATTTTTATTGGTGCATTATAGTTGCACATGACGGTGGGGTTTGTGTTGCATATTAGGACATGCCACAATAAAACAATGTAATCTGTCAAACATCCCTCCCCAACACTCCCCTCCTGCGCCCTCCCTTCCCGGCCCCTTCCTCTATTCTTCTGCTCTCCCTTTCTTTTCATGAGATCACCCCCACATTTCTTCTCCTTTTTCCTCTCTACTGTCCACATATGAGAAGAAAATATAACTCTGACCTTCTGAGTTTGAATTACTTCATCTAATGTGTGAACAATAGCCAAACCATGGAAGCAACCTAGGAGCCCATCAACAGATGAGGATAAAGAAAATATGGTAGATATATATACAAAGGGCAGTTTTATTCAGCCATTAAAAAAGAAATCATATAATTTGCAGGAAAATGGATGGAACTTGAGACCATAACTTCATTCTTCATGGCTGAGTAAAACTTCATTGTGTATATACTACCTTTCCTTATCATCTGTTGACGAACATCTGGGCTGATTTCATGACTTGGTTATTGTGAATTGTGCTTCTATGGCCATTGATGTGGCTGTGTCCCTAGAGTGTGCTGCTCTTAGCTCTTTGGGATATACACCAAGGAGTAGGCTAGCTGGGTCATGTGGTGGTCCCATGCCTTGTTTCTGAAGAATCTCCACACTGCTTTCCAAAGGGGTTGTGTGAATTTGCAGTCCCACCAACAATGAATGAGTGCACCTTTTTCCTACATCCTCAGCATTTATTATTATTTGTATTCTTTGTAATTGCTATTCTTACTGGAGTGAGATAAAATCTTAGTATTATTTTGATTGGCATTTTCTTGATTGCTAGAGATGTTGAACACTTTTTCATATATATATATATATTTTGGCCATTTGTATTTCTTCTCTTGAGAAGTATCTGTTTAGTTCTTTTGCCCACTTATTGGCTGGGTTATTTGTGGGGTGTTTGGTGTGAAGTTTCTGAGTTCTTTGTCTACTCTGGATATTAATCCTCTATAAGAGGAGCAGGTGGCAGAGAGTGTCTCCCTCTCTGCAGGCTCTCTCTTCATGCTCTTAATTGTTTCCTTTGCTGTGCAGAAGCTTTCTAACTTGACGCCATCCCATTTGTTGAGCCTATGTTTATTTCTTGTACTTTAGAATCACGTAAGGAAGTCAGTGCCAGTGCCAATATGTTGCAGTGTTGGCCCTACATTTTCTTCTAGCAATTGCAGAGAAAGATGGATTTTCGTATGATGTCATGATTCGTATATGAGACGTCCCCCAGAAGCTCATGTGAGACTACGTAAGAATGATCAGAGGAGGAATGATTGGATTATGAGAGCTGTGACCTAATCTGTGGATTAATCCACATTTACGGGTTAACTGGGTGGTAAGTGTAGGCAGGTAGGATGTGACTGGAGGAGGTGGGTCACTGGGGATGTGCATTCAGGGTTACATTTCGTGACTAATGATCAGGACTCCCTCTCTCTCTCTCTCTCTCTCTCTCTCTCTCTCTCTCTCTCTCTCTCTCTCTCTCTTTATCTCTTCAGATTGTCAAGGTCCTGAGTTGCTTTTCTCTTTTCTCTTCCACCATGATATTCTGCCTCCCTTCAGGCTCAGCACAATAGAACTGGCCATTTATGGACTGAGACCTCCGAAACCACAAATTGCAAATAAACTTTTTCTAAATAAACTTTTCCCAAATGAACTTTTCCTCTAAAATTGTTCTCGTCTGACCTTTTGATCATTGTGGTGATAAAACTGATTCAAAGGTGTTCATCTTATTCTATTTTGCTGAATTCATTTATCAGCCCTTGAAGTCCCCTTCTGGAGAATTTAAGGTCTTCTACATGATCACGTTATCAGCAAACAGAGATAATTGGACTTCTTTTCCCATCTGTATTCTTTAAATTTCCTTCTCTTGTTTGATTGTCTGGCCAAACCATGTCAAATAGGAGTGGTGAGAGAGGACATCATTGATCTGTTCCTTTTTTTAGAGAAATGCTTTCAGCTTTTCGCAGTTCAGTATGATGTTGGCTTTGGGTCTGCTGCACAGGGTCTTTACAGTATTGAGGTAAGTTCCTCTCCTGGTCTCCGGTGCTTTAACTATGAATGGGTGCCAGATTTGTCATATGCTTTTCTGCATCTATTGAAGATACTTAGGTGATTTTTGTCCTTAAATCTATGTGGTGAATTACATTTATTGATTTGCATATTTTGAACCAAGCTTGCACCCCTGGGATGAAACCCACTTGATCAGGGAGTACTATCTTCTTAATGCATTTTAAATGCAGTTTGTTAATAGTTTATTAAGGATTTTCATCTATGTTCATCAGGGATATTGGTATGAAATGTTCTTTCCGTTATGTGTCTTTGTCTGGTTTTGGTATCAGGGTAATAGTGGCTTCATAGGGTGAATTTGGCAGTGTTCCCTTCATATCTATTTCATGCAATAATTTGAGGAGGATCGATATTAATTCTTCTTTACAGGACTGGTGGATCTCAGCTAAGAATACATCTGGTCCTGGTATTTTCTTTGTTGGAAGGCTTTTAATAGCTGCTTGAATTTTATTACTTGATATTGGTCTATATAAGTATTCTATATCCTATAACTATTTCTATATTCATGTAGAATAGTATTATAAACTTCCCTCTTAGAATGGTTCAACTTGGTTAAATCATGTCTCTAGGAATCTGTCAATATCTTCAAGATTTTCTAGTTGTTTGGAAAAATATTTTCAAAATAGTTTCTGGGGATCCTCTGGATTTCAGAAGTGTCTGCAATGAGATCTTTGTTCTCATATCTAATTTTGTTGATTTGGATCTTCTGTCCCCTTCTTTTGGTTAGTTTGGCTAAGGGTTTATGAATCTTGTTTATCTTTTTAAAGAGCTCACTCTTTGTTTTATCAATTCTTTCTATTTTTTATCATTTTGATAATTTCAGCTCTTAATTTTTTCCTGTCTTCTACTAATTTTGGCATTAGTTTTTACTTCTTTTTCTAGATCTATGAGGTATAACATTAGATTATTTATTTGATATCTATTTTTTAATGTAGTAATTCAGAGCTATAAATTTCCTCTTAGAACTTCCTTCATGCTGTCCTAGAAATTTTGATATGGTATATCTCTATTCTCGTTTGTTCCTAAGAATTTTTTATTTCTCCCCTGATTTCTTCTGCGAGCCATTCCTCATTTAAAAGTGTATTATTTAATCTCCAGGTATTGGAATAGTTTCTGGTTTTTTATCTTGTCATTGATTTCTAATTTCATTCCACTATGATCTGAGAGAATTGATGTTTTGTATTTGCTATTTGCTTTGTGTCCTAAAATATGATGTATTTTAGAGAAAGTTCCATGAGCCACTGAGAAGAAAGTGAATTCAGTCATCAGTGGATGAAATAGTCTATGGATTTGTTAGGTTCATTTGATCAATAGAAGTTTTAGTTCTGAAGAGTCTTTACTTAGCTTATGTCTGGGAGAGCTACCTAATTATGAGAGAGATGTGTTGAAATCACCCAGTACTATTACATTGTGGTGTATTTGATTCTTTATGTGAGAGATTTTTTTTTTTACGTACATATTTGCACCATTGTTTAGTACAGAAATATTTATAATTATCATATCTTGTTGGATGATTTCTTTACCAATATGAAATGACCTTCTTTGTATCTTCTGATTACTACTGGCTTGAAGCCTATTTTGTCTGATATGAGAGTAGATATCCCTGCTTGCTTTCAGTTTCCATTTGCACCATTTATCTCTTCCCAACCTTTCACCTCAGTCTGTGGATGTTTTTGTCTGGAAAGTGCATCTCTTCTAAACAACATATGGTTGGGTCTTGTTTTTTAATCCATTCTGCCAATCTATGTCTTTTAATTGAAGAGTTTAGACTATTTACATCCAATGTTATTATTGAAATGGATTTTTATTTCCTGCCATTTTGATTTATTTCTTATGCTTAATTCAGATTTGATTCCTTTTTAATTAACTGTTTTTGTAGTGCAACTTGTCGCTATGCTGGTTTTCATCTTTATTTTTCATTTCTTCTGCATGTAATGTTTCATTGAGTATGTTTTCTAGTGAAGGCTTAGTGGTTATGAATTATGTTATGCTTATTATGGAAGGTTTTTATTTCATCTTCAATTCTGAAAAATAGTTTTCTTTTTTATACAGTAATTTTGATTGGCACCTGTTTTCTTTCAGGGTTTGATATGTATTATTCCAAGCCTTTCCGGCTTTTAGATTATGGGTTGAAAAATCAATTGAAATTTGGATGGTTTAACCTCCAAATATGACCTGTCATTTTCCCCTGGCAGTTTTTAAAATTCTATCTTTATTGTTCGTATTAGGCATTTTCATTATAACGTGACTTGAAGAGGATCTTTTTTGTGTGTAAAGGCAAGGTCAAGGGCATGTCAGAAGGTAGCAGTGCTACACTGCTCCAGTCCTGCCAGCTGGGCTTTTCTGGGACACTGCATTAGTCAGCTGCCCACAATGGACTCTGGGAGCGGCACCTAAATCTACACTCATGATCACGTGACTTCAGAAAAGTCCCTTCTTTGCCCAAGGAGGAAGCCTTCACTTTCTCATGGAAAAACATAGGACCTAGGAAAATGGACTTCTGAAGTCCATTTTTCTTCCATAATTTAATGATTTTATTATTCTTTAAAATAATAGCTCTTTGATTCTGACTGTATAAGATAAATAGTAGTGGAATCCTAAGGGTGAATAACTTAAAGGGATGACCAAAAAAGTCTGATACCAAAATAGTGGGCTATGATACTCCAATTCCTAATTTCCCCAAGGAGACATAAAAAGCAAGAACAAGAAACTGGCTAAAATAGCCTTATAGCTCTGAAAACTAGTCAAGAGTCATTTGCAATCAAGCTAATGTCCAATCAAGGAAAAACTGCATCCAAATAGGTAGGAAATTTCATGGTGTTTACTTGCACTTTGTCTTCGGACTCAGATAAGAAAGAATGACAATATTTATTGAGCCCTTCAATCCCACAACAGGAGAGTAGTGTCAGAGAGTGAGGTCTTTGAAGCAGATGAGGGATGGCCTGGAACCCTGGACTTTAAACAACGGCTCTCAGACTTCTCAGCATCACCAATTCATTTGACCATCTGAGGAACAGCCGGCCCCTGGACTTTAAACAACGGCTCTCAGACTTCTCAGCATCACCAATTCATTTGACCATCTGAGGAACAGCCGGAATGTTCTCCCCAGTAAAATTATCAAAGTTCTTTTAAGATATACAGATTCGCGAATCCCACTCAAGCTCTTGGGAGTCTTCAATGAAGAAACTCAGGTTTTGGTATGGGTAACTCTTGCAGATGATTCTGATGTTCTTAAAAATCACCTTGTATTTTAAGGTATTCACAGATCTCCCATAGGTTGTTCCCCTGCAGTACTAAAAATCCTATTTCAAGTCACAGGGGTGATTGCATGCCAAGCATGACAAAGAACACATCGCAGACCCAGGTGATGCATTTTAGACTGAGATTCCCCTTTTCATTTCAATATCCAGAGTCTACAAAGAGTTACAGGGAGTCCACGACAGACTTTTTCAGGCCCCTGGGCTGTGATGGGAAGTGGCTCGCATCGCTGTACTGGAATCGTTGGGAAACACTGGACTCGCTTGCTTAGGGTTCCTGCTTATCATCTGCATTGTCTACAAAACGTGGTCCTCGCATTCAGACAAGGGGTTAAGGAGGAAGCAGGGGAAGTCACACTCAGCTGTTCTCATCAGTGTTCCTTTCTCAGGGAAAAAAAAAAAAAAAATTGCAGCTGCTTTTTCTTCCTTAACCTAAAGTGTATAATGCTAGCAATTTTGGAAACGGAAACAGGCTAGTCTGCCTAGAAATCTCCAGAGCATTGTAGGCTAATACATTAAAATTAAGGAGAAGCAGAAGCCATCACTACAAATTGCAACATTATTGTTCAAGCCAAGATCATCCTAATTATAAACTAGCATTTTTATAGATGTCACAGGGGCTGTTTTAGTGCTGCTTTGCTGATGCTAAAAAGATAGTGTGGAAATGTGATCAGGGATCCTCACACTACTGTCTAACGGGAGAAAAAAAGTTAATTAGACTCTTTTTGGCATATTAGTGAAGACAGGCTTATTAGACACATTTACAAGCTAATGATATGCCTATACTCTGCTATCAAAAAGTGCATTTAAATAAACTGATTTATAGTTCTGTCATTTCCATCTCTTTAACCAGCATATTCACAATTGCATTGCCCACATTTAATTGGCATGCAATTGGAGCAGTTCTGGGGTCCATTCTTCAAGGTGGGGACGGTATGGTGTTCTCTGCTTGTCCGCCTTCCCCTCCCTGACTTCCCCACCCTGCTCTTTTTGATTCTCTAGGATGAATAGCATTGTTTTGGCTAAAGGCAATTAAATCATCCCTGATGGATTTCAGAGCATCACCAATGCAGAGTGCAGCTCAGGACATGGCAGCCAGGAAGCAGAGAGAGAGCGCTCTCTGCTCATCAGAGAAGAAATACAGTGACCTTCTTCCTCTGGCCACACCCTACCTGCCTACAGTTACTACCCAGTTAATCCATTTGAGTGGATTAATCCACTAACTGGATTACAGTTCTTGTGATCTAATAATTTCACATCTGAACATTCTTGCATTGCCTCACACATGAGATTTCTGGGGACTCCTCACATCCGAATCTTAACGCCCACTTTCCATGATGCTTTAGTGATCTTCTAAACAGCCACTAGAGCCGGTCACAGTTGGAGATCCTGGCTCCCCCTTGTTTCCACATCTGTAAAATTCTTTCCTCAGCACTGTTTTGAAAATGTTAACTGAGCTGCTGCATGTAGAGCGGGCAGCAAATGCCTGGCCTGTAGTAAGTGCTCAGCAAATACCCCTGTTACTGTCATCACGAATTAGCTCTGTGGATGCACTCTTGTGATCAAAGTCTCTATTTCCTGCAGGAGAAAATCTGAACCCCTTCACATGGCCTTTGAAGCCTTTGGCTTCTGATGCTAACCCCCTTTCCAGCTTCCCACCTGCCCCTCCTCCCACCGCACTCTCCTGCGTCACAGAAAGGCCAGTCTTCCCCAGAGCCCTCTGTCCTGCTCACACGGCCCCACTGCCTGCATTGTTCTCTGCTGCCGACCTGCTGCTGTTCTCTCCTGCTCCTGGGGACCCTCCAGACGGCTGCTGCCCACACCTAGCCTTTCAGCTGGACGACAGCCCAGGCCCAGGCTATGCTGTCCCCTCCACCCGGGTCGAGGCACCTGTTTGCTGGACTGGCTCTCCTGCCGAAGGCCCTGGAGAAACCAGGACCTGCGGTTTTCATTCCCCGTCTGACACAGTGCTGGGCATAGACTGCTGAGTTTTACCAAATCCAGTAGAGTTAAGTAGCCCAGTCTGAGCTGGAGCCTGACCATCTCATCTCTGAAGTGCCTTCGAAGCCCGAGATGCTCCAAGTCCATGATTTCCTAGGACAGTGGACCCAACACCCCTCTGAGCTTCTCCAGCCTTGTCTATGAGATGTGACTGGTAGTCCTCAGCCTCAGGGCTCCCAGGACGCGGATGGGTCAGTTCCCGAGGAGACAAGGCGCTGGCCTGCTTCACTGATGGCAAGCTGCAGCTTACCTGCTCACCCCGCGTGCTTCCAGGAGAGGAGCGGACAGTGCTGCCTCCGGTCATCGGCCTTCCCCTTCCAGCTCCCCACGTGACGGGGAGTGAGGTGTCACTCCCCCAGGGCCGGGCAGCCTCTCCTGGACCACGCCTGGGGTGCTGGGTGTGAGCTCCGCACAGTCTCCTCTTCAGACCCCTCAGGACCCCTCGGTCCTGCATGGGGATGGGGGAAAGGCCCCTCAGGACAGCGAGGCCAGCCACGTTCATGATGGCAGCCATGACTACAGACGTGGTCTGGGTGTGGTGCTGAGAAGGACCCCGCCCACCAGTGACCCACAGTGTCACCAACAATCATTTTTTTTGAGCGTTACTACTTCTCTGTCGAGGGAAACGTCCCTCTGCGAGGCCATGAATGTGGCTTCTGGGGGGAGTGGATGTGCTGAGACCTGCCATTTAATTTGACAACAGCTCAGCCTCAGCAATCCCTGGAGATGACGTTGCTCAAGAGCAGCTTCTTGCAAGTACTTTCCGGGTATGTCCCGACTGGCTGTGGTCCCAATGACATCTCCTCTGTCTAGAGCAAACCTTTTGGGGAAGGAGAGGCACTCACACAACAGGACTGAGGAATCCCCCACAGCCACATAGTCAGCGTTGCCACAGAGTCCCAGTGTCTGCCACATGCGGGAAGCTGCTCTTGGCCCCCGAAGGAGCAGCTGGGTGTGCATTCTGGCGGGCAGCCTGGCAGAATCTCCATTTTGCCCTAGAGTTGCTCAGGAGAGAGACACCCACCTCTGGGAGACCACCAGGGGTCGCCGGGTGGGGAGCACAGCCCTGGAGCGAGTCAGGCAGTGCTGGGCAGCGTCAGCGGTGTATCCGCGAGTTGGTGGCTGCTTGGTCATGTGCAGGGCACTGGGTGTCCCCTGCTGTGTGTCACTCACGTCTGCGATTACGACGATGTGCATAGAGTGAATTTGCAGCGATGGACTCAACGTGTTTACTTCAGAAGGATTCATGCTGTTTTCTTGGACACATTACTTACCTTTCTGGGATGTGTAATTTCCTAATCTAGAAGAGGGGTGTGGGTCAGGACAGCCCTGGAGCCCCTGTGAGCGCTGACATCTGGGCTCACGTTCCTCCCTCGTTTGTTCCAGCAATGTTACAGCAGGACCTACTTGGGGTCAGGCAGTGGCCTTGGGACATGGAGCACATAAAACAAAACAGGAGAGGGGCCTTGGCCATCGCGGAGTTCATGTCCACTGAGGGACGAGGGGAGTCGAGGGGTAGGCACGAAGCCTGGTGACGACGGTAAGTGGGCAGGACCCGAGGTGGAACCTGCGGCCCGGGAGCGGGGGGAGGGCGCGGCGGCAGAGCCAGACTGGGGGCCTTCTAAAGGGAACACTGAAGAAACGGCAGGAGGCGGGTGCGGGCTCCTCGGATAGTCTGAGAAGGGCAGGCCGCAGAGCGCCAGCCGTGCAGTCTGAGGCAGGAGCAGGCTGGCACCTCAGCCAACGGCAAGGAGGTCTGGGGAGTCGGGACTTGATGGGAGCCACGGATGCTCTGCGGGGGGCGCAGGGTGCCTTATACCTAAAAGGATCATCCTGACGGTCGAGCATCGGCTGCAGGGGAAGGCCAGGGCGGAGGGGGAGGCCAGCAGGAGACCCCGCAGGGTCCAGGTGGGGACGGTGTGGGCCAGAGCAGCCCGACATCTGTGTGGGAGTGTCGCACGGCCCCCAGAGTTGTACAAAGGTGTGTGTCAGTGAAAACAAAATGATACTAGATCTAAGGGAGGAGCGGCGGAGAGGTGAGGGGCCGGCGCTGGTGTGCTCTGCAGGAGGACCACTGGGCTCCTGGAGGCCAGCGGCCCAGTGTTTCTGAACTGAGCAACCACAGGGCGCCTCCCGCAGCCTGAGGCGAGGGCTCGGAGCCCCAGCGCGGACGCCATCAGGGTGTGGGCCACACCAGTGACTGGGGCGGCAGGTGGGCAGCTCAGGCGCAGCTGGAAGACAGCGTGCGTCAGCCCTGCTCGGCCTCCTGGGTGGCGCACCGAGCAAGGACGCGCTGCTCTGACCCGAGGGTCCCTGGCTCCAGGGTGCGCGGGCCTCACCAGTGCCACTCCCGGGCGGGGCCTGCTGGAGTGAGGGTGCTCCGCAAAGTCTGTCTGCCCCGAGTGCTGACCTGGGTCCACCAGAGTGCTCGGAGGGCTCGGCCCCAACGGGTTGAGTGATCCGGGCAGAATGAACTAGGGCATGGAGCCCACAGGCCGTTGCCCGCCCGCAGCTCAAGAGGAAAGCCCTCGGCGGCATGGCTCCACCTGGGCCTGCTCACCCGGGCTCGGCTGAGTCTCAGAGCAGCACCGCAGTGCAGTGCTGGTCTGACGTCGCTTCCCAGGGCTTGGAGACGCCCGCCGTGCTTTCCGGCACTCTGTTCCGAGTTCCCGACAGGCACCCTGGTCCTCTTACACGGACGCAGCCATTGGGTCTGAATCCTCACGGACCCCTGGCTGCCGGCCTTCTCGGCAGGGCGGCCCTGGCTCTGGGGCACATTCCCACGCCAGGCCCCTGTCTGGGCAGTGGGCAGGCGTCCACACTGAGATGTGCGCAGAGATGTGCATCCTTGGCCACCGCTGCCCCTGCCGTGAGCCCTCGCCCAGACCTCCACCTCCGCCTCTGGTCCCCCGTCCACCCGGCTCTCACCTGGCACCCTGGTCAAGGCTGGGAGGACCCCAAGTGTGCTGCTGCTGCCTTTCCTTCCGTCCTTCCTTCACTGCGCATCTTCCGTTCCCCGGGCGCATCTGGGTGGGTGAGCGAGAGGAAGCGCAGCTGATCCTCCAGTCACTCAGGCCCCAGACACAGGCAGGGCTCTCCTGGCCCTTCCTCCTCCACCTGGTGTCTGAGAAAGGTCACCGTACAGGACACAGGGAGCCCCTAGCAAGTCCTTCCACTCCTTCCCGATTCTCCAAATGTAGTCTGACCCCCTAAAGGTGCAGTGGCATGAAGTTTGCCACTTGGTATTAAAGGAAAACTTCAAGTCTCCAAGGGCATGCCCACAACCAAGTCCCAGAAAAGTCCCAATCAGCCCATCAGCCAGCAGGTGCCATGGCTCAGCTCCCTAACGGTGCAGCAGTCTCCGTTTCCTCCAGCCCCCTCTGCTCAGAAGAGTCTGGGCGGTGACCTGGAGGAGCACAGGAACTGAAAACTGCTGCCCTCTGCGTCCCTCAGGGTGGGGCTGCCCTCCAATCCCACCCTGTGTGATGGCTTCCACCTGGACAGCTTGTCTTTAGCAGCTGTGTGGGTCATGTGTGCCCACTCAATCCTCTGAGGTCGGAAAGGTTTCCTGAGACCCTGCACACCCCTCAAGTCCCCGTGGGCAGAGGCCTAGAGGGCGTCATGAGACTAGGCCACCCGACCACATGAACCTGTCCATCAAGGGAGGGCATGCTTCCCAAGCCAGAGTCAGGGAACGGAGAGGCTGGCAGCACCCGCAGGGCACGGGAAAGAACAGCAGGGACCGTAGGACACCAGCGAAGACAAGGAGGTCCAGCTGGGCTGCAGTACCGGGTGGCCTGTGTGGAGCCAGGGATTGCCTCTATCCTGGAGCCCAGGCTGACCCTCAGCTGTTAGCCCAGGCTGCCCCTCTACCCTGGAGCCAGGCTGCCCCTCAGCTGTAAGCCCAGGCTGCCCCTCTACCCTGGAGCCCAGCTTACCCCTCATCTGTAAGCCCAGGCTGCCCCTCTACCCTGGATCCCAGCTTACCCCTCAGCTGTAAGCCCAGGCTGCCCCTCTAACCCTGGAGCCCAGGCTGCCCCTTTACATAGCAGGTTCCTGGCACAGGGATATTTTCTGTGATTTAGCCCAAACGTTTCCCTGCTAATGTCTTCATGAACTTGGTCCCAGAGCCCTGCTTAAAGAACCCACAGTAAATGGTAACTTTTACCCTCAGAGATGGGCGAGGTGACTTTGAGCCACACAGATGTACGGGCCTAGGTGCTGCGTTACACAGTGTGGTTAGATGACTCGATCTCTAAGACCATGGTCCTTGTTCTTTACTCCTGAGGTGGAAAGAGAGGTCAGGGCAGGAACCCGACTACAGATACAGGAAGCAAAATAGACACCTTCTTATAAAAATGAGCACATCCATGTTGGAACCACTTCTGCATTTAGCAGCGCTTGGCTCTTACACGTGGAGGTTTTCTTTTCTCTTCTTTTTGTTTACATTAATGGTACTGGGGACTAAACCCAGGGACGCTTCACCACCAAGCCATGTTCACAGCCCTTTCTATTATTTATTTTGAGGAAGGGCCTTGCCAAGTTGCCCAGGCTGGCCTGAGCTTGCCATCCTCCTGCCTCAGCCTCCCAGGTCACTGGGATTTGAGGTGTGCAGAGAGGAAGTTGGACCTGGGCTGCATCATCTTTCTTGTCAAGCACAGTTGGACATAGGAGGCTGAGAAGCACTGCCATTGCCCCCCGAAGGCAGGAGACCCAGGAGAGCCAAGTGTGGTCCAGAGACCCGAGGGCCAGAGAGACCGCGGGGAGTCCAGTCCAGGTCTGCAGGCGCAGAACACGAGCGCGGGGGGCAGGAGGGCAGCTCTCGGTTGAGGCCACCGAGCAGAGAGCAGCTCCAGCCTCGCTCGCTCTCCTGTTCCATGCGCCCCTGAATGTTCCGGAAGCTGCCCCCCTGTGCCGGGGGCCTCCCTTCACTGAGTCCATGAGTTCAGGAACGCCCTGACAGAAACAAGCAGGAATGTGTCTTTGACTACCTGAGCATCTGCTGATCTAGTCAAGTGACACTTGACTTCAACTACCTTAGGCCCCTATCTCAGGCTGTGTTTAAAAATTACTCAAAATGAATTGAAAACCTAAATGTAAGAGGAAAAAAAAAACCTATAAAACTCTATAAGGATAGCACTGAAGTAAGATTTATGACCTTAGCTTTGGCTGTGGTGTTTTGGATACAACACCAAAAACATTAAAGAAAACACTAAGTCAACTTTATCAAAATTAAAATCTCTTGTGCTTCAAAAGGCACTCTTAAGGAAGTAGAGAGACAACTTATAAACTGGAAGAAAATATCTGGGAGTCATATATCTGATAAAAGTCCAGCATTCTCACAACTCAACCATAAAAATCAAGATGACCCAACCAAACAAATATTTTTCCAAGAAGATACAAAAGTGGCCAAGAAACATTTGAGAACATGCTCCCCATCACTAGACATTAAGGAAACTCAAAGCACATGGAGACACCACATCACACGCATCGGCGCGGCTGAGACCAGAAAGATGAACCACGGCGAGTTCATCTGGAAAGAATGTGGAGACACTGGGCACCTGCATTAGGGGGAAATGTCATCTGTGCAGCCACTATGGGAGACAGCTTGCAAGTTCCCTAAAAAGTCAGACACAGAGTCACCCAAAGACCAGGACCTGCAAGAGGCATGTACCCCAAGGAATCCAAAACGATGTTCACACAGAAACGTGTACATGAGTATTCATGCCGTGTTATTCATAATGGCCCCAAAGTGGAGACAGCACACATGTTCGGCAACAGATAAATGGATAAACAGAATGTGTATACCCCTACAACGCAGTCTGCTCTGGTGACGACAATGAGGTGTGCTGATGCACGCTACAACTGGATGAACCCACAAATGTTCCCTAAGTGGAAGAAGGAGACATACTCTATGATCACGTTTTAGTGGAATGTCTCGTGCAGGCAAATTCAGAACCAGAGAGGCAGGTGGTGACTTCTGGGGCTGGGGCCATGGGGAGCAGAGCAATCACAAATGGGTAGAGTTTTATTTTCAGGATGATGAAAAACTCTAGATTTAGATAGTGGTGCTGGCACAAAGTTGCATGCTTTAAAAGTCCAACTTTCTGGTACATGAATCGCTTTTCACTTCCAGGACCTTCCCTGCACAGTACCCCCGTGCAGTGCATCCCAGCACATACAACACCAGGCCGCCCTACCATCTGCACCATTACTGAAATCCACGCCAACACACACTCTGACCTGGCTCTGCAAGAGCCTCCTGGCTGCCCGCTCTTGCCCCTCATCCTGCGTTGGTGACTGCTCCTCATACAACAGGAGGTCGCATCCTCCTCTGTACAAACCCTCCAAGCCTCACCTCGCCCACCACGGAAGCCAACGTCCTATGGTGGCCTACAAATTCCCATACCACCTGGGCCCCCTTGCTCCTTTGACCTTGTCTCCCTCGGTCCCTCTCCTCGGAGCACCGGCCCTCTGCGATGTCCCCATTCACCAGGCCCCCTCTCAGGGCTGCTCCACTCATGACTCCCTCTGCCTACGTCCCTCCCCCTGGAAGTCCGCCCACCTAGAGAAAGAGACGTGCTTCTCTTTTAGATGAGGGCCAGACGCCGCCTCAGCAAGGCCTCTCGGGCGCCCTGTGGCTCTCCACTCGCCTCTCCCCACACAGCCCCCTTCTGGGAAGCACGTTCCCCTCTCGCTTGTAGGTAGTTGGTCTTCCTTTGCTGCGGAGTGACTTGCCAGGACAGGCATGGCTTCTCGCTGTACCTCCAGCGTCCTACCAGAGGATAGCACATGCCGAGGAGGATTTGTGACTGGGCGAACGTCGTGGGCAGCTCTGCCGCTGTGCAGAGACCTGGGGTGTGCACAAGCCCACTGGCCGACCTCCAAGTGGTCTTTGAGAGCACAGAAGCACACTTTGAAGGAGGAAAACAAACCAGCCTCTGGCAGTGGCACTGGAGAGCAAGCAGAGCAGCTGCACTCCGAGGTGTGCGTGGGCAGAGGAAGCAACCTCTCTGCCCAAGGACGGGGCCTTCGGGACAGTGACAAGGATGAGAAAGCTCAGAACACAGCCGGGAAGCACAGGGACTCTGTCCTGCTCCAAGCGGGTCACTTTCATCATCTGCAACCTCCCGCGCCTGCCCTCCATCCCACAGACCCAGCGCCCCAGGCCACTCCGTGAGGCAGAAACAGCACCTGCCCCTTCCCCACCCTTGCCCACAGCCTGGCCAGGCCCCTCCTGCTCCAGGGCCTCACGCCAGCTCTGCTCTCCGGTCCCAGCCTTTCCCTCTCCGCTGGATCACTCCAGTTGCCATAAAAATTCGCTGAGGCCAGCGTCTGTCCACAGGTACCTCCCCTGGAGTGGCTCGCTGGCTGCCCCCATCGTTTCCTCCTTTGCAGGCTCAGTGTACACACAGGTGCCGACTCGATGCTCCATCCCAACTCCCTCTCCAGCCGCAGCCCAGCTGGCCCAGACACTCCAGGGCGGCCGGCCTGCACCCACCTCCTCCACCACCAGCTCTGCCCTCCTGCGCCCCAGGGTCTTCCCTTGCTGTGGGCAGACCACCGGGCTTCCTGGGGCAGGTGAAGAACAGCCCCAGGTGAAGTGTGTCCTTCTGATTCTGAAGTTCATGCTCCACCCGAGGCCACTCTGCTTCCTACATCCTGACGCCCCTGTGCAGGGGCACAGCTTGGACAGAGATGAGCTGCTGGAGCGCAGAGGCTCAGCGCCCTCGCGCTCCCCTCCACTTTGCAGTTGCCTAGAAAGGCAGGCAGTTTCCCTCAGATCCATTCAGATACCCGCTCACATTTAGACGCGGAGTTATTTTTCTGGTTTATATTTGGGGCTGTAAATGCTGCCAAGTTTCTTCATTTTTCTTGGAGATGTATCCCCTCAGCCCTGGGGGTCCTCTTGACATAAAAGTTGCTGTCACCCAACGCCCTAACTCCCCTGGCATGGACAGGCCTCTAGAGAACGCTGTCATCTCTCTTGGCGACTTCCTCAGATGGTGCCGATTTTCCATTTGCACAGACCTGGGATTTTGGGCACAGGAGCTCTGTGACTGCATCTCTGTTAAGTGTCCACCCATCCCCATTAAGGCTATTTATTGTGCTGTATCCAGAGCAGCTAAGCCCAAGGCTGCATCTATGCCAAGACATGAATAAGGAGTGAACAACATGCACAGGCATCCAGATGTTCTTTGGCAATGACAAACACCCGACATTTGGAGACATCTGGGTGACTGACCGACTTTCCCAGTCTCATCTGGAAGATGAAGACTGTGCAGACGCAGCGTGATTACATGCAGGGTAATAAACAAGTCTCTGACACTGTCCACAGGATTGCCAGCATCTGGGCAAAAGAGCTGAAGACTCCAGCCAACCCTCCAAATGTTTGGCATCGTTTAAACAAAATGTTGGACAGCAGGAGATGGGCCAAAGATACACAAAAGGAGGCGAGGGTCCCTGAAGGCACGCGCCTGCATAAAGCCTCGTGTGCGTTCGCCTCAAGGCGGGAAGCGTGCTAGCGGTGGAAGTGACCGGTTATACTCCACATTCCAGATCACTCCTCTGCCTTGACCCCACCCAAGCGAGAAGGCTCGAGATTCACTGGTCAGGGTCTGTCCACTCACACTGCTCAGGAGCTCAGCAACACAGGGGCCGGAGTCATGTTTCTCCTCATCAATCTGCCTAAGATCAAAGTGTCAGGGGCTCAGGACTTGCCACCACAGGAAGGCCAGGCAGCAGACGGGCAGCCTTGGAAGCCAGAGAGCTGAGCCCGAGGTCGAGAACACTGGCTGAGAGGCAACCACTGTGGCCGCTTCCAGGTCGCCAAAGAGCGTCTGAACAGTGAGAAAAGGGTGAGCCCCCGAGGAAAGGGAAGATACATCCCACACCTGGGCAAATAAAATAAATGCTGACCTTAGGCTGGAAGGACTGTCCTGGGGGGAAGCCATCTTTTCTTTTGTGTCCAAGGTGGCCCTTGGTGCCACGATGGCCTAGCAGCAGCGCCCCATGGTAACGGCAGCATCAGGCAAGGTCCGTGACCACAGGAGCAAGGGCAGAGCAGGCACGGGGCACACGCCCACAATCCCAGCTACTCGGGAGGCTGAGGCAGGAGGACACCCACTCCAGGCTAGCCTGGGCAACTCAGCAAGACTGGTCCCCAAATAAAATCTAGGAAGGGCTGGCGAGGCTCAGCCATAGAGCGGCCCTGGGCTCCTTTCCTAGTACCACAGCAGACAGAGGGAGAGGGAGAACCTGTGGTAGAGACGGCGATTGACACCTGTCACTGGGCCACTGGAAAGAGAGGTCTGAAGCACGTGCTGGTGCAGACGAGCAGGCCCGAGAGTAGACAGGGCCCTGATAACTGACTGTGACCTGAGCCCACGACTTTCCTTTTTGTGCTCTGGTCCAGGAAAACAAGGATTCTGAGCCCAAGGAGACTTGAGGCACCTCGGTCTTGTGTTTTCGTCGGGACCACGTTAAGGGAAATGTGATGGCGTTCCCACCTGTGCGCTTCCTGGCCCTTCTCCTTGACATTATCTGGGAACAAATGCTTTGCTGGAGTGTGGGGAGGGAGTGGAATTTGCAGACCAAAAACGAGAAAAGACAAAGGGCTCAAATAAGATTCACACAGAAACCCGGAGAACGACAAAGACAGTTGGTAATTTCAGAGGCTGGACTTCATCTCGCCAGAAAGCCCTCGGGTCCTGTGTAAATTAGAAAAGCATTGTCCAAAACCAAAATGTGCTCTTCACAAATGTCTGGTCTTGATCAGCCATCAAAAGAGAGAGGGAAGAAGCGCCCACCCAAGGTCCTCAGATCCTGGGACACAAGGATCCCGCAGACTGGCCAGCGCCTTCCTCCCACTGTGCTGGAACAATGCAGACCAGCGCTGGCCATCCCCGCCTCTGCTGGAGGCACTGTTCCCAGCATGCATGGCTCCTGAGAGAAGTCCAGGCCAGGCGGTCTCCAAGTCCTGTGACGAGAATGAGTCAAATAGAAATAACTGCACGGGATTTTGAGTCGACACTTGCTACATAGACGCTCCATAGGTGACAGAGGTGACCTACAAGTTAAAAAGACACGTGCCTTCTCTGTAGGGTCCACAGCCCCTCTGCACAATCTCGAGCAGAGGACTCACATGCTGAGGCTTATGTTCCCTCGGCAAAGGGCGGGTTTGGAATCCCTGTCGGCAGGTCCCAGCTGCCTCTGTGTCTGCAGAGCTTCTCTTGGAGTGGAGAGCTCAGCCACCCCAGGCGCTATTTCTTCTGTGTGCTCCATTCGAATTCTTCCCGGTTGTGTGAGGAAAAAAGGCCATGGGTCCCGTACTGGGGTTCTTGCTTTAAGGAAGGCTGAGAATCTTCACAGAGAGGACACATCAACGAGTGCCGTGTGCAGTTGCAAAGTGTGCACCCTAAATGACAAGCTCCCTCTAAACGACTCTCCCTGCAGAAGCCCTCCCAGCTCCTGTTTCCCAGTCTGTGACCCGCCCGACTGTCCCATGGGAAGACCCACATGAGGGTGAGTCTTCCTCGAGGCCGTGGTACCCACACAGAGGCACGGCCGAGGGCCTTGCCATCCAGGACTACAGGGACCCTGCAAGCTCACGCGCCCTCCCACGAGGGCATCCCGCCTCCTGGGTGGAAAGTAGTCGGGCACCTCAGTACAAATGCCACTCCCCACGTGGCTGCGCGCAGTGGGACCTTGGGTGGAAGCCTCTCTCATAGGAGCCCTCGGTCCCCTGAGAACTGGAGCTGGCCTTGGAGGGGGAGTGGTCCTACTGTGCCCAGCTGGACTGAGGGCATTTGGAGTTGAATCTCCGGAGTGAGGGTCATGGAGCAAGGACCGCGGCCTGGGGTGGGGTTGTGGGGCGGGGAGGGAGCAGCGCAGAGACCACCTCTGCAGACCTCCTGAGCCCCAGCCAGCATCCCACTCTGGCACCCTACAGCTCCCTCTGCAGCTAGGTTTATATCCATTGCGACCAAGAAACTTCGTCCAAAGCAGACCTTACAGTGTCCGTGGCTGGGCTGTAACCTCCACCACTCTATAATACTGAGAGAGAAAAATCTCAATTTTTAGTATGCTTATTAATTTCACAAGTTCTCATGGATCGCCCATATGTGTCAAGTAATAATAGAAAAACCGTTTACTTGCTCAACTAATGCTGAGCTTGGTAGGAGCAGAAATAAGTGGGATGCACCCTCCAGAAGCTCCCATTTGCCTATTTGCTTTGTTAAGATGAGCTTCGTAACTTGATGGGTCTAGCATTAATAAAAGTTGAATTTCAACAAATTTTTTTGACCAAATAAAGGCAAGAAGCTCTTTTAAGTCATTATGTGGGTTCTTTTTCTACAAGGAGCTTGGTTTCAACCCACTTCCCCAGAGTCAGTGCCCTCGGGCTGGGGTGTACAGCCCCAGCCCTTTCTACACACCACAGAATGGAATTGCTGGGGGCCTTGGACTCAGAACAGTAGACCCTGCTAGTCCTGGCTCTGAGAACCACTTACCTCCTCAGCATACGTTGGTAGAAGAGCAGGTACCTTAGTGAGACAGACTAGATTTTAACAGAAAACACACATGGAGATTAATTAATGAACTTAATTGACCTTAGATTGAGTTTGGTTCTATTTCTCATCTAGATTTTCCAACTATCTCTTGTTTTAGGGAAAAGCAAACGTGCCTTGGTTTCAGGCCCAGTTGCTGTCTGCCCTGCCACTTACATGCTCTCAAGAACTTCTCGCCCATGCTTCCCAAAGTGCCTGTCCATCATGCAGCTGCCCAGCACGCAGCTGGGTACACACCTGTGATCCCAGTGCCTTGGGAGGCTGAGAAGGGAGGATCACAGGTTTGAGGACAGACTCAACAATTTAGCAAGACCCTCAGCAACTTAGGGAGACCTCATTTTGAAAATATTTTAAAAAGGATGGAGTGCCCCTGGGTTCACTCCGCAATGTCAAAAGGAGAAAAAAAAAAAAAAAAAATAACCAGAAACGCTTGTGAAAAAGTCAAAATCACAGATCCACAAGGGTCTCAGATTCCATGGATCTGGGGATGGGCCTGAAATCTGTGCAGCAACTTCCCGGGTGGCTGATTTGTTTGTTGGTTTGTTGTGCAGGCCTGGGGTTGAGCCCAGGGCCTCTCCCAGCAAGGCAAGTGCTGTGCTACGAGCAGCCCCAGCCCCTTCTGCATGACTGGCATGTGACAGTTGACCTGTGTTTGGGAAGACCGCAGTGTGGCATTGAGAAGTCTCACTGGGGTCAGCAGGAAGGCGCCCAGGGTGCCACACTCATGGGGTCCTGGAGCTCTGGTTAGGTGCACCTGCCGGGGAGCTGAGGCCCAGCCCTAACCCCTTCGCCCGTTTCAGTCCTCGCAAGACAGCTGTGAGGGTCCGGCCCACCCGCAACACAACAGCCACCCAGCAGGGCTCTGCCTGCATCCCCGACGTCCTTCCCAACCAACCTCAGCCTGCAGGTGCTTCGTACCATTCTCCAGTCTTGATCTTCTGCTTGAAAGATTTTACTCCAGCTAGAATTTCTCAAAACACACTCTGGGAAACTTTGTCCTATGGGATCAATATCACACACGCGCACCCTCACGTACCTACAAGCTTACATCACGTAAGCCTGAGAAGATGGCACACTCTGTATCCCTTGGGAAGGAGCAGCCACATTCCCATAGGCAAGTATCTGGCAAGTCCTGCAGGCGAGACACCCAGCTGACTCGGGGACTTGGCTCAGCTCTTCCCCCAGAAGAAAGTCGGCTCCCTCCTTTGTTCTGCTGTAGCAGGCAATTCATCTTCTTCTGCTGGAGACGCGTCCTTGGACGCCCCTTTTTCCTATCCAGTGAGTTCCCACTGCTTATCACTTAAATTAAATAGCACGGGGCCCTGTCTCGTGTACCTTTGTCTCCTCGGAGCGTCTGACCTTAGCAAAGAAATGCTTAAGGAGCGAAGGAGCAGGGACGTGGCTAAGTGGCTTTCTCAAGAGAACCATTCTTAAGCACTCAGGTTAGCACTTGGGGTGCTTAACATTTGTGTATGCGTGTGCCCACAGCCTGTGTCTGGGGGCTGGCGTCCAGTGTGGCGGCCACCCTTCCCCGGCAGCCTCAGTGCAGTGGCCCCTGGTCCTCATTAGCAGAGCAGGCGGAACCTCCCCGCTGCCTCTCATCTCAGCTTGTGCCCTGTCAGGACTTATCAAGATCTCCCTTGCTCAATTCGTAGGCTGTCATTATTTCAGAACCTGAGATGGGAAGGCAGTAGATTTTATGTGATTAGCTGCTGAGATAAACGTTAATTAGTTTTCAATTTCCATAAAGTACCCCACTGACAGAAAGATTTGTTAAGTAAGTTAATGGCTATAGATGATTGTTCCAAAATTGGGACAGGGGATGAGGAGCCATGAGGACCAGGGCTGAGGTCAGGTGGGCAGGTGGGCACCGGGCAGGCACAACATCAGACACTGAGGTCAAAGGCCAGTGGAAGCCACTGAGCCACCTCATGCCTGGGAGTCGAGGTGGTGAGGAGGCTCAGGCCTGGGGTAGAGGAGGCGAGGACGCGGCCCAGGTGCTCGGCCTTGAGGAAGACGTGTAATCCAGGCCAACATCCAGGAATCAGGGAGCCAGTGTGGACCCCATCCAGAGGACAGAGGTTCCCCCACTTCACCCCCAGGTCACGCTCCTTGCACAGAAGCTGCCACGGCCGTGGAGGCAAGGAGCTTGCCCTCCGCCGCCCACAAGCACTGGGCTGGGCAAGGCTCCTGCGGGGGCCTGGGACTCACCTTGAGGAGAGTGGAGAGGGGGTGCGTGAACCCTCACATCCTGCCGAGAGTGATGGGAGGCATGCCCCCGAGGTGCCCGGCACTGTGTCCACCACACTAGTGCTCAAAGGCCTCGCTGTGCTGCTGGGGTCTGCGGGCAGGCCGCTGCCCTACGCCGTGAAGCCCTGCGCCCCAGGGTGGAGTTCCAGCGTGCCCGTCTCTGCACCCGGGTGCTGCTCTCAGGGCCTCTCGGAGTCTCGCCAGACGACACCAAGTCTGAGAAACGCCACACCAGGCTCTCTCACACGTCCACGCGGCCCCCACCAGACGGCTCCCACGCCTGGGATGGGGAGGCTGCCCGTCACCAGCATGCTGCCCTTTCTACTTCCCAATGTGGGGTCAAGTTACGCTCCTCCAATTTATTTCCCTCCAACATCACGGAGTGAATGAACGTTCCCAAGAAAGATGCCACACGGACCCTGGCTGAGCCGTGTGGCCCTCCTGTTTCAGCCTCTGCCCGGGACAGCAGACGGGGCCCACCTGGGAACAGGGCATCCAAAGCCAGCCTCTGACACTCGGGCCAAAATCCACACGCATGTCAGGCAGCCTCTCAGCACCACTCCTGCTGCCCACAGCACAAAGCCGCCTGGGCGGAGTTTTGCCATGTTTCAGGGAGCTGAGGAATTTGGAGGAGGGTGGTCAGGGTGGGTCAGGGTGGGTGTGGCCAGGGGACAGGTCTCCGCGGGAGCAGCCAGGATTCCATCACATATCCAGCACGCCTAGCCCAGCCAGGCCCCCGTGGATACGTGAGACCTAGGCAGTTCCCATGAACCTGGAAGTCTCTGCTGGAGGCAGGACCAGGCCCAGAGGCAGGGCCAGCCTTAACCTGTGATTTCCCAAGAACGTTTATTTTCCACATCTGGGATCCGCACCCATATACAGCAGCTCAGTAAGGAAGCCCAGGGCCAAGGGAGAAAGGGTAACTAGAGGAAATCTCCCCTCCTTACAGAAACCAAATGGAAAGACAGGAAGGAAAACACTTCACTAAATCACCAGGAAAATCAGCACTTGTTGCCAGAACTGATGATTTACAAGGAACAATTCTTCATCCTAATAATTTACTACGCACTTAGATGTAGATGTTCGATTTTTTATAATGGAATTTGTAAAAGGCGAGGAATCAGTGTAGAGCTTAAGGTTAGAACACAGCTCATTTTTACAGAGAAGAGAGAGTCTCTGGAAAGATCCTCTTCTTTCTTTGTTTTTAACACACGAATGAAAAGCTCAGTTAGAGGACCCACAGGGGCAGTGCCTTCGTGGATGGAAGGAAACAACTTCCAGGCTCTTGGGGCTACACGGCACCCCCAGGAAGGTCACCTCTCACCGTCCCCTTTCTGAAACTCCCACTATGGAGAAGGGCCACACATCACCACACAGAGTTAACGGAGTAGACACTTCTCAGAGAAAGGCCTCATACTGTTTTCACCCACCCTCTCTTCCCTCTACCCCTGTTATCTTTGTGAAGACAGGAAGCAGTGTGACAGAGCCTCCCCCGGGAGGCCCAGGAGGCCCAGCAGTACGGAAGCTGGGCAGCTGCTGGCCATAACTGGTCCACAGGCATCCACGGTGCTCCACCCTGCTCTCCCCAGCAGCCTGACCTGCTTCCACCGCAGTGTGCCCCACCTCCAGCAGGTTTTGTGGGCTCCGGCTTCAGCTCCACGGGGACCACCAGCAGCAGACAGGAGCCGGGGTGACTTGGCGATTTGTAAGGGGAGCTATGCATTCGACCTTCCTAGTGCTGACCCAGGGCTTCTAAACCCTGGGGTTGAGAGAGAAAGGCCAACAGGCCCTGTCCGTCCACAGCGAGCTCCTGCACCACGCCTGAGTTCCTGGCAAAGAGGCCTGTTTCAAAAAGCCCTAGCCTGGGGCTGGTTGCTGGGGGAGCCAGCCTGGACAGGAGGCTGAAACTTTCAGCCCAGCCTCCCCAGCAACTCCTCCAAGGAGGGAGAAGGGCTGGAAACTGACCTCACCAGCGATCAGTGACATAGTCGTGCGTAATGCAGCCTCCTGAAACCAAGAGGGCAGGTTCACTGGATCGGCAAACACCCGCAGTGCCGGAGGGAGCCAGAGAGGGCATGGACATGCCCTGCCGCCTCCCAGACCTAGCTCCGTGTGTCTCCTCCATCTGGCTCTTCCCGGGTTGTACCCGTTACAAAAAACCAATAATGGAGGAACAAACCTCCGATGCACAGCCGCCAGTCAGAAGCACAGGTGGCCATGTGGACTCGAGTGGCTTCTGGAGTGGGGGCAGCCTTGTGGGGCTGAGTCCTCCACCTGGGGGCCTAAGGCTGTGCAGCTCTGACTTAGATGGCAGGACACCCAGTTGGTCTCTGCAGAGAAGGGAATTGCTCACAGTGGGAAGAATCCCTGCACATCTGGTGCCAGAGGTGAGCTATTAAGAGCTGGTGTGAGCACTGGAATACAGGAATGGTTTGCCTTTTCTTTTCAGGAGGGAGGAATAAGGTCAGGATGATCTTTCCTCTGGCTGCCTCCCTAGGAACATTCTCCAAGCTGGCTGTGCCCCTTGAACAAAGTTGTGCTATCAAGGAGAACCTGCATTAGCCCTCGGCTCCACTTGCTCCTGATGGACTTAAAAATCTCTAATTCTGGAGGCCGCATGGCTGGGCAGTACATACCCAGTCTCCACTGGCTTCGCTGTGACGCACACCACGGACCTGGGGACATGATGGTAAGGGCTGCCTAGGTGTTTCTCCAAGGGTCTGAAACAGGCTTTGCTGAAACTATTCACTGAGGCCTGCAGATGTCCCGAGTGAGGCCAGGGGCAGACCTGTGATCCCAGTCACTGGAGCCTGAGGCAGGAGGATTGCAAGTTTAAGGCCAGCCTGGGCAACTTGGTGACACTGCCTCAAAATAAAAAGTAAAAGGGCAGGGGCTGTGGCTCAGTGGTAGAGTGCCCTGGGTTCAGGTCCCAGTACAAACTAAAAATGGTCCCAAGGGGACTGGGAGGGGACGGGAAGCCCAGGCCTCCCCGTCTTAGCTGGGTCTGTTCCCCTTGCTGCCTTGGCCTTCCTTTCAGATTCTGTTCGGCACTGCACACAAATCTGTTGAACATGTGAGAAATGGTATGCCCAAAACTGTCACACAGGGCTGACTTGATCCAGACTCCCTAACCCTCCTGACGCCTCCCCTTCAGAGCTGAAGACACCTCTAGGCGCCAGGTGCCAGGACAGGAAAGAGCAGACTGTACAGGGAGTGGAAAGAGGTGGCATCCAGGTTCCTGGAAGATCTCTGCCTATTCCCAGGAAAGGAGGGAATGTCCTCCCTGCTAGCCTGTCCCTCCCCCGTCGCTCACCCTCCACCCCAGTGGGGAGCTGACTTGCGAGACAGCTCCCTTCTCTGCCCTGGCCACTGAAGGAAGCCTGTCTCCCCAGGAGGCTGCCGGGCTCTGCTCAGCCCTGCTGCCCACCCTCTCCCTCAAGCCTGCTCTGCTGCTGCCTGCCCAGGTGCTGTCCCACCCAACACCCTCTGCTTCCCGTTGAGACCTCGCCGAAACTGAATGTAAGGGGAAAGGCCAGATGTAGAGACCATGCCCACTGCAGCTGCATGGCTGCCCTGGAGCTGGACCTAAGCCACTTCCAATTCCTAACTCAGAACCTGAGCCCATTAATGTTTACTGGTCTGAGCCAAAAGGTCTGAAGTCACTTTTTGTTTGTTTGCCACACTGGGCACTTTGCCACTGAGCTCCACCCCAGCCCATTTCATCTTCTATTTTGAGCAGGGTCTCACCAAGTGGCCCAGGCTGGCCTGGAACTTGTGATCTTCCAGCCTCAATGGCTGGGGATGCTGGTGTGCAGCGCCACCACATCCTGCTGAGGCCTTTTGCTATACACAGTAGACATCCGATGCCCCGGGACACAGCTAAGATACCCCTGATGACAGCAGAGCTTGGCAGACACTGGTGCCCGTGGTGCCGGCCACTGTGCCGAGCGTGCCCTGGGCTCCTCAGTTCCCCATGAAGCAGGTGCCACCGTAACCTCGCTGTGCAGCTTAGGGGCCAAGACACACAGCTGCCAGGGACCCTCTGAAAATCACACCCTCTGAAATCACAGGAGCTCTGACCTCGCTGAGCCACACACCTTTTGAATGAGGTGCAGTTCTACCCGCTGCAGTGTGTGTGCGGGTGCAGCTGGTGCAATTCTACCCACTGCAGTGTGTGTGAGTGCAGCTGCTGCATTTCTACCCACTGCAGTGTGTGTGAGTGCAGCTGCTGCATTTCTACCCACTGCAGTGTGTGTGCGGGTGCAGCTGGTACAATTCTATCCCACTGCAGTGTGTGTGCAGGTGCAGCTGGTGCAATTCTACCCACAGCAGTGCGTGTGTGGGTGCAGCTGGTGCATTTCTACCCACTGCAGTGTGTGTGTGGGTGCAGCTGGTACAATTCTTCCCCACTGCAGTGTGTGTGTGAGTGCAGCTGGTGCATTTCTAACCCACTGCTGTGCATGTGTGGGTGCAGTGGTGCAATTCTACCCCACTGCAGTGTATGTGCAGGTGCAGCTGGTACAATTCTACCTCACTGCAGTGTGTGTGCAGGTGCAGCTGGTGCATTCTATCCACTGCAGTGTGTGTGAGTGCAGCTGGTGCATTTCTACCCCACTGCAGTGTGTGTGCGGGTGCAGCTGGTGCAATTCTACCCACTGCAGTGTGTACCCCAGTACAGTGTGTACTGCAGTTTCTACCCCACTTCAGCATGTGCAGGTGCAGCTGGGTCAGGTCACTCCTACTGTGACTGCTTCACCCAAGTTACATGCAGTACATGGAACTGCTGCCTAAAGTGTTGCCATGCGTATGTGATGACTGCTTCAAAACTCAGAGTTACTGCATAGATGAAGATATAGAAATAGAGCAGCAGATCCTAATTTTATATTTGAGAAGCAAACACCACTGGGAGGATAATCACAGTTTGATTTTTGTTCTTGCAAAACACCAACCCAGTCCCTTTTTCCCCACATTTTCATTGGTGCATCATGGTTGTACATGGTGATGGGATTTCTTGTTCCGTGTGCACACATGCACACCATCGAAGAAGATGATTAAGCACTACCTCCCACAACATTTCCCCCTCCCACAACATTTCCCCCTCCCTGCCCTGGGTCCCCTCCTCTACTGATCTCCCTTGATTTTCCTGTGATCCTCCACACCTTTCTTTTCCTTTTTCCTCCCCAGCTTCGGTGTGTGAGAGGAATCATACACCCCTTCCCCTCTATAGTCTGAACATCACTGAACATGATGGTCTCTCATTCCATTCATTTTCCTGCAAATGCTGTGAATTCCTTCTTTTTAATGGCTGAATAAAGCTCCAGTGTGTGCATACACCACGTTTTCTTTATCCATTCGTTCTCTGATGGACACCTAGGCTGGGTCCAGAGTTTGGCGGCTGTGGATTGTGCTGCTGTAAACACGGGCCTGCACATTATCACTGTAGTAAGATGCCTTTAATTCTTCAGAGTCAAGTCCCAGTAACCAACCAGTCCTTTAAGGGACCCAAGAAAGGGTGATGTCCATGGACAGCTGAGGTCCTGTCTCTGTATTCATGAGATACATCAGAAGTATGGACTGCCAAATGCCCAGTGAGGACCAAATCCCTTGGAAGAGAAGAAAACATTTGAAAATGGCCTTGGTTGACCTGTGTGTGGAGAGCCGTCTGAGGACCCTGCTTCCTGGTGGCACGGCAGCCGTGTATTCCTGGTGTTCCCACAAGGCTGTAGCTTACGATCCAGGGGCCTTGGGATGTTCCCAGGCAGGGTGGACCTGCGACAAGATTCCCGGGTTTACACTCAGTGGCCATGCAAAGCACCTCCTCTACGACCTGGCCTACTGAGTCTTAAGACAGTGACCATCTGAGGGGAGAACCAGGCACGAGAAACCAAGCTACTATTCATCCAAAGATAAAGCAGAGTCTGTTGAGAGCACTTCCAATCTCCTGTCCCTCGTTCATGGTGTCTGCGCGTGGCTGGCTCAGTATCACCTGCACTTCCAGGAGCACACCATCTGAGGCCCTTCCTGGAACGCCTGACAGGCTGTCAGAGGCAGGGTGGAGGGGCTCCTTCTGGCTGACCCCATGCCGGTCCTGGGGAGCACACTCTGTGATCAGAGAAGTCACAGCTGGTTTGCTGATCCCGCCTGAGACCGTGATGGGCACAGATTACCTGTGAGCATGCTCAGTGCGTGGGGTTCTTTCCCCACTCCGTCTTCATGAAGTTGAAGGAAGGTCGAACAAGTTCCTTCCCCTCAACATCAGGGAGAGGGAAGGAGCATCCAGCCCACAGGGCAAAGAAGGGAATTGCCTGTCCCCCACTCTTCTCTGGCTGCGGGAGGAAGCCACAGACAGACTGGCCCACCTCCACCTGAACTGCAGCAGGGGAGGGGGAGGGTCAGGCGTCCCCCAGAGCCGTAGCTGGATGTGACGTGGCAGAGATGTTGGAGAGGACAGGGAGGTGAACGTGGAGTGGGAGGGGGCTGTAGTACCAGCTTCTGTCACCTGAAGACAGGGGACTGGCTTTAGCCTTGTGCACCGGGTTTGGCTAGTCTGCTGTGAAGACGGCTGTGAAAGACCAGGCAAGCTGTTCACCAGGACCAGTCTACGCTGGCAACAAACTGAAGGGAGGTGCATCAGGCCACCAAGTCCCAATGCTGCGCTCCACCTTGACCACAGCTGTGAAGGAGGGGCTGGCGGGGAGGGCATGTTCAGATGAGCCACAGCACGAGGAGGTTCTACAGGAGCAGTGGCCTCAGGGTGGGACACCAGAACCAGAAGGAGAACCAGCACTTGTCCACGGTTCACAAGAGGACAGAATCCAATGGCTCCTCAGCTCAGCACCTGTTTCCCTTCTACAGAATGGAGACAGCACTGCCGCAGCCTCCACCACTACCTCCTCCTCCTCCTTCACCTCCACCACCACCTCCTCCTCCTCCTCCTCCTCCTCCACCTCCTCCTCCTCCACCTCTTCCTCTTCGACCTCCTCTTCCTCTACCACCTCCTCCTCCTCTTCCACCCTGCTCCTCCTCCTTCTTCCTCCCTCAGTTATTTAACTGTAATTTCATGAGCATCTCAATATGGAGGGCCTCTATTGTACAAAATTTCTCCTCTTACTGGTTTTTCAGGTGTTATATGTTGAATATGTATTATTTTGTAATCAAAATTTTATGGATTAAAAACACATTAAAGGGCTGGGGTTGTGGCTCAGAGGTAGAGCACTTACCTAGCATGTGTGGGACACTGGGTTCAATTCTCAGCACCATATATAAGTAATAAAAAAACAAAGGTATTAAAATGCAATAACATCATAAAGATTAATGCCTTCTTTTGACCTTATTTGAAGTAGATGCTGCCTTCACCGAGATTACAAGCCAGCAAAGGAAACAGTTGTTGAAATACTTATTCAAATAAACTCTGCTAAATACTTTAAAGGCAAAGAACAGACAACTCAGTAGAGTAACATGAAACAATATTGGAAGAGTCCTCTGTGGGCAAAGAAACAATGCTGAGGACATCAAGGTTGCCAGATAAGGGTGACATCTGGGACTGCGGTGAGTCTGCAGCCCAGATGCAGGCGTGGAGAGCATGACAGACAGAAGGGAGGACCGGATGAAGCCGCCTCCACACCAGCATCCGCCTCGCCACCTGTGGCTCTCCAGATGAGGCTGCCTCCCACCGCTGGCTGCTTTCTGGACAGTCCACAGGGCCCGGAGCAACCTGCTTGCCCTAGAGGGCAGGTGGTGGGGAGAGGAAGACAAGGGTGCTGGGCCACCATGTCCACACTCCCCACCAGGCAGGAGAGGAGGGTACTGGGAGGCATCGGGGGGCTGAGGCAGGCTGTCAGCGACTTTGACGTTATTAGGCTGGACAGAGGGATGTCGGAGTGGATCATTCTCAGTGTTCTTCCATGCTGCTAATGGACTCAACATAGAAGGGAGAACGGGCTGGCGGGCACAGGCCCCTGCACGGTCATAGTGGCTGATTCCCGTGATGGAATTAAATGCCAGCCAGCTCCTGTGTTCCCTGCGGACACAGAACCCATGTCCCCAGCCTCAACCCCGCATGAAATCTAGACGTGGTCGTTAGATTTCTACCCTCTCCTACAGTCAACTTCAGACAGCGTTCATAAGGCTATGTGTCACTGGGGCCTGTGGAGAGGGACTGTGAGCAGGTCCCGGCTGACCCCCATGGTCCCCCTCGGGCAAGCCGTGCCTCGTCCAGCACCAAAGCCCAGGGCCCTGATCTTCAATGAGGGAGAAGGCCACCGTTTCTCAGCCTGTAACGGAGAACAGTAAGTGAAACAAACAGGTGGGTCTTTCCCACAGCACCAGCAGAGGCAGTGCCGGAAGGAAACCATTCCCCCTGGAACCCGCAACCGGCCTCGGCAGCCATTCCTCAGGCACGGAGGTCCAGCAAGAGTCTGCAGGACAGGCTTTAACACTGGCCCCATGCACAAATGTCAGCGTTCAATTTAAATAAGGGCAAAGGAAAGTATTAACTTGTTTTTAATCCATGATACTTTTGATCACAAAATAATACACATTCAACTAAGACATCTGAAAAAACAGTAAGAAGAAAAATTATGTATGATCTACCATTCCAATGCAACCACAGTGAGAATTTTGTTTTTCAACCATGCTTTTATTGGCATATATGTTAGGTGATGCCTTGTTAAGGCAGTTAACTCTAAAATTCTTCAGCATAGACAATGTCATGTATGCATGTGGAATTTAATTTTAGCATTCACATGAGGCAATCCAGAAGCACTTACTCAGTGCATAAAAATTCATTGCTGAGGTCTACATCAGTAGGTTTGATGTCAACCTATGACTTCAGAAATGATTTGGGGGTAGGAAGATAAATGGCATTCAAGACGTGTTTTCTGGGCTGTTCCTCTGTGACCCTGTGTTTCCCAGAGTCCCCTGGGACACGATTCTGGGGCAAAGCTGCCAAGAAAAGAATGTGCATGGAACCGGAGGGCAGGTGAGCCGTATCACTCTGAGTCTATGCAGATCGCTAGGGGATGACGGACACAGAGGCACCTTGCCAGCCCTCACCACCCCTTCCACACGCCACACCCAGCTTCTTGACAGCAGACCACAGAGTCGGGCACCAGGGCTAGGACTCTCAGCTCCTCCTCGAGTTTCCTGACCTGGTCCCTCTCCAGCTTATCACGCTTGGTTTCCTAGAGTCCCTTGAAACTTCAGACTTGCCCACCAGCACGGGCCTTTCTCTGAGCCTGTTGCTTCCTAGGCCACACCTGCACAAACTTCTCTTGTGTTGTGTTAAATGTCGTTAATGTGATAAAAACCTTTTTTTAATAAGTTCTGAGTCTCTGCTTATGAGACTGAGGCTGAAGTGACAGGTATTTGTTCCAGGTGAACAGGACCTAAAGATTGGGCATCTCTGAGCTGTCCCTGCTTCCAGTGGTAAATGGAAGGCATGGTAATAGTAGTCCATGGCATATAGAAGCAGGACAGCTATTTAAATCATCCTAAGTGGCTGGTGTTTTAACCCCAGAGACCAGAGAGCCTGAGACAGGAGACAAGGCTCTGAGTGACCAAGCCGTGCTGCCATAAAACATCTCAGTGGAAACAGCATAAAACCATGGCCCTGATTAGTCACATCTAAGCACCTGCAGAGGGCAGAGAAAGAAACCACGGTGCTCAGAGTGTGACATCTCCAGGCCCAGGAACAGGACTCTCAAATGACCCCAGCTTCCCTAGAGCTGACTCTCCTCTTCTAGCATCCAGCTGAGACAGCCGAGAACACAGAGGAATCCAAGGCATGACTGAATCCTAAGGCACACTGAATGGAGGAGCTCGCAGAATCTCTTTGTGTTCAATCGGGACTTTCATTGGTAAGGAGTGGAACGCCCACATCTCCAGCGGAGATACACGAGCAGTCCAAACAAAGCCAAGGGCCCGAGCCCCCGTTGTGCCGAGGCATGTCTGTGACCAAATGGCGACTGCCTCCCCTCTGAGGAAATGAGGCCCCCTCCCCTGAAGAGCCCGCCTTGCGGGGAATTCCGATCCCCCTGGAGACTTTGCCTATGGTCTCTCTTTACTCTTAGAGGTTTATCCAGGCTCAAGTCCCAGCAGGCACCAAGCAACCCTCCAGAACTGTAGCCCAGCAAGTGTCACACAAGGTCGCTCGGTTCTGGCTGGGGTGTGATCAGATACCAGGGAAACGTGCACAAGAAAGGCCTGAGGATTGGCACAAGGGTGGAAGGGATGTGACATCAGACCTGCGTGGACTTCGTGGCCAGCGAGTGGAATAGCCGAGGTTCTGGGTCCAATGTGTTGGGTTAAGTAACAAAGAGACTCCAAGAGCTCATCGGAATCAATGTCTGAGCTATCTGCATGAGAGGCGCTTCAGACACCTGACAGTGTATCAGTGTACCTTACTGCAGGTGTTCAGCAGGTCATAAAACCGGCTTTTTGAAATGTATGGGATACTCATGGCTTGGAAAAGGATCTATTTCTTTCAAAGAATATACATTGTAATCTTTATGCCATGAGTACTGTTCCATGAACAACTACTAGGTCAAGGTGGCTTTTTCATAGCCTATCAGATCTTTCATCTGAAAGTTGTCCTATTACCTAGAATGAAATGTTAAAAATCACAAAATATAATTGCAGTTTTATTAACATAATAATGTGAAATTACTGATACTAAGTGAAACCTCATACCAGTAAATTGAACTTAGATGAAATAGGCAAATTCTATTAAAAACCACATATCAAAACTGACACAAGAGATATAGAAAGTGTAAGTTGTCATATCCACTTTAAATACTAAATTGATAAATTTAAAAACAATTTCCCACAAAGAAGATACCATATCTAGATGCTTCAATGGTAAATTCTATCAAATACACAGAAGAGAAGGTAATCAAAATCTTAATTAAGCTTTCAGGGAATGTAGAAGGAAAACTCAATTTCTTTATAAGTCTCACATAATCTTAATAATAAAAGTCTGATAAAATATCACAAGAAAAGGAAATTACAAAAACCCATTATTATATGAAAATAAGGTATCCTTAACAAAATGCAGCATTCTTATCAGGACCAAGTGGGTTTTATCCTAGAAATGTGATATTTCTTTAACATTCAAAAATCAATTAAAATAATTCAGAAAAAAATGATCTGATAATCTCCATAGAGCTTGGAAAATTTATCAAAACAACATATATTTATAGAAAAACATTGATAATGAATTCTTAGGAAAACTAGGAAACGAAAGAAGCAGCATCTGCATTTAGATGGCTTTTCATTCATCCTACTTGACAGCAGGGAGACATTCCACTCCAGATGCTTGACCCTCGACCCTCGTTCTGGGAAACTCCCTGTGATAGCTTCTCCTCTCCTCTCCCCTGCTGTCTTTCTGGAGCTCCTTCCTGGGCCAACCTTTAAAGCCTGGCCTTTAACTCACATTCCTTTTGGACCTAGTTTTTTATACATTTTGAGGGATGGTTGTTGGTGTTATTTCTTAAACTTTAAATATTTTCCTTGAATATATCAATCAAAATGCTCTGGGTCTTCCACTAAGAGAGTCTCAACAAAAAGGGCCTATCAGACACCTCCATGGCTGAGTCCAGGGCCTATCAGACACCTCCATGGCTGAGTCCAGGGCCTATCAGACACCTCCATGGCTGAGTCCAGGGCCTATCAGACACCTCCATGGCTGAGTCCAGGGCCTATCAGACACCTCCATGGCTGAGTCCAGGGCCTATCAGACACCTCCATGACTGAGTCCAGGGTCTATCAGACACCTCCATAGTCATTCCAGGGTCTAGCAGACACCTCCATGACTGAGTCCAGGGTCTATCAGACACCTCCATAGTCATTCCAGGGTCTATCAGACACCTCCATAGTCATTCCGGGGTCTAGCAGACACCTCCATGACTGGGTCCAGGGCCTATCAGACACCTCCATGGTCAGTCCAGGGTCTAGCAGACACCTCCATGGCTGAGTCCAGGGCCTATC
This sequence comes from Sciurus vulgaris, assembly GCF_902686455.1. Lineage (NCBI taxonomy): Eukaryota > Metazoa > Chordata > Mammalia > Rodentia > Sciuridae > Sciurus > Sciurus vulgaris. Next base: position 113,440,354 of record NC_136473.1, on the reverse strand, counting down.
AGACACCTTCATGGCCAGTCCAGGGCCTATCAGACACCTCCATGGTCAGTCCAGGGTCTAGCAGACACCTTCATGGCCAGTCCAGGGCCTATCAGACACCTCCATGGTCAGTCCAGGGTCTAGCAGACACCTTCATGGCCAGTCCAGGGCCTATCAGACACCTTCATGGCCAGTCCAGGGTCTAGCAGACACCTCCATGGCTGAGTCCAGGGCCTATCAGACACCTCCATGGCCAGTCCAGGGCCTATCAGACACCTCTATAGTCAGTCCAGGGGAGTGGCACAGGTGTTACTCGACTCAGTCACTTAATGACAGGGCGCACCACAGCTTCACTGGGCCACTTTCGTCACTGGCCTTCCAGATGCTTGGTGACAGGATGACCACAGAGACCCCAGGCACCCTGCTCACACAGGACCAGAGTTGAAGGAAGAAAAGGAAACAGCCGTACCTGTGTTCTTTATGAGTGAGAAAACTGCGTTGGTCAGCTTTGCTTGGCTGTGACTGATCCCCTGACAAGACCAATGCAGAGCAGGAAGCATGTACTGGGGTCACGGTCTCGGGTTCAGTTCAACTGGGCCTGCTCCGTCGCTCCAGGTCTGAGTGAGACAGGACATCGTGGAGGAAGGACACAGCAGGGACAACAGCTGGGGACATGGCTCTCAGGAAGCAGAGAGCTTGAGTGCAGGATCCAGGGGTGGCACAATCCCCACGGGCACCCCAGGGACCTGCTTCCTCCACCGCCCACCTGCCTGCAGTCGTCACCCGTTAATCCATTCAGCTCTAAACCATCAAATGGATTAATCTGCTGCTCAGCCACAGCTCTCACCACCTCCAAGCCAAGCCATAACAGTGCCCCAAGTCCCACACCACCTTTTCTTCAAACCTCGTTAGCCTGCCCTGTATCAGACTCCCCCTCTTAAGTCCAGTCACGTGACAGGGGACAGAACCACCACCACAGGCTTGAGCTCATCCAGCTCCTCTCCTGGTGCTGTGGAGGGACAGTGTGCACGTTGTGCACTCACCAAATGTGACACACAGGTGTCAGGGAAGGGCAGAGCCAGGCTTCCTCAGGAGAGCAGCCAGAGAGCCGATGCCAAGTGGCTCCTCCTGTTGTGACAGCCCCATCCTCAAAATACTATTCTTTTATTGATGCTGCTGTTTTTATTATCTCAGAAGACTAAAGTTTTGTTGATGTGCTCTTACATTTTTCTTACTAATTGCATTTTATAAGTTTTCTGGGGTTTTGTTTTTGTTTCTTGCAGCATTAGGGATTGAACCCAGGGCCTCAGGCATGCCAGGCAAGCCTCTACCCCTGTGCTGTACCCCAGTCCATGAGATTCTTTTATTCTATCTTGTTTACATCTTCTCTTTTGTGATACTGGCATCCCTCCATTGTCTTTATTTTAAAGTTTAAATTACTATGTAGTAATTGTACAGTGTGATATTTTGCTGTAGTATAAAATGTGCAATGATCAACTCTGAGACATTAGCATATCTATATCTATGTTAGCAAATCTATAGCCTCCGGAACTTATCAGTTCCCTCAAAGTCTCTGGTCCAGCTATTTTGAAACACAGGCTACACTCTTGAGCAGAGCCACGGTGCTGTGCAACAGAACACAGGGCCTGTGCCCACTCGGCACCTTTGAGCCCTGCCGTGCCTCCCACCCTCCACTGTCTGTTGGTCCTCAGTCTGTCTATGTCTCAAATGCAGCAACCAAGAGCCAGCTAGCAGCTTGACACTGGCCAGTGGGACGTTTGTCTGTCGTGTCGTGGCTCAGGACGATGAGGCCAGAGGAGTGTGGCTCTCTCCCAGGGAGATCCCTCTAGAAGTCCACAGATGTCTCTTTGCTAGAGGACACTCCGTCTCTCAATTTAGGGAAGAAGAGACTAGAAGCCGGCTCCTCCTGGAGGGCTGAGGAAGACCGGCGGCTCCCTGTCTGTGCCTCAGTGCTTCCTGCTGTAACCCCACCTGGCCTCCCATCTATCCAGCCGCTGCTTGCAGCCCCTGCAGAGGCCCAGCTCTGTCCTTCCTCTACCCTCAGCCCTCTACACTGGGCAGGAGCTCAAGGGACCAAGGGAGGATCCACCTGCTGCTTCTCCTGCTCAGGCGTGGGCCTCAGAATGCCCTGTTCAGTCCACCCCAGGTCCCTTCCTTCCGGGACTGTGCAGGCTTCTCCCCCAGGCCCCAGAGGTAGGTGAGGGGTGGGTAGAGCACAGCGTGCCATGCCTCCTGGGTTGACCCCTTGGGTGCTCAGGAGCCCCTCGGTGCAGAGCAGAAGTGGGGAGAAAGAAAGGTGCGCACTGGGGCTGGGGACAGGTGCCCACTGTGGCCCTGGGCCCAGGACAGCAAGAGGGAGCTGGTTTTGCTACACGGCCCACATGCTTGCGTTTGCACATTCCATGCCCCAGCGACGAGGCAAGACCGCTTCCCTGGTGTCACTCCAGCCTTCTGACTTCCCACCTCTTAGACTGACTATGAAAGTTGAAAACCCAAAACCCCAAATGCTCCCAGAGCTGAACCTCCTTGCATGCCAACTTGACACCACAGGTAGAAGTTTCCGCACTGCATATTGTATGTGTATGCACGTGGGTGTCGTGCAAGATTACCACCAGGTTGTGTGCATGAGACATGTTTGAGAGAGAAACGAGCTCTGTGTTTAGACTTGGGTTCCACCCTAAGATATTCAATTATGTATCTGCAACTATGCCCCAAATTTTTTAAAACATCTGAAATCTATAATAGTTCTGGTCCTAAGCACTCAGAACGAGGGACCCTCACCCTGCATAGGAGACACCTGAGCTTAGTCACTGCTCACCGCTGGCCCTGCCCATGAAGCCTGATTCTAAGGAGGGTGAGGGGCCATGCAGAGCTTTCCCAGCCAGCTCTGGTTAACGCTGCTGCTGGCCCTGGGCCCTGGACATGGGCGGTAGCCATCCAGGTAGCGCCCATCCAGAGCCCCACCTCCCCACACCCAAACGCATGTGGCGTTTCCACCTGTGACGTTCTCTTCATTATTGTTTTACATGCCACGTGTTTTATTTACTGTCATGTGAGTGGCTTCTCAAGAGAAAGAAATATAGATAAATGTGTGTGATCGGCTGTATTTTTGTGAAAGTTTTATAAAAGATTTTTCAAACTGGTATTTAAAGGGGTAATTTCTATTTAACTGAAAATTAACTTACGTGACCTGCCTCTTCCTTCTGAGGGTGACAGATAAATGGAGTGTTACAGTATTATCATAAAATGATAGTTTTGAGTCTAAGACTCCATTTGACCTCTACCTGACCTCATGCACATGGATAGCACTTTACCCCAGCAGCTTCATCTGTAAAATGTCAATATCATAATTATACTTGATTTTCATTTAATAGGAGTATTTGGGGGTTAAATGAGAAATTATTTATGGGACATTTACAGACCTGCTCCACAGTGATTAAGCTCCGTGTTATGTGGGTCTTGGCTCTGAGTGGCCTCAGACCCACGCGGGCATTGTCTAATCCACCCTCCCTGGCACACGGGAGAGACGCCAGTGTGATGGGAAGGGAATGCGCTCCAAGGCAGAAAAACCTCAGCTCGAATTTGATCCGGGCCGCTGGTTACAGGACCTTAGGCACATCTGCAGAAAACAGAGGCAGACAAAGGTCTAGCAACTCATTTGAAAGTGCGTGCCAATTGGCAAGAAAAATAAGAGAACCCGGAAAGATAACAGTATAAAACCAAGGATTCGCAAGGAGACAGATTGCTGCTAATAAGTCAGCACATGGCAGAAATTAAAATAAGGTACGAATTCTATCGACAAATTAGAAACTGCTTCTCTAAGTGACCACACATTACTAATCAGTAAACTGTCTACTGTCTGTGACCTTGAGACACCGAGTCAGGACTCGGCACTTCTGTGAGGTCCTTCTCGACGCATGCCGGGACCCTCAAAGATGTCACCCCTGCATGCAGCAGTCGCCCTTCTGTTCCATGTCCCTCTTATGCAAAGGGCTGCATTTGAGAAACTGTACCCAGGTGCAGTGATCCTGTTAGCCTGCTTCCGAATGCCACAGACCCCATGTCCCAATACGGTCACATTCCAGGGTATTGAGGATTTCTAGCTTCAACATATGAGTTCTGAGGGGACACAGTGTAGCCCAGTGGTGACCAGGTGTGACCAATTCAAAGGCAGAATTCAGAGACTGCCTGCGGGCTGCCCCGGTCTACTTCACAGACACCCTTGCCCGAGTTCCCCGTACTAGGGGAGCATGTATTTTATCACCCAAACCAGGACACGCTCCTGAGTGAAAAAGGGCGCTGCTGCTGATGTCCAGAAAACAGGAGTGAACGGGAGTGTGCCTGACAGGCGTGTGGAACGGTGCGGTCCTTGCAGGCCCTCCTCCGACCCTCCCTGTTGTGCCCATGGCCCCTTCTCCTGCCTGTGGGTGTAAACTGCAACCACACTCTCCCGTGCAAGACGCCTCAGGTTACCTGCCTGCCGTGTCGAGTCAAGTCAGGTCGGACGCTGAGCCCTCCCTTGCCAGGCGCCGAAAGGCAAAGCACAGTCCTTACCAGGCCTCCCCTCTGAAGGACAGTGCCAAGGAGCCCGGGGCCGTCCACAGGGGCTCCCCACTCTCTGTCCACAGGGCCTCAGCTCTGCACACCTGACCCGAGTCATCAAGCTCTCCTAAAACAGGAAAGTCGGGTCCTTGCCCGAAAGGCCCACAGAGTGAGCAAGTCCCCTCTGGGACACCAAAATAAGGTCCTCCCCACTTTGGATGGGACACTCAGCACGAGGGTCTCGCGGTAGTACCCCCCCGGCAGGTTATCTGGAAGTCCTGAGACACAGCGGGCCCCTGCTGGGTGGAGGAGAGCCTGAGGACGAGCAGACCCCTGCTGGGCCCCACAGGTGCTTCTGTGAAGGTAAACCAGTAACAGGGTGTGGCTGGCCCATCTGCTTCAAAGCGGCTCCCTCTTCCCTCCGGCTCAGGACTGATTTAGGCATGGAGCCTGCTGCAGGAAAGAGGGTCTCTCCAAGGTGGAGGCACGGATGGCAAAGATGGGCACCATCTTGGTGGACTTCCCCTGGGGCCATGGTTTCTGGTGTTCAAGCCCAACACTGCCCGTGACGACGCCACCTTCTGAGGTGACAGTGTGTTCTTGTTATCTGTCCACTCACAGTCTCATCTTAACCTCTGTTTTACCTTCTCTGGGGGTCACCTCCAGGTCCAGCTGACCACATGCTCACGCCCCTTCCCCAAACTCTGGAGCAGCAGGCGCCCGCCACGGGACCCCACCTCAGGCTGAATGAAGGCCTGGAAGTTTCTTATCCTTGACTCTCAGGCCGATCGCCAGCCACCTTCCAACGGCAGGAACTGTGGGGGCCTCCCTATGGTTCCCTGGAGATCCAGCCTTTACCACACTTCTCTCTCCCTCTCCTCTCTCAACCTAAAACCCACTAAGTCCCCTTCCCGCGTTGACCTTAGAGTCTTCCCTGGAAGCAGCAGTTGGCCTGTCCTGTGTTAAGGGTGACCTACCCGCTGTTCTCTGCTCAGGGACCTCAAGTCGGGAAGGCTCACCCCAGATTCCTGCTCCGGACAGATGTCAGGTGGACAGCACGACAAAAGCTCAGTGTGGCCAAGCTTTGTTGTTCAGGGGTCCTGGCGGTCATGCGGGGACACAGCCCACCCAAACCCAGACTCACCCCAACCGCGTCCACAGTCACTGCTGCACAAGGGCACCGGCTGGGCTGCCGCTGCTGGCAAGGTCCCCTGAAGGTGACCCAGCTCTCCACTGGCAGTTCCCGCTGGAACACGTGGGGTGGCCGTAGCCACCTTGGCAGCAAGCAGGGGTGCCACCCTGCCTCGCGTCAAAGGAGGCCAGCCAGCAGACGTGGTTTGAATGGCATCAGTAAGCTTCAACACACATGTCCGACAGGCAGGATTTGACCTCTCCCGTCCACTTGGGAAGAGACCGGCCTCCAGGACTCCGTGCCTCCTCCAATATCATCTAGCCAGCTGGGGATTGCTGAACCAGAGCCGCTTCCTGATCCCAGCCTCCAGCCTCCATCGCAGCATGCGCAACCCTGGACGGGGTTCACCAGACACACCTCGCTTTCAACCAGCTGACTTGTCATGGCCTCCTGCCTTCCAGGAATGCTGGAGAGGTGCTGCGTGACAGGCCACCAGGTCCCTTCAACACACGTAGAGCTCATGGATTTTAATGACCTATTAAAATAATGATATGGTTAATTCATTTAATATTGTTGAAAATAATGATTTCTTTGAAGGAAAAGAAAAATCAACTCAGTGGTGACCGCGGGTATTGAGGCCAAAGTCTCGAGGACAGGGGCCACCAGCGCCGTGCAGCAGGGGCAGCCAGGGAGTCTGTCACAGCATGGAGGGGACGCTTTGGCCAGCAAACGGAAGGCCTTCCTGGGGCAAAAGTGGCTTTTCACTGCCAACCGGTGAAAGATCAGTTGACTGCAAAAGACGGGGGACCCCAAACACAGGTGGCAGCTTGGGTGGCTTTTTCAGAAAGTGAGGCACGACTTTCTCATTTTCATCAGGCGTTTTTCTCAGTTAGATTTAATAGATTCCGTAGACAATTGCATCCCAGTCTTTGGTTAACAGACACATTTGCATGACAATAACCAACCTTTTCCCAGTGTGTGTGTGTGTGTGTGTGTGCGTGCTCCCCTGTGCGCGCTAGCTAGGGGCTGTGCTTGTGTCTGCATTTCTAGGGCCCATGGGATGAAATTATAGTGAAAAATTCATCGGCAGTCAATTTTTCTCAACTTGCCTGAAACTGGTTTCACGCTTCTTCATTTTAATAGAAAGCAAATGAAGGATGCTGACTCATTAAGAGGAGGCACCCAGAGGTGTGAACCCGGCTATGGGCCAGGCGCATGGCTACAGGCTAGTATTTCAAAAGGTGAGAACAGACTGTACTTAATGTTAAGGAATTGCATATGAAGTGTAGGCCTGGAGGGTGTTTACGAGGGCTTTCCAAACTGAGGAAGATTCCAGGCTGTTAGAGAACTGTCAAGATCAAGAAGATATTTTATTCAAAAGCACTACAGCAGACAAAGAGCCTGCATCTGTTTTGAATTTATTTTTTCATTGTGCAGCGAGGACAATGACACCTAACCAGAGCATGTGGTCAACGGTCATCATCATCACCATTATAACAAAACACAAAACGCTAATACACTAACGGTTCTCAACCTGTTTGATTTTCAGTCACAGAATGAGGCATTCAAAGGTGATCCTAACTGGAGCCCTCCGTGTGAAATACTGAGGAAAACAAAATTTCTGGGGCCGCGGAGAGGAGAGGCCCTGCACCCCTACTCCAGCCCAGCCCGCTGGGCTTCAGGGGGGCGTTCGGGAGGTTGCTGCTGAGTGTCGTCTTCCACCCGTGTCCAGCATGGGTGAGCGCCAACCATGCACTGGCTCCCACACTCAGCCACCTGCTGCAGAAACCAGTCTCTACGGAGTGCTCGGGCTGTGCTGCCACCTCTTTCCCCATCCCACCCTGCGAGGTGGATGCTGCCATCCTTAGTTGATAAACGGGGAAGGAGACACTGGAGAGACCTGGGGCCAGAACCGGAGTAGCCTCTCCGCAGGTCAAGCTGCCTCCACTTCTCCCCTGGCGTCCCACCCAGGTATCCACGGAAGCCCGTGGGCTCGGCCCAGTACCTGCTGGACTCTGTTTTCATTTTGGGATGACCCCAGGCCGAGTGTGTGAATTCCACATCCTCACGGTGTCTGCTGCGCTGCGGCCGGAGCTGGACACTGGGCCTCACTGCTGCTGCTGGCTTCTGCTAGGAGTTAGGTTGTTGTCAAGTGCAGCACCTTCATGTCTCCGGCTAATAAGAAAAGAAGAGGTGAGCCGCACAGTCAGTGAGGAGCCTGTGCCACCCGAAGGCCAAATGACGTCACAGCAGGACGTTCCAGCCCATCAGGGAAGAGAGCGCAGAGCAGAGGGGTCGAGGTGGCAGGTGCAGCCCCGAGGACCAGTCCCACAGGGCAGGCACCCCTGCGTTTCAGCCTGATTCCCACCCCGCACACCAGCGCTTCCTCCGTGTCTGACTCTGTGCTCAGTCGGTCAGGTTGCTTTGGGGTATTTGCACACTTACCCCGCACGCTGTGCGTCTGGTTTCCTCTGGAACCATTCATGTCCAGGAAATGACCTGACACGGGAATCCATGAGCTTGATTTTCTTTAAAGCCTTGCTCAAGGCTGAGGATCACCGCGCACAGGAAGGTCCATCTGCCACTTTTGCTTCTGAGAAAAATCTGACGTAAAGAATCTAAAGTCAGTTCCGTCCAATGACAGGTTAACTGACATTTTTTTTTTCTTTTTTACAGACTGAAACCTCATAAGAAATCCAAATATAAAATCTGCCAATTGCAAGGGTGTGTCTTTGAGAGTGGTTTTCCTGTTTCAGAAAACTCTGATCCATTATCTTCTTTGGCTGTAGTATTAATATGGACTTCATTAGTATTAATTTTAATTTTAATAAAAATTAAATTACAATTTTATTACTATTCATCCAAAAACAAAATCCTTCCTTAAACTGTTTAGTTCAATTTACAAATAATGTTAATTTATTTCTAAATCCAACAAAGTTTAACAATGGTATTCTGGCAAAGTGTTGATTTTCATTCCCATTTACTAATTTAGTTAAGCTCCTTTACAAATTTTAAACTACATCCATAAACATAATATATTCGATTTCTTTAGTTATCTGACTGAAACTTCCCCTGCATTTAGGTAACTTTATGAGTCTACTAAATTAAACTTGTAAATACAATGAACCTTAAGTTCATTAAGCTTAAATATTTAATAAAAATATTTTTTAAATGATAGGGCTAAGTGAATTACTGCATTACACATTTTAAATTGCATTGTTCTAACTAGTCACTGTTGGTATTTAGACATTGCTAATAACTAAAATTACAGATTTTTCTAGATTCTTGATAAAAAGACATTGATGCTATCATTCTGGTCTTCTGAGCATTTCAGCAGTTAATTCAGAATCTTTGTTTAGAAACAGGCTTGCACCCTAGGAAACAATCATTCTGCCCTCAGGTCACAGAAACTCCTCTCCGATCTGCTGAGACCCCTGAAGGCCTGGAGCTCTGCACCTGTCTGTGGCCCTGACAGGGCTTGTCTGGCCCACCTCATGGCCATGCCCAGGGTGCTCTCCTAGGCTGTCAGTGCACACAAGTGTCCATTTACCCCAGAGGACCACATCCCCCACCAAAGCGTGCCTGAAGCTCACTTTCCTTCACATTTTAATTAACCCATTAAGTCCCAACTTCTCAATTCCACAACCTAAGTATTTCAGTCACCATAAATGTTATATTTGTTGCTCAGTTTTTATTGGTGTCCACATCAGGGACAGGGGACAGCATGGGTGGAAAGGTGTGAATGCGTTTGCCAGGTAACTGAAAGACGTTCGGACCTGCTACATTCCTTTCCCATCTCCTAAAGTTGAATTCTAAATCTCTCTTATGACTGGCAGACTCTCAGTCATGACTTTTAAAATCATCCCTCCAACGTGACCCCTTTGTAAGATTCATAGAAATTAATTTGATTACTAGCTCAGTTATTTTCAAATGTTGAAACGTTTGTGTTTGAAACTCTGTTCAGTTATGATGTCATTGGGAAGTATGAACAAATACAGCAAAGCCTTCAGGTTCCGTCACTTTAGGACTGACTCCAGGCATGAGACCCCAAAAGCTTCTCCAACTCCCATCTTAGGTCCTGGGCATCAGCCACACAGCGTCTCCTCACCCTGGCTGTCAGTGGTAAGGGAAGGCTTGAGACTTGGGGGCCGTGGTCCTGGGGCTTGGGAAGACTACCGAATCCGGGGCAAAACTCAGTGATGACCTGGACTGAAAGCAGCAAGGGGCAGGGGTGGGGAGCCTCCAGCTTTGGGTAAAATCTGTACTTCCTGCTCCTTTCTGGGCATGTGCTAGACCCCATCTCCCAGGCTCCTGTGCCATCAGATATGGCCATGAGATCAGAGTCTAGCCAAAGGACCAAGGACTGATACCATGTGCACGTCCAGGCCTGCCACATGGGGTCATGCCATCAGCCTGGTCAGGGGAAGTCCACGTGGATGAGGGACGCTCCATCCACATGCTCCATTCAGCCTGCCTGTGCCCAGCCAGTATGCATCTGGGGACTTGCTTGCTTTGGTGGCCCCCCTAAACTAATACAGCAATCAACAGAACCAGTCTCCCTGTGTCCCTTTTCTTGAACTTTTGTGGCAAGGTTTTAGTCATTGTTCATGTCTTGAGTCCATTGAAGAAGGTGCCCATTGACGCTGTCCCTCAGACGGGCACAGCTAAGGTCTGGTCAACCACGGAGCCTACTACATCAACACACAGCTGACTCGCGGGTTGGTTCTCCAGACTTGTGAGGCAAGGCTTCTCCTGCAGGCCAAGGCGATCCCAAAGCCTTCAGGGCAGGGCAGCTCCTGTCAGAGTGGCCAGCCTCCTCACAACCACACAGGTCTCCATACTGACCGCACTGATGGCTGCTCAGTCAGTCGATAGGACGCGCTGCCCTCAGGGAAGGAGCCATGCTGAGCTGGCTGGAGGAACTAGGAGTCAGAGGCAAAGCCTCCAGCCTCACCTGGCAGGATCGCCCGTGTGGGCTGGCCTTTGCCACTGGAGCTGCGACGGCCCCTGAACCGGGCACACGCAGGAAGCTGCCTCTACACGCTGGCAGCACTGCCCACCCCGCAGAGAGCCTGCTGGTCTACACCCTCAGCATTCAGGTCAGCTTCATTCACTCAGGGAAGCCAACGGTCCCCTGGACAATGGGCGCCTGCTAGCCATTTCCCACGGCACCACCAGCAGAATTCTGAGCACCAGGGTGTTCTGCGTCTCACCAGACGGTGACTTGGGCCAGTGGCCACCTCGTCCCCTTGCAAACCACCTTGCTTTCCTCACTGTGTGTCGAGCAAGAGATATCTGTTAATAAATTAGGAAGTGTTTCTTCGGCACTGTGAAGACTGAACAGCAGACCCGTTAGTGGAAACCTCAGTCCCCAGCTACCATGTCACCGTGGAGAGCACATATGTTGCACCCGGCATCCCTTCCCTGGGTGTCGGCTGCTCCCTTTAGCAACCCATGCTTGCTCTCTGGCTTCTGCTTCATGTCCGGGATTAAGGCAGAACGTGGAAGGCATTGAAGGGTTAAACATGTAGCAGTTTGTTTGACATGAAAAGAAAAAGAAATTTTAATAAAAATACAACCCTACCAGGACTTGGACTCATTACGTCTGCAATATAAGGAAGACACCAGGCAATGTGAATTTACAGGTGTTAATTAGCCAACCGAGGGCTCCTCAATTGTTCCCCGAGTACCACGCAGACAGAGGGAAAGGGCGTCCAATCCGAGAGCAGCCCCTGACTCGCAGAACTCCAGTTGCGCTCAGTGTCGGGCAAAGCAGGTTAATTTACTGCTTGTTTTTCTGCTTCCACCAAATTTGTTGAAGAGCATGAATCTCTGTTCACAGCTGTAAATTCCTACATCCTCAAAGCGTGCTCACGATGTTTCCCATCTGAGGCTTGGATAGCAACAGAAGAATCCGCCACACAAAGGCCCACACTCCAGGGGCTCTGGACCTGCCTGCTCCCACTGCTCTGAGAACAGGTGCACTTGGAAAAGGGCACACAGGTAGGAGCTTCTTTCTTTTGAATCTGACCAGTTGATCTGCTAGGAATTCCTCTTCCTTCAGAGAATTCAGAATTAGCCATTATAATTGTGTGCATGAGGGTGATTTAGAATATATCCCTGCAGTCGCAATTAATTAAAACAAATTCACTAGCACACATAAGTAACACTTTGGGGATGCTTCTACACGGCATCGAACATCCAGTCTCAAGTTTCCCTGCTGGTTCCTGTGGGCTGGGGACACAGGCGCAGGTAGGGCCAATCTGGCGCTGCAACCCCACTGCACTGTCTTCTCACCCAGGGGGCCTCTCACGCAGCCCTGGCATCTCCTGGAGTGTGTGGTTCTGTGTGAAGACAGGAGAGAACAGTGACAGGGAGCCAGCGCAGACGTAGTGCCGGCCTCGCAGGAAGCTTCCTGTGAATCCCTCCGACCACATTCTTGTTCATCGACAGAGTTCTCACAGGGAGCCCACTAGTCCACATCACATGGGGAAACGGGCACAGAGGGCAGAGGTGGGACTCAGACTCAGTCTGGCTCAGGACCTTCGCTCAGATCCAGGACTCTGCCAGGTGACTGATCCCAATCCAGGTAGAGGGAGACAGTCACGTGGCTCATCAACAAGGTGTGGTTACTGGCTCCCAATCAGTGGGCCCCGATCTTCTGCAGCTCATTGAGCTTCTTAGGCTCTGAGAGTTCTGTGACAAGGACGAATTAGCACTTGTTTTCTGGTCTGAATCAACGTTTCATGAGGTCAGACCTTGTTCTTAGCCAGAAGAGCCTCAGGTCCTGTGCAAACCTGCGCTGGAGGGTCCCGACTTCTTTTGGAGATCCGGCATGGGGGAGGCGTGTCACTGACTTTCCAGGTCTCCGGGACTTCGAGGGTGACTCTCGGCCTCAGGCTCCACAACCCCTTGTCCCAGCTGCAGGGGTCCAAGTGTTAGAGCAGGGGCGGGAGCCAGAGAGCCAGGCCCAGGGCAGCTCTGAGGACAGGAGTCTGCCAGAAACCCACGGAAGTGGCCATTCCTGACACTGGGAAGACAGGGTTTCCAAGCACAGTACCACATCCAGCTGGGCACCGGCCTCAGGGTTTCCAAGCATAGTACCACATCCAGCTGGGCACCGGCCTCAGGGCAGGGAAAGCAGCCCAGGCCAACACATTCCTGACCTGTCAGCTGCATCGGATTAACCTTGTTAGGAGGAACCTTGAGAAATGGTCACCACTAGATCAGTTCTGACCTATAAAATGGCAATATTGCTCACAGATCAGCAGGATGATAGCAAGGGCTCTATCCAGCCCCAAATAGGAGCACAGTGCTTGTTCACCTGTAAGGGTGGGAGGGCCATCCTGCCAACTGCCACTGGTCTCACAGAAAGGCAGGTGTGCAGGGCCAGCTGGAGAAGGCAGGACAGGGACACAGGCTACACTGAGAGTGGATATGGGAAGATTGAGGACACACCAGTGCTCACCATGTGTGTGGCCCCTGCCTCCACCTAAATTGCTGTAGGGAGTGAGCTAGCCTGAAACTCTTCCTGCCCTGGAGTGAGCTAGCCTGCACCTACGCTGCCCTAGAGTGAGCTAGCCTGCACCTACACTGCCCTGGAGTGAGCTAGCCTGCACCTACACTGCCCTGGAGTGAGCTAGCCTGAAACTTTTCCTGCCCTGGAGTGAGCTAGCCTGCACCTACACTGCCCTGGAGTGAGCTAGCCTGCACCTACACTGCCCTGGAGTGAGCTAGCCTGAAACTTTTCCTGCCCTGGAGTGAGCTAGCCTACACCCAAGCTGCTGGACAGCCTGATGCTGTGCAGATCAGGAGGGCTCCATGTACCCCTGAGTCCTTCTTCAGGTCCACAGGGTGGAGCAGAGCCCCTGTGTTCTCGGCATTTCACTGTACTCACAAAACATCTCCAGCTGCCTGCCATGGGCCAGGATGTGGCCTCAGGCCTTGAGGGGACTTCCGTGCTCACGACAAGGTGGAATCCCTGTCCTCAGTCTGCTCCAGCAGCAGACAGACAGCAGACCAAATGTGCAGTGACCACAGACCGTGGCCTGAGCAGGCTGCAGCGTGGTGCTGCTCACAGATGAGAGGTGCTGAAGGCTCCTGGACTTCACGGTTTCAACTCGTGACGTGACCCCATCGCTAGTCAGGGAGCATCTGTACACTGCACATTCGGCTAAAAAGGGAAGTTTCAGTTAATTTTTGTCTCACTGTGACCAAAATACCTGACACAGACCACTTAGAGCACAAATGGGGTGGGAGTGGCCCACAGCCTCAGAGGTCTCAGTCCACAGACGGACGCTCCATTGCTCTGGGCCCAAGTGAGGCAGAACATTGAGGCAGAAGTGTCCAGCAGAGGAAAGCTGCTCAGCTCACGGCAGGGTCAGGAAGGAGAAGAAGGACAAGGACAAGGACGAAGAGGATGAGAAGAATACGATGGAGAGGGAGAGGGCAAAGGAGAGGAAGAGGAAGAAAGAGAGGAAGGGGCCTCAGGGCAGATGCCCCCTTCCAGGGCACCTGGGACCCACCTCCTCCAACCACACCCCACCTGCCCACAGTCCCACCTGGTCAGTCCACTCACACTGAGACGGTCTGATCAGGCGGCAGCTCTCATCCTCTCGTCTTTTACTTTGGAACACACCTGCATTAACAGGAGCGTTGGGGGATGCCTCGGATCCAAGCCGTGACAGTGGGTAAGTGAAATATGCCAGACAAGGTCCTTTCAACGACTTCCTGCAGATACTTCATTACCTGAAGTCCGTGGCTCGCAGCACATTTCTGTTGGGCGGAGCCCAGGAGTTGGACACACTCTGCACCTTTCGCTCGAGCTCCAGGCTCCTGCTCCAGAGCAGCAGGCAAGCCCGCAGCCCTGCCCACGCTCCGTCCAGAGCTCCGACCCTTGCCCTTCTGTGTGCTACCACGATTGGCAAGTCTCTCTCACCACGAGTTAGGATCAGTGTGCATTCAGATGCCATCAGGCTGGTAACCCAACTGGGCTCACAGTCACAGGTCGACAAATGCCGGGAAACACTCCCAGGACCGATGAGGAAACATCATGCACGCGCCATGCTTGATGCTGTGCGTAGTAGGTTAATGAGCAAGAGACGAGGGCCACTGCACTTCCTGTCCCGACATGAGTTTGGCTCTCTGCTCTGTGGTCCCTCTGTCTGTCAACCCACATTTCTGTGGTCCTGTCCTTGCACAGATGCCTCCATGGTACCATCCTGACCTCATCACCTGGGAGCTCTGCTGTGCTGACTCCTCTGCCTGAGCTGCTCACTGCTGCCCCCACTGTGTCCTCCACACAGGAAGCACTTTCAGGGCTCTAGCTTCCCGCTCTTCCTCTGAGCAGGAACCCCATCCTCCAGCCACGGTCAGTCCATTCTTCCTGCAAATCGTAGGTTTTATATGGTGTCCTTTTAGGAACATGTCTATTGGCAATGCCTCTTGGTAGGTTATGAGCAGCTTCAGGGCCACGTGCACATCTGGAGTAGTTGGGTCTTCAGCTTACTCTTAAGACCAAGCACGCAACAACCCCACACACTCCCACCACCTGTCCCCAGTGACAGGCCAGAGGAAGGAAGGGGCACCACCCCTAGTCACTTTCTGAATCTGATACAGGAAGAAAGGGAACTTAATTTTAACGTGAACTTACGTGTCGGCATTTCCACGCTCGGGGGGCTCCTTTCTAGCCCATCTCTGGTTTGAGGGGTGGATTGGGACTGGCTCAGATGCATGCTCATCACATCCAGCTTGGGTTCTGTTTAGCTACTGCTGCAAAAGGCCACTCCGGGGTTGGAATAAACTGCTCCCAGGTGTCAGGTCAAAGCTGGGAGTCTTCCAAGATTCACTCGCTAGAACTTCAACAGCTTTCCAAAGTGGAGCTGCCCTGGTCAGCAAGCACAGTTGGACATCACCAAGACCTTGCCACGGGAGAGCAGAGGCAGCAGAACCCCCACAGCACGCATCAGCATCTGAACGCTGTGGGGAAGGAGGGACCACCAGCACCTCCGCAGACCAGGACCCGCGTCTGCGGGCCGAGACCCTCAGCGCTCAGGCTGTGGGATGGGACAGAGCGCCCTCTGGGCACGCTTGCTGGAGGGCTGCGGAGAGGAGAAGAGGCAGCAGAAAACACCCCAGGAGGCACGTCCTCAGGGGCCCAGGTGGGTGGAGCCTCCGCTCTCGGTGCCTGCTCAGGTAGGAGGCCACTCAGGAGAGCCCACTCGGCTAATTTCCTCTGTGGTGCTCTAGCCCCATATTAATTAGTTGATAGAGTCCTTATGGTGTGATGCATTCAGTGCCGTTATAGAATGCACATTGGCACAGAAATCTGTTTTGTGGGACTTGTTAGCACAGATATTATTTAACTAAATAGCTCTTAATGATTCCTTCAGAGCCTACTGCATCTGCTAGGTAATTCATTCTAGAGTTGGGGACTTTAAAAATTCTGTTTTTTAACTCAGCCAACCCTGGTGACCTGTCTCCAGACCAGGGAGGTTAGTAGATATCATTGTGTTCAGAACAGATTTAAAATAATACATGATTTATCCTGGAGTAAGGAAAAGTCCCAGAGTGAAGTATAATTTTATTCCATTTTGAAGACTCTTAAAATATATATTATTTTTTCAAACGAATTGCTTCAGGGGAAGAAGAAATTTGAATTCCATCAAATACCTGACTCTTTTGAAAATCACCTGTTGGATTCCATTAGCAGAGTGGGTGTGAATGTGTCTGCACAGGCTGAGCGGTGCCTGGGACTGGTGTGCTCGGTTCCGAAGGTCCTTCTGGTGAGCTCTCTGGCAGTCAATCGGCTTGACGGACAGATCAAGGGCTTCGCCGGCTGTGCGGGTGCCACTGAGCGTCCTGAGCTCCCCACGTCCCAGCTGGGGCGGCGGCTCTGTGTTCTCTTCGGGCCCCTCATCAGCTGGAGAAGTGCAGGTGTCAGAGTGACGGACGGGCTGGGGCGGGAGCAGCGCTTCTCTGGTGATTCTGAAACCCATCGCGGCTCTGGTCGTGGGTGAAGGAGCCTGTGCCACACACGGAACCCCGTGTTCCTGGAACCCCGTGGTGGGCAGGAGAAGCTGCAGGTGTCCTCCTTCCTGCTTCAGGGAGAAGTAAAATTGCCAGGGAAAGAGGCCCGGCGGCTTGTGCCTCCAGGTCAGTGCCTGCAGGTCAGAGCAGCAGCCCGGCAGGCTTGCTTTCTGCAGGGCCAGGGCGAGCACTAGGGGCACTTGCCCCAGAGCTGAGGCTCAGCGGTTTCAGGAAGCTGATGGCCCTCTTGGAGACAAGGGTCGCTTCCTACTTGTCGATGGGTTCTGATCGAAAATGTGCAGGGTGTTCACAGCCACAGAGGGGTCAGTAGCCCAGAAAAGAGAGAGAAATGAAATCAAATCCCCATGCCCACTGCCCACAAGTTGTGTGGACAGGTTATTAGGCTTCTGTAGTCTAAGTGAAATTGTTGGCGAGTGAAGACAGTAACCTCTCATCCTCGGGCTGTGACAAGCCAGGTGAGCAGAGGCACTCGATGTTCAGAGGTACTGCTTCTATCCTGTGCTGAAGTCAGCCACTGGCCCCACAGCTGGTCCTAACCTACAGAAGAAGAGTGGTTTCCAGGGTGGTGACCACTGGACAGCCTCAGCAAGAAAGCATGCAGACTGCTTCATCCGCATCAGAGCCGGCAAACGTCTTCCCTAAAGGGCCAGAGGGTGACTCCTGGCTGTGCCCAGCTGGGCTTCGGGCGACCACTGGGCCTCATTGCAGTGCAGGGGCAGTGCAGGCAAGGCAGGCACAGTGAGCACCTGTCCCGAGAAGTGCACGGCCTCCTGCAGGCCCCACAGCCCCTGCTCTGAATCAGGAGTGCTTGTGCAATTGTTTGGTGAGGACAATGGTCTAAAACCAAAGGGACAATAACCCCGATCACATCCTGCTGTGTTCTGCACCCTTACGCACCGATCCTCACAGCGGGGGTTTGCTGATGGTTTGAGTCCTGATTTTCCAAAGGAACTTTGGAAATATGCAGATCGTGGGTGGCCATGGCACCCTGGGGCGGGCTCATCAGCCGCAGGGAGGCGACAAGAGGAAGCTGAAAGGAGATAAGAACCAGATTTTGCTTGGGAAAACTAGGTGGTCTACATCATAGAGAATTCACCAGCTATCGATTCTACTGGCTCTCTGGTGAATGCCAGAGAAAAGTCCTAGAAAACTCTTGAAGGCATAAATATTTCACCTTTCTTCAAAAGAAGTGCGTCCTTAGAAATAATTCACTGTAGGATACACTCCAGCTGTATCCTCACACAAACGCGTTTTGAAAACAGGAAAGCGATCCTATTCGAATCCGGTGCCTTCCCCGTGTTGGGGGAGCACATGGGGTTCCCGTGGTTCAGAGCTCCTCGAGTCTCAGGAGCTCAGCCTCCGCTCAGAGTTAAGTCGTGAGCTGCGGATCCCACCCGTTCCCTCCTGGGCCCTTCAGGGCTCCTCCCGGGCCCGCCTTCTGCGTGCTGGTGATAAGACACAGCGCATGTCATCTCGGGGACCTCCCGCTCCACACCTGTGCTCCTTGGTCTCCACCAGGGTTCCTCCCTCACCCAGGTCTGCCTGGCCACCTGCTGCCCCTGCCTGTGCTCACGCCCCCTACAGTCTCAGTCTAATGGACTTCTGCTGGCCACAGCGACCTCTGCTCGAAGCCGGCTTCCTCAGGGAGCCCTCCTGAGCCTGGTCAACGTCCAGGCCCTGGTCCAGCCTCCACTCTGCTGCAGCTCCTCAGCGGACGCTCACCAGGGCGGTGACTTAACGAACATCCCGCCCCCGCTACGGCCCTCCAGAGCAGCAGGCTGCCTGTGTCTGCATGGCGGAGGGCCCGCTCAGTGCCCGCCCTGCCAGCAGGGACACGCTGAGGAGATGGCGAGGCGCTCACAGAAGGACACAGGATGGAAGCCAGCATGAAGATCCAAACCAGGAGGACGGCGGGGGGCAGCACACGGGCCGAAAGGCCGCCTTCTTCCCACGACACAGGCTCTCGCCACGTTGCTGCGACCATGACGTAGATGCAAGTTGGCTGACTCTGCAAAGCGGCAGGTAGTGAGCACAGAGCCTCAGGGCCCTGCAGCTCCCGTCTCCACCACTGGACCGTGGAGGGTCCAGGGCAGTGGAGAGGCCCACGCCTGGCGGGGTCCCAGGAGGCCCGGACTCTCGCCCTCCTTGCCCCTGACATGTGGGCCCCTGGTTACTGCTGTGGGGCTGTCCTCACTGCAGTAGTGTCCACAGCACCCTACCCACCAGTGCCCACCCAAGTGCCCAGACACTGCCACATGGGCCTCAGGGAGAAAACAGCCCCCGTGGAAACCAGGGCCTGAAACCTTAGGCAGAAGCCACCCTGGGTCTGGCCCAGGCCTGTGGACTGGAAGATCTGGAGGAAAGCGAATGGACCCAGAAGTTCTGCAGCGGTCTCCCTCCCAGGGAGGGCTTGGTCCCCTGCCCTGGCTCCCCACTCCCCAGGGGAAGGACCTTGAAGCTCTGAACCCACCCTTCCTTCCCCATGGAGACCTGGATTGCTTGGGGACGTTTTAAGAAAGAGCTCCCAGTGACGTGTGTGCTGCAAGGCCGTGTAAGAGCCCCAGGTGCAGACAGACAGCAGGGCCGAGGTGGCCAGTGCTGGGCAGCAAGACCAACCCTGTCCTCCGTCCTCTTTTCCTCTTGGGTCCCTGGTGCACCCCTGTCTCATGACACCCTGTCCCCACTGGTCTGGGCACTGCCCACCTTGGGCTGTTTGTTCATACTGTGCACATCTGTGCCCTGCCCACAGGGAGCGGTGGGGCACCTGCCCTAGCCAGCCTGCCCCTGCCCACTGCCCTGCTCCCCTCTCCAGCCTCCTGCTTTGCTTCACAGCACGTTGCTCTTGTCTGGAAGTAGGGGAGGCCCTGAGCCCACCCTGCCTTCCAGCCCTGACCGTGTGCCTGTCCCACGCTCTCCCCCTGCCCTGCAAGCCTCAGAGCGGCCGCTCCTTTGCTTCACACCTCTGAGCGGGAGTAGAAACCCGGATGCGTTGGCTAGGGAGACAAAGAAACAGACCTCACTGCCGTGTGCGAGGGCTCCCCGGCCGTGGCCTGCGCTAGGGCCAGAAGGACATGGCCAGTGAGAGATGCTTTGGCTCTGATATAGTTTAAATGTCCGAGCTGCTGCCTTCCTTGGCCACTCTGTTTCCACTTCGAGAGCTGCGCCACTCACACAGCGCTGCTGAGGACAGCTCCAACCTCTGCCCGTGGGCGCAGCCCTGGTCTGGGAAACCTCAACGTGGTGCATTGTGCATGGTCTAATTTTAAATCCTTCAAAGCGCCTACTGAGGGCTTTGCGGGGCCAGGCTGAACCTGGGTGAGGCACACTAACTGGGCCGGGGCCTGAGTGGCCCGCGGGAGGGGGGCAGCGCTTGAGGAAGAGCAGCCCTTGGGGATGGAGGGACGCTGAGTCCTTCACAGCATCCCGGTCGCCGCTAGCAACTCGGGAGGAAGGGCACCTGCACTGTCCAGCCACGCTTGGATGAGGCTCGCGCGCCCTCGCGTGGCCGTGCATGGAAGTGCATGCTGCCCTAGAACACCAGCCCTGAACTGGCCTGCAGACCACTGACGAGTATCCCTGGCCAGCCTGTCAAGTAGCCATTCCAGCTGACGGAGCGACCCTACTCATAGAACTCCAGAATAACCAACAAAGATTCCAATCATGGTATTAAAAAGATCCAGGAACAGTAATTGTAAGCTAAGTTAACCAATAAGTAAGATACGATGAATCAATCTGTACTGAAACAGGTAACTGTCCAGATCTGGGTGTTCTGGAAGACTCCATTCCCTGGGGACCTGCATCTAGTCTCATACCACCAGAAAGGAGATGGCCAGACGTGCCTGGGTGAAACGCACCAGGCTGGGGCTCCTTGGTGGTGGGGCTGCGTTCCAACAAGACCAACAGAAACAACAGACACCCTGAGTCCAGGTGCTGTGAAACACCTCGGCCTGGCCGGGCCACAAGCAGGCTGATGGGCAGCACCCGCTGCTGTGTCCCTGGCGGGGGGACCACTGCATCCACCAGCCAGGGAGGGTGGAGGAAAGCCCCTGTGCAGCAGGGCTCCCAGGGCATCGGGTGCTTTTCTACCTACACTCTGGTCGAGTCAGGAACCTTGTGTTTGGGCCTCTGAAGGGCTATAAGCTCAATGTTATGTGACCTTTGGAATAAATAAAAATTAGTTGCAAAATTCTGAGCAAGACAATGAACAGTCTTCCGGAGGTTAATTCCCAGAAGTGTACGGCTCAGGGGGTTCGCCAGGACGGGGGCACACGCGGCCTGCTCTCCACCAAGGGTCTGCTGCACTTGAGAATCTGCCCCCACCCCAGTGCTGCCTCGGTGCTGAGGACTCCACCTCAGGAGCAGAGCGAGATGAGCCGGCAGGTTCAGAGGCCTGGGGCAGGGCCAGGTGTGGGGCACCGGGAGGCCTCCTGTGGCCACAGAGGAGCCCCTGCACACAGCCTTCAGCCGGGGTGCTCTCGGGCTGCGGCGGTGGCCCAGCTTCTCCCTCGACTCGGGGGCACTCAGAGGGAGAGGGAGTTTGGCCAACCACCTGAGAGCCCCACCTGAGGCTCTCCCTCAGCACCAGCCTGTCCCTGCTCCCTCTGGTCCATCCCCCTGGTGGCACCAGCTGGCCTGCCCGCTGGCCCCTGCATTCTGATCTCACGTCTTCCTTCCTGCCGTCCAACCTTGGGATCTGACACAGCCCTCTGCTAATTTCCGAGGCCTCCATTAAGCAAATCGCCTCCAGCCACCTCCCTACACAGGGACTGGGACTGGAGGTTCCAGGCCCCCAAGTCTGGAGGCTGCCCCAAGCACAACTGGGATGGAGGCCCTGGGCCTCTCCTTGTAACCAGAGCTACTTGGGTTTCTGTGATTCCTCGCCCCTGTCAGCCCATGGGGGAGGGGCAGGGTCCCTGCTTACAAAAGCCCCCGCGGGAGCCAACCAAGTTGTCCCCTAGGCTCTGAGAAAGGCTGCCCTCTTCAGCCCCAGAAGGTCTGATTCCCAGGCCCCGGCCTGAGGCCGACTGGCCCACGGGCTCTGGCCTCCGCACCCACTGACGGGGAGTGTCCAGGGTGCTGCTGAGCACCCAGCAGTGCCCAGGATACCCACGGACGGTGGCTGCCAGTGTCCACAGTGCCGAGTTGAGAAGTCCAGCAGGGCGGGAGACCTGTCCTTGCTGTTCTGCTTCTGGTCAGAGAGAGCACGTCCCTTCACTCGCTCCTGTCTCTGGGCTAATTCCTCATTCCAGCCATCGACCACTCTCCTGGCTGCCATGAGCCGGCCCCCTGGGCCCTGGAGAGCGGCAGGCGTGGCAGCTTGGGGGCATCCACCGACCTGACCAGGTGCAGCCACGGTCCTGCCACAGTGGCCGTGGCGGTCAGGGCAGCCGTCTGGCTGCAGCCGGTGGAACCCAGGTGTGGGCGCTGTGGGCAGCACCGAACCACGGCTCTGCCTTCTGCAGGGGTGGGACTCTGGCTGCCTGGTGCCTGTGTCCAGAGCTGCCCTCTGGGCAGGACGGAGGGACACAGCAGGCCCGCACTCCCCTCGCACCCTGAGCCAGCAGGCAGACCCAGTCCTGCAGAGCGGGATTGCAGGGTGTCAACAGAGCTCACTGCCCAGCTGGACCTGCTGGGCTCCTAGGTCAGATTCAGCTCTGGAAGGCCAAGGAGGCCACAGAGACTCTGGAGAAGTGGCATCAGTCGCTGTCCCGAAAGGCCACACGGTCAAAGGCTCACAGTCCCCTTCCGGGGCAGGTGGCATGTGCGCGTGACATCCTCTCAGTCACAGAGGTGAACTGTAGCCCAGGGAGCCAGGGCGGCCAGTGCGGATGGAAGCGCTGGGCCAGTTCTCGGCCTGTGGAGGATGCAGCCCGTCTGTGGGCAGCCCGCCCCGAGGCAAGGCCGCCGGCTGGTGTGTGTGCAGCGCCTCCTGGGGTCCTGCCTGGGCGTGGCTGCCTCTGAGGAGGGAGGGGCGGATCAGCCCTGTGCGGCCTCCTGACTCCACACAGCACATCGGGGAGGACGGAGCAGGGCAGGGAGGGAAGGGAGAGGCTGACGCCATCTGGGAGTGGACACAGCCCGCAGGCACCCGCCGCGCTGTCGGCTGGCCTCCGTGCTCCAGAGGACCCTCCACACCAGATGACAGCAAAGCAGGCCCAGAGGTGCCGGCCCTGCTCCTGGGGAGAGCCCTTCACGGATGCAGAAGGCGCCGGAGCTAGCCGACAGAGGGACCACCACGCAGCGCCCTCGACCCGGGAACAGACGCGGCCTCCTGCTGAACAGGTGCACCTGTGCACGGCCGGCTGCCACGTCGGTGTAGCGTCACCAGGCAGGGGCCGCCCACGGGAGCGCTTGGGAAGGAGGAAAGGCACCCTGCCTGGAGTCTGCAGTGCCACCTCACCAGGACTGCTGCTCAGTTGTGCTACACACCCGCCTGGGGACAGCACTGTAGCCATGTCACTGCCCAGGAAGGGACGCTCCCTCCCTCCCCGGGCTTCCCACGCTCAAGCAGCGCCTCTCCAGCCACCTGCAGGTAGAGGTACCTGGGTGCTGGGCGCACGGCTGCCAGGCCCACCGGATCCCCTTGATCCAGAGCCCAGGGTGGCCCTGGTGTCGGCACGCTCCACACGCCCCCATGACTCCAGACGTGACCAGGTTCCCAGCCGAGGCTCCAGTGCAGGGGGCTCCGCCTTGGCTGCACGCGGGAATCACCTGGGGTTCAAAAAGCGTTGCGACGGGGCCACCTCCAAAGATCCTGACTGACGGGTCTCGCGGGAGATCTGGCACTCCAGGTATTAGCGGCATCCCGCCAAGCTTGAGACCGCTGGTGTCCAGGCGCACAAGAACAGGGAAACGGGAAGGAGCAAGAAGAGCAGGGACTGGGCAACAAACCGCTCCGCTCCTGGCCCTCGGCTGGGGAGCCGAGTGTCTGCGCCCACCCCTAGCTGGGTGACCGCCGGGGAGAGCCCCCTGCCCATCTGGAAGGCAAAGGCCTGTCCACCCCAACAGCTGCGTCCCTCTGGGATGTTTCTGATGCCCCCACACCTTCCCCTCGCCCCCTCCCAGATTCCACCCCTGCTCACGCGGTGCTGGGCTCCTGCGTGCGCGGAGGTGGCCGTGGAGCCCTGGCAGTGAGCAGCACGGGGCGGGTGACGCTGCGGCCCTGGCACTGCCTCTCCCCTTCACACTGGGAGTAGCAGGTGCTTCCAGAAGGAAGCAGGCTGGAGGTGGCAGGCAGGGGGAAGGCCACTGCTGAGAAGAGCAGAGGGGACGAGGACCCTGGGCACTGAGACTGCCACACGGCCACCGCCACCTGGCCCACCTGGATAGCCACCCCAGGACCTCGTGAGGAGAAACAGGAGCCTGGGGGACTGAGCCACTGCGACGAGACTCGTCTTCCCACAGCCCAGCCGCACCCCTGTCTCTGTGGTGCACCGCGCCTGGGCTCCTGAGTGCCCTGGCTTCCTCTGGCTGGCAAGCCATGGGCATCCACTCAGTAGGTGGTTCTGTTCTTTACAGGGTTCAAGCTCTTCCTGCCACTTCAGGTCACCATAATCCGTTTGTCCAGGAGGTCTCCCCTCATGACGCAAGATGGCTGCAGGAGCTCTGTACAACACGTGTCCTCTCACAACGATATCCCAAATTGGAAAAGAAAGAGAAGACACTCCGCATTTCTCAGATGCTTCCCAGAAGTTTCCAAAATACCCCCTTTCAGGTTCCATAAGCCGTAATTGGGTCACCTCCTCAGGCCCCGATCGAATGTCTGCAAAGGCGGGCAGGATTGCTGTGATTGGCTTGGCCCAGGCCTCTCCCCTTGGCAGCAGGAGGAGCACACCAACTCTGCGTGTGTTGACGCTCCAAAGCAGAACTAAGGAGGGTCCTTGTCGCGAAGAAGAAGGGGGAAGGGCTGTTGTGTAGGAAGCAGGAGCCTGCCCGGAGGGGCCCGGAGGGGCCGGCCTGGCCTCAGGGGAGAGGGTGCGTGTCCGGAGAGCATGCCCCTACTGACGGCCTCTTACCCCACGCTTTGTCTGAACCCTCCTCTTCACCATGGAGCTGCATGGCGTGTTCAGTTGTTTTCATTTTACCTATTAGGCAATTGAAGCAGGGACTTTAAGGAACACGCGTGCCAAGTCAGGGAGTGATTGATTGCTGGGGCTAGGATTCCAGCTGATGTCAATTTGACTCTGTTTATAATCCAACTGCTTTAAGAGGCACCCAATGCCTTCCCTGAGGGTAACAGGGTTGAAGCGGAGCTGTCCTGCAGAGCGCACAGGCCCTGGAAACCCCAGCTGAGCCGTCCAGCGGGCCACCTTCACCTCGAGGGGCAGGAGGACGAGGTGCGCACGTCCGAGTGGAAACAGGCAGCACCGCCAAGACAGCCTGATGACAGTGTGACACCCCAGGCAGGTAGGACCAGGCTCCCAGGCCCGAGAGGCGCGGGCAGACCCACAGCCGTCACACAGGAGGGAGACGGAAGCGGGCGCACCCGGATTTCTCCACAACTGAACTGCAAGAGGGAAGGAGATGCAGAAGGGAGGCTCGGGAGAGGGTCCGAGAGACCTGCCCACCCTCCAACACGAGGGCTTCCCGTCCTGCTGAAGACCCGCTGCCCAGAGCAGGAGACACAGCTGGAGACACGCAGACACTACAGAAACACCCGACGCCCCTCCAGAATCTTGCTTCATCTGGGGGTGATAATGGTGTCACAATTGTGTCCTTTAAAAAAAGAGCCCCCAAAACCGCCCTAAGATTCCATCTCACCCCAATCAGAATGGCGATTATCAAGAAAACAAGCAACAACAGGTGTTGGCAAGGATGTGGGGGAAAGGTGTGCTCATACATTGCTGGTGGGACTGCAGATTGGTGCAACCACTCTGGAAAGCAGTGTGGGATTCCTCAGAAAACCTGGAATGGAACCACCATTTGACCCAGCTATCCCCCTCCTTGTTCTATAATCAAAGGACTTAAAATCAGCATACTACAGTGAGGCAGCCACATCCATGTTTATAGAGCTCAACTCACCATAGCTAAACTATGGAACCAACCTAGATGCCCCTAAACAAATGAATGCATATATGCATACACACGCGTGCGCACGCACAATGGAATAGTACTCAGCTTTAAAGAAGAATGAACTTCTGGCATTTGCTGATAAATGGATGGAGTTAGAGAATATCATGCTAAGTGAAATAAGCCAAACTCAAAAAAACCAGAGGCTGAATGTTCTTTGATATACAAAAGCTAATTCACAATAACTGGGGGGATAGGGTTGAGTAGAGTTACTTTATATCAGATAGAGGTGAGAGAAGGGAGGGGTAGGGGTGTGGAGGTAGGGATGATAGTGGAGTGAAACAGACATCATTATCTCGTGTGCCTGTGTGACTGCATGACCCATGTGATCCTGCAACATGTACAATCAGAAAAATGAGACTACCCTCCATTTATGTATGACGTATCAAGATGTATAAATGCCTTCTACTGTCATGTGCAGCTCATCAGAACAAATAAGAACATTTTGAAAAAGAGCCTCCATTTAGAGGTAGTTACAAAAACATTTGTATAAAAGTGATTCAATTTGTTTCAAGAGAAACATGGGGTGTGGACTAGTCCAGGAAGTAGCTGGGTATAAAATGGGAGCAGTGGCCAGGAGCTGACCACCACCTGGGGCTGTGGTCTCTTCTATGCCACTCGAAAGTTTTCTTCCTTTTGGTCAGAGGCCCCGTGTGACACCAGTGACTGCCTGGTCCTCAGCCATTCCTGTTTTGACTGTAGCTCTCTGGCTTTCTTCCCTGTCCGGTCTCTGGCTTCCCCCGCCGTATGACCTGGCGGCCTCGGTCCTCCTCTTGGGCCATGAGGACCTCTCGCCCACCGATGGAGCTGCTTGGAGAGCCCCAGAGTTCCTTGGAGAGCTCGCGGCACTGCTGAATGGGAAGCTGCACCCTCGCCGTCCGCTCAGGAATCAGCTACAGTGGGGTCTGCCACCGGCCACCACGTCCAGCAGCCCAATGCAGGGCCTGAGATGGGGTCAAGGCAAGCCCAGGAGCGTTCAGAGTGCCAGGTCCCATGACACCTGCTCCTCCCACCCAGGCTTCCTCCGATGTGAAGCCCGCCACAGGGTGAATGGGTGTCTCCAGTGGGTCACAAGCCGTGACACCTGACATCCTGTGTCATGCTTGTGGCCTCGCAAACATCCTGGCAGGACTCTCGGGGGTAGAGAGTGGGGAAATCCCTCCAGCCAGACGGCCGAGTCTCTCCGGGCGCAGAACAGCAGCTGACAATGGGTCACATACTTCCCAGGACGCTGGGGGACGCAGTTGCCCACCAGGGAGGGAGGCCTCGCCACAGTTCATGCCATCTTCCATGTGGCTCCGCAGCTGGCCCTCAGGGGCCTGAGAAGGCCAGGGAGTCCCAGGGGTCCAGCTGGAGCTTTGGGAGCAGTGACATCCACCACTAAGCTGTCCCTGTGCTGGGCTGAGTCATAGATCAAGCCCCTGCCTACACTGCCACTCAGTGGGGATGCAGTCTGTGGGGCCCAAGGACCCGAAGACCACCACCCAGCCTAGGGCCTCTGTTAGAATGCAGTGTCTCTGGGGCCTATGGACAGGAGGGACGGAGTGACCCTGAACAGCCATGACTGCAGGTCTCCAGCCAGAGCTCACTGACCTGCAGCAGAGGGAAGAACCACTCTGGCCAGCCTTCCTCTGTTCCCACTGGCCCCGCGCCTGCCGGATGGCTGGCAGGGCTCCCCGGGCTCTCACGCTCCGGCAGGTCAGACGGCTGGCAGCCACCCTGGACTCGCGCTCAGCCTGCTCTGAGATGTAGGCCCAAGTCAAGCTCCAGGGGCCCAGGGGTGCGCCTCCCAGTCACCCGGCACTGCTGACGTTTGGGCTATGTCCAGGTTTGGATGTGAGGTGTCCCCAAGCCCGTGTGAGACAAGGTGCTCAGAGGTGAGACGATGAGATTATGAGCGCTGTGCCTCATCCGAGGATTGATCCCTGGAGGTGGGCAGGCGGGTGTGGCTGGAGGAGGTGGGCTGTGCCTTTGGGGTCTGTATTTCGTCCCTGATGAGCAGAGCGCTCCCCCGCTTCCTGTTACCATGTCCTGAGTGGCTCTCCTCTGCCATGTCCTTCGCCACGATGTTCTACCTCACCTGGGCCCAGAGCTATGGGGTCAGTCAACCATGGACTGGACCTCTAGACCCTGGGCCCAGATGAAGGCCTCCTCCTGTACGTGGTTCTGCTCAGGTTGTTCGCTCACTGCGGTGACAGCCTGACTTGAACAGCTGCGTGGTCCTGCATCCCCTGCTCTGCTCAGCAGCCCTCCTGGCTCCTGCTGCCAGAGGCCAGCAGCCCCTCTTCAGTGGTCACAACCAAAAATGACCTAGACCTGCGTCCCCCCGGGTGGCCCTAACTGGAAACCCGTGGGCCCTGAATGACAGAAAACCTAGAGCTGAAGAGGCAAAGGAGGCCAAAATCGGCCTCTCCTCCACGGCAGCGAGGTCCCTCCCGGCTGGCCGGGGAGGCCCGGGCCTCAGTGACCAGGCTGTCTGCCACTCCATCAGCCACACGTGACTTCCTCCTCAAGGTGCAAAGGCCCTGGCTATGCCACAAAATGCAGCTTCCAGCATAGGAGGAAGAGGGGGCCCAGTGTGCTCTGTCCCTGAAGCCACCTCTGGGGAGGTGCAGTACATCCCTGAACCTGTCCCCTGGCCACACCTGACCACAGGCCAGCTGGAAAATGCAGGTGTGGCTGGGGCTGCCGGGAAGGAAAGCACCCTGGGGTCAGCCAGCCACTCTGCTGCAGGACCAGTGGGGCCACGCCCGTCATCCAGCTAACCTCTCATGGCTGGGTGGAAGCCACTCTGTACCCTGAAAACACGAGGCAGTGGCCAGTGGTGGTCCTGAGACCTCGGGGCCCTCCGTGCCCTGCTGTGCAGGAGGGGCCCTGCGCATCCTCTGGGACTTCCCCTTCCCAGGAGACCACAGACACCGTCCTGGGTCTGTCTGGTACCTTAACGGTGCCTGGCCTCCTGCTGGAGAGCCTGGTCTCAGGGCCAGACTGGGAGGGTCCCAGGCTAACCTGAGGGAGCTGGTGGCTGCCCTGCTGTCTGGCCTGTGGGGCAGTCAGGTAGATTGCCCCAGGCTGACCGCCAGGCCCTGGCAGGCATGCCCTGTCTGGAGGGCCACGTGTCCTCACTGGCGCTGGCCTCGGCCCTGTGTCCCCTTCAGTCCAGGATCAAACAGCACACTGCGCTTCCTCTCTAAGGTCTGCTCAGGGTCTCTGCCATGCTGCTGGAAAAACCGAGCTCTCCTCTATCTGAAAAGGAAAACCCAGAAATCAGACCCCTGAAGCTTCCGATCCTGAAGCCTCTCTCTCCTGCCTGCCATGGTGACTCTGCCAATAAGGAATGTAGGACAAAGAAGTTCCAGTGAAGGAGGACACAGGGGCTCTCTGCTGGCTGTGGGGCAGGGGTCCCAGGCCTTGCCGCAAGAAGGGAGGGTCCGGGATGGGCCGAGAGGGGCCGCAGGCTACAGGGCCGCTCAGCCGCTGTGGCATCCTGCAGAAATGGCTCGCACGAGCTGCAGTTCTGGCCTTGGCCAGCAGGTGGCAACATTGCCCCATAAACAGGAGGAGGTGCCACCCTTCAGGGAGGAGGCGGGAGGCCGGGAAGAAGTCACCTTACTGGCTGAGCCAGAGCTCCTGGCTCCCCCATCCCAGCTGCTGCACTCAGCTGAGTTGGTCCAGCGTGGGGTCACCTCGAAGCTGAGTCTGTCAACTGTCCATCACCCCTGCTGGCTTCCACTCTGTGGGAATTTCTTAGATTTTTCAGACCGACTGGCCTCCCCTATATTCAGATCAGTTTCACCCCCACTTTTTCATATTTAATTGGGTTCTGAATTTAACGGCTAATTAGGAATAAAAACTGTGTCCAAAAGAATCACTAGGGGGCTTACTGAGGAGCAGGCTGACCCGCAGCCCCTCAGACTTCACAGGCTTCTGCCCTTCTGCTCCGCAGGCACGAGCCCAGCCTCAGAGGGATCTGCGAGATGCCCTCCGGGACACCCTGGGCCTGGGGTCCACCCTGGTTGGCCGTCCCCCAGCCTGCAGTGCTCAGGCGCTCCTTGTTCAGCTCCCCATGGCTGCGGCCGCCCCTCCTGTGGACAGTTTCCTTTTCTTACTCCAGAAGCCTTTGTCACAGATTTAAGCTACAAATTCCAGGCTTTCGTGAACTATCTCTCGTTTTCTCCTTTTCTGTCCCTTTTTGAAATGTTTTTGTGTGTTTTTCTTAGCTCTTTCCCTGGAAATGGACGCTTTGGGGCATCCCAAGACCTTGACCTTTGGTTAGAGCCGTATGATCGAAATGTTCTCTTTCCTCAGAATTTCTTACTGTTCCAGGGTCGCGCGCCGCTGAGTGTCTCTATCAGAGGTCAGATCAGCAAA
Organism: Sciurus vulgaris; assembly: GCF_902686455.1. Taxonomy (NCBI): domain Eukaryota; kingdom Metazoa; phylum Chordata; class Mammalia; order Rodentia; family Sciuridae; genus Sciurus; species Sciurus vulgaris. Next base: position 113,410,191 of record NC_136473.1, on the reverse strand, counting down.
TTGCATCACCTGCTGTTTCAGCGAATGTTGAAGAGTGAGAGCATCCCCTTGCCTACCTGGGGATTCTCTCATCCACTGACCAGAGGCTGAGTGGTCCACCGAGCGGCCCCTGCCTTCTCAGGTGAAGAGGGACCCGACCCTCTGAGTGCTTTCTGTGCCTGACCTTCCAGCCCTTTTCTAGAAGTATGAGGAGGGACAGCTTCAGGGGACCTAAGGCTCAGCAGATGGACCAACGACCGAGGGCGTCCTGGGCAGCAGGAACTGCTGAGGGGCCGACGCGGGCCATCGAGAAGGCCCCATCCGCAGCAGGAGCCCAGGAACCACTCCACCAGAAGGACGCGCCATGGGCTCCTGCCATCTCAGGCAACTGTTCCCCATTCAGCTTGAGGCCCAGAAAGCGTTATCTGCAAGGTGGAAAGAGGCTTAGTCCAAGAAGAGGTCCTGCGGCGACTGGCCTGATGGCTTCCGCTGTCACTGAGAACGTCAACAGAAGGAGTGGAGCCCACCAGGCTCCCTGGGCAGTGGTGCCCTCCACGAGGGGCCCGTGCTGCCGGCTGCGCTGGGTCTTTGTCCCTCTTCCCTCCCCTCAGCCCGCTGCAGGGATCCCAGCCTGACGGCCGCAGCGTTAGCTGGTGTGCCCGCGCCAGACACTCCAGCTCCTTGAAGGTAAGGGACATGCCGCGCTCACACCTCGTGACAGACACACCGTCCTGGGATGTGGAGGGACACGGTGGACATGCAGGGACAGGTTCCTGGTGCTGGTGAGTGGACAGCAGCAGCTCAGCATCTGGAGATGCTGGAGATCACGGCGGGCTTGAGGCTGGTGAAGCGCCCGTCAGGTCCACGTCCAGTCTCGAAAGGTGTAGAGCAGGACCACGGCTCCCCAGGTGCAGGACGCGGGGCTGCGCCGTCTGGGAGGAGGAAAGGCAAGGCTGCGCCCCAGGCCCACTGGCTCAGGCGGCTCCCTGACCCTTGAGCAGCCGGCCACCTGTCCCTGGGTGCGGGGCGAGCCTCTCTGGTTGGCGTCTGTGCCTGATCGCCGACGACTGTTAACAGTCCCTCCTCTTTTCACACCCTTCCCTGACCAGAGGCTCAGTGGAAACATGCCAGAAGCAGGCCTGCCGGGCCAGCTGTGAGGGACGTCGGCCCCACCCGCTATGGACGTGGCCAAGGTGATTAATTAGCACATGTCCATGCGGGGACACGTGCCGGCTGCCACACCGCCTGTGCCAGCAGGAGCTGGAGTGTGGTGTCACTCCGTCCTCTCCTCCCTCCAAAGCCTAATTGGTGGTGACACTGGGCCAGCTGCTGGAGACCTGAGCTCACTGGGCGTCGGCGCCAGGCTGCGCAGCGCAGAGGGCACAGCTCTCCCCGCACAGTGTAAAGGGCTTGGCCTGGTCTGTGGGGCAGACGGCCTTTCCAGAGGGAAAACCCTCAAAAACCCCGCACCCCCACTTCAGGACGCCTTCCCCTCAGCAGCAGGCTGTCCCCGCCAACCCCACTGAAGGTGCTTTTCTGCAAAATGACAGCCTGACAGGCTCATCTGCCCAGATGGAGGAGGGGGCCAAGGAAGGGGCCCTGGTACCTACTGGCCCCCAGAGCCAGCCGACCTCTCCGGAGCCCTGCTCAGTGGCTGGTGCATTGTTTCTTCCCTTCAACAGCAGTGAGGGCGACTCTGCAGCCACACTGACAGGCACGGAGACCGAGGGCTGGGAGGCACCTCCAGCCCAGGCAAGAGGCGGTGCCCAGGTAGGCACCAGTCAGCAGCCACCTGCAGAGGGACATGGGGCCAGCACAAGGGTGATGCTGGGGACATATTGCCCTCCTGGGCTCCCCTCTTCCCAGCCTGGTGCCCAGCGAAGGCCAAGAAGCAGCTGCTGAGCAGGCGCAGGCATTTGCCCCTTTGATCACAGGAACCAAATCGGAAGCCCACCTGCTCTAGAGAACGAGGCGGCCCGGCCCAGGAGGGGGAGGTCAGAGGCGCTGGACAGGCCTGGGTCCCCACAGCCAGGGGGCGGGAACAACCTCATTAGGAGGGGGACCCTGTGGCACAGTGGCTGCAGCCAGCGCTGCCCAGGCCTGCAGGGACCCCAAGCTGCCAGCAACCTGAGCAGAGCCCTGGCTGTCCAGCTGCTGCTCCTGCCCCTACTTCTCATTAGCCCCCTGCCAGCTGCCACCCTGGCCGACCAGGAAGCACTCATGATACTCCAGCCAGCCCGACTCCTGGGCCCCTCCACTCCCGCCTCCCCGGCCGCCCCCCTTGACGGTCACTCTGTCCTCCCGTCCAGGTGGAAAGAGTCAGTTCATCTGTAGCCCCGTGTCCGACCGATCTGCCATCCCCGCCTGGTTGAAGGGAGAGCTGGGCACGCCTTCCCTCCATGGGCCATGGTGCACGTCCTCGGTCAACAGCTCAGGCAAGGCACCTTGTGGGGGTCAAGGGAGCTCCCCCAGCTGCTGCGGCTCCTGGCAGGGCGACATCGCGAGGTGCAGAGGGAAATCGCACCCCACCCCGTGCACCTGGTGGTGTGCGGCCCAACAGGATGAGGAAGGCCCAACACAGAGGGACCTGCCCAGGGTGCAGAGGGCCAGGAGGTCCCCAGCCCTGAGGAGGGTGCAGTCCAGGGGGAGGTGAGGGCCGAGGCCGGCACAGTGGGAGCAGGCACCATACCCAGCCCGCCCGGCGGTGCCCTCCCAGGGCCCCCTCTCCCTGGGTGCTGCAGGCGGCGGGTCCCGGCCTGATTTCTCTTCCCAGGAGCTGCGCGGTCTCCTGCACATCCCACACCCTGGCCTGTCCAGTCCTGGAAGTTTCCTTGAACTGTGCAACAGTGGGCAGCCTGCTTTAAGTCGTGGCCAGCCTTCTTGTCTGAGGAGTCTGCGTGCAGACAGAGCCACGAAGAAGCTTCCGGAACACTGAGGGTGAGCAGAACCGGTGTCTGCTTTTTAACCCTGCATTGCCAAGAAAGGGCTCTCCTGGTGTCCAGTGGCCCCACACCTGTGTCGGCACGGCTTCCCAAGTGTCTAGGCTGCTTATTTACTAAGACGGCACGGCCGTCTAGTTCTTATTTACTAAGCTGAGCAGTGACCTCAGCCTCCTTAGTGGGTTGTAGTCCCTGCAGCCGCCCCTGCGGTGCCAAGCCTGACGTGTGGTAGATCGCTGGCGAGCAGCACTGCTCCCTCTGACCCCTCAAGGTCACCCCAGGGAAGTGTGAGGACAGGCAACGGTGCCCTCTCAGGTGCGGCTCCCTGGGCCTGCACCACCTGCTCCGCACTGCCACCTGCCGCGCCGAGCGGCCTGGGCCTGGAGCATCCTTCTCTCCCATGTTGTGCTTGCCTCTCTGAATGTGGCGTTTAGGCAGCTTCAAATCCCACTACAGCAGCTTCCCAAAAATATGACCACTGGAAATCAAGATGCTTCGGACCGTACTTTAATAATAAAAATAAAGAGTTGGGAGGGTTCTAGTTCCCTAGTCACAGAAGTTTGGGGGAAACTGCATTCTGCTCGAAAGGGCCTGCTGTGCACATTAGCCTACTCAAGGCCCTGAGAAGTCCTGCACCCAGGAAACCTGCCCAGCCACGTGTGCTGCATCGGCTGTTATTCTCCAACGTGAAGCCACTCTTCACGCAGCACCTATTACCTCTCCTGGGAGCTGGGATCCCTGGACCATCAATGACCGCTGAGGGGCACCATCTCACCAGGCTGCCTAAAGAAGCAAAACCTTCTGGAACCAAAGAAGGGATGATTTCATGACCAACAAAGGGCAGGCAGAAGGCAACCAGACTGAGACCTCTGAAAGCACATCACAGGGGAGACCACCTGCTCGGTGCGGCCAGCAAGCACACAGCTCCCAGAACAGGGTAGGAAGAGGCCACAGGCATCTCTTCAAAAACCAAATGCATGCTGCCTCTGCCCCAGAAGGCAGGAAGTTGGAGCCAGTCCCCTCAAGCAGATGATGACACACCTTACAGAACTGATGCAGGAGAAGAAAGTCCAAAGACACCCACAGAAAGGCCCTCGAACAGAGAAGGCTGGGGTGCCTTTCTTTTCACACAAGTTTGCTCTCAGCACGCAGCTGCAGCCAAGGAAGCACCAAGCACAGCACAGGAGGCCGTAAGCAGGTACTAATAAACCGTGGCCTGGCTCCTTGCCACGCCACACTGCGGATAAAGCTAAAGAAGTCAAATCACAGCACAAGATTACATTTCATCCCTTCGTTCATTTAGCAAGCACACGATTATTTAGTGCCTAATGTGTGCAAAATACTCTTGCACCAAGAAGAGAGAAAATTGGGGTAAAAGAGACATACCAGCCCTGACCTAAAGGAGTTGGCAGGGTCATAGGCGAGTGGCCAGAGGCTCTAATCTGTGATCATGGAGCCCCTGGGCTTCAAAAGGAAGACCCTGAAGGTCGGCTCAGGGGGAAGCACGGGAGACGGAGGGAGTCTGTGAAGGCCACACATCCTCTCAGTGACAAAGTCCAAGCGCTGCCCCTCAAGTCTCCCCAGACTCCACACCGTGTGTACAGAGCCCTGAAGAGCAGCAGACACAGTGCTGTGGAGGCTCAGGGGACAGGCCCTGGGGGACCAGCAGGTGGCCTGGAGCTTGTAAAGCATACAGGATTTCAATGGGCTGGGTCAGCCAGGAGGATGGAACAGGAGACAGTTCACACACCAAGTCCAGGGCGGGTCTGGACTCCAGGACAGCAGTCCAGTTCATGGTCAGACACCTGGCAGAGGGAAGGAATCTGGCAATGGAACTGATGCTGAAAGAAGAGCCAGGACGCCAGACAGACCAGAATCACCAGGGGCCATCGGTCAGCACGATGTGGGCTGAACCTCTTGCAGGAGCCGTGAAGTCCAGTGTGCACGTCATCCAGGCTGCAGCACGGCCTGCTGGAGACGGGGAGAGCAGCAGAGGACCAGTGCTGGGGTGGAGGAGACGGCGGAGGAGTGGCCAGCACACAGAGCACGCACGGCCAGGTGCTGACCAGGGCTCTCACTGTCTCTGAACCAGGAATGGGGGCGATGGAGTTTTACTGTGAGCAGCAGAGAGGGGCCCGCTTGCAACCCCAGCACCTGGGTGGGAGCGGGTGAGGCAGGAAGATGGCAAGACCCACCCTGAAACCATCAAAAACAACCGGCTCCAGTGCTGGCTGAAGGGTCCTCAGGTCCTCTCTCCAGGGCTCTGGGCCAGCGTGGGAATAAGGGAGGGGTTGTACCCCGGGCTCTTCCAGCCCTGGTGGCCTGGGACACCCAGCTTTGACCTCACTCTGGCCCCAGAGGCATCCCAGCCATTGCCTCGGATTACTCCTTCTTAATCCACATGCCTCCTCTGTTGTAAACAGGGTCACGTGTGTCCACGCTGCTCAGAAACACAGCCATGGTGCCCAAACCTCGCCTGCTGGCTCTCTGCAGTTTCTAAAACTGCTTGGCATCTTTTGCAATGTTGCTTTGCCTAAAGAAAGGGATTTTTATGGGTGTTTTAATACTTTCCCGAGCAGATCATCTGGGTCATCTCAGATTTAAATAAAAACAAATAATTTAATCTAAACTAAATATCATGATGCATCCAAATATTCAGACACTGGTCATCATGGCGTCCAGATGTTGACATATTTTTGCATGATGACTGATACGGACAGCTAGTACAGAAGACAGGCTCAAATGAGGGCCATGGCCTAACCCTCCAGCTGGGAGAAACTCCGATCTAGGGCCTCCCCAAGCTCACTCTGCGGTAACTGCCTTTCCAGTGGATGCCGTTGACCCAGCTCGCACTCTCCTGAGCAGGCCTCACCGGAGCACCCCAGCAACCGCGGGAACTCAGCATTCCCTGAGACCAGCTGCCCCTGCAGCTGAGCAGGAAGGAGAGACCATGGCCGATGGCCAGCCTGTGTCCAAACACGACATCAACAAGCCCTTCCTTACAAATTCAGAAGGAATGAAAGGAGGGAAGACAAAGGAGGGAAGCGGTGGAGACAAGGTGAAGGCGGTTGTGAGCAGCCTGCTCTGAGCTGGCGGAGGCCTCGCAGAGCGCTGAGCACCACACAGCGCCCTGGCTGTCCTGGTGAGTAAGGAAATCACGAGTGCATCTCACAGTAGCAATTAAAACCTCTCAGTCAGATGCCACAGAGAGGCTGGTTGTCACATTGTGTTAAAGGAATCCTTGCCTATTCCCTAGAAGGGGACGGACTGCCTGCCGTCGCGTCATCTGCTCCTGAGCTGAGCCACCCTCGGCCAGAACTTCTCGCTGACAGTTCTGAAGCACAGGAGCGCTGGGCAGCTGGGCGAAGCTGTCGGCTGAGCACCAGGAGAAAGCCACGGCCACGTGCCCAGCGACTCCAGCCTGGGCTGCGGCGCCCCGCCCCCTGACTTCAGCTGAGACCCTCAAACCCACCTGGACACTCTCACTCTTCAATCGCCTTTCCAGAAGGGCCGCTGGAGGGCTCCCCAGGAACCAGGAGGGGGCCAGGGGGACTGGTGGGGCGGGAGGGAGAGAAGCCTGGGCCAGGACCCGGGGAGTCCCTGGTTCTCAGCTCCACGGGGCTCCGGAGGCCCTAAGTTCCTTGTGTGTGGAAGGCGAGGTCTCGGTTCCAGCTGTACTCCTGTTATCGTCACCGAGCAGAGCAGACCATGAGGCCGGTGAGTCGAGTGAAGGACAGTGAGGGCCTCCACAGTTCTTCTTTACCAAGTAGCCTGCCCATCCATCGAACCTCCCGCCAGCCTACTTAACGAGAAAATCAAATCCAGCCAAACCAGCTCTTTTTTTAACACTGAACTGACTACTATTTTGATGTGATAGGCCAAACCACTGGTGTCCCAGAAAGGACTCACACAACCCGAGGAATTCGCGGACACCCCTCCCGCTGGACACCAGGGGACATATGCTCTGCGAATACTCCCCGCCTACTCACATAAGGGTGCCTTTCTGCCCCCAGTTCTGTGAGTTGGATTTTTACTTTCTTATTGGTGTCAAAGAAAGTAGTCAAGCTTCTCTCCTGAAGTGGCTTTCAGGCAAAGCTGCATAAATACCATAAAACGCAGTAAGAGGATGAATCTCACAACAGGGCGCTCTGTGGTCCACAAGTACGTGAGGCCACGGTCCACGTCAGAGGCCATCAGGAAGACGCAGGTGAGAGCCACGTGAGGCCCTGGCTCCCCGCCAGAGCGCTGGTACCAAGAGGCAGCCCACAGGTGAGGGGCAGGCCTGTGGCGAAGTTAGACCCTCACACGGGCTTGGGGCGAAGGAGTCGCAGGATGCATCCCTTCACCCTGCTCCTCGGGAGAGGCGGAAGCGCACAGCACGGGCTGGATGCTCACAGCTGCCCTCTCAGCAGCGCAGACAGGACTCCTCCGGCCCTCAGCCGCAGAGCAGGCCATGGGCACAGCAGCCATGGAAAGGAAAGGCTGTCACCTGGCTGAGGAGAAGAGCGCTGAGACACACCATGGCCAGGCGGGCCTGCGACCGGGAGCCAGAGGAGGAAACCATCACGTCACCAGGAATCACGTGCATGGCGCACACAGGCGGGCTCTGGGGGCAGAAGAAAGCCGCTGCCGAGGGGTGAGGGCAGCGGGACTGAGGCCAGCCACTGACGTGGTGAACGTGTCCCAGGAGGACACAGCGGTGGCCCTACAGCCCCTGGAAGTCCTAAAACAAACAGCGCCCACAGACCCTGTGGCAGAGGTGCCGGTGACTGGCAGCAAGCATGCCGATCAAAGGAAGCGAGGCAGAGAGGAGCCCATCTGCCCCCTCAGGGCCCGTCCAGCCCCTTGTTCTCCAGAAAACTCCCCCTGATGAAAATCCCCTCGGCGGGCAGGGCACAGGATGATTTGTCCTCCTTTCAGTGTGAGCCTTCATTTCTAGAAACTTCTGGGTGTGACTCGAGTCCCAAGGAGCCTCCTGCGGAGGAGGGAAGCAAAACAACCAGATGGCAAGGAGGGCGTGCCCTGTACAACCCTCTAAAGTGGGTTCAGAGAAGACAGGCGCCGGGCCTGGGAGCCACAACACAGTCACCAAGCTGCACCGGCCACTCGCGCCCCTAAGAAGCCTGCAGGTGTCCACTGCGGCCTCTGTGCCCCACTGAGCTCGGGCTGGTCCCTGTGCAGAGCTGCTGCTGCACCCTTGGACCCCTCAGGCCATCCTGGTCCCTGCCATTGACACAAGTGACATGAGCTACTGCCCTGCAGGATGCCGGCGTCCTGCACACCTTCCCCACGCTCTCTTTCCTTCTGTGCTGTCCTCAAAGACCCCATGGCACCCAAGACAGAAGAGACTTGTGGGGCCCCCACAGGCTGCAGAGCTGCAGCAGAACCTGGTGAGCAGCCCTCACCCGTCCGTGCTGTGGAAGGGGAAGTGTGGCCACTTTGCTGGCCTCGAGCAAAGTCACAGTGCAGGAGGGCGGGTTCTCGGCCCCTGCGTCTTGAGGACCGTTTGGGTTCTTATCCTGGACCTGCGTGAGTCTGCACATCTCCTTTTTCTTGTGATAGATGAGCTCACAGATCAGCCCAGAAAGGTCAACTGCTGGGAAAGTTGGCTAGGGAGCTGGGCACGGGAGCCCAGGTCCCTGGTACAGGGCTCTTCCAACCATTGCTGTGCCTTTCCTGAAGCGAATGGACAGTGTCCCCTTGTGATCGATTCAAGATTAACCCAGTATAAAGAAAGAGTCTTGCAGAGGTAGGTATCACCTACCTGGAAGGCCCTGAAGCTGTATTTTTTCCTTATTTTTTGTTAATTCATTCATGTATTTGTTTCAGATGATCCAATAACACACTTTATTTCAGGCAATTTTTTCTCCCTTTGTTTGTTGTGGTGAAACTCGCAGGTGACGTTTGCTCTGGCCCGACTTCAGGTGGGTCGTGGATGGGGTCGTGCACCCCTCTGCTGTGCCGTCGCCGCTGCAGGGCAGCACTCTGCCCCGCACCCTGCTCTCTGGCAGCCACCGTCCGCTCTGACCCCTCCCGCTGTTCTCAGGTAGTTTCTACAGCTGCCGCCCAGCAGGCAGACAGGGAGTGGGCAGTGGCAGCTGGCTGGCCCTGCAAATGCTCCAATGTCACCCCAAGCTGGGCAGGTGGCCCTCCAGGGAAGTCGGTCATGGGGAGGAAGGTAGGAGAGGGCAGGGACAGTGCATCGCCCGCAGCACCCTGCACCTGGGGCCAGGCAGAGGCTGGCGCAGCGACTAACAGCAATAAAGACGGGCCAGCTGGTGCCCCGTTAATCACCAGGGGCCCCACGGGAGGATAAGCACACAGACCCACCACCCTGAGGCATGACTCTGCCCCCACCTTCCCGCTTGCTCTTCTAGGTGCCTGTGACATTTATTTCCTGACCTTAGTGTGACATCTCATAATGGCAAAATTATCCCATCCCGGTACCCTGAAAGCTCCCAGGCTTAATCCATGTAAATCATCGCTGTAAATGGCAGCTGCCATCACAGACGGATCTTCAGGGGACCTGACGTCCTGATGGGGCAACTCCAGTTGTCCCAGGCTAACTGTGCCTCTTTTCTATTAAACAATCTCTGCTGTTAATGGGCTCCCTGCTTCCAACAACAGGTGCAGTTCACAAAGCCATTCTGTGAGCCAGGGACAGCCACTGTGGGAGTGGACACGGACAGAGGTGATGCGGTGGCCGTGGACAGTCCCTGCCACTCCTGGAGGGCCAGGTGGAGGTCCCAATGAACACCAGGGCTCTGGGCACGAGGACCCAATGTGGCATGCTCGAGGAGAACGAGGACACAGGCACCGAAGTCTGCATTCCACCCGGGAGAGACTGGAGGTGGCAGTGGACAGATGCAGCAGGCTGTTCTGCAGCGGTGTCCTGGCCCGTGAGTGGCTACAGACCAGCAGCCCATGGACGTCTGAAGGACTTGGATTACTTGGATTTGGAGGCAGAGGTGCTGGTTCAGATTCAGGCTCCTGCAGTACACGCTGCGAAACTGGAGCAAGACGTAACTAAGCCTTCTTCTCTTTTGGCAAGACGGACACGGACTGCCCTGCCTTCTTCATGGGACTATGAGGACCGAGTGCAAAACAGCCCCTGGCCAGAGCACCTGTCAAGTGTCCAGCACCTGTGCAGACACCAGGCCCCATGCAGTGACATGCAGGCACACGCCTGCACACACCAGGCCACACACGCACATTCACAAGTGTGTACGAATGTACACACATGCCCACACACCTGAAAGAGGTTGCAGGACATGCCCACACACCTGAGTGCAGTCACGGGACACGCCCTCACGCCTGTGTGCAGCCACACATGGGCACTGATGTGCGCGCACGTGCATGCAGGTGCAGGCACACACATCTAAACACAGGCAGAGCATTGCCGTGCCATGCACCTGTCATTAAGGGCTCTTGGGCAACACTGGGAGGAGCCCCTGCCTGCTCTCCAGCCCCAGAGATGCACACCACAATTGAAGAAATAAACGCAAGTTGCCGAGAGCATGGAGTCCTGCACCCTGTGGGCCGGGCAGACCATGGGTGCCCGTGCTGCCCAGACCCCTGGAATGCAGGCCCCAACTTCCCAGAGTTCAGCAAAGGATCCTGGATCCTGGGAACCATAGCGCAAGGTCATGTCCTTTCTCGGAGTCCAGTTCTGGAGCCTGAGCACCACAGGCAAGCAGTGTCCAGCCTCTTCGTGGCCCTGCAGCCAGGCAGCCCAGAGCCCACCAGCAGCAGTGACGTCACACAGGGAGGGCCCACAGGTAGCCCAGAAATGCCTTCCAAAGAGGGAAGTGCAGTGGAGCTGGCGCCCCCCCACCTGGTGCCGCAACGGTACAACCATCAGATCAGGAGCAGCTCACACAGATCCTGCGCCTGCTGCCCTCACGTGCAACACGCGTGTGTGTTCTGTGAGGCACCTGGGGATCTGCCTGGCTCTTCTGCACCTGCAGCAGCTCCACATGCACAGGCTGCTTGTCGTCTCTCGCACTGGGGGCAGAGCACCAAGAGGGTCCAGACCACGCCGTACCCATCACTGAATTCCCAACATCAGAAAACTGTTTAGCTTCATAAATATTAGTAAAGCGCATAAATAATGAGTGTGGCCAAACTCACTCAGGGCCTGAAAGGATTTCTAAATCGTTAACAGCTGGCTATTTATTTTTATGGAGAAAATTGAAAGAGTTGCAGAGGTGGTTTGAATGAGTTTCTTTGGGGTGCCTTTAAGAGTAGAGACATGTGCAGAAGGTGTCCTCACCCCTTGTGGAATGAGGGGTGTGGGTAAGCCCGTGGACCGCTGGCCACAATCAAGAGGGCCTCCCAGGAAGCCCAGACTCGGGCCCAAGCCCTAGTGACCGTGACCTGATGGATGTGGGATGTGGCCCCAATGGCTGCACGTCCGCTTCCTCCTCCTTTAGGCATGAGAAGTTCCCTGGGGATTTTTTCTACCTCCCCAGCTGCGGGTCTTGGTCTTCTTTGAGGTGAGCCTAGACTGGCTCTGACTTAAAAGTCACCCCTCTCAGCCCCGCTGTGGCCAGTGAGCAGGCCTGGTCTAGCACGAGATGAAGTGCAGCCCTGGACAATCGACAGGTGCCCGGTTCTAACCCTGGAGGTTGCACAGCCAGCTCAGGCCCGGAGGGGATCCGGAGCTCATCCTCCGAGGCTGAGGAGAAAGCCCTCTGTGGGTCCAGCAGGCGCTGGGATGGAGGAGGGGACGGGCTAGAGCATAAGGTAGAAGTCATCGTCCCAACGAGAGTGAGCAGCAAAGGCCACGGGGAGATTCCAGAGACGACTCATGGGAACCCATAGGGAATTTACCTGGCACTTAAAGTGCTCGTGTCCCACGTTTTCTGTGCTGTACCCGTTTGAAAATCACTTTTCAAAATGTGGCAAGGAAGCTGTGAGGGCGGGTGAGCGGTGCCTGCAGCAAGCTGGGTGGCCAGGTAAGCTGAGCTTCTCAGATGTGGGTAAGTCGGGATCAACCAAGACCCCGGGACCGGCCTGCGGGCATTGCCCCCGCTCTGTGCAGCAAGCCCTGGGTCCCTCAGGCAGCACTTACAGGCACTGCCCACTCTGGCCTCAGCCAGGCAGTCTGGTGAGTCAGACTCCCATTTACTGCCCGCCCCCAGGACGTGTCCTCCACGGCCATCACTTGACCCCTGCAGGCTGCAGAGTCCTCCCTGCCTCCTCCCCACCCTGCTCACAGCCTCACTCTGCTGCATCCCTTGTTCCATCCCTTTTACATCCTTTGAGCCAATCACGTGACTGGAGTTTATCTCCCTCTCCCAGGTGGTGCCGGGGATCTTGCCTGTGCTGTTCATGGAGATCCAGGCCTAGGGAGGCACCAGCCTGTACCACAGCCCCACAGGGGTCCCAGGAGGAGGGACACACTCCACAGAGAGCTTCCCTGCCCACGCTGGACCCACCCTCCCCTCCACCCCCCAGATGGGTGACGCCCACCCTCACCACCACCCCCCAGGTGGGTGACGTCCACCCTCCCCTCCACCCCCCAGGTGGGTGATGCCCACCCTCACCTCCACCCCCCAGGTGGGTGACGCCCACCCTCACCACCACCCCCAGGTGGGTGACGCCCACCCTCCCCTCCACCACCCAGGTGGGTGACGCCCACCCTCCCCTCCACCCCCAGGTGGGTGACGTCCACCCTCCCCTCCACCCCCCAGGTGGGTGACGCCCACCCTCACCTCCACCCCCCAGGTGGGTGACGCCCACCCTCACCACCACCCCCAGGTGGGTGACGCCCACCCTCCCCTCCACCACCCAGGTGGGTGACGCCCACCCTCCCCTCCACCCCCAGGTGGGTTACGCCCACCCTCCCCTCCACCCCCCAGATGGGTATGCCCACCCTCACTTCCACCACCCAGGTGGGTGATGCCCACCCTCACCTCCACCCCCCAGGTGGGTGACGCCCACCCTCCCCTCCATCACCCAGGTAGGTGACGCCCACCCTCACCTCCACCCACCCTCACCACCACCCCCCAGGTGGTGAGGTCCCCACCACCCCATCTGCACCTGAGAGTTGGATGGCTCGGAAGCCGATGAGCAGCCCTGAGCCATGAGACGCTGGCCCTGCAGACACCTATGCAGCAGAGGTCAGGGCACAGCACACTGCCCAGCGAGGCCTGGAGTGGCTGCAGAGCATGTGGATGGAAGTTGCAGTTGGCACAGCTGCAGTGCAGGGCTCCTGGTTCTGGGTTGCCGTGACGATCCTGCCAAAGAGGAGGTTCACCATGGCGAGGCCGAATTCCCTCAGAGGCCCAGAGCCGCCAGCCTGCAGGGGAAGCCCAGCCAGCACACCGGAGGCTGTGCAGGAAGGCCGCCTCCTCCCGCCAGGCCCACGGCCCTCAGGTCCTGGCACAAGTCCTCGGACCTCCAGGCAGAGTTCTTTGTGTAGGAGGGAGAGGTGGCTTTGCCAGAGCAGTCAGAGACCCTGCGCCACAGACTCGGGACAAAGGACGCACAGAGCCGAGACGTCAGGGGCCTCCAGGGCAGGAGGAGCAGGAACAGCCCCACAGACACGCGGATTCTAGTCCAGAGAGGCCGGTGTCACACTTCTGATCCCGACACAGGTGGGCCCCCAACTCTGGGGCAAGGGTTGTCACAGCAGAGGGAACCGACGTCCCTGAGACGTCCCCACAGCCTGCAGACCCACCTCTGCGGCCAGAGCGGCCGCCTCCCTCCAACGACATGGGGACCCTCGTGCGCCCTGCACCTGGGTGGTGGCTCAGTGCTGTGATGGGCTCATCGACTGGCGTTTCAGGACCTGTCACTGCTGGGACCTCGCTTTCTTGCCCTCACTGTCCCCCAGAAGAAGCTGGTTCCTGAACCAAGTTTGAAGTGCAGGGCAGTGACCCCGTTTGCAAAGGTGTAGACCATGGTGGCCCTGCTGGGCGGCTCCTGGACCGCTGTGTGGCCAGAGCTCGCTGCTCTGCAGGAGCCTCATCCCGCATCCCGGTGGAGCGAGCAGTGGGGCAAAGGACCCCAGCCTGAACTCTGACTTCCCACTTCCTGACTCATGACCTTGAGAAGATTGATCAGCTCTTCTGTGCCTTCTTTCCCAACTTACCTGCAGAAAATAAATAAATAAATAAATAACAGAGAGAGAGAGAGAGAGAGGTCAACAGGGTTAGAGAAGCAACGAGGTTATATATTTGAAAACACCTGTAGAAGAAAGTATCAACAGCCTGGTTTCCCTCCTTACTAGTTCTGAACCTCGCCTTCCCTGAGGCAGATCCAGTGCAGGGACGCTGGGGGCGATAAGACCCACCCCAGGTCCTTGCCAAGTTTGCGACCCTGTTGTAACACCTCCCCTCTTCTCTGCCCAGTCGGCTGTGGAATTCTCCGTATTTTTAATCTCAATGTACCTTTGGGATTCTCACCTGCATCCAGCATCTGAGCTGACACGTCCCCGTCAAGCCCTCCAAGAGCATTGATGTGTCCTCAGCCACCCACCACAAGGCCCCTGGCATCACGTCTCCTCCCCCGTCACACTGGAGGGTCAGCGTCCCAGGACCATTGATCTCAGGATTCCTCAAGAATCCCCGGGATGACAGCAGCCGGCTCGGCTCACACACTCTCCCCACCTGGAAGTAGAGGCACCGGGCATGAGCCCGGCACACACAGAGAGCAGCAGGTCTCCAGGGCTTGACCCTCCTGCCCCGCCAGTGCTGGTGCCCCGTCCTCCTACTGTGCACGACAGAGTGGGCATAGAAGGTGCCCCCTCTGCTGGCCGGCCTGCACCTCCCCAGTATGAGCTTCCAGTGGACTTGCCCTGTCGCTCCTACGGCCCCCACCCTTGCTCAAAAACTAGACTTAAAACTCCAGTCCTTTGTCACCTGACACTTTGTTCACTTGCAAACTGTGCCCCACAGTGAGTGACAGAGGGCCATCATCACTGCTGTGCACCTGGCTGCCCGCCACATTCATGAGCACCTCTCTGTGCCTCTTTCACAGCTGAACCTGCAGATTCGGTCCCTGGGGGACTGGTACCCTCCTTTTTCTGAGCATCCTTTTCCTTTTCTCTTCTACACTGAGAATTTTTTGAGAAATTCTGTGTCAATGAGTCTTTTCACCTTGAGTTTGGTGGATGGATTTTTTCCTACTGTCCTCTGAACTTTTCAAATTGCATTTCTAAAGTATAAAGCACCTAACTCTGCCCTACACTTTTGGGTAGGCAAGTGCTGAACATCTGGAGCCCCTGGGGTGGGGTGACCACAGCTCTTCAGACGTGACATTCAATGGTCACCTGCGCACCGCACCACCTGGAGCAGCAGTGGGATCTTCTGTGCTCCCCTTGGCAGGAGGGGGCTGTCCATGGCCCAGAGGAGGTGGACTTGGGCTGGGGAGGGTGGGCAGGTGAGGCGGTGACTCTCTGAAGCCCAGAGAAAACCCACAGGACAAAACCCACAGCCCCCATTTCTCTTAATTCTGCTTTTCAGAATCCATGTGCAGGGGATCCCGGGGACCCCAGAGGCACAGCCCCTGGGCTTTGTAGCAAGCAGACTGAGCTTAAATTACAGACTCCTTGACCATAAGTTTCTCATCTGTAAACTGTGGCGGTGACGAAGCAGGCCACAGGTAATTCTGTGAGAGCTGAATGAGAATCCAATGGGGGCTGCCCCAAAGCCACTGAATCCAGTGTCTACAAGCGAACAGATTCCAAGTAACAGCAGCCATTGTGTCTTCTCTAGAAACATGTCCCTCCACGTCTTTCAGCCCATCTTAGAGCCTGACTTGGCCACCCCACAGTCCAGGCCCCCAACACTAAGCTGAAGACAACATAGCAAAGGAGCAGACCACAGTGGGGATTCCATCATCTGTCTACACATTCAGCCTTAAACCAAGTCTGAGTCTACACAGGGTGAGGGCTGGAGCCCAGCTGGCGTTCCACAGAACTAGGGTCAGTCCCTCAGGAGCTCGTGAGCCAGTTCCTGACTCCCAGACCCATGATTCCAAGGACAGCGTGGCAGACCGCGGGCGTTCCGCAGCTGGGTCAGTTTGCACGGAGAAAGGGGATGATGAGAGATGCTTTTGGCTTTTCAGCCCCAGCACAAGGATGGGTTTGAGAAGAGAGGAATCCGGCGGGGAGCACAGAGAACACAGCTCCGCTTTGTGCATCTGTCAGAACTGGCACCGGGCTTTGGCAACCTGTTAGGAACCTCTGGGCTTGGACTGGGTTAACTTGGCCTGTCCGTTTAAGAATATTTGATTTGATTGCAGAGCAAAATGCTTTTGAAAAGCTGGGCTATTATCCCTGAAATAGAAAAATTAAAAAAATCTGAAAAGCACCTTTGAAGTCAGCTATCCAAACGAAACCTGTGACATCAGAGAGATGGCAGATAAACGGTGGGCAAACAAGGCCAGCATTGACCACCAGGCAGGCCAGAAGGATGCCCCAATTCACGCCCTACCAATATGAGCCCAGATGAAAGATGCCCCGGCGGCTGGCCTGACCCCTGTGCCTCTGTTATCTCTCGCTGATTGCACAGTGCTTGGCTCAGAACAATCCCGCACTGTCCGCCTGGCGCAGGTGAATCTCAGCAGGACAGGGCCAGGCGGCTTGGCCGGGCCCAGGGGATGCCGTGCATAGCAGGGGCCCATGAGGCGCTGCCGCATGAACTGATGCTTTATTACGGCTTCGCCCCGATGCCGTGGCCCGGCAGCCAAGTGCAAATCGAGGGCAGCAAGGAGACCCCGCATGCCTGCTGACAGACGGGCGGCTCTTGCTCCCCCTGGACCAGCGACGGAAGCGGAAAGCCAGCCCCCGCCCGCTACCTCCTGCCCCTTGCCCTTCAGTGTGGCTGTGTTGGAAAGCCACGCTGTAGTGAGGTTCCCGTGACCCTAATAGAGCTCCGCGCTCCCTAATCTGAAGGCCTGGTTACTGGGAGGTGTGCCTGCTGGGGAAGGTCCCTCAGCTTTCCACCCTGAGCTGCATCAGGAACTCCTGGAGAACTGGCTGAGACGCAGTGGGCAGCTCCACCAGAGCGTCGCGGTCAGCAAATGTGCTTTCCTGACAACTGCCCGGGTGAGGCCAAGCTGCAGCTCCAGAGCCACGCTGGGGCTGTCTTTAGGCTGAGCATCTGTCTTACACTCCTGTAATGGGGAACACTTGAACTTGGTGCTTGAGCTGAGGGTTCACAGGCGAGTGACCCATCACGGGTGCCTGGTTCAGAAGAGTCCAAGCTCCGGCCCACACTTAACGGGTCTAGATGAGCCCACTGGTCTTCAATCACCCCCGAATTCCATCTTCTACCCCAGAGAGCGTCAGGGGATTTCTAGTTCATGAAGGTATCTTCAGGGATCAGGGAGAACTGGTGGAACCGGTGCTCAGAAAGGAAATTTGGCAGAGAAATTGTTCACTTTTAAAAACACTTTCAGGACACAGGCAGAACAAGCCTGCATTTCCAGAGGGCACGCTGCTGGAAGGAACCCAGGAGGCAGTGAGCAAGGCCTTAGGGTCCAGAGGAAAGGGTGGAGGAAAGAGGCTGCATCCTCCACAGAGTGGGGCCTGGGCCTGGGAGGGCAGCCTGGGCCTCCAACCTCCTCACGGCACCGCTGCACCACTCCTCCCTCTGTCTTAAGTCATCTGCTCAGCCCTGGGGCGTTCCTCAGAGGTCCTGGGCAGCCAGGGACAGGAGGGACCACCACTCTCAGGTTGCCCGTGGCTGGTTGCCCCCACCTGGTCCTTTCTGAGCTGCCATCTGCTCAGTGGACAGCCCTGAGCCCTCCTGCATGCTACCTCGTCCACCGTCAGGGGAAAGAGGAGACGGTCCTTGCTCTGGCTGCCCCCGGGTGTGCTGCCCGCCGTCCCGGATCAGGGTGCTACACAGTCTCACAACTGGCCCCCGCCGGGTTAGGCAGTACGCAGGGCTCAGCTGGCTCAGAACTCAGCACCATTCCTGTGGAGGATTGCCAGCAGCCCTACGTGTCCAGTGGGCAGGGCTCAAAAGGTGAGCCCGGTAAGAAAGTATAACCAAGAGGGAAGCCAGGCCGGACCCTCTGCAAGAGAGGAGCAGAGACGGACAGTTCCAAAGCAACGTCTACATGCCAGCAAGGGATCTGTTAGCACAGCTCGTTTCCCTGGGGACAGAACTGCCCCCACCCCTGGCAGATGAAGCCGTTCCACCAGAGGAGAGTCCAGCCTGAGGTAGAGCCCAGCCTCCTGGTACCCCACTAGGCACCCCCCTCCACCTCCCAGCTGCTCCTCCCCCGCTGAGCATTTGTCCATCTTGGAGAGGACCTGGCCTGGCCTGAGACTCTGAGCTAAGTGGACTCCAGGGTGATGTGGCCATTTTTCCTGCCAACCAGGCTCTTATTACAGGAGGGACTGCCGGCGTGGCTGCTCCTCGGCCGGATCCGGGGTCACTCTGTGCCCTGTGTGATTCAGGAGCCCCTTTGATAGACAGGTGAATAGTGCTGCTTGTCCCTGTGCAGCTGTTGGTTGGAGTCCCTTCCCATGATTATGATGGACTGGTGGAGGGCAGGGAAACTGGAGAGCGCTGGCCCAGGGGACGGGCGGAGGCAGGCACAGGCGAAGTTCTGAACACTCAGACTGCATCTTGACTATGCGACCCTTGAACCTCCCTGCTATTAAGTGTGATTACGAGCTCCCGGCAGAAGCAAGGGGGTGAGGGGACCTGGGCCTGTTGCTGTGGGTACACCCACGCAAAGCTACATTTTGGGTTTTGAACCCCTGAGTGATCATCAAGTCAAGGTGACCCCAAATTCCAAAGGACTTCCATAGGATCCTGAAGAATGAAAAGCATCCCTCGTTAGAACCTTCAAAGCTACGTGCATCCGGCCTCACTTAGGCAATGCAGATGGGCTTAGGGCAGGATATCTCCCCAGCGTTGATTACGGGAAAATAAATAAGGCTGCTTCTCCCCCAGGACCTGCATCAATTTCAGGCTGATCAATCTGCTGATGCCCCTGGGAAGGAGGGAGGGGTACTGGTGTGAGGACTGGGCCCTTCTGCACAAGAACTCACCAGTTGGACTGGGAAAGCCTGTGCACTTGTGCAGCACCTACTGTTGTCTCAACGCCACGGCTCGGCAGCTCCACAGAGGATGGACGAGCAGAGAGGGAGCTTGCACGCTGCAGGATAAGACGGCAAGGGCCAGGAACGCGGACCGACCCAGCCCCACCCGAGAGCCCATGCAGACCACGCTGTCACAATTCACCTACCACTGCTCTGCGAAGGGCCACTTACCTCGCCCTTAAAATGGCAGAAAGCCTCAGGATGATCTTTCCAGGGATGCCTGTGCCTTGCAGAGGAAGGAGACCTCAGCTGAGCAACGTGGCACAGGACCCCAAGGCCCAGAGAGGAGAGGCCACCGCCTCATTCCTGGTCAAAGAGGGATCAGCCCAGGACCTGGGCTGCAGAGGCCACCGACTCAGTGGCCCACCTGCTGGTCTCAGGTATCTGCGGCCTGACCGCCTCCTGCGGCAAATCATCCAACCCTTTCAACCGTCTGGAGGTGCAGATGCAAGAAGACGAGGCGGCCTCGTTGACAGGCAGACTTGATGGTTCTAAAGATAAAACTGGTCACTTGCTGGTGTGTGAAGTGATAGAAGTCAGGGGACGAGTGACAGGAGGAGGATGTGGAGCAGAGCAGAGGGGAGGGGAGCTCCATCTAAAGGCAGGAAGGGGCACCTGGGTGGCCACGCGGGGGCTGAGGTGGGAGGAGCAGGTGCCCAGTGCCTCCAGGCTGGCAGAGCCACCAGAGGACCACCCGAGGCCACGGCCTCCACACAGCCCCACATCAACCAGAAGTTGCCCTGTGAGGCTCTCTAGCCTCTCTCACTGAACCAGCCGTGGGGAGCCGCTTCACCACCTGGCCCCCGACACGGCAGGCCTGACTCAGTCCACCTTCAGACCAGCGACCACCTGAAGGAGATGAGGGGCCGTCGGTCCTCCCCTTCTCCACTCCTCCCTCCCTCGCCCTCCCTCCCTCCACATCCCTCCCTCCTCTCTCCACTCCTCTCCCTTCCTCCCTTCCCCTCCCTCCCTCCCTCATCCTCCCTCCCCCTCCCTCCCTCCTCCCTCCCTCCTTCCCCCCACCTTCCCTTCTCCTCTCCGCTCCTCCATTCCTTTAAACTTTCTGTGTCCTCAGTTGTAGGCACAACAGAGGACAGGAGGCAGGACCCCAGGCCCTGCGCGGTTCTAGTGGAGCTGCATGTCTACCCCCACTGCCTCTTCTGCCCTTTGCTCTCTGCTGCCTTGCCCTGTGCTGCCTCGAGCCTCCCTTCCAGTTCCGAGGAGAGCCCTCTGCCTCTTCATCTAGAATCGCAGGCTGAGATACTCGTCCTCAAGGAGATTTTCAGCTCTTACTTCCTATGACCTGTGACCTCTTCTCTGTAATGCAGGGGAAATGGTGAGATCAGGGGTGTCTGTTAGTTTTTCTATAGGAATGTATTTTTCAACCCTTGCCTTGATGATACCAAGCACCCTGCTCTAGTGCCCAGAAAGAATCAAGGTACTCTTTAATCATTAGAGCTGGTTGCAAAGTTGGTCTTAAATAATGTAAATAAGGTAAAATTGAAAATCCACTTCCTTGATAAAGAGTTTGCTGGTTCCTCATGAAGTCAAACATAAACATCATGCAACTGACAAGTCCAAAGGACGGACAGGAGGCATTTGAGCAGATCCTGGAACAAATGTCCATAGGAGCACTCTTTTTTTTTTTTTTTTCCTCATTATACTTTTGTTTTAATGGGTCTCAAAAATCTGTGTTAGATTTTTGGTCAAGCTGTTTCCATTAAAAAGTATTGGTTTTAAGTTATTAAACTTAAAACTGCCACACACACACAAAAAAAAACCCAAATGGTCCACAAAGCATTCTCCTTTCCTTCTGAAGGTTTTACGATGCATTGTTATCATTAACCAGTCTTTCACTATTAAACTTAAATGGCCAATTGAGACAAACAGTCCTGAGACCGTTCTTCCACCACTGATTTAGACTGGGGTGGCAGGTGTTGGGGGTAATGGTCATTTAGCCATCTGAGCTTTCTGGCAGGCGTGGTGACCTTGCCAGCTCCAGCAGCCTTCTTGTCCACTGCCTTGATAACACCCACAGCAACTGTCGGCCTTGTGTCACGAACAGCAAAGTGACCCAGAGGAGGATGGTCGGAGAAGCTCTCAACACGCATGGGCTTCCTGGAACCACATCAGCGATGGCAGCATCACCAGACTTCAAGAACGTAGGACCAGCTTCCAGCTTCTTACCAGAATGCAGATCGATCTTTCCTTCCAGCTCAGCAAACTTGAGAGCAGTGTGAGCTGCGTGACAGTCCAGTACAGGGGCACAGCCAGCACTGACTTGGCCTGGCTGGTTCAGGATGATCACCTGAGCAGTGAAACCTGCTGCTTCCACTGCTGGGTTGTTTTTGCTGTCAGCAGCAACATTGCCACGGCGAACATCATGGACAGGCACCTTCTTGACGTTGAAGCCACGCTGTCTCCAGGAAGAGCTCCGCTCTGAGCTTCAGGGTGTGTTTCCACAGACTTGGGTGACGTTGACTGGAGCAAGGTGACACCATGCCAGGCTTGAGAACTCCATCTCCACTTGGCCCACAGGCACAGTACCAAGACCACCAATTCTGTAGACATCCTGGAGGGGCAGACACAAAGGCTTGTCAGTTGGACGAGCTGGTGACAGGATGCAATCTAAAGCTTCAAGCAGTGTGTTCCACTGGCTTTATAGGTGACTTTCCGTCCCTTGAACCAAGGCATAGCAGCACTTGGCTCCAACATGTCACCGTTCCAACCAGAAATTGGCACAAATGCTACTGTGTCAGGATTGTAGCCAATTTTCTTAATGTAGGTACTGACTTCCTTAGTGATTTCCTCCTATCTCTTCTGACTGTAGGGCGGCTCAGTGGAATCCATTTTGCTACCACCAACAATGAGTTGTTTCACACCAGTGTGCAAGTCAGAAGGGCTTCTTGGAGGTACCAGCTTCAAATTCACCAACACCAGCAGCAACAATCAGGACAGCACAGTCAGCCTGAGATGGACCTGTAATCATGTTTTTGATGAAGTCCCTGTGTCCTGGGGCATCGATGATAGCCACATAATACTTGCTGGTCTCAAATTTCCACAGGGAGATGTCAATGGTGATACCACGCTCACGCTCAGCTTTCAGTTTATCCAAGACCCAGGCATACTTGAAGGAGCCCTTTCCCATCTCAGCAGCTTCCTTCTCAAATTTTTCAAAGGTTCTTTTGTCGATCCCACCACATTTGTAGATCAGATGACCAGCAGTGGTAGATTTGCCCAAGACTACATGTCCGATGACAACGATGTTGATATGAGTCTTTTCCTTTCCCATTTTGGCTTTGCTTTAGCGGTGGTTTTCACGACACCTGTGTTCTGGCAGCAAACCCGTTGCGAAAAATCCATAGGAGCACTCTTCACAGTAGCCTGTAGTAGAAACACGCCAAGTGCCCATCAGCAAGTGGATGAACAAAGTGTGGTATAGCCACAAAATGAAATATCACGCACCCATAAGGATGAGGGAGACCTGGATACCTACCCCGGAACTGGTGGAGCTCAGAACCACGCAACAGGCTCTCGGGCCATGCCCAGCTTCATCCAGAACAGAGCCCAGAAGAGGAGCGTCGGGGACCCCAGGGCCCGCAGGGAAGGGCACTGGCCAAAAGGCGAGGGCTTCCTTCGGGGTGATGAAGGTGTCTTGGAACATGGTGGGATACTGGTGGCACAGCGGTAGGAGTGCGCCAGGCGCCTGTGCCCGCGCCACCACACAGTCCTGAAGGCTGTTCTGTGAGAGAACCTCGCCTCCCCACAGAGCTGGCCTCCTCGGTCTCCCCAGCTGCGCTTGACCCGCTTGGCGGCTAGGACAGATGTGCATACGTCTCCACCGCCATGGGCAGCTCTGTGGGGCACTGATTTGGACAGCGTGTGCTCCCTGGCCCCAGGTGGTGTGGTTCCCCATGGACCCTGCTCTCCACAGGCTCCAGCACCTCCCCACCGCGGGGCCCGGAGTGCACGCACTGCAGGCAGATGCCCACCAGAGGGCACCCTCACACCTGAAAGGAAAGCAGCCCTGCGCAGAGGCCAGGCCTCCCTAGCAGGTGCAGGGTGTAGGGAAGGGACACCCCCAGCGGACTCCACGGGAGCCCTGCGTCCTCACCCGTGACGCTGCTCACGGGCAGGAGTTCCTCTCTCCCCAGTCGGGATCTGGGCCCAGAGTGCAGGAGGTGGCAGGGAGACGGCTGGGCATACGCAGCACGGTGGCGGGCCAGGGAAGACAGGCATGCTGCTCCCACAGAGCACGGCTGGGGGCACACAGGAACACACACGTGCAGACGGACACACAGACCTACACACCCCAGCTGCCCGGTCCCCAGCCAGGGTGCCCCGCGCCTCCAGACTTGCCAGACACTTTCCTGGAGCCACCGTTGAGCCTGGGGCTGTCCACCCCCAGCAGCCCCGGGGACTCTCGTGCAGCAGGGAGCCATCCTGACCAGATTCTGTGCAAGAACAGCCCCCACACAGCGAAGACCTGCGAGGACCCCGTCTCGGGGACCTGGGCCAGTGTGAGTTCCACGTCACGACTGAGATCTTCACAATCTCCTCAAAGAGCTGCTGGCGCAGGGCCATGGCCCGGCCGGCGTGGCGTGGCTGCCGTCCTGGGAGTCCGCCGTGAAAGCCGACTGCCAGTCTGGCCCCTGCAGGACCATGTCACTCCCCACCCTGCGGCCCATCTGCCCCCAGCGCTCGGGGCACTACGCCTCTGTCCCTCCTTGCTGAGTTTGGAAATGTGTGGGTACAAAGGCAGACTTGCAGCCTGGAGGCCCCGGAGGGCTGAGCTGCCAGGCCTGGGGCTGGGCAGGACAGCTGCCCTGGGAGCGGTCGGCCGGCTGGTCCCAGGACACGCAGGAGGTGCCCCCGTCTCCACCCCACTCGCTGTAGCCTCCCTCCCGTGTCTGAGGTCGACTCGCTAATTCAGAGCGTTCCATCCTGATTCTCAGCTCTCTGGAAAACACGGGCAGAGCCAGGCCCCGGCCTGGGTCAGTGACTGCCAGAGGTGCGACGGGGGAAATCTCTATAACTCAGCACCAGCCTGGGTCAGCGACTGCCAGAGGTGCGACGGGGGAAATCTCTAGAACTCATCCAGGTATTTAGAAAGGAGACATCTTACAACTACCCTCTTCTCCAGGGCCTTGTGATCTTTTTATTCCTGTGGGTGTGAGAATGGCCTTGTGATCTTTCTATTTCTGTCGGTGTAAGAATCTACGTGCTCTTTAGGTCCCTGAACCACGCTGTCAAGATGCCTCTTAGTGCCGAAGGCCACGTCCTCTCACTCCACCCTGGTGACATTGCGTCCACAGCACTGCATGGTCAACTGCACGCAGGCCATCAGCCAGGTGTGCTGGAAACTCTCACAAATACACAACCATGTCTCCTTGAACCCCTGAAATTGCGCAAGAGGGAGCGGAGGGCTGGCAGCACTTCCCAGCCCTGCTCCGCAGAAGGGCCAGCGCAGGAGCCTCGAGGGCAGGCCCGTGCTCAGGGGCATCCTCACCGTCTCTGTGGCCACGCTCAGACCTCGTCCTCACAGTAGAGCTTCCGTAGCTGCGGCCACGTCCCTGGGGCCTCTCTGGTTCACAGGCCCCCCAAGCCCTGAGCTTCATGACCCGTTCAGAGCCACGTGTGCCCAGGAGCCCAGGGCCTGTGACTCCTGGCCACCAGAGCCACAGGACTCCTGCGGGTGATGGCTGTGTTGCGCAGGAACCTGGCAGCCTGGCCCTTGTCTTGAGGCAGGACAAACGCCAGGAAGTCTTTAAGGCCCAGAGCACCCTGGGCCTGAGATATGGCTGAGATGTCACTGGACTTGCACCCTGTTTTGGTGTCTCCTTCCTCTGACCCATTTTCTGCCTTGCTGGTTGGTTTCTGCAGGGAGTTTCCTGGACCCCAAAGTCATCACCACAGGGTCTGCTGGGTACCTGACCTACCATCCTACAGAGACCCCCTTGCTACCCGGTGTGTTTATTCAGCGCACCGTCACCGAGCTCCTGAGCCAGGGCTGCATGCCCTGGAAGCACTCACCCGGAGGCTGATGCCCAGCTGGCCTGGCCCACCAAGCAAGAAGGCGGGTTTTCTCTCCCATGTCACACCTGCCAGGTCTCTGTAAAGGAGAATGCCAAGGAACTGACTTTAGCAGATGCCGACATATGGAACAGATTCCCCGTGCCAGCCTCACCCCTGTGCCAGCCTCACCCCCGTGCACTTGAGGTGGACCCACAGGCACATTTCCTCCTGCCCCTGGGATGGTCGCTCAGTCCAGGTGCATCCTGAACCATGCACAAGCAGGTGCAGCGGCAGAAACCCTGTAGGAAGGCACAGCCCTGCCCTCTGGTCCATCCAGGAGGAACCGGAGAGACCCTGGTGATTAAGACGTGACACTGGTCAACCTGGGCAGGCCCACCGTCAGCTCTGTGGGATGAGCTCAGTGTTGGCCACCTGGCAGTTCTGGAAAAGATCTGCAAAGAGTGTTGGGCAATAATCTCTCCAAAGAAGCTCAAAGTTCACTCCCAGAGGTGGAGTAATCCATCTCCAAACATCCCTCGGAAGCAGGAAGCATTTTAGGAGCTCACCGTGTGATTCTTAAAGACACGTCTGCCAGTGTGGGAACACTGGGTCAATGCCCATAACGCTTGTGGGGCTCGGACCTCTTACCTGCAGGGGTTCTGAGGCTGGGCCAGCTGGCAGACGCTGAGTCGGGAGGTGGGCTTCCTGCGCCCACCGCTCATCTCCCGCCTCTCTCCAGTAGACAGCTCAGGAGAAGTCTAGTGCTGAGGGGCTGTTGCTAAGTCAGGGCCTCTCAAGAACTAGGTGTGGTCAGGAGGAGGCGGAGGAGGAATCCTGCTGCCACCAAAGAGGACACAATGCGCGTGGTGCCCCTGGCTCCTGCCCAAAGCCAAGCATTGGAGCCCTTTGAGCTTCATCAGGTGAGCTTGGGGGACAGCAATGGAAAGGCCTTGTCCCTAAAACTCCTAATGGAGAGAATCAGGTGGGGATGGAAGCTGTGGGCCAGATGGTATCTGTGTGCTCGTCTGCACTCTGGTCACGTCCACAAGGATCAGAGGCCCTGCGCTAGGTTGGTGGAGGGGAGTAACTGGCTTAGGAGCTGGAGGCCAGTTTTAGCAAAGCAGGAGCCTAATGTCCAGTTAGGGAATGTGACGGCCATGTGCAAGCTCGTGACACTCCAAGTAGCACAGAATGTGATTGGAGTCAAAGGCAGGAGGCAAAAAAGCAGGCAAACAGGGTCAAGCCAGGAAAGGCCAGGCCACAGGAAGCAACAGAGAGCAAAGCCAAGGTCTGGCCAGAGGAGGCTACAGAGAGCAAAGCCAAGGCCAGGCCACGGAGGCTACAGAGAGCAAAGCCAAGGTCTGGCCAGAGGAGGCTACAGAGAGCAAAGCCAAGGCCAGGCCACGGAGGCTACAGAGAGCAAAGCCAAGGCCAGGCCACGGAGGCTACAGAGAGCAAAGCCAAGGCCAGGCCACGGAGGCTACAGAGAGCAAACCAAGGCCAGACCACAGGAGGCTACAGAGAGCAAAGCCAAGACCAGACCAAGAAGACTACAGAGAGCAAAACCAAGGCCAGGCCACGGAGGCTACAGAGAGCAAAGCCAAGGCCAGACCACGGGAGGCTACAGAGAAGCAGAGCTCGCTGTGGGCTTGGAGGGAAACCCGGGAGCTTTGATATCAATTCCGTTGTCATATCCCAGGGGTCCTGCCTATTTTCTCTGCAGCAAAGTCCCTTTGAAATTCTAACCTTGACTGCTCAAATCCAAAGAGCCTGGCACGATGGTGCGAGCACTCTCAGGCACCCCAGGTCACGCACCATGGCCTGTGGCCGACTCCCCCTGGCCGACCTTTGCCAGGGCACCTTCTTACTGGCCGTGCTGTCCTCAGTGGTAGCTTCATGGCTGAGGTGGGTGATTTGGAGGAATGGAGCTGTGGGACTCTAGATGCTAAGCCTGCCCAAGCTGCGCACCTGTTTCTCAGCTGACGTGGCCGGATGTCAGGGGCCCGGGTCTGCATTCATCCCAGCTGCTACAACCGAACGCCGTAGGTAGGGCTGTTGGTAAGAAGTTCGTCCTGAGGTCTGGAGGCAGGAGTCCAGGTTCGAGGGGTCTGCAGACCCAGAGGGCCTTCCTGCAGGGCCCCATTGCTGCTTCACACCTGGTGTTTTCCTCCTGCACCTTCATGTGGCCGCAGGGATGAGGACGCTCTTGGGGACCTCTTCCCTCCAGACACTGGTTTCCTCCACTGTCCCCTCCTGACCTAATGGCCTCCCCCAACCCCAACTTCTAATGCATCGCCTTGGGGCTAGGCTGTCAGTCAGAGGGAAATGTGTGCACCAGGCCAGCGCTGCGCGTGTGAGCAGGAAGGGCCTGGGCTGTGTGCGGCAGTGCTGGGCACAGTGCCGCACAGAACGAGCACCCGCAGCACGTGTGGTCAGCACTCCTCTAGAGCCTGTGCTGCAGGGGGCAGGCGCAGTCACAGAGCACGCAGCGCCAGCATGGCACCACTGTCCCCTGCATCAGCCACACAGGTCAAAGGCAAGACGCGGTGGGACGGGGCGTTTGCGTCCCAAGGTGGGAAGCCCGTGCGAGTCCTGACGGTGGCCCTTGGCAGCTCTGCCACTTTGGGACAGCTCTCTCCTGGGTCTCCCACAGAGTCAGGTTGGCAGGACCCCTGCCTGTGTACTTGGGGGCGGCCGAGAGACCCCAGGAGGAGACAGCAGAGCGCATCACTAGTTCTCCCAACGCAGGCGGAGCCAGGACTGCCTCGCCAGGACGGTGCCTTTTCTCTCTCCCCTGTCACCTTCTATTTGATATCGTTTCAAACTTTAGAAAAGTTAAAAGGAAACACAAAGAAAGCCAGGGCCATCACCCACCAGGATGGGTTGTCATGCACCCGTCCCCTCACAGCTTTCCAGGAGCGAACGCCTACCGTCCCTTCAGCCTCGCTCGCTCAGACCAGTGAGAGGGACAGACGAACGAGCTCCGTGTTTGCGGAGAGCTCTTCGTACTTAGGTGGGGAAGGCATGACAAAGCGCTGCGCTCACATCCCGGGACTGGCGGCTCTCCGGCAGCGTGACTGTTTCCCGTAGGAATAGCGAATAGATCCATCGTTTCTGTTCCCCTTTCATTTCGTGTCCCCCATCCTCACTGACATGAATGATTCAACTTTTTTGAATAGTAAAATATTAACATGGTTCTGAAAGTTAAAATCATGCAAGAAGATATTTTTAGAGAAGCATGGCCCTGCCCCAGTCCTCCTGAGCCCCTGCCCGGTGCTCCTGTGACTGAGCAGCGTCTCTGGTCTTGTGAGTCCTTCCTGCTTCCTCTGACAAAGCTGAGCAGAGGCCTGTGCTCTCTTTGTGCCTGTGAGCGTTAGCATCTCCCCCGGCTCGTAGCTCAGGCGCATTCTGTGCACACACAGTCCGTGTCGATGGGATCTGGTTGCACTCTCGACTGACTTGGAGGAGCCTGCGGGGGTCAGCTGGGGACGCTGAGCCAGCCCTCCCCAGCGAGCCAGTGGGTATTAGGAGTTCGCTGCAGCTTGAACCCCCCCCTCCATCAGCTAGCTGCTAATCCTCCTTGACAGACATCTCAGAAGAAGCCTGGTGTGCTAACTAGTTCCAGAGCTCTACCAGTGTGAGAGCCAAGGCTTTTATTTTGGGGACTGGAAGTAAAGTGATTTACTTCTACGTTTGACTGACCATGAGCAGGCACCAAAAGAGCAGCCAGACTCAGTTTCCCAAAAGTTCCCTTCCCAGAGGAAAAGCCAGACGCTTCAGCTTTCTACACCCCTAGATTCCTCCCCCGAGTCTGCACTCAGGAGAACCGAGCCCCGGAGCCCCCGAGCCCCAAGCCCTGCTTAGCAAACATTCGATATTCTGCCCCAGCAGGGCCACAATGGCAGGTCTGTCTGCCAGCCTGTCACGGGCCTCTCAGCCCACAGGGGAAGGAAAGGACGAGGCTCCCCCTGAGCGCACCTGTGCTGGGCTGCACAGTCAGGAATGTGAGCAATGCAAAGGCTCCCAGGGAGCAGCTTAGCTGCCCTGGCCTGGGAGGAGAGCAGGGAGGACGAAGAGGAGGACCATTCGGGAGGCTGGGAGCACGGTCCCCTCTGGTGCTTCTCCTTTCTCTGCACTGCTTTCTTGGCAGAAGCGTGGTCAGCACTGGATGGGAGACAGCCTCAGATGGCCGCCTTGACTCCCACGAGCAGGGATCCAGCAAGGAGGGAGCCTGCCCACCCTGCGACAGGGAGGAGCGGCCTCCCCTCCAGTCCTGTTCTCAGAGCTCTCTCCTGCCTGCCTCTTCCCCCCGCCCCCTGCACACTCGGCTGAGGAGCGTAAGGAGACATCCGCCCTAAGGCAAAGAAAGCTTAATCATTCCACTTCCCAGCCCCAATTTAAACCTCTGCAGGTTGACAGCGACCCCTTAGCCCGAGGACGCAGAGACCTGGGAATGCCGTGCTGAAGGATGGAAACACGTGCCAGTGCCACAGTGTCTCCCTGCTGGACTCCTGGGTTAGGAAGGGCCTTCGAGGTCACCCAAGTGCCCTGTCCCTCCAGCGATTCCTCTGCAGCACTTGACAGGTGGTCAGCCAGCCTCTATGGGGACACCTCCAGTGACGAGGAGGTCCACACAGCTGAAGGCAGGCTCTGCTCACCCGCAAGACCCCGACCGAATGCCGCCTGCTCGGGAAAGCCTCTCCGGTGCACCCAGGCAGACCCGCAGGCCACTTCGGGGCTCTCTCACCCGCCAGCACCGTGCTGAACTTCCCGGCCTCCTGTCGGTCCTATTGCTCTGGCCCAGAGCCGCACATCATCTCCGCTCACGTCCTCCACCGTGACTCACACCTCACGTGGAGGCAGTGTCCAGCGAGGACGGTGAGCACAGTGGGCATGTCCCCTGGGGCAGCCCAGCCATGGCCGCCCATTCCCAGATCTGGCCTCCGTCCTCCACCTGCCATGACCACCCAGCAGTCCTTATGCTGCCCTCAGACAAAAGGACCGAAGAACATTGGACTTGGACTTTCCAGCATCTATAGACACTCTGCTCGAAGTCTTCCCTCGAGTCCACTCGTCCTTCATTGACAGACCCTCCGAGAGCTGCCAGCCTCGGACTGTGTCGCTCGGACTGCAGGCGGTCCCTGCTCAGGACGCACTTCGTCCCCTGGTGTGGCTGCACCTCAGCTTCCCACTGACCCCGTGTGAAGAAGCCAGCGCCCGTGTTCGGCCGCCGCACTCTGCAACTCTGCACAGAGGGTGGGGTCTGCGAGCAGCCTGCCGCCGTGGAGGCCAGCTCAGGGAGTTCGGGGAAAGGGATCTTTCTCGGGACCCGTGGGCCCACCCTCCTCCAGCCAACCTCCAGGGAGGATCCCTTTGGGCATCCCGGCTGCGGGAACACAGACCAGAGCCGAGGCGGCCCACCCCGCGGATGCTGCGCTCAGCAGCGGGCGGCTCGCAGGGCTGGACTCCCAGCAGGCGCCAGCAAAGCTTGACTTCCAGAGATGGCAGCCCTGGTTGCCTTCAAGCGGCAGCCTGCAGCCACAGTGCGGCCAGGACGCGAGCACGCCCACGTCCCTGCTCGCCAGATTTCCTCCGAGCGCAGGCGGGTGAGAGGGGCAGAGACAGGAGCACAGGTGCCCACGCCCGGCCGCACGCAGGCAGCCCTCGGACGCCTTCCAGACCTCTGGCTCCCTCTGCACCGCCAGCTTCCCAAGCCCTGAGACTCTCCAAACCACCCTGACTCCTTCCTCATCAGGCAGCACAGCAGGCTCTTCCGGGTCGTTCTGCCTCTCAAACCTGCCTGTTGGCACCAGTTCAAGTGGCCTCCGTCCTCCGTGAGCCGCACATGACCACTTGTGCTTCCGGCCACCTTGCTTCTTCTTAGAAGCTTGCGTTCTACAGTTGATGCAAAGATGTCTCCCGACAACAGCTTTGGGGCTTCTCAAGGGTGCGTCCCCCATCTTGGTGCTTCCTCCAGGCTTGCAGGAAACAGAATTGAGGGCCTCTTGTGGGAGGCCAAGCTGGGCTGTCAGCACCTGTCCCTCACCTGGCCACAGCAGCAGCCTTGGTGTGTATAAGAGTTGCCGGGAGAGCTTACAGGAAAGCATGCACAGATCTATGGACCTCTGCATGGGAGGGACCGGAGGCTTGGGTGTGAACTGAGCCCAGCCAACTGTGATGCAGATCTGCTCCAAGCCATGTTTGACTGTGTCCTGGCTAGCCACAGCCTTCCTTCCACCATGCTCTGACCTTCAGGAAACTGGCCACTTCCACGCATAAGATATGAGTGGGGCACAAGAGTGACAGCTTGCAACCACACTGTACATGGTGATCAGCAAGGCCAGGGTCCTCCCCTGGGATGCAGTCCTGGGTCCTCCTTGGGATGCAGTCCCGGGTCCTCCCCTGGGATGCAATTCAGAGTCCTCCCCTGGGATGCAGTCCTGGTTCCTCCCCTGGGATGTAGTCCTGGGTCCTACCCTGGGATGCAGTCTTGGGTCCTCCCTGGGATGCAGTCTGTGTCCTCCTTGGGATGCAGTCCCGGGTCCTCCCCTGGGATGCAATTCAGAGTCCTCCCCTGGGATGCAGTTCTGGTTCCTCCCCTGGGATGTAGTCCTGAGTCCTATCCTGGGATGCAGTCTTGGGTCCTCCCTGGGATGCAGTCTGTGTCCTCCTTGGGATGCAGTCTGTGTCCTCCTTGGGATGCAGTCCTGGTTCCTCCCCTGGGATGTAGTCCTGGGTCCTCCCTGGGATGCAGTCTTAGGTCCTCCCTGGGATGCAGTCCTGGGTCCTCCCTGGGATGCAGTCTTGGGTCCTCCCTGGGATGCAGTCTTGGGTCATCCCTGGGATGCAGTCCTGGGTCCTTCCCTGGATTCATTCCTGGGTCCTCCATCGGATGCAGTCTTGGATCCTCCTTGGGATGCAGTCCTGGGTCCTCCCTGGGATGCAGTCCTGGGTCCTCCCTGGGATGCAGTCCTGGGTCCTTCCTGGGTTATAATCTTGGGTCCTCCCCTGGATGCAGTCCTAGGTCCTCCTCTCCATTCACATGCTCCCTTCTCTGAGCTCACACAGTGTATGGCGTTAACTACCACTGAGTGTTGATCCACCCCCGTTCTCCTTGCCCCGCAAGCCTTGGCCCATGCTGCACATTCACAGGCCCAACTGCCTATTTAAAACCCATGATGGACACTCAGTAGGTCCTGCACCCCAGGGTGCCTGGGTGCCCTTCTGCTGTTGAGCTGCCCCACAGGGTCCCAGATGTGGGTGGTGCCACACTCATGAGAAGGGTCTCCCTGCATCCACAGAACCTTCTCTGGAGCACAAAGAGGGCCACTGTCCCAGTCAGGCATCCCTGGATCCCGTCCAGTCGGCACCCAGAATCACCCATCCAACACTAACGGGGAAGAGAAGTCACAACACCGCCACGACAAAGCTGCTCAGGAAATCGTGTGTACGGAATGAATGCAGGTGACAGCACAGGGGACACAACCAGGTGCTGGACGTCGTGTGCACAGGACAGGACGGGGTGACAGCACAGGAGACAGCAGGAGGTGCTGGTGAGTCTAACTCTGGCCAAGAGCTCCGAAGCAATTTCTCTTTTCTTTCCCTCGATGTTGCTTTTACAGAACTCGATGTTGTGCATGTATCACCTTGTCACTGGGGGTGGGGAAGGAGTGCCTTGATTTCCTTCCGGTGTCCTTGCAGGGCACCCGTCCAAGCCGTTCATCGTTTCCACAGCCCGGTCCCCATCATCTTCAAGTCTTTAAACAGCTTCACATACAGAGTGATTCTTGAAGCAGAGAAGAAAGGAGCCCATCCGCTTGCTGGTGGCTTCGATGAGGTAAGAGGAGTGGCCGGAAAGCCCCCAGTGGGTCTCACCTGGCTGGGGTCAGCAGCCCCAGGGCCCAGCCAGCCCAGGGGGAGTGGAGGGAAGAGGAGGTCTTCGCTTCCACGAGGTTGGGGATAAGCTGCTGGGGAAACAGGATCCCTGCCAAGAGAAGGTGACCAGAGGGCTGCAGAGAACAGTGACCTTCCTGCCGAACACCGCACAGTTCTGCTCTCCACGACCATTCCCACAGATGTTCCCCGTCCAGGCACTGAGCATGGCTCCAGTGCCCCCAGCCCAGCTGGCCACCCTCTCATCTGGACATCACCTCCACGGCTGCCCACTGCCCCCTTGCTGATCCCACCCTGTGGAAGCCGCCAGACAAGGAGGTGGAAGGTTGGAGGACTGAAGAGATGTCTAGGCCAGCGCTCGATGGTCAGGAGGAGGGCCCTGCGCGGGCTGCAGGAGACTCAGCGCCTCCTGAACTCTTGCCCTGAAGCCCAGCGCCTCAGGTCTCAGCTGCCTCCGCTGCACCGTGAGAGATCCAGCCGAGCCCGGGTGGGGCAGGAGCTGGGTCAGATGGTTCGGGAGTCCCTCTGGCTCAGAGCAGGGGAGCACTGGGAGCACTGAGTCAGGAAGGCATGGAGAGTGGGAAGCGCTGTCCTGGGTGGGCGCTCAGGGAAGGCCACCCTGCCACCAGGCCACCATCAGGGAAAAGCATTCCAAAAGCAGGAGGAACAAGCGCATTCTGAATTCATGAACTCAACACATTTCCAACGGAGAGGGCTCCCCAAAGCCCGCTCCCTTTAGAAAGCGGGAGGGCCTGGCCAGCCCTGCAGTGGAAAGGCCAAGCATGGAGGACAAGGGAACGGACATCTCTTCAACCTTGCCTCCTCAGGACCTGCTGGCCCAGTGCCACCGGTCTGTGGGGAGGGCCTTCCCCAGAGTCCAGCCTCTCATGAACCCACTGTTCCTGTGAGCATCCCCGACATCGAGTCCCGGAAACCTCTCCGCCTGCCTGTGCAGCTGCGGGGCAGGCAGCCATGCCTCTCCCACAGAAACTCGCCAGCAGCGCGTCTCCCTGAGTGGCACTGAGAGGCAGGTCTGGGTGCCCTGGAGCCCACACAAGCCACCAGCCCTGCCCTGAGCCACCTGCCTGATGCCCAGGACCTCGCCCAGGAGGCTCTGCTGAGTTAAAACAGTGGGTTCCATTCCCGAAATGCAGATATGGCACCTGTGGATGCTGCTTTAGAATGTCACCCGCTTTTAACCCTTGTAGTGAGTCCAATCACAGCTCCCCCCAAAATATGTCCACCTCCTGACCCCAAAACCAGCAGCAGTGAAAAGGCCCTGGGGTGAGGGAGGAACACACACCCAGAGGAGAAGGCCACGCGAGGTGGAGGCGGAGCTGGCGGAACCGCCCCAGCCAAGCAGCACCCAGGCCGTGGGAGCTGGGAGCACCAGCAGGGTCCTGCCTGCGGGCTTGTCAGCCCAGCAGCACCCCAGCTTGGACTCCTGCCTTCCGGACCACGAGAGACTGCCTTTCTGTCGCCTGAAGCCACTGAGCTTGTGGCGATTTGTTCCAGCAACCTGGGGAAACTGAGGCAGCACAGAGCCCTGCCTTTCATCAGCCTCTGTGGCTTCCTGGCCCTCAATGGCCTGGGTCCACATACCTGCACGTGGCCCGGGAAGGAAGAGGGCAGCAGGGAGTGGGGGAGCAGCCACGCCAAGGGCCAAGGCCACTTCGGAGCACAGGGACAGGAGGATGGGCCCCTGGGTGCAGAGGGTAGAAGGGTGGGAGCAGGGCCACCAGGGGGACAGAGCCAGCCCACACCCACACCCTGACCTGCGCTCCCAGCCTCGTGCCCTGCTTCTCCAGCCCAAGTCTCAGAGGTGGGAGTCACTCCCAGAAACAGCTGGCTGTCCCCAGAGGGGCCGCTCCCACTGGGCTCAGCAGAGCCTGGGCTGGGCGTGCAGGTCTGCGGACAGTTCCTCCGGCCGCCTGTCCCTCAAGAGCAGCTTGAAGAACCTCGGATGTGCTCCCAGGCAAAGCCATAGCGGCTAGCTCCTGAGGCCGTAGCCTCCCAGCCTGGTTGGCAAGACAGGCCACTGTGGCTCGTCACATGGCCGACGATCCGGGGACCGGAGAGCGTCTGAGGGAGCAGACCGCACACACGGCGGCAAGTAGCAGCTGGAAGGCCCCTCCACGTCCCCTACATGGCCACATTAGAGGGTGGCAGTCTGGCAGCCTCCTCGGGAAGCGCCCTGGCTGCAGGGAGAAGGCTTCCTCGGGGTTTCCAGACGCTCCTTTCAGCTGGTTCCTCTTAGTCGTCGCCTGCCTCCTGGCCCCCGCCCAGCTGCACCGCCTGCCCCAGGTAACCGGAGCCCTGCACCCACACAAAGCGCCCCTGTGCCCCAGCGATGTTATCAGGCGGGCCTGGCCTCTCCACGCGGTAAGACCACAGCTGAGCCAGGGTGGCCAGACCCGGAGCTGAAACAGGACCCCCAGGCTGCCAGCCGAGGACAGAGTGTCCTTTGTGAGGGACAAGTCACATTCAGGCTCAGTTCTTATCAACGCTGCCGTCCTCAGAGCACTTACTTTCCCGACCCTGCTCCAAGGCCCAGTGGAGGCTTCTCCGGGACACGGGTCATCCCTGCAGCTGACTCTGGACAGGGGACTCTGTGCTCTCCTGACCTCCAGTGCTCAATGCACGAGGAGGTGCAAATCCTGCGACCAAACCACCGGGCTTGACCGGAAGCTTGACGCAGGCCAGAAGAGACTTGGTCATAAGCTTGACGCAGGCCAGAAGAGACTTGGTCATCAAGAGGAGCAGTGTCTTTCAGTAGGGATATTGCAGAGTTTGGAACTGCAGAGCCCTGGATAACTGTTTGTACCCAGCCACAAGTTCACTGTGCAGCTTTGGGCAAGTCTCTTGACCTGTCTGAGCTTCAGTATTCTCAGCTGTAAAACAGATAATACAATCTGCTCAGTAGAGTTGATGTGGTGATTGCAGACAATAAATTGTTTTTAAAAAAATCAAAGACTGTCACACACAAATACTCAAAAAGTAATAGCTTTAATAGTAAAGAGATTGTCTTCCCCACACACCTGACCTATCGCACAGAAGGAGACGGCGAGTCTTAAGGTCTTGATACCACACAGTGTGAAATTTGGCACAAATCAAGAGAAAGTAAGAAAATCAGCCAGCTAGAGTTTGTAAAGGCAGAGTTTAATGCCACAACCTTCCAACCCATGAAGCCACGCTGTGCTCGTGAGCGGGGCCGGGCCTGGGAAGAACGTTCTACGGAAAGGGAGACCGTCTGCTGGGTTCACCGTCTCCTGCCTGCAGCTGGGAGGAGGGCCACCTTAGGGAGGCCCAGGGAACCTGCAAAAGCCGTCCACGCCCCAGTGAGCTCAGAGCAGAAGATGCCAGAGCAGCGGGGGGCTGGGCAGCTCGGCCTGGCAGTCGGGCAGACGAGGCCTTGCCTCTGCCTGCTGCTCGGGAGCATGTGGTTCCACCTCTCTGACCCTCAGTCCTTATCAGTGTCATGACAGAGCTGAAGTCCCCAATTCAGGAGGCCACATGATAACTCACGGGCATGCCCACTGCACAGAGGCAGCAGGTATGAGCTCAGTTCAAGCCTGGGAGCCCTGGAGCTCAAAGAGGGCAAGGCCGGCCACAGAGACGTGTCCCGACACCCTCGATCACGCTGGGAGCTGGAGACAGCACTCCCTGAGCAGCCTCCCGGGCACTGGGGCTCCACCGGCTGCTGAGGCTCCTGACCCAGAGAGGAGGGAACGGTGCAGGCCCGGCTGGGGGCTTCGCCTGGGCCGCAGCGTGTGATCTTCACGGGGGCCCCTCCAGCCTGCGGCGCCCCTGCCGGAACTCAGAAATGAGTTGCAGAGATATTAAGTGACACCGATGGATAAGTATTAAGCATCTACTGTATGCTCTACCGATTATCTCCATCATTTGAAAAGCATTATTTCCCCTAGGGAACCTCATGGAGCAATAAGTCAGGCATTTATTATTCACATTTTAGAACTGAGGACAGTGCAGGACATGGAACCTAAGGAGCCTGCTCTGCAGAATTCAGG
The DNA here is from genome assembly GCF_902686455.1 of Sciurus vulgaris. Lineage (NCBI taxonomy): Eukaryota > Metazoa > Chordata > Mammalia > Rodentia > Sciuridae > Sciurus > Sciurus vulgaris. The sequence goes on along the minus strand of NC_136473.1, from coordinate 113,373,268 downwards.
GCAGGAGGGAGGCGCAGACTCAAAGCCAGAACGTTCTGGTGCCAAGTTCCCTGCATTTCCCTCAGAGGCGACCCCCACAGACACGCTCGACCCTGAGGTGCACCGGGCTTACGTGCCAGTGTCGTGGAAACCAGGTCCCGGGCCCTCGCACCTACTGGACCAGAGCCGGGGCTGGGCTCCGCTGTGTCAGGAGGCCGTCCACAGAGGCCGCAGGGCAGGAGGGAGAGGCGCTCGGGACGGCCCCGCGCCCTCTGGCAGGGGCACTCGGAAGAGCGTGGTGCCCATGCTAGCGCTGGCTGGGTTGAGCCTTCTCACATGGAGTCCACCTGGTAAGAACGAGGACAGTGGCCCGAAGAGGCCTCGGGCGCCCTGCCCGCTGGCTGCCTCGTGCCCAGGCCCGTCCTTCCTGGGGAGGCGAGGCACCGGGTCCCAGGCTGTTTCGGCGGTTCCTCTGCGGTCCGCGGGCTGCAGGCTCTGGCATCGCACAGTCAGTCCGGGTGGGGGTGGCCCTACTCCGCCTCATCACCAGGTTTGGCTACACTTGATTTTCTCCGCACCATTCACGAGTTTTATCACTACCTTCCTGTGTTCTGAAATATCCCTCGCAGTGGAAGAGCCGGGATGGTTTACCTTCTTCTCCGTTGCTGATCATTTAGGGTGTGGCTGGTTTTTCAGCCTCTCGGTGGCATGATGCCTACAGCTGGCCACCAGGCACTCTCCTGTCCCTCCTCCCCCCCGCGGTCCCCGCTCCATCCCCCTGCCTTCCCGCTCCTTCCTGCCACCACCCACTCTGCTCACCATCCACCATCCACAGGCTCCACCCGAGCACCGGACGTCTGTTTAAAGGCCCAGCCCAGCCTTCAGGAAGCCACTTTCTGAAGGCCACAGGCAGCTCTTAAGCCCTTAGGTTGTGACCCAGCCAGTGTGCTAGGGACAGTCAGTGAAATGTAGGGACAGGCAAGGCCATACTCCCCACTCTGGCTGTGGTGGCAGCTTGCAGGGGACAGGGTCCTTGGGTCCCCAGGACTGCCCGTGGCCAGGACGGGAGCCCAAGTGTGGGGTGTGCCGTGTTCACTGCAGACCAGCCTCTGGGCAGCCTCCTCCTGTGTCAGAGCAGAACCTCCCTCGGCAGGCCACCCCCTGTGGCGTCTATCCTGCGGCGGTGCTGGGCCCCGACTTGCTGCGTAGGACCCACTTCTGGTTCTGTGACATTTTCTCATGGTCAGGTCACGGTACCTCGCTGCTCGGGACCCTTGAAGGAGAAAGTAGATGGCAACTGAAGCCCAGTCCCAGGGCACACCCGAGCCAGGCCCTCCTGAACCCAGGACGAGGGCAGCCTGAGGTCCACGCGGGCCAGAGCAACCCAGGTGGGCCTCCCTATGCTCCTTGTGGTGGGCAAGGAGCCCAGCAAGTGCCCAAACTCACCTGAACACGCCTCGGGATGACAATTAGAGTGTGACCCGGACCCCTGAGGCCCTGGCTCGGCCCTGCCCCACCCCCTCTTCTGCGAGCCCTGGGGTTCCCCTCGTGTGTGCCGCAGGCCCCTGGGCTTCTCCCACCTGTCTCCCCCTCCCCCCCGCCCCCCGCTGCTCTGCTGAGCCGTCCTCTGACGGTCCTGCAGGACGCGGCCCAGCTGATAAGTGCCAGCGCGCTGCCCAGTCCCCTGCACCCTGCCCTCTCTGCTGAGTACACTGCAAGACAACTCTGCTGGCCTGCGGCTGACCCACAGTACTTAGTGACCATTGGTAAAGGAACACACCAGTCAGAATGCAAGAAAGAGCCACGTCTCAGTCCCAGTGGAATCGAGAAGAGGGGACTCAGGATGGGGCTCCTCGGGGATGATCCCTGGGCAGCGGGCTGGCTCGAGAGCAGGGCATACCTTCTCCTATCAGAGGACAGGAGGCAAGAGTCTTGCTCCCTGTGGCTCCTCTGCAGGGCGCATGGACTCCACCTGCCGAAGGCACTGACCACAGACCCTGCAGGGCTTGCAGACGTGGTCCACTGAATGAAGGGACGCTTTCCTGACAGCACAGTGCAGGTGATCAGCCACACAGAGGCACTGCAGGTGGCTGTGGGAGGTGTTCTCAGGAGGGCTGGCCCCACGGCTGCTCAACAGAAGGGCTCTGCCCCTGTGGGACACAGGCACAGAGTAGAGGGAAGAAATGGATCATTAATCGGAGGACAGTGGCCTGAGGTCAGTTGCTTCCAAACTCAGAATACACCTCCAAGTTTCAGGATGTAGCTCACGGGTCAGCCTGTCCCTGGAGAGGTGTCTAACCTGTGCTCAGGTGGCAGGAGACTCCTAGGCCTGGGACCTGCCTTTCTCCGGGTGTCAGGGGGAGGTCACTGCACCCGTCCTGGCTGAGCACCATGTCCTGAAATTCCGCAGTCTGGATGCACCCTGTGTCTCAGTCCACTCTCCCTGCTAGAACGCAGACGTCTGGTGGGCTATGCCTGGAACCCACTGGCCGTCTGTACTTCGTACACGTTGATAAGATGCACTCTTAACCTCGGAGTTGAGAGAGTGGGGAGACTCCGAAGGACATCAAGCCCCAGATCCCTCCCCACCCAAGTGTTCCGCCCCAGCTGGGCTGTATCCATGGCAACCCAGCAGTCCTGTGATCCACTCCAGCACAATGTTTCTTTGCTTTTTCCATATTTTCTACGCTCTCCCTCCATTATTTCTCTTTTTTCATGGAGCTTCTTGTTTCTTTTCCCACTCCACTGCCCCCGAGCCTGAGGAGTACCCAGGTGCACGTTCACGGGCTTCTTTATCATAAAGCTGTGTGACATCCAACGAACAGAGACCAACACCAGAAAGACCTGACTTCAGATCTCCCTCCGTTCAGTAGCCGTGTGACCCTCGGGAGGTCACAGCCGTGTCCTTCCCCTTCAGAAAAGCAGAATCACATATGCCAACCCTCAGGGGAGCCGTGGAAAGCAAGCGAGGCCACCCGTGTGTCTGGGCCCAGGGACCTTCCCTCCCCAGATCTGGAGGGGGCAGGCAGCAGCCTGTGCAGACTGGACTCTTCGTTTTTCCCTCCAGCCAACCTTAGCTGTTTGCTTCTCCCTGCCTTTAATCTTGCCCCAGGACAGTGATCTCACCTGCGGCACAGGAAGCCTGCCTCTTAGCAGCCTGGTCTTGAAAATACAGGTGCTGCTTCTGATCCGCTTGCCAACATTCAGTGCAAGTCCTACACTTTAGAGCGAGGCCTCTCCAACACCTGGAGTCCAGCTGGATGCGCCGAGACCCCAGGTCCACAGGCAGAAGTGCAGCACCGCGGCCCCTGCGGCAGAGCGCCTCAAGGGGCCCAGGAAGGCGCCCTGGAAGCTGCGGGTCTCGCAGCACTCCAGGTGACAGGGCAGGAAAGCCTCGTCAGCCCCATTTACAGCAGCCAGGTGGCATTCTCCCTGGCCATGGAGACCCTGGGAAGTGACTTGCCTGAATGCCCATCACAGGTCAGAGGTAGAGACAGAAGGAAACCCAAGTTGGACATGCCCAGGTCCAGCCCTTTCCCCAGGGCCTAAAACTCTCTCTGCACAGTTCCCACCTCCTAACCAGGGTCCACAACAGTCCAGAATCTGCAGGCAAGAGAGTAAAATAAGTGTGTGAGTGTGAGCGTGTGTGTGTGCCTGTGTGTGGGGGTGTGTTGTGTGTGTGTGCATGTGTGTGTGCCTGTGTGTGTGGGTGTGTGTGTGTGCCTGTGGGGGGGGGGGTTGTGTGTGTGTGCATGTGTGTGCCTGTGTGTGTGGGTGTGTTGTGAGTGTGTGTGTGCCTGTGTGTGTGATGGAGGCAGAGGGGTCCCTCTCTTCTCTCCTGTGCTCGTTATATTCTCTCCTGTGTCTACATTCATGGTCGTGCTGAGATGCCTGGTATGTTCTCCCCAAGTTCCTGACAATGCAGCTCAGGCGCGTGTAATCATAATTAAATTCCATTACAGGGAAGGAATTCAGATGGCTAACGGCGTTATTTTTTAATACTGAGATTTGATCTATACGTCCATTTAGGTATCTTATGCACTTCCTATAGTTGGGAACTGTTCTATCAAGTTTCAAGCTTCCACCTGATAAAAGATGTTTGGACACAAGTAATCACTTAAAACATCAGCTGCATCTGACAGGGATGGATGTAATGCCTGGGTGGCGGGCAGTGAGAGAACAGAGGTCCCCATGCCAGCGGGGCTGAGGTTCCAGCCCAGGGCACAAACTGGGGCCTCCTGGGCCATCGGCTCGTCCTCGGGGGCCTCACTTTCCTCCTTGGAAATACAAGAACATGGGAGTGCTCCTCAGATGGCGAGCAGCGACCCTGTGGTGCTGGGGCTCCCTGTGGGGCAGGCTACGTCCTCACGTCCCCTGATGGAGACTCATGTGTTAGGAAGAAGGCCGGGAGAGGGTCTGAAGGAAAGCATCCAGGGCAGCTTCTCTCAGCACCACTTTTCCCAACGTCAATTCCTTTTCCCATTCTAAGAGCATTTATTGGGCACCTACGTTGTACCAGGCACTGTTCCAGAAGCTGAGGTTCCAGCAGGCAAAAAGCAGCAATCCCTTCCCACAGGCACCTCGAGCTTAGTGGGGAGTCACAAGCAGAACAAGCAAAAGCTACGTCACCCTTTGAGTGATCAGGTCACGGAAGAGTGCCGGCAAGGAGGCACCCACATTCTCCAAGAGTGATTCTGATGAACACCTTTGGATTTGGTCTTGTGCAGAAATATGCCCAGAACCCCATGCTGGACTGTGCTGAGAATCATCTGCTCCCTGGAAGGAGGAGACGGGCCGCTGGCCCCTGGACTGGCCCGGTAGTCAGTTACTGCTCAGGGTCACAACTACATGACTGGTCTCCTTGCACTGGCTGCCGAGCTCTAAGCCAGCTGCTGAAGGACAAGGCCTTGCTGTTGCCCTGGGCAGCTGAGGGTCTTCCTGGACAAAAAAAATAAGAAGGTAACTGTAGGTCAGTGTCTGCAGTGCAGTGGGGTACGGTGACAGGTGTTAGGGGCCCCAAGCTCATGTCCTGCTCTTCTGTCCTTGCTTGGTGACTTTGGGCTGTCACTACCAAGCTGGACCTTGAATTTGCTACACTTACAATGCAGACATTGGACTAGCTGCCTCCAAAGATGCTTCTACTTTGGGACTGTTATGCTGCAATCTGTGTGAGGCTTTATTTGTTCACATAACAAACATCCCTTAAGTTCCCAGTGGTACCTGGCCCTGGGGCCAGGATCAGGAATCCAGAACCCTTCTCTTAAAACGCCCCCTGAGAAAACGCCCACTTGCAATGGCCTGGACTGACTTTTTCTGAGTGTGCAGACAGTCTGAACACACTGCGGACAGTTCACGCCCTGTGGCTTTGTGCTCTTCTTAGCTGTAGCGTGGGAAGCAGTGTCCTGGGAACCTCAAGGAGTCTCCTGAGTACAGTGCCCTTCTGCTGGATGTGGGGGACCTGTACATCGGATGGCCTGGCCCTGCGGGTTGGTGTTCTATCATATGGCAAAATGTTTTGCAGAAGAACTCAGGCTGCTAAGCAGGTGATCTGAAGAAAGGGAGATCATCCCGAGGGAGGCGGGGAGGCTGACCTAAGCAGACCAGGCCTTAAGAGAGGAGGATTTGGCGTGAGGGAGACAGGCCCTTGTTGGCCTGCACTGTGGAGGAGCTATAGGGAGGGACAGCAAGCTTGTCCACGAGCTGAGGGCCATCCCTGCCCACCGCCACAGCACTGCGGCCTCCGGCACAGGACTTCACAAACATGAGTGGGTCGGGAGACTTCATTAGCTGGGCTCATAGATGAGAATGCAGATGGCAGACGCCCAGCTTCCTGTTCGCACTCTGCTCAGACTCCCACCTGGCACAGCTGTGGGCTGAGCGGGTGGTGCTGGCCGTGTGCAGTCTGATTTCGGTTGCTGTGACAGAACAGCCAAGCTTGGGTAATTTATTAAGGGGAGAAATTTATTTAGGTCAGGGTCCTGGAGGCTGGAAGTCCAAACTCAGTCAGGACCTCTGTCAGTGGCCTCAATGCGTCATTGCACGGCAGACATGTGGAAGGCCAGTGCAGAGTGAGGAAGAGATAGAACAGGAGGCCTGACCTTGCTTTATAGCACCTCCCTCCACAGTAAGGAATCCAGGTCCGTGAGGAAAGGAGAGGCTGTGGAGGAGAAGCCATGCTCAAAGCAGAGCACACAGCCACGAAAACTCAGTGAGGAGCCAGGAGCAAGACTGTGGTCGTGGGTAAGGCACAGCCTCGCCACCCAGCAGGGACCAGGGGCCCGTTGTGAGCCCAGCTGTCTGCTTCCAGGACCTGCTTCCCCGCCAGAGCCAAGTCAGCACCCAAATGACCAGGAAGGACTGGTCCTGGAGTTAGTGACTGCTGTCTGGGGAACAGGTCAGTGACATCCTCTGGACCCCTGTTAAGTATTGAGGAATGTTGCAAACGGTCGTTACACTGTTGCCAGCCTGAAACTGGCCATGCTGGGTGCACTGGCCTCAGGGAAAGGGCAGTGCTGCGGGCCAGGCTAGGTGTTTAGGTGGGAGGCACGTCAGGCAGGTTGGTAGATGGCAGGGAGGGGGAGGGGGGGCGTGAGCACCGAGCTCGGAGCCACGCGGGCACATCATCTCCATCATGGGCTGCTGGCACAGCGCCGCGTCGGGAGAGACTCGCTCTGCGAGGGGTGCCTGGACAGATCCCAGCCACACGCCAGATGGGGCGGGTGCAGCTCACAACCGTCCATCACGGGGCTCAGTATGCTGGAACGGGAGCATGGGCCCTGGCGGCATCTCGGAAGAAGCGTGCTAATGTGAGCTCAGCTGGAAGCCAGGCTCACCTGGCCGTCGGGCGGTGCAGCTGCTTAGGTAACAGATGCCTAGCTGGACCTGGGGACAGGCCTGCCTGAAGGAGTCTGCTTTACTTTCAGTCCTCCGCCCACTAGTGGAAAACAGGAATCCATCAACGTTTGTCTGCATCTGCGTCCCAGAGCCCTCCATGCGGTGTCCAGGCAGCTGGCTGAGGCCACAGACAGCCCGTCATCCGGTTTGCTGTGGGCACCGGCACAATGAGAGCGTCCACTGGAGGGTTCTCGGTGTCCTCCGAGAGACCCATTTGCTCCCCGGGCCCCCTGGCTGCACTCAGAGAGCTACACACCGGGTGGCTCACAGGCCTCTCTAGACCTCCATCTCGTAGATGCCTCTCTAACCCGAGGGTGCAGGGACACCAATGCCCACGAGCCAGACTCAGCCCCATGGCAGGAGCCTGCTTTCCCCCTACCCCCACAGATCGTCTTGAAGTGCATTTCTCATGGTTTTCAGACTGCCAGGGGGATCAAGCAGCCGCCTAGGTCAGTGGCCAGCTCTCTCCATGCCTTGCTGGGCCTGGGCCTCTCCCACTTGGCTCCCCTGTCATGTCTTAGACTGAGGCCTGCTTTCTGGGGAACCCACAATGGGACATAGCTAGCTGAATGTGTTACCAGCTGGTGGACAGGAAGAACAGGGTCCTTAGTGGCCAGCCAGTCCACAGGAACAGAGGTGCCAAGAGGGGGAGTCTTAGGAAATCCCCAGGAGAAGCTAAATGCAGTGGTGGCTTCCCACCCTCAGACCGTCCAGCTCCCTGACCCAGGCCTGTCTGATAGGTTTGGGGAGCACGTACCTCACTCGCCGCAGCTCGGGAGAGATGAACTTCCAAGCCTTTGCTGATGGGATCAAGTGGACTCACCCACTGTGCTGGTGGGTGTAGGAAAGGTCCTGTTTGGGGGATATGGACTGGCCACCAGATGTGCAGCGCAGAGGGCCAGTTCCCGGGGAGGGAGGCAGACAGCTGCGCCGCGAGGGGTAGCGCCTGGGGCCTCTGACCGCCGTCTGCGGGCTGCACTCGGCAACCTGCTTTCTTCCTGCTCCGGAACGTCAGAAGCTGGCTTCTCGGGAGGGCCCCTGTCTCCCACTCTATGCTAAATGCTTTATCCACACTTCCAACTGCTCTCTGAGGGGACTGCAGTGCCACTGTTGCAGGAACCAGCAGCGAGTGGCCCTCAGGAGTGGGAGAACCCCAACTTCACCTTATGCCGGGTCTCAGGGGATCTGACTCCAAATTCTGAGCCTGTCGCCAGTTTCTCACAACACTTTCAGGCTGTCTGGTGCCATGAAATTCTAGTCTACACATATGTGGTGGTGCATGGGGCTTCCAGCAGGAAGCATGTTTACGGAAGCAGAGTGGGATAAAGGGAAGAACTGGCTTGGCTGACTCTACAGCCAAGAGGGGCTCCCCTCCCTGGACACGGACTCTCATGACGGTGTTCTTACAGTCCACTTGGCATCCAGGCCTGGGTTTGTCCTCCCTTCCTCTACTCTTGCCTGTTTCTCATATAAGAAGTCCGAGGCCCAAAGATGTAAAGCGACTTCCTGAAGGTGGCTGGGGGTGAGACCAGAGCAGCCACAGCCTGAGCTCTCGTGGTCAGCACCAGCCATCGCCGATGTACTCAGGCGGGGCATTCAAGCTTGGGCCTGTCGCGTGGTGGCTCCAACAGTGTCAGGCACGGCTGAAACCTGTTTGCTCACTAGAGTGTGGAAGGAGGGGTCCTGATGGGTTCCAGGATCCTGACGTAGCCATCTGGCAGTGACCCTGTGCCTCTGAGCAGCACTCCTCCTGCTGCGTGAACCGACGTGGGTCATGGAGGGTCCCAGAGGGGTGGCATTGGGAGAGCACTGAGCAGATGTACGCTGTGGCCTCAAAAGACAAGACCCAGGGCAGAGGCTGAGTGGAGGCCAAAGATGCCCACACGGGATGTCTGGAACCGTGTGTGTCCCTGGATGTGGCCAGTTAAGTTGAGGATCTCAAGATGGGGAGACCGTCCCGATTACTCAGGGTCCTGGGTGTGATCACCTGTGCCCCAATAAGGTTGGCAAAGGAAGCTTCAACACAGATGCACCGTCGGGCCAGGGACTGGAGTGATTTCTGAGCCCAGAAATGCCACCCGAGGTGCAGGGACACAGGACACCTAGGTCCTCCAGAGACTCCAGGAAGCCCCTCACCCTCCCCGAGCCTCCTTTCAGACTCCAGACTTCCAGACGGTCAGAGGAAAACACGTGCTGTTTGAATCACTGGGTGTGAGTGGTCGTCTCGGCAGCCACAGGAAACTGGAGTCGCTGGCCTGGCTCCCTGCTGCCACCGGGACTCTCCTGTCTGCCTGCTCCCTCGGGCCCTCTGCACCCGGCCTTCGCAGCTCTCACGCCTGCCCCGGCCAAACCTTCTTCCTGGATAGTGTTGGTAACAGTGCTCGCAAGAACCCAGGCAAGAGGAATCCTAGTGTGCGTGAGGAAGGACGGTTGGGAAGATCCCTAAACTGCTGCCGAAGCACAGGCTCACACACCCACCGCACATCTCTGCTCTGCTGCTCCCGGGTCTCCTGCACCACGTGACCTGTGAGCGGGTCACAGGACAGTGTGGGCCGCACCCGGCCAACACACCCCACGCCTACGGTGACGGAAGAGGAGCTCTTACTAAACACGAGCTGGTACGGCATTCCGTTCGTGAGGCCGGGATTGGTGCTTCCCGCAGAGGGCTCAGGGACTTCCCCAAAACGAGCGCCACAGAGCAAGGTTTCCAACTTCCCTCCACTCCTTGGAACACGTGAGCAAGGAGCAGGAGACTACTGGCCGACTTGAAAAGGGGCAAACCAAACAAGAACTTCCAGAAAGAATATGATTGACGATTATAAAAGGCCTGAGTTCCCAGCAGCTCAGTGGATCGCACACCTGAACTAACACCTCCACTAAATACAATGAAAAGTGCTAGGTAGTTTTTAGCCCTCCTCAATGCATCCACAAGCTGGTGACGGTGTAGGGAATAATCAGGTTGACATGGAAGTGAGGAGCAAACCCAGGATGGTCAACAGGGACCAGCCCAGCAAGCAGGGACCAAGACGGTCAGCAGGGACCAGGCTGGTTTTGTGAATCCGAGCATCAGTGTCCTCAGCTCTGAGGGACTGAGCCAGTCAGGACCTGTGCAGAGACAGGACCCTGAAAGCCACGTGACCAAGTGAAATGCACTCGTATCAAACTCCAGGTTTGAAGGGACTCATCTCCACCAATTCCACAACTGGGAACAGCAGCAGGCAGACGAGCAGATGCAGATGCCCCCCACAGGTACCCGCCTCCGCCCAGCCAGCGAAGCTCAGAGGTTGAGCACCAGAGGAGAGAAGGAACTCTGTTAGGAACGGTCATGTTCGCATGGAAGCGTGCAGAGCGGCAGGCGGCAGGCCGAGGTGAAGGCGCAAGCTGAGTCATCCCGTGAGATCGTGAAGCGGGAGGAAGGGGCTTCCCTCAGAAACTGGAAAGCCCGAGGACAAGTGACTGGAACATAGCGACATGGAACCCCTGCAGTAACGGCCTCAGATGGATCGTAGGTGGAAGTGTGAAGGGAAAGCCTCTCCTCACCATCAAAGCCACGCTGGGCAGCAAGGGGCGCAGCTCCGCCCGCTGAGGGTGCCGCTCCGCAGGTGCCCCAGGAGACGCACACCACTTTTGCCTCACTGTGGCCAGGGCACAACCTGCTGAATGTCCATCAGCAGGAGGAGTAAAAACTGCAGGCCCTATTTTTTCTAGGGCAACACTCAGCAGTGGAGCAAACCACAGTATATGAGACTCCAGGGACGAATCTCAGGAAGATCAGCGTCGCGTGAAAAAGCCTCAGCGGGAAACCCAGATGCAGTGCGGAGTCACACTGAGGAGGAACTTCAGAGTGAACAGCGAGTGTCCTAACGTGGCTGTGCCTAATTTAATGCCTACTGGCCTCTGTTCACTGAGGTTACCAGAGGTGACCAAAGGGAGACAAGTCTACAGTCGCAGATGGGTGAGTGGCCGAGCTCCCCAAAGAAATTCTCCAGCGGTTCCTCCAAGCAGAGGAACTCCAGGGGCCGGCCTTTCCCCGGGGTGTGTCCTCAGCACCACAAGGCCTAGGTTAGCACAGGCGTGATCCTCGGCACCCGTGGGCTGTGTCCCAATGAATCCACCATAAGTCAAAATACACCCAATCCATCTAACTCTCTGCACCTCTCAGCCAAGCCGCGCGGGCCCTGAGGAGGTCCCTGTCTCGGGAGCAGGAGGCTGGGAGAGACACCCCACTCCTGCCTGCACATCGCACATCACCAACGTGGAAAAAGCAGAATTCAGAGCAGTTTCTACTGAATGTGCCTCAGTTTTGTACCATTGTAAAGTCAAAAAATTATAAGCCAAACGGTTCTAGGCTGGGGACCTCCTGAAGACACTGAGCCTGGGGAGGGGACGGACGGAGGGCCCAGGGTGCACCCCAGCTCGGGTAGCTGGACCCCGGCTTCCTCTTCTGAAGTCTGGAGAGGGCTTGTGCTGAGCTGGGGTCCTGAGCCGTGGTGGCCCGGGCAAGACTGCTGTGCACTGGAAGTTCCTGCGGCTGAGAGGGCAACAGGCCCTAGAGCGTCGTGCGGGCGGACTCTGGGCAGCTATGCTCCAGAGTGGCGGATGTCTGCCAAACTTTATGTGAATGTAAGTTTCCAGGGAGCTTTGGCCCCATCTTAGACCTCCCTGTAAACAAACTTCTGGGTCACTGCCCCCAGCACTGTGAGCCCTCCCTCCCCTGGAGCCCGAAACCCCTTGATTGGTGAAGTCTTTCTCCTGCGATCAGAGATAAGGACTCAGAAAGGTGCTGACAATAAGCTTCGCCTGCCTGGTGGGAGCAGGCAGCCCAGCTGCTGAGTGACTGAATGAGGCTGCAGGGGGAAGGTAACCTGCTTGCCTGGGGCAGAGCCAGGTCAGCAATGCTCAGGTCAAGAACCTGAGAGGGCCCTGGGGACCGGCGGCCACTGAAATCCAAACCACTCTTCACAGGAGGAGCAGATCTCCACTTGTGCCTCACTGGCGCATGTCCCTCCATGGTCTCCCCAAGTCCAAAAAGCCGGAGTTTCAGAGCGTCATGCAGCCTGAGCCGGGCAGCCCCAGGCAGAGGGGCCCCAGCACAGAGGCAGAAGAGCCCCCCGCGGCTGACCCGAGGGGTCCGGGAGGCCTGCAGAGCCTCCCTTCGCGGCTCTGACCGCCCCAGAAGCACGCCCTCCCGGGCAAGGAGGAGCAGGTGTTTCTGCAAGAGATCATGGCCAGGACCAGCCCCGCCCGGTACGGACCCCTGTGCCCCTTACCAGAGGTGTCCACAGGGCAGCGGCAGGTCTGACCTGGCTGAGAGCGAGCTCAGGTGGCAGCGGCGTGACCCAGCGGTTGGTGCTCAGTGACCTTCTGGGGTCCACCACCGCCATCGGCTGCCTCCTGCCCCCTGCTGACCCTGAGAGGGGTCTGTGAAGCACACCTATCTCGTCCCTGTGCTGCTTCACGGTCTCCAGAGCAATAGTTGGGAGGCTTGGAGCCCTGAGCATGACCAAGACAGCAGCAGCAAAGCCCCGGGCCCAGGCTCGGCACTCCACACGCTCCCCTGCGAAAGGGCTGCTGGCACTTGGCAGTGCAATGGACGACAGGAACGCCCACTTGCGTCAGGCCTCAACCCAGAACGCGGGTCGCTTAGCATTCAGGCGCCAGGCCTGAAGTGGGACAGCCGTCTTCAACCCACCCGTGTAACTGGCCGCCGTTCGGGCCTCACCTTTGCCACCTGAAGGATGGCTGGCTCGCTCTGCAGCTGCAGGCCTGCAGCTCTGGTAGACATCGTGACAGAAAGGAGCAGAGCGAGCTGCCTCTCCGAGGGCAGCAACTCACAGTTTTTGCTGCCAATGAGAAAAAAGTCAAGTGTTCCAAAGAAAATTAAAATCTTGGAAAGCTTTCACAAATTTTGTATTTGTGTGCTTGATGCTCTTCACTGTTCGAAGACTGTTCTAATGAGATGGATGGTGGTATTAGCTGATGCCGTCAGTTTTAATAGGCTGAGACGCAAGGTTTGGTTGTATCTGCCCAGGTGAACGATAATTTTCAAAAGACCAATGATGATGTTACCAAGTCAAACATGACCAAAAACCTCTTCAAATGCAAGGTTGACCCGTGAATTTTTAAAAAATAAACTTTATTTTTTTCATTTGTTGTCAGTGCTGGGAATTGAACCCAGTACCTCAGGCATGCTAGGAAAACACTAAATTAAACTGTTTTTTTAAATTTGTTCTAATTAGTTATACATGACAGTAAATTGCATTTTGATCCATCTTATTTAAATGAAGCATAATTTCTCACTCTTCTGGTTGTACGTGATATAGAATCACACCGTCACTTATGTACATAGGGTAATAATGTCAGATTCAGTTTTACATTTAGAGAAAAAATCAAGACAGTAAGGAGAAGTCCCATGTAGCCCACATCGTCTCCCCTGTTATCAACATTGGCATGGCAACCTCACAGCTAATGAACCAGTTCTGATGTGTCGTTATTAACTGACGTCCACCCTAACTGGCTCAGGCTGCCCGTGTTGACCCCAGACACCTGTGGGGTGCCTTTTGCGACATCTCTGCCAGGTTACCTTTTCCTCGGCTCTCTAGCCATGCTCTGTAGAAGGAGACCCAGAGGGATGGCTCAGCGGCCAGCAGGGGCGTAGGCCCTGCCTACCTAGGGCAGCGTGTGCACTCACCCGATTCCTCGCTTCTTCCCGTTTACCTGTCAATCATTACTGCGCAGTAATCCAGAAGCACCATCTTTATTTCCCACTCCAGGTTACAGCCCGATACTTTGTCCATTCTGGTGCTCCAACTGCTCCAGCTCTGACCACGTGTCCCTATGACAGATCCCATCGTTGTGTGTGTGTGTGTGTGTGTGTGTGTGTGTTTGTGTGGTGTGCCAGTGCATTACAGAAAGATGCTCTGGGCTCATCTTGCATACAGATTGACTCTGACCACAGTGACTCAGGCTGTGGCTTTTTGACAATAATGGTGCAGAAGAGATCTGCATCCTGTATAGGCCCTAACGTGGGCCCAGTGACCACTCTGCTTCTCGCTTTCCGGAGGCTACAATCCATTATGTGAGGTTCTCCAGCACCTCAGAGCACAGCACGCTTGCGTTGGATGCTTTCGCCTGCTGCGGGCTGATGTTAGAGTGCTAAGCCGTTCGAGGGAGCCAGGCTGTGCTCGATGCCACAAGCTAAGTGTATTAAACCCATTTCGACCCCTGACCTTTTCACCTTGCCGTGGGTTGAATCAGGACCTGGCCCTTCATACGCAGAGAGGCAGCTGTACCGCCTGCCCAGCCCTGAAGAATCAGCCAGTTCTCCCAGGAGCTGCTCCTTTCATTAGGGAATGACCATGGGAACCAGGAACCAGGTGCTAGGATTTTAATGTAACAGAGAACATGGTTTCAAACTCAAATGAGTTTTAAAAAGAGAAAATGTGTCGGTGTTTTGTGTGATGTGGACAAATACCCATGAAATCCTGTTAAAGCTCTCCTCCCTCCACACCTGTGGGTGAAAGTGTGCAAAGTCAGATCTCACACTCAGCGGAGGAGACTCTGTCTTCTCTCAAGACAGACATTACACAGATGTGCAAGAATGGAGAACAATGTAACACAAAGTGATTTCTGTTTTGGACAATAGATTATATCTTTAAAAAGTGGCATTAATGCTCGCGTGAGTTTATGGCTTCTATTTTAAATAAATATTTCAAAAATTTTTAGTTGGAATTTTTTATATGGTAAATCCCAATAGATAAAACTCCCATAAAAGGTTCTTTAGGGTCCTCAATACTTTAGAAATTTTAATTCTTAATGAATTATAGTTAGACAAAATAGTGGGGCTCATTTTGACATAGTCATAAATGCACACAATGTAATTTTCTCCATTTCTATTCCCAATTTCCTCCCCCACTCCTTTTCCTGATCGACTTCCTCTACTTTATTGGTCTTCTTTCTACTTATTTATTACATTTACAGTTACGTATGTAATTGTGCTTTAGTCACGTATAAAATCAGAATGCTTTGTAATACATTCATACATGCTCACTGCATAACATGGTCAACTCGATCCCCCGTGTAATGGCTTGGATATGAGGTGTCCCCTAAAAGCTTAGGTGTGAGACAATGTAAGAAGGTTCAGGGAGAAATGATTGTGAGAGTCTTGACCTAATCAGTGAATTAATCGCTGATGGGATGAATTGAGTGCAGACTGGAGGCAGGTGAGGTGTGGCTGGAGGGAGTGGTTCACTGGGGGCGTGACTATGGGGTATATATTTTGTATCTGGAGAGTGGAACCTCTCTCTCCCTCCCCCTCCCTCTCCCTCTCCCTCTCCCTCTCCCTCCCCTCCCCTCCCCCCCCCTCCCTCTCCCTCTCCCTCTCCCTCTCCCTCCCCTCCCCTCCCCCTCCCTCCCCCTCTCGATGATGCCCTCTGCTTCCCTCTGCCATGCTTTTCTGCCATGATGTTCAGCCTCACCTCAAGCCCTGAGGAAAGGAGCTAGCTATTTATGGATTGAGACCGTGAAACCATGAGCCCTCAAATAAACTCTTCCTCCTCTACAATTGTGCTGGTCAGATCCTCGAGTCACAGCAGTGAGGAAGCTGCCTAAAACGCCCAGTTCCTCGCCTGCTCCTCCCCCTCCTTCGCCCTAGGTTCCTGCTCCTACTTTACTGATCTTCCTTCTGTTTTCACAAGATCCCTCCTTTTTAATTCCTTTTTTCTCTCTAGCTTCCACATATGAGAGAAAACATTGGACCCTGTCTTCCTGAGTTCGACTTATTTCACTCAGCATGATGTTCTCTGGTTCCATCCATTTACTAGCAAATGACATAATACCGTTCTTCTTTCTGGCGGAGAAGTCCCTTGTATAGGTAGACCACATTTTCTCTACCCATTTGTCTAATGACGGGCATCTGGGCTGTGCCATAATTTGACTATTGTGAATTTTACCCCTGCAAACATTGATGTGGCTGCATCCCTAAAATATGCCAATTTTTAGATCTTTTGGATAAACACGCAGGGGTGGGATACGTGGGTCATATGGTGGGTCCATTCCTAGATTTTTGAGGAACCTCCACACTGCTTTACAAAGTGGCGGTTATGATTTTCAGTCCCACCAACAATGTATGAGTGTGCTTTTCCCCCACAGGTTGACCAGCATTTATAATTACTCGTAGTCTTGTATTCTTTCACTGCTGTGAAATGAAATCTCAGTGTAGTTTTGATTTGCATCTCACTGATTGCTAAGGATGTTGAATATTTTTCATGTATTTGTTAGCCAAATATTGTATTTCTTCTATTAGGACGTGTCTCTTGAGATCTTTCACCCTTTTGTTGAGTGAGTTATTAGTTCTACTGGTGTTAAATTTTTTGAGTTTTTTGAAATATAGTCTGGTTATTAATCCCCTGTGGGGATTTTTTCCCATTCTGTAGACTCTCTCTTCTAATTCTTAATTATTTCCTTCTCTGTGCGGAAGCTTTTTAATTTAATGCCACCTCATTTACGGATGCGGAACTTTACGTCCTGAGCGGCAGGAGCCGTGGGAAGCCCGCGCACTGAGGCATTGCCCCGCTTCCTTCCGACAGTTCACACTTTCCAGTTCAATTCCAAGGTCTCCGATCCACTTCGAGTTGATTTTTGTGCAGGGTGAGAGCTAGGGGTCTAGTTTCATTCTTCTACAAACAGATTTCCAGTTTTCCTGGAACTATGTGTTTCAAAGACCGTCTTTTCTCCAACTTAGCCATTGGCATGGGTGAAGGGTCAGGTGACTGTGAGTGTGTGCGGTTTTCTCTGTGTCTTCCAGCCTGTTGCATTCATCTTCAGGTTTCGAGGTCAATGCCATGCTGTTTTGTGACTGTAGCTCTGTGGTATAATTTGAGATGGGGTATTATGGTGCCTTCAGCCTCACTCTTGTTGCTCAGGATTGATTTTGCTATTCTGGGTTTCTCATTCTTCCTTACAAATTTTATGATTATTTTTCTGTGAAGAATGTCATTGGGTTTTGATGGGGATTGCATTGAACTGTAGATTGCTTTTGATAATCTAGCCAGTTTGATGACATGAATCTGCCTATCCATGAACATGGGAGGTCTTTCTATCTTCTTAGATCTTTCTTTCTTTAGTGTTCTATAATGTTAATTGTACAGGTCTTTCACTTTCTTATTATTTTTTTGAGGTTATTGTGATGGGATGATATTTTTGATTCCTTTCTCAGTGTATTCATTATTGGAATATAGAAGAACTATTAATTTTTATGTATTAATCTTGTAACCTGCAAACTTCACTGAATTTGTGTATCAGCTATACAAGTCTTAAATGTATAAAAAAGGTTTAAGAGCCACTGGCCTCACCACATTACCCCCCTGGCCCATCACCTGTGCCAATGTCACTTCTAGCATGCCCTTCCCCTCCTCACCTCCAGGTCAGCTCCCTCCTTCCTCTCAAAACACAGCAATGTGTTCTGCAAAGCATGCCCTGACTCCCCCAAGAGAGTCGAGTCTTCCTTTCCTTGTATTATCCTGCTGCTTGCTGTGAATTTCTCTTTTGACATGTGAAATGCAGCGCTTGTAATTTTTTGTATCTACTTCTGTCATGAATAAGGGCAGGAACTCATCTGACTCACCACCACCTGTCACAGAGGGCAATGCCGGGCATATGTTCGGTGCTCAGGGAATGTGTGTAGAAGGAGTAAGTGAACAGCTGATCCTGGTACAGTCATCTTTTCCAGAGATGGACCAGAATACCCAGATGGCTCTTCATCTGAGTGGATACGTCTGTTTCTTCCTCTGTACAGGGACAAATGTGCTGAGAACATTTAGTTTAACTAAGCAAGTATTTTCCAAAGGTTGGCTACATAGCAGGCACTGTGCTAGGTACTGGAGGGAGAAGGAGGAGCAGGATGTCCTTGTAGGAAATGACTGGTCACCTTCCTGTTTTCCCCAGCCGGCCCTCCATGGTCAAGGGCATTCAGGGTCAGTTCATATAGAGCATCCAGCTGCTTTCCAAATTTAACCCTGATCCTGGGGCATAAGTAAGCCAAAGAGCGATTGTCTAGTGAATTAATAAAAGGGTGACAGTCACTCAGGCAATGAAATGCAGACATTAGTCTACACAGGCTGGCGGACAGATGTGTCCAGACCTGACATCCACCGGGAGTCCTCTGTAATAATCATGCACACACAGGACCAAGTCATTTCTCTTTCTTTTAGCACTTTCTTGCTGTCATCAGAGTGAAAGGAGGTAGAGAGAAGAAAAAAGAGAGGAAGGCTACTAGAATGTTAGAGAATTCAATTTGCGACACGCTTAACCAGTAAAAGATTGGCAGGTGCTGGAGAGCTTAAATGGCAGTTGAGCCCTTGTCTATGTTTTTTGAAGTAAAACTACCAACTTTATTTTCCACTGACCCAATGTTCAAGATTCTTTTTTGACCAAAGTTGTCAGAATGTGCACTGTCCAACGTGGTAGCCACTCCACGCAAGTGGCTCTTGGGTGCTTGATCGTGACTAAAGTAACATGTTGAAAATAGTGTTTTAGATAATAATCAGTATTGAATTTGATGAAATATATTATTCAAATAAATATACAATCATTTCTTTTTTGACCTTTTTTAACTCGGCTACTAGAAACTTATCAGCTGCATTGGTGGCTGAGGCTGTCTTCTTCTGGAGAGCACAGGTCTAGACCCCTCAGTTCGCCCTCTGACGCTCGGTTAGCAGCAACCACTCGAGTCATCCCTCTGCCCTGCCCAGCCTCTCCCTTAGCCAGAGCCCCTGGTGTGCTCCACGCCACTGGTCTCTGCTGGCCTTTGCAGAGTGTGGTGATCCCCATAAGATCCCTCAGAGCCAGCCTGTCCCTCTCCTGATAACATCGGCAAGAGTTCCCCACCTGAAGGGCAATTGCCCAGCAATCTCGGGCTGGCCATCAGGCAAGAGCGGAGGACAAAGGGCTTGTTGATGGAGTGTTCCACCCTTCAGGAAGGTCGATCCCAATCCAGCCTTTCTCCTCTCCTCCGTGCCTGCCCCTAGCAGACCTCCACTCCCTGCCAGTGCCTCCCCAGGAAGACCCCTCCTTTCTGGGCCTGCCCCGCTTCCTGCAGGACAGAGATCTGGCAGACAAGGGGCAATGGCTGGCACAGAGTGGCCCCTGCCCCAGGAGAACACCTTGGAGGAGCTCCTCACGCTGGCCTTCACCTACAGCGGCTGGCCCAGGGCGGCTGGCTTGGGGTAAAGGCCAGTGGGGTGAAGACACGTCCTGTGCCTCATTTTTCTGGACAAAAGCAGGGCAGGGTGTGGCAGGACTTCCTATGTGCTCCCTGTCTCTCGGTCTTGAGGATGGCTTCCGGATTCTCCTGTCTTCTCAACCCATGGACCCAGGGTCCCGCCCAGTGGTGGCCCTGGGACTCTGGACCCTGGTGCTCTTCGCCCAGCCCCAGTGCCAGCACCAGGCCACGGCTTCTCGGCAGCTGCCAGGTCTGCATTTCTGCTTTGGTGCCCTCTATCGAGAGTCATTGTCACCCATGTGCTGTGGCAGGGACCCCGGGAAGGACGTGTGGTGTGAAGCTCAGAGTCCTAACTGGGGTATCTGAGTCCACTCTCCTGCCCTGTGTCTGGTTTCCTAGCTGGAGGTCCTGAGAGAAGGGCCAAAGCCATTTCTAGGTCCTGTGGGCCTGTCCAACGTGACCCTGGGGCCCGGGGACAGTCGGCTGGCCTCGAGGCCTGGCTTGCTGGGATGCGTTCCTCTCTGAGATTCGCCAGCTTGACTTCGTCCTGCATTTCCTTTCTTGTTCAGTGGGAGGTCCTCACATGCTCGTTCCACGAACCCACTGTAAACACTACTAGCAGGCCTCGTCTGCCCACAGCCTCCCAGCCGAGGCCAGAAGCCCGGCCTGTCCTACACCCCAGGGTGGAGCCTGCCTGGGAAGATGCTCAGGGAGGTGTGTGCCTTGAGTGACAGCTGGGTCCTTAAGCAAAGAGCCCCATCTGTTAGGGAGGGAGCCACCCTGCCCAGCAGGCCAATCCCAGCCGTGAGGCCCTCACCCAGCCCTTCCTCATGCCCCAGGTTCCGGCCTCAGTGGCTATGTCCCCTACACAGCTGATTTAGCTCAAGCCTTGGCCACCTCCCCCTTCTGAATTGCCCCCCCCCCCCCGAATTCCTGGCATGCCCGTCTTTCAGGGCCCGGGTCGTGTGTCACCTCCACAAGTCCCGTGGCCCTCCACCTGAGCCTCTTTGGAACCTGCACATGCCTCTGTGAAAGGCCAGTTCTGTCCCGAAGCTCTGCTGTAATCTCCTCTCCCTCACCAGAAGGACACTCTGCGAGGCTGTCGACTTCCAGGACCTGGGGTAGCAGGAAAGGACGCCTCCCGGCATCCTTCCACCCAGCCGCAGCACTGAACGAGGTCAGGGGCAAGAGGTCGGGGCGCAGACACGGCTGGGTCAGTCACCGTGAAGGACAGCTCTCCCCCAGATTGGGGAGGGACTGTGGCCCCACCAGGAGGGGAGAGGGCGGAGGCCGCAGGCTTCCAGGCTTCCAGAAGACCCAGGAGAAGCCCGTCCAGGTGTGCCAGGGGTGGGGGGGCGCTGCACGTGAAGACCTTGGGGTGACTGCGGCTGACCCCGCACGGCCCCTCCGACCCCTTCCCTGCCCAAGCCGCCCCGCCCCACCAGCCAGGAGGGAAAGGGACACAGGCCCCCCGGCCCCCAGGGACAGCGAAGACAGCCCCCGAATCTGCCCTGATGTCAGGGATGAACGAACGTGTGGATCCGCCGCAGGTCGGCTCAGTGGTCTATGTTGTGCCTAACGGCTCTTCAGTGTCTGGAGTTTTAGGGGGACAACAGTGTCATTTCCCAAGATTGGAGCGAACCGGCAAATATCACAAGGGAATTGGCCAAACGGAGATTGCTCCTCTAAAGGTCAGATTTGCTGGTGAATGGCCAGGACAGCTTGGCTCTTGGGCGGCTGGGATCCTGGGGCGGCCCGGCCAGCACCCGCTCCTCTTCCCATGGGCAGAGTGGCCAGAGCCTTCTCTCGGCAAGCCTCCTCCTGAAAGTGGGAGGCCAGACGAGTGGAGGCACCACCGTCACACCCCTGAAGGGCTGGCGTTGCGAGACCTCTGTTCATGGTGAGTTCAGCTCCACAGCCCTCCCGACTGCCCTGACCCTCCTCTGGAACTGTCAGAATCCTCCTCTGCTGAGGCTCGCCCGTGGCGGAAGGGGGCGGGCCAGGTGCGGCGGGGGTCTTTGAATCCGCAGTGTGGGAGGGCTGCAGGAAGCCGTCTTCATGTTGCAGGACCTGAGAAGCCCCCGCCCCTTGCTCCCAGCCTAGGGGCCCCTTGCACCCTCCTGCAACCACGCCCAGGCTGAGCCACGCTGGGGCTGGGCACTGCGACGAAGGACACCCGGCCAGCCATGCAGTGACCTCTGGCAGGCCTGTGGGCACGTGTGCTGTAAGTGAGCTCTGCACGCACACCGGTGCATTCGGTATGTGTGTGTGAACACTGGTGGGAACCTGGCTGGGGCCGCGGGTGCCCGCCATGAACAGAACTGCCCACTCCTTCTCCTTCAAGAGGCGTCTGGGGAACTTCCAGGTGGGCTGCTGTTGACAGATGCGCAGCTGGAGAAGTTCACTGAGGTGGGGCAAGAAAACCAACCAACTGCCTGGCAGCCTTTCCTTTAGGGACAGGGAACCCAGCTTGAAGTCCGAGCCTTTCCAGCCTCCAGCCTCCCAGCCTGGCTGACTCCCCTGGCCTGGAACACATCGTCTGGCCTTCCGCTCTTTACTGAGGGGCGTGAGGGCCCACGTGTGCGCAGAGAACTCCCTACGGGCTCCGACTGCATGAATTAAGACCAGGCTGTGAGTCAAAGAAACACAGAACCCGGAGGCTAAAGAGAGAAGTTTATTCTCACGTTCATAAGCCAAGACAGCTCGGGCTGCAACGGCGGCCGGCCTGGGTCCCTCGGCAAGCCAGACCCCCTCCACCTTGCCGTTCCCCGTGTGCGGCTCCAAGACCTGTTCACCTCCTGTCCTCACACAGATGTGCCAGCTCTGGGCATCACACCTGCGTTCCATCCAGGAAGAAGGACGGGACAGAAGAGAAGGGCACATGCCAGCTGCCCCTGAAGGGAGGTGGCCACCTGATTCTCGGGGCACCTCTGCCTGTCCCCAGGGAGCAGAGCTGCACAGGGCCCTGGGAAGGGCAGGCTTTGTCCCCGCACCCTTGTGCCAGGTAGAAAGGCAAGCCGTTGTTGAGGGAGCACAGTGTGGAGGGCCAGCAGCCCAGCCGCGCCTGGATGCAGGTGTCTTCCATCCCGATCAGGGCATTTCTGGCCACACGCTCTTGCCACCAACACCTTCTGCATTAGCCTCTGCTTGAGCCTCACATTCCACCAAGAGTCAACCCACCATCCCAACCAGAGCAGCCCCTCTGCTCACAGGAATAGGCCTGGTGTCCAGTCCTTGTCCACTTGAGCTCCTCGGCCTAGAAGGTCCTCCCTCCTCTCCACCTCCTGACCCCTACCCAGCAATGGAGGTGAGGTCAAGCCCACCTTCCTCTGTCCCTGCTGCCATCAGCCTCTTCTGGACTCTGCAGGACACATTGACAGGTAGTGGACATGGGCAGGTGTGTTCAGGCCACACACCTGTCTTTTCTCTGCAACCAGGACGTGGGTTTCTTGGGTGGAGGACAGAAAACACGACTCCTCTGTCCTCTCATAGTTCCTGGGCATGCATGGCTTCCACGTGCCTTGCCACTTAGGAGTCAGGGTTGGGAAAAAGGAGAGACCAAATGCCAGGAGAGAGGGTTCTGAAACTCCGCTCTGACCCTCGCTCACTCCACAGCCTGGGTGAGGAGCTCAACTTCCCTGAGCTTCAAGCTTCTCATCTCTAAGAAGGAGAACCTGTCTAACCTAATCCAGGGGCTGGTATGAGAACATCACGCACACACATGCACACACGCACACACACATGCACACACGCTCAAACATGCACACGCATGCACACACACGCATGCACACACGCACATGCATACACACACACATGCACACACGCTCACACATGCACACACGCTCAAACATGCACACACATGCACACACGCACACACGCACATGCCCTCTGCTCAATGCTCAACACCACAAAAACTGTAGCTGTGTGGCTTCTCACGGTTTCTTGACTCAAGTGAAAGAAACCCACAGGTCAAAGAGTACCTGGAGGCTCAGCTTGGAAACAGGGGTGCAGGACAGCCCCAGGATCTGGCCCTGGAACTGCCTGGCCCTCCCACCCGTGCACCCCTGGGAATGACCCTCCACAGCCATGTCTCCAGCTGCACTCCTCCCTCCGTGTCTGGGAGAGAGGTGTCGAGCTTTGGTTATGTGCCCTGGGCCCTGGGGGGGCAGCATCCCAGGTCACCCTGATGGGCAGTCCTACCGAGACACATGTAGAGAAAGGTCAGGATAAAGCTGGTGGCCCTGTCAGAGCAGGCTGAATGAGCTGTGGCCAGACGCAGCTGTGCCCCGCAGGATTGGGCAGGAGGGCGCTGCCTGGGTGGCGGCCCCCCCCTGATTCTGAGGATAATATGCACCTGAGATCCTAAGGCTGCCCTGGACCACTGCGCTGCAGGGAACCCCTCGGGAGCGTCAGCCCGTCACTCTCCACCCTCACCGAGGGCTGGGACGCTGCCTCTGTGGCTCTAGGGGCCGGCAGGTTAAGTCTCTGCAGAGTGTTCTCCAGGCAGTGACAGCAGAATCCCAGCAACAGCGAGAGGCGCCAGTCCCGTGCGATCCAATCGGGACCCTTCCTCCCCGAGGCGTCCCAAGGAGGCACTATTCAGGGAGCCCTGCTCCCCGGCCGCCCTGCTGTGCCCTGGAGCAGCCCTGAGAAGGCCTCCCGTTTATATCTGGTCACAAACAGCCAGCAGATAAGACAGACAAGAGCCAATGGTCCCATTTTAGAGATGAAGAGGGGCAGGCCAGGGCCTGGCTTCACAGCACACATGGAGGGACGTCACAAGTGACACGCTCCTGGAGCCCAGGTGGCCTCCCATCCCCCAGGCACCCCTATGCGGGCAGAGGCTGCACTTTGAGGCAGGTGGTGTCAGGGCCTTCCTGATATGAGCTCGATGCACGACAGGAACAAAGGGACTCAGGGAAACCACGTGTTAATCTGGTTGTGATTGGGTTGTTCTTGCCAGGAGTCTTGCATAGCTAAATCCTAATAGTTTGCACCTCAGGTTGAAGTGGTAGAGAAAGAGAGGGCGAGGGGAAGGGAGGGAAGGACTGGGGAGAGAGCCGACGGAGCGGCTGATGCCCTGCAGGTCGGGCGCATGTTCTGCTTCTGGGCTTGGAGCTGACCCACTCACTCCATTCTCCTTCCCTTGGCTGTCACGGGGGCTCACAGCTCTCCAGGACAGCTCAGCCCCACCTTGGCCCCCGGCTCTCTACTCTCAGGCCGGCCCTCACACCTCCCCAACAGGCCCCAGGAGGAAGGAGAGGGCCAGTGGCTGGAGAGCTGCCCGGCCTGAGCTCTTCTCCCAGGCTCTGAGTCCTTGACGTGATTCATAACTGGGATTGGCCTGCAGGGTTTTCAGTGGCCGAGGTGAAAGATCCGCATGACTTGAAACAAGTACCCACCCTGGCTCAGGCTGGGCGAGACCCACAGAGATTTCAGACACTGTGACAGAGACGAGTGGCCTCCTCGGCTCAGGGGAGCCAGGGCCCTCCTTGTCTTTACCCATGATCTGAGATGTCCATTCACCTGGTCAGTGATCACACCTGAGAAAGGCTTGCCCCACAGCACACCCCAGGGCAGGGCTGGTGCTCCCCAGGGCTCGTCCCCTGTCCTCTGAGGGAGGAGCAGGACCACCCTTGCTCCCACAAAGAACCAGCTCAGGGAAAGAAGCAGCTGGCCCAGGGCCACACAGCACACAGGTGGAGGAGCGGGGCTTAGATCTAGATGTGTCCACTCGGGGTTCAAAGGGAAAGGAGAGAAGGAGCAGGCATCAGTCCGCAGGCAGAGCTTGGGAGGCCTGCATAATGCTCACAGGCCGACATCTCTACCGCGTCTGAGCATTGTAAAGTCTGGGTCCAGTTGCGGCAGTGGGGGGCACCAGCTCAATCCCATAGACACCTGACACAGTGCCGCAGGCTCCTCAGAAGGCAGGCTGGTGGTCCTGAAGGACAAGCAGGTGTCTGTGAGCAAATGTTCACCCCGAGGTCCTGGCAGTGGAGCCAGGAGCTGAGGCCAGCCGGGTGGGGTGAGAAACAGGCTGGCCCATGGCTCTCCTGCTGGCCAGGCCTGTGACTCATCGCTCTCCCTGCCGGCCTGGTCCATGACTCATGGCTCTCCGCCCAAGCCTCCAGCAACGGCTGGTGAGCCCACGGAATGACAGTTTGCACAACTGAAGGTGGTGAGAAAACAGAAACCGGCACCCCTTGGCACGTGCCTGCTGGTCTTGCCTGCCTACGGGCCCTCGCCCATTAGCTACACTGAAGATGACGGGGACTCTGGCCCTCCTGTCCCAGCGAGGTGTCTGCCTCCAGCCCTGGTGAGAAGGCTGCCCAAGACGCCACCCTGATAGCCATGCAAACGTTCTCATGGCAGGAAGTGCCAAGGGCTCCGGGCCAGTGAGTTTCCACGTGGAGGTGGAAGACCACCGCTGCCTGCAGCGTCTGCAAGGGCTGCGCCCCTCGCCGCAGGGAGCTGAGGCCTTTCCCCAGGCTTTGCTGTCTGTCCCTTTTGTTCACGTAAAGCTTCACCCCACGGCTCACCCCCCGTGGCCCCCGCGGACAGCACCCGGGGGCTCCCCAGCCACCCACCCTGGAATGAACACAGCTCATTGGTAAGAGGTCTTTAATTTCACCCTGGCCAGTAAGGAGTGGAGGTGGACCATGTTCACGCACATGGTGTCTGCCAGGTCCTCCACTGAGCTTTCACTCAGAAAGCTTGGGCTGTCCAGCGTCTGCGTGATCCTGCTGGTCACACTGGTGTGGCTTTCTTGGTGGTTTGCATAAATTCATACACAAGGGCACAAAACGGCAGAACACAGACTCTACCTTAAGGGACATGTTCCCTCCGGCTCACAGTAAAGGGACCTGTGGCCGCGTGAGGCTCCAGCAATGCCCCCACGTGGCAGCACGTCTGGTACAGCCCCTCAGAGGAGTCCAGGCTGTCCCTCTGTCTGCCCACTCACTCTGGTTCCCAGAAGCCCTCCCAGCACAGAAGCCCCATCCTAGCACCTGTGGGAGACCAGGGAGCGATGGTCCTGGTTGCATGGCTGCTGCGTCTGATGCGCTCAGGGCCAGACCCCGCGGGCTGGCAGAGCCCCGGTTCCACTGGTCCTCCGGCCTTGGAGAGCTCCACAGGCCGTACAGGAACGGACGTGACAACAGGGAATGCTGACGATGCTTCTGCCAAGGCTTCCCGGGCCCCACAGTCTGTCACATATCCTTCTCTCTCTTTTGCAATGACGTAAAAAGTAGGAAGCAGGCCGCAGGTCATGGCCGGTCAGCCCCTGCTCTGGAAACACCACATGCCTGCTCCAACCCCTGGGTAGGCCTCGCCCACTGAAGAACTCCAGCCTCCTCTGAGCTGCCGGCTCTGCCAGCACAGCTTCACGGAGGACGGCAGGCCCAGGGCCCTCAGCTGTGCAGAGGCCGTCCTGCCTGCAGCCCCAGGCAGCCTGAGGCAAATGGGTGATCCGTTTCTATTTTAACAAACCCCAGGTCTGGTCCACAGCCCTACTCTGTGTCCTGGGGTGGGACTTCAGTGTCCCCAGGGGTGTAGGTCCACGCTGTCAGCCTCACCCCACACTTGTGGGAAAGCCTGAGGCTCCCCAACAACCCAGTGCCATGTCAGATTTGAAGGGATCCCAGGGTCTAGCCACGTTTTCTAAGAACATGATCAGAGATGGTTCTGTCCTACCCAGCCCAGTGATTGGAGCCCCAAAGAGCAGGACTCCTCTGGCGAGGGCTGCCCCACAGATCTGCTTTCCAGGCCACGGATGCTCTGGAACAGATGCGCTCCGGCACCACAGGCAGGGAGCAGCCGCCTCTCCACCCTGCCAACAGTCTCTTCAACTAAAAATAAAGTTTATAAAAAGTAATTATCTCATTTTATAACTTAAGTGCATCAAGCATTTCCTTAAATATAGTTCACACTGAAATAAAGTTACTTTTGCTGTACAGTTGGAGTCTGTTATAATTAGGGATAAACTTTGATGACAAGGTACGAAAGGTCACGCAGTCACGCACACAGCTGTCTGTCTGTCTGTCCGTGGGTGTGTAGATAGACAGAATTATGCACCTCTTCACGAGAGCTTCCCCAAATGGTGGGAAGTTGTAGGAGTCCTAGGTGTCTAATTTGCATGAGTGTCTATATTAAAGTCCCTGTCCTTAATGTTGAGCACATCTTCCTATCTACTCCTAAGACTCTTACTAGAAACATTGAACTAGGCAATCCATAACCCACTCAGTCTTTGGAAATGCCGAGCTACGCCAAATCATTGTACAACAGCATCCCACACAACCTCCCTCCCCAGCCCCACCTCTCCCCTGGCCTCCCTGTCCTAAAGCCAGCTGCCCCTCACGAATATGGTTGCTTCATATGGGAGCCTAGCCACAGACGCTGGGAACTCAAGAGGTGAAGTATGAATTCTGCATCGAGTACAGGTGGTCAATGGGGTTGCCCACTCTGGACTGCAGGGGGCCCGGATTCTGAGGTTGCTAGGAACAGTCACCAGGTTACTAAGGGAAGTATCGTCACTATCCAGGTCATGGAACAGGGCTCAGCACCTGAAATGGAGAGGAAACACAGACTAGAGGTCTGGGAGAGAGACTTGCTTCAGTGCTAGGAAATCCAGCCAAATGCACATCCCCCGTGACTCTTCACTGGTGGAGGGAAGGCAGGCCCTGGGGACAGTGACAGAGAAGAAGGGGGAGAGGCCTATTCCAGGGGTCTACAACCTCACTAGGGGTCTCCTGTCCAAAGTGCAACAGGTATAAACATAAACCAGAACGTGATGGTGCTAAAATGGAGCAAGCACAGGAAAGAAAAGCATGTGTGGACGGCAGGTATGGGTGTGGGGTGGGCAGGATCCACAGATTCTAGGCCAGGGATCCTGCAGAGGATGGGCCAGGGACCCTGCAGAGGATGGGCCAGGGTCCTGCAGAGGATGGACCAGGGTCCTGCAGAGGATGAGCCAGGGACACTGCAGAGGATGGGACAGGGGCCCTGCAGAGGATGGGCCAGGGGACACTGCAGAGGATGCACCAGGATCCTGCAGAGGATGGATCAGGGTCCGCAGAGGATGGGCCAGGGTCCTACAGAGGATGGACCAGGGTCCTGAGAGGATGGATCAGGGACCTTGCAGAGGATGGACCAGGGACCCTGCAGAGGATGGTCCAGGGTCCTGCAGAGGATGGATCAGGGACCCTGCAGAGGATGGACCAGGGATCCTGCAGAGGATGACCAGGGACCCTGCAGAGGATGGATCAGGGGGACCCTGCAGAGGATGTCCAGGGATCCTGCAGAGGATGGACCAGGGTCCCTGCAGAGGATGGACCAGGGTCCCTGCAGAGGATGGATCAGGGACCCTGCAGAAGATGGTCCAGGGACACTGCAGAGGATGGATCAGGGACCCTGCAGAGGATGGACCAGGGTCCTGCAGAGGACAGGCAGGGACACTGCAGAGGATGGACCAGGGACCCTGCAGAGGATGGGCCAGGGTCCTACAGAGGATGGGCCAGGGTCCTGAGAGGATGGATCAGGGACCTTGCAGAGGATGGACCAGGGACCCTGCAGAGGATGGACCAGGGTCCCTGCAGAGGATGGTCCAGGGACACTGCAGAGGATGGATCAGGGACCCTGCAGAGGATGGACCGGGTCCTGCAGAGGACGGGCCAGGACACTGCAGACGATGGGCAAGGGACACTGCAGACGATGGACCAGGGACCCTGCATTGTTTGGGCCATAGGTCTGAAGAGGCTGGGCCAGGGGCCTGAGGACTTGGCCTCAGAAGCGGCTCTTGAGAGTCTGATGGGAACCCAGGGCAACCTTTGCCCTTCAAACAGCTCGCGCAGGCTGAGCGCCCTCTGTCTCCCCATCTTGCAGTGTGCGGGACAGGGAGGGTGGGGTGCACCTTGACTGGAATCCAGGGGGCCTCCTTGTGGGACTGCTGAGGGAACGACAGCAGCTGGGGGGAGGCTGGGAGCTTCGCTTGCACCTGAATTAAACAGGTGGAAACAGCCCCCCTCACGAGGGTACACCAAGGGGCCTTCTGTAACGCAGCCCGAGACTCTGCAGTGGAGACCCCGACACCAAGGCCTCTGTCTGCTTCCCACAGCCTGGAGTGGGGAAGGCCCCTGTGACGTGCCCGCTGAAGGATGGGCATCAGGGACAAAGGCATGTGTGTCCACAGAGCTGTGCGTGAGTGAGGTCGGCCCAGAAGGGCCTGCAGGTCCAGACCTGGTCTGCGCTTGCTGACGTTGTGATGGGCAGAGTAGGGTGGCTTTAGCAAGAGGAGTTCTGTGAGGTCGAGGGGCACTGGGGACTGACCCAGGGCACTTGACCACGGAGCCACATCCCCCGCTCTTGTATTCTTCATTTAGAGGACAGGGCCTCACTGACTTGCTTAGGTCCTCACTAAGTTGCTGAGGCTGGCCTCAAAACTTGCCAATCCTCCTGCCTCAGCCTCCTGAGCCACTGGGATTTACAGGCCTAGGCCACCACATCTGCCACTTATTTTTCAAGTAAGGGGGAAATGTGGACAAAATCTTGTTAGGCTTTTGTCTTTGATACTTCTTTTGGAAGGCTTGCTGACTAAAACTACCTCTCATCTATCAGGGTAACTCATCACCAGTGATTCCATCCATAGAACAATGCATTGTGCTCCTCGTGGGCGCTACAAGTGTCCCGTGGTCAGCCCCGAGGCTGACTTCAGCTGTGCGTCTCTGTGGCTCACCCACCCCAGGGCTCCTCAGGGACTGGCTTACAGAGAAGGCGGGGCAGGACTCGGGGAGCTAGCGAGGAAGCCTCGGAACTCTGAGGCGCACGTCCCTGGTGAGCACACAGGCACCCTGCCCCACGGCCCCCAGGAGCTGATTCTCAGGGGACTCTACCTGCTTCGTGGGACACTTGTCCTGCTGGGGAGCCACAGTGAGTGTCTGGGTGCGACCAGGGGGAACAGAGGCCACAGCAGGGTGGGAGGCCCACGGGCTCAAGTCCTCCTACCGTAAGGATGCAGGTGATCGCCAGGCATCTGGGGCGGTGAGGCCCTGCCGGAAGGGGTCGGAGCTGTAGACGCTCGCTCGATGCCAGGAGCTGCTGAGGGGTGGGCAGAGCCGTGTAGGGGTTCATGATTCCGTCCATGCCGGCGCTCCCGCTGCCGTTCGTCTGAGCTGCTGGACAAAGACAGCAGCAGGTCACCCTCGTTTTTGCAGCCCAGAGCCCCACACCGGACGGCACGCCCCTCACTACCACATGCCGTGCTGTGGGCATGCTGTCCAGGACGGCTCCATGCAGACACCACCAGACTCGCAGGACCTTTGGGAGCCACACACTAGCGGACCACTCAGAGTGGGAAGGGCTGCAGAAGGCGCAAACGCCAGGTCTGGGATCACGGAGGCCACCTTGCAGCTGCGACCCGGACCTGCGAGACGGTGGCAGAGCTTCAATGAGGGCCTAGTCCCTCATTCACAAGAGGGAAGGAGGTGGGCGGACATAAGTGGCTCTAGCCTGTGCCCAACTTGGAGGACGGGGATGGGGTGCGGCTGGGCAGTTGAAATTTGAGACACCCTTTAAAAATGGCATTTATAAGCAAAGGGTTGGATCCTGCACACAGGATCTGAGGAATCCACCCCATTACAAAACCATCCGTCCATGGAGTCAAGGACCTGGGCCGGCGGACCTCAGGGGCTGATGGGAAGATTCCATGAGACCGTACGTGCCTTGGGGCCACAGCCTCCCTGCGCTGGGGCACAGAAGTCTCACCCCTCAGCCCTGTAGGAAAGGACCCCACCTTCCAGCCTCTGCTTCCCGAGTCTCCCCAGGAGCTGCCCCAGAGCTCCTTAAACACCGTGCAAGGATCAGAGTCTGTGTGCTCCTAATGCCTCAGCCAGCACCTTCTCCCCTTGAGCCTGTCGCCTAGATGGGACCAACCTACATTACTCCAGGCCCTCAGAAAACTGTAGGATCCTGAGAGACAGAGCCGGCAGGTACCATTTCCCCACCTGGGCATGCACAGTCCCAGGCGTGAGGAGACGGAACCGCAGGTCCCAGGTCTGCTGGCACTGGGGCAAGGGCTGAAGCAAGTCTCGCTCCTCGCCGGCTCACTGCCCACCCTTCCAGCAGCCCTGCCCCGGGCAGCCCTTTTCTCTATTAGCATCTCTCACTGTTAAGTGAGCACTAGGGGAACTCTTGTCTGTAAGAGCCAAGTTAGGATCAAACCTAGGCTGGACATCGAGCCTAGCTCAGGGTCTAAGCAAGGAAAAGAAGCAATGCCTGCTGCCAGGCCTTCAACGCAGTCCACAGGCCCCAGCAGTGGCCCCACCTGAGAGCTGCTAAAAACGCAGTCTCAGGACCACCCAGCCCTTCCCTGCAAATGGGAACCTGCACTTGACCAGGATTGCGGGTGGCCTGTGCACACACCAAAGTGTGAGCAGCCCAGTCCAAGGCACGGGTGTCCAAGGAACCCTGACAGGTGCCGAGTCGGGCGGCATGTCCTTCGTGGTTCTAACGCAAATTCTCCACGCTTTTCCCCTAGCTCTGCCTTGGGCAGACACTCAGGCACTCCGTCCACCCGCCTCCCAACTCCTCACACCTCCCTAGTTAAATAAAAAAAAAGGGAAGGGCACGTCCAGCGTGGGGTCTGTTGGAACGCCCCGCCCAGCGGAGCGCGGTCAGCGCTGCTCCTGACCCGGCTTGTCCCGCACCCACGCCAGACCCTGCTCAGACGTGCAGAGCCTTCGTCTGCCATCCGAGAGGGGACAGTAGCCGCTGCTCACTGCGGGGTTTGATGGATCGCCGTCATTTTACATTATTTTGTAGGGGTTGCCAAGGTTTGGAAATTAAGTCCCCTCTGGAGGCCAGAGGCTTGGTCCCCAGCCTGTGGCACTGTGGGAGATGGAGGAGCTTTGGGAGGGGGGCCTCTGCCACACACTCCACCGGTGTGCCACACACGGACCCCAAAGACAACAGCCCCAATGTGAACGGACGCCCTGCCCCAAATAAATCTTCCCTCCTTCAAGTGGATCGTCCCAGTCACCTGTCACAGGATGAGCCAGGGGCGTCTTCTATGAAACTGGCCAGCCCAGGAGGAGGACTGGAGAGGAGCAGCAGGACAGGCCTCCCTCTGCACGTGACCTGACAGGCCCGGTGGCTCTGCTCTGCGCTGGGCCAGAGCCTCCCTGTCCGCAGCTCTGGATGTGCGGCTTGGCCCACATGCTCCCACTGGCTGCTCCTGGCTCACCCGAGGGGCTGGGCTCTGCCGAGTGCCCGCCCTTCATCCCTCGGGGAGCCAGGCAGGGGCCGGCCTGCGGCCGCCAGCACTTACCAGAGCTCAGCCTCTGTGTGTTCTGCTGGTCCTGCTGCTGCTGCTGCTGCCGCCTGGCCAGCTTCTTCATCTGTCAGGAGAGAGGGCCACTTCAGGTGCTGGCCACGACGGGTCGCACGCAAGGGGCCAGGGAAGGGCTCAGCTCTGCTGAGAGGCGGTACGTGGAGCCAGGTTGAGGAAGAGCACCCGAGACCCTCACAGTGAAGGGGAGGACGCGCGCCCCACAGGCACAGGGACTCCCTCTCGGCAAGTGCCACAAGGTGACCTGGAGGAGCCAAGAGACTGTTCTCCCCGACCTGCCACCTTGTGTTTGAGACCTACCCAGAGCCTCGGGCTAAGGAACTTGAACCCCACATTTCTCAAACTGCATTCTGTGGAACAGTGGAACACTGGAGCTCCATAAGACGTCAACACATGGGTTTAGCGTGTGTGTGTGCATGTGTGTGAGCATGTGTGTGTGTCTGTAGGAAACACTGG
The DNA here is from genome assembly GCF_902686455.1 of Sciurus vulgaris. Classification (NCBI taxonomy): domain Eukaryota; kingdom Metazoa; phylum Chordata; class Mammalia; order Rodentia; family Sciuridae; genus Sciurus; species Sciurus vulgaris. The sequence goes on along the minus strand of NC_136473.1, from coordinate 113,340,380 downwards.
GTTTTAAAAGAAACCGCTTTACTGCAAGGTTCCTCAGAGGTTCAAAGTGTCCCGTGGGTGCAGGGGTCCCTGCTCCGTGGAGTCCGTTCTGATGACTGAGCCCATCCCTAGCCCCTCTGAGGAATTCAGCTGCGGGAACTCTCCCCCAGCCTTTCTCCAGCAAATGAGGAGGCAGCATGCATCGCCCTCTGCAGACCAGGGAAGCAGGCAGGACTCAGGCACTTGCAGGGTAGGAAGAGCACAGGCAGAAATTCCAGAACAGCCAATGACGGGGCAGCAGGCTGGCAGGCCAGGAGGACAGGGTGGCAGTATGGGCTGAGCTGGTAAGGGGAGAGGGCCGCCCACGATCTCACGCCACCATGCCAACGTGCCATCTTGTGCCAGTCATCTGAGTATTTTTGGGTTTCTCTTTCAATTACTTAAAAAAAAAAATGGTATCCAGAGTACACAGGTATAAATTTAAAAATAAATGTAAATTAAAGAATATGGCTTAACCCCAAGACCTGGATTGGTACCAATGGCTGGCAGATTCAAAGGCACGGCCACTAGGAAAAGGAAGACGTGACACTAAACCAGATGCCTCGGTCTGCCCTTGTGCTGCGCTGCTGTGGCCAAAGCCCTGTGACAGCAGGGTTGGTACTGGAGAGAGCTGCTCTCCAGGGCGCTCGGGACAGCGCCCGAGGCCAGAGCAGCGCCCCCGGCTCCCGCCTCAGTAAGGAGCAACCCAGAAGCAAGGAGCCCTTACCTTAGCTCTCTGGTTCTGGAACCACACCTGCACCACACGGACACTCAGCCCAGTCTCTGCGGCCAGCGTCTCCCTCACCTGGAAGAAGTGACCGTTATTCTTGTAGAACCATTGGCATTTCAGGTAGGAGGCAGAACGCTTCCTGTGCAGCCATGGGGAGGCCAACGGGCTCATCTGTGCAGAGGCTGGAGGCCAATTCATGCTTAGCAGAAGCCCAGGGCAAGAAGAGGCTTCCTTCCAGGCAGAAAGGAAGTCCAGGGGAACAAAGCCCCCACAGGCCAGGCGCCGAAAGCCTGTCCCCAGAGCAGCAGTGTCCAGACCGAGGTGGGGCTTTGACGGACAGGACCACCAGGGCTCCGACCTCATGGGTGGACCAGTCCCTGGTGACTGAATGGACCACTGGACAGGGACCTGGGGGGAAGGGCCGGTCCTTGTGGGTCCTTGTGGGACTCGATCTTGCCACCACCTCTGTTCTCACTCTGCTTCCCAGGTGGGTGGCCTCTGCTGCACACTCCCCCATGACGCTCGGCCTCGGCTCAGGCCCACAGCAGTGGTGCCAGCGCACCCTGCGTGAGCCGAAGCGAACTGCCCTCCTTTAAGTCGCTGTGTCGAGGAATTGGGTCACAGTGACAGAGCTGGCCAAGAGCGCCCACTGCCCACATGAACACCTACACACTCCTCCAGGCTCCTCCCTGGAATCAGCCCTCGGTGTCCCTTGGACACTAGAAAGGCCCTTGCTGCCGCTGCAGGCCCCTGGAGGAGGACGGGTGCCCCCTTCTCCTGCCCACACCCTTGGCCCCAAGCATTCCACTTTGCCCCTCTACTCTCAAGAGACTTTGGGGTTCCGCACTGTTATCCTGAGTGAGCCCTTCCCAGAGAGAAAGAGACCGAAGAGAGGGGCCATCTGGAGCCTGGCAGGGCCAGTGGGCAGCCCTGGTGTGGGCACATGCACTGGCCAGGTGGGGACAAGGATGATGAGGTCCAGATAATAGATGTATTTAAACATCTGCCAGCCAGTCAGCTGCTCGCGGCCCGGGCTGGCAAGATGGCAGGAGAGGAAGGGCCAATGAAGCAGATGTGCAGAGAAGCCTGAGAGACTCCAGGAGGATGGGACTGAGGAGCCCTGAGCAGGTGGGCAGACCGCAGGCGGGACTGGAGAGCCCTGAGCAGGCGGGCAGACCGCGGGCCGGGCCTGGGAAGTGCCTCACCCTACTCATGCCGCTGGCTGGGCTGAGCTTGGGGAGGATCAGGCCAGACTTTCCAGGCACACCCTCCTGCTAAGCTGGGCCCCTGCACCTGCTGAAACTCTACCCATCGCTCAGAGGCCCAGCTCGGCAGCCACCTGTTCCGCAAAGCCTCACCTGATTCCAGAGCGGACACCTCCGCCCTGTGCCCGCGGCCCCTTTGTGTGACCCCAGAGCTCACGCCAGGAGTTACAGTCCTGGTGCCATCACCTCCTCTCTGTCGGTCTGAAAGCTGCCCAGGAACAAGCCCCCAGCACATGGCCACACACAGGCGGGAAGCAAGCCGAGGAAGGTGACAGGTGTCCTGTGCAAGCTGACCCAGGGAGCCCCACTCTGTACCAAGGGTGGGGAAGGAAGGGCGCCTGGGTGACAGAGTGCACTATTGTGCCACCAGTTCTGACCCTGATGCCCCTGCTCTGCACCAAGGCCCAAGCCCCAGCCTCGCTTGGGCCCGTGAGGCAGAGGTCATAATGTCCTTCTCCGCCCTGGCCTCTTGCCTTCTGCCACCTTCATGAGGATATGTCCCAGGAGGCACTGCTCTGCAGCCTGGACCCTCAAACGGGAGCAGATGGAGCAGGCAGTACGTGCTTTCTGGGGTGAGGAAGACCTGGGGCTGTCTTGCCCCTACAGCGAAGGCTGAGGAACTCCAACAGGAAGGCAGACAAAGACTCTCCAACCCTTAAAAAATGGCGTTTCCTTTATAAATTCCAAAACGAATGACTTCTCTCCTTTTGCTGAGTAAAAGAGAGTGCCCATTCAAGGCAGGCCGTTGGTCAACCACAAATGCTCAGGGACGGCCACAGCCATTGCAGCAGAGCCAGGCAACTGTCTCCGCAGCCACCTCCTTGCGCCCTCCTGTGGTGGAGGTCACCAGGTGGGCTCAGCCCCCAGCCTCCCCCGCGGGACACCGCCTCAGGAATGAACTTCGCCCTCTCGTAGAGTGGAGTGGCCAGCAAACCTGGGCACAGGCCCAGGGCTGTGCTGTCCCCTCCCCTCCCTGGTGGCAGGAAACAGGGTGAGAACTGGACAGCCCTGAGGCCCAGTAGACAGCACAGCGCGTCGGTCTCCACCTCTCCCGGTGGACGGGGACGTAGGGGAAGATAAACACTCTCTCCTGAAGGCGAGTTTCTTCACACCAGGATCCCCGCAGCCCTACTGGTGCCAGCCCCTAACGGCACCACAGGTGGATGTTCAAAGCCGTGGACAGCCACACAGCGCTGCGCCACTCCACAGGGACGGCCTCGCTCAGAGGAGGCCCCAGTGAGGGAACCACCAGGCCAGCCACGCGTCCTGCGTTCTCTGTGACAGCGTCCGAGTCTATGCCAAAATGTAGACTTGCTGTTCCGGTCACACTGCACAGGTGACAGCTGTGGACTGGCACCACACACGAAGGCCAGGGGCAACCCACGGCACGGCTCAAGCCCTCTTGCACAGACTGGCTGACCCCATCCCCACCACCAGACCCCACGTGCTGACGTCCAGAGGAGCCGACGTATACAGAGAGGCGGTGCTGTCCCCGACCCTCCCTTCTGCCCGCCTGTACCTTCCTGCAGGGCTTGGAGGACACCTCGAACGAGGCCTTGAATGCTCTCCTCTGCTGGGTGGTCAGGATGGTTCTGGGGCGTTTGGGCGCTTGTGGTCCTTGCCGTCCTCAGAGGCTCCCTTCCCCGCCCCTGGAGCCGACTTGCAAAGGCTCTCCTCCTCGTCGCTTTTGCCTGAAAGAACAGAAGAGGAGACAGTGGGTCCGAGAGGCCCTGCAGCGGGGCACACACCCGTCAGGACAGCCTGCGGATGCGTGCGGCAGCCCACAGCGTGGATCCAAAAGTTCGCAGGAAGAACTAAGGTGCGCACTTCCAAACCAGGCAGGAACCAGGAGGGAAGGGAGGGAGGGAGGGAAGGAGGGAGGAAGAAGGAAGGAAGGATGGCTGGCTCTCTCTGCAGCTGCAGGCCTGCAGCTCTGGTAGACATCGTGACAGAAAGGAGCAGAGCGAGCTGCCTCTCCGAGGGCAGCAACCCACAGTTTTTGCTGCCGGTGAGAAAAAAGTCAAGTGTTCCAAAGAAAATAAAATCTTGGAAAGCTTTCACAAATTTTGTATTTGTGTGCTTGATGCTCTTCACTGTTCGAAGACTGTTCTAATGAGATGGTGTGGTATTAGCTGATGCCGTCAGTTTTAATAGGCTGAGACGCAAGGTTTGGTTGTATCTGCCCAGGTGAACGATAATTTTCAAAAGACCAATGATGATGTTACCAAGTCAAACATGACCAAAAACCTCTTCAAATGCAAGGTTGACCCGTGAATTTTTAAAAAATAACTTTATTTTTTTCATTTGTTGTCAGTGCTGGGAATTGAACCCAGTACCTCAGGCATGCTAGGAAAACACTAAATTAAACTGTTTTTTTAAATTTGTTCTAATTAGTTATACATGACAGTAAATTGCATTTTGATCCATCTTATTTAAATGAAGCATAATTTCTCACTCTTCTGGTTGTACGTGAATAGAATCACACCGTCACTTATGTACATAGGGTAATAATGTCAGATTCAGTTTTACATTTAGAGAAAAAATCAAGACAGTAAGGAGAAGTCCCATGTAGCCCACATCGTCTCCCCTGTTATCAACATTGGCATGGCAACCTCACAGCTAATGAACCAGTTCTGATGTGTCGTTATTACTGACGTCCACCCTAACTGGCTCAGGCTGCCCGTGTTGACCCCAGACACCTGTGGGGTGCCTTTTGCGACATCTCTGCCAGGTTACCTTTTCCTCGGCTCTCTAGCCATGCTCTGTAGAGGAGACCCAGGGGATGGCTCAGCGGCCAGCAGGGGCGTAGGCCCTGCCTACCTAGGGCAGCGTGTGCACTCACCCGATTCCTCGCTTCTTCCCGTTTACCTGTCAATCATTACTGCGCAGTAATCCAGAAGCACCATCTTTATTTCCCACTCCAGGTTACAGCCCGATACTTTGTCCATTCTGGTGCTCCAACTGCTCCAGCTCTGACCACGTGTCCCTATGACAGATCCCATCGTTGTGTGTGTGTGTGTGGTGTGTGTGTGTGTGTGTTTTGTGTGGTGTGCCAGTGCATTACAGAAAGATGCTCTGGGCTCATCTTGCATACAGATTGACTCTGACCACAGTGACTCAGGCTGTGGCTTTTTGACAATAATGGTGCAGAAGAGATCTGCATCCTGTATAGGCCCTAACGTGGGCCCAGTGACCACTCTGCTTCTCGCTTTCCGGAGGCTACAATCCATTATGTGAGGTTCTCCAGCACCTCAGAGCACAGCACGCTTGCGTTGGATGCTTTCGCCTGCTGCGGGCTGATGTTAGAGTGCTAAGCCGTTCGAGGGAGCCAGGCTGTGCTCGATGCCACAAGCTAAGTGTATTAAACCCATTTCGACCCCTGACCTTTTCACCTTGCCGTGGGTTGAATCAGGACCTGGCCCTTCATACGCAGAGAGGCAGCTGTACCGCCTGCCCAGCCCTGAAGAATCAGCCAGTTCTCCCAGGAGCTGCTCCTTTCATTAGGGAATGACCATGGGAACCAGGAACCAGGTGTAGGATTTTAATGTAACAGAGAACATGGTTTCAAACTCAAATGAGTTTTAAAAAGAGAAAATGTGTCGGTGTTTTGTGTGATGTGGACAAATCCATGAAATCCTGTTAAAGCTCTCCTCCCTCCACACCTGTGGGTGAAAGTGTGCAAAGTCAGATCTCACACTCAGCGGAGGAGACTCTGTCTTCTCTCAAGACAGACATTACACAGATGTGCAAGAATGGAGAACAATGTAACACAAAGTGATTTCTGTTTTGGACAATAGATTATATCTTTAAAAGTGGCATTAATGCTCGTGAGTTTATGGCTTCTATTTTAAATAAATATTTCAAAAATTTTTAGTTGGAATTTTTTATATGGTAAATCCCAATAGATAAAACTCCCATAAAAGGTTCTTTAGGGTCCTCAATACTTTAGAAATTTTAATTCTTAATGAATTATAGTTAGACAAAATAGTGGGGCTCATTTTGACATAGTCATAAATGCACACAATAATTTTCTCCATTTCTATTCCCAATTTCCTCCCCCACTCCTTTTCCTGATCGACTTCCTCTACTTTATTGGTCTTCTTTCTACTTATTTATCATTTACAGTTACGTATGTAATTGTGCTTTAGTCACGTATAAAATCAGAATGCTTTGTAATACATTCATACATGCTCACTGCATAACATGGTCAACTCGATCCCCCGTGTAATGGCTTGGATATGAGGTGTCCCCTAAAAGCTTAGGTGTGAGACAATGTAAGAAGGTTCAGGGAGAAATGATTGTGAGAGTCTTGACCTAATCAGTGAATTAATCGCTGATGGGATGAATTGAGTGCAGACTGGAGGCAGGTGAGGTGTGGCTGGAGGGAGTGGTTCACTGGGGGCGTGACTATGGGGTATATATTTTGTATCTGGAGAGTGGAACCTCTCTCTCCTCCCTCCCTCTCCCTCCCTCCCCTCTCCCTCTCCCTCCTCCCCTCCCCTCCCCCTCCCTCTCCCTCTCCCTCTCCCTCCCCTCCCCTCCCCTCCCCCTCCCTCCCCCTCTCGATGATGCCCTCTGCTTCCCTCTGCCATGCTTTTCTGCCATGATGTTCAGCCTCACCTCAAGCCCTGAGGAAAGGAGCTAGCTATTTATGGATTGAGACCGTGAAACCATGAGCCCTCAAATAAACTCTTCCTCCTCTACAATTGTGCTGGTCAGATCCTCGAGTCACAGCAGTGAGGAAGCTGCCTAAAACGCCCAGTTCCTCGCCTGCTCCTCCCCCTCCTTCGCCCTAGGTTCCTGCTCCTACTTTACTGATCTTCCTTCTGTTTTCACAAGATCCCTCCTTTTTAATTCCTTTTTTCTCTAGCTTCCACATATGAGAGAAAACATTGGACCCTGTCTTCCTGAGTTCGACTTATTTCACTCAGCATGATGTTCTCTGGTTCCATCCATTTACTAGCAAATGACATAATACCGTTCTTCTTTCTGGCGGAGAAGTCCCTTGTATAGGTAGACCACATTTTCTCTACCCATTTGTCTAATGACGGGCATCTGGGCTGTGCCATAATTTGACTATTGTGAATTTTACCCCTGCAAACATTGATGTGGCTGCATCCCTAAAATATGCCAATTTTTAGATCTTTTGGATAAACACGCAGGGGTGGGATACGTGGGTCATATGGTGGGTCCATCCCTAGATTTTTGAGGAACCTCCACACTGCTTTACAAAGTGGCGGTTATGATTTTCAGTCCCACCAACAATGTATAGTGTGCTTTTCCCCCACAGGTTGACCAGCATTTTAATTACTCGTAGTCTTGTATTCTTTCACTGCTGTGAAATGAAATCTCAGTGTAGTTTTGATTTGCATCTCACTGATTGCTAAGGATGTTGAATATTTTCATGTATTTGTTAGCCAAATATTGTATTTCTTCTATTAGGACGTGTCTCTTGAGATCTTTCACCCTTTTTTGAGTGAGTTATTAGTTCTACTGGTGTTAAATTTTTTGAGTTTTTTGAAATATAGTCTGGTTATTAATCCCCTGTGGGGATTTTTTCCCATTCTGTAGACTCTCTCTTCTAATTCTTAATTATTTCCTTCTCTGTGCGGAAGCTTTTTAATTTAATGCCACCTCATTTACGGATGCGGAACTTTACGTCCTGAGCGGCAGGAGCCGTGGGAAGCCCGCGCACTGAGGCATTGCCCCGCTTCCTTCCGACAGTTCACACTTTCCAGTTCAATTCCAAGGTCTCCGATCCACTTCGAGTTGATTTTGTGCAGGGTGAGAGCTAGGGGTCTAGTTTCATTCTTCTACAACAGATTTCCAGTTTTCCTGGAACTATGTGTTTCAAAGACCGTCTTTTCTCCAACTTAGCCATTGGCATGGGTGAAGGGTCAGGTGACTGTGAGTGTGTGCGGTTTTCTCTGTGTCTTCCAGCCTGTTGCATTCATCTTCAGGTTTCGAGGTCAATGCCATGCTGTTTTGTGACTGTAGCTCTGTGGTATAATTTGAGATGGGGTATTATGGTGCCTTCAGCCTCACTCTTGTTGCTCAGGATTGATTTTGCTATTCTGGGTTTCTCATTCTTCCTTACAAATTTTATGATTATTTTTCTGTGAAGAATGTCATTGGGTTTTGATGGGGATTGCATTGAACTGTAGATTGCTTTTGATAATCTAGCCAGTTTGATGACATGAATCTGCCTATCTGAACATGGGAGGTCTTTCTATCTTCTTAGATCTTTCTTTCTTTAGTGTTCTATAATGTTAATTGTACAGGTCTTTCACTTTCTTATTATTTTTTTGAGGTTATTGTGATGGGATGATATTTTTGATTCCTTTCTCAGTGTATTCATTATTGGAATATAGAAGAACTATTAATTTTTATGTATTAATCTTGTAACCTGCAAACTTCACTGAATTTGTGTATCAGCTATACAAGTCTTAAATGTATAAAAAAGGTTTAAGAGCCACTGGCCTCACCACATTACCCCCTGGCCCATCACCTGTGCCAATGTCACTTCTAGCATGCCCTTCCCCTCCTCACCTCCAGGTCAGCTCCCTCCTTCCTCTCAAAACACAGCAATGTGTTCTGCAAAGCATGCCCTGACTCCCCCAAGAGAGTCGAGTCTTCCTTCCTTGTATTATCCTGCTGCTTGCTGTGAATTTCTCTTTTGACATGTGAAATGCAGCGCTTGTAATTTTTTGTATCTACTTCTGTCGTGAATAAGGGCAGGAACTCATCTGACTCACCACCACCTGTCACAGAGGGCAATGCCGGGCATATGTTTGGTGCTCAGGGAATGTGTGTAGAAGGAGTAAGTGAACAGCTGATCCTGGTACAGTCATCTTTTCCAGAGATGGACCAGAATACCCAGATGGCTCTTCATCTGAGTGGATACGTCTGTTTCTTCCTCTGTACAGGGACAAATGTGCTGAGAACATTTAGTTTAACTAAGCAAGTATTTTCCAAAGGTTGGCTACATAGCAGGCACTGTGCTAGGTACTGGAGGGAGAAGGAGGAGCAGGATGTCCTTGTAGGAAATGACTGGTCACCTTCCTGTTTTCCCCAGCCGGCCCTCCATGGTCAAGGGCATTCAGGGTCAGTTCATATAGAGCATCCAGCTGCTTTCCAAATTTAACCCTGATCCTGGGGCATAAGTAAGCCAAAGAGCGATTGTCTAGTGAATTAATAAAAGGGTGACAGTCACTCAGGCAATGAAATGCAGACATTAGTCTACACAGGCTGGCGGACAGATGTGTCCAGACCTGACATCCACCGGGAGTCCTCTGTAATAATCATGCACACACAGGACCAAGTCATTTCTCTTTCTTTTAGCACTTTCTTGCTGTCATCAGAGTGAAAGGAGGTAGAGAGAAGAAAAAAGAGGAAGGCTACTAGAATGTTAGAGAATTCAATTTGCGACACGCTTAACCAGTAAAATTGGCAGGTGCTGGAGAGCTTAAATGGCAGTTGAGCCCTTGTCTATGTTTTTTGAAGTAAAACTACCAACTTTATTTTCCACTGACCCAATGTTCAAGATTCTTTTTTGACCAAAGTTGTCAGAATGTGCACTGTCCAACGTGGTAGCCACTCCACGCAAGTGGCTCTTGGGTGCTTGATCGTGACTAAAGTAACATGTTGAAAATAGTGTTTTAGATAATAATCAGTATTGAATTTGATGAAATATATTATTCAAATAAATATACAATCATTTCTTTTTTGACCTTTTTTAACTCGGCTACTAGAAACTTATCAGCTGCATTGGTGGCTGAGGCTGTCTTCTTCTGGAGAGCACAGGTCTAGACCCCTCAGTTCGCCCTCTGACGCTCGGTTAGCAGCAACCACTCGAGTCATCCCTCTGCCCTGCCCAGCCTCTCCCTTAGCCAGAGCCCCTGGTGTGCTCCACGCCACTGGTCTCTGCTGGCCTTTGCAGAGTGTGGTGATCCCCATAAGATCCCTCAGAGCCAGCCTGTCCCTCTCCTGATAACATCGGCAAGAGTTCCCACCTGAAGGGCAATTGCCCAGCAATCTCGGGCTGGCCACAGCAAGAGCGGAGGACAAAGGGCTTGTTGATGGAGTGTTCCACCCTTCAGGAAGGTCGATCCCAATCCAGCCTTTCTCCCTCTCCTCCGTGCCTGCCCCTAGCAGACCTCCACTCCCTGCCAGTGCCTCCCCAGGAAGACCCCTCCTTTCTGGGCCTGCCCCGCTTCCTGCAGGACAGAGATCTGGCAGACAAGGGGCAATGGCTGGCACAGAGTGGCCCCTGCCCCAGGAGAACACCTTGGAGGAGCTCCTCACGCTGGCCTTCACCTACAGCGGCTGGCCAGGGCGGCTGGCTTGGGTAAAGGCCAGTGGGGTGAAGACACGTCCTGTGCCTCATTTTTCTGGACAAAGCAGGGCAGGGTGTGGCAGGACTTCCTATGTGCTCCCTGTCTCTCGGTCTTGAGGATGGCTCGGATTCTCCTGTCTTCTCAACCCATGGACCAGGCGTCCCGCCCAGTGGTGGCCCTGGGACTCTGGACCTGGTGCTCATTCGCCCAGCCCCAGTGCCAGCACCAGGCCACGGCTTCTCGGCAGCTGCCAGGTCTGCATTTTCTGCTTTGGTGCCCTCTATCGAGAGTCATTGTCACCCATGTGCTGTGGCAGGGACCCCGGGAAGGACGTGTGGTGTGAAGCTCAGAGTCCTAACTGGGGTTATCTGAGTCCACTCTCCTGCCCTGTGTCTGGTTTCCTAGCTGGAGGTCCTGAGAGAAGGGCCAAAGCCATTTCTAGGTCCTGTGGGCCTGTCCAACGTGACCCTGGGGCCGGGGACAGTCGGCTGGCCTCGAGGCCTGGCTTGCTGGGATGCGTTCCTCTCTGAGATTCGCCAGCTTGACTTCGTCCTGCATTTCCTTTCTTGTTCAGTGGGAGGTCCTCACATGCTCGTTCCACGAACCCACTGTAAACACTACTAGCAGGCCTCGTCTGCCCACAGCCTCCCAGCCGAGGCCAGAAGCCCGGCCTGTCCTACACCCCAGGGTGGAGCCTGCCTGGGAAGATGCTCAGGGAGGTGTGTGCCTTGAGTGACAGCTGGGTCCTTAAGCAAAGAGCCCCATCTGTTAGGGAGGGGAGCCACCCTGCCCAGCAGGCCAATCCCAGCCGTGAGGCCCTCACCCAGCCCTTCCTCATGCCCCAGGTTCCGGCCTCAGTGGCTATGTCCCCTACACAGCTGATTTAGCTCAAGCCTTGGCCACCTCCCCCCTTCTGAATTGTCCCCCCCCCGAATTCCTGGCATGCCCGTCTTTCAGGGTCCCGGGTCGTGTGTCACCTCCACAAGTCCCGTGGCCCTCCACCTGAGCTTCTTTGGAACCTGCACATGCCTCTGTGAAAGGCCAGTTCTGTCCCAAAGCTCTGCTGTAATCTCCTCTCCCTCACCAGAAGGACACTCCTGCGAGGCTGTCGACTTCCAGGACCTGGGGTAGCAGGAAAGGACGCCTCCCGGCATCCTTCCACCCAGCCGCAGCACTGAACGAGGTCAGGGGCAAGAGGTCGGGGCGCAGACACGGCTGGGTCAGTCACCGTGAAGGACAGCTCTCCCCCAGATTGGGGAGGGACTGTGGCCCCACCAGGAGGGGAGAGGGCGGAGGCCGCAGGCTTCCAGGCTTCCAGAAGACCCAGGAGAAGCCCGTCCAGGTGTGCCAGAGGTGGGGGGGCGCTGCACGTGAAGACCTTGGGGTGACTGCGGCTGACCCCGCACGGCCCCTCCGACCCCTTCCCTGCCCAAGCCGCCCCGCCCCCACCAGCCAGGAGGGAAAGGGACACAGGCCCCCCGGCCCCCAGGGACAGCGAAGACAGCCCCCGAATCTGCCCTGATGTCAGGGATGAACGAACGTGTGGATCCGCCGCAGGTCGGCTCAGTGGTCTATGTTGTGCCTAACGGCTCTTCAGTGTCTGGAGTTTTAGGGGGACAACAGTGTCATTTCCCAAGATTGGAGCGAACCGGCAAATATCACAAGGGAATTGGCCAAACGGAGATTGCTCCTCTAAAGGTCAGATTTGCTGGTGAATGGCCAGGACAGCTTGGCTCTTGGGCGGCTGGGATCCTGGGGCGGCCCGGCCAGCACCCGCTCCTCTTCCCATGGGCAGAGTGGCCAGAGCCTTCTCTCGGCAAGCCTCCTCCTGAAAGTGGGAGGCCAGAAGAGTGGAGGCACCACCGTCACACCCCTGAAGGGCTGGCGTTGCGAGGACCTCTGTTCATGGTGAGTTCAGCTCCACAGCCCTCCCGACTGCCCTGACCCTCCTCTGGAACTGTCAGAATCCTCCTCTGCTGAGGCTCGCCCGTGGCGGAAGGGGGCGGGCCAGGTGCGGCGGGGGTCTTTGAATCCGCAGTGTGGGAGGGCTGCAGGAAGCCGTCTTCATGTTGCAGGACCTGAGAAGCCCCCGCCCCTTGCTCCCAGCCTAGGGGCCCCTTGCACCCTCCTGCAACCACGCCCAGGCTGAGCCACGCTGGGGCTGGGCACTGCGACGAAGGACACCCGGCCAGCCATGCAGTGACCTCTGGCAGGCCTGTGGGCACGTGTGCTGTAAGTGAGCTCTGCACGCACACCGGTGCATTCGGTATGTGTGTGTGAACACTGGTGGGAACCTGGCTGGGGCCGCGGGTGCCCGCCATGAACAGAACTGCCCACTCCTTCTCCTTCAAGAGGCGTCTGGGGAACTTCCAGGTGGGCTGCTGTTGACAGATGCGCAGCTGGAGAAGTTCACTGAGGTGGGGCAAGAAAACCAACCAACTGCCTGGCAGCCTTTCCTTTAGGGACAGGGAACCCAGCTTGAAGTCCGAGCCTTTCCAGCCTCCAGCCTCCCAGCCTGGCTGACTCCCCTGGCCTGGAACACATCGTCTGGCCTTCCGCTCTTTACTGAGGGGCGTGAGGGCCCACGTGTGCGCAGAGAACTCCCTACGGGCTCCGACTGCATGAATTAAGACCAGGCTGTGAGTCAAAGAAACACAGAACCCGGAGGCTAAAGAGAGAAGTTTATTCTCACGTTCATAAGCCAAGACAGCTCGGGCTGCAACGGCGGCCGGCCTGGGTCCCTCGGCAAGCCAGACCCCCTCCACCTTGCCGTTCCCCGTGTGCGGCTCCAAGACCTGTTCACCTCCTGTCCTCACACAGATGTGCCAGCTCTGGGCATCACACCTGCGTTCCATCCAGGAAGAAGGACGGGACAGAAGAGAAGGGCACATGCCAGCTGCCCCTGAAGGGAGGTGGCCACCTGATTCTCGGGGCACCTCTGCCTGTCCCCAGGGAGCAGAGCTGCACAGGGCCCTGGGAAGGGCAGGCTTTGTCCCCGCACCCTTGTGCCAGGTAGAAAGGCAAGCCGTTGTTGAGGGAGCACAGTGTGGAGGGCCAGCAGCCCAGCCGCGCCTGGATGCAGGTGTCTTCCATCCCGATCAGGGCATTTCTGGCCACACGCTCTTGCCACCAACACCTTCTGCATTAGCCTCTGCTTGAGCCTCACATTCCACCAAGAGTCAACCCACCATCCCAACCAGAGCAGCCCTCTGCTCACAGGAATAGGCCTGGTGTCCAGTCCTTGTCCACTTGAGCTCCTCGGCCTAGAAGGTCCTCCCTCCTCTCCACCTCCTGACCCCTACCCAGCAATGGAGGTGAGGTCAAGCCCACCTTCCTCTGTCCCTGCTGCCATCAGCCTCTTCTGGACTCTGCAGGACACATTGACAGGTAGTGGACATGGGCAGGTGTGTTCAGGCCACACACCTGTCTTTTCTCTGCAACCAGGACGTGGGTTTCTTGGGTGGAGGACAGAAAACACGACTCCTCTGTCCTCTCATAGTTCCTGGGCATGCATGGCTTCCACGTGCCTTGCCACTTAGGAGTCAGGGTTGGGAAAAAGGAGAGACCAAATGCCAGGAGAGAGGGTTCTGAAACTCCGCTCTGACCCTCGCTCACTCCACAGCCTGGGTGAGGAGCTCAACTTCCCTGAGCTTCAAGCTTCTCATCTCTAAGAAGGAGAACCTGTCTAACCTAATCCAGGGGCTGGTATGAGAACATCACGCACACACATGCACACACGCACACACACATGCACACACGCTCAAACATGCACACACATGCACACACACGCATGCACACACGCACACGCATACACACACACATGCACACACGCTCACACATGCACACACGCTCAAACATGCACACACATGCACACACGCACACACGCACATGCCCTCTGCTCAATGCTCAACACCACAAAAACTGTAGCTGTGTGGCTTCTCACGGTTTCTTGACTCAAGTGAAAGAAACCCACAGGTCAAAGAGTACCTGGAGGCTCAGCTTGGAAACAGGGGTGCAGGACAGCCCCAGGATCTGGCCCTGGAACTGCCTGGCCCTCCCACCCGTGCACCCCTGGGAATGACCCTCCACAGCCATGTCTCCAGCTGCACTCCTCCCTCCGTGTCTGGGAGAGAGGTGTCGAGCTTTGGTTATGTGCCCTGGGCCCTGGGGGGGCAGCATCCCAGGTCACCCTGATGGGCAGTCCTACCGAGACACATGTAGAGAAAGGTCAGGATAAAGCTGGTGGCCCTGTCAGAGCAGGCTGAATGAGCTGTGGCCAGACGCAGCTGTGCCCCGCAGGATTGGCAGGAGGGCGCTGCCTGGGTGGCGGCCCCCCCTGATTCTGAGGATAATATGCACCTGAGATCCTAAGGCTGCCCTGGACCACTGCGCTGCAGGGAACCCCTCGGGAGCGTCAGCCCGTCACTCTCCACCCTCACCGAGGGCTGGGACGCTGCCTCTGTGGCTCTAGGGCCGGCAGGTTAAGTCTCTGCAGAGTGTTCTCCAGGCAGTGACAGCAGAATCCCAGCAACAGCGAGAGGCGCCAGTCCCGTGCGATCCAATCGGGACCCTTCCTCCCCGAGGCGTCCCAAGGAGGCACTATTCAGGGAGCCCTGCTCCCCGGCCGCCCTGCTGTGCCCTGGAGCAGCCCTGAGAAGGCCTCCCGTTTATATCTGGTCACAACAGCCAGCAGATAAGACAGACAAGAGCCAATGGTCCCATTTTAGAGATGAAGAGGGGCAGGCCAGGGCCTGGCTTCACAGCACACATGGAGGGACGTCACAAGTGACACGCTCCTGGAGCCCAGGTGGCCTCCCATCCCCCAGGCACCCCTATGCGGGCAGAGGCTGCACTTTGAGGCAGGTGGTGTCAGGGCCTTCCTGATATGAGCTCGATGCACGACAGGAACAAAGGGACTCAGGGAAACCACGTGTTAATCTGGTTGTGATTGGGTTGTTCTTGCCAGGAGTCTTGCATAGCTAAATCCTAATAGTTTGCACCTCAGGTTGAAGTGGTAGAGAAAGAGAGGGCGAGGGGAAGGGAGGGAAGGACTGGGGAGAGAGCCGACGGAGCGGCTGATGCCCTGCAGGTCGGGCGCATGTTCTGCTTCTGGGCTTGGAGCTGACCCACTCACTCCATTCTCCTTCCCTTTGGCTGTCACGGGGGCTCACAGCTCTCCAGGACAGCTCAGCCCCACCTTGGCCCCCGGCTCTCTACTCTCAGGCCGGCCCTCACACCTCCCCAACAGGCCCCAGGAGGAAGGAGAGGGCCAGTGGCTGGAGAGCTGCCCGGCCTGAGCTCTTCTCCCAGGCTCTGAGTCCTTGACGTGATTCATAACTGGGATTGGCCTGCAGGGTTTTCAGTGGCCGAGGTGAAAGATCCGCATGACTTGAAACAAGTACCCACCCTGGCTCAGGCTGGGCGAGACCCACAGAGATTTCAGACACTGGTGACAGAGACGAGTGGCCTCCTCGGCTCAGGGGAGCCAGGGCCTCCTTGTCTTTACCCATGATCTGAGATGTCCATTCACCTGGTCAGTGATCACACCTGAGAAAGGCTTGCCCCACAGCACACCCCAGGGCAGGGCTGGTGCTCCCCAGGGCTCGTCCCCTGTCCTCTGAGGGAGGAGCAGGACCACCCTTGCTCCCACAAAGAACCAGCTCAGGGAAAGAAGCAGCTGGCCCAGGGCCACACAGCACACAGGTGGAGGAGCGGGGCTTAGATCTAGATGTGTCCACTCGGGGTTCAAAGGGAAAGGAGAGAAGGAGCAGGCATCAGTCCGCAGGCAGAGCTTGGGAGGCCTGCATAATGCTCACAGGCCGACATCTCTACCGCGTCTGAGCATTGTAAAGTCTGGGGTCCAGTTGCGGCAGTGGGGGGCACCAGCTCAATCCCCATAGACACCTGACACAGTGCCGCAGGCTCCTCAGAAGGCCAGGCTGGTGGTCCTGAAGGACAAGCAGGTGTCTGTGAGCAAATGTTCACCCCGAGGTCCTGGCAGTGGAGCCAGGAGCTGAGGCCAGCCGGGTGGGGTGAGAAACAGGCTGGCCCATGGCTCTCCTGCTGGCCAGGCCTGTGACTCATCGCTCTCCTGCCGGCCTGGTCCATGACTCATGGCTCTCCGCCCAAGCCTCCAGCAACGGCTGGTGAGCCCACGGGAATGACAGTTTGCACAACTGAAGGTGGTGAGAAAACAGAAACCGGCACCCCTTGGCACGTGCCTGCTGGTCTTGCCTGCCTACGGGCCCTCGCCCATTAGCTACACTGAAGATGACGGGGACTCTGCCCTCCTGTCCCAGCGAGGTGTCTGCCTCCAGCCCTGGGTGAGAAGGCTGCCCAAGACGCCACCCTGATAGCCATGCAAACGTTCTCATGGCAGGAAGTGCCAAGGGCTCCGTGCCAGTGAGTTTCACGTGGAGGTGGAAGACCACCGCGCCTGCAGCGTCTGCAAGGGCTGCGCCCTCGCCGCAGGGAGCTGAGGCCTTCCCCAGGCTTTGCTGTCTGTCCCTTTTGTTCACTTAAAGCTTCACCCACGGCTCACCCCCCGTGGCCCCGCGGACAGCACCCGGGGCTCCCCAGCCACCCACCCTGGAATGAACACAGCTCATTGGTAAGAGGTCTTTAATTTCACCCTGGCCAGTAAGGAGTGGAGGTGGACCATGTTCACGCACATGGTGTCTGCCAGGTCCTCCACTGAGCTTCACTCAGAAAGCTTGGGCTGTCCAGCGTCTGCGTGATCCTGCTGGTCACACTGGTGTGGCTTTCTTGGTGGTTTGCATAAATCATACACAAGGGCACAAAAACGGCAGAACACAGACTCTACCTTAAGGGACATGTTCCCTCCGGCTCACAGTAAAGGGACCTGTGGCCGCGTGAGGCTCCAGCAATGCCCCCACGTGGCAGCACGTCTGGTACAGCCCCTCAGAGGAGTCCAGGCTGTCCCTCTGTCCTGCCCACTCACTCTGGTTCCCAGAAGCCCTCCCAGCACAGAAGCCCCATCCTAGCACCTGTGGGAGACCAGGGAGCGATGGTCCCTGTGTGCATGGCTGCTGCGTCTGATGCGCTCAGGGCCAGACCCGCGGGCTGGCAGAGCCCCGGGTTCCACTGGTCCTCCGGCCTTGGAGAGCTCCACAGGCCGTACAGGAACGGGACGTGGACAACAGGGAATGCTGACGATGCTTCTGCCAAGGCTTCCCGGGCCCCACAGTCTGTCACATATCCTTCTCTCTCTTTTGCAATGACCGTAAAAAGTAGGAAGCAGGCCCGCAGGTCATGGCCGGTCAGCCCCTGCTCTGGAACACCACATGCCTGCTCCAACCCCTGGGTAGGCCTCGCCCACTGAAGAACTCCAGCCTCCTCCTGAGCTGCCGGCTCTGCCAGCACAGCTTCACGGAGGACGGCAGGCCCAGGGGCCCTCAGCTGTGCAGAGGCCGTCCTGCCTGCAGCCCCAGGCAGCCTGAGGGCCAAATGGGTGATCCGTTTCTATTTTAAACAAACCCCAGGTCTTGGTCACAGCCCTACTCTGTGTCCTGGGGTGGGACTTCAGTGTCCCCAGGGGTGTAGGTCCACGCTGTCAGCCTCACCCCACACTTGTGAAAGCTGAGGCTCCCCAACAACCCAGTGCCATGTCAGGATTTGAAGGGAATCCCAAGGGTCTAGCCACGTTTTCTAAGAACATGATCAGAGATGGTTCTGTCCTACCCAAGCCCAGTGATTGAGCCCCAAAGAGCAGGACTCCTCTGGAGAGGGCTGCCCACACAGATCTGCTTTCCAGGCCACGGATGCTCTGGAACAGATGCGCTCCGGCACCACAGGGCAGGGAGCAGCCGCCTCTCCACCCTGCCAACAAGTCTCTTCAAACTAAAAATAAAGTTTATAAAAAGTAAATTATCTCATTTTATAACTTAAGTGCATCAAGCATTTCCTTAAATATAGTTCACACTGAAAATAAAGTTACTTTTGCTGTACAGTTGGAGTCTGTTATAATTAGGGATAAACTTTGATGACAAGGTACGAAAGGTCACGCAGTCACGCACACAGCTGTCTGTCTGTCTGTCCGTGGGTGTGTAGATAGACAGATATATGCACCTCTTCACGAGAGCTTCCCAAAATGGTGGGAAGTTGTTAGGAGTCCCTAGGTGTCTAATTTGCATGAGTGTCTATATTAAAGTCCCTGTCCTTAATGTTGAGCACATCTTCCTATCTACTCCTAAGACTCTTACTAGAAACATTGAACTAGGCAATCCATAACACACTCAGTCTTTGGAAATGCCGAGCTACGCCAAATCATTGTACAACAGCATCCCACACACCTCCCTCCCCAGCCCACCTCTCCCCTGGCCTCCCTGTCCTAAAGCCAGCTGCCCCTCACAGAATATGGTTGCTTCATATGGGAGCCTAGCCACAGACGCTGGGAACTCAAGAGGTGAAGTATGAATTCTGCATCGAGTACAGGTGGTCAATGGGGTTGCCCACTCTGGACTGCAGGGGCCCGGATTCTGAGGTTGCTAGGAAACAGTCACCCAGGTTACTAAGGGAAGTATCGTCACTATCCAGGTCATGGAACAGGGGCTCAGCACCTGAAATGGAGAGGAAACACAGACATGAGGGTCTGGGAGAGAGACTTGCTTCAGTGCTAGGAAATCCAGCCAAATGCACATCCCCCGTGACTCTTCACTGGTGGAGGGAAGGCAGGCCCTGGGGACAGTGACAGAGAGAAGGGGGAGAGGCCTATTCCAGGGGTCTACAACCTCACTAGGGGTCTCCTGTCCAAAGTGCAACAGGTATAAACATAAACCAGAACGTGATGGTGCTAAAATGGAGCAAGCACAGGAAAGAAAAGCATGTGTGGACGGCAGGTATGGTGTGGGGTGGGCAGGATCCCACAGATTCTAGGCCAGGGATCCTGCAGAGGATGGGCCAGGGACCCTGCAGAGGATGGGCCAGGGTCCTGCAGAGGATGGACCAGGGTCCTGCAGAGGATGAGCCAGGGACACTGCAGAGGATGGGACAGGGGCCCTGCAGAGGATGGGCCAGGGACACTGCAGAGGATGCACCAGGATCCTGCAGAGGATGGATCAGGGTCCTGCAGAGGATGGGCCAGGGTCCTACAGAGGATGGACCAGGGTCCTGAGAGGATGGATCAGGGACCTTGCAGAGGATGGACCAGGGACCCTGCAGAGGATGGTCCAGGGTCCTGCAGAGGATGGATCAGGGACCCTGCAGAGGATGGACCAGGGATCCTGCAGAGGATGGACCAGGGACCCTGCAGAGGATGGATCAGGGACCCTGCAGAGGATGGTCCAGGGATCCTGCAGAGGATGGACCAGGGTCCCTGCAGAGGATGGACCAGGGTCCCTGCAGAGGATGGATCAGGGACCCTGCAGAAGATGGTCCAGGGACACTGCAGAGGATGGATCAGGGACCCTGCAGAGGATGGACCAGGGTCCTGCAGAGGACAGGCCAGGGACACTGCAGAGGATGGACCAGGGACCCTGCAGAGGATGGGCCAGGGTCCTACAGAGGATGGGCCAGGGTCCTGAGAGGATGGATCAGGGACCTTGCAGAGGATGGACCAGGGACCCTGCAGAGGATGGACCAGGGTCCCTGCAGAGGATGGTCCAGGGACACTGCAGAGGATGGATCAGGGACCCTGCAGAGGATGGACCAGGGTCCTGCAGAGGACGGGCCAGGGACACTGCAGACGATGGGCAAGGGACACTGCAGACGATGGACCAGGGACCCTGCATTGTTTGGGCCATAGGTCCTGAAGAGGCTGGGCCAGGGGCCTGAGGACTTGGCCTCAGAAGCGGCTCTTGAGAGTCTGATGGGAACCCAGGGCAACCTTTGCCCTTCAAACAGCTCGCGCAGGCTGAGCGCCCTCTGTCTCCCCATCTGCAGTGTGCGGGACAGGGAGGGTGGGGTGCACCTTGACTGGAATCCAGGGGGCCTCCTTGTGGGACTGCTGAGGGACGACAGCAGCTGGGGGGAGGCTGGGAGCTTCGCTTGCACCTGATTAAACAGGTGGAAACAGCCCCCCTCACGAGGGTCACCAAGGGGCCTTCTGTAACGCAGCCCGAGACTCTGCAGTGGAGACCCCGACACCAAGGCCTCTGTCTGCTTCCCACAGCCTGGAGTGGGGAAGGCCCCTGTGACGTGCCCGCTGAAGGATGGGCATCAGGGACAAAGGCATGTGTGTCCACAGAGCTGTGCGTGAGTGAGGTCGGCCCAGAAGGGCCTGCAGGTCCAGACCTGGTCTGCGCTTGCTGACGTGTGATGGGCAGAGTAGGGTGGCTTTAGCAAGAGGAGTTCTGTGAGGTCGAGGGGCACTGGGGACTGACCCAGGGCACTTGACCACGGAGCCACATCCCCCGCTCTTGTATTCTTCATTTAGAGACAGGGCCTCACTGACTTGCTTAGGTCCTCACTAAGTTGCTGAGGCTGGCCTCAAACTTGCAATCCTCCTGCCTCAGCCTCCTGAGCCACTGGGATTACAGGCCTATGCCACCACACCTGGCACTTATTTTTCAAGTAAGGGGGAAATGTGGACAAAATCTTTGTTAGGCTTTTGTCTTTGATACTTCTTTTTGGAAGGCTTGCTGACTAAAACTACCTCTCAGCTATCAGGGTAACTCATCACCAGTGATTCCATCCATAGAACAATGCATTGTGCTCCTCGTGGGCGCTACAAGTGTCCCGTGGTCAGCCCCGAGGCTGAGCTTCAGCTGTGCGTCTCTGTGCTCCCCACCCCAGGGCTCCTCAGGGACTGGCTTACAGAGAAGGCGGGGCAGGACTCGGGGGAGCTAGCGAGGAAGCCTCGGAACTCTGAGGCGCACGTCCCTGGTGAGCACACAGGACCCTGCCCCACGGCCCCCAGGAGCTGATTCTCAGGGGACTCTACCCTGCTTCGTGGGACACTTGTCCTGCTGGGGAGCCACAGTGAGTGTCTGGGTGCGACCAGGGGGAACAGAGGCCACAGCAGGGTGGGAGGCCCACGGGCTCAAGTCCTCCTACCGTAAGGATGCATGTGATCGCCAGGCATCTGGGGCGGGGTGAGGCCCTGCCGGAAGGGGTCGGAGCTGTAGACGCTCTGCTCGATGGCCAGGAGCTGCTGAGGGGTGGGCAGAGCCGTGTAGGGGTTCATGATTCCGTCCATGCCGGCGCTCCCGCTGCCGTTCGTCTGAGCTGCTGGACAAAGACAGCAGCAGGTCACCCTCGTTTTGCAGCCCAGAGCCCCACACCGGACGGCACGCCCCTCACTACCACATGCCGTGCTGTGGGCATGCTGTCCAGGACGGCTCCAGGCAGACACCACCAGGACTCGCAGGACCTTTGGGAGCCACACACTAGCGGACCACTCAGAGTGGGAGTGGCTGCAGAAGGCGCAAACGCCAGGTCTGGGAATCACGGAGGCCACCTGCAGCTGCGACCCGGACCTGCGAGACGGTGGCAGAGCTTCATGAGGGCCTAGTCCCTCATTCACAAGAGGGAAGGAGGTGGGCGGACATAAGTGGCTCTAGCCTGTGCCCAACTTGGAGGACGGGGATGGGGTGGCGGCTGGGCAGTTGAAATTTGAGACACCCTTTAAAAATGGCATTTAAGCAAAGGGTTGGATCCTGCACACAGGATCTGAGGATCCACCCATTACAAAACCATCCGTCCATGGGAGTCAAGACCTGGGCCGGCGGACCTCAGGGGCTGATGGGAAGATTCCATGAGACCGTACGTGCCTTGGGGCCACAGCCTCCTGCGCTGGGGCACAGAAGTCTCACCCCTCAGCCCTGTAGGAAAGGACCCCACCTTCCAGCCTCTGCTTCCCGAGTCTCCCCAGGAGCTGCCCCAGAGCTCCTTAAACACCGTGCAAGGATCAGAGTCTGTGTGCTCCTAATGCCTCAGCCAGCACCTTCTCCCCTTGAGCCTGTCGCCTAGATGGGACCAACCTACATTACTCCAGGCCCTCAGAAAACTGTAGGATCCTGAGAGACAGAGCCGGCAGGTACCATTTCCCCACCTGGGCATGCACAGTCCCAGGCGTGAGGAGACGGAACCGCAGGTCCCAGGTCTGCTGGCACTGGGGCAAGGGCTGAAGCAAGTCTCGCTCCTCGCCGGCTCACTGCCCACCCTTCCAGCAGCCCTGCCCCGGGCAGCCCTTTTCTCTATTAGCATCTCTCACTGTTAAGTGAGCACTAGGGGAACTCTTGTCTGTAAGAGCCAAGTTAGGATCAAACCTAGGCTGGACATCGAGCCTAGCTCAGGGTCTAAGCAAGGAAAAGAAGCAATGCCTGCTGCCAGGCCTTCAAGACGCAGTCCACAGGCCCCAGCAGTGGCCCCACCTGAGAGCTGCTAAAAACGCAGTCTCAGGACCACCCAGCCCTTCCCTGCAAATGGGAACCTGCACTTGACCAGGATTGCGGGTGGCCTGTGCACACACCAAAGTGTGAGCAGCCCAGTCCAAGGCACGGGTGTCCAAGGAACCCTGACAGGTGCCGAGTCGGGCGGCATGTCCTTCGTGGTTCTAACGCAAATTCTCCACGCTTTTCCCCTAGCTCTGCCTTGGGCAGACACTCAGGCACTCCGTCCACCCGCCTCCCAACTCCTCACACCTCCCCTAGTTAAATAAAAAAAAAAGGGAAGGGCACGTCCAGCGTGGGGTCTGTTGGAACGCCCCGCCCAGCGGAGCGCGGTCAGCGCTGCTCCTGACCCGGCTTGTCCCGCACCCACGCCAGACCCTGCTCAGACGTGCAGAGCCTTCGTCTGCCATCCGAGAGGGGACAGTAGCCGCTGCTCACTGCGGGGTTTGATGGATCGCCGTCATTTTACATTATTTTGTAGGGGTTGCCAAGGTTTGGAAATTAAGTCCCCTCTGGAGGCCAGAGGCTTGGTCCCCAGCCTGTGGCACTGTGGGAGATGGAGGAGCTTTGGGAGGGGGGCCTCTGCCACACACTCCACCGGTGTGCCACACACGGACCCCAAAGACAACAGCCCCAATGTGAACGGACGCCCTGCCCCAAATAAATCTTCCCTCCTTCAAGTGGATCGTCCCAGTCACCTGTCACAGGATGAGCCAGGGGCGTCTTCTATGAAACTGGCCAGCCCAGGAGGAGGACTGGAGAGGAGCAGCAGGACAGGCCTCCCTCTGCACGTGACCTGACAGGCCCGGTGGCTCTGCTCTGCGCTGGGCCAGAGCCTCCCTGTCCGCAGCTCTGGATGTGCGGCTTGGCCCACATGCTCCCACTGGCTGCTCCTGGCTCACCCGAGGGGCTGGGCTCTGCCGAGTGCCCGCCCTTCATCCCTCGGGGAGCCAGGCAGGGGCCGGCCTGCGGCCGCCAGCACTTACCAGAGCTCAGCCTCTGTGTGTTCTGCTGGTCCTGCTGCTGCTGCTGCTGCCGCCTGGCCAGCTTCTTCATCTGTCAGGAGAGAGGGCCACTTCAGGTGCTGGCCACGACGGGTCGCACGCAAGGGGCCAGGGAAGGGGCTCAGCTCTGCTGAGAGGCGGTACGTGGAGCCAGGTTGAGGAAGAGCACCCGAGACCCTCACAGTGAAGGGGAGGACGCGCGCCCCACAGGCACAGGGACTCCCTCTCGGCAAGTGCCACAAGGTGACCTGGAGGAGCCAAGAGACTGTTCTCCCCGACCTGCCACCTTGTGTTTGAGACCTACCCAGAGCCTCGGGCTAAGGAACTTGAACCCCACATTTCTCAAACTGCATTCTGTGGAACAGTGGAACACTGGAGCTCCATAAGACGTCAACACATGGGTTTAGCGTGTGTGTGTGCATGTGTGTGAGCATGTGTGTGTGTCTGTAGGAAACACTGGGTTTTAAAAGAAACCGCTTTACTGCAAGGTTCCTCAGAGGTTCAAAGTGTCCCGTGGGTGCAGGGGTCCCTGCTCCGTGGAGTCCGTTCTGATGACTGAGCCCATCCCTAGCCCCTCTGAGGAATTCAGCTGCGGGAACTCTCCCCCAGCCTTTCTCCAGCAAATGAGGAGGCAGCATGCATCGCCCTCTGCAGACCAGGGAAGCAGGCAGGACTCAGGCACTTGCAGGGGTAGGAAGAGCACAGGCAGAAATTCCAGAACAGCCAATGACGGGGCAGCAGGCTGGCAGGCCAGGAGGACAGGGTGGCAGTATGGGCTGAGCTGGTAAGGGGAGAGGGCCGCCCACGATCTCACGCCACCATGCCAACGTGCCATCTTGTGCCAGTCATCTGAGTATTTTTGGGTTTCTCTTTCAATTACTTAAAAAAAAAAATGGTATCCAGAGTACACAGGTATAAATTTAAAAATAAATGTAAATTAAAGAATATGGCTTAACCCCAAGACCTGGATTGGTACCAATGGCTGGCAGATTCAAAGGCACGGCCACTAGGAAAAGGAAGACGTGACACTAAACCAGATGCCTCGGTCTGCCCTTGTGCTGCGCTGCTGTGGCCAAAGCCCTGTGACAGCAGGGTTGGTACTGGAGAGAGCTGCTCTCCAGGGCGCTCGGGACAGCGCCCGAGGCCAGAGCAGCGCCCCCGGCTCCCGCCTCAGTAAGGAGCAACCCAGAAGCAAGGAGCCCTTACCTTAGCTCTCTGGTTCTGGAACCACACCTGCACCACACGGACACTCAGCCCAGTCTCTGCGGCCAGCGTCTCCCTCACCTGGAAGAAGTGACCGTTATTCTTGTAGAACCATTGGCATTTCAGGTAGGAGGCAGAACGCTTCCTGTGCAGCCATGGGGAGGCCAACGGGCTCATCTGTGCAGAGGCTGGAGGCCAATTCATGCTTAGCAGAAGCCCAGGGCAAGAAGAGGCTTCCTTCCAGGCAGAAAGGAAGTCCAGGGGAACAAAGCCCCCACAGGCCAGGCGCCGAAAGCCTGTCCCCAGAGCAGCAGTGTCCAGACCGAGGTGGGGCTTTGGGACGGACAGGACCACCAGGGCTCCGACCTCATGGGTGGACCAGTCCCTGGTGACTGAATGGACCACTGGACAGGGACCTGGGGGGAAGGGCCGGTCCTTGTGGGTCCTTGTGGGACTCGATCTTGCCACCACCTCTGTTCTCACTCTGCTTCCCAGGTGGGTGGCCTCTGCTGCACACTCCCACCATGACGCTCGGCCTCGGCTCAGGCCCACAGCAGTGGTGCCAGCGCACCCTGCGTGAGCCGAAGCGAACTGCCCCTCCTTTAAGTCGCTGTGTCGAGGAATTGGGTCACAGTGACAGAGAGCTGGCCAAGAGCGCCCACCATGAACACCTACACACTCCTCCAGGCTCCTCCCTGGAATCAGCCCTCGGTGTCCCTTGGACACTAGAAAGGCCCTTGCTGCCGCTGCAGGCCCACTGGAGGAGGACGGGTGCCCCCTTCTCCTGCCCACACCCTTGGCCCCAAGCATTCCACTTTGCCCCTCTACCTCAAGAGACTTTGGGGTTCCGCACTGTTATCCTGAGTGAGCCCTTCCCAGAGAGAAAGAGACCGAAGAGAGGGGCCATCTGGAGCCTGGCAGGGCCAGTGGGCAGCCCTGGTGTGGGCACATGCACTGGTGCCAGGTGGGGACAAGGATGATGAGGTCCAGATAATAAAGAGATGTATTTAAACATCTGCCAGCCAGTCAGCTGCTCGCGGCCCGGGGCTGGCAAGATGGCAGGAGAGGAAGGGCCAATGAAGCAGATGTGCAGAGAAGCCTGAGAGACTCCAGGAGGATGGGACTGAGGAGCCCTGAGCAGGTGGGCAGACCGCAGGCGGGACTGGAGAGCCCTGAGCAGGCGGGCAGACCGCGGGCCGGGCCTGGGAAGTGCCTCACCCTACTCATGCCGCTGGGCTGGGCTGAGCTTGGGGAGGATCAGGCCAGACTTTCCAGGCACACCCTCCTGCTAAGCTGGGGCCCCTGCACCTGCTGAAACTCTACCCATCGCTCAGAGGCCCAGCTCGGCAGCCACCTGTTCCGCAAAGCCTCACCTGATTCCAGAGCGGACACCTCCGCCCTGTGCCCGCGGCCCCTTTGTGTGACCCCAGAGCTCACGCCAGGAGTTACAGTCCTGGTGCCATCACCTCCTCTCTGTCGGTCTGAAAGCTGCCCAGGAACAAGCCCCCAGCACATGGCCACACACAGGCGGGAAGCAAGCCGAGGAAGGTGACAGGTGTCCTGTGCAAGCTGACCCAGGGAGCCCCACTCTGTACCAAGGGTGGGGAAGGAAGGGCGCCTGGGTGACAGAGTGCACTATTGTGCCACCAGTTCTGACCCTGATGCCCCTGCTCTGCACCAAGGCCCAAGCCCCAGCCTCGCTTGGGCCCGTGAGGCAGAGGTCATAATGTCCTTCTCCGCCCTGGCCTCTTGCCTTCTGCCACCTTCATGAGGATATGTCCCAGGAGGCACTGCTCTGCAGCCTGGACCCTCAAACGGGAGCAGATGGAGCAGGCAGTACGTGCTTTCTGGGGTGAGGAAGACCTGGGGCTGTCTTGCCCCTACAGCGAAGGCTGAGGAACTCCAACAGGAAGGCAGACAAAGACTCTCCAACCCTTAAAGAAATGGCGTTTCCTTTATAAATTCCAAAACGAATGACTTCTCTCCTTTTGCTGAGTAAAAGAGAGTGCCCATTCAAGGCAGGCCGTTGGTCAACCACAAATGCTCAGGGACGGCCACAGCCATTGCAGCAGAGCCAGGCAACTGTCTCCGCAGCCACCTCCTTGCGCCCTCCTGTGGTGGAGGTCACCAGGTGGGCTCAGCCCCCAGCCTCCCCCGCGGGACACGCAGCCTCAGGAATGAACTTCGCCCTCTCGTAGAGTGGAGTGGCCAGCAAACCTGGGCACAGGCGCCAGGGCTGTGCTGTCCCCTCCCCTCCCTGGTGGCAGGAAACAGGGTGAGAACTGGACAGCCCTGAGGCCCAGTGATAGACAGCACAGCGCGTCGGTCTCCACCTCTCCCGGTGGACGGGGACGTAGGGGAAGATAAACACTCTCTCCTGAAGGCGAGTTTCTTCACACCAGGATCCCCGCAGCCCTACTGGTGCCAGCCCCTAACGGGCACCACAGGTGGATGTTCAAAGCCGTGGACAGCCACACAGCGCTGCGCCACTCCACAGGGACGGCCTCGCTCAGAGGAGGCCCCAGTGAGGGAACCACCAGGCCAGCCACGCGTCCTGCGTTCTCTGTGACAGCGTCCGAGTCTATGCCAAAATGTAGACTTGCTGTTCCGGTCACACTGCACAGGTGACAGCTGTGGACTGGCACCACACACGAAGGCCAGGGGCACCCACGGCACGGCTCAAGCCCTCTTGCACAGACTGGCTGACCCCCATCCCCACCACCAGGACCCCACGTGCTGACGTCCAGAGGAGCCGACGTATACAGAGAGGCGGTGCTGTCCCCGACCCTCCCTTCTGCCCGCCTGTACCTTCCTGCAGGGCTTGGAGGACACCTCGAACGAGGCCTTGAATGCTCTCCTCTGCTGGGTGGTCAGGATGGTTCTGGGGCGTTTGGGGCGCTTGTGGTCCTTGCCGTCCTCAGAGGCTCCCTTCCCCGCCCCTGGAGCCGACTTGCAAAGGCTCTCCTCCTCGTCGCTTTTGCCTGAAAGAAGCAGAAGAGGAGACAGTGGGTCCGAGAGGCCCTGCAGCGGGGCACACACCCGTCAGGACAGCCTGCGGATGCGTGCGGCAGCCCACAGCGTGGATCCAAAAGTTCGCAGGAAGAACTAAGGTGCGCACTTCCAAACCAGGCAGGAACCAGGAGGGAAGGGAGGGAGGGAGGGAAGGAGGGAGGAAAGAAGGAAGGAAGGGAGGAAGGGAAGGAAGGGAGGGAGGGAGAGAGGGAGGGAGGGAGGGAGGAAGAGCGGGAGGGAGGGAGGGAGGAAGGGAGGAAGAGGAAGAAAAGAGAACTGTAACTTGTTGGAATTAAATAAGATGATGCATGAGTCTTCAGGACTCCCTCCCTAGAACATGACAGACGCTCAATAATGACATTCGCCATTACTATTTCAACACAAAGGACGTGGTCTCAGTGGCCCGCAGCCTCGTGTCCCAGGGAGGGCTCAGCTCCAGCTCTGTGCTCCAGCACGGGTCTCTGCAGGATGCACCCGCGCCCTCAGAGTGGGTGTTGTGCGGTGCCAGTTGGAGGGTCGCGGTCGGGGGCGGGGAGGGCCAGCCGCAGAAGGAAGGCTAAGTTCTGAGGCTTGTCCAGGGTTGGGTCCTCAGTCACTGCGCTCTGCCTTGCCTAGGCCCACGCCCATTTCCAGAGAGCTGCCATCCCACCATGGACCAGAGGGAAGAGAGGAGGAGGAAGGGCACCCTAGGTCAGCCCCCTAAGTCAGCCCCCCACCCCTGAGGGAGACTGGAGGGAGGGTAAGGCTGTGTCCAGAGGGAGGAGGGCGAGGGACGGGAGAGGGGCAGGGACCTGTCCCTGGACAGCTTGCTGCACAGTGTCTCTCAGACCCTGTTCTGCCCTTCAGAACCTCACCCCTTCTTTCTCCCACCCCCATTTTGCCTTCAAGAAGCCCTGGTGTGGGGTCTCCAGACTCCATAAAATTCCAGAGTGAGTCTTTTTGTCTTTGCAGGCCTGACGGCTCTGCCTGTGGCAGAGGGCTGCCTCAGATGGCTTGAGGGCGGAGCTGTTCACCTGTAAACAGGCTGAAAGTGAATGACTCATGAGATGGATGGGGCGTCCAGCACAGAGAGAGGGGGCGTTTGCAGGAGGAGGTCACCTGTGGCGAGCAGGACCTGGCTCCAGGCCAGCGTGGGGAGCATCCTGCAGTTTGCTGACCCCTGCCCTTGACCTCTCCGACCCCGCTCTCCATCCAGGCTCACGCATCCAAGCCCCCTTCTTCAGGGTTGACCCTTGGAGTCCCTCCATGGCCCTGCCTGAGGTGTTCTTCTGGCCAATAGCACCTGTACACTCGACGGGAAACACCTCTGCCTGCATGGCCACCAAGGGGCTTCTGGGGTCCTGGCAGGACTGGTGAGAAGACTCTGAAGTCAGGGTGGAGGGGCAAGTGCACCTCTCACATGCAGGCAGATGCCACACCCAGCTGCCAGCGGAGCTGACCACAACTGGCCCTCACCAGCTCCAGCCCCCGTGTGCAAACATTAGGGGCCTATGACATCCTCCAACTCTGCTTCTGGGATGGTCTCTGAGCGCCCTTCTGCTCTTCCCACAGGACAGGCCTGTTGGACGGTCTCTGAGCGCCCTTCTGCTCCTTCCACAGGGCAGGCCTGCTGGATTCAGGTTCCCATTTGCCTATTAAAACAGGCAGTACCTGAAAGGCAGGCGCTGCAGCGCGTCCAGGAGCAGGGAAAGCTCTCGAGGGCCGGTGGGAGGGCCATGAGCGGAAGGTGAAGGAACCCTTCAAACAGAGCGGTGGCCGCCAGACTCCCACGCCCAGATGGGGCTGCGGGGTGCCTCATGATTCAAGCCGACACCCCTCGGTGGAGATGAAAGAAACTCCACTCCGCTCTCCCACAACAACTGTCAGCAGCCCCCAGGTCGTTTAGACGGGCCCCGCATAAATCTGACTCCAGAGGGGAAGCCCAGAGGTCAGGTGTCCAGGCAGCCTACGAGCGAGGATGAATCGGCTTGGCACGGAGTCCCAACATGCTTCTCAGGGCCCTTCTTGTAAAAGAGTGTCTGGAATGGCTCAGGCTCTGCCCCACCACCGTTCCTCCCACACGCCCAGGGCACAAGCAATCGCAGATGAAAGCCCAGCACGGTTTATGGATGGCAGACGGGGCTGCACTACCTGTGGGGCCTGCAGATTCAGCTCAGGTTGTTGGAAAAATCCCAGCAGCCCAGAAACAAGAGATTGCCGAGGGCGAGGGAGGGGACGAGAGAGCCTCAAGCCAGGGAGGGCAGAGGCAGCAATGGGGGTGCCAATGCAATGAGCCTCATAGACGTCCTGCAGGCTGGGGAGGGAGGTAAGGTCTGGGCTCCCTGGGTGGGGGCAGGGGGACAGGAGGAATTACGGAGGCGGAGGTGCAGGGAGCTCTTCCGGCCACTGCCCTGCGTGCGAGGCTGCAACTCCACTCTTCCCAGAGCAGTGGTGTTGCCCCGGACGTGAGGAGCTCAAGGAGGCATCCAAAATCCAAGAGGCAACATGCAGCACTCAGAGAAGCAAGATCCCTGCAGCTGCCACACTGCACCCAGCTCCCCAGGGAGGCCTCCGCCTGGCCAGCCGCAGCTCCCAAAATATCCCCTGGGCACCGGTGCACTTGCACACACTTCACGGAGGCTCATGAGTGAGGCAGGCACAAGGACAACCTGGCACAACGCTCCTCCCTGCTGCTCAGCAGAGAAAGACAGCAGCACCTGCTGAGGGGAAGGCCACCAGCCAGGCCACACCTGTGCTGGAAGTGAATGACACATAAGATGAGTAGGGGCTGCGGGCAGAAGAGAGAGGGGACGCTTTGCCAGGAGGAGGTCGTCTGTGGCCAGCAGACCAACTGGGCAGGGAGCTCTCCTCCCACAACACTGCAAGCCCAGCTCTGTGCCCTGTGCAGGAAGCAGGTAGAAGAGCCCGTGCTCTTAAGGACAGGATGCGGGCTAGGGAGGGTGGCGGGCAGAAGGCAGTGACGAACACAGGCAGCATGTGGCGAGTTCCCCAGGCGTGGTGAACTCTGAAAACCAAGCCGGTAGAAAAGAACAGCCTCGCGTCGCCAGAGAAGTTAGTGGAGGAGAGGGGCGCCCAGGCGGGGTCTGGAAAGCAGAGGCAGGAAGCAGGGATCCAAAGGGGTGCTCGGGGGCCCGGAAAGATGCAGGAGAGTGTGTGAGAACGAGTAGGGGCAGGAGAGTAAGGGACATGAGTGAGGCCCCCCGGGCGTCCTGCAGGGGTCCTCCTGTTGAGGAGGTACCATCAGGAGGACCAGCATGGGGCTGGGGAGGGGGCTGGGGCTGCAGCTGCACGGGAAAGCAAGAACCGGAGTGCAGGGTATGATGGGCCGGGACGCACGGGGCACACCTGGGTGGCAGCAGCAGCCTCGCGTCCGCCTTGTACCTGGGCTGAGGAAACCTCCTGGGTCCAGCACTAGACAAGGACCCTGAAAAAATAAGCAAATGCCCACACCCCAGACCCCAGCTCTGCACTGGGCCCCTCCAGCGCAGCACCACTCTCCTCCCAAGGAGCCAACTCAGCCTGGAGAGGCCCGGGACCTGCGCCAACACACGCAGGGCCTCTGACGCGGGCAGCATGGCTGGCCAGTCCAAACCCACCAGGGCACCGGGGCCGAGCAAGGAAGCCAGCTTATCAACCAGCACGTCAGCCTCAAGCGGACAGTCCTGTGTGTGTGTCCCGCCCCAGGTGGCGGAATCCAGAAGCCCCATCTCCCTCAGACGCTGGGAGCCATGGACAGTAACTTTGACAGCAAAATGAAGAATAGGTCCTTTTTGTAAGTTTGCTGCTGAGCTGAGCGCTCTTGTTTAAAACTCTCACACCCCAGACTCAGGCTTTCCGTCTACAAGATGGTCTGATGATTCCTCGTGCTCACCCACCAGCTGACACGTGTCATCGACAACTGCATGGCCTGTCTCCACCACAGCTCCACAGGGGCACGCACTGCCATCCTCCTGCAGAGGAGTAGCTGAGGCCTGGGACCAGGAAGGGGTCTCTCGCCCCAGGGCACAGGGCTGGGACCTCCTCCTTCCACCCTCCTTCTCTGCCATGCCTGCCCACCCAGCCTCCTGGGACTGTGATGCTCCAAGGACACCTGGCGCCTGCAGAATGTCCTGCGGCCATTATTAAAGAGTGAGGACAGAAAAGGCTGGAGGGGAGGCTTCCTGGGTGGAGTCCACCTGAGCTCCTGCTGGAAAGGGGACAGAGCCTCTCTAAGTCCCACTCCCTCTGCCTGCGGCCCCGCCCTGCCCACCCCTGCCTCCCCACCGTCCTGCAGGACACTGCAATCCCCAGAGGGCAAGTCAGAGAAGACCTGCAGGCAGCTGTCACCAGCCAAGCGGATAGGAGCTGGGTTGCACTCCTGAGCGGGGCCACAGGTGAAGCATTTCAAGAAAGACCCCTTTGTTCAGAGACCTCCGGCTCAGACGGGGTTCCTGTGCCAGGTAGGGGAGGGGGCTGGGCGGGTCAGAGCCGGGACATTCCCATTCAGGCATCCAGGCAGGCCCCAAAGGGGTCACGTCTCCCCGTCTGCACTCCTGAGCACTGGCAGCCTGCCCGGCTGGGGCTGGCCCTTCCTCTCCCTCAGCCCTCCGCGGCTGGGGCTCCTGAAGGAGACCTTGTGCTTGGGAGGTCTGCCCAGGAGCAGGACAGGCCCTGAGGGTGCAGTTCCCGTTATCTGCTTCCGTTTCAGGCCTCTCGTGGCTGAACAGGCCTCGTCTGAACACGCCCGGCCCCCACCCTGCCCGGCCTCGCCCCTCTGAGTCTTCCCATTCTCCTCCTTCCCTCTGATAAGAACCGCCATGCAGCCCATGCGGGAGGCGCAGGTGTGGAGCTGGGCACCTGTGCAGGGCTCGCCACACGCTGCCCACACTGGCCATCCCGGCAGCACGCGATGCCCCTGCACCACCATCACTGTGTTTGAGTCAAACATGAACGGAAAGGAAATGAAAACCACTGCCCATTCTGCTTCCATGTGGTCAGCCCCAAGGGAGCCCGTGAAGCCACACCCAGTGGGGTGGGACGTGTAGGGCCCACAGCTGCGTCTGGACAAAAGCCCCCTAGTCCAGCTGCCTGGTGGTTGGCCAGGCAGGGCTGCGTGTGATTCAAGGACCTTGTGTTAGGTTTACAGTGGTCAAGTTGGAGTGTGTTTGCTCCAACTGGTGAAGTGACAACTGGACTGAGTTGCCCCTCTGGGGGGGAGTGGTCCAGTTTCACTGCATTAATTGCTAGTCTTCAGGAGGAGGGATTCAGAGGAAAACTAAATTGTTTCTAGGAAGGTTAATTATTCCTCCAAGTTCAAAGAGGCCAAGACAGCATCTGTGGGTGCTGGGCGTTTGGTACACCACTCTCTCTTCAGCACCAGTCCTCCTGGTGGTCTCTGCGTGCCACCTGACGTGCTCCTAAGACCACGTGAGCCCTCGACTGGGATGCCCTCTTCTGCTCAGACCTCTGCTTACTTGGAAAGTGGGCAAAAGCCAACACCACCGGGCCTGTGCCTTCAGACTCCAGGGCCCTCCATGCTGCCAGCCACGACAGGCCATCTGAAAAGAGCAGGGAATTACCAGGCACCTCTGGACGGGCTCGGCCAGGGTGAAACCAGTTACGCTGGAGCTTTGCTCTCTGCCTCTCTTTCACAGTGATCCTGATCCCAGGCGGGATCAGCTACGACGGCATCCGTGCAGCTACATTGCCCTAAGAGGACAGCAGAAAAAGGAGGAGAAAAGGCCCAGCCCTGACCATTAGGGACAGAAGCCTGGAGAAGAGCGGAAACAGACCAAGGGTGGACCACCCCGTGGGGCAGCCACAGGGGCATGGTTTGGCTTGGCCGGAGTGGATTGGACACCTAGTCTCCACGGCAGCTCCCTGCAGGGAGTGGAGCATGAACGTCTTGCAGAGCACTCTCCCTAAGTCAACCACAAACGGGCGTCGCTGTGTGCGGTGAGCCCACGCGACCACTGGAAAGTACTTGTGGTTGTGTCCTCAGGTGGAACGGGCGTCCCGAGTTGAGCCTGACTTGCTGAACCTGCTCGTCACCGGTCAGCCTGAAGGCGCCCCTCCTCCCACACGGCTTCCTTGGGGAAAGCAGGCGCTCGCTTCATACACAGGGCTGGAGGGAGACTACGTCAGTCCGCATTCTGCAACCAGGGCAGCACTCTGCAGCTGAGCACGCCTCCCGGGCACCTGTGGGGCCACCCAGGGCCGGACGGAGCAGGTTCGGGATGGGGTCTGTGGCTTTCCAGTCCAACGGTTCCTCATGGGACTCGGATGGGGCTGCCCAGGGCCACACTGGGAGACCCACAGACCTTGAAGGTGCCTCCCTCTGGCTCCCCGTGGCCCGGCGTGCACGCAGGACTGGTGGGGGGAAGGCCCACTGGGACCTTCACACCCTTCCAGCTGCTCCAGACGGACCTCCAGGGACTCCTGCTTGCTTTCATGAGTCAGAATAAAACTTAAATCATGTTTCCACTTAAAAAGCAACAGAATGACCAGGGAAGAGGTGAGGGTGAGAGGGCGACCAACGTCAGCAGGGACAGCGGCCACGCACGCCCAGCCCAGGGGCAGCGCTCCCTCCTCTTTGGCAACTTGATGGCCACTGAACTCCAGAGCCGCGTGGGCCTGGGCTGACAGCTGAGCCGCGAGCATCCCTCCCTCACACTCCGTCCCTCCCTCCACTCTTCATTATCGCCTCTTCCAGGTGGAAGCAGAGTGCTGAGCAGCCTTCTGTCTGCAGGGCCCAGAGACGTCACAGCTGTGCCGCTCTCTCCACCCATGGACACCAGCACGCGGAGCTGCGCTGTGCAGCGGCCCACGTCAAGTCTCTGAGCAAGGCCTCCCTCACCTGCACCTCCGCTGATGCCATTCAGAGATGAGCAAGAGACTCTCAGGGAGTTTGGCAAAGAAGTCACTGGACACCGTGACACTGCAGGTGGCTGGCGGGCTGTGAGCCGCAGCTGCACAACCCGGCCACCAGGTTCCAAGTTGACACGGCTCCTCTGCACACCACGCACACTGCTCTAAACCCGTGCGCTCCTGGAGTTGGGCAGAGACCAAACTGTTGGGCCAGACTTTACTCTCCCATTGAGAGAGTCCTTCATTTTATAGAAAGTTCCTCTTCAGGGATGAACAAACGTTTTTCAATATACAGAGGGTCCTTGTACATCCGTCACTCGCCTATTCACCCAGGAATGCCTACCTTGCAGAGTGCTTAACGTACGTCTGAACAGGACAGAGCCCCTGCCTCAAAGCCCTCGCAGCTGGAGGAACGCACGGCTGGCAACCTGGGCAGAGCAGGCCAGGAGAGCTCCTGTGCAGCCAAGGTCAGAGGCGCAGAGCAGGGGCAGCAGCACACCAGCACGAGAGTGGGAGGGTGTGCAGCAGAAGAGGGGAGCAGCGCGGGCCACCAAGGGCCCGGGGCAGCAGTGTGGGCTGAGGAGCTGTCGGGGCTTGGGCAGCTAAGAGCCCCAGACTCCATGCTGGTTCTTGGGAAGCAAGTTCCTCTCTGCCGCTCCCAGTGTCCTGTACTGGGCCATGGGACACGTTAAAGGACGCAGACCATGACTTTCCCAGTCTCAACTGCAGCACCATGAAGGGACACCATGCGTACCATCCAACAGGGTCTTGTTAACATGAGGAACCCAGAAGTCCTTTCTTCTTTAAAACAGAGGGGTCTTTCATCACACGTGGGGACAAGTCACTCGGCAGATGATTACTGCACCCACAGGGGCCCTTGGGGTCACAGCTGCAGCAAAGCTGCCCCACACGGTTGGAGCCCCTGGTGTGGGCGTGAAAGCACAGGACAGAGGAGAGCCCCTGAAGGACAGCACCCCTCCTCAGGGAAGATGCCCCAGATCAGCGAGGTGGACTACGAGCCTTTATAAGTCAGAGGGTGACGTGGCGGAGATGTCAACGGTGACGCGCTGTTCCACACAGCAGCCTGCCCCTGGGGGTGAAGACCCTGCTAAGAGAGACCTGAGGCAAGGAGAGGAGCCAGGCAGCGAGACGGGGAGGCGAGGTGCCGGCAGGCCACGGTCCCGGAGAGGGAGGTGAGGTGCCAGGGCACGGCGGGCGCAAGTCATGGTGGGCACCCAGGCATCTCGGCATGGCGGAAGCCAGAGCCAGGCATAGGAAGCAGAGTGGAAGCCCAGCCCTGCCTTGCCGCCTGCTGAGGCTCCTGCTTGCATGTGGCTCCCGTCTGATCTGATCCACTCGGGCCCACACACCTGTGCTCTGCTTGTCACACAAGAAGTCCAAACTGCTGAATTACGTTGACTCCCAGATTTTCTCTCCACCGAGTTAGATGCCCCTGGTTTTCTCCCGTCCCTGTCACAGGGTTAAGGCAGGCACCATTCTCTGAGGCGTGGATTTGTTCTTGCCTTCGCTGTCTGCTGTACTGCCCTGGCCAACCCCTGCAGGCTGCTGCATGCATCTGCCTTCAGCCAGTGGACAGTTAGGAGGAGTCTGAGGACAGAGAGAGGCCGGGAGACATCGCA
Source organism: Sciurus vulgaris (assembly GCF_902686455.1). Classification (NCBI taxonomy): domain Eukaryota; kingdom Metazoa; phylum Chordata; class Mammalia; order Rodentia; family Sciuridae; genus Sciurus; species Sciurus vulgaris. Next base: position 113,303,976 of record NC_136473.1, on the reverse strand, counting down.
GTTCCCCCTGACCTTCCTCTGCCTGGGTGGCGTCTCTGGCAGCGGCCGCCCCTCCACTTGCCAATTCACACCTGCCGGCTGTGACACAAGCTCCCCAGGAGTCTTCGCCCCTCCAGGCCCACCTCAGCCTGGGTGGTGCCAGCCTCCCTTTCCTGCTAACCTGGGGATGGCCTCACCATCCTGCCTGGTCTGCAGCCCACATCTCATCAGCACATAATCCATTCTTAGTCTTAAATGCTGACGGTGCTTCTCCTCTGCTGGTCACCCCTGGCTGATTTAGCGCTTGAGACTGGCAAGGAATTCCACAGGTGTGGCGACCGTCCCTTCCTCGGCCAGGTATCTTCCAACGCTCCATTCCACTAGCTGCAGTGAAATCTAAGCCAGCACAAGCCATCTTCTGCTCCCTGGGTTATCCTCCTCAGAGCCAGTTCTGTAGGGCTTGTGAAGGAGACCCAGAGAGATAAGGGGACATGCAGACTTCTACCGCAGGACTCCCGTCCAGAATTCCCTGGAAAGGAGTACTAGAGTGGGCAGTCAGCACCACGGCCAGAGCCGGGACCAGGCGGAGGCCAGAAAGACCTACAGAGGGGGCTTACTGGAAAGGCTGGAGAGAGACCGCGGACACTTACTCTTTTGCCTGTAAGTTCCTCTTCGCTCTGTCTCCAGTATCGCCACTGTCTGCCACATAGAGACCGAACAGCTAAGAGGTAGGTCCGCTATGTCCTCGTCACCTCTGGGACAGTTAAGATTAAAGTGACGTCTGCAGTCTGAGCTGGAAATGACCTGTATCTCATCATTTTAAAACGTGTCCCTATCTAATGGATCACCAGGAAATGAAAAAAGGTGGCCAATCAGACTTTGCTACATGCTTTCTCGTCACTGCAACCAGGTCACCACCCAATTGTAGCTACTTTGTAAAGTGACCCAAGAGTGTCTTGGCAGGTGAAATGTGGCATGAGCTCTGCTTGAGGCACCTAAGTCCTCTTGAGCCAGGTAAGCCACTGAAAGCACGGGGCACTCTAGAGACCCCCAGCTCAGGGTCTTGGGGGCACAAGCACTGCCGGGAGTCACAGGTGGCCCTGCATTACCAGCTGTGGCTGCTTCATGTGTGCAAAACCTCTCCGTGGCTGGGCTCGGACGGAGCCAAGGGAGGCAGCATGGTGGGTGGGAGAAGCCAACGCTTCGACCCCCAACAAGGACGAGGAGGCTCCAGCGGGGCCCTCAGCCTCGGTTTCCCACTGTGACAGGGGCGATGCGGTAGGTGTCCTGGAGGACTTTCACCTTGACCGGCCCTGTTCCTAACTGAAGAGGGAAGAGGTGCCTGAGTCTGCCGGCACGACCTCCCAATCAACCCTCATTCTGCCAGGAAGCCCTGTCCCCGGGAGCACCTGACGACCTAAGAGCACCTCTTCCTAGTTGTTCGTGGGCGGGGCAGAGATGCAAAGAACAAGCTGTCTCACCCAGAGTGCCAGCAGCTAGGGCTGTTACGGAGTCCTCGGGTCCCCCTAGAGTTGATGTGTGAGCCCTAGAGCTGGTGTCTTTGAGAGGTGGCGGGCCATGTAGTGGACTCCTCATGAAAGAGTCAGTGCCCTGTGACAGCACCCAGAGAGCTCCATCTCCCCGGCCCTCGAGGGCACTAGGGCTCTGAGACCGGAAGAGAACCCTCACCAGATTCTGACCTTACTGGCACTCCACCATGGCCTTCCAGGCACAGGACAGCTGGGAGCAAGCTTCTGCTGTTTTCAGGTCAGCTGGTGGCACTGGGCGGTAGCAGCCACCATGGACCAAGATGACGCGCTTTTAAGTAGACTCTGAGTTCTTGGCCCAGATCCAGTGCCCTTCCCCTCACCCAGGTCTGTCACAGCCCTGGGTGGCTGGGACCAGGCTCCTGCCCAGCAGCCAGAAGGCTTGCCCAGGAGAGCGTTTCAGTGCTCCATGCCCCCAGCCCAGAGGGCTGAGTGAAGCGCCCTTAGCATTTGAGACTCCCTCATCTCCCGGATTCGCTCACGGGGCCTGCTGACATCGTTAGCACAAGCTGGTGCTGTGTGTGTGTTTTGGGTAGTTCTTGATCTCTGGTGGTCCTGAGGGCCTGTCTTAAACACAAGTGATGGCACATGCAGAAAGAGGAAGTCGGGCCGTGTGGGCACTGGCCAAGGAGAGCACTTCCTCCAAGGCGGGGGTCTGAAAAAACCCTTTGATGACAACTGATCATTTTACTAATTTCTCCCTTTTATTAATGGAGGATTTCAAATGACAAATTCTGCTTGACTGAGATTTCTAGTTAACTGGTCCCCAAGAACCTGGTGGGCCTATGTTTGCTGCAGCATTACAGTGAGCGTTACTGTAGCTGCGTAGTGCCTTCTTCCCTACCGAAACTGGCACAATAGGTGCTTTTACCTGTTCTGAAATTTCTGAACTCTAAAGCTTACCGTTTGAAGCTACAGTCTTTGAGACACTCTTCCACAAGTTACTGGCGACTTTGTGGAACCTAATGACCACAGACCTGTCCTACTGGAAGTCTTCCCACACAGATTCGCTGGTGTGTCTCAAGCACCCCAAGCATCCTCATGGGGGTTCCCTCAGGAACACCCAAGGTTTCGAGAGCCGCGAGAAGCCGTGGCAGGATGGGCCCCGAGGGGACACCCCACGCCTGCTTCAGCGGCGGGGGGGCGGGGGCACTGCTGGCATCGCTGCCAGGTCTGCCTTCACGAGGCACATACTTCCGAAAAGGCTAGGTGGCTCCAAGTTGTAATCCATCCTTCAAGAAGAACGCAAAACCCAATTAAAGCTAAACTGACGCCCAACCACGCGGGTCCAAAGCAATTCTTGGGGACAGTGCTAGAAGCAATGTCACATTCTCTCTCCACGTTCCACTTTGCAGAGATTGCATCTGGTGTCCTTTGTCCCTCCTTCAAGAACCCAAAGTCCCTCTGGTCACACCCCAGCTGTTAGATTAGGTAATGCCAGCTGTGGCTGTGTCAGTCACACATCCTGACACGTGGCTTCCCAACCATGTGAGAAGGGCACTTTGGTGAGTCAGGAAGCTGTGCTTGGAGGGTGGCTGCGTCTCAGGTCCCTTGCCCTCTCTGCCAGTGCACGAGGAGATTCCCAAGTGTCAGGAGTCCCTAAAGCTCACGTTTAAGGAGGCGCTCCCTTTGTGAGCCAGGCACCACCAGAGACGCCCCTGCGCCTGGTCCCATCCACCCAGCCATCCACCGCGAGGGGAAGCAAGCTCAGATGCTCACCCCAGGTCACCAGGCCCGGATAGAAGTGGAAATCGAATCCAGGCACCACAGTCCCGAGTCTTCGCATTAAAACAACGTGTTAACTGAGCCGCCGACTGCTCGCGTCCTCACCAACTCCTCCCTTCTCTCAATCATTTGAACACGGACACGCCAAACTGCTGCCAATTTATTCACAGACAATAAATTCTCATACTCTGACGGCATTAAGTGTGTTGGGGTCCACATGGACCATAGAGGAAGTATCTTTTGTTGGTTTAACCTTCCCTGGGTGGCCAAGGAGCTGGTCACAGGGAGTCTCAAGTGTTGACTGAATGAAAGATACTGTGGAAGACAGTAACCAGGAGGGGTGTGGAAAGCCTGTGTGCGTGCCTGTGTGCACCACCTACACCACACACTCGGGGGCGGGTGTGTATGCGTGTCTGTGTGTGCCACCTACACCACACACTCGGGGGCGGGTGTGTGCAGGTCTTCACTGGTGCTTAATCCCTTCCCGTCCACCCACTGGCCGTGAGCTTGGGATAGAGCCCCGGTGTCAGTCTGGGTGTGCACGGTAAGAGGGGCCCCAGGACGCCCAGGACTATTGCAGAGCAGCCTCGGGAGAGAGGGCGCGGGAACCGCTGTGCCTCCGAGGCGGGCCTTCCCCGTGGAATCAGAACAGCCCACGCTGCCCGGAGGGAGCAGCCCCGGGTCGGTGGGACAGTGGTCACTAGAAGTCAGGCCCGGGCTCCTGTTCTTGTGACTGTGGTAGGTCAGCGGACTGCTCTGGCTCAGCCCTTCTCGAACATTACCAGGCAAAGGAGCACAGACTTGTGGCCCCAGCGTGCCCGACAGCCCGTCCAGCTTGAGACTGAGAATCTGACTTCCGACTGGCTCCGGATATCTGCTGTTGAGTTGTGTGCGTGTGTGTGTGTGTGTGTGTGTGTGTGTGTGTGTGAGAGAGAGAGAGCCACGCAGGCCTGCACAAGGGCAGCAGTGGAGGTACTGCTGAGAGAGCACCTGGTTTTAACCCTCACCTCCTCTGTGACCTGGATCCATGTGCTCAGCTGCCCAACAGGTCAGATACATCTCACTCACAAATCCAAAGCCCTCGCTCACCTCTCCCAAGTTCATTACCTGGGTCTCTCTTTCCTGCGCTCCCTTTCTCCACTCTGACATCACTATGCCTATGATCTAGAGATCCCGCATCACCATCAACATCAATCTCTCTTCCTAGATTTTAATTCTAGAATGTAAGCTCCTGGCAGGAGGTGCGTGGCCTGTTTTGTCCGTTATATGCCCACCCCTTAGAACGGTGGCATGGGGACACAGCATGGGGAGCCGCCAAGTGTTGACGCCCAAGCCAGTGGACGATTCCCCTGAAGCCCGTAACGTGCTCTGGCCCAAACCTTCGTCTCTCACTGGAATGAGAGACTGCAGTGGTCTCCTCCAGCCTCCCCATCTGCGCTGCCGCCCCAACTCCAATCCACTCTCCCTCCCTCGTTCAAAAGAGCAGACTGGTATCTCTGTGGCCCTGCTTACCACACTCGACCCCAGAATGTATTCAAGTAAGATACAGAAAAGCCACTCCTGTCTGGCCCCCGTCTTCCCACACACCTGAGGACCTCAGTCCCGAAGGCCTTCAGCCCAGGCCTCCCAGCTCAGGACAGGCCGAGCTACATCCTCCTTCCTCTCAGCACACCTGCCTGTCAGCACCAAGCACCCTCCACTGCCAAGCCCCAGCCACCATGTCACGGCCACTGTGACACACGTCCCACACAGTTCCTAGCACACACCCCAAGGACAAGTACCGCTCCCACTGCAAGATTGCACCCACGATGTGGCTCTACGGACATTTGTGCCTGTTTTATTGTGATTATTTTCTTACAGGAGTTTCTTATTCACAACCTGGTGCCTGGACACAAAGGTGGCTTTCCTGGCTCTGGTAATTGCTAGAATCTGACCCAGCCAGTGTCGGGCAGAGATAGGCCCTCGAAATGTTTGCTGAAACTGGCCTCGGTTTAATTTAGTGAGCATCAATCAGAGAGTGAGGAATAAACAAACAGTCTCAGACTTCGTGGGACTCTGAAGTCCTCACCTCCAAGGCCAAACTCAAAACTAAAGTAATTACTTGGGTAGATAATTCATGAAAGAAGGAGTACCATTTGCATTTGAATGACCTAGTGAGGATTTTCTGCTTATTGATGTTTCTGGAATTTTTCAGATAATGGCTTCAATTCTTTGATTCTTTCATGGTATAGAGAGTAGGCCAGAAAGTTAATCTATCCATCCCTCTCCCATCCGAAACCAGGCAACTTCCAACCAGTGCTGCTGGACAGAAAACATCAATAGAAACCAGGTTTTAGAATGTCATAATGCAGAGGTTGAAGGGCCTGCGATGCTCAGATTCAGCTCTCTCAGGAGCTCCTGAGGAACCAGGGAGGCCTGTTGCTTTCTTGATATTTAAATAACCTCACATCTGGCCTCCATTTACTTATGCCCTTAGATTCTCAAGTTTGGGGCACCAGGAGCGGGAGGGACCCGGTGCAGAACAGGGTATTTGTGGTGCAGCAGGCAGGAGAACTGGGAGATGAGGCCCAGCTGGACTCAGTTCAGCACTGGCCCTGGTCAGGGGGCCTGTGTGCCTCCGAGTGCCTGTCCTTCTGTGAGAGGCCAGAGCGAGGGCCACAATCTCCAGCTCCGAAACAAGACAACCTGACTTTTATTGCACAAGCAAGCGGCCACGTGCATACTCACCGAGATGCACACACTGGACGCTCTCCACACACAGACGCACATGAGGACACTTACACCACGTGAATACACGGGGACACGCACGTACACAGAGCCCCAGCACCTGCCTCCCCCAGCGGATTTGCGGGCACTGCTTTAATTAACTCGGGAGGCGCATCGCTGGGGCCTAATCCCGCGCTGACGTCACCTGGGAACTCGGCGGGGACCAGCGCCGACCCCGCCGCGACCCGGCCGCGCCTCCGCCCGCGCAGGCTGCGCTCGGCGGGAATTAGGGAAAGAGAAATGTTAGTATACTTTTAATTGGAAACCGAGCTCTTCTTTCAGCGCGCTGTTTACTCAGGAGCGGGCACTGCAGCTCAGGGAGGCTCTAATTGAAGCGACGGCTTTGGAGATTACGGGGAACATATGGCCCAACCGCCGGGCCCTTTATCTGCATTTTCTCATAAAACTGCTGTCCGTGTGTCGGCGCCGGCCCCTCATTTCAGAGCCTTTGCACAGGAGCGGGATGCGCCGCGTTGCGGCTCGCGGGAGGGTCTCTGCGCCCTGCGCACCTGAGCACGGGGCACCTGCGCACCTGCGCACGGCGCGCGGCCCCTGCCCGCCGGCCTGGAGGCTTTGCCTACCAGAAAGAAAGCGGGCGGCTGGGGGAAATTCCAATGCGAAGAGCCCGCTGCAGGAGGGCGTTGCCAAGGTAACAGGGTGTCCTGCTGCCATCACGGAGGCGGCAGCCTCTGCAAGCCGGTGTCCTGGGGCAGAATGGCATTCCTTTCTCCCTGCCATCAGGCAGTCAATCAAACATTTAACTACACAGCCGCAGGCTCCATCAATTCCACCCTGTGGATCCCCCCAGCCCACAGATTCTCACCATTTCTGCTCACAGCACACAGGACACATAGTTAAATTTAAATCTTTGACAAACAGCAATTTTTCTATCACCTTGAGAATACTTTTGAAAAATATTATTCATGCTTATCCAACATTCAAATTATCTGCTCACCTGAGTTTTCATTTGCTGCTCTCACACCGCACGCTACCCTGGCTCACTCTAAGGAAGTCCTGCCTTCTGTCCTAACTCGGACTCACTCTGCCTCAGCACCGGTCCCCTGCAGGGGAGAATCCCCTGACAGAGGCATCCCAAATCCCGGTCCCTGAGCTGCACCGCCTCTGGCAGTGGTTCTCAGCCTTGGCTGAACCTGAGGCCCACACAGGGAGCTTTACAAAACCCCAAATCCCAGGCCGCATCCTAGTTAAATTCCTAATGTCCATTTTCAGGAATTCAACGTATTTTTAAAGATGTCAGCGCAAGTCTTACAAGGAACAGCTTAGATGGTAGCCCACAATCTTTTGCCTGTGTGGTTTTTGGTTGTTGGTGGTCTCCCTCTACTGGAATAATACACTTTTAGGAACAGAGGTGCCTCACTCCAGCATCTACAACAGAACTGCTACATAGTCCATGCTTACAAATAGTTGCTTATGGGTCAAGCGCTGTGATGCAAGAGTCCAGCAAGTTCCTGTGTGGAACAGATGCTGAGCTGGCACAATGTTTTCCCGCCCTCACTGATCCTGACAAGGAAAGTCACTTGAACACTGTATCTTGAACACCATAGCACCAACTGATCCTACCTATCTTGTACACATGCACACAGGACTCAAATCCCAGCTCTGAATCAACAAAGAAGCCCAGCAAGCATGCCTCTGGCTTTCTGCATGCAAACCTGGACTTGGACCGCTAAGATTCCAAGTGGTTCTTAACTACCCTGTCATCCATATCCATTTAAAACACCAAATACCCAAGTACTCAGAGCCATAACCTGTTTGCCACCAATTCCTAGTGCACTGGACTTGGGGGTTTCTGTGGTCATGGACACCAGGCACCGAGGAATATTGGAGGTGATTCTTCCATTTGCTCAGTGAACTGTCTAAAGCAGGTCCAGATCCATCTTGAAATCCCCTGGTTGGAAATCTAAATGCAATGGGGTTGGCTGGACTGTCAGGGCAAGAAAACCAGCATCTTCCCGGAGCCTCATCCCTGACCCTCATACACAATAGAGAGTGAGCCCCTGGCCACTTAAAAGGTCAGGTAAGGGGAGGTCTAAGCCACAAGCTGGCTCTGCCTGCCCAGAGACTGCAGTCCCAATATTCGCCAGGAAAACTGCAGAGTCCTGCCAGCGTGCCCACGGAGGACCCAACACGAAGACACAGTGCCATGACCCCAGGGAAGGTGCCTACGTCCCCTTCTCCTGAGAGCGGTCTAGGGCAGACGAGGCCCTTACAGGACAGCACAGAGATTTTCATATGAACCTACTGGCTCCACATCAGGACCTTTGTTTATTGATCAATGAGGCTGTGGTTTGCACAGCTGATACCACTCATCTGAAAAAAAAGGTCAGTTGGTTTTACCTGCTACTATCGCAGGAGCAGAACCGGAAGTTGGCTGAACTGGAAACACAAAACAAAAGCCAACATTGGTCCTTAGATGTGCTTTAAAGCGCTCCTCCACCTCACACCACGTGGCACCGGGTGCTGCCAACCCTCCACCACCTACAGGAGCACAGTGCTGGCGTGGACTGGAAGGAGGCCTGGCGGGTGGAGCAGGGTGACCACGAGATGGATGGGGGAACCTGGTTGGGATCACCTTGTCCTTTGCTTGGGGTCTCTCAGGTAGAAGTCCTACTGAATCCCTGGAGCAGAGCCGTGGCCAGCCGGGGAGAGCTGTGGGCACAAGGTGAGGTCCCCCTCCACACCAGAACCTCTGACCACTGGGCACCTTGGCATGGCGTCTGATGGTACAGACTGGCGCTGGATGACCTGGGGCGTAGCTGGCTCTGGCACAGGGTAACTCCCCGCTGTTCGTCGTCCTCAAGCACGGAACTGTCATAACCCCGCTTCCTCATCCGCACCATGAACGCTGACTGAGCTTACTTGAGAAAAGTGCCTCCAGTGAGGCTGTGTGCAGAGTGAGCCCTCCGTGGACTGGACGTCACAGGTGGGCCTCAGTGTGAGCGTCCGCAAGCACACGCGGGGGAGTCAGTGCGGGAGGAACAGTGCGGACAGCATGCTGTCACACACAAACACGCCCCCAGGCAACTGCTCTCAAACGGTGGTGTCTGTCATTCATTTTAATCAAAATTATTAAGTGCAAATGCATTTCCACAATTAAGTTACAGTCAGTGGAGAAGCGGTCGTTTATCGTCTGAGCCTGAGATTGCCTGTCACTTTTTAAGCTCCAAAGATAAACTACCAGCTCACAGTCACAGCCGGGTTGAGCCCTCTGTCGCCGTATCATGTGTCCTGCCTTGGTAATTGGTAGAATTAAGTTCTTGCTCGGGCTTATCCCTGACTCGGGTATCCTGTGTCGTCTTCTCCTTTTGTGTCATGAAGACAAACACCCTAGAAGACAAAGACTTGGTACAGAGAAGAAGTGTTGAGCCTCAGACTGGGGCCAGTGAATGATCCTGGTGTCCATTTTATAGCTGTGACACTAACAAGGACAAAACTGTGGACTCTGAAAACGACCAGAGAGGACCTGCAGTGTGACTGCCTCTCGCCCGTGCCCCAGAGGTGCACATTCACAAGTCAGAGATGTCAGAGCACTTCCTGCTGGCCACGATGTGCACGGGCGCCCTGACCTCTCTTGGATAATAAAACAATGAAAAGAGATAACAGCTGTTACACACTTACCGTGTGCACAGCACGCTACCAAATCTTCAGGGTTGAAGGTGACATCTTTCATCTCATTCTTCACACCTGACCTAGCATATATGATTTTAAAATATATGTATCGGCCTGAAATGCCAGGGATTTCTACCAGTTCCGGAACCTGGGGATAGATATATACATAATTGCCGTCTGAAGTTACATCTTAAACTTCAGTCCACAGTCCATCAGGAGCTTATGAGATCAATACAGTGGCTAAGAGGAGCATGAAAACATAAAGGACTAGCGAGAGTGGGAGGCAGTCAGTCGGAAAGTGCCGGCGCTTACATCACAGGCACAGATGAAAGCGTAAGGCAGGGCCCGATAAGATGTGCTTTTAGCTCAGCTGCAGATGACATTTTCTGAAAAGTTCTGCTGTAGAGTCTTTTGAACATGCTGCTTTAGAAGAAAATATAAAATATGATCTAAATACATTTCTTCATCAATATAAAGTTTATCAGAGTACCTTTTTAAATTTTTTATTTGTTCTAATTAGTTGTACATGACAGTACAATGCATGTATGCATTTTGATAGATCATACATAAATGGAGGGTAGTCTCTCATTTTTCTAATTGTAGATGTTGCAGGATCACATTGGTCATGCAGCCGTACATGTGCGCAAGGTAATGAAGTCTGTTCACTCCACAATCATTCCTTCCCCGTGCCCCTTCCCTCCCTCTACTCCCCTCCACCTAATGAAAAGTAACTCTGTTCTTCTCTATCCCCCGCACCTTACTGGTGCTTTTGACACCAACTCAAACTATCAAAAGAAAGAGCTCACCGCTTTGTTTCCTAAAGGGAAGAGCGGCCAGGCTGACTTCCCACCTCCGTCCCTTTACCTCTGTCCCAGCACAGAGTGGCCCGCTGTTCTCCTGATGTGAGGGTCTGGGCCTTGGGTGCTTCCTCTGTTGTGCTGATCAGGATTTACTATCTGCCTCACTTTTTCTGCAACTAAGAGACAGCATTCAACACAGAGCCTGACACTGCGTAGTTGTCTAAGGAATCCATGCTGAACTAAGACAGGCGTGGTGGCTGCCTGGAAGGACAGACGGCGTGCGGGACTGCAGGGCTGGCAGGCCTCCTCAGGGACGGAGGGACTGTGACCCTGCTGAGCAGTACACTGAGCAGTGCCCTCACAAGGATCGTCCCCACTGGACTCAAAGACCATGCTGCAGGAGAGGAGTCTCCTCCACTCCAACAGGGATTCTCAGAGGCTCTGGACACAGCCAATCAGACCAAGGGCAAGAGAGGTCCAACCCAGGTCAGCTCCATGCCAAGAAAGCTTTGTTCAGAAGTAAGAGCACCTGGGCGCTCAGAGGCACTCAAGCCATGACCACAGCAATGCTCTTTCCTAGTCTATCAAAGAACCACAGTTAAGCTTCTAAAATCCTTCCCATTCTCGCCTGGAATCCGAAGTCAGCCCCAGAGGTGACTTCAAGACTCCTCCTCCTGGTCTGCACTGACCATCCCAGATGCCACACCAGTTAGAATGGTCAGAACCTGGAGCACACCTCTGGAAGGCAGAGCCCCAGGCTGTGAATCCACCCATCCCCTGTGCACGCATCCTAGCCACCCAAAATGACAGGCCTGCCTTCTGTGGGCACCGCCCTGAGAGGCCTCGGGTCAGTCACCTAGGGCCTTCAGAGAGAGAAGAGCACAGAGAGGGTAGACGTTGGTGGGATGATGGGTCTTTGAGGCAGCAGGAAATGGTAGTGGAGACTGCTGTTGGTGGGCACTGCCCAAGCTTCAGCCTCTTCTCCTTCTTACAGACACCCACACGGGAGGCGTTCCCAGCCCCTTCCCACTGACCAGGAGAGAGAGGGCTGGAGAGGGGACATGTTTGCCCAAGGTTGCGTGGCTTGTGTGGGGGGCGTGAGGCTTACCCTCAGACCCGTCTCTGTCCACATCCCAAGGCCTCTGGGCCACTACAGTGTGGAGAAGGAGGCCTTCCCATGCCATATGCTGTGCAGTCCATGACCGTGAGCTGACGAGGGTAGGTCCCCGGGGCTGCTGGGCACATCAGGGCACGTGAGGTACCCACTGCCTCTCAAGCCATGTTCTTGGGAAGCAAGAAGAGCTTCAACACAGGTTGCAATTCACCTGTAAGGAATAGCCAAGGCTGCAGAAGGAATCAGACGGGGCCTAGATGCCAGTGCCGTGGAATATGAGCGAGAAGAGAGGACCAGGCAGTTAGAGCAGCAGGAGAGGCCTCGGGCTGCAGAAGCAGCAGCCCCCACGTCCCCAGGAAATCCTCAGGGATTCCAAACCTCAACACGTGCAAGCAGTTTCCTTTTGGCTCTATGAGAGCAAAGTCTCAAAGTCAAAGCTCGCAAGGACTTTACAAGCTCGCACGAACAGGACACAGTTCATTGGTTCACCCAAGCACTGTGCTGAGCCCAGGGAGAGCCGCACCCCAAGCCTGCAGCACCAACTGCTGCGACCCAGATCAGAGACCTCACACCCAGAGCAGAGACCTCACACCCAGAGACTTCACACCCAGCAGAGACCTCACACCCCAGAGACCTCACACCCAGAGCAGAGATCTCACACCCCAGAGACCTCACACCCAGCCACCTTTGGGAAACTCTCCGTGAAAACCCAGGCACTGGGAAGAGCCAGCACACTGGAGAATAGGTCCCAGGCACACCTGCAAAGGCACAGTGGTCTTCAGCAAGGAAGACTTCCAAGAAGACAAACCCCAAGCAAACAGCAGGACCAGGGGACCCCGCAGCGAGAAGTGCTGAAAGGGAAAAGAGGCGAAACTCGCTGGGGTGGGGAGCAGGACAGGAGTCTGCCATGGTTCAGAGCAGGAAAGGGACTCGAAGGTCGCCTAGATCCAAACACAAGGCCGCTGGGTCCTGGACGGATGATGACACAGGAATCTCACGGACATGAGCAGTGCCATTGCCGTTGTTATCATCAGCTTGCTGATGTTATCATCACCTGGCACGTGGGGACCCACACATCTGGATCAGAGCGTGTGTCCACTGGGGAGGCGGGGCTCAGGAAAAGTACCCGTTTGTCCCTGTGTTTAGCTCCCCACGAATGAGATACCCACACGAGGCGGAGGAGCCCCTGGCACAGTGTGAAGTGGATCACCTCCCAGGGGCCAGCCACCCACCTACCCCAAGAGCCTGTGGTTCTTCTGGACACCTGCTGTCCACACTGCCCAGTGAGCCAAATGGCCACTGATTCCATCCATCTGCAAGGCAGCTGTTCCCAGGCCACTGGCAAAGCAGGACAGGACAGAGAGGCCAGGCCTTGTCAGACCAGTGTGCCCAGCAGCTGGAACCTGCCACACAGAGCCCTGTGTGGCTGTGAAAACGTGAATCCAGAGCCCTGGACTACAGCTGCCCAGGGCGTCCCAGATGCAGTCTTCCACCAACTACAGTCAAAGCGTGTGGGACTGGCAAATTCACTTCCCACACCGCAGGCCAGCCGCACCCTCCGACACACCTCTGCTGACCACTGTGCCACTTCACCCTCGGTGCTGCTCTGCGGCCTTGGAAAAGGCTCTCGGGCCTCCCTTGGCCTTTCTTTATAAAGCTAATTATACCGAGCTTGCTAGCTATCACTTAACAAGCCAGTCCCTCTCCCTGGGACTCTCTCTAGGTGATCAGAGACATCCTAAAATACACCATTTAAAACCAACCCCAACATTCCACATGTGCTCTGACCAACACGCAGCAAACCCACAAGCACAACCACGTTAGGGACACTGATTCTGCAAGTGCCCCATATGTCTCTTTTGGATCCTATGGACTCTTTTCAACTATAGCCCCATACAGAATGCCCTTAGAGTAGTCCCCAGTTTATACAATTACAGTTGAATTTGGGGACCTGGTGACGAGACTCCATGTTGCCAACGTGTTCTGTGAGCTTGTCGGAGTCCTTCTGAACGTCGAGTGTCAGCTGTCCCACCAGCACTCCCTCTCAGGATAGTGTAACCTGCCTTCTGTGTCCTCAACAAGTCATCGATGAGAACTTTGAAGATGACAAGACCACAGACGTGTATCAGCACTGTCATCCGTCAGGCACCCAGGACAGAGACCAGTGGGCAGCCGAATTGGTCCTGGACAAATCCTAAGACTGCTCTCCGTTCAGCCCTCACAGGAGGCGCTGTCTGTCCTTAAAGGTCTTGCTCACCTGGCCAGGTGAGCATGGATTGCTTAGGCTTCTCCCAGCCTGGCGCCCAGCTCTGTTAAGGGAACGCGGAGCCACAGGCTTGTTCCCTCGCAGCCGTGGTGAGGGATCCTCGGCACACAGGGCGTTTGCGATGCAAGCCACTTGGCAATTGTATAGTTACCAAAACAAGTGGCACAGACAGCATATCTGATTCTGGTAGACGCTAATGTCACTTCACCTATGCTGCACAGGCAGTCCTGGGCTTTTAGTGCTGAAAGAAACAACAGGGCCCTTCCAGAGCCACCTCCCTCCCACCCACAAGTGCCCATGCCCAGTCACTGAAGCCGAGGGACACCAGCACATTCCCTGTGTGGAGCAGGAACGGACTCCCAAACCTGCCCATCGCAGTGTGAGGCCTGGAAGGGCTTGTCCAATGGCTGAACACATGTCTTCCCTAAAGCCAGGAAACGGACCTCACTCCGTCTTTACGTTCTGCCTGAACCTCGACGCTTCCTTCCTCAGACACGACGTGAGACTGCCCCACCCTGACCCATTCTCGTCCTGCCGGGTTCCACGCATACAGTAAGCACTCAAGATGTGTCTCCCGAGGTGTGCATGAATGAACAAGGCGGAAGGCTCCAGGGAGTCAGCGTGGAGAACCGTGGAACATGGTTGGGGAAGTGCCGCGACAGCCCGGCTCCGGACCTTGCGCCTCTATTGCTGTTTCTGGGCCCCCGCTCTCTTCTCGCCGTTTTCGAGGGGAGGCTGCAGTACGGCTCCTCACTGCGAGTTCAGTTAACATCTGCAAACCTTGAGAGTGGGCCACTGAAGAGCCCAGCAGTCCAGCCCCACAGCCCTATGTCCGGAGGACGGCCTGGCCACTCCTGACGTCCCTAGAAGGATTGCTGTGGCCCTCTGGTGTATACATCCCTCTAAGGCCACTCTGACCACCATGGCCCCAAGCCTTTGGGAGGATTCTACATCACTCGGGGGAGAAGGCCTCAGCGGGCAGGCACAGCAAGGCACCTGGCAGGAAAGACGGGTGAGCCGACTGGTCCAAGTGGACTCCACGCAGCTCAGCCTGGAACGGCCCCGTCGCCCCAGCAGACGTTGGCTGTGCGTGTGCCCATGTTCCAGCTCGGAGACAGTTCCCCCAGGTTGAGACAAACCTGGAACGCCTGGGACCACCTAGCCCAGCAGGAGCTCTGCAGGCATCAGCCAGCCAGCAGGCAAAGAGCGGCACTTCGTGAAGCCGAGCCCCACCAGCTGGCGCTGGGCCCCAGCGCTGGAGAACACGGGTTTCCCCGAGCAGCCGCCCTCCCTCCCCGACAGAAAGCCTGCTGTGGGGGGCAGGCAGGGCGTACATGGCCACCATCACAGTCACAGCCCTGGAATGGCAGTGCGCATTCAGAAAGCCTCCCAAGGTCAAATGGAGTGCGGCCAGATGAGGCGCCCACCTGCCAGCCTCCAGGACCCTGGCTCTCGACCGGCACACGCGCCTGCTGCCAGGCTGTGCCCTTCTTCAAGAAAGAGCGTACCTGGCACCTCAGAGCCAGGCCTGGGCTAATGCCTGAGCATACAGTGGCAAATAAGCTGGCCCGCTTGAGGCGAAGCAGCCCAGCAAGAATGAGCAGCTGCCACAGCGACCGCGCCCAGGAAGTACTGTCGGGCTGCTCTCCCTCTGCACAGGCCACACTCTCCCTCTGCACAGGCCACACTGTCCCCCTGCACAGGTCACACTGTCCCTCTGCACAGGCCACACTGTCCCTCTGCACAGGCCACACTCTCCCTCTGCACAGGCCACACTGTCCCTCTGCACAGGCCACACTGTCCCTCTACACAGGCCACACTCTCCCTCTGCACAGGTCACACTGTCCCTCTGCACAGGCCACACTCTCCCTCTGCACAGGTCACACTGTCCCCCTGCACAGGCCACACTCTCCCCCTGCACAGGCCACACTCTCCCTCTGCACAGGCCACACTGTCCCCCTGCACAGGTCACACTGTCCCTCTGCACAGGCCACACTGTCCTTCTGCACAGGCCACACTCTCCCTCTGCACAGGCCACACTCTCCCTCTGCACAGGCCACACTGTCCCCCTGCACAGGCCACACTGTCCCTCTGCACAGGCCACACTGTCCTTCTGCACAGGCCACACTCTCCCTCTGCACAGGCCACACTCTCCCTCTGCACAGGCCACACTGTCCCTCTGCACAGGCCACACTGTCCCTCTGCACAGGCCACACTCTCCCTCTGCACAGGTCACACTGTCCCTCTGCACAGGCCACACTGTCCCTCTGCACAGGCCACACTGTCCCTCTGCACAGGCCACGCTCTCCCTCTGCACAGGCCACGCTGTCCCTCTGCACAGGCCACGCTGTCCCTCTGCACAGGCCACGCTCTCCCTCTGCACAGGCCACGCTCTCCCTCTGCACAGGCCACACTGTCCCTCTGCACAGGCCACACTGTCCCTCTGCACAGGCCACACTGTCCCTCTGCACAGGCCACACTCTCCCTCTGCACAGGCCACACTCTCCCTCTGCACAGGCCACACTCTCCCTCTGCACAGGCCACACTGTCCCTCTGCACAGGCCACACTGTCCCTCTGCACAGGCCACACTCTCCCTCTGCACAGGCCACGCTCTCCCTCTGCACAGGCCACGCTGTCCCTCTGCACAGGCCACGCTGTCCCTCTGCACAGGCCACGCTGTCCCTCTGCACAGGTCACACTGTCCCTCTGCACAGGCCACACTCTCCCTCTGCACAGGCCACACTGTCCCTCTGCACAGGCCACACTCTCCCTCTGCACAGGCCACACTCTCCCTCTGCACAGGCCACACTGTCCCCCTGCACTACCTATTCCAACATGTTATGCAGTCACACTGTAGCCCAGCAAGGGTCCCTGCTGGGACCTCAGTTTCCGTCTGTAGTCTGCTTTGGCCATAGGAGCTTGTTAGATGTGACATGGGGCTGCGCATGCCGCCCACCCTTCTTCCATTTCCATGCCCATATCATACCCTGCCCCTGCCGCTCCTCTACATGGTCCCAGAAGAAAACCACGTTCAGCAGGACCTGGGCCTCATCTACCCTGGCACTAAGCTCAGCTGAGGCCAGCAGACTCCCGCCAACCTGAAGATCTTCAGGCTCAAGCAGCTGCTTTCATTAACCCCAGGACATGGGAACGCAGGACTGGGTGCTATGACCATCCGCCATGGGACCTGGGGGTTACTTGTTACACAGCATGGTCCAGGCGTCAGCTGACTGATGGGAGTGACGCCAAGCTTACAAGGGAAGCGGCCTGGAACACAAGGAAGCGTGGCCAGGGAGCACGGCTGTCCAGGGCCTCCAGGAGGGAGGCTGAGACGCCTCCCGCTGCACCGTGCCTCCCTGCAGCCCTGCACACAGCACTCACCTGAGTCGGAGGCTGCGGGGCTCACCAGGCTGAGCAGCTCCCGCTCCTTCTCGTAGTCCCCTTTGCACAGCAGCTGCCCCTCCTTCAGGACGAACTCGTCACCCCTCTGAAGCTGCCGCTCGCAGACACAGCAGCAGAAGCAGCTCAGGTGGTACACGCTCTTCTGGGCCCGCATTACAAACTCGTTGGGGGCGATGGCCTCAAAGCAGCCCCCGCATTTGACAGCGAACAGCCTGGCAGCAGGGAGAGAGGAAGGACAGCACTGTGAGTGAGGTCGGGTGGCCCGCGCTGTCCTCGGGTCAGCAGCACAAGGCCTTGCAGACTGGCCTGCCCTGTGGCCGACTTTAGCCCGAGGCACTAAGTCTCGTCCTAGTCACTCTGATCAACAGCCATCCCTGGAGGTCTACAAAAGACCTAAAGTTTAAAGCAGGTCTGTGGGGCTTTTCTTCTTTGTAAACTGCCTGGCGACATCGCAGCTGCATCCCTCAAAGCTCTGAATAAGCCTAACGTGCCCTGACGCCATCTCTGGGCTCACTCTTTGCAGTATCCGTTTCACTATTTCCGAAAGAGTTTTCTAAAGTTGTAGCACCATGCTGGTGGGGATTCTCAGAAAAACCAATCTTTCTCTGTCTCCACATGCAAGAGGAGTGGATGGATGTGGACAGGTCAGGTGGTGTGAGGACAGAATGGCCCGAGTGAGCGCATGAACCTGCATGTCACTCTGTGCCCCCAACACAGAACCAGGTGGCTCCATGTGCAGCAGCTTGCTCCAACAGTAAGTCCCCTCGGCAACACACAGTGGCCTGAGCATGGCCAGCCCCTCCCAGGCGCCCGCAGGTTCCTGCTGCTCTTCCCACCAGCCTTTCTTCCACTCAGACGCTTCCGCTGTGTGTCCTGCCGCACGCCACACCTCTGTCCACGGGAGGGGCGGGAGGAACCACCACACACGGCATTCGCACAGAGACCAGTAAGTGTCCAGTGTCTGCAGCACACCAGGCACAGGAGGGCACAGACAGACCCCCGTGCAGCCCCCTGGCCTGCCTGCGGGAGAAGCAGTGAATAGGAGGGAGGTGAACAGATGCGGAGTCGTCCCGAGGGGATGTCCCAGAGACGACACAAGAACAGGACCAGGCAAGGGCCCCGTGAACACAGAAGAGACTGACGTGACGCTGTGTGCGTCTGAAGAATCACGACGGTCATCCCTTCCCAACCGCAAAATCATGCCAGCTTGCGAGGCAGGTCCACCCTTGCGCCCGTGTCTTTATCTGGGAAGCTGCCTGGAAGCAGGAACGAGCTGGGGTCCAGTGAAGAGGACGTAGGAGGCGGGACGCAGCCTGGTAGGAGCTGGCTGTCCTGCCTTGGACAGCAGCCCGGGTCACCCCGTGCTGCCTGCCCTGGCCGCAGGACCGCCTGGGGAACACCTGCCTCTGCCCTCAGAGGAAAGCTGGGCGGGCCTCACATGCAAACTGTCCTTCCACCAGGTGGGCTAGAGCCCCAACCCAGAGCTCCAAGCCCCCAGCTCTTCCCAGCCCTCACCCTCCCCCGCTGCCCAGGGCTCTCTGAGTCTGAGCCCCTGGGCCCACCAGTCCTTCCACTCCCTCGTCCCTTGCTGGGCACTATGCCGTGCTCGGTCTACCCAGTTCATCCCTGGGCCCAAGTCCCCAGTCACCGCTTGCCAACCTGAGCAAACCAATCCGTGCTTCTGCAGGAGCTGGCCAAAGCCCCTTTGTCCCAAGTCCTGCTCCTCCTCCTCCTCCCCTGACACGAGCTGTTGAGCAGACTGGAGGCCCAGGCGCCCCAGGACCCGCGGTGCAGGTGGCCACCGTGGGCTTACCTTCACTCCCAGCCTGCTAAGCTCCTCCTCTTCTGCCCCTTTAACTTCAGCCCCACTTCAAAAGTGTCCCCCAAGTTGAAGGAGGGTTGGAGTGGGATCAACAGAGGAAGTCCACCATGCTGGAGGAGGGGGGCTGCTGCTCGGGTCCTGCAGTGGTCATGGGCCCTGGGGAGCACAGACTGGAGGGGCCGGTCCTGGGTTCCAGAAGGGAGGACTGTCTGCGTTCCCTCTGCTGGCTCTGCTCCTGAGCCAGGTCAGCCTTACCTCACTGCCTGGGCACAGAGTTCAAGGTGCACCCGGCACCCTCCCCCGGCCAGAGCGTTGGAGGCACACGCAGCCCACGCCTGTGCGCCAGATGTGTGCACAGCTGTACGTGCCCCTGTGGACCCAGCTGCCGGCTGCACAGCTACCACAAGCTGTTTTCTCTAAGGCTCAGACTAGCTGAGAAAAGGATCTGTTTAAAAGTCCAGGTCATAATTAAAACACAGCCTGTCTCCTCTCATGTTCTGGATGTGTCCCCTGTGGTCACTTCCCCTCCGAATGCTAATGAGACCTCGCTCTGGGTTCAGAGCCTGGCAGGCTGCTGGCCCCGGGCCGGCTCCTCTAGGTGAGCATGGCAATGCCCGACTTTTCTCACCAACTCTCCTCCCCGCACCTCATTCCCTCACCTTCGTCTTCCCAAGGAAAACAGGGCAGTACCCCTTCAGAGACCCAGGCCTCAGTGCCACCCCTTCTGGACTGGTCATCCCCGAGTGGCGGGAGATGAAGGACAAACAGGCCACCCCTGTCCTCAGAGTGCTCACACAGCAGGCAGCAGGCGCAAAGTGGAGGCCTCCCTGGGTGATTGGGGAACGTGGAGAGAAGAGATGAAGCGCACAGAGGATGGGCCAGCCCTGCTCAGGCGAGGCCGGCGCTCCCCTCTCCTCCGCCTCCTCCCCGGCCCACTCCCCCGCAGGCTGGAGCTGCCCTGATGTCCTGCTCAGGCCTCTTCCTGTAGGACCCACGGCTGGAGCACACCCATCAGTCCTGGTCACAGGCTCTCCCACGGCCTCTCCAGGTGGCAGAGAGCACACCATCCTCCCTGGCAGGGTCCCCATCAGTCCTTCAAGGCAGTGGTGGGGCCCACATCCCAGGACTCGTGAGGACCAACTGAGGAAGTGCTGGGCTGGGCGGGCAGGGCAGCAGGGTGGGCCATTTTCACCGACCCTGCCTCTGTCTTGATCCCCGTGGCTCTTCTTTTTCCCCAAGGTCGTCCGCGGCACTCACGTTGCCCAGAGCCCCACTGCAGAGGTCTTTCCTCAGCGGCAGGGCCTTCCACCCACGACTCCCAGCTCTGGCAGGACCTCAGAGCACAGCGCCCTGCTCCTCCTCCCCACTGCGGGTCGAGGTCACCAAGGAAGCAGTATTTCTTGTAAGAGCCTCACCACGCTGCCCTAGGCTGGGTGCTGCAAGGAGAAGCAAAGAGGAAGAGAAAAGCCACCTGACCCACAGGAGGCGAGTAGACGCGGCTCAGGGATCGACCTCTCCCAGGGGCCTCAGAAGCCTCTCCTGGGGCCTCGGGTTTCTTATCATCCATTCTTAATGAAAAGTAGTGCCCTGGGCAGACTGTCCGGGAGTCCAGGGCACGAGCAGGGCTGTCCCCATTCCCCACCTCCCTCTCCCCACCCCCGCCCCACCCGAGAAGCACACGCTGAGCATCAGTTCCCGGGAGCTTTCAGCTCAGCTCTGCTGCTACAGTGATTCTTCAGAACCGTCTCCTGCAGCATCGCTCACAGGTACACACAGTCCCAGTCAAGAGGACTGACACATGTGGACGCACGCACACCAGTTCAGACTGATTGCATGTAGATAATCCGGAAATCAGACGAGACTCTAGAGAAGACCTCTTCCAGGAAGACAGCAGTTTGCTCCTAGGACGACGGGTTCCCAACCCCCAAGCCGGAAGACCTCCTCATTCACGCCTCTAATGCAAACCAAAGGCCTGACTCCTGAGAACTGCTGGGAACAGGTGCAGGGCCACTGCCCAGGAGGACCTGGGGAGCAGTGGCCACCCTGGCAGGCCAGTGTCACAGCAGCAAGATGGCCTGCCAGGACACCCGAGGCCCAGGCACAGGTGCTGCTGCATGAGCTCGGGGCCACCCTGCCATTTCAAAACCAGGGTGCTCAAGGCCACGGCATGTTTCATCCCCAGAATGCACCACTGCAAAGGAGAGAAGCTGGAGCAGGAGGGACAAAGGCGAGGGTGGAGCGCCAGTCGGAGCCAGGAACTGGCATCTCTCCTGGTCATCATGTCCCTGAATTTGTAGAGCAGGAGTAAAGACAGCTACTTCATGAAAACAAAGGCAGCTCACCCCACTGGCTCCGGGTCACCTCTGCAGGAGAGGCTGCCTCATGGCTATGTTCCCCACTTACCCCGGGCCTCCTAGGATGGTGTCTGGGCCTCCTAGGACCAGACGAAGAACCAGGCAGTGGAGACAGAGGATCCGGGCAGCCATGGCTTCACAGCAGGGCCCGGGGCTGCTGCTCACGTGTGTGAGAGGCAGGGTTAAAAATAAAGTCGATCCCTGAGATGCGCTCGGCGCAGGGACCCCGGGTAGCTGGAGGGACCCTCTGAAAGAGACCCATCTTCCGTGGGTTCAGGTTAGGAGGAAATGGTGTGTGAAGACGCTCCTTGACCAGCTCACCATGCAAGAGTCCACTCTGACTCCATAGGCGGGGAAACCGTCTCCACGGTGTGAGGGGTGGATGGAGGCACCCCAAAGCCCTGCCAATGCAGGAATATTCAGAGATACAGTGACTGGCTGGCAAGAGCTGGGGCCTAATCAGTCCCTCCGGGTTTGACAGGGTGTCAACCGAAGGCAAATGGGGTGTGGCTGAGGTGGGTCACTGGGGCGTGCCCTGGAAGGGTAGTTCTTCTGGTCCCTTCTCCTCCAACTTGCTTCCTGACCCTAAAGAGCTGAGCAACCTTCCTGCACTGGCCCTTCCCCCATGATGTGCTGCCTCACCTGGGGCCCAGAGCAATGGAGTCAACTGACCATGGACTGAAGCTCTGGAACCCCAATCCAAAACAAACCTGCCCTCCTCCAAGTTGGTCCTGTCAGGTAGTTCGGTCACAGTAATGCAAAGCTGGCTAAAATACAAGGTGGAGGAAGACATGTAGGCCAGCCGGGCAGGGGCACAACCCAGAATGATCGGCCACCACCCCAAGAGAGACCGAGTCTGGGAATAGCATCACAAGGAAGCAACGCGGGCTCAGGTCCCCCGTTCACCTCTAATTAGCTATGTGACCTTGACCATGCTCAGCAGCATTAGCGATTCAACAATGAAACGGGAATAAATGAAGGACCAACCTCACAGAGCCTCAGTGAGAACAAACTGCACTAATGGGTTAAGGCTGCTTGACGGTCCCTGGCTCGTGACGGATCCTCCATAAAATGCAGTGGTGACAGTGATGGAGAGGAAGAGCCAAACGAGAAGTCGGAGGAGGGACTGGCCTAAAACAGGGCCGACCATGAAAGGAGAGGCTGGGACGTGAGGGCTAGCGAGGAAGGGAAGGTCGGGCCCGAGGCTGTGGACAGCGCATGAACGTCAACGGTCAGCGTGGCGGTGGTGCTACTGCAGGCCACTCCAGGCCTGACCGTGAGGAGCCAGGCCTGAGTTCCGGGCAGCCTACCACGCAGCACCTAGGGGGACTTAGCTAACTGCGACAGCTGACTCCGGTGTCGACTGGACTCGGGGATACCAGAGAGCTGGAGACGCAGAGCTTCTGGGGACTCTGGGAGAAGGCAGTTCAAGGCACGGACTAAGGAAGGTCTGCCCCTGTCCATCATGGGGCGCCGTCCATCTGTGCCCAGGCTTCCGACTCCAGCTTCCCAGGCTTCAGCCCCAGGCTGAGGTGACACCATCGGCGTACCCCATCCTCTGGCCCAGGGATGGCATATCATGGGAGCCAACGCCCCTATGAAGTCCCCTCTCGATCGTCTGCATCTGCCCTGCTTGTTCTGTTTCTCTGGGGAACTCAGCTGACACACCCAGGTAACAGTTCTGGCATGGCCTGCTGAGATGCCTTCCTGTTTGTCTTATCAAGTGAAAACCAAGGGGTAAACAGGGGTGTCGGGTTCTACTTAGTGACCGTGCCCCTGACATCTCACTCACGAGTTAACAGGGCTTCCTCCAGTCTCCCCATCCCCTGCCCCATCTTCCACAAGACCCACTGTCTCCCCTGGGTCTACGCTCCTGGAGGCTGCCACCACTTCCCGTGTGTAGAACAGCACACGGCACCTCCTGCGCCTCAGAGCTATCCCAGGGCAAGCTTCAGACCCAGGAGGACGACAAGAATATGAAGGGGGCTGCAGAACTCCTGACCCCCGGTGTCTGCAAGGGCCAAGATGGTCATTAACCTTGACCAGAGTCCTGTAGACTTCAAGGGGGATCCTGACACCTCCACACCACCATCATGGAGTGGAAGGAGGGAGGCTGGGGTAACAGACTGCAGATCCCAATTCCAATCCGAGCCCCACACCACGCTGTTCCCCTCCCCCAAACATCAGAGCCCTCTTCAGCCCGGACAGCGGCTACGACAGATCACGCCGCCCTTCCACACTGCAGCTCCATCTATCAGGTGTGCAAACCCTGGGTTAGGAAGCGGAGGGTCTCTGCTGCTAACCAGGAGGCTGGAGCCTGTGCTCAGCTGCCGCCCTCGCCACCAGGGGGCAGCATGGCAGCACTCGCTAAGTGCCACGTTGACTTGGTAACTGAGGCCATCCTCCCAAAGACAGGGATTGGCCTGCAGCCAGAACTGTCGGCAGGCAAGTCTGCTGCTGGGAGTCTGGGAGACCATGTGGCTGGACTGAAGGAGCGATGGTGAGAGAAGAGCTTTCAAAGGCATTGGGAACCGCCAGCGTGGCTCGTGGCCTGAAGAGCGGGGACATGAGCGACCTTGTCAGCTGGCTGCAGGCCGTCCTTGAGGCTGAGCCAGCAGCACCACAGAGAGCACTGAGCAGTGGTGCCGGGCGGTGGGAAAGTCTGCAGGCACAATAGCAGCGGCAGGGTCTTCTGCAGGGGACAGTCTCAGGCCGCAGCCCTGAGAAGGGAGAACAATGCCGGGCCGCGGGGCCAATCAGAGCCCCTGCCTCCCGCGGCTCCGGGAGCGCTGGGAGGACCACACAAAGGGGCGGAGGAGTGTGGAGCAGCGCTGAGGGTGAGGTCTGCCCGCCCCAGAGGCGCGGGGCGCCCGGAGGCCTCATGGAGAACACAGGGCTCCTTGCCTGTCACAATGCCCCAGCCCGGGCGGCCACCCTGCAGTGGAGGATGGAGTTCCTGTTCTCACAGGGCTCCTGCCCAGCAGCAAGGCTCAGGGAAAACCTCTGCCTCTGAAGAGTCCTGGACTCCTGCCTCAGCTCTGCATGTGAGCCTCGGGAGTGGCAGACCCGCTGGGGGTCCCAGCTCCTGTCTATGACACGGCACCCCCATCGAGAGACACTGGAGAGTAAACACGATGGCGTGTTTGAAGAATCAAGCCCGAGCTGCTCTCCGTAGGTAGTGACTAGCACTCCCTCCTCTGAAGTCAGTCTAATGTATCTGCCCGTGTAAATATTTGTATGATCTCCTCCAAAGCAGCCAACTGAGTCTAGAATAGAGCTGCGTATGACTCTCCAGCTTGTCCTTCATTACCATAAAATATGAAGTCAAACGTCGCTGGGCCATTCGCACATCACTGGAGAGGAGGTCAACAAACACGAAGGCCGAACACTTGAGAGGCAGCTATGGCCCTGGCCTACCCTAGGCCAGGGCAAATATTGACCCGCCACCCACTGCAGGGCGACACCGTGGCCACTGCCTGATGCCCAGCATATGCTCAGGAAGTCCGGAGCCCAGGGCTGGCCTCGCAGGCCAGCAGCTGCTGCTCAGTTAATGCAGACGTCATCGGGCAAATATTTGGAACAGAACCTTCCCCACACATTCAGGGCTCAGGTGTCAGCTTCCTGCCAAGGCTGCTGACCTGTGACCTGCATTGGGACCCCCAGATGTCCAGCCCCAAGACATCTTGCCCCTCATCTTGGAAGTAGAAACCTAGGCCCCAGAAAGAGCTGAGGCCTGGACCACAAAGCAGGCTAAGACTGTTGCAAGGGCCAGCCAAGGCCTGAGGCTTATCCAGGGCGGAGAAATAAAGGGGCCAAAACACGAGCTGAGAGTGGACACAGTAGGACAGCGCACATCTCCCGCCTGGCGGCCGACTTCCCCTCTTCCTCACCAACACCGGGAGGCGTCTCCAAACAGGCTGTGCCACAAGAGTCAGTGCAAGAACCACCTGCTCAGCAGGGTCCAGAGTGTCGCAGACCCACAGAGCCGGCAGGAGACAGAGGGACACAGGAAGCTCCCACCTCCAGCCAGGGAGCAAAGCTCTGGTTTCCTCTAGGAATGCTGCTCTCCCTTCCCCACCCGCACCCACCTCCCAGGACTCTCTCAACCATTACAGCGAAGGAGGCAGAGGGGCGAGGTGTTTTTAGCTGATATTCTGTGCATGGATTTTCATTGTTCTTCCATTTATGGCTGAACCGCATGGCCTGTGGTCAACACAATGCATACTCATACAAAGAATGTGGGTTTCCTGGGCTGTGTGCTTGCGTGTGAGCGTGTGCGTGTGAGGGCATGTGTGTGTGAGCATGAGCATGTGTATGTGCATGAGTGTGAGTGTGTGCATGCGTGAGCATGCGCGTGTGTGAGCATGTGTGTGCATGTGAGCTTGTCAGCGTATGTATGTGTGCGTATGAGCGTGTGTGAATGCGTGTGTGCGAGTGCAAGTGCATTGTGTAAGTGCATGCACGTGTGAGTGTGCGTGTGCGTGAGCATGAGCATGCACGTGAGTGTGAGCATGTGCGTGAGTGTGTACATGTACGTGTGTGAGCATGAGTGTTTTATGTATGAGTGTGTGCCTGTGTGAGCGTGCTTGTGTGTGTGAGAACGAGCATGGGCGTGACGACAGGAAGGACAGGGCATCCCCGGCAGTGTCTCCACGGGGAAGATGCTGGGCCCCGGCAGGTCAGCTCCGCACGCTCCGGGTGCTGCCCGGCTTGGTCACGGCCACTTTCGTTCGCGAGCACTACTGTGCGGCACAGAAACACCAGAACAAAAATGCCATTTGTCACAACCCAGGAACTCCCCACGGCAGCCCCTGAGGCCGGCAGCACTGTGAGGACAGGGGAGGGTGGGAGACCAACGAGCATGTCCCCTGCGCAGTGGCCTGGCCTCTCCACCTGGCAGCTGCCTGCCACGGGAAACGGTTCCCCAGGACCACCCGCCTTCCAGGAGAGAGGAGAAGGAAACGCCCCCTGGCAGTCCGGGAAGGAGGCCCAGGGGGCTCCAAAGGGCTCTACCTTCCCACCCGTGGAGAGGAACACCTCTGGGCATGGGGTTTCCAGAAGGCACTGCACCGAGGCTCCCGCAGGGCAGTCTTACTGGACGTCCGGGGGAGGGGAGGCACAGGCCGCTTCTTCCATCAGATCACTACCCTCCTCCGCCCAGGAGCATGGCAAGAGGCCAGCGGACCCTGCACGCAGCCCCTGCCTGAGTGTCTCACGCCCCTTCAGCTCTCCTGAGGTGACAGAGCCCCCAAGGCTGGGCCTGGAGAGCGGCAGGGGCAGGGGCCCCACCCTGTGTGTCCACTGACCCTTCCTGCTCTCCACTCTCCCACTGTCCACCTCAACTCCCTGCTTCCTGACAACAGCTAGAAGGCAACACATGCTGGGAGCTGCTTGAGAAGGGCAGAGGGCCAGCCAGGACCCCAGGAGGCAGAGCTGGTCGGCCCTGCGCAGCTCCTGGGGAAGCTGTGCAGAGGCCCCCCGACAGCAGCCGACCCCAGGACCCAGTGTGCGCTCCACACTTCCACACCCCAGAACTGAGGCGGGCTCAGAGGGCTCATCAGCCCCGGCCACAGCAGCGGGGCCCACGATGGTCAGGCGTGGCACAGCACAGACACGCCACTGGCCCTTCCGCCCAAGGCAGAGGATTCTGACGCATGCTGCCCCGTGAAGAGCTCACAGGTCTGAGTGGACAGACCATCTGGAGCACAACGCTGTGTGGTCCACTCGGGAAGAGAGGCCAGACTTGGAGGCCAAGGGAGCAGGGAGGAGGGGACCCTGAGTGTCACTGTGAAGTGGGCAGGGTCGCTTGTGCAACAGGAAGAGGCTGGGCAGGAACAGGAGCCCAGCACTGCATGCTCTCCATGTCTCCAAACGGAATGCTCCGCGATGGAGAAGCTGAGGCCCGAGTCACCCCATCACTGCAAGTTTTACAAAAAAGCAAAACTTAAGAGCCTGAAGGAAACAAAGATCTATGTTCACGCTCTACCTTCTCCACCCCAGACCTAGGTGGCTGGTTCCCAGGTGAAACTGCCACAGCCCAGCTGCCCTGCCCCTAGGAGCAGCACAGCCAGGTGGCACATGGGGCTGAGGGACTGGGAGGCTCTAGAGAGCTGCTGCTTCTCCATGAAGGAGACAGACGCTGCCAGTACGTCTGCTCTGCTCCTCGCCTTTTCTCTTTTCCTCCCAGAGTTAAAGTTCAGCCTATAGAGGTGACAGCCACCTTGGCTCTCAGAGAGGGTAAGCTGCCCATCACTGAGGCACAGCAAGAAGAGAGAAGCCAGGATTCCTGGAGGCTTCCTTAAGAAGAGGCACCCACCCAGACTCCCTATGTCTTTAGTGAGAAAAATCTAGAGCTCGCTCAGTAAGCCCACTACGGCGAGCGCACAGTCAGCGGAAACCAACAGCGACCCTGCTCGGCCCCAAGACGCCGGCCGCTACAGGGACAGCCCCTCCTTCTGTGGCCTGCCTGTCCCGCACTCCTGGCTGGGCCTTCTCTTCCACTGGCCTGTTCCTACGTTGTTACAGTGCACTGCAGTCGTGCGTAACGTTGGGACCCATCCTGACGTCACCACACAGGCAGGGACGGCATCTCATCCACTTCAGCCCTCAGTGCACAGTAGCACGATTCCTAACAGCCAGGTCATGGGGCAGCCCGGGCACCCATCCACAGACCGGCGGACCAAGAAAACATGGCCTACACACAGGGCACCTTGCTCGGCATGGCAGAATGGAGCTCGGGCCCCTGCAGGTAAACGGGAGGGCCGGAGAACGCCAGGCCAAGTGGGCGAGCCAGTCTTGGAGGCCCAGGCCCCACCACCGCTCACTACTCAGGAGCCTCCCCGTCGTCCTGCTCCAAGTGCACTCCATATGCACTGTCCCCTTCCCCAGTCGGACAGCGTCCCTCTCCTGACCTGTTTCCTCCACCACCTGCGTCCTCTCTTACCTGACAGTCCTTGCAGAACAGCTTCTGCGAGGAGCTACTGCTGCTGGGACCTCTAGCTGCCCTCTTCTGAGGCCACGCCAATCAGCCACGTTCCTGAGCTTTCCAACATGGCGCACCCTGCAGACCACGGGCTGCCTCCACACTGCTCAGGAGCCAAACTGAGCCAGGATCTGGCATCTCCTCCTCTGACTCCTCTCTTGGTTTCTTCCTCCTCTTGGGTCCCTCTGTGGTCCCCTTTGTAGCTCCTCCTCGTCTTGGTCTTCTTCCTCAACTCAGCGCCACCCTTGGGGGTCTCCTCCGGTGGTGCCACGTTAACTCCCGTGAATGAGCCGGCGCTAACTCTCTACCACCTGTGCTCATTCTCCTGCATGTGCCTTGTAACGCCCGTCCACCAGAACCGTCACACAGATTTCGCGTCTAGAAATGAATTACTGCTATTTGACTTGTACATATTTACAGGGTACAGTGCAATAAAAAGACATCTATACAACGTGCAATGGTCAAACGGGGGTGGTGAGCATTTCTGATTCCTTTGAAAACACTTTTAAAATGTTTTGATTAGCACATAATAATAGCGTACATTTATAGGGTGCTGTGTGCTATTTTATAATCTAACTAAACAAAACCCAAAGTATAAAAGTAGAATTCCCGGTTTTTCCAACCCAGAGCACCCTTGCTAGATCTGCTCCAACTACAGCCCCGCTCCTCTGGTGGAGGACACCTGCATCTCTTCTGCTGCTTGGGACCCCAAGCCCAGTTACCCCACTCCCTGCCACAGCCCACACCCAGTCGGCCAGCAAGCCCCACTCCGCATTCCCAGTCCCACTATGCCCTCCCTGGGCCCCAGCAGCCCCGGGAGAGGAGCAACCTGACACACAGCAGCCAGGGTGACCCACCAGAACTAAAGCAGACCATGCCACTCTTCTTGACACTCGTTCCCATCTTACAGGTGAGAACCAGAGACCTGCGCAGGGCCAGGTCCAGTAACTGGCTCCACCGTACACAGCTAGTAACCAGACGCCAGGATTGGGTGGGGTAAACTGAACCTGCCCCGTGTCTGCCCAGCTCTGAGGGTCGTGCAGTCTAGTGGTAGGATGGGGCTTTGTAAGCGGAAGGCCCTATGTGACTACAATGTCACACGACCACCATTGCCAGCCAAGCTCTGGAGACGCAGAGCTGAACTGACGAGGTCATCTGTTACATGGAAATGCTCCACCAGGGAAGAGAGGCCGAGGCAGCCCTCCACTCCTGGGAAGACAGCCCCCTCTCGAGCTCCAGGACCCGGATCCCACCCAGGAGAGCAGCAGCCTTGGAAGTCCACAGGGACGAGCAAGTGGGGCTAGACGAGGGGCCAGGAGATGGTGGCGCAGAGACAAGCAAGTAGGGCTAGACGAGGGGGGCCAGGAGATGGTGGCACAGAGACGAGCAAGTGGGGCTAGACGAGGGGGGCCAGGAGATGGTGGCACAGAGACGAGCAAGTGGGGCTAGACGAGGGGGGCCAGGAGATGGTGGCAAGTGCGCAGAGCCAGCCAACACCCCGTCGCCAACCACAAAATCCGCACGCAAGCCTGCGATGTAATTTTCCTCGTCTTGGATGCCTTTCACATGCTCCACTCCCTGCCCCAGCTCCATTCAGGGGATTAGAGAACAGGGACAGACAAGGAGCTGCAGACCACAAGAATCCCTGTGAAACAGACCCCGTGCACGGAGGAGCAAGGGCTGTGCAGGCTGGCGCGCTCCAGCACGTGCCACCCACTCCTCCATCGGGGCGGGGGTTCAGAGTGCACTACAGCAATAAGCTATGGCAGGCTGGGCGTCCCATGCCAGAGGAAGTCTGAAGAGAGCAGAGCTTTTAGGGACCTCTGTGTTCTGCTTAGGGCAATGAGCACTCAGGACCCCGAGGCGGGGCCAGAGGGAGCGCACTGTGGAGGAAGGGAGCCCCAAGTCAGCTGCACCCCAGCTCCTCCAGACATTTAGGCTCCAAGTCACAACTT
Source organism: Sciurus vulgaris (assembly GCF_902686455.1). Classification (NCBI taxonomy): domain Eukaryota; kingdom Metazoa; phylum Chordata; class Mammalia; order Rodentia; family Sciuridae; genus Sciurus; species Sciurus vulgaris. The sequence goes on along the minus strand of NC_136473.1, from coordinate 113,273,633 downwards.
TAAGAACAACAGGGAAGTCAAAGACCAGTTCTTCCAAGTCAGAACTTGGAGAGATACTCCAGGAGAGTTGCCCACTGCCATCACTGGACGTCTGTGGGTGCCCAGCACCAGGCACGAGGCAGAACAGGTAGAAGCTCCCGGGAGCTGCCACTCCAAGTAGTTCCACCGACCGTGAGGCTAAGCAGGTTACCTAGACCTTCCTCAGCCTCTATTTCTCAGCTGTAACGTGGAAACCAGGTCCACCAGAGAAGTGGCAGGTCTGATTTAGTCCTTAGAGGGTCATCCTGGCCGCTGTTGGAAGACACTGACTCCGAGAAGGGACCTCCCCAGCCTGTCACTCAGGCACTGTAAGGAGCTGTGTGCACCACACTGACCTCCATTCCAAACCCGCCAGCATGAGCCCCGGGGGAAACTGGGCCACTGGTGTCACTGAATGGCAATGCCCCAAATTCCTCCAGGGGACGAGCACCTGACCTCCACTTAAAAATCCTTTCTTCAAACTGCAGGCATGGGAGAGGCAGCGAGGACAAGGTCGACTCGCCAGCACAGCCTTGCCACGCAGGAGCCTGACCGTCATCTGACTGTGCGGACAGGCTCAGGGACACAGTGCACTCTGCAGAATCCCCATCAAGAGACGCACCTCACAACTGGCGAATGCTGCATGGAAGTCAGCAGACCCAAATTACGACTCATTTAAACAAAGGGGCTGTTGTAGTCAGCGTCTACGCTGCTGAGACTAAAAGACCCTGGCGAGAACGGTTTTAGAGGAGAAAAGGTTTATCTGGGGGCTCATGGTTTCAGAGGCCTCCGTTCATAGACAACAGGCTCCATTCCTCGGGACTCAAGGTGAGGTGGAACATCATGGCGGGAGAGTGTGGCAGGGGGAAGCTGCTGACATGGCGATCAGGAGGCAGAGAGACTCCACTCACCAGACACGTGCACACCGAGTCAGGCCCCAGTACCACCTGCTCCAGCCCACCCCTCTTGCCTCAGTCACCGCCCCGTTAATCCCGTCGGCGGGTCCCTCACTGCTGGGTCAGGGTGCTCCTAACCAATCACCTCTCCTCCAGGCCTTCCTGCCTGTCTCACGCGTGAGCTCGTGGGGACGCCTCACATCCAGACCACATCAGGGACTGTCCACACCTAAAACAAACACTGCTCGTGCCGCTGACATCCAGGCCCCGCACCAGGTCCTAGGAACGTGAGTGTGAAGGGACCAGGCCGACTCCCTGCCCTCGAGGTCACGTTCAATTAAAAACCAGCAGGTACCAAAATGCCAGATGACCACAGTGGACACACTAAGGAGGAGAGGACAACAGGAGGTGCCAGGGTGGGGCCAGAAATGACCATGGAAGAGCTGATTTCTGAGCAAGACCTGACAGAGCTGGGAAGGGGAGTCAGCTGTACCCTGGGAACAGCTGTGCGGAGGTGCAGAGGCCCCAAGGCCCCGCACACGGGCTCACCAGGCACAGCAGAGCCCACGGGCACGGGCAGCAGTGCCAGGGCAGGGTCAGAGAAGTTCAGGAAGCCAGCAGACCCAGGGGACCTTCTACCATGGGGCAGGACTTCGCTTTTCCCCTGGAAAGTCGTTTCTTCACTTTTCCTTTTGAATGTCTTGAGGAGGGAACGGGGAGGGAGAGCGGAAGCCAGGGAAGTGAGCACTCCCAGAAACAGGAGCCATGGATGAGGGCAGGGCAGGGTGGGGCAGGCGGAGCACTGACCCCAGATCAGCAGCACCAAGCTAGCAGGGCATGGCTGGGGGGCCTGGGGCAGGAGGGCAGGCAGACACCAGGAGAGGAGGACTCCTGCCAGGAGTCACAAGGAAATGGAGCAAGCGAGGAGGGGACCCTGGGCCAAGACTCCCAAGCCCAGGAAGCGGCTGGTAGAGTACTTGGTATGAGGGAAATTTCACGTGCAGGAGAGAGGGTGGGGCCGGGTGGATGGGAACAGGCGGGTGCAGGCCGCTTGGCCTTGCTGAGGGCAAGGAAGCCTCCTGCCAGCTGAGGGAAGGCCGAGGACGCTCGGTGGGGAGCTGTGAGACCTGAGCCACTCAGGTCGCGTGAACTAAGCGTGGGCGCCCAGCTGAAGTGCATGCCCCATCTGCTGCATCACCCCTCAGCTCACTCGTCTGCCAGGTTCCCCTCCTGTGGACGGGTCCATGGGGGAGGCTGAAGGCCCAGCATGGGTGAGGACTCACTCGGCCCAGGAGGGAGCAGGGCGCCTGGCCCAATGAGTCCTGCACTGAGCAGCACACATGCGGGGGCCTTAGGAAGGTCCTGGAGGTGGGGGACTACCCTGCAGGGTTGCTAGGAAACCATTCCCACACCAACTGCCAATGCGCACAAGCAGGAAGTGAGCTGGACTGTGTGTTCAAATGCATCTTACGATACTACTGGAGGGGCAACCCTGGTACCGTGCAAGGAGCACCAAGAGGCTTGGGGTCGAGTCCCCCTCTCTCTTACTAGCTGTGCGACACTAGCTGAGCTATGGAACCTCTCTTCAGTTATAAAATGGTAGAGATGGCCAACCACCAGTCACTCACAGCAAGTGAGGAGATGATTCTAAAGACAGCTGGCAAAATAGTCCACGGTTACCTGGATAACTAGGTCTAGCTGTCTAGATGTGCTTCAGTCTTAGGAAGCATTCTGGAGCCACTGCAAAGACCATAATCAGGCCACTTAACACCCCAGGAGGGGGTTGTACTTTCTATACTCTCTACACACTGGGCCAAAAGCCAAGGAACAGCACAGAGTGAGGGCCCAACGCCCAGGCATGTGGCCTCTTTCAGAGTCCCCTCGCCTCTCATCCCGCTAGCTGCCCAAGGCTGCTAAGAGCTGCCCAGACGTGGGTTTCTGGTGTCTTCCCCCACCACCCTCATGTCCCCCAGTCCTGGGAGCCTCTGAGACAAAGGAGGGTGAGATAGTAAAGACCTCCATCTTCCATGGCCTGGAGGGTGTGACCATCTCAGAGTGGGCGGAGCAGAACACCTGCTGAGAGGCAGCTTCCCTTCCCTGCTGGCTGTCCAGCGCCTGCGCTCCATCCTCCTTGTGGACATGGCTGGCCAGAGCCCAGCAAACTAACCAAACAACTGTGGGCACTGCCCCTCCAAAGGACGTCTGGGTCTCAGCCCTGCTGAACGACTCCCCAGCAGCCCTCTAGATCCCTGTGATGACAGAGATGTCTGCTCTCCACACTGTCCAATACAGTGGCCCCAGGCCAGGTCCACAGGCCTCCAGGGAGGGAGCAGAGTGGGAAGCAAAGGCAGAAGCAGGGAAATGCAGAGCCCACCTGCCCCACCTCCTGGACCCCCCACCCTCCCCACCAAGGTCAACATAGGCCCCGCGACCCCTAGGTCGCCACCTGGGCCTACGCAGCTCTCCCTGTGGCTCGGGTGGGCACGTGATGACCAGGGCATAGGAAGTCAGAGGAGGCCTGGGAACTCCCTGTGGGGCAATCCAGGAGAGCTGTGCAGGACAGCCTGCGGTGAAGGAGCACCTCAGATCACCAGGGCCCACCAGGCTGCCAAGACCCGGGAACAGAGCACAGAGACCAAAGCGCAGGGGTGTGCAGATGCCCGTGCAGGGGCACCGGGAGCTAAAGCTGGGCACCACGTGCCTGCAGACGGAGGCCGCTGTGGGCAGGACAGAGAAGGCCTCGAGTGCCAGTCCGACGTCTCCTCGCCTTATAGACGCAGGGAGTCCTGACATTCCTGAGCAGAGGAAGGGGTGAGGGAAGCTCTGCTGACCAAGGACTGCTGGGACCAGCACGAAGGACGAAAGCAAAGGAGCCTGGGGAGGGACGTGCCGCCTCCTGCACTGCAGGAACAGCCCCCCTCCAGAAGCTCCAGCACCCCTCTGCCCAGGCGGTCAGCAGGCAGGAGGCAGGCTGCCCACAGCCACTTCTGGTGGCCACTCCCACCTTGCTAGGAGGGCCTGGCTTTGTGGCAGCAACGTGCCCCACCCCAGGATGGGTCCTTCTTGTCTGAACCAAGCAGGACTTCTCTTTTCTCCATGCCAGGGACTCACCCTGGGTGGATGAGTGGTCCTGCGACGGCCAGGAGGACATGAGGGGAAGCCTGCCAGGGGCTTTTCAAGACAGATTCTACTCCACGAGGAAGAAGCAAGGATGGAGAGAGGCAGGCCCAGCACCTTCCTTCCCACCTTGGGGGGTCGTGTGAGGATGGGAAGCCACCTGCAGGCACTGGGCATCCTGCCCAAGGACCTGAGACCCTCAGGACAGAACGGGAGGCCAGGCCCATGTGCTGCTGCAGGGTTAAGCCAGCTCGGCTGCACACACCTCAGACCATGCTAGGGGGACGCACGCCCCCTTGGGCCTCCACGCAGCTTGCCACAGCCCACTTCTGCCAACTCACAGAGTGACCAATGGGTCCTGTGACAGGACCTGGATCCTGAAGGACATCCTTGGGTAAAAGAAACAGTGTCCCCAAGAGCACAGGAGCTGGAGCAGTGCCCGAGACAGAGGAGCAAGGCCCCCACCGTCAGAGGCGTCTGTCCCCATCTAGGAAGCCAAACAACAAGGCTATCCCCTTGCTGCTGGGCAGATGGAACCATCTGGCAGGAAGAGGCTATGCCGAGCAGAGGAAGGGCTCAGGGCCCAGCTGAGCCCTGCATGGCCATTCAGCTGCCCAGGAGCCTCCACACTCCAAACAAGTGGAAAGACCCTCTCTGCCAGACCTGGGCCAGAGCAGGGTCACTTCAGGGCACCTCCCCACTGCCTATCACCTATACTAAGGTCAAATGCAAACACCTGCTGCTGAGGAGAGCGCTGTGTTTCAAGACCCCCAGAGACCCCTTCACGTGGGCGGCTGAAGGATCGGTCCTCATGCCGCCCTCCGAGGGGGGTGCCCAAGCTGCAGAAGACACCCCTCAGGGGTCCTCCCCTCCTCTGCCCCCTGTCTGCTCCCACTGGGCTCCATCCAGGGAACACTCCAGATGGGGCCCTTCCCTCGACACAGACAGCAGGATGGGTGGCAGAGACAGGGGCAGAAGAGGGTGGACTGCAGGGTCAGTAGCTGAAAGGAGCCGTCCAGGGAAGCTCAGCAGCCCCAGGGCCAGAGCCCTCAGCTGGCTGGCTGGAGGTCTGATGCTGTGGTTTAGAGACCAGTGGGGACAGGGCTGGGCTGGCAGAGCCCTCAGCTCACACACCCGGGCAGTCCCCGGACAGTGGACAGCAGGGAGCAAGGAGGGCTCAGGCCTCTGTGAACACACTCCAAGAGTCACTGAGGGACACTGATGAGCCAGCCCTGGCAGCATGAGGAGGAAACAGGACCGCACACGTTACAGGCCTCCCAGGGAAAGCATCTCCTGGACTGAATTTGTAGTAACCAGCCGGTAGCACGAGTTGGAGAGGCTGAGCCTTCTGCCGGGCCTAGGAAGGGGCCATTCCTCGGTGAGTCCAAAGGCGGCGTGTCTGGTTGACAGACCCTCTCCAAGCAAGCTCTTGGAGGAGGGATGGGTGACGCCAGCCTGTTCCCTGGAGGCCCTGTCATGTCCAGCAACACACAAACCCCTCAGACCTTTCCAACGGATGAGCAGTAGTGGTCTAGGGCAGAGCTTTCTCGGCCAGTTTCCTGTGGAACCAACACCACCCGGAGGGCACCTTTAAGAGCAAGTCCCACGACACCCGTTCTGTCCATGCAGAACCATTTATACCACCATTCAAATGTACAGTCCACTCGAAGAGAGGGAAAAGATCAAAAAGGTCAAACAGAGCCGTCAGGGAGGGTCTGCATGTCCATCAAGGAACCGCACGTTCTCACCTGGCTCCTGGACGTGGAGCACGGACCTGAGTCTGTCTATCTTCTGATGTGAGTGTCACCCCAACACTTCACTACGCTATCTTACTCATGACCAATGCGTACACAGCCCCTGAATTAGGGCACCTCATGCTACAGGTCTCCCCAAAACGCACACTGTCCCTTATCAAGACAAGCCGCTGGAGGGCCAGAGCGCGTCAACAAGGAAGGCCAAGTACCCACAAGAGTTGGGTAAGAGTTCAGGGGGTGCAGGATGAAGCCCGCAGGTATCGGCCACAATCAGGTGCTGCTGGGAGCATGTGTGTGACCCTGAGAGCTACAAGAAGCGGTATGAGGAGGACAGGAGACAGCAGAGCAGCACAGAGCTCACTGGACACGTGCCAAGCGGCTCCATGGCATGGGTTGCGCACAGGTGTCCCCACTTCACAGAGAAGCACCCACAGACCCTTCCTGCTCGACTGATGCGTCAGCCCCAGGCCCTCGAGGGTGCAGCCTGGAGGTTGTTCCTGGGGGGACCTCTCTGCTGTCCACCTTCCTCAGCCCTCTACTCAGGCGCGAATGCACCCTGCCACCTCTGTGTGCTCAGGGTATTCTGCCCGCCTGCTCTGGGTTACACCAAGGTGATTATTAATGCTGGGTTACTGCTCGCACTCTTAGTCTCTAGAAGAACGCCATTCATCTCTGTAGCACAATGCCTGGTGTGCAGTCGGTGCTTAATAAAAGTTGGCCAGAGTGAATGAAATCCAACTGAACTCATTTGGGTTTGGGATTGTGAGCAGGGAAGCGCTGGCCTGTCGCTGATCCTGAGCCTGGAGAGGACCACACTGCCCTCGGCTGATCCGCCTTCCCAGGGCTGAACTCCAGGGTGAGCATTCACTGAGAAATCAGAAGTGGCAGCCAGGCTGATGGATGGCCACCACCCTCATAAAGAGCTGTGGGACAGTCTCCCCCACAGCCTCAGGGCCGCTGGGTTCCTTGGAGCTTTATGGCACTGTTACCATGGCGGTCACAGATGTAACGCACCACGGAGGCCGAACGTGAAATTCCCCAGGAGAAGCACTGGCAGGGACCCATTCGCAGGCAGCAGTGGGCCTGCGTCCCCTTCCGTAGGCTGAGGCGGAAACCCTCACAAGGAAACGGGGCCACCAACCGCATGGAGTTCACAGTCAGCGTGGCTCTGGGAAGGGAGGCACGGTGCAGGCGACCGTTTCCTGGCCCCTTGGGGAACCCGAGCTCCAGCAGGAGCCCGTGTTGCTAGAAGACCTCTAGGTCTTGTTTTGGCTTCCCACTTAAGCGCAGGGTTTGTAGAAGCTCAGGTTAATGATGGAAGGAACCCCATGGTTTCCAATAAAGGAGGCCACCCGCTCATTGATCAAGCCCAGCCAGACTGACTGCTGAAACTGCCCAGGGCACCTGGCAGCCCTGCGCTCCCTGCCTCTGCCGGGCCAGCCTGCTCCTGGGTCCCTCTAGCCACTCTGGACTCTGTTGGTCAGTACCCTGATGTCAGGCACTCATTAGCAAGCAGCAGCCTGGGCCCTGCCAGATGCAGCATGACCACTCATTCTCATTTGTAAGAAATACCCCAATAAAAACGCCAAAGGTGTCACAGAGTCTGACAGGGTGACAGGGCGACTTCCAGGTAACTCCACTTGTCTTACCATCCTTCCTTCCCAGATCCCCAGACTATCCCCTCCCCCACGCTCTATCACAGGCCCTGGGGTCCAGCAACTCGCAGCCCCTTCTCTCTTGATAGAGCAAATCCAGACATAAACACTAAGTGAGCCCCTCCAGGGAAGGGCTACGTCAGGCGCGGCTGGGAGCAAGCGTGGGGAAGGACCCAGCATCCAGCGAAGACCCCAGGCCTCTGGTCCTGGAGCACTCACGGCCCAGGGTGCATGTGTGCCCAGGGTCCCCTGGGACTGGAACGCCAGCCAACTCAGAACAGAGCAACTGGCCCTAGGCAAGTAACCACCGCGGGTGTGTGGGAATGTCCCCGAGGCTTCACAGGGGAGGCCAGAGTGTGAGTGATGGAATGTGTGCCCAGAGAGGCTGGCGCGGCAGCAGGAGGCAGAGGCTAGAGAGGGCACGCCCCAGAGGAAGACGGGCGGCCCCGCTCCCAGGCAGTCCGCCCTGGCCTCAGTCCCACAGACCGGGTCTGACTCTCCTTGCCAACTTCAACTCCCGCGTCACACGTATTTCTAAAAGACCTGTCTGCCTCCGCCGACTGATCGATCCATCGATCGATAGAGGGGTGCTGAGCACTGTGACAAGCTCCTCCTTCTCTGATGCCAAGAGTCCCCCGAGATAAAACAGACACAAGAAGACCCCAGCCAGACAGCCACGCCCTGGAGGCAGGTACCTTCCACCGCCACCCTGGCATCTGTGGCAAAGCCCTCATGGTGTGTGGCTACAGGTTCCAGGAAAGGTGTGACCCAGTGATTGACGGCAATGTCACTCCTCAGCCCTGTGGAGATGAACCCTGTGGAGTCCTGATGGTGCTCCTCCTGGTTCAAATGAATTCCTCAACTCCTCAGAGTGCTTGGGGAAAAGTGACCCCCGGAGGGTTAGAAGGAGGGCAGCGTCAGTGAGACAGAGCTCGAGAAGACACTTCACAGAGGACGCGGGGTCTGCACAGGCCTGCCACACCACGACCTGACGTGGTTAGGGCCACGGTGAGGACTCTAACTTAGAGGAAGAACCAGGCTTCCACAGCAGGGAGAGGGAGAGGGAGGGACGCAGCCGAGCCCAAGGTTTGGGCTCTGCCATCTGTAACGGCCGCCTGCCAGGCCCGCCTCGGCTGCAACTCGCAGAGAGGATGCAAACAGGCTTTGCAAGCTGTAGGCAGGTGCTGAGGCCACAGCCCTGCAGACATCCCTCCACCATGGGACAGGGATGCCCTGTGCCAGGGGCTCTGTGGTGCTGTGGAGAAGTGCCAGTGGGCAGGGAGGTGGTGGGCTGCATTGGTGAGTGGTAAAGGCAGGGCCAGCCAGGGTGGGAGGACACTGGAGCCAGGAGCCAGGGCTCAGAGGCTCCCTGGGTGGCGTGTCCACTCAATGAAGTTGTCTTGGCATCGGCCCGCCTCCCCCAGCCACAGGGCTCACTACCAGGAGCACCAGCTTTGAGTGGGCATCTCTGCCAAATCTTCCCCTCAGGAAGGTGCATTCCAGGCCTGTGCAGGCGTCTGGGAGACCATTCCAGAGCTGTCAACCGAGGACCCAGCCCTGCAACCTGTCCATTGTGGGTCTTCCCTGGTCTCACACTCCTGTTCACCATGGGCAGATGCAGGTGAGTCCTGGAGATGGACTGACCCAGGTCATCAGTGCCCAGGTGAAACCCAGAGCTCCCAACTGCAGGAAGCCCCAAGCCCCCTTCACTCCACTGCTTCCTCCAGGCTCCTGGTTCCTCCACGCTCACTCCATCCATCACGGCCACGGGCAAGTCGGATCCTTCTTTGGGGTGCACTGGACCCTGACTGCACAGCACCCTAGCCTCCAAGAGTCTCCCTGCTGAAATGGCAGGGATGGAGGGTGGGCTCTGCCTCCTGGGGTAGAGACCGGTCTCCTGCATTTTGCTGGGTGACATAAATGAAGAAAGAAGTGGGATTCTTACCCAGAGGGCTCTGAGGTGGCGCCCGGGGTGGGTCTGTGAACCTCCATATTGTATGGTTTTGTGTGTGCGTGAATTTCTGGGAATAACTGCAATTGCCAACAGCGTCGACCACGTGCGTAAGTCGCTACGCTAAGGGCTTGACACATTATCAGCTAAGCTAATCCTCGTGCCTAGGAAGTAACAACTGGCTCTACCTCCACTTCAGGGAGAGGAAAGGGAGGCACCGAGGGCTTGGACAGCTTGCCCGGGGCTGCAGAGCAAGTGAGCAAGGGAGCCGGGTCTGAACCCGGCCGCCTGCTGCGGAGTGCACAACTTAGCAGCGGGGCATCTTCTGGAAGCCTCTTGCCTGGGACTCAAGTGCGAGGCTATGAGGCACTGCTTTGCAGGCTGAGGAGCAGAGCTGTGCCTGGCCATGCTGCTCTGTGAGGAACCCAGCCGCTGCCAGCCAGGCGCCCTCTTCAGCCGCTCTGTCCTCGCTGGACACTTTTCTCATACCTGGTCACTTCTTGGAACCTACTCAATGACAAGTGCTTAACCAAACGCGGCCTTGTGTGCCACAGGCGTCCTCCCTGCCTGCCGTGCTTCCTTCCCCGCTGCTCTCCTTTCTCCCTGTCACCTGCAGCCTCTCTGAACCTCACCTGCTCCACGAACCCAGGGGCAGCTCACACCATCCTCTTCCTGACTGCCTCATGCTTTGAGTGGCTGTTTACTGACGGGAGGTGGCAGGATGGTCCTCTGCTTCTGCCCACTAGCTTCCAAGGGACAGGGATCCGTGGAGAGCAGCACCACACATGCCTGGTCTCACCCTGGAAGCCTCACCTGCCAGGCGGCCACTCAGCAAAGTCCAAAGCGTGGCTTGGCGAACTCGCGTACCTGGTGCTCAGGTCCCTGATGGCTCAGAAAGCACGGGCAGGAGCGCCCTGTGGCCAGGGGCAGAGGCTGGGGGGCTGCCAAATAAGAACTGAGGGGACCTCGGCCCAAGACCTCAGTAAGAGCTCCGCAGACAGGCTCTGCTTGTGAGGGCCTCTTCAGGAACTCAGCTGGGGAGCCCAGAGTCCAGTCCTCCACTGGCTGTGTTTCCTGCAGGCATTTGATACATTGTCCTTTGTCCACGAGTTCCAGAACAGAATCAGGAGCCTGATTAATCTCAGATAACAAACTCACCAGATTTGTCCACCGAGGCTGCTATCCTCTGACAGGGACTCCACAGTATGGGAAATGAGTGGTTGGGGGCTCCACAGTGGTAAGAGGCCAGGTTTCCAGAAACCTACCCCCCGGCCAGCAAGCACTGGCCCTGGGTTTGCTTCCTGCTGCCGCTGAGCCTGAGCTCCACCCCCAGTTCATAACAAGAGTCACGACCATGCACGTCTAGACCCACGTGCACACTCACCTTCTCTCTCGCACCCGCGGGGACTTGAGAGAAGGTGCGATGCTGGCTCACCTGTTCTCTCAGGGACAGCCCTACCTCTGAATCCTCGTCCACCTTCAGTTCGAGGAGCCAGTGCTGCCTGTCCAAAGCCACATCATTCATATGCTCATCCAACGGCCTACAGGAATGGCATGGGGCACCCTTGTCCTGCTCTAAGCATCTCTGATTTAAAAATAACTGGCATTATTAGTTCCCACAGAGACTGTGCTTGGGCCTTTTCGGCAGCATCTCTCCACATCAATAAACATATCAACTTCCCCAAAGACCCTCAAGTGGAGATTTGGGGGGAGGGCTCAGGCAAGCCGTTGACATGACCCTCTGCATCTCGTGGTCCTTCCCTGGGGCAGGCCAGTGCTCGTTTTACTGCCTGGCAACCAGGCTGGGACTAAGCTTGCTAAAATATGAGTGTTTTCTTGGCTGGAGTAGCAGAGAGCCTGCAGCCCTACAGAGAGAGAAAAATTGAACACACCAGGCCGTGGCTCCAGAAAGGGGAAGAATTAGGCTTCACACCGAGCAGGCTGAACCATGGCATTCTTTAGATAATGCTTAACAAACCCCCAAACAAAGGCAGCCAACTTAGCTGCATGTTCGTAAAATGTATTCTCAGCAGATTCGAGCTTACTGGAGTGCCGAGCGGCTCCACAGCCAGGTCCCCATCCTGGGCTTCCCGGTTTTCCGTGTGCTCCTCTTGTCTGAATCCCAACAGATTCTGCCAATCAGAATTCCTCACCTCGGGCTCAGGGGGGCTTAGCAACCAAGGTAAATGGTAGGGCTTTTAAATTTGATCCTTACCCTTAAAAACAACTGTCCCCCCACGCACCCCTCACCGGTGGGCCATGACCTGGGGCCAGTCCTCTTCAGCAAGCTGAGGGCCGACTTCTCAGAGATGAGGAGATGCGGAGCCCAACTCAGCTACAGGGCTCTCCGCCCCCTGCTAGGGTCACTGCTCATGTCTACTCAGTGCCAGGACCCTGAAGCTCACATATGTATACATGTACACGCATACATGCTTCCTTCATCACTCCGCCTTTTTAATAACCATGGTTACCATTAGTGTCACCAGGTCTGTGCTCTGGGTGAGCCCTTCATCCAGTTATTCAGGGACAGGAACTCAAAGCCCAAAGACTAGAGCAGGGCCCTTACATACCCCAGTCTGCAAACTTAACGAGATCACTCTCCTCCCACAGAAGGCAGGGGTCCACTCCAAAACATGGAGAATCAGCCCGGCCGGCCAAAGGCCCACTGGCACTCCTTGCTAACTCTGACCTCATGCAGGATTTTGCTAGGGACCTTGTGCCCTGGAGCCCAGAATAACAATTCCTATCCCTCCTCAAATGAACGGGAAAGTACTTTTTGTGCCTCTAAGAAAGAAGCTCACAAATGCAAGATGATCAGCTCTAAAAACCTCCACTCTCCCACTCTTGAAGATTCCTGCATGTGGCCTCCTTCCTGATGCTTATCTGCCTGAAAGACACCTCCAGTCCCAAAGCACAGTCCAGGATCAGGATCAGGAGTTGCAGTCAGCTTCCTGTGGCCTAAACTTTGATCGCGTCACATCTGGTAGATTTAAGTGGCAGCTGCTACAAATATGGAGGCCAGGAAACACGTCGAACATGGAGCTTGACAATGAACGTCAGGAGGTTCTGGGACTCCTGGGGTGAAGACAAGAGCACTGGCACTAGAGGCTGACCACAGGCTGGAGGAAGCGGGCTTTACACACGATGGCCACACTGTAGGGAAACTCTAGGCAGCATGTGCGTGAGCAGCAGCAGCTGTTTGCAAGACCACCCATTCAGCCACACGTACGTGTACATCTGTGTGTGCGTGTGTGTGTGTGTGTGTGTGTGTGAAGACACAAGGCACTGTCTTTTGAAAATGATGCTGTCTCGCTTAGCATATGGCCTAGCCAGCATACAGTCCAGGAGTGGTCTGTTGGCCTGGTCAGCACTTCTGCTGGTTGGAGTTTGTCCTGTCGGTTAGGATTTTTCTCCCCGCAGAGATGGCGAAGGGTTTCCATTGAGAAGTCGGCTTCTCATGCAGCTCTGGTGACCAGCAGTCCTAGGTGTGAGATGGCAGGCTGCAGACAGAAGCACACCAGGGCAGCAGACAGAAGGGGAGACCACAGGCCAGTCACTCCTGCTAAGAGCTGGGGCCAAGCTTCTGCAGCTTCCCTCTCCACCACTCTGCTGGGTAATCCATTCAGGTCCACCCGCGGCCTGGCCACAAATCCCTGCGTCCCATCACTCCAAATTCACACCCAGCTGCCAGCTGACATCCCACGTGTAAACCCGGCGCATGTGAAGCGTCAGTGACCACAGCTCTCTGCACGTCGTCCTCCACCCACTCCTCAAACTGCCCACAAGTCACTAGTGGGTCACCATCTGCCTAGCAGCTGCCTTGGGCTCCTGCGGATCCCCGGGCACCCCAAGTCCCCAGCCAGTCCCCTCAGGCCTGAGTCCCCTCCACCATCCCTCTGCCTCTCCACAGCTCCTGCTTCTCATCTTCCTAAACCAGTGCCCAGCAGCCATGATTTTCTCTGACGTCAATCAGCTGTCCCTCCCCTGTGGCAAGTCCCCCCAGGGGTTTCCCACGGATTAGAATAAAAGCCAGGATCCCTGCTTCGATGTACTTTCCACTTGATCCTGGCTGTCTGGGAGCGCCCGCACTCTCCTCGCCCATCCTGCTCCGCCACTCCTCTTCCTCTGGGCCGCAATACGGCAAGCTAGTCTCCATGCAGGGCGTTTCACTGGTCAGATTTCCTGCCTGGAACAACCTCCTTTCCTTCCTTCTCACCTTCTCCTTCCTGCTCCCCAGCCTCCTCCTTTACACGAACGGCCCCGGGCAGTCAGCTCAGCTGGAACAGGTGCCCCTGACCCCCATCCTGAAACGCTGCCTGGTCCCTTGACCACACACCCTAGCACCTCTGCTCTTCTTATTCCCAACTGCCTTCTCCGACTCCGCCATACCCACCACAGAGAAACCACCGCTGAGTGGGTGCAATGGAGTCCCACCCACCGCAGGTTTTCAAAGCATTTTCAAATACATGGCTCTTCTAATCAATGAAATCATACAAACACACTCACAGTCACAAACGTGTAGTTTCTGACATGAGATGGACTGTCTTTATCGTTATCACTGTCACAAGAGCAGCACAAGTTAATGGTTATTTTTTAGTTAATGTCAGGAGACAGAATAAAGAAATTGAGAAGAAATGATATGACTCCAACCTTCAGCACTTACAAACACCTCTGTGGTCCATTCAAACATCTGCACTTAGAAACAGTGTAGGGGACAAAAGACCTAAATCTGCATCTGGGGTTCAACCAACCAACTACTACATAGGGAAGCCAAGGAAGCCACATCCCCTCTCTGAACAAGCCAATTACTACACAGGGAAACCAGCTAAGCCACACCCCCAGCTTTGTTTTTACTCTTGTTAGATGAAAATACTGTCAGCCCTGTGCACCTGACTGGAATGCCAAGAGGTGTGGTAAGCCCAGACATAACCTGTGCCCCAGCTCACTTCTGGAGGAAAAGCGAGGGCACATGTGACTTCTAGCCTGGGTGGACTTTTCAATGCCTGCAAAATCTTACTGGTTGCTGATGTCACTGGAAAGCACCTGATGACCCTGGCTCAGTGTTTGGAGATGAAGAGGACTGTGAAAGAAGAGTGAAGAACGCGTCCTGACAGTGAAGGCTTGCTCTGGGAGGCAGAGCTAACAGGAGCACGGCAGGCAGGCTGCAGAGGGCAGAGCTAATTGCAGCCCGCAGCCCCTTATGCGGGCCCACCAGCCCCCTCCACTGAAATGGCCACACTCTCCATCTGAGCTGGCTGGTATTAGCAGCAGTGATTATGCCCACGGGGCCTTTTAAACTTCCCTCCTCTGGTTAAAACATTTGTTTTCAGCAAGATTTATAGGCACCTTGGTGGAGCACAAGCGGGTTGCCACCGCGGAAGTCTGTGCACTTGCAGCCCTGGCCGCCCACGGCCCCAGCGCCTTCCTGGGAAGAAAGGCAGCCTCCATGTGGGTGACTGTTCCCCGTGGAGAGGAGGCAGACGGCCTTCTGACCTCTGCCAGGTCTGCAACAGCCACCAGAACCAGGAGCCACAACCAGAGGAGAACAGGCACCACCATGGCCTCGAGGACAGCCAGGGTGCCCCACGCACTGCACCTGTGAAATGGGCTCACCGCGCCAGGCTTGGACGATGGGCACGCGGGGCATTTGGGAGAATGTCACTCACACCTTGGCCATGCATCCCCAAAGGGCATCAAACACAAAGGAACAGGCTCAGCCTGGTGGACCTGGACTCAGGGACCCTTAGGGAAGCATTCCCAGCGAGGACAGGCTGTTAAACACTGCAACAGGTCCTAAGAGAAGCGCCTCTGTCTGCAGTGGATCCCTGCCCATCTGCGGGGGCTCAGTTGTTGGGTAGGAAGGTGGGGAGGAAGGGCAGGGGCCATCTTTGCCAGCGGTACAACACTGCTCCTGGAGTTGACTGGAGTATGGAGTATGGGCTAATTAGGAAAATTAGTCCATCTCCCTGGCTAGTAAAGAAACACAGCCCAAGACATGCACTCAAAGGCCAAAATCCAAGAGGAAGCAAGATCCTGAGCAGCCACTGCGGGGGGGTAAGAGAACTGGCACAGAGCCCACGTTCAGATCCAGACAGCTTCCACTTCCACTGCTTCTCCAGGCTCCTGCAGACAAGCCTTGACTTCCTCATCATCAGGCAGCCTCGGGAAGTCCAGCTTTGGAGGCTTTCTTTTGTCAGAGGAGGCGACTTACACCAGCACCTGCTACCTGTGCACAGAATGACTGTCCGCTCCCTTCCTGACTCCTGGGTGGCCTGGATCTGTGCCGGAAGTTCCCTGAAGGCCTGCACACCTCCCACCTGGTGGTCGGAGCCAGGCCAGAGCCAGGGAAGGGCTGCCAGTCCCTTCTTCTCGCTTCCAGCTGGAACCAACTCTGCTTGGCTGGGCAGCAAAAGCAGACTGAGTCTGAGGTGTTCACGCTTGGCTTTGCCTTGGGCAAGGAAGCTCAGTGCTCTGCGCCCCAAGCTCCCCTGATTCAGCAGACACAAAGCAAGAGTGTCTGGAGTAGAAGGGCTCATGTCCACCATGACACAGGCCGGCAGGAAACTCCTCCCACTTAATCCTCAGGAGAATCCTCAGGGTCAGTACTGCTGAGTCATTTTACAGAAGAGGAAACAGATTCAAAAAAACGAAATTACCCGAGCCCACACAGATCACGTTTGCAACCAGGATTCAAATCCAGTCTGCTCAACTCCAAGGACAAACCTTTTTCCAATTTTTAAACAACTCAAGGAGTTGATCTGAGCACTCAGAAGACCATGTCTGGAAATAACTGGAGGAAAGAAAGTGACCACATCACAATGTGGAGACCTGAGAAGCCGGAGAGGCCCACCTTCTCAAATGCCCTTGACTTAAAATGACTCTGACTCAAGTTCTCCACCTCTCTGCCCCTTCCATCACCCAAGCGGGTCAAAATCTGGGAAGCAATTGCAATGGAAATTAATATTAAAATTGTTAACAGAAAGAATGCACAACTGGGATGGTGTAATCCCAGCAACTCAGGAGGCGGAGGCTGGAGGATTGCAAGTTTGAGACCAGGGCAACTTAGTGAGACCCTGTCTCTAAGTACGATTTTAAAGGCTCAGCGGTGGAGCCCTTGCCTAGCAATTTAGAGGTCCTGGTTCCATAGCCAGCACCAAAACAAACACAAAATCACCACCTTTGGGCTGGGGAGATAGCTCAGTTGGTAGAGTGCTTGCCTCACAAGCACAAGGCCCTGGGTCCAATCCCCAGCACGGCAGAAAACAAAACAAAACAAAACACCACCACCTCACAGCAGTCCTCCTATGTGTCTCGCTAGCAGGATGCGCAGAAGCTTTAGAAGGAAGAGCGCCACCTCTCTGGACTATCTGCCCACTGGCAGCAGGGTGGGCTCCCTCCAACACCCATCCATGGAACCCTGACAGTCCCAGGGGCAGAAGATCCCCCGTGTGGCAGAAGTCCTCTGCACGCCTGCGATCCTCCTTTTCTCTGCGGGACACAGGAACTGAGTTCTCTTGCTCTGCTCCTGGAGGGGCCCTGGGGCCTAGACTGTTCTCCTTACAGAAAGAGGCTCAAATTCAGAAAGCAATTTGCCAAAAGGGAGGTGGTGGCGAGAATCGGCTGGGTGGTGCCGCAGGGTGCACTGCAGCTGTGAGCTCCTCTGTCCCCATGTGCCACGGAGCCCTGGGAAGGCTGCAGGACCCACTGCCAGGACTCCCCCCGAGGATCCAGATCTGGCACTACACTGGTGCCACACTGACCAGGGCCACACCTGCCCCAAGCCGTCCCAGCTTAAAACAGTCCTGGGAAGGAATTCCCGGTCCCAGCACATCTCTAAGAAGTCAGTCTGGGGATCGCTCCTGTTCCAAGATGCACATTGGCCTCGCTTGAAAACAGGAAAGCCAAGGATCAACAAAACGAGCCAGCAGACTACTGTATTCCTCTGACGACTCTCACTTTAAGTCATAGCCTGTTTTCCAGGAATGCTCCACTGTGTGACTTGGGGTACCCTCGTCCTACGGGCGAGCTCCCAGCCAGGGCCACTGGCTTGGCTGTACAGCTGTAGAGACACACCGAGTTATTCATTAACTCCCCACATGTAGCCAAATAATAAAGTTGAAGTGTGTTAAACCAACCCAGATGAGGGGCTAAATCATCTCCTGTCAGGAGATCTAAACTGCTGAAATCCCCCGAGCAAACACGCTCCCCCTTGCTCAGGCCCCACATTTCTAAACGGAGATAACAATATTTATGCCCATCCCAGGGGTCACTGGGAGGAACGCTCTCCCAGGCAGGGCCAGCGGATGAAGCATTGACAAGCACTGGGAAACAGGGAGGTGCTCCCCAGGGTCTACTTCCAGCCCTGTGATTCCAAACGTGTGCAGAGATCAGGGCAGAAAGGCATCTCGGGACGGGAGAGAGTGGTCTGGAAGAGCAGGAGGCGTGCTACCCGGGCCAGGGAGTCCAGCCGGGGACCCTCGCGGCAACCACTTAGCTCTTATTTCTCCCCAGGGATTTATGTGTGAGGAACAGCAGGCAGCTGTCTCTGCCACGGCTGCCACCGGGAGCTGCAGGGCTCCGAGAAGCCAGCACTAGAGATCTCCTGGGCTGGTCCTGCAGGCGGCCAAGACGTGCCTGCACATTCCGATTCTGGGGGGACCCCGTGTCTCCTAGGCTACAGCCAAGGACTGTGTTTCCCCTTATTACGACAGAAAACCTGTGTCCCCCAGACACTGTTCAAGCATCTGTACAGGGCACATCGCACACAAGCATATGCGTGTGTGTGTGTGTGTGTGTGCGTGTGGGGGGGTGTGCATGCACGTGCGTGGCTGTGAGTACATGCGTGTGCATGTGCGTGCGTGTCTGTGTGTGTTGCGTGTGTGTGTGTGTGAGTGTGCCCGCACTGCTCAGGAGCCAGCAGCCATCAGGAGCCAGCAGCCATCAGGACCCAGCTCCTCACATAACCCTCTCTAGAGAGCTGAAATTCGCAGGGCCTTACTGCCGTTCCAGCAGCCAGACTGCTACAGATGTGCAGAGATACAGTTGTGTTTGAGGCAAACAGTCTCAGACCTCTAATTAAAGAACAGGAAGTATCTCCTCCTCAAATTTCCTTTAGGTTTAACTCCATAAAAATCACTAGGCAATATCCAATGGGCAGAGTGATCACGGCAGCCAGCAGCTGTGCAGAGCGGGCAGAGTAAACAGACGTAGCACCCACTGCGGGGGCCCACAACCCTGCACGGAGACTGGCCTCCTTGCCCCTGCCTTCGTCTAATCTTTCGTGGTCACATTTATGAAGTTATGACTCTGTGTCCATCTGGAGGTGGAAGGAGGAAGGGTGCCGTTGATTCACCTTGGCAACCACTGGTCCGGGTCTCTGAGAGGTGTGTTCAAGGCCCACTCGGACCCCAAGAGCAGAGTGGCACCACAGAGAGCCACCCCACAGGGCCCTGCACTCACTGGCATCAGCACATTAACGTGTTGGGGCCCCTTGTCACCCGAGCCCAGCCCCAGGGTGGGGTGCAGAGGATCCCAGGAATAGGCCTGAGGGTGAACGGGAAACTCCGTCTCCATGCCTGTCACCAGGGCTCCAGGCCCAAGTCTTACCGACTTCTTCAGTATACAGTGCTCATGTTTCCAGTGTCCCAGCTCAGAGGACTAACAGAGATGCCATGTGACAGTCATCAGGTCCACCCGCAATCCCGTGGGGTGGTGGTAGAGCCGTGGGCATTGGGAGCTCTGGATGTGGAGTCAGGGGGCCGAGTCTGGGATGCGCTCCAGTTCACCTGAGGTTCCTGAGGACTGTGTCAGGCTGGAAGAGGAGGAGGTACCCAGCCGCTGTCTCCAGGGCCACGTGGGAGCTGGGTTCACAGTCTGCTTGGCAGACCAACCCCGCCTGGAGCACACTCAGGAGCTTCTAGGGAGCACCTGGGCTGGGCGCAGCCAGGCTGAGGAGCTTCCTAAGCTGTGAGGAAGCACAGCCCCCCAGGGGCTCCAACTGAACAACGCTAAAGCACAGCAGGGGCAGAAGACCTCGGGGCTGGGGCAAGGAGGACCAGGCAGGGACAGACACATCAAGCTGGGGACACAGTTACACGGACACCAGACCCTGCTTAGCTGCCCCGGCTCACTGCAGGGCTGCTCACGGACATCTCCAGTACTCACCACCCACGGCAAGCGTGACACTACCACAAACTCAGAGGCCAAGAATAACAGGTGTTGACTCTCACAGCTCTGGAGGCTGGCAGGGCCTGATCATTTTCACCAGGCTGAAAGGAAGGACTCGGCAGGGCCGTGCTCCCTCTGGAGGTCCAGGCAAACCTGTCCCTCGACTCAGCTTCCGGTGGGGCCAGTGCCAACATTCCTTGCCTTGCGGCCACATCACCCCAGTCTCCGTTCCTGTCTTGGCAGAGTGCTGAGCGTGAGAGGCCTCTGTCCTCTTAAAGACTCACGATAGCATTCAGGCTGCTCCTGGATAACGGGGATAATGTCCTCATCTCAAGACCCTTAATTCAATCACATCTGCAAATACACTTTTCTCCAAATATGGTCACGTTACAGGCTGTAGAGATTAGGACCCGATATCTTTGGGGTACTTTTCTACAGTCAGACAAGCCAGACCCCACACCCCACCTGCTCCCAAGACAACACCCTTCTGTGCTCTGGAGGAGTGTTAGGAACCACAGCCTCTCAGTCCTGGAAAGGAACAAGAGCAGTGGGCTCAGTGTGTCCTCTGGTCCACCAGCATCACCAGGCAGCAAACTAGAAAGGCCACCTCTTGCTCCCAGCTCCTTCTGAACTAGGAACTTGAAGCAGCCCAGTGACCCCGGCTTCAGCAAGCCTCCCACTACTTCTGACACGTGCTAGTGTCTGGGAACCCCCGGCCTCAAGGTCCTGGAGCTCCTCATCCTAACGTTGTGTCCATGGTATCTGCTAGACTTACATCTAGTGTCTGCTTCAGTGCCACCACCTTGTAGACCTGCCCATGGCAGGGTTCCAGTTAGAATGGTTAGAAGAGGCTCCAGGTTACCAACACAGGTGTGAGAAGTGCAGTGACCAGTTACCCACAGATGCTGCCAGCAGGAGACCCCGCTTGTCTCCTCATTCCCTGGAAAAGCATGCTAGGTGCTGGGCCAGACTCACGTGAGACCCAGAGAACTGAGACAGACAAGCCAACACGACCCAGGGCTCCAGACAACCCTCCGCCCCAAGCCGGCAGCTTGGGACATACCCCTCGTCACACTCCTGGCCGTCATTAAGAACACCTGTTGCGTTAAAGCTGTACGTTAGACGCAAGACCAGACCCACAGGGAGGCAAAGGGCTGAAGCAGACCCTGCTCACTGGGGGTTCCTTCTGGCCAGCCAGCTTCAAGGGCCACGTAGACTGTGCACACTTGAGTAATGCTGGATGAACGTGCAAGCTTTGCCACCACAAAACAGCTTCCAAGTGCACAGCTGGTCCTCCTGAGAACCCTCTGAACCAGGTGCCATTCCTGTCCCTGCAGGTGTGTTACATGGTCACCTGCTCCAGCTCCTCGTGTGCAGAGTGGGGAAGGGGATGAAGGAGGATGGCGACTGTTGCCCCTGAGAGGCTGTGAGTCCCAGCATTGCAGCTCACAGGCAGAATGACACTGCACACCTGTGGGCACTGCCACACCTCCCCTCAGCCTGCCTGAGCGGCTGCTGCAGACTATCTCCTGCCAGTGGCGTGGGAACAGCCCAAGTGCACTTCTTGCTGCTCTGGGGCTGGAAAACCCAAGGCCAAGGCAGATGCGCTGTTTGTTACGGGTTCCGTTTCTGGCTCACGGGCAGCACCTTCTTGCCATGTCTTCAGGAGGAAGGGACAGCCAGCTCCTGTGGGCCTCGTTCATGAGGGTACCATCCCGCTGGTGAGGGGGACCATCTCCTGGATGCCCTCACACTGCGGCTGGGATTTCCACACACAAGCCTGGGGGACACAAGCACCCCGACCATGTGCTGGACACTAGGTGTCACACAGGGGTCGTCTCACTGCTCATGGGGCCAGTGGGAGAGAGACGGGCACAGGTGAGATCCCTCTTCCGCAGATGACGGAGCCGAGGCAGGGTCTTGTTTATACCCCTGTGCAGCCACAGCAGAAGCACAGGCACCCACAGGAGCCACAGCCCCAGGGTCTCTGGGCAGAACCTCTCAGCAGCCCTGCAGGGTCTCCAGGTGGCTGTGACCCCAACTGTACTGCTGAATCCACTGCTAAGCAAAAAGCTAACACTTGAAATTTATCTTCAAGCCCAGGAAGAACTTGAAAATGAACTTCAAAGAGGAAATGCCTGGAGATGGCCATGTTTACACAAAGCTGACCAGGGGACAGGGAAACAGGCCCCCAAGCTGGGAAGACAACCGGCAATGTTAGAACCCTCAAAAATGAACAGATCGTTTAAACCCAGCAATTTCTATTTCAGGAATTTAAATTTAGCAAATTTCTTACCCACTGTGGACCTTAGCAGGTAAGCCTTTGAGAATCTGATAAAAGCTATGGTCCTTCTACCCCAAAAAACCACATGTGCATGACCATTTGCACACAGAGTCGCATGGTGTTGGTCTGAAGCCCATCTCTGGGTTTCCCTGAAACCCCTAAAGAAAAGAAGGAGACTGATGTCCACACCTGGATAACATGTCAGTCCAATTTAGTCTCACTCCGCCATTCAAACGGATGCTGAAAACCTCAAAAGACTTTTAATGGTGCAGGAAAATGCATGTGATAAATTGTTAAGTGTGGAAGCAGATTAAAAAAATAGGATGACCCCTATAAAAATACACAAGCAGAAAAAGAAAAAATCCAGGGGGGTGGGTGCCAAAACATCAACAGTGATCACTTACGGATGTTGAGGCGACAAGTGATTTTTGTTACTTCTATATGATTTTTCGTATGTTCCAAATTGGCTATAATAGATGAGTAGTCCCTTGATTCTCAGACACGATTATTCTTAAAGATAAATAATAACCTAGGACATTGCCTCTATAAGCTTAAACATTCATTTTTCTTCCCAGTTCCCAGCCTCCTGAAGGGAAAGGACATTCATGTCAAAATCCCTGCCCAGATCAAAGTGCACGATGACTCTGCTAGTGAGTCCACACTTGTGTACACATGGAGGCACTCCGCCTCTCGAGAGAGAAGTGAGACAGAGGCGTGGGTATCCTGCTGGTCCCAGAGGACCCTCCACCGGGCAGGTCTCTCTCAGGAGAAAACCACCTTCCCCGGGCTGGGAGAGAAACAGACAAACATGAGGTTCACGTCGCTGCTAGGAGCAAATCAAGCAGATGGGCCCAGAATCTGTGCACCAGGCATGGGTGCCCTCCTGAGCCACAGGACGGGATGCGGCTCACTCATTCTTCCCTTGCTCTAAATATTTCTTCAGCCAGAAAAGGGGTGCTGGGAACAATGGTAACCCTGAGAGTAGCTGAAGCATCTGGATTAGCTGTCCTGCTCAAAGTGTGTGCACCAATGGGAAGCAGTGAGCCGAGCCTACTGCTCTTCTCAACCTCCTCCTCCTCCCAGCCAAGCCGGGTCCATCCCGAGAGACTGTTCTCTTCAAAGACAGGAGACGCAGTGAGCACCAAACTCAAAGAGGTGCAAGTCTCAGCTGAGGTGACGTCTCCCTGAGAGCTCATCCCAGGGAGGAGAGGGCAGGGCAGAGCAGGAGGGAGGAGCTCCTGCAAGACAGACTGGGCTGAGGAGCGGCAGTGAGATGTCCAGGAGCACACTGGACTTGCCATCTCAAAGGGGGAGGGCAGCATATCCTGCAGAGTGCCCAGTGTCCCACAGTAGGGCCTGACCTTAAGAGGCCAGTTCCAAAGACCACCGTGGCAGTTAAGCTGCCCCAGTCCGCCCTCAGTACTGACTGCTCCTCCCTGGGCTGCCTCCAGGCAGCTCCCTAGACCCCAGCACACATGAGCACCAGACACCTGGCCACTGTGACACTGACCAGAGCCACAGGATGCAGTCCCAGTCTAGGCCACCTTCCCTGGCCCTGCACCTTCCTGTGTGAAGGAGCAGCTGCTTCAAGAACAGGGCATCCTGAGCACAGGCTGGTGTTGCAGGCAACAAGTCTTCACACATTTGTTTCTGCTCTGAAAAGCATCCACCTTCTCTCCACTACTGTGGGGCACAAGGGTGGACTTGGTAGAGCCAGTTACAAAGTTTGCATTTGCAACATGCTCCACCGGTGGCTCAGATGCAAGAGAGGGGTGGCTCAGATGCAAGAGAGGTCTGCGTCACCTGCAGGGCCCCATCTGAGCTTAGCTGCAGTTCATTTTCTGTCTGTTGCCCCATCCAACTGGGAAGAGCGCCCAGCACCCAGCATGGTGCTTGGAACACACTAGTCATTGAGTGAACATGGAGAGCTCCTGGTCTCCACCTCTGCTCACTGAGCCCCTGCCCACTGCTGCCCTTGTGCCCACCCAGGTGCTGGAAATCTCTGTCCTTCAGAAACTGAAACAGAGGTTCTCCAAACCAGCGCCTGGGGGGTTCTTTAAACAGCCTGGGGCCGCACTCCTAGAGACTCTGACGAAGTTGGTCTGGGTAGACCTGGGCATCGACAGAGCTTGCCGAGGGCAGAACAGGAACACTGACACACAGTGACCCTGGGGCCCCAGGGCTGGGCGTGACTTCTTACATGCCATCCTGGATGCTGGTGGCCGTGCCCTGTGGCATGCTGCCCCACCATGGGAGAGCATCTCGTCAGTGTCCCACCAGAAATCAGGTGACACTTTGTGTTATGGCTCCCCCCAAGGTCTGATTTTCCCTGAGATGGAACTCAGAGGCCGATAGAAAGGACAGTGGCTTTTGGAAACAAACAAAATAACCAACAATTAGAAATTCAGCAAATTACCATTAAAAACCAGGCAGCCTCTAGCAATAAGGAAAGGGGAGACTGCCGAATCAGGAGGGTTAGGGTTACCAGGGGAGCATTGAAACCACTCACAGTGGAGACCAAGGAGGCCGCCCACACGTACGTCCTCAGGTCCACGTGTCACAACGGCACCGACACTCTGATCCGTCCCCTGAAGTGTCTGTGTGCGGGAAGGGAGCAAACACTGAGCACCACAAGCCGAGCTCTTCCCAAGCGCTTCCCTCCCCAAGCACCCTATCTGACAACTCCAAGAAGTGCTTCAGCTTTTCCCATTCTGTAGTGACAAAAATGTAAAGCTGAGGCTAAGTAACTTGGACAAGGATCTACACCTCAGACCAGGACCCAAGCAAGCCTGAGTCCAGGCACACTCAGTCCAGACACTCCAACCCTCCTTCAACACCTGTTCCCTGACAAGAATGTGAGGCTGGACGTTTGCCCTTCAGGATGGACTTGGTCTCTCAGGTGCTGAAGGGCCAGATGTGGAGGTGAGCTCCCCCGGGTGGAGCTGGTCTCCACAGCAGCTTGAACCCATGGACATGGGCCTGGAACCCAGCCCCCACCCCATCCCACACCAGGCCAGCCGTCCAGGCAGGAGTGAGCCAGTCCCCAGGTCCTGCCAAGCGCTGCCATGAGGCCATGCTCTCCACCACAGGAAGCCCTTAATGCCACAGGTCAGAAGGTATTTTCTGCCTGAAAGATATCATTATTGAATACAAGGGAGGAAAACAGAAAAGGGCATAAAGCCTACACAAATAACATGAGCACGGGATCTTTAACAAACGGCTCATCCGATGCGCTCTGCGAAAGTCCAGAAGGGTTAGCAAAAGATGCCTTAAACCCAGTTTATGCTGCAAATCAGCCATGAAGAAAAGTCAACACCAAGTTAATCCCCATTTAATAATTCAGTTTCAGGACGTTAAAACATATTTCTCTCTTGGAGCTCCTTCATGTATAACTGATAACAGGGCAACCAAGGAACACATCCCCAAAAAAGAAAAAGAGC
Organism: Sciurus vulgaris; assembly: GCF_902686455.1. Lineage (NCBI taxonomy): Eukaryota > Metazoa > Chordata > Mammalia > Rodentia > Sciuridae > Sciurus > Sciurus vulgaris. The sequence goes on along the minus strand of NC_136473.1, from coordinate 113,248,351 downwards.
TGTTCTTTTAGGAAATCGTCAATTAGCAACTTCCAAGAGGTGGCAGTAGCTCTTCGGACTTCATCTCCCAAACGCCTCTCTGCCCCTCTGGCCTTTCCCCCAGGCAGGGAAATTTTAAGCCTTGCCCAGCATAACTGCTGGGTGGCTGGCTCAGACCTCAGGACTGGCTACCTGAGAACCTTCAGTGGTGGAAAGCATCTGGGACTGGAGGCTCCTCCCTCGGGCCTGGAACCACACAACTCTGCGGCTCAGGTACCTAATCATTATGGGAGCTGCCAGAGCCCACCATCGACCAAAGCGCACTCACAGCCTTAGACCTGATGTGCGACCCGCCTGCTTAACCCCACCCCCAGCCTCTGGAAAGGACTTTCTCATCTCCAGTCTTCGCTTGGATGAGGGGAGCTTCCAAGGCCTTCACCAGGGAGTTGCTCAGCTCCTCTTCCTTCCCATCAAAGCCTCCAGCTGACCCGGGTTAAGCCCTTCTCCTGTCTTCTGATCCCCCCTCGTTTCTAAGTGCAGAGAAAACTCCAGAGTGAAAGTGGTTCTCGTCAGCTCTTGTCCAGGGGGCAGCACTTTATGCACACAGCGAGCAGCAAGACCCAATGGTCAAGTCCATAACTGACCACAAAGCAGCTCAGCTTCTCCCCGGGCTCCTGCCTCCCCACCCCCCACGTCTGCTCCCTGGATGCCTTGGCAGCACTTCCAACTGCACAGAAGAGAAATTAAAAGCAAATTTGCATCACCTTTGCTCAGCTAGAACGCTGTTTTAATTTGCATGTTATTTGCAGAGTACTTGCATATAATATTGTAGAAATGCCCAGCACCCCCGCCCCTTCCTCACCCACTGCCTCTCCTCATCCACGATTCCCAGGATGCCTGCGGACCCAGGGACCTTGCAGAGGGACTGAGTACCCGTGGAGCTGAGCTGGAGGGACTCTGGCAATACCTAAGAGCTGGGGACCCGGAGGGGCAGTGGGAAGCAGCAGGCTGATCTCTAATGGAACGGAGTCCAGATAGCTGCTTCCTGTACATGAAGTGGAGCAAATTCTCCTCACTGCCCACTGTGAAAATATGCAGGGCACCGCCTCAAAATCGCCCGCTCGGGGACCAACCTGACGCGCTCCCAGGCACCGCGAGAAGCTGGGAGCAGCTGCGCCATGCCATCTGTGGAAACCCCCGGGGTCCTTTTTAATATCCCTTCCCTCAGCAAGTGGAGGCTCTATGGCTCTGGATCCGCTGGGCATTACCCCACCTGCCTGGCATCCCACCTGGCACATTCATGGTTGAAGAGCCAACTCCCCACCCCCACACAGCACTGGTCACCCCGATCTCGCCCGGGTTCAAGATAACACCCCAACACACGCTCTCCTGCCAGCTCAAGGTGATGGCACTGATTTCTGTGAGACCTGAAGTTGACTTAAGACCACAGAGCATGAAAAGGGCTACAGAAGCCCTGATCCCTACAAGCTAGCGGCCCTTGTCCTCAACACCCCTGCCAAGAAGTCCCCTCCACCCGGCAGACAGACACGTGGCCCACCCCGAGAGAACACGGTGTCTGGGGAGAAGCGAGAAGACACTGCTAAATATGCTACTCTAGTGTCAAAAACAGCAGCCAGGGTCCAAGACGCACTAAAACGAGATCGGAGCCGATCCACAGGGTCAGGAGGGCCACGGACCCCCTAAAGCGCCTGGCTTTGGGGCTCCCCTCTCTCTGACGTGCCCCCAGAGAGCCACTTCCGGGGTCGGGTAAAGCACTGGGTTTTAGTCAGCCTTCTGCTGCTGTGACTAGAGGACCCGACCAGCAACTGTAGAGCAGAAGTTTATTTAGCAGCTCAGGGTTCCCGAGGCCTCAGTCCAGAGACAGCAGGCTCCCTTCCTCAGGGCTCAAGGTGAGACAGAGCATCACGGCGGAACAGTGTGGCAGAGGAAAGCGGCTCATACAACGATTAGGCGGGAGAGAGAGCAACTCCGCTCACCAGATACAAAATACGTACCCCATGGCCACACCCCAATGACCCACCTCCTCCAGCCATACCCACCTGCCTCCACTTACCACTCGGTTACTCCCATCAGGTGACCAATTCACCCATTAGGTTAAGCTGCAATCCAATCCTGTCTCCTCTGAACTGTCTTGCATGGTCTCATGCGAGCTTTTGAGGGACACCTCGCATTCAAACCATAACATACTGCTTTGTGAGTAGATGTCCCTTGGCTCTTGGCAGGTGGGACATCCAGCCAGAACACTGGAGCACAAAGGGGCTCAGGACACCACCACCTCTCTTTTGAGCGGCTGAGGAACTTTCCCAGGGCCACAGAGACAGGCCCTGAACAGCAGAGTCCACACAGCGCAGGGTCCAACAGCCCTTCCCTCCCTCCTCCCTCTGCTGAGAACCAAGGGAACCACCGCTGAGGCTGAGCGGAGCTGTTGAAACCTGTCCTCTCACCGGCCTGCCCTTGCCCATGATGCTCCGTGTCCTGGCCTGGGGTCCTCTTCTGCCCCCAGGGATACCCTCCTGCCCACCCATGCACCATGAGGCACCACAGTGACACCGAAGCTTTGTCCAGGTGGCCTGACGAGGCCACCGCTGCTGAGCTGGCGGGGACTCTGGGACAGTCATTCCTGAGCCACACGGGTGGGTACTGGTTGCTAGAAACCGCGCTCCCTGCGAATCGGCACGGTCACCTGCCGGGCTCCAAGAGGCGCTGGACCGGGTCTCCCAGGCTCGACTCCAAGGCTCCCGCCTGTGCCTCGGGAGCACATCCTGGTCTGCACCCACCCCTGGTCACCTTCTCCTCCTTCTATCCTGGCTTCAATCTTCAGTTGCATCTGTGTTCCTAGGAAATGGCCTCAAACCATCTTTGGAATGACAGAGGATAAATAATGATAATGAAGCTCAAGACTTCTCGGGCTCCGAGGAGAAAGAGGAGAAAGACAATGTATCATTCTCATGCTAGTTGGTCCCAAACCAGGACATGGAGCTAGTGAGAACCTCCCTGTGTGCCAAGATAACGCAGGGAATGGAGACGCTGAGACGCTCCCCACGGAGGCGCCCGGCATCCCACGCCCCCAGCCAGTACCATTCCTATGCACAGACGGGGCCGCCTCCCTTGCGACTCAGAAGTCACATCCGAGCTACCCAAGAGTTCCGGGGCTGGCACACCATGTGACTGGTTGGCCTGCACCCACTCTGGAGCTCTGGATTGCTCAGGGATCCTCATCAAACTTCACAAAAGTGAGGACAGACGAGAGGGGGAAGTGCATTCCTGGGCGGGAAGAGAGGCCAAGAAACCACAAAGGCTGTCCCTGGGGATGGCCCTGGTCACGGACTTGGCTCCAGCCGCCCGATGACCTGCTCCTCCAGGCATCGTCTGTGTCTGTGAGGCTATTCTTCATGCAGACCACCAGGCCTGGGGTCCAGGGAGGCAAGGCGGGATGGGAAGAAGGCAGTCCAGAGGCGACTGGCCAAGGCAGGACCAAGGAAATCGCCACTCCCCCGCGTTCAGGCCCCACAGGATCTGAAGACCCTCTGCCCTGAGGACTCTCACAACAGCCTTGGTATAAGCTACGGAGCTGGGTGGACCTCCAGGCAGAAGTCACAGGGCACAGAACGTCCCCCGTCTTCTATGTGGGTCCTTCTGCCCACAGGTGGGTGAAATGATCCCAGGTGAGGGGTCCTTTTAAAATGCAAGGGACATAACACCTTCCATCCAATGCACAGAGCATGGCCTGGAGGAAGGAGGGTCCCCAGGTGGCAGTCCCACAGGCTGGTCTAAAGCCAGCTCTGGAGGTGCACAGGCCCAAGCAGGGAGCCGGCTGCTCTTCTGGGGGGCCCCTGGGAACCTCTCCCTTAACCTCCCAGTCTCAGTGTGGGGCCAGCAGGGTACTCTATGTGCCAGGCAAGTGTCATATGAACTTAGCCTCTGCTTCCCCAAGACTACCCAGGAGCATGGTCCAGTCTCAGAGAGGAAAAGGAACTCAATAATCAAGGGTCTCAATTATTTTCAGAACAACATATTTGGGATCAACTCACCCAAGACAGGCTGTGTCTACACATGGTCACCAGGGCACACAGGACTGGTTTGGAAATGATTTATTACTGGACCTGTGCCTTATTCCTATTCCTCTTCCTTCAACACAGGTAACTAAGAGTTAACTGTTCTTAGCACCATGCTGTCACATCTGTGCAAGGCAGACCTTGCCACGTCGCTGCTGCTACTGCCGCAAACGTCTTCAAGACCCCAAATCCAAGCTCCAGGGCTCCCATGACCTGACCCCACTGACCTCCATTCTTGTTGCCTGCCAGTCCTGTCCCTACCTGCTCGACTGGTAAGGTAACTGCTGATGTCTCCCTGGTGCCCCATCTGCTCCTCCCTGACATACTGCCCTGCCAGCTGGGGTCTTGTCCCCACTCACCTGCTCGGCATCACCTGCTCTGGGCCACCCATGTCCTTCCCCCCAGGTGCACCTGTGCATCGCTCCACCCTACACAGACCAGCCTGCAGGGCAATGGTCTCTATTCCTTGTTTCCTGGGCCCTCAAGGCAAGGGTCCTCCGAGAACTGGCAGCGCCTCTTTCCCTGTGAGTGTTCCAGGTGGCCAGGATACAGTCGGTGACATGGAAGGAAAGACAGGAGGACAGGAAAGAGAGAGGCACCGTGGATTGGTCTATGTGAAGAGGTGACGGAGCTCAACAGCACACCATCCAGGTAACCAAGTCTGATCGACCCACAGACACACTGCCACCAGCAGGGACAGGGCCCCAAAGGAAGGGCCCCTCCACCAGAAGGTCACCACTCAGCAAAGGTCAAAGAGGGAGAGAGAAGAAGGGGGACTTCTGCCAGGGGACACTGTCCAGCTGAAACGTTCTCAAAAGTTAAGAAGATCCAAAAAAGACATTGAGAGGAAAACCATGGAGCTGAAGTCAGAGGACCTGGTAGCCAGCGACAGCTCGAGAGTGAACTTCTGCATTCAGGGCAGAGCTACGACCAACTGTCAGGAGGCAGAGGCGTCCCTGCCCCTGTCCCTCCGGGCAGGGCTTCTGGGCAGACCTCAGTCAGCAGCACCTTCCACAGTAGGAAAGTCAAACTGGGTGTCTACCAGTGCTCAGAAGAAACGCAGACAGGAGGCTGGCCCACGCACCGGACGTCCGACGGGAACCCAAGTCCTCTGAGCTTCGTGACCCGTCCCACCAGCAGTCAGGCTGAAAGCCACAGCGGGTGAGCACAGGCTCCAGGTCAGGGCCAGTGTGTTGAGGGGCCGCGGCTCGACTGGACAGGAGCCAGGCAAAGGGACACCTCCAGGCCACCCACCACCTGCCTGGACCTGCAGCCCCACGCCTTGTGGGACCCACCCACCCGCCAGAGCCTGCTCTCCCTCAGTCCTTCACCTGCTCACCCAACCTCAGGGGTCGGGCTGAGGAATCTGCCGTCTGGCACACTGCATGATCACGAGACGGTCACCCGTCCCCCCACGGCCCTTCGACACGGGGTAAATTTCCCTCCTCCCCTGACGATGGATTTCACCGTATTACTTGTTTGGGCAGCAGAATGTGAGCAAATGTGAGTGCGTGGTTGGGCTTCCATCATCCTCCATGAGACTACGCGCAAGAGGCTGCTGATATAGGAGCGTGTGGACCAGACCCACATTCCCAGGTGAAGGCTGAGGCCAACTCCAGGCGCTTCTGAGACAGCGCTGCCCTGCCCTCCAAAGCCCAGGAGTGGGGAAACGTGTGGTGTTTCCAGCCAAGCTCCAGGATGCTTTGTTATGCAGCACTCCTGTGGCAAACACTAACCGATACGTTCCTGTGAAAGCCACTTGATTGACAGTTGTTCTTTCTCCATTTATCTGTAGCACACATCTATCTGTATTCCCATATGCAGTCAGCCCTGAGTCTCACCCACAGCCTGCTGGTGGCTCTCACACCAACGCACATCTGGTATCTGCTCCTGATCCTTCCAGGCAATGACACAGTTTACAATGTGGCAGCCTCTCTCTGACTTCCAGTCCCTATTGAGAGTGTGCTGTGCAACCTCCCTGCTTCTCCCCAAATTCACTCCCATGCCCAGGCAGCAGGCAGAGTGAGGTGGTGAGCAGGAGGTAGGGCTCAGCCTCAGTTGGGGGCAGCTCCACCTATACATCCCTGCAGGCAGAAGGCAGATGCTGCACCTATGCCTGCAGAGGGTGCTGCACCTGTGCCTGGACATGCTGCTGCACCTGGACACGATGCGACAACTGTGCCTGGACACAATGCCGCACCTGGACACCATGACACACCTGTGCCTGGACATGATGCTGCACCTGGACACCATGACACACCTATGCCTGGACACGATGACACACCTGTGCCTGGACATGATGCTGTACCTGGACACGATACCACACCTGTGCCTGGACGTGATACTGCACCTGGACACCATGATACACCTGTGCCTGGACATGATACTGCACCTGGACACCATGATACACCTGTGCCTGGACATGATACTGCACCTGGACACCATGACACATCTGTGCCTGGACATGATACTGCACCTGGACACGATGCCGCACCTGTGCCTGGACACAATGCCACACTTGTGCCTGGACATGATGCTGCACCTAGACAGGATGCCATACCTGTGCCTGGACACCATGTTGCACCTGTGCCTGGACATGATACTGCACCTGGACACGATGCCACACCTGTGCCTGGACATGATACTACACCTGGACACGATACTGCACCTGTGCCTGGACGTGATGCTGCACCTGGACACGATACCGCACCTGTGCCTGGACACCATGACACACCTGTGCCTGGACATGATACTGCACCTGGACACGATGCCGCACCTGTGCCTGGACACCATGCTGCACCTGTGCCTGGACATGATACTGTACCTGGACACGATGCCGCACCTGTGCCTGGACATGATACTGCACCTGGACACGATGCCGCACCTGTGCCTGGACATGATATTGCACCTGGACACGATGCCGCACCTGTGCCTGGACATGATACTGCACCTAGACATGATACCGCACCTGTGCCTGGACACCATGACACACCTGTGCCTGGACATGATACTGCACCTGGACACGATGCCGCACCTGTGCCTGGACATGATACTGCACCTAGACACGATACCGCACCTGTGCCTGGACACCATGACACACCTGTGCCTGGACATGATACTGCACCTGGACATGATACCGCACCTGTGCCTGGACATGATGCCGCACCTGTGCCTGGACATGATACTGCACCTGGACATGATACTGCACCTGTGCCTGGATGTGATGCTGCACCTGGACACAATGCCACACCTGTGCCTGGACATGATGCCGCACCTGTGCCTGGACGTGATGCTGCACCTGGACATGATGCCACACCTGTGCCTGAACACCATGCCGTACCTGTGCCTGGACACCAGGCTGCACCTGTGCCTGGACACCATGACGCACCTGTGCCTGGACACCACGCCGCACCTATGCCTGGACACCATGACACACCTGTGCCTGGACTCCATGCTGCACCTGTGCCTGGACACCATGACACACTTGTGCCTGGACTCCATGCTGCACCTGTGCCTGGACACCATGACACACCTGTGCCTGGGTGGTGGCACTGAGAACACCCACGGCGCACACAGGGAATTGGGCAGCTTAGGCAGAGCAGGTCAAGCCTCCCTTCTCCCTCCAGAAACACATTCTGCTGCCTGACAGGGAGGGGTCGCCAGGGCACAGGTCTGGAAGCAGGAAGAACGCAGAGGAGATGATGGAGCAGGAGACCAAGGAGGGAGAGGAGGCTAACTTCTGTGTGAAGATCGATTCAAACTGTATCCTTGGCCTTCATGACTCTTCCAGCCAAACCTTACAAACCAGTTTTGCAAATGATTGTTTTTGTCTTTTTTTTTTTTTTTTTTTTTTTTTTGATACTGGGGTATCAGGGATTGAACCCAGGGCCACTCTAAAACTGAGCCACACCCCGCCCTTTGTATTTTTATTTTAAGACACGGTCTTGCTAGGTTGCCCAGGCTGGCCTTGAACTCGTGATCCTCTTGCCTTACTCTCCCACGTAGCTATAATTATAGGCTTAAATCTTATACATGTATGTTATCCAGAAAAATTGGCAAATATGCCACAAGAACTCTGGGTGGCAAAGGTGCCAGATCAGGGGGCTACCCTGTTTTAAGCAATTCCAAGGCCAGTAAGAGAGCTTTTAGCTACAAAGGGGCTTGTGCCACAGGCGGTATGAAGGGCTTGTTCCCAACCACCCAGGGCTACACCGGGAGGAGCTGTGGGCAGCACGCCATGTGCACTCTCAAGGTGCAGCTGACGCACCTTGGCCTCTAAGCCCGATGCCTTCATGTCAGCTCCGTCTGCAACAGCGAGGCCACTCTGACCCAGGTCCGCTGGTGCTGGCCTTTTGCACACACCCTTGGAACCTGGCCCACAGGCAGGACCAAGAAGCCGTGCAGCAAGTCAGCAGGAGCCACACGTGAACACCGGGCTCGAGTTTAGGTGCACAGGGTCCCTGAGCAACAGCAAACACATTTTTTTTTTTTAATTTTCAAATATGTTTTCTGTTGTTAAGATAAATATGGCTATGTCAGATGACAGTAAGCATTTCAATCTTTTAACCGATGACAGAAATAAGCACAATATTTTACCAGAAACTAGTACTTGCTTATTTCTTTCATTTTTGCATCCAAGCATGTTCTGTGATTCAGACTTCTACTTTAGTATGGCAATTTGGTCATTTATGCTGATTTCTTGTTTTAAGCCATCTCTGGAATATTAATGCTTTGCCTCCGTATGTTATTGTTTCCGTAAGCTGCTCGATTTTTCTGGTGAATATTTTGTTCAGAATTTTTGAACAAATTTTCAAAATTGATATTAATATTGGCATTCAAATATTAATTACTATTGGAATTGAGAATATAATATTGTTAATTTTTTGTTATTGCCATTACTTGTTCATTAAGTTGATAAAACTTGGCTTTAAACCCACATGACCCTGTTTTTATTATTTAACTGGTTTCCTTCTAAGATTTCTGTTTTATCTTTTTGTTTGTTTTGTGGTACTGGGATGGAACTCAGGGCTGTGTGTATGGTAGGCAAATGCTCTTCCATGGAACAACACCCCGAACTCCTTCAGATTATTAACTGCTTTTCCAAACCCATCTGGTACGTTGTTTTAATTTCTTTCTTTTTAAACAGGGTCTTTTTAATTTTATTTGTTCTAATTGGTTACACTTGACAATAGGATGCATTTTGACACATTGTACACAAAGGGAGCATGACTTCTATTCCTCTGGCTGCACATGGTGCTGAGTCACACCAGCAGCGTGATCAGACATGCATAGAGGGTAATAATGTCTGTGTCATTCTACCTTCCTTCCCATCCCCACCACCCCTGCCCTCCCCTCAATCCCCTTTGCATCATCCAAAGTTCCTTCATTCTTCCCTACCCACCCCCACTATGGATCAGCATCCACTTTTCAGAGAAAGCATTCAGCCTTTGGTTTTGGGGATTGGTTTATTTCACTTAGCATTATATTCTCTAGTTCCATTCTGCAAATTCCATAATTTCATTCTTCTTTAAGGCTGAGTAATATCCCATTGTGTATATGTACCACATTTTATTTATCCATTCAGCTGTTGAAGGGCATCGAGGTTGGTTCCATAGTTCAGCTATTGTGAATTAGCATAAATAAACATTGATGTAGTTGCATCACTGTAGTATGCTGATTTTAAGTCCTTTGGGTATAAACCGAGGAGGGGGATAGCTGGGTCAAATGGTGGTTCCATTCCAAGTTTTCTGAGGAATCTCCATATTGCTTTGCAGAGTGGTTGCACCGATCTGCAGTCCTACCAGCAATGTATGAGTGAGCCTTTTCCCCCACATCCTTGTCAACACTTATTATTGCTTAAATTCTTGATAATATCCATTCTGACTGGAGTGAGATGAAATCTTAGAGTAGTTTTGATTTGCATTTCTCTAATTGCAAGAGATGATGAACACTTTTTCTTATGTTGTTGATCGATTGTATTTCTTCTGTGAAGTGTTTCTTCAGTTTCTTAGCCCATTTATTGATTGGGTTATATGGTTTTTTGGTGTTAAGTTTTTTGAGTTCTTTATATATCCTGGAAATTAATGCTCTATCTGAGATGTGTGTGGTAAAGATTTTCTCCCATTCTGTTGGCTCTCTTCACATTATTGATTGTTTCCTTTGCTGAGAAGAAGCTTTTAGTTTGATACAATCCCATTTATTGATTCTTAATTTTACTTCTTGTGCTTTAGGAGTCTTGTTAAGGAAGTCTGGTCCTAAGCTGACAAGGTAAAAGACTTGGGCCTACTTTTTCTTCTGTTAGGCACAGGGTCTCTATTATAGTGCCTAAGTCTTTGATCCACTTTGAGCTGATTTTGTGCAGGGTGAGAGATACAGGTCTAATTTCATTTTGTTACAGATGAATTTCCAGTTTTCCCAGCACTGTTTGTTGAATAGAGTATCTTTTCTCCAGTGAACGTTTTTGGCACCTTGGTCTAGTATGAGAGAACTACTTATGTGGGTTTGTCTCTGACACCAAAATTAGCAGAAGACAGAAAATAATTAAAAGCAGAGCTAAAAATCAATGACATTGAAATAAAAAAAAAAAAAAACAATTGAAAAACTGACAAAGCAAAAAGTTGGTTCTTTGGAAAAATAAATGAAATTGATAAACCCTTAGCCACAATAACAAAGAGAAAGAGAAAGAAAACTTAAATTACTAAAATTTGTGATGAAAAAGGAAATATCATGATGGACACTACTGAAATACAAAAGATAATTAGAAACTATCTTGAAAATTTATACTCAAATAAAATAAAAAAATCTCAAAGACATTGACAAATTTTTCTAGAGACATACGATCTACCCAAACTGATGCAGGAGAATATACACAATTTAAACAGATCAATTTCAAGTCAAGAAATAGAGGACGCCATCAAAAGCCTACCAATCAAGAAAAGCCCTAGACCAGGTGGTTTCTCTGACAAGTTCTACAAGACCTTCAAAGAAGAACTAATACCAATACTCCTCAAAGTATTCCATGAAATAGAAAAGGAGGAACCCTTCCAAACTCATCCTATGAAGCTAGTATCACCCTGATACCAAAACCAGACAAAGAACATCAAGGAAAAATAACTTTAGACCAATATTCCTGATGAACATAGACATAAAAATTCTCAATTAAATTCTGGCAAATTGCATACAAAAACCTATTAAAAAGATAGTGCACCACAATCAAGTGGGGTTCATCCCAGGGATGCAAGGTTGGCTCAACTTACAGAAACATAATTCATCACATCAGTAGATTTAAAGACAAGAATCATACGATCATCTCAATGGAAGCAAAAAAAGCATTTGACAAAATACAGCACCTCTTCATGATCAAAACACTAGAAAAACTAGGGATAGTAGGAACATATTTCAACACTGTAAAAGCTATCTATGCTAAGCCCATGACCAACATCATTCTACATGGAGAAAAATTAAAAGCATTCCCTCTAAAATCTAGAACAAGACAAAGTTGTCCTCTTTCACCACTTCTATTCAACATAGTCCTTGAAACTCTATCCAGAGAAATTAGACAGACCAAAGAAATTAAAAGGAAATGAGTAGGAAGAGAACTCAAGCTGTCACTGTTTGCTGACGACATGATTCTATATTTAGAAGATCCAAAAAATTCCACCAGAAAACTTCTAGAACTCATAAATGAATTCAGCAAAGTAGCAGGATATAAAATCAATACTCGTAAATCAAATGCATTTCTATACATAAGCAATGAATCCACTGCAAGAGAAATTAGGGAGATTACCCCATTCACAATAACCTAAAAAATAAAATAAAATAAAATACTTGGGAATCAGTCTAACAAAAGAGGCAAAAGACCTCTACAATGAAAACTACAGAACACTAAAGAAAGAAATTAAGGAAGACCTTAGAAGATGGAAAGATCTCCCTTGTTCTTGGATAGGCAGAATTAATATTGTCAAAATAGCCATACTACCAAAAGAGCTATACAGAGTCAATGCAATTCCAATTAAAATCTCAATGACATTCTTCATGGAACCAGAAAAAACAATCATGAAATTCATTTGGAAAACTAGGAGACCCAGAATAGCCAAGACAATCCTTAGCAAGAAGAGTGAAGCAGGGGGCATCACAGTACCAGGCCTCAAACTATACTACAGAGCCACAGTTACAAAAACAGCATGGTATTGGCACCAACACAGACACGTAGACCAAAGCAACAACACATTTTAAACTAGCTTTCAACCAAAACTCTGTGAAGGCCACGGAGCTTGGTTACAAAGGCTGCCCTTCCCATCATGCAAAGCTTCATAAAGGCTGAGTCACGGCCACTTCAGGAGGCCAAGCAGGCGGAGGCAGGCTTCTGGAGCCCCACGCCATGTAAGAGAGGGAAAGGGAAGGATCTGAGGAGAAACCAGCCAGCAGTCTCACAGGAATTGTCAGGCCAGGGCTGATCCAGACACACACAAGTCACCCTGTCAACCCACCCACTGTACTGGAGGCCGGTCACAGCCCACTGCTCAACACCACTGGACCTAAAACAATCCAGAGCCAGGGAGGACAGCAGGCACACCCTGAAGAGGTCAGGACACCCACACAGGAGCCACAGGGCCAAGCACGCCCGCTTCGCCAGACTCAGCTTCGTTTGCCGGTGGAAGCAACAGGAGCTTCGGGAGAGACAGAGGCAGGAGCTCCTCGCAAACCCAGGTGCGAGGTCTCTGGCCTGCGAGTCTGCCTCGGGAGACGCCGGGAGGCGGTGGGTCCTTGCAGGGGTGCTGTGCTCCTGCGAAGCTCTCGGGCTCAGCCCCAGGGACCCGAGGCTACCCCGCGTCACCGTCCCCTCCCTCCGCTTTGTTGACACGGACATTGTTATAGATGATGCTGGGAGAGCCTCAGGGCAGCTCAGATTCTATCGCTGGTCCCCTCTGGAAAGGGGAGATGCTTATGGAAAACCTCCCTTTCCGCCGGAGTCAGGACATTCCTCGGGTGATGGGAGGGAGCCCCACCGCACCATTTGGAAGTGATTACCGCCGAGGTACCCTGACAGGGTGAGTGATGCCGGGGCTCCCTCCTGGATGCCGCGGGGAGCCTGCGGCCTGCACCCCGCCCCCAGCCCTTGGCACACGCCGCGAGCTGGCCTGGAATCCCACTCGGATGCCGATTTCCAAGGCCTGCTTTCCACTTTCTGATACATGGGATCAACTTTAATGACAAAAACCTGGCAGGGAGGCACCTCTGCCTAGCGAGAGCCCCAGTGGCAAAACCCAGCACGTCCTGGTGGGGCTGAGGGCAGACTCGGCTCATCTGTTTCTCCCGCCCGAGAGACAAGACAGGAGGGCACCTGTGACCTGCCGGCCTCTGCTCGGAGCTGCTGCAGCCTCGCTTCCCCAGGAAGCTCCCCTCCTCCAGCAAGCGCCCCAGTCTTCCGTGGCCGGCTCGCGCTGTCCGTCCTGGGCGATCCGCTCTCCCCACTCAGACCTCCACAGCTCCTCCAGGCGGCCCGGCATTGCTGGGTACCAGGATGACCAAGGAACTGCCCACGTCCCCTGTGACCTGAGAAAACCGCCACCGCCTGGGTCTGGAGGCCGAAGCTCGCTGGCAGGCAGGCGGGCGGTGGCCAGGCCCAGGCACAGCAGCACAACCTCTCTGAAAGCCGCCTCTTTTCAAGGTCCCAGAGAGAAGGCTCCCCAACCCAGCCCAGCAGGAAAACGACGCTGGTCTACCTATGCCGACGACGGTCACCCCGCAAAGCCGCTTCCCTCGGCGCTCACGGCAGCCTCCAGGCGCAATCCCAATTTCCACAGGGATGGGTGGCAGGGACACTTCCTCTCTGCCCCACGTTGGCCCTCCTAACTTCTGTACCTTCCCTCAGGCACTGTCCCGAGAGGTGGTGGGACACCAGGCAAGCCCGGGTGGAGGAAGCACCGGCTCTGCGCGTCCTCCCCTGGCTCCTAACGGAAGCCACCCCATGCGGCCCGAGGCCTGCCGTGGCCAAAGCCCAGGACAGCTCCACGGAGCAGTCGGCGCAGGAGCAGGCGGCACAGCTACGTCTCCACAACCTCTGGAGAAGGCAGAAACGGCAGGCTGGACCCTCTGGGCGGAAGGAGCAATCGGCAAGGGTCCTGTGTGGGGCGGGGCAGGTCACCTGTGCCCGCTCCCTCTCCTGCCCCTTCTGCTGCCCCTGCGGGCGTGGTGCTGTCTTATGTCCTGAATTACTTGGGAGTTTCACAGACGGCAGAAGCAGCTAGGAAGCAGGTGGTGCGGCCACTGAGCAAGAGCCCACGGCTGCCGGCCACATGGGGAGCCCTGCAGACAGGCCCCGGAATGCCAGCTGTGGGCGCAGTCTCGGGTGGAAGTGCTCACCCACCCGGCAGCGGAATCCGCCGCAGGAGCCACATGATAGCGGCGTGTGGAGTGGCCCCAGAGCAGAGTGTGCTTTCCCCCACAGCCCAGCTCCTCCAGCTCTAAGTCATTCCTGGACTCTCCTCCACGGATGTAAAGGAAGCCCCAGAACTCACAGAATCAACAGGATTCTTCTCAGGGCCCTGTACCCTCCCCAGGAATGCCTGGCTGGGGTCAGCATCAGAGTAACCACCTCTGTTCCAGGGGACTTTCACACTCTGGGCACAGGACCTGAAGTGACACTTTATGGGTGGTTCACAATTACAGGACAAAGCTCTAGAGACTCCTGGGCCGTCGTCCTGCACCCCATGCCTGGGTCCCTGTGGTTCTGTGGCAAGAGGCCTCTCTCCTCAACGGGACCCAGGCCATCGGATGCCCCCAAGCCCAGTCTGCTCCCACCTAGGAGAGCAGCGGTAGGGGCGCCATGCCTCAGCACCCACCTGTCCCTCATGGGGACCCACGCGGACTCTCCACAGCCTCTGCCCCAGGAGCCCCTGGAGGCCTGTGGGAGGGAGCACCACGCCAGGGCTCCCGTGCCAAACCCCAGGATCACCGGGCTGCTCCCAGGATTGTCATCTGAGCCCATCACCCTGAGCCCACGAGCCCTGACCCACAGACCTGCAGGGGCCGAGCAGAGCCAGTCCCCTGGGAGCGTCCAGAGGACACTGGGTGTGGTGCACTCCTCACGACCGAGTGCTCCTCAGGATCTACCATCCTGGCTGTGCCTCGTGGCCACTGCAGCCAGCAGTCCTGAGCACCCCTCTACTTCCAGACCCACTGACCACCCAACCAGTGGGACCAAGCAGAATGCCTTCTATTGAACGGAGAGGTTGTTTTCTAAATGCCTAGACTCTACTTCTGCAATTTTGCAAAGTATCTCCTGCTGTGGTTCTGGATGTGAGGTGTCCTCCACAGGCCCCGAGTTAGAGCGGGAACGCTCAGAGGGGCAGTGAGGGTCGTGGGCGCTGCCACCTAGTCAGTCCAGCCGAGTCTGAGTGGGCAGACTGGGTGGTGCCTAGGCAGGTGGGGCGTGGCCGAGGGGCAGTGGCTGGGGGCCGCCCTGGGCAGTGTGTCTTCCCTGTGGTCCCTTTCCCTTCCCGCTCTCTTCCTGGCCACCGTGAGGTGAGCAGTGGTCCTGCACACACCCCTCCACCACAACGTCTCCTCACTCCAGCCCAGAGCAATGGAGTCGGCCGACCATGGACTAAACCTCCAAACCACGTTCCAGAATAATCTTGCCCTCCTGTAAGGCATTCTTGTCAGGCGCTGGGTCACAGAGAGGCAAAGCCAACTGACACCCTTCCTTAGGGCTCTTCTGATGTGCTAGGGCTGAGAACTGGGGCCATGCAGAGAGAGGAGCTGCTGTTCATCAAACGACACCACAGGTGCAGACGCTGCACGGCGCAGTCCAGGAAATCAGGAGCCAGGTTGCTTCTCCGAGAAATATTCCCCTACTTTGTGCTCTTAATCTGTTCACACAAACCAGGTATGTGCATTGTGGAAGATTAAAGAGCTGGGACCTTGGGATGGGCTCTGTGACAATGGAAGGGACAGAGAGTCACACTGTACAGTTTGCCAAACCAGAGCTGAAGAGACAGCAGCTTCCTCCTCCTGTCTCTGGGGCCACTGATGCTGGGAATCCGGCCACCATGCTGTGGGGAAGCCCAAGCAAGCCTCCACGGGCAGAGGTGCATAAGGAGCAGAAACAACAGCTCCCCTGCCAACAGCCTGGCTAAGCTCCCAGGCAAGAGCCAGGGCCAACCCACAGCCACATGCATGAGCCATCTTGGAAAGAGACCCTCCCTTCCACTGAGCCATCCTAGCTGACCCCCACTAAACAGCAACAAGCCGCCCTTGCTGAGCCCTGCCCAAGCTGCAGATTCACTAGCAAAATAAATGCTGCTGAGTCTCAAGTCTCTGACTTTGGGGTTGGTCTGTTAGAGGGCAAGAAGCAAAAACAAACAGCAATTGGCTTTTGGGGGAGGAAAGAGAACTGACTGGATGCCAAGGGATTTTCTTTTTTGATGACAGCTCTCCAGTTGAACGAGCAGGCTGAGCACGGGTGGCAGGGACAGCACCCTCCACCACCCTTCACCGCCCGCCATTCTGCAGAGCACAGCCATGCCCAGTGCAGGCCACACATAAGCAATACCGAGTCCTCGGCTAGTCCCAGCAGGACCAGCACAAACTGTGAGTACGCAGCCCAGGGACAGACTGAAATCACAGACCCCCTGTTCACAAGAATCACAATCTTTTACACAAAATCATTAAGAAGTTCTAGAGAGGTCCGTAAAGAATTAGAACAAGACGCTGGCCTGTCTGGGTCTCAGCCCACTGATTCGCAGCCCAGGCACACATCCTAAACTCCAACTGCCCCCTCCCCAGGTCGTGCCCACCCATCCTGAGGGCTTCTTTTAGAACAAGGCAGTGTCCTGAGTCCTACACGGAAATGAGTGACAACGTCCACGAGGCATGCACGACCCTGCCCGCCTCCTTTCCCGGGGTGGTGGTGGAGATTGGACAGTAGAGAAAACCTTATAAAAGCAAGGACAGGGTTTAAAGAGAGCAGCGGCACAGTACCTGGGGCCAGAGACCAGGGTCTGGCGATGCAGGGCAGGGAGCCACCAGAACCCGAGAGCACAGGGACACAGGCCAGCAGCCATGGCTTCTGATGAAGGGATGAGACCATCATGCAGGGTCACACAGGAAGGAGCCAGGCAGCGACTTCCACCTCATTCTGGCTCCCCTCGCCCCTCCTGGTGCCTCTCCCAGCTGAGCAGTGAACAGCACCCAGGCGTGGCCCCAGGCCCTTGCAGCAAGCTGGAAAGCCCTCTGCACGTGCCCTCAACCTTTCCCTGTTAGCCCTTGGAGATAAAAGTCCGGCTTCACTCTTCGGCTGCCATCTCCAAGCTGCCCTCGAAGCAGGGCTGAGCTGGCTGGCTGAGCTCATGAGGGACGAGGGGGATGAGGGAGAGGCTGGAGAGGGCAGGGCAGCCCTCCTGTGGAGGAAGGTTGGCAGCAAACAGAGAGGGCCCACTACACCAGCCCCCCGGAGGCAGCAAGCCTCCCCAAAGCCAACACCTCCCTGAGAAATGCCTGCTGTCCCAGCTGTGTGGGGAGGCGCCTTTGCAGGGCTGCTGGACAGCGTCCCATGTCCACTCTGAGCTGCAGAGTGAATCTGGAGCAAGGCACCAGGCACTGGGGCTCCTCCTGCCTCAGCCTGTCCCCCAGCATGCCACGCCATGGCCTGAGCAACCAGGCTCTCCTGCCCTTTCAGTACAGCACCTCCAGATATGCAGCAGAACTTCCCAGGTCATCTCTCCTGGAGCCCCGGCAGGAGATGGCGCAGTGCCCGGGTATGGACTGACCCTGCTGGCTGGCCCTCCAGCTCACTGCCATGTTCCTTCCTTGGGCCTCAGCTTCTCTTCTCACTTCACCTCTAGCTTCTCCTCTACCTTTGAAAATGTTCTTCCTTTCAACATCGTGTGTTTCCTTCACACCTCTCATTCTGCTGCTTTTCCCCTGCTCTCTCTTTTGTCTCTGTGTTTGGACAGACTGAGCTGGACTGAACGGAGGTGCTGCTGTTTCCAGACCTGCGAGACTTCCTGGCCAGCCTGGCCTCCCCTCAAGCAGCACGGGCAGCCTCATCCCTGAGGCAGGAGCCTGGCTGCTGCCTTTGTGCGTAACGAGCCCTGGCCATTCCAAGACGGACCCACACAGAATGGAACAGGCAGCAGTCAACGGTGTGCCCTCACGTCAGCAAGGAGCACAGCCACAAAGGGCCACCAGACCATGGCCGGGGAGGCCCCTCTGCATGGCCCACCTGTTCCCTTCTCTGACACCCACCCTCAGGCTGGGTGGCTGATGGACCCTATGTGAGGAGGGGCACCTGGAGCTCAGCGTCTCCCCGCACACCCAGGAGGCCCGGCCAGTTTGTCAGCTCCCCGCCATCCATTCTCCACCGCCCCCAGTGGTCCTGACTTATGCTCCTGAGAGGGTCTTCACAGGCCACGCCACAGGCCCAGGCCCTTCCGTGAGCCGGCTGCACCCACCTCTCCCAACAGCTGTGCCGACCTGAGGGGCTGAGGGAGGGCCCCTTCCTTTCCCCTCCGCCCACTGCAGCCTTGGTTGGCAGGACCCTGGACATCGCAGGGCTGCAGCAAGGATGGCCAGGATTTGGGCTTCAAACACTGGCCTGGAAGCGTGGCAAGGAGCTGCGACCGGCCTCAGGGAAGGAGGTCAGTGCGAGTTCCCTTCAGCTCAGGGGCCAGCAGAGCGATCACGGTCCAGGTCTTGCACTGGCCCCTGAACCGAGACGAGTGTAAGTCCTCCTCCCCGGCTCCTCGCCCGTCTGCCAGGCAGGGCAGCCTCACTACTTGGCTCCACCCCTGGCACGCTTGAGGTCTGCGCCCCTACACCAGCAGGGACACCTCAAAACCACGAGGTGGCCCCTGGAGGCTTTGGACAGGCCATTCGCTCCCAACACAGGTCACGCCAAATGCCGGGCCCTCTCGTGAAGCTGCCCCCAGCAGCCGAGAGCTGACCCTTGCTTAGCTGCGGCCTAGGAAAGGGCTCAGAGGCCCCCTCCTGGCACCAAGGGTGACAGATGGAGCTTCTAAATCAGAGTCCAGTGGCACACAGTGCTCACTCTGCAGAGCACCTTCAGATACTGCCACAGAGGCCGCGGGCCTGCCCAGGGAGGCCCTGCAGTGACCCCACACGAGAGGCCAGGGTGAGCAGCCAAGAAGGACACCCCTCACCCAGGCCCGGCACTGGGCGCTTCACCTCCTGACAGCAGGAGGAAGGCTCTTCCCGCTTAGTGGGGTGGCCCAGGTGGCAACCTTCTGTCACATGTGTGTATAAGCATGGTGGGGGGGTGCATGTATGTGTGCTTGTGTGCACACGTGTGTGCAGTGGGCATGATAGCTCACACAGGCCTGAAAGCCTGTGACAGGCCTGAAAGACAGGTGGATGGTGGGCAGGAGAGGGGGTCCTGCAATATCTGTCCCCTCCCCTGCCCTTCAGCCTTGTTCTGAGGGCCAGCAGGGGGAGAGGCTGGGGCACAGCACTGCTACTTCAGGGCCCAGGGACAGAGCACTGTGGTCCCTGGGAACTGGCAGTTCTGAGGCGGCACCGCCCTGGGTCCCTTCCCGGCAGCCTCTTGGTGCTCCCCATGGCAGGAGGCCTGGGGCTCCCACTGCTGCAGGGCTGGCAGGAGAGGAAGGTCGGAGTCACTGCAGATGGGGCACCAGGCTGCACAGAGGCACGTGGCACGCCTGGCAAGGTGGGAGGCCCCCACAGGGGCTGCTGGGAGCACAGGAGCAGAGGGGGAGCCTTCCGTGTCAACGTGGCCGTGTCTGCGTGCACAAACTAGGACCCGGGGACACCCACGTCCAGGGGCACACTGAGGCCTGCTGTGCCGACAGAGGGGCTTGCACTTCCACAGCGGAGAGAAACTGGGAGGGCAGCAGACAGCGGAAGAGGAGCCCAGCAGAGCCATTCTGCTGCCGCAGCACCTCAGGGTTCCATGGGCACCTGGCCTGGGGCACAGCGTCTGCCCTGGACGGGACTGAGTCCCACCACGGCTGGGATCTGATTCAGAGAACGGGTTTAGACAAACAAACTAACTAACAAAGAAAACGCAGACCAAAGTGCCCGACAGGATCACAAACGGGCCTGACCCTGGCAAATGGCCCCAGAGAGTGTGGACGGAACCCACGACCCGCGCAGCCCTGGGAGCGCCAGTCACAGGGTGGGCCCGCCTCAGGGCCCGTTGATTTGTCCCTCCCAGGGCCCTCTGACTGTGGGGCCCGTCAGAGAGCAGAGAAACGCAACCCTGCACAGTCCCAGTTCTCACTTCGTGACCCACGTCCACGTGACGATCCACAAATACCACCGAAACACATTCCACCGCCTGACTCAGGTACGTGGGCAACAACGCCCTGAGTGTCTGTGGAGGGCAGGACAGGCGTCAGGATGAACAGCCTGCACGCTGCATTTGCCCTCGCTTGGCATGAGCATCTCAGGCTTCCGAATAAGAAGGAATTGGACTCATTTACTAACACAGAACAATCACTGTGAACAGCACCTCAGCACACTGCCATCGGGCCTTTCAGACCTGTCAGCTCGGCCTTCAACCACGTGGGCAATCAACACCGCCACCCCAGCTACCACTGCCACATAGCATAGCCCAAAATGCAAGGCCTGAGACACAGAGCATAGGATCCTTCCACGGAGGGCTGCAGGCCTGGAAGATCTCTGCAAACTATTATCTAATTTGATTCCCCTCATGGCATTAGGGGGGATTTAAAACACATCACCTCCAGCTGAAACGGGTTCTGGTAAATTTCTTCAGAGGTCTCTCGGATCTCACGTCATCCTCTGGTTTCAGGGTCAAGGCTACATTAACGACCCACCATTTATCCACTGAGTAATTCACTCCCTGGCAACCTACTTTATTTATGCTGTATAAATTCAGGAAGCAATTAATAGTTGCCACAAAAGCAACGTGATTCAGGGCGTTTTTCTCAATAGAACTTTGAAGCAAGGCTCTGCTCTTCCTCCAAAGGTAGGGAAGGAAGCAGAACAGGAGCTGGATCTCTGCTGGGTGCTCCTTGCCCCACCCACCGGTCAGAGCGGCTGGAGGGGACTCTCCGGCTTCCTCTCTGGCACCTTCTCTGCTCTTCTTTTCACGGGAACCACCCCTCACAGCAGCCGCCCAGGTCCCCTTTTTTAACATCCTGCTCCTCTTAGGGTTCTGTTCAGGCAAAAGTAATTTAATAACAACATCATAAAAATCAGAGGAAAGAGCAGCTTACTCATTAACCAAAAACAAATAATCCCAGTGCAAGAAAGAAATGAAGATAGGATCGCCTTCGGATCTCGTTTCCCCGCACTTCACAAGCTCCCTGCTAGGTATCCAAGACGGCGTCCCCGGGACAGAGCCGCCCGCCCAGCTGGCACAGAGAAGTCAGAAGGCGAGCACAGCCAGCAGCCAGGCAGAGCACGCGGGGCCACGTGGGTGTGCCTCCTCTCCTCGGGGGCTTGACGCCATCTGCTCACACGCCGTGGCAGACGCTATTGGCGAGTGTCACCATGCAGACAGGAAATGTCCCTGGAAGGCTCCTGTGCTGAAGACCTGGTCCCCAGGCAGCAGTGTAAGGTGTGGGGCTCCTGGGACTGAGCGGCCATGAGGGCTCTGGTCTGACCAGTAGGCGGACACAGGGGTTCTCGGGAGGTGGAAGAAACCCCAGGAGTGCCGGGGCCTTCTCCCCTCTCTCTATCTCTGTCTCTCCCCTTCCCAGCGGCCACCCGGGGACCTGCCCGGCTCTGCCACACCCTTCAGCCAGGACTCTGCCTCCCCACAGGCCCAACGGCACAGGAGCCTAACGCACAGACTGGCACCTTTGAAACCTGAGCCAGAATAAAGCAGCAGTCCTCTGAACTGGTTTTCCCAGGTATTCTGTCGCAGCAATGGAAGCCGACCCAGCCCAGGTCCCCGGGCCCTTCTCCCACAGCACCTGCACTGCTAGGAGAGCACCCAGGGAGGCGTGAGCAGAAGCCCCAGGAGCCTGTGAGAGAAGCGTGGGTCCTTTGGCCAGGCCCTCTTCTTCCTGCCTGGAGCTGCAGACTTCCTGTGGCCATGGGGAGAAAGGCGGAGGCCAGATGGAAAGAGGAAACAGGGCCTGGGTGCAAACAGCACTGACCAGCACCCTCCCCTCAGCAGAGCCTGTCCCCGGCTTCCTGTCTCCTGGGACAAACCTCCTTGCTCAGCAAACCTGGGCTGGTGGGTCTTCTACTACCACAACAGACATGTTTCAGCTAAGGCCCCTCTTCTCCCCTCCTCTCCCTTCTCCACTCTCCCTCCTCTCCTCCCCCTCCTCCTCTCTCCTCCTCTCCTCCCCTCTCCTACCTCCTCCTCTCCTCTCCTACCTCCTCCCCTCCTCTCCCTCCTCCCCACCTCTCCCCTCTCCTCTCCTCTCCTCTTCTTCCTCCCCTTCTCTCCTCTCCTGCTTCCTCCCCTCCCCTCCTCCCCTCTCCTCCTCTCCTCTTCCTCCTCTCCTCCTCTCCTCCCCTCTCCTCTCCTACCTCCTCCCCTCCTCTCCCCTCTTCTCCTCCCCTCCCCTCTTACATGCACACACAGACACCCAGCAGACCCTTAGCAGGAAACACAGGCACATCTTAACACGACAGGAAGGTCAGCCTGAAACCGTGGCCAACATCAGACTTAAAGGCATTTCTTTCCCCTTCAAACCTAGAAGAAGGTACGGACATTCTCTGCAACATCTACAACTTAAATTCTTGAGAAGTTCCATCTCAAAAAATACATAAAACAAACACATAGAGACAGAACTGGGGAAAAGGAGATGCGACAGTCATTATTTGCAGATGAATAAAATCAAGAACCACTGAAAGACCCTTCAGAGTCCAGCAGAGCATACAGATGCAGACCAGGTAAAAAGCCCTGCCTTTTCTATGCGGCTAGCAGCAACGTGCGCAAAGAGAGAGGGAGGACTTCAGCCGGGGCAGCGCAGTGCCCTGTCCGTGGTTCCCCGTGGGCCCGTGCGGGGCGGTGGTGAGGAGAACACGCTGGGGCTGGAGGGCAGACGGCGAGGGGGCAGCCGGGGAGAGGGCGGCTGGCGAGAGGGCAGAGGGCGAGGGGACAGCGTGGAGCATCCCCCGCTCCAGGCCAGCCCAGCAAAATGCCAGTCGCGTCTTTTCTCTAACTGGACAAAACGAATCAAGAAATGGACTGAGAGCGGAAGAGACCGCGGCCACGGGCCTCACTCCAGGGGGATGCGCCGCGCCCGAGGCAGCAAGAGCCTCCGCGGCACAGACCCGCTGCCCTGGAACCGCGGCACGTCGGGGCTCCATCTAGCCCTGAAAACGCCCCAGATACAGTGGAGGAGAGGCCAGCGGTCCTCGAGGGCCCAGGCAGCCCACGCCGAGCGGACACGGGGCGTCCACCTACAGACAGCACCGTCGCAGCTCCAGGTGGGTGGGAAAGCCCGAGAACAGCCCGGAGAGCTCAGGAAGCCGCCTCCAGTGCAGGCACAGGGACGGCCGTGCTGCGCGTCCTCTGACCGACCACACGGAGAAACTAGAGCCCTTGGTGGCGAGACCACATGTGGCGTGATAAATACAAAGCTGTGGAGACCCGAGAACAGTCAGTGACCATGGCAGAGGGTGGATCGCACAGAACAACCGAGCAGCAAAATACGCCTCAGGAGAAGGAAAGGCAACGCCGAGGCGCGCAGACGGCCCAGGCGCCCGGAAGCCCACTGCTGGAAGCCCACGGCTCTCCACAGCGGCTGAGGACGAGCCCGCCAGGGTGGAGGGCCTGCCCGCTTCACGTCCCTGGAAGGGAAGCTGGACACCGACGTCAAGAACTCCTACAAATGCTCAGGGTTCCTGCGACCACCCTCCCTCTGCTGGCCTAGGGAAGTCATCAGCCTGTGGTCAGCTAGAGTCCCGAGTGTGCAGAGCTCGCACCGCTGGGGGCTGGGAAGGGCAGAGCCACTGGAAGACCAGCTGGACGTGCTCCCGGCCGGCCCAGCCAGGGGTAGCCAATGAGCTGAGCCGGTGCTGCGGACGCCCAGCACGCTGGAGCCAGAGCCGTTAGGACAGCTCGAGTGGGGGTGGAACCATCCCCCTGGCATGGGCTTTTCTTACGGCTCTGAACCACAGGGGACGCTCCACCGCATGGACGTCCAGCTTCGTCCAGGCTGTCCCTCTGTGTGGCCACCACTGGGACGGTATAATCCCTACCTGGATCTTTCTTAGCCATGAGGCATGCAGGTTTTCTCCTCATAATGGGGTAGAAGTAAACTCTTTCACAGACCCTAAAAGGGCTAAGGAAACATGGTTCTCCATGTGCTGACACCTGTCAACCCAGACTGCCCAGCTCCCAGGATGCCAGCCCAGAGAGGCCTGCCCACAAACAGGACGGGTAGCCACCTAGGCGGCCTACAGGGCCTGCAGCAATCGGCCGACACCTTCAGCATGCAGAGACCCTGAGCCCAAGCCAACGCTGAGCAGTGAAGATTGAGCAGCAACTTAGCCAAGTACTGCAACCCGGCCTGCGCTTCACGTCAGGGGAGGTGGGACTCCTGAAGGTGCCCTGCAGGAGGAAGGAAGCAGAGAGGAGAGACTGCCACTCTCTGAGGACGAGCGGTGGGTGCCGGGCTTCTTTAGGTGTTGGCGATAATGCTCCAGAATGAAAAATGAAAATCAGAGCAACTGTTGCGTGACTCTACGGTAAAAACCCCGAATCATACACTTTAAACGAGTGAATTTCACAGTATGTGAATTATGTCTCAAAAACTGTCTTAAAAGTGAACCACTTATTTTGAGTCCTCTCTCCTTTTTTATAGGTCCTTTGTTTTTCTCCCAGTTTTTCCATTATCATTTTAAAGATGACTATGAGAAGAACCAGCTTAATATGGCCATCAGGTGACCCCCACATGGAGCGAGTCCTCACCAGGCCTTACCTCACACCATATGCAAATGAACCCAAAACAAACCAAAGGCCTACCTGCAAGAGCCAAAACTGATAATGCGTACAAGGACTATAGAGATAAGCCTTCACGAGCTTGGCAGTGGGTTCTTGGATATAACACAGAAAAGGAAAAACCAAATAACCCAACTTTATAGAAATAAACTTTCTTGTATTCGAAGATACAACCAAGGAAGTGTAAAAACAACACTGAATGGAAGAGAATCTGGCAAAAAAAAAAGCTGACAAAATTGATAAGGATTGAGTATCCAGAATATGTAAAGAGCCCCTGCAATTCAACAACAAAAAGATTTTTAAAAATCTGAAGGGCCGGGGATGTAGCTCAGTGGTACAGCACTCCTGGGTTCAATCCCCAATAACACAAAGGAAAAAAAAAAGATGGAAAGAACTTAAACACCCATCAGCTGATGAATGATAAACAAAATGTGGTGTGTGCATAGAGGACTATTCGGCCATGAAGGACAAATGAAGCCTGACCCCTGGAGAAGCTGGAACACCACAGGAAGTGAGGGTCGGCACTTGGGGAGCTGCCCATGTGTGCAGTTATGTGGGATCCCGGCACAGGAGGATGCACAGCAGCAGAAGCTGAGTGGGTCTGCGGGCTGCAAGGCGGGAGAGGCCAGTCTCCCCAGGCAAGACTGAAGTGCTCGGGAGCTAGTGGCACTGATCACACAAAATCACAAGTGTGCTAAAAGCACTGAACTTCACACTTGAAGAAAATGCTTGGAGCAGTGACTCTCATGGCATGTGGCTTTTAACGTCCTAATTTATAAAATAAAAATTAAACAAAGAGCCCACGCTCTGTCCAGCACCCAGCTGCACCCCTTTAGCACTTCACTCGCTTTGGTCAGGGCCTAAACAGGAGGCCAGTCCCTGGCCGCACCCCTTAGACCTGACCCACTCTTCACGGCCCGCCCTGGGCTCCTGCTTCACTGCCCCAGGGACATGGCATCAGAACCAAGGGCCCAGCTCTGACCAGCAGGCCACTACCTGCCAGTTGGCTCCTCTTGGATAAACAAAGTCTCCACGCTCCGGGAAGATGGGTAATCAAGGTCCAAACAATAAATCCGGTCCTTAAAATTCCACTCGGTGCCAGCAGAGATACCTGCCAGTCCACCCTGAAGGGCAATTCTGATAATAAAGCACACAAACTACGTGAAAATGCTTTGTGACACACAACGCACAGCCTATGCTCCTTGGCTTCCAGAACGTTCCCAGCACAGACGCAGCACTGCTGGGTTCCCACTGCACACATGTGACCCACTGTTTGCAATCAACTAACTGATCTACTCACATAGATTTATTTTAACCAGAAAATTTATATCACTGCCATGGTATCACTGGTTTGAGGTTGTGATTTTTCTGTACATGTTAAAAATAAAGAGCCTGGCGCCGTGGTGTACACCTGTAATCCCAGGGATTCAGGAGACTAAGGCAGGAGGATGGAGAATTTGAGGCCAGCCTCAGCCACTTAGTGAGGCCCTAAGCAACTTAGCTAGATCCTGTCTTAAGATAAAAAAATAAAAAGGGCTGGGGATGTGGCTCAGTGGTTATGCATCTTGGATTCAAACCCCAGTACCTAGAAAAAAATTTAATAAATGAATGAAGATATTATTACAATACCAACCGTGCACCTGGAGGTCAGGTGAAGCCACTTCAGTGCCTCACTGGCCTTCTGAACCCCTGAATGGGGTTGAGCAATCTAGAACGCCTCCTTGGTCTGCCCAGCTTAGGGGCAAGGCAGCTCTATGCCTCACCAGGAGTCCTGCCAGCCCAGTGCCCGCTCATCACAGCTGATTTCACCGTCCTGGATCCTCACCCACCTGTGACTTCAGCTCCTGTGTCCTGCGCCTCCTCCCCCTGCCCAAGGGCAGCACCACAAACTGAATGAGCAAAATACCTACTAAATGTAGCTATTTATCATCTTCTAAATATACAGCCAAGTTTACCCTGGTCTTTTCCTGTCTCTGTGGCCAAATCAGCAGCCTAGTACAGATACCAACTGGGGAGCAATGGGCGATGGTGTGGGAAAACAGGACGGGGGCCAGGTCACCACAGGCCCAGGCAAGCGGGAGCTGGTGACCAGCGTGTGGCTGCTGAGCCGGCCCTGCCCTCTCAGATGGACCACCTGCAGCAGGCACTGAACACAGCCTCGTCTGCATGGGGACCCTGACATCCACCTGATGCTGGACACCAAGCTCTGTCCAGGCCTGGACGGCTTGGCTCACCCCAGGCTCTGGTCAAAGCTCCTTCCACCGGCCCAAGAACAGCCCTGCCTGGCGGAGGGGCCGACCCTCAACTTGGAACTCTGCTGGTTGAACATAAGCCTCCCGCAGCACAGGAGAGGGCCTGCGTGTCCACAGCGCCTTCTGGCCAGGAGTTCCAAAGCACTGACACAGAAGCTGCAGGTGAAATCGCTGCCTGGACACTTCCAGACACGGCACAGAGCAATCCTTGCGTCAGCATGGACAGAGCAGCGCCTCCGACCAGCTCCGGGAGGGCGGACCCATAGCAAGCCTGGAGGTGCAGGGAGCAGAGGAGGGTCTCTGGTCAGAGAAAGTGGCGCCTTGCGGTCACCAGGTAGCAGCAGATGTCCACAAGGACAGACACTGCTCCTAGCCCTAACAGAGAGAGCGCTTCAGAGCTACAGACGTACCCGATTCCACCCCAGGCCACCCCACGTCAACCCCGTCAGAGACACTGCTGGCCTCTCGGGCACAAATGAAGACACCGAGACTCAACAGTGTCCTGAACCTGTGCTTCCAATGGCAGATTCAGTGTTCTGACCCCCACGTCATCCACTTAGGCCAGTTTTCTTGGTCATACTAAAATCCAGCGTAGAGAACAGTGTGACCTGAGGACTCGCACATGCCAGCTCTGCCAAGGCTGTTGCCAAGGCCGTTGCCAAGGCCCGCCCTCTATGTTAAAAGCAGTGCTGGGACCTCTTCCTCAGGTGATCTAAGCGTCTCGTCCCCCACCCCTGCTCAGCCTGAGGCCCATCACCCGCCCCTGCAAAGCCCCTGCAAGGAACCAGGGGAAACCCAACCTGCCAGATCCTTAAGAGGTTGGTTTCCAAAATGACGAGTTTGCCCCAAGAGGCTGCTCCTCACCCAGTGCTCACCAGTCCTCCCTCGGCCTCCCCAGACCTGTGTCATCAGCCTCCCCTGGTGCAGTCCTGGATCGGCGCTAGTGGGGCCCAGCCGGGAACTGAGACTTCTGGTTGAAGCCCCTCTTTCCACTCTCCCCTGGCGTGCGGCGCCGCGGTGGGGGTCACGCCAGGGCTCCATTTACAACACACATGTTCCTTCCGACACTGCCTCTCGCCAGCCGCCCAGCGCCCCCAGATGCGGATCATCTGTGACAGCCCACGGTCCTCGGGTGAGAGTACAGCATCCTCTTTTCCCAGCTAATTACCATTTCTTGCCTGTGCACTTGATTTCAATAAAGTCTCTCTAATTACTTCAAATATCACAGCGCCTCCCTGCTCCCTCCCTCCCGTGCCCCTCTTTCTCTTTGAGAGCCGGTAACTGATGAACTCAAACACTCCAGCCAGCCTCAGGCATGCGCCGCAATGAGCGAAGACTTCCCAAAGTTAATAAGCTGGTGGGCTTAATAAACCAGACTTGCCCAAGTTAATAAACCTGGAAAACACAATTATTGCTATTTTTACTATTATTAAAGACTCCACTATTATTGTTGTTGTTCTCGGCCTCATCTGCGGCCAGCCGAGGGCCCTCCCCCACCGGTGGCAGCAATATTGTGTGACTGATCCCAGGGGTCCCCCAGCCCTGCCCTGCTGGAGGAAGCAATATTGGAGCACACGCGGCCCCCGGTCCCTTCGGGCTCAGCGCTGCCCTTTTATATTACACGCGTTCCGTCAAATCCATCACCCGCCTCCCGGATCTCTCCAATAGGCTGGAGGAGGCTGGTGGAAACGAGGATCACCGGAGCTGGGGGAGGGGCAGGCCCAGGCTGGTGAGCCTGGTTTCCACTGGGTGCCTCGAGGCTCAGGGCCCTGCACCCTGCAGGCGAGGTGCGGTCTTGTCAGGATCGGCTAGGTGCACCAGCCACCAGTGAGGCTGACCAGGGCTGCTTCCAGCCCCCTCACCTGCTCTTTCCCCCTGCAGGAATCTCCTCCCACGGGGAGAGTCACCCCGCGGTGACCAGCCAGCGGGGGTAAACAGGGCGGGAGGGTCGGGCAGCTGGCTCTACACTCCACCGGGACGACTTCTTACTCTCCAGCTGGAGAAGCAGATCCACACAGCCAAGTGCTGGACTGCGGACGAGGAGGGACTCGGGACTAGGAGGAGTCCCAGAGTGGGGCCGGGCTCTGCTCTGCAGCAGCTCTTGACACTAAGAAGGCATCGCTTTCTCCCCATCTCTCCTCACGTCCTCTCCGTCGTCCTGTCTCCTACCCACAACTTTGGCAGTGCGCCTCTAAATCCAGACTCCTCTGTCGTCCCCAGAGCTTGCTCAGCCGACAGTTCCTCTTTCAGGGGTGAGTGTCACTATACCCCACTGGTCCTCAACCGGGGAGATCTGGCAATGTCTAGAGAAGTGTGTGTTTGCCATGACCAAGCTCACGACTGCATCCAGCGGGGAGACCAGGGACTCTGCTGAGCACCTACAGTGCACGGGGTGGCCCCGGAAGAGTCACCCAGACCCGAACAGCCAGTGCTGAGACAGGGACTCCACAACATCCGCAGAGGCCCATCAACCCAGTCCCCTTCACTCTCCTCCATGGAAGCTCATGTGCGTCTACAGACCAGGGGAGAGGGGGCCTTGGTCAGTTTGGAATCCCTTCCTAGGGGTGGACAAGCTCACAGGAAGGAGGTGGGCAACAGAGGTAAGGAGAGGTCTATGGAAAAGAACCACAGAGGGTCCACAAGGAAACACAGCAGCGCTCACGGAGAGAGGCCACGCCGCCCATCCATACCACGGGATAACGCCACCCTGGCACGTCACGCAGGGCTAGCTGCAGCCAGGCCACACTTCAAGGGGCTGTGGCTGCAGGTGTGGACACCAGGACAAGCCCAGCTCTTCTACCCACAATGCCCCTGCAGCATCCCATTGGTCTCTCGGGTGTGCAGAGCCGAGAGGCAGAGCCAGGCTGCAGCCAAGTCCTGGAGGTAGGCTCTGACCCCAAATCCTAACCCAGAACCTACAAAAAGAGACAAGAGACGCAAGCACCACCATTCCTGGGACCCAAAGACCCTGCCTGTCACCTGCCTGTCACCTTCTACTGACGGCCTCAGGCTTCGCCCTGCATGCTAACGGGCTGCAGAGCCACTGGAGTCTGGGCACACACCCCGCTGGGAGGGAGCGGTTCCTGCTCAGCCCAAACCCAGGCCCTTTCAACTAGGTAGCTCAGCCAGCAGGAGCCTTCAGAAAGTTTCGCGTATAATTAAGGGCTGTGAAAGCAGCTTTGTCTCCACTGCAAATCCCTCTCACCAAGAGGCCTTTGCTGGGGAACAGCAGAGGTAGCAGAGGCCACAGCTGCCTTGCCACCACCTCCTCCGAGGTCCAACCCAGAGCATTAATGGGAACTCTCCCATCCAACATGGAAACCTGAAGTCACGTGGCTTTACTCTGTGTCAGATGGGCGTGAAAGGGAGAGAAGGAGGAGACCTCCAGGAGAAAGAAGACCATTAACAAAGCACCACCACCGAACCCTCTGAGTGGCTGCCCTGGCCAGGCCTCTGCCCCCAGGCTACCACTGGAGCCTTGGCTCACTCTTCTGAGCCTCGGCCGGCTCCAGCACCCTGTCAGTACGCACTGACGGCCACGGAACTGTGCACCTTCTCACTGTCCCCAGGCGTGAAGGCTGTCCCTTGGGGGTGGCTAGCTGGTGGGAGTGGGTGTGCCTGCTCAGCCCTGCGGGTGCGGCAGCCCCTAAGCTCCTGCAGGTCTCTGCTGGTCGCTGGCACCAAGACGGAATTCGCCCAGCAGGGCTCCCTGCAGCTTGCCCACCCGTCCCACGATGCTGAAGACCTGCGGGGCTCAGCAGGGCCAGTGAGACTCGGGCAGTGGAGCACCAGACTCGCTGTCAACACAGGCGCTCTTGCCAGACACTGCTGGCTAAAGACGCGGGCGAGCCCATCACAGCTTCCCAACAAGCCCTAGGTTTCCTCTGGCACAAAAAGGGAAACACACATCCTGTCCTCTCACCCCAGGGGTCTCCCATCTCATCCCAAAAGCGTATTCCCCGTGGAAAGAACATGGCTTCCAGAGAT
The DNA here is from genome assembly GCF_902686455.1 of Sciurus vulgaris. NCBI lineage: Eukaryota > Metazoa > Chordata > Mammalia > Rodentia > Sciuridae > Sciurus > Sciurus vulgaris. Next base: position 113,217,143 of record NC_136473.1, on the reverse strand, counting down.
CATCGCAACTAACAGTGCGCCTGTCAGAAGGGAGGAAGCATTTGTCTCTCTGGGCCAGGAAGCTCACAGCACAGCAGGAAGTTCATGGTTGGATCACTGTGCACCAGGGAGCACCTTGCCCCTGCAGAAAGCCCAGAGCCGCAGGACAGGCCACCCCCAGGGGAGTCATGCAGTGGGCTGAAGTTCCTGGCTGGGTCTGTGCTAGAGTCCAGATGTGGCTTGGCCCCAGGGCTCAGGTGTTGGAACCTGAGTTCCCAGTGTCCTGTATTAAAAGGTGGCAGAACTTTTAAGAGGTAGGACTTAGCACAAGGCAGTTAGGTCAGGAGGGCACCGCCCTGGGACGGGCTTGACTGTAGTTCTCCGGGACCCCCAGTTTGTTCCTGAGTGGATTAAGCCTGAGCCCAAACCCCCTGGCTGCCTGCTCTCCCTGGGCTCTCGTCCCTCGTGCGCTCTGGCCATCACAACGCCATCCTCCACGAGCCTCAACAGAGCCCGCAGAAGCTGCCACTATGCTGTCGAGCCTCCAGAACTGGACAGAGAAAGAAAACGGAAGGAGGTGGCTGAAGGCAGACATGTCCATCTGCAAAAACCACATCTACTCCCAAAAGCCTTATTGTGAGGCAGGTGAAGACAGGGGAACAAAGCCACCCGGTGGGGTCTGCTAGGAAGGGCCGCCACTAGCAGAGCCTGTCAGACTGCCCGCACCCACCTCTAGAAAGCCAGAAACGCGGAGTTTCAACGTACGGTCTTAGCACACAGACACCCGGAAGCCTTACCAAGGGACAACGGCCGTCTCCAACACTGACGTGCTTCCTGCATGCGTGTGTGGAGAGTGCACACTCGGATCGGGTTCCAGTGACTTCACGTGTGCAAGACAGGAAGACTGAATTCACAGAGACATCAACAACAGCTAACGCAGAACGTCTGTTCTGGGCCAGAACCAGCTCAAGCTCTTCCTATAACTGCCCTGCTTCCTCTGCCTCCTAGGAGGAAACTGAAGGCCAGAGGCTGGGAGCAAGTCATGGAGGAAGTCGCTGAGAGCAAGTTTGAATCACGGCTCCTCGGCTCCTCTGGGATCGCGCCTCCCACAGGTGAGCTGCAAACTCCAGACAAATGCACAGAACAGCTATAGGAAGACAGTGGACCCAAAAGGGCACACTTTGAAGGACGGCCACCACGTGGAAAAAAGAATTGGCACTTGTGGATTTTCTTGTTTTTATAGTTTTTAGTCACACAGGGTGACTAAGAAACTCAGATGGAAAATCCACAGTCCTACTGACTGGAAGAACCAGAGGAGAGAATCTGGGGCAACCACAGTAGCTGATGGAAAGAGCAGAGACGGGAGCCCCAAATCCTAGGCATTTGCCCAATTCTCCAGCTGAACTACACACATGCTGGTAGACTCCAAGCAGCCCAAAAAGGATCAGGACTAAACTGAGATGCCAGTTGTAGCCCACCACAGTGAGACAGTTCAAGTTTAAGTTCAGCCAAGTTAACTGACTACTAGAAAAGTTTAAATTGAGATACAGTGCCAGAACATAAAATTCAGTTTATCTATGACTATCATGTCCAGGATAAAATTCATGATCATTAACATGATCCATACTCAAGAGAAAAGGTAATCAACAGAGGCCGACTCCAAAATGACCTAGATGTTGGGATTACCTGACAAGGATTTTAAAGTATCCATTATAACCATGCTCAAGGGTGTAAAGAAAAATATGCTCAACAAGAATGAAAATATAGGAAATACCATCAGAGAAATACACACCATAAGAAAAGAATCAAATGGGAATTCTGTAACAGCGTTGTCCAATATAACTTTCCAGGGATTTTTGTTCTGGGTTTATTTTGGCGGGTGGGAAGGTAGTTCTGGGGATTGAACCCAGGGTCTTGTGCATGCTGAGCATGTGTTCTACTACTGAGCTGCCCCCAATCCAACACAAGTTCTGCAATGAGAAAAATGCTTTACCCTCTGCTGCCCTCCTAGTGCCACTGGCCACATGTGGCCACTGAGCACTTGCAATGAAGCTAGTACAACTGAGGAACTAAATTTTTTAATTGATTTTGATTTAAACAGGCACACATTGCTACTGTCTACAGCATGAAGCAGTGTGGCTCTAGAATGCAAGATTACAATATTCAGGAAAAAATAATTCACCAGATTGGTTTAACAGTTCAGTGGAGATGGCAAAGAAAGTACCAGTGAACCTAAAGATAGAGCAATACAAATAATGCACTCTGAAGAACCAATGGGGAAAGACTGACAACTCTAACAGAAAGAACAGAGGCAGAGAATAGTTAGATACAGTCCAGTGTCTTACATGTTCTGTGTGGTGATCAATCATTAACTCTAAATATATGGTGACCAGTTAAGAAAATAGCATACAATCCAGGAAACCCACTAACAATAATTTAATAATTATGTAAAAAGGTGCTGTCAAAAAGGCAACAAGTAAATTAAAATGAAATCCTTTTAAAATCCACTAATTTAAAGAAAGAATGAAAAGAGAGACAGAAAAAACTTAGAACATAAATAGAAAACAACCAGCATTATGATAGGCCTAAATCCAGCTATATTAATAATTACACTAAATGTTAATGGACTAGACACTTGAATTAAAAGAAAGAGATTGTCATAACAGATTTTTAAAAAGCAAGACTGGGCTATATGCTGTCTATAAGAGATGTACTTTAAAAAATAAAGATTAGAAATCAGGCAGTCTGCTCCCTAATTTTAACTATTATAGTATACATTATCTATGAAGTAACTTCCCTTTCTAAAACCCAATGATACCATGCATGTATGAATATCTGCATATGTACAAGGACAAATATGTAATATCTAAATATTTTTATGCTCAAGATACGATCATAGTAATTAATGGTCAAATTCATGTGTACCCAAACCCAAAAGATGTGGTGGAAGGAAGGAGCAATTTACCAAATAGAGGCATCCGCTGTTGCTTATTTTTTCCCCTCAATCAACATTCATTCTATCAAATAATCAGATAGCGTTTTGGGTAATTGTGACCAGAAAACATTCCTTATTCTTGAAGAATGACTTAACTCTTCCTGCACAGCAGCAGAACTGTCCCAAAACTGCTTAACTTCAAATTTTCATGGAAGCCTGGCCTGACCTTCACACCCACCGGGTACTCAGAGCAGAGGCGTCTCCAGAGCTCTGCTGCACAGGCAAAGCGGTGGCAAGGGAGCGAGGGGCCCTGGGTGAGCCAGCAGAGCACCCCTCAGTCCCTCTTACTTCTCGGAGCTGCAGGAAAGAGCCCCCTTCAGGCTGCTTCCCTGGTGATGACCCGCCACCTGATCAGCTCCACAGACACCTGGCTGCCTTCATGCCCACCTTGCTGCCAGGCACCCCTCTCCACAGTCCCTCTTCATTGTCCACTCAAGTCCTCTTTTCTCCTTGGGATTCTCCTCCAAATTTCAAGTAGTACTATCAACCTCCACTTTTCAGATTTATTTTCAGTTGAGTTTCAAATGTGGATTTTATTTAAGATATTTTTAATTTAAATTTTAAAATTTTTCCCATTGCACTCAGCTGATTCCGCATAGCTTTCTTCTAAAACGCACAGTCATTTGCTCTCTACGTGTCTCATTTTTATATATATTCAACCTGCAATAAACTTTCATTTTCCCGAAGCAAGGGACTGTTGTTTACAAGTGCATGTCTGTGCACACGTGTACTCCACACATGCACACAAAGATGCCCTCTGGCTCTGGCTGCTCTGGCTGAGGAACACGCTTGCACTGGGCACTCCCTGCAGGTCCACAGTCCTTCATTGCCCATAAGACCCCGTAACTGCATGGCTCTTCGTAGTTTGGAGCACCTTTACACAGTGTCTCACCTGACAGTTCCCTGTGACGTGAATTGATTGGCATCTCCCTAGTAGAGATAAATTAACACGAGAAGTTCAAGCCCATGACCAGGAAAGCTGTAACTGCAGAGTGGACAGCAGGGGACTGACAGATGGGCTCATGCACAGCACTGGGCCAGGACCACACACAGCTGCCCACCAACCCAGGACAGTCAGCACAGACCATCCACGTGAGACGGCCAATGGCAAACCCAGCAGAAAGCCAGCCAGGACTGCAGAGCAAACGTTACACTTCAGCTGAAAGGGCAAGAAAAATGACCAGACGCAGGGAATTCCTGGGATGCCATCACAGCCCACAGCAATGTCCACTGCGGCGCGGCGTCTTCATCGCCCCTTGACAACGCACGTCGCTCCTGGGGGAGGGCGATGTCCTTCTTGACTCTCCATGTGGATACCTGAAGGCCAAGACACACACAACCCGTGCGGCTGGCAAACCACAAGTGCAGGAGGCACACCAGGTCTCTCTCCCACGCGCCCGCCAGTGCTGGGGGTGGACCTGCCTGAGCACCGCTCACTCTGGAGCCAGCTCTGGTACTGGTGCCAGAATTGAATGCCTGTGAGCTCCTGTTGTCCGGTCACAGAGGGAGGAGGGAAGGTCACGCCTGTGAGCTCCAGTTGTCCTGGCCACAGAGGTAGGAGGGGAGGTCCACGCCTGTGAGCTCCTGTTGTCCTGGTCACAGAGGGAGGAGGGGAGGTCCACGCCTGTGAGCTCCTGTTGTCCTGGTCACAGAGGGAGGAGGGGAGGTCCACGCCTGTGAGCGCCTGTTGTCCTGGTCACAGAGAGAGGAGGGGAGGTCCACGCCTGTGAGCTCCTGTTGTCCTGGTCACAGAGGGAGGAGGGGAGGTCCACGCCTGTGAGCTCCTGTTGTCCTGGCCACAGAGGGAGGAGGGGAGGTCCACGCCTGTGAGCTCCTGTTGTCCTGGTCACAGAGGGAGGAGGGGAGGTCCACGCCTGTGAGCTCCTGTTGTCCTGGTCACAGAGGGAGGAGGGGAGGTCCACGCCTGTGAGCTCCAGTTGTCCTGGTCACACAGAGAGGAGGGGAGGTCCACGCCTGTGAGCTCCAGTTGTCCTGGTCACGGAGGGAGGAGGGGAGGTCCATGCCTGTGAGCTCCAGTTGTCCTGGTCACGGAGGGAGGAGGGGAGGTCCACGCCTGTGAGCTCCAGTTGTCCTGGTCACAGAGGATGGAGGGGAGGTCCACACCTCCACCCTATGCACACCACAGTGCATTGGCGGGCACTGTCCCCACGGGGCCGGGGTCAGCCTTGGGGTTAGTAGAGGGGGCAGCAGCCCTCAGCAAAACCCGGCCTCCCACGTTGGGGGCCACAGCATGCATCAGGCAGGCCCTGAGGAAGGGAGTCCCACCCCAGGCTCCTGGGGCAGCACTGAGGTTGCTCACTCAAATCCTGTCGCTGACATACCACTCTTGCTAACGGGTTTTACTGTGTGGGCCAATTTTGGGGAGGATCACCTTATGCAAATTAGTTTGCATTCTGAGATAGAAAGACAGAAAACAGACTGTAAGTTAGAAATAACTTTAATGTTTATTTAAAATATGACTTTCTCAGGCTGGGGTTGTGGCTCAGAGGTAAAGCACTTGCCTGGCATGTGTGAGGCACTGGGTTTGATTCTCAGCACCACACATAAACAAATAAAGTAAAGGTCCATCAACAACTGAAAAATATCTATATAAAAGAAGTGTGACTTTCTCAGTTTTGAATGCCAGCTGCTTATAGTTTGGCATGGTACTGTTCAAGTGAATCTTAAAGGGTTGAGACTGCAGGAGATTTTTAATATACAAATGCAAAGGCTAAATGCACCTGTAAAATGCGTGCCTAAGTGGCCGGATGTCACGGACACGTCTAACCCTTTCAGTGTACCGCCGTGCACCAGGGTGCTGTCAGCACGTGGCTCGGGGGCTGCAACGTGGCCCTGCTCATAGAGGAAGGCCAGCAACTCGCCATCTCCCCACCGCGTGCCCTGTGGGACACCTGGCCTCTGCTCAGCCCCAGGCCTGGAATCCAGTGTGCTTATGAAGCCAACTGCCCTCTGTGCCCCTGACAGCTACTATCAAGCCAGCGGAGCCCAGTGCAGCCCCCACGAGCCAACACCCACCACCACCCGCGAAGGAGAGCTTGAGCCCAGGCTGTCCTTCACAGAGGACTGGGTGCAGTGAAGCCTGGTGGCATCGCAGGAGCCTGCCAGTAAGCCCACTTCCACCCACCACGGTGAGCACGAGTCACTCCTGCTTCTCCTGCTCTTCTTTTCTTCTTGAGTCTGATTGTGTGTTTTTACTTTACGAGCAATCCACCCACTTCTATATCCTTCTAAATAGTGGGAATCTCCACTGAGGACCCTTGGAAGGCAACACTGAATCTTCAAGGTAGAGAAGCACACCACCGACTGGAGAGGGAGACCACTGGACATGAGTGCACCCGGCTGGAGCTCCTGAGCACTAGCACACCACCGACTGGAGAGGGAGACCACTGGACATGAGTGCGCCCGGTTGGAGCTCCTGAGCACTAGCAAGTCCCCGTGGTCACCACAGATTCTGGAGGACCGCCTGTGGACCTGACAACCACAGGTCACCCCAACACACGTAGAGAAGCACGTGCCCTCAGACGCCACCAGGGCTGGGATCTGAACCCAGGTCTGAGTGGGGGCAGGGAGAGGGTCCAGGTGCGTCTCCCTCCCCTCCATCTTCACAACACGGTCTTCACGCAGGAAGCCAGTCCAGTGCTTAACACTGTCACATCCTTGCAGATCACTGATTCTACCACACGGGGATCCCAGGCACCCCAGGATGGGAGAAACTCTACAGACCCTCACTGGGAAACACACGTGCATGCCACACTGATGCACTCACATGCACGTGCACACACGTGCACTCACACTCAAGCATTCACAAGCATGCACACATACACACATGCTCACACAGTCATGCAGTCACACACACACACACATACACTCATGCATCCACATGAACACACACATGTACTCAGTGCACACACATACACATGCACTCACAGCATGCACACATACACAAATGCTCATGCATTCACAGACATGTACACACTTGTGCACATGTACACGCACACGCACACGTGCATATACACCCATGCACTCACAAGTGGGCACATGTGCTCACAGTCATAGTCATACACACATACACACTCATGCACCCACATGAATACACACATGCGCACAGTGCACGCACACACATGCACTCACACACATGCACCCACACACGCGTGTATGCACATGCCCATGCACTCACACACACACGCACACATGTGCACTCACACACTCATGCACTCACAAACACACATGCACACACATGCACTCACTCATGCACATACATACACTTACACACATTCACAAGTGTACACATATACATATGTGCTCAGTCACACAGTCGCACATATGTACACATTTGTGCATGCACATGCATATGTACTCACATAAATGCATGTGCATACACACAATCATGTATTAAATGCACACACTCATGCACTCACATGCACACATGCACATGCACACACACTCATACACTCATGTGCATGTGCACATATACTCCTTGTGGAAAACAGTTCAAGGGATTCATGGACAGACTGGAACAAAACCCAAGTGTCAGTCCGAGGTGAGTCCCAGTAACCAGCACTACTGCATGGGAGGGGGCGGGAGGTAGGGTACATTACTGGGGACTGAACGCAAGATGCTCCTCCACTGGGCCACACCCCAGCCCTTTTTTTCTTTATTTTGAGACGGGGTCTCACTAAGTTGCTGGGGCTGGCCCTGAACTCACCGTCCTCCTCAGCTGCTGGGTCACGGGTGAGGCCGCGGTGCGGGGTCAACACTAGTGCTCTTTCTGAGCTCCATTCCTTTGCCCGCCCTCTCCTCTTCTGGCTTCCGAGGAAGACTCCAGGGAATGAAGGGATGCCACTAATGCCAGAACGTTATCTTGCCCACATCCCAGAACAGCCTGGCTGCCCTGTGCCTTGTGCTGCAGTCCCCCCTCCAACACCCCTCAGGGCCATCTGCACCTGTCCCGCCCTGACTCCCACAGCGCTCACCCCGCACCTGCCGTGCTCGTCAGCAGACAGTGCAAAAAGCACCTGACGGGGGCATACCACCTACGAGAGCTGCAGACCGCAGCCCACCAGAGGCCATCATGGCCGGGAGGGGACCTGGTGCAGGCCTGTGCTGCCACACTGAGCAGGTCAGCCTAGTGCAGAGGGCCCTTGAGTAGGCACAGGCAGGGTCCAGCATGGCCAGCTGGGGAAGAGGTCGCCTGTTGCTTGCTACCGTCCCTCCTCCCTTGCAGAACACAGGCCAGGGGGCCCGGGTTCTGCTTCCTGCCTCACTGCTGTACATCTGGCCCAGGGAGGCACTCAACACATCTTAGACCGACAAAGATGGCGCGTCAAAGTCCATCTTTCAGACCCCTCAAAGCTGAGGGTTGGAGCCAGGCACAGTGACACATGCCTGTAATCCCAGCCATTTGGGAAGCTGAGGTAGTTCAAGGCCAGGCTGGGCCACTGAGCAAGACCCCACTTCAAAATTTAAAAAGGGGCTGGGGATGTAGTTGGGTGGTAAAATGACCCTGGGTTTTACCCAAAACCCAGTACTGCAAAAAAAAAGGACTGAGGATTAGGACCCCAATTATAAATCTTACTCGAAACAACAATAATTAAATGGAAATTAATTGCACAGCACAGAGAAAAGAAACTGAGTCAAGATGGTTTACCTTTTAGAAGATTAAAAATGATGATAATCTGAACTCAAACTTTTAAACAACCAAATACGGAATGGGCTTTACAAAATAAATAAACACAAAGTAGACCCTACGCAAAGCAGTCTTAAGTCAGAAGTGACCCTTGAAACCCAGTTCCTCTAAGTGAGAGTCAATACCTTGGTGGTCAGTGGGGCATCGCCTCTTGCTGTGGATCCTGGGGAGGACAGAGGCCACCTCTCTGGAAAGGGCCAGGCACCAAGTCAGGACACCCTTGCCCTCCTCTGCTGCCCCCACAACCTGCATCTCCAGGTGCCCTTGTGTGCCCATGCCCTTGGGCACAGGCTTGCTCCTGGCTGCCGAGCTCCATTACTTATTCCTCGGTGCTGGCGCATCTGAGGACATGGCTGAGTCCCCAGGGAAACAGAGGCGTCAACTTCATCCCCCGCCACAGGCTACACCCTGGACTCTGCCCACGCACGCACGCACACCCTCCGTCACTGGTGCAAGCAAGCCAAGTGCCGCCTGTTCAAGGAGACTGCAGGGGCCTGCTGAGGAGGGACCGGCCCTGGCCCCAGCAGGCCCCTGGACACAGCTTGCCACCAGCCTCTCCTGAATCACTACACAGGGCTATGAGGGAACAGGTAGTGACAGGGCAGATGCACACTAACTGGAAGGTCCCAGGCAGGACGCGTACGCTCTCCACCTTGTCCCAACCCCACAGGAGTGCAGGACATGAACTCCCTGGACTCTGGCCCAGGGCTTCAGTAACGTCCCAGGTAATGTGAGCTTCAGAACCTTCTCTTCTGACTGACCAGCAACGTCGGGCAAGGCTGAAATCACTTCCCCCAACAGGTCGGACTCTGCGATACTCCACATCATTAAATTTTTAAGGGAGTTCGTTGGGGAAGTCCTTTAATCCTTTAATAATTGAGCTGGGGAAAGAGGCCAGGGATGGAGAGCATTTACCTGGGCAGATATTAACTGGCTTGGCTACTAATGGCTTTCCAACAATCCCACTGTGTCCACGTTGCCATTTAAAAGAGTACATTCCATTTGGCCCTTGCTCTTTAACTGTCAACAGGGAAATTGAAAAATAATACATCATTAAGTATTGCAATTTGTATTACAGCTCCCTGCCCAAGTCTCCCTTCTAGAACTACTGAGCTCAGTCTAAACTAAGCCCTAACAACCAGTTGACAGGTAGAAAAATTCATTCCATGAATCAGCTGGATGGCTATGATATCAAATAACCCATCACTAATATCCTTTCCACTGAGTTTACTGGCCACAGAGGCAGAGCCATTGGAAAGTACTCAGCCTCCCAACAACTGCAAGCTAGGCTGCATTCCCTCCTACGCCGGAGTCTGGCCCCTGCACCCTGTCTCCTTTCCTGTCCTGGGGTCATGAGGAGACAACCTCCCTAGCCTGAGGAAGGACTCCCATCCAGGCTGTCCCCTCAGGACACGAGCACACTGCACACAGACACTCGGAGCCCACCGCACCCCTGAGGGAGCTCCAGGTAAAAGCAGCACGGGGACTCCTCTTGAAGACAGTGAGGAATCTGTCCGGCCAAAGCAGAGGTGGAGATGGCACCAGTGCTCAAAGACACCGAAGCCCAGCTGTCCACCAGGCCAGCCCACCCACAGTCCAGATACCCACGGCGAGGGGCTTTCGAACACTGCAAGCCTGCTCCTCCACGTCCTGCAGTGGAGGTGGGGGAACTAAGTCACTGGGGCAGTGCCCTTGAAGGGACTCTACTCAACTCCCAAGAGAGCAGGTTGTCATGAAAAGGGCAAGCCCCACCCGAAGCCCTCTGGCTTCCTGTCTTTCTGTGATCTCTTGTGCACACACTCCCATCCCACCGTGATGCCAACCACCATAAGGCTCTCACCAGAGGCCAGACAGGGCCACCTGTTCTTGGACTTTCCGCCTCCAAAACTGTGACCTAAATAAACCTTTTCTTCATAAGTCCCCAGTCTCAGGTATTTTGTTACAGCAACAGAAAACCAATTAAGATACCAACCAAGTGGACAAGACAATAAAACAGAGTTATCTAGATACAGACACAAAGCCACCATGGTAGGGCCAATGAGAAGGATGGTGTACACATCCTGAGCTCCCTTCTCTTGACAGTTCTCCCAGGTACCACAGAATGCAAAAGCTCTTCAAGTGACAGGCACGCGGGGGTCTCTGTCAAGCACAGTTGACCAGCTCCTGGCCCGGGGAGGCCCTCAGGCTTATCCTGGGGAACTGTCCACACGGTGGTGTACCTTGGACCACACCGTGGATTAGGAGCAGAAACGTGGAGAAGACAGACCTACCGGGGTACTCTAAGAGGACTGGCATCCCTGGAGGAAGGAAATAGTGGCACCCTGCTGCCATGCCCAGGCCCATGAACCAGGGAGGCCTTGGGAGAGATATGCCGTGGGAAGCTGCCGTGGCCATGCAGGGTGAGGCCCGAGGAGTGAGGGAAAGGAGATCCACCTCTAGCCGCCTCTGTCCAGCACAACCAGTTCTGGCCAGTCCTCAGGGAAATGCACAGAGGGGCAAAGGGAAGGAGCACCACGCAGACAGAGCGGGCAGGACCTGAGCCCTGGCCACGCCCCACCTCCTCAGGCGCCGCCTCTCTCCTGGGCCGTCGCCCCGCCCCGTGGGGGTCGAGCCTCCCCGTGCAGCACCTCCCCGCTCCTCCCCTCCCCTCCCCTTCCCCGAGCTACCTTTCCCTTCCTCCGTCCTCCCTCCCTCCTCCCTCCTCTACTTTTTCACTACTGGAGGCTGTGCCTTCCCTCTATCCCGTGCCTCTCCTGGAACCACTCTCCTCAAGGTCACCAATGACTACTACACAGGCCCCGGGGCAAAGAGGAGGCCCCTTTCTTGAAATGCCCCGCCCTGCCCTGTTTTCCGGAATCCATCCGGTCATCCTCTCCTGCTTCTGCCATTCTGGGACGCTTCCTCCAGGGCTCCCTGAACGCCGGTGCTTCCCAGAGCTCCGTCCTGGGCCCTCTAGTCTGTGAGCATGGTAGGGTCGGGATCTGGAACGTCCCCCAGGCATTCGTGTATTGAAAGCATGGTCCCCAGGGCTGCAAGGTTCAGAGAGGCTGCTGGGCAGCGAGAGGTCATGAGCGCTCTGCCCTCATCGTCGGAGGATCCAACTTCCCATGGATGAACCCATCGCTAACTGAGGGACCACTGGGTGGGACCCAGGTGGAGACAGTGGGTCACGGGGCGTGTCCTGGAAGCGTGTCCCTTCTCGCTAGCCCCTCCCCTCTTCTCTCTGTTCCCAACTCCAGGAGCGAGCAGCTGTCCTCGTCCACGCCCTCTGCCATGATGCTTCTGCCTTGGCATTGGCCAATCATGGGCTGTCTTGCTGAGTTACTTAGGGCCTTGCGGAGTGGCTGAGGCTGGCTTTGAACTCTCCATCCTCCCGCCTCAGCCTCCTGACCCGCTTGGGATTTAGAGGCATGTGTCACCGCCTAACCAACGCAACCAAGGGATTTAGTAAACTGGGCCCCTGTCCAGCAGGCCACACCTCTCTTGAAACAATTTTACTCTTTTTTTAAGCATCTGTTTAATTTACACCTCTGAACCTCTCTGCTAGACTGTTAATACATCAGTGTTCTGCTTCATTCATTTTTACAGACTTGATGCCTACAAGAATTTAATGAGTCTATTTGATGATTAAATGAATGAGTGAGTTATTTAATTATTGAACTAATTGTTTATGAGTCCATTTAATTTTAAATTTGAGAAATCCACACACAACTCAGTAAATAATACTCCACTTGCTCATGTATTACCTGAAATCTCTAGTTTCATTAAACAGCAGTTTACAAAGATTAAATTCAGACATACACTTCATCTCTCCGAAATTGCCTGGGACTAGTTTTCAGAGAAAAAAAGTGCTGGCAGTAGAGGGAGAAATGACACAATACAGGAATACTTAGTTTCCTTAAAAACTGAAATTCCATTGTCACCGTGTGGATCCGGCCAGGCCCAGCGCCATCCCATGAACAAAAGGCAGGTTCTGGAAATGGGTCCCGTGGGGCATGGGGCGCAGCAGGGTCTCCTGCAGCTGAGGCCAGGACTGCTGGGAAAGCCAGGAGTCCAGAAGGAAACTTGGACAGGGTTATCCGAGGAGCGGACGGACAGCTGCTGGTCAGTCCCAGTGGAAGCTATGTCTGGGAGGCTCTGGATCTGGTATTTCACAGTTCTGCTGCCAAATGTGCAGACGCGCTCCTCGCTCAAAAGCCACCAGCAGCAAACCCTGGGAGCTGAGAGAGGGAAAGGGATGCTGAACCTTCCTTCATCCTTCCCGTGGGGCGGCCGGCAGGGAAGACGGGCCCTGTAGGCAGGCACATGGTGTGGGAGAGGAAAGGGGGTGGAAGATCTGCAGCGTCCTGGACAGCAGGGGCGATGACACACACCAGCAGCTCCGACACACACACACCGAGGCGGTCCCCAAATCCTAAAGCTTCCTTCAGAACCACAGGCTAAGACAAACAGCTGCCCATCGGAAAGCAGCCTAAAGCTCAAGTATCTAGCAGGTGGGGACTTGTTTTCCAAGAGCTGGTTCAACAGGACAGACTGAGAATTGTGATCTCACTGGGGTGTGAACCAGAATTCAAGCAGCAGATGGTGTGACTTAGTGGAAAGGCCATTCACCAGGGGTCAGCAGCAGGGGACAGCACCCCAGCTTCTCTCTCCACCAGTGGCGTGCCCTTGGGCAAGTTCTGCAATTCTCCAAGACTCAGTTTCCTCAGTTGTCAAAGGCAGGGGGGCATTATAATGCACCAATTTCAAAAAGCAGTTTTGGGGTGGGGTGAAATAAAAACTTTTCCCTAGTTAACTTTTTAAAATTTTGATGAGGATCAATCTCTATCAAGTATATGTGAAGGCTCTTTGAAAATTAAAAAGGATAAAATTTTAACCAACAAATCCTCTTATGGCATGTTCTATGAGCCAAGCACTGATCTGCATACTTTATAACTATTAATCCAAAATGGCCTGAGGAGGTTGGAACCTCCAACCTCCCCATCTCCAAGGTGACAGGCACAGGGCAAGTGAGACCCTTCCCCAAGGAAATGGGGAGTGACAGGCACAGCAGGGTTGGACCCCAGACCCTCTGGCCTGGGCCCATGCTCTTAGGGACTTGCGAAGTCAGGGGATCACAGTCACAAGCACGAAGGTAGGCTCCCGCCCGGCCTGTGGGTGCTCCACGTGTTTCCGAAAGGCTCTTTGTGTTTGTTGTCTTTTTTAATTCTCAAATTGACCCTATGAGGTCACTGCTACAACGTTCCTTTGTATAAATGGGGCTTGGACATTGCTTGACAGTAAAAAATGTTTCAGATTATTTTTCCCATCGTGGAGACAGCAGTGCAGGGTCCAAACCACTTGTAGCCACCCGTCCAACCCCTTCCACCTGTGAACGGGGGCTTTTGAAATCGAAAGTCCAAACCAGTGAGAAAGCACAAAGGAACTAGGTTCTGGAAGAAAAGGGGTGGATGCATGATCATGCCAGCCTTCTGTACCCACAGGGAAGCCCCTCGTATAGGGTGGCCTGCTTCTGCCAAGACAGCCTCCTCCACGTGGTCCCTTCTAAGGTCTAACCTTCTACCATGGGTCATTCTTTTGACCGAGAACCCTTCCAATCAAAAGGCATCTTCTCACGTGCACCCCAGTGTGAATTCCGCAGAACCTCCTCTCCAACATGGCAGTCACCGGGAGCGGGATCCGCCTGCTCACAGAGTGATCTGAAATGTGAAGGGCCAGTGGTGGCCAGTGAGAAGACGAAACTGAGCTGAGACCCTCAAAATGGGACTAGAAAACTAGTCGGGGCTCAGAGCTCCAAGGAAGAGGTCAGCAACCAGCGCGGGCAAGGAAGGGCCTCCTGTGCGCTTGCCCCTCTGGGCCCCCAGCCCTCCTGAGGCTCTGAAGAGCTGGGCCCTGAGAAGACAGTGGCTGTCCTTCCTGGGTAGCCGGCCATGTGTGGGGAGGGACAAGAGGAGAAAGGATGATAGAAGCCTGCAGCAGGGGACACTAGCTGGTGTGTTAAAAGGATTTGTTCCACCGTAGAACCAAAGACTCTCCCCAAGGCCAGCCTCAGGCAAGGAACCTGAAGTGATGGAGAGGAGGCAGGAGGCTCTGAAGCAACCTGAAGCCAGGGAAGGAGACCAGGCAACAGCAGACGTGGCCTGCGCCCTGAGGGACAGGAAGGCCCAGGAGATGCCCTGGAATGAGGCTCTAGGGCTGCTGCCCTGACCCGGACCAACGGCTCCCAAAGTCACACTGCTCCTCCACACGAGGACAGCTCTTCTTCCCAGGGCACGAGAGCCCTCGCCGGGTCCTTCCTCTCTCCAACCACAAGGACAGACCCAGCGACTGTCAAGCTCCTACACACTGCAGAAGCCACACCTTCTCCACCCAACCACCCGCTCTCTTCTCTGGGTCCCTTCCTGGAGAGAGACATCAGCTTCTCCACCCGGGAGCTGGCAGCCCAGGCCAAGCTGACATTGGCCACCATGCAGGCTCAGGTCACGCTGGTGCTCAAACAAAGACATATTGGGACCCTCCTACAGACAGAGAGGGACTGTTTCTGGCCCAGAGGGAGCTGGCCCTAATCTGCCTCACCATGAATGGCAACAATGCTAAGAATGAAAATGTGGTTTGGGGGACAGTCCCCAGGAGCCCAACATTTTGGTATTTAAAGGAACTTTAATGAGCTTAAGAAGCTAATCTGGAGTTCAGGAGGGGGTGTTTTGTTTTGTTTTGTTTTGAAAAATCCTTTTAAAGGCTCCTGAGGCTGGATGGGGAGGAGGCAACTCAATGGTGAGTCAAAGAGTAGCAGCCTTGGAACTGAAGGGGCGGAGGAGCAGGGACAGGACACTGTCCAAAGAGCACCTCTCCCGGCAGCGGAACCTGGTGCTCCAAAGACACAGGATTCAGGAATGCCATATCCAGAGAAGTAACAGAGCTGAGCATGAGGACCGCATTTCCGTCCTATCTGAATGCTAACCGGGCTTCTCGCCAAGGGCCTCCTCCCCATCACTGGGGACAGCACCGGCCCAGCACTTCTCTGACCACCACATCACTCTGAGGACATAACCCAGGATCCACTAAGTGCCAACACACTCACAGAGATTTTCAGCGTCCCCAAAATGGCCATGTGACGACAGTGATCATGGGACCATACGAACCTGAGAACATCACCCATCAACTACTTAGATGGGCTCTACCCCATAACTGGTGGCCCCATGACGGACAGTGTTTTGTGCATAAAAGGCAAATCAGGTTCCCCCAAGTAAGAAAATCAGGAGTCTTAAGAGTCCACAAGGAAGGCCAGGGGAAGAAGATTAAGAATTTGATAAGACAGAGTTTAAATAATATTTTATGCTTGCAAGTGTCAGATTAACAGAATTGAACAGGGCACAGGGAGTAAGAGGGAGGGAGAATAGCACAGGACCAGACGCGAAGTCTAGATACAGCTGGGGCCCACTCCTAGCAAAGCTGGACGCTGGTGATACTTTTTGTATGGACAGAGTTTACAAGGAGATCAAGCAAGACGGGTCAATCCCCTGTGGCCAGATATCCATCAGGGATCATCTGTTATGGGACAATAATGATAAAACTCAATCCAATGGTGTGGCAAGATGCTGGAGGCCCACAGAGTCGGAACAGCCAGACATATTTGCTGTTCTCCAAAAATAGGATCCCCACACTGGAATAATGAAAAGCTGGAAGAGGCCAGACTCTCCTGTGACTTCAGTTACTGGCCGAGGAAAAGCATGGTCCACTCTGTATTTTTAGTTGTTATGACATTATGGAACAATAATGGGGAATCTGGCAATGGTTTCATTAAAGGCCAGCTAATCCGTGCATAACAGCCAGGTGACAAGCTCTACCACAGACTTGGTTACCACGTTCACCAAGGAAAAGAGCAGCACAGAAATAGGCCCCCAGTCCTTTTTTAACTATGCGGACGGGGCGATTCCCATGGGATCACCTAGGCGGCAGAGGAGGAAGCTGGGTGGGTTCCTGCTGGCCTGCCAGTGTCTTCAGCCATACCACGGGGTTTCTGCTGCATTCCACTTGCATCTGCTATCCAGTGCCAAAAGAAACCTAATCCCTATCCTAAGTCCCATTTTATTTATTTTCAGTGGTGTGAAAACAAACATGTAGCAAGATTACAGTGTTTACGCCTCCTTTTTAGCCCATATAGCTCTAATCCTCCTGCTAATTAATGCCAGGGCCACAGCAATTTTATTAATTTCATCTTGAGTAAAAATATAGAGACAGATCACTGGGCTTTACTAAAATAACAATTTGACATTTGGAAGGTGTTCGCTTGATTTCAGCAAGGCAGTTGGCTAGGTTTTACTTAAGACATGACAAGGAGACGCAAAGCTGCAGTCAACATTGGTCAACGATAACATAACTAACTCTAATTACGATAAATCGACTACAATGTCCCTTATCACGGGCATCGAGGAAACGAGGGAGGAAACCTGAGTCCTAAGGAGCCCCAGAAAGAGGCAGTTCTAAGGGCATGATGGAGAAAGGGGTGTTTCCTCTGTCCCCTCTGGTGTTTGTCCCTGAACCTTTTCTGCACTCTGTCCCTAAATTCATCAGCTCCTCCAAGCACCGTCTGGAAAGGCGGCTGGCAAGAACGCTGTCGGGAGGTCCCTAAGAGATCTTGGGGAAACACACAGGTACTCCTCAGGGGAAGTCTCCTGCAGGCTGGGAGCAGGCAGCCCACCTTCCAGGTCTCACAGAGGGTGGGAGACAGCCCCACTCCACACAGCAACCCTCTGCATCTCACCCTGAGGCAGTTTCTCTAAGAATCACACTCTGAAAATGTAAAGAAACATTTCAAAGTCCATGTCCAAAAGATTTTTTTTTTTTTTAATTTTTGAGAAACACTGAAGTAGAGCTAAGATTTTATAGTTAGGGCAGAATTTATTTTAAAATCTTCTTCCTGTGGTTCTGAGGACTCCATATTCCCCCACATTTCATTTCCAGTACTATACAATTACACTTCATCAACCTAACATGATTCAATACTGGTCACTTTGAACATGATGACATTCAACAATCAGCATTGTGAAATGTGCATTTGCCCTAAAAAGATTTAATAAGTCTCTGGTAATATAAAGAATTTTAAAGGCTCATCTCTTTTCTCACTTCTAAATACTATTACCCAAATAATTTCTTTGGCCATAAAAAAATAATTAGCCGATGATTTAATAAATGAAGTTGTTTTCATTAGGGAAACAGAACCTGTTGTCTCCCAGACCTTCTCAGAATTGAAGGCAACAATGGAAAGGCCTGCTGAAATTAATAATAGCTTTTCAGTTGATACAGAAGTTACAAACAAAAATGAAACTAAAAAGCAAAACAACAAGGAACTATCAGAAAAGTTCTTATCACTGAAATTGGAATATAGAAAGCCACTTCCTAGTCAGGACACCACAGTACATAAAACTGGACTTGCACCAATCACTTTTTAAAGCGTGTTCCACTTAGGTAAGGATGGAAGGAGTTCCATGAGCACACTCAAAGAGCAATGTCCATGGCTGGCACGCCCTCCCAAAATACTACTCATATCTATTCCTGCTATCTAAATTTATTTCAAAAATGTTAAGTCTTAGACTCCAAGAAAGTCTTTTCCAGGGACCCATACATATGAAGAGAGCAGGGAATGTTTCCAGTCACCCTCTAAAATTAAACAGAAAGGAAGAGGAAAGTCAACTGCCCCAGAACAGCAGGGCCGCGACGGTGCTCGCCCTGCACTGAGCCCCTGCAATTCAACACAGACAGCCATTTATTACCTGCTCTGTTTGATTTTTATATTCCTTAAATTCTATTGTGCCAGGAGCCAGGCCAACAAAAGATAAAGTCGAGCAAAGCTCTAACAATTGCCTCTGCCGTTTCATCGGCTGGCTCCTTCTATGAGTAACTGCATGCCCAATTTTGATCTCCAAGTAACGTCACAGTAATAAAACCAAACTCCTCGCACACACAGCTCTTGCACCACCTTGACAAAATGCAGAATTAGCTCATTACTGATCCTAACACAGAGCATTACCTAAGCCGTTCTCTCCTCGGGGCTGCCAACCAGCAGGTCAAAAGAAAGACACAAAGAAAGCTGAGTGTGACATCCACTTTCCCCACTTCAGTCCCTTGCTTTGGAAAATTGGTCTGCTTCAAACGGCAGAGCAGGAACGTCCAGGGCCTCTGAGCAGAGGGCCGCACGGCTGCGGCTGCTGACAGGCGGGCAGTTAGATGCCGAGAACAGCCTGAGGACAGCAACGCTGTGCACAGGGCTCCCGGGGTGTCCAGCACAGTCCGGGGATACTGAAAGCTTCACATGTGGGGGAGGCCCCGCCGGACCCACCGAGCCGCCAAGCACATGAAAGCAACAATATAAACTCGATTTAAAAATGGGATCCCTTCCAGAAGGCTTAATTATCCATTTGTCACCACGGTCCCATTTTTCGAGCAGTCTCCTCTCTCAGACTGAAGCCCAGCTACAGCATTTGTTTGGAACAAATTCAGGGAAAACTCCAAACAAACCAGATCATAGAGGAATCACTTAAATAGGGAACAACAGATATATAAATAGAATCTCTGGGGCTGGAAAATATTTGGGTTGTCTGCTAACTTGCAGGACAATCAAATCCAGTTCCGGAGCACCCACGGCGATGGCGTCCCAGTGCTGGTATCAGAGAGCACGGCTCCGTCCGTTTCCCAAGCGCCGCCCTCCCATCCGACCGGTTACTTTTCTTTGGTTGGGAGCAACAAAAGTCGCCTCCAGTCTCAACGTTCATAAATCAGTTCTGCAGCCTGGCCCTAAGTGCTTATTTGTTTTGGGTAATCAGAAGATAAAGTATTCCTAAGGGTGCCATAATGTACGAGACAAATACTTAGTACAACATCCAAGGTTTCAAATGAATGGCGGAGTCCCAGATGCCACTGTCAACTCCATTTTTTTTAATTAGAAAAATGTGGTGTTTGACATCATGAAGGTGCAACAACTGGTGGATAGAAAGGAATTCTCACTTTTTAAGTGGCTGCCTGACAGCACGGATCCACAGCTGATGAGTCCAACGCACACTCGCCCAACAGCCAGAAACACACCAGTGAGTAAAATAACCACGGCAAACCTCCTCTGTGAACACCAAGACCACATGTGCCAGTGCCACCCAAGACCACATTACCCAGATGTTTCTTCACGGGAGTGCACAGGAACAGTGCGTGAACTTCCTGAATTTCAGGGACAGGGTGCTGCCGAGTGTGCCTTTGTTATCAGCGCTCCCCGGACCACCACCATCACCCTGTCACTTCCATCCCCTCCTCCTTTCCATGGACCATGTCTGGGCCTCAGAATTTTAAGAGGTCCACCAAAAAAGCAAAACTTTCATAAATGTAATAAAGAGAAAAAAAAGGGTTCTCTGTGATTCCTTCATAACTAAAATTGACAGTTAGAGGCTAAAATTGAGTTGCAGCCTAATGAGGATAAATATCAGGTCATTCCAGATAGCTGTCAACCAATCCTGGTCCTGCACAGGCAGAAGGTGCTGGGTCACAGCCTGAAGGCAGGTACCGAGAGTGTTTTGATTGTCCTCTCCTCGCCTGGCCCAGTGTCTGGCACACAGAAGCTGGGTAAAAGCTTACTGAATAAAGAAATCTGTCCCGAACCTATTTTTTGACCACCTCTTCTGCAGCCAATACCATGCTCACTAATACCATTAAGATCATCAAGTACATTAAGAGCCTGTTTTGTTGGAAGAAGAATAGGATTGGGATGAGGGATAGATAGAGGAGGAAAAAGGAATATTTAAAAGGAATAAATGAATCTAAGAAGGAATTGAAGGGCTGAGCACAGACCAGTACTGATAGCATAGGGTGCCAGAACCTAAAGACCACAGGAAATCAATTTTGGTCATCCACGTTTCAATAAATATTTTTAAATTAAAACTCAAGCCCTGCATTGAAACACTAACACCTCGCTGAACAATGTAGCTGACACCCCTCTATAAAGTCTTGGTTCTGGCCAACAGCTGGCAAGTTGATCCCTGCAATTTTCTCTTTGCAGAAATAGCTTTGTGAGGAGAGAAGGGACCCTCATGGGCTAATAAGCCCAAACCGCCGCCAGACCTGGAGGGCTGAGAGGAGGGACATTGTTGTGTTAAGTACTTCACAACTGTCTCTTCTCCTCTTGACACAGGCGACTTCCTTAGAGAAGATCTGACTGGCCAGACAGCTGTGTTGACCCTTCAGCCTTCTGTGATTCGTGGGTTTTTTTAACAAACAGAATAGAAATTCACATCCCAAATCCTTTCCTAAGCTCCAATACTTTTGAATTTGCTAGTGTTGTGCCTGAAGGATGTGGACATTTCAGTAATCTATAAGCAGAAAGATAAAGATCCGGGCCGCACAATGCCAAAACCTTTAGATGAAAAGCAAGAGAAAAAAAATCGAGCAATCAGCCAGACGCTTTATCTGAAGGTGATACTTGAAACTGTGTGGGCAAAATCTGCTTAATTACCTAAAAACTATACTTTTCCCTCAGACACCCGAAGACAAACAGACAACCAAGAACAGAGATGAGCCGCCTTCTTTCAGTCTGTGCACCACAAAGACCTCTCCATGGAATGATCACAGTTCTCACTTTTTTTATACATTTCTGTGTTGTCCATCTCATGCAAAGTTGAGAATGTATTTTTTTTAGATCTTGGAAATGTAAAGTTATCACCCCATCAAAACAACAACAAAAGTGCCTAGGGTTCTCTCCACATGGGGGTATAAAATCCAAGCATTTTATGGCAAAGGAACACTGCAGCGGTTACCGATCTAGTCACTTGGCTGGGTTTTATCACACCTCAGAGCCCAGGCGCTGGGAGAGGAAGGCACTCCTGCTGTTCCCAGCTTTCTGCTAGGACCTCTCCAGCACAGCCTCTCCCTGCGAGTTTCAGGGGACGGGAGCCCCCTTTCTGGCACACCATCTCTCCTTCTATGCACAGTGACAAATGCAGAATGCACGCCTATCCACAGTGGTCACACACTGGTCCTGACGTACACAAACAGCTCCGTTTCAGCCACTCTTCTTTATGCAAACCCTCCACAGCCTGTGAAGCCAATGCCCCTATTGATTCATCATTTTTGCAGGGAGAAAAAAAAAAAAAAAAAAACTATTCCCTCTCCTCACTCCTCAGCTCCTCCGGGCCTGCCCCCCGAGAGAAAAAAACCTCCCATCTCAGCCCCTTAGGCATTACGGAAATCTAGACTCCAGGTCACCGGAGCTCTTAAATACCTGCCTCCCATTCCGCTCAAAACACAACGCTCCCAGGACAGCAGGGAACTGAACCCGCTGTTGCGAGGCAGAAAGCTCGCCTGGACCGGAGCTACGGAGGGGCCGAGGGGCAGAGGAGGGGCCTTCAGGTCAGGTCCCAACTTCTGGCCTGACAACTCCTCGGCCGGGAGGACTTGGAAGAAGGAAAAGCAAACGCTGCGCACTCAGCTCAGAGCCTCAACAGCGCCATTTCGAGTCCGGTCTGTCGGGACCCGGGTGGACAAACTCGAGCGGAAACGCGCACGGGGGTGTGGGGGCGGGGGACAGAAACCTGGAGGTCAGCACAGCCTCACGGCTCGCACAGGAGCAAGGGTGGCGCAGACACCTGGGTAAGGTGGAACCACCGAGGAGACACGGGTCACTGGCAGCCCACAGGGCACCCCAGTGATCAGGGGAGACCATACTTGAAGGGGTCAGAGGTCCACAGAGAGTAGCCTCCAGGAATGGCGGGGTCGAGAAAGGGGCCTGGGAAGACTCAAACCTAGACGAGCGGAGCAAGAATGGAAGCAATCGCGCGTGCTTCTGCGGTGCCGGCTGGTGGCTGCGTGCACTGGCGCAGACCCCTGCAGCCCCAGGGAGTGTGCAGGTTGCGGTGAACCGCAATTGTAGGTCTGGGCGGGCGGCACCTCTACGCCTTGCAGAGCAGGCTGGGGTGAAAGGGGACAAGGTCCCAGAGCACACCGACGCCCGCGCAGGGGGCGGGAGGCGGCGCTCGGCCGCGCGGTCACTTACTTCTCGTAGTCGTACTTGCAGTAGAGTTTCTTGTCCCGGTAGAAGCAGGTGGTCTCCAGGGGCTCTTTGCAGGAGGCGCACTGCACGCACTGCTCGTGCCAGAAGCTGTCGTTGAGCCGCAGAAGAAACCGGTCCGAGATGACCCGCTGACAGCCTTCGCAGACAGACTTGGGACTCACCGCTCTGCCTAGAGCCGCAACAGACGTCCGCGGGTGAGCCGCGCGGCTGGTCACACCCGGCCAAGACCCGCTTGTGATCGCTCCGCACCCCATCCCCGACCCTCCGCCCCAGAAGGCCCCCTAATAATCAGCCAAGTCAAGACTTGGAAAAATCAAACCAAGTGACAGTTCTAATAAACAGGGACTATGTAGGAAGGTCTAAATTATGGCGGGGGCTGGGGGCGGACATCAGTAAGTGGCCTTTGATTATCAAACAGACCCAGGCATGTGAGCAAGCGTGCACACATCCTGTAAAGTTAGGTAACAAATAAAATTGTGCTCCCAGGTTTATCACGTCGTAATCATTAAATCACTGTGCCTACTGTTTTTTTTTTTAAACGGAATGAGTTAAAACCAATTTTAATTTCTTTTGTTAAAATACAATTGTATTCTTTTTTTTTTTTAGAAAAACTAAAATTCCCTTTCTTCCTAAAAGTCTCGTGGGTACCGAAAAATACCATCTTGCCCGGGGCCAATTCAGTATTGTTCAAACTGATGAACCCCAAACTTCTGAGTCTTGGCTGACGTGCAAATTGCAGACATTTTTTTTTTTTTTTTCCCGTAAGAAGTGTCAAAATAGAAGGGAGAGAAAGAGTCGCTTCGGGGCCAGGGTGCTTAGTGTCCGCGCTCCACAGCAGTACAGGGAGCGCAAAAGACCCTGAACCAACTCAGCACAGTCAAGGATTCGCTGTCCTACCCCTGATCTTTTAGTGTTTTGTTCCTCTAGTCTGAGGGACGGAGTGCTTTTTTCCAGAAGCGACACTTGGCCGCCTTTGTTGGCACATTTGACAATATTTGAAGAAGCCCTGCCCCGCCGTTAGGACACCCTTGGGCGTGGTGTCTCAAAGGTCTGATCCTTTTCCATCTCCCTGCTAAGCTCCTCTCGCCTTTCCCTTCCGAGACGGCCAGCCTCTTGTAAGCGGGGCCGGTCGCTCTGGCGAGGGGTCGAACTGCGAGACAGCTCTCCACCTTCTTCCTGCCGGGTCTCGGCATCCCGGGCCACGATTCGGGCGCTGGGAGCAAACCAAGGCCGGGAGGAGGACATCGGGCGAAACGCGACGCCCGCGGCGCACTGAAGTCCGCATGCGCTCCCGGCGGGAGAGTGCGGGCCCCGGGCTTCGTACTTCTGCGAGGCTGGCAGAGCTCCGCGTTCTCGAAAGGGAAGCTGAACGAGGAGGGCAGGTGCGAGATCTCGTTCCGTCTGGAGAGCGGGGGGCCGGGGAATTCCTCTGTATATGTTTCTCCCGCGAACGTCTCATCTTCTGCCTTCATCCCACTCCAGCAGTTCGAGTAAGGGCAAGAGGCCAGGGGTTTAAGTGATAAAGGAAAAATACCTCCGCTAATAAACGAATAAATAAATCGCGCTTTTCCCCAAACTCGAAAAGCACCAGGGGTGGGCGGGAAGACCCATGGTAAGAATTCCTGGACTGAGCTCCTGAAGCCCCGCGTGTGTCACTCTCCCGAGACCCTGGACTCGCCGCTTTTCTGCGGTGGCTGCAAGGGGTTGGGGGAGGAGCGGCCTGGGGAAACCCACCGGACCTGCGATCCAGCTTCAGTTAATTAAAGCCGAGGCGAGGGCCCTGCAGCGCCGGCTAATCCCCGCGCTGCGCTGCCCACCGGCCCGGAAAAGCCTCTCAGCCATACCCAAGACTAAAATTGGAGCTGGAGTTGGTGCGGGTGAGAAACCGCCTCGAACTTGGGCGCTCCGGGCCTCGGACTTGGGATGCTCCCCGAAGCCGCCGAGAAATGGCTGGCATTTATGAGCCGTCGATCAACTCCGTGATTAAAAATTCAGCCCTGAGTATTTTTAATCACTTGCCACTCAAATGCCTGCGAGCAAACTCCCGCCCCTTGCGACTTTGGGGAATTCGGTGCCCCGGGCGTGAGGCCCGGGGAGGCTTGCTGGTTTTATTTCGGTTGGGGCTACTTGCAAGGACTGACAGGCAGGCAGGGAGTGGGCTCCACTTCGGGAATGAAAAGGGACACCAGCTCCCCTATGGCCCTCAGGGTCACGTAAGCTGGGATCCAGAGCTCCTGGCCTGGCGGTGAGAGGGTGCGCTCGGGGAATACGGACTGAAAACTCACCTAGCAGCGAGGAGAAAGAGGCGGAGGTCTCGATTGCGCTTTGGAAATTCTCCTCCATCTTCAGGCCGTCCAGCATGTTCGAGCCGGGCCAGGAGGACCTGTAGAGCAGAGGGAAGGATGCGCCTGGCGTCGGTGCCCGCTGGGATTCAGCGCCCGCAGTCGCCGCACTCCTGGGAGAGTACCGAGGGAGTGTCCAGAGTGAGCCAGGGGGATAGAGACCAGCCAGAGGAAATGTGGGTGGGAGGAGAGCGACGAGTCACAGCGAAGGGCTCTGACTGCTGATTCTGCTGGAAGTCCACGCGTTATGTACTTAGGCCCCCGCCCCCAACGCGTTCCTCCTTCTCCTGACCCCCGCCCCCATCCCGTCCCCAGGTCTCCCATCCCGAGACCGACTCCGCCCCGACCTGTACTAAAGTACGCCCAAGGGACGTCTCTGCAGGAGCTCAGCTACTGGGTGATGAAATGAACAGAGGGGGTGTTCTTCCTCGCGCGGCCGGCCCAGGCGCGCGGGACCACGGAGTCTGCAGCCCGCGTCCCAGCTACCCCGTTTCGGCCCTCACCTGCCTGGGGTCGAAGGGAGGCAGAGTGAGGAACTCCGGGAGCGTCCCGCCTGCTTCCGTACTCCTGGCGCTGCGCTCTGCCGGGGGGCGCGCGGGAGTGGGCGCGCGGGGCGCGCGGGGAGGTCCTCCCGCCGGTCGGCCAGTGCCGGGAATGTCTGCAGGAGCAAAGGAGTCGCCTCGGGGAGGAGCCGCGGCTGGCCCAGCTCACTCTTGGATGCATTTCAAATCAACTTTCAGAAACACGCCCGCCCGCGCCGGAGTCTCGGAACCGGCCGTCTTCCTTACCTGATGGGCAAGCTCGCTCCCAGTGCCGGGAGCAGGGAAGTTGCGGACGCCGCGGGAAGCTTCTGCGGAGAAGGCGTCGCCACCGAGGCTGCAGGCGGAGCAGCCGCCCGGCTGCGGCGCGCCGGGGAGAGAGCCGGAGCGAACGCCTGCCCCTGGCTCTGCTCCTCCGCGCGCCCGGGCCGGGCCGGGACGTGGCCAGGAGCAGCCGGCCTTCTCGGGACGTCCGGTCAGCTCGCGCCTCTCTTCAGGAGGAGGGGAGGGCCGGATGCTCCTCCGAAGCCAGGAGGGAAGGCGGAGGCCCAGGTCCTGGGTGCAAGTCGGCCCTGCTTCTCTGGGGCGGATCCCGCGGCTCTGACAGGGGCCGCGGCGCTGCGTGCGCGGCGGAGGGAAGGGGGTGGGGTGCGCAGGGCGGGGGGCTGGGAGCGCGTCCCGCGGCCGGGCGGTCGGCTGGGTCTCCCGGCCTGGCGGCGCGGCCCACCTCGTGGCCGCAGCCGGGTGCGCCCCTCGGTTGCTGTAACCTACCGGACACGCAAAGTTTCCTCCCCTCCACGAGTAACCGCTACCTTGGGGAGCGGGGCTGGGCCTTCTCGGAGATCGCGCCTGCGGGGCCGGGGCCGTGCGGGCAGCCTGGTTACCCGGTGGCTCTTCAGTCAGTAGAGCAAGTGGTAACTGCAGGGAAAGGCTCACCCGCTGGCCTGGGAAGCACCTAGGACTCTGCCCCTGTGACTGCTGGCCCCAGCATGCTGAGCTCCCTGACCTTCCTTCCTCACGTAGGGGCTCCCACAAGTTCCCAACTTACTTCAGGCTCAAAACCCCTTCACTGTTTCACATCAAGAACCGTCCAGAAGCCTAGGGCCCATGTGCAAACCATGAACAGGGTCCCAGGAGAGACAGTGGGACAAACTCCCAGAGGCGAATTCAGAACACACCGCAAGGCAAGTCAGCTATGTCCCTATACCTCCTAACTTTAGCTTACAGTGACAACTCCACTTCCCTAGGAGCAGGAGAGAGCTCTTGCTGGTCTTTGTATCCCAGGAAGTGCCGGCCCCAAGCGGCTCAGTAAATAGCTGACAGCATTGACTAACAGGTATTGAACGTTTTGCACCAAACCTGATTACACAGTCAATTCATTTGATCTTTGCAGGAGCCCTATGAGCTGGAGAAAGCAAAACTCTCAACACTACAGGTGGAAGGAATAGGGCAGAGAGACTGAAACTCCTGTCCTGAGCCCTGAATGCCACAGGCAGGTCCAATGCAATGGGATTCTCTGGGTCACCCTCAGTTCCTAAGCTCAACTAGAGTCCGCAGGCACTTGTGACCCCGAGCAGAAGACAAGCCACATAGCCAGGGTTCTGCACTGCCTTCTCCAAGAAAGGATCATTTTCTATTTTTCTTTTTTTAAGTACTGGTAGCAAGTTGCTTCCAGGTACTTAGTAGCAGTGACCCCCCCCCACACACACACACACACATCCCCTTGCCATTATACGTGCTGTCTACCAAGGACACAAGCCAAACACTGAATGTGACTTCAGAGAAGCAAGGGAAAGGGCTGTCATATGCCTCACAGGGGGGTTTTCTCACACAGGATTTTGCTTGATCTCTACCACAAACCTGTGAGGTAAGCAGAACAAAGAGTTTTATCTATTGTTGCAGATGAATCTTTGGGGCTTAGTATGGCTGGGCGATTTCTCTCCTGTTGCCCAGATGGCAGGTGGCATGTCTCCTAACACCCAACCTTTGTGCTCTCTGCCACCCCAGATAGAGCAGGACTTGATAATATCTATGTATGATAGATATGTAGAATGTATAACACAAACATGCATTCATATAACTATGAGTGTTCTTAAGGTAATATGTAAAAATTTGACAAAAGGAAATGGAATACAACAAATACCACCATAAGGAATATTTTCAAATATTCTGGAGCTCTGGTTCACTAACGGTCTTTAATTTATGAAGTATGTTTAACTAGCTGTAAGAAATATCCTCAGTGAGTGTCCTGAAAGCGGACAGATTCTCTCTTGATCTGAGACCCAAATCTTTGCAGCGATTCTCCTCCAGAAGACACGTGTGCGGTGGGCATGTGCTTCCCCGGAGGCTTGGACGCTTCAGGGTGGGGCTGTCTCCTGGTCGCATTCTAGCCCAACTGTTCTCAGTGCAGAGCCAGGCGGGTATGTGATGGGCGGGGGGTTGGGGGCTGGTATCTCAGCAATCAGGGAGCCCCTGGGGCCAGGCTCAGGGCCTCGGCTCCATTTCCAGCTCTGCCACCGGGTCCAGGCCATCGGTTCACTTCCGGGGACACCAAGGCCTCCTCTCTGGAACGGAGGGCTTCACCCTGTGCAAGGCCCCACTCCGAGGGGCTGTGAAAGCAGACTGACTGACTTTGGCCAGCGCCCAGAACAGTGCCAGCAGATCCTTGGAGGGGGTCACGTGGTGTCCATCGGTGGAGACCTGGCTGTTGGGTCTAGACCAGTTCACAGCTTCACTTGGCATTTCCTCTTATGAGTTGTGAACCCTGAACCCCACTCTACCAGGACTGACTTGGCAAGGACAGTGGACAGGTGGACAAGTGGACCACCCTGGCCACATCCCTCATGCATTTCCATTTTAAATTCAAATGTGATGTTTTGCCTCCTTAATTAAAGAAGATGTCACAGAGCCAGCTCTGTTCAGAAGGCCTTTATGAGGAGCAAGCCTATTCTCCCTCTTACTACAAAGCCCCGAGCAGTCATGGGTGAGGTGAGCAGGCTTCAGAAGGGACCCCAGGTGTCATGCTGCTCAAGTGGAAAGCTCCCTTCCAGCCTGCCTGGCCCAGCCCTTCAGTTTGTGTGGGGTCAGAATCTCTGGTCCAGTGAGACTCAGGGACTGGCCTTCCAGAGAGCCAAGTCCTGCTTCAGAGGCCTCCAGACCAGGGTGGAGCTGCCCACGCTGCCCTGTCCATTCTTCTCTGAACCTGATCCAGGCTTTCTGAGCCCCTGGTAAATAAGGGCACCCAGACCTGTGGTAACCTGCCAGCGGTGTGTTCAGGGCCTCATCTCCTTTCTTGTGTCACCATTTGAAATGGCTGCAGTTGACTCAGATGTTATATAACTAACAACACCTCCTCAGTGCCCTTCTGCCTGGGCTGCCAATGGGCACCTCTCTGCCACAGTGCATCTGTACAACAGGTGTCTGGACACAAGTGGAAACCTGCAGTTATCCCTGCTAAGAGATAGGTGACTGTTTTAAATACAGGGAAAACTTGTAACTTCAAGCAGATTCCCAGAGACCCAGGGATTACATCTTGGCCTTGTACTTCACTCTAAGGAGGAAACATGGTGCCCTTGCCAGGTTGGTCCAGAAGCTGCCCCGCTGGAGAGAGAAGGGCATGTGCCAGCAAACAGGATCCTCGGGGCTCTGTGCAGGAGCCTTGTAAACTGGGGACCAGCTACAAAGTTACCCTTTCTACAGCAGAAAACAGAGAAGCCAGGATTTGGAGAGAGGGGTGAAGATGGAGGAGATAGAGCCTGATATTTGGAGGGAGGCAAGAAGAGAGGGAGGGGACAGATTATCCTGCTGCAGAGTGGAGATGACGGGAACATATTTTTCTACTTTCCTTTTCTTGCTCTCATTTCTGTGTCTTATTAAGGGAAACACAAAGGGAAAATTGTGTTATTTGTTAAAAAATGTCAAAGTGCATTTCGAGCAAGAGGAAAAGAAGCAGAAACACCGCTGCCTGGCTGGAGACAGCAGCACTCTAGCAGGGACGGCCAGGGACTAGGAGTGGGGGATATGCTTACTGCCCGCCCCTGGCCTCTGGATTCTCTTCCCGTGAGGCCCCTGGTCCTGTGCTAACATTCGGATCTCTCCACAGAGTTGGAGGACCAGGCACCTCACCTGTTCTGGGGTGAGGGGGATGTCCCAACCCAGCAGCTAGAGAAAGGGGAGCCAGGTGGTGCAGGTGGCTTGCTCCCTAGTTACGGGCAAGGCTCTCTTCCCAGCACAGCAGCACAGCCCTCGACAGGAGAGATCCTTCCGGGCTCACCAAGGTGCTCTTCACAGCTCCATAGTCCTCGGACCTGGCAGTAGAACTGCCTGTATGCCCACTTTGTCTCCCACCGCACCGTGAGCTTGTAAGCAGCTTACCCCCGTCAGGCCCACCTGGGATTCCCCAGCGCACAGCACAGTCTGCGCTTACCAGGGAGACCCAGCGACCACAGCTCAGCTGTGTGGCCTGAGCTGTTCAACCGCCGCACCTTAGGGGAGGCCCAGGATGTTGCTCAGTGACGGTGGCAGAACAGAGAGGGATGAGGAACAGCTAAAGGTCCATCTGGTCACCTCACTGTTCACACCTTCCCTGGCTCCCACCCGCCTTCCTGTGAACAAGGAGAGCGGCGGTAGCTTTCAGTGAAAATCACCTTGGCTTTGCCGTGCCACATCCAGGCAGAGGTTGGCATCTAAGGGTAGCAGCCATCGCTGGAGCTGGGGTGCTTTCTGCCCAGGCGGCTGTGCCCTACAGACTGAGTTGACGTTGCAGCCCGTTAAGAGGGTGGGCCCTGGCTCAGGCTGACCCGGAACTGCCACCTGAGTAGCAGTCTCAAGCCTTAGCCGAGGTTCTTAGTCTCCCCGAGTCCCAGTCTCTCCGTCGGATACCGAGGAAATTGCTGAGGCCTTTCCGTGTGTGTTAAACAGAACGATCCATGCAATGCCTGCCGCAGCCAGAGGGACAGAGTGAGGGCTGAAGGATTTACTCTGCTGGATGACATGGGACTGGGTGAGCACCCAGAGCAGGGCTTAGCTCTCTGCAGCCCCAGGACTCACTCAGGCCACGGTACCCAGAGGATGTTCCTGGATTGGACTGAGCTGACCTGAACTGAAAACAGCCCTTGGCACTGGGTCATGTGTCTTGCTCTCGGTTCAGGCACGAGCCAAGACGACATGTTTTAAACACTCCCAGGAGCTCCCTAAGCAGCCCCTGGAGAGCAGCTTCCTGCAGGAGCCCCTGCTCCCGGGCTCCCCGACATAGCCTACCTTTGGCATCGACATGTGATATTTCACACCAAACACCAGAAACCGGGAAATAATGGGGATGGGCATGAAGAACGAACTCCAGGCTCTAAAACAGGGAGGTCTGTGAGGAGGGAGGCAGAGTCCCTCCCACCACACCTTGGCTGCCATTCAGTAGATGCCCAGGTGGGTTAGACAGAGGCCCTGGATGCCTGGCCAGCAGGGCACTGGCGCCCTGGCTGAAGCCTGGTGCATCCCTGGAGTGTCACATAATGGGGACTGGCAGTACAATTTAAGAGGGTGGAGTCTTTGGGCCACTGGGGCATGCCTGTGGGGACCCCCTCTCCTCTCTGTGTTCCGGCCACGAGGTCCATGGTTCTGCTCTGGCTGGTCCCCACCTGGATCTGCTCTCTCATCTGATCACTCACGGTCTGGAACCTCTAAGACTGACCAAGAATGACTTTAAAGTTGGTCATCTCAAGTCAGAGTGAGGGAGAGCTCGCTACCCCGGCAGCTGGAATAAGCCTCGGAGGAGCCCTGTCCCGGCAGAGGCAGCCAGAGGGAAAAAGCGCTGGCTACAGCAGGAAAGAGCCCCTCGCCCGGTGGCAGCAAGACCGGCTCCTCCGGGTCTCCAGGAAGGCAGGACCCACCGCTGCACTCCACCCCCAGAACACTAAGCCACGCAAGGCCCTACCCACAAAAGGACACACTGGCGTCCGGAGGATACACCTGGTGAATCGCTACGTTAACCCAGTTGTTGTCATTAATTGTTGATGACATGCCTCCCCTAGGATTTGAGGGGATTGATAACTACCATCAACATTGAAATGGATTTTTTAAAAATTAAAATTATCTGGGCACAGTGGCACATGCCTGTAATCCCAGCAGCTCTGGAGGCTGAGGATCCAGAGTTCAAAGCCAGTCTCAGCAACAGCAAGGCACTAAGCAGCTCGGTGAGATCCTGTCTCTAAATAAAATACGAAACAGGGCTGGAGATGTGGCTCAGTGGTCGATGCTCCTGAGTTCAATCCCTGGCACCCCTCCAAAAATTAAGATTATATCCTGGGAATCAAAAAGCAAATCTCCCCCTGAAATTATAACCTGGGGCTGATATCTGGATTGTGATAGGATGTTAAAGGTCACTCTGGGCTTTCAAGTCAAGACAGAAAAAATCGAATCCTACCAAACTGTGTCACAGTGGCATCAAACTGTGCACCAGTTACACTTCCTGACTTTGGGACACTAGGTATGGAATGGAGCTGACGGCAGGGAGCTCAGACCCGTACCCTGGTGAGCGGCGCTGGACACACTGACTGCAGCCCACCTCTGCTGAAAAGAACCTTAGCAAACAGAAAACAAATGGCATTGAACAAATCAATGAAACAGGACTACAGAATGAAGGAAACAGAAAACAGATAATGCTGAGAGGTTGACTATGAAAGCTGATAGTTGACTTTGAGGGCAGAAACTGAGTGACATGAGTAACAGCACTTCACACTTGCAATTGCTATGTGTGAACATGTGAAGGAGCAATGAGTGCTGAGACTGAGATTCAAATTTGCCTCTGAGCTTCCCAGTAGCAAGGACAAAAAGGAAAACCAGCATGTGGCAGCTGTATCTGCACCAATAGAGTTGTGACTGTGGGTTTATTTGGGTGAACACAAAGGAAAGCTTGCCTTTCTTCTCCCAGCCCAGGGCCCCTGCGCCCAGCGAGGTGAGCAGTGAATCCCAGTGAACTCTCCGCCCCAACCCTGGGCTTAGTGCCTTGTGCAAAATACATATTTGCTGCATGAATATATTAATAAGATCACAAAAAATAAAGGCTCTGCTGCATCTGAAACCTGATTCCATTTCCTCTTTTCATATCTCAGCAATAATTTACCCACAACCCTTGACCCTGGAAGTTCAAAGAAGAAAAGTTTTGGGGTGGGGGTGAAGAAGACACTCCAGGCAGAGGCCAGGGGCTGAGTAGGACCAAGGTGCTAAGGACGCAGGGAGTAGGGCTCCAGGGTCTGCCTGCCAGGCTTTGGAGTTCAGCCCTCCTCAGGCAACAGGGAGCCCTGAGGGTCCGGGGTGGAAAGAACCAGGAGCCGCGGCTGGTCTCCGTGAGGCTGCCGAACCCCAAGGAGGACGGAGGGGCCTGGACCCCGGACTGTCACTCAGCATGAGTGGAAATCCAGGGCTGAAGGTAAGAGGGCCGGCCACTCGGGCACAGCTGCTCCCTACGCGTCAAGGAGAAAGGAAGGATTGGGAACAGTAGCAGAGGCACAGGAGGAGAGGGCAGGATGGGGTGCAGTGGGGAGCGGCGGCTTTCCAAGGGTTTCCAGAGCTATTATCTCATTGATTCCGTATGCAGTGGAGAGACCCACCCTGCTGTCAGCTGAAGCTGCCTTGTCCCTTGGGAGGGGCCCGGGCTCGGCGGCCACACCTTTGCTGCCATCCTCCCTGCACTCCAGGAGGCTGGCCTGCAGGTGCCTGCCCACTCCAGGCAGCCCCCGGCCCTCGCGCCCCGACCCGGGTCCGCACCCGCAGTGGCTAAAGGCTGGGTAGTCCAGCCTGCCACGCTTGCCAGGAACAGGGACGGGTGTGGCCCAGAGTTCAGCCAGAGTCTTCCAGAACATCTGGGCAGGGTGGGGGGAGAACGGCCATGGAGTTTCTTCAGCGTCTCCTCTTTCTTCCCACCGGGCAGGGGCTCGGGCTGCCCCTCTGACTCACCACAGGCTCACCTTCTCCCCCGGGCAGGGGGCGGATGGCACTTCTCGCCCCCTGGAGCAGCATGCGCCTCGCAGAGCCTCCCTGGATAGACCAGCAGTCACTGAAGGAGGAGCAGCAGCACCAGCCCCAGCCCCAGAGCGCAGCCGGGACCACCCTCCCTTCTGGCAGGGGCTCCAGTCCACAGCCCCACAGTGGACCCCAGCAGGGACGCTCCCCAGCCCCTCTCCTGCTTGGGTACAGGCTGTGTCCCTGGTCCTTCTCCTGCCATGGAAGACCCGCCTCTGTGCCCGCCCAGGGCACTTGGCACCCTCTGAGCGTCCCTTGCAGCTGCACAGCCCTATCGCAGCGTCTCCCCCTCTCTGGGAGCCTCCCCCTGTGCTGCAGAACACCCAGAACTGTGTCCGGGAGCTGTGTCCTCGAAGTCGCAGGTCAGGCCTGCTGACCGAGGAAAGAGAAAGGCGGGCAACGACAGCCTGGAGACCAGGGAATACCGAGGCCGAGCCGAGCCCCCTGCAGCCCGCCCTGCCCGCCCTGCCTAGCAAGCCACGGACTTGAGCACTCCTTCCAGGCCACGATCCCAGTGCTGGGTCCCACAGTCCTTCCAGAGCTGTCGGCACATCCAGGGAAACACCAAGGTAAACTTCCCGTCCCACTTTATAATCCAAAATCTACCACCGTCCGGAATTGTCTCCATTTTTATTTTCACAAAAGGCCCATTTAGATCCTTCACAGTTCCTCATACTCATCCTCTCCCTTTCAATCTTCAGCTCACAGGTTTAACTCTCCATGAAAAAAAGGAGATGAAGTGTGGAGGGGAAACCACGGCACAGGTGCAGCTTCTTTTAGAAGTGACCGCGTTCCTGCTACACCAGCCTGTTTCCAGGGCAGGTTTGCTCTTCGGAGACACGCAGGGCCGCTGCTCACCCGTGCCCCTCCCTGGACGGGCAGGTTCGGGCTTGTCAGCACCACGAGGAACCTCAGAGAGAACAAGCGTCTCTGTCCACCGAGGGAAAGGGCAGAGTTTCTCCCACAGAAACCCCTGGACCCACAAAGCAGAGGCCCCTCCTGGACCAGTGAGGTGGATCCTGCACGTGCGTCCTCCCGTGGCCTCTGGGAGGTGGCAGGTGGTGAGTGGCGTGGAAACTCCTGGTGGCTGCACTCACAGCACCCAGCGGGCTCACTGCCCAGACCTTCAGTCCAGCTCCAGCAGTGGCAGCCGGACACCACACCCATCCAGGTGCTGGCTTTTGCACACCCTGCAAGCTGAGATCGGGTCTTCCAGTTTTAAAAATCCATGCTTAACTAACTAGAACAAATAAAACAATGAAAGAATATTTAGAAATATTTTTTTTTTAAATCTAAAGAAGAATACTTCATGAGAAGTGAAAATCATACAAGATTTAAATGTTAGTACCTGCAGTAAGGCTTTGTGGGAACACGATCACACCCTGGTTGAGTCGCTACCTAAGGCTGCTCTTGATCGACACCAGCACAGTGCAGAAGATACCATTCTGTGGCCAAAACCCAAGATACCTAGGATCCGGCACTTTACAGAAAAGTATCACCGACCTGTGTCCAAAGTGCCCAGTGACAATGTCACAGCTGATCTTTCAGCTTTAGGGGCTGTGACTGGCCAAATAGGACGTTGTCGACAACTTTACTCCTTTTGCGGGAAGGTTCGTGCTTCCTCAGACCCGACCCAGCACTGAGAACTCCTTCATCTGCCCGGGAGGGTCGAGCTCGCCCTTCTCAGTTGCCCACCCTGGGTGCCTGTGGGCAGGTGCAACTGGCCAGCCACCACCTACCTGGGGCAGGGCATGCCCCACTGCAGAACTGCAGGTGTCCACAAGAGGGCGGCCGCTGTCCGGTGTGCGAGGCTTCCCAGCTGCGGAGGTCGGCCCAGACCTCAGGACTCGCTGGCCGCTCCCGCCTTCTGTTTCACGGTAAAAACGAGAAAGGAAGCCACATTAGCCCAGGAAGGCAGTCTAACATCTTGGTGGTTCGTTACAAATCTTGTTATTCTTTAAAAAAAAAAAGAAAGGAAAAAAAGGGAAAAAGGAAAAGAAAACCAGTGGTGAGGGCTTACTTCCTCCTCGCCGACCCCTGCTGCGGGGCCAGCCTGGCACACTGTAGTCGTCACCGTTCTTTCAGCTCTGAGCCTATCCTGTGCTCTGCGGAGCTTTGCCAGGCGAGGGTGAAGAGGGCGGCAGAGGGACTTACCTTTCCTAGGCCTCTGTGTCTCTGGACCTCCCGCCCTCTCCCCGTTGCTCTGAGTAGCACCCCAGAGTGCTTCTTCCCCTGACAGCCACTGCGCCTTCCCCAGGACTTGCAGAGCCAGCTCCGTGCCCCCGGGAGACATGCTCGCCAGCGCTGCACCACCTGGCAGAGGTCTAGGTCCGGGTTCGCGCCCAGAGGTTCCATTACTCTCAGCCGCCAGGGCTGCCCTCTGTCCCCAGCCCTACAGGTAGCAGGGCCATGAGGAGCTAGGTGCGTGAGTCAGCTCCTGTTGCTGCATCGAACACCGAGGTGGACCGACTCCTAGGAAAGGCTCCTGTGGCCTCCCAACTTTGAAGGTTTTGTCCATGACGAACTGGCCCCTTGGTTTTGGACCTCAGCGCAGGGCAGGGGCAGCACGTCCTGTCAGGAGCAGGTGGGGGAGCAGAGGAAGTTCATGGCCAGCAATGAAGTAGGAGACAGGGTCCCACAGCCCACTTGGGGTGCAAGGGACTCTCCCAGGCCCCCCTCACAAACGCCCACCACTCCTCAGGGGGCCACACTGGGGCCAAGTCTCCAACACATGCCTGTGGGGGACACAGCAGACCCAGCGCAGTGCCCCTCGCCCTGTGCGGTTACCCATTCCACAGTGTTGTGCCTCTTCAACTCGCCTTCATACCCAGCCTGAGGCCGACTGGAGGGCTGTGTCCTCACCACCCTGCTGATGGGCCCCTTTCCAGGCTAAGCCATGGGCTAAGCGAGGGGTCACAGCGCCCAGCAGCCGCCTGGAAGGCTGGTCCTCCGACCTGCAGGGAGCATGTGGAGGCACCAGGTTGGCAGGCCCTGGCACCACTCTCCGCCCTGACCTGTGACCCTGCACTCCCAGCCGCCTCTGTGGCTGCGGCACGCAGGCCCACTCATTCCTCCTACAGACCCTCCGACAGTCCCCTGCCCAGACATCCAGACCAAGGAAGCCAGAAAAAATGCAGCGCAGCGCCCCTTGAGGCCTGCTGAGAGAGTGGACCCTCACAGGCCTCTCCGAAAGCCCCCTGGCCTGGCCGCAGCACTGGCTCTCAAACCTGACTCAGCGGGCAACACTGTAACTGGGCTGAGAAGAGGAGCCACCTGGGTCAGAAGGGTGGGCCCAAAGGGAGCTGCTGGCAGCAAGGGCACCCGCAGTGCCCAGCAGCCCTGGACGGTGGCAAGGGAGGGAAGAGAGGCTGGAGGCACTGAGGAGGAGGGAGGCCCACATGTCCTTGCTGAGAACAAAGGAACCCTGGGCACAGGCACCTCGGTGCTGGCAAAGCCCCCTCCTCAGAGGCCCCTGACCCAGTGAGTCCTGCTGGCTGTGGCATCCAGAAACTCCCTCCTCAGTGTCCTCCCTGGAAAGCATAATCCCCAAATATTTTGCTGAAATTCCTTCTGTCCAAGTCTTTCCCAGAATGCCCCTGGCCAAGGTTCCAGCTGCACAGGGCATTGCTGTGATCTTGAGCGCGCCCTGGTGGCGGATGGCTGCAAAGGCATGAGGCGGCTCCCTCACCTCCTGCCCAGGTGGGTGCAAGGTCTCTCTAAACCTGAAGGTTGCTCTACCCAAAGCATTTTGTTCTTTCTCCTGATTTTTCCAGCCACTCTTCCTCCATCTTGCCCCTGCTCTGCATCAGCTGCCTTTCTATTTTAAGACTACCTTCCTAGTGCCGCCAAGCTTGGATCTTCAAACTACCAGGTAGCTGCTGGGTGAATCAGGGGACTGCGTTTGCTGGAGGGTAGGAGGGCAGGGAGCTGGAAGGGATTTCCCCCCAGCTCTCAGACTCTGGCTCTAGAGGCCTGGAAGGAAACCAGCCCTTGGGGCAGGCAGAGAAAACACCTCCAGTCACCCTGCCGGCTGACCTCAGGCGGGGAGATGCCTGGGCTGGTGAGCTGACTGGTCAACCCTGCCACCCCTTCTCCCTGCTTCAGGGAGCTGTGGGCACAGCTCTGAAGAGGTGTGTGCCTGGGGAACACCCACCCCTGGTGGTCTTAGGCAGCTGCCGTTTCAAGGATTCACTTGAATTCTAATGAACACTAGGAGTTTGAACTCCTTGTTTTCAGTCCCCTTCCCAGGAAATTTTGAGGGGATGTGCGTGGCTCTCAGAACCGTCTGGGCTCTGGCGTCAAAGCACACTGTGTGCCGTGTGAGAGCAGGACCAAGGTGGGACACAGGCAGGTGGCAGAGGTGACTCTCCTCCAGTGTCCACTCACAAGGAGGGCTCCTGGAAAGACGGACGCAGGGCACACACCTCTGCTCAGGGTGGCAGGTACGCGGCCGCCAAGCCCCACCAGCCCTCACCCCCACTGCCTCCTGCCCCCTCCCCCCCGCTCTTCCTCCTCCTCTTCCTCCTCCTCGTCTTTCTCTCTCTTCCTCTTCTCCTCTCTCTCTCTCTCTCTCTCTCTCTCTCTCTCTCTCTCTCTCTCTCTCTCTCTCCATCTCTCTCTCTCTCTCTCTCTCTCTCTCTCTCTCTCTCTCTCTCTCTCTCTCTCTCTCTCTCAAGCAAAAGATGCAGCTCATTGATCAGAGCAGGAGCTGGGCTGCAGTCAGATCCCTGCTCCACAGCACACACCACACCACCACTTCAAACCAGCTGATTTGACAAGCAAGATAAGACCTTCTGGCGGGCCTTGGACTGTCCTAAGACAGGATCCTGAAACATAAACACGTGGTTCATTGTCATCTGGAACATTTGCGACTCCAAATCTGAGCTCCAGCTCAGCTTCACTATGCCTTGAGCACGCCTCACGTCCCCGCTTTCAAAATGCGGGCTCGAGGGTCCTTTGAGGTGCTCTTGATTGCCGCCCCACCTCAGGGCCTTTGGGCTTACTGCCTTCCTGTCCCTCTCGTCCCCTGTGTAGCTCCTGCCTCTTGGCTTCATCTCTTTGGATCTCTTTCAATCACTGCCTTATCAGCAGAGGACAGTGTAAGAGAGGCCCACGCCTTTCACCTCTGTCTCCGCCATCTTCTTGCCATGGAGGGCCATCAGATTCTCTCCGTGGCTATGCAGAGCTGATGATTTTGCCTTCCTGCCAGCAGACAGGGCCTGTGAGGGCAGGGCCAACCTGCTTGCTGCTGCTTCTCTGGTGCCCAAAGTGCACAGTCATGACTTTACTGCAAATGCAAGTGCTCCTCTCCCCTCCCCCCGGGAGCACAGACAGACGACTGCAAACAGGACACACGGCCTCAGCAGCACACGCGGGAGACGGGGCGCCGGGTGCCAGAGCGCAGGCCAAGGAGGGTTCAGCAGGTGCACTTCCGTCACACTCAGGCTCGGGGACACTGGGTTTGCAACACACCCACACGTGATATCGCAGTTCCACAGATTCCATTCAACAGCCAAGAAAAGTCACAAACCCAGAAGTAAACAGGGTCCTTCAGGCCCAGCAGCAAGGAGAGCAGCAAAAAGAGTCCAAGGCAGGAGATGAGCTGAGAGCCAGTTATCTGGCTGGACAAGAGAAAAGCGCTACTCTCATGGCCTATGGAGAAAAGGGTCCAGAGGAGCAGGAGGGAGCACCCCTAGTGAGGGCAGCTGGGCCCACGGCAGCAGCACCATGGAGCCCTGCTGGGGCTCACGTGCCGGGCAGGCCCACTCCGCCGTCCTCCCAGGACAGCCAAGCACCCAGGTCAGACAGGCCCTGCCATCGCTCCACTCACTGATGGAGACACTGACACACAGAGAAGGCATTATTGAAGAGGGGGCGGCGGAGAAGGCGGGGACAACGGCCCCCCAGCTACGGTCACAGACGCACAGATGACAACCTACCCCAAGCATCTTCAGGTGGAGGAAGTGACCCTGGGAACCAAGGCAGACGCAAGGAGAAGGGTGTCAAGTGTGCGAACCACGCTAGGGCAGAGCAGGGGCATCGGCGTGGGCTGCTCAGGAACGCAGTCGGAGGCCACACTCAGCCAGGCGGCTCAGTAACCGGGACATCTGTAGGTCACCCCTGCCTGTAAAATCCCCCGGGATTCATCCAGCTAGAGGATGCTCCTTTAGTTTGAAGTTTCATAAACCCGTTATCCAGAATGACGCTTGTTTAGAGTTTCTGGTCTGGCGTGCTGAGATCTTGAGTGATTGCAGGAGCTGCTTTCTCTGAGTTGTTATGACAGGCACATTTATTTTATGCAAAAAATACTTCAAAATTCCTAGAGTGTTACTCACCTCAAGTAGTTTAAGCAATCTTTCCAAATCTTTGTTCCCACTATTCACCCATATTTCTTTTTAATTTTTCAGTGGGAAAGTGGATTTCAAATTGGAACATTCCTGTACAACACCCACTCTGAATGAGGAGATGCTGGGTGTGTCTCCAGGTATTTCTGTCCTTCAAATCTGAGCCATTTAGAATCCTTTGCAATAACAGATATCCAGTCTGCCAGCAGGAGCCACACGCAAAGTGTGTTTCTTCACTTCTCTGGGCAGAGCAGAGGCAGAGGTGGGCTGGTAATTTGAAGGTTTAGGGCATGGCCAGTGGCCTTGACCGTGCATATGTGAAATCTGTCAGCCCTCCCTTGGGATCCTAAGCAGGACGAGCGAAACTCCCAGGTTGCCTGGTTCTTTCCAAGTTGTTCGGGTGGAGCAGGAGGGGATGCACAGGCTGTGGCTCCTGCCGATTGCCTAAGCAACACGGAAGGACCCCTCCCAGCCTTCACGAGGGCCCATGGCATGGTGAACATTCTGCGTAAGACTGCTTTTTCCCTCTGGGTTTCGCTGAGTAGCTGGGAAGGCAGGTCTCCACAATTATTCCCATCCACACATTGGACTCACTTTCCTCTAATACACAGTGTGACCCCAAAACCCTGCATAAGCCAAGACCCCACTTGCACGAGCCTCAAGCCTCAGGCTGACCTCAAGCTGAACACCACCATGTGACCCTGCAGAATGCATCTCTGACCCCTGCCTCAACCAGCCACCCCACTGTTTCCCAGGGCACTGGGGAAGCCCCTCTCCAATAAGGAGCCAGGATGTCCATTCACCTCCCACCACCTCAGCCCAGGGAGCAAAAGTCTATCTGTGGACACTCCAAGTTTGAGTTGCTCCTGATGCCCATATGGACCCAAATGTGGGAACTGCTCTTCCCTGGAGTTGTGTTCCCTTGTCAAAGGCCAGTGCCCTGAAGGAACAGAACTGTATGTCACCGCCTGCCCCAAGGCAGGTCGTTGGCCCTCCAGTTTGCTTCTTCTCTGCGGGTGGCAGAAACAAAGCTGAAGAGAGACTCTAGCTCGCTCTCCAAATGGCTGCTAGCTGCACTGTGCTCACCCAGCACCCATGATAAGAGCCTCCACAAGACAGAGCCAAGGGGCACCTGTACCTAGCGTTCACTTGCAGGTCACGGTCCTGGGGTTTGTGTGGCCCCGAGCTGGCATGACATACAGATCACACAAGTTAACAGTGGTGCAGCTTCCAGCAGAACAACTTGGGGTGAATGTCCTCTCTTCCATTTACTTTTCTGTGAACGCAGGTTTTCCACATCTACCCATTAATATCAGGGAAAAACCTTTTTTAATAAAAAGAAATAAAAACATTTCAGGTTGGCACAGAATTGATTTCTCTGTGTTTTAAAGTTTAAAAATATTTAACAGTTTATTCCAAGTTTACCTTGTTTAAAAAATGGTGTTTCTATTTAGCAAACTGGCTTAGTCACCCTGAAGATCCACAGCTCAGTTTCATGTGTGTCTGCCTGACTTATAGGGAGGGGTGGCACATCTGTCTCCTGCCTGGCTGGTTGTCAGTCACCTGCAGGGTCAAAACACACAGATCTTAGACCTAGCTTGCTCCCTCCATCAAGTTTCCAGTGGGAAATTTTATACATTTCTATTTTCCTCCACCCTGGGAGATGCACAGAGACTGAACACAGCAGTTTTGGCTTTGCAGGTGAGAAACTCCAGC
The DNA here is from genome assembly GCF_902686455.1 of Sciurus vulgaris. Lineage (NCBI taxonomy): Eukaryota > Metazoa > Chordata > Mammalia > Rodentia > Sciuridae > Sciurus > Sciurus vulgaris. The sequence continues at coordinate 113,175,458 of NC_136473.1, read as the reverse complement.
TACTGGGCTAAACCCCAGTAGAATCCTAGTTACAGGAGGTACTGACAGCAGGTTTGCGATTCATCCTCTGGGCTGATCCCTGGGGCTGTGATCATTGTCGGATGCCCCACACTCCCTCCCCAGCCCTCGAGGGTGACATCCACAGGGGAGGAATAAAGAACATATTTCATAAATTCTCACAAGCTAATCACCTCACAGAGGAAGTCGCCCAAATCCTTCTCAGGTGAGCCTCATAGTCAGGCTCTGCTTGCTTTGAGCCAGCTGCACCAGCCACACCTCACCCTTGGAGGCCTTAGCAGAGGTGGCTTCACAGCTGGCAGCAGGGGGACAGCTGATCCTGGAGGGGAAAGCTCCCCCCACCCTACCCACAAAAGCCAGTGCCTCCACAACCCACCCAGCTGCAACCCTGGTTCTGTTGCCTAGCCATTCAGCAGCCAGATGACCATCCAGCACTTTCTGTGGTCCTGATTGGTGCTGCCCCGTGGGCTACAGGGTTGCTCAGTACCAGCCCCTGCCCTTAGGCAGCCAATAACTGCAGGGGTGGGTGCCCTGGGGGAGGGAAAGCCCAGGAAAGCAGAGATTTCAGGTGGATGCAATGGAAGTTTCCAGGTGGACACAGGTATGGTGGGAGCAGAGGGTGCTGCTCTAAGTCCCAACCAGGTATGCTTCCCAAAGGTTCCCAGCAGCATGGAGAGAGGCCCTCAGAGGGGTGGTCATGGTGTCCTTGACAGACGCCTCTGCCTTGGCACCGTGCCCTAGACCCTTCTTGGAATCATCCAGGTTTTCCTCTGTCCCACGTGTATGAATCAAGCTACAGTTTAAAAGCCTGTTCAGCAAGGATGTCTAGCTTGGGTGGTTTTTTCCCTGCTTTGTGCTGTGTATATTGTAACTTTTTAAAACATAAGACAACTTCGTAGGTCCACACTATTGCACAAATAAGCAATGGTAAACACGATCATAAGAGGATGTTAAGACATGGGAACAGAGAGGCCAGTTCTCAGGAGGAGCCAGGAGAGTTCTGCCAGGATGCCGAAGAAGAAAATGGCCAGGGGCAGCCCTTGGTTAGCCTGCACGTGGCTGGAGCTCGCTGTGTGGTATGACTATTCTTACTTAGTGGATGCCCAACACAGCACTTAGGCTTACCAGTGTTCCTGACTCGCAATCAAGCAGTCCGCGAGTCTCGCTCACTTTGGGGAGCGGGATGGTGTTCGCTTGCGCTAGGCTGCTGTGCGCTCCGCGGTCCTCCAGGCCGGGGACTGCAGCCACGAGCGGCCCCCACCCGCGCCGGGCGGCGCAGCCCTCCCTCCCTCCCGGCAGCCCGGCCCCGCCCTCCGCGCCCAGCGCGGGTTAGGTAATCTTCCCCGGGACTGGAGGCGCTTCCAGTGCCAAACCACAGGGAGGGACGCCGAGCAGAGCTGGGCTGGGAGCTGTTGGCTGTTGCCTTTTCTGAATTAAGAGAAAACAGGGGAATAGAGCAAGGACGGGGGCAGAGTTCAGGGGAGACTCTGGCAAGTCACCTCGGGCAGGCCCTGGACGGCCGCCAGCCCTCTCTTGGAAAGGGGCAGGCTGCGAGTGCGATGAGTGCTTACTGAGCGTTCACCGTGCATGACGGATGAGCGGCCTGGAAGCCTTCCACACCACAAATTTGTTCTCCTGCACACCCAGCAACCGAGACGCCGGGGGCGGGGCGGGGCGACCTGCTCGTCCTTCCCCTGGGCGCCTGGTCCGCCCGAGCCCGCGCGCGGCCTGCCCGTCTTCCGCTGTGCGCATTCGCAGCCCCGGTCCAAACCCGGCCTCGCAGGCAGGGATTAGTGCGGAGTCCTGGCTGGAACCCACTGGGGCGGCCGCCTACCTCCGCACCCCAGCCCTCCTCCTCGCCGCGCCCTGACCCGCCGTCCACCCGCACAGCTGCCAGAATCGCGTTTCCGTTCCAGGGTTTTGATCACGTAACATCCCCACTTGAAGACCGGAGAGGGTCCCAACGGCCTCATATGTCAGATCTCAATTTCTAACCGTGAGCATTAAGGTCCTCCCCCATGGCCCCCCCATCTTGCCCACCGCCTCAACGGCCTCCTCTCTAACCTTCAGCACAAGACGTCAGAGCCTCTCCCTCTGCTCCAACGCTTGGTCATTCAACAAGTATTTATTGAGCACCTATGTGTCCGGCTGCAAGCACAATAATGAAGGAGAAAACCTCACTCTGACCACACAGACCCACAGTCGAGAGAGACAGTGACTCCTATTCGCACTGAAGCAACACAGCTCAGTTAAACTTGAGCACAACTGTGTGAAATAAACCAAAAAAACCAAATGTGGGTAGATAAGGCTGAGAGGGGAGGTATCAAAATAGCTGTCCCTGGACAGTTAGGGGCAGAATTTGGAAGACTCTACTTAGTGACACCCTGAGGCGGTTTCCAACACTTCTGACCATGTAGTAATTTCTATAATAAAAAGCAAACTGTTTTATGATATTTATTATTTTTTCTGATTACAAAAGAAAAGCTCTTTAAGAATTTTTTGAAACTAAAAAAGGCATTATCAATAAAAATGCTCACGATCCCGATATTACCACAGAGCAAATACCAACATGTTCATATGTTAGCAACACCCACTGTCATTTTTTCCATACACTGGACTCACGTTGCGCACAGCCCATTATAACCTGTTTTACATAGCATAGTTCTCATGACATTGAGGTGTCCTGAAACATCACGTTCCATGTCTCCATAATATTTGACATAATGAACCACCCCTGGCTCAATCAATCCTTATACATAAGTGGTTATTGCGTGTCCCTAAAGAGGAAGGAGATTGGGGAGGTGGGGAATAGGCCCTTGGATCACCTGCATTTAAGTCCTGGCTATACCAGCGGCTGGATATAACTTTAGGCAAACTTACCAAATTCTCCTGGGTCTCATTGTTCCCACACGTAGATAAGGTGATAACGTCTTCCCTATAGGGTGACCTGTATTGTTGCTTTGGTCATCTCTGCCACATAGAGCTCGGTATCAACCCTCAGCCCCACTATTTCCTGGGAGCACATCCCCAGGAGAACTTGTGGTAAAGGGGCTTGAGCATTTCTAAGTCTTGTGAGCCATCCTGGCAAGCTGCACCATAAAGGATGCGTGCATTCTGTTTGTGAGAAGCAGCTGTCAGGGAGTTTTAAAAAGGCAGACTCGTCTTGAACCCATGCTCCAGGCTCTGGCAGGCTCGTCCAGCACAGCAGATGCAGGGGGCTGCTCACCTCCCTCCCTGTGGCCACTCCAGGGACCCTCCCTTTGGGACCTGAATGCTTCAGGGACTCGTGGTGCTGCGTCAGACCTCTGCCTTCAGTGCTGGCACGGGCTCCTCTCTTGTGTTGTCAGCTCAGGAGGTCCCCGGGGCCAGGCTATGAAAATGGAGTTGCTTGGGGCTACTCAGTTATCCAATGCCTGTTTGGGAATAGAATTAATGGTTCCCGAGTCAGAAATGTCCAGGAAGTTCTGAGACACGGAAGGCCATACCTCAAGATGCCGTTCTACAGGTGAAAACATTTGGACCCGACAGGCCTTCTGGTCCTGGCAGGGCTGGATTCCTGCCTCTCTGTGCCCCGCTGTCACATCAGGCCTCCTCCTCAGCCTGTGCATGTTTTATTGCTCCATCTCCGCCCTGTGTTATCCACCACACTATCTCAACTTGAAAAATCTTGCCCCTGACTCTTGCTTTGTGCTGCCGACCGCCCTGCTATCAGTCCTGATCGGTCCTGCATTCAGAGGCCGCACTCCCACCCACCACCCTTCCGTGAACCGGGGAGATCACCGTCTGCGCCCAGCCCGCATTCCTGCACATCCTGGACATGAAACATGCGAATCCTCCCCGATTTATTTCTTTTTACCTTACATCCTTCCACTTTGATGTCAGTAGGATGTTTGAAAGAAAAAGACTCTAGCGTGACCTGTTACCCTGGAATGCCAAGAAAGAGATTACCACGGCAGCGAGGGTGGGAGTGGATGGTGGACCCGGACCAGCTGGCCAACAGCAGGTCTGTTTTCCAAACTCCTGATCCTCCGAGGGTGGACCCAGGTCTTTCTGGAAGCTGCATGGAGCTTCCCACTTACTGATCTCAGTGCCCCACGACCTGTGCCTCCAGTCCCCGAGACTCTCAGCAGGGCTCCAGGGAGCCCAGACACATCCTGACATAAAGGGCACTCAAGGCCACCTGCGCTCTAAGGACAGGGGTGACGTGGGTGGGAGGCAGTGAGGACAGACCTGCCTTCCTCCCAGGCCAGCTGCAGAGTGATGCTGGAGGCCTCGGGGTGCCCAGCCTCCCCAGCATGGCCCTCACAGCTGGCCCTGCTGCAGGGGAGCTCCACTGTGGGTGCTGGAGGCAGGACAGGCTTCCAGGTCAGTGTCCCGCTGCATCCGAGCTCAGCCCTCCCACTCCTTGTTCAAAAACTGCTTGCTGTCCCCTCTCACCTTCTTGCTGGTCCATAAGCCAAGCCACTTCCTGACCCAGCAGGAGGGCGAGGCAAGGCAGGCCCTCAGAAAGCAGCCCCACCTGTGCTGCCACCCGGCCTCCACGGCCCCTGAACTTCGCACCCCGAGAATGAGCCAGTGGACCTGCCTGTGAGCCTCGCCACACGGGCATTGCCGGCACCACGCACACAGGCCCCTCCCTGAGTGCATCCATCTCAGCTTTACTGGGCCGACTCTTCATGGTGTCTCTGACTGGTGCACTCCTCTGGAGGGTCTGTCCTGTCCCTCTATTAAAGGGCAGTCCCCTCCCCTCACCTTGTGTCACTCTCCTAGTCTTGTGCTCCATCTAAAGCAGGATTCCTTCTCTACGCCTGCTTCCCTTCTCCTTCCCTAGAATGTCAACTCCAGCAGAGCAGGAACTCTGTCACTCATGCCTGACCCCAAGCCCAGGACAAACCTGACTCGTAGCAGGAGCTGAGTGCTGCGCACATGTATAAGCAGCCACTGAGCGCTGGCTGCTGGATCTCCCCGTCCCAGAGCCCCCTGGTTTTGCTGCAGTGGGTCAGAGTTTCAGTAGACCTGCTGTTCCAGCGGCTTCTACAAACCTGGGACACCCCGAAGCCAGGCCCCTGTGAGCATGCTGGAGAGGTCTCTGCAGAGCTTGGCTGAGAGAGGGGCTCCCTGTGGGTGACCACAGAACGTGGACCCACATCCCAAGTCAAAGGCACACGCTGAGGAGTGAGGTGCCTTTCCTATGTCATACCTCAAATCCCACTGCTTATGCACAAGTACTGCTGCTGACGAGCATAAGCCACTTAGCAATATGGTGGGAGCTAAGGCCCTGAGAGAAGGCACCGTCCTCCAGCTGCAAGGCTTGAATTGCAGAATTCCCTGCATTTGCTCAGATGACTTTCCAGCCCCCTGGAAATCTCCCTTTTCAGTGACCAGAGAGCAGCAAAGGACTCAGGAGGGGGTGGCCCTCCCACAGAGACCTGTCCATTGACAGCTGCATGGTGTGGCCGAGGAGAACCTGGCAGCTCATTCTCGTCTCCTGAAACTTGCCCTCAGAGTCAGATGTGCCCTTTGACTTGCTCTGGCCCATGCACATGAGTGACATGATGTGTTGCTTCTGGGGAGAACACTTCAGAGCTGACGTGTGGTTCTCCATGGTCTCTTACCTGTCACTGTGGAGACTCTGCAGCTTGAGTCTCAGAGCCCACTATGGACAGATCACCCCTCCAGTCCCTCCTCAGCATCTACTGTGTGAGAGAAACAAAACCATGGTTCGTGCCTGGCAAGTTGGGGAATGTTTGTTACAGCAGCAACCTAGCCTCCCTGACCATCAGACAGCAATTGTCTACCTGACAACAGAGAGCTGCTGCCCATCTGTTAACTGTGTGGTCCCCACGGTAGCCTCATTTCACAGGTGACTAAGAGCCCAGCAAGACCAGGATCCAAAGCTCAGATGCGAAAACTGGCTGCATGCCGACCTGCCTGCTTCCGAAGCAGATTGCTTTCCATGAGACTGTGCCATCTTCTGCCCTAAAAGAGACTCCGCTTATCTGAGTCTCCAGGGCTGTGAGCCCATAGCCTTGTTCAGGATCTGGGTCACAGCATCATGGGCCTTATGGTCCAGTGAGGAACCAGAGTGACCAACACTGTCCCTCCCAAGAAGCAGGTTAGAGAGCAGGCACCCCGTGGGCACGCAGGAGGTAAAGTACAGGAGACCTGGTGAGCTTGGGGCCCAGGGGCTTGGGGTGGGTGAGGCAGCCTCACCCAGAAGCCTGGTGGTCACTGGGGTAACGTAGGATTGGACGGGCTCCTAGAAGGTTGGGATCCAGACCTGGCTCTGTTGGTCTTGGTGAGTCACCTTCCTGGCCCACCTCCCAGATGTGGAATAAGCGTTTTGAGCTCCAGGGCTGTTGTGCATTAGCATCACCTGGGGAACCTTAAAAAGACAAATATCCACCCACCCTGAGATCCCGATTCAGTGGGTCAGGGCGACACACAGCTTGTGGAAGGAGGGACCAGCTGACTCACAGGCCACAGGGCTAGATAATTCTAGAACACCCTTCTCTGAGTCGGTGGTGGGGCAGACCCTCCCGGAGGGTTTTGGCCGTCCCCAGCCCAGGCGTCTCTCTGGAGAAACAAGACTGAGGCCTCTGCCAGGACTGCATAGCCACTCAAGAGCATGGAGCCACACAAGCTCCAGGGAGCCCAGGGCCACCATGCCACTGCCCCAGCGATGCACTTGCGAATGGGCCCCCTCTCGCTGTGAGGAGCTAGAGGCCTGGAAGGCTGTGAGCAGAAGGATCCAGTGACAGCACAAGCGTTCCCATGACCAGGCACGCTGTGGAGGGGGTCCTCCTGCTCTGGCCTTGGGCCTCACTCTCTTCCCAAGTGCCACCGCAGGCCGAGCTTCCTGGCCCACGTGGAATGACCAGCCTGCTCCAGGTGTTCAGATGGGCTCTGCCCAGGCCTTACCCAGGGCTTCCCACCGTGGCAGCCGCTAGCACATTAGCTATGGGCTGGGATGGAGGGGAAACTGCAGCAAGGCCAGGGAATCGAAAGAGAGACCAGGTTTCCGGCAGCCTCTTGGCAGAACACAGGGTGGCCCTTTGGCTGGTGTGTGGCAGCAGGCTCCCTGCCTGGCCCTCATGCCAGGCTCCACAAAGGGCAAGGTTGAGGCTGCTCTGGATGGAGAGCTCATTCCAGTTCCCAGGAGTCCAGTGGAAATGTGCAGTGAATTATTCACCAATGAAGGCAGACAAGGCGATGGCCACTCAGCACTGACACTGGGCTGCTTCACGGCGTAGCGAGAGACAGCCTCACCTGGGTCCCGCTCCCTCTGTGGGTTCTGAGCCTCCAGGGAACACTCAGGGTGGCAGGAGGAGGGTCTTCCTCTGCAGGCCCTGAAGCCACTCAGCACGATCTCCGACTTCCTTTGCAGCCTCCGTCTGCTCCATGCCAGGGAACCTTCAGGCTTTACTTGCCATCCTGGCCCCACAAGCCATACCTGTATCTTCATCATGGTCTCTGGGTTGTGGCTTGGGAAGCATCAAAGAAGCCCATGTCCAAAGTGGCTCTATCTTCTGCCTGTAGTGGAACAAAAGCCTGCCCTCCTATCCCACATAAGTTTCTACATCTTCCTACTTTCAAATATTTTTTATGAAACTTAGAATGAATAAAGTCATTGCCCACCAATCAAGACAAGGAAGGAGGCCAAGGCGGAACTGTGGAAGAAGCCAGGGGAATATGCGGAATAGGAGGGAGTTTTGCCAGGGTACCAAATATTCCTGCACAGCACTGCAGAACCTGGCCTGAGCGTCCTGACACGAGAGCTGTCGTAACACAGGAACAAGGGTACCTGCCACGCCCTGTCTGTAAGAGAAAACATCAGATGAGAAAGCAATCACTTCCTACCCCTGAAAGACTGAGATCATGTTAGCGATCTTTCCATAAAGGTTGCTGAGCAATAAAATAGTTACCCCAGAAGTTGTTTATCCAAATGGCTCTGCCTAGAAAGAAGAATGAAGAAATGATAAGTTCTCATTCCAAGCGATATTTCTGTGGAAGCTGGAGTGGTACATTTGAAACGCGGTGTCTGGTGATGGGCGGTGTATACTTACTTACAGCTCTCATGGGGCAGAAATCGTTTGCAGGGTCGAGACCAAGGATGGTAGCAGGAGTTTCAAACTGCACTCGGCTGAGACCTGACGGGGCGGGCATGGAGGTGGGAGCTACCTGGTTAGGAGGGAGGGCTGGGGCCACTGCACTCCAGCCAGGGCCCTGCCAACTCTGTTCTGCTTAGGGACATCTGACATGTGGCGCACGGGCAGACAGGGTCCTCTGTTCTCACTGCAGCATCTGGCTCCAGCCCCACGTCCCCTCCGGCTTCCCTGATGGCTGGAGGCTTCCCCTGCTGGGTATCTTCCCTCAGATGTGGAAGACCCCAGGCCGCAGGGCCTTCCTGGCGGCTTCCCTCTCTCCTGCACGTGCATCAGCAGGCCCACCATCACCTCAAATTCACTCTCCTCCAGTCCAAACCCTGTGCTTCCCTGCCTGCCCACAGGCCAAAACACCACTGCCAGTGGCCCAGGATGGGACTTCAGCTGGCCCACGGCCTCTGCCCTGGCCTGCCAGCCCTCCCCACTTCTGTCACCGTGGACCACAGGCCTGACCTGACGGCCCATCTTCCCCCACCTCTGGCCTCGTCTGCTCCTGTGTGCACTGTGGGCTTCCGCCAGGACGCTCCCCTGTGCCAGAGCTCCCATCCTACCACCCCTGGGGAGGCAGCTCCCTGCAGCCGAAGCAAAGCCAGGGAGGAGCACAGCCCTGGGCAGCCAGGGGATGGCCTGTGGCCCGGAGGAGGCCCCGGCCCCACGAGGGACGCGCCCCTCCCTTCCTGCCAGGAGCCCACCTTCCTGTCCTTCCTTTCATGCACTTAACCACCTGGCATCTTAGGAGAGCGTAGCATCCGTCCTGTCAGCACCGGCAGCATCCCCACGGCCTTCTCCAATGCCTTTGCCTCACCCCAAAGAGAAACTCTGTGACCACTGAGCAACGTCCCCCTCCAGTCCCCGCCTGGCGACCCCCAGCCTACCTCCGCTCTGCATGAGCGCTCCCATTCTAAGCACTGCGTGCGCACGGACTCATGGGAGAGCGTCTTCATTCCACCTGCTCAGGACTCGCCCGCGTCCTAGCATGGGTCAGAACTTCCTTCCTGCTATAGCTGACTGATGCCCCATGGCGCGGCCACTTTGTTCTCCGTGTGTTTGCCACAGGCCTTGGGTCCTTTCCCGCCTTGGTTTGGGTGGCCATGCTGCAGTGGACATTAGCATGCAGCTACCTGTGAGAGTCGTGTTTTGCCTCTCCCGTGGAGGGACCAACGACGGCTCCTCTACATTAAACGCTGCACTTCCCCTCGAAGGGACCACGCCTGGCGCAGGACTCCCGAGCCCTACCCCAGCTCTGACCCTCCACCAGGACACCCCTCTTCTCCACCTCCCCCAGTCCTCTCCAACCGTGTGAGGTCGAAAACGTGTCTCCTGGGATCACATTCACCTCCTAATCACAGAACCTGTACATATCACCTCACAGAGAAGATGTGACTGATCACTGAGGACACAGAGAGAAGCCACATGAGGACCAGTGCCTGGAACGGTGCAGCCACCAGCCAAGACTGGCCCAGGACTGGACCACCGGCGGCCTCAGGAGGCCACAGAGGCAAGGAGCAGTTCTGGGGACATCTGGCTCCCAGGACTGCAGGAGAATACGTTTCTGCCACAGTGGCTCAGGTGGCTTGTCATGGCAGCTCCAGAAGCGGACACTCCTCCCTCCAGAGCCCTCCTCAGACCCTCCTGCTCCACGAGGGCTGCCCCGGCATCTCTCATAGGAACCAGGGCCCCGATTCTAGCCCCGTACTCTGCCTCTGCCCCTTCCTGACACCTTTCAGAATCTGCCTGTGGCTTGGTCGTCTGTGGGTGTCACACCGTGCTATCGTAGAGACGCCAGCATGGACGCGTCCAGATCACACGTGCCCAGCATGACCCAGGCTCTGTTCCAGAGACTTGAGCCCTCAGTTTGGAGTACACACATTTTTGCGATCCTTATTTTATAAGTAATTCATTCATTTAATCAACAAACGTATCTTGAATACCTGCTCTGTGCCAGACACTCTTAGGTTCTGGGAATTAAAGGATCAACCAGGTGATGTCCCCAGTGCTTGGTGTCTCCCAGCATGCTGTCCTCACGAGGGAGGCAGAAGACAACAAGGCCACACGTAACAGTGGTGAGCACGAGGGCGGCTCGGGGCCCACCTCCGCCACACCAGGCACACACGGGCCCAGGAGGCCGTGGGGAGCTGAGAAATCCTGCCCAGCGACATCGCAGCCGGGCAGTCTGCAGCACAGCAGGTGCCCAGGCCTGTGGGAGGCGGGTGAGAGCATGCCCAGCCCACAGCCGGGCTCACAGAGCACTGCACACACAGCTACACACAGCGGCAATGCCTGCTGACAGCACACGGCTGTACAGAGGCGTATGTGTCACTGTGACCTAAAGACCTGACAAGAACAGGGAGGAGGGAAGTTCGTGTGGGGCTCACGGTTTCAGAGCTCTCAGCTCATAGACGGCGACTCCATTGCTCTGGGCCCCAGATGAGGCGAAGCATCGAGGCAGAAGTGCGTGCTGTGGAAAGCCCTGGGGACGGACAGTTGGTAACCTGAGAGCTCTGCTTACCAGAGACGGGGTACAACCCAAAGTCCCCCCCAGGGCCCCGCTCCTCCGGCCACAGCCTGCCTGCCTGCAGTGACCACCAGTTAACCCATGCGTGGGCTGATCACCGATCAGGTGCAAGTCCTCACACCTGGTCATTTCACCTCTGAATGTTCTAGCACCATTCCACACGTGAGCTTCTGGGGGACCCCTCATACCCAACCACGACACTGTACTACGCTGATCTATTGTCACTTCTACTTACTAAAACAGTGATCGGCAAAGCCGGGTGCGTGTCACGCTGAGAGCAGCCACGCGCACTGCGCCTCTCCAGCGCAGCTTCTCTCTGTGCCTGACTCGACCTCACGCGTGTTGCTCACGCAGCACTGGGAGGAACAGAGCTGCGCTCACGGCAGCGGCAGACGGAGGCCTGGGGTGCACTCCGGCTGTTCACAGCACTGCCTCAGGATGCACGTCCTAGCACACGTCCTGTTAAGTGACATGCAGCTGAACATCTATCTCACATACCTCATGACAGAAACGCGAGAGGACCTGAAGAATTTCAGAAGAAATACGTGGATGCACACCGGTACGAGGTCAGAAGATGAGGTCCGGATGCAGCTCCGCGCCTCTCCCACCTCCGCTCTGCTCCAGGAGCAGCCATGGGAATCGTGTGCACCTTTGTTTCCGTACAGAGGTGTGAAGGCCCCACGCAGCTGCTTTTTCCAGGAATAGAACCATACTTCAAGCATCCGTTGCCCCCACCCCTGGCTTGACACAGAATTGCACATGGAGTAAATTTCCCTCCTACACCCCTGAGGTAGAGGTTTGATCTCTGTTGGTTTCTTGAATTCTGGGAAGACCCTGACTGGGGCCAGGCCTTGGGCGAGGAGTGGTCCCTCTGCTTCCTCTGTGAGTGGACAGGCGCAGGTGAGCTCCTTAGATGCAGAGAAGAGGCTGAACCAGGCACTGCCAGCCCTGGGGTTTGGGCGGCACACTCTGGAGGTCGGGTGTAGACAGGGCCTGTGCCCCTCCTCCAGCTCTCCACATTCTGCTCCTTCCCTTGGAGAAGCAGAGGGCCCCTCGGTGCTCAGAGCCTGCACTGAAGACCGGGACAGCCAGGCCAGGGTCTTTAGCTGTGGTGAAGGCAGGCTTAATCCCTCGGGCCCACCTCCTGAGCAATTCCAAGAATGGAGCCAAGTACACAGGAAGGCTGCAGCCCACCTGCCTGCCACCTGGCTGTCCACTGTCCTGGACAGGCCCAGGAAAGGAAGGGGCATCTGTGACAGCCCAGCTGCTGTGGCGGATGCGCACAGATGAAGGAGCACTTCCCTGTCCACCCAGTCCAGCCTGCTGAGTACCCGCAGAGTTCCCTGCTTCCACCTGCATGGGCTGCTCTGGACTCAGCCCAAGTGAGCGCCCACGGGTGCGTGCGTGCAAACTCCCCATGGTCCCTGCGGCACACCCACTGCCAGATGGAAAGACAAAGCCCCCAAGAAAGCCTAGCAGAAGGACCCCCAGACAGAGTTTATCTGTCTCCAGGCAGCCTGTGTCCGAGTCATGGACAATAGCTGGGCGCTTTCCAGCTTTTAAATCTCTTCGAGGAAATTGGAACATGACGGATCTCATCCTGGACCAAATTTCAAAATACATTTTTGCACACAAATTAACTTCCTCCTTGTGTCCCCTGACTTACTGCTAACCACGCTGTCTCCTTCCATCGACCACATGCCCCCCAACAGGAGACTTGGCCTTCCAGTTCATTCCTCATGAAGGAATTATTAATATCAGGCATTTGACAATGCAATTTTGAAAGAAGAAACACAAGTCACTTTTAAAACACATATGACACATTTTTGCTCAGTTCTTATTTTTACATTTTTCCAGCATTCCCCCTTCTTTCTTAGGCAGAGCAATGCTCTGCAATCCAGGGATGGCTCCTGGGCCCGCGGCTGTTTCTGATTACTGCACATCTAGAAGCAGTTCCAGACGGCTGCTCAGAGTTACGTTCCCACCACCAAAACCTGAGAGGCAGGATTCCTGGTTACAAAATGCTGAAGTTGAGGGTTGAAAGACGACTTGCATTAGAACCTCCTGTTTTCACTCACTTATAATTGTCAAAAATTGTCCTTTTGCTCCAAATCATTCCATGCTCTGTTTCCATCCCAGGGAAGAAATTGCTTGGAAAGTCTGAACAGACGTGGTTCAGCCAGTTTGGAAGCAGGCAACATGGGGGTGAATATCCTTCTTCAGCTGAAAAACAAATAATGCAAAGCTCTGGCTGTGGACAATCGCAGACAACTGTCCCCCATCACCTCTGCTCCCGGTGTGGGTGGCCAGTTCATCCAAGGGAGGAACAGACAGAAACCCAGAATGTCGAGAAAGGACTTGGAAGCAGTGGAGTCTGCACTGTGCCTTCTGGGGGTGGAGGGGTGCGTGTGCTCTCTGCAGAGCGAGGGCCAAGGGCCATCCTCTTCTTGGAACCAGCTGTCTGGTTTGTGAGGAGTGCAGAGGCCACAGGTATGTGACTGAAGGTACAGCATTCCTGGGTCTGAGCTTGGGTCCTGCCCATGACTCACTACACGAACTCAAATTAAGTTAAATAACATAGATGAGCTTCGATATCCTCACCGTGAAAATGGGGGTTGTGGAGCACCCCACCTCCCAGGCCTGCCTGAGCTGAGTGAGGCTTTGGATGGACATGGAACCCTGGCCCAGGGCCCTGCACATCACTGCCCCCCAGGTCGCCTGGAGGCAAGGCCTTGGCGGTAAGGAAGGTGCAGGTGGCTGCCTGTGAACCCACTGCTTGCCTCTGCATCTTGGGTCCTGGCCTTCCAGGACCCATTCCCTGTCCTGGTGATCGCCCCACGTTTCCATTTTGGGGAACCATTCCTCCCCATTCACAGCACCTGTGACTCACGGTGTATCTGGGACCCCATTCCAACCAATCGGAGTGCTGACTATCTGCCTTGGGGACTCCGCTGGACCATGGCAGAGAGCAGCGCTCTTCTCCTGGTGAAGGTCGCCGGCCTGTGAGAGCCGGCTTAGAGCCTGACATCACCTGTGGCAAGTTTGCCAGGAGGGCCTCCAACAGAGGAGAGCAGCCCGGGAGATGGCCAGCACTGAGGCTGCCTCTGAACCTGCCTGCTGGGCCCGCAGCCAGCCCTGCCCACAGACTTCGCAGCTTCGCAAGGCAGTGTCTTCTCTGCGCCTGAACCAGTGGCTTGCTATTCACAGTAGCTCCCCCGGAAGAGAAGCTCCAGGTTGGAAGTGCAGACTGTGAAGAAGAGCGCCTCCTGGCTTGTGGGAAGCACCTACTTCTCTGCCTCTCTTCCTACTGCCATGGGCAGGTCCCCTTGAGCTCTGAGTCTCCAGAACCTCAGCAGTTGGATCAGACAGTGGGAGAATGGTCCCCAGACTCTAGCATCCAGGGGGTCTTTGAGTTGGAAGAGATAGAACAGAAGAGATTGCGGTTTGTACTTTAGTTTTTAGAGAGAGGTTTTGAATTCTGGTTCTGCCACTTGCTGCGTGACCATGGGCAGTTACTCAACCAATCTGAGCCTCATTCCTGTCAACTGCAATATGAAGATATTAAGATTATCTAATGAAAAGAACTGTTACACTTTTCTCTTTCTGATCTTGCACTTCCATTTCAGCCCGAAGATGAAGACTTACTTCTCTGCTAGAGATAAAAGAACTGAAAGAACCCCTTTGGCTTCTCTCTACCCTGTCATGTGACTGGTCCCATCAGGGGACCGGTGGCCATTCACTCAGCCGTGCTTCTCTGTGGGCAAGGTGGATGAGCGAACGCTGGACCTGCGGGCTGGACCCGCATGTTAAAACCCAGTGGGCCCGAGCTCCCAGGAGCCCTTGAGCAGGCCGCTCTCCCCCACTCCCTTCCCCTCACCAGTGGCGAGTCAGGTCAGCCCTGCATGTGGCCATGGGCCGCTTGGCCTCAGGAACCAAGGGGCAGGAAGACTGCATGCTCCACAGCCCAGACCCACCTAGACAAGCAGACCCTTTGCCCTGCACTGCCGGGGCCTGTTGTTAGGCTGAGGAAGAGACTGCATCTGTCGGGACAAAGGAGGCTTCTCCAATAAGACTCCAACGCTGCAAACCACAAAGTGAGGACTGGGCGGACTGGACCACATCAGAGCTGAAGACCCCGCTCAGGTTCATGGCGGGCATCAGACAGCAAAGCCGTGCGGAGCACCTGCAGCTTTCAGAGTGCTCGAGAGGAGGTGTCCCGGGAACTCCTGCTGCTGGGTAAGGAAAAGTCGAGACACCACGTGAGGGAGCAGAGGTCCCTGTGTCTCCCAGCTGCCGTGACAACGCCACGAACCGTGTGGCAAACACCAGAAAGTCGTTGCTCACAGTGTCGGGGACTGCCAAGTCCAAGGTCAAAGTGGGGCAGGTGTGTAGGCTTCGTGTCTGGTCAGGGCTGCCTCCACTGATGGCCTCTCATGATGTCCACACATGTAGAAGGGCGCGGAAGCTCTCTGCGTCTCTTTTATAAGGGCACTAGCCTCTTGCACCAGGACTCAGCCTTCCCAGGCTGACCGCCTCCCAGCGCCCACCTCCTGACCCATCACCTGGCTTAGGAACCGAACACGAAGCAGGTGCATGAACCATCAGTGCCCTGCAATCCACAGGAGGCACTGCCAAAAATGAGAACACTACCCCATTCTAGGCCAGCTTGAGTTGTAATTCAAGATGAGCAACCGAGCAGAAATGGGAAATCCGGACAGGGAAGAACAACGAAGAGGCGCCCAACGTTTCCAGGAACACAGAAGGGCGAATCAGATGCCGGGGCCACTGTCTGTAGACCCCTGACTGAGTAGACACTTGCACCGTGCCACGCGCCAAGGGAAGCGTGGAGGTGGGCGCCTGCATGGACGGCAGCATGCACCTGTACCCGAGCGTGGAAGTGCTCGTGAAAATGAGCGTGAGTGTTACGTCAGGCAGGTCCCACCAGAGAGGCCCCCACACAGGAGAACAAGGAGGCCCCTGGAGTGTCCACCGAGGCAGGGCTCAGACCACCTACCTCTGCTGGAATCCCGTCCAGCCACAGAAGGACTGGAGGTGCAGAGAGTAGTGCCAACAGCTCTCAAAGCAGAGTCCGCGCATAACACGGAAGGGAGATGGACAGCAAAGCACTCAGCACATTACAAAAGCACACAGAACAACAGATCTGCATGGCGTCATCCGTGGCAGTGACCACATGGAAGGCAGATTTTCAAGGAAAAAAATAAAAAGTAGGCAAACTTTAGAGGAATTTGAATCTGAAATTGCAGATTAAGAAGAAAAAGAAACAAAGCAAACGGATGCCTCCAAGTTCCCGTCTATCAACTGAGGAGGAGGCTCTGATTCCGTCCTCCTGGGGTGGAGGCCCCTTTAGAAATGGGCCATTCGACAGCACCCATGGCAGGTGCCAGATTCGTGACTCAGTCACTTTTAATCTGTGTGTTTCCTCCATATTCTAGGCTTTCCAAGAGAAAGGACTGTCCATTTTCTCTGGGACCATTTCCTAGAACTCAGGGTGATCTGCTGCTTCCAAGTGAGGCACAGAATTTCAACCGATCTCTGAAAGACAGTATCCATGCAGTGAGGAAGAAGGGACCTGAGGGATCATTTGACCTTCGATGTCACCACACAGGACGCCAAAGCCCTGTAAGGTCTGGGTCCCTGCGAGGTCTGGGGCCCTGTGAGGTCTGGGGCCCTGGAAGGTCAGGCCCGGGCCCACTGCACGCCCAGCAGAGGACACTGGCCCCTCGCTGCCCTGCTCTTCCCACAGGTGTCCTGGCACCAGCACTGCCCCTCTGAGTGCGCTGACGACCTGGGCCTGCTGGAATGCGCCTGGCTGTGCTGGCCTGCAGATTTGGGAAGGGCTGGTCTGGCCCCCTCAGACTCTGCACTACCAAAAAGAAAAAGACCACAGGAAATCTCCCTAGAGCCTCGTCCTGAAAACTGACAGGCAGCCACTCTCAAAGTCCCAAATTCTACTTCCCAGAGGGAGGTCTGGTTGCCGGTATGGCCGTGGGAACCCGGTTGTTGGAGTGGGGACGCCCCTGTTGTCTCTGCAGTGCTGTGGCTGGCAGCCCCGTCCTGTCCCCTCGGGCGGGCGCGGGCGAGGGAGATTGTTCTCTCCGGCCTGGTCCCGTTTCTGCACCTTCTCCCTCAGTCTCGGACCTTCCCCCCTCTTCGAGCCCTCCTGCCTGGAGTCTGAACCACGCAGTCGCAATGAGACTTGTTTCAGCGCTACCTGGCCGGGCGGGAGAGATCACCGCGCTGCGGAGGCGGAGGGGAGCGCAGTGCCCTGCGCCGGCGGCAGAGGGCGCCCGTGCCCAGCGCTCCTGCGCGCCTGGCCGTCCAGCTGCGGATGGGCGGGCGCAACCCTTCCGCAGCTGCACAGCCTGAGGAGCCTCGGGGCGGAGCCTGGGCCCCCGGCCAGTTCTTCTGTGGTCTGTGGTCAGAGATGGCGCGCGCTCCAAAACTGCCACGGGAGGCATTTCCATGGAGCTTTCCGGGGAGGAGAGTAGGGCGGCTCTCCGTTCTCATCGCAGGCTGGCAGGGGCCTCCCTGGCTTTCCCTGCCTGCCCGGGGGACAGGGCCTTTCCAGCTTTCCCTTCCACTCCCTCTCGGCTCCCGGCAACGCCCTGGGCTCATCCCCAGCCAGGGCCCCCAGGAGGACACCACTGGTCTGTTGCCTGAAGTTCTGAGATCATGGGCGGGAGGCTCCGTCTGAATTTCAGAGGTGGCAGCAGATTATCACTCGCACGGGAGTCGGAGTTGGAAACCGTCAAGTGCCATTCAGCTCCAAATCCAACGAATAACGCAGGAGACGCCGTGGGGAACGTGAGGTGACCAGCGAGTCCGCGTGCAGAGTTGGGGGTCGGTCGGTGCATGAGTCCGGGCCACGTGAAGATGAGTCTAGTTGTTCAATGAGTTTTTAATACAAAACCATGAGATGGTTTTCCTTGGGAAGGTGGCCGCTAAACCAGTTCTGAAGGCAAAATCTAAGCGAGAACTCGCCAAAGAAAATGCCTCGGTGGTAAAACCCCTGAAGGAGAGGCCAACGGCCCCGGATCTGTGTCTCAATTCCACATTTATTTAAAAACACCCTTCCTTATTATTTTGTGTTTGCTCCTTGCCTACTGATTCCTCAACCTGCAGGTCCTTTTGGGGCACAAAGACCACGGCCCCTGGGTGTCATGGTACCTGTTCTCATCTGTAGGGTCCCCTAAAGGTCATGTGAGAGACAATGCAAGAAACTTCAGAGGTGAGGTGATTGAGTCATGAGAGCCTTAGTCTAATCAGTGAATTAATCCCCCAATATGGATTAACTGGATGGTAACTGTAGGCAGGCGGGGTGTGACTGGAGGAGGTAGGTCACTGGGGGTGTATTTTGTCCCTGGGGAGCGGAGCTGTCTTTGCTTCCTGGCTGCGTGTCCTGAGCTGATTCCCTCTTCCACACCCTCCCACCATGACGTTCTGCCTCAGCTCAGGCCCAGAGCAATGAAGTTGGCCATCCATGGACGGAACCTCTGAAACCATGAGTCCCAAATAAAAATTTCCTCCTCTAAAATTGTTCTTCTCAGGTCTTTTGATCACCGCAATTAAAATGTTGCCAAAAACATGCAGTGAGGGTAGCTGAGCTTCTTAACTGACCACAGGGTGTGTCCTGCAACCTGGCCTCTCTAGAGCCTTAGTTTCTTCATCTTTAAAATGGGTGCCTCATAAATACACAGAATACCATGTGCAACATCAACACAGGGGAAAAGCAACAGCAAGGCAACAGTTCCCATCAGCTCCCCAGGCCAGGACCGCCTCAGGCTGGCCTGTGCTCTGTAAGCGGAGGCGATACAGACCTAGTAATTCTTATTGCCTTAATACTTTCTGCTTTTCTCATTTTAAATCCCGTGAGGACAAGAACATGCCTCAACGCCTTTGGTCAGTGGCCACCACCTGTGAAAGGTGCAGATAGCAGAGGCTCTGCGCCTCCTGCCAAACCCAGCCCCTGGCAGCAGAGGGTGGCCTGGGCTTGCTGGGGCTGGACCTAGCAGGGGACCACCAGCCCCTGGGACAGAAACTGAAGGCACCAAGGACACTGTAGCTGGACTGAAGCCAGCGTGGGCCAGGCGCGCTGCTCAGAGCCCCTGTGGAGACACAACGAGTCAGACTGACCTCTGCTCTCGAGGAGCTTACAAGGGAAGTCGATGGTGTAACTGGTCACTAATGCCACCCCAGTGCCAAACGTGCTCAAAATGCAGGCACAAGTAATGGTGGAGTTATGGAGAGGGAGGGCTCAGCAGTGCTCCACAGAGACGTGGTCTAGAAGGGTGAGCAGGGCCTGGGCAGGAGCTGTGGGCGCAGCCGTGCCGCCGAGCAGTCTGACAGAGCCGCAGCAATGGAACACTGGAACTTCTCCTCTGGGCCCTGACCCTGGCCCTGCCAGCCCGGGCATCTCGCTGGAAAGCCTGTACTTGTCTGAGAGGCAAAACGAAGTCATCGCCGGAACTGGGACTGTTCTGCTTACTCGGGGGAGTGAGGACCGTGCTGCAGGGCAGGGTGCTTCTCACAGAAGGCAAACCAGAAAGGCACGTGTCCCTTCAGGCAGCTTCAGGCCAGTTCTGCCGCACTCGCTCGCCCACCCGGCGCTGAGGGCGAAGCTTGGCCTCCTGGGGAATTGAATCGTCGTCCTGGTGCCAGTTAGTGGTCGGCTCTCGCTCTCCCCGGCCCCCTACTTCTCTTTCGGGTCTTCCTTTGCCCCTCTGCCGAGGACTGGGCCCTTGAGGAAGGCTGAGGACCAGCGATGCCCCATGCAGCGCAGACGGGCTCTTCCTAGCAGCAGGTTGCTTGGGAAGCCCCAGGGAACGTGCAGAAACAGGCGACTGGCCAGAGGCAATATGTGCTCTGCAGGACCTTGCGTGTGACTCCAGTTCTTGTCCACCCTCTGATGGCCCCTGTGTGCCCGAGGCTCTACTTCCTGGGGTTCGGGACCTCCAGTGTACTCTCAGCTGCCCTCTTCCAGGTGTGCAGGTGGCCACCCACAGGAAATGCCTCATCCTGGGCCAACCAAGCACCGGGGCTGGGGGCATCACTGTCCTTTCGTTCCCTGCTAGCCCTGTCTCCACACTCACGGAGCTTCCACCTCCCAAGCACTCCTGCCCGATGGAGCTGGGTGCTCCCCCGACTGGGGTGGGTAAGGCGCCGCTCTCCTCAAGTTCCCCTGTTTCTAGGGCGCTCTCAGCTTTCAGGCTCAGGGAGATTAACAGGCGCAGAACCATCTCTACTTGAGGAAGCCCTTTGTAGAGGCATCTAGAGGTTTCTCTCTAGAGTAGGAGGGGACCTCCTGGCCTCACCCTTGGGTGGGCGATACAATAATCCCCTTGGGTACCATGTCCCACCAGCGACCTTGGCAGTGGAGGTCAGCCTGCGCTCTCTCGGCAACTGGAGCTGACTCTTCTTCCTTTGGCAGCACCCTGGCCTCTACCCAGTTGGTACCCCCCACACACCACAGTCAAAATGTCTGCAGACATTGCCGGACAGGAAGGAGAGGTGGCAGGGACCTTTGCTCACTGGTGAGACAGCTTAATAGACAAAAGAAAGCCCCTTGAAGTTTTTGAGCAAGGAGATGCCATACGATTACAACCAGATAGCACCTGGTCGGCTTCCCTGAGCACAGGAAGGGGAGGCAAGGCCAGCACCTGCTCCTCAGGCAGCACAGGGCTCCGAGGAGGCCGGAGCCACGTGCAGGCGCCCTCAGGGAAGTGGAAAAGGCCGTGGGCGCAGGGAAGGCTCTGCAGGGCCCAGACTGGCCCGCAGAGCAGGAGTCCTGTAGGAAGCACTTGGATCCTAATAGACATGGCCCTAAAGTTAGTTAGGCCTCCCGCCCACCCTCTGCTTTGGTTCTCCCAACCAGCCCCTGAGACCAAGCACCTCTGCTGTTCCCAGTCTGGGTCCACAGCCAGCACTGAGGGCGATGCCCACCCAGGTCACTGGTGCTGCACAGGCTCTAGCAGGGCCAGCTGGTGACTCAGCCCTGGCCCCCCTGGGCAGCCTCCCACAGCTGTGCCCTCTGAGCTGGCTGCAGACACATGGTCTTCCCTTCTGGGGCTTTCCCACTCACCAGCACCTCTCCCTAGCTCCTGTTGCCCTCCCAGAACCTTGGGGTGCAGAGGGTGTGGTCACCCATCCATGGTAGGCAGCTGAGGCCCGGGAGAATCGGGCCCCTCAGAGCACGGCACAGGTCAGCAGCCTGAGTGTGTCTTGTGCCAAGCACACGCTCTGCCGCTGGGCTTGGTGGCTCCCTGGCCTTTACCTGTACAAGGTGGGGGAGGAAGCAAGGCCAGTGAGGCTAGGCAGCTTCCCCAACGGGACTCCCAGCAGCAGGCCAGAGCCCACACACTTTCCGCACTTTCCGTCCAGAGCCCTGGGCCTGCCTTCTGCCATACTGGAAAACAGCCTGAGGGTGGGTTAGGGTTAGGGTCAGGCTGGATCCCGCTGGCGTCCCCTGGGTAAGTCAGGCTGGGCGCGCAGGGCTGTGCCCCCACAGGCCAGCCACTCCTCTGGGAGGGGTGCGCAAGGAGGAAGGGCCCGGCAGCCCAGCGACAGAGCACCCAGGGCGGAAGGAGGAGACCCCTGGGGCCCCAATGTCATGGCCCAGCCTGTGAGGAGGCCAGCCCATCTCCGGCCGAGTTTCTGTTCTGCCCCATGAGGCTGCGTCCCAGCAATTCTGGGAGACTCAGCTGGTGGGTGCGCAGACCCCCACACCCTGGGCCCTGGTCAGCGTCAGGCAGAGCTTGGGTTTGGCCAGACCAGGAAGAGATGAACGTGGGGCAGGACGCTGCCGGGTGGTGGAGGCTGCCATTTCCTGAAGGCCCCGCTCCCCCTGAGGCACTGAATGTGTCCTCAGAGGGTGGAGGTCAGGAGCCCACAGTTAAACCCAGCCCCTGCCAGCTGCTCACTGCAGCTCACAGCAAATGCAGTAACACAAAAAGGACACAGCACGGGTCCGAGATTCCGACAGGGCTTTGGGTCCAAGGCTAGGGGTCCAAGACTAGAGGTCCAAGACTAGGGGTCCAAGGCTAGGGGTCCCAGGCAGAGGGGTCCAAGACTAGTGGTCCAAGACTAGGGGTCCAAAACTAGGGGTCCAAGACTAGGGGTGCAAGGCTAGGGGTCCAAGGCTAGGGGTCCAAAACTAGGGGTCCAAGGCAAGGGGTTCAAGACTAGGGGTCCAAGACTAGGGGTCCAAGACTAGGGGTCCAAGACTAGGGGTCTAAGACTAGGGGTCCAAGACTAGGGGTCCAAGGCAAGGGGTCCAAGGCAAGGGGTTCAAAGCTAGGGGTCCAAGGCTAGGGGTCCAAGGCTAGGGGTCCCAGGCAGAGGGGTCCAAGACTAGGGGTCCAAAACTAAGGGTCCAAGGTAAGGGGTTCAAGGCTAGGGGTCCAAGGCTAGGGGTTCAAAACTAGGGGTCCAAGGCAAGGGGTTCAAGACTAGGGGTCCAAGACTAGGGGTCCAGGACTAGGGGTCCCAGGCAGAGGGGTCCAAGACTAGGGGTCTAAGACTAGGGGTCCAAGGCTAGGGGTCCAAGGCTAGGGGTCCAAGGCAAGGGGTCCAAGACTAGGGGTGCAAGACTAGGGGTCCAAGACTAGGGATCCAAGGCTAGGGGTCCAAGGCAAGGGGTCCAAGACTAGGGGTGCAAGACTAAGGGTCCAAGACTAGGGGTCCAAGGCAAGGGGTCCAAGACTAGGGGTGCAAGACTAGGGGTCCAAGACTAGGGGTCCAAGGCTAGGATCCAAGGCTAGGGGTCCAAGGCAAGGGGTCCAAAACTAGGGGTCCAAGGCTAGGGGTTCAAGGCTAGGGGTCCAAGGCTAGGGGTCCAAGGCTAGGGGTCCAAGGCAAGGGGTCCAAGACTAGGGGTGCAAGACTAAGGGTCTAAGACTAGGGGTCCAAGGCAAGGGGTCCAAGACTAGGGGTGCAAGACTAGGGGTCCAAGACTAGGGGTCCAAGGCTAGGATCCAAGGCTAGGGGTCCAAGGCAAGGGGTCCAAGGCTAGGGGTCCAAGGCTAGGGGTCCAAGACTAGGGGTCCAAGGCAAGGGGTCCAAGACTAGGGGTCCAAGACTAGGGGTCCAAGGGAAGGAATGGGTCCAAGGCAAGGGGTCCAAGGTAAGGGGTTCAAGGCTAGGGGTCCAAGGCTAGGGGTCCAAGGCTAGGGGTTCAAGGCTAGGGTTCCAAGACTAGGGGTCCAAGGTAAGGGGTTCAAGGCTAGGGGTCCAAGGCTAGGGTTCCAAGACTAGGGGTCCAAGGCAAGGGGTCCAAGGCTAGGGGTCCAAGACTAGGGGTCCAAGGCAAGGAATGGGTCCAAGGCTAGGGGTCCAGGGGCTTTGGGTCCAAGGCTAGGGTCCCTCTGCACTTCCCGGGGTCCCTTTGGGCTCCCAGGCTCAGGCAGTAGTTGTTGCTGTGCAGTTCCTAATCCCTGGCCGGTGTGTTTGGGTAGAGTCCACACTGCAGAGGGGCGTTCCAGAGGGCCAATGGTCAATGGAGAGAGAGAGGGTCCTGTGGTCCAACCTGCCCTCCAGGGAACTCTTTCCAATGTGTGGAACCCAGTTCAACAGCACACACTACAGTGCACCTACTTGCAGGTCCTGGGTCAGGTTCATGGTGCAGGGAAGGAAGCAGGCCGGTCACGTGCAGTTGTTCAGGTTGCACGCTTGCGACACTAGGGGGCACTCTGTGGAACCTGGCACAGGTCTGCACATCAGGTACACCCCACTGCAGAGGCCGGAAGATGCCTTGGAGCCGGTGGGCTGCACACAGACCCCTTCTTCAGGGAGCTCGCTATCCAGCAAACAGGAGCTTGGGACCACGTGGAGAACCTAGGTGCAGACAGTGGTTCCTATTTCTGCCTTGGAGAGGAAGGCTGTGTAGGCTGGATGTGGAAGGAAATAAACGGGGCGACCTTGGACATCAGGCTGGATGTGGAAGGAAATCAACTGGGCGGCCTTGGACTTTAGGCTGGATGTGGAAGAAAATAAACTGGGCGGCCTTGGACTTTTTGCTACAGTTGCTGGTTAGAATGGACAGAGTCCATTCCTTTGCTACCAACCCCCAACTCCCAGGACGGACAGCCTCCCCTCACCAAGGGAGTGTCCTGTGGCCTGATACTCAGTCGCTCCAAATCAGAACAAGGCTTTCTCGGCTGGTTCATCTTAAGAGGGACAAACAAAAAGACAACTCTGAAAGCCAGTGTCCCTTCCCTGTCTCCCCAGGGCCACCTGGGGCAGAGCTGGCTGCCCAGAACCCCAGCTGGACCCAGCGCCTGGCTCTGGGGTACCCTGTCTCAGGACCTCAGGGGCAACGCAGCCCCTCCCCCAGGAGAAGAGCCTCCCCTGCACAATAACGCCCACGCTCCAAGCAGTGCCAACATCATGTTTATTATTCTGTTCTTTGTTCGCTTTCCATGGCAAGTGAAAAAATAATTTAAACCAGTCCTATGTACAGAGGCTTGGTTCGCGTTCCCAAAACTTCCAGAAAGACCCAGCCCCGTGGGGTACCGTTAACGCCTGTGCGAAGCCCCACCTGTAAAAGGCTCAGTGGAGAAAGGTTTTATTGATCACGAGCATCGCATCGGGGAGCAGAGGGGCGGGGCGGGAAGGGCACAGGTGCGCCGCACACCTGCGGGGTGGGCTCAGGAGATCTGCAGCGGGGCCTCCAGCATCTCCATGAGGAAGGTGTCGATGGGCGTGTCCCCGATGAGCTTGAAGAAGAAGAGGTGCTCCAGGCACTTGAGCCCGATGGAGCGCAGGGCCGGCAGGCGCAGCAGCAGTTTGGCGAACCTGCAGGAGAGCCAGAGGACGCTGACCGCGCACGGGCACTGGCCGGGCACGGGCTCGCGGAGGCGGCTGCTGGGCTTCGCACCAAGCTGGCACCAAGCCCAGAGGGAACGGGGCCGGAGCCGCAGCAACACCGTGCGAGCGGGGCCGGTCAGGGCAGAAGTGGACGCCCAGGACCCCTGGGGCTCTCGAATTCTGCACATGTGCAGGAATCGCCATCGTCACAGGTGGAGGGGGCCACACAGCCAGCCCGTTCACTCCTGGGGCGCCTGCAGGGGTGAGCTGGAGCCTGAGACACCAGGAGCTCTGGCCCAAGCAGCCCCTGCCAGATGCGCATGAAGACCCACTGTGTGCTGGGCACGTAGGCTCTGCCACACAGAATGAGCAGGGGCCGAGGGAGCCCTGCTCTTCCGGGGAGGGAGCTTGTCATGCCTCAGTCGCTGGCCGCGCAACCTCGGTGTGCCCCGTCACCAAGTCTTGACAGCCGGTTTTGAGCCAGGAGGAGAGGGAGCCCGAGGCAGCTGCCTGAGCCTCAGGGCCCGCGGGCTGTGCAGGGAGGCCACACACGGGTGTGCACACGCACCTCACACGAGTGTGACTGCGTGGATTTGCGAGGGCCTGTGCACACGTGCTCTCACTCCCCACTGGCACACGCCCTGCTTCCTGGCTTCCCACCCTCTCACCTGGATACACTCGCCCTCACATGCACTTCCCTATCATTGAGGACATCCGCGAGACCAGCGTGCAGAACTTGTCCCCTGTGTGCATCAGCTCAGGACCCTCGCCCCGTGACATTTTCTGCTTCGCCTGTGCGCCCTCTGTCTCAAAGTCCTTTCTTGCCAGTGAAACTCATTCTGATGTTCAGGGCCACTAGAAATTCAGACACTGTACCCACAACTTTCCATCAGCAGCACAAAGGCCAAACTGGCCGTCTTCACAGCAGCCCTGACCCAGCGATTTCTGACTTGAGCTGGATCTTTACTGAGTGCTACGTTATTTCACGTTTCACACTGGAATTCCAATGCTCCTTGAAAATGTGAACGTGTGCATGTATCTACGTTCACATCGCGTGACACGTTAAGAACACGCAGCCCTATAAGAAAACACTGGTGCCATCTCAAAAAGTAGGAATTGCTCTTTCTCTAAATGAACACACTAAAGGTGAAGGCCGCTGCGGGGCAGAGCTTGGGAAGCCCTGGGAGCTGAGGCAGGCGACCGGCAGCAGGAGGGGGCTGGAGCCCACCGAGACACGGAGCCCCAGACACAGCTTGTCTGTCGTGTGCCAAGTCAGACTGAGACGTCAACTCTGAGGGTGGACTTTTCACTCCAAAAATGTTGAGTTTTACATGTGTGACAAGCCACAGCTGTTCTCTTGGCTGTCTGTGCTGGATTTAGGGGCTAAGCTCAGGACAGTGGCAATGAACTCACTCCTGAATGGGCACAGCCAGACTGACCCTGATTCTTCACTTGCTTGCACATTGCAGCAAGAAGGAGCCGCGGCCTGGGAAGGTCCTGAGCGGGGCACCTCCGGAGTTGGGGCCTCTGCTGTGTGGTGCACTTCCCCTAGGTGTCCACGTGGTGGCAGCACTGCACCGCTGAGGAAAGTGCGGGGACCTGGCAGCCCGCATCCCTTTGCCAGGCCCTGCAAGCCTGCCAGCCTCCTCATCGCTGCCCACCCGCTTGAGCCAAGCACCAGCCCCGGGTGCCTCTGAGCCTCGAGGACACTTGGAGCAGCGCCCTCTGCCAGGCTGGGTGGACAGAGCACACGGCCCACCGCCTGCCTGCGTTTCCGGGCTCTGCCCTCCTCAGGCAATGGGAACTGGCATCCCCTCCCAGCTGCAGTGGGAGCCAGGCCCCCAGCAGCCTCCAGGAAGAGCCACATTCCAGAGTTCTAAAGGTGACATTCAATAGGAACAACCATAGGGATAGTGGGAACATTCCTTAACATTGTAAAGGCCACTATGCTAAGCCCATGTCCAATATCATTCTAAATGGTGAAAAACTGAAAGCCTTCCCCCTAAAATCTGGAACAAGGCAGGGATACCCTCTTTCACCACTTCTATTCAACACTGTCCTCGAAACTCTAGCCAGAGTAATTAGACAAACCAAAGAAATTAAAGGGATACGAATAGGAAAAGAAGAACTTAAACTACCCCTGTTTGCTGATGACATGATTATATATTTACAGGAACCTGGAAATTCCACCAGAAAACTCTTAGAACTCATAAGTGAATTCAGTAAGGTAGCAGGTTACAAGATCAGTGCTCATAAATCCAATACATTTTTATACATAAGTGATGAATCTTCAGAAAGAGAAATTAGGAAAACTACCCCATTCACAATAGCCTCGAAAAAAATAAAGTACTTGGAAATCAATCTCACAAAAGAGGTGAAAGACCTCTACAATGAGAACTACAGAACACTAAAGAAAGAAATTAAAGAAAACCTTAGAAGATGGAAAGATCTCCCATGTTCTTGGATAGGAAGAATTAATATTGTCAAAATGGCCATACTACCAAAAGTGCTATACACATTCAATGCAATTCCAATTAAAATCCCAATGACGTACCTTACAAAAATAGAGCAAGCAATTATGAAATTCATCTGGAAGAATAAGAATCCCAGAATAGCTAAAGCAATCCTTAGCAGAAAGAGCGAAGCAGGGGTATTGCAATACCAGATCTTCAACTCTACTACAAAGCAAGAGTAACAAAAACGGCATGGTATTGGTACCAAAATAGACATGTAGATCAATGGTACAGAATAGAGGACATGGACACAAACCCAAATAAATACAATTTTCTCATATTAGACAAAGGGGCCAAAAATATGCAATGGAGAAAAGATAGCCTCTTCAACAAATGGTGCTGGGAAAACTGGAAATCCATATGCAACAGAATGAAACTAAACCCATATCTCTCACCATGCACAAAACTAAACTCAAAATGGATTAAGGACCTCGGAATCAGACCAGAGACCCTGCAGATTATAGAAGAAAAAGTAGGTCCAGATCTTCAACATGTCGGCTTAGGACCAGACTTCCTCAACAGGACTCCCATAGCACAAGAAATAAAAGCAAGAATCAACAACTGGGATAGATTCAAACTAAAAAGCTTTCTCTCAGCAAAGGAAACTATCAGCAATGTGAAGAGAGAGCCTACAGAGTGGGAGAATATCTTTGCCACTCATACTTCAGATAGAGCACTAATTTCCAGAATATATAAAGAACTCAAAAAACTCTACACCAAGAATACAAATAACCCAATCAACAAATGGGCTAAGGAAATGAACAGACACTTCACAGAAGAAGATCTACAAGCAATCAACAGATATATGAAAAAATGTTCAACATCTCTAGTAATAAGAGAAATGCAAATCAAAACTACCCTAAGATTCCATCTCACCCCAATTAGAATGGCAATTATCAAGAACACAAGCAACAATAGGTGTTGGCAAGGATGTGGGGAAAAAGGTGCACTCATACATTGCTGGTGGGGTTGCAAATTAGTGCAGCCACTCTGGAAAGCAGTGTGAAGATTCCTCAGAAAGCTTGGAATGGAACCACCATTTGACCAGCTATCCCACTCTTTGGCCTATACCCAAAGGACTTAAAATCAGCATACTACAGAGATACAGCCACATCAATGTTCATAGGTGCTCAATTCACCATAGCCAGATTGTGGAACCAACCTAGATGTCCTTCAATTGATGAATGGATAAAGAAACTGTGATAATATTACTCCACCATAAAGAATGATAAAATTATGGCATTTGCAGGCAAATGGATGAAATTGGAGAATATCATGCTAAGTGAGATAAGCCAATCTCAAAAAACCAAAGGAAGAATGATCTCGCTGATAAGCGGATGATACACATAATGGGGGGTGGGAGGGGTTAGTGTTAGGGTTAGGGTTGGGGGGGGCAAGAATGGAAGAAGGAGGGACTGTGTAGAAGGAAAAGAGGGGTGGGAGGGGTGGGGGAAGGGAAAAATAACAGAATGAATCAAACAACATTACTCTATGTAAATTTATGATTACACAAATGGTATGCCTTTACTCCATGTACAAACAGAGAAACAACATGTATCCCATTTGTTTACAATTACATATATATTATATATACATAATATATATACATATATATGTATATATACTTATAAAAAATAAATAAACTATTTGGAAAGAAAAAAAAATAGGAGCAACCTTCATGCCATCTGCGGGGCAATGGCTAAATGCATACAAATACATCCACACTGAGCGATGTCACAGAACTACTGAAAATGGTGATTTTACACTTCCAGTAATCTGATGAAATTTCCAAAATGGCTGAAGAGAGAAAATAATGCGCCACACTCTGGAATTTCGTATTTGCACATATGTGTTGTTGCCTGCATCTGTGTGGATTCATAAGGACTTGGGAACAAAACATACCAACGTGTTTACAATCCAATTGTGTTACCTGGTTTAAAAATGTGTTTTCTTTTTCCTACCAAAGCAGACATTTCTTTTATAATTAGGAAAAGAGAGTTGGGCTGCTTTTTCGTTTTTTAAGATTAAAGTGGGAATTGGAGCTGATTCCGAGGAAAGGAAGGGTACCCCAGACACACCTGGTGCTGCTTTAGGGTGGGAAGAGTGGGCAGAAAGCACCAGCCGGGGCCCCTGGCACCGCGGCTCACCCGGCCTCCTCCCTGTGGCCAGGGCAGGTCTTCAGTGTCTCCTGCTGCAGGTGAAGCAGAGGTGCCAGGCGGGCCCTGGATCAGTCCTCTCCTTTGATGACCTGCAGCCAGGCACAGTCCCAGCCTGTGTGGCTGGCGGGGAAGTCGTGGCAGGCTTCCCACGCCTCTCACAGGCAGCCTCCTGGACGCTCCCCCCCCCCCCAACCACTCTTCCCTTCAACCAGCGGGAGGCCAACCACAGGAGGGCTACAGGCAGGGCATGGCCACAGGGAGGAGGGTCGGTCCCTGAGAGACAGCCTGCCAGAGAACCACCCACCAGACACTATGAGTGAGGACCAGTTGTCCCCGCAGGGAGGGCTGACCAGCTGGCCTATGGTCCAGGATAAGCAGCCAAATCCAAATCAGACTTCACTGAGGAATAAAATCTCAGCGAGGACTGCATGGAAATTCATCCTAAAGACTGTCTTGAAGCCCACCTGTCTTTCCAGTTTCATTTCCAACTTTCTGTGAGATTTGAGGACATTTCTCATTTTAGTTACAGTTTGCTGTACTTGGGAAAACGTGGGGATTTCTTTTAATGACTCGGGAATAGCTGTACTGCCAGGCAGCTTGGCGAGACCACACAGAGGGAACCCCAGGGAGCAGTGGCCACGCTCCCTGACCCCAAAGCCTGTACTTTCTACTGCTTGGGGTTTCCAAGGGGGCCTGAGAGCAATGCAGTCACCACAGCGCAGGCTGAGATCAGACCACAACCTCCCTGCCTCCCCGGGGCTTCACTTCCCTAAGCCTCTGTCAGTTCTCAGACTGAAGACCACGATTCCCACAGCGATGCGGTCATACATGCCTGTTTCAGCACTAAAGGTGTGTGTCTAGCCCCCATGCCTGCCTGAAATGAAGGTACTACCAAACCCTGTGTATACAGACACCGCTGGTAAAGTCTGATCCATAAATTAGGCACAGCAAGAGATCAACACCAATACAGGAAAATAGAACTATCTCAATGGTGTATGTAATGAGAGCTATTTAAACTTAGGAATTTCTTATTTCTGGAAAGTTCCCTGTAATCTTTGGACCCACCACGGGTGCTGAGACACCCTCTGCTTGGGCATCTTCCAAGTGGGGGAGGAGCGGTCAGACAGCCCTCCCCTCGCAGAGCTCAGGCTGGGCCTGTGTGGAGCCGCGGCGAGGCCCAGTACTCTGCTCAAAGGCCTGTGCTGCCCAAGAGGGGGCGAGCCCTCCATCCACATGGCTGCCCCGGAGCCTCACCTGCCTGGCTGCTCCGGGTACTTCTGCTTGGTGTAGGCCTCCAGGGTAGCATAGACCTTCTCCCGCAGGGTCTCCACCTCCGAGGGGTTAGACAGGCCTTTGGCATCTGCGGAAGACAGTGGCCTCAGGCTCATTAACCCCTGAGCGGGCGCCCTCCCCAGAGGTGTGCCCCTCACGCTGGTCACCTCCCTCAGAGTGGAGAGGACACCCGCAGGCTCCACCCTGAAGCACCTGACCCCAGGAGGGCAGCTTCATTTTTCTGGGTCATTCTAGAAATACCATCTTCACACATGTGTTGAGAGCCTCCTATGGCTGGGCATGGAGCCAGTGGGGAGCTGAGGTGCCAGGCAGGCCCGCCTCCTGCCTCGGGCATATCCCAGCAGCAGGTGGCCACACCATCCTCTCTGTGCCTGCAGCTTTTGGTGAAGTTCCTCCCCGGAACGTCGTCCCTGGGCCTCCGCACAGCACCCGTCCACCCGCCCACAGCCCTGTCCAGTCCTTTCCTCTCGCAGCCAGCCCAGGCCCCAGCCTGCTGCCATCTTGCCTGGCTCCCCAGCCAACCCTGCGCCCACAGCTTCAGGCCAGGTCCTGGCTCCTCCGTGAAGTGCTACTGCCACCTCCAATTTGAACGTTCAAAGACAAAATCCTGAGTCCCACCACCCTGGATCGGAACTCGCTTGCTCCGGAATGTCTCCAAGTCAGTAAATGAGAGCTCGGGTCTCCCAAATGTTCAGGCCTGCGTCACACGTGGCGCCTCTCTCGGGCATCCTGCTCCCTCGTGGCAGCCCCGGGGCACTGCCTGAAGGGACCCCATGGCAGGGCCACCTCCCCGCAGCCCGGCCTCCTCGACCTCCCAACATGCACGCCCCAGGCCACACGGGCTTTTCAGGGAGGCTGTGGGGCAAAGGCGTGGACGGTGCACTCATGCCTCCGATCCCTGGCCCTGCCTGGCTGGCTCTGCTGAGCTGCAGGACCAGAACCTCGGGAGTCGGGAGTGACTGAGGGACAGCCCCGTTCCTGGCGGTCACCTGGGTTGAACAGCACGATGGCACGCAGGCAGCCCAGCTCCGACTTGTCCATCTGCATGTCCTTCATCTTGGAAACCAGCTCAGTTAGGACTCTGCTTACGGGAAAGGCGGCTGACAAGAAGGCCGTGAGTGCCCGGCCCAGGACCGGCAGGGTGGAGCCTGCAGACCTCGGCCTCCACTCCCCCGGGCTTCGGGCGAGGCTCCGGGAACCGGGGTGCAGAGGTGAATACGAAGCAGAGCGCCTCGCAAGGAGCCCAGACGCAGAAGGCAAGCGGAACACTCAGCAAAGAGCTGCTGAGCAAAGCAACACACGCCGAGCCGGCCACAGGACGGGTCTGTGGGTGCAGCAGGCGGGCGAGGCCATCAAGGGTGCAGGGAGGGTGCAGGGAGGGTGCAGGGAGGGTGGGCCCGCCAAGCCCAGGGAGCCTGCTGCTCACCCAGAGGCACTGGCTTCCATAGGGAGCGTGCGGAGAGGACAGGAACTGGAGGCACCCTGGGTGCTCGCACATGGGCCCTAGATGGCCACGGATGGCGGGCGGAGGGGCTGTGCTCTGGCAGTGATGGGGACTCTCCCTGCCAGTTCTCCCCTCACCCTACTGCTGCCCTCGAGCACCTTCTAAGGCACCAGACCTCCGCCGGGTGCCACTGCCTGACGGGCGGTCTGCCCTTACCACAGGCCTCCCCCAGAGAGCCCACTGAGTCCGGCACACCCCAGCCAGGCTCACCCGGCCTCCTACAGGCGGCTCCAAGTCCCAGCTCAGCCTCCCCAGCCCCGCCTACCAGTGGATCCGGGGACCCATCTCTCCCCGGAGCCCAAAGGGCACGAAGGGGTCTCTACGGTGACTCAGCCTTCCTTTCAACCCTCTCACTCCCCAGCTGTACGTCTTCCAGTGCTTAATGTTCCTGCACAGCCATGAGCACTGGTGGGCTGCTCTCCTGCATCCCCACACTACCCACAGAAACACACGGGCGTGGTGTGTGCACACAGGTGCACAAGCGTGGGCAAACGCTCAGACCAAGCAGAAGGGAGGCACCTGTCAAAGATGGAGCCGACACCGGCACTGTGGGCGCTGCTGCGGTGGACGTGCAGACCTGTCGCCAGAAGGATGCCGTCCTGCACCGAGACCGAGCGGTGGGAGAAGGAGGCGATCAGCAGCTCGTTCCACCCTGTGGAGAGGAGGCCTTAGGGACCCACACAGCCCCTGCGCTGGGGACCCAGAGCCTATGTCATCGCCCCACATCAGGAAGCAGCTCTGGACAGAGGAGGGCGAGACCCAGCTCAAAGGCCACTGCTAGCCAGAGAGGACAGGAAGGGGCGGCCCAGGCCTTCCGACCCCAGGGCTCCTGGCCGTGCACCCGTGGCCTCTCCATGCGGCCCATGCGGCTTGAGGACAAGGACTGATTCAGGTGGACCTTTCCCAGGTACCGTGTCCACGGCCATGAGTAAGTGGAGGAACCCGCGTCTCTGCCCCAGGACCTGGTGACCCAGTCTCGCTGCTTGGGCCATTCCCAGCCACACCAGCAGGACGTGAGGCTCTGGGGCAATGCTCAGAGATGGCCCACCATCTACAGGATGAGTGAGTGGCCTGTCCCAACGCTCATCCCGCCTTCTCAACCCCCCCAATGGCTCCATGACAAAGAGGGGACCTGGCTGATGCCAACGGACTGCCCGGTGTCCCAGAAACAGCGAGAGAGCACAGCACAGAGTCTGAAGTCAGGGAACACTTGACGTCCACCTGGTATTGACTCAAGCACAGACCTGCGGCCTTCTGATCTCAGCTGTGAAATGAGAACATCTCCATTCACCAGCCCCATGACAGTAACAAGGCACCGCTGCAAATGGTCCTCAATACCAAGGACTAAGAGTCTTTAAAACTTAAGTGCAAATCGTAAGCCACGGCCCTGCTCGCGTGGGGGAGTCCCACTGTGCAGGGTTTCACTGGGGAAGGACTGTGTTCTGGGAAGACCGTCCAAGTTAAGACTCTACAAATAATGGGAGAAGGACAGACCCAGAGAGGGTGGCCTCGGCATCCACTTGCCACACAACTGGACGGGCGACAGCCTCATCGAGCCAGGGCGCTCCATCAGGGCCCCCGGTGTGGCAGGGAGCCTGGTGTGCCCACCTGCCCGGAGCAGGATGACCTGGTCCTCCAGGGTGAGGTCGGAGAAGTGGGGGATGCGCTTGGCCCACTCGACCAGCGTGAAGAGCTGCTTGTCGGCCGCGTGGCAGATGTTGGTCACCGGGTCGTTGGTCTAAGAAAGGAACGCAGCCCGTGAGGGGCAGGCCCTGGACTCACGACACCCTCCTCGCCCAGCCCACCCGAGAACCGGGAGACGCCCGGAGAGCCAGGGCCACCTACAGAGTTCTCCACGCTCATGTCCCCACAGGACTCGGTCTTGGGTTCCACAGCCAGCTCGGCTTCCAGGATCCTCTCCACCGGCATGTCCTCGTGGCCGCCGCTGGTGCACTCCGCCTCACTCTCCGCTCGCTCCCGGCTCCTCTGTCTCTCTTCCTGTACGGCTGGTAAATGGCAGGACACAGGGAGGTCACCGTGAGGCCCAGGCACGTGCAGGAGCGCAGACCTGTGTGAGCCTCAGCTTCCTGCCGGGTGGTCCCGGCGCAGAGCCAGGGCTGTTGTTGCCTTGGCGGAGGAGCGTGGGAGGTGCCTGCACAGAACTGGGGTGCCCCCTTCCCTCCAGCGCACCGCAGTCCACACTGTCTGCAGGTCAGGCTTGACAGCTGCAGTCCCACCCTCTCTTGGAGGGAGCGGCGGCCCCGAGTCCACTGCAGCCTCCCACGCTCTCCTTAGCCTCCCACCCTGGTGAGCACACCTCTGGGCCCCCGGCAGGCCCGGGCATCACCCTGGCATCCATGTTCTGCCAGGCCTGCCGCTCAGGCAGCGTGAGCAGAGCACCACCTGACCCCACTTGTCGGGCAAGGTGTTCAGGCAGCCACGTCAGTGAGTGACCGGCTGGGAGGAGTCACCCAGATGACGTTCCGGAACCAGTGCTGCCTCAGGGCTGGGAGGCCTCTCCTGGGGCTCCATCCAGGTTCCCTCCCACCCAGGCAGACCCCAAGGCTGCCCTCCTCAGCAGGAGGATGGTCGCCGTCAGCTGCTCCGGGGCCTGGACACCGCGCTGTCGTACTCAGTGTTTAAACAGTGCTCACAGCCCAGGGCCGGGCAGAGCCCCTGTAGTGGCGGCTGGCCTCAGACCCCATGACTGTCCCGGCCCAGCAGCCTCTGCCCTTCCTTCACAGTCCACTTCAAAAGCACCCCCTGCTCTCTGAGAGGTGGCAAGCAGGCTGGACTGGCACGGGGGCTGACTCTGACCTTGTCCTGCCAGTGAAATGGCTGGTCTCAAGGTTAGCCAGACAGGGCATGCCTGGAAGTCACCCCTGTACACCAAAGCCCAGCAGACTCGCCCAGAGGCCTCAGGGACCGTGGCGTCTCTGACAGGGAGCAAGGCCGAGGCCGAGGCCGAGGGCGGGAGCAGGAGCCTGTGCCTGGGAGCACAGGGCTCCCTCACCAGGCAGGTCTGCCACTTGCTGCTGTGGCTGGCACACTCCCTAGCCCGCTAAGCCTTGGTTTCCCTATCTGCAAAGTGAGGACCGTAGTGGCTACTGCAGTGACCTGTGACAACTCCCAAGGTAGCTGTGGGGGCCAGAGAGCCTCTACTTCCTCAGCCCAGGTCTCTCGGCCCCTTGGGCTGGCCTCTGGTCCTCTCCTCCTCCTCCCTGTCCTCCTTTTGGTCCCCTCCCGGCGTCATCCAGGACTCCGGTGGGAGTCACAGTGCACATTTTCTCAGGTGGATTCGCTGGCTGAGCCTGAATCCTTCCTGAGTTGGTTTTTCCGGGTCGTCCGCAGCCTGTCTGTCTGACGATCAGAGGCGAGGAAGCAAGCTAAGCAGGCTCCTCTGTGGACCCCAGTCAGTCCACTCGCGCGACACCGAGGAAGATGACCTCAGGCTTCACCGGAAACCACTGGCTTCGGGAACTCGGGCTTCGCTGCTGCCCTGAGCTGAGCCACTGCCCACAGCTCCTTGGGGAGGCTCACTCAGAGCCGCGGCTGCTCCAGCAGGGCAGGGCCGGAGAGCCACCTGGAGTGGACCAGACCTCGCCCTCCCGCAGGGTCCACCACAGGTCCAGCCCGAGCTTTCTGTGAGCTACGGTGTCCTGAGAGCCAGAAGTCATGGGGCTCTTTCTCTGGGTCAGAACTTGGCTCTGCACTTTGTGCAGATGGCATTTCACTTCACCCTCTCAATGACCCTGTGGGGTCGGGAACTGCGGAGAAGCTGGAGGTCGAGCTAGGGAGTGGTAGACCAGCACCAGCAGGCTGGCTGTGCCCAAACCTGTCCCTGAACAGCTCTGCCTCCGGGCACTGGCTGGTCGTGTTCATAGGCCAGGGGTCCAAGCCTGCCACTGCTGCCACAGATGGCCCGAAAGACAGCCCTCCCTCTAGTTGTGAGCCCACCATGTGGCCAGTCCTGAAAATAGCTTCTCCAGCACTCCCAAGGAGCACTGGGCATCAGAGACTCCCATTCCTGTACCTGTGCTGCCCTTTGCTCGCTGTGTGAGCGTGGGCAGACCCCTAGCTTCCTGAGCCTCTGTTTCTTCTTTCAGGAAGTGGATGTAGTATGGCACGCTTCCACAGTTGTGGTGGGAAAGCTACAAGCTATCAATTTTATCCTGTGAGAAGAAGCGGGCTCCCCCGGCAGCCGGGCCACAGAACTTGCTCCAGTCTGTAAGGTGGGACCCGGCTGCCACAGCGTGGCGGAGCATGAAGGAAGCACTCCACACCCAGTGGATGAGCTCCACTTTCAGGAGTGCCTGCAACCTGAGGCTTCTCACTTCACCGTCCAGTAATTCACGACATGACTCTAACATGCCAGTCACTGGTGATACACCAGCGACAACACAAACAAGGGAGCCCCTGCCACACACAGCCAGACCCTGGGCAAGGTGAGCTCATGTGTTGGGAGGTGACAGATGCTGCAGAAGGAGACGTGTCGTGCTGATGGAGTTGAGAGGCAGCCAGGCAGGGAGAGCAGCCAGTGCAAAGGGCCTGTGGTGGGAGCAGCCCTGATAATGCCAGGCCTGAAACAGATGCCTGGCCTTGACATTTCACAAGGAGGTGGCGTTCTATGTCAGTGGGAAGGGAAGCTTTGGGGGACTCAAGTCCATTGCTCAAAGCTCCTGCTGGCTGCTCTACGAAGATTCAGGAAGCCAAAGATGGAAACAGGGAGAGACATGAGGATGCCACTCGTGTGCTAAG
Organism: Sciurus vulgaris; assembly: GCF_902686455.1. NCBI lineage: Eukaryota > Metazoa > Chordata > Mammalia > Rodentia > Sciuridae > Sciurus > Sciurus vulgaris. The sequence goes on along the minus strand of NC_136473.1, from coordinate 113,138,712 downwards.
AAAGATGCAGCTGGTGGTAGTGACAGCGGTGACGGTGCCAGGGACGCTTCTGCAGGGCTCTGAGGGAGAGACGAGGCTTGCTCACCAGTGGACGGGGTGGGAGGATGAGGCGGAGTCTAGGTGGCACCTCTGGGGCAGGGACATGCTGGACAGCCAGGCAGCAGTGGCCAGGACCTCAGCTCTGGGTCTGCCACTCCCGAGGCCCTGCCAGCCATCAGAGCCAGGGCTGCGCCGAGCTCCTCCTCCTGCCAGCACAGGCTGTGTGAGCCAAGCCCAGCGCCCACTCAGCTCCTGCCACGGGACTCAGAAAACCCTTCACCCTCTCTGGACCTGTGTCCTCGACTGAAATGGCTCCTGGGGACAGGTGACCCTGAAGGCCACCCTCTGTGCACATCCCCTTGTGGCCACATTCCCTCTTCTCAGGCTCAAAGGACCTCGCCCTTCATTGTCCTTCCCGCAGACACCCAGCTTCCCACAGAGCGAGCTCAGGGGCTGCTGGGCAGGCGGGCCTCCCTGAGCAGAGGGGACGGGGCCCTCCCGACCCACTGAGATGCCCCTCCTAGGCCAGGGCTGCTCACTCCCCTTATGTTCATTGTGCTGCTCAGCGGAACGACTTCCCAATCTTTCAAGGGAAGAAAATCCCATCTGGATGTGTTTATTCTTCCACCAGAGCAGCCCATTTAGCTGCTCTGTAATTTAAAGATGTGATCTTTCAATGCACATTGACAGCCCTAGAGGCTACATCTGTCACCCTGACAATGCTAGCGTCCAAGACAGACCTCCAACACCAAGGGTCCGCAGCAGACCAGGTCAAGAATATGTGCAGCATTCCTCAGAGGGAGACCCAGGACCAGAAAGGAGAAGACACCTCCAACAGAAAGGTCAGCGTGACCTGCATGGGACAGCAGAGCACAGAACCAGAACCACAGCTCCTCAGCTCTGAGATCCCCCATCCAAGGTCAGAGCACAGGACCAGGACACCTCAGCTCTGAGAACCTCCATCCAAGGTCAGAGCACAGGACCAGGACTCCTCAGCTCTGAGAACCTCCATCAGAATGCCGGGGCACAGGACCAGGACACCTCAGCTGTGAGATCCTCCATCCAAGGTCAGAGCACAGGGCCAGGACACCTCAGCTGTGAGAACCTCCAACCAAGGTCAGGGCACAGGGCCAGGACACCTCAGCTCTGAGATCCTCCATCCAAGGTCAGAGCACAGGGCCAGGACACCTCAGCTCTGAGAATCTCCATCCAAGGTCAGGGCACAGGACCAGGACTCCTCAGCTCTGAGAACCTCCATCAGAAGGTCAGAGCACAGGACCAGGACACCTCAGCTGTGAGATCCTCCATCAGAATGTCAGAGCACAGGCCCAGGACACCTCAGCTCTGAGAATCTCCATCTAAGTTCAGAGCACAGGCCCAGGACACCTCAGCTCTGAGAACCTCCATCAGAATGCCGGGGCACAGGACCAGGACACCTCAGTTGTGAGAACCTCCAACCAAGGTCAGGGCACAGGACCAGGACACCTCAGCTCTGAGAACCTCCATCTAAGTTCAGAGCACAGGACCAGGACATCTCAGCTCTGAGAACCTCCATCTAAGTTCAGAGCACAGGACCAGGACACCTCAGCTCTGAGGACCTCCATCCAAGGTCAGGGCACAGGGCTAGGACTTCTCAGCTCTGAGAACCTCCATCAGAATGTCAGAGCACAGGACCAGGACACCTCAGCTCTGAGAATCTCCATCTAAGTTCAGAGCACAGGACCAGGACACCTTAGCTCTGAGAATCTCCATCCAAGATCAGAGCACAGGACCAGGACATCTCAGCTCTGAGAACCTCCATCTAAGTTCAGAGCACAGGACCAGGACATCTCAGCTCTGATAATCTCCATCTAAGGTCAGAGCACAGGACCAGGACTCCTCAGCTCTGCGATCCTCCATCCAAGGTCAGAGCACAGGCCCAGGACATCTCAGCTCTGAGAACCTCCATCTAAGTTCAGAGCACAGGACCAGGACACCTCAGTCTGAGAATCTCCATCCAAGATCAGAGCACAGGACCTGGACACCTCAGCCTGAGACCTACTGCTTAGGTACAGCGAGGAAAATGGAGAGGGCCACTCTCTGTGCTCCAGGGAGGATGGGTAAGTGTAGAGGAGAAAGATCCTCCTGTCTCTACTCTGGGAATGCATTTTTCGAGAAACTGTAGCACCCAAGGCCACCTGAACCCCAAGCCGCCTCCCAGCTGCTCCCGCCCAGTGTCCAGGATGTCCGCTCCCCTGAGGGAGGGGTGCCTCACCCTCCCGCTTCATGCCCATGACCAGGCACTTCTGGTAGCGGCAGTACTGGCAGCGGTTGCGCTGGCGCTTGTCGATGAGGCAGTCCTTGTTGTCCCGGCAGGTGTAGACGAGGTCCTTCCTGATGGTCCTCTTGAAGAAGCCCTTGCAACCCTCACAGCTGTACACCCCGTAGTGCTTTCCTGCCATGAGAAAGAGACACTCAGCAGATGCCCTCGGCTCCCCAGGAACAGCAGATCGCATGGGCTCCGGCACAGAGAGCAACCACCAGCCAAGCAGCCACCAGTGTGCAGGAACCTAGCTGAGACAGGGTGACGACGCCCTTCCCCCATGGCCCTCTGCTGCCCAACGCCAGAGGCACGATCAGAAAACACGTGACCCAGGACTTCACTTACATTTATTTCATAAAAACAACCCTTGGATTTGGTTAAGCCAATGTCCTAACTCAGTTGAGGCTCTTAGTGTACATGACAAATAAAAAGATGTCTACCTGTCCGTATGCCCAGCAGGGAAAGGACCTCAGCCTAGCACTTCTCCAAATGAGGCTCAGGCCAGGGAGCCCACTTAGAATTCGCACCCTTTGCCACAAACCATGAGTGGAACCCTGTGTCATGAATCTCCGAGTGTGCTGCCTGCTGGATCAAGCTGGCTGTGATCTTTGTAGCACAGCAGGACACTCCACCTTGAGGTGCGACCCGAAGATCTGACAAAGGAGATTTTGCTTATCTAGAACAACCTACCACACGCTCCATTGCCTTTATGACCCAGTTGCCACCAGCAGGAATGGCTCACAGGTCAGGTGAGACACCAGGCCACCCCACACAGGCGTCACGGAGCTACCACAACGTCCTGCCAAGTGCTGTACACCGGGCAGCTCTGTCCCACTGCATGACACTGTGATTCGAAACACAGGAGGAAGCTGGCCACTCGAACACCCAGCTCTGACTGCTGAATGTGCAGCCAGGTGCCAGTTGGCTGCAGGCTGTGTGACTCCAGGTACGTGAATTAGGCTGATGTTGAAATGAGTCCGGAGTCCCTGAGAGCGAGCAGATGGGAGCCTCTGCCCACTGGCCCGGCCTCAAAGGAGCGCCCGGTCGACAGGCAGCAGGACACAGCGGCTGACCAGATGGACTCCCTGAACGCACAGCAATGACCAACGCAGGGCGTCCTCTTGGGCTCAAAGCCCCTGGTGCTCTCAGCTCTGAAATACGTCTTTGAGAAGCCCGGGGCCAGTTCGTCCACCGTACGGCAGCCCCTCTGTGCTTCCCAACATGGGGGTGAACCTCCAGACACGTAACTGAAGTGACCCTCACCAAGCACATGCCTGTGGGGCTGCGGCCCTACGTGACCATGGCAGTGGCCAAAAGGTTGCAGCACGCGGGACTCTGAACAGAGCTGCGCTCTGCAGGAGCGGGGTGGGAAGCAAGGAGGAAGTATCCACCAGGCATCAGGGCGGCAGTAGCAAAGGCCGGCGCCACCCCGCCCTCGCATTCCGCAAGACGCCACCACGGATTCCATGTGCTCAAAAAATAACTTGGGCAAAAGTGGAAGAGGATCAAAGAAGGTAATTCAGTAGAACACATTTGTTTATGCCTGGATGACATAAAAGGAAATATGCTCAAGTAGGGTTTCTCTTTCTTGGGAACTTTATGGGTGATTTTTTTACTTTTCCTTTGTTCTTTTCCAATTCTTCCAGGTTTTGACAATTGGGATATTCCTTTTATAATTATTTATTGGGGACATTTTATAATTATAAAAATGATTTTTAGAAGTCAAGGAAAATCTAGCTGAGCTGACGATTGTACCTAGTCCCGGGAGAGAAGAGCCAGACCTGAGGTCCACCAGGACTGCAGCCTATGAACCCAGGGCAGAACTGCAGGACCCAAGGGCATTTCCCGTTCCTGGGTGCAAAGAGTCCAGGGCGCAGGGCGGCCTCAGGACCCTGCCCCACAGGCTCTGCTTCTGCACGTACCTGAGGACCTGTCCCCACAGATGGCACAGATGTGTTTGACCAGAGACCCGGGGCTGGCAGATGGGTAGCTCATGTTTCCAAGCCCAGGAAGCCCTGGTAAAGGCTTGATGTCCTCTGAGCTGCTAACGCTGTTGACCACGTTGAGCTGGAAGGAAAACACAGGAGAGGGCTCGGCCGGGGGAGCAGTGCCCGAGGCCTGCGCAGGGAGCGTGGCTCCAGAAGACGCCACTCAGTCAGTAGCAGTTTCCAAGCACAGAGGGGCTGAGCTGCCTGTGCCCCGTGAGCCTGCGGCAGCAAACCGTGCAGAGAGGAAGGTCGTTTCCAGGGCTGCCCTGGCCCTCAGGCTGCGAGGCGCTCTGTTAGCTGCTCTGCTTTTCTCCAGCCTCCTCAGGTCCTGCTTGAGCTAGAAACCCCTGCTTGCTGTCCAACAGGGCCAGCCCCTGTGCCCAGCTCCTGGACACAGAGGCAGACACAGATGCACACCCTGGTGGAGCTCCCCATGAAGTGGAAGAGAAGCACAGTGGACAGCCCCACGAGCCCACTGAAGATGCTACCAACCACCCAATGATCGCAGAAGGACCAAATCTTGTAGAAGGCCCCAGAATGGGTTTTTGAACTTGTCTATAACTAACAAATGGTCTTCCCATGAAAGCAGAAATCCTGCAGACGGTGTCTGCTTCGTCTCTCCAGTGCCCCATGTGGGGCCCGGCAGTGGCAGGGAGCTGGCAGCCCTACATGGCCAATTGGGTAGAGCTGGCCTGCCTGCCCCCTAGCTGCCGCCCACCCACAGCACCCGGGGCTCTTGGGCAACTGAGAAGCTGCTGCTCAGCGCTTTGCATCTACCAGAGAAAACAAGTCAATAGCTACGAGGCCGTTGTCGAGCCCAAGTTCTTCTGGGTTCCTGTGGGCACAGTTCCACCAGGCCAGGCACTGGGAAGGAGGCACAAACCCAGGTCTGTCTCCTGCTCCTCAGAAACAGTTCACCGAGGTCGGCACACACAAGCACCAGAGCACCACAAGCAGGCTTAATAAAGGGAGAGCAGGGTCCGTGTGTCCCTAGATACCCGTGGCCGCCAGGCAGGCTTGAAGGGAGGACCCAGGTGTCCCCCAGCCCCTCTGGGATCAAGTCCTGTCTCCTCACCAGGGCAGTCTCAACTCCCACGCTGAGCCGGGTGGGCTCTCCACCTCTGCTCAAGGACAGGAGGGATGAGCAACTGAACACAAACACCGAAAACCTGAGTCTGGTTTCTGCCAATTCAGCTTTTCAGCTCACAAAGTAGATATTCACTACGCCTGGGGTGCACAGAGGGTTAGGTCTTGGCCAGGTCTGAGGGGTGCAGAAAGAAAAGACACAGCCTCTGTGCTTCACTTTGAAACCAAAGTCGCCCTCAATCTTAAAATCTGACTGTATAACAGCTAAAACGTGTGGTGGGAGGTCCCCTCCCTGTATGACACAGGCCAAGACTGGACCCCGCAGCACAGGGGTTCCCAGCCCAGTGAGGAAAACGGCTACCAGGTGCACCTAGAGATCCTGGCACTGGCCTTGCCCTTGGTCCCCCAGCACCCATGCACAGCCTGGTAAGAGCCACTGGGCAGAGTGACTCCGGTCTGCATCCTGCCTCAGCTTTGCCTGAGTTCCACGAGAAAGTGAGAATTAGTGCTTGCATCTCCCAGAGGATGGAAGCTTTAGGTCTGCTGATACCACGGGAGTCTTCTAGCTGACCAGGGCTCTGCCTCAAATGCTCAGATGGGCAGAGAGGCCATGGGAATAGGAGGAGGCCACCATGGCCTCAGAGGATCTGGCCATCCCCCTCACATCTCCAGCAGGACCAGCCCGGGGCTGCCTGCCCACATGGTCGCGGGATCGTGACCGCGTTGTTCCCTCTGAGGAAGACTTGCTCCGTGCTCAGTGACCGTTCTACTCCTCAGAGCGACCCGAAAGTCCTCCTATTTCCCACGTGAGGACCCTGAGCTGAAAGGTGGCTCGTCGATTTGTTCATTCAGAAATGACATGAAGATGCAGAGGAGGGAGATGCTGCCCTGCCCCCAGGAACCGGCCACCAAGATGGAGTCAGTGGGTAGCAGGAGGAGAGTGCGTCCTGCCGGTCAGGGAAGGCGTGCTGGAGGAGGGACTTTAGAACTGGCCCCCAAAAGTGGGCGGGACTTGCGTGGACCAATGTAGACAAGGGTTTCCCGGGCAGGGCTGGAGGGAGCCCAGGTGTCTGGAGCCGGGGCAGCAGATGAGGCTGAGGTGGGCTGGGACAGAGCCTAAGCCTTGATGGACAGCGAGGAGGGCGAGGTGGTTCAGGAGGCAACGAGCAGCCACTGGAGCCTCGAGCGGAGGAATCATGCCCTTGACATTCCTCCTCGGTGAAAGCCAGAAGAAGCGCAAGAAGATGGGAGCTGCCTGAGGCTACTGCACCTGCCCCTACTATGTGATCTTGACTAGGTGCCTTCACTTACCAGACTCCATTTCCCCATCCCTAGAGTAGATCAGTGGTGTCCAAATTGAGAGAGAGAGAAAGAGAGAGCCAGGAAGTGGGGAGGCTGAGATCACGTCACATCTCCCAGGCCTTGCTTGACTGAATCTGATTTTATTTGACATGTAATGGGCTTTCAAATATGCTTTCACATGAAGAAAAGACTTTGTGGCTTAATTTTTTTAATCATCAGATTAGATGAAACTTAAGATCTATTCCAGTTCTATTATTGGTGATTTTTTAATCTAAGTATTTACTATAAAAATATAAACAGATTTGAGAGGATAATAACTCAGTTATCAATGAATACCTAAGCGGTAATTAGTAGGGACAGAACCAGGTCAGGCAGCAGGGTCAGGTGGGAGGATTCTGAAGACTTAACGGACCTCTCCAGATTCTCTGTCTCTCTCATATACACACACACGCGCGCGCACACACACACACACACACACACACACACAACTGCAGCCCAGACCACTTTATCTGAAAAGTGCATAAGTACGTTCCCAGTTACACACTTGGTGTCTCTGGAAATCACTCCGTCCACTTAGATGCTCCCAGGGCAGGAAGTGACCCTTACATCGTCTGTGCATCTCCAGTGTCCCGTGTGTGGGAAGGAGCCTCTCTAGAACCTTCTGGCAGCACACAACACCTGGGTCAGCCAGGTATAGGAATCATAATAACGTCGCCACATGCCTACCACAGGGCACTGTGCACGGCGCTTTCTCAAATCCACATCCCCTTTGACATAGAAGTCCCTGCTGGGTGACCAGGGCAAGTGTGTGCAACCTCAGCAGAGAAAAGGAAAGCAATCAGAAAGCCAGCTGAATGGTCTGCAAAAGGTCACACGGTCCCTGTGTCCATACTGGTCAGTTCTCCCCACTCCTCAAGATCAACACCCAGTGAGGGCAGACAGCAGCTCACACGGCAGAGGTGGGGAGACCTGCAGCGGCCCCAGCCCAGGCTCCCCCTCTCCACACCCAGCACGCTTACCGGTCACAGGAGCACACTTGTTCACGAGTCCCGCTCGGGCCAGTCCTGGGCTGGGGTGTGGGGAATATAGAACAACCTGCCTGAGTGTTCGGAGTCCACGTCCCACATTAACACGGAGGCCTTCTGTCCCCAGGAATTGGGTGAATTGGGCAAAGTTCTGCTGCCGTGTGGTTCCGGAGCCCCAGCCCAGAAGGCTGGTGTCAGGTCACTGAGCTCTGCCAGCACTTGGCAAGCTTAATATAGCTCCCAAAGGCCAAACTTGGCCTGGCCTCTGCACACAGCCCAGTTGGCCAGGACCAAGCTCCCAGCTGACCTCTCATCTCGCCCGCTGTGCCGACAGAGGGCCGGCACAGCCCTGCCACTCCTGCATGAGATGAGTACTCTGGTCAGGACTGGTTCAGCTGAGCATGGTTGCTAAAAGCAGCCTCGGAGGGTCAGTGGCTGGGCTGGGCCTGCCCCAGGGGCCTCCATGCCTGCTCAGTTCCCCACTCTGCTTCTTGGGATGGCAGGATTGTCATGGGAAATGACTGCACTCATTCCTCGAGTCACAGCTTAACTGCCATAAGACAAGACTCTGGCACCTCACTCGTGTGTGTCCCCAGATCCAGGGGACATCGAGCAGCACCTATGCATGGTAGGTTTCAATGAAGTTGGCACTCCTACCCCAGATCTGCAGTGTGTCTGACTGTTTCTGGCTGCTAGGAGCCGTTCACAGGAAGGAAAGCAAAGATGTCTGGCACGTTCCAAAGGGCAGGCCCCCACGCTCTGCAGATTCACTGGGTTGGGGTGGCATGAACACAGGCTCGGCCCACCACTACCCAGGACCCATGCCCCGAGCAGTCTTACACTCCCACTAGGGCAAAGGCAGACAAGGTCAGGCAAGCGACAGGCCCCTCTCTGTTCCTTGCTCTATGATAGTACATCCAACATGGCATCCGCTGCGTGAGAGTCCTCGGGCTATGATAAGGGATTGTCTCCTGTGGTTCTGGAGGCTGCTGCCTCTCAAGATCTGTGGAGAGTTGGCAAGCTGGGGTCCTGGGAACCCAGTGTGCTCTGAGGGCTGCAGGCTCATGACCCAGGAAGAGCCCGGGTTTCACTTCAAGTCTAGATCCCGAGGCTGTGGACTGCCAGGCTGGAGAGCTCTTTCTTACTTAGGGAGGACCAGCCTGTTGCTCTGTTCAGACCTCCAGGGGACCGCAGGGGCCCACCCACACCAGGGAGACAATCGGCTCTGCTCAGACTACCTGCAGTCCAGAAACCCTTAGAACAATGCTTACACAACTATCTGTTTCCCTGTGGCCTGGAAACTCAACCATTATGGCCAGCTACCCCAGGTGTGCTGGCAGTGGGGCAGCAGTGCTGGCTGTTACCCAGGAGGAGGCCCAGGCAGGTATGGCGGGGACTGTATTGCTCGCTTGTCTCTCCTCCCAGGGCTTCCTGTCCTCACGCTGTGACTAGCGCAGACAGCCTGTTCCCTGTCCTGTCAATGCTGGAACCAGCCACACAGTTTTCTTTACTTTTTCTTTTTTTTAATATTTTGTTTTTAATTGTTGGTGGATGCAAGGCCTTATTTTATTTATTTATTTCTATGTGGTGCTGAGGATGGAACCCAGGGCCTCACACGTGCCAGGCAAGCACTCTAGGGCTGAGCCAGCCAGCGGCCACCGTGTTCCTCAGCCATGCTGTGTGCGGGGGCTTCCTTGTGCCTGCTGGATTTGGATTGGCCCTTGCACTCCGAGCGGTACTGTGGGACGCACACCCAGCTGCTGCTCCCCTCGGGGTGACCCCGGAGCAGAGCCCAGCAGGCCCTCCAGGGAGGCCAGGCTCGGAGCTGTCTGTCCGCAGCACTGTTGCCGCAGCAGCCAGGCACCCAGCACCAGTGGGGAGCTCCCCTGCTGGCCACCGCTCCGGGGCCCAGGAGCCATCCACTCCCGGACTGCGGACCCGAAGGCGCGGCCAGCGCCCTGCGGGGGGCGGTCATCTCCCACGAGCATGCGCGGGGCTGCAGCTCTGCTCCGGAGTGCCGGGTATGAGGCCGGCAGAGGTGCTGCCCAGCTGGCGGGAAAGTGCCTACCTGAGAGCTGGGCGGGGCGACCAGATTGATTCCCGGAGGGGCCGCCAGCGCTCCAGAGGGGGGACCCATGGCGGCAGTGATGACGCGGTACGGGGAGCCCAGGGCAGCGAGCGGGGTCCCCACCGCACTCAGCGTCCGTGGGGCACTCACGGGGGTGTCCGTGTAGCTGGGGTGGCTGTCCATGGGCTTCCCTGTGGACAAGGCTGCCGAGGGGCTCGTGGAGGTGGAGCCGGCGTGGCCAGGGCAGCCTGTGAGGAGAGAGCACAGGTGAAGGGGGTGGGGTCAGGCGGCGGTCGGCCACCAGCCTGCTCGGCTCCACGTACCCGCCCCTCTCGGCCACACCTGCACATCCGTGGCCCGGTGGTCACCCCTGCCCAAGAGGTGGTGAAGACAAGCCAGGATGGAGGGAGCGGGCCTGCCCCAGGAGGGTCACTCCCAACGTCCCAGGGCTTGGGGCCCTGCTTGGAGTCCACAGGCCTGGGCAACGGAGGCCCAGGATCAGGGAGGCCCACCCCCAAGTGGGGGTGGGGAGGGCAGGTCCCAGGCTGCTCCAGACGTCCACTGCACTGAGAACGGGCAGGGGGACTCGTGCACTCAGGTGTGCCCACCTCTCACTGGTAAGCAGGCGCTTGGGATATGGCCCTGGAGGGAGCACAGCCCCGCCACCAGGGTCCACGGAGCCCACGGGGCCTGGGGGCCTGTCCAGCTCTACAGCACAGGGCTAACTAACCCCTAGGGAGGAAGACCTGGAGTGGGTGGTCCCGGCCATGCGGCCACAGAGGCACCACAAGTGCCTGAGGATGGGGCGTGGGCACGACAGCAGCTCGGCCAGTGAGCACCCAGCACACTCCCTGCTTGGCTGAGTGCACGCCCTCCTGCAGACAGTAGCCAACTCAGGAGGAAGGAGAGGGCATCTTGGGAGCCCAGCACCGACATTCCCTACAGGAGAAGCTGTGGACCTGGGGATCCAGTGAGCAGAGCCTAGACAACACAGGGGGGCCCTCCCTGCTCTGGATCCTGGACAGCCACAAAGCACCCACATGCGAAGTGAAGAGCTGCCCTCAGCTCCACAGCAGCACACTGTCCCCAGTGTCCCAGAGGAAGCAAGGGGATGGGTGGTGGGTAGTGCCCAGCAGGGTGGCCCCTGTGGAAGCTGCCACGTCCTAGGAGCTCACTGTTATTCTGACTGCATGCCAAGCAGATGCAGTCCAACCACGAGGCTCATGCTCATGAACAGATCCTGGAGAGTGCCATTAGCTGCAGGCACCGTCCGAAGCTTTAGGAGACAGCAGCGAGTGGGACACACAGAGGGACTTTCTGCCTTTAGATTCCAGGGAGAGCAGGGAGTGTCCCAATTGAAGTGTCCTCTGCTTATGGAAAGGTCACACTTGCATCCCCGGAAACTACAGCCTGCTTGTCATTCCGCCCGCACAGCGTCAATCCATCAGGACAGCTGCCTCATAAACCAGAATCCCCAGACCATGTCAAGGATGAAACTGGAGCTGTGGCTCCCCAGGCAAGTGGCCTGGGGGGTATCAACAGGTCAGGTGAGTGTTGCTGCCCTCAGTGGCCCCAGGCAATCTCCACACAAGAACTCTATCCCAACAAGCCTGCAGGGTTGTCTCAGCCTTTGACAGAGGAGAAAACTTCAGCTCCTCCTCACCCCAAGGCCGTCCCCAGTTCCAGGACAACTTCCCCCACCACCATGGTTTGGAGAGCTCTGTTCATCCTTCAAGGGTACACTTACATGTCCCTCCTCCATGAGTCCTTCCCTGGCATCTCTGGTCTGGTTTGATACCCTTACTATTACTGGCGTCTTAGCACTTATCATACTATATTTTCATATTTGCTTATTTTCCTGTCTTTTCCACTAAACAAAAGGAAAAACTATGTTTGTTTGTGTTCCTTAGTACAATGCCTGGCACTGCCTGAGGGCTGAACGGCAGAGCCCAGTCCCAGACTGTCACCCTGAAGCCCACACGCTGTCCTGTGTCTGCCGTCAAGGACAGCAAGATGATGTGGAGAACCATCTGCATGACAGAGCTGTAAGATGACTCAATTATTGAGTGATCTGAAGCTGAAAGTTCACCTGAAGGAGAAAGGAGAGGGCGGCTTCCAAACACTCAAGCCAGGAAATTTCCAGACAGCCGCAGGTTGCAAAGAATAATTGTAAACTCTTCGGAGGCTCCAGAAGGCTGCTGGCCAGCATATACCTGAGTCTGCGATGAAGACAGTGTGGCAGGCAAGTTACAAGCCAGCCTGACTTGATGGTCCCAGGCAGCAGCTGTCCTTCCCCACAGCCTGAAGAGAAGCCGCCTTCCAGCAGTGCTTTCCTGACCCGCGTCCACGGCCCCTGCTGCTATTGTCACTCTGCTTTCAGTGGGCATCAGGAGGCTGTACCTTTCATTTCTGCACCCCCAGGGTCAGTCCGGGACGGCATCAGGCCTAGGGCACAGAGACCCGCAGTAGTGAGGGCGCTTCATGCAACGGCCCAGCCGCGCCGCCCCACCCTGACGAGGGACATGGGCAGTGTGTGGCCCAACCTAAAGCACATGGCGAGCACCGGGGTTCTCTGAAGGGGAGGGTCCTTCTGTTTATAGCCAAGGACTGGCCTTCCTGAAGGTCGCTGTTTAACAGACAAATGAACTAAACAGACACTTCCTAAAGAAGAAACACAAATGGCCAACAGGTAGGTGACGGCTGTTCAACATCAGCGTCACCAGCAATCCGGGAAACGCAAATCGAACCTACCCCAAGATCCGCCTCACACCGGGCACAGTGGTCCTGAACACAAACAGTGATAAATGCTGCAAGGGTGTGGTGGAAGCGAACGATTTTACCCTGTTGGTGGGACTGTAAGGTAGTCCGACCACTGTGGAAGTCAGTGTGGAGGCTCCTCCAAAGCCTGGCCTGGAGCCACCTGTGACCCGGCTCTACCGTTCCTCAGCGTTCACCCTGAAGAACCAAAGCCTCATACCCCAGGGACACGTGCACACCACGCTCACAGCAGCGCGATTCACAGGTGTCCATTGACAGGTGGACCGATAAAGAAAATGTAGCAGGTATGCACAATGCAGTTCATTCAGCCATAAAGAAGAATGAAATGATGTCATTGGCAGGAAGACGGATGGAACTAGAGATCATCGCGCTAAGTGAAATAAGCCAGATTCAGGCCCGGGGTCCTATGTTTTCCCTCACGTGTGGAAGCTAGAGAGGAAAAAGGAGAAGAAAGGCGAGGCAGATCTCATGGAAATCACAGGGGGGACAGAAGAGGAAGGGACGGGGGCGGGACGAGGGGAAGCAGAGGAGAAGGGCTGAGGAGTCTCGGCCAAATTACATTGTTACACGGTGTGCTTGCACAAATGGTAACAACGAATCCCACCATCATGTACGACTACAATGGGCCAATAGAATGTGAGACTTAAAAAGATAGCTGTTTAAGCTTTTAAAAAATAATAAATTGATTTCAGGAAAAGTCCAAGTGTATAAAATACTCTGCATAAAATATCATGAATATCAGAATGCAAATTAATAATGTTTTAGAAACATTGCTGCACGGAAGTACACAGTTAGGGTCTTTGAAAAATTCACAAGTCATTTTAAAAATAAAATCATCAAAGTGACTTGAAATTCATAGTACATGGTTGTTATTGTTATTAATAAAAATTAGGGTGACTTGACCACTCAGTGCAGTGGTGAGAATAGTAAATTGTGAGAAGATGAAATAGCAAGTTTAAGTTTGGTCTTTAAGGATCTTAAAAGTGTGGTTTATTTCTGCCAAGTCGATGACCCAGAAGAGGTGGACTATTTTATAACATTTTAAAAAAGTAAAGTGAAATTCTAAGACACACATACATCTCACATAAATGACTTTTGGTACTTTGCTTCTCAAAGGAGTTAGAAATAAACAGCTCTGCTTTTAGAAAAGCTGGAGAACAATGACTTTTAGGACAGAAGAGTTTCTGCATGGACAGTTAGTCCTTCTCGCAGAGACACTGCACACCCACCTGTGACGTCATCAGCTTCTCCCACGTCCTTGTCCCTTTTTCTCCAAAGCCACAAGAACGACCACTAGTACCAGAGGTACCGTGAGTTCTCCGGAAGCCTGGCTGGGTCCAGCTCTGCCTGCTCTCTTCCCTCAGCAAGCCGTTTGCCTACGCTCTGAACCAGCTCACAGCCATCAACAGGTTCCCTTCAGCAACACCAGGAGCAGGAGGGGAAGGTTCCTTTTGAAAAACAAGTGGCACGTCCTGCAAACTGACGCAGAGTCCATGCCCTCTGTTGCTCTCCCAGGGCATGCTGAGCCCCAATCTGAGTCCAGCTGTCTCTGTGCCAGTCCACTCTGGCCTCTGCTATGGTTTGAATGGGTGTCCCTCCAAAGCTCATTCTAGAACGTGGATCCAAGAGGGTAGTGTCGAGCGCTGGGGCCCATGGACGGTGAGTAGGCCACCAGGGCCTCCACCACCAGGGCCTTAGGAAGGGGCCCTCCCGCCTCTTCCTGGTACAAAGACACAGGGCTCTTCCCTGCTTCACTCCTCCCACCGTGTGAGGCTTCAGAACTCAGCGAAAGGTGCCATGTCGGAAGCAAAGATGCAGCCTCTCCAGCCCCTGCATCTGCCAGCCCCTTCCTGGCCTCAAAACTATGAGCAAGGCATTTCTATTATGTGTAAGTTACCAGGTCTGAGGTGTTTTGTCACAGCCACAGGGATGGACTGAGAGAGCCCAGCCCAGGTCCCTTTGTGTGAGGACCCTGCTTTCTGCCAGATGCCCAGAGGTCAGGAAATGGGCACCTTCCATATTCTGCAGGTTCCATTCTCTGCTCCAGCGATGGCTTCATAACACGACCTCACTGATGGGGAAGTGCTGGTGGGGTTTCTCAGGAGGTCCCCACACTCCTGGCAGCAGACCAAGAACAGTGTTTTATATTCCCGAGCCTCCTTTCCCCTGGAGAGGCTGGCACTCGGTGACCTCCAGACTCCCCTCCGGCTCTCACACTTCACGATCGCTGGGTTGAACACGGCTCCCCAGCACCGAGAAGAGAGCAGTGCCAGAGGCAATGGTCGGGCATGTCTGAGTCTGGCTACTTGCCGAGGCTGGAGCAAGCTGCTTGTCAACTGCAGCTTGAGATGCTAGCTGTCACCAGAAGTCAAACCTGGACAGGAGTCTCTAGCGTGCCTGAGGCCACAGGATTTCTAACGTGCCTTTGGGTTGGGTTGCAGCTCAGCGGTGGAGCACTTGCCTAGCACGTAGGAGGCACTGGGTTTGATCCTCAGTACCACATAAGAATAAATAAAATAAAGGTACTGTGTCCATCTACAACTAAAAAATAAAAAATTAAACATGCAGTGCCTGCGTGCAGTGTGGCCGCAGCCTCCATGGTGCGCATGTGGAGAAGGGCGATGGGGAAGCCCAGAAGCCCCGGCTGGACTCCGGGCTCCCCCACGTTCCAGACGGGACCTCTCTTTGCTGCAGCATCCCCAACCAGACAGAGACAGACATGTGACTCAGAAGCTCACAAGAGCACCTGAGCCAACAACCCAGCAGGAACTCACCACCCGTAAGTGTCGTGAGGTGGGGACTGAACATCGGGTGAGGCCGCCATGGACCAGGGTGTGTGCAAAGAGTGGCCTACAGCAGGTGAAGAGCGAATCTCAGCTGAGGGTGGTCAGTGCCAAGCACTGAATCTTCAGGATGATTCAGAAATAGCCACTGCTCTGAGCCCAGAGGACCCTCCCCCATTATGCCAGCCACCGACCCTCCCGGGGAGCCCAGATCTCCTGTAACTCAACCTGACACACGACACACATTCTGAGCTCCTCCTGCTTTGCCAGTGGCCACGTATTTGAACTTCCTCCCTTTGCTGATGGCACCCGGCACTGTGTCTGGAACACGGTAGGCACCAAAAAATAGTTGGTGGCTGAGTGACTGAGCTGAACGGTGCTTACTAACCACTGTGTGTAACTAGAGGCAGAGCTGGTCAACATCTCACCTGCATAAGAAATCAGTGTCGCTTATGTTTACCAGAACGAAAGCCCTGGAATCTCTGAGCAGCACACAGGTGTGTGTGTGTGTGTGTGTTCACTCAGGCAAGCAAGCAAGAGAGCAGAAGAGGAGAGAGACTTGCTGATAAAGAGGAGAGAGAAGCCCAGGCAGGAGAAGCACTGATTCTCACCAAGGTGAGGGAGTCGCCTAGCAACCTCGTCCCAGCCAATGGGAGAGAAATGTCAAGCCTGAGTCCCTCTGACTGGCCGGCAAGGGAGCACGTGGCCAAGCCGTGCAGCCTGGGCCACTGTGCTCTGTCAGCAACCCTCTTCAGGAGGGAATGGGGACTCTCAACAAGTCACCAAGCTCTCCAGCAGGAAGGTCGGATCTCCTCAGGAGGACCTGCCTCTTGAAGTCGGGGTGCATCACAGGGCCCCAGCCCACGGATCCCACCACGATAGGCCAGGCCACACCAAGCCGCCTCCGTTTCTCCAGGGGAGAGGTGGCACAGGAGCTTGACAATCAGAGAACACCAGACCCTGGCTTGTCCTTTGTCCTTTCCCTCCTTGGCTCAGCAAGCCGTGGGACCAACCGTGAAGGACTTTAACTGACACTTTTATGTCTTCTCCTCTGCCAAGCAGCAACAACAACAGCCACAGCTAGCATTACGAGCAACTGCCAGCAGCCAGGAGGCCCACACACACGACAGCCCGTTCCGTGGCATACCACTGGAGCTGGCCGCTCTTGTTGCCCCTCACTGTACAGACGCAAAGTCCCCAAAGGAACGTGGCTAGCAGGTGAGGCTTGTGTCATTTGAGGCCAGGGAAAGCAGCAGTGTGGGGTTACTCCCAGCCCCTGCGTGTACGGCTGTGGCACTCTGACCTCTAGCAGTTACCCCACAGCTCCTCCTGCCCCTTGGCCTGAGGATTCCAACCCTGAGTCTTTGGGATGGACGCCCGCCATCCTGGCACTAGCCCCTCAGGATGCAAACCCTGCTCTGGTTCCTTTCGGCTGGGCCCCCACCCAGCCCAATGCCCCCACCCTCCATAAAAGACCCAGGCACCTCATGTTCAGAAGCACTCTGATGTGAGCGTCTGGCTGCACGACCATCCTGAGATTGGCTGGGACGGCATCCGACACCTGTCCTGAGATGCAAAGCTACACATCTTCGCAGATGTGGGAAACAAGACTTAGCCATGAGCTCCCCAGCGAGGGGCAGCAGAGAAGAAGCTGCTCTAACAGGAAGCTTCTCTGTGCTCAGGGCCCTTCCTGGCTTCCTTACTAAGGAAGATAAAGGAACGAGAGCAGAGAGTGTGGGGAAGACGCTCCTCCTGCCCTGGCTCAGCTTCTCCCTGGAACCTCTGCTGGCATCCGCCTGTGGGCCAATGCCCTGCACCCAGGCCCCTGACCCACTGAGCCAGCAGCTAGCCGGCCCCCCAGGAGCTCAGGACAGGTCCACCTGGACTGCTGAAGAATGGCTTCTCCAGCGCTTGGTGGGAGGGGCAGTAGTTCCTCTCTCCCTCTCCCCCACCACCCGCCCCCATTCCTCCATCTCCCGCACCCTGCCCCTCCCAAAAGTCGGTAATGATGGAGGCAGCGAGGAGCAGGGAAAGATTGATAATCGCCTCATTATTACTAGCATTATATATAATTATAGCAAAACCTCACTCATTTGGATCAATTGAGAGAAAAATCAGTCTAAATTCGTGACAAGTTGGCAGATTACTTTTAAATTACAATTTTATTACTTCTAAGTAACACACGTGAATAGTTTGTGTTTCAAGTACCACAAGCTAATGGTTACTAAGTGGGGATTTTATAAAACCTGCTTTAAAAGACTCTTTTGTAATTAACACCCCGTTAATATGCTAATGATGCTCCTACTATGCTTTTTAAATTGCTTGAAAACAGATGTGTCTTAAATGGGCTCAACACTTCTCCTA
This sequence comes from Sciurus vulgaris, assembly GCF_902686455.1. Lineage (NCBI taxonomy): Eukaryota > Metazoa > Chordata > Mammalia > Rodentia > Sciuridae > Sciurus > Sciurus vulgaris. Next base: position 113,120,977 of record NC_136473.1, on the reverse strand, counting down.
TCATCTGCTTAACAATCTTTTTTCCTTATTATTTTTTGTGAATGAGCAAATACAAACTAGTTCATACCATGACCTATTTAATCACAATTCCAAATTAATTATGCCATAAATTAATAAAGACCAGATTGTTTTTGTTTAGAAATTAGACTTTTAAGACTTCAAAGACCATCTCATTTCATAGATGAGGGAATCATCTCAGAGAGGTTGAGAGATTTACTCAGGGCCACAAAGCATAGCACAGAATCACCCGGTCTTTCAGCCCCTGAGTCCGAGTCGATGCCAGCCACTATGTAGTGCCTGACATTCACAGAACTCTATGAATGTATGCTATCATTTCCATGGCAATTGCTGGTACGATTTTGTGCCTGGCCCAAGTGAAGCACTGGAGACCGGAGCAGACCCACCCTGGAGGCCACAGTCTCCGGCAGATGAAGTCCACCTGGGAGGGATCTGTAGCGCAGGAACCGTCCCCTTCAGACAGACTAGGAAACAGGTTCAGGATGACAAAGTGACCCTTTCAAAAGGGCTTGCCATGAGTTGTTTCAGACCAAAGAGCCGAGTCTAGTCTCACACGATTCCTGTCCTCGTTTCTGCACGTGATCCAGCTCTTGGCTTGTATTCCACTTTCCCACCCAGGAACAAATCATAAGGCTTGCTGGCGCAGATGGACATGATGCCGCTACTAACAAATGAGCGGCACCTGGGGGTCCCGCTGCAGAGGCACTGCCTGCCTCTCTGAGCCAGTTCTACAGGCTGGCACACCACGTGCCCATTAGTCCATCCAGACACCTGCCAACGAGACTCTCTAGCGCGAAGTCCTGGAACCCCAATTCCACAGGCACAGCATTGAATCCTGGACCTCCATCCCTCTCCCCAGCCCTCTGGACTCTTGCAGACAGGCCTCCTCGAGCCTCTACATGTGAATTGACTCCCCCTGAAGACCACGATCATCTTGCAGAGGATGAATGACCTCCTGGTGCAGTTTCCACTGGGCAACGTGGTTGAAACCGCCTCAAATGTTATCAGGCACTTCCGTTGCCGCTCTTTAACTTCTCGAAAGTGCCTTTTGAATGGGGCTTCTCTGTGTTCAACGTGTGGATATGAATCATGAAATCTTGTCGGGAGTTTAGAGTGGTCTTTAACCTAGACCTCCCCCACTCACAGTGGCAGATAAGAAGGAGCAAGGAACTCTAGGCCCTTAGACTTGCCGAGGAGGAAGCTGGCCTGGTCAGGACTTGCTCAGGTCCCTGGCCTAGGGCCAAGGTCTCCAGAAAATTACAGGGTTGGAAGTCCCTAGTAATGGCTCCCTCCTGAGCTCTGTCTGGAGATAATTTGTTGAAGTAGGGTTTTCTGAGACCCGGGCTCCCTGTAGAGCAGAATCCATGCTGTATTTATTTCACTTTGCCGCTCTCCTGGTGAGCTGCCTGGCATATTAACAACAGGCATACCTCTTCTAAACAAAGCAGACACACGGAATTCTAGCTGAATTTAATACCAGTCTCCAAATTTTCTACAGAAAGAGAACAAACTTTTATTGTGTGTTTACAATCTTCCAGGCTTTTAAAAATTCAGTCCCCAGGCTGTGGAAGGGCAGCCTCGGCCCACAGTTGGTACTGGGGAGGATGACCTGTGGCTCAGCTCCACTCCTCCTGTCACCGCAGGTGGCTCGGGAGGACCGGAGAATCCAGCTTGAGGACTGTGAACACCCACAAGTCCTGGGTGAGCCCATCTGCCTTCCCAGTGTCTTTACCTGAAACTGATCCGTCAGACCAGAGGACCGACAGGCCGCTGTCCAGCTCCCGATAGGGGAGCTTGGCAGCGTGGGTCAGAGTGCAAGTGCAGGGAACCAAAGCTGAGGGAAGGGCAGTCAGGAATGGCCACTCCACAGTGACCCCAGGGTCAGCCCACCTCCCAGAACACAGCCTGCTGAGTCGCAATCAGAGACCACACAGCCTGAGTCCACTGTCTGCCCTAGAGCGGGGAGCTGAGTTCTGCCTGTTAAAACGACGTGTGGTCCCCTGGGAAGGCCTTCCGCCTGTCCAGGGCCTGGCCCTCCCCAGTGTTTCGTCCACTTTCAGCAACTACGTGTGTTCTAAAGAAAAATGTGGACATGGAAGTGAAGAGCGTGGGGGGTGCTGAGCATCTGGGCTGGGTCTGGGGCTCTGCTCTGCCCAGCCTGGCACAGGCTGCCAGACTCTGCTCTTCCTCACCAGCACAGTCTCCTGGGCAGGGTGCTCAGCCTCCCTGTGGTTCCACGTCCTTGCCAGAGCACGGGGAGGCGGTGACACTGTCTGACCCCCAAGGGCCCTTGTGCATGTTAAACAAGGTGAGCACACCCACACCATCCTGCAGCTCTGGGCAAACAGAGGTGCCTAATAAATGTTAACTGCTGTTTTCACTCTTTGGTGAGGATCACTGAGCCAGAACTGAGTTGGCCCGTGAGAGCCACCCAAGCCCAGGCATTTGGGAAAACAGACTTCCATTCTCTGGGCCTCCAGGTCCTCTGCTTTCCTAAAAGAGAAGAAAACGCCAGCCTCCTCTGGAGTCCCCGCCAGCCAGACGCCAGGGCTGGTGGCAAAGTTCTCGCAGATTCAGAGGCCACATACTGAGGGAAGGAGAAGGCGGATCAGTTAGACTACTCTGCACGATTTCTTCTTCCAAGTGTTGCTCAGCTCTCCATCTCTTGGTAAGATATAAATGTTTCAGAAAACAGTTTATACTAGATATGCTCCTCGGAGACCTCATGAAGTTATCCCTTCCTACATAAACCCTCACCATCTACACCCAAGGCACGTTCCAACTCACCACCCACACCTCTACGGAGGGAGAAGCGTGTTGTGGCAACGCAGGCCTGTGCACACGCGTGTGAGCTGGCACTGCCATCTTGACCCTCCACTGTGGCTGTGCCCAGGTGGAAAAGGGTGTATTCTACACCGATGGCCAAGTCAGGTGGGCAGGACCCACGCACGGCAGCAGGTCTGCAGAGGTCACTGCTGCTCCTTGGTAGCTCCCACTCTGCTCTTCCCTCGTGCCCAGGCCCCCGTGTCAGTGCTGAGGCTGGATTCTGGGCTGGCGGGGAGCTCCAGACCCTCTAAGGGGCAGCCCACCAGCCCCAGCTTTGCAGAGCAAATGTCACCCACAGAAGCCCTGAGAGGTGGCTCAGTGGGGCCCCACCCCAAGCCAGCTGGCCTGCTCCGGTCCCGGGCTGAGCCGCTGCTAGCTGTGAGGCCTGGCTGAAGGGCCGCACCTCTCACTGCCCTGCCCTCCTCCTGCACAACAGGACCGCAAGAAGGACAGCGACCCTGCCTGCTCCGGGCTGTGCCAGAGCTTGTGACAGGGGCCAGCGTCCGTGTTTCAGGGTGCTGGTTGAGGGACATGAGGGCAGCCCCTCTGCTGACCACCTCCTGCCCTGGGGCTCACTGCACACTGGAGGGGGACTTCCAGCACTGCCCCGCGCCAGGGGAGCAAGCCTCTTACAAGAAGCAGCCAGGGCGTGGCCGAGGAGGAGAGAAGGGGGTTCCCCATCACCAGGCGGGTGCTGGGCCACTGCAGCCCAGAGCGCGCCAGCCTCTTCTTGGCCAATGGAGTGATGCTGGGGCACCTGGTGGGCACAGCCCCCCACCAACTCCCAGGTACTTCCAAGTGCGGCTTCGCCTCCCAGGGATCCTCCTGGGGTTCCCGGGGTTCCCTCTGCTGGTGTGGACTGGGCGGGAGCTATCAGCCCAGTCATTCCGTAAGCCGGTACAGCTTGCGGCATCTGGGCACAGGCGGCAGGAGGCTGCAGGTGACCTCGGCTCTTGTCCTCGGTCCGCGGTCCCAGGGGTCCTGTCCCCTCCCTCCCCAGCATCGCAGGCCTCAGGCCTCCCTGAACTTGGTGCAGGGTCCTTCCTTCTGTGCTCAGCCTCCTCTTGACTGGCATGTGCAAACAAAACGGAAGGCATCACAGAGCCCACCCGACTGTCCCCGCAGGAGGTCTGTCAGGGAGAACGGCTCCAGGGAGACCCAAACAGCCCGAAGGTCTCTCCTCCACTTGTCTTCAGGCTGCACCCCGTGTCTTCTTCTCTCTGAGACCTCCTTGCAGCAAACACTGGAGCCCCACAATTATGAAAATCTACGCCACAAAATATGCCAGTCAAAATATGAGGTTTTGATTGTATTTCTCCAGATCCCCATTTCATGATTCTCCAGTAACGTCTGCTGTTACATTTATTCACTTGTTAGCATGAGTGAAATGGAGGAATGGAAACTCGATACAAACGTGTGGACGGCACGTGGCAGCTGCTCTTTCAGGTGCCAGCTCACTTCATGCTCCAGTGAAACTAAGGTGGAGATTATAAATCCCATTTTAGAGATGAAGTCACTAAGGCCCAGAAAGGTTCATAGCTTGCCTCAAGTCACACAGCTAGTGGGTGAAAAGCTGGGAACCAGACTCAGGAGCCACCTTCTTTCTTTCTTTCTTTCTCTCTCTTTCTCTCTCTCTCTCTCTCTCTCTCTCTCCCCTTCTCTCCCCCCTCCCTCCCTGCCTCTCCCCCACCTCCTCATTCTTTTCACTGCATCAGCTTAAAGCAATACCACCATGATTTTGTGTGAGAGACTTTTCTGCAACTCAGCCCTCAGTTGTCTCAGGCTAGTCCCTGATGTCCTTAGGCTTCGGATTACACATGCAGGACCAGAGGTCCAGGGCACTGTCTGGGTCCCGTGGATGCCAATATTTCAGGTGCCCCGCAAGCAACCCCAGGTGTTTAGACTGAGCTTCCTTCTCCAGCCATGACATGAGCAGTCTCCTCACCCACTTTTTTGCCTCCACTGTACCACAGGCTTTCTTAGGCATTGGAGAAGCTACCATCAAACAGGCCCCGGTGGACTCAGGAATCTGCCTGAGGATAAGCCTGATCCTCAAATGACTGGACTCAGAAGCCCAGAGGAAGCAAGTCTGAGCTCCGCTGGCTGGTCCCAGACTGCCCGGGGAACAGGAGGCCGCCACCGGAGCCTCCCTGCCTCCCGCCTCCCAGGTTGCTCACTTAAAAAGCTGCCCCAGCCCGAGAGGCAGAGAGAAGCCTCACTCGCTCTGTCCTCCCAGGGTCTGACTCCATGCTTGGCTGAAGGAATGAGCAACGCCCCAGCCCACTGCCCCGCATCAGGGGCCACATCTACCCTGCAAGGCCCACCTTGCCTGGGGTGGGGTGGTCCGCCCAGCCACACAGGGAGGTTTTACCCCCTGCCTGCTGGTGAAGCAGCCGGCTGTCTAGAGGAGACCAGTAGGGCAGGAACTTTTCAGTTCTCAAGACCTTACAAAAATATCTGCTTTGTCCCGGCGCCCAGAATCCATGGGGGAAAGCTCCCCCTTTGCTCCCGAATGCCGGCTACATGACACCACCTGACGCTCTGACCCAAGAGGCCAGCTGGTCAGCTGTTGGCCCCCTTTACCCAGAGCTGGGAGGCTGTGCTGCCGCTGTCACTGAATGAGGGAGGCTTGGGACGGTGGACCTGCACCTGGAGGCCGCTGCGCACCCAGTCCCGGAAGCTTCTGCAACAGCACCTGGGCTGCCCTGCCTGGCGTGGCCACTGGGTCTTCAGTTTGCCTGTTGCCTCTTGTGAGAGGCCGGGCCCCCTCCCCAGATCTGGACCCCCAAAGGGGAAGCCCAGCAGCAGCCTTGAAGGGAGTGGGGGGCAGCTGCAGGGGGCAGAGAAGAGGCATCAGCAAGTCAGAGGGAAGAGCGGCAAGTTAAAGGCTTTCTTGTTGAAAATCCAATTACAGCCAAAGCCGCTTTCCACTAAAGCAACCGTGCAGCATTTCTGGGAGCTGACGCCTTTGGACCCACATCTTTCCTGCTCCAGATTAGCCTCAGGTTGGAGCTAGCGCTGGGCTCCTCCACTGCTCATCCCCACATGTGGGGTAGGACGATGCTCCGATCCACCTTTGTCTCAGACGCCCCACATGGACGCTGTCCTTGGGCCCCAGACCCCCGCCTGGCACGCTGCGGACCCGCCGGCCCTCGCCCCGCGCTCAGGGCAGCGCGCTGCAACGCTGAGTGCGCGTAAACACGGCCCCTCCTTCAGTCGGGCGGCCTGGGTCCCGGCCTCTCCGACAGGTCCTGGCCGCCCAGCCCCGGCCGACTCACCTCCAAAGCCTGCGGGAAACTTCATGAAGTGCGGGTAATTCCCGTACATGTTTGCTCCTCAGTTCATCGTCCGCCCGGGCGGCGGGGATCGCGCCCTGGGGCTCGGCACAGCCCGCGACTTCAACTTGGGCTGGCGAGAGTGGTCATCGCTTCCTCGCTGCCGGCGAGCAGGGGCTGGGCCAGCCCTCCGGGATTACTCAGGAATCTGCCTCCGAGCCGGCGTCCACATAGCGCGGAGCCGCGGCAGCTGGTGCCTGTCAGTAATCACGCATAATGCGCCGCTCCCGCCGCCGCTCCAGATCCTGTTGCTAGTTTGATTAACTCGGGCTGGGTCGCCGCCTGCGACTCCTCAGCTCCCAGCCGTCCCCAGAGGTCCCTGCCGGTGGCGCGCTGTCATCTGCTAACAGATCGATGTGTGGCCGCCCCAGCAGGTCCGGAGGGGGAGGGGCAGGCCGCGGAGACTCTTTAGGTGCTTTTTCCTCGACTTGCACCCAAAAAATCAATGGGGCTTTATTGAGATGCGTGTTCTCACGCCGGCTCCGCTGCACTTGGTGTTGACGGGCAGGGTGGGGCCAGAGAACAGAGCCCTTTCATGAGCATCAACTCAAAAAAGAGTGGGACGGGGGCCAGCTGTGGAGACGCTGGGACTCAAGGTGCTCCCGCTTGTCTGCTCCACAGAGGCTGGGGAGGAGGCTGGGGAGGAGGTGCTGCATGAGCTGGTGGCCCTCATCCCCCACCATGTCCCCAAGGGACACACTCAGCTCAGATTCCACGCACAAAGACCACGCTGGGGCCTACTGGCACCGCCACCCCTTGGCTGGCACCCACCCACAGATGGGAGTCTAAGCCCCTCTGATGTCGGGACTGCTCAGCCTGTTCTTGAACACCTCCAGTAACGGGGAGCTCGGTACTTTCCCAGTTCAGCCCTACATCACCCCCACCATGAAAGCACTCCCAGCTGACCTGGAACCTGGCTCCTCTCCAAGTCTCTGCCCATAGGACCGTGGCTACTTCCTGAAGCCACACAAGGGAGACCTGTGGGATCCATCCCAGTGGGGTCTCAGACAGATCTGCCAGGCCCCTCACCCACTGGATCTGGGCTCTTGCATCTCTTCAGTCCAACTCTGTATCAGCAAGTGTTCAAGTCCATTCAAAGCCCACCTTGCTTCTAACAGATCTTCAACCTGTAGACCCCTCAGGGAGAAAGAGATCAACCAGACTTAGATGCAGTTCTCCAGAGGGCCCAACTCCTTCCCTCCGGTGAGCCAGCAGGATGGTAGCTACAGTCAGCACACTCCCCAAGGGCCAGTGCCCAGGGGCAGTTCTGTCCACCCCAGCTCACTGTAATAGAGTGACCTGGAGCAGTCCCTCCAGAACAGCCTGGCCAGCTCTGTCCACCCCAGCTCACTGTAAGAGTGACTTGGAGCAGTCCCTCCAGAACAGCCTGGCCAGCTCTGTGATGCTACATCCGATGCTACATAAGGATCCACTGAGCTTCTCTTCCCCAGCTTTTGACTGATGCCACTTTGACAGACTGGACTTTCAAGTCAGCCTCTGTCTTTGAGAAAGTTCAAGGACTATGTCACTTCTGTCTGCAGCCTAGTCCTTCTCTTTGGTGGTCTGCAGTAGCCAGAGCCTTAGCAGAGCTGGGCTCCTGGCCTCTGCTCACTGACTTTCTGGATGGGTTTATCTTTATAAGAACATGATACAGTGATCAACTGGGTTTTGACCAGGAAGTTGGCTCTGTGGACTCTGCCTGCATGTCTTAAGGTTTTTTGTTTTGTTTTTCATAATTCCATTTAATCAATAAGTATTTATTGACTTAAAATGCAGATCAATTAAAAAAACTTATTGGAAGAATAGCATTTGCCCGTCCCCTTCCCCAGAGGCAGCCACTTGCTCTTTCTGCCGTGACTTCTCCCATTGTCTCTCTCTCTCTCTCTCCATCTCTCTCTCTCTCCTCTCTCTCTCTCTCTCTCCCTCTCTCTCTCTCTCTCTCTCTCTCTCCTCTCTCTCTCCTCCCTCTCTCTCTCCCTCGCCTCACACTGGAGATTGACCCAGGGCCAGGCAAGCGCTCCGCCCCTGAGCTGCAGCCCCGGCTTCCCCTCACTGCTTCTGATTTGTGTAAATGGAGGGAACAGCGTCTGATATCGTGGCCGTTTTTCCACGTTTTCACTGGTGCTTTACGGCTGGTGGCATCGTGATGGTGGGGTTTGTTGTTGCCTCTTCGTCCAGGCCCACAAGTGGCGGTATAACTAGGCCAGTATCCCTCCCAGCACATTTGAGACAGGGTCTCCCTAAGTTGCCCAGGCTGGCTTTGAACTTGTGACCCCCTGCCTTCGCCTCTGATAGCTGCAGGTATAGGCCTGTGCCACCACGCCCAGCTTCTCTCCATGCTCAACATCGTGTTCACATTGCTCTTTGCTAACTTTTGATATTACCGTCTTCCTAATGAGGAAGATGGTAGCTTATCACTCTTCCCTGTAATGCAGGGATCCCCTTCCTTTATCACCCAAATTTCAGAGTGTTTATTAGATAAATGTTCAATATTCACACTCTCTACATTTTTAAGTAAAGAGGACACCAGGCCCCAACCCTGATGCTGCCCCTCTCCCGAGTGACGGGCCGCCTCCATGCATTGCGCTTTCTCTACATTATCAGCCGGCACTCGCTGGGAGCTTGTCCCGTCCTCCAGCGGGTCCTCGTGAGGGAAGAGGGATGGCCCTCGCCTCCTGGAGCTCGCGGCTGCAGCAGGAGCTGGGTGTTGACCCCTACGTGATCGCGAGCCGTGAGACGTGCCAGAAGGACCGGGAGTGGACAGTGAGCGAGGCGCAGCCTCCAGAGTGAAGGAGGGGCAGGGCACCCAGATCCAAAGATGCCTGGGCCACCCGGGAAGGAGGACGGAGGGTGTGCCAGGTCCCTGGAGCCCCGTCCCTGGACGGGGACCACTCTTGTCTCAAGCTGCTCCTCTTGTACCCTCATGGCGGAAGCACCCGAAGAACCGTCTTCCTCAGCGGAAACCCCAGTGGCTGGTGACCCAGGCTGAGCCTCCATGACAGCACCTCGCACAGAGAAGAAACCGCAAGCACCACAGTTACAAACAGGCAAATGGAAGCTGGTTGGCATGGCGCCCGCCCCAGGGCACTGGGCGGGGGCCAGTGTCCTGTTCCTAGGTCCAGCGGTTTCCCGGCCCAGGTTCACACTGGCATGGGTGCAGTCCATTGGGCCTGGAGCCTGAGTTGCCCGGATGGCAGACGTGAGAGAGGATGATTACTTCCTGTGAGAACTGTCTCCGCTACCACCCAAAGCAGTGCACTTCCTGTGGCCTACATTGCATCTCCCCGTGTCACCATGACCTAGGAACCGGCTAGTGCGAGTCAGCTGATTAGTCTAGTTGCTGGTGAAACCAGCCCACCCCGTGGTTCACCTTTAAGGAAGGGGTTTGCAAGCTTGTCTAACCCTGGACCACCAGGAATCTCAGGGGTTCCCGGTGCCTGGGTGTCACAACAGCCTAAGAACCCCAGGTGGCTGCTGTGCATCCGAGTTTGAGCAACACTGACTTGAGGAAGGAGCGGCTCCTATGACAAAAGGCTAAGAAAGGCCTATGGGCAGAGAGTCAGCTGCCCAAGATAATTCCAAGGAACCAACAAGATCGGCTTTGCCATCTGCCAGGACACAGGATGGGGCTCCTGAGCCCGGGAAGCTCTTGCTGAACAGGAGATGTGGTTGGCTGTGGCCATCTGCTGCGCCAACTCGGCACACGCCGGCTTGGGCTTGCTGGAACCCTGTGCTCGGCAGGGCAGACGCCCACCCCACCCCCTGCGATCAATCTTACTCCTGTAAGGCCTGTTCCTCCGGCAGATCTTCCCTTATGAGTACTTAATATTTCCACCACTCTCCCAAAAAAGCTCTTAAACCTGCACTCATTTCACTTCCCTTCGGAACTTCACTGGCTGCTGAACGGAGTCTTCTCACCCTCAGGAGGTAGCAGTGCCGGTACAGGACAAGTCCAGATAAACGCACACCGACAGACGCCGAGAGGTGTCAGTGGGCAGGTTCCATCCCCGCTGTCCCGGGGCTGTGGGCGCAGGGCCACCGCCAGAACCCTCCACAGAACGACGTTGTCATGAATCTTCAAAGTGGAGCAGAGCGCCACGTAGGTGTCCCCAGCTCTTGATCCCCAGCCACATGAAGGTCACGAAACCCTCCGTCAGTAGCAACCGGACCACAGGGGCAACACGCGGGGCATGTCCTGAGGACACGGAACTGCAATCCTGTGGAGAGAAAAGCAGGAGCGAAAGGGAGATGCCTGGCCCCGGGGGCAAACGGGGTGGCCCTTGGGTCCAGTGGTCCCCATCCAAGGAAGCCTAGCCCACCCCAGAGGTGGAGATCAGCACTGGGGCTCAGGGACAGCTGCTCCTGTCCCTGAGAAGGATGATGGGATTCAGGTGCAGCCCGCCTGCGGCCACGCCCACCACTTGGACTCTGTCAAGACTGACCACTGCGCTGTCTCCTGGCCACCCATACGCACACATTCAGGTGTGGGTCTGGAGGCTGCCGCCACAGCACACAGGCAAGGCAGGCTATTTTCAGAGCCCACCCGCTCCTGGGGCAGAGGCTCCAAGTGACGGCAGGAGGCTGACTATGGGTGCCAGCAGCTGCAGACGGACAGGGACATTTGCAGGTTCACCCTCAGCCTCGGCAGAACCCCAAGGCCCCCAGAGGGCTATATTTACACAGGCACAGATGCCCATCATGCTTGACCGTTTCATTCAGAGCTCCCGGGGTGGAATTCATGTGCCAGGAAAAGCTATGTGCCGCCCCTTCTGAAGGCCACTGGGCACAGAGATGTCACGAGACAGGGCTTGGGCACAGCACACCTGCTCTGTGCTGGGATCGTCACAACACAAGGAGGACTTGCCGCTACATCAGCAAGAGTCCCGAGCCTCGGCGTGCACAGCGCCCGAGAGAGGACAGCAAGCCGTCTTGGCGCCTTCGTGAGTGGACACCAAACACAGAAAGGCAAATCCAAGACAGCTGTTGTCGGGAAGGGTCCGGATTCCAGGACCTGGGACCTGAGCCTGCTGGAGTGCTTCCTCTGCTACAGGCTTCCTCAACAGGCTCACACCACAGCCCTCAGCACCAGGACAGGCGGCTAGGCCAGAGCCAGAGGAGTCTCGTGTTGCTGGGAATTGGAGGAGAGCTGCAGGACCCCCTGCCCCGCAGCCAAAGAGGAAAGCTGGGTCCAGGCCTGGGGTCAGCAGAGGAGGCTTCACATCAGACACTCAGCAGTGCCAGAGCTCAGGAGAGCTCGTGCCTGGTGTATTAAGTTAGCCTCAGAAGAGGGACGAGACCCACTTTGGCTGTCGTCCATCACAGGACCCTGAAGAGGCACAGTGACATTGGGGGTGATGAGGAAGGTGGGCTCCCAGGCCCAGGATCCCTCTGTGAGGGACCCCCTGGGGGGCTTGGGAGCTACAGGGCTTCCTGGGCCCACCCTACCTCTGAGCCAGTCCTGGGGCTGGAGGGGGCCTGGACACGAGCATCTTCTTCAAGCTCCACAGCCACTTCCTGTGAGCGTGGGCAATGAGAATCCCACCCCTAAGCAGAATCTGCAGAGGGCCAGGTCTAATGGCATAGGCCAGGCACAGTCCAGGGAACCCCATCTTTCCTCTATAGGGTGGGCATTTATGCCTTCTGAGTGTGATGTCCCAAGGTCACAGTTACCAAGCACTAAGACAGAGAGTAGAACATGCACTTGCCACTCCAGAGTCTGCCTGCCTTGGGCCATGCCGTCCTTGGACTGTCCACACCTTATCCCTGGTGAGGGAGGCCAAGGCCCTGGTGGAGTGGGGGGTGGGGTAAGGGGCACTGCCTGCAGCTGCAAGAGAAAGGGGGCGAAGAGGCACAGCCTGCAGGAGCAGCCAGAGGCCTGCCGAGACCCTGCGACTGCCGGCGGGGCAGAGGGGCGGACACAGGCAGCTCCTGAGCCGGCCTGCAGGCAGCGAGGCTTTCTGACTGCCGGTGACTTGGGCCCCCGCCTTCGAGACAGCAAGTGGAAGTCTGTGTCAGGTGAAGCCACGAGGGGCGACTTGGTCCAGCACAGACGCTTCTAGTTCAGCTCCCGATCCTGTTCCTCCCCTTCCAATCCTCCTGCCACAGCAGATGCAAACAGCAGTGGCAACTGGAAGGACTCCCCCTTGTCCCCCTTGACATCAGGCGGACAGAAGAAGTGCCGAGAATTCCAGGCCACCAGACGCCGAGAATTCCAGGCCACCAGACGCGAAGGGAGGAAGCTGCACTCACCCCTCAGGCAGTCCCTCCCGCCTCCCCGCTGTTTGAGGGGCAGGGATGTGCCCTCCACCCTTCGGGGAGGGACCCCGGTACCTGGTGGGCGAGGAAAGCAGCAATGAGCAGGGCTACGAGGGAGGAATGCCCTCGCTCCCCAGAGGGCGCGGGGACAGCTCCCAGGTCTCCACCCAGTGGCCAGCTCCGCGGCAGGGCAGTAAGAGGTGGGGCCAGGCGCAGGCTCCCTCCTGCCATCCATCCTGTGCTCCCTGACACATTAATCCGCCTAATGCACAGCTCCAGGCAACTCCTGGGACCACTCCTGGGACCACGTACTTTAATGGGTCCCTTGCGCAGCGCCCAGGCTGAGCCTTGTCCCGCTTCTCCAAGGCCTTGCCTCTGCACTGGACAGCGCGCAGTCGGCAGGAGAGCCCGCGTGCTCCCCTCAACACTGCCCCTTGTTCCTCAGACCCTCCTCTCGCTCACGCAGTGCCCTCTGGTGAAAACCCTCTTCCCTCGACCTGCCCTCATCCTCCAGTCCCGGCTGGTCCTCTGAACGTCCTAAATGCCACGCTTGCCCCTCCCCAGCCGGCAGTCTCCGTCTGGATTCCCCGGTCTTCTCCCCTGTGTCCTGTGCCTATCTGTCTCCCTGTCTTCACTTGATCTCTGTGCATCTCTCTCTGTGTCTCTCCCTGCTCCTGAAGCTCCACGGCACCCCCCTCCCAGCAGCGTGTCCCTGCTTCTGATCTGTCACCAGCTTGGCCACGTGACCTCTGGATTCTGACAGTGTGCAGCAGACCCACAAACTGGCATCGCTTCCCCTACTGCCCTGAAAACTTCAGCCTCCTGCCCTTTGCTTCTGCCTCTGGTTGGTACCCCTCAGCCTCCTGCCAGGGCTTGGGCCAACTGCAGTGTAGGCAGAGGTTCCATTCCCTCCTGTGGGCAGGGCGTGTCGCCCACCTCCCTGAGTCAGTCGCTTCCTTAGGCCAGGCATGCTGGCGCACACCTGTAACCCCAGTGGCTTGGAGGCTGAGGCAGGAGGACTGCATGTTCAAAGTCAGCATCCGCAACTTAGCAAGGCCCTAAGCAACTTAATGAAACCATGTCTCAAAACAAAAAATAAAAAGGGCTGGGGATGTGGCTCCGTGGTGAAGCATGGCTAGGTTTAATCCCCAGTACCAGGAAAAAAGTCTCTTCTCTAGAAAGCCTTGGTGTTGGGTCCCATCCTCCTGCCCCGTCTGTAACGGAGGCCTGAGTCGCCACCCATTGTACCCGCTTCGTCTCCGGCACGTATCAGGATGATGATTAAGTAATTGTCTAGCAGGCAGTTTCACACCTGTCTCCCTCCAGACCTTGTGGACTGAGCCCCAGGGCGGGTCAGCTGTAGGCAGTGGGCGGCTGGTGGAGGGATGAGGCCGATTCCGTGGGAGTGAGCCTCCTGGGCCACACCCTGGTCCCCCCAAGTGCGGGCCTCTCTGGAGTGTGGCTGATGCAGATCTGCGCCCTCCTCCTTCCTCTCCTTCCTCCGGTGCCCTGCTCGTCATGACTGGTGCTGGGGTGCGGGGCTTTGACATCTACCCTCTGTGAGAAGTGGCCCAGGCCAGCGGCAGTGGGGGCTGCGGCTCCGTCGGCCTGGTGGGGAGAGGCGCCTTCCAGCCCACAGGACTGAGCCCCGGCACCATCCGAGAGGGGCCGGACCCCGAGTGCCTGCCGTCCGCCGTCTTCTCGCCCTGCCACCAGGTGTGGGTAAGGGAGAAGGCAGTTGCCCAGGCCGCGTCCGCTGTGAGTTGGGACCCTGGGCGGTCGCCCCCTCTGAACTCAACAGCCCGTCCCTCGGCCTGCAAAGTGAGTGCAAGACCCCGAGGCCGCAGGGATGCGGTGGGAGGGAGTGTGGCCGTGTTTGAAGGCCTGTCAAGTGAGAAGCATCCTGACCATCGCATGGGTGGTTACGGGCAGGAGAGCAGCACTGGGCTGCTGGCAGGAGCGGGACGCGAGCCCACCCTGGACCCCGTCCTGACCCCACGCACCCGCGCCTCTGTGCTGCAGGCTTGCGGCCTCGCCCAGTGGCCCCGCGCCTGCGTCCTGGGAGGAGCGGGCTTACTAATGGAGACATCTCGGTGCAAAGTGCCCGGGCGCCATGGTAACGGGCATTACTGGATCTGGGAAGAGGAGCCGCTCTTGGTAAGAACCGGGAGCCTGCAGATGGGAAGAGGGGCTGTTGCACCCAGGGTGGGGTGGGGGACAGCACAGAGGTGGGCAGACCTGAGCACGGGGGAGTGTGGGGCAACGCTGCCCCCAGGAACTCTCCTGTCGGCCGCCAGCGGAGCCCCTCCCGCCTTCCAGGAGCCAGCGCGGCTTCAGACCCCTGTGTGCTCTTGGGCGGGTTGTCCCTTGGTGTTTAAACACAAAGAACATGCAAAACCTGCAGGTGTGATTTTACCAAAAAACGAGGAACACAGGATAACGGCCACCTCCTGTGCATGGATGGGTGGCGCCAACGAGTTCTCGCCCTGCCCGCCCAGCGTGGCGCAGCCCCGTGGTTGAAGGTGTTCTCTGAGTTTACTGTGCAGAGAACCCACGTGCCTGTGCACTGTGCCCATGCCAGGGTTGTGTCGGCCACCCTCGTCACCGGAGAAGAACATGCCTGTCTGTCCCGGTCAGGCTGTGTGGCTGGAAGGCGGCGGTGCAACGGGAAGCACCCTGGATGGGGATTCCAGCCTGCGAAGTCCTGCTCCAGATGCTGGCCCGGGCACTCCTCCATCTCAGCCTCTGCCTGAAGTCCAGCAGCTGGGCACCAGCCGTCCCAGCCAGCGTGAGAGCTGAGGGGCTTTTAAGGGGAAGCACGTCTGCTGGACACTCAGCTATTAAAACACTTCTTCAGGAGGTCCTGATGGTCTCCTCCTCGGCCTTTGCTGTCTCCTCTCTCCTGCTCCTTCCTCCGCCATAACCCAGGTCCTGGCCCATGGCGGCAGTGAAGAGGGTCGTCTCCTGCTTGGTTTTGGTAAATACTAGTTGTCTCCCAGGCAAGTCCAGCAGAGCTACCTTTTGTGTTCGAGGTCACTCCTGCTGCTGGGAGGAAGGAGGGAGGCGTCAAAGAGACCAGCCTCCACCAGCAAACCCGAAGGCTTCCAGCTGCCAGGCTGTGGGGCCACAGGACACTAGTAGGGAAATGATTCCTCTATGGATCTTTGAGAGCTGAGCCAGACACTTCCATTCCTGCAGTAGTGCAAGATCAAGTGTCCCTGCAGGAGGAGGGTACCCAGAATTCCTTCCAATATTTCATGTGAATTTAAAGCACAGTTGAAAGTGGACTTGGCAAAAATATTCTTGAGATTGGAAAGAAAAACAACAGAATTCAAACAATGATTCCTTCTGGATCACGAGATGTTGAGGTAACTTCTGTTCTCTTCTCCAGTCCTCTCGAAATCTTACAAATTCTCTATCACATTTACATTAACGAGTACATTTACAAGAGGAAGAATTGAAATAGTCTTAGTTTTTGCACAGAAACACCCATTAGTCTTCTGCACTGTCTGGTCCTGCCACTGGTACATCAGGAGCTGCAGCCACGGCTGTTGGGCATTGTGCTGCAAATAGCAAGCTTCCAGGGACAAGTCAGACCAGCAAAAATAGCCAGCTCCACTGGCCTCCCTGGGAAAGCCACCAGACTAAAGCCAGATGCCGTCAAAGAGGACAAAGATAGCCAGCATCCACAGGGGCGTGGCAGAATGGCAGCCCTGTGCCCTTGTGGTGAAACCCTGCTTGGCACAGGCATTGTGGAAAACTGTGGGGATTTCTGAAAACATGAAAGATAAAGCTGCCACACGACCCGCAATCGCTGCATGAAATTCCGCCTATTAGGTTATCTGCATCTCTGTTCCTCACAAGTTGCACCGGAGACCCCTTGGTGGAGGAATAGGCAAAGGAACTGTGGCACACGCAGACCAGGCCTGCCATTCTGTGTCGGCAGTGAAATGGCCACCTCTTGCCCTGCTGCGACCTGGGCGAGCCCGGAGGCCAGGCGCTACATGGGTGCCAAATACCACAGGTGCACAACCTCACCTGTGCATGGAGTCTCTAAAAATCAAACCCACAGAGCTGCAGGGCAAAACAGGGGTTGCCAGGGCCAGGGGGCGGATGGGGAATGGAGGCCAGAGGATGTGATGTCAGACACGCAGGACGGGCAGGTCTGGAGAGCCATCGTGCAGTGCCAGGTCTGTGAGCGGCAAAGGTCTGGGAAAGTCACCAGCACAGAGCACTCGGTGTCCACGCAGGAAGAGGAGGGGCCGCAAGGTGAGGGGCAGGCTCAGGGCTCCGCTGCAGACCCTCTCACTGTTAGGTATGGACGTGGTGCTACAGGGCACCTAAAACAGACAAGGTGCAATTCGATTTCTTTTTTTAAAGTTTGAAGCTAAAACCGGTTTTTTGAGCATCCTGGGCATGGCCTTCCGGGCACCTTCACCCGAGTTGCGCTCGACTGTCTGTCCTCCTAGTAAGGGAAGCCCCACGGCAGCCCTTCCCCCCCTCTTCATCCCGATGCCTATTCCTGGAGGGGCATGCCATAAGATTCTTGGACCACTGGAGCTGGTCTTGGTCCTCTTGCACCCTGCTGAGCCTCCGCGTGCCTTTGTGAAGTTTGTTCAGTGAATCAGGAGCCGGGGTCCAAATCCTGGCCCAGTGACTCCTCATGTGTATGACTTTGCAAAATGTACTTGCCCTCCATCAGGCACAAAATGGGAGTGATGCTTGTAAAAACAAGACCAAGAAGCAGTAAAAATCCCTGAGCTGACAATAACACGGGGTAGGAGCTCAGTGAGCTTGAGACAGGTCTGCAGTGCCCTGTAAATCTGCCCAAATAAAACCTTCAGCCTCAACAGCCATGGCCCCTGTAAGTCCTCCGTGTCAGCCGGTGGCAATCCTCTCCAGACCAGATATCCAAAGGCCCCCGAACAGCCAGACTCAATGACCCTCGTGCATCTCACACCCTTCGCCACCCAACTAGGCTCAGGACCTTTCCTCCAAGTCTGCTCTTCTTCCAGGGTCTCCATCTCCAAATGGCATTCTACCTACCACACTGTTCATGCCAGAAACCTGGGAGTCACCCCTGAAGCCACCTTCCGCCTCCCCATCAGCTCGACCCATCGCGTCTCCTCCATGTCCAGGTCGCCCACCTGGTTCCACCATCTCCCGCTGCCCAGAGCCCGGCTTCCACTACCATGGCTCCTTTCCGTGAGCCACAGGCGGCCAGATAGCTCTCAAAGCCTAAGTCTGACCTTATTACTCCTGTGCTTCAAACCCTTTAAGGACTTTTCATTGCACTGAGAAAAAATCTGCCCATAACTTGACCTTGAGGTCCCCATGACCTGGCCTCTGGCTACTTTTTATCCTAAACTGAAGTATTGACCGTGGTCACATGCCATAGCCACACAGACCTCCTTTCCCTGCCTGGAGCATGCCATGCTCTTTCCTGCCCCAGGATCCTGAAGCCTGCAATCCATTCCCACCTACCTTGCAAGACCCCTGTGAAATGCCACCTCCTCAGGAGAGCCCTCCTTGGACTCCAATCTGAATTAGGCCTCCCAGCTACCTCCCTGTTATTCATTATGATCAACTTTCATATCCGATATTCCACAACGAAGATGACGTCTGCACCTTTAAGACTATAGCTTCTACAAGCACAGGGACTTTGGGGCCTAGTTGACTTCTGCCTGGTAAGAGGCCTGCTAAGAAAACGGGACTGTACGTCATGCCGACATCAGAAAGTAATCAATTTACTCTTTAAGCTATAACCCCAGTGGCTCGGGAGGCCAACACAGGAAGATGGCAAGTTCAAAGCCAGCTGCTGCGATTTAGCAAGGCCCTAAGAAACTTAGTCAGAACCTGTCTCAAAATTTTAAAAATTTTTTAAAAAAAGGTGAGACTGTGACTCGATGGTTAAGCACCCCTGGGTTCAATCCCTGGTATGAAAAAAATACCAAGGATCCCTGGGTGGTTTGAGAAAAGTCACTACCACAAAAAAAAAAAAATCTAGATGAGTAAATTAAGCACATACCCCAGAGAAAACAAAACAGACTCTTTAGGATATGCTGTGTGTATTTTTTCAGCATGTGTGTGTGCTTTTGAGGCGGGTAGGTACCAGGATTGAACCCAGGGGTACTCTACCACTGAGTTACATCCCCAGGACTTTTTAATGTCTGAGACAGTCTTGCTAAATTGTGAGGCTGGCCTCAAACTTGTGATCCTCTTGCCTCATACTCCCAAGTCACTGGAATTATAGGTAAGTGCCATGGGCCCTGCAAAAACAGAAATTTTAAAACAATTCTAATTGGTGTGCTTAAAGAGACACAAAGAGATATTACATCCATAAAACAAAAACTGCTGCTATAAAAACACACTCATACAGCAAGAAAGAGTTAATTACAAATTAAAGAGACATCTGCTAAAGAATAGGCCAATAGAACAACTGAAAGACAAAATCAAAGAAATCCTCCAGACTCGCAGGTCTGGAGAAAAAGAGGTGGAAAATATCAGAGAAAAGCAAAGAGATACAAAGCAGCAACCCAGGAGGGGGATCATCGTCTAGTGACAGTTCCAGAGAAAATGGAAGGCGGAAAATGAGAAAATGAGAAAAGGGAGCGAACGCCTGGGACTCACACACACACCCCTGCTCAAACCCTGTCAGAGCTGAAAAGCACGGAGGAGCTTTCACAAAGGCATCCAAAGCTTCGGAGAGGGAAAAGCAGAGCTGGTCGCCTGCAGAACCACCACCCGACCGACCGTCACCCCTGAAGCCCTGCCAGAGGCCCGTCCAACCCTCCCGCTCTGCCAGGGCGACCGAGGCCGGAAGCGAGGCCCTGACCTGCGAAGACCAGAGGGGCCTCCCACGCACTCTGCTGCCCAGGACGCTTGCAGGCACCTGCCCACCGACAGCTCTGCCAGTGGACAGTGGGCACCCAAGGAGTGAACATAAGGCTGGGTGACGCAGGTGGCCCGGTGGCAGCCCAGGAGCACCTGGGCCAAACCACTGCAGAAGGCCAGGCTTCGAGGAAAATACCTCCAGGGCCAAGAAGTGTCCGGCACGGCCGCAGGAGCAAGAAGGCCCCTGGGAAGCACAGCACTGTCCTGCAGAGGAGGAGAAAGACGGCAGTTAGGAGTCCCGGGCACAAGAGCAGGAGCTGGGAGAAGCCCCACGCAACCGAGGACAAGGAGCCACCACCTGGGCAGGGCGGGTCCGTGGCGGCCTCCCCAGCGGGGCATCAGCCGTCAAAGTCCATCCTAGGGGCCGAGACACTCCTCCGCTCTGAGAATGTCACCACGCAAATACTCACGGGTGTTCGATCTAGGCGCGTACACAACGCGGTGCCTCACCTAATCACAGAACAGAAGGTAAACACTACCAGACTGAATCAGGCTGGAAAGGCGGGAGGGCCGGCAGATCGGAGGCAGCGGAGGGCGAGCCCCTTACTTCTTAGTGAGAGCTAGGAAGCACAGTCGAGGTGTTGACCACCCATCTCAAAACTATAGACTACAGCCTCCGATTTTAAGTTGCATGGGTCAGGGCTGGGGTGCAGCTCAGAGGCAGGGCAGAAGCTTAGCTGCTTCAGGCCCTGGGCTCAACCCCACCCAAAGATAAAATGAAATACATCGGGGGCAAGCAATGAAAAAGCAAACATGCCAAACGTCCTCTTCTACAGTGAAAAACCAGTAAACACCGTTTAAAGCTGAAGACCAAGAAAAAGACATTTAAGCATCTACATAGTTGAACCCAGAAAAAACATCAGTGGCAGGGATAGCACAGGAAAGTGACCACCAGGAGAATCGGGAACAGTCAATCACAGAGACAGGAGAGGGGGTGGAAAGGGACATTTGTACTCTTCACTTTAATTGTTCCATGCAGCCGCAGCGTGCATTACTGAGCTTGTACTACTCTAACTAATTAAATTGAGAGTGAAGAGCAGGCAGGCCTGAGTAAATGGAAGCTCCAGGCTGAGATTCAGCCACAGAGGCTAAGAGGAGATGCATTTGAACAGGGGCCCACGAGCAAGGCGCAATCCCTAAGAGCTTCCGGGGGCGGGTGTCTGCAAGAAGAGCACCTGATCAGTGTGCCCTTCTCACGCAGTGGTATAGGAGTATAAGGTCTAAAGGGTCAGAGGGCCGTGAGCTCCTGAGGAGCCGATCCTATAGGTGGTCTACACTAGAGACAGCCATGCTGGGCTGATTGAAGGCCTTATGACTCAGTGGTGAAAATGACAGACTCTGGATCAAACAGCCTCACTGACGGTCCTCACTAGCCATGTGACCTCAAGCAAGTGAGGAAGATAATCACACTTTTCTCCTGCAGCGAGGCAAACTTTTGTGCCTAAGGAAGCTGGTTTGTGTTAAGACTCAGAACAAAGCACAGGATGAGTGCTCACAGCCCACGGAGAGAGAAGAGGTTCAGCCCGCGGGAAGGCCAGAGCAAGCAAGGCTGTGCTGGGGGCTCCTCCTCTTCCTAACAGAGGGACAACTCGACTTTGAAATGGGAGAAGAGAATTCCAACTTGGCGACAAGTCTTCCTATGGATACCAATACCAGCAGCCAGTGTGACCACGTGGGCACTGCCTGGGTGCTGGCGTGTGCCCAGCATTTTGCACTAGTCTCTGTCCATCTTCCGAGGCTTGGGCCAGACCCTCCATCCCCGCTGTCCTGCAGGAGAGGAAGCGACAGGAAGCTCCGACCATGTGAGACTGCTGTCACCGTGCCCCTTCACCTGCGGCCAAGCCGAGCTGGTGCAGTCCCGCTCCAGAGCCAGCTGCCCAGGCCGGCCACCAGAGGCCAGGCTCAAGGTGGCGTCCTGCTCACCTCACACAGACGGGGTCACCGCAGGGCGACTTAGGAAGCCCCTGACCAAGCAGAAGCCCTGGAGAAGACTAGACACGAGACACGAACGTTCCGTGGACCAGGGCAGAGGCGTCAGCCCACTCTGCTTCGTGCCAGCCCAGGGACGCGATGGTCCAGGCGGGTCGGGCTCCAGGCTGGTTCCCTTTGAGGGACCATCTTTCCACGGAAGAAAACAAAGTGTGCACAGGAAACACGGGGCCTGTTGCAGGCTGCCCGTCCAGGGTGTCCAGGCTCCCTGGTCACCTTCAGTGCCCTCCTCAGCCCCTGGAGTCGGTGGCCAGCTCCGTGGCTGAGTGAGGGCGCTGGAAGCCACACCCTGCCCCCTACAGAGACAGGCGCCAGGACCCATTCCACCCCAGGCCCCGTGCTGCTCGTGCCGGGTGGACTCAGTGGGGGCAGTTGCAGCACCCAGCACAGCTGCCTGGAAAGGTGGACACGAGCTGGAAGGACCCCAGGCCCAGTGCGGGCGGTGCTTCCCACCCTGGCCCCCGCCTCCCCTCACCCCTCCCTCTTCTCTCGTCACCTCTCAGTACAGCTCTGCTCCCTGAACACTTGAGCACAGACTCAGGCTTCCTCTTCTTATTACTCTCAGAAAATTCTGTAGGTGGAAAGAAATTTAATCAGTAATAATAATGCTTTCTATTTTTAGAGCCTCTGCCTTCTGCACAACCTGGAGAACGCCACAGCTACTTTGGAATCAGTTGAAGGGTTGAAAGAGTCTTCCAAAGGTCTTCTAGGAAAGTCTCCTGCAGCAAGGCAAACTTTCCTGAACCCCCCTAGGGGGTGGCGGCCTCTCCAAATCTGACCCAGAACCAAACTCAGCTGCCGGCCAGGGAGCTCGGCCCACCTCTCCCACCCAGCCAGACACCATCGCCGCCTGCTCCAGGCGCTCTCTGCGGGAGTAGGTGCCGCCGACTCCTGACGTCCTCCCAGCCTCCTGGCCTCTAGCCTCCACCCAAACCCCTCCCGCTGAGGCACAGTTCTGATCATACCTGGAACGTGAGTTAGATGCGCACAGAGTCATGGGGATACAAGCAGGGAGGGGGGTGAGAAAAGTGTCACAAGTGGGGCACAGAAGGCCACAGGAGTCACCAAAAGGAGCAACCATCGGGGGCCGTGGCCAAGGTTGCTCCTGAGCTCAGAACATGGGCTCAGCAAGGACCGCAGGGCAGCCTCTGAGGCCACAGAGCGGCTCCAGAGCAGAGGGAGCAGGGCTGGGGAGAGCAGTGGGCATCAGGTGGCGGAGCCTCAGTGGAGGCCCTGGGCAGAGGTGAGTGGAAGACCCTGATCCACCAGGGAGAGAGGCGGCATGTGCAGAAAGGAGGCCGCTGAGGGCACGGGCAGAGCACCTCCCGCCAGGCTCCATGCACCATCTGTACCACGTGTCTATGCAAGAAGGCCACCGCTGACCTGCAGCACTGTCCACACAGGGCAAGGGAGAGTCCTAGACCTGGAGCCACGGCCTGGGGTCAGCTCTGCACAGAGGTACTGGTACTGCCAGGCCCTGCTGCCGCTCCCCGATCCCCTCCTCCTCTTCTTTGCAGGGGAATCAAACCCAGGGGCGCGTGTCCCCAACTACACCCCTAGCCCACTGCCTCTGCTTCTTCAGCTCTGAAATGCAGCAGAGGCCCAGGAGCAGTGGAGGCCATGACAGCAAATCCATCGCCGCGAATCTCAGGCCAAGCCTGAGACGGTTCCAGCAGCAAGTACTAACTCAGGGTGACTTTGTGTCTCTCTCCTTCTTTGGTACTGGCCAGGGATGCTTTACCACTGAGCCACACCCCCACCCCTTTTTATTTTTTGAGACAGTGCCTCACTCAGTTGCCCAGATTAGCCTTGAACTTGGGATCCTGCTGCCTCAGCCTCCCCACCTGCTGGGATTACAGGCTTGCGCCACTGTGCCCAGCGGTCAGGGCAGTGTGAGTGGAAGTACCATCCTCTTTGGGACCTTCCCTACATTCCTCTTGAGTCTGTGTCCCCAGACTTTTAGGGAGCAGGGATCCTGACAGCCAAGAGGCATGTGTGTCTTTGGCTCAAGGACTGTCCGCCCTGTGTCCTGGGCTTTGCTGGATGGGCTACCCCTCAGAGGGCTAGGCTGGTGGGAAGGTGGGTGCCCATGTGCCCAGTTTCTGTGCCCGTGGCGGGGAGGGGGAGGAGAGGCAAAGGAGCATGATTGGGCGAGGAGAGAGGGGCGCCTAGCTGCCCGAGGGAAGGGGCCGGGCCCCAACCAGCCCAGCCCTCCCTTCTTGGTGTCAGTGCCCTGGAGAGCAGAGACCAGGGCAGTACCCACACCCTCTCTGTGGAATCTCCGCTGGGGGCACGCAGCCCCAAGGACCCTCCCCCAGTGTGCTGCCCCAGGCTGGGGTGGCCTTGGGGCCGTCCAGGACTGGGCGGAAGGGGAGACTCTGCTCGCTGCCAGAGACCCACCCGCAGTTTCCAGGGCCTCTTCCCAGGACAGTCTATGAACACGTGCTTTTCCATGACATCACTGTTGGTGACCTTTGGGGCCAGCAGGGTGGAGTCGGAGGGAAGGGGACAGGCCTCGATTCTTCAGTCACCACAAAGCTTGGGATTGTAAGCTGTGCAGAGCTGGAGGGCAGCCTCCGTGGGGACATTGTCTCCAGCTGGATGGGGACGGCTTTCCTGCCCTTGGGTACCAGGACTATAGTGGGCCTGTTGTTTTTGCGCTTTTTCTATATTAAAAAGCACATTGTTGAGCACAGAGGCTGCGTGTGTGTGTGTGTGTGTGTGTGGCTTTGCAAAAGTGAATTTTGCTCTTAGAACAAGCGATGCTGATGTGGAGTGGACAACCTCCCTGGCTGCGGAGAAGCGCGCCTCGCTTCCGGAAGGACTGCGGGAGGCGGTGGAAGGAGCAGGGCGGGAGCTTCTACTGCTGCTTAAAGCACCAAGCAGGCTGGAAAATCTCAGCAGGCCCCATGAGCCAAAACTGGTGACAGCCCAGCGGACAGCCACGGTCCTGCACTTACTTAAAGTGACGGCCGTGAAGTCCTGAAGGAAATAACTCAATTACCTTATTGATCTGGGATTTCGGGCACCTCCCCCAGCATGCGACCTACGCAGGCACCATCACTGGCCCAGACATGTCATCTGCTTGTGTTTTGCTTCTTTTGAAAGCTCAAATAACTGACATGACCTATTCCACCAGTTTGGAAAACAAGTAAAATTGCATGTGTTTCTTATGTGCATATTCATCACTGAAGTCCCCACCTGCCCAGGGGAGGAAAGCCAGTACCACCCTCCTGGGCTCCTCCAGGTACACCCTGGTTAGAGTGAAGACGTGACTGAGGAACTCGATCCGTCCCCCAGCCCCTCCCACCCTGTCCCTGATGCCCACAGACGGACCATCAAGGCCAGGCCAGTCCTGCCAGCCTGACCCTGTAGGCAGCAGGGGCCCGAGGGCAGCACTTGTGAATCTTGAGCATGCATTTACACCATGTCCCAAAGCCAGGTCCTCCAAATGACCAACAGACCCCAGCCAGGGCCACTCCTGCTGGGACTGGAAAGGGTCCAACGCCATCGGGTCCAACACTCTGCTTCACTTATGAGGCCATCCAGGCCTCTGGCCGTGACCCGCCCTGAGCCATACCAGGCTGGAAGTGACTCTGCAGGTGGGATAGGCGGGGACTTAGCCCAGGGGTGCTGGTCAGTGCCTGCACGGCAGTTTGACCTGTCCCCTCCGACCCCAATATGCCAGTGTTGAGAGGCAGTGACCTTAAAGAGGCACGGAGGCTTCCAGGGGTCAGTGTCCTTTCAGCGTCTGGGCTACTGCGAGGGAGCAGCAGGAGGGCAAGGCCGCTCCTTCTGTCGGCCTCACCGCACAATGCACGTGTCTTTCCACTTTCTGCCCCGAGTCGGGCAGCACAAGACCTGCACCAGAAGCCGAGCATGTTGCCACCATGCTCTGGGCTTCCCAGCCTCCAGAACCAGGTGCCAAGATGACCCTTTCCTTTACAAACACCGAGGCCCAGGTATTCTGCCATAGCAACAGAAATTGATGAAGATACCAGACAACCTTAGACGGAGTCTGTGGGAAGAGGGCCCTCAGTTGCACGGCCTTCCTCTCTAGCAAAGCCACCTCTTGTGCCAGCCATTCCCCAACACTACAAGGAAATCTAGGGGACATTTAACTTGCAAAGAGAAAGGGCTTATCTTGGCTCAAGGTTTTGGAGTTTCCAGGTCAGGATCAAGGGCCCAGGGCCTTGGCCTCTGCCGAGGCAGCACACCAGGGCAGGAGCAGCCCAGCCCTGCAAGGTCTGCGCCATTATCACCTGCCATTTGCTCATCAGGAAGCCCAGGCTCTGGTGTGCACAGTTCAAACCAGCGTGAGCCCCTCCAAGCTCTGCTTTCTTCGTCACCTTTCCCACATTCCGAATATGGAGAGACCCTGGAAGCGTGAGAACCCGGGTGTACAGATTTCAGTTGACCCTCCTTTGAGGTCAACACGCAGCCCTGGTGACAGGTAAGTACATGCCCAAGGCAGGCAAGAGTGCTCCCTGCTCTCGAGGTTCCTGGAAGACGAAAAGGCCAAGAGAGGCCCAGGGAAGCTCTGAGAACCCAGAGCCAGGGCCTGAGCCCACAGCACCCCAAGGTCCTGGGGAGAAGAGGGCCGCCCACCATGGGGCCCGGCGGGCCTGCAAGGAGGCCTCCTGGAGGAGGACCACGTTCATCAGGGCTGAGAGGTGGGGAGAGGCCTGGCTGCAGAGGACACTGCAGGGGGAGGACAAAGCCCAGAGCCTGGCTGGAGGAGGGGCTGCAAGCTCCCAAGAGACAGGGAGGCCCAGCAGGCCCCAGGCCAGGGAGGACTGGCTCACTGCGGGCTCTTGAGCAAGGGCGGCGCAGGGTAGAGGGCTGGCAGAAGCATCTCGGCCGTTCCCCACTTGCAGGTGGCACTCTGCTCACTGTTCTGATCACAGATCCTGGTTCTTAAGACCACTTACCAAGGGACAGTACTGTCTTTTGTAACCAAGGAGACAGCAGGGAGAAATCAAAAGGCTTGCCGACGATAACACACGAGCCAGGAGGAGTGAAGCCTGGGTCCTCTTCACACTTGGGAGGAAGACAGTGAGCCCGGGAGAGAAGGTTCTGGAAGCAACAGGCTGGACTTCCATACGCTCCCACCAGCTCCCAATAAGCCCTCTGAGCCTCCGTTTTCTATTTTTAAGGTAGGAATGAGAATCCCTTAGACCACACTTCACAGAAGAAGAAATACAAATACATGGGAAAATGTTCCATATCTCGGACAATTAAAGAAATGCAAATCAAAACCACACCAAGGTTCCATCTTGCTCCAGTCAGAATGATAATTATCAAGAATACAAACAACAGGGACTGGTTTGTGGCTCAGTGCTAGAGCACTCGCCTAGCACGTGTGAGGCATTGGGTTCAATCCTCAGCACTGCTTAAAAATAAATAAATAAAACAAAGGTAAAAAATGAATAGAAATAACAAAAAATGTATTTTGTATGGAAAAAAAGGTATACTCATACATTGCTGGTGGGACTGCAAATTGATGCAACCACTCTGGAAAGCATATGGAGTTTCCTTAGAAAATTTGGAATGGAACCACCATTTGACTGGGTGATCCCACTCCTCACCATATACCCAAGGGACTTAAAATTATCATACTACAGTGACGTAGCCACATCAAGGTTTATAGCAGCCCGATTCAAAATAGCTAAGCTATGAAACCAACCCAGGTGCCCTTCAACAGATGAATGGATAAAGAAAATGTGTTATATATACACAATGGAATATTATTCAGTCATACAGAAGAATGAAATTTTGGCATTTGCCAGTAAATGGATGAAACTGGAGACTATCATGCTAAGTGAAGTAAGCCAGTCCCAAAAAACCGAAGGTCGGATGTTCTTTCTGATATGTGGATGTTAACTCACAATAAGGAGAGGAGAGTAGAAGTTCATTGGATTAGACAAAGGGGACTGAAGGGAAGGGAGGGGGATGGGAATAGGAAAGACAATGGAATGAATCAGACAGAACCTTCCTACGCACATTATATGAACACAGGACCAGAGAAGCTCCACATCATGTACCACCACAAGACCGGGATCCTAATTAGAATAAGTTACACTCCACATATTTGTGATACGTCAAAACACACTCTACTGTCATGCATGCCTAAAAAGAGCAAATTTTTTTAAAAGATTAAAAATTCATTTAAAAAAAAAAAAAAGAATCCCTCAGCCCAGGCCTGCCGTGGGTCCAAAGGGCAGCCCTCCTCCTTTACTGCTCCTACTGTCCCACCAAACCAAGCTCCTGACCCGCATTCCTCCCTCCCAATGTGGCAGATGATCCCACCCCAGAACCACGCAGCAGGTGCCCGAGGCACCCAGCCCCCTTCCCAGAGAAGGCGCCCCTGCAGGTCCAGAGGGCTGGTCTGTGCAGCTGCACTCCAGGCTCCTCTGTCCACAGAGCAGGCCCTGATGCTCTCGAACAAGCAAAACAACGTAAAGGACAGCCCCGCACAGGACTCGTTAGAAATCCCACCCTTGACGTGTCACTGGAGTAAAAGCCACCTCTTATCCCGGCCACACCCTCGTCTACCAGGAATGTTTCCCTCGATCCTCAGGCCCCAGCAGGGAGTCGGTGCAGCTTAACTATTCCTTTAGGTCAGGTGAGAACCCTGCGCTCAGAGGTGGTTGGCCGGCCTGAGCTCCCACTCTCATCCACACGGCTCCCTCCCCTGTAGCTCAGTTCAAGTCCAGAACCGTCCACTGCCAAGCTGGGCACCAGGCCTGGAACCCGCCCAGCCCACTCAGCCACAGGATCTCCAGAGGTGCCGCAGGAGGCTTAGGCACTGGTGGGCAGAGCAGGGTGCAATTCGAAAAGACAATTCCACCCAGCACATCCCACACCTGTGGGAACCCCCTCAAGACGAACAGGGTCCGGAGCCACAGCCTGCCCAGGAGCCACCCCGATGCCCCAGCCACCTCTCTACGGAGACCCTCAGAGAAGCAGAAGTCTCATTTGGAGTCAGCTCAGCTGAGGTCTGGGCTAGGCTGTCTCCAACTCCAGCTTGAGCATTTCGGTGAGTCACTGGAGTCCCGGAGACTAAGGCAGAGACCCTGAAGGAAAGCAGGCTGCTAACCCAGCCCGATTGGCACCTGTGAGTCCAGACCCGCTCCTCGCGGTGACACCCACGGCCGAGGGCAGAAGCAGCGTGAAGACCTAGCAGCAACTACTAAGCGTGCCAGGCACTTGGGACTCGGAACAGGCCTGCCAAAGTCCCCTGCCTTCGTGAAGCTTCCCGTCAACATAGGGAGACAGGAAGTCCAACGAGGAGCACCGATAGAGGGCGAGGAGGTGCGTTAGGGCAGACCCTGTGTGAGAAAGGAGAGCCCAGGAGAGGGGCTGGAGCTCGGGGGCAGCTGGTGTGCGGGTCGCTGTTAAACAGGATGGTCACGGGCCTGGGCTATGGCTCCGTGGCAGAGCACTAGCCTAGCATGTGTGAGGCACTGGGTTCGATCCTCAGTACTGCATCTAAACAAATAAATAAAGGTTCATCAACAACTAATAAAAATACTTTAAAAGTAGGAAATAGGATGACCCTATGCTTCATTGAGAAGCTGACATTTCAACAAGACTGACCGAGTGAGGGGCTGAAGCCCAGGCCTCCTCATGCCAGGCAAGGGCCCTGCCACTGAGCCACAGCCCAGCCCTCCATGGCTATTTTTAATGGGATGTATTTATAATTGGATGTATTTTTAACCTCCTTCTCAGGGGCACTTGTTTTCTTTCCAGAATCGCAGAGGCATTTTAATAGACCGACTTTGGCAGCAAAGAAATGACTAGAAGCAGGTGGGCCCAGTTGTCTGTGGAGCTGAGAATCCTGCCTGCTCCCAGGGTGGGGCGGGGGGGTCGCCACTCTGTGAAGAATGCAGCAGTCCTTCTGGGCTCTGGCCATTTCCACCAGAGTCACTGTCTGAAGAGACAGAGGGTGCGCAAGTAGTCCGGGTGGGAATCCTCCTACCCCGTTCCGCTTGACTAACATTGTCTACCTGTCACCTGCCAAGCACAGATCGTCGTTTGAGACATGATGTTTTCAACAGAATGACTGGACACAATCATCAGAGTAGGAAGAACTCTTAGAGACTAGCTCCCTTCTGAGATGAAGAAGGTGAATCTGAGCAGGAATGGCCCGTCCAGGGTCCTGCCTCCTGGTCCAGTGGTTCCGACCCACCTGTGGCAGGGAGATGGAGCCAAGCATGGGGCCCACATGTTCTCCACAGTATGAATGCACACGCACATCCGGGAAGGATCCAGGAAAAACCACAAAACTGACATGAGATGGAAATTAGATCTTTAAGTAGAAAGATTCCAACTGGACAAGAGGAAACCCTTTCTGGCCACCAGAGATAAAACATCAAGATGAGCCATCACAGGAAAACACACCCAGAGATCCTCGAGAGGCAAGGAATCAGCACCAGGAACCAGGGAGCTGGCAGAGGAAAGCTCTGCTGGACTTCCCAGTGCCTTCTGGAAGGCTCTGGCCAGGCAGCTGTGACCAGGCCAATAGCGCCCAGCTCATAACTTGTTGAAATTTCCTCTTAGAACCCCTTCTTCACACTCTTGCTCCTGTATTTTTAAAAGCCTTGGTCATGGGCCAGAGTAGAATCTGGAACGTCTGAATCTTAGTCTTCTGGGATTTAAAACACTTTTTTGCCCCCGAAGTGACATGCTGAACAATTAAGTCCAGGCAGGCCAAAGGTCAAGTGCAGAGGAAAGACACTGACCTAGACAGGCAGCCAAGGGGACCACACAGCAGCAGGAGGCTGTCAGGAACAGAGGAGGCTGGTGCTTTCCAGTCCTTTCTGTAAGCTCCTAGGGTTGCTTGAAGTGTAAGGCA
This sequence comes from Sciurus vulgaris, assembly GCF_902686455.1. Lineage (NCBI taxonomy): Eukaryota > Metazoa > Chordata > Mammalia > Rodentia > Sciuridae > Sciurus > Sciurus vulgaris. The sequence continues at coordinate 113,090,803 of NC_136473.1, read as the reverse complement.
CACCGGAAGCAGAACGAGGTCAGAGAAGCCAGGATTGCCTTGAAAGAGGCCATTGCCATGCATGTGCCCGGGCCTGTGAGGCCACGTCGACTTACTCACATCACCCTGGGGACACCAGAACCTTCCGTGTTCCAGGCCTGAGAAGAGCAAGGCTCACTGGCCAGCACCAGCAGGTCATTTCACTGGGGCTCCACCAAGCTGCTGGGGACTCATGCCAAGCCAGGACCCTGTACTGCGGCGCCACACAGTTCCGTTCACGTCACTGGACCTCAGACCCAGTGGAACCCCGCATCCTGATGATGGCACTTCCTCTTGAGCCAGAAGAGGACTGACAGTCCAGACTCAGTCAATTCTCCTCTCCTCTCCGCCTGCACGACATGGGTTTCTGCTTATATTTGCACCAGAAAAACTTTAAGAACCTGGGGCAGCCCAGCAAGAGGCAGGGCCCTGCTCCTCCATTGCTGCCCTCGTGTGTGCTGCCAGCAAACCTCTAACACTGAAACTTATGGGTTATTTCTGGAATGTTCCACTCAAGGTGTTCAGACTCTGCTTGACCGCAGACACCTGAAACCACAGGAAGTGAAACCATGGACCAAGGGGGACTCCTGTACTCACTTTCCCCACCAGAATTAGGGCCTCTACTGCTTCTGCCTCCACTGACCCAGAACGCAGGCTCCTTGCCCCCAGAATCCACCGCAGTGTCACTCAGAACCCTTGCTGCGTGAGGCAGGAACCCAACCAGCCTCTCATCTTGAAAGGTTGGGCTGGCTGCAGGCCTCGCCAAGCTCCTGCCTCGCTGGCTCCTTCCCCTCCTGGCTGGCCCCGTGGTTACCCAGCAGGATGCTGAGGACCTTCCCTGGTGGCTTCTCCACGCCCCAGATGCATTGTGATGAAGATCCTTACGAATCCCACTTGGTCCTGAAGAGTCCTGCTGGGACCTGGACTTGGACACCCATGCTGGATTCCTTTATGACCCAAAGTAAACAAACAGCTTCCAAGAGGAGTCTTGATCCCACTCCTTTGCATGCCACAGGTGCTCACTGCATGTTATGTCATGGTGTCACAGCGAAGCAGGACACCATCTCTTCCAACCACAGGTAAGTAGATGATTTCCCCCAAATTCTAAAAGTTTGTTAAAACGTACAAAAGTTCAAGAAATAGGATCTCATTTTCTGAGTTGACCAGTAGAACCTGTTCTCAACTCTAGCTGCACAACAAAAGGTGTCAGGCCTGGGTTACTTTGCTAGTGATCCTGGCCAGTCCCTCAACTCTGATTCAAAAAGCCTGCAGTAGCCCAGGCACAGCCACTTTTCCAGCTCCCCATGTGACTCTGCATCTACATCTACAGCCTCAAGTCACCACTAGACATTCCCCACCTTCTCCTTCCCAGGGATAAACCTCGCTGTGGCTGTCCTGAGTTGCAAGGGTGAAGAGGGTTAGGGACACCTAGGGACGTAGTTAAAGCACATTTTCCCTCTTAGCTTAATTCTGTGGAATGAATGCAATGAGACTGCTCTGCAGTGGGACCACAGTAGAGAGTCCCACTCGGAGCCCTGCTTGCAGGTCCTGTGGCTCATCGACCGGAACCTCGACAGAGGAACCTCTGGACCAGGTGTGCTCGGCCGGCCCCAGACCAATTCCATCAGAGGCCAGCGGGTGGGGTGGCACTGTTCAATCCCCAGGTGAGGCTTATGTGGCCAGGGTTGAGTACCAGTAGTCTAAACAAAGCAACTTTTCTAGATACCTTCTAGTTTAGATCATAGAGCATTGGTCTTGTTTTAAGCACAAGGATGTTCGGATTTTCCATACGTGAAGCACGCACCTTAAATGTGGTCAGATGGTATTGTTAGCAGCCACGGAGGTGTCCATGCTTGGCAGCTGCGCCCAGTGCAGCCACTTAGTTGGGAACCAGTGTCGGGGGGGAACCTAGGTGCACCCAATGTGCCTCTGCTGAGATCTGGCCCCCAGATGAGAGGTCCCCGTGAGTCCTGGGAAAGCGCGCCTCCACAGAGACCATCACAAGCAGCTTCCTGCACGGTGCTTCCACTGAGTGTGCGCGAGGCGTCGGAAGGAGCAACAGAAGGCCTGCAGGCTGGCCAGCAGAGTGGCAGCAGCAGGGGCCATTCACACTGGTCCGAAGACCTCTGGAATAGCACCAGAGTGCAGCAATGAGATCCCACGTCGCTGGATGCGGTGGCCACGCCTGTGATCCCAGCAGCTCTGGAGGCTGAAGGAGGAGGATCACAAGTTCAAGGGAAGCCTCAGCAACTTAGCCAGGCCCTAAGCAACCTAGCAAGAGCCTGTCTCAAAATTAAAAAATAAAGAAAAAGGACTGGGCATGTGGCTCAGTGGTTAAATCCCCAGTACCAAAAGGAAAAAAGAAATCCCTTTCCTAAAGGTACTTTTTTTACTTACATTTCGAAGAATGCTTTTAATGTCTGGCAGAGCCACAGTAAAGAGAAGACCTTACTGTGACATCATGGCACTAAATAAGAATCCAGTCTTGACACTAACCAGCCGCCTGACTGGGTGAGAGATTTTCCCTCTCTGGGTTTCAACTTCTTCACATGTAAAATTAGTATGGTTTGATGCCTCTCCGCCGTGCTGCTGGCAGACCCCTGGGGTGGGAAGCACCCGACATCGGGCATCTCCCAGTGAGCGAGGGGCCACGTCCACACTTCTAGACCACCCCAGCAACCCGGCCTGCAGCCAGAGGAGTCACCACACTGGACGCTCCTTTCAGCTATCACCTGCCTCAAGCGTAGGAGTCCTCGCTCAGGAGTCAGAGCTTCCAGGACAGGTTGGTACCCCCTGGGGATGCCTCCCAGAGAACACAGGGCAGCTACTCTGTCTCAGAAAAGGCCTATGAGAGAAGGGAGGGAGGGAGGAGGTGGGGAGGAGGAAGGAATGTACCAATCAAGAAAAAATCCGCAACGGCTTCGCATTGGGTTCCTGGACATGCGGCCCTTCTGACGTCTTCGGCTGTCCCAGGAAGTCCGGTAGCTCTTCCCACAGGCCACCTCAGTGCCCTGAAGAGCCACCAGGCTGGGCGGAGGCTTTGCAGTGCTGCGGAGAGTTTTCCCGACTCTACACAGTTCTTCCCAGCATGCGGAAGGGAAGTGGCCACAGGCTCTACAGGGCTGATTCCTATTTCAGTTTGGCCTTCTGGCGGCTCAGCCCAGCCCGAGTGCTTGCTGGCTGGTGGTCAGCGCCAGGCAAGGTAATATTGTGGAGCTGGAGTCTCTCCAGCGCAGCAGCCAGGAGGACCGAGGCGCCGGGCGGCAGGACCCACATCCTCACAGCAGGGAGGCGTCCCTGGAGCACAGGGAAGGTCGTGCCCACGTTCCCCCTCAACACTGCCCGACGCCAGTGGCAGAGAGCAAGCCAAAGGGCCGTTATAGGCCAAAGAAGCCTGATACAAGGCCAGCTCCAGAAAGCAAGTAGGTAGATGAAAGTTATGAACCAAACCAAACTTCTGGACACTGACAAACCACGAAATCAAAACCAGGATGGAGGCAGCTGGGTCTCGTCTCGACGCTCTGGCCTGTGAGCCTCAGGATCAAGGACTGAATGGTCCATTACTGGTGTCAACCTGCACTTGCTTTTGGCTACACAGACACAGCTTCTCTGGATTAAAAACTACAAACAGTTGCTTCCCTGCCTGAAGGTCAGAGTGGAAATGTAGCTCCACTTCTGGAAAAAAGTTGGATCTTTGGCTGAAAGGATCGGACTGGTTCTAACTGGCATATTTGACAGCCTAAAGAATCATTTTCAAGTTGTTGCAGGTTTGTAAAACTTTGACCTCCGCCAGGGCTTTTTTGTGTGCAGAAGGGTTAGGAAGGTCACCAGGTCTTCATGCTGATCTGGCCTGGAGTTCCTGCTTGCCATTCTCAAGTCAAAAATCGCATGAGTAAGAACATTACTTGAGTTTAGTCATCACTCACCTTCACCTTGGCCTAGATGCTCCACATCAGAATTGGAAACAAGATAAAACAGTCTGGGGAAAGGGCCAGGGTGGCCTGAGCAGGCCCCACGAAGCTGGGGCCAGCTGGTGCTCTGGGGAGGCTATGCCTGCTGTCACTCACAACATTCTGGGGACATATTACTACAGAGCAGTAACAAGCTCCAAATAACCTCCAGGAAACACCAGTCTGCCAGGTGACGCAAGAGTGGAAATGACTGAGGCCCAGGATGGGCACTAGGTCACTCTGGGCGCTCACACTGTGACTGCTCTCTGTGCGGTAAGGCTGTGTAGCTCAATGGCGGAGGGCGTGGGATCTGATGGGAGGCTAATGGCTCAGTTCCCTGCTCCTCTCAGTCCTCACAGAGAGACCTTGGGCAGCTCACAGATTCCTGAGCCTCTGCAGGAACAATAGAGTCCACACACTTCACAGGACAGCTGTGGACATGAAGGCCGAAAGGTAGTGTCTCCAGGAGACGTGGCCTTGGACGGCTCTTGAGCCTGATTCACCAACTAGGGCAAGGCTGGTGCATCTCAGTGAGCCGTGCTCACCGAGGACATTCTAGAAAAGGAACAGATTTGTGACTTTCAGACACGAGGTAAAAGTGTCCTTGGGTAAAGGAGAGTCGTGGAGGTGGGCGTGGAGGCGGCTTTGGAGTCAAGTTGGGTTTGTGATCAACGCAGCGACACTCACCGTGAGAGGCTCCAACAGCTCGGGGACTGAGCAACACTACTCAGCCCGAAGTGGCTTAAAGCACGTTTGGGCAGCACACTGAGGCTGGTTGGCTCTCTCCCCACACAGAATAGAGCCGGACGCCCGTTCCTGACCACAGACACTCAAGTTCCCCCCAGCATGAGGGTGCAGCACCCTTTCTCAGAGGACAGAGACAAGGCAGGCAGACACTCCGCAGAGAGCTGGCCTGCTGCAGAGGCCCCAGTCAGGGCCACCACGCTGGTAGCCAGGCAGCAGGCTTCACCCCACTGGCGGCAGACACGAAGCCGAGTGTGCCAGGGGTCCAGCTGCCCAAGACCCAGGCAGGGACAAACGTGCAGTATGTTCTCATACAGGGTGTCAGCGTCTTCGACTGAGGTCTGAACGAAGCGCTACCCACTGGCAGCCGCGGGGCCCAGGCAGGCTCACAGAGGAGGGCTGTTGTGTGCATCCTGGGGAACGCGTAGGAATTTGTCTGGCAAGAGGAAAGGGCGTGCAAGAGAGGACAGCACGTGCAGAAGCCGGGGCGGTGAGAAGGCAGGCCGGGCGTGGAGGAGCGAGGTGCCTTCCAGGCTGCTCAGCAGGGGCCACCCAGGTGGTCAGCAGAGGACTGGGGAGCGGGGCTGCATGGGAGACCGTCAAGAGCGAGCCAAGGATTGGCTGATCTCACAGACCTCAGGAGTTGCCAGATTCGGCGGGGATACCAGCTGATTTGTTTCAGAGGGTAAGTCTGGTGCCATCAGGAGTCATTGGAGACTGGAGTCTGAGAACCTAGCAGGGACCTCAGGAGTGGAGCAGAGGAAAGCCCTTCACTCTCCATGGGAGCAGCAGGCCCCTCACACACAGCAACCTGACCTGGGGTGTCGTGGCCCCATGGCCCCCACAGGCCACCTGGAGAGGAGAAGCCGGGGGAAGCAGGACTTGGGCTTGCTCCTGGTGCAGAGGCGGAGCTGAAGGGAGCAGCAGGGTCCAAGAACAAGGCTGGATCAGGAGTCATTCCTTCACCATGAGGAAGGGGCTCGGCCACGCCAGGAGTCCCTGGAAAGGGGATACTTTGATGGTAAAAACTGAAGATGGCACTTGGGTGCTCCCAGGGTGTCTCCAACCTGCCAGATCATCACCACCTCAGTTCATGCATTTTGTTGTCACCTCTAAAACTTGCTTGGGGACTTATATTTGGAAGCTGAGCTTCAGAAGAACCATAGTCAGGATAAAGAGCAGCACTGCCCACTGCCCAGGTCTGGCCATGGACACGCTGGCTTTAGCTGGCACCAGGGCAGCCGGCTGCCCTGAGAGCCATTACGAGTGCTGCAAAAATCCTGTGACCCACACTGATGAAGCTTCACAGCAGCGGTGAGATCTTCACTTGGGAAAGTGAGGTGATGTTTCTTCTGTGTGATTCTGGGATGCCATCGATGAGGAAACTCAAGTGCTAAGCACCTCCTGTACTAAAGCCCAACATGGTGACTTTCAGAGACAGGAGACAGGAAGGTGACAGCAGTAGTAACCATGTGCCTGCACGCAAGGCATGTCGCGAGGGCTCTGCACACACTGAGTCACCTAGCACCTCACAGGGATGCACTACCTGTGAAGAGCAGGGGCACAGAGATGATGCACAAACGTTCATGGCAGAACTTGGAACTTAGGCTGCCTGGATCCAAAGTCCACGCTCTCAAATATTCCCTGGAGGTCATGGCTGATGACTCGGATGTCCCAAGTGTGTACTGTGTGCCAGTCACTCTACCAAGGGTGCTTCCCACACCGTGTTCCAGCTATAACCCTCACCACAGTCTGTCTGGGGCCAGACAGGCTCTTTATTCACTCACGGTCAACTTTTGTGCCTGTCCAGGAACCATGACGTCCTATTTCTGCATGTGGAGGAGGACGAGGTTGGGACCCAGGAGCAGGAGTGGAAATGGAACGAGGCAGGACTCGAGAAGAGTTTCTGAAGTGAGCACATTGGGACGTGGACATGGGCTGGACAGACAGAAGGCAGAAGAGGAGGAGCCAGGATGGTTCTAAGATCTTCTGTACCTGAGGGTTGGCTGGCTGGTGAGCCATCCCTCAAAACCAGGACTACAAGGCCTCGTCTGAGAGGTACCCACTGCGGAGTCTGTGTCCTCAACTTCACATGTTGAAACCCTGCCCAACGTGATGCTCGGGGGCACAGGGCCTTTGGTGGGCTAAGTGGTCATGGAGGCAGAGCCGATTGAGCGGGAGCAGTCCTCCTAGGACACCCGGCCTGTCCCACCACCTGAGGCCCCGAGAACAGAGGAAGACGCCTGTCTGTGAGCTAGGAAGCAGGCCGTAGCCAGACACAGAATCTGAAGAAGAGGAAATTCTGCTGTTAATAAACCATCCAGTCTATGGTAATGTGTCACAGCAGCCCAAAGGGACTTAGCCAGGAGAGAAGATGAGGAGCTCGTGGGGACATATGAACTCTCCACAGGTAGGCAGTACACGCACCAGTAGATGTGGTCAGAAAGCCCCGGAAGGCATGTCTGGAGCTCGGTAGCAAAGGTCTGGAGCCAGGATTGATTAAGGTCACAGGGTGTGTAAGGGCAGATGAGGAACGAGAGCGTCCTGGGGAACCCGCAGGCCAGGAAGCACAGCAGAGGAGAGTTCCCGGGAGGCCGTGAGCTTGAGGAGGAGAGCCAGGACCAGGCAGCATGCCTGGAGACCATAGGCAGGACTGGCGATGGCCAGCAGGGCCTGGGCCACAGGAAGGACATCAGAAGAGAGCTTCACACAGGTCTCAGGTCTCAGGACAGCCCAGCCTGGCACTGAGGTTCCCGTGCAGGACGTGGCCAGACAGCAGCAAGTCGCCCAGTTCCTGCCCTTAGTGTGCTGGCACTCCCTGGGCCAGGAATAAAGGCAGCTGAAGCCCAGGGTCAGCTGCCTCTGCCCTGTTGTCCGACTCCAGCTCCGAGTCTGAAAGTGAAGGGGCAGAGAGGCCTCTGCTGTCCACAGGTGGACTTCCCAGCCTTCCTTCAGCACCAGAGTCAGACACAAAGAAGCAGAAGCAAAAACTTAAGAGCAAAACGAAACAACAAAACCAAAAAGAGAGAAAAGAGTTTTCCCTCTGCAGCAAGAGAAGAAGAAAAATTCTGCCCTGATGAAATCCTCTGCAGCTGTATGGCAGCAGCTTACGGCTCCTGACCTCTGACCCCCGCCCCCCCCGGGAGAATGACCGCCCCTCATTAAATCACCAGTTAACAAAGAGTGAGGAGAGGGCTGAGCCTGCCAAGGACCTCCCCTCTCCCAAGCCCAAGCAGCGCGCAAAAGCCTGTGGGTTCGGAATGGGCGCCACAGCGTTCACAGGAAGCATCTCTGCTTTCAAGACACCCTGGGGAGAACACAGAGCTGGAGCCGGAGAGGCTGGTGGGGGCACATCTGACGCCCACTCGACTCAGGAAGGCACCCGCCATCCAATTCAGACGCTCGACCTGCTCACAGGAGTGGCCGGTTATTTATCTCTGCCCGTCCAGGGGCGTTGCCTGGGTCACTTCTTGGTCTGAAACCCGGCTCCATGCCTGCATCACAAGACCCCCTTCATCTACCACACTTCATTTTTCATGTAGCAAAAGGATCAAGCGAAGCATTCCTGTGGGGGAGACCCCAACCCCCTCTTGGGGTCTGATAAGCCTCCATCGTAAATCATGCCACAAAAGGAGGCTTCCCATTGTTTCAGCTTGATTTTCTCCTGGCAAACTCTCAGCTCTGTCCCCACATAAATCCACCCTTGTCAGAGCCCTCGAGGATCCTAAGGGGCAGGCAAGGAGTATGTGGATCCCCTGCCCGGGCGAAGCATCCTGCGGGGCTGTTCCCAAGCCTCGAGCTAGCAGCTCACAGGCACTGTGCCCTTCTGGGTCTCATCAATGATTCTGCCAGAGCATGTGGTATTTTCCAGTCCTCCCCGTCACATCCCCCATCCCCGTTCCTGGCTGTTGTCAAAGCAACAGGGAGTCACTGCGAGAGAATGTGAGGCAGGAGCAACGGGGGTGGGGGACTCACTGAGGTAAGAAAGCACCAGGTCCCCATAGAACAGGTCTCCTGGTGCATCTTGCTCTAGATGCTGGGCCTGGGAACTGAACTTCACAGTTCACTCTCTGCCCACAGAAGCTTCTCAGGCCTGGAAGAGGAGGAGAGAGGGGCGAGAGGAGCTGGAGTGGTCTCCAGGACATTAGTCTGCACCTGGTAGGCAAGTGTCCACAATGCACAGACCCCTCCCAGGACCCTGAACCAGCCCGGCTGTCCTTTCCATTCAGGGACCCCTCGAGAACTGAACCAGGCTACCAGAACCCGCCAGCTCTGAGGCACCTCGTGGAGCCCAACTCTAACCATTTCCCCCAAACAAGTGGTGTTTTCTGGTGGTGTCGGCAGCTACTGTGCAGTGCGTGGATCCATGCAGATGAGCCGGGGCTGCTGGGGTTTTCATTCTACCAGCAGGAGTTCAGCTGAGTCAAGCAGCACTTTGTCTTGGGGAGGCTTCAGACTCTGGAGGAAGGGGTCTCAAGTGTCTCGGGTGTCCCAGTGCCCCTAGAAACTGGGTCCCAAGGCTGCAAGGTGGGGAGGCTCACGCATGGAAACCTGCCATGGCGGTTCCCAGGCTTGAGAGGAAGGCCGCCACGTCCAAGAGCCAGAGCTCTGCCTGACTCTCCCTGGAGGGACACGTCTAGAGGATCCAGTGAGCTGGCTTCTCTTAAAACATCTGAAGTTAATCGTACACGATATTATTTTGAGATCTGTGTGTGGATTTCACACACACCTGACACTGTCTTAGACACTTAGGGTTTCCCCCAAGGCAAGCAAGGAGTCGGTGCTCTGAGGACTGGGCACCGCGCTGTCAGTGAGCAGAGCGAAGCTTCTCCAGGGCCACATATCTGCAGATGGGGCGAGAACACCACCTGGCTCCACCCAGTGAGCAGCCCCAGCCTGGGCCGCTGCTCAGAGCAGCCTGCATCAGAGAGAAGTCTGTGGGTTCCTGGAGGAAGGGGCTGGGAGCACAGCCTCCCCCCACGGCCACGGTCTCCTGATGAGGACGGCTGGCGGGCACTGAGCGTTCGCTGGCACCGTCCTGACTGCGCAGGTGGAAGTGCAGGAGAAGTCCTGCTGCGGGGCTCCGGCTTCACTGCCCCAGCCCTCAGCAGGAAGAACCGCCCGCAGTACTTGCCAAAAGGCAGGCTGCTGAGCTCCCCCTCTCTGATCCAGCAGCAGTGACGGTCCAAGGGATCCGAGGATTTTCCTTTCTAGCACATTCCAGTGAGGCTGCTGTTTAGCACCACTGAGAACCACCGGTCTCTGCCCTGCCGTGGGAGAGACGCTCCTCACCCCACCCACACCTCCAGCCCAGAAAGAGCTCAAGAAGGGCATGAAGGACAGCAGGTCAAGGGCCACGTGTCCTCTCACATGTGGAAGCTAGGGAGGATAAAGGGAAAGGTGGGAGACCAGTGCAGTGGAGGAACGGGAGCAGGGGGCAGGAGGAGGGCAGGGACGGGACGTCCTGGGGAAGGGCACCGCGAAGTGGTACTGCCGCATTGTGTGTGCACAGACCTGTGGGAGTGAAGCCCACCATTATGTGCAACTACCATGCACCAGAACAAGTGTGGGAAAACAAAGCAAATAAGAAAGAAGGCAGGAAGGAAGGAGGAAGACCAGCAGGCCCGAGCCGTGCTGAGCGAGTCTCCAGGAGGCCCTGCGGTTCCTCGGGCAGGGCCGAGGCCAGGCCTGCGCGGATCCCAGCCTCCCCCTGGACCCTCTCCAGGCAGAGCGGACCTTAGGGGCCATCTTGGACCCTCTCCTTTTTCTCTCTATGCTCACGATTTTATTAATAACACATCGTTTTTAAGAAAATGGGTGTTACTAAGCAAGAGTAAGTTTCTTCTTTGCTTAGACGTTTTTTGTAGATGTTGGTAAAGTTATATCTCCCCAAGTTAACTTATAAACTAATTCATTCATCCTTTCACTTCAGAGTGACTTCAGAAATATATGTGATAGAATTCGTGTGTGTGTGTGTGTGTGTGTGTGTGAATCAAAGCAAGATGAAGTTCTGACTCAGCAACTCTGAAAGATAAAGCAGAATTACGTTGGTACATGGAGATACAAATCTTATGAAAAACTCAATGAAGGAGACACACAGACTGAGATTTATGGCTCTGTAGAGGCTCTCTGACATGCGGAGATCCGAAGGACACACCACAGGACGCGGCCCTCAGCTTCCCACGATACCGCATGTTAAACGCAAAGCTGCTTTACACGGCCGTCCCAGAGCTGCCCCCCAAGTGCACCTCGGGTACAGCAGTCTGACCTTCGTGCCAGGCAAGCGTCTGCCCAGCAGGCTTGCAGCCAGTGCTTGCAGAGAGACTGTGCTGCAGTGTGGCTCTTCGCTATCCCTGCCTGCAAGTCAGAACCGAGCACTGCGGCTGCGTGGTGCCCCCTGCCTGCGACTGGCACCTGTGCTCCATGGACGCCACTTACCAACTGGTTCTCGTCTCAAAGACTTGAAGACTGCCACTAGCTCCCCATGGTGAAGCGCACCACACCTTCTGTTTTAAAGGCCCAGCTTTTCTCACCAGGCTTGGAGGCACTCACCTGTGACCTCAGCAGCTCAGGAGGTTGAGGCAGGAGGATTCGAAGCCAGCCTCAGCAGCTTAGCAAGGCCCGAAGCAACTTAGTGAGACCCTGTCTCAAAATTCAAGAATCAAAAAAGGGCTGAGGATGTGGCTTACTGGCAAAGTACCCCTGCGTTCAATCCCTAGTACCAAAAAAAAATCTTTTTAATTAAAATTAAAAGACAAATATCCAGGTTTTCTCAAAAAACTATTCTTCATAGACTCATCCAGCACTCCCATCAAATAACTGACCCGGGTCTGACACCCCTACTCTGACACTTTTCTTGCCACTCGTGTGTGCCCTGGACCATTAGCCCAAGTGCCAGAAGGCGAGGCTCACACCCTGTCCCCATTACGCAGTGACTGTGTGGCTTACTTCCCTCAGCCTTTTCTTCTCGATTGCTAAAGGAGAGAAGCAATGCACAAAATCCTCATTTACTAAGAAAAGAATGAACGCCCTGAAGGAACAGATGCTAACTCTCACATCCAAGGGCCAAAGCCACACTAGCCTCACCACCAGCTCTCCCTGGAGGAGGCTGTATGGAAGGCAAGTGCGGGATCCCGGGGCCACCTGGCCACCAACGCACAGGAGGAAGGCCCGGTGGGGGCAGGAGAGCCCGCCACAGCTCGGATGCAGAGGGTGGATCCAAGGCCTCGTCTACACCGCCGTCGGAGCATCAGGACCCAGTGGGTGCCAAGATGAAGACAGTGCCCGGGAGCAAAGGCGTGTGTCGGCAGAACCATCCTGAGAAGGAAGCCACAGCCGTCCGAGCAGCCCCTAGAGGCCGCCTGCCCACCCGCAGCTGCCCTCCGCTCCCGCAGTCCACGGCCCAGGGCAGCAGTCTGTTTTAAAGGACAGGAGCGGCCTGCAGGGAGCCTCTCACCCAGTTCACCCCGTGTAGCTCACAGCTAACAAGGGTGATGTTTGCAGGTCACTGTGGGCAGGAGGCACTCACCGGCCAGACCAGCCGCTGGGCACCCCTGGCTGGTGTCCTAGCCAAGACCGGCCTCAGTGCTAAGGGATTAGTGGGTAGGAGTGCGGAACTGTTCAACTCTGCCTTATTTCTGCGCATGCCCTACTTCTAGAAACCACGTCTCAGCTGAGTCTGACGAGGCCCCTCTTGTTCAAATTCACCAGTGATTTTTCTTGATTTAAGAAGAAAGAAGCCAGGTGACAGCCAGTGGCATGGTGGGTGCACATTTCCTGAGACTGTTCCTGGGAGAGTGGCCCAGGACATCGGGGACGTCACCAGCCACAAGAGGAAATGATTGGAAGCCATGGCTCAAGTCAAGCAAACTCCAGGGCCTTGCAGAAACAACACAAGCTATGCAGAGGTTGCCAAAGGCCTGTGGGGTACGTCACAGACTGTAGGCAGGGTTCCAAGGCCCAGGGCCCTACGGCCACAATGGCAGAGGCAGAATCGGGCTAATGATAGAGGCTCTTCACAGCCTAGGCTATTTGGTCCACCTTGACACCGATCACAAATCTGCCTCCCTAAAAGCATTCCAGCAGTTTCCTAATCTGGCTTCACTTACTGGGAGCTTTCCCAGCAGCGGCACTCAGACACGGATTGCCAGGGCAGAGAGGTATTGAAGCCAACTCTCTTTTTTAAATGACCCATTGAAATCTGCACTTTAGCACTTGGGGTAGCCTAGCTTAGGCTGGTTCCCCGTGGTCCCACCCCCAGGGTATCCCAGGGTTGGCAGGGCAGCTGAGTGATACCCGACTCCCTGCGCTAGGAGGCGAGAACCTCACTGCTCACCCTCTGGGATCACCTCTCCAGAAGGACCAGCCTGTCCCGCTGTGAGGACAGCGGAGCCCCCTGCGGAGCCTGAGGACCAGGGACCAGGGACCGGGCACCACGTTTCCAGCCACTTGAGGGAATAGCTCAGAAGCAGATGTTCAGCCGCCACCAAACTTCCAGTGGACTGTAGCCTCAGGTGGCATCTCAACTAGAGTCCCCAGACCAGGGCGGCGCCACTCATCTCCTCCAGCACTGATAAGAAATACGTGCTTCTGTTGACTTAAGCCACTAAGTTTTGGGGTAATTTTTATGTAGCAATGGAACACGCCTATCTATAAAAACTCATGTGCTAATTACAAATAGCTTTTATTATTCATTGGAAGCAGATACCCAAGGACATTTATTTTCCAAAACTTTTAAAAACATTTCATAAAAACTTGGTATAATTTCCATCAGTAGCCCAAATAAACCTCAGGTTCTATTATACTTAGATGAAATTGTTTTTTACTTTGACCAGTTGGTATATGAGTCACTGGGATTAGAGTCTGTTCTCCATCAGAGGCCCACAGAGACAAGTCATCTAAAAGCTAGTCTATTATATATCTGGGGATATTTTATGATATTATTACGGTTATTAATTAATAGACTTTTTCTACTGCTTTTAAAAGCCATAGAGTCTCATTAAAAGAATTTACTAAAATAATTTTATCTCATCAAAGGTATTTATTCTCCTCCTATGAATTTGGCAAAAAGCTTTTAAGGTACCAGGAAAGAACAGGCAGCCTAGGAGTTCTCTGGATATTTTTACCACCAATAAAATAAATCAAAAGATTTCAGAATCATTTTTTTCTTGCATACAAGAAGTTGGATAAAAAAGCTAAGATTCAAGTAATTATATCCTCAGAACAGAAGACGTGCTATCAGGAGACATCGTCAAAAGAAAATTGTTCTGAATCTCAGTCATTCACCCTGAGAGGCCAGCTCCATCTCCTGGGGCTCTGAGACTAAGAAACACTGCGTTCCGAGAACACCGAACTAAGAAGCAACCGGAGGCAAGAGAAAAACATGTAGAGGTGCACAGATCCGTCAAGAGTGCTGCCATTCAGAGTCACATGTTCACCTATAACTGGAACCACAGGGATTCTGTCTAGAGTGCTGCCATCTTAGTCACATGATCACCTATAACTAGAGCCACAGGGATTCTGTCTAGAGTGCTGCCATCCTGAGTCACATGTTCACCTATAACTAGAGTCACAGGGATTCTGTCTAGAGTGCTGTCATCTTAGTCACATGATCACCTATAACTGGAGCCACAGGGATTGTGTCTAGAGTGCTGCCCTCTTAGTCACATTATCACCTCTAACTAGAGTCACAGGGATTCTGTCTAGAGTGCTGCCATCTATGTCACATGATCACCTATAACTAGAGTCACAGGGATTCTGTCTAGAGTGCTGCCATCTATGTCACATGATCACCTATAACTAGAGTCACAGGGATTCTGTCTAGAGTGCTGCCATCTTAGTCACATGTTTACCTATAACTAGAGCCACAGTGATTCTGTCTAGAGTGCTGCCATCGTGAGTCACATGTTCACCTATAACTAGAGCCACAGGGATTCGCTCTAGAGTGCTGCCATCTTAGTTCATGATCACCTATAACTAGAGCCACAGGGATTCTGTCTAGAGTGCTGCCATATTAGTCACATGATCAACTATAACTAGAGTCACAGGGATTCTGTCTAGAGTGCTGCCATCTTAGTCACATCATCACCTATAACTAGACCCACAGAGATTCTGTCTAGAGTGCTGCCATCTTAGTCACATGATCACCTATAACTAGAGCCACAGGGATTGTGTCTAGACTGCTGCCATCTTAGTCACATGATCACCTATAACTAGAGTGACAGGGATTCTTTTTAGAGTGCTGCATTCTTAGTCACATGTTCACCAATAACTAGAGCCACAGGGATTCTGTCTAGACTGCTGCCATCTTAGTCACATGATCACCTATAACTAGAGTCACAAGGATTCTGTCTAGAGTGCTGCCATCTTAGTCACATCATCACCTATAACTAGACCCACAGAGATTCTGTCTAGACTGCTGCCAACTTAGTCACATGATCACCTATAACTAGAGTCACAAGGATTCTGTCTACAGTGCTGCCATCCTGTGTCACATGATCACCTATAACTAGAGCCACAGGGATTCGCTCTAGAGTGCTCCATCTTAGTCACATGATCACCTATAACTAGAGTCACAGGGATTCTGTCTAGAGTGCTGCCATCTTAGTCACATGATCACCTATAACTAGAGTCACAGGGATTCTGTCTAGAGTGCTGCCATCTTAGTCACATAATCACCTATAACTAGAGTCACAGGGATTCTGTCTAGAGTGCTGCCATCGTGAGTCACATGTTCACCTATAACTAGAGCCACAGGGATTCTGTCTAGAGTGCTGCCATCTTAGTCACATGATCACCTATAACTAGAGCCACAGGGATTCTGTCTAGAGTGCTGCCATCTTAGTCACATGATCAACTATAACTAGAGTCACAGGGATTCTGTCTAGAGTGCTGCCATCTTAGTCACATCATCACCTATAACTAGACCCACAGAGATTCTGTCTAGAGTGCTGCCATATTAGTCACATGATCACCTATAACTAGAGCCACAGGGATTCTGTCTAGAGTGCTGCCATCTTAGTCACATGATCAACTATAACTAGAGTCACAAGGATTCTGTCTAGAGTGCTGCCATCTTAGTCACATGATCACCTATAACTAGAACCACAGGAACTCTGTCTAGAGTGTTGCCATCTTAGTCACATCATCACCTATAACTAGACCCACAGGGATTTTGTCTAGATTGCTGCCATCTTAGTCACATGATCACCTATAACTAGAGTCACAGGGATTCTGTCCAGACTGCTGCCATCTTAGTCACATGTTTACCTATAACTAGAGTCATAGGGATACTGTCTAGAGTGCTGCCATCTTAGTCACATGATCACCTATACCTACAGTCTCAGGGATTCTGTCTAGAGTGCTGCCATATTAGTCACATGATCACCTAAAACTAGAGCCACAGGGATTCTGTCTAGAGTGCTGCCATCTTAGTCACATGATCACCTATAACTAGAGTCACAGGGATTCTGTCTAGAGTGCTGCCATCTTAGTCACATAATCACCTATACCTACAGTCTCAGGGATTCTGTCTAGAGTGCTGCCATATTAGTCACATGATCACCTAAAACTAGAGCCACAGGGATTCTGTCTAGAGTGCTGCCATATTAGTCACATGATCACCTATAACTAGAGCCACAGGGATTCTGTCTAGAGTGCTGCCATCCTGAGTCACATGTTCCCCTATAAATGGAGCCACCAGGATTCTGTCTAGAGTTCTGCCATCTGAGTCACATGTTCACCTATAACTACAGCCACAGGGATTCTGCCTAGAGTGCTGCCCTCTTAGTCACATTATCACCTCTAACTAGAGTCACAGGGATTCTGTCTAGAGTGCTGCCATCTATGTCACATGATCACCTATAACTAGAGTCACAGGGATTCTGTCTAGAGTGCTGCCATATTAGTCACATGATCACCTATAACTGGAGCCTCAGGGATTCTGTCTAGAGTGCTGCCATCTTAGTCACATGATCACCTATAACTAGAGTCACAGGGATTCTGTCTAGAGTGCTGCCATCCTGTGTCACATGATCACCTATAACTAGAGCCACAGGGATTCGCTCTAGAGTGCTCCATCTTAGTCACATCATCACCTATAACTAGACCCACAGAGATTCTGTCTAGAGTGCTGCCATCTTAGTCACATGATCACCTATAACTAGAGCCACAGGGATTCTGTCTAGAGTGCTGCCATCTTAGTCACATAATCACCTATAACTAGAGTCACAGGGATTCTGTCTGGAGTGCTGCCATCTTAGTCACTTGTTCACCTATAACTAGAGTCACAAGGATTCTGTCTAGAGTGCTGCCATCTTAGTCACATAATCACCTATAACTAGAGTCACAGGGATTCTGTCTGGAGTGCTGCCATCTTAGTCACATGATCAACTATAACTAGAGTCACAGGGATTCTGTCTAGAGTGCTGCCATCTTAGTCACATGATCACCTATAACTAGAGTCACAGGGATTCTGTCTAGAGTGCTGCCATCTTAGTCACATGTTCACCTATAACTAGAGCCACAGGGATTCGCTCTAGAGTGCTGCCATCTTAGTCACATGATCACCTATAACTAGAGCCAGAAGGATTCTGTCTAGAGTGCTGCCATCTGAGTCAAATGATCACCTATAACTCTAGCCACAGGGATTCTGTCTAGAGTGCTGCCATCTTAGTCACATAATCACCTATAACTAGAGTCACAGGGATTCTGTCCAGACTGCTGCCATCTTAGTCACTTGTTCACCTATAACTAGAGTCACAAGGATTCTGTCTAGAGTGCTGCCATCTTAGTCACATGATCACCTATAACTAGAGTCACAGGGATTCTGTCTAGAGTGCTGCCATATTAGTCACATGATCACCTATAACTAGAGCCACAGGGATTCTGTCTAGAGTGCTGCCATATTAGTCACATGATCACCTATAACTAGAGCCACAGGGATTCTGTCTAGAGTGCTGCCATCTTAGTCACATGTTCACCTATAACTAGAGCCACAGGGATTTTGTCTAGATTGCTGCCATCTTAGTCACATGATCACCTATAACTAGAGCCAGAAGGATTCTGTCTAGAGTGCTGCCATCTTAGTCAAATGATCACCTATAACTCTAGCCACAGGGATTCTGTCTAGAGTGCTGCCATCTTAGTCACATAATCACCTATAACTAGAGTCACAGGGATTCTGTCCAGACTGCTGCCATCTTAGTCACTTGTTCACCTATAACTAGAGTCACAAGGATTCTGTCTAGAGTGCTGCCATCTTAGTCACATGATCACCTATAACTAGAGCCACAGGGATTCTGTCTAGAGTGCTGTCATCTTAGTCACATGTTCACCTATAACTAGAGCCACAGGGATTCTGTCTAGAGTGGTGCCATCTTAGTCACATGATCACCTATAACTAGAGCAGGGATTTTTTCTAGAGTGCTGCCATCCCGAGTCACATGATCACCTATAACTAGTGAAAATAATCAAAACCAGCAGTAATTGCAAATTCCTAGCTCTGATTTAGTTTCCTTAATAAAGAATTTAACACACCATTTCATTGTAAAATGAAAAAAATCAAATTAATCAAAATTGTTACCTAATGGCCATAGGAAAATGGGCCATCCAGAATCTTTTTCCCAAATATTCCAGCATGTTCCATGAACCCACGGAGCCCCGACTGCCTGGGGGGATGTCTTCACTCCTCATTCCTTACTCCAGAAGCCTTCCTGTGCCAGGACAGTGTGCCCCACCATGCTCACTCCACCCCACATGATAGACACTTGGAAGTCTCGATCCTGTTTAACTATTGTTAATCCCTAGGTACTGCTCTGTATCCTGCTTTTGGTGTTAGTCACAGACTCTAGGCAAGTTAAAATCCATAGACTTTATACCCTGAAAAGTGAATTTTACTGTATGTTTAATAAAATAGAATAAAAAAATCTACCACATGCAAATTTAGTTGGAATCATAAACTAGGATCCATGGTCAACCTCCATGAAGATCAATGCAATTAATTAAAAATTCCTCTGAATGCAAAGAGAACACTCCAAGAACCAAACCTAACCATAGCTCCTTAGCTGCACCCTGCAGTGCAATCCAGATGAATCCACAAAAACTGCTAGAAAGACCAGCACCCCTGGTTCCGGGTCACGTTTGCTTGAAGTGGAGTACACTGGAGCTCTAGCAACCAGCCCCTGAAGCCTGTTCTGTATTCTGCAGTTCGCAGGTAACTTGCAGTGAGTTTGAACATCTCCACAGGAGAAATCAACATAACCCTCCAGTGCCCAGCCTTCAGAATGCTCCCCAGGACGTGCACACTTAAGGTCCTGTGGGGTGGTCCATATTTATAACCAGGAGCTGTGTGTTCTGGCTTTTGGTCAAGGATGAGGGGAGTTTAGGAGGAGCAAGTACACAAATGGTGGCCAAGAGCGTCCTCCAGTGTCCCAAGAAGAAGTCAAAGATGCCAGACACCTGCTATTGGAAACACGAGGTTCCCCAGACTGGGCAAGGTCTTGAAACAGAAACAGGAACAAGAAACCTCTTGGGTTCAGGCTGTCCTGGGCTGTAGGTGGTCTGTGGGTCTTTGAAGCCCAGAGAATTTTAAGACTGTCACTAACCACATGTAAACAAAGCGATGCTGATCCGTACTTGAGGTCTGTCTATGGTATGGAGCCCTCCTGCAGGCAGTGTGGCCCCAGGCTGCCACTCGGCAGGCCACGCTGCCAGCAGCTGGTACGACTTCATGTTAGATGTAGAGACACCACAAAAAAGTCCAATTTAGACCCTCTGAACTAAGATCCATGCTTACTCTCAAGCTTTAATATTTCAAGAAATTTCTGCACCTGCCCCCTGTTCCCTTGTTTTCCTGTCCCATCCACCTATGGTGCATCTTGATCCACCACCCTCTCTGCCCTCCGCTCCTGATGCTGCTCAGCAGCCCATGGAGGCCCTGCTGCTGAGTATTCTGTCTCCGTAGCCACCCTCCCTCCTGGTGGGGCACGCACACATTCACACCACCTCACACACCCATCACCTCGGAGGCGAACCTGAAGAGTCTGCTTTAATATGGATCTGGTGACATTTTCATGCCATCCTGTTTCTCAGGGCTCCCTGCAGCCTCTTCTCATCAACGGGACGACATGAGGATAGAAGATGCATGTGCCAGTCATTGCCGAAACGTTTCAAGATTGCTCATCTGGACCAACTGTTAGATCAAGACCACGCCAGGAAATCAGGCCCACAATGCGCCCGTCTACAACACGTGAGGCCTCACTTGGGGGCTGGTCCTTACTGGGTGAGGCCAGGCTCCTCTAGATGGAAAGGGGCCCCTGCTGGCAGTTCCCTCTGATCCTGTGTGAACACTCTCCCATGGCTTCCTAGGCGGTCTTGGCTGCTGCATTTAACATCCTGGGCTTGGGTTTCCTCCTCGCTGATGTGGAGAGGGGGGGCAGAACAGGAGAAACTGCCCCAGGTCAGCATCAGCATCCCTTCCTGTCCTGAGAGCCTGTGAAGTCTCACAGACGCTAGGGAAGCCTGTGTCCTAGTCACAAAAGCACCCAAGGGGCTGGAGACGTAGCTTGGTGTTAGAGCACCTGCATGCACGGAAGCCCCAGGACAAACAATAAAGAAAATAAACTTCAAGCAGAAGTAAAACACCCAGGTCCTTTCTGCTGCAGCTCCGTCCTCTGCTTTCTGATTAGAGAGTGATAAACTCAAGTATTTTGTTTGTTTTTGCTGTGCTGAGGATCAAACCCGAGACACTCATGCATGCTAGGCAAGCACTCTACTACTGAGCTGCATGAACTCTGTGGTAGGCACCACATGCATGCACCTGGCTGCAGGGCATCCAGAGACAGGGAGGTTGCTGTGAACAGGGACCACCTGTATCAACTGGGATTTGCTCAGCAGCACATAGTGAAACGCCTCAAATAACTGAGGCTTGAACACAAAAAAATGATATTCTGCAAAAAAGGGATCTGTGGGGAGGACATCTGTGATCAACATGAAACCAGCGAGGACTGCTGTACCTTCCCCAGGGTCACAGGGGATGATGGAGAGAGTGGCATCTGAGAGCAGGCCAGCACAGGCACCCACCAATGCTACCTACCACCTGCTCTCTGCTGATGGGAGGCCAATGCTGCATCTGCCCTCAGTTGAACAAAGAAGGTCTATGGACCATCTCTTCTTATTCTTCCTTGTCAGTAGGGCCAGGAATGAGGGCAAAGGGCGGCTAGGGACTTGCCTAATTCTAGAGGCAGACGGAGGTCAGACTAAAATTGGGTCTCAATACCCAGTCCTCTGCTCAGCCCAAAGTATTGGAGAAAAAAAACCAAAAATCTACCATTGCAAGCCCAATGTTGGAAATTCTGAAACACCGTGAGAGCGTCTACACTGGTTTAGTTATGCAGTTAAATCTGTTGTCTTTCTCTTATTTGTGGTACTGAGGGCCAACCCAGGGCTAGAAAAGATTTTCTGCATTTCATTTGGCCCAGCCTGAGCCTGGCGAGATCTATGACGTCATTAGTTTAACTCGGCCACTGCTATTGGAAGGTGTTTGGTGATCAGGAACACACTGTAAGGGGAATATAGAAAGACTCGAGGACAGGTTCTAATGGGCTCTACCTCACGATGTACCAAGATGGAGCTAAGGCCATGCTGAAGGCTCACAGGAGTGTCCGTGATGAGCACTGGAGGCTTGCCCAGCGCCCAGAAGGATCCAGGCTAAATTCCTCCCCCTCACTCTTCTCACTGCAGAGCTGGGAAACCTGGGACCCAGAAATGCTAGTGAACTGTCCAGTGTGGCCCCAGTAAATCTCAGGAGACTTACACAGAACCCACGAGACGCTGTCAGTCACCTCCATCTGCTAAGCAGGACTGTGACTTCATCCAACAGGATGAGACAGGAGGTGGGTGGGCCAAGTGTCCACCCCAAGAGCACACAGCAAGACTCACTCTGCAAATGCCTCTCCCACTTAAGGGTTCCTGGAACTAAAGAATTCTGAAAAAGTCAGACCGGTTCTACAAAAGGACAATCCCGTAGTGACTTACCAGAGTGACTTTTGTTCCTGTCAAGAGCCAAGTGATTGAGCTGTGCAGGACCAAAATATTCATGTAAGTGTCCAGTGGGCAGCCAGAGATGGAGGCCTCCTCAGCTCACCCCACAGGAGAGCTCAGCGGCCACCTGCTCAACACAGGAGACAGCTGCCGGGGGTCCAGGCACGCTCCGCCACGGAGGAACCTCACAGTGGGCAGGCCTGCCAGGCCAGCCTGGGCCTGGTGTGCCCGCAGGCCATAGCGGTCAGTCTCACCTGCATGCCCTCTAGAGGAGCAGCTTTAGGAGCAGATCAGAGTAATGAAGGAACCGGATGACCCTCCCTCTCAGCAGTCACCGAACCATGAAACCCAAGACGCTGCAAGACTGCACGAAGCGGGCGCCGTGCTGCATGCCCGGATCCCCTGGTCACTGTCTCTGTGCCCCCTCTCTTCCCCTCAGCGGCCGAGCCTTCACAGCTGCAGGACAAGGCTGAGGGTTGCCCTCCACTGGCCCTGCGATTTAGGTGCTACAGGCTGGGAGAACTTCCTAGGACAGGCCGGCACAGCGCAGGGAGGAGAGTAGCAGGTGCTATGGTTGCCAGGCAGCTGGGTGGTCCAGCCGGCTCCTCCCGTGAGGCCGCCCCCTGTGAAGCACAGGCAAGCCCTCAGCTGCTCCAGCCCAGTTGGCTCTGAGAGCAGGACAGCAGGAACGCTGCATGAGGCCACCTTGTCACAGTGCCAGCCACAGGTCAGGGGTCCCCAGCACGGTGAGGAGAGCACACACGGCGGCCAGTAACGAAGGTCAGAATGAGATTGGACGGCACACTCCGCGGGCAGCCCCGCTCCAGCTCTGCTGCCCAGCTCGGCTCCGTCCCCTCCTGAGCAGCACCAGCACCACCTCTCACTGCGGCCCTTGGTACTGGGCAGCCAGGCCCATGTGGAGCTGGGCCCAGGCAGGACTGCTCCTTCCACCTGCACCTCGCACTATAGTTTTCCAGACTCCAGATGGTGATTATGGTTGTTAAAAAGCAGCCATCATCCCTGTTAATGAGGATAATAAAACCAAACGTTTCCTGAGCACTGAAAACATATGGAGTGCCCTCAAAACACAGATTTACCCGGCATTATCAGGAAATGAAGTTTTCCACTTCAGTGAATTTTCTGGAAAATTAGGGCCTACCTCTTTAGCTTCGATTTTTTTCTAAAGATATTAACCATTTGGATGGAAGTATGTGTCTAACATCCAGCACATTTTTCTTTCTTGATGAACAGTATGATAAATGCTGCAAACATCTTTTTTCTGGATGCCACCTTCTCAACAGGCAATCAGGTGGGGCACCCTCCACAACACGTTTGGGTCTTCTTTGGACAGTCAGCTACTTGGCTGGGCTGTCTGCTCCATGCAGGTCTCCTGCACTTTGTGGTAAGCTCCTTAATCAAGAGCCAGGGCTTTTCAATCTGTGACCTTGCCCCTCAACAGATGGCCCCCAGAACAGCCAGTCAGCAGGGCCCAGGAGCTTGTAAAGAGTGCCCCACCCCAGATCTACCGAAAGCATCTGTCCAGATTTTACCTGCAGCTCCAGTGTTGCCTCTGCTGAGCAAAAGAAGCCTTGCCCTCCAGCTGAGCTAACCAGCAGACCCTGGCCACCAATGTCCTTATCACCTAAAGATGCTTCTTAGGCACCCAGAACTCAGGGCCCCCTCAGACCCCAGATTCAGGGAGAGAAACCCACAAACCTGTTTGGTCACACTCTGGGGTAATATGGATATGCACCAACACTGGCAGCGTCCAGTTCTAGGCTGACTCATGGGACACTCAATAAGTCCTTGTTAAGTGAATGGAATGCTTGTATTTTTTTAATGGTTATCCTGTCTCCTCCTCCATGAGCAAGCTAAATGGAGTTGGTGTTTTTGTCTAAGCAGATAAAATTGCCAATTCTGAATTCCTCAGGTAGTGGATGAGGTCTCTGCCTTCCTAAAGGGAAAAGTCAGACACGAGGCTCTGTGAACTACATGACTGCATTAGCATAAGACATCCTTAAGGGACATGCCTGTAGAGACAGAAAGTGAGTCAGGGCTTCCCGGGACTGCAGGAGACAGAACCGGGCAGCGACTGCCAATGGGCCTGGGGCTTGTTTTCAAGTGCACAGCCTTGCAAACACACTAAAGCCACTGAACCCGCCCTTTCAAGAACGGAGTCTAGGGGAATAACATCTCCATTTTAGCACGGCCTTGGGCTTCACAGTCAAACCTCCTGAACTCAGATCCTCCTCCTGCTGCACGGGAGCCTCTGACCCTGGGTAAGTCAACAACCTCTTTAACACGAATCTCTGTCTGAGAAGTGGACAGCATAGTGTCTATGTGTGGGTTCATTATGAGATTTAATGAGGTCGGCAAAAAATGCCCGTGATGGTGCAGAACCTAACACCCCAAAATATGACTGAGGAGACCAGAGCATTTCACCCTAAAATAAACCTCCTCGGTATAGTGACTATCTCCAACTGTTGTTTTTTTGTTTTTTTGGTTTTTTGGGGTTTTTTTTTGAGAAACTGCAGACACAGGGGACACCTGAAAAGATGCCCTGTTGTAAAGGAAATTTACTCTATAAAGGAAATCTTTCTTGGGAAAGACATGCAACTGGCAGAGTTTCTAAGACTTGCTCTTTGGACTGCGGGTACAGGGGATAAGAGGTGAGAGGAGGTCAGAGAGACCTCACTTCTGAGAACTTCCAGTCTCCTTCAGCCCAAAGTGCTCAGCTCCTCGGGATATAAGGTTCTGAGTCCCAACGTGGCTCATTTTGAATCCAAAAATTCTCAAACTTGAAAATGCACAAATATCATATTGCAAGCTTGATAAAATGAATGCCCCTTAGGTTTTGGGGTTTGCAAGTCTGGGGTGAGGCTTCGGAATCAGCATTTTTAATAAGCTTTCTGTTCTGATGACAGATGGCCTGGACATGACACTAGAAGACAAACTCTGATACTGGCAAACTAGAAAAATAGTTTAACAATGTTTTAAGAATTACATGTTGTTTTCCCACTTAGGATGTAGGAAACAAAAGAACATTGCTTCTAGCCTTACACCAAGAAAACACATAAATAAAGTTGGACAGTCTGAGAATTCACTTTCATGAGTTCCTCATAGAGCTGAGGCTGAAGGGCAACCAGGGAAGTCAAAATATAAGACCACAGCACCCCCACAAAGAGACGGGCACATGCACGTGATTACCAGGGGCACAGGCCACCAGCCCCAGGCAAGAATAGTGCAGCTAAAACTTTAACAGATTGCTAAGGGCACAGTTTAGGCCAGCAAGAGACTGTCACTTGAACTAGCAGGAGACCCTCAAACCAGCAAGAGACAACTACCAAACTAGCAAGAGACTTCCCAAGCCAGAGCACACAGAGTTTGACACCCTCTCACAGACTTTTTTCCACGGACCTCATTGGGTACAGAGAAGGCAGATCAGGAGCAAATTGCAGCCCAGGCACTACAGGCCTTGGGAAAAGGCAGGGAACAGCACTAGACCCTGTCCTCCCTCTCTCCTACAGAGAAAGACCTTGAAATGTGTTGGAAGAACAAAAAACCCCCTCACTCTTGGGTGCTAGTGGAAAAGCCATTGCAAGTGAGAGAAGATGAGATGAGGCAGCAAATCCTCCAGCCTGGAAATAGACAAGTACACCAAGCCTCAATCTGTAGCTGAGGTTAAAGAAGGCCACTGAGACCCAGAATGACAATGCCACCCACAACTTGGACTCCGTCACAAGAACCCTCGCCCCACTCCCCCCACTAGGCCACAAGAAGCGTCTGTGACAGGTAAGAGTTGGGAGAGGTGCGAGCGCATGAAAGACCCCACAGAGGCAGAGGGCAAAGCAGGACTTAAGCAGAGGCTGGAAGAGATGTTGGAGA
Source organism: Sciurus vulgaris (assembly GCF_902686455.1). Lineage (NCBI taxonomy): Eukaryota > Metazoa > Chordata > Mammalia > Rodentia > Sciuridae > Sciurus > Sciurus vulgaris. The sequence goes on along the minus strand of NC_136473.1, from coordinate 113,065,166 downwards.
AAGCCTTCCAGCAAGCCCGTCCTCAGCCTGAAGACTCAGGACCCACGAGGGGAACTCGGAACCTGTGTGCTACTGAGGAGAACCAGAGCAACAGATTCCCAAACTGGTCAACTCCTCCCCCACATTAAAGACCAGGAATAGGAAAACATGACAATTTCTAGGCATATCCACCCTTTAACTCAGTCCCTACTGCCCTGCATATTTGGCTTTTGTCAAAAAAGTTTTAAGGTGTACAAAAAAAAAAAAAAAAATGCCAAGAAGTAAAGCAATGAGCAGAAGCAGACGCAAAGCAGCAGATATGGATGCACTCAGCAGACTCGCTTAGTAGTAGACTTGAAACTGTCAAGAAAAGTATGAGTGAATGTGGACAGACCAACAGAACTTACTCAAACACAAAGGAGTAGGCGAAGAGACAAAATGAGCAGAGAGGGCTCCAAGGCACTGTGGGGCAGTGTGATTTAATATGCATGAAATGGAATTTCAGTAAAAGAGGCAAAGGGGAAGGAAATGAAGAAATGCTGCATTTGCATTTATCTTCATTTATTCCACACTCAGAGCTCTTCGTTTCTTTATGTCTAGTATAATTTCTGTCTGCCTAATAAAATGCCTAACAGGTCGTCTGGCAAATTAGCTGTTTCCATTCTTGTTTGCCTGACAGGATCTGACTTTCTCCCTCATCTGTGAAGTTTTTTGGTTATGTAATCTGGGTTGACAGCTTTTCCCGTAGCACTTTGAGCATGCACTCCATTGTCTTCTGGCCTGCATAGTTTCCAGCAAGAAGTCTGCTGTACATGTCATCTTTGTTGGTCTTTTTTCCTCCACTCATTTTCCAGAATACCTCATGTCTTTGCTTTCCAGTGGTTTGAAGTGGGTGTTTAGGTACTTACCTTGCTTGGTGTTTTCTCAGCCTCTTGGATCAGTGGTTTAGTGTCTTAACTCTGACCTGTCTTTGACTGTATTAAGGTATAATATTTAGGCTAAGAACTGAAGAATAAGTAAATCTGAGTCAAGAAAAAAAAAGAATAAGAAGTTTTACAGAGAAGAGAGTCTAGGAGATGGAAGAAATAGCATGATTAATAGCCTTACCTCTAGGCTATTAAAAAGACCATGATAGCTAAGTAAAAAGCAAATGGGAAGGCAACATCTGTGTGGTGGAGGGCTGTATGCACCAGTGACTTTCCCTTCCCCTTACCTACACCTTTGCTAGGTGACCACAACTCCTTCAGCAATTGGAGTGAGTATCTCTCCCCATGCCTTCATGCTGGCTACAGCTACATGACTTTCTTTGGCCTGCACATGAAGCCCTGGTGTTTCTGCTTGCTGTCTCAGGCCTTCAACTCTTCCACCACCAGGAGAACATTGTTGAGCTTTTTGGATGAAAGACTAAAGATACACAGGTCAGAGCTGAGTTGCCCAGGGCATCTGAGTCAAGGCCATCCCAGGTCACTTGATAGACAGTCAACACCCAGATATGTGAGCCCAGCCCAGATCAGCAAACCCACCTAGCAAACCTCTGTACACAGGGGCAATAAATATGTGCTGTTGCATGACACTGAGAGTCCATGCTGTTTGCTGCACAGCGTTATTTTTATTAGTGTATTATAGTTGTACATGATGATGGGATTCATGACACAATAAAATCAGGGTGATACCATTCTCCAGTATTTCCCCTTTCCTCCCCTGGTTCATTTCCTCTACTCTAATGCGCTCCCTTTGATTTTCATAAGATTGCCCTCTCCCCATCTTTCTTTTCCTTTTTCCTCTCTAGGTCCGACATTTGAAAGAAAACATACAACCCTTGACTGAGTTTGACTTATTTCATTTAACATCATGTTTTCAAGTTTCATCCATTTATCTGCAAATGAAGTAATTTCATTCTTCTTTATGGTTGAATAAAACTCCATTGTGTGTGTGTGTGTGTGTGTGTGTGTGTGTGTGTGTGTATACATATATATATATATATATATCACATTTTCTCTATCCATTCACCCATTGATGGACACCTAGGCTGGTTCCAGAGTTTGGCTATTGTGAATTGTGGTGCTATAAACATGGGTATGCGTCTTTCACTGTACTATGATGACTTTGATCCTTTAGAATACCAAGGAGTGTTATAGCTGGGTCATATAGAAATTCATTCCTGGTCTTTTGAAGAACCTCCATTCTGATTTCCATAGTGACTATAATAATTTACAATCCTACCAACAGTGTAAAAGTATTCCTTTTTCTCTAAAAAAAAATCCCCTTCAGCATTTATTATTGTTTGTATTCTGATGACTGCCATTCTGGCTTGTATGAGATGAAATCTCAGTGTAGTTTTGATTTGCATTTCCCTCATTACTAATGCTGTTGAATACTTTTTCATATATTTGTTGGCCATTTGTATTTCTTCTTTTGAGAAGTATCTGTTTATTTGCCTATTTATTAATTGGGCTATTTGGGTTTGGGGGTGTTTTTTGAGTTCTTTATTTATTCTGGATACTAATCCTCTGTATAGCATTATTTTGACAATAGATAGCCAAAAGTCTGCAAGACTGGGTTCCCATAAACTATAAAGTACTATACAAATGTAAATTATTAAAACTCGGGATAGAGAGCGAGCTATATCAAGGACTCCCTGGGTCTATGATGTATCAGAGCTTGGGAAAGAGCCAACGACTCCTCTTTCAGAGGGTCACAGGACCACAGTTTGAGCTGGAAAGACCTTGGAGACGCCTAGTCTATCATCGACCTGGGTATGAAGACTCTTCTGGCTCAGCCACATTCTTCTTTTGTCTGTACAAGCAGGCTTGCTCTTTCCGGCACGTCCACGCTCCAGTAGTCATAGAATATGTCATCTTAGATCCTGCCCTCTCTCTTAAAATCCCTGCGCAGATAACTGAGGCTGGATCCAGTCCCAGCCTCCTTGATTGGCTGCTTCTCGGTGATGCTCGGATGGTGCTGTGATTTGCAGTTTTCTAGGTGCTTCGACATCAGCCCTGCTGACAAGCTAAATGCTGCTAATGCTGTCTCACCCACGTCCTTTCCTGCACAGCATGCCCAAGGACGTCCTCTCTGGACTGGGGCTGCTCTGCAAACACTCGTAAATGAACATCCTTCTGCGTTTCCCAAGGAACAGAAAGCCACAAAAATAAATTGGAAGGGAGACCAGGCAGCCTGCTTTCCTCTTCCAAGGAAGGAGGAGATTACTCGGCTTGCCCAGGGCTCTGAGCAGGCGCCTCACACCTGGTTACTGGTGCTTCGTTCTTAACCGTGAGGTAACCCGGGCCAGACCTTTTCTTCCCTAAAAGGAATAAGGAGTATTTCCAGGTCCCGTCCTGCGTCCTGAATGGTGCTCACCTTAGCAGCTCGGGAGCGTCTTTCTTCTCCTCTGACTGAGGAGGCAGGAGCGGAGAGAGCGCCTGTCTAGGGAAATGACAGCTCAGACATGACAGAGCCGTCACTTCTGTCATATTTCTCCTCTTCACTTTTCGCAGCAATTAAGGTTTCCATGCGCCTCCCACTCCTTTTCAAATCCTGCTCGTGAGGCAGTTGTAATTAAACCTCCTTGACTCCGCCGAGCTGCTGCGCTGGGAAGTGACTTTCTCTTAGGAAAGTTCCCTCCGAAGCTCACACTTTTCCTGCTCAGGCTCTCGAGGTCAACAGGTCGCTGCTTCCTCTCCTCGTCAAGTGGGGCAGGCAGCGGCCCCTGCAGGAAGCCTCTCCCGGCCATGTGATCCGCCTCACGGCCGCCTGTCTGCACGTCCATCCCTCACCCTGCCCTTCAGCACATGCCGAGTCAGGGCGTCTGGGCGCTCCCGAGCTTGCCTCAGGCCACTGCAGCTTGGAGCGGCTTTGCAGATGCCACGCACAGCACTGAGTGGCAGCTCTCCACCCTCACAGCAGCTGCCTGGCCTCTCCAGGGAGTGCTGTCACCTGCTGAGCACCTCCTCCTCCCACCTCAACAGCAGCACCGGAGAGCACGACGCCCGGGTTCACCCCGAGATGAGCACCCGGGAACTTCAGAGGTCCCCACCTGATCTACGGAGCTACCGGGGGCACTGAGGCCGGTGCCCTGGAACTCCCTCAGGCCACAGCAGCAGCCGTCCTGACGGAGACTCAAACACGGCCACCCATGTAAGCACCAAGCCTGCCTCACAGTGGACAGGTGCCAGTGAGTCAGAGGCCATGCCCGCCAGAGAGGGGTTCAGCTGGAGAGGCACTGGGGAGGGGAGTCGGGGTGTCAGGCTGCTCTGGGGGCAGCCAGCAACTGATCTTGAGGGAGGGTAGGAGCTCAGGGAGGGAGAGGCACAGGTACAGTGCTTTCAAAGCCCACCTGGGCAAAGGCAGGAGCTGCAGCCTCCCCCGCCACACACACACCTGGGTAAAGGCAGGAGCTGCAGCCTCCCCGCCCCACACACACTTGGGCAAAGGCAGGAGCTGCAGCCTCCCCCCACTCCTGGATAAAGGCAGGAGCTGCAGCCTCCCTCCCACTCCTGGGCAAAGGCAGGAGTTGCAGCCTCTAGCTGTGGAGAGGAAGTGTAGGCTTCCTAGCGGACACAGGCCCTGTAGTGAGGAGTAGGGGAAACTGAGTTCCAATGGCAGGTCCAATTATCCACAGATTCCCCAGTAGGAAGAACCGCCAAGCCACCTCTGAAAAGGCCTATGGGATGCACGCCCTGAATGTGCACCTAGGGAACCTGCAGTCTCACGCTCTCCTCCCTCAGACCTCTTCCAGAGCCCCAGGCCAACCCCGGGCCAGCGAAGGCTGCTCCTCCAGCCTGGGCGTCCCGTGTCCCCAGCCGTGTACAGGGCACGCCTGCCCCGCGCTCATCTCTGTACTGACCCCTGTCACTCAGACTGAGGGGACGTGCTGCTGGCAGCTGTTTCCTTCCTCCACAGTCCCTGCCCCTCCTTGTCTTAGGGTCCCTTGACGCCAGACCTTCTGCCACCCCTCCTGCCAAGCGTACTTTCATGAAGCTGGCAGGTGAAAACAGATAGGAAGGGCAATCCGCAACGCACGTGGCCTCAGCAGGAGGTCAAGTCGCACCTTGGATGTGGGGTCCGATCTTGGGTACTCTTCCCTTGATGCCCACGAGCTGGCTTCTTCTGCAAGTCCCTCCAACAAGAAGCCAGGTGCTGCTGCCTTCTTGTCCAGGTGAGGAGTTGACCAGGTGGCCACCGCCAACCAGCGCCCAGCTCGCCCCTGGGAGCATGCTGTGGTCCAGCCTCTGAGCAGCCTCCAGAACACCCCTCCAGGCCAGCCCTGTGCCCCCTGCCTTTAAATAGTCCCAAGCCCCACCTCCCCAGGACCCTCGTGCTTCGGAGGGGAGTGTGTCCTCCCTGCCAGGCGCTGTCTCCTCACAGAACGCCCGCCCCTCCCCCAACCACCTTGCCAGTCCCAACAAGGTGCCACACTCCCTTCTGCCCCTCACCCCAAAACTGGGTTCCAATAGCCGCCTCCTAACCTGCCTGTGGTGTCACAGGGCTTCCGCCGGCTCAAACGGCCTTGGGCTCTGGGGACTGGGGAATTGGCCTTGTGGGGCAGCTTCTTACGCACCGAGACAAGACCACCCTGAACGAGCCCGTGTCCACGCGGTGCAGAAGCCCGCTCTGCAGACACACGGTTCCTGTGTGGGTGGTGCAGTGGTGGCCACGACCCTCGGGTGCCCCCCACACTCTCAATCTCCCCTAGATTGCTTGTGCCACCGACTACCGCGTCAATGCCACGTGAGTAGTTGTACCATATTGTTTAGGGAACAGTGACCGGAAAAAAGTCTGGATGTGTCCAGGGCAGGCACCATTCTTTTCCCAAACGCTTTCAAAGTGCAGGTGGTAGAACCCTGGGCTGCAGAACCCACAGGTACCAGCACGTTCTCTCGCTGAGGCCGCGTGCATGATGACTGTAAGGACCAACGTTTGCAGAGCGGTTATAAAACGCCTCATGCCCGTGGCCTCACGTCGTCCTTCAACATAACCCCGTGAAGCAGCACTTACATTATCCTGTCTTACTAGAAAAATGGAAGCCAAAAGACACTAAGTAACTTGCCTCTGGTCAAGTAATAAATGGCACCAGGAAAATTATTTGGGAACAATTCCATGTAGGTATTTCACCTGACACCAGAAGTCAAAATAAATTGCAAATTAATTAAACATTAAACTTTAAAAAAATTAACAAAAAAATAAAACTCAATTAATTGTTCTTCCTGAACTGTAGAAAAAGAAAGATTTTTTAAGGCATAAAATCACTAGAAGAAATTCCACAACAAAAAAAAATTTAGTTCACTGGTACATGAAAAAATCCAAAACTTTCATATGTCACAAAGCCAAAAGCCAACGACTGCTTGAGGGAAAATCACCTAAGACATAAGTGCCTTCTCAACTACAGATTTCATGCAAATATGTGTTTTAAATCTACCTGAGAGTAATGAAGAGATTTTTTAAATGAGTAGACAACTTGCAGAAAGTCAACACAATTACCTAATAAGCATATTTTTAAGATTCAGCTTTTGAAAGAATCAAAGATGTGCAAAATGAACTCCTAAACCTGTGGATTTAATTGCAACAGTGATTCAGAGTGCAGGGAAGGGCGGAGTGGACACCGTCAGCAATTGCAGAAAGTACGAACCCAAGAAACCTTCCAGAGGTGCCGAGAGCCCCTCACCAGAGCCGTGAAAACATCAGACCAGCTGATGGAGAAGCCCCATGGGATCAATACTGCAGAAACCCCCAGGGACACGTTCCGCGGCACCTCCTGACGCTCCTAATAGTCTGAATAGCAATGTGCTCAATCCAGCCTTCTATTAAGCCAGTGAGGAAGCAGGGACAGTCAGGAACACTGACCCTCAAGGCTCTGTCGCAGTCCTGGCCTGAGCCACGCACCCTGCCCTGGACATCTGTCTCTCCTGGACATTGGCACTGAGACGTGACTGGGATCCTGAGTTTAACACACTGGGGCCGGGGATGGCCCCCAGAGCATCTCCTCCCCCAGGGCCCCATTTTAAAGAAGACGTGACACACTCACCAGGGGCTGGGGCACAAACCCCTGGGGTCATCTAGATCCTTTCTCTCACCTCCTACATTCTACAGGCCCTACTCCCTAAACACAAACCTAGCTCAGCACCCTGGACCAGGCCCCGGCCACCTGCCCCTTCATTCTGGCAATGGCAGCCTGGTGCCCTCCATTTCACTCCTCTCCTTGGGTCTGTTCACCACACAGCAGCCAGAGGGTCTTTTTAAACCATGGATTGGTTACCATTGCCCTGCCCAACTGTCCTGTGGCTTCAAATGCACCCGAGAACAAAGCCAAACTCCTCGCCACAGCTCAGGGCCCTGGGGCCCTTGCCCTGCCCACTCCTCCCACCACACCACACTTGCTCTGCGCAGCTGCCCCAGCCTCCTTCCTGTCCTGTCTTCCACATCCCCACATGGGGCCTTTGTCCCCTCTGGAAAGCTCGCCCGCCCTGCCCAAGGCAAAGGTCCCTCCATCCTGTCCCTGGCGGGCCTCCCTTGGCAGCTTTCCTAAGAGCCAGTCCCTTCTCCACTGGGGCTGCTGTTCCTGGGCACAGCAACGCAGGCCAGCCGGACGCTGCACAGCCATGGCTAGCTTGCTTATCTTCTCTATTACCACAGGCTGAGGCAGCTCCGGGCTCGCCTTGCTCTTCCACAGCTGGAGCTTCAGCCCAGAACAGTTGGCGCCTGGCTCTCAGGAGGAATCAAATATTTGTCGAAATGATTAATAAATACATGTGCCGTTACAGAGCAACCTCCCAGATACACTGCTGCATGAAAAGGCACGTGCAGATGGTGCCCAGGACTCTTCCGGAGGCACAAGAGATCCAGCCGGCTGGCGCATCTGGGAATGGAGAACAATGGGCACAAGAGGGGAACCTCGTTTTCAGTGATGGGTTTCTTGTTTTGGTTTTTGGAGGGTTTTTTTGGTTTTGTTTTGTGGCATTAGCCGAGTTACTTCCATGAGCATGAATTACCTTTTCCATTAAAAACAAAGATCTCCTGTCTGGCCCGGGTGTCCCGATTGGCCGGCCTGCCGTGCGGGCCTTGCTGACAGGCTGGGCCTCCCTGCCGCCCTCCAGCTCGGGAAGCGCCTCCCTCCTCTGCATGGTGCCCTGCCTGCTGGGGACTTCCATCACTCTTGTGGGAGAAGAGCCAGTGGGGCGCTGTCCTCTCTCAGGGCCTGCGTGGCGGCTTGCACTTCCACTCCCCTCCAGCCAGGCCAGGAGCTCTCCTGTCCCCTGCTCACGTCCCCGGCTTCCCCTGGGCCGCCGGCTGCTCTGGACTCCAGGCAGCCAGTTCTAGGACCCCTCTCCTGGGCCACTGGCATGAAGGGCACTGCCGTCCAGCTGGGATGTGCTTCAGCAGGCGTGAAGGGTCGTCTCCTGCCCACTGCTGGCCTGGCCCTGCTGCAGGGACCCCGAGACCCACGGCAGCTTCTCCTTCCTCAGATGAGGAACAGAAGCAAGAGGGAAGTCCGAGGACAGGGCCGCACAGTGAGGCCCTTTCCAGCTCCAGCCCCAGTTCCTGAACCCCACCAGGCACCCGCCCCTTAGCCCACTGCCTGATTTTCAGAGGGAAGAGGAGGAGGATGGGTTCACAGCAGAGTCTCCATAGGGCACTGCCTCTCCTGGCCCTGGCGAGTACGTGCCCAGCTCAGGAGCACTGGTGAGACTCTTAGGGACCCTTGCACACCCGGTAGGCTGGCGAGCTCCCTCACGCTCCAGAATGGGGTGCTCTCTAAGTCGCTGCAACACCTTCTACCTGAAGGGAAGAGGGGGTGGGGAGAACAAAGGAGGGATGGAAGGAGCCGAAGAAGGGACTCCGCTCAGCCACAGAGGCCACAGAGAATGCCAGAGACACGCGGTCCGCGTCCTAAGGGGTCCGTTCCTCAAATGCTACTCTCCCCTTTCCTAGTCGAAAGCTGAGACCAGATCTGGGCGACAGGTCTGATGGGAGTGAGTCAGGAGGCAGCCCAGGGGCAGCCCTCCCGAGTTCCTCAGGGTTCGTTGCCAGGAGTTCCACATCGGCAGTGCTGGCGCCTCCCAGGAGGCTACCCACACCCTGCCGGTTCCGTGTGGGGCCAGAGGTCCACATCCACAGGGCTGTGTCCCAGCCTCCTCCAGTGAAGTCCAGAGACCTCGCGCTGGTCTTGCTGTGTTCAGAACCACAGATCTGAGCAGCTTCTCTCTGAGGGACGGCTGAGCCAGGCACCCCTTCCAGGACTCTTCTGGAGTGGGCTACGACCTCTGAGGGTCTCCTCACTCATTACACGTGTGCTCACTCACCCGCCATTTGGCAATTATGAAGCGATCGCTGTTCCTTTGGGAAAGCGTCTTCTTACTTTACTATTCACTATTATTATGTATTGCATATTTTACAAATAACTCATGACCACTGTACAGAAAACAGCTCCTACCTTTCACTGGACACTTTCCCGTATGCCTGGCACCTGCTAATCAAGTGGCTTGAGTTTCTCATTTAACACCCAAGCCAACCCTAATGATGAATTATGACTATCCCCATTTTACAGAGAGTAAACCGAGGAGAAGGTCTGCAGGCTGCCATGTCCCCTGCCTCGAAGCCACCACCAACCACTGGGTCGTGTGACCAGCTCGTACTTAGGACTGACCAGGCGCATCAGGAAGGAAGTGGTGTTTTGTAGAGTCTAACTTGGAGCCTTCTACTGGTTACCCTAAGAGGCAGCAATGGACCTTACATTTAGCTTTGTTACTGGGACCAGGGACACGAAGAAAATTCTCCTTCAATATGAAATTGCAAAACTTTCACATTTTATTTTTCATGGTGCTGGGGATCCCCCAGGCCTCCCGCGTGCGAGGCAGGCGCTCTCTCACTGAGCTCTACTTCATCCTCCAAACCACGGAACTTTTATAGGCATTAGCATGGATGAGATCAGACAATTCACACCCTTAATAAATCGTTAGGACATCATAATGCATGCTAACTGGCAATGCGACGCCATTAACTTAGTATCTTCAACAGGAGGGATTCAGGAGCGGCACCAGGTAGTATGTGAATATGCAAATTAGTAAGTCACAGTGCCCGGCTCCCAAGGAGCCCGGCCCAGGGAGGAAGGCATAGCGATAGGAACTTCATCAAAGCCCAAGGTCTGAGGACTCCCAGGGGATCTGCTGGAGGGATCCTAGAATCTCACACTTGAGAGGGTCCTCCAGGGTGAGCAGGAGCTCGGAGAGAAGAAGAAGGTGGGGCAACCCAAGTGACAGCGGAGCCCACAGGCACCAAAGCAGTGAGTGTGGGAAAGGAGGATGGGTCCAGGAGGATGGAATACCCTGTGTCAACAAGACTGTGCACCCTCTGGACCAGGGTAACGGGGAGCCACTAAAGGCTTCTGGGAAACAGCAGCACCATCGAAATGCTCTCCTGATGAACAGTCCCTCTGGAGCCTCAGCAGCCCACAGATTAATAGGTATCTGGGTCTGAGTGGATCTGAAGGCTCTGAATATTTAATTAAATGAATTTCCTAAACACAAAAAGCATGATACATTTTAATGTGCTTCCCTCTCCCTCTCTCTCTCTCTCTCTCTCTATGGCAACTAATCTTAATTATCTCAGAACACTGCACTCAAGGAGAAATCTCGCCTGCTCATCTTCAGAGAGAGCAAGTCAAGGGTTTACTCCGAGTATTAAATGTGCATTTTTATAGGTTTAGGGCTTAATTAAATAGCATCAAAATCCATATGCAGGTTATTGAAAGTGTAAGTACCTGGAACGATGGGGAAAATATTTAGAAAATTGCCATGTTGAAGCAGTTTAAGTAAGCACAGGAAAGTCCTGTAGAAGCTCATGTAGCCCCCGCCCTGTTAGCCACAGGGACTGAGGTTTCAGAGCACCTCTGTCCATCAGGAAGAGTCAGCCCCTCGTCCTCTCCCTCCCCAGCCCATGGCACACACAGACTCGCTCTGCTCTGACCACGATCAGCGTCCTAACCCAGTTCTGCCGTTGCTGTATGCCCAACCCTGAGTTTTTAAAAAGTCATCCCAAAGCACAATAAAGTGGGGTCACCCCCAGGAGGATGGGGCAAATGAGACAGAGACACCATTCTATCCGAGCTGGCAAAAGGGGCAGACCTGCCTAACACATGGCAGAACATGCGTCCAGCAGGTCCCCTGCTCCCCAACAGTCACAGAGCCCTGCACAACCGGCCCCGCCTAGCATCACATCCCAAATCACCAATCCCTTCTCCTCACGGAGCTCCACCTACCTCCTACCATTCTGCAACTGCACAGATTGTTCAGAGGAGGAAACTGAGGTTCAGAGAAACTCATTCGCTTCAAGACCAAACATCCCACCAGATCCCCAAAGCGGGATTTGAAGTGAGGCACAATAAACCAAGGTGAGAGGTGAAGACAGAATGGCTGAGCACAAGCTTCGGAGAGCGTGTGCTGTCCAAGAAACGCCATGTCACCCAGGACCCCGGGTGAGGGCGCCAAGCACCACCAAGGCAGGAAGTCTAGCCAGCGTCAGGTTTCCCCAAGCCCACCTTCGCCCCAGAAGCAAGAAGGATGGACCGAGCCCCACCGCCCCCACCCCCCGCAGAGGTACCGCAGAGCTGGGGCATGTGCTGGGACGTGCTGGGGATCTCAGGTCAGGTGAGACCCGCTCACATCCCTCCTGCCAGGGGCCCCCCACTAGAGGCAGCTCAGCCAAGCACTCAGCGCAGCACGTGGTGCCCCCGAAAGTCAGTCCAAGTGAGCTCTGCCGGGAGAAGCACAGGAGTCCCAGACACGATCGCCACCTGCCTGCAAGGTCTGCTGCTTCCTCTGCACCAGCTGCAGCTGCCCGTCCCAGCCAGCAGTCACCTTGGGCTGTTGCCCAGGCCACTGCCTCCTCCCTGCACCACCCAGGTAGCACAGCTGATCTTCGGTGCCTTTCTTCTTTCAAAGATGCCGAGCCGAACGCTTTCTGTACCTGGGCAGAAAAGCCCTAAAGAGGACCCTTCCATCATTCCCTCCATTTTGCATTGAAGAAAGTGAGACAGAGAGGTTAAGAAACTTGCCAAGGTCATCCAGCTTAGTGAGAGCACTAAGATTTCAGAGAGGAGCTGAGTGTAAACCCCAGTGCTCAAACATTGCGCTGTGCTGTCTCCAGCCCAAAGGTCACCACGCCCCAGAGTCTCCTTCCCAATTCCTCCTGGTTCTCTCCCATCCCCAGCCCTCCCACCATGACCTGCTCTGCTGACAGTGCAACTGTGCTGGGGTCAGAGGGGGATATCGGGGGCAATCAGGAGGGCTTGTCTGGGGGCGTGTGAACCTGAGGGAGGGTGCTGCTGGGCTGCGAGCAGCCCCTCAGCGAGGGTGCAAGGGTGTCGGGGGGGTGACAGGCGGACAGGCCGGGATGAGGCACAGAGAGCCCGAAGCCAGCAAGTGGGAGCGGGGCAGACAGGCTGCAGGCGGCAGACGTTACCTCACCAGGCGCGGCGAGGCTGGAACTGGTTAATAATCCCGTTACTAGGGCAACCACCGCAGAACCCATCGGGGAAGACAGGTGTAGCCTTCTCTGCACAGCAGCCTTAGGCTCCAAGGTGGGAAAGGGCTGAAGGCCGGGGTTGCTGACAGGGAGGGCCCAGGACTTCACAGGACCACCCCACCTCCACCTCCCAGGCACAGGAGAGAGACTTTGGAGCTGGCTCTCCAGGGAGGAAGGCAGCAAGGTCAGGTGGCAGGACTGCTGGAGGCCCACGGCACTGCTGACCCTGAGGCCCATGGAGGACACCACCAGTGCTGGGCCCTCCCAGGTCCGCCATCACCAGATTCTCGTGGAGAGCGTTGGCAGGAGAGCACGCATTCACCCGGAAGCCGACCTGGCATCTCTGGAGCCACGGCCAGGCCTGGAAGTGATCTCTTCAGTGATCCAGGGAGGTGTGGGAAGAGCCCCCACGGGAGGGCCCACAGGCCCCAGGTGCAGGAGCCCGGCTGCTGCTCGCAAGGCCCTCGCGAGGGAAGGCCTCCTTCCCGCGACTGCTCAGCTCACTGTCTGTCCTTCCATCCTACGAGGACCATTGGGAGGAGCTCTGCCTATCGTCCAGTTGACCACTCTGAGTCACCAGCAAGGACAGGAGCAGCCCTTCAGAGACATAAGAAACTTGACCCTTGGGTTCTCACCAGGCTCAGGCAAGAGGAAGGTCGAATCTCACCTTCCAAACCCATGCCAGGCTGACGCCTCCCCAGCGTGGTGAGCAGCCTGCCGGCTCTCTACAGTGCCTGCAGTCAAAGCTCTCGCCTCCACACTATGCACGTTCTGGAGACTTTCTCCACGAGAACACCAAAGCAGAGAGGAACGGGACTCGGTCCCCTTCAGCCTTCCTCTTTGAGCTCTCGAGCCTGTATGAGACCCAGAACCAGGTTTTCAGGGCCTCGGAATTTTCATTTGGACCACTGCTTTGAAGGGGCACGTGGGATGGGCAGCTGCCCCTGTTGACGGACAGGCTGTGCAGAGCAGCTGTGCACCCTGGTTTTGCTCTGCACATGCCAGTTTGTCCAGTGGGCACAGAGCACCCTGATGCTCTTGGAAGGACTTGGTCCCTGCAGGAGTAGCTGGTGGGGAGTCTGAGTCACCCCGGGTGTTGAGGCCAACTGCAGTGGCTCTGGTGTTCCTTTTCTGAGTGACTTAGGCATCACTTTACCTGTTGGTTTCCTCCCCCGCAAAAGGAAGAAATCGATGCTGAACAATCTCAAATCTTAGTGTAAGAACTTCAAGACGGAAAAGCACCATAAACCTGAAAGATGAGGAACCCCAGTGCATAATGTGTTGCATTAAAACAGTGGCCCAATCCAGTCTGAAGTCAAGGTACCATCTAGTGCCAACAGGTGGCAGTTCCCTCAAAGGAGCAGAGCAAGACAACAGGGGCGTCTCCCGCAGTGGCACATGACCGGGGCTTCCTGCCTGGGCTGGCCCTTGCCACTCGCTGGGCTCAGAGCTCCTGTTTCTGCCTCCCTGAGATGAAGACTGACACAGGGCAAGTGGTGAGGTGGTAACCGCAGCTCCTCCCAGGACCCAAGCCACCTCTGCAGCAACCCGGGACGGCTGTACCGCATCGTTTTACCAAGGAAGAAAAGAAGGCCAGCAGAAGTCAACATGCTGCCAAAGCCACTTGATGAAGGGGCTTCTCATTTCAAAGCTCACGCTGGGCCACAGTTGCCTCTCCTGCACTGAAATCCACAGGACACCCATAACAGAGGCCCGTGCATCCCAGCAGTGGGCTCTGGTAGCTCATTACTAGGGAGTCAGAGTCCAGCTGTTAGGAAGAGGACGGCGACACAGAAGCCTGGTGGTGGGTGACAGTGCACGCCTGCGTTTACCACATGGGCACAGCACGCACATGCTCTGACCCCAAACCAGCTCTGGGTCCTCCCACCACTGTGGCGCGGCCAAGGTACCCTTGGAGAGCCCAGGAGAATGGCACCGCGGAAAATCCTGGTGACAGGCGTCCTCGGACACAAGGTGCAAGTACTTCCTCTGGCTTCCCCTCTGAGTGCCCAGACTCCTGAGTGGGGACTCAGGTGGCCGGAATGGAGAAGATGCACCTGCAGTGCTCCCGCACAGCACCCCGGGGCTCAGGCCCAGCTTGGTGGTGTGCTCTGGAAGCTTTTGCCTCTCCCCAACTGACCTCCGTGTTCATGTCCTCCTGTCTTCCCTACCCCACCCACACTCCCTCAGAGCACCCCAAATTCCGTGGTGAAGTCACCATCATACGCAGCTTCTGCACCAAGGCCTTGGCTTTCCACCCTCTTTAGACCAGAATCCCTGATTCCCCGTCCAGGAGGCAGAGAACACTGACTCATGGCCCCGGGCGGCTAACCCCATATACATCCTGCGTTGAGCACACTCATGGGGAGCCCAGAGCACTCAGGCTTCAGGGCCGATGCAACACAGCCACCTCAGGGATAGGAGCCTTGCTCGGGCTGGCCAGCCGCAGCGCTACGCCAACATCTGGAGCAAAGCACAGACGCTGCCTTAACTGCTGCTGCAGACAAGGAGCCTGGGAATGGAACAAGGCAGGCGGCAGGTGCAGGCCCTCCACAGGAAGGAACGTGGGGAGGGAGGACGTGAAAACACAGGGGGACCCACTGCAGGAAGGAACGTGGGGAGGGAGGACGTGAAAACACAGGGGGACCCTCTGCAGGAAGGAAGTCGGGGAGGGAGGACGTGAAAACACAGGGGGACCCTCTGCAGGAAGGAAGTCGGGGAGGGAGGACGTGAAAACACAGGGGGACCCACTGCAGGAAGGAACGTGGGGAGGGAGGACGTGAAAACACAGGGGGACCCACTGCAGGAAGGAACGTGGGGAGGGAGGACGTGAAAACACAGGGGGACCCACTGCAGGAAGGAAGTCGGGGAGGGAGGACGTGAAAACACAGGGGGACCCTCCGCAGGAAGGAAGTCGGGGAGGGAGGACGTGAAAACACAGGGGGACCCTCCGCAGGAAGGAAGTCGGGGAGGGAGGACGTGAAAACACAGGGGGACCCACTGCAGGAAGGAAGTCGGGGAGGGAGGACGTGAGAACACAGGGGGACCCACTGCAGGAAGGAACGTGGGGAGGGAGGACGTGAAAACACAGGGGGACCCTCCACAGGAAGGAACGTGGGGAGGGAGGACGTGAAAACACAGGGGGACCCTCTGCAGGAAGGAAGTCGGGGAGGGAGGACGTGAAAACACAGGGGGACCCACTGCAGGAAGGAACGTGGGGAGGGAGGACGTGAAAACATAGGGGGACCCTCTGCAGGAGGAAGTCGGGGAGGGAGGACGTGAAAACACAGGGGGACCCACTGCAGGAAGGAACGTGGGGAGGGAGGACGTGAAAACACAGGGGGACCCTCCGCAGGAAGGAAATCGGGGAGGGAGGACGTGAAAACACAGGGGGACCCACTGCAGGAAGGAACGTGGGGAGGGAGGACGTGAAAACATAGGGGGACCCTCCACAGGAAGAAACGTGGGGAGGGAGGACGTGAAAACACAGGGGGACCCTCTGCAGGAGGAAGTCGGGGAGGGAGGACGTGAAAACACAGGGGGACCCACTGCAGGAAGGAACGTGGGGAGGGAGGACGTGAAAACACAGGGGGACCCTCTGCAGGAGGAACGTGGGGAGGGAGGACGTGAAAACACAGGGGGACCCTCTGCTGGAAGGAAGTCGGGGAGGGAGGACGTGAAAACACAGGGGGACCCTCTGCAGGAAGGAAGTCGGGGAGGGAGGACGTGAAAACACAGGGGGACCCACTGCAGGAGGAAGTCGGGGAGGGAGGACGTGAAAACACAGGGGGACCCACTGCAGGAAGGAACGTGGGGAGGGAGGACGTGAAAACATAGGGGGACCCTCCACAGGAAGAAACGTGGGGAGGGAGGACGTGAAAACACAGGGGGACCCTCTGCAGGAGGAAGTCGGGGAGGGAGGACGTGAAAACACAGGGGGACCCTCTGCAGGAAGGAACGTGGGGAGGGAGGACGTGAAAACACAGGGGGACCCTCTGCAGGAGGAAGTTGGGGAGGGAGGACGTGAAAACACAGGGGGACCCACTGCAGGAGGAAGTCGGGGAGGGAGGACGTGAAAACACAGGGGGACCCACTGCAGGAAGGAACGTGGGGAGGGAGGACGTGAAAACACAGGGGGACCCTCCACAGGAAGGAACGTGGGGAGGGAGGACGTGAAAACACAGGGGGACCCACTGCAGGAAGGAAGTCGGGGAGGGAGGACGTGAAAACACAGGGGGACCCACTGCAGGAAGGAACGTGGGGAGGGAGGACGTGAAAACACAGGGGGACCCTCCACAGGAAGGAACGTGGGGAGGGAGGACGTGAAAACACAGGGGGACCCTCCACAGGAAGGAACGTGGGGAGGGAGGACGTGAAAACACAGGGGGACCCTCCACAGGAAGGAACGTGGGGAGGGAGGACGTGAAAACACAGGGGGACCCACTGCAGGAAGGAAGTCGGGGAGGGAGGACGTGAAAACACAGGGGAACCCACTGCAGGAAGGAACGTGGGGAGGGAGGACGTGAAAACACAGGGGGACCCTCCGCAGGAAGGAAGTCGGGGAGGGAGGACGTGAAAACACAGGGGGACCCACTGCAGGAAGGAACGTGGGGAGGGAGGACGTGAAAACACAGGGGGACCCTCTGCAGGAGGAACGTGGGGAGGGAGGACGTGAAAACACAGGGGGACCCTCTGCTGGAAGGAAGTCGGGGAGGGAGGACGTGAAAACACAGGGGGACCCTCTGCAGGAAGGAAGTCGGGGAGGGAGGACGTGAAAACACAGGGGGACCCACTGCAGGAAGGAAGTCGGGGAGGGAGGACGTGAGAACACAGGGGGACCCACTGCAGGAAGGAAGTCGGGGAGGGAGGACGTGAAAACACAGGGGGACCCACTGCAGGAAGGAAGTCAGGGAGGGAGGACGTGAAAACACAGGGGGACCCTCTGCAGGAGGAAGTCGGGGAGGGAGGACGTGAGAACACAGGGGGACCCACTGCAGGAGGAAGTCGGGGAGGGAGGAGGACATGAAAACACTGGGGGACCCCCTGCAGGAGGAAGTCGGGGAGGGAGGACAACATGAAAACACAGGTGGAGGTCAGTGACAGCCCTGCAGGAGCCCAGGGACAGGCAGTGACCCCTCTCCTGCAGATGGAGAGGACAGCACAGGCACTCGTGACAGACAGCCCTGCCGCCCCTCCCCCACGGCTGCCCTGCTCAGCACCTCCAGGGCTCCGGAGGAGAACCCACTCTGTTCTATAGACTTGAAGTTCCAAATTTCTCTCCTGGGCAATCACGTAAGATCTAGGCAGGAACTTATTTTTTAATAGATTTTTTTAATTATAAGGAAAGTGTGGCTCCTCTATCAATTAAATCATGCTTCAACCCATACAACTATCACTTGGGTCATTACAGTGGGTGTTTGAAATTTCTGCCTAAATAAGGTCACTTTCAATTAGGGAAACACTCCTAAGTCATCATATTAATTCACGGCCAGTCACCCAAGGAATGCTGAGTAAGTAAACACAAGCAGGCATTAACTAACTAGCACCATCCATCCGACTTCATTAATTTCCCTCTTGGCAGAGAAACCAGCAGAGGAAGCAAGGAGGTGTGCACATCACTCCTGGGACAGGCCTTTACCAGGGCCCAGGGCCAGGAACCCTGCTGTGCTGAACGCAGGCTGCACTGTCGTTAATACTCACGGCAAGCTGCAAGCGAATGTTTTCAGAAATAAAATCCCATTTCCCCAGAAACGGGTTCTATCTCCTGATCGGCTCCACCATGCTTTCCGTCCAGGTGTCTTCCTCCACAGGTGAGCATCCAGCTGACGCTGCAGACGCCCACCCTCCCTCCAAGCTCCCTTCATCCTCCAGGAAGGACGAGCAGGGAAGCCTGTCCCAGCAGCCCTGGGGAGCACTCACGATCTCCCGGGCCTGGAGAATGCCGGGGTAAGCAGTCATTCCTGTCCTCAAATTCGGGTTTCAGGTGTACAAGGGCTTTGTTGAGGGAAAGCAGCTTATAGGTCTTCCAGATATTGAGAGCACTAGTATTCGTGTGTATTCCCCGTCAGACAGGCATGGAGGCAACCTAGGAATCACAGTGAAGGGAGCCTGATTGGAGAGTGCCCTTGGTCATTACAAGGGGCACCCCTTTCCCACCTTCTCCTGACAGCTAGTTGGCACCCCTCCAAATTCCACGCCCCAGGGAAGACCAGCTCTGGAAGCTAGGCACTACCCCGTTGAGCCAGAGCCTCCCCACGTTCCCCGTGCCTGCAGGTAGGGGGTCCAGTCTGGGTGGACCCTCCGCACCTCCGTGAGGAGCTGACAGGGACACGGCACACACTGGCATTCACACACACAGTGAACCCCCGCATGTCCCCCACCTTGCGTACTGCAGGACCCACGGAGCCCCGACTCCCCGGGACAGCAGCTTACCGGACACACAGACCCACAGCCCCTGCAGGGCGTGTCTCTCCCCCAGCCAGGCTGTCCCCCCGCTGCTGACATCACAAAGGTGTCAACGGGCAACCTCACTGTCACATGGCTCTCCCTGGCTCCCCTTCACTCGCACACGCTGGGGAAGGTGAGAACTTTCAAGGCCGCCAAGTGGGCCAGCTCCCAGCAGCCGCCTGGGACTGGCACAGCCGCCGAGCTGGGCAGCAGGGTATTGGGCCTCGCGTTTCAGCTTCTGTCCAGCTCTCTGTAATGGAAAATTGCCTTGCACAAAGCTAGAGTGTTACAGTTCTTTCCAGTGTCCCTCCCCACCCCACCCAGGGCGGGCTTCAGATCAGAGGACAGTGCCCGCAGGAAGCGCAGGGAGGACGGTCCTGGCTTCCTACTATGTCCCTTGCTTCGGGCGCGGGTCCCAGGTGGCTGCTCTTTTCCTTCGGAATGGGGCTAGTATCAGGGTCAAAGTGTCCAAATAACTGTCAGTGTCAAGCCCAGGAAGTGGTCTGCACAGGCGTGCAGCTCACAGAATACCCCCGGGACGTCCCCCTGGACACCCGCAGGCTGTACCTGAATGACAACAAGATGGCGAGCCTGCCAGCCATGCCTCTGGGACTCCTCAGCGACCTGGTTTACTTGGACTGCAGGAACAACCGGATCCGGGAGGTGATGGACTACACCTTCATCGGGGTCTTCAAGCTCATCTACCTTGACCTCAGCTCCAACAACCTGACCTCCATCTCCCCGTTCAGCTTCTCTGTGCTCAGCAACCTGGTGCAGCTGAGCATCGCCAACAACCCCCACCTGCTGTCTCTCCACAAGCACACCTTCGCCAACACCAGCTCCCTGAGGCACCTGGACCTCAGGAACACCGGCCTGCAGACCCTGGACCACGACGCCTTCCACCACCTCACGGCGCTCCAGACCCTGTATCTGAGCGGGAACCCCTGGAAGTGCAACTGCTCCTTCCTGGACTTCGCCATCTACCTCATAGTGTCCCATCTGAGCCACCCAGGTGAGGCAGCGTGGGCGTGGAGGAGGAGAAGCTGGTTCCAGCAGGGTGGAGCCCTGGGCGTTCAGGGTGGGAGGAGGGGCTGGCTGAGCCCGATGAAGTGCTCCTGCTCAGCAGGGCCCATCATGGGGGGGCTGGGGCCAGGCTCAGTGGGCAAGTTCTGGGGTAGGAGCCCGAAGGGCTGAGCTCTGGTCCAAACTCGCACTCACTAGTTGGCTGCCCTTGGAAAAGTTCTCACTTCTCTCAGCCTCAGTTTCCTGATTCGTAAAGTGGGTACGTTAATATTACCTAATACGCAGAGTCGTATCATGGTGTGTGTGGAAGTGATAGCGCCCTGCAGGGGCGCCCCATCTGTAAACCTGCTGCTCTGGGCCTTCCCGGATCTAATGTCGACTCCATCACTCACGGGCCGCAAGAGCCAGGTGGGCACAGGCTGCACAGAAGGGAAGTTCAGCAGATGGGGCTGGGGAAGTGGTGAGGGGGAGGACAGGGTGGGCAGAAGAACCGCCTTCTGAGGGCTGCTCTTTCCTCCCCGCTGACCTCAGGAGGAAGCAGAGGCGTGCAGACCCGTGGGGACAGGTCACAGTGCTCGCTCTGGAGAGGAGACCCCCGCCTTGAGGAGGTCCTCAGTCCCACCTAGGAGGTTTTAAGCTGGCTGTCACTACTCTGTGCCCTCGCCATGGCCCCTGTGGCTCCCCAGGGCACTGTAACCTCTTCTCAGGGCCTTCACTGTCCTGTCCTTGTCCTCCCCACTCCCTCTCCACCAATAGCACAAGAGTCCAGTGAAGCCAGAGCCCCAGAGAGATGAGAAAGAACTGCCCACAGGGGGCCTGGAGCCGCCCAGAGGAAACTGCCCCACGTGCCCAGGTGCTAAGAAGGTTCCCAGCCAAAATGGCAGACTCCGGAGGAACTGGGCGGAGGGGACTAGGGTGAGAGCAAGTAGACCCGGCCCTCCTGCCCTCCAGGAGCACCTCCACAGCTCTGCCAGGCAGGGCCTGGAGGAGGGAAGCAAGCAGGGTCCCTGGAAGCACCGCTCAGGGAGGCTCAGAGGGTGGGCACACTTGAGTGCGGCCTCCTGGACTTTGTGCCCAGGAGCCCAGCCTGCTCCTGGATACTTCGGCTTGAGCTGATAAAATAACCAAGAGGAACTCTCCAGACCACCTCCTTAATGGTGCTCAGCCTGGGCAGGCTGCCTGGCCTCTCTACCACCTCCTCCAAGAGCCAGATAGGCTACTTCTCCCCATGGCTGTTGCCATGATGGTCTCTAGAAAGCTCTCTACACTAGGTCCATGTGAGCCACCCTCCTGCAATTGTCGTAGTTCCTACAGGGGTCCCCGAAGGCCTTCACGGGAGCCACCAGCCATGTTCGTGTGGCTGACCCACGTGAGGACTGACCTTCTGCTCCCCACCATGCACGTGGGTTTCTCTCGTGTGCCGCCCATGGGGTGTCCAGGGGCCCTTCCGCCCTGGCTACAAAGAGTGGGGTGTGGGCCTCTGCCCTCCCTAACCTGCTGCTTCTCTCCCACGCACTCTCCCCCGTCAGACTTCTGTTCGTAGGCTGTGTCTCTCGGAATGTGCGGGCTGACTACTTTGAACTCCTTGACTCTTCTGTTCAATCCACAACTGAGCAGGATGCTCAACCCGGTCTGTGTCGCTGCATGTTTTCAAGGACGTTAGAAGGAAATATCTGTCTTATCTCGCTCATAAATGCCATATGAATAAGGAATCTGTCTTTCGAGGTCAACAAACTCCCATTCACTGGCCAGTGGGACCCACACATGCACCCACAGCTGCTGATTTCATCTCCTCTGCTGATGGGTGGCCCAAAGGAACCCCCAGCCCACTTCACGAAGAGGTATAGGTCTCCTGACTTCAGCTCACCATTTTCATGTCTTTAAGAACATGAATGCAATCCCCAGCACCCAAAAAAAAAAAAAAAAAAGAACATGAATGACCTCAAGGCCAGACATGAGAAGCGTTCACAGAACTTTGCTGTTTGCTGCTGGGAGAGTTTTTCCACATACAATGTCTCATTTTCTTTCAGTGTCACACTGACCCTTAAATTTTGTGCCCTCAACCTGTGGAAGATCCCATCCTTGAATGAGAAAATAGAGTGACTTGCCCAAAGTCACACAGCCAGTAAGTGGCAATGAAATGATTTGAATGTCTTAATTTCAAATTCAGTTCTGTATTAATAAGTCATCTTCCTGTCACTGTGATAAAATGCCTGAGATAATCAACTTAAAAAGAGGGAAGGCTTATTCTGGCTCACAGGTTTGGAAGTTTCAGTACACAGTCAGTGGCCTACTTTGGGCCTCTGTGGGGGTGGTACATCACAGGGGGAGCATGGAGCAGAGGGAGGTGCTCACCTCGTAGCAGCCCCGAAGTTAAAGGGAAAGAGAAGACAGGGCCAGCTTCCCGCACTGCCCTTCAAGCGCGTGTCCCCAGGGGCTCCGTTTCCTACCACCAAGTCCCAACTCTTAAAGGTCCCTCCATCTCCCTAAAGCACCAGGGGCTGGAGATCAAGCCTTTCACGCATGGTCCTTTGGGCCCTTTCAGACCACACAGAGCAAGGCCTCTTCCATGAAACCAGGCCAGCTGTTGGCTCACAAGTCACGTGGCAAGCATCTCCACGTCAGCCCTGGTACAGGCACGCGGTCAGCACCTGGACCACAGCTTCCTCTCCTCGCACAGAGCCCCTGAGCACACCCAAGATGGTTCTCACTGGAGGAGTCACACGGGCATGGCGGGACCTGCCAACCCCTCAGGTCTTGGTGCTCGCTCCCCTAGGGGCCTCCTTCAGGCTGGCTCCTCCCTCACACGTGTACAATCCCAAAACACTCGTGGACTCCCACAGTGGACACACATAGGTACAGTGCAAGTCACGCGTGGGTGTGTTCCACACGACACACAGTCGCAGATACATGTGCACACTCGTACACTCGCACACACACACAGAGCTGGACACAGCCAGACTCACAGGGCCTCACCGGCCCGTTAGCCAGACCTCCACACACAGGATTCCCCTCAATCTCATGATGATGTTCCTGGGGCAGTGGCCACTCCTGACTGACATTCTTAGTGAACTCTGAACCCTAATGGTCTGAACATCTGTTTATATCACTCTGGCTACCAAAATGGGAATCTCCAACTTGTTCTAGAACAGAACCCATGCCTCTCCGGGTGTACCCATATTTCAGGATAAAGGAAGAATTTTTAAGAAATGAGCTGAGTCACCTGGCTGTTTATAAAGCAGAAACCAATTTAAAATTGGTCTACCTTAGCCCCAGGAGCGCTGCCTGTGGCACTGGGAACGTTTGCCTGAGAGCAGCAGGAAGGGCAGCACGGTGCCACTGGCGTGCACCGCCCTGGCCCAGCAAGGCCGACGCGACTGGCTTCCACTGCCCTGCTCCTCTGCACCGAGCAAGTGCTGACGGATGTCGCCAGCAGGATCCCGGGGCTGTGCAGGAGACACAGGACCCCAGATCACCGCGCACACGTCCCAAGGTCCAGTCAGCACAGCAGAGCTAAACGGAGCAAAACAACCCAGATGTGCCCAGACACGCACTCAGACCAGCCCCAACTACAGCCGTGGAGGAGGACCCTGTAGGAGCTCAGGTCCCGCAGGGAAAGTGACGTGGGTTAAAACTCTGGCTCTACCGCTTACTACCTGAAAGATCTCAGAGAAGCCACTGAACCTCTCTGAACTTGGATGTCCTCATCTTTAAGACAGGATAATAATAGAACCAACCTACCTCGGGCTGTCACAGAGAAATGGGAGTGTTTATGAACTGCCGCTAGCTTAAGCCTGGCATCAGAGCACTCCATGAACAAATGGTGGCAGCACAAGAAAAATGCAGGAGACTAGAGACCAAGCAGCTGAGTGGCCCCGTGGCCGAGCAGTGGACGCACCAAGGCTCAGTACACAGGGGCCAGAGGACAGTGCACTCTCCCCGGAGGCAGGACCGTGTGGGAAGGTAAGCAGCAGGTCCTCTGACTCCAGTCTCCAAGAAATGGTGAGGAGAATCATGGAAAGAGTTGGGGACTCAATCAATCATGGACACAGATCCTGGAGAACCAAGCCAGAGGCCCAGATCCAGGTTGACTCAGGGCTGGACACCTCAGCTAAGGGGCTGCTCCTCACCCGCCAAATCTGGAACTCAAAGCTCCATCTATGAAAGTCTCTAACATTTTCCTGAATGAAAAATTTGTTTTTTTAAAAGAACATTCCATTTCCAGAGGCAGGTACAGATCCCAGGCAGCACTCTGGAAATGAAGGCAAGAGAGTCAGTCCCATGTGGGTAATGGGACCTTGAGAAACAGAGGTCCCTGTGGCATGACTTTATGACTTAAGAATGCTGAGAAAAACCTCTCCATTGCTGCCTGCACTGAGCTGAAATTATCCATTAGAGGTTCACCATTTGGGTCTCAAAAAAGCGTCAAGATCTTGGAGAGGACCCTGCAGAAACACAGAGCCCCTGGGAAGAACAACGCAAGCGCACTGGCCTTTATGCCTCCACAGGAGGAGCCCCTTCTCAGGACATCTAATCCCAGAGGCTGATGCTGCAACAGGGGAACCTTGAAGGAAGAGAGGCTCCGGAAGGAAATGGAGAGGACGGGGAGACAGGAGGGCAGTCACGTGGCCCCCGACACTTTAGCTCAGGGCGCCCCCTGCAGACAGGTGAGAGGAAGCCAAGCGTCCGCTCACCTGTTCCAGCATAAGGGCAGGCTGACACGCCCAGATGGGCAAGAGATAAGTACGGTGCTGTCATTGACAGTGAGTCAAGAGGGACCCTCCAATGGTGTCCTCACCAGATGGACTGAGAAGGGGTCCGCCCAGGGTTCACACTCTCCTCCACACACGAGAAGCACAGCTGGGGCAGAGGGCGGGGTACGTCATTGGGTGTCGGCAGGCAGGGTGCTCCATGGGCCCAGCAGCACAGGGTTAAAACACACCCACACGCTCCATTTCCTTTTAGCCCAGGTCAGCAAGCAGGGGAATTAATCCCTGGCCAAAGCTGTGATTTTCCAGTCACTAATGCTGTTTGAAGGTGAGTGTGGCAATTGAGTGTTCTCCAGCAGGACAGGGCCAGATGCTTCTCAGGATGCTCTTAAAAGCACAGGCGACTCTGAGCTCTGATCACTCATGAGTGATCTGGCCTCCCATATCCATGTCCCTCCACCCCCAATGTCTGGCCGGTGCTGTCCAGCAGAAGTCTCTGCAGTGGTAGAAACCATTTGTGTGTGTGGTCTCCAAGCAGTAGCCACTGGTCACATGTGGCTATTCTGCTCTTGAAATGAACTAGTACAACTGGGGCATTTTTAATTTCACTTCATTTCAATTCCTATAAATGTCACTCAAGGCAGTAGCTAGCGCAGCGGTCAGAGCAGCCTTCACCGTGGGGTGCTGAAGCTGAACCTGTAGCATCCAGCATCCTGGAGTGTAGCCCAACATGGACAGCTACAATGTCCATGCTCTGTGCTCTCTCCAGGGTCATACTTCCTTGCCACCAGACCCCTCACGGTCTGTTCAGTCTCACGTGCTCATGCTGTGCCCTGCATGGTAATATTATGCTGGGGTGGTCTTATCACAGAGAAAGTCATAATCCTGTCTTCCAGAAGAAAATACGGGGCTACAGAGACATGACATGGAGGGGACAGCCGGGAAGCCTGTCCTAGCGTCCACAAAGCTACTGGGTAATTGGGGGAAAGTTATGTCCTGCTTGAGTCTCACTTTTCTTGTCATTAAAATAAGGGAGCAGGATCCGATATCTCAAAGCCTCCTTGTGCCGGCAGATTACGGACCTAAATAGAAAGGGAAGACACACGTGATGTAAGAGGAGAGCATTAGTCGGCAGCAGGGCCCCAGCGAGCCCAACAGAGCTAGCGCCCAGACGGAGGTCTCCTGGAAGAGGGCGGTGGTGGAGCTGGGAAGGGCACCAAGGAAGGAGAGGCCCCGGAGGCCTGCACTCCCCACCCCAGCACCCTGAGGGTGGCTGGAACAGAGCCCCCCGGGGGTCTCAGAGCCCTGACTGCTCCCCCCGCTCAGACAGCGTCCACAATGTCCAGCAAACATGAGAACCCTGGACTCATGGCCTGAGATTGGGATTCAGTGAGCAGCCAGTGCAAGTGCCCAGAAACCCTGTGGCGATGTCCATGCTCCCTGCCTTCAGGAGCTGCTCCCGTTGCTGAGCAAACTGATTTGCACTAAGTTGCTAATGGCTAGTCATGTTCGGAAATCTCTGCCTCCGACATTTGCGATTTGACAGGGAATAACAACCAACAGTGAGAATTCAGAAAGTGGCTGATGACCAGGGATAACCAATGAGGGGAAATTTGAGGACCTCCATGTCAGCTCTTAAATCAGGCCTGCGGCAGCCCCGTGGTGGAGCCCAAACAGCAAGGAGGAGTCTGGGCACAGTGCCGCAGAGGCGGTGGACAAAGCCACGCAGGGACATCTGCGGGGAGCAGATGGGCTGGGTCATGAGCCACCTCAGGTCCAAGTCATCTTGAGGGCATCTTGAGCAGGGAACATCCTAGCTTCATTCCGAGGCTCCTGCATCCCACGCTCAAGACTGCTGTGATAGGATAATGGCCCCATTTCAACTCCCCAAGCACAAAGTCACCCACGACTGTGCCAAAACTTAGATTCCCAGAATGAATTCAGGTCCTCACCTGATTCCACCATGAATGCCAGCCCGTCTCCCCATCAGGGAAACTGAGATGAAGACCAGGGCCAAAAACAACCGCTGGGCAGCAGGCAGCTCGGGCTGCCGGCTGCTGGGCCACCTGGCTCTTGCACCTTTTAACAAACTCCCTGGCCTCATGGTCCTCTGCAGAGGGCCAGAAGGACAATCTCCTGGGAGAGCCCAGAGGGTGCAGCTGAGCTCTAAGCCACAGATATCCAAACCCAAGAGGGGCAGGAGTGGCTCAGGAAGAGCCCCAGGCACTGACACACGCCCAGTGAGGATCCCGCGGGCTGGGGTCTGAAGCTCTTCAAGCTTGGGGTCAGACCTACACATCACTCAGGCCTTGGGAAAGCAGCAGTGTGAGGCTGAAGGAGCCCCTCCGGGGGGGAGCTCCCACCCTGGGGGACGAGGCAGAGAATGGACCCAGCATAAGGGGAGCCGGGTCAGCCTGGCAGGGTATTGAGCAATGTCCTGGGTGTTTGGCGAGGCCTCGGGGTGGGTCCAGAGCTAGTGCCAGGAGGGGCCTTCCGCAGGCCGCCGGGTGGGGACCCCAGGAAGCATGTGGAAGGCAGACCCTGGTAGTCCCTAGCTTAGGGCACAATCCCAGGTAACTAAGAAGTCTGTCATTTTCTCAGATGGACTGGAAGCTCTGTGGGAGCCCGTCTGTCTCCAGAACCCAGCCCGAGGCCCCGCCCAGAAGAGAGCCAGAAACTGTTCACGCCCCAACGGCCCCAGGAACCCAGCCCGGGGCACATGGACTGGGGCCCCTGGCCACTCTGGAGGCAGGGACAGTGGAGGTGAGGGGAAGCTGAGGGACCTGCGAGCCAGCAGTCATTTGCATGTTCCGACCTGAACGCAGCGTCGAGGACAGAAGCGGCGCAGGCAGACACTGTCCTCCAGCTGGGGTCACCGTCTGCAGGGAACCTGGGGGAGGGGTAGAGCCCTCAAAATGACAGCGTGGGCCACAGCTCTTACCCGGAGCTGCCCGTGTGCCTCGCCTTTTCTGGTCACATCTGACTCGTCCGAGTACAACAGTCCGGAATGGAATGGAAGCCCTGGTGATTCTCGGTGTATCTTCTAGCAGCCGGAGGCTCCGGCCCAGCATTCGGTGAGGTGAGGTGTGGGCACCATCGCCCCAGTGGACATCAGCGGGGCCAAGGGGCCCAGCCTGGCACCCGAGCGCACATGGCTGCTGGCTCACTGAAGCTGGGAAGGCCGCGGCGGGGACCCAGCGGGTTCCAGCCCTCTGAGCAGGCAGGACTCTCGGTGTGTGCTTCCAGCTGACCGTGGGAGGCGGGCAAGGACGGGACCCCCAGGGAGTGGTGGCGCCACCCGCTGATGCGGGTCTGAGTCACCTGCTCGCCACTGCATGGCTTTCTGAGCACGTGGCTGGTCACTGAGCACGTCCAGCTCTAAGCCAAACTGAGTGGCAACTCGAGGCCCATCTTTAGCTTCCAAGGCCCCAGAGCCCCCCAGCCTGCTGCAGCCACAGACGTCACACCACCAACACCTACCCTGGAAGGGGCAGCAGAAGTGCCCTGGGTAGGAGCGTCATCTGAAGGTCCTACACTGTGACCTTGCCCAACTCGTGATGGAAAGGGCTTCTCTCCTGCTGGATGGCTAACACACAAGAAGGGTCACAAGGAGGGGGCGTCCAGCCTGGCATTAGCTCCCCCTGTGACCAGGCCTGTGAGCAGGAAACAGTCCCGCGGGGCTCCCCAGCCTCCAGGTCTCCTCTACGGGTGAGGAATCCGTGAATCATGTTTGACCTTCAAACTCGGCACTGCCTATCAAGAGGGGAGGTCCTGGGCACCAGGAGAAGTTGTTTGTCCACGTCCGGGGCATCTGGGCTTCCACAGACACAGCTCCACCTGGGAGACCTGAGGATGCCAGGGACGGCTCAAACAGTCGGCGACGGTTTCTGTGGAGGCCACAGTAGACACTTCAGACTCACTGGGTCCCCCTTCCAACCACCCAATTGTGTCATTGGCCGCATTAGGAAATCTGCAGCGGATGGCAGTGACCGTGTCCAGTGAAGCTCCATCACAGAGACAGGTGACGGCTGGCGGTGGCCCAGGGGTGGGAGCTGCACCCTGGCTTACGTAGCAGGGGAACAGCTGTGGGATGGGTGGGGAGAGGTAGAAGCCCATGCCCGGACTAGAATGCCCAGAGGACCACATGCAAGGCCGAGGGCCCAGCTGGCCTGTGGTGCAGGGTCGATACACTGCCTGTGCAGGCTCCCTGCCAGGGAGCCACCTCCTCTGGGCTACCCCAGAATAACAGTGACTCCTTCAAGTTCCAGCCAGGAATCTGCCCCAAACAGCAGACCAAAGACAGGGAGGTCAGGCTGTGGGAGGTCGGGCTGTGGGAGGTTGGGCAGTAACCCACCATTCTGTCAGGTTCGCGTTTGCAGACGTTCTGGGGCACCCACTGTGTGCCAGGCACGGGCCACACAGGTGGCCCCACACAGCCTCTGCTGGCACCCAGCTCTCAGAGCAATGGAGGGTGTGGAGCCCTCTGACACCAGGGAGCCAGGGGCCCTTCCACCCCACACTGGTCCTCCTCTGCATCCCAGAGGACAGAGCGGGTGTCCTTCCCAGGTCAAGCCTTAGCCTCCACGTGGTCCTGGGGACCACCCACTCCCCTGAGCAGGGGCTTCACACCCTGGGCTCACTGAGTCCTCCCCAGACTGCCACCGGGCAAGTGGCAACTGGCGATCGCCTGGTGGAGCCACCAAGGTGGTCCGAGGGGCCCAGACCCCTGGGGTCTTCTACCACCCAGCCTCCCTTTCCTCCAACCCAGCAGCACGTGGCGGCAGGAGCCAAGGGTTGGTGGTGTCAAAGGCGTCCAATGCCCCAAGTTCTTGTCTGGGCCAGGCACACGCAGGATCCAGCGGGGGCAGGACAGACAGACACGCACATCCTGGAGCTCACAGCAAGCGCACAGAGATGAGGTGGCAGATCCGCCCCTTGACAACGCTGATCCCTCTGAAGTAAGAAGGAGGCGGAGCCTGTGCCTCTGCCGGTGCTCGGGCGGGTGGGGTCAGTGTCCTCGGCTTCGCCTGTGGAGAGGGGTCTGAAGAGGCCACTGCAGATGACAGACAGGGAGGCCTCCCCATGCCACGGTCTCCCTGGCAGTGCCCCCAAGTCAGCCCGGAAGATTCCCAGGCGAGTGCAGGGGTAGGGGCTCCTAGGAGGGCCCCCTTCCTCCAGGCACGAAGCCCAGGGAGCCCCCAGCAGATGCCTACCCAGAACTGGGTCCCTCTGCAGGCCAGGGAAGGCAGCAGCTCCTTCTATACCCCAGGGCTCCAGGCCGCTTTCTGCAGGAGGGCCCTGCACTCGGGTGGTTCTGCACCCCAGGAACTGATCCCTCCTTGCACCCCATGCTGGCAGACATGTTTTCTGCTGTGAGCAACGTGCTGTGTGCGGAAATGGACAAATCAATTTGTGATTCCTTAGGAACTATTTGCAAGAAGTTAAACATTAATAACATCTGTAATTGTACCTGGGCACATTAACTGGGGCAGATGCCCTGGACCTGCTGGAGTGAGGCCACAGGAAGGGAGATCACAGGGCCTAGACACCGGTCTATAATGTGAATGAAGGCCCCTGCAGTTTTATAGTGCACAGTATGCACAACAGTACCTGCTGGCCCTGTGTGACAGTCAAGGAAATCAAGAACTGCAGAGAGGAAAGAACTGATTGTAGTTTGTTCATTCCATGGCATGAGAATATTTAAAACTAGCTGTCGGGTGGTCCACAGGGGAGCTCAGAGCTGAATTTTGTGAAGTACCTCACACAATATCTAGCAATATCCAGGCTCCAGGATCAGTAGATAGGTGTTTGACCTCCAAAGTCATCACACCAGGATAAGAAAAGAATATATGGCTAATGAGCTAAAAAAAGAAAAGAAAGAAAAGGAAACAAAATAATAAACAAGAAGCCAAGAAGGATAAGGAAGGGGGCTCCAAAGAAGTGGGGCAAACAAGCAAATCATGAGGAACGAGGGACCAACCCAAGAGCAGGGCAGCCACAGGGAGGCCAGCACCGTCCTGGGGGAGAACAAGCCCAGCCTCACGCTGCCTGAAGAAGGTGCTGAACGTCGAGCATGGGAAGACTGAAGGGTGAGAAGGCGCACAGCGCAGGCCCTGGAGGAGCCTCGGTGCAGCCCGCCACCCTCAAACCCGGGCCCTCGCGGGCGAGAAGCATTACTAGAGAGAAAGACGCCGCTTGGTCTAGAAGGAAAACGCCCAGGAAGACAGAAGCCACAGCTTTCTAGGCCTCTAACCTCCTGAACAGATGCAAAGCGACGCGGGACACAACGA
The DNA here is from genome assembly GCF_902686455.1 of Sciurus vulgaris. Classification (NCBI taxonomy): domain Eukaryota; kingdom Metazoa; phylum Chordata; class Mammalia; order Rodentia; family Sciuridae; genus Sciurus; species Sciurus vulgaris. Next base: position 113,034,199 of record NC_136473.1, on the reverse strand, counting down.
CCCAGGGGAGACAAACGCAGTCATCGCCGGAGACTTCCACACGCTCACGGGAACAGCAGACAACTACCAGGCTAATGACAACCCAGAGGCAGCAGACGCCACAGCGACACGCCCGTCAGAGAGCAGAGGCCCGTGACCACGGGACACAAGAAGCGAGCTGGACAGAAGCAGACGTGCTTCTTCAGAGCACATGGGAACATCACGAGAACTGACCTATGCTCATCCATGAAGCAAATTCCCAAGAAATTTCAAAGGATCAAAATTAGAGTTTGTTTCGGCCCACAGTGGAATTAAACTAGAACCCGATCGTTTAAAAATATTACCAGGAAGTCCCCAAGTATTTACAAATCCAGCAACTTGGTCAACGCACGGGCGCTCTTATTAACAGGAACAAATATGTCCGTAGGTGTCTCAAGCCGTCACCAGCTCAGTGTCTGACAGGGACAAGACACGTGTGGAGCGCGCCATCGTGCCAGGCAGAACAGGGTGGAGCATGGCCACGCAAGAAGCAGAGGCGCCATGCGTGCTGGGCAGGGCGCCAGGCCGGAGCCTCTGAGCTGGGCCCGTGGCAGGAGGACCCCGGAGGAGAGCCACCAGGCCAAGACTGGAACCCCACTGATGCAGACAGCCGTGAGGAAGGCAGCCGCCAGGGCCAGGAAGAGCACGGAGGCACTGCCCGCGCGGGACCAAAGGGAGAGGGGCTGCTGAGCGCCCGTTGGGTGCCATTCTGAGCCCCAGAGGGGTCAGAGGAGGGTTTGGGCCAGGGTGAGTCCTGGAGAAGGTGAACAGGCCGGAGCCTGGGGGTGGACCTCGGGCGAGCAGGGAGGGAGGAGCAGGGCTGGAGCTCCAGACGGCTGACACGGGCCTGCCTCCCTCCCGGCAGAGCCGCCCACGCCCCCTACTTAACAGCCGAACAATGCACTCAAAGCAGCGCCTGATCTCGCCTTTCAAGTTAACGCTGCGAAATGGGAAATGTGTGTTCAATGTTTAGTCTCATCTCCGCCACCCAAGACCCGATTTAAAAGCCTCATCTTTTTTTAGATAGAATGACATAAACCCCCCAGACACAGCTCAGACCCTCAGAATCCTACGTTGTTCTTTCCCAGATACATCTTCCGAGCGTGTCCTGTGTCTGGCAGTCTAGGCAGGTGCCCTGAGCCCTCTCTTGATGGAACCCAAGAATCTCCCAGCACCTCTGGCCCCTTCCCCAGCCTCCTGGAGTCCCGAGCCAGGCTGGTTGGACAGGGTCCCGGGGCATGACTGAGTCCCTGCCCTTCACATCACGACCCCAGCCCCTCCCCTTGGATCCTCTCCACAGGTGCAGCTCTGAGGCCTGCTGTCCACTCTCCTCCAGAGAGGGTCCTCCTCTCCTCTCCTCTGGGGTGTAGCACACAGAGCATGTGAGGCAGTCCCTGGCTGGCTTCCCTCCGACAGGGAGGCCCTGACAATATGGCTGGCCTCCCATCGTCATCCTGGGGGACTTCATGGAGGTACTTCGGCAGAGTCAAGGTCCAGCTATCCAAGTAGAGCAGACCTCTCTCCCATCACCCAAACCCACTGCCCACTCCCCAGCCAACACCTGTCCCTGCACATTTCTCTGATTCTCCTGCTTTGGGCTCCCACTGAGATGTCCCCAAGTGGACCTGTTTCCCTAGCTTCTTGGGTCACCATGCACATGGATGCCCTGGCACAGCCAGTCCTGCCCAGCAGTGGAAGGAAGCTCCTCTGTGGTACCTTCTAACCGCAGCTCCCACTTCTGCAAAGCTTCCTCAGTTTCTAGTCTTCTCTGTCTCGTCTCCTGCCTGGACTCTGAGGGCTACTGGGAGCTAACTTCCCGAGTCTCTGTTTCTTTATTTGCAAAACAAGGATGGTGACGTGTGCCTGAGGCTTCTGGGAGAATCAGGTGAGATAACATCTGTGAAGCCTCAGCAAGTGGCGAAGTGTAGTAAATACTAGCTGCTCTTATGATTTTGACTGTGGTGATCTCAGCCCCGGCTCAACCCAGCATTGAGCTCATTTATCAAAAGTGTGCTGGACAAATGCAGCCGAACCCCCACACAGGCCCCGGCACCAGCAGGGTAGAGCGCACGGGCTAGGAAGGTGCGGGCTGGACAGCACCCGAGCACTCTGCACAGACCCTGCCACCCCGCCTGTCCCTCCCCCACACCGCCCTCAGAGCAGGTGTCAGTCTTTGCTCTTGAAAGACAAGGAAGTGGGATTCAGAGACAGAGTCCAGAATCCTTCCAAGTTTGCACAGTTAGCTAGTGACAGAGTCTAGGCTGCAGCCCCCGTGCGTCCAGCTGCAAAGCCTACTTTCCTTCTGCCACGTACTGAAGTCTGTGTGCTAGTATGAGGAGGTGCTCAGAGGAGTAGCAGGAGTTGAGTCAGCCACGAGAAAGGTCCTCGGGCCCTGTGAGCCAGAGAGTGGACCCCCGGGGGAGGGAGCTTCCTCCGCTGGGGACCCTGTGCCCCAAGCTCCACAGCTTCTCCTGGGGAGAACGGGAGTCTCGCCCCTCCTGGAGCTGAGGCAAGTGTTCTGTGATGCTCTTAGGTGGTGCCAATGGTCCCTGGCTGGGTTCAGAGAGGACAGGTGACATGGGAAAAGAAGGGGCGAGAAGAGATGAGGGAGGAGAGGGAGACAGCAAAAGGCACAGGGCCGGGGCGTTCCTCTGCGTGACAGATCCCCTCGTGGTTCCAGCCTCCGGGCCCGGGGGTCTGTCCTTCCCTGAGGAGCCTCCAAGACCCGTTCCCACGTCCTGAATGCACTGGCCTGGAGGAGGAAGTAGCCCAGGTGCAGATCTTTCAAACTTTAATGTGCCACCAAACGCCTGGAGTTGTGTCGAGATGTCAGGCCTGCGAGGGCCTGAGACTGCATTCCTGACAGGGTCCACACTGAGCAACGAGGGTCTGCACCCCCAGCTCCCCTCGGGGGTTCTGCTGTTTCAGTTCCCGCTATGCTCTTCTTCACAGATGGCCAAAACGCCACCTGCGTGAAGCCCACAGAGCTGGCGGGGTGGCCCATCGCCCAGGTGGGGAACCCCCTGAGGTACATGTGCCTCACACACCTGGACCGCCAAGACTACATCTTCCTGCTGCTCATCGGCTTCTGCATCTTTGCCGCGGGCACGGTGGCTGCCTGGCTCACAGGTGTGTGTGCAGTGGTCTACCAGAATGCCCACCGCAAGTCCAACGAGGACGAGGCGGACGACGAGGCCGGGCACAAGGTGGAGGTCAGCAGGCGGCTCTTCCAGACCAGCGCTAACTCGGTCCACGCGGGATTCCCGCAGCTGATTTAGCGCCAAGCCCGCCTCCTGCTGTGCGACCCTGGCCCAATTCCCTCTTGATTCCCTCTGCCCCCCACTGCCACCGAGCAGCCTCGGAGACTGAAGCCTTCTAGTAAATAAATAAATTGTCGGGTGGTCATTCCAGAGTGGACCCTTCCTGCACTGCCAGTGCCGGCCCCTCCCTGAGACGGGGTAGACCGTCTAGAGAAACCACCCCAAAAGCCAGCTGGCTCATGGTTAGTGAGCACCCACCATGCCCCAAACCAACTCCTGGAGGGAGGGAGACAAGAAACGAGATTTAAGCCCGTCCCCAAGGCACACAGGTAGCGGAGCCAGGATGTCCTCAGGGGCCGTGGCCCAGCCCCACACTCCACCTCTGTCACCACAGGACCCTTCAGTCATGACACACTTGAACAGCGAAAATCCGAGGCCAGGCCTGTGAAGCCACTGACCTCTGTCACCCAGTGGTGACCCAACTCGTAAGTACCACAGCCCCAGAGTCCCTCCTCTCCTATCACAAATATGCCTCCCTGAGAAACTCTGAGCCATACAACCCAGGGAACACCACACAAGCCTCGGACAGGGCCACTGAGTGAGGCTCACAGAGGCAGCACACAGGTCCACCCTTCCACACCCAGCGTCCTGCCCAGCTCAGACACTCTCACTGGGCTACACGTCTCGCCACAGCCAAGTCAGGTGGCCACAGGTAACCTGGTGTTCCTGAGGCTCAGACACAGCCACCAGCTCAAATCCGCACAGGTGGGAAGCAGACCGTGCTGGACCCAGGGCTGCCGGCACAAAGCACCGCCTTTCAGGAAATGCTCCAGAGAGCAGCCGTGGACTCCGGCTTGGTCCAGCATCCAGGGCTGCTCGAGGAGGGAAAGGAGAAGAAGACAGGACGGCCGAACCAAGTCAAAGATCCTGAGCAGCTTTCCTTTTCCCTCACCTGATCAAATTATTCTCACATCTAGCTCAGAGCAAAGTCAGACCAGTTGCCCAACCCCAGGCCTGTCCCGTTCTCTTGTTCTGTGTGAGGCACTGGGTACGGAACCCAGGGCCTCGTGCATGCTGGGCAAAGGCTCTGCCACCCAGTCGCACACAGCCAGGCCCATGCTCACAGCCTCACTGTGACTGCACGTGACCCCTCACCCTTTGGTATGTGCTTACTAGGATAGTCCTTGAATCAGGAGCCGAGTTCCCGTCCCCCGCCCTGTACTCACTGCTGTGCAAACCTGGCCTTCTGACCTCTACTGATGACCTTGCAGGCAGAGACGCTCTGCCTTCAATCTTCTCTCATGACGCAGCGCATAGGTGGTGGCTGGCACGACACAGGGCTCAGTAAATGTTTACCCCTGTTTAAATCTGTGTGCAGATCCCTCCTAGGTGTTCTGAAATGAGGGGCCCAGGACGAGCATTTACCTTCTGTGTGCCCCAGGGTCTCTATCCCCTCACGGCAGCCATTACAGGTCAATGTCGTAGAGGGACATCGCAAGGAAAAATGATAGTGCTGATAATATGAATCTATTTTAACAAACCTGTGGAATAATTTCAGACATACAGAAAATCTGCAGATAGCATAGAGCTATCCCTCACCCAGTTTCCCCTAATGCCACCTCACACTAGTGTTACAGTGATCGAGACCAACAAACTTACATGGAAATGCCACACTCAACTAACATTTATTGGACACTTATAAGTGCATGTGTGCATGTGTGTATGCATGTGTCTGTGCCTGTGTGTGCCTGTATGCATGCTTGTTTGTGCTCATGTGAGCCTGTATGCATGTGTCTGTATCTGTGTGTGCCTGTATGTATGTGTGTGTCCATGTATGTGTGTCTGCATGGGCATGACTCTGTGCATGTATGTGTGCATGTGTGTGTGCCTGTATGCATGTATGGGAAGGTGGTCTGTGTGCCAGGAAGATAAAATGCTGTGGTGAGCAGGTGAGAGGGAATTCGACCTTCTCCTGAAACAGAGCTTCAGGCATGGGAATGGCGGGTCTCATCAATTTCGTTTCAGAGCGCTCGCTCTGAGGCTGGGGTGCAGCTCAGTGGCAGAGTGCTCGCCTAGCGTGCATGAGGGCCTGGGTGTGGTCCCCTGCACCACAAAGAAAGAAAACAAAGAGCAAAGCAAGGTCCCTCTCTGGCTCAGAGTGATGAAGAGAGGGACCAGAGACAGGGATGCAGAACTGCAGTGCTGGGACAAGGGCACTGGGCGGGAGGCTGGGCGTGGGAACGAGGGGAGCAGAGGGGTCGGGGGAGGAGCCCCTGGGAGACAGGTCTGGGCAGGAGGACGACTGAGGCAGCATGCTGAACATAGGAACAGGCCAAGTAATGAGGCCTGGGGAGGAGGAAGGGCCGGTGCAGAGGCACAGGGAGGGCAGGTGGACCCAGCTACAGTGGGAAGTCCACAGGGCCAGCACCGAAGGGTCACTGAGGTATGCAGATTTTTTGGGGAAAAAAAAAAAATCCACCACATGCATTGAAGTGCTGCCTCTGGAGAGGGAAAGACCAGATCACAAAGGACAGAGACCACTCTGCTTCATGACAAATGAGGTCCATCCGCAGCCCGCGCGTCCATAAGATGAAAGTTTGAGACTGCCACTGGTGCAGGGTGCTGCAGCCTTCCTCAGGCCTGCAGGGCCACTGACACTCGCTCCTGACCCGGGGTCCCAGGAGAATCAGGGAGGGCTTCCGAGGGGAGACAATGCCTGGCCTCCATCCTGAGATACCCGGGACTTCACTCAGGAAGGAGGGTGGAGGCCTGGGGGGCAGGAGGAGAGCTGGACAGCGGTGGTCCCCTACAGCCTGGGAGATGAGCGAAGTCACTGGAGGATGGGGACAAACCTAACCGGCAGCACATGAAGCTGCCTGCCGAGGGTTTCTCCAGATAAGGCCCGTCCACAGCAGGGTTGCCTGGGCTCTCAGACCTCCATACCCACAGGAGGGGCATGCAGGCATCATCTGAGGTGAATGAGTTCTCCACTGAATCTCATTCACACTGACCTTTGAGAAACACTGGTCAATCATGAGGATAGTCCTGAAATAAAGCAGGAGGGGGGAAGGGCCTTTAGACCCAGGGCCCCTAGGCTGCTGTACTCTCAGGTCCAGAGCTGGCCTTGGCCAACAAGTCAGGCCAAGTGGCCCTTCTGCCTGCAGGAGGTAGGGGACAGCAAGGCCCTGCAGCTCCTGCCACCCCTGCCTGTCCTTCCTGCTGTGGTAAAAGGCTCCCATTCACCAGATACGGTGGGAAAGTTCTGAATTCAAACTTCAATGTGTGATTGGAAGAAGTCAATACTGTGCTTGGGTCTCAGTTTCCCCAACTGTAAAACAAGGTGGTTGAACTAGATTACCCCCAAAGTCACCTGTGAATCTAACCTTCTAAAAAAAACCCTCGATAATTTCCAGAATATGTGAGAAACTCCTGAAAATCAAAAAGAAAAATACAGACTCCAAATAGAAAAACTGGCCTAAGAATATGAACAGGCAATTTATCAAGAAGCCCCCCACCCCAAAACTGGCAGAGTGAAGAGGCACTCACTCTCATTAGTAATCAAAGAAGTACAAACTAAAACAAGAGAAGCCAATGTAGTCCATATAGACTGCAACAACTGGGGCAGTGCTGACCCTCCAGGGCTGCTGGGCTACAGGAGCCGCTCGTGTGGCCGCTGGACCCAGACAGATGCAGCCAGCCTGGAGAGTGCTCTGCTACGAAAGTCACATCCAGGGTGTGCCCACCAGTGGCCCGGCCAGTGCACTCCTCTCTGGTGCAGCCCCCACAGAAACCATCAGTGGAGCACAGCTGGGGATATCCCTGGCAACGGGACTGGCCATGGCCGGCAGTGGGAAGAGCCACCCAATGGAGAACCAGAGAAGAGTTAGAAGAGGCAGCTCGACACATACCTTGTCTGGGTGGACACACACCGGACGAGAGGGCAGCACCGGGAAGAACCCCTCCGGCACTCAGCCTGACGCGGTCCCTCCCTCCGCTGCGTGCCTCCCTGCCTGCAGGCCTGCACCCCTGCCTCTGCCTGAACTTCATCCCCCAAACCCCTACACCTCCAGTCCCCGCCCCTGCTCGACTTTCAACCTGACGGTCATCGGAAGTGATGTGTGAATCATAGAGGCGCAAAGGCAACAGGTGCCCACCCCTTCCCCCTGGAAGGCAGCCCCTGAGCCACTGGGCCTGTCTGTTTACTGGCATCTGCACAGCGGCAGCACTGTAAGTACCCCACGTCTGTGGGGGAGACGAGGTGGGCGGGGGCAGACCACCGAGTCAAGAAGGGAGGAGTACAGAGCACTGATGACCACGTGCCACTGGCAGGGAGCACGTGCCCGGCCTCCTGCACCTGAGCTCTGCCCACTCGCCCGGGCCCAGCCATCTGTCGGGTTTCTTTTCCTGCCAGGGCTGTGCCCGAACGGTCTGGCAAGCTCTGGCGGAGGACAGGAGCTCTGCTCCCCCGACGCTGCCTCTGCAGCGTCAAGGCCCTGGCGGGCCGAGGATGCCCAGGCAAGTGCGGCGTGCGCACCACCACCACGCAGAGCCCAAGGCGACCCTCCTGGGGAGGACGGCGCCAGTCAGCAGCACCGGCACTTCCGGGGCCATTCACACTCACAGCTGGAAGGGTGCCCTGGCCCCAGGCCGGGAGGGCCACCAAGGCTGCAGGAGGCTCGCAGCCCCGGCTTCACCCACCCGACCTGGCAGATCCGAGGGCTCCCCGCCCAGGTCGCCTGACGCCCGGCTTCATGTTTTCTCCGCCAGCTTACTCTGCCCCTGCACACCGAGAAGACTTTTCTTTCCAGGAAATCAGTGAGATGTTTCCCAGATTCAGTTTTGCTTTAGATCCTGCTCTCCGCCCTCTCCCGTTGCCACCTGCTTCCTCCTCAAGATTCAAATTCAAAACCTGTGGATTTGGCACCAGGGGTCTAAAAGCTAACGTTAGAAGGTAAGGCCAAGCAAACCGTGGAGGCCATTAAGGCTGTAAAGGATTGCTCCTCTTCTCAAGGAGCCAGATGGTGGGGATGATACTCTGGCAGCAGCTCTGGCAATAACAGTTCTGATGCTGCCCAGGGGCACAGAGGACCCCGAGGATGTGGAGGCCTCCCAGGCAGAGCTTGGCAGTCAGGTGACAGGGTGTGGCCCATTACTTAGGCCAACGGGCTACACGTAAGAGCGAGCACCCAGGGCAGGTGTGCAGACTGGAAACTCTTGCCTGCCTCTCCCTGGACTCAGGAAAGTGGCTTGGGCTCATCTCCAGGCATCAGTCTCTGAAGCTGGCCGGTCTCTTTGATCTGGTCTCCCTCAGAAATGGCCTTCACTTCTTCTTGGCCTTTGCTGAAACTGGCTCAGTGCAGGACGCTCCCTGGACTGCAGTCTCCCCAAAACCCAGGCTGGAGCAACTCCTCCTGAGCCTGAAGCCTGCAAGCCTCCTCCTAAGGAGCTTCTCAGGGATTACCAGGTCCAGTGAAGTCGCCTTAGGCTGATCAGTCTTAACCCCTCAGCCAACAAACAAGCAAAAAGAAACTCAGCACCGTGACCAGCGTTAGGGTCACAGACATTTCCCTGGGGACTGCACAGCCTGAACACATGACCAGCACATCACAGGCCTCCAAGGGGATGAAACTCAGCAATGTTAGCACCGAGTCTCTGTGTACAAGGGACTCAATACAATCCTTGGCACAAAGTAGGTCCTCAAAACATGGTGGCTTTGGGGAGACAACGACCCCCGTGGCACCCCACACAGGAGAACTGCCCCTCTCAGGCCTCGGAAGACGCCGGCTTTGTTACTGCGCATGACCTCAAGTGGCAAGTCATTCACCCATCTGGGCAAAGGCTGTGGCCAAGACCCCTGATGTCCCCACTGTCTCCAGATTGTTATGCTTGTAAATATGAGGTTTAGTCCAAATGAGCTCTCCAAGGAAAGGATCTTGGTTTCTCTAAGTTGTAAGAGGGCTTTTGCACCATGTTACTTAAGTTGCAAAGAATACTTAAAACCTAGAGTTTGAGGGACTGGATGTGCCAGTGAGACTGAATGGATCACTACACACCCTGCACTGTACTAGAAACAAAGGCTGCGTCTGTGTCGATCTCCGCAGCCATGCACGCAGCTGGCGGTCATCTGCTCACTATAGCTCACTGCCATGGTCCCCTGAGAATCCAGCCTGGTTTTCCTCCCAGGTGACGGGAGCCCTCCCTGCCTTCTGCAACTTGAGGGAAACTTCAACTTTCAACACGTTGAGTAGCAAAGATGAGCGAGAGGCATTCATCACTCCTCAGTGTCTACCCTGAGGAGCCACGTGCTGTGCCTGAGGTCACTGTTGTCCTGCAGACCCCTGACGAGGCCCTCAGGGGGCGTGGGGGGGGGGGGCGAGGCAGTGCAAAGCACAAGTTTTAAAGTCCTGCTCTGCCCCTCCCAGCTCCGCGACCTCATGAACTTGGCTTTTCCCCTCCGAACATTAGTTTTCTTGGTGTGAACTGCAGATGATGACAGTTAACTCAGTGAGTTGTTTGGAGGTCAAATGAGAGGGAACACGCACTCCTCTACTGCCAACAGTTACCTCTGCCTTGGCTGCGAAGGGTCTCAGTGGCCAGGTGAGGGTCTGCTCTCCCTTTAGTGCTGCCAGTGGAGACCGACAGTATCAGCACCACATAGCGAGACCCACTCTCTGCCTCGTTTCCCAGGTCCCTTCCATGCATGACCTCAACCAAAACCTTGGAACTAAATGAATTTCAGCACACCCATTCTAGAGAGCTGCAAACTGAGAGGTCACGCGGCTGGTTGCAGCTCAGAGCTGGCCCTCCAACCCCAGGCCACGCCCACCCACCCACCAGGCTGTCTCCTGCTCCCAGCTGCCAGGCCATGCATCTCCTTCCATGGCCTTCATGGGACTTAGGAGAAACCAGTCTCCCAGGCAGGGAGGCACAAACTCTCAAAAAGATATTGATTATGAGATTTGTGCACCAAAAACTACAGATCATTGCTGAGAGAAATTAAAGAAAATCTGAGTTAATGAAGAGAAATTATGTATTCATGGATTGAAAAGCTCAATATTGTTGTCATAGAAATTGTTTCCCCAAACTAATCTATTAGTGCAACAACACAAAAACAGATGGGGAAAAGAAAAAAAAAAAAAAACAGCACTCTATTTTGCAGAAATTGAAAAGCTGATCTTAATATTTACATGGATGGCTTCTCGGTCTTTTGGCTAAGATCAAGTGTAGTCTCTGTTCTTATCAGTTTAATAATTACGTGGAAATGCAAAGGACCCAAAGTAGCCCAAACAATTTTGAAAACAAAACAAACAGAAACAAAGTTGGAGGATTACACTTTATCACTGCAAAACTTACCATAAAGTTAGTCATGGAGACAGCTGACCCCAACCACAAACACACACATCTGAGAGAACAGAGGGAGGCCACAATCACCCCTTATATCGATAGTCAATTGATTTCAACAAAGGCACCAAGCAATTCAAAGAGGAGAGAATAACTTTTTCAAAAACTGGTATGGGAACAATTGGGTGGCCACAGGCCTGAAGATCGATGTAGAACTCTACCTAGAACAGACACAGAGACTCACTCACAATCAATTCACACCCAGCATGGTGGCACATGTCAGTAACTGCCACAACTTGGAAGGCTAAATTAAGAGAATCACACGTTCAAGGCCAGCATAGGCAATTTTAGGAGACACCGTCTCAAAGTAAAGAAAAAAAAAAAAGAGCTATGGATGTAGCCCAGTGGTAGTGCACCCTGGGTTGGTCCTGAGTACCAAAAATTTAAAAAATTAACCTTAGCCCAACTATAAGAGCTAAAATTATAAAAGTTTTAGGAAAAAACTCTAAGATCTAGTGGGAAATCAATGTTCTTGAGTAGACAAAAATGTCTTAGATATAACATCAAAGTGTGACTCAAAAAAGAAAAGACAGAATGTGCTTCATCAAAATTAAACATAAATCAGGCATGATGGTGCACACCTGTAATTCCCATGGCTCAGGAGACTGAGGTAGTAGGATCACAAGTTCAAAGCCAGCCTCAGCTACTTAGTGAGGCCCTAAGCAACTCAGCAAGATCCTATCTCCAAATAAAATACTAAAAAGGGCTGGGGGTATGGCTCAGGGGTTAAGAGTCCCTGACCTCAATCCCTAGACACAAAAATAAAAATAAATTAAGCATGAGCTTTAAAAGAAAGTAAAAAGAGCTGGGCACAGCAGTGTATAACTGTAATCCCAGATACTTGGCTGACTGAAGAGGAGGCTAGTGAGTTAGAGGCCAGCCTGAGCAATTGAGTAAGGCCTTGCCTCAAAATAAAATTTAAAAAAGGGACTTAGCTCAGTAGCAGAGCACTCACTTAGTTCATGTGCGGCCCTGGGTTCAGTAGCTAGCACGGAAGGAAAGAAAGAGGGAGTAAGGGAGGGAGGGAAGGAGAAGACAAATCACAGATAAATATTTGCAAATCACCTATCTAATAAGGGACTTATGATCCAGAATACATAAAGATTCTCAAGGCGGCACATACCTGTAATCCCAGCCACTTGGAAGACTGAAGCAGGAGAATCATAAATTAGAGGCCAGCCTGGGCAACTTAGCAAGACCCTGCTTAGAAATCACATGAAAAAGGCTGGGGTCAATCCCAGTGCTGGCAGGAAGGAAGGAAGGAAGAGAGGGAGGGAGGGAGGGAGGAAAAAAGAAGAAAAAGAAAGAAAGAAAGGCAATCTCTTACAACTAGTAATAAGACAAACAAATTTGAAAATGGGCAAAAGATTTGAGGAGACATGCAACCAAACATGAAGTCAAAGAGCATGTGGAAAGATGCTCCCTGGTCATCACAGAGCTAAAACCAGTGACTCGCAGCCCCTACCAGGATGGAAGGGTGAAGCTGCTGGAGAGCACAGGGACCCTGGGATTGCTTGCTGCTGGTGAGGGTATGAGACGGCAGGGCTCTTTGGAGCACAATCCTGTTTCCTAAAAAGCTAAACATAAGTTCACAGAGAACCCAGCGAGCCCATTCCTAGCCTTTCCTCGAGCCCATTCCTACTCTTTCCTTGGGAGAAACGAAGTACGTGCACACCAGCAAGCTAGGTGGGTCCTGGAGCAAATCCTAACAGCAAGGTGCACCCAGCTCCGTGCCCGACAGCTGGTGAGCTGAGAGGAGAAAGCCACATGTCCCCTCGGTCAGATAGCAGTCAGCAAAAAAGAAAAAGAAACTCTGCTGCATCTACAAAGCGGACGAACCTCCAAAACACTGCAAGTGAAAGCAGCCAACACGGGCCACACCCCGCTGGTCGCCCCGGCAGGAATGTGGAGGAAAGACAAAGGCAGACTCCAGGCTGCCGCCCAGGGTGGGCACAGGACATGCTGAGACAGGCACCCGGTCTTTTGGGGTGATGGAAATATTCTAAAACTGGATCCTGTGACAGCTCCGGGCTGCCCAGCTCTAAATTTACTGAGACTCATTGAGCTGTACACTTAAAACAGACAAAGTTTACAGTTGGCACGTTGTATCTCAATAAATCCATTTGGAAAGGTCTTCACTGATTCCTCTGCAAAATACCACCACCAAAGTGAAGGCTAGCCTCAGTACGTCCCCACCCCCCACTGCCTCCCTGCTTCCGTCCTCTGGGAGGGACAGAGTTCCTGCCGCTCTAGGCCTGAGAGCTCTTTCTCCAAGCATCTGGTGGCAGCCGTGCCGGCTCCCAGTGACCCGCAGCAGCAGCAGCTCAGCCCTGGCAGCAAGGCTCGCCCTGCAGAAAATACGTTATAAACACTTCAGGCCCTCGGCAGCTCTCTCAGCTCTCCAGCATGGCACCAGTGACCTGGGGCAAGGAAACCTTGTTCCCAGCACAGGAGTGTCAGGGAGCAGCCCAGCTCGGCAGCCCGGGCACAATCCTGGCACAATCGCCTTCTCTTCGGATCTGCACTTGGAACCCTAAGACAGCACGGCCTCAGAAATCCTAATGCTGCCAGCCAAGAGCAGCTGGGGCCCCAGAAACACCCTGCAGCCCGCTCCCCAGGCGGAGCAGCTAGGGCTCTGCCTCCGGAGCAGCAGGGGTTCTGGACCTCGGCTGCATGAAAGAACCACCTGCAAGCTTCTTAAAACCCTAGAGCTGGGCGCCACCCTCGGGCATTTAGATCGTAGTGACCCGGAACACGGTCCAGGCATCAATAGTCTTCACACTCCTGGTGAGACTACCGTACCCAGGAAGGGGAATGGCCAGGGGGTGATCAGAGCAAGTCCCCCACAGTCACTCACGGAAGCCTGAGCTGCACCACCCCAGGCAGGGGGAGTCGGCACGAGGCAGACACGGCCGCTGCCGCGTCCTCTGTGTGTCCCGACTAGTCCAGCGTCTGGCCCACTGACCCACACAGCCTCCGTCGAGACTCCAGGTGTGGGAGCGCTGGTGACACTGCTGGCAGCAGAGAGGCTGGCAAGCTTAGTACCGGCATTTCAGGACTTTTCTGTCCATCAGGGACCAAAATAAAACAATGAGCACCCAGGGCAGCAGAAAGGCAGTGTTAGGCATTCAAGGAGATCCTCACACACGAGTCTGGTGTGGAGGCGGGGAGACAGGCCTGGGGATCCCGGGCGAGCATCCAGCGGCCTCCGGAGCGCTCCCCAGCACGCTGCTCTGCCCTGCCCACCAAGGGCCTGCAGGACGCTGGAAAGGGCAGAGGAGGCAGAAGACAGGCCAGTGAAGTTCACAGGTGGTGCAGAGAACATGGAAAGCGAGGCAGTGGCCGTGCCTGTGGCTCTGGCTGACAGTTTTCAGAATGCCTGTTGTCATCAGAAGGTGGGTTGTAGTCCCCGGGGCATGGGCAAGGAGTCCGTGAAAGGCCCAGGGGAGCCACCAAAACAGGCTGTGTGGGAGACAGTGACAGAGGCTGTCCTGGTAGCTCCCTCACACCTTCAGAACCCGACCCACAGAAGCCTCAGCTGTCTGGGTTTTTCCAACACCACTACCTGAGAGTAGACGACCCACTGGGAAAGACAAAAGCAATCTGAAAGAAGAGACTGAGAGATGGAGGAAGGGAAGGAAGGAAGGAAGGAAGGAAGGAAGGAAGGAAGGAAGGAAGGAAGGAAGGGAGGGAGGAGGGAGGGAGGAGGGAGGGAGGGAGGGAGGGAGGAGGGAGGGAGGGGGAAGGGAGGAGGCGAGGGAGGGAGGAGGGGGGGTGGGAAGAAGGGAGGGAGGAAGGGGGGAGGGAGGGAGGCAGGGAGGGAGGAAGGACCAGATCCAGGTAGGTAGCTGCAGCGTGAGTGCATCCTGAGCACAGCGGAGGAGCCAGGTGCTTCCTGATAAGACCTGCTCTCTGAGGCGGAGCTGGCACTCAGACGTTCAGTCCCTCAGGGGGGCGTGGGCCCACTGAAGCCAGGACACCAGGTCCAGGCCCTGCACCTGCTGCTACACCTGCAGCTCCCACCACACAGAACCTCATATCCAGAGGCTGCCCCAGCAAAGTCCTGGCCATCAGACAAAGACGAAATGATATCCAGAGTGCTTCGCGAGCTCGGAGCCAGGCAGACGCCCATCAAAGTCCCTCTGCTTCCGCCTGCACAGAGGTAGGGCAAATCACTTGGCCCCGGGGTTATATTCTTGTCTCCACCGTCCTCAAGGATCGGCTAGGCTGCAGCTCAGTGGTAGAGCTCAGCCAGCACCCGGGAAGCCCTGGCCTCAGCCCCCACGCAGGAGGAGAGTCAGATCTGGCTGGGAGGGATGACAGCACAGGAACCACATCTTCTCCCAGCTGCCCTTTGAGACTGGACATCTAGGGACTCTTCAGGTTCCGCCCTAGGTACACACCAAACATCGACGGCCTCTTCAGCCACACCACGGAGGGGACGCTGCCCTGGAGTCCCCATCTCACCTCCGGGCTCCTTAGAACACTCTGCTGACAACCAGGCCCTCCAGCCTCTGCACATGCTTCCCTGCAGACACACGTCTACACCCCACACGCCCCAGACCTCCCAAGTCTACGTCCCAACCACCCTCAACCTCCTGCCCCAGAACCGCCCCAGGCACCACGCCAGGCCCCACCTCGCCACACCACGGCCAGCGACCGACTGGGAACCTGGGCACGTGTCCGCTGAGCTGGCCTCACTCCCCACCTGGCCACAAGCCCCCACAGAGTAGAACTGGCTCCTCTGTGTCCCAGCACCAACGTCAAGCTGGGTGGGCCAGCCCGCCCCGACACCTCGCCCTGCTGAGCTAGGGTATTCCTATGTAAAATGTGTAACTATGAAGCTGATTTTTAAGCGTTTTCACTGATCTGTGTTCAAAACCCAGTTTAAGTCAAAGGAAAAGTAATCACACGAGTTTTCTTTTTTAATATGAGTCAGAATTACTCAGCTCAATCCGCCTTATTCATAAATTTGGCCCAGATTTACCCACTCTAGCTCATAAAAGAAATATCTGCCACCATGGACGACATTAAAGACCACCTGAGCTTCCCGGCAATTTGAGCGAATGCAGTGACCAGCACGCTGGGACCTGCAACTCCACAGACACCGGGAAACGGTGCAGGCAGCTCTAGTGCTCCCTCTGCAGGCAGCCGTCCTTCATCGCGGTTCTGGTGCAGGTAGGAGGACGTTGCCACGGCTGGGCGCTGCCCAGGCCTGCCCTGCTGCCCAGATGGTGCCTACAGGCCTTTCACAAGCCCAAGTCACCTTTACACCCGCGCCACCCACCGCGGCTCCTCGAAGCCCTCTGCAGCCACCTGCCGTTTACTGAGTGCTCTGGCTGCCAGAAGAGTTAGGTTCACCAAACATCCTGCAGCCGAGTATCACAAGCACGCTCGGCACAAGGACCTGGGTCAGTGATGGATCAGGTGCCACTCCCAAGCTGGTGGTCTTGGGAGGAGGTCTGGTGGTCTTGCAGGAGGTTGGTCTCACAGCTGCTCATTAAATAGTCACGTGATGCTCCGGTGAGGCATCATTACTCCTTTACAGATGAGGAAACCAAGGCTCCAACAGGGCACAAGAGTTCTCAGGCTGATTCAGGTGTGGGCAGAGCTGGAAAGGTGGACCCTCCGCAGTCAGCCTGGCTAAGAGACATGGTCTTTTCACTCACATGAGCTGGTAAATTGCAATTTTTCTTTAAGTTGACTTGGTACAGTCTGAATATTTATGTCCCCCAAAATTTGTATTTTGAGTTTGAAATCCTAACCCCCGAGGTGATGGTTTGAGGTGGGCGGCCGCAGGGCCACAGGGTGGCGCTTCACGAACAGGATCGGTGTCCTTATGCAAGAGACGTGGGAGAGACTCCACGTGGCGTCCACCACGTGAGGACAAGGGAGCCACGCCACCCAGGAGCCACGACACGCGCCTCGCCAGGCGCTGCATGTGCCACTGTCCTCGTCTTGGATCTCCCAGCCTCAAAAACGGAAGAACTCCATCTGTGCTGCTCACAACCCGTCTGCGGAGTTCTGTTGCAGCAGCCCAACAGACCCGAACGTCTTGCCACCCAAAGTATCCTGTCCGATACGAAAATGCTCATGTCAGCCAGGTGACGTGTGCAGACTTTAAACATGGGTGGATTTCAAACTCAGTCCCCAAGGTTGTCCATCTCAGGGAGGAGGGCTGTTTCAGGTGTCACCCTAGCATCAATGAAGTAGGTCGGCCACCAGAGGAGGGGCTACGAACAGACGCCCCAGATGACAGGCTGAGCAGCGCTGGCCAGCGTCCCAGCCAATGTGCGCACAAGAGCACGCGACTGGAGACTTGCTGCTGTCGGAGGAAGGAGCTCAAGGAAGAGCTCCCCTCGCGCTGGGACTGCAGGCTCTGCTCGTCAGTGATACGAGAGCAGCCTGTTCCCAACGTCAGTGTACAGTCAGTGAGCAATCCGCTTCCTGCCCTTGAGCTAGCGGGCTTCGGACACAGCATCACTGCCCTGCAAAATCAGACCTCCTTCCCCCAGTGCTCAGACGGGCCTGTGCAGGCCCGACCTCTGGCCTCAGCTCCCCTGCTCCCACCCTGACTCTGCTGAGACCAGAGGCTTCTCTCCTGGGAGGAGGTCAGTGGCTCCACTCAGCCAGCACGCTTCCATCCCCAGGTCATGACCCAGTGGAAAGCAGTCACAAGACCACGCTGGCCATGAGCCACAAAATGGAAGAAAATGGCAAGAAAAAGAAAATCTCCCTTTGGAGCTGTGCTATTTCTCTCCCTGTGAATAAAATGCTGCTGGGTGTTATACACAGATCAGATTCGCACCTAAAGGACTCTCCTGGGCTTCGGACCTCCAAGAGAGGACCCTCAGAACACAGATCTGAGACAGTCAGGAGGCTGGCTATGGCCACACCAACAGAGCCATGGAGACGGGCAGCTGTCCCTGCCTGCTCCTCAGAGTCCTCCTTGGCATTGCTCTGTGTGGACTCTGCATGTGATCAACCTCTCTGTCCCTACTAACTGCACAACAGTGAAAACTCATGACAGTGAGCTCATCACTCCACACGGGTGGGCCAAGGCACCGAGTCCAAAGAAGGAACAGGCTGCTTCCAGTGTGAGTTGAAACGCAAGGGAGAGCTTTGCCCCCTTTCTTTAAAAGCACCCGGGGAACCTCCGCCATGAAAGTGAACCTCCTCGAGCCCTTTTTCCCAGCCCTCCCCACGCTCCATGAGCACAGCCACCAAGCTCACACTCCCAACACCCAAACCCCCTGCAGGCTCAGCCTGCACTTCTGCTCCCTCCAGCTCACAGTCTGACTTCACAGGCCTAAAGCAGCTCCCATCCTAGAAAACTTGCCTCCACGGGGGAGGGAGGGATGCGCGCTCCCAGGCCATGGGAGAGCGCTCTGCTGATTCACCCCCTTCTGTCACGTGTGTCACCAGAATGCAGACCTCAAAGCGTGGGAGGAGGCTGAAGGCCGAGCGAGGTCAAAGGGCCTGGACGGTCACAGGCACTGAGGGATTGGGAGCAATCGACCTACACTTTCTGGGCCCCGGCTCCTCATCCTCCAGTAAGCTCCCAGGAAGCCACCAGCACACGCACATGTGGTGGCTATGTGGAAGCACGCGCTGTTGAAAACCATGAAGTGCCCCACCCACTCAGCAACCCAGCCTGCTGGCTTTACCCTCTACCTTGGTGAGGGTGTTATACGTCCACCAATGTCCTTGTGAAGGTCTCATCCTCTACACAGAGACATGATTCATTCTCCAGGAGGTCACTCTCCAGGCCTGGCACAGTCTTAAATGTCACCTGATCTGCTTGGTGTACTCCATGAATTAATATCCATCAACTCCAAGGACGAATTCCTAATTCTCCATCCCAGTCTCCCTATGGGGGGAGGGGGGCAGTACTGGGGCTCAAACCCAGGGCCTTGTGCAGTCCAGGCCAGTGCTGTGCCCCTGAGCTACAACCAGCCCATCCATACAAAAGTCTGTCCCCTTTTTAAAAGACCCCCGTCTAATTTTCTACTCAAGAAATCAAGACCCCTCCCAGCTCCAAGTTCCTAATGAACAGCAAGTAAAAACAGCCATGGGTTAAAGAAGGGCCGGCGATAACAGCTGATCGGAAGGGAAATCGTGTCGAAATCAGGACCAAAGGAGCAAAGAACCAAGGAAAGGTCTCTACAGGACTTACATAAAAATGCCAAAAGCATTCCTTCTAAAACAGGACATTAAAAAAATGTGAGCACAGCAGGGCGAGTGCCTACACTCCTAAGGACTGGGGAGGCTGAGGCAGGAGGGTGCAAGTTCGAGACCAACTAGGGCAACTTAGCAAGATCCTGCCTCAAAACCAAAAATAAAAAGGGCTGTGGCTATGGCTCCGTGGCAGAGCACCCTGGGCTCAATCCACCGCACGCACACACACATACACACACACACACACACACACACTGTGAACACATGTGGATCCGCCCATTTACAGTGAAAATCATTCCAACGTACTTTCTTTCGGCTCCCTGTAGAACAGTGTCAGTGAACAAGCAGAGACAGGGCAGAAGGGGACGCAGAAGGGAGAACGCAAGCGCAAGTTGGTGAAGCCGTCAGGAGTGGCCCCAGCAGGGCCTTCCCAGGCTGCCGGCTGCACATTTGGAACATGGTCAGTGGGCCAGGTGGAGAAAGAACCTCGGCCCCACAGCACCCGCTCCAGAAATGCAGCAGGTGAAGGGTCTTTTCTCACCACCCCCCCCTCCTTGCAGGACTGGGGTGCCTTGCATTTTAAGGAAGAGGTGGCATTTACCTTGGTTCCTGACTGCCCACTAGCTAGCCCATCTCTGAGCAGAAGGAAGAAGGTGGACAGGAAAGGGTGGGGAGAAGCAGCTGGGGGGACATGCCATCTTCACTGGAGAAGGCCCAGGGCAGGAAATTTCTTACTGATTGTGTGGCAGAGGGTGATTCCCAGCCTCCCCTCCCCACAAGGAATGGCTCTGGCTCTGCCCAATCGTTGAGGCCAAGAACTCCGCCTCCCACACACTCACATCGTAAGCCTTAAGCTTCACATGAAGCCAAATAAACGTGACACCAGGAGACGTTTTCCAATGTCCCTCCCTGGAGTTCCGCCGCTTTTTCTTAACAATCTGCCACGTGCATGTGGCTAGGGAGGAAGAGCCCTCAAGGCCAGAGGAGGCCAAGGAGACCCAGGCAGAGAAGGCTCAGCTGTGGAAACTCCACACTGCAGGTTGAATTTCACAAGCAGGACAGGCAGGCACCACCAAACTGGGTCCCATGACCTGGTTATGGCTTCCAGTTCCCTAATCTGATTCTATCTATGAGTCAAGGGAAACTGGGAAATGTAATACAGTCACCAAAATGAAGATATTTCCAAAGAATCCAGGCTCTGTCCCCTAAAACGACCTCTCCTTTCAGCTTCATATCCACCTACTCCAAAGGGCGACTACTTAAACAACTCCACAGCACCCAGGCTGAGTGCTGAGTTGCTCCTGAGACCTGCAGATCCTTCCACAGAGAGCACAGTGCAGTTCTTTAGAGCACATCTGAGAAGCACACGTCTGCCCAAGCCCTTCTATCACCACCTGGCTGAGAGGTCACAGTACTAGGCAGGCTCTGTCTGCAGGGATGATCAAGAAGGAGATATACAGGGTGGCACGGAGTCTGCCAGTGGCATCGGGAATCGGCCTATCCAAACAATAAACATTCAGCAGGTCACCTACAGACACAGCACAGGTGTGGACCAGGTAAGGACTGTGAGACCGAAGGGCCGTCTGTTTCTCAACTAAGACGAGGCAGAGACGTGTACCCCCAACAGCAGCAGTAACAATAAGAAAGTGGGGACCTCCCGCCGCCCCGAGAGGGGCGCCAGGCAGGGCTGCAGCCACAGGAGTTCAGCAGAGGTTGGAACCGTTTCTGGAGGAGGGGATCAAGAAAGACTCCACGGGGAAGATCACCTTCGAGACAACCTATAAAAGGCACGTAGGATTCAGACCAAGATGAAAGGGAATGCTCTAGGTGGAAGCCACCCAGGCTGCTCCAGTCCTGCTAGAGAACTGGTCACGAGGCACATGGCGGGGGGGGGGGGGGGGGGGGGGGCAGGAAAAATAGTGAGAGCGGCTCCTCAGGTGGCCTTCGGTGGGGATGGAACTCAACCTGGACAACGAGGAGCGAGTGGCAGACTCAGGCTCTGGTGTGTGAGAAGACACACAAGCAGAGGCAAGAAGGCAAATCAGGACAGAAGGCTCTGGCCAGGCCAGAAACGAGAGCTCATGCATGCAGGGAAGGGACGGTGGACAGGTGGGTCCCTGGGACATGGCCGCAGGTGGTCCCCGGAAATGCAGGCATCTGAGACCAGCAGGAGGGGAACTTCGGAGGCGCAGCTGCCTGTGGGGCCCTAGGTGCCTGGAGCTGCCGCCAGGAGGCCGAGGAA
This sequence comes from Sciurus vulgaris, assembly GCF_902686455.1. Taxonomy (NCBI): domain Eukaryota; kingdom Metazoa; phylum Chordata; class Mammalia; order Rodentia; family Sciuridae; genus Sciurus; species Sciurus vulgaris. The sequence continues at coordinate 113,013,100 of NC_136473.1, read as the reverse complement.
CAAGCCCAGAGGGGCTCAGGCCCTGTCTTTCCCTCTTGCCGGGACATTCACCGCTGTTGGCTGCTCTTGTGCTTCTGGGGAGAGCTCTCCTGTGCTCCGTCCTCGGCGACTTCCGCCTGGTCTCCAGGGGCCCCTCCACCACTCGTGCCACGGAGGCTCCACGCCATGGAGGCTCCATGCCACAGAGGGCAGCCTCAGTCCTCACTCTTCCCATTCCCATCCCGTCCCTCAAAGTCTCATCTACACCTGCCACTTCAGCTACCTCCCTGAAGATGCCCCATGGCACTCAGTTGAGATAACACAGCCTGGGGAAGCAGCCCTGCTGCCTGCAGGCCGCAACCCAGACGGGCCAGGTGCCTTGATCTCCCTCAACTGTCACAAGCGGCCACAGGATGTCACGAGGGCTCCACACGAGAGTGAATGCAGAATCTGGCACACGGTGAGTCCTCAGTAAATGGTGACTGCTATTGAGCAGACTCGTGGCTAGCAATCTAGAGCTTGTTCTTCGCAGCCAGTGCCATACAGCTGTCACCAGGCAGGATCCCTTGAAGTCCAGAGCCAACTCATCATTGTCATCACCATCCCCAGCCCTGCCCTCCCTCCGCATCCCCAATGCTCACCCTGTGACCCAGGCCTGGGAATCATCCCACATTTTCCTCACTCGCTAACCCCGTCCATCTGTCATGGAACCCTCGATGCCATGCACAAGCAGGCAGCAGGGTCACCCTTCCTCCCTGTCCCAGCTCCTCTCCACACACACCATCCCAGCTTCCCCTCAAAGCTCCTGCCTCTCCTCACAATTGCTCCTCACAGCAATCCAGTGTGAATGTCTCTGCACACTTCTCTCCTCTGCCTGTGACATTCTTCTCTCGACTCCCCAAGTCCAGTATGGATGACACCCGTTCCTGTCTGCCTTCAGAGACCGCTCGCATCAGCCCAGTGACGCCTCTTCTGGCCGGGCAGCCAGGTAGCCCTCTCTACTGCTGTAAGGAAGCAGGTTCCCGTGTGGCCCTGAGCACATCAGGAGTATAATGGGCATGTCTGTCTTCTCCAGGAAGTCGTAAGGACTTAGGCAAGGACGGTGACTTACTCTTTACTCAGCTCCTCTCCCCTCCATCCAGCACAAAACCCGGCACATAGCAGGAACCTAAAATGTGGACACGTAATAATTGACCCAATCATTAAACAGGATCCACAGGAAACCTGGTCTGTCGCTAGTGAGGCTAGTCGCAGAGTCCGCAGGACTTTACTTGCCATCCAGAAGCTGTTCTGATGCAGTCCTTGCCTCTAGAACCACAGCCAACGGTCTTTCACCCTCGTTTTCAAGCTACACGTCTTTTATGGCTGACAAGGGCTTTTTATTTTCTCGGTGGTGCTTTTCTGCATCTGTATGTAAATTTTCTCTAGTCCATCACTTGATCCCACCAAATCAGTTAACGGGGGCCACCTGACAAGACCAGCCAAGTTAAAGGAAAGCCTGGCAGAGCTTTACGGCCGCCCCGGCAGTTAGACTGCGTGAACACGGGCGCCCGGAGAGCCAGCACCACCGTGTCGGCGTCCCGAGGAGTGAAGAGGCAGGAGGTGACGGACGGGAAGGGCCCGCGCGTCCTCCTGAGAACACTTCCTCCTGGTGAAAGAGCAGGTCTCACAGGGGCACTTTGAGAGTGGGAGAGCCACTCCCGGTGGTTACAGGGACCCCAGAAGACTGGCCTTCGAGGCCTGTCCACAACCTCTGCTAGCAGCCAGCCTCTCGGCCCCTCACTCCTCCCAGGACCTGTGGTGGCCCCCTCAGGGCACCCCCTATCCTTGGGCATCTCGATTCCGGGCAGACTCCCAGTGTCTAGCGGGCAGCAGCTCTGTTTCCTGGTCTCGTCCAGCATGTTGGTGGCTGACAATGTGGTCCAGTGTCTTAAGCCCTTTGATGAAGAGTTCTCTTGCAGGTGGAGAGAATGAGCCAGAGATCATCACAAGGCACCATAAAGGAAATGAACTGGGGTAGGCCAGCAGCTCCGAGCCACATCTTAGGCAATGCTGCCCCCCATCGGTCAAAGGCAGAAACAAACAAAAAAGGTGAAATTCAGAGCGACTTAAAGGACACTAAAACATGCCTATGAGCAGGGCCTATGGCAGAAAAGGAGGTTCTGGGAAGGTAGAATAAGGAATCAGTTCAGGCCCAAAAACGGGGGGTAGTGGGGAGAAGGGCTGGGAGATGAGACGTGCCCTGCGGGCACTGGATGGAGGACCAGAAAGGCAGCAGCACCAGCAGTCTGGTGCTCCCACCCCCGTGCTGACTCAAGAAGGCACGTGGAAGAGGACCTAATTCATCCCTCCAGGCCCTGCAAGACCAGCAGGCCCGTCCCATGACGGGATCCCCGTTGTCAGTGTAGCCAAAGAGGCTAGATTTCCACAAGCTCCCAGCAGGCACAGCTGGGGTGGCTTTAACCCGGGTCCATCTGTCCCGCCCCCAAAGCCCACCCCCCTTCTACCAGACCAAAACCACCTACTCTGTCTCGCTTCTCAAATTAGGGCAGACAGTGCGTGCATAAGGTGGTTTTGATCAGCTTTCTGCTGGGGTATTAAATTAGGCTGGACACCTGTGCCTTAGGTGACAGGGGAGCTGGTGAACAGAGGGACGGCTACTCTGGGAAGTCTGGTGCTTTATCCATTGGGGCATCTCCCCCCCCCAAAAAATAGTATCTGCCTAACTACAGATTCAGTGACTTTAACCCATTGAGTCCCAAAGTTTTCAATTCTGTGAACATAATAAGTATTCAGGTATTACTTCAAAGTCACTGTAAGAGGTACATTTGTTGCTGCTCAATTTAAGTTTTTATAGGTATACCACTTCTGGGACGAAACTGTGCTGCCCAGCTCAGCAGCTGTCATCTACCTACGGCGGTTGAGCACTTGAAATATGGCTAGTTCAAATCAACATTAAATACACACCAATTCCAAGACCACACAGAAACAAAAATATGTCTCATTTTTGTATTGCCAACACAATGACATGAAGCTTTGGGATATACTAGGCTTAATTAAGTGTACTATAAAAATTACTCCACCTGTTTCTTTTTGCTTTTTAAAGAGATGACCAGAAAGTCTTGAATAGCATGGATAGTAGTCTATTTCCATCACCTAGCCCTGGCTTAGAGACATGCAAGATGCTTCAGTACATAGAGGCATTTCACATGTTAAATGTCTCTCTCAGGCTTGAAACAAGTCCATCGCCTCAGATGATGGCAGAAAATGACCAACTGAGGTTGGATCAGACAACTCTAGTCATTAACCAGGACTCTCATATCATGAGGGACCTAATGAAACTCGGTTTCCTCTGGCTGCCTCTGGTGTGCTGGTGTGGTTGCTGACCACCCGAAGCTCTCTGTGGACTGCATTCATAACAGTGCGCTTCCTATACCAGACGCATGTGGCCTGCCCAGCTCCACAGGGGATCTCACTTCTCACACTAAAGAAAATGGCACTACTGCTATTCCACCCAGAAGTGTGTTCCTAAGAAAGCTGTGGGATCTTCTTACCCCTGCCTCATCCAGTGTCTCAGTGAGACAGACTGTGAGCTAAAGACTTGCTGTGCCCTAAGACCACACTGGTTCACCGCAGACTCCTTTCCAGCCTCACCAGAGTTTCTTGGCAGGTTTATCTTGATTCATCAAACACCCTGGAAAATTGCCTTAAATAAATCCATAGGTCAATGGACTCCTACAGACAGGATGAATCCAGAGTTCCCAACCAGGGATTGAAAGTGAGGTCCAGGGCTGACAAGCTATTGATCCATATGTGCCTCTCCTCCGGGTCCTGAGAGGATGCGACCTGTTCTGGACAAGTCAGGCTAGACAGCTGCCAGCAGGAATGGCCCCAGCCACCTGGGCTGTCCAAAGAGCTCCTTTTGCCCCTTGGAGTCAGACTCTATGCCCCATGATGCTGACTTTCTAGGTGGGAGGAGGATGAACTAATTGACTTCTCAAGTTCTCCTTCAAAACCAGACTCTGATCCCTACTCTCCGCAAAATGGAGCACACCCAATTGGTTAAGTCGAAGTAAAAATTACCCTAGTCTGAGGTCCCCCAGGAACCCGTTCGAACAGTGCACAATGCAAGCTCAACAGATATACTCTGCCAGCTCTTTTTTCAATTTTCTTTGCTATGTGTGATATTTTCCATGGATGAGACCAGAGATGTTTGGTTGCAAATGATTGTCAGATGTTTGAACAATGTTGTTGCTGAAATGTGATAACTTCCAGAAGCCCCTTTTCAGTACTTGGTATCTTTGGTGAGACCCACCACAAAGAAAGTGTGCTGTGCAAGAGGGGTGGCGGAAGAGCTGGAAATGAACCAGGAAACTGGACTATGTAACATGTCTCAAGCAAACAAGAGAAAAAAGTATTAATAGAAAACAGGCCAGCTTTCAGGGGTCATGGAAAGAATACACACTGGCTCTCAGCAACTGGCCGAGTTTCAAAGTCAGTAACCTCCAACTTGTCAGGCAGGATTGTGGCTAATGCTGTGAGGGACATGTGCTGAAAGGCTTCCAGCTGCCCTTAAATTCCTGGGTTTCTAGTCAGGATATCATGCCACACATGTGCAGAGCAGAAAAGTCCGCTAAAGTTTAAATGGTCCTGCTGCAAGTAAGCCCAATATGTAAAACCTTAACTTATAAAACCAAAACTTAGGAGGTAACCCTTTATATCAAAAAAGGATTTACTTTACAATACTTTTCATAAAATTTTCTCTATTCACATATTGATTGAATTATAGGAAAATATCAAAATTTGATTTTTTCACACCCCCCCCCCAAATTCTGGCAATTCCATGTAATTCAATACATCCATTTCATTAATTCCACAGGTGCTAGGAAAAAAAAACTTTAAAGAGCATGAGAAAATCCTACAAATTACAAGGTGGCAAAAATGTTTTTTAAAAATATTTCCCAAATTACAATTCAAATCAACAGAAAAATGTTCAATATTTTCCCTTTCTGTTAACATTAATTTTCAGTAACATACTGAAGCCTATTTTTATCTGTATATCACTATGAGTAAGGATGATGTACTGTTTTTAAAGCTAGAAAAAGAATTTCGAATGTTTTCACCATAAAGAAATCGTTCGAATTTTAGGAGAAAGATATGTTTACCCTGAAAACGCTGCAACTTGTATGCCTGTGTCAAAACATCCCACAGAACCCCATAAATACATACCACCCGTATCTTTATAATGCATCAGTTAAGATAAATTTAATTTAAATTCAAGAAAAAAGTGATCCGAACACCATGGGAGCAGTTGGTGATGGCCGAGAACTCTGGAAGTAAAACTGGCAGTGCCTACAGCGCTCTCCAAGCAACTTAAATGCAATGAACCTATGAAGCCACAGCCTAAAAGCCTTTTTGCAAATGAGACACAGAAGAGAACGAGGGAGAGAAAAAAGGAAAGACGGCCTCATTTTGATACTAGAATTTACACATCCACGTGAGAACTGCTTTTCAAGGGCGTCTCCAGAGCGACCCTAAGGGGCGACCCTGCCACAGGGACCCAGGCGTGGGGACTCCCTCCCCGCAGCGCCGCAGGCGACCAGCGGGCCCCTCGACAGCCACCGCTGTTCCGAGTCCAAAATGGCACCAACCGGCAGCTGGATGCTGAAGGTGATGTCATCTTTCGCTGAAACGCATGCTCACGACCTGGAAACCAGGAGCTCCTGGCGATGGGGCGAGGCGGGAGCCGCGAGCCGCCACGCCCCTGCCTCGCAGGCGCCGTGTCACCTCCCGAGGAGGACCAGGCCCGTGGGGCGGGTGCCGGGACGAGCCTCCGGGGAGGACCAGGCCCGTGGGGCGGGTGCGGGGACGAGCCGCGGGAGCCTGTCCCGGGCCGCCGCCCCGCCCTAACTGCAGCCGGCGCCCCACCGCCTTCCGACGTGTCCGAGGGCAGAAGTGGGTGAACAGCAGCGACTCTTCGGGGTGACAGGATCCAGGGCACGGGAGCCAAATGTCAGCCTGTGCAAGACAAGGGACACCTTCCCCGACGACGCCGGGCCGGGAGCCGGGCGGCTGCGCGTTCGCACCCACGAGGCGTCCGCGGGGCCCGCGCGCGGTCCTGGGGTACCGGCCGGCAGTGAGGCCGGCCCTCCGAGGACACAGCCGGGCCGCCGCCGCCCCACCACCGCGAAAGGAGTCTCGGCCCCGCGGGCCTCCGACGGCCCGGCGCAGCGGCAGGTAGGAGTGCGCTTGCGCCCAGCGCCGCACCTGCCTGGAGGCTGTGGCCAGCACCCCGCGGGCGCCGCGGCCAGGGGCGCAGGGCCAAGGCTCCAGCCGGGACGCGCCAGGATCGCCGGGCTTCCTGTGGCCGCGTAGGAATCCGGGAAGAGCCCGGACGCAGACGCCGCGCTCAGCCCCTTTCAGGACGCATCAGTGAGGAGGTGGGCCATCTGGCCGCGGCTCTGCAGACTAGAGGCCGGGAAGAAAGGACAAAATTAGTGGAAGATAACAAAGGAGAGCAAACAGAAATCTTTGGAAAGTCTGAAGAAAAAAGGGCAGGGAACTGCTGAGTCCGTGAAAAAATAGAAGAAAATGAAAATTGGCTCATTGTCTGCTCTCTGGCCTTATTTTCTGGCCCACTATCCGGGTGCCCCAGGAACAAAAGCCGGTGTCCTTGAGAAAAGTCAGCGCTGATTTTATCAGTCCTGCCCCTGGAACTCCAAGGTTGCTGTCAGTCTTGTGGGGTGTCCGCTCAGGCGGGAACACAGAGGGCAACAGAGGACCATGCAGGCAGCCTGATGACCGGGGAACCTGACTGCCAACACCCAGCCTCCTGAGGTCTCCTTCAGAGAGCTGCAGCGCAGACCACGGAGACGGAGAATGGGCCGTTCTTTATGAGGATTGTTTTAGTTTTGCTTTAGGTTTTTAACCAAATGCATGTAAAACCTGGAATGGCATGTCCAAGCTGAGCACGACTTCTCCTTTTCCAAAAGGGTAATAATGCCATTCTAAAGCAAATCTAGCTGAGTTTCTGGCATGCAAGGTTTCAATTCCAGGGACATTATCAGTAAAAGAAAGGGACTTCTTTTTCCATGATGGAGATACACCATGCTGCCTACCTCACGCTCTGATGGTCTCCTGGGCACTGTCCCATGAAACCAGTGTTACTCTAATGCATTTTCACACACACACACACCAGCAGCTCTGCTCAGTCAGTTCTCCATTTGTCCCTCCAGTGTTGCTCTTGGTTTGCTGTTGACTCTTAACAGCTGGAATCTACATTTGCTGGGAGTGCAGCCCTGGAATGGCACAGCAGAGCAAGGTGCTGACAGGAGCAGGCTGGGTCTCTCGAACATTCCGGCACACTTAAAGTGGCAGCTGCTCAGCTCTTCCTTCCTCCCTCCACCTTACTGATGCTCCCAGTCACTGTCAGTATCTAGATAAATTATAGCTGTAGTCTAACTAGCCATTCGAGGGACCAGCACGATTGTTAACATCTGCACCTTAGATTCACCAGTCTTGAGCTGTCAGTACCACTCCCCAACTTGGCAGGCTGTTGTGCATGGCTTTTGACGTCACCTTGCACTCACTCACACGGCTCTCTGCCTGCTGTGTCTTAGGGAGAAGAATGCAATGGGAATCGCCTGCCCCAACCTCTGCCCTTTCAACGTCACACGATTCTGGACATTCCCCTTCATTCCTGCACTGTGACCCTCTGAGTAGTTGGAGTGCTTAGGAAACAGGTCGTGGGAGGAGCACCAAGATGCTACCTGAAGTCCCTCCTCCAAGCACCAGCCAGGAGGGATGACCACTGCACTGGAGGGGCACACTGCACTGGAAACAGAGGGTGTATGAGGGGCAGGCAGATCTGAGCTACGCATTTCAAGTACAACAGGGGTGTGGGGATGACGCAGCACAAACTCCTGGGCCAGGGCCCTGCCCTGGCACCCACCACTGGGTGACCCTAGACAAGCTACTCGTTCTCAGTTTTCCTGCCTGTAAAAGGGGAATATTAAGGGTACCACGTCAAGCAGCACATGAGAGAACTAAGTGTGTTAATAATAGAAGGTGCTTAGGACAGGAGCTGGCATTTGGAAGAGCCAAGTAGGCATTGACTCTTGCTATTCTAGGGCCATAACCAAACCCACCACCCTGTGAGGGCCTGGCAGAATCTTCCTTCGGGTGGGGATGGTGGGACACGTTTTCCTCCCACACTTACTTTCCTTTCCACCAGGGGCTGCACACGTGTCCAGGATAATGATTAAGCAAACAAGTTCTTGCTTAAATTTTAGTAAAAGCATCAAAATCCAATTTCATCTCCATCACAGAACAAGGGTGGCTATGGATCGCGAGCCACTGAAGACGGGGTCTCACGGCAGCAAGGAGGAAGACGATTGTAGGGTCCTCTGCTTCTCCTGTCACCTCGATCCCACACACAGATCCTTCAGCACCACCCAGGAGAGGACAGGAAATCAGTGCCTGGAGACCCCGTGACTGAAGCCAGGAGGGACCGGGGACAGCAGGCTGCGCCCCCTCTCCAGGCGCCGCCTCCACCTCAGGGCCGGCTGCTGCCCTGGCCTCTTCCCCCCAGCGCAGCTCATCTGGTCTTGAAGCACCGACACCTTCTCCTCCCACAGCCGCCCGCTGTGGTCCTTCCTCCTTCCTCCTCCCTCCTCCCTCCTCCATCCCGCGTGTCTTTCCGCAGGTCCCAGCCCTGGGGGTACAGCCACGGTCCCCTTCTTTCCTACCGGCCCTGATTGCTGGTCCTGTGCTCAGCGCTTCCCGACGGCAAGGCAGGCTCCTCCCCATCTCTGCCTCACAGGCTTAGTGGGGTCTGAGGGAGGCACACAGCAGGGCCCCCTGGTTTCCACTGCACCATTGGGGTTCGATGGGGCTGCCATGGAAGGCCGTTCGTTGGCCCATGTCACCTTCAAACACGTCCCAAGCAGGAGCAATCTGCATTATATGATCTACAGAGGAGAAATCGGGCCCTGAGGCTCACTGAGTCGAGGCTAGAGGGTCGATGACCAAAGGGCAGTGCCCAGGAGTCCGGAGGGCTGGGCGGCAGTGCCGGGCTGACCCCCGTGCCTCCCAGTCAGCAACCTACCTTCCTCAGTGGCACCTCTCTACCTACCTGTAACAGCCCCTCGTCGGCTTCCAGTCCACGTCCTACGAGTCGGCGACCAAAATACTCACCCAGAAGGACAGAGGGGAATAGTCTGATTCAGCTCAGCTTCAGAGGCTCAGTCCTCGTGGGCTGACTCCATCACCCTGGGACCACATGAGGCGGAAGAACATGGCTGGGGAAGCTGCTCAGCTCCTGGAGGCCAGGAGGCAGAGGGGACCGGCTGCACCCTCCAGGCCTCCGCCCAGGGACCATCTCCGCCAGCCACTCCCCACCTGCCCACAGTCACCACCTGGTCAGTCCCCTGACACTAGGATGGACTGACTAGGTGACAGCTCTCACCGTCCAGTCATTTCACCTCTGAACACTCCTGCACTAGCACAGCGGCTCTTAGGGGACACTTCACATCCAAACCCTGACATCGGCAAAATGCCTGTCAACACGTTAACTCCCCCTCGCCTCATATGCAAAATGAGCACTTGACTAGAGCTCACATCCCTCCCAGCATTCACATCCTGTGCTGTGCCTTTTCCTCATGACATTCCGTGTCTGGTGAACTATCGTGACTGAGCAGGAGGCCAGCACGAGTGAACGCACAGCGCACCTAACTGAAGGGAGCAGGCTCATTGAGAACGATGTGCAGATGGATCTTCTGCCAACTCGGGAGACCAGCAGCCAGGGAGGAAAGCATCAGCAGGACTCCATTCTCCTCAGTCCTCCCTCCTTGTCGCGAAGATGACCACTTCCTTCTGGGGTCTTCAGGAGGTCACCCTCTGTGCATGCCTGTGTCCTAATCACCTCCCTGTGTGGGGACAGCAGCCACACTGGATAAGCCCATCCGTGTGTGGAAACCTTTCCAAAGGGCTCACTTCCGATGCTGTCACATTCCGAGGTACCATTAGACATCAAACCTTGAATTTTGGGGAGACACAGTCAGCCTATAATACTCCCCCAACATTGAGAACCCATGTTCCGCCCGATTAAATCCTGAAAACAACAATGTGGGCTGGCCCTGAGAGTGAGTGTCCAGGCCCCGGGGTCATGAACTTGACTCCTGGGCCGTGTTTTAACCTAGCTCTCTGTTGAAGACCAGTACTAGAGGGTTAGCAGGTTGCTGCCCAAAGCAAGCACTCAGCAATCAGGAGGGCTGGGCTCCAGTCCTGGCCCTGACCACCTGTGCCTCTCAGCCAGTGACCCACTTTTCCTCAGCTATCAGGGGACGTTATCAAGACGTGCCCCTGAGCCTGCCTGCAAAGCCTCCATCAGAGGCATCTGCCTCCCCAGATCTGATTGCTGCCCTGGAATGAGCGTCTACTACAAGGGGGTCTTTCCTGGAAGAGGTTTGCTGACTGGGCAGAGGGACCCTCAGAGCTAACACCCAAGTGTCTGCCTGAGATCCTGCTTGCTGCTGCCTGTACTTAATTCAAACACTCCGGTATCTATTGTGTCACTCAACATAATGGTCTTGCTTTTTGAACCCAAGCAGCATGCAGAACTTAAAACCGGTTCTATACAAGAGAAAATAGACACCAGTGAAATAACAGGGGGAGTCCAAATGCAGACCAAGTACACACGGCACACTAAAGGTGGCATTTTGCACGCGGAGGGAAGATGTGGGCCCACTGGCAAACAGCGCGGGGAAGCTAGATGCCACTGCACATCCCCACTTAGGAGCCTCAAAGATCCCACCATGAACTGTTGAAGATCTCACCTACGTCAGGGAGCTGAGCACCATGCGTCCCTAAAACCAACCCAGTGAAGGTAGAAAAAGGCTTTTTCGAGGATACAGCCTAAGGCCAGAAAGCAAAAGACCACAAATATGAATGCACTCAGTTTCCTGCTCAGAATGAAAGGAGTCTAAGGAAAGTCTAAAGTCAGCCAGACTTCTTTCTCTTTTTTTTTTTGAGGCTGGTCCAACTTGAGACCTTCTGCCTTAGCCTCTCGAGTCACTGGCGCCACAGGCGTGCGCAGCTTCAACTTAAAAAGACACGTACAACGTGTGAGACGGAGGGCTGACTCAACAAGAAGAAATGACAACCAAGCCTGACGGGGACACAGTCGAGGCTGCCCGTCTTCAAAGAAAAAGCCAGCATTGCGTAAAGCAGTCAGACTTAGTGCTTGTGTGCCTTACAGTGAGAGAGCACACCCACGGGTACTGGTAACAGGTGGGGCCAGTCAGGACGCAGGACCGCGTCCGAGCCCCGGGCGCTGGGAAGCCTGGCGGCGGCCAGGTGCCTGCGGGCCGGAGGGCGTGACCTGACGCGTCCGCAGAGCTTCCTGTTGGCACTGCCAAACTTGGAGGAGACACCTGAGGAGCATGTTACAGAAGCTCGCCAAGGCCCTACAAGGCCGGGTTTACTACGGTTTTGCAACAGCAGAAGCTTTTTAAAGGGAGACAGAGTGAGCTCAATTTCTCATCAGCATAAAACTTGTGAAAAATAATTTGATAGTCTGCCACCACCCAGTGCCCGCAAGGTTGCTGAGCACTGGAAGTCTTCAGCCACCTGCTGGGAATGGAGCCGGTGGAGACTGGTAACATTGGGAAACAGTGTGGCACTTCCTAATGAGCAGCCCTACCTAGGAGCTAGCAACTCCCGCCTCTGGGAAATGGTACACAGGACACCAGACCCATCTGTAACTATGAACGTCCACAGGAGCATTTCCCACACCAGGCCCAAACGGGAAGCCACCCAAGAGGCCACCCTGAGAACCGCCTGGGTTTACAGTGTGACCTCGCACAGTGGCCTGCTGTTGGGTCACGCAGCCAATCAGCTCAGCCCCGGGCGCTCGGGATGCATCGCAGGAGCGTGACATTGGGCAAAAGAAGCAAGAAACAAAATCCTCCAAGCAGGACTCACCAGAGCCGAAAACCACGAGAACAAACTACACCACATAGACAGGTGCCCACAAACGGTTCTTAAAATCTTAACACAGAGAAATTACTAGAAAGGTCAGAGTAGAGGGACTGCAGGTCAGGATACAGATGGGGTAGGTAGAGCCCCAGGCTGGGGCTGGGAGTGTGGTCCCCTAGCCCCTGCTCTAGGTGGTATTCAAGTGTGCGTGTGTGTGTGTGTGTGTGTGTGTGTGTGTGTGTGTGTGTGTGAGAGAGAGAGAGAGAGAGAGAGACACTGAGCAGAGCCCTAGACTGGGGCTGGGCTGGGGCTGGTCCTCCAGCCCCTGCTCTAGGTGGTATTCAAGTGTGTGTGCGTGTGTGTGTGTGTGTGTGTGTGTGTGTGTGTGTGTCTGTGAGAGAGACAGACACTGAGCAGAGCCCTAGACTGGGGCTGGGCTGGGGCTGGTCCTCCAGCCCCTGCTCCAGGTGGTATTCAAGTATGTGTGTGCATGTGTGTGTGTGTGTGTGTGTGTGTGTGTGTGTGTGTGTGACAGATAGACAGACAGACAGACACTGAGCGGAGCCCTAGACTGGGGCTGGGCTGGGGTTGGTCCTCCAGCCCCTGCTCCAGGTGGTACTCCTGGAGTGGGGTGGCACTTTCTGCATGTTAAGGAGCATAACAAATAAGAACTAAAGACGATGATGAGCTGACGATGACATCGAAAGAGAAGAGCATGGCCCCTGGTGGCAGACACGTAGAAGACCCCTGAGATGCCTCACATAAAGAAACAGGGCGATGAGGGCAGGAAGGGAAGACAGACACTCAGAGAAGAGTGGGCCGGGGTAGCCGGGCCTGGAGAGGCCTGACGGACACCACGCCAGCTCATCGCCTTTATTACAGGTTTGTCATCAGAGGTCACCTGTGAGGAACAGGCAAAGCAGGCAGTCTGAAGGAAGCAGCGACGCTGCCAGACATGGAGGCCGTCTTGTTGTGCCCAGAGTCTCTACCCCGGGAGTCGGCGCTGAATCCAAGGTTCTGCGTGTCAGAGCCACGGGCCTTCCCTGCAGCCACCCCTGGCTGGAGTTACCATAGCAACTGGGGCATCCTGACTGCACTTTTGCCCAGTCAGCTCCCAGCACGAATGCAGCCCTAAGGGACTCAGGGATGGGCTCCGAGTCACCGCGCTCCAGTCTTTTGTGTCAATAAAAAAGATGGCTAAGTAGACGACAGATAAGTGGATACATACACTCACAGGTGATGGACAGACACAGGTAGGTGTGTAGATACAAAGACAGAGGAGAGATGAATAGAAGCCTGATAGATACTTAGCGATATGACACATACCCACAGACCTGGACCCCGAGGAGAATATTCATAGAGGACAGATGCACAGAGAGAGGACGGACAAGTCGACTGACAGGTGAATGCAGACATAAACAGAGTCCTGGCAGGAAGACACCTAGAAACATGAGACAGTTACGGAGATGGAAGACACACTGACTCACAGGCTGCGGACACACAGACCTACACTCTGCAGGGCTGCAGATGCCGGCAGGCCAAGCGGGTGCCTCCATAGGAGGTCCCGACATCCCTCCGCCCACACAAGGGCGTGGCCTTTGTCACTTAGGAGTACATGCCATTTCCACGTTTAATTTGATGTCATTGGGAAACATATTCTCTCCTACATTCGTAGAAAAAGAGGTGGGAGGTATGGACAGTGTGGAGCAGCGAGCCCGGAAGCTGGTGGTGGGGCTGTGGCGGCCTCACCCCATTCTGCCCCAATTCAGCTTTGCGGAGCCTTGGACTATAAATACCTTTTATTTTAACATGTTTCTGTCCCTAACACTCGAGCACCATGAGGGGGGAGTGGGTGACGCACACCACCAGGCCACCCGGGCTGGCGGCCAGGCGGGTGCTTCCCGGTGGGATGGGTGTGGACCAGAGGCGGAGGCCACACCGCCTCCTCACAGGCCTCCGCAGCCAAGGCCCAGGGGCGGCAGCAGTTTCAGAAACCTCCTCTCCAGGTCCTGAAGCCCCCGCCCTCCCCGTGAGCCGGGACCTGACGCCCGCGGCCTGTCACACCAGGGCGGCAGGCCCTGTGGCAGAGCGGGATCTCTGCACCCGAGGCCCATGCAGCAGTCTGCACAGTCCCCGGGAGGACTTGGGACCCTTGAAAGATGAGAGTGGGGTTTTGTTTTTCGGTTTGTTTGTTTTCGAGGAAGGTGACTGGGTAGCATGGGGTAGAGGACTCTCACTTCTGTAACTTTCTAAATCGCTTTGTCAATGAAGTTACTTTAAAGGGAGGAAAGTCAAGACTTAAAAACCAATGAAGAAAGCGTGGTAGGACCCTGTAAGGAGAAGAGGGTCGCAGGGGAGAAAGCTGGGGAGGGCGGATTCTCTGGCAGGAGGGCCAGTCGCCCTGTGGCCCAGGGTGACCTGGTCACAGCCAAAGTGCCTGAAAGCACGTCACCAAGTTCTGTACAGATACCTCAGGTCCTCGGTCCTCCCCGACGGTGGATTTAAAAATGAACTTTTCCTGAGCAGCATGGTGGCACACGCCTATGACCCAGTGACTCAGGAGGCTGAGGCAGGACCTTCACAAGTTGGAAGTCAGCCTCAGCCACTGTCTCAAAATAAAAATAAAAATAAGTATGGGAATACAGCTCAGCAGCAGAGCATCCCTGGGTTCAATTCCCCAGTATCTCTCTCTCTCTCACACACACACACACACACACACACGTTTTTTTTAATTATAAAAAGAGCTCTTGTTATGGTTTAGATGTGAGGCGTACCCCAAAGTTCTCACTTGTGAGACAAGGATTTCAGAGGTGAAGTGGTTAGATTGTGGGAGGGTTGACCTCACAGGTGGATAGATCCACTGGTTGGATTCACTGTTCTATAGCTGTAGGCAGGTAGGGTGTGGCTGGAGGAAACAGGTCCCTGGGCCTTTGGGGTTGTGTTTCCTCCTTGGTGAGTGAAGCCCTCCCTCTGCTTCCTGGCTGCCATGTCCCGAGCTGTTTTCCTCTGCCACACTCTTCTGCCAGTGTCCCACCTTATCTCGGGCTCAGAGCTGCGGAGTCAGCCTACTGTGGATGAACCTCTGAAACCAAGAGCCAAAATAAACCTTTTCTTCTTTAATTGTTCTCATCAGACCTTTTGGTCACAGTGACAAAAAAAAAAAAAGAGAGAGAGAGACTAAAACAGCTCCCACCTCGGACAATCCGTTAGTAAATGGTGTGACTGCCTGGCCAAAGACAGCAACGCCCAGGCCATGGAAATGGCTAGCGCTATGATTAGTATCACTTTTTTAAAAAGAAAGAGAGGGAATAGGGAGGCTGGGCTTGTAGACTGGCCAGCAATTCTGGCTTGCCCAAGACTGAGGGGACCCCGGGGTGCAGGACTCTCAGTGCTAAACCCAGTAATGGTCAGGCAAGCCCCAGTGTGGCGTCAGCCCTTCATCCAAATGAAGCTGTGCCAGCTAACTCACGTTTTCTCGTCTGTGAAAGCGGAAGTGCCACAGGGCGCTGCTAGGATAAGACAGAAAGTACCCATGGAAATGCCTGACGCTCACCAGGAGCTCCGGACACGACGGCTAGTATCAGTTTCAGGAGGAAGTCACTTTGTGCACCCCAGTAACCACTACGGTGCCACAGGGTTACAGCAGGAAACACCCAGGGATTTGGGGTCCACAATCACGATCCTGAGCTGCTAGGTTAAACTGCAGACGTTATTCCTTGTTTAACACCATCAGCCATGTGGAGCCTGGGCACCATGATGTCAGACATCAAAGAAGAAGAGGGAGCCCAACATAGAACTTAATGCTACTGTGAAGCTTACGTCATCGTGATATTCACACTAGCCCCCGAACTCAACCTATGGGACTGGTCTACAGACACGTCATGAAAAATCAAGCATCGTTTCAAGACAAAGTACAAACGTTATTAATGGGGACACTGTCGAAGTGGTTTTAACAGGGCAGGGAAGGAGGTAGAATGGGGCAGAGGGCCGAAGGCAGCTCGGCATGGACTCTCAAGGGGAGGCTGAGAAACACTGTCCCGCTGCGGAGTAAGAAGTTGAGAATACGGGCTGGGGTGCCGCCCGGTGGGGTGCTCTTGCTTAGCATGTGTGAGGCCCTGGGTTCAATGCCCAGCACCACAAAGAAAGCGTAAGTCGAGGTCTAAACGTGTTGCCCAGAGAGGCCCTGACTCCAAGCGGAAGGACTGAGCGTGGTGGCGTCTCCATTCCGGAGGGCAGAGAAAGAGCTCAGTGGAAGTGAACCACACCTCCCGTCAGAGACTGGCAAATCAAGAGGCCTGAGGCTCCTAGGGGTGGCATGGAGACAGCTCCCCAGGACAGGAAATCAGGAGTGGCACATAGGACCTGGGGTGAGAACCGTGTGGAGGCAGGAGACAGCTGCTTGTCATAATTTGCATTCTCTCTCTCTCTCTGTCTCTTTCCCTCCCTCGATTTAAAACATGCTCTTCAATTCTAACTGTGAAAGTTTTAAAATAAGGAGGGTGTGCGGAGGACTGCCATTCAAACTGAGTGGTGCCTGCAGGCAGGGTCCTTCGAAAAACATTCTTCTGAGTGACTCCTTCTCAGTGTGTAAGAGTTCTGCCCTCTGACTCCACCCAGCCCCTTCCATTCTGAAGCCCTGCTCTCCTGGCAGGCACGAAACCCTGGACACCTGGACCTGGCGCACCTGGCTGTGGACGAGTGACTAAGGAACAAGTCACTAGCAGCCACCCTTTTCAGGTCATCGGCTCCCTCCTGCGGCAGCAGCTCTGAAGCACCTGTTGCCTTGCGTGCAGGGCTCGCTGTCCAAGCACCTCCAAATGTACGTGGTGCACCAGGTTTCAGAGGGTCAGTGCTTCTCCCACTGATCCAGAACCTCCCAGAGCTCGCCTGCGTTCTGAGGGTCTGCCTTCACTTTTTTTGCTGCGGAACAAATTACCACAAACCTAGCAGTTTCCGACACCATTGACGCTCTCGCAGTTTCTGCAGGTCAGAAGTCTGGACACAGCACAACTGGGTTGTCTGCTCGGAGTCTTATGGGGCTAAAACCAAGCACCGGTCAGACTGCAAGCCCATCTGGGACTGGGGCCTCTTCCAAGCTCAGCCAGGTTGATGGCGGCCACGTTCAAACGCTCTCTCTTGTCTTCTGGCACCTACCCAGATCCAGGGCCTCACTGCAGATCAGCTTGTCATGTCTGCTTGGTCCTTCCGTCTAGACCAGGTCCACAATCTTTCCTCGCCTTTATGAGTGACATGTTTAAAGCCAGCAGGACAGTCACTTGGTTGGAAGTCCTTTGATTTGGGTTTATTTGGTATGTTCTCACAATCAGAGACAAGGAAATCTTCTCTGGAAGGAACACCCCCAGGGTGACTCCATGTTCCTCTGACAGCATCCAATCAGGAATTACACAAAGTTCATTTGCCCCATTACTGGTAACGTTTTAACTTGTATAAGATATTGCCTGTCTGATTTCTCGACTGTAAATCAACTACTTTGGTATTAAAACGTAGTCTGTGGAAATACCTTTGAAACGACGGAAACATCCTATTCCTTATCAGACATCCCCACCAGCGTGACCATCCACTGACGAGTCCTCCTAATCGGCGCTGCCTGGATGGCAGAACAGGCCCAGTCCCGTCACCCTCTGCATTTGTTAGTGGGGAGGAAACGTCCCGCCCGCTCTGCCCTTACTTGTTCCTTATCTGGAATGAGCACTTCTCGAGACTCCCGGTTGCTCTAGTGGCAAATAGCATTCAGCCAAACCTCTCGACGAGTTCTCTGCGCAGTGTTATCTCAAAGTCCTCCTCTCCGATTCCTTCTTCAAGCCACTTCCAACCAGGGCCCCTCCCCAGGGCTCCTTGGAAACTGCTCTTGTTCACACCCCTTCTTTTTCTACATCTTACCTAACCTTTCAAAGGCACTCCTCTGTTGGCTCTCCTTCCTCTGCTGGCACAAAATTGTAACTCCTCCTTCCCCTGTTGTCCTTTGCCAGCTCCTCCTTTACCAACTCCCTGCTGGACAGCCTGGTAGGGCCTTTGTCCTGACCTCACCCTGTCTCCCTACGTGTGATTTCAAACACCATCTCTAAGTCTTGATTTCCAAACGGGTATCTCAAGTCAGACTCAGGCCCACCCCAGGTCCAGACCTCTCTCTGTCTCTCCCCGTCTTCTCCTGGACGCCTGGGAGACAAATGAGATGCAGTGGCAGAGACTGCCGAGTCATGCATCAGATCCTTTCACCTTGACAACTCAGCTAAGCCTCCAGCTTCCTAGCTAGCTACAGGGCACAAGACAGACTTGGATTCACAAGTAAATGCACAAAACATCATCCACTGAATACCCATACTGAACTGTTTTATGAACAAGAAAAGAAAAATCTAGGGCAGGGCTGTGGCTCAGTGGTAGAGGCCCTGGGTTTGATCCTCAGCACCACATAAAAATAAAAAAAGGCATTGTGTCCACCTACAAAATAGATACTTAAAATTTTTTTTAAAAGAAAAAAAAATCTAATGTGTTCAGCTGTTGCTATTTTGAGGTTTTGGGTAAAATAGCAGTTATTGTATCATGACTTTTACAAATGTCCAAAATAGAACTTGACTTCTCTACCCACGGTCCTTCCCCCACCAGTCTTTTCTGAGTTGGTAATTGACACCTTTCTCCATCCCATCAGCAACACACAAGCTTCGATTCCCTTCTTTTCCTTATCCCCATCTAGCGCATAAGCAAGATCTGCGAGTTCCGCTTCTGCATTACTCTCATTCTGCTCACACCTCAGAGAGCCACGGTGCACATTCATGCCCTGCGACCTGGCAGTGACTAGGCCAGGCACGGCAGACTCGGCTCAGCAGCTGAGCCTGACTCGCCTGCGGATCAGGGTTTGGCCCTCACTCCGGGACGCAGGCTTGGAAGGGCACCGGCTTCCTGAAACATGCTCCTTGTCATGGCAGGTCAGGAAGCGCAAGAGAGGACCGGAGTTTTCCACGGCTCCTGAAGCCTTAGGCTGGAATCTCAGTCACCATTACACTTTGAACGTGTGTCCTGAAATTCCTGCGTTGGAAACTTAACCCCGGTGTGAGCGAGGAGGGCCTCAGGTGCCCTGTCACTGCGGCGGCTCTGCCCCGGGAACAGACTAAGGCTGTACAGAAAGGGCTTCTCAGTCAGCTGCACCTGCCTGCACTCACCGTTCCCCCAGTGAGGACACAGCGGACCTGGACAGAGGCCAGCACGGCAACCGCAGGCTTCCCGGCCTCCAGAACTGTGAGAAATAAATCTCTACTCATTATAAAAGGCCCCGTCTCAGGCTTTCTGTTACAGTCACACAAAATGGACTGAGACAGTCATAACCTGCCATTAGCTTCTGTTTATTGACAATTTTCCTGATAAAAGAGGTAGGTTCTACTAGAGCCAGCAGCCCATAGACACTCAGCAAATGTCTGTTAATGTCAAATGAGAGGATTCTGCAGCAGTGACCGGAAGCTAAAGTGGTGAGGACCTTGAAGTGCCCGTCTGAGAGTCTGCAGTTCATCCACAGGCCTTGGTCACAGTCACTAGCAAAGAGATCTGCTTCAGAGAGAACGGCTGGGTGGCGGTTGATGATGAAATGTGAAAGAAAGCCAGTTAAGACGTTTCTGCTCTTGTCCAAATCAGAGAAAGCTTGAGGTCTGAACTAGGCGGAGGCCTAGAGGAAGCTCTTCCGAGGAGCCGTCAACATGAACAGGATGATGAAGGCCACCACATATTAGTGCCTCCAGGAAGCCCAGACTCCGCTCCCTTCCCAACAGCTCAGCAGCGCTGGTCCTGATATACTAATCTTGCAGATAAAAAAGCAAAACATGTTCAGAAAACTTATGATTTCCCCCAAAGTCACACCGCTAAGTACATGGCCATTCTGGGATCTGCTGCAAGGCAGCTTGACTCCCAAGTAAAGGAGCAAAGGTCAAGGAGTGGTGGCAGGTTTCTAGCTAGGCACTTCCTCCATGAGGCCCTTGGCTGAGACACACAGATTGGACTTTGGATGTGACCGTGACGGAGGGCACCCTGTGGGAGAAGCCTGTGATACAGTAAGCTTTCTGCATGAAGCAGAGACGACTGGTGTACTAGCTTAAAGGGAGAACTCTTGGATGACCGTCGGGGCTCACAGCGGTGGGCTGGAGGCCCAGGCTTCATAAAAGCCCAGGGAGTTGTTATCAGCTTTTATGAATATGAAATGAACCCCACTATTAGGTGTAATGCACTATAATGCACTAACAAAAACTGTTTTTAAAAAATGCAAGGAGCTTCAGAGGGCTAGACCACAAAAACAAGTCATCCATTCATTGAACAAGTAGTTGCCGTGTGCCTATGCCAGGCACTTAGGGACACAGCAGTAAAGGGACAGGCTACGTACATATGTGTGATTTACATCTGAGCAGGGAAGTGAGATAAAAAGTAAATGAGTTAACTAAGTGGGAAATACATCAGATGATGGGAAATTAAGCAAGGAAGGGATTGAGGAGCGCCTTGGGAAGAGGGAGGCCACAGTCCTTAATGGAGCAGTCAGGAGAGACTGTCGGAACTCTGCTCCCCACCGGTCCGGCTCCGCAGTGCTGGCATCGAGCTGTTCAGTCTCTTGAGCGGCGTGATTGAGCATCTGATTGGCAAACCCAAAGGCACATGCCCGCCCCCTTCGCTCCTCTGAGGTGCGGGGAGGGAGAGCTGGCCTTTTAACCTCAGGGGTCCAGTGGCTGCTGCCTTCAAAGAACATAGAGAAGGAGAAGGGAATCTGGGCGCTAGACAACCAAGGGTCACTGGAGTAGATGCAGTTAGTACGGGAGCGCACATGAAGATTTGGAAGAGAAGGATACAAAGAAACGGAGGGCAGTGCCTGGGAGAATCTCAAACCCAGTTCAAGAAGCGGGAGAGGAAGAGGAGCCAGGAAAGGAGGGCAGAAAGAGAAGAATCAGGAGAGGCAACCCAAGGAGAGTGTAGGAGGCAAGTGGTCACCTTCTTAGAGAGCAGTTTGAAGGAGAGGTTTGATGCAGAAGCCAGACTGTAACTGAGAAGGAATTAATGGTGAGTGAAGTCAGGATGGAGCAGCTTCTGAGCCAGCAGGCTGTCATAGTGACGTTGTTAACAGGACCTGCATACACTAACCTGTGCAGGACTTGTGAGCTGCACCTTGTCTTCACTTCAGTTGCACTAGAACTTCACCATAATCTTGTGGAAAAGGTCTTATTCCCATTTGGAAATGGATAAAAACTACATCCAATGGTTAGAGAAAATTATCTTTTAAAGGAATGCACGTTGTATTTTCTGACCCAGAAATTGCTCTTTCAAGAAATTGGGGCAAAAGAAATCACCAGAAGCATGCACACAGATTTATCTAGAAGGTTGTCCTCTGTAGTGGGAAAGAATTGAAAACAAGCAAACTCCAGCAAGAGAATACTGGCGCATCCATGTCATGGAGAGACCTGCAGTTGCTGCTAAACTGTGCTGCGAAACCAAAGGCTCAAAAAAGGAAAAGGAAAGTGGTTTACAGTCTATGATGCATACAGTGCAAACAGCAGTATACGTGGTATGACACTGCTGTGTGTGTATGTGTGTGAATTTCTTGGTGTTTTTTTTTTTTTTTTTTTTTTTTTTTTTTTTTTTTTTTTTTTGCGGTGCTGGGGATTGAACCCAGGGCCTTGTGCTTGCAAGGCAAGCACTCTACCAACTGAGCTTGGTTTCTTTTCCCATGTATTTTCCAAAGTTTCTACAATAAACAAAGACTACTTTTATAAGACTTAAAAGAAGGTCCTTGTTTGTAGTTTAGCAGGGCTATCTGGCAAAGGAGAGGCCAGAATTCATTCGATTCTCAATTCTGCCTTCCACGACCTGGGCAGCTTTTCCTTTGTGCAAAAGACAGCAGGGCAGAAAAACTCTCCAATGAAGCAGCAATGTTTTCCTATTTGCATACTTTTGGGGGGATACCAGGGATTGAACCAGGAGTGCTTGACCTCTGAGCCACATCCCCAGGCCTTTTTGTATTTTATTTTGAGACAGGGTCTTGCTAAATTGCTGAGGCTGGCCTCCAACTTGAGATCCTCCTGCCTCAGCCTCCCCAGTCACAGAGATCACAGGCCTATACCACCGCGCCCAGCCTATTTGCTTCCTTTTAACATTCAATTAAAACAAGCCCTCTACACCGGCGTGCCATAACTCCCTGAAATACAGGCTCTCGTGCTTGGGGAGGAGAAGACGCGACAGCGCTGGAAGCCCCAGAGGAGCAGCAGGGAAGGCGCTCCGAGCCCTCCAAGTCCTTCCGGACGTGCGCGCAGGGCACGGATGCGGAGGAGCACGCCCTGCCCCTGGGCTCGCGGGCCTCCGCGGCGACAGCTGCCGCGCGCGGCCGGGCAAGGCGGGACACGCTCGGGCCCGCGCCCCGCGCCCGCCTCCCCGGGAACGCGCCGGCTCCTGCTTCCGCGCACGCGCCGTACGTCCTCCGGGCGACCCCGCAGGCGGCCGGCACCGAGCTACGGTGGCCCTGCCGAGACAAAACTATTCGGGAAGATGGAGCTGGAGGAACAACGGAGGAAGGCGGCCCCGAAGGCGCCGAGGAAGGGGAATTGACTCTGGACTTGGGGACGGTGGCGCCCATCTGTGGGCAACCTGGCGCAGGAGGAAAACGCGCCTCCCCTAATCCGACCCCAGGACTGCAACTCGGAAGGCGCGCGCCTGCCGGCGGGGCGGGGCCGCGGTGGGTGGGGCCTGCGCGAAGCCCCGCCCCCGCCCCGCCCGGCGCGGCCGAGAGCCCGAGCCGCACCCAGACAGGCTGCGCAGCTTGGGTCTGCACCAGAGCTGCGGGGGTGATCCAGGTGAGTGCGAGCACCTGCGGGCCGCCGGAGCGCCTGCCCTGGGCGCAGCCTGCATCTCGGCGGCCGGAGCCGAGTCGGGCCCCCGCCGCTTCCCCACCAGGTCCGAGCGCGGCATTTCCCTGCCCTTTGCTCTGCACCCGCCCTGCCGCCCCTGCGTCCTGCGTCTCTCCCCGATGGAGCGGGTTTGGAGCATCCAGGCGACGCTCGGCCTCTAAGGCAGGGGGAGCCTCCAGGGCAGCCCTCCCTCCGCTTCTTCCTTTCTTCGCCCGCTCTCCTCGGCGGGCAGCCTTCTGCAGCCCCCTCCGACCTTGCCAAATGCAGACGGACGCGCGCCCTCGGCAGAGGAGCTGGCGGTGAGGCCTCAGTGGTAGTGCTGGTTTCAAAAGCGGCCTGTGGGCGCTGCGCCGGCCCGAGGGGTTGCTAGGAGCCTTCGGGGCCGCCTCTAGGGAATCGTTTGTTTTCCTCCTGACTCTGGAACATTTGTATTGGAGCCTGTAGGTGGGAACTTTCCTACCGCTGTCCTAGAGCAGGAGACGCTCAAGGTGGGTGGGGATCTGCATTCGTCTCTTCCTTGAATTTTAGAAGCGTGCCCTTCTTAACTGATGTCGCTGCCGGGAGGCCCGGAGCCACAGAGGTGGGGCAGCTGCAGGGCGTTGGAAGGGGCTGGAGACTAGTTCGTGAGTCATGGCCTGAAGTTGTGGCTTCTGCTAATACTTTCCTTGGGAGTCACGAATTTACGAAGAGCCTGGGGGACTAGTGAGTGTGGGAAAGGAGATGAAGGAAAAGCAGACCGATGGGCGGAGGGGGATGAAGGAGCGCCGGGCCCTGGGACTTCAGTCCCTTAGCCGGGGAAAGGAGGTGCCCAGAAGGGAAGGATGCTTCTGCTGGCGGATGCATGCTGTGGGCCTAGGTGTGGTCTTGCAGAATTACTGCAGATTTGGGGGTGGGAGGCGGAACAAAGGTGTCTCCTGGGAAATCTGCAGGTCACCTGGAGCCTGCAGTTCTGGGAAGCAACCAAGGTTTTTAGTCAGAGTTATAGGCACGTTTTATTTTAGTGAATTCAGAAATGCAACTATATTATCTTTCTCGGGATTAAGAATGTTTATACTCACCGGAGTTAAATTTAAGGAGTTAAATAAAATAAACATTCAAAATCCAAACAAATACTTTCACCCCTGGGAAGGCATTCTGTTAAGCTTCCCTCCTGACACAATGTTACAGAAATAGAAAACTTTGTCAAGTGATTTTTTTTTTTTTAACCAATGTTACTATATATAAAATGACAGTGATACTGTGACCAGCATAGAAACTGCACTCTAGGGGCTTCTGTAGATTATGGAACAAAATCGAAGAAAGGCAGCCTTCCCCCTTATTTGGATTTCCTCCTGTCGGCCTGGAGTCCTGAAAGGGGACCTCCTCTGCTGGAGGTTGGCCCCAGGAAGGAGCTCATGTGAAGGAAGGGCTGTTCCCCATTATCCAGAGATGTGCGCAAGTCCCTGGGCAATCTGGGATGAGGCGGATCAGATCAGTATGTCAGAGTACTTTACTGCATACCACACATCTAGCTTATTTAAACATATTCCCTATGTTCTGGCTCTGTATTCAGAGCACCATTGCTGGCCACAATTAACCAAGAACCATTTAGCATTTTAACACTTTGTTTAGACGAATATGCTGCTACTGTTTTCGCAGTTGAATTTATTAGTATTATTTGTGAGTATACCATCCTCCTGGACAAGAAGTCAGCAGTGACCAAGTAGATTACTGCTATGTAATCTACCTCGTGCAGCGTCTACCTCCCTTTCTGCCTGTGGGGGAATGCAGCAAGGAGGGGACCAGGAAACTGGGCCACCTCCCAAATGTACTTGCAAAGACCTTTCAGGATTTCATAGGCCTCCCTGTGACCCTCTGAGCTCTTCCTGGACTTCACCTCTTCCTTAACTGGAACATGGATTTTAAGATTTTGATGCCTTAGCCCCACTTTTTTTTTTTTTTTTTTTTTTTAAGTGATATATTCTCCAGTTTAAGAAATGCAAATGATTGTGCCAGTGTTTGTTCTGAGTGAGCTAGCATGGAAGACTTGGAGCCCTGCAGTAGGCAAGGGCCAGCAGCTAAGCATTTCCTTCCCTTGGTGGCTGCTACCCCAGTGGGCATGCAGCATCTGCAAGGAATTAACTACAGTCTGCCTGCATTTCTTGTGCTGGAAAATCAAGTGGTATCAATGTGACTCATTCAAGACTTCCTCTTTTCTGGAAGTCACAGCTTAGTTGACTAGGACTCCAGGCTCCTGCGTAGTGTCAGTGTAGGGAATTCTGATGTCAAAATGAAGTGCCAGTTCTGTGCTGTTTGGCTTCATGCAGACCTGTGTGCCTGAGAGACAGAGGACGTGCTCTCCT
The DNA here is from genome assembly GCF_902686455.1 of Sciurus vulgaris. Lineage (NCBI taxonomy): Eukaryota > Metazoa > Chordata > Mammalia > Rodentia > Sciuridae > Sciurus > Sciurus vulgaris. The sequence goes on along the minus strand of NC_136473.1, from coordinate 112,987,917 downwards.
TCCTATAATCTCCACTTCTTGTGTCATGCCGCAGTGCTGACAGACATTAAAATAAGCGTCCCTTTCTCAATATTTCCCAAGTTTTCTCTTTTTGCTTCCAATTAGAAACATCTCAGGCTTTACTTAGTCACAGGCTTGGAGTTAATTATTAATTCTTTTCTTGTTAATATCTTTTATGCTTAGGAGAGGGTCTGGGGAGGTGGAGGTGTTTCAAAAGAGGTCAGATGTTGTCAGACTTGCTCTTCAACGTCATTGAAAGGCTGTATAGGTGAAGCACCAACTCTGGAGCCAGGCTGCCGGGAAGTGTGAAATCCAGGCTTTGCTCTGTAGCGAAGTGGAGGTAATAATGTATCATAGAGGTGCTGTGAGAGTTTAAATGAGCTAATATCCATGAACCTCCCAGAACAGGGCTAACCCACACTGAATTATACGCATGCTAGCTAGTGTTTATGATAATTGATTTTTCTACCATGCCTCCTCTAGTCTATCTCTTCCCTTCACTCACACTGGTCTCCCCTCTTTTCCTTGTAAGAGCCAAGTCCTTGCTGTCTGACATGTCACTGTTGGTGTCCTTCGGGGCTTCCTTCCCAATCTATTTCACTTGTTTATGATCCTCCCGTGTTGTCGTGGTCTCTGATCGTGTCTGGAGAGGCAGGATGACCTCGGTCTCGCTGACTGTCACAGCTAATGGGCATTGTTGCCCTGCATCCTAGTAGTGCATGGCACTTGGTAGAGATGCATACCAGAAGTGATCATTCTGAGAAAAGGATGAAGAAGGTGTTAGGCTGCCACACTGAGGCCAGCGTCCACTGGGTGAAGTGCTTTGCTTTGTCCTGCACTGAGCTCAGCAAGTCAGCTGCATTTAATGAAATTTGTGCTACCGGTGCTCTTTTTGCTCGCATATCCTGTGGTCTCTCTCCATTCTCTCCCGTTCCCGCTGAGGTTGCAGCCTTTGACCTTAAGAAGCGCCCAGTGCGCTCTCTCTGGGATCATGGGAGGCTCCACTCAGATGCTAGCCTGGTCCAGGGCTTCTGGTCAGCTGACACAGGTCCCTAAGCATGGAGAACCTGTTAGGGAAACTGCCAACACATCTGCCAGGGAACTCGGCTTGCATTCTGTGTTCCCACGAATCCCATATTCCTGACCTCCTGAAGAACAGAACTTCCGGCCGGTCCCTAGGGAGATTTGGCTCCCTTCAGGCTGTGTGTTCCGTGCCCTGCCACAGTCCAGCTCCAAGTGAGAGGTAATTTGCTTATTTGGCCCTGGATGGGTCTGTGCAAGCTTGCCCCACATAACCAAGAGCGTGCACTTGGCCCTGAGCATCAACCGATCCTCCCCAGCCTGCCCAGCAGAGTGTCCAACAGTCGTCCCCGTCCAGAGAGCTCGCGGCAGGGCTGGAATTGAAGTGCCATCTGAAACAGTTCTACATGGCCAGCTGTGGCTTTTGAACTATAAGGCTGCAACACTGGATAACAGCGTGTTTACAACCTAGAGGGGTAGATAGGTCTTCAGCCTCCTGACTCACAGCCTAGCTTCCACTTTCTAGACAGGGTTAGGGTTAGGGGTACTGATGAGGAACCAAAGAATACGAGGACATAGGAAGAGCCACGTAATGACCTGCCGGCTATTGGCCTGACTTGAGTGGCTAAGCGGTGCTGAATAAGTAATGCTCTTCCTGCTCAGAGAACTGCTTCCAGCCACTGGACAACTGCTTTTGGAATATACAGAGCTACTGCCAGAGAATAGTCATTTCTTTATCACCAAGGCTTAATATTGCTTAAGTCTATCAGTCACTTGAGGTTTGACACTCAAACAAATTTCACCTATTTAACTTGGCAGTGAACCAGAACTGGCATTTTGAAATGTAGGGGAAACTGGGGAAATCCCAACTCTGCTCCATTCTCCCATCGTGGAAACAGGATGATTTCTGTGGGGCTTCCCTCTGGGTTCTCAGGTTCCTCCTTTGAGGTCCACCTGGGCTTGGGAGGGTAGGCTGCCCTACCTGGAGATCACGTTGAGGCCTCCTGCTCTGTGAAAACACCTGGAGGCAGAAGCCAGGCCGGGCTTTAAGTGGGCTGGTGGACCTGAGCCACTCGGAGTGGCTTGAGCCAGCTGGGACTTGGGGAAGGCCCTCTCTCATGGGCAGCCAGCCCTGGAGTGGCCATCCTCACAGGGAACTCGTAGGGATGTTGATTTTGCCCTGCGACATAAGGAACCCTACACAAAAACAGCAGGAATGATAGCACAGGCGCCCAAAGAGGACGCGTTGAAACCTGGGGATAGCCGGAAGGTGACTGGAGGCGACACAGCCTTGTCCCCTTCCACCAGGTGCCTTAGGATAAAGACACCGGCAGAAACACCACAGCAGTTTGAGGAGACGAGATCACAAAGGAGTAGGAGTCACTGGGAGTGGCCCACCGGGCGTCTGCGGGCCAGGAGCACTGAAGGCAAGGGCCTGCTCCCCTCAAACTCGAGCTGAAGTCCAGTAGGAGACCCTGTGCTGCAGCGTGACTGCGGTGACACATCACTGAGGCTAGTCCCCAAATCCATCACGCCTGCCTTCTGTTCCAGCTGTGCCACGTGGGTTGTGCCCCGGGGAACTTCTGGGCAGCCGAGGACATGGGTGAAGAGTGAAGGGGCCTGGCCCTGGCCGCGCGCCCAGCAGGGCAGTGCAGGAAGCTTTGTGGGTGAGCCCTGCTGCACCCAAAGGAACTGCCCTGCCAGATAAGGCCAGCGGTGGCCCAGGAATCAAAGGAGAGGTGCAGCAAAGCCCCAGCTCCAGAACAGTCAAGTCCCAGGAGGCTGTCAGGGGATCCCCAGAAGAGCGGACTCGGCGCTCCTCGAAACCCCACGTTGCTTCTCAGTAGGACGAGCGTGACTTCCAGGGGTCCTCTAAGCCTGGATCCCATCCTCCTCGACCAGGCCTTGCCAGGGTGCCTGTGGCTCCCAGCCCCCGTGTGCTATTGCCCTGAGTGTTGGTCCACCATGCACAGACCTCAAGAGCCCCCTGGGTCCCTGGGCAGCTTTGCTCCTGCCCCAGGACCTATACCCCACCTGCTTCAGGTACCATACTTTCCTTCCTCTAATCTGGTATGTTTGGCAAGTAATAAATATTTCAACAGATTTTAAAAGTTTTAAAATAGAAGTGCCACTGTTTTAAATATAATGTAGAAATAATTGGTTTCTAAAGCATTTTCAAAGCCTACCTTTAACATCACATTTAATGGTGGAAAACTGAAAACTTCCTCCCAAGATGGCAAACAAGGCAGGAAGTCCTGCCCTTGGCCCTGACTGACAGCCAGGGCACTCAATCAAGTGAAAAATGCTACTATTAACAGAAGGTGTCCACCGGAAGGAAGCAGCAGACCTGGCCCTGCAGCCGAGCCCATCCTGCGTGTGAAGTACCCTGAAGACCCCAGGCCCAGCTCTGGCCTCCCCTGGCCTGTTGTCCTCGCTGTGTTCCTCTCCCTGTGCTCCGGGAGTCGCTGCCCAGGGCGAGGTGGCAGGACGACCCTAGAAACCGTGCAGAGGACCCTCCCTGCTGCTCCTGGCAGGGGGAGGAGGCCTCTAGCCTGTGGCCTGGTCCAGCCACCACGAACATGAGCCCCGGCATCTGCTCAACTCCAGCTCGCTCACCAGGCAGGAGGCTGTCCCCTGCCTCAGCTTCCCCACATGTAAAGTGGGTGTGATGGCAGCAAGTGCCACACAGGATTTCTGTGAGGGTGAGGAGCACTGATTTACCTGAGTCCATGCAGAGCCCAGCATTATGAAGTGCTCTGTTCGTACCATCTGTAGTTAGGTATTCAGCGTATATTGTGATGTTATTTCTTATTTTGCTATTTCTGCCAGGTGGGATGAAAATTCCATAAGAGGTTCTTTGGAGATTCCATTAAATCCTCACAAAAGCATTTCACTTGACGTCATGGAGAATTCAAGGTACCCCCAATCTTTGGTGTTGGATGTGGTAGGTCTCCAAGGTCAGCTCAGCATAATGAGTATCACTCTTGAGCATGGACCCTTAATCTCCCATCCCTTTGACTGTGGGAGAGTCTGGTCTGGTGACCATGACCACGATCATGAGGAGAGATCCAGGAAGCCCGTGGCTGTTACAGAAGACACTGAGCCCTCCTTGAGCTGCAGGAAGAAACTGGTCTTCCGGTGAGCACAGGCTTAGCTGCCGCTTGCTCTGCAGAGCGACCTCAGGCCCCATCACCATGCTCCAGGGATACTGCAAAAGGGGCCCCAGGAGCCTCCACAGAGCCCAGTAGGATGCTGGTCACCAAGACAAGACTGTGCTTCTGGTTTTGAATCAGATAAAGTCACCAACTGCCGAATTTTTTTGTGCCTAAAACAGTGACAGAAAGAAATTTGCCACGTTAAATGAGGTGCCCGACCAAAATCACCGCATCACCTAGGAGCTCATTAGAAATGAAGTCTTGAGGACACCCCTGGGCATGGGTGCATTTTAACAAGCCCCCCAGGTGATTTTTGTGCCACCGAGGTTTGAGAACCAGGGATCTAGAAGACAGAATAGCAGCACTCTATTTAAGTTTCTATATTTGTGCAAATTATTTAAAAAAACAAGGAGGAACCGCGCATCTTCTTCCCTGTCCTCAGCCAGCAGCCAGCCCCCCACAGGCTGCGCTGCAGAAGCCCTTCCCCGAGCAGCAGTCAGGTGCCCGTAACGGTCGCAGACTGAAAGGTGGGAAGCAAAGGTGTGGACGTTCGGAGCCAGAGCCTGTGTCCAGCCTGTGTCCACTGTGTCCAGCACTGTGCAGAGGTCCCGGCCCAACACTGGTGCCACCAACCTTGAGAACCTTCGCTTGTCGGGTCCATTAAAGGGCTGCAGGTGACACAGCACGTGTGTAATCAACAAAACGTGCGTGGTCCAAATGCGTGCTTGCAGCAGAGGCAGCCCTGTCCGTTATGGGCTCTTCAAGCCTGCCCTGGGAGCTATCTGCTAGCCCTGGGCCCACACAACCCAGGGTGTGGCTGGCTGCCTGGGTGGGCCACCCTCCCTTCCTGTGCACACTGACACACTCAGGCACTGGAGGGCTGCTGAGGTGCTGCCCTGGAGCCTCAGGAATAAGGTGTAGCGAATGGCTGCCATCTCAGCGCAGGTGCCGGGAACACAGCAGGGCTCCTGTGGCATAGGCAGGAGTGCCCGGTGCTGGGTCTGCCCCGCCCCGCTAGAGCGCCGCGTTCCAGGCTTGCTCCTGTGCAGAAGCCCCTGCCGGGGAGCAGGTCCTTTGCAAACCACCCCCTCTAGCCTTAGACTGGGTCCCCCTGTCTGTCAGTTCCCTGCCTTTCAAGGTGCCTCTTACCCTGGCTGTGCTTACCCACCAGGGTTCACACTCCATATGTGTCACCTTCAGCATACACAGAGTAACGTGTACTAGGAGTGAGCCCCTGGCGGGCTGCCTCTGTGCTACAAGAGGGACTCAGTAGAAGCGTTCACTTCTAATGGCCTTATGAGTTCCTTGCTGCTGGGTGCAGGGGCACACACAGGAGAACTGCAAGTTCAAGGCCAGCCTCAGCAACTCAGTGGAACTTTGTCTCAAAATAAAAAATAAAAAGGACTGGGGATGTGGCTTGCCAGTAAAGTGCCCCAGGTTCAGTACCAAAAAAAAAAAAAAGTCATAGGACTCAGAACCCTTAATGGGGCTGGTTTTGAAGGGGTGACTGATGGCAGCCTGGGCTCCCAGGAGCAGCCCACGCCCGTCTTTCTAGGCAGCTCCGTAGGCTGGAGAGCCAGGCCCTGCTTTCAGAGCCCTGGAACAGGGCCTTGCCAAATCGGGAGATTGCTACTGCAGCATGCTCCGTCTGATGGCCCCTCCCGAGTGTCTCCTAGGGGTCTGTGTGCACGCACCTGCTGGTGGCCAGGTGCCCGGCCGCCAGGGCTCCCGCGGCAGTCCCACATGCGCTTTCCTCCACAGAGCCACGATGGCGGTCCTCTCCAAGGAGTACGGCTTTGTGCTCCTGACCGGCGCTGCCAGCTTTGTCATGGTGCTTCATCTAGCCATCAACGTCGGCAAGGCCCGCAAGAAGTACAAGGTGGAGGTGAGCAAGCACGCGGCTGCAGTGGCTGATCAAGAGCACGGGTCCTTCCGGAACTCGCTTTCAGTCGGGGAGGGGTGAGCGGCTAGTGTTGGCTGGTGGCAGTTTCAGGACTCTGCCTACTAGGAATTCTGCTCCTCCGTGTCAGGAGAGGGGCAAGAGGTGTAGGGGCCTGCTGGAAGCAACCTCCACGAGTTCTGTGGTCTTCTCTGCAGCAGGACCAGGGTCAGGTGTCGCGCACTGCACTTTCGCTGGGGCTGAGCTGGGCAGAGTGCTCTCTCCTGAGGAGGGCTGCGGGACAGTGCTGTGGGAAGATGCCTTAAGCGACTGCCTTTTCCAAGTGGAAAGGAGAGGCCGGCTGTGCGCCCCGCCTTAGACATCAGGCACGGAGGGAGGTCTGTTAACCACTTGCTTTGGTTCTGGCTCATGTCCAGAGTTGTCCCTGATGAGCAATTAAGTGACTATTTCTGTTCAGCCACATATAGTTAGACTCCCCCACTTGGAGCTTCCTCCAGTGGACATCCCATTAACCCTCTCACGCACTCGATCACCTCTGCCTCCCCTGGGGAATCTCAAAGGATGTGGTGTCTGATGACCTTGGAAAGAAGCTATTTCCCCAGGGTGTCCTTGTGGTGCCTCTTAGACCCACCACTGATGCACATTGATAAAAAGCTGAGTCTTTCACACACTGCTCCTGTCCCCCGTCCCTGTGGGAACACACACTGACAGGCGCTGCTGTTACTGGAGGTCTGATGGAAACACCGAATGTACTTCCGAGAAGCGGGACTCCTGTTGCTGGGAGTATTCAAGCAGAAATCCATCAAGGATGTAATAGACAGTGACTTGGGGAATTTTATTTTTAAGGGTGACCTTGACTCTCGCAACCGCCTTCTGCTCTTGACCACATGTGCCTTCCTTCACAGTACCCTGCCATGTACAGCACAGACCCCGAGAATGGGCACCTCTTCAACTGCATCCAGAGAGCCCACCAGAACACGTGAGTGTGGGCCCCATAGGGTGCCAGAGGCACGGGCAGGGTGGGCGTCACTGCCAGACCCTCTGCCCTTGGAGCTGTGTGCTGAATGACAGCAGTGACAGCAGTCTTGGGCACTGCATGCCAGTAACGTTAAAAATCATTGCGTGTGTGAACAGAGGGAACATGAAGCAGAATCGGGAGCTTGGGAGCAGTGAGATTCCTGGAGTCTTTCCGGAAGTGTCTCTAATATTACATACTCTTAAACTACGTCTGCATCAGGTTCCACCTAAACTGAGGTTGGCCCTCCTCACCCTAGACAGCAGGGAAGCTCTGGGTTCTGCAAGGAGCCCACTCTGACCTGCAGACCTTCCTCATGCGTGTGCTGCAAGTGAGGTCCCTCTGCTCATGTGCTCTGAGTCACCTCTCCTCCCCAGTGCAGAAGAGGGTGGATCCGGCCTGGGCCTCTCCTTCTTTGTGTTCATGTCTACTCAGGTTTTGGACCTGCAAGCAAGAATGTACAGATTCCTTGGTTGTGTATGGCATAGTTACACAGAGCGATTTTTAAAGTTCCTCTCTGTGTCCTCCAGGTTGGAAGTGTACCCTCCTTTCCTGTTTTTTCTAGCAGTTGGAGGTGTTTATCACCCGGTAAGTTTCATTTACTTGGGTTTAGTTTTCTGAGCTACTGTCCCTGGATGAGTGTCTCAGTGTCCAGGCACCACGCATTTAAAAGGAATTTAATTCTTTCATGCAAAGTTCTTCAAAGTACATGGCATTTCTCCCAGTTTTTATAGATAGGGAAAGGCCTCTTGGACACAATTGAACTTTTATGAGCTCAGCCACCAAATAAAAGAATCAGACTTTGAGCGCGGGCCTGTCTGATTCTAGGCCTGTATTTACTCATGCACGCAGCAGTATTACTCACCAGCGGGGGCATGACGGTGTGGGACACAATTGATCCCACTAGGTTGCAGCATAGGTGGATTACATGGCATGCTAGAAGGTGCTAGAAGGTGGTTGATGCACAGATCCAAAGCAGGGAGGTAAGAGGGAACATGGAAGGTGGTCCTGTTTGGGGCGCTCAGGGAGGAGGGTCTTGCAGAGAAGGCCTTGGTGAAGCAGAGCTCAGGGTGCTGAGGGAGCAGGTACCCGTGTCTTTAGCATCCACGGTGAGAGCAAGGCCAGCCCCGAGGCTGAGCCTGCTTGTGCTGCTGGGGACCTGCATGAGGCCCCTGGAGCAGGGAGGAGCAGGGACTGGGGCAGAGCTGCAGTGGAGGCCGATACTCAGGCCCTGCAGGCCCCCACAGCCAGCCTGCAGGCCAGACTCCTGGAAGCTGACCTGAGCCTGATTAGTTGCCACAGAGGCTTTGCCTTTCAGGGGCTGGCTCATCTGAGCCGTGTGGTGGCTCAGCAGACTCCTGGTTCCAAGCCCTCCACAGCCCTCTGTACCCGAATGGCCTTGCGGTCTTGTCCACAGGCGACCAGAACAGCGCTTGTGTAGTTCATGACCTTGAGGCCTGTATTTTTTTTAAGCATCAACTGCTCTTGCTTCTCTTAGGGAAGTGCTTCTTTGTGGTCCCCACTCCTAGGAAACGGCTGTACTGGCCTTGGGGGCAGCCCTGTCTCTCTAGCCTGACTCACCCGACGTCCCCGTGCGCGCCCCGTGCTCAGTTCTTAAGGACACTTTGGGAGCTGCTCTGGGGACATGCCCATGTTGAGACCACCAGGTTTGCAGTTACAGAGGGTCCAGTAAGGCCTGGCCTGGCAGAGTCTGCGGAGCCGGGAGACTGGGGTCGGGTCCAGGTGCTCATCCGCCTCCTGGTACTTAACTCTACCAAAACTCGACCCAAACAACAATCCCGACATCACCTGCCACCGCTGATGGTGCTGGCTACGACCGGAAAGGCCGGGGGCAGCCTGCCCACCCTCTGGTGGGTCCCTTCTCCCTGTGGCCGAGTGAGTCACCGGGTTGGCCCCCAGACGGAAGGACTTCATCTTGCAGGTTTCCACTCATTCCTCAAGGGCACTGCGGGTGGAGGCCTTTCCCTGCAGGGCCCCATGTTCAGGTCACAGCCCGATGCCCTCTCCCACCTCTCCTGCAGAGCCTCAGCCCCACGCATGGCTGCTGCCTGTTCTGCCCACTGCCCCTTCCTGTGGTGATTTCACTGGAGACGACCCAGCACCCTGCAGGTGGGGTGTGCAGCCAGTCTGGGGCACAGGGACACTGGCGGCCACAGGGCTGCCCTCTAGTCGGTTTAGTCCCTGGCTCACCTGGCCTGCCCGTTCTCCCCCTCAGCTCTGGCTCAAGTTTCCCGGGTTTCCCAGGCCGAGACAGGAGAGTCCTTTAAAAGGCTGGTACTCAACTCCCAGGCCACCAGCAGTCACACGAGTTTGGTTTTCCTGATTGGAAAAAACAGTTCCACTAACTGAGGTGGGGGCGTATCTTGGCGAATCCAGGAAGTCATTGAACGTGTTGCTAGCACGCCGCGCAGTCTGCCCCAGGTTCCTCTCGGTTTGCCTGTTTCCTCAACACAAACACTAACTGGGCCTTTTATCTCAGCGTGTAGCTTCTGGCTTGGGCCTGGCCTGGATCGTCGGCCGAGTTCTCTACGCGTATGGCTACTACACGGGAGGTGAGTGCGTGTAGACAGATTGAGGATCCTGTGCTCTTGGGGTTTTCTTCCTAGCAGGGCATTTTTTGGGGGGAGTCGGGGAGGAGCCTGGGGATGGAACCCAAGATAGAGGGCAGCTCTTATCAGGGCCACACCTCAGCCTTATCAGGACTCAGAGAAGGTGAAGTACCTGGGTAATTAAGGTGAGAAGCCAGGTCTAATTTGCACTAACCTTTGAATCATTGACACTGTTTTTTTTTTTTTTTTTTTTTTTGAGCTGGAGTCTGTGTTGCCCAGGGTGGTCTCAAGTGATCCTCGTGCCTCAACCTCCTGAGTGTCTGACACTGGAGGTGTACACCATGGTGCCTGGCTACAAAATTTTGTGTGTGTGGTACTGGGGATCAAACCCAGAACCTCACACGTGCTGGGCAAGTGCTCTGCGACTGAGCTAGTCCCAGGCCCTTTTCAATTTTATCTTGAAACAGGACCTAAGTTACTGAGGTTGGCCTTTTATTCATGATCCTCCTGCCTCAGACTCCCAAGTACTGGGACTACAGGTGCACATCACCATGTCCAGCTCTAAACTTACTTTTTGAGTATTTTCCAATACTCCAATTGCTGTTTTACGTGTTATGCAACTTTATAGCATTTCTGTGTTTGATAATATCCCATTCTGCAGATGAGAAACTGAGGCTTAGCAAGAGTAGAGTCGGTCACCTAGCTGCTGAGTACGGGCCAGTAGGATCCAAACTCAGCTGCCGGCTGCGGCCCGAGCGGTGCTCTGACCACTGTAGGTCATCCCTAGAACCAGGAGGGGTGTGGGTCGTCCTTAGTCTTTTAAAAAGAGGGAAATCTCCCAAAGGCCTCAGAGCAGAGTGGCTTCACCCTGGTCCCACTCTCCTCCAGGGTCACCTGACTGCACGCAGCATCTGATGGACCGACAGCCTGGGCTGGGGCTGGCTCACCCCAGGCCGGTTGTCCTGTACGGTCCCAGGTACTATGGCAGAGCCTCTGGACGTTCTGGTGACTTCTCTCTTCTTCTTTTTCAGACCCCAGCAAGCGAAATCGAGGAGCCGTGGGGTCTCTTGCCCTCCTTGCCTTGATGGGCACCACTGTGTGCTCTGCGTTCCAGCATCTTGGCTGGGTGAAAACTGGCTTAGGTGGTGGGTCCCAATGCTGCCACTGAAGAGTCACGGGAATTTAAAGACTCTCATTCGTTCTGAATGACTTACCTTTAGTTCCAGTTACTTTTTTTTAAAATGTAATAAAAACGTACCTGGCTTCGGCCTCAGACCTAAGCCTCCTGACTGTTCCTTCTTGAGTCTCTGACAGGATTAGCCTGTTCGTCCTAGATGAGAAGAGCCCCAGGCATCGAGGAGCCTCAGCCTGCCTGCAGACTCTCACGCTAGGAAAGCTGAGAAAAAGTGCAGCCGTGGGAACGTGTTCCTAGTCGCGCTCCGCAGAGAAAAGTAAGGCAAGCTCTCCGAGCTCTCCTTAGGATATATTATCTCACCACTCTGAACGAATCACTAAGATAAAAGTAAGCTTTTAAAATCTCCGCTGAAGACTGCTTCTGTTTGCTCTTTAAGAAGATGGAACTTTAACAGGGAAGAATGTGGCTTTATATGTTTGAACACAAAGATCTGCTAGCAGATGCGAAGGGGAGATGGCGAAGGGTGTAGCTGATGGAGTGAAGCAAGCGGGAGCGAGCCTGCTCTGCGAGCAAGCGACGAGGGGCAGGGGCAGTTCTCCATCTGCACAGGCCACGTTCCAGGGCTCCGCACCTGGGGGCTGGCAGGAGGGTGGACACAGGCTGGCACTGGGACCCAGGGCTTTCCATCCTACCGTCTACTGCATATGCCTCCTGGTGGAGGCGGGGACCGAGGGAGTGCTGAGGTCGGCCTTGGCCTGGTGACCACGTGGGGCCCTTGCCACTCAATGAGGAGGTTGGACCAGGTCAGGTCGGTGTGTGCTCCAGCCTAGTGTCAGTTCACCAGTGTAGGAAGAAATGAGTACCATGCTTTAATCTGCCCTTTTTACATTAAACGCTCCGATATATGGCCAAGGGTAAGTGGAGGTTTGGGGCCCTGATGGGAAAAGGATGCAGTCAAGCCTCTGAGTTGGGTTTACTGTTTGCCTTGTAGAAATGACCTCAGGAGGGTGCAGAGCTTGCTGAGGTCCCTCCTCTTGCCGACCCCAGGCCTCAGTGAGGCAGGATGAGGAGAGCCAAGGCAGGCTGGCCTTGCTCGAGACCAACAGGGTGTTTTCCAAAGCTCCACCTTTGGTCGGTCCATCATGGTCACTTTAGCTGCTGCAGAGAGGGCTTGGATGGGGTTCATAAGGAACACAGGCATGCTGTGGTCGCCGTGCCCCAGCAGAAGCTCTTCTAGGGAGCCCTGGGGCTTGGCAGAAAGCAGCGGGTAGAGGGCTGCATCAGGGAGCAACCCTGTCTGCAAAGCTGTTTGTGCTGCGTTCCCTTGTGTTACAGAGAAAGAGGCAAAGGGGCCTGTGACTGCCTAATCACCCCATTAGTGGCTGAGCTACTGGGGGTGCACATTCCAAAGTAAATCTACTTCTACAGGGAAACATTCTGAGCTTTGTAGATGGAAATCAGAACCATACCAGTCTATAAAAGCCTGTCTCATCCATACTGTGCCCTTAGCACCCACCTATGGGTAGCTATGTGTCGGTGGGCAAGTTTATTAACCTCTCTGAGGCTCAGCTTGCTCATCTGTAAGTTGGGTATGCTAGTAATACCGGTTTGTTTTTTGTTTTTGTTTTTTGCTAGTAATACTTAATGTCCAAAATTCATCTTTTTTTTTAAATGGGGATTGAACCCAGGGGCACTTTACCACTGAGCTACATCCCCAGTCCTTTTGGAGACAGGGTCTCTCCAGGTTGCCTAGGCTGGCCTTGAAGTTGGGATCCTCCTGCTGCAGCCTCCCAAGCAGCTGGGATTACAGGTGTATGCACTATTCCTGGCTATGACTAAAATTGAGGCCAAAACAACAGTGCCTGCACCCTGTTGGGGGTGTCATATGATCAGGGCTGGGCTCTGGCTCCAGTCAGGCACAGAAACACGGGAACCACCTGCTGGCGTAACTCCGCAAAAGCCAGCAACCACGTCGCCGAGTTCTGAGGAGTCCAGGGTGCCCTCCGAACTTCCCCACACCTGGGCTCTTAAGCAGCACTATCCGCGAGGACTTTCCGACACGATGGAAATAAGTTGATGTGCGTTGTCCAATAAACATCAGCCAAGGTGGCTACCGAGAACTTGAAATGTGGCCAGAGCAACTGACAAGATGCTTTTTTTTTTTTTTTTTTTAATACGAGAGATTAAACTCAAAGGCGCTTTACCTCGGAGCTACATCCCCAGACCTTTTTATTTTTTGAGGCAGGGTCTCATTAAGTTGCCCAAGCTGGCCTCAGACTTGCAATCCTCCTGCCTCTGCCTCTGCCTCCCAAGTCGCTGGGATCACAGGTCTGCCCAGCACACCTGGCTGACCAGCTGCATCTTGTTCAGTTCAGCTGCCAGGCTTGGGGAACAACCCTTAGGCCAGTGGTGCGCAGGCTCTCGGCTTACCTGGGAACGTGCCAGGGACTCAGAGGCCCAGGTTGACTAACCTAGCACCTGAGAGCTCAGAGAACCTCAGAGCTCTCTGGCAGCTCTCATACGCTCGAGGGCACCACTTGGAGAACCCCGGTGCTTCCTAGGTTCAGGTGCTGACTCGGCCTGAGCTGGGACGGCAGATCGCCCACGCCCCAGGAGGAGCTGCTTCAGGACACCCTGAGCAGCACCTGCACAAACATGCTCTCTCCCTGAGCCCAGGAAAGGAGAGCTCGTGCTTTCAGGACACTCCAGTAGGGAAAGATGACTGGCGCGTAAGCAATTTCAAGTAGCAGCAAATGCTCTGGCAAAGTACAACAGGGTGGCAATCTGCAGGACGGAGGCCACTTCCGGGAGGCAGGTTCTTAGCTTTTGGCCAAAGGACCCTGCAAGGTGCAGATGTGGAGAAGCATGCTGTAAGAGGAAGAGGAAGTGTGAGGTCCCAGAGGCGAGAACCACCCTGGGAGGCAAACACGTGAATGAGGTCGGGGACAATGTCCAACGTCCACATCCATGCCACGAGGAGATAGTTTTGTTCTAAATGCAGTTAAAAGCAGTTTAAGTAGGACCTAAAGCAAGAGCTGGTGTAATCTGATTTACTTTGAAAAGATCACTCACTACTCATCTTTTGCGGGGAAGGAGGTACTGCATATTGAATCCAGGGGTGTTCTACCTAAGCCACATCCTTAGTCCTTTATTTTGAAGCAGGGTCTCATCAAGTTGCCCAGGCTGGTCTCAAACTTGCAATCCTACATTCTCAGCCTCCCAAGTAGCTGGGATTATAGACACACACCAATCCACCTAGAGAATCTGATTTTTTTTTTTTTTTTTTTTTTTAGTGGGGTCACCGGGGATTGAACTCAGGACACTCAACCACTGAGCCACATCCCCAGGCCTATTTTGTATTTTATTTAGACGGTCTCCCTGAGTTGCTTAGTGCCTCGTTGTGAACTCTCGATCCTCCTGCATCAGCCTCCCAAGCCTCTGGGATTACAGGTGTGCACCACCATGTCTGGTTTGATCTGATATTCTGATGGTTCTTCACAATACCATTTAACTGCTAAGTCTACCCCCTTTACACTCTTTGCTGACTCCCCCACCTGAGACCTTGAAAAGATAGACAAAAATAGGTGTTTAAGAAAAAAACAAGAGTTTGTTTTTATTTCGGAGGAAAAACCAAATAAGAGGAAGAGAAGCTAGGGAGCAGCCCCCGACACTGTAGAAAGCAGGCGGGAAGCTTCTGATGAACAGTGGGCAGTGTTGAACTGAACCCACTCATTCTGGCAGATTCCCATCTTCAGCAACAGCATCTCTGATGCAAGAAGTGAAGCAGGGCAGAAGATAGGCGGGCCCAGTGACTGTCCTTCTGTATACAGAAAACCTGCACAAGCTAGAGACCACATCTATACAGGGTTGCCAAGTTACATCCGAGGTTCTGGCATATTGTGAAGGAGTGAGCCAATAGGAGACTGTGTTATTTTCCTCTTTCTTGCATTAATACAATTCAAAAAAATCTATCCATACACTTAACACAGGCATCTGTCAAAGAAATGTTACAATGCATACAAAAGCATGAGTCTGAACCAGTGCTGTGTGGCCCTGTCAGGCTCCACGGTCGTTGGAGTTATCCCTTTACGACCCTAAGAAAGACGCCCGCAGATGTTAACAGCACCAGCCTCTGGGAGGCAGGATTAGAGGGGAAGCAAGGGGGAGGGGTCCTTTCTGCCTCAATTCTCAAAGCAAATCAAAATAGTGGTGGAGGGAAAAAGACCCCAGGAAAAGTGAGCTGGAGCAATGCCTCTCCCAGCAGGGGAAGCCCTAGCCGTCCGCCCTTCACGGTTTCTCGGGTACTGACGATGCCTACTGCAGGGGCCCTCGGTGCCCACAGGGCACTGGAGCCAGTGCCTTCGGCTGGGGCACAGCGCAGACATTTCCTATGACCTGCGCACGTCCTCCTGTGCCCTCATCATCCCTAGACCACGCCACGGAAGGCTCAGTGAGCAGCCGCTCCCTCTACATGTAGGGAAATGATCTACGTGTTTGGTAGAGACCAAGGTCTGTGAGGTCTGGGGACCAAACCCAGGGCCCTGCACATGCCAGGCAAGCACTGCACCCCAGGCCAGACGCCATTGTTGGTTTCCATGTGCTCGGTCCACAGCTGTGGAACCACGACGTGAGGGCTCTGTGCCCATGAGGGGCTTCGCTAAAGGGCAGCTCTCTTCTTAGGTAAATCTGCTCCCATCTGCGCTCAGGTGAACAACGCTGAGGATATCCCTGAACTCACTCTGGATCACGTGGGATGTGACAGGCTTAATAGTGCCACCTCCCCCAACAGAGCCAAGTCCTCCTTCCCAGGGCCTCTGAACGTCTCCCTATATGTCAAGAGGGACCTAGCAACATGGCGAGGGATCTTGAGACGCAGGCTATCAGAGACTATCCAGGTGGGCTCTGAATTCAGCGCCGAATAGTTCCACAAGAGTGGGCAGAGAGGGGCGTGCAGAGCGCAGCGAGAGCAGACTGATGCGAGTGCCCAGAGAAGGGCAGCGCCGAGGAATGCAGCAACCCCAGCCCGGAGGGAGAGGCCTGGCAGCTTCCCCCACGGCAAGCAGCCAGCGAAGCCAACTTGGAAGAGAAAAGGGGGAGCTTCACTCGGCTGGGGCTCCAGCCCAAGGGACAGGCCCCACTGCCCTGAGCCTGTGCTGGGGCAGCTCAGCACAGCAGGAGGGCGCGGCGGGCACACCCACCCACCGCAGGGCCAGGAAGCAGAGGAGGAAGAGGCCAGCGTCCCGCACCCCCGAGTGCACACCCCAGCAACCTAAGGGCCTCTGCCAGCCCCATACCTCAAGTGCCACCACCCCCCTGGGACCACGCCTTTAACACACGCCCCTTCTGGGGACGTTTGACTCCCAACCCTAGAGTCTCCCAGAGCCTCCAGGGGGAGGGCAGCCCTGCCAGTCCTTGGCTTCCAGCAAGTGAGACCATTCTGACTGACAGCAGAGCTGGAAGATAACACACGTGTGTCGTCCTCAGTCACTGTGGTCCCTGTCACAGCAGGCACAGGAAGAACAGGGACTGGGCACATGCCCAGCCTTCACCCACTGCTCACTTTGGGCTCGCCTGGGACTGGACTTCTCCCCTGCAGGTCAGGCCCGGACACCAAATGAGAAGCGCAGCCGTGGGGACGGAGCATGGGGGGCAGTCCTGTTGCCTGTGCTGCACAAGGATTCCAAGACACAGTGGGGGCCCTCTGTGGCCTGGGAGTGTCACAAGTGACCTCTGCGCAAACGGGCCGCACCTGCCCTCCCAGCACGCAGTCAGAGCCACCCGGTAACGATGACCTTCCTTTCTCTCCGTCCCTCGTCTCTGATGCTGTGTGGGCTACTACGTGTTAACCCTCCCCAGGAAGCAGAAAAGCGGGCAGGGAAGACACGGCTGAAAGGTCACCGCGGTCTCTCTCCAGGACACCTCTGCCCATAGCAGCAGGGAAGGACACACGGCCGCCAGAGTGCCTCACAGCGGCCAGACCTGCCCAAGAGCAGAGTGAGTCTGTGCCTGCCGCTCTCACCCCGCCCACCATACCCGGGAGGTGTGACGCTCCAAAGCAGAGGCAAGGACCAACAGCAGACTCACTTTTTTAATTTCACTGTTGTGCCCCAGCGTACAAAGAGGAAATGTGTCCGAAGGCGCTTGTGTTCAGAGAGCACAGCTGTGGCTCAAGAGCAGAGCTTCTTCCATTCTGTACCCTGCAGAATGGAACCAGGCACATACTCCCCCGAGTCACCAGCCACAGAATCAAGCCCCCATCCCAGCATCAGCTTCCTCAACGGGATGACCAAGGTCAGGCTAGACCTGTTGACACAAGGTGGGGTCTGTTCCTGGTCCCTCTACCTGTTCTCTGGAAGTGTCCAGACTTTTAAAGATTTCACAGAAATTTGCTGTGAGGAATATCGAAGCTTTCTGGATTAGTGTCTAAGTGGCCCTTTAGAGCACTTTTGATTAGGAAGGTGACTGAAAGGTGAAGAACCCGCAACCATTCTCTCATCCGGAATGACCCAAAGTCTGGACCTGCGCCCGTGTTCAGAGGCTGGGCGCAGCTGGAGGCAGCATGCTCACCGGGCATGAGCGAGGTCCTGGGTTCCCACCCAGCACCACGCAGAGGACAGAGAGAAAGGCGTCAGTCACACTGCCCGTGCCAAGAGAGTCCCGGACGTGGACCGCCTTCACCGCAGTTTTTCAAAAAGCAGTTTCCACATCGCCCATCTCCACGTACACGGTCTTTAGCTGTGAATAATACTCAATTGTCACCCGGCCATTCTCTCTGCCAAATCCTGAAATGAAAAGAAAAGGCCGGGATGAGCCATCCCCGACTGTCCAGAAGACCACCCGCTGCCCAGACCCAGGCCCTGCCCACTGCACAGGCACTCAGACTTGCTATTGGAGGCTGATGTCCTCAATCCACATATCAGCTGTGGCTCTAGGGATGGGAGGCATGACCACGTGGCCTTATATTTGGGGATAAGGACAGGAAAATGTTTCTCGCTAATAGGAACCTTAATGCTGGGTAAAGATCCAAAAAAGGTTCAGATTTGTACTAAGAAAACCTGCTAAAAACATTAAAGCAGTCTCCACAACAATCAACCTGCTGCCTTGAAAGGTACTAATTTAAAACTTATTCCCACAGAGCAGGTTTCTGAGTCTCGCGCCTGCTACATCTGCCGGTTACACCTGGCCCACTGCCATGAGGAAGGGCCACTTCAGGTTCCTCTGACACCTCGGCATCCAGGACACTGCCCAGTCCCTTGTGCACAAGGTCACTGTGTTCAAAGAACAGTACCCTATGCCCGTCCTTCTTTTCCACCATGCCCCAGATGGACAAGCAAGGACCAGGTCCCCCAGAATGCATGAGCACCATTCACAGGATGCCACACAGAGGTCCTGGTGAATCCCACTGTCCTGCATCCTCTGAGCACACGGGTGGTGAGCCCGGCACCGCTCTGCAGATCTCGTCACCTTTCTCGTTCCCAAAGGCAAGCCTGGGGCCAAGGGGAGCAAGCCCTGGCCCAGGACCCCAAGGCCCAGAGGCAGACCCACGCAGCCCGACCTGAGGTCCTGCACTCATGGATCAGGACTTGGACCCCAGAGGCCCAGAGGCAGACCCACGCAGATCTTCCTGAACTGAGGTTCTGCATTCAGATCAGGACTTGGCTCCTGCTTGCCCCTGCGCCTGGTGTGCAGATCCTCTGCTGTCCCTCAGGGACAATGGGGATCAATGGAGCATGATCAGGGAAAACCAGGATAATACTAAACACCACCAAGAGCTCATCAGTGTTCACGGTCACACATTTGCCAACACCACGGTGGCCATAAACATCTGTCAGAAACCAGGGCAGACTGAGAACGGTGCCTGGGCAAAGCCCCAGCTGACTTTCAGTCTGACCCAAGAGGAGTGTGGGAAATCAGTGGAGAGTTACAGGT
Source organism: Sciurus vulgaris (assembly GCF_902686455.1). NCBI lineage: Eukaryota > Metazoa > Chordata > Mammalia > Rodentia > Sciuridae > Sciurus > Sciurus vulgaris. Next base: position 112,969,193 of record NC_136473.1, on the reverse strand, counting down.
AAAAATCTCCAAAGAAAGAAGCCCAAGGTAATGGCCACCCTCCTGCAGCCTCGAACCCCACGACGCAGAAGACCAAGGCATCCCTCAGGTCAGGAGCCGTCCCAGAGCCTTGGAGTGGGATGAAAATGAGCACACCTGACTGCTGAACGGCCAAGGGAGGGATCTCTGCAAAACTCCCGGGGTGTTGCTTCAGAGGCACTTGGCCTGAACCCACAATGGGCAGGCCTGAAAGGTGGCCCTGGAGGAGGGTCGAGGCTCACAGCAATCACAGACCTCCAAGAAAAAGTAACTGCCCACATGGCAAACCTCTCGGTTCACAAGCCAGACCACAGAGCAGAGCCTCCTGGAGATGCCTGGCCTCCACCTGCAGAGATGCCGTGGGGCTGGGGAGACCAGGAATCTCCACACCTCCTCCACGAGTCTCCACAGACAGCAGAGGAGCACGTGGGCTTTGGCACTGCCGGCTGCTCACCTGACTTCTTGAAGCCCCCGAAGGGCAGCTCCACAGGGCTGACGTTGTAGTTGTTCACAAAGCATGCCCCAGCCTGGAGCTCAGCCACCACCCGGTGGGCCCGCTGGATGTCCCTGTGAGGAAGAAGGGCTGGTTAGCGGTGTCTTGAGCCATGACCTACAGGAAAAGTACAACTGCTAGTTCTAAGGGTTGGTCTTGCCGAATTTTTCTTTTTTCAAAATGTTTTGAAACCTTTTATCAACAAGGCAAAATAGGCAGAAATTAAGGATTTATAGTTTCATCCCAAAGGCATCTATGAAGTACACAGCAACACGGTGCCAAAGCAGTTCCGTGGGAAAGCAGTCCTTGATGACGGAGCAGGAACACAAGAGCGCTGTGCGCACGGGTGGGCCTCTCTCCCACACGGAAGCTCCTCACACAGGCCACAGACCTGATGCCAGAGCAAACACAGGAATGAATCGCATGACCTTGGCTTACACAAAGCCCCATGATATGACGCCAAGTTACAAAATAGAATTGACTTGTCAAAATAAAGATTCATGCTGCAAATAAGACTAACAAGAATGTGACAAGAAAATCCACATATATGCAAATCAAAGTTACAAGACACGGGGCTAGGGACATAGCTCAGGTGGCATGCACAAGGCCCTGGGTTCAATCCCTAGCATAAACCAACAAAACTACAAGATACTACTTTCCACCCGGGGATGGCTAAACTCAGGACACACAGGGCTGACAATGGTGTGGAGAACTGGGACCTTTGCGCGTCGTCAGTGAGATGTGTAATGGTGCCTTCCCTCTGGAAAACAGGCTGGGGGCTCCTAGAGCGCTCAACATAGTCACCCGCGACCGGAGGTTCACTACCAGGCACGCAGCCAAGAGAGCATGTGCCCATGAGAAGACGTGGCAGGCGTGTTCACAGCAGCCTCTGTCAGCAAACACGGAGGCCAAAGGCTGCACATCAGTGCGAGGAGCACCGTTCAGGAACAGAAAGAACAGTAGCAGGCGCAGGCAAGCTTCGACGCACGGGGACCCTCAAACGCCGCCACGTGGAAGAGCCAGTCCCAACAGACACACATCACAGGACCCCAGTTATACACTATGTTTTCAGAACAGGCAAATCCACAGGGACAAAAGGTGATCAGCGGTCACCAGGGTCTGAGGAGGAACAGGGTGGGGCGCACGAAGCTCTTCCTAGGACGCGGAATTCCTCTGCAAGCACTCTAGACTCAGCGGCGGCAGCGCAACTCCGAGGGAACTGAAAGCCTGGACCAGACCCACCGGGGAAGCTGCTAAGCAGCGCAGCAGGGCAGCTGGGTCACACGCCTGGGCCTCTCCTTCACGGCTGGCAAAGCAGGAGCTTGTGACCTCTCAATCCCCAGGACAGGAAAGAAGAACCCAGTCTTCTTCACAGCTCAAATGAAGCTATTTTGTCGGGCCTAACGGGAAACGTGGCTCTCCTTCCAGGCTCCTGACCAGACCATGACACTACCAAACACAGAGCGTGGGCATCAGCAGACAAGCAGCCCTGGGTAAAGCAGCCTCAGAAGATGGTGTTCCTACTGCCAAGGACAAATCAAATTCCTATGTCACAAGAAATCTGCAATGTTTTCAAAGAAACTTGGCTCCCAAACTTTACCTCTATCATAGTGTTTGAAATTACCTACAAAGATATTATATTAGTCACAAAATTACTTAAATGATGGTTAAAACTGAAACAACATTTTAAGTGTCCACAACACAAAGACCCCCACGTGAGTTACAGTGCGTCCGGTCAGGGGCTGCCGAAACACCACCAGAGACCGTGTTTTTGAGGACTATCACCCAGCAGTCACACGCTTACAGGCATCTAAATTCCTTTACAGGTATGTTTCCAAAAGACACCTGAGTGTCTTACAGGTTTTATTCAATGAATGAACCAAAGAGGGCAGAATTTTCACCAGCAAAGGCTAGAACTCAATTGAAACCCGACAGCAGGGTCTGCTGGCCGTTTACAGCAAACCACAAAACACTGCTTTGCATTTTCCAACTTAAACTGAAGCAAACAAAGAGCCCCCAAGTAACGGTGACAGGCAGTGACGGGCAGCAGTGGACCCAAGCAGGCGGCAGTCCCACCCTCCAGACTGCCTGGGCAACCCGCACACACCTCGTGAAGACTCCAGCTGCCAGCCCAAAGGTGGTGTCATTGGCCCGTTCCAGGACCTCGGCCTCAGTGTCGAAGGGCAGGATGGACATGACGGGTCCGAAGATCTCCTCCTTCACGCAGGTCATGTCATCTCGGCAATCAGCTGCGGACAGTCACAACAGAGCCAAGGCCAGTAAAGGTGTCTCCTCCACAGGCCACAGGAGCGCACTGGGCACGGAACATCCTGTCCACCCGGCAACTACAGGGTGCCTATTAAGGACTCGCAGCCTCCACACCTAAGTCCGCACTCCATCCCTCACCGTGAGGAAACAGCTAAGGAGGGCACCAGGCCGGGCCGACAATCCCAGCCTCTCAAGAGGCCGAGGAAGAAGGATGGAAAGCTCAGGCCAGGCTCGGCAACTTAGCACAACCCTCTTCTAAATAAAAAGTACAAAGGGCTGAGGATGGGGCTCACTGATAGAGCAACTCTGGGTTCAATCCCTAGTAACAAAACATAAAACAGAATAGGAAGCCACAAACTAAGCATCTAAAATAGAGGAAATGATCTAACGATAAACTTATGACCTAACGATAAACTTATGAAGCTTTTTTTTTTTTTTTTGGTACTGGGGATTTAACCAGGGACACTGACTCACTGAGTCACGACCCCAGCCCTTATTATTTTTTTATTTTGAGACAGGGTCTCACTAAATTGCAAAGTTGCTGAGGCTGGCCTCAAATTTGCAATCCTCCTGCTTCAGCCTTTCAAGTCCCTGGGATGATGGGTGGATACCACCATGTGCAGCACACTTTTATGAAGCTTCTAAAAGCAATGTATTTTTTGTTTTTTTGTGATGCTGGGGAGCAAGCCCAGGGCCTTGCACACCCTAGGCACTATCACTGAACTATAGTCCCAGCCCTAAAAGCAATGTTTTGAAGAAAACTTAGCAAGTAATGTTCTTGATAAAACACTCACTAAAAATGATATAAAAATATATACAGTATCATCCAGATTTCTGTTAAAATGTTATGCACAGAGCTGGGTATAGTGGCTAGCACACACCTAACTAAAAGGAGGCTGAGTTAGGAGGATCACAAATTCAAATCCAGTTTCAGTAACTTAGTGAGGTCCTCAACAATTTTGTGAGATTCTTTCTCAAAATAAAAAATAAAAAGGGCAGGCTGTTGTGGCTCAGTGGTAGAGCACTTGCCTAACTTGTGTGAGGCACTGGGTTCAATCCTGAGCACCACATAAGATAAATAAATAAAATAAATGTATTTTGTCCATCTACAACTAAAAAAAAGAAATTAAAAGGAAATAAAATAAAAATAAAAAGGGCTAGGGCTGGGGATATAGCTCAGTTGGTAGAGTGCTTGCCTTGCAACCACAAGGCCCTGAGTTCAAATCCCCAGCACCTCAAAAAAAATAAATAAATAAATAAATAAAAAAGGGCTGGGGATGTAGCTCAGTAGTAAAGTGTCCCTATGTTCAGTTCCTAGTACCAAAAATTAACAAAAAACTACATACATAAATGGTTATTTTTTTTCACATTTTCTTAATGACTGGTAGAATTAGAAACCATTATGAACTAGACATACTTGAGGGCATGTTCACTTTATACAGAAATGTATTTAGGATCCTTTATGTGGCCAGGCACAGTGGCAGATGTTGGAATCCCAATGGCTGGGAAGCTGACCTCAGCAACTGAGAGAGACTTCTGTTTCAAAACACAAAAGCAAAGAGGGCTGGGAGGTATGGCTCAGTGGTTAAGCACCCCTGGGTTCAATTGCCAGCACCATAAAAATATATATATATATATATATATATATTCTTTACGTGGCTAATTCCCTAAAAAGATGCAATTCTGCTTGACATTCATAATTTGCACATCTAAAGGAATCCATATAGCCAGATGCCCACTACAACCCTGAGCTGGTGACTCAGAGGGAGCAGTGTCTTCCCCCAAGCTGCACCCGCAGACCAGCTCAGCTCAACTTGGCAGTAAGGACCCAGAGAGAGACCTGTCGGCTGAAAGACTGTGTTACACCTGCAAATAGAGCTTAGGGCAAGCCTGCTCGGGAAGCCTACCAGGAACACCAGCTCTCATCAGCCAAGTTCTAAGAGCCAGCTGTGCACACAGCTGCAAGGTGAGAGATCCACAGCCTCTCAAGAGCAGAGAAGCTGCCAACCCTTACACAGTGCACCAGCCACCTGCAAGTACTTTGGGGACACCTGAACTATCCTTGAAGACACACAGAAAATATTAGGCTATATTTAAGGATAGTTTATAATGTTCTAAGTCTTCAAAAACTAGTAATCTGTGCATACTTTTTAGGAAAACCATCAGCCAGGATATTGGAGTACTCAAGACAATTCATTATTCAACAGTCCCAGAAAATACTTCATCATCTTATTCAGGCTAAGGACACCCTAGGGCCAGGTGGGCAGTGAATTCTACTCTGCAGAATCAAGAGATGAGGGTAAAACAGGAGCTGCTGACATGTAAGGACTGGAAGAGGCTCTGTCTGAAATCCCTCACTCACCACATGGCTTGGAAGGGAGCCGCTCCCAAGTTAGCACACATGAAGAAGAATGTGGGCCTATTAAAATGCAGACTCTAGGCCCCAGTCCCTGAAAGTGACATTTAGGGGTCTATGGCAGGAACATGAAATCTGCCTTTTCAACAAGTTTTCCAAGTAATATTGATGCAGCAAACACACGCCAGGCTTTCAGAGTCACAATAAAATTAAGAGCTTTCTGTTCTCTGGTTAGGTGCACAGCTTATTTAACTTGTTTTCTAACTAGAAAATATATTTTTTTTGTAAAACATTCAGAAATGCATGAAATACAACCAAAAACACCTCTGATCCCAGCATGCACAGAAATCTACCACTAACAGCATCGTGTGCACATCCCATTCTCTTTTCCTATGTACACATTTGCTTTCATAGATTTGGGATGATATCATACACACTGCTGTGTAACCTCTACTTTTATTTAATAGTGCACAGGTTTTCCTATTCACTATTCATTTAATAACACAAGCTGACCCATGATACGGGTGCAAGGCTCACAGTTATTAAATATTAGTGGTTCTGTCTATGCTAAGGGTTAAAGGACAAACTTCATCAAATAGCAAGGGTTGAAAACTGACACCACAATCAACCTGGGGACGGTGAGGAGTCAGCTGAGTTACAGATGAGGCACAAGGAATCACACGGACGGTGAGGAGTCGGCTGAGTTACAGATGAGGTACAAGGAAGCACACAGACGGTGAGGAGTCGGCTGAGTTACAGATGAGGCACAAGGAAGCACACAACACGGTTCATCCTGTGGAGTTTCCTAAAGCCTACAAACCAACGTTTTCATATAGGAGACACTAACATACAGCAAATAACAGAGAAACAGGAGCCTGACAGGAATAGCGTTTAGAACAGTGGCCGCCTCTGAGCAGGAGGGAGGAAGGGGTCTGAGCAGGACGCCCATGTGGACCTGACTGTTGGACCAAGAGATTTTTAAGATTAAAAGGAGGTGCTAAAATTCATTAAAATGACATGCTTTTAAAAGGATTAACACGTTATCTGACGTATCGGTTTCATTACGTTGACGGCCTAAGTTCAGATATTAAAGTCTTCACTGGGGAACTAAAGTCACTGCTTAATTTCTCATCAAACATGCACTCCCATGTTTTTTTCTCACATCTTTTCGGTCTCCATTTGGTCTCCAGAACGGCAGGTGCCGTCCCAGGTAAACGAGGTGCAGGCTCCCCGAGGCCCGAGGGCCTCGCAGCAGTGCAGGATCCTGCTCCTGCCCGGGGTAGAAATCTGGAGCTCGCCCGCTCCTGCTCTACACCAGACACACAGCCTGCGAGTGCTGACTCCTATCCATCCACTATTTAACTGGAACCACTTAAAGCACAAGAGAGGACGTACTTAGCACACAAGGTCGCATGTAGTAGCCATCTTTCAGTTTGGGATCCTCAGGTACGTATGGATCTCCACCACACAACACTCTGGCACCCTGCCAAGAAAGAGAAAGAACACCTGGGGGTCAGATACTGGGGTTCCCAAGAGCTGAATGCACCCCAAGCACATGCGGCCAGCACCTACCCACCTCTGCAAGTCCCACCCTGCTCAGGAACACCAGCAGCTCAGGGGCCCCTCACCCACCGCCTCCTCACTGTCACCTGCTCCTTGGCCGACTTTACAAACCCCAGGACCCGCTCCAGGTGTGGTCGGTTGATGAGTGGGCCCATTCTTGTATCTTCCAGAAGGGGGTCTCCAATTTTTATCTTCTGGGTCTGTTTCACCACTTCTTCTGTAAACTTATCAAGAATTTTCCTTTGCACAAACACTCTTGTGCCATTACAGCAAACCTAAGGGATAGACACAGGCATAAATTTGTATAAAGGGGAAAAGGGTAAGGGAAAATAAATAATCCAACAGCTTTAAACTCAGAAGAGGCACAATGTACTTTTTAAAGTACATCTCTAAATAGTCATCTCTAAAACTTGTCCCATGCTGAGTAAGGCTTGCACATGTAGTTGTGAACATACCATTCAGCACGCATAAGTTCATTTTTATTTTGTTCACCTAGATTTTCCTAAGGCCATTACTGTGTCCATATGACCTGGACTTCTATTCTTTCTTATGTGTGCAACCTGGGGAAGGGGACCCAGTGGCTCGGGAGGCTGAGGTAGGAGGATCGCAAGTTCAAAGCCAGCCTCAGCAACTTAGCAAGGCGCTAAGCAACTCAGCGAGACCCTGTCTCTAAATAAAATACTTTAAACAGGGCTGGGGACGGGGCTCAGTGGTTAAGCACCCCTGGCTCAATTCCCAGTGCCAAAAAAAAAAAGAGGGGAAAGAAACTAACCAGTTAACAACAACAACACAAAATACCGAGTAGCAGTAAGGACGTAGAGAGACTGAGGTGTGTGCTGCTGGTGGGAATGTGAAACGGGGCAGCCACTGCACAAAACAGGACAGTGGGCACCTTCAGGAAGGGGTGATGAAAGACCACACAACGCGGTTCACACCCCACGGCTGAAGGCAGGGACTTCTACAGGTCAGACACATGCACATCAGCTGGAAACCACCACTGTGTCCCTCAGTGGAAGATGGATGGACGAGGTGGTGCATGTGCACCGGGGAGTATTACTCAGCCCGTTAAAGGAGAAGAAATTCTGACACACAGTGCAACACAGATGAACCCTGACAACACCTGAGTGAAATGAGCCAGAAGCAGAAGAACAAGTGCGGTGTGGCTCCATTTGTAAGGGACCTGGAATGGCCAAGCCACAGAGCAGCAGCCAATGAGGAGCTGTTATTTAGGGAGCAGAGTCTCAGTGAGGAGTGATGAGAAGGCTCTGGAGGGGGTAATGGTGACAGCTGCACGTGACACGCAGGTCCCCAAGGCCCCCGAGCACTTGAGAACGGTTCACGCAGCACACTGCCTGACGTTCTGCTGAAGGAAAGGACAGGGCGCAGGCGCACACACAGCAGCCGACCCAACCCAAGGGCCCGTTAGAAAGCGGCAAAGGGCCTGGACAGACACGTCTCCGGACGGGAAACTGACTGGCGCAAGTGGGAAAGTGCGCCCGGCAGCCCTGGTCACTGCGGTGCAGTCCAAGCCTGGCTCCGGCTCATCTGCACCCGTGACAAGTGTTCGAAGGGGTACAGAAGGGGACCGGCCCCTGCGCTGGGCCGCAGACAAGCAAGCCCCTGTGGAAACTGGGAGGCAGGACCACAGCACAACCATGCCACACCCTCTGCGAGACCGTTCCAGAGACAGCAGGGCAGCGGCCACGAGCATGGTCCTGCCAGCCTTCTCTGCAGTCACCTGGGCACGGAAATAAAGGCGGGCAGCAGGAAAGCAGGACCCTGGGAGAGGCAAGAACACACAAGGGCACGGGCAGCAGGGCCGGCGGCTCGGCAGAAGGGGAGCGGACGAGGGGAGGAGCGGCGAGGGATGGGAAGACCACCCAGCGGCGGCCACTCAACACAAACGTCAGCAAGGATCGCGGCTGGCGACAGGACCGGGACAGGCCCGCTGAGCCTCCAGCACCCCCAGGAGACACTTCTCTCCGGGAAGGAAGCCGGAGGCTTCACAGGGCGGCCCACCCTGAGCACGGCATCCACTCTGTCCCACCTCCTGCCACCAAGGGACGAGGTGATGTGGGCCCAATTAACAAGGACCATGGCACCACCCCAAGTGAGGGGCACCTCCAGAGAGGGGCCTGCGCTCCTGGAAACACCCAGGCCCTGAAAGATGGTGCCCTGAAGGGCCACTCCCAGCAAAAGGAGACAGACAGAGGCTGAGCCAAGGCCTGACGAGACCCCCGCGCGATTGTACCCTTCGCCCCAGCTGTGTAGGATTATTAAAAACAGTAACGTGGAAGAGGAAGGCAAGACAACTGAATGCAGGGCACCGTCTCTGGATCTTGAATGAGAAAAGATTTTGTTTCTTTTGCTAAGAGGACATTAATCAAACAAACAGCAAGATCTTAATATACCGACATCAATACCACCCTATCAATGCCAGCTTTTGATGTTTCCAAGTGTGCCTGCTCACATGAAAGAAGGCACTGGCTCTCACAAGACCCAGGGGCGTGCCAGCCAGGGGCCTGCGTCCACCACTTCCCCAGGCGTTCAGAGGAACTGCCACAAGTGGATGCAGACAACAACGGAGAAAGCGTTACCTCCACGCTGGAAGGCAGAACACGCTGCCAGAGAGGGGGCTCCCGAGCCTCCTCCAGCCCTGGGACGCACCTGGCCCTGCGTGAGGAAGTTGGCCATCAGCGCGCCCTTCACAGCATTCTCCAAGTCGCAATCTGAGAAGATGATGAGTGGGGACTTGCCCCCGAGTTCCAAGGTCACAGGCTTGATTCCTTTAGCAGACAGCTCCATGATCTTGGGAAACAAGGACAAAGCATTCAGAAGTCAGACGCCAGTCGGACCGCATTCTCCCTCCACTCACCCTGAATCCAGAATCCTCCTGGACCACACAACCTACAGCTCGTTCTCCTCGACATGCTGGGCCCATGGCCTACTTACAATATCCAGCCAGGTGCGATGGCATGTGCCTATAATCCCAGCTACTACAGAGGCTAAGGCAGGAGGATTACAAATTTGAGGCCAGCCTCAGCAACTTAGTGAGGTCCTGTCTCAAAATTGTAAAAAAGGCTTGGTGATGTAGCTCAATGGTAGAGTATCCCTGGGTTCAACCCCAGAACTATAAAATACTTATTTTATTAAACCATTCTCTTCCAGAAAACTGAAGAGAATCCACAGAAGTGCACTTGAAATTCTGAGGGGTGTTCCTTTGGACTGCTACAGTTAGTATACCCGTGTTACTGCTACTTTGTTTAGGGCCAGGAGACCCAGAACACAGATTCAGGTCAAAACAACACGTGAAATAACCAGGGAAAACACCCTGCCTTCTACAGCAGGCACAAGTGGCTGCCAGGCCTGCTGCTAAGACACATCACCTCCGCAACCAGGACCCCACGTGAGCTCCCCCTCCACATCTCTGTGGGAAACCCCAGAGCTCAGCCCCAAAGATCCTCCTGCCCCTTCCCACTCGAGTTAGGTAAAAGCCAAAGAGACACCCCAAGCCCACTGGGCAGGGTTCGCTGGCCAGGTCCAGGCAGAGGTGCTAACCAGGACGAGTCACCTCACCTTCACACCAGTGGGCACGCTTCCAGTGAAGGAGACTTTGGCCACATCGGGGTGTTGGCACAGAAACTGGCCAGTGGCGGCCCCACCCTGCACCACATTGAAGAGCCCAGGAGGCACGCCGGCCTCGGCATAGATTTCAGCCAGGAGCAAGGCGGAAATAGGCGTGAAGGGAGAAGGTTTAAAAATCATGGCGTTACCTGTGTGGACCCAAGGCAGAGACTCAAGACCAGCACAATCCCAAATGCTTCCTGTTCCCCCATCAAATCCCACAAATGCTGTTACTAAAGGGCACCCTTGTCCCTCACTTTGGATTCTATCCTTAAACAGACCTGAAACCACAAACTTGCCCAGTCTCCAACACCTCACACCTGCCCACTGGCCTGCACATAACGATCTCATTAACGCTTGCAGCAGCACCATGACATAGGTACAGTTAGTCCCATTTTATAAAAGTTGAAACTGAAGACCTGCAGGGTTCATATGACTGGAGTCCCCAAAGCTGCTGGCTTGACTCTGACACTCTCCTCTATCACACTGGCTCTCAAAATAGGAGTATGGACTCCTGTAAGCCCAGCAGCTCCAGAGGCTGAGGCAGGAGGATCATAAGTTCAAAGTTAGCCTCAGCAACTTAGCAAGGCCCTGTCTCAAAAAAAACAAAAAATAAAACAGGCTGGGGATGTGGCTTAGTGGTTAAGCGCCCATAAGGAAAAACAAAAACAACAAAAGAAAACAAGAATCCACTAAAACAAGCGCACACCATAGCAACAGGACGCAAGCGGCACTTCAGTGCAGCATCCTAGTGAGAGATTTTAACATTGTTTTTTTGTTTGTTTTAAGTCAAACAAATGTTTTTCCCTACAGACTTCTCTTTACACAGTATAAGGAAGCTGCTTCCTTTAGTCACTCGGCCAACAACTTGGCCACTGGAGTCTTTCATTATTTCTCTCAAGACCCTTAAAGAAGGGACTTTGTCTTCTGCTCCCAAACCAAGTCACACTCCTGCTAGAAATTCTTGTCCAGAAAAGACAACTCTAACTCGACCGAACAGTGAAAATTAGGTTTCTTGCCTTCCATATACAAAAACTAGCTGGGCAAATAAAAAGTGGGACTATCTAGACACGACCTGGTGTGGGAGCTGAGCAGCCAGCTCCCTGAGGGCCAGGCAGGGCAGGTGGGGACACGTCCTGAGGTCCGCATGCCCCAGAGCTGGCCCCTCTGCTCGGAAGTGTGTGGGTGTGGAGGGGTGGACAGCGGGGAGGGCGAACGGACACTCATGATAGAGGACAATCCTTACCACAGGCCAAGGCCGGAGCGGATTTCCAACATGCGATCTGGAATGGGTAGTTCCACGCGCCTATCCCCACGCATACCCCCAGTGGTTCTCTTCTGGTGTAACCAAAGGATCCCCCTGGTAGCTGGACGTGCTCACCTAGGGGAAGACAGAGGACAGAGAGGAATGCAGGCCAGTGCCCCAGCTCCAACAGCAGCGACCCTGTCTGCCCTGCTGCCAGCCAATCCTCCTGTCCTGAGTACCTATCCTCCAAATATGCCTTCATCTACTTAATTCTCTAATAAGTCTCTACTGAATAACTGATGAAGTAAAACGGTGAGGTGGAGAAGGCTTCGGAGCGGGGAGAGCCTAGGACCTGAACACCTCACACCTATGGCTCCCCAGTCTCCGATATGAACTGCTGCCAACTGCATAACTTGTCAAAGAGTTTTTTGCTGAACAGGTGACACTCGTAAATATGAGATGCTAGCTCTTGCAAAAGCGGGTTTTGCAGAAACCAGGTCCAAAGTTCAAGTTCCATGCCAGGTGCTTCACTTGCAGCATGTCATGCAATCCTAAGACAAGTCAAAAGGCGGGGACTACAGCTCGAGCTCTGATGAGGACAGGCACGGCAAACCTAGGCCCCTGGAGAATATCATGAACCCAGGCCTTTGGCCCAGACCTGTCTTAACTCAAAACCTCTGCTCTTCTGCCCTCTGTAAGCTGGTGACAGAGGGCCAGGTGAGGGCTTACCAGCCAAGGACCCAGCCAAGCCCGCAAAGTACTCCAGGCACTGCCAGCAAGATTCAACATCCAAGCGGGCCTCAAAGATGGACTTGCCATTGTTGATGGTCTCCACGGAGGCGATGCTGTCCGTTCGCTCCTGAAGGTAAAACATAAGACTCATTTTAAGACACACTGCACATCCAATACACTCAGGGCTTACATGGCATACGCTATTCAGTTTTTTAAAAATAGCAACAGCTTACACTTTTAAATGAAAATAAAAGGAATGGTCACACAGCATTTGGAAGAGAGAAGCTTCCTGCTCAACAGCCCTGTTCTTCCTTTCTAGTTAATTAAGTGACAGACACTTAAGCCCACACCCTCTTGATAAGATCAGTTTAAAAAGGGCTTCTTAAAAAATGAATGCTACGTTTATGTGTCTTTATATGTACATATGTGAGTTTGAGCATATGGTAAGAGAGAACTGTCCATAGGGAAATAGGCAAAAAGGAAAAGCATTATTACCAGAGTAGATTTCAGAGTCAAAAAAAACCATTATTAGGTATTATTCAGGACTAGTAAAAATCATTTTCTTTTTTTTTTTTTTTGGTACCATGGATTGAACCCAGGGGTACTTAACCACCAATCCACATTCCCAGGCCTTTTTTATATTTTATTAGAGACAGGGCCTCACTAAGTTGCTGAAACTGGCTTTGAACTCTTGCTCCTCCTGCCTCAGCCTCCCGAGTCACTGGGATTATAGGTGTTTAATCCAATTCTTAAGAAGACATAACCCCATGTGTTCATGAACTAGTAAAAAAACTTAAAAAAGGACAAACTAAAATAATTATCAGCTTAGGTTGATCAGCTTTGGCCTGCCAAATTAAATTCTTAACAACAGGAGGAAATTTTTGTCAGGAGAAAGTTCTCCATGACTGTTCTCACATTTCTGCATAGTCCAGGCTTCTGAGGCGCTAAGAACTCTGGCAGGCTGGGTGAGCGGCAAAGGCTTGGGTGGGAGAGAGCTCTGGAGCAATACAGACCATGGAGCTCTCCACTGGATGCCCCTGGCGGCATCTACTTACATTCAGGGCAGGAACCCAGTGACCCTTCTCTGCCCCCAGAGAGGGCGTAATGATAATCTCTCTCTAGAGAACAGGAAGGGCAGAAGGGCCAGCAGCCCGAGGTAGGCTGAGGGTTCCCCTGTGGTACAACCCATTACAACCAACAGGCATTGCCTGAGGGTAGGAGGGCTGGAAAGCCAGTGCTCAAGCCTGCTCTCCTGCTACACTGTGCTGTATACACCATCCTCTTCTGACTCCAAAGCCTCGTCTTGTCAGAACATGTGTGTGCTCGCATGCACACATGTATAGGTGTATATACATTTTTTTTAAATTATAATGACTTGTTTATTAGAGAAGTCACATTTTCCTCTTCTATTACTTTTTCTAATTATCTCTGCAAATAAGCATTTTCTCAGATTCTAGAAAAAGTTTTTTGCTTTGCTTTGTTTTTGTTAATCAGAAACACTGCCCCCACCCTACACCTATTATTTCTCCTCTTCTCTTTCAGTAAAGGTAGTATTATTATATACCTACTCTTCTGTATTTTGTCTGTTTATTTAAAAATATGTCCTGAAAGTTATTTAAAATCAATAATGTTTTTTTCAAAAGGTGCACAGTATTCTATCACATAGGACTACAAATTAGTAACTTTGGAAAAGCATGAAGATTCCTCAAAAGACTAGGTTTGGATCCACCATATGATCCAGATATCCCACTCCTGGTTATTTATCCCAAAGAACTAAAATATACATTCTTGCAAGTAGGGCAACTCTCAAACCCTTCACAGTTTGACTTAACACATTTAGAACATGCTGGGTGTTGTACACACACCTGTAATCCCAATTATTTAGTGGGGTAAGGCAGGAGAATCACAAGTTCGAGGTCAGCCTCCACAACTTAGCAAGACCCTAAGCAACTTAGTGAGACCCTGTCTCAAAACAAAAACTAAAAATGGTTGGAGATGTACTTCAATGACAGATTGCTCCTCTGTTCAATCCCCAGTATCAGGGAAAAAAAATCACCACAGTCCTATCACTCAGTCATCCATGATTCATATTTTCAATGTGTACTCATCTGAATCTTATAACTTAGTCAGTTCATTTTTAAGATTCTAAGAAATTTTACAGTCTTTTTCTTTTTTTAAGAAGGGAGCATGTATGAATCTATGAAATATTTCCAGGCAACTAAAATAGCAAACCAATATTAAAACAAATATAAAATTAAGTATTAGGAGAAAAAGTCTAAAAAGGAATTAATAGGGGCTGGGGGTACAGCTTAGTTGGTAAAGTGTTTGCCTCGCATGCACAAGGCCCTGGGTTCAGTCCCCGCCACCACAAAATAATAATAATAATAATAATAATAAAATAAAAAGGAATTAATACACAAAATGTATTAAAAAAAAAAAAAAAAAGGAGACAAGCTACATAAAGTGCACTGTAATTCAAAACAAATAAGGAAAAGAAAATCTGCCAAGGGAGCCAGCCAAAAGCCAAGACCCAGCTGGGAACTGGGGAATGAAAGCTTGTTCTGCACACCAAAGGAAGCGTGTGGCGGTGTTCTCCACTTCAGTGAGTGCTATGACCTGGGGCTGGAGAAGCGGAGAGCATGTGTGGGGCCCAGGCTTCAATGCCCAACACCAAAAGAAAAGTCATGACCTAACGTTGCTCCAAAATCTGACTACAAAGAACCCTCAGAGCAATACATGAGGAGCCTTCTGGAAGGGATCGTGATGAATACACACCCTTATTATCCTGGCAGCCTCCAAGAGGACGTGGCCCCGCTCCAAGCCAGATTTCTTACTCCATATTTTAAAGGCAGTCTTTGCATTCTGAACAGCCAAATCTACTTCCTTTTCACCAGAACAAGTAAAAGTAGCTATCACTCTGCCTATAAAAAAAGGGAAAGTCAGCTTAGTCTCAAATTGTTGCAACATATTTAAATAAAATTGTGTATTAACATGTTTTTAGGGATCCCCTTCCTGTTTTTAAGTATGGCTTGATTTAGTGACCACTTCTATACAAGCAGTTCTTAACTTTTTTTTGTTTTGTTTTTTTGGTGGTCACTGACCCCTTTTTAAAGTCTAATGAAAGTTGTAGACCTTTCTCCAGAAAAAAATACTTAACCACATTACAGAATTACAGAGAGATCATGTTCCCTGTTGTAAACTAACCACATATTTGGGTTAACTCTATTTCAGAGTTGCCTTCACTAACATTAACTTTCTATAAATCAGTGCAATACTCTGTAATCACTACTGTCTCAGAATGGGGCTGGAGGGACAGAGCTGTGGTTCAGTGGTGAGGCACTGGGTTCCATCCTCAGCACCACAAAGAAAAAATAAGGTCACAAAAAAGAAAAAGGTCAGGTCTTAAAAAAACAAAAGAATCTCAGGGGTCTTGCAAAATAAGAACTGAAAAGTAATCAGTCTAGTGGGTGTAAAGTCTTACTTTTAAATCCCTTTCTATTCTCTAACTCAGTCATGTCATACTACTGACACTGGACAAATGGGGTTCATGAGCAGTAATATCAGAAAAAGACACTACTGAAAGCAAGAAATATCTTTCTTAAAAAAAAAGCAGTTTTTCTTACTCCAACTTTATTCCCTAACCCTATTCTGTGGCACAATATGGAAAACACACATTCCTTTAGACCCGTTTCCCAAGGATCGTAACTAAAGACAACTAAATCAATAAAAATTCCTTAAGTCTGCCAATTCAGCATTTCCTTTTCACAAGAATTCCTGGGACTTTGCTTTACCAAGGATTTTTAAACCGCCATTTCTGTTACAACGCGAGCAAGGCTGGCAAGGCGGCCGCGGCCCGCGGGCAGGGGAGCCGCTCCTCCTCCTCCCCGGTCGGGAGGCGGCCGCGGGCAGGGGAGCCGCTCCTCCTCCTCCCCGGTCGGGAGGCGGCCGCGGGCAGGGGAGCCGCTCCTCCTCCTCCCCGGTCGGGAAGCGGCCCGCGGGCAGGGGAGCCGCTCCTCCTCCTCCCCGGTCGGGAGGCGGCCGCGCAGGGGAGCCGCTCCTCCTCCTCCCCGGTCGGGAGGCGGCCGCGGGCAGGGGAGCCGCTCCTCCTCCTCCCCGGTCGGGAGGCGGCCGCGCAGGGGAGCCGCTCCTCCTCCTCCCCGGTCGGGAAGCGGCCCGCGGGCAGGGGAGCCGCTCCTCCTCCTCCCCGGTCGGGAGGCGGCCGCGGGCAGGGGAGCCGCTCCTCCTCCTCCCCGGTCGGGAGGCGGCCGCGCAGGGGAGCCGCTCCCCCTCCTCCCAGGTCGGGAGGCGGCCGCGGGCAGGGGAGCCGCTCCTCCTCCTCCCCGGTCGGGAGGCGGCCGCGCAGGGGAGCCGCTCCTCCTCCTCCCCGGTCGGGAGGCGGCCGCGCAGGGGAGCCGCTCCTCCTCCTCCCCGGTCGGGAGGCGGCCGCGGGCAGGGGAGCCGCTCCTCCTCCTCCCCCGGTCGGGAGGCGGCCGCGCAGGGGAGCCGCTCCTCCTCCTCCCCGGTCGGGAGGCGGCCGCGCAGGGGAGCCGCTCCTCCTCCTCCCCGGTCGGGAGGCGGCCGCGCAGGGGAGCCGCTCCTCCTCCTCCCCGGTCGGGAGGCGGCCGCGGGCAGGGGAGCCGCTCCTCCTCCTCCCCCGGTCCGGAGGCGGCCGCGCAGGGGAGCCGCTCCTCCTCCTCCCCGGTCGGGAAGCGGCCGCGCAGGGGAGCCGCTCCTCCTCCTCCCGGGTCGGGAGGCGGCCGCGGGCAGGGGAGCAGCTCCTCCTCCTCCCTGGTCAGGAGGCGGCCCGCGCCGTGCCCCCTCCGCCGCCCGCGCCGTCCTGCGGGCTGCACTGCCCCCGGCGGCCCAGCTGCTGCTCGGGCGCGCCCGCCCTCCTGCCCCGGTGCTCCGTGACCCCGCGGCCCGCCGCCCGTTACCGGTGGCCGGCTCGAACGCCGTCTGGGTGCCGGAGGAGTCGGCCGGCTCCACGCGGGCCCCGCCGCGGTAGTTGAGTGGCTGCGACACTGCGAAGGTGCCAGTGCTCATGGCAGCGACGCGAAGCGCCGGGGGGACGCGGAGCAGCAACGGCAGCACGGCTCGGAGGCCCATCCGCACGCAGAGCGCCCCGGGCCGCGGGGCGGGGCGGGGCCGAGGGCGGGAAATAGCGCGTGGGCGGGTCTGATTGGCTGTCGTAGCGCGAGGGGCGGGGCCGAGGGCGGGGCTTAAGCGGGGCCGGGCTACTCCTGAGCTATATGGGAAGGCGGGGTCGCAGGAAGAGGCGGGGCTGCGGGGCGGGGCCCCGGGGGGCCGGAGGGCGGTGCGCAGGGGGAACTGGAGGCGGGAGGCGCTGACCAGCGTAGAAAAAGTGGGCGGTGAGGTCTGGTTGAGGGAATTCGCGCCCTCAGGGGGCGGAACTTGGACACTTCCGGGGGTCGAGGCCAAGCCCTGTTTGCCCCAGAAGGGTGGCACTGCACACCAGTCTCCTCCACCCCCAACCCCAAGGGGCTAAGGGGACACCTTTTTCCAGGTCAGCATTTGCATAGCGATTTTTTTTCCAGTTTGGTGAAGCGTGCTTCGCCTGGGCTACACCCGGCCCCGCAGGGCACTTTAAAAGCGGTTTGGGGGTGTATCATCGCATGAATCATCCCAGGAACTCACTCTTAATCTTAGCGCCTAAAGAAAGCCGAAGATTGGCATCCAAAGTGATGCCGACACAAGCCTCGGACCGTGCACACAACAAGGCATTGTTTTGCAAACGTGACTCAGAATACGGATTCTGTCAGAGACTGCACATGAACAAGATTCTGTTGATAAATAGTGTGGATGATGGTACTTACTGTACCCTCCTCTCAGAGATCACAGTGACAGCCAGCACACTTGGAACTCAAGCAAATACCGCAGTAAGTACTCTGCTTAGTGTCTCCGAACCCAGTTTCCCAGGTTCTTCAAGCACATCACGGTGATTCAGTTGACACCCATTCAGCCCTCTCAGGGAAAGGCCGCTTCAGGATCAGGTGGGTAAGGAGTTGGAGTAGACTCTTAAAATTCAGCGTTATGTGATTTTTCATCCTTAAACGAAGCAATGAGCAGGGAGGAGCAGCCAGCCGTAGGAAGTTGTGGGGTGAGCCGAGGTGAGCAGAGACAGTGGGCACATAGCTGGACTTTCATGAAGCCCAGGACGGGAGGAAGGGGCAGTGTGGTTCAGGAAGAGAAGAGGAGCCAGGAGGAGGGAGAGCTTGCAAATCCAAGGGGAAGAAGTGACGCATGCCATGCCACCTCCGGAAGAAGGTAAAGTGGGTGGGACCAAGAGGGTAAAGAAGATATGAAGGCAAGAAACAGTTTCCCTTCCTCAAAAGAAGCCCGGCTGAAGGGGCGGAGGCAGGAAGATCCCCAATTTCAGGGCAATGTAGTAAGGCCCTATCTCAAAAAAAAAAAGCAAAACCAAAAACAAATCTGGGGCTCGGGGGTGTAGTGCCCCTACATTCAGTCCCAAGAACGTGGGGTAGGCGTATGTTTGAAAGTGAAGGAATGTGGCTGAAAGGGAGTTGTTTTTCTCTGAAGCAGGAAGAAAAAAATCACCTGCTGGAAAAGAGCAGGAAAGAAGGTTGTAAGTTGGACAGGTCGAGTTTCAGAGCAGCAAAACGGAAATAAAAAATGCTGCTAACAAGAACCAACAGACTGCTGGGAGCCACTGCTGAACGGTTTTCCTCCACCCTCACCCCACCATCCAGAAGGGAGCTGGTGTGTCTGGGGCTGAGCACACTTTGTGCAGATGACAGGGAAGGGCAACAGACTTTCCAGAGATCTCTGCGTGCAGGCTTGCAGAGTCCAGGTGTTGAGATGAGTTCATGGGTACTGAGAGGGGCAGAGCTGAGGCGAGGCTGCGTCTCAAAGGTCAGGGAATGTGCAGCTGGAGGAGGAGGTGTAAGACGCAGGGACAGAGTGAAACCGGCTTGGGCCCCTCACACATGAGCCATCTGTGAGGAGCAATGTAAAAAGGCACATGAACTACCCAACAGTAGGCTCAGTAAGTGGCAATTATTAATGTTGGACTGGCCTTCTTTGTAGGTATTAGACACCTGAAAAGATGCCAGGAAAAAGGATAGGAAGATATCGGGCATGGTGGCACATGCCTGTAATCCCATTGACTCGGGAGGCTGCAGCAGAAGGATGGAGAATTCAAAGCCAGCCTCGATAAAAGGGAGGCACTAAGCAACTCAGTGACACCCTGTCTCTAAAAAAATACAAAATAGGGCTGGGGGTGTGGCTCAGTGGTCAAGCAGTCCTGAGTTCAATTCCCATTACCACCCCCAACAAAAAAAAAAGGATAGGAAGGAAAAAGAAGAGGCCACAGGGTTAAGTTCTCAGCAAGTCTGAGGGCCTGGCTCATGCATTGCCAGAGCAGAGTTGAGATCCGAGAGAAGCCTGCCAGAGGAGCTTCCCATCCATTCTGGCAGCCAGCCAGAAGTTGTTTCGATCACATCTGCGGTGAGGAAGTCGGTTAACATAAACACACTCAGGTGCTTTATCATTGGCAGTATTCAAGTGAGTCCACGCACACAACGCGTGCACATGTGTTCCCGAGTGCTCTTGCTCCTGCCTGCTTGTTTTGACCTTTGCCGTGATTGGGCAGCTGGCTCCTCGCCTGATCTTCACTGGCGTGGCCCTACCTTCTGCCTCCTGGAGGGAATATAAGCGGGC
Source organism: Sciurus vulgaris (assembly GCF_902686455.1). Taxonomy (NCBI): domain Eukaryota; kingdom Metazoa; phylum Chordata; class Mammalia; order Rodentia; family Sciuridae; genus Sciurus; species Sciurus vulgaris. The sequence continues at coordinate 112,949,195 of NC_136473.1, read as the reverse complement.
AGTAGGCAGAAGGCAAAAAGCAGTAGGCAGAAGGCAGATCACAGATCGCAATACGCGGGACGCACCACTAAGAAGCACCCCTGATAGACAGCACCTTTAGCACGCACCTCTAGCACACACCTTTAGTTCACAGGATGCAGGACGCACCTCTAAGAAGCAGCAGCAGAACTCTAAGAAGAAGTAGATCTCTGAAAGCGTAGCAAGTCTCTTTTCCTCTAAGCAAAGTCTTACTCCCTCTCAAAGCCCCTCTTCCTCTAAAATCAAGCAAGCCTCTCTTCCTCTATGAGCAAGAGAATAAGCAAGCAAGCAAGGAAGCAGCTCAGGAATAGAAGTAGTTTATTTCCAGTCCACCTCCGATAAATACCCACGCGATTGTTGCTGCAGGCGGTAACAAGTACCCGCGGGATTGTTGCTGCGGGCGGCAACAGGAAACCACCACTCTACTTGCAAAGCCCCTTCAATCCAAAGGTAGAAACTCCCCAGAGCCAAGGGGAAGACTATAAGCGCAAAAGGACAGGAGGCAGACCTGGACGGATTCAGAGAAGCCGTCATTCCTTCGCAGACTCGGGCGCCATGGGGGCCCATCTTCTGGATGGGAGAATGGCCGTCGGTTACAGAGGGGACTCTGGTTTTGGGGGGCACAGTGAGGATGACGTCATCATTGGAAACCCTGCAGTGCCGTCTTGACCCTCAGGGGCCAGTTGTACGGGTTAAAACCAGACCCCAGGGGTGAGTACTCAGATCTTGCCGCCGTTATGCTGTGCTTCCAGTTTAGGACGACTTTGCCATGGGGAAGGTCCAGGTTTAGGGCCACATTCCGTATCCACCCCTTTCCTTTAAAGAACGTGCTGGGAGAGATTGGATGCTTGGCCAGTGGCTCCCTCCTCCCGAGCCACGCCGCCCCCCATCTTTCTTGGGGAGCCGTCTCACAGGGACATTGTTTCCCATGGCCCTTCAGAAACCAGCAGGAAGGAATGGGCAGAAAAACCCCTGAGCTGGTGCAGGAAACAAGACCTCGGGCTCCCTCAGGAGGAGAGGCGTCAGGGTGTGAGGTGGTCCTCAGAAGAGCAGCGCCTCCTCAATGGGCTGAAGCCCAGCTGACGCTTGCAGGGCGCTGCCCATCAGGGCGCGAAGGCAAGCCTCAGAAGGACGCAGCCAGCGTCTGTGCCAGAAAAAATAATCCCAGGATATTTAAAGGAACACATAAAATACCCCAAAATACCCCTAGCAAAGTAAAATCCAGAAGGTCCTGGAGACAATGAGTAGTTATCAGGTATGACTGCGAGTGCGGTGGGTAACTGACCAGGCCTGGATATGAAGTCGACCAAGGACACTGTCTGTAGTAGATGCCCGGAGAGAGTGCTCCCCTCGGGGTTCCCTTCCTGCCACCTGGGTTGCAGGGAACCTAACAGTACATCCACTCCTTCCCTTGGGAAAGTAAAGGACTTTCCTAGGATCTGACCGTGTTCCCTTGAGGTGTAAGCGCCCCTGTGAAGGCCCGGTGAGAGGAGCCAGTCTCCCTCATCGCACTCTGTACACACACTTCCTGAAACACGCAGGAGGTCTGAACAGAGTCCAAGCACCACGCCACACACGGGGTCTCACACAAGAGATTTATCAAGCAGACAAGCAGAGTGTCCACCTTCAAGGGTGAGAGAGAGAGAGAGGATGGCAGGAGAGCTATTCTTTTTGTTTTTGTTTTTGTTTTTAAAAGAGCATTTATGGGAGAACTATTCTTAAGCAGTGGAAGTTTGCGGGGTAATAACAATTGGACCAATGGCTGACAAGGAAGTTCCAGGCTAATGATCTAGGTTGTAAAATGGTGTGTTGTGGGGGTGGAGGGCACAGAATAATGGCAGCAGCAAAATGGCAGATCTGATGCCAGTACTTCCCCTTGAAACACTTACAATCATATATCCTGGATTTTTGAAACCTTGTGTGCAACTATGTATCGTTTTAGACTAGAAAATTTATGGCGCTAGATCGCCCATAAATGTGAAAAACTGGTCAGGGGCGCTCAGAACCTGGAGTGCTGATCTCTGTGCTCACTTGCGTCAAATAAAGTTTGGTTTCTCCCACTCTTTGAGTGCCCTTTGCAGCTTCTTGCCTGATTCCCCCAACAGGACAGTACTCACTTAGCATGTGCAACACCCTGGGTTCCATCCCCAGCACCTCAAAAGAAAAAAGTTATCGGGTATGCAAAGAAACAGAAAGAGACAACCCCTAGCCAGGTGGAGAACCCATCAAGAGAAAGAGATCCAGAAACCACACAAATCATAGAAGTACAAGACAGAGGTGTGAACCTGTTGTTATACTTCATATGCTTAAGAAGGTAAAGTCTAAGCCAGGTGCAGTGGTGCACTCCTGTAATCCCAGCTACTTGAGAGGCTGAAGCAGGAGGCTCACAAGTTTGAGGCACTTTGGCAAGACCCTGTCTCAAAATAAAACAGAAAGGGCTGGGGATGTAGCTCAGGGGTTAAATGCCCCTGGTTTGGGTCCATGGTACAAACAAAATAAAAAATACAAGAGGGCAAAGTATAAACATGAGGAGGAGGGAAGTGGAAGACAAATAAAAGACCTGTATCAAAATTCTAAAGATGAAAAATGTTAGCACAAAAGACCAGGCAGGATGCGAACCTCAGGCATCATCTCAGCTCTTTATTCAGGGAATGAAAGGTGCCGTGGACCCACGCCCCTGGTGGAAAACGAGCCACTGAGCAAAGAAAGGGTTTATACAGGTGATTTTATTTTATTTTATTTTATTTATTTTTTTGGGTGCTGGGGATTGAACCCAGGGCCTTGTGCTTACAAGGCAAGCACTCTACCGACTGAGCTGTCTCCCCAGGCCCTATACAGGTTATTTTGAGGGGTGGTCTGGTGAACATATGTCCGTTTTGCTTAGTCAGGAATGTGGGCCTTTCGGTCAAGGTGTGGACGGCGTGTACAAGGGTTTTGCTCTGGAGGAGAGAGCGCCTCCTGGAGACTGTTGCTCTTGAGGGTGATGGAACGTCCCCCCTGCCTACAGCCAGTATCTCGGGAGATGAAGGCTGTCCATGCAGGGCCTTCTTTTTACTCCCTTTTCTTTTTCTTAGGCCTCCTTATTTTGGGAATTTCTTATTCTCCATATCCATTAAAAAATATATTTCCTGTAATAAAAAATACATGGGGCGGCATTATCAGGTTAGATAATGCAGAAGAAAAATGAGTGGATTTGAAGACAGCAGCAGAAACTGTGAGACAAAACAGGAGAAACTGTAAAGCAGATGGACCGTGCGGCAGTGGGCTGTGGGCAGTGTCTGTGGCCCAGCACACATCTCTATCTCTGAAGCCCGGGAGGGAAAGGCGGAAAGAAAAATACTTGATGGAAACCAGACTTGCTGATCCACGAAGTCCAACAAGCCTCAGGCAGAAGAAACCAAGAAAACCCACCAAGCTGGGCGTGGTGGCACACGCCTGTGATCCCAGTGGCTCGGGAGGCTGAGGCAACAGGATCTTGAGTTCTAAGCCAGCCTCAGCAACAGTGAGGCACCAAGCAACTCGGTGAGACCCTGTCTCTAAATAAAACACAAAATAGGGTTGGGGGTGTGGCTCAGGGGTCGATGCCCCTGAATTCAATCCCCAGTGCCAAAAAAACAACAGAAGAAATCCCACCGAAGTGCTAAAGGCTGGGACAGAGGAACTCTAGAGCAGGCGCAGAGGAGCACGCTTTCTCAGCAGTGTTCAGCCTTTGCATCCTGATGTCTACAAGGAACACGAGGTGTTTCATGTTGAAGGTGTTGGGTTCTTGGGAGCGGGTGAGGGGGTGAGGCCAGCATCTCACTCTGTTGCCCTGCTGGTCTCCAACTGGTGAGCTCAGGAGAGGCTCCCGCCTCAGCCTCCCCAGGAGCTGGAACGGCAGGCACGCGTCACTATACCCCGCTGGTTAACCAAGATTATCAGGCAGGCTTCCTGTGGTGTCTTCAGCTTTACCCTCACTTCAAATCTTACACGCAAGGCTGGGGTTGTGGCTCAGAGGTAGCGTGCTTGCCTGTCGCTGGCTCTTTGCGGTTCCAAAATCCGTGGATATTTGTCACCGCCTGCAGCAACAACTTGCACGGGTCTTATGGGTGGTGGAGTGGAAACTGAGGCACTTCTATCTTTCTCTTTAGTGCACTGCTTTCTTGCTTGTTTATAGAGGATAGAGGAAATGAGGTTTACTTGCTTTGAGAGGAGAGAGAGAGACCCCGCTTATCAGAGAGAAAGAGACTTTGCTTAAGAGAGACTTTGAGAGAAGGACAGGCTTTGCTTAGAGCTTAGAGGAAGAGACTTGCTACGCCTTAAAGTCCTGCATCCTGTGAACTAAGGGTACGTCCACCTAAGGTGCCCTAGTGATGCGTCTCAGTTCTCAGTTCCGCAATCTGCCTTCCGCCGCTGCCCCTACTCGCTGCTGTGCCGCTTTTCCCTGCTAGCTGCCGTCGCGCGTTTCCTAGCTGCTTTTCCCTGCGTGTGTCTTCTTCTACTGCTTTTCTGCTAATGGCTGCTGTCTGTCCCTACTAGCTGCTGTGTTCTTTCTTCTGGCTGCTGCCGCGCGTGTGTCCTAGCTGCTTCCGTGTATTTTCTTCTAGCTGCTGCCGCGTGCGTGTCTTCTGCTGCTGTTTTTCTGCTAATGGCTGCTGTGTGTGTCTTGCTCCGCCTACGCTTATATCACCTCCAGGAGGCGGAGAGCAGGGCCACGCCTCTTACGCAAAGATTAGGCGAGACGTACCGAGCAGGCAATTAGTGCTCGAGAACACATGCGCATACATTGTGTGCATGGACAAGAAAATCACCTGAGTGTGCTTATGTCAATTAACCTCCTCACTGCCGATGTGATCAGGCGCCATCCTGGCGCCGCCAACGTGGCACAGCCCCCAACAATTCCCCCTTCTTTATATACAATGAAAAGAAAGCTGGCAGGGATCATGTCTGTCTCAGGTTGTCCACGGCAGAGCAACATCCTTACCCGTCATCGGAATTCTGACCTCCAGGCGTCAGAACCCTGTCTTAGGTTGGTATGAGCTCCCCATGAATCTTACCCGTCTTTGACTACCGATCCAGCACACCAAGCCATATACTGGGAGATTGTTCTGCTTCAAGGGCGGCCATGGCCTATTTCATGATGACACAAGCCTGTTGACTGGCTTTGAGATGTAAGAAGAATTAACACAAGCACACCCAAGCCCACTAGTGTAAAACCTAAAATTCCCAAAATCTGGTGCCAAACTGTGCTGAAAAAACAATTGTTTCACCCTCTCTACATTTTTCAATATTAACTCTGTTAACCTTCTAGTCAGTGCACTTCCCTTTACTTATAAACCCTCCTTAAAGGTGAGGTATCAACATGAGTGATTAGAAAGTGAGTTACACAGGATGAAAATAAGCAGGTTGCTTTACTGAGAAAAAGATGAAAATCATCTGTGTGGCTAAATCAGCTTATGAGGGGCTATGGGTCCAACCAATTCCAGTTTAGGAATTGCCCGAGTGATGCAATCACTATCAGCAAAAAATCTGTTACTCCCCAAACTCTACACGGGCTATGACAACTGCTTCCATTTTGTGAGCCTTGAGTTGAAGAGTTCTGTGCCTTGTTTCTTAAATGATTTGGTAACATCTTGCCCTCGACATCAGTAACTAATTTGCACTTGTTAACCCAATGTTTTCCCTTTCTGCACTTTGGGCAGAGGCCTGGGGCACAAGGTGTAACAGATTTTACTATAGTTATCTCTTGGCTTTTCTTTTGTTAGGGCATTGTCTCTTTGCTGCTGTGTATATGTGCATGCACTCCAGGATCACATTGATTTTGAGTATCTACTGAAGCATATTAGCCTTCTCCTACTAGCATTCCAACATTTCCACCAGGAAACCTTGCTACTACATTTCTGCAAGCAGTTTCAACAGCGATTTCTTGCCACTGAGCTCTCCAACTAGAGAGTGTCCTCCAGATAACACTGCTCTGCATAGCTTTTTCCAATCAGTTGTAACTGCCTCTAAGTTCTTTGTATTAGATTCAGCTCTCTCCTACCTTTTTCCCTTGTTCTTAAGTTTTCACTACCACTTAGTTATTCCTATTTGGGGTTCTTTGTATTAGGTTTAGCTTTCTCCTACATTTTTCCCTTATTCTTAAACTTTCTGAGTAATTGTTTTCCAAGTCATTACCACACAGTTATTCCTCACTTTGTTCTCTTTAACAGTTCTTTTCTGTTGCTATTAGATCCTGTTTATGAAGATCCCCTTGTGGCACACTGAGCAACTTTTCCTCTATAAACCCTGGGCTTATTTCTGCTGGAATTTGAACATATGATCATACAGTGGTTTCCTTATTTTCTAATTCTTCCCCAGTGTTTCCTTCCTCCTCAGAACTTTCCTGTTTTTGGTTACCCCAGCTAACTTCCTTTTTAATCTCTCCCAGCACTTCTTCTCCTTCTTGTAATATATTTTTCACGCCTCCTTTTGAATTATCCCTTCAGACTGACTTCATGATATTTCTGAATTTATCCTTCACTGTACAAAGGCCACACTAACAGTAGTACAAACACACAAACAATACAAGATACACACATTCCGGAGCTCCTCTATCATCCTCTTTACAACGCGACCAAAGACATGACACTTGACAAACAACAAACACACAAAATCTTATTTTAATACCTGGCCAGTCCACTGGGGGTTGCCTTACCCAGCTCCCTGTACCTGGGCCCTCTTCGACCCAGCTTACTGTATTCTACTTTAACTTTTCTTGACTTTTTTTTTTTTTTACTTGACTTATTTTATTTTTAAACACAAACACAAATACACGTTTTTGTACTTCACTGTCATGTCCTTTGTGACCTTTAGTTTTTGACCAACACTATTTCTTTTTACTATCCCTCGCCCTTAAACTGCTCTGGCCAGAGACTTCTGCGAGGTTCCTACTTTCCCTGCTGTATCTATTCCCAGAGGCGGATCTTGAATTTTCCCTTACCCTTTTCCTGTGAGGTTCCTCAGTTTCCCCACCGTGCAGATTTCCCTTTTTTCCTGTAAGGTTGTTGCTAATTTTCCTTCCCTGCATGCTCCCCATTCCCCGGACAGGCCACCATTCCCCGGACGGGCCACCACTTGTCGCTGGCTCTTTGCGGTACAAAAACCCGTGGATATTTGTGACCGCTTGCAGCAACAACTTGCACGGGTCTTATGGGTGGTGGAGTGGAAACTGAGGCACTTCTACCTTTCTCTTTAGTGCACTGCTTTCTTGCTTATTTGTTTATAGAGGATAGAGGAAATGAGGTTTACTTGCTTTGAGAGGAGAGAGAGAAAGACTTTGCTTATCAGAGAGAAAGAGACTTTGCTTAAGAGAGACTTTGAGAGAAGGACAGGCTTTGCTTAGAGCTTAGAGGAAGAGAGACTTGCTACACCTCACTTAAGGTCTGCTGCTTACTGGTGCGTCCTGCATCCTGTGAACTAAGGTGCCCTAGTGATGCGTCTCAGTTCTCCGTTCTGCGATCTGCCTTCCGCCGCTGCCCCTACTCACTGCTGCCGCGCGTTTTTCCTTTCTTCTGGCTGCTGTTGCGTATGTCCCTACTAGCTACTGCCGCGTGTTTTTCCCTCTCGCTGCTGCCGCGCGTGTGTCCTAGCTACTTCCGTGCGTGTCTTCTTCTACTGCTTTTTTGCTAATGGCTGCTGTGTCTGTCTCACTCTGCCTACGCTTATATCACCTCCAGGAGGCGGAGAGCAGGGCCACGCCTCTTACGCAAAGATTAGGCAAGACGCTCCGAGCAGGCAATTAGTGCTCGAGAACACATGCGCATACATTGTGTGCGTGGACAAGAAAATCACCTGAGTGTGCTTATGTCAATTAACCTCCTCACTGCCGATGTGATCAGGCGCCATCCTGGCTCCGCCAACATGGCACAGCCCCCAACACTGGCCTAGCACATGTGAGGCCACCAAGGATGCTTTCAGATCCCCCTGCAGGTCACCAGGAAAGAGAGAGAGAGCAAGAAGTTCAATGGTCAGGCATGGACGTGGCTCCTGTCCCACCTTCCCATACCAGCAGAGAGAACTTAGTCGCACAGTCACACTGAATGTCAGTCTAGGTAGTTGGCTACAGATGAGCACGAGGGAGGGAAGGGAAAAGGGAGGAGCGGTGCTGTAAGGGGCCCCAATCAGGCATTGACCCAGAGTGCCAGTCTTATTCCACGTTCTAGAAAGAGGCCCAGCACTCTCTCCTATAAATTTACAGGCTTGCGTCATGTGCCCTAGGACATGAGCACACCCACAAGCTGGCCTGGAGGTCCGCTGACCACCACATGACCTTCCGCCAGTGACACAAGGCCAGAGAGGACAAAGCAACCCAGGCTCTCAGGTGCAAGCTCCCAATCTTCACAAAGCACAGTGTAGATTTCTCCCACACGGCAGCTGGTACAGCCAAGGTCTCCCACCACCGAGGCCGAAGCCTAAGGGTCCTGGCCCACCTGCACCCTTCTCCAGGGGTCTCTTCGCACATCTTCCCGGACTTGCAGAAAACCTGCTCTGATCACTCCCCACCTCACGTGCTTCCTTCCTGTGCCGGGGCACTGTCTCATCAGACAGTGACACCCAAGCACCAAGGGATCACCAGGCTGCCGGGTCAACTCTCAGCCTCTGGTCCCAGAACTGCACGGGCAGTCATGAGGGAAGATGGACTTGGGGAGCGGTGGCCCATCTATGTCGCGGACACGTGTCAGTCAGCATGCTCCAGAGAAAAGGAATGAGTCTGGCAAGGAGAGAGGGAGACTAAGGAACTGGCCGACTGTGGGGCTGATGCCTGAAACTTGCAGAAGGCCAATAGGCTGGGAGTTCAGGGGGAGATGACCTTGAAGTCTGAGCTGAACTTACGCTGCGCAGTGAGCTGGGGACTAAGGCAGGGCTTCTATGTTTCCCTCTTGAGAGTCCTTTCCTGGGAAACCAGTCTTTGTTCTGAGCCTTCAGGTGACCCACTGAGGCCCAGACACACTACGAGGGTGGTCTGCTCTACTCAGTCTGCCAATTGCAAATGTTTGTCGTATCTAAAAAGTACATGCACAGCAACAGTTGGACTGATGTCTGCACTCGACCTTCCTCCCTTCCTGTTTCAGTGGAGACCAAGTACTTGGTACCCTGAAATGCAGGCAGGGCAGGATACCACCACTAGGTGGCACATGCACATAAGCAGGAAGTTGAGCCCTAGGAAAGAGGGAGGTCAGGAAGCTAGAAGCAGACCCATTAGAAAAGAAGGGCTTCTAGCTGGGCACAGTAGCACATCTGTTAGCAACTGGGAAGGGTGAAGCAGGAGAACTGCAAGTTCCAGGCCAGCCTCAGCAGCTTAGCAAGAGCCTATGGCTCAGTGGCCAAGTGCTCCTGAGCTTGATTCCCAGTACCCAAAGCGGGGGGTGGGGGCACTCTGAGAGTGAGGGAGTCATCCCAACATCCACTGCACTTCTGAAATCTTTACTGCCAAGTTGCTTTTGGGTGCTCCAGAACTTGAAGTTGGGTGCTTGGCCACAGTAAGAAATATCCCTGCACCAGGTGCAGCATTTGGCAAGATAGGGAGTGACAAATCCCAGGGCTGACACCCAGAGGCAGCTCATTTTTGCTGAGTGGCCCCACAAGATCATGTCCATGACCCTGAGCATTGCATCCCACCTGTGCCATTCCTCCCCCTCTCCAGGGTTGCATACCTAGCCCACCTGACCAGAGCACAGTGGACTGATCAGCTGATCAGCTGATGGGTTAGGGGGTAGATGGGTTTAGGGTTAGCTAGCCAGTGATCTCCTGGGAAAAGATGTCTTGGCTCCTAAAACAGGAAAAGCCCAAATAAAACAAAGATCCTTCCTTCTCCCTCCTGCCGTGCAGGATCCCCATCACTATTTGGCGCCTTGATTATATGCCCGTCTTCTGGGAGCCTCTGGGGCCAGACGAAGCAAGGGGGTCGAGCTTTTCTCAAGTAGACTCATGGTTAGAAGAAACGCTGGCACTCGGTAACATCAGATTCAGGGTCAGGCGGTCACTCTCTCACTGACCGTTTAGAGCACCTGCTCCTGGCGTGTTCGTTCCTCAAACGTTTGACACTTTTCTGCCCCACCAGACTGGAGCCCCACAAAAGTGTGACAACGTATATTTTTAGTGATGATATCCACTGGGTACACAGTAGGCACTTAATGAAAATTCAGTGAATGGCTTCCTATGGTGCCAAAAGGCTGGGTACCAGAGCAATCTTGGGATGTAACTCTGATCCTGCCACATCCCTGCTGGCAGTCAATGACTTCCTGACTAAACCTTTCAGCTCATCATGAACGGTCCCTTTCTTGCCCCTTCCCGGGCTTCCCCCAGGCTCCAGCATCCTAACTAGTTAACTGTTTCCTCCTTACTTTCATCTGCTCTTCCTGGCTTGAATAATTTTATTACAACTTTTTCTCCAGCCAACTCCAAAAAATACTTTAGTTTGGCCTTTGCCACTTCTCTCAGAAACCTTCCATGGGTCTGTGTAAAATATCCCCCCTCTTCTAAAACTCAGTGTTCATCTCTTCTTACCACATTTCCTTGGTTCATTCAAATGCTATCCCATCATTACTCTCGAGCTTCTTGAAGGAGCGGTTGTCTTACTGATCTGTGCTGGCAGTGCCCAAGTCCCTCCCCTAACAGACTCCGCAGCTTCCTCCGTACCCAGCCCCCCGGCAGCCTGCTAGCAATCATCCGTGATCTTCTCCCACACGCCCTGAGATGTTGGCCGTGTTGCTATTGCCTGCCCGTCAAAGCACTGTTGAGTTGCTGGCACCCTGAGAAGAACCTTGACGGGGAGGCGATATGCCTATTGCCAGAACATTCAAGGATTGAGTCCTATCAGTCAGAGATCATCATTTCTCTACCAGTAGTCATGTACTTTTTAAGAGTACACTTTATAGCATTTCATGTTATTTCAAGTCTTCTTGGGGGTTTTAATCTTCATTGTGTCAATAAATCCTATCCACTGAGATAAGCAAGGGATGGGTTTTGTTTTTTTTATTTTTCATTGGAGGACAAGATAAGGTTTTTAATTAAATGCTATACCTTAAATTATCTGGTAAACACGGAGTGCAACCAAGACTGGGAGGAAATGAGACTTGTTCACTCAAAAGTCTAGCACTTTATTATCAGGATTTCACTAGATAAAACTTTCAGACAAATGAACCTTAGAAATATAATCTAGATCCAGCCTAGATTGGTTTTGAACCTGTGCTGAGTATGCAGGTCACGGCGGGGGCTGCTGTCCTATTGCACTGACTGACGGCAGCCGCGAGTGAGGCTGGAGCCCAGATCTCTGCTCAGTTCACTCTCAGTGTCCACGATGCTCCGCACACCAAGGTGGTGCTGACGTGCTTGCTGCAGGGGTGACTGAATGTGTGCCATTACCCTGACACCAACATAGGGTTTTCAGAACTTCTGGTCTTCCACGAAGTACATGCCATGCATTTGAGGAAAGCAGTCATGCTCCTGCCTAATACCTTCCTAGAAAATTGGTTATTCTTAGCCAGGCATGATGGTACATGCCTGTAAGCACAGAAACTTCAGAAGCTTAGTTAGGCAGGAGAAACACAAGTTCAAGTCCAGTCTGGGCAACTTAGTGAGATCATATCTCAAAATAAAAAGTGTTGGAGATATAGCTCAGTGATAGAGCACCTGAGTCCAATTTCCAGTACTGAACAAAAGAAAGAAAATTATTGCTCTAACACTGAGCTGCACTCCCAGCCCAATTTCCTAATTCTTTAATTTCCTAATTTTTTAATTTCCTAAGAAACGAAGAAAATTTCTTCTCCCTACTTAAAAAATTTCTTCCCCAAAAAATATCATGCAAGTGGGGTTTAGTGGGTGGTAAAAGTTTTTGAAAAGTGAAGAATGAGATATCTGAATGTATGTGAAGTGTTAGGTACTTCATGAGACTTTGTATCTGGGTTAAAATAATAAGGCCTCCCTTGCTTGTGCTTGGGAAGCACAATCGCCCACCTTGCTTAAGAATGGGATAGTCTATCACCACATCTAGCAGCTTTCCTAATTCTTTCAACTTTCTTGATTTAAAAGTGTGTTGGGCTCCATCTATGCAGAAAGCAATCCTTTAATATCATCTTTCCGTACTTCTGTTTATCCTCTTCCTTACCCATCTGGTAAAAGCTAAATAAATTTAAAATTTCTCCTAAGATTCAAAACTTTTCCTTAATGTAAACTATTTGGATAGTGATATAAGAATTAGGGAGTTTTTTTTTTGTTTTTTTTTTTTTGTTTGTTTGTTTTTTTGTTTTGTTTTGTGGTGTAGAGATGGCGATAATCACTTGAATGACTCCCTGGTGGACCCTGGCTTATCTTACAGGAAGGCATGTTTCGCTCTGGATAACGGTCCACACAGGATTCAAATTCAGCGGTTTTACACCATGTGCCCACTGGAGTCAGCCCTACTGGGTGCTACAGTAGAAAGCACATGGACCCTGAAACCTAAGGCTCTGGGTTCTTCATGGTTCTGCCACTTACTGCTGTATGATCTTGAATGAATCACTTAAAATCTGTAAACTTGTCATCCATAGAATGCGGATAATAAAAAAGACATCCCATTTCCTCATAGGATTACTGGATTTGAAATCAAAGCCAGGCATAATATCAATTGCTTTATATAACCATCAAAAACACTATGAAGTAAAAACCTATTCATCTGATTTGAGAATAACTTGTAGGTTGATCTAAAAAGTTAGTCATAGGGTAGAATTTTGAAAAAATACATACATCCTTTAGACATGTTTAATCTAACTCAAAATATATAAACACAAGCATTTGCTTCTGGTGTGGCCCAAGGCCTTTCACCTGAGTCTACAGACTGGAAACTCCTTGAAGGGGGAGCGTAAACCAGACCCCAAGTGCATTACCTGTGAGTCCCCGTGTGGGTCTCTTCAACGTGGGAGATGGAGCAAAGCACCTAAGAAGGGATGCCAGTGTGGAATCTTTCTGGGTCCCTGTGGCCTTTGAGTCTGTCACCCACGGTCGAGTTAACAGCAACGACCAGAGCGACTTGCTGTTTCACTTGGTCATTCCAAATCACTCAGCATGGTTCTCACAGAAGCCCCACTCTGTACTCACGTTTTATGAGCTGACATAATATGCAGTTTTCTAATTGAAATAAGTAAAGCAAGCACGTCACGCAGTCCATTGGTGGGAACTGAAGCCATGGGTGTGGTCAAGAGCATCGGTGATGTGGGCTCAGCCAGCAAGCTTCTGAGGGGCGAGGGGGCCAAGGCGGGGCTATCAACCCCACTTCCCAGGCCAGGTCACTGAGGCGTGAACAGCTAACAAATCACACGCACAGGAAAGGGGAGATAGAGGTGACAAGCATAACGTGGAGTCGGAGCGGCAGCAGCTGAAACGTGAGCACATAGAGGAAGACACGCAGGCAGAGAAGACAGCAGTAGTGAGGTCCAAAGAACACACAACAGGCAGAGCTTGACTACGAGGACATAGTGGGCATGGGGGCAGGGCGGGAGATGCTGACTGTGATGGCCCTGGTGCCAAAAATCTTAAAATGACTTCGAGGCCACTGGAGCTGTTGGGCTACTTTCCTTAGAAGAACAGCAAGACTTCTACCAAAACCACCACAACACAGGATGAAGGACCGGGGCTGCTGAGACCAAACGCTGGTCTTCTCCCTCTGGCCAGCAAGTGAGGGAGGAGAAAGAGGCTGTCTCTGCAGTGTAGGGGTGTTCCTGCCAGCCCCCCAACACCCACAGTGATAACAGTGGGCAATGTTCTGCAGCAGTCTGTCTCTCCACAGAGCGTGGGGCGCATGGGTGAGGTCACACCCACAGGGTGCACAAGGAGCAGTCTGGTGCCCATCTCTATGTAGATTAAACATGTCCTCGTAGTCGAGCTCTGCCTGTTGTGTGTTCTTTGGACCTCACTACTGCTGTCTTCTCTGCCTGCGTGTCTTCCTCTATGTGCTCTATGTAGCTGAAATATTTCTGCATACCAGCCTAGAAGCTCATCGAAATAGTATGGGGCTGGGGTTGTAGCTCAGTGGCAGAGGGCTTGCCTAGCATGTGTGAGGCACTGGGTTCCATCCTCAGCACCACATAAAATAAATAAAGGTATTCTGTCCATCTACAACTGCAAAAAAAAAAAAAAAAGTATATAATTTCTGAAAATGAGAATTAAATGAGTGATTATGTGATATCCCAATTGTATCATTCCTGGTGCTAAAATCTGGAATTCTGAGCACTGGTTTCATAAGGGGAATACAAACCAAAGAAATCAAAGTAAAAATTATGTAGCCCTGATTACCAGTATGGATTCATGAAGTATTTTATCTTAAAGTTACCATGGTATTGCCTTAGTCCACAGAAAGACCGAGAAACCTACTCAACCATCTCAACAGGATCCCTAGTGCTCTGGATGCAATTCTCCAAATAACATTTCCCAGAAATGAGGAGAGACCCCTTTGGAGAAATGGTTGCTTTCAAGTCAGGCAGGAAATACACAAGACAAGCCCAGGCCGTTCTGTCACAGTGCCAAGCAAGGACGCCACCACTGACACTCTGGTGAAGCAGACTAAGGAGCTGAGCTGAGGAAGCTCTCACTTCCCCCAAATGGGGAATCTGAGCATAACCAGGAGTGACAATTTCAGGGGATTAAAGTCAAGTCGGGCCTGAGTGGTTCACATCTGTGATCTCAGCAAGGCCCTGTCTCAAAGCAAAATAAAAAATGTGTCCAGTGGTCGCGTGCTCCTGGGCTCACTGCTACCTCCAAAGAAAAAAGAACTTCAGGTATTTTAAATTCATGGACTGTTAGTGACATGTAAGGATTAATTGATCACCAATTCACCACTGGAGGGTACAGTGAATAACACATTATTCTGAAGGCATGAAGAATAGCGCCTTTGTTCTGCCTTTCTTAAAAACTTCACTGTTCCCCAACAGTGATGAGAACTTTCTATCTGTATAAGCATTTTAGCTGACAAATAAAGAACAGAATTAGAACTCTGACTGCCCAATTGATGGATCCAAAGCTGCAGACCTTACGGGAAGGACAGAACAGAACACAGAGGAGGCATGCAGTCTAGGAATCTCAGGCGAGGGAAACAAGCAAGGCAGAACCACAGTTCTTTACCAGAGGAGCTGTTGGCAGCTAGAGGCGGTGGGGGGGCGCTGTGGGAGTGGACCCAAGCCCAGGTTAACAGCACACAACGCTCACCCCTAGGCGACTTACAGAGCTGGCAGCTCGGTTGGGGCCAAGCAGCCTGTACCCTAAGAAGCCCTGGAGACCCCACTCTAGACCAGAACCACTATAGCAGATCGAAAGAGTTACAAGCAGCACATCAATCAACTGCTATTTGGCTTCTGTTTCCAGAACTATAAAAACCTTGCCATCTGTAGACAAGTTATGGCATCAGGGAATTGTCAACTTAGGTGTAAAAATGGTAATGAGATTATACATACTTTGAAAAGCCCTGAAATATTTACAAATAAATGATGACATCTGAGATTTGCTTCCAAAAATTTTTTTTAAAAAAAGGATAGAAGCAGATGAGATTACAGGTGACACAGGATTGACCAAGAGTTGAAATCTCCTTCCTGCATGTATTTGTGGACACATGCACACGCTCTAGGTTTTTTCTTTTGTTTTTAGGAGCTGGAAAATGAACTCAGGACCTTAAGCATGCTAGGCAAGCATTCTACCACTGAGCCACATCCCCAACCCATATATATATATTTTTTTGAAATTTCTTCCTTTCCAAAAAGTACTTCTTAAAACTAAAAGCAAGAATAAAACAAAAGCCTAGCAGAATTTTACACAAAGTCTAAATGTTTTCTTTAAAAACCTTTTAGAGTCCCAGCAGTTTTGAATCTTACTCTTCTTTTAAATAAAATTCCTGCATGCTTGCTTAAAAAACCCTCCTGGTAAGTAGCATGCTGCTTTTGTTTTAGACATAAGAGGAACCTAGATGCTCCTCAACCCTCTGTCACTTTAAGTCCCTGCCCCCAAGGAAGGGATGGCGTCCCTTTTGCAGCTGCTCAGACATCTTGTCCCTCCTCAGCCTACCAGTTCTCTAAGCAGCTCAGCTCTGGAATGCAGTCTGTCAGTACACCAGGTTGACCTGCATTTGGTCTGCATGTTCAAGTTCACCACACAGTATGTCAGAGTGCCCATGCAATGCAGGGAACAGCTGGGTTCTTTTTTCCTAGAAAAGGCACCATCTGTCTTATGCAGGGGCATTAGGTACTGGGGGATGTAAGAAACCTTCCTGGCTTACAATGTTGTCTCAAATAAAGTGATGCCCCAGATCTACAGCGTCATCAAACCACCAGTCTTGACATTTCTAGGGCAAGTTTTTTTTTTTTTTTTTTTTTAGTTGTAGATAGACAGCATAACTATTTTTATATAGTGCTAAGGATCAAACCCAGTGCCACATATGCTAGGCAAGCGCTCTGCCACTGAGCTGTGCGGCCCCAGCTCCCAGGATGAGTACATAGTAAACCCACATCCTTGCTGAAGCATCTGTTGTTGGTTGTTCTTTGGTGGAGCAGGGCACTGAACCCAGGGGCTTCGAGCACCCTAGGCAGGTGATCTACCGCTGAGATACATCTCGGCCGTCAGGGTGAAATGAGCCAGCATGCTAGCGCATGCCTGCAATCCCAGTGACTGTGGAGGCTGAGGCGGAAGACCACAAGTTCAAAGGCAGCCAGGGCAACTTGGGGAGACCCTGTCTCAACATAAAACTTAAAGAGAGCAGGGAAGGTAGCTCAGTGGTAGACCACCCCTGGGCTCAATTACCAGTGCCGCGAAAAACCAAACAAACAAAAGGGGGAAAGGCGGTGAGAGTATGTCATCTCTGTGTTTTCCTCCCCTTATTCACTCCTTACCTGCAAACAGGAGAACCAGAAAAAAACCCGCCCGAAGGTACCTGCTCCAAAGCCTCAGGGTGGGGAGGGCCGAGGGGCCAGGACCCACTTTACCGAATCCGGAGGACGGTTCCTTTTAAACTTTATTTGGACATCCCCATCTGTCGTCATTCTCACTGTGACTTTGGTTTTCCTTATCACTCTGCTTGGAGCAGTCGATGACGACAGGAAAAGACCACAAAAAGCCATTGCACTTGTTACCAGCCTCCCTGACAGAAGCGACCTCAAAATCTGTGCTCTTTTCACCTGCTCTTCTTAAGCTCACCCACAGTGACTGCTTTGAGAAAACAGATTTAAAGAGGAAGACATTCAGGCATGGCAGTGCACGCCTGTAGCACCAGCTATGTGGTGGCTGAGGCAGAGGGTCACAGGTTCAAGGCCAGCCTGGGGCCACCACAGTCAACTCTCACAGCTGTGTGGCACTGAGCAAGTTGCGTAACCTCGCTTGCCTTAGCGTCTTCGTCTGTCAGATGAGTAAGAAAGGGAACTGTCTTAACTAAATGATCCACAGACCATGCTTAACTGTACAGTTCAACAATTTCTCTGAAGACCACGGTTTCTAGTCTCCCCACTCTCTCCCCCAAGTGGTCTTCAATTTTGTCTCTGAAATATACCCTTTAATAATTCATACATCACAGATTTTTGTCTTAGAATGTATTGCTCCCAACCTTATTATGGTTTAGCTGTGCATAAAATTCTACGTTGATACTTAATTTCTCGGCACTCTGAAGGTATCATCCACTGCCTTCTGGACTGCACACATGCTGGGAAAGGTCTGCTGTTGACGTAACACCACTTCCAGGGAGACTGACTGTGTCTGTGCTTGGACAGGGTCACCTCTCTAGCAGGACTGGGGAAGGACCACGGCATATACATCTGTCCCCTTACAAGGCAGCAGGCAAGAAGCGAAGGCTGCTGTGACCAAAGGGACGCTCTGAAGATCAGTCGTGCATGCCCGCAACCATGGCTGCAGAGAAGATGGACGTGCCCCACACAGGGAAAGGGCGCGGAGGGAGGCGCCGAGGACCCTCGCTTCTCAGCTCTGAAGCCACACTTTTCTCCCCGATTTTGCTCCCTGATTCCTACCGTGACAGCTCCATATTTGAGCATATGAGGTAAGTGAGGTAAAACAGTATATGAACACGTGCTTTGATTCTTCTTGGCCTGAAGATACACGAAAACAAAACGCAACAGCTCTGCCTTGTAGACAGATGTGAGAGCGACAAACCTGGCCTCTTTATTGACCATGACAGATTTAGCGTTAAAACCATGACCGAGATCCACTTCAGTCGGGCTCCTGCTTTGGAGAGTAGCTCCCATGGGACCTGGCACTCCCACAGGCAAGTCATAAAAGTGGAACAGGAAAGACGACTGCTTTTAATTACATAAAAATCACCTGAACTTAACAAGTCAATTCACTTATTAAAAAAAAAAAAAAAAAAAAAAAAAAGCCCATCTAGGAGCAGAAGCGCTGTCTACTGCGGGTGCCACTCTCCGCTAGTCACAGCAAAAGCCAAGAAAAGGTCAGACTGAAGGTGGCCCAAATACAAGGCCGTCGTCACTCCTGCTGCAAAACAGCTGCCAGTCTGATTTTAGGGTTTAAAAAGAATGCCAAGAAGTGAGGTCCTGCCCGAGTTCAAGAGAACTTCCCAGAAGGAGGTGGAGGCCCCAGAAATCCACCTGCCTGCTTGGTGGCAGCTCGTGACGGGGCAAGGCCGAGAATCTTCTGGATGTTCTGTGAAGAAAGCAGAGTGGGAATGGGTTTACTACGGTGGTGAGAAGTGCCCCAGCTGACGTCAGGCAGAGGATTCACCAGCTCAAGGGCTGCTATGACCCTCGACAACATGACCACTGTTATTTATTTATTTTTTTTGTGGTGCTGGGATTGAACCCAGGGCCTTGTGCTTGCAAGGCAAGCACTCTACAAACTGAGCTATCTCCCCAGCCCCGACCACTGTTAATTTTAAAGCAAGACTCAATAAATGGAATAGATTCAAACTAAAAAATTCTTTCTCAGCAGAGGAAACAATCAATAATGTGAAAAGAGAGCCTACAGAGTGGGCGAAAATCTTTTCCACACACACACTTCATACAGAACACTCATCTCCAAAGTTTATAAAGAACTTAAAAAACTTTATACCAAAAATACAAAGAACCCAATCAATAAATGGTCTAAGGAACTAGACAGGCACTTCATAGAAGATATACAGGTGATCAACAAATATATGAAAAAGTGCTCGTCACCTCTAGTAATTAGAGAAATGCAAATTAAAACCACCCTAAGATTTCATCTCACTCTAATTACAATGACTATTATCAAGAACACAAGCAATAATAAGTGTTGGCGTGGATGTGGGGAAAAAGGCACACTCAAAAACTGCTGGTGGAGTTGCAAATTGGTTCAGCTACTCTGGAGAGCAGTATAGAGATTCCTCAGAAAACCTGGAATGGAACCATCATTTGACCCAGCTATCCCACTCCTCGGTTTATATCCAAAGGACTTAAAATCAGCAAACTACAGTGACACAGCAACATCGATGTTCATAGCAGCTCAATTCACAATAGCTAGATTATGGAACCAACCTAGATGCCCTTCAACAGATGAACAGATGAAGAAACTGTGGTATATATACACAGTGGAATATTACTCAGCCATAAAGAAGAATAAAATTATGGCATTTGCTGGTAAATGGATGAAGTTGGGGGCTAGGGTTGTGGTTCAGTGGTAGAGTGCTTGCTTAGCATGTGTGAGGCCCTGGGTTCGATCCTCAGCACCACATAAAAATAAAATAAAGGTATTGTGTCCACCTACAACTAAAACAAAATATTTTTTTAAAAAATGGATGAAGTTGGAAAATATCATGCTAAGTCAAATAGGCCAAGCCCAAAAAACCAAAGGCCAAATGTTTTCTCTGATAAGTGCATGACAATATATAATGGGGGCGGGGGAGAATGAAGGAACTTTGGTGTAGAGGAAAAAGGGGTGGGAGGGGATGGGGGACAGAAAGATAGCAGAATGAAACAGACAATATTACCCTTTGTATATGTATGATAACATGAATGGTGTGAGTCTACATTGTGTACAACCATACAAATGAAAAGTTGTACCCCATTTGTGTACAATGAATCAAGATACAGTCTGTAAAAATAAAAAATATTTTAATATAAAAAAGTTAAATTAAAAAAAAAAAAAAAAAAAAGATCACAGAACAGCAAAGCACTCTTTACCTGATGAATCTTAGTCTCCCAACCATAGCAGCTGCTATTTTCAAGTGAAAAATCATAAAACGAGATGCTCTTTTTCGTTCGCAACAGTGGGAGTGAACTGGGGCCTTAGAGTGCATGCTAGCAGGTGCCCATCAGCGAGCCACACCCGGTCTGAACATGAAGTATATGAAGCACATTCGTGTTTTTTTGGTTTTTTTTTTTTGGTAGCAGGACCTTTTCTTGAGTGTGGGCATTCTGGCTAGATTTAGGCATATTACACTGCTATAATGTTCAGTTTCAATTTATTTTAACTGGTGAAAGAACTTAAGAATTTTGCAGACCAATCTGGAGTCCAGAAGCTTCACGTATTTTTTTAATACTCCCTGCCCTTTTATCTCACCTATATCTAATGCAAAAATATATTTTTTAGAAACTCATCTTTATTCAGTTTTTCAAAACTTATTTAGCTCCCATAAAATAATTTTTTTCCCTCTGATTGCACTGAATAATATGACGTCTGATTATATTACATGAATATAATAACAAGTAAAACCAGCATAAACAGGTTTTGGATAAACAAAATGAACTTTCAGAAGGTAATGACTCAATAGGTAAAAGCAGACAAGCGTGGGTGTACTAAAGAGCACTGGTGTGCAGACCACGTTTCAAAGAGGGAATGGACAGGGTTTATGAACGTGCAAAGGTTAAGTAAAGGGCAGCTGCTGAAGCTCCACAGGGCATTCTAGAAGAAAACCTGGAATTCATCTGCTTATCCCCACTCAGTGCCTTCCGTTCATATTTGAGAATCTGAAGCTGGACAAGGTATGATGGCCTGCCAAATGACAAAGCAAAGTTAGGAGCAGAGTAAGTTGAGACCCGTGTGCTTTGATTCTTGCACTGTCTTGCATAGTCCTCGCTAGGAAAAAAAAGCCCGCGTCTCCACTCTATGGCATGGGGTCTGCACACACTGAACCACCACTCACCTGTGGAGCACCCGATGGACACACACACACAGAGCTCCAGACCTACAGCAGCAGTCAGAGAACCCACTGGACACAGCACACTGTGAGAACTAAGCTTCCCTGGAAGTACACACTCCTTCGATCAGCTTTGAGGATAAATGCTGACATTACAGATTGTGTAGCAGAGTACAAGGGTGTGTGTTTTGGAGATTAATACTGTCAGAATATAATGTAAAGTTTTAATATAAAGAACACAGCTTTAAGAACTTATCTGAGGGAGATCCAAGATGGCAGACTAGAGGGAGGCTGCATTCCCTGTTGCCCTGTACCTCAGGATTCAAGCACAGGAAATACTGTTTCTTTGTAGTTGTTGCTGCCCAAAGATCCCTTGCTTACCCCATTCATCCACCCCGATCACCCACTGTCTGCCAGCGTCTCGCCTGCCTTAGTGCGGATTGGTCACTGACCTCCACCTGTCATCCGCCACTTGCCCATTCGCTGGCCTCTTGCCCGCCTGTCACCCGCCTTTTACCTACACATTGTCTACTGCTGGACACCCATCTGATTGTCTGCTGTTAGCCTGCAGACTGCCCACAGATCGCCAGCAGATCGCCTGCTGCCCGCTGTTGTCTGGAAGTCCATTGTCACAGGACCTGCAGGCTTGGTTACATGTGGCTGCTGCCATCTTGGGACAACAGCCAGGGCCTGCAGGTTTCCTGTGGCAGTTGCCGCCCTCTCAGGGCATGGCCACCTTGGTCTGGGACTCAGGCCAGGGCCTGCACATATACTGGGGTACCTGCAGGTCTCATTGCATCTGAGGTCTTTCTGCTTGGTGCGGTATCTGGCTGCCTCTTTGCAGGGTCGTTCCTTTGTAAGACCACATCCCTGGTGGTCACTGCATGTGAAAGGGCATTAAGATCTTGGGACTGCAGCAAGACAGGGCCTGGGGAAGCCAAAGCCCAGGTCCACCAGATTGTAGCTGGGTTTGTATGGGCCAGTCTGGGTCTGGCAAGCCTGTGGAATCAGAGACTGGGAACAGTTCTCTGGGGGGAGCACATCAGAGAAATGGGAGAAAACGGCTCTCTTCAGCTCAGTGAGTCCTGAAGTGTGCAGGGTTGGAAGGGGCCCGGTAAAACCGGCAGGAAGACTGGAAGAGGGTGAGATCTTACTATGGGTTCACTCACTCAACCAGTCTGGCATGCCCTGGACTGGAACTAACATCAAACTTCAGACAACCCCACCAATTGGTGAAGAAGGGCACTTGAGAAATTTTTCCACTGAGACCTTCCTCCTTTTTTAGATTTTTTTTTTTGCCCTCTCTCTCACACCTCTACCAAATTTGAATCCAAATATTTTTCACGCATCGATTTCTTGAGGAATGGAATGTCTGAATAGTATATGACAGTTTTGTTGTAATTAAAAATCTGTACATATTTTTCCTGTCTCCCTAGATTCTTTCTCACTTCTTTCATACTAACAGCCAACCTCTATTAATTTCTCCTTTGCTCTTACTATACATTTTTAGCTCCATCTTCTCTCCCTTTCCCTCATACATAAACATCACATCTTACACTACTTCTGTTCCGTCACTGCCCATCATTTGAAATGGTAAACCCTTTTAGCAAACTTACTGCTTATGTTGTAGACAACAATTGAACACTTCACTTGTCTATTGTGACAAAGCTGTAAATGCCTTAACAGGAGCCATTTGGTTTAAGGTGGTGTATCGTTTGCACTGGGTGCTGTTAATATTGGTCTCCCCCTTAAAGGTGAGGTACTGGAAGACTTCAGACACACTATAAGACTACAGGATAGAAACTGTACTGCCTCAGCTCCACACTGCGAGATGAGAAGACAACAAACAACATGAAAAAACAAGGGAGCAAAGTGCCTCAAACCAACCAAGATGTTCCAACAACAGAAGCCGTAGATAACACAGTAGAAGAAATATCAGAGAAGTTTAGAAAATACATAGTCAGATTGATCTTCAAAATAAAGAATGGAATTAAAAGAGAAAACACAGAAAGTAAAAGATCACTTCAATGAAGAAGCAGAGATTATAAAAAGGAATCAAGCAGAAATCCTCGAAATGAAGGAAACAATAAACCAAATTAAAATTCAATGGAAAGCATCACCAACAGACTAGACCACCTGGAAGACAGAACCTCAGACAATGAAGACAAAATATATGCTCTTGAAAATAAAGTTGCCCACACAGAGATGGTAAGGAACCATGAAGAGAACTTCTAAGAAACATGGGACAACATGAAAAGACCAAATTTAAGATTTATTGGAATAGACAAAGGTGTGGAGATACAAACCAAAGGAATGCACAACCTTTTCAATGACATATATCAGAAAACTTCCCAGATCTAAAGAATGAAATGGAAAATCAACTACAAGAGGCTCACAGAACACCAAATGTACAAAATTACAGCACACCTAACCAAGGCACAGTATAATGAGAATGACTAACACACAGAATAAAGACAGAAGTTTAAAGGCTATGAGAGAAAAAAATCAAATTACATATAGGGGAAAGCCAATTTGGATCTCAGCTGATTTCTCAACCCAGACCTTCAAGGTCAGGAGGTCCTGGAATAACATATCAAGCTCTGCAAGAAAATGGATGCTGAGAATTTTATATCCAGCACAGTAAGGTCTCAGATTTGAAGATGAAAACCTTCCCTGATAAATGAAAGTTAAAAAAATTCACAATTAGAAAGCCTGCACTACAGGCTTTTTCTCAGAAAAATATTCCATGAGGAGGAAATGAAAAAAAAAAAAAAAAAAAAAGAACCAAAAAAAAAACCACAACAATGAAAAACAGCAAAGGGAGGAACTACACTAAAGGAAGGGTCAAGCAAAGGAGAAACTAAGTCAGGTTAAAAACCAAAAATAAACCAAAATGACCAGGAATACAAATCTTATCTGAATGTTAATAGCCTAAACCCGTCAATCAAAATACCTAGACTGGCAGACTGGATTTTTAAAAAAGACCCAACAATATGCTGTCTTCAAGAGACTCACCTCCTAGGAGAAGACATCCACAGACTGAAGGTGAAAAGGTTGGGAAAAAACATCTCATTCACATTGACTGTAAACAAGCAGGGGTTTCCATCCCATATCAGACAAATTGGACTTCAAAGCAAAGTTAGTCAAAAGGGATAAGGAGGACATTTCATACTGCTTAAGGGAATCATACACCAACAAGACATAACAGTAGTAAATATATATGCCCCAAATAATGGAGCATATACGTACATCCAACAAACCTTCTCAATTTCAAGAATCAAACAGACGACAACACAATAATACTGGGTGACTTTTTAACACATCTGTCTCACCACTGGATAGATCTTCCAAACAAAAACTAAACAAAGAAACTACAGAATTAAATAATACAACCAATGATTTAGACTTAACTGACACGTATATAGAGTATTTCATCCACCATTGAGCAAATACACTTTCTTCTTAGTGGCACATGGATCCTTCTCTAAAACAGACCACATGTTATGCCATAAAGTAACTCTCAGCAAATTAAAAAAAAATAGAAATACTACCCTGCATTCTATTAGATCATAACGGACTGAAACTAGAAATTAACGATAAAAGAAAAAATAGAAGCTACTCCAACACCTGGAGACGAAATAATACACTATTGAATGATGAATGGATAAAAGAAGAAATCAAGGGGGAAATTAAAAAAATACATAACCAAGGTAAATGAAAACACCAACACATTAAAATGATCTCCCATGCTCTTGCACAGGCAGAATTAATATTGTCAAAATGGCCATACTACCAAAAGTGTCACACAGATTCAATGCAATTCTATTAAAATTCCAATGACATTTTTCAAATAAATAGAAAAAGCAATCATGAAATTCATTGGGAAAAATAAGAGACCCAGAATAGCCAAGGCAATCCTTAGCAAGAAGACTGAAGTAGGAGGCATCACCAGATCTTAAACTACACTACAGCAATAGTAACAAAAACAGCATGGAACTGGCACCAAAATAGACATGTAGACCAATGGTACAAAAATGGAAGACACAGAGACAAACCCACATAAATATTGTTATCTCATACTAGACAAACGTGCCAAAAATATACACTGGAGAAAAGATAGCCTAATCAACAAATGATGCTGGGAAAACTGGAAATTCATATGTAACAAAATGAAATTAAACCCTTATCTCTCACCCTGCACAAAAATCAACTCAAAGTGGATCAAAGACTTAGGCACTAGAACAGAGACCCTGTGCCTAACAGAAGAAAAAGTAGGCCCAAATCTTCATCATGTTGGCTTAGGACCTGACTTCCTCATCAACACTCCTAAAGCGCAAGAAGTAAAATCAAGAATCAATAAAGGGGATGACAGATTCAAACTAAAAACCTTCTTCTCAGCAGAGGAAACAATAATGTGGAGAGCCTACAGAATGAAAAAAATCTTTACCACATGCACCTCAGATAGAGCATTAATCTCCAGGATATATAAAGAACTCAAAAAGCTTAACACCAAAAAAACAACCTAATCAAAATATGGGTTAAGGAACTAAACACACTTCCCAGAAGAAATACAATCAACAAATATATGAAAAAATGTTCATCATCTTTTGCAATTAGAGAAATGCAAATCAAAACTACTCAAGATTTCATCTCACGCTAGTCAGAATGACAATTATCAAGAATACAAGCAATAGTAGGTGTTGGCGAGGATGTAGGGAAAAAGGTATACTCATACCTTTTTTGTTGGTGGAACTGCATACTGGTACAACCACTTTGGGAAGCACCATGGAGATTCCTAAGAAAGCTCTAAATGGAACCACTACTCAGTTTATTCCCAAAGGACTTAAAATCAGCATACTACAGTTATGCAGCCACATCAATAGTTATAGCAGTTCAATTCACAATAGCTAAACTATGGAACCAACCTAGATGCCCTTCAACAGATGAATGGATAAAGAAAATGTGGTACATATACACAATGGAATATTACTCAGCCTTAAAGAATAATGAAATTATGGCATTTGCAGGTAAATGGATAGAACTAGAGAATATCATGCTAAGTGAAATAAGCCAATCCCAAAAAACCAAAGGCCGAATATTTTCTCTGATAAGCAGATGCTGATCTACAGTGGAGGATGGGTAGGGAAGAATGAAGGACTTTGGATTATGCAGAGAGTGAGGAGGGGAGGGGTGGGGTGGGGGGGATGGGAAGGATGGCACAATGAGACAGATATTATTACCCTATATACATGTATGAAAAAAAATTAAAATAAAAAATACCCTTGGGTTCAGTCCCCACTACCAAAAAAAAAAATGTATTTATGGGCTGGGGAGATAGCTCAGTCGGTAGAGTGCTTGCCTTGCAAACACAAGGCCCTGTGTTCGATCCCCAGCACTGCAAAAAAAAAAAAAAAAAAAAAAAAAAGTATATTTATTAGTTCTGTTTTGTATCTGGAATGTACTTCTATTTATTCATTATATTTTGTAACTGTTAATAAATACTGTGTGTTTGTGTAAAAAAACAAACGAAAAGAACTTATTTGAATCATATTTACCATAAAAAACTTCAATACAAGTATTTCACAACATAATGGCTTATACTTAAAGGAGAAATCTGAAAACAGGATAAGAAGATAAATCCATTAGTAGTAGATCAGACAACAAGTTATAGAATGGTTTGAATTTGTATTACCTTGATAATAAAAATAGTTCCTTCATGTCTATCTCTAAAGAGCCTACTGCACAAAAGCAGCAAGAAAAGCAAATAATACGAATTCCAATTTCTTTTATTTAATAAACTGTAAGTATTTCCTGAGCATCTAGAGTGTATTTAGCACCACACTGGGCATTATGGAAAACTACTTTAAAGACAATATTCAGCTACCCAGGAGGGTAAGACATGAGGATTATAAGCTCAAGACCATTTGAGCAGCTGAGCAAGACTGTCTAAAAATAAAATTTTTAAAATGGCTAGGGATGTAGAGTGCCACTGAGTTCAACCTGCAATACTGCAAAGAAAAAAAAAGGTAAAATCTGAAATAAGACATTACAGAATGTATGATGATAAACACATTTGTCTAGTCAGCAAATACAGTAATACAGTCTAGACAAAATAAACAAAGGACCCTTGCTCAGTTATTCTGCAGATAAAAGGGTCAATTAAATGAGTCCTTATCCTTTCAGAGACAAAAGGTCAGTTGGAAAATCTCTGGTGCCCTGAAAAGTACAGGTTCTGTGATTTAAAGTAGGCCACAGAGAGCAAAGTAAGTAATAGACATTTTGGAGAAACCAAGACTGCTCTAGATGGGAACAGCCTGAGCATGGGCATCGATGAGTGTGAAGACTGGCAAGCCCGCAGAGGGGCTGCTGGAGACCTGGGCCCCTTCCCTTCCCCAGCCTGCAGAGGGGCTGCTGGAGACCTGGCTCCTTCCCTTCCCCAGCCCGCAGAGGGGCTGCTGGAGACCTGGCTCCTTCCCTTCCCCAGCCTGCAGAGGGGCTGCTGGAGACCTGGCTCCTTCCCTTCCCCAGCGCTCTTGTCACAGGCTCCAGGAGCCCTGCATTACGGCACCACAGCTCCCTCATTTGTGTCTGTGTTCAGGTACAGATGGTATCGTGCAATCTTACCCTGCAGTCAGATTCTAAACAGCGTGTCTAAATCCCTATAGACTTGTAAAGGAAACCAAGGTCTTCTGGCCATTTTTCTTAAGTCAGTTTTCTCCTGCCTCTAGGTCAGTGAAATCTCTTCCTCTAAAACTCCTGTAGGGACTGACCAACCTAGCAGCACACCCAGAAGGCAGGAACCTCTCCACAGTGGCAATGATACCCTACACTTCCAAACTCTTTAAGCCTACTAACTGTTCTGAGGACTAGGTCACAGACCTCTGGTACCCTGCCCTCGAGAGGTTACCAGTCTAGAAGACTGACAGAGGACTTGGAGCAGAGTTTGCCTCTATTAAGCCATCTCTGTAACAGATTCTTATCCTAGGAGTAAAAATTCATGTAGCAGACCTATGACAAAAAACCCCAAGTATTGGGGGAGATAGCTCAGTCCGCAGAGTGCATGCCTTGCAAGCACAAAGCCCTGGGTTCGATCCCCAGCACTGCAAAAAAAAAAAAAAAAAAAAAAAATCCCAAGTATTAAGACTATGTATGAACACAGAAAAAAACGATGTCATTGAGCAAATAAATGTTTGTTGCTCCTTCTATTTATATCTATATCCATAGAAAACAGAAATGCTACGTTATAACCATGCAAAAAATGCATGTAAGTCAAAGCTCCTAGAGTGTTCAACATCAAGAATGAATCCTGGCCAGGAGCAGTGGTGCACACCTGGGATCCCAGCAACTCAGGAGGTTGAGGCAGGAGGACTGCAAATTCTAAGGCAGCCTCAGCAATTCAGCAAGGCTCTAAGCAACATAGCAAAACCCTGTCTCAAAATTTAAGCGACCCTGGGATCAATCCCCAATACCAAGCAAATAAATAAATAAGCCTTATGTGAACTATGGAGTTTGGGTAATGATGTGTCAATGTGCGTTCATCAACTGTCAACAAATGTGGCACACTGTGGGGACAGTCACAGTAGAGGCTGTGGCTCGGTGGCAGAGCACGTGACTAGCACATGTGAGGCTCTGGGTTCGATCCTCAGCAACACATAAAAATAAAATAAAGGTACTGTGTCTGCCTTCAACTAAAACGAATATATATATTAAAAAAAAAAAGACTTCAGCACACATAGCAGGCAGGAGCTCCTCAAACGACAGCATCCCTCTGCTGCTGCCTCCCAGTGGGTGGCAGCATGGAGGCGAGGATCAAGAGCGACGGCTCCCGGGACGAGCCGCGCACTGCGCGTTCCCTTTAGGTCCTCGAGACACCTCAGCGAGGCGCTTTACTATGAGCCCTTCCCCAGGCCGCACAGACAGCGAGCTGCCACAGTAAGACTTGGGGGAGGCACAGCACACACGCTGGCCTGAACACCCAAACATCATTCGTACAAGCCAGAAGGACGGCAGTTAGAACCCGAGCCCGCAGCGAGGAACGAAGACACCACCGCCAGGGCTCCGCAGCTCGCTGAGACCTGCTCTCCCACAGTCCCGGTTATCCTCCTGAGACCAACGTTTCAGGCCTTCCTAACGAGCAAGATTCAGTTTGCAGTCAGGCGTGCTGGCGCACGCCTGTGATCCCAGCAACTTGAGGGGCTGAGCAGGAGGATCGCAAACGCAAGGCCAATCTGGACAACTTCACAAGGCCCTGCCTCAAAAAACTAAAAAGGGCTGGGGGTGTGAAGTGCCCTGGGTTCAAACCTCAGTACCAAAAAAAGGACTAAAAGACTCAAGTTTTAATACATAATGAAGATGCAATGGAAAAAAACCACAAATTCAAAATACAGTAAGATATAATCAGGCTTGGGAAAAACACAAAACAATAATTTTGAAGATCTGGCCAACCCTGTACAATAGGGTGACAACCGAAGAGTACATGTCAGAAGGGAAAACAAAAGGTCAAACATTTTCCCAAAACCATGTCTTCTGTTGGCAGGAAACTGAGAGAAACGCCCCTACAGGATATGCGTCCCTTCCTTTTTGCAAAGGGTAAGAAAGGTGATCTTAGGAAAGGTGACAAACTGCTGGCTAACTGGGTATTATGGGAAGACTGTTTTTATTGTCAGTGACCAGACAATAAAAACATTTTGCTAAATTTTATTCTTCACCATTTGGCTAACGGAGCGATGGCAACCCTTGGTTCACTTTGTTAGTCTCTCCAGCACCTGGCAACCAGCCTCCACTGCCAATTAATCAGGACATCTCATTAGTTCCCATATTTAAGCTTAACTATATCAACAAAGCTTGGTATAAAATACATTCACTTCAAATAACCCCTTCCAACATTCCAGGGTTCTCACATTATATCTGAATAGATTCCTTGAGAGAATGATGTCAAGATTAGCTACTGAAAAAACAGAATACAATGGTATAACAAATAATACCGGAACAGCGGTCAAAAAACTTGAGCTCTAATACTGACAAACCATTCGAAGACAAGTAATATTTATCACTCTATTAAACCTCAAATTTCTTTATTTTCCTCCTTTTGTCGTGCTGGAGACTGAACCCAGGGCCTTGTGCATGCGAGGCAAGCACTCTACCAACTGAGCCTTAGCCCCAGCCCCAAATTTCTTACCATTAAAAAAAGGAGACTGACTACATCAATAGCTTTCAGACACTTTTAAGTCACAGAAAGACTATCTTTAAATAAAACCTGACCAATATAGAAAACAAAGTTGGGGACCACTAGGTCCTTTTCTGGTCCTTCCCTCCCCACCATCAAACACCTTCAAGGAACCACTACATTCTAGAACGTGTCTAATGACATTACAAATCCTATTGCAGACCTCGACAAACATCCTGCAAAGTGGAAATCAAAACTCCGAGCGAAGGATGAACATTCAAACCTGCTCTGGGGTGATGCTGCTGCTTCTTAATTTTTTTTTTCTTTTGTGCCAAGGATGGATCCAAGGGTGTTTACCACTGAGCCACATCCCAGTCTTTCTGAGGCAGCATCTCACTAAATTGCTAAGACCAGTCTTAATCTGTGATGCTCCTGTCTCAACCCCGAGTCCTGGGATTATGGCCAACCCCTCACCAGGCTCCTCTATGATGTATGAACTGTCCTAACTGAAAACATGGCCCCTTAGTAATGAAGGTCTTTTCTGCAGGGGTCAAGGGATCAAGTGACCCTCTTTGTCTCCTATCTCCCTGTCCCATCTTTCCAATGAAAATGCCCCCAGATCTCTTGTTTAAGCCCTTTCTTTGTTGATCAGTCAAGAACAAGGTTCTGAATTTTATTCAGTTTAGTGCAAGAAAACAAAAGGTTTGCTTTCGTTTTTTAAAAAGCTCATAATAGAGGCAGGACTCAGCTGGCACCTCACTGGCTGTCCAGAAGAATGAACTGTCCTAACTGGTTAAAGAAGCAAAGGACAGAGAGAGATCCAAGATGGCAGACTACAGAGAGGCTGCGTTCCTTGTAGCTCCAAACTCGGGTTTCAGGCAGAGGACACCTGTTTCTGGGTGAGGCAGGTTTTGCTGCTTATCGATCCCCTGCTCTTTTCCCCATGTGTCCACTGTGATCACCTGTAGTCTGCCAGCATATCAACTACTTTTTGAGGGCAGATTGCTCACTGACTGGCATCTACCATCTGCCATTTGCCTGCCTCTTGCCAGTCCATCGCCTACCTTTCACCTACCCATCACCACCACCCGAGGTTCACCTCCTGATCGTCCAACAGCAGCCAGCAGATCAACCACAGACTGCCAGTGGAGCACCAGCTGCCGGCTGTTGCCTGGAAGTCCACTGTCACAGTACCTGCAGGTTTGGTTATGCGTGGCTGCTGCCATTTTGAGACAACAGCCAGGACCTGCAGGACCCCCAGCCAGACTGACTGAGCCCCATCTCCACGACTCTTTAGCCCAACCAACCACACCCCGCCTCCAGGACCCCCAGCTGACCACACCCACACCCCCGAGCTGCAGCTCCCCATTTTCCAACACACTTGGAAGCCAGAGTGGCCATCTTGGATGATCCTGGAAGCTGTATCTCCCATCCTTAGGTGGGGCAAATCCCATCCTGAAACGGCTGCTGGAGACTGAAGCTCATTGTCATACCTCTCATGCATCATACCTCTCATGCATCAGGCTACTGAAGACTGGGAGGTTTCATTACTATATGACTGTTATACCGTAGATTTTCTTTTTTCTCCTTATTGAAAAATTTTAAGTTTTTATTTCTTTACATGTCTCACTCTCTTTTCCTTTTGTTTACCTGTTCCCTCAAAGTCTCTTTCTCCCTTTTCCCATGCTAACAACCAACTTCTTTTGATTACACTCTCACTCTTTCTATGATCTAGAACTTCTAAACATTCTTTTCTTATCCCATTATCAGCTACATCCTAAACCCCTCCATATCCTCTTTGTCCTCCATTAGAAACTGCGACCTTATTGCAAATCTATGTGTTATACTGTAGATAATAACTGAACTCATTCTGTTTACTACAATATTGTTATTGTCCTCATAGGGGCTATTTGGTCTAGGATTGCATAGTGTCTGAATTGGGCACTGCTAATATTGATCTCCCCTTAAAGAAAGGGTTTTGGAAACCTATAGGGCCACTATAAGCCTATAGGGGGAAATCTGTAATACCCCAGATCTGCACTACTAGAGGGGAAGATACATGAACAACATGAAAAAACAAGGGAAGAAAATGATCCAAACAAATCTAGATTCTATATTAATAGAATCCAAAGATAGTACGGTAAAAGAAATGTCAGAAGAGGATTTCAGATTATACATGATTAAGGTGATTCGCAAAGCAAAGCATGAGATAAGAGAGCAAATGCAGGCAATGAATGATAATACCAATAAGCAGTTGAAAGAGCAACTGCAGCAAGCAAAAGATCATTTCAACAAAGAGAGATTCTCAAAAAAAAAAAACAAAACAAAACGGAAATCCCTGAAATGAAGGAAACAATAAACCAAATAAAAAACTCAATGGAAAGCATCACCAAAAGACTAGACCACATGGAAGACAGAACCTCAGACAATGAAGACAAAATATTTAATCTTGAAAATAAAGTTGCCCAAACAGAGAAGATGGTAAGAAATCATGAACAGAATCTCTAAGAACTATGGGACATCGTGAAAAGACCAAATTTAAGAATTATCGGGATTGAGGAAGGCACAGAGATACAAATCAAAGGAATGAACAACCTATTCAATGAAATAATATCAGAAAATTTCCCAAACCTGAAGAATGAAATGGAAAATCAAATATAAGAGGCTTAAGGAACACCAAATACACAAATCACAACAGATCCACACCAAGGCACATTATAATGAAAATGCCTAACATACAAAATAAAGATAGGATTTTGAAGGCTGCGAGAGAAAAGCATCAGATTATATATAGGGGGAAACCAATACAAATATCAGCACATTACTCAGTCCAGACCCTAAAAGCTAGAAGGGCCGGGAACAATATATTTCAAGCTCTGAAAGAACATGGTTGCCAACCAAGAATCCTATAACCAGCAAAACTAATCTTCAGATTTGAAGATGAAATAAAATCCTTCCATGATAAACAAAAGTTAAAAGAATTCACAAATAGAAAGCCTACGCTACAGAATATTCTCAACAAAATATTCCATGAAGAGGAAATGAAAACAATAATGTGGGTCAGCAAAGGGTAGAACTACCTTAAAGGAAAAACCATTCAAAGGAGAAACCAAGTCAAGTTAAACACCAAAAATAAGCCCAAATGACTGGGAATACAAATCATATCTCAATAATAACCCTAAATATTAATGGCCTAAACTCATCAATCAAAAGACATAGACTGACAGAATGGATTAAAAAGAAAGACCCAACAATATGCTGCCTGCAAGAGACTCATCTCATACAAAAAGACATCCACAGACTAAAGAAGCAAAGGACAGGGCTTGGATTAACTACAACTACTAAAAATGAAGAGGAAGAACCTTGGAAAACAGAGACCTTTGGTAAGGGGAGCCCCAAATTTCCCATGTAAACTGTGCTCAAATTTCTGCTTGACTTGAATTACATATGTGACGATCTCCAAGCAGCCCAACTGTTGACTAACTTGAGACTCCAGCTGTCACCTGCCACACGGGAGACAGTGTGGGGCTGGAGCACTGCTGTGGCCTAAATATCCGCCTCCCCCACAGTTCACAGGTATTAAGACAGTGAGGTCCTCTGGAGGTGATTATGTGACAGGGCTCCACCTCACTGATGGGAGGAGGGCCTGGTAAACGAAGCCCCAGGAGCCGCCTCATCCCTTCCACCACGCCTCTTCCCTTCCACCACGAAGGATGCAGCCAGGAGGCACAGCCTAGGAACCAGGAGCAAACAGGCCACATCAGACACTGCAGCTGCCACTGCCTCGATCTTGTATTCTCACATTCCAAAACAACAAATTACTACTGTCTATGAGTTATCTAGTTTATGGTCTTTTGTTTTAACAGCAAGAAAAGACAAAGATAAATAAATGCCAAGTTAACGACCTGGTCAAAGGAAAAAAATGACATTCTAATAAAGTAAAATAATCCAGAGTCTCTGTGACCATCACATACACTGTCCAAGAAACAGTCCAAAATTATTAGTCATATCAAGAAACTGGAAAATACGACTCACACATAAAATAGACAATAGAGTCCAAATTTCAAATGCTAGAATTAGCAGACTACATTTTTAAAACCAGCTAAATAACTATGCCTAAGTTAGGCATTAGTGGCCCATGCCTATAATCCCAAAGACCCTGGAGGCTGAGACAGGAAGATCACAAATTTGAGGCCAGCCTCAGCAACTTACCAAGACCCTACCTCAAAATAAAAAAAAAAGGGCCAGAGCTGGGCTGGGACTCAGTATTTAATCCCCCTTGGGTTCAATCTCTGGTACACACACATACACACACACACACACACACACAAAGATATAAAATTCCTTTTTATGGTACTGGGGATTAAATCCCAGGCCTCCTGCATGCTAGGCAAGCACTGTACCACTGAGCAGCTCTTTTTAATTTAATTTTATTTTGACAGTTCTAAGATGCCTAGGTTGGCCTTGAACTTGGAATCCTACTGCCTTGGCCTCTGAGTCATGTATCACCTCTCCTAGTTTACTGATCATTTATGTCAAATCTATGACTGAGAACACAAAGAAGGTAAATAAATGAACAAGCAGGAAATCCTAGCAGAGAAAAAAACACCACCATCAAAAGAAAGAAAGAAAGAAAAAACCCTGGAAATTCTGGAACTGAAAAATATGTAATTTTAAAACCATTGGCTGGGTTTAGAGTTAACAAGACTGTAGATGATAGAGGAGTCAGCAAACTTGAAAACAAAAAACCAGAAATTACCCTATCTATAGAACACAGAGAAAAGACTTTTAAAAATCCAACATAGTCTTAGTGTCCTCTTGGACAATACCAAGACGACTGAAGTGTCAGTAAGTAGAGCTACACAAGAAGAGAAAGAACGAGGGAAAGAACGCTTGAAGAAACAGTAGCTCAGGCTGGGCATGGTGACGCACACCTACGACCCTGAGGCAGGAGGATCACAAGTTTGAGGTCAGTTAGCAAGGTCCTAAGAGTGAGGCCCTGGCTCAAAATAAAACATAAAATATAAAAAGGGCTAGGGATGTGGCTCAGAGGTTAAGCAACTCTGGGTTCAATCCCTGGTACTGAAAAAAAGAAAAGAAACAAATTTCCCAAATTTAATGAAAACCATAAACTCTAGAAGGACACACTGTTTTGAAAATAGTCTAGGTGCATCATAATGAACTTTCTGAAAGACAGATTTCATTGTATTTTTTTGGTGGTGCTGGGAATGAAACTCAGGGCATCATACCTGCTAAGTTAAGTGTTCTACCAATGAGCTACATCCCAGCCCCCAGAGAAACCATCTGGAGGAGCAAAGCTGAAAGCAACCAGAGAAAAGGGACACAATATCTATAGAAAGGGACACATTACCTGCAGGAATACAAAAATGTAAAGAATTTTTTAGAAATAGTGGATGCCAGAAGATAGTAGAAAGGCATAAAATATGGAAAGGATTAAAACAAAAATAGTCAACCCAGAATCATATAGTTATATCCAGTAAAAATACCTTTCAGGAATGAGGATTTTTTAAAAAGATGGCTGTGGCTCAGTGGTAGAGTGCCTGCCTAGCACGTGTGGGGAACAGGGGTCAATCGTCAGCACCACGCATAAATAAGTAAAACAAAGGTCCGCTGACAACTGGAAAAGTATTTTTTAAAAAAGATGGTTTCAGCAAAGCAGTGGGATATGATTGTAATCCCTGCAACTTGGGAGGCTAAGGCAGGAGGATCCCAAGGTCAAGGTCAGCCTCAGCAACTCAGCAAGACCCTGTTTCAATTTTACAAAAAAAAAAAAAGTTGAGGATGTTGCTCAGTGGTTAAGTGTTCCTGGGTTCAGTTCCCATTGCAAAAAAAAAAAAGTTACTGAAGATACTGTCGGGTGTATAAGTACAAACCTGTAACAACAAATTCTACTGTTATGTACAACTATAATGTACCAACAAAAGATGTGGCAAAAATAATGCAGAAAGGTACTTTCAGATAAATGAAGACTAAGAGAATGTGTCACCAACAGACCTGCACTACAAGAAATGCAAAACAGGCCAGGTATGGTGATGCACACCTATCATCTCAGAGGCCGAGGCAGAATGATCTCCAGTTCAAAGTCAGCCTCAGCAGCTTAGCAACACCCTCTATCTAAATAAAAGACAAAAAAGGGCTGGGGCTATAGCTCAGTTGGCATAGCACTTGCCTAGCTTATGTGAGGCACTGGGTTTGATTTTAGCACCACATAAAAATAAACAAAATAAAGGCATGCTGCCCATCTACGACTACAAAAAAGAATTTTTAAATGCAAAACAGGAAATCAATGCTGTGCTGTGAGTCAGACTAAGACCACCTTCCCTGGGGACTACTCGCCTGTTGCTGTATCCCCTCACTGGACTCAGTGGCCTGTCCACCCCACACAGCTCATGCCTCTGTGCTTTCCTCACACTGCAGCCTTTGCCAAGAACACTGATAAGACTGGAAAGGGGGCTGAGGGGATGGCTCAGCTGGTAGAGTGCTTGCCTCGCAATCACAAGGCCCTGAGTTCAATCCCCAGTACCGCAAAAAAAAAAAAAAAAAAGACTGGAAAGGCCCATCCAGCCTTCAGGACACACCTCAAATGGTCCTCTCGCATAGACGCTGAGTTCCAGAGAATTTGTCTGGTCATTACCCTCCCGCAGTGTGTTTTGAAGTCTTGTAGTATTTTGAACACATGCGCAGGCCCATCACTCTGCTATCAATTCTGGGTCTGCTTCCCCACCTGGGACGTGAGTTCACAGGGTACAGACAATTACTATTTACCCATCTATTTTCAGCATCAGCAATTCCTGCCATGGTGTAAAGGTTAGAATCAGTCTTCAGCAATGACAGGGAATCTGTTCCCAGTGCCCTGAACCAACTCAGAAGATCGGGTTAAACACCGTGATGCCTGAGCCAGCAGCTCTTCTGAGCCACGTGCACACTCTGAACAGTTCCAACTTCACCGCAATGAAAAGAGCCTGCCTGTGGATGAGGACACTGATGCTGTGGCCCGAATGTGTCTCCTGAAGTCCAGGACGGAAACCTGACCCCAGTGAAAGAGCGCTGAGGTGCAGCCTGACAAGAAGGGACCGCACGGTGAGGGTGGGCCGTGGGGATCGATGCCACTGTCCAGGAAGTGCCTCAGGTACTACAATAACAGGGGGAGCCAGTCCCTTTCTCTCTTCCCACTCCAAGAATAGGGCATGGAAGCCCATGCTTGCTTTGGTAACTACTATTCCTTCCTAAGGATTGTGATCGAGAGCTACACACATTTGAAACAGCTTTAGGATGGCCAAATGAAAGACCCAGTACCAACAGGTAAGCATTTCCAGAGTTCTGTAGGTAAAGCTGACTAAGGTGTGCGCGTGAGAAGACGCACGTGACACAATGGGCATGGCCACTCACCTGTCGGATCGACATGGTGCACAGGATGTACAGGAAGATAAAGGAGCAGTCTGTGGTGTCATCTCCCAGCAGGTTCCGATGAGACAGCCCTTGGAGGTAAGAAAGAGGGGTGAAGGGGAGCTTCGCCACTACTCTACCATCAAATCTGGGAAGGAAAACAAAGAATTGTTATTTCTGGAAGACTGACAAGTTTCTTACTTTCAGAGAAGACTTTGAGACAGAAATAGAACTTTACGTCTCTTGACCTCTGAAAAACAAAGAAAGTTATGTGCTAAAAAGACAGGAGCCTGAAGTATGGCAATATAAAAAAGGGCCTAAAGGAAACTCACACATCTCCTGCATCAGTGGTTCTTAATCTTCTGATGTATAGACCCTTTTCATACTGACAAACCACGGAGGACTCTAAAAAGCTTTTGTCTGGGAAGGTCACAGCAATAAACATACAGCAAATGAGAAACAAAGAAATGCTCGCTGGGCACAGTGGCACATGCCTGTAATCCCAGCAACTCAGGTGGCTGAGGCAGGAGGGCCCCAAGTTCAGGCCAGCCTGGGCAACTTTGCAAGCCTGCGTCTCAATATAAGAATTAAAAGGGCTGGAATATCGCTCAGTGGAGGAGTGTTTGCTGAGCATGTACAAGGCCCTGGGTTTCAGCCCAAGAAGTACTAAAAAACAGAAAAAAAAAAAAAAAGAAAAAGAAAAACACTTGGTATTTAGAATGTTTCCATGGGGAAAAAGGAAGTAATCCATCTTTTTCTTTGGTGGGGAAAAACAACAAAAACCCTAAATATTAAATCAAGTACTGAAAGACTTGTACGATGTACTCCAAAGAACAGACACTAGACTGGCATCCTGCAGGGTCCAACTGCCCACCTGCACTGCACTCCCAGCTCCTCCGTGCGGACTGAACTGCAAGGCTTGACCTAGACCTTACTCGCATTTGACAAGAGCATGCAAAGATTTGCCCCAAATAATCACTGTTATTCTTTTCTATTAACCTCAGAAAACCAAAACAAAAGTAATAGTGTTTCCAGGAGGAGAGTCTCATTTCCTCACAAGAAGCATGCAGTAACAACACCCGACTTTGCGAGTGTGAGGTGACCAGTACACTGCTCTGGTGTGCCACTCTGTCTGACCCTGCAGAGGTGGACTGCTAAGGAGGTGACATACAGAAGACGTCAGTTCCTTTTATCGCTAACGTGCACACCCAACACATTCAACTTCTGTGGGCACTTTATTCTTTGTTATATTCAACCTGAAACTGTGACTAAAATGTCTTGTGTCATTGGAGCTATTCAACCATGTGAAGCTGAACATCTTTTGAAAATCAATTCTAAGAATTCTTACTTTTAATGAATTGATTTTTCTAGGGGACTAGATGCCTACTGAAGAAATTGGTGTGTAGCCTAATAAAGGAGAGCCAGGGTGAGAAGCAAGAAGGTATAGACAAGTAGAACATGTCCATCCCCACTCTAAACTGGAGGAAGGTCCTCTACAGGGAGATACATTTTGGCTTAGTAAAAGGATTAACTTCCAAACCCTAAAAAATACTCAATAAAAGTATGAGCTATCTCAGAGAATATCAAGCTCCTTGTTGAAAAAGGAAACCTGACTGAAGGATTTCTGTATTGGGGAGAAGGTATGTATTAAATGATCTTTAAGATCTCCTCAACTACAAAATTCTATGTCAGCTTTATAGAAATGACTCAGGAAGAGAAATCAAACAAATAAAAAGCCACACCCAGTGCCTTCTTGGGACAACCTTAAGGCTATCAACAAATTTTAAGACTACAGAGGGATAGTAAAGAGATTACATATTCTAATGCACAATAAAGAGGTAAGTGAAAGTTAAAAATCAGAGAAATCATATTAAGTTTAAATGACTTGTTCAATATAATAAAAATGCATACTTTAAATTTCATAGCCTTGTTTATAAAAATGGAGACAGTCTTTTAACTTCCAGGTGCTGATAATCTTAAGAAACAAAAAACTATATTTTTCTAATAATGCACAGTACAAAAAGATCAGAACAAAAACATGAAAACAGCATTAATGTACAGTTAAATACTGACATTATATAAACCTTCACTGATATTAAAAGATAAAACAAGAAAATAAAAGGCTACTATTTGCCAGGGTTCTGAGTAAGAAAGTTAACAAAAACAAAACAGTGTAATTAAGAACAAAGAAGCTGGGCATGGCGGCACACGCCCATAATCCCAGCAGCTCGGGAGGCTGAGGCAGGAGGATCACGAGTTCAAAGTTAGTCTCAGCAACTTAGTAAGGCCCTAAGTAACTCGGTGAGACCCCATCTCTAAATAAAATATAAAAAGGAGTGGGGTATGTGTCTCAGTGGTTAAGAGTCCTGGGTTCAATCCCTGGTACCCCAAAAACAAAACAAAACAAAAAACAATAACCTTTCTGCCCACCAATAGTAGTCTTTTATAAGAGGCCTGATTATAACAAAGTTTTCATATCATTTTCCTACTAAAGATAAGCCTATTTGATTTCTTTGACTCCTACAGTTTGGAAAACCTGTGCCACAAAATGGAAAGCATCTAACACTTTATCAAGTACAATTAACAACAAAAATAATTAGACATTTGGTCTAAGGCCTAATACCTTAATCATCAAAATATTTGCTGAGTATTCATTATACAATTAAGTCTGTTAAGAATAATGCATGAGGTCAGGCATGGTGGTATATGCCTATAATCCCAGCAATTCAGGAGGCTGAGGCAGGTAGAGCACAGGGTAGAAACCAGCCTGGCAACTGAGTCTCAAAATAAAAAGGGCTGGGAATGTAGCACAGTGGTAGAGCACCCCTGGGCTCAATCCCCAGTACTTGAAAAAAATAAATAAAAAAGACAAACTTAATCCCTAATCAAAATTGAGATAACCAGTTGGGCACAGTGGAAGCAGCCTGTAATTTCAGCAACTGAGGAGACCAAAGAGGGAGGATCCCAAGTTTAAGGTCAGCCTAGGCAACTTGGCATGATCCTATCTCACAAAATAAAAAGGGCTAGGGATGTCGCTCAGTGGTAGAGCACTCCTGGGTTAAAACTCCAGAAAAACAACCAAAAAAAAGAGTATGATTGTTTTAAGAAATGGTCTTGAATACAGTTTATATTAAAATGTTTTCCTTTAAAACATCTGAGCTAGGCACAGTAGAGCATGTCTATAATCCCAGCAGCTCAAGAGGCTTAGGCAGGAGCAGCACAAGTTCAAGTCCAGCCTCAGCGACCGAAGAGATGCTAAGCAACCTAGTGAGATCTGTCTCAAGAAAAAAATAAAAAGGGTTGAGGATATGGCTCAGTGGTTAAGCATCCCTGGGTTCAATCCCTGGTACCAGTAAAGAAAGAAAGAAACAAAGTACCAAAACATCTGGATTACGTTTGAGTAGGTATAAAATAGCCTAACTTTGATTTATTTGTCAAAACTTAGTTGTTCAGGACTGGGAGTATAGCTCAGTGGTACAGCAATTGCCTAGCACATGTAAGGTCCTGGGTTCAATCCTCAGCACTGCATAAAAATAAATAAAGGTATGAGTCCACCTATGACTAAAAAACAAAACAAAACAAAACAAAACTTAGTTGTTCAAATGTCCTGAATAATCCATTCTTTCCCACCTTTTCATATATTAAAATTTTCAGGGCTGGGGAGATAGCTCAGTCAGTAGAGTGCTTGCCTTGCAAGCAAGAGGCCCTGGGTTCAATCCCCAGTACCGCAAAAAAAATAAAAATTAAAAAATTAAAAAATTAAATTTTCAGCAGGGTGCAGTAATGTGTGCCTGTAATCCCAGCGATTTGGGATTCTGAGCCAGGAGGATCCCAAGTTCAAGGCCAGCCTCAGCAACTTAGCAAGGCCCTAAGCAACTTAGCTAGACCCTGTTATTTAATCTTCTGAAGGTCCCTTTCAGCTCTAAAGGTATATAATTCTAATAATTAGTGTGAATTTTATGTTAAAACCATTCTCTAAATTCTATGCCTGGATACAAAACAACCATTTCCTTCTTTCTCACTACTCAGACATATTTGTAACAACCCATTAATATATTCATTTGTTCATCTGTCTTTTCTTTCCATGAAATTTTGATTCTGAGGGCAGGGGTCTCATCTCACATTCTGATACCCTGCATAGTGCCTGCCACAGGGTATACACCTAACAGGCAGGATGAGAAGGATATGCTTGGGAAGGAGGCAAGAGACACATAAAGAGAAAAGAAGTGAGGGAAGAAAAATAAGAAAGAGAAGGAAAAGAGAGAATAAGGAAGATTCCAATGCATGGGGTATGGTTCAGGTGTGGTTTGAAAAGAGCTGGGCACAGTGGCGCATACCTGTGACCCCACTGCTTAGAAAGCTGAGGAAGGATGATTTCAAGGTAAAGGCCCACTTGGGCAACTCAGGGAGACCCCATTTTGAAATAAAATTGTTAAAAAAAAAAAAAGGCTGGGGATGTAAGCTCAGAGATAGAACACTCCTGAATTGAAATCCCCTGTTCCACCAAGGAAGAAGAAAAAGCAAAAACAAAACAAACAAACAAACAAAAAAAAAAAAGAAGAAGAAGAAGAAAGAGAGAGAAAAAAAAAGGTCATAGGTGACCACCATCTCATCATCTTCAGATATTTTCCTAACTTGTGTCAAAGGCAGTTCAACAACGACTCAGGTCTGCTCTGTGTTAGTTTAGACAACAGTAACTGACCTCATGATTAAACAGATTATAGTTGTTAAGATTCCATTTTAAGAGTCAAAACATCTTCATATGACTATGACTACCTTCAGTCTACAGTAGCATACGAATACTCAATTTAAAAACAGAAGGAACCTACTTGAGGCTTTTAGAGACCACAAAACGCCCAAGTTTTCACCTTGTAAATAAAACATCCTCAATGTGAAGAGGGTGAAAAGCTATTGTGTAATTGTATTCTATCAAAATTAAATTCTCTTGATTCCAATCTTGCTTTGAAGTTAAATTAGAAAATGTTCTTCTTAGGAAATAAACAGTGAAGTAGTTATGGGTTAAGGAACAAGAAGTCTGTAGCATACTCTCCAATGATGAAAAGAAACACTCTGTAAGAGTACACATGTGATATGGAGACAGAGAGAAAACAAACGTGGCAAAATACTTATATAACTATGAACCAGGGAACAGCTGTATTGTTCTTGTGACTTATAAGCATGAAATTATATCAGAATCAAATATTACCAAGAAGTCTATGCCCATACATATAAACATAAAAGTTATTAGGCAAAAGGATACTCACATGGAATTGAACATTCCCATTAGGGCAGTAAAACAAAAGCCAATTGCAAACATGGATTTCATTCGAACCTATAAAGAAACCAACAAATTGTAATTTCATGCTGAAGAAAAACACCACTAAAGCATACCGCAAGTTTTGGTTTCACGTCATTTTTAAAAAGCTCTCCACAGCAAAGCTATCTGCTAGCTAACCCGCTTTCTACCCACTGCTCCTCGTTCCTTTGTAACCCTGCCCAGTACTGGGGTGGCCATGAGACCCAATTCTGGCCCCTGAGCAATCTAAGTACTCATGCTGAATGGGGACTTGTAAGCAAACTTGCCAGGCATCCCTTTGTAGACTTCTGCCCACTCTCCTT
Source organism: Sciurus vulgaris (assembly GCF_902686455.1). Classification (NCBI taxonomy): domain Eukaryota; kingdom Metazoa; phylum Chordata; class Mammalia; order Rodentia; family Sciuridae; genus Sciurus; species Sciurus vulgaris. Next base: position 112,905,894 of record NC_136473.1, on the reverse strand, counting down.
GCCTGGAATGAAGACCATGAATGTCCCAAGGCAAAGCAGCCTTCAAACCATCAATGGACCTTTGGCTGAGGACCTGAGTGTTTGAAGGTAGTGCTGAGCCTAACACTACCAACCTCCAGACTTCTTAGCAAAAAAAAAGAAAAGAAAAAAAGAAACCATTATCTGTTTTAGGCCCCTGTTAGGTATTGCTATTTGCAACCAAATTCTTTCTTTATGGCCCTCCACCACTGCCCACAATACTGGGAATTGAACCCAGGACCTCACACATCCTAGAGGCAAGTACTGTACCACTGAGCTACACCCCCAACCCTTTCTATTTTTTATTTTGATACAGGGTCTCACTAAGTTGCCAAAAGTCAACCTTAAACTTGTGATCCTCCTGCCTCAGACTCTAGAGTAGCCAAGTGTTGGTATGCACCAACCCACCCTGCAAGATATTGGCTTTGTGTATCTCATCTCCGTAGTTTTCAAATTTGCTGTGATGAATATGTAATAACTGTGTCAACAGGTAAAGAAAGCTACTTCTTAAAATATTCACTTTTAACTTAAAGAATTTCTAGAAGATAAGTAAGTACAGTAAAGGTCTCTCAGTAAGAGAAAACTGGTACAGTTCAGATGTTCTAAGGCTAAATATACAAAAATTAAGCAGAAAAGTTAGGTTACATAATCAACCTATCCATGCTCTAGGACAACACCCTTGAACAAAATCTACTGTCTAGAAATACTGAGTAAATGGGTAAAGAAATTACTTCTTTACACTTTGTGGTATGTCTCACACTCGGAACAAAAGGGCTCTTAAAAAACAAAATAATAACTAGGCATGGTGGCACACACCTATAAACCCAGCAACCAGGGAGGCAGAGGCAGAAGGATCACAAGTTTGAGAGCAGTCTCGGGAAATGAGTAAGAACCTAACCAACTTAGTGACCCAGTCTCAAAATAAAAAATAAAAAGGGCTGGGGATGTGGCTCAGTGGTAAAGTGCCTCTGGGTTCCATCCACAGTACCAAAAAACAAAAACAAAATAATAAAAGCCATCGCTAATCCGACATTAAAAGCCATTCCATCCGACAGTGGAATTACAAAGTCACCAAAAACCAAAGATTCAGCAACAACATATGGAAGAAAAAGAAAATAAACTAATTCCTTTCAAAATATGAGGAAAAAAAAAAAAAAATGAGCAAGAAAAGTGTGAAGGGAACAAATTACAACCCCCAAGACAGCCTTTAAGAGCTACCTATATCTGTAAAATGAAGTTTAAGAACAGCAGCATATTCTCATTTCCATGTGGCCCAGGAACAACCAGATTACCATCCATGGTTTCCCAGGTGATCCATTTCTGAAAAGTCAGTGCAAAGCCACAGATGCACATCAGTCTGCTGCTGGAAAGCGCGACATGGCTTACCATGCAGCTGCACTTAGGACCCTTACCATCGACAGATCTCTGTTGTTATTCTTCAGTTTCTCTTCTTGCCTCTCTGAAAAGAATCAATGTAATGGTTAATAAATACAGTGCTGAGCACAAAACAGCAGTTACATAAGTTGTCACTGGTGATTTTGAAAGCAGTTCCCTTCAGTGTCACTGCTGCTGTCAGGAGAACAAAATTTTTCCATTTTAATAAATAAACATTTGGAGGATTGAAATGGAGCAAACTTATGAATATGTCAAAATTATAATGTAAGAATAATTACTAATAAAAATCTTTTAAATAAATATAATATTTAATGAAAAAAAATTACCCCTGGTAATCAATGTACCAACTCTGTATATTAAGATACACCCAGCGGGAACTGCCAATCAGTTACTTCACAAGTGCAATGTAAGCACTATACTTAGGGGTTTCAAATGTTAACTCATCTCTCACATTTCCCCCCTTTCTAAATTTCTTTTATAAAACAGTGTATGTTCTATGTGGGCACAGTGGTGCATGCCTGTAATCCCAGTGACTCATGAGGTTAAGGCAGGAGGATCACAAGTTCAAGATCAGCCTCAGCAACCTGGTGAGGCTTTAAGGAACTTACCAATACCCTGTCTCAAAATAAAAATAAAAGGGGCTGAGGATGTACCTCAGTGGCTAAGTACCCCTGGGTTCAATTTCCAGTACCAAAAAATAAATAAAAGTGTATGTTCTAAAAATTACAAACCAGTTGCTAAAATTAATTTAGAATTCTGGTTCTTTCATATTATATGATAATCTAAGTCTAAAAATAAGCAGTCTTATAGTTAAGTCATTAACAAAGCCAGGAAATCTGGCCTGTATATGAAGCAACTGTTGTATATGTAGAAACTACTAAAGAATCCAAACTACTGAAGAAACCTCAACTGTACACTAATGCCCTATTTAATGTATCCCATCAATATAAAGTACTAATTCCCAACACAGACATTTCACTTGTGACTTACAGCTGACTGCATATGAGATTACCTAAATACTATACAATATTCACTCCAGTGAATTCATTTTTTACTTGAGTCTACATCCCAGATAATAGAACAAAAGGATCATATACAAAAAGGAAAAGATGGCAAAAAAAATCCCTCAGTTAAAAAAGGGCAAAAGCAACCTCCTACAAAGGCATGTCTTTGATCTCCTGTCTTTGGATATGTAAGACTTCTCCGGCAGAAAAGAAACGGGGATTTGGAGAAGTCTGGGGCCAGGTTGCTACTCATGGGCTCAGATCAATCACCTCACACAGAGGGAAAAAAAGGGGGGGTTGGCAAAAGCAGCTGGGCGCAATGGTTCACGCCTGTTCAGCTCAGGAGACTAAAGGAGGAGGATTGTGAGTTCAAAGCCAGCCTCAGTAATAACAAGGTGCTACACAACTCAACCAGACCCTGTCTCTAAATGAAGACAGAATGAAAGTACAATAAACTGAAAATATATACTTATGAGGGAGATACTACACATGCAAAATTTTATCTGAAATAATCTGTTGGTAGGAAATGCTAACATGTCTCAAAAAGCATAGAACAAAATTTTAAGAGTATTACAGAACATTAAGTTGTAAAAACAAAGAATTTAATGTTAAAAATCCTATATAACATCAGTCTTCAGAAATCCACAAAACGTTCACTAAGGAAAAACAAATATGATCTAATGGAATGTTCCCCGCAGGGCAAAAGTTTCAGGCACTCCACCAGTTATAACAATACTCTTATGAATGTCCCCAGAGTCACAGTTAGCTTTATATACCTCTCCTTCCCGGAGTAACCCCAAACTGATGACTCCTTTACAAGGCTAATAGGAAAATGCCTGAATCCATTCCGTTGTACCTATTCTCTAAGCTCAGTTAACACATCTCAGATGCTCACATACTCTCTCCCCATCAATACCCACCTTCTCTCTCTTTTTTTTTTTTTTTTGTGGAGCTGGGGATTGAACCCAGGGCCTTATGCTTGCAAGGCAAGCACTCTACCAACTGAGCTATCTCCCCAGCCCCCCACCCTCTCTTTTAAGCTCTTAACTCTTGAAAAATTATTAAGCACCTTCTCTCTCCTCCACTATCAAACCTAATTATCATGCAAACATTTGTTCTAACTTCTTGTTCTCATTATTAAAACATAAGACTCAATGAGGAGGAGAGAACAGCTCATTCGATTAGACAAAGAGCAATGAAGGGAAGGGACGGAAGAATGGGAATAGGAAGAAGTAGAACGAATCGGACATGACCTTCCTATGTTCACCTAAGAATACACGACCAGCAAACTCCACATCACGTTCAAGCACAAGAATGAGACCCTAGAGTAAGCAATGCTCCGCGTATGTATAATATGTCCAAATACACTCTACTGTCATGTCTATCTGAAAAGAACAAAAAAAAATTTTAAAAGACTCAAGTTCATAGGGATATTCTGCTAGACATAATGAGAAGCAAAACTTCTAAGTCCTTAAAAATTATTTAAAAGTCTGTTTTATTAGAGTTTAACCTCGTTTGGAAAGGGGCAGCGTTGGGGATCAAATCAGGGCCTTAAAGCTCTCATTTATGAGTAAGTCTACTTATTTTTAAGACTTCGTTATTTAAACTATTTTTTTGTCTGTCTTTTTGGTACTAGGGATTTACTGCAGGGATACTCTACCACTGAGCTTCACCACACCCCTTTTAATTTTTAATTTTACTGTTTTTGAGGCTGGCTTTGAACTTGCAATCCTCCTGCCTCAGCCTCTCAAGCAACTGGGATTACGGGCACTGCCACTGACCCAGGCTTAAATGATTTTATAAATGTTATTTCATACCCAATTGTGTTTTTAATTGCCAGTATTACAAAACAACTACTATTTCTAAAAGTAAATAGTCTTTATTCACGTTACAGGTTAAATACACTGATGAAGACTATCATGTCAATAAGGACCATATAATACGTGGTTTACATGAGAACAGTCCAAGTTCTAAAAGCTACATGTTTAAAGATCTTCATTTAAAGATGAAGAAACTATTTCCACGGAGGAATAACTTGAAGGAAAGTCACATTAGGAAGTAACTACTAAGTACAACTTACTTTGAAAAGACGTTAAACTGTTTCTTAGCAGGAATTGGACATCTGAGAATAATGATTCATGTCATTATGAGAATAGTTTTGCAGCTAATCATTCTACTTGAAATGGGGAACTACTTGTTGATTAATTCTCTATGGCTCTGATTTAACTTAGCTGCTAGTTAATATCAGTTAACTAACATAAATTCTCTAAAAAAGTTGTTTTGTCCAATAAGTAAGGAAGTTATGTTCTTAAGCTCATGTCATTTGCATTCTGGTGGGTTGCTTAAAGAACCACAGCTGGTGGACCTTGCTCCCAAGTCAAAAAGACAACTCAGCACTGGAAGCCCAAGGCATCCAAGATGGCTGCACTTCCCATTGCTTTCAGCTATAGGGTGAAATAAATATGCTCCCAAACCTTCTGTGTCTCCCTTTGAAGATCTAGAATTTTAAGATGCTGGTTGCTGGAGATAAACAGTATATGTCATTTAGTGTTCACTTGTTCCACGTGAATTATTATGTACCTATGTGACCCAGAAAGAACCTCAGTATTTAATACAGGGGACAATTATTTTCCAAAGGAAAAACTATTCCTTTTGGGAAGAATTCTATGCACCTTTTACCAGTGAACTTTTGGAACAAAATCTCTATGAAATGTCAGGAAATTTCAAGGACAAATGAATCTGGAAATATGCAGAAGGCACATTTATATTCTAGAGTTATTGTTTTAATCCAAAATGATAGACAAAAGATTAGCCAGGCATAGTGGTGCATGCCTGCAATCCAAGTGAGGATCACAATCACAAGTTCAAAGCCAGCCTCAGCAATTTAGCAAGGCCCTAAGGAACTTAGCGAGAACTTGCCTCAAAATAAAAAAATAAAAAGGTCTGAGGATGAGGCTCAGAAGTTAAGACCCCTGGGGTTCATCCCTAGTACCCCCAAAAGAGCAAAGATTAAAATCCCCAAATTTTACATTTCTTGTATTCACTGGAATACACTAGTAGCAGTGACAGCACTCATCCTGACCACAAAGTGGAACCAACTTCAGTCAATTAAAATAGCATAAAGACAGGTCTACAAAGAATAAGTAAAGTCAGGGCTCAAAATACGTTCAAGTTCAGAAGCATCTTCCCAAATTTCCATGCCACTAAGGAAAAAACGCATACCCTACTCAGTCAAGCTTCAGACTGACTGCCCTCCCCTTCTCAGACCCTTCTAAAGACAAGTCTCTAGCTATAGCTAGTGCTGAAAAGTCAGTCATGTGAAAATCCATAACCCATGCTGCTTAATTCTAGGTATCAACTTGACTGACTAAGGGATACAGGTAGCCAGCAAAGGTTCATATCTGGAGCTATCTGTGAAGGTCTCCCAGAGAAGACTGTTATCTGAATCAGTGTACCAAGTAAGGAAGACACACCCCCGCCTAAAGCAGGCGGAGACCATCCATGTGGGCTGAGGGCCAAGACAGAACACAGAGGTAGAGGAAAGGCAAACTCCTCTCCTTTCTGGAGCGGCCACCCACTTTCCCTGCCCTTGGATGATACGACCCCAGGTGCTCTGGCCTTTGGACTAGGTCTTGCAGCAGTGGCCCCTTGGGTTCTCGGACTTTGGCCTCAGATCAAGAGTCAGCCTGCAGATGACCTACTATGAGACCTGCCAGGGTTTATGATCATGTGACTCAATTCTTCCAAAAAATTCCATCTCAAATATCTGTATGGATATATATCCAACTGGTTCTTTCTGGAGAACCCTAACGCACAGCCCCTGTCCTGCAATCACCCAAGAGGCAGTCACTCTATAAGCTCTCCTAGAAAATGGCATAAAATGATCAGCTGAGCCAGTTAAATACTTCAAGACATTTAAATCAGAAAACCTTGGGAGAAAGTCCTGTGGGAGCAGAAAAAAGTACTGACTTTCAAATTTTCACTTGCTTAAATTTATATATGTATGTGTGTGTGTAAAATCTATTTACATATATGTATGTGTACGCACACACAAATAAATACACACATCCCTTTTTTTTAAAGATAGTTTTTGAGGGAAGGAGAGATATAACAGTGATGCAACAAAAGAAAGGAATTCTCAGTAAGAATGAAGTGAACAGCAGTAATTTCACTATTTCTGAGAATCAAAGTGTCATGGGTAAAGCTCTTTGATAATCATATTTTGGGTGTGTGGGGACAGGGCACTGGGCTTGAACCGCCCAGGGGTGCTCTACCACTGAGCTACATTCCCAGCCATTTTAATTTTATTTATTTTATTGTTTCAGTGCTAAGGATAAAATCCAGGATCTTGCAAACATCAGCAACTTTATTATATTTTCATCTAAAAATTTATTTTTCCCAAGCCTTAAATTTTATTTAGATTAATACTTCACCTATTTTCTTTTTTTGTTGTCGACCAGCTGACTCTGTTATGGTTTCCTTCTTCTTTTCCACTGTGAACACCAGAGAAACACAGTAAAAATTAATTATACAAAAAAATTATGTATTATACTTAAAAAAAAAAAAAAGCAGACTTTCTCATGGCTTAATCAATGAAAGAAGCTTATAAGAAAGTCAGACTTTGATCATGGTCATGATTAAGTTAACCAGCCTATTCCCAAATCTGCTGACAATGAATGTAGACACAACATTCTAAGAATACAACAATAGTAGCTGGCTGGGGTTGTAGTTTAGTGATAGAACACTTGTCTCACATACTTGAGGCCCTGTGTTCAATACCCAAAATTGCTACTAATAATAGTAGCAATTAAAATTAATAATAATTTTAAGTATCAATAACCTAATATTGATGAAGTATTACATTAAGACAATATGCAGCCAGGTGTGGTAGTACACACTTGTAATCTCAGTGACTCTGAAAGCTGAGATAGTAGGATTTCAAGTTACAGGCCAGTCTCAGCAACTTAGCAAGACCCTGCCTTAAAACAAACAAAAAGGGCTGAGGATGTCACTCGGTGGTAGAGGATACTGGACTTCGAGTCCCAGTACCTTAAGTAATAACAACTCGGGCACTCCACTACTGAACCACATCCCTGGCCCTATTTTTTTTTTTTTTTTTTTTTTTTTTTTTAAATTTTGAGAAAGGTTCTCCCAAAGTTTCCCAGACTGGACTTAAACATGCAATCCTCCTGCCTCAACCTCCCAAGTAGCTGGGATTATGGAGGTGTGCCATCACACCCAGCTGGTCATCTCCACTTTGATTAAGTACTGCCTTGTGTCTTTGTGTGTGTGCTACTGGGGACTGACCCCAGGAGTGTTCCACCACTGAGCTACATCCTGAGCTTTTTTTTTTAACCATTTTATTGTTGTTGTTTATTTTTTAATGTGGTGATAGGGATTGAACCTAGGGCCTGATGTATGCTGGGCAAGTGCTTTACCACCGAGTTATCTCCTCAGCCCATCAGTTCTTTTTTTTTCTTTTTCTTTTCTTTTTTTTTTTTGAGACAGGGTCTCACTAAATTGATCAGGCTGGCCTTGAATTGGATCCTTCTGCTTCAATTCCCCTCCACAAGGCACTGGGCTTATAGGCATGCACCACTGCACCTGACTTTTAAATACTGTCTTTGTGTGTGTGATACTGGGGATTGAACCCAGAGGAGGCCCATTGAACCACCGAACCACACCTTCAGGGCAGGGTCAGGGAAGGTGGGTGTGTGTGTGTGTGTGTGTGCGCTAAGTCTTTTTTTTGGAGAGGGAGTATAGAGGCTTGAACTCAGGGGCACTTACCACTGAGCCACACCCTCAGGCCTATTGTTTTTTTGTATATTTTATTTAGAGACAGGGTCTCACACAGTTGATTAGGGCCTCGCTGTTGCTGAAGCTGGCTCTGAACTTGTGTTCCTTCTACCTTAGCTTCCCAAGCCACTGTATTACAGGTATGCACCACCATACCTGGGCTGGTCTCTAATTCTTTTGTTTGCTCTGTGTGTAAGTATATCATTAGCTTTCTGAGTGTCTACCTCCTTTCTTTCTTTCTTTTTTTTTTTGATACTGGGGATAGAACTCAGGGGCATTCGATACAGAGCCACATCCCCAGCCCTATTCTGTATTTTATTTAGAGACAGGGTCTCAGTGAGTTACTTAGTACCTTGTTTTAAACTCAAGATCATCCTGCCTCAGACCCAAGCTGCTGGAATTATAGGCGGGTACCACCACAGCCAGGGCTCAATCTCCTCTCTTATAACGTGGATCAAATAAATGATATTTTCCCCCCTATGGTGCTGAGGATCAGACTCAGCACTTGAGCATGTGTAGGCCCGGCAATCACTCTTCCACTGAGCTACATCGCCAGCTACTCAAATGAGATAAAAGAATATCAAAAGCCAAATTGTGCCTATGAGAAACCATTCTCCTCATATCCTCAGCTGTGCCATTCTGAATTCCTGTTTTATTTCCAAGACAACAAACTTCAATCTCTTCCTCAAACACCTCTTCAACCTTCTCACTCAACTGAAAACTTGGTATCCCTGAAGACACCACTTATCTCTACACTAGTCACAATGGCCTGTTATTCTTCAAACATAGCTAACCCGTTAAAATTTCCGTATTTTTGGCTCATATTTTTTTTACCCGGAATATCCTTCCCCCACCTCATTCTCTATCCAAATTCTAACTATCCAGAGGGTCTGCAAGTTCATCTGCATCATGGAGCCTTTCGCAGTACCATACACAGAACTGGACCCCTTCTTCAGATCTAACTACTGCAGCCCCTGTGGTTTTATTATACATGCTGCATTAATGGACTTCAACTCAAGTTGCATTATTTTGATGTTGCTATAAAGCTTGTGCTACTGTTGGTGCTCCTAAAATACTGTCAACGCGCACTCCAGGAACTTGACACGTCCGAAGTACTGCTAACCGTACTCACGTTTTTTGCTCTGTTTTTCCACTTCCGCCTTCAGTCTCTTGTACTTGTCTGTCCTGTACACCAGGACCCAGGTTATGCCTGAAACGTCAAAAGCAACAAGCTCACAAGAGATTGGACAGTCACAACCACCCGCAATTAGGGCTACTGCTGGGGGCGGGGGATCGCCACTCTGCATCTTATTTACACCTAAGTGACTGCTTTCAAACCTAAAAGCCACCGGCTACCACGCAGGTGCCGTCCGAGGGGTCCGAGCGTGTGCAAGCAGGCCGGAGAAACCCGCCCGCCCGCGCCGCGGGCCCGGCCTCACCCTCGGCCAGCAGGGCGGTGCACACGGAGATGAAGACGATGAGCAGCGTGTCGGCGAACATGGTGCTCATCGCGCGCTCGCCCCCGCGCCCCGCACCGCGGGACGCGCCCCAGAACCAGAGGAGGGAGCGACGGCTGCCCGGGCGACCACCCGGCCAGACGCCGCTTGGACAAGAGAGAGCGCACTTCCGCTTCCGGGCCGGGCCGGAAGTGCCGGGCGGGTCCGGCCGAGCGGATCTCGCGAGAGCTGGCGTCTCGCGGTGCCTGATGGCGATGCTCGGCGGTCCCCCGATGGGCGGCCTACAGGACAAGCCAGAACTCCTGGCGCCGGGGTGACAGTTGAGTTCGGAAGTACCGGAAACTCAGCAGAGTCCAGAAGGCCACAGGCCCGGGACCTCAGCCCGAGCACAGGCTCAGCTCCGCATGCGGGCCGGCCCGGCTGCTCCCCCACCGCTGTGGCCGCCGAGGATTCCTTCCTGTTCTAGTCCTCCACCCGGTTTATGGCTCTTTATAGTTGACTTGTGTCGCGGGTTATAAGTGCGTTCCTCGTCTTCTCTGTTAGACTTGCCAGCGGAGACCTTGTCTCCTTGTAACAGACACGCAGCTTCTATGTCAGGAACAACAGTGGACCTGGTAGGGGCACAAAGATGAGCAAGATAATATTTCTTACTTCCCAGATTCCCCAGGGAAATCGCACATTACAATACGGTTTGATATAGATGTTCTTAAAATGCCATGCAAGCACAGCCAGGCGCGATGGCCCACGCCTGTCATCCCAGCTACTTGAGGGGAGCAGGCAGGAAGATCTCAAATTCCAGGTCAGCCTGGGCAATATAAAGAGACCCTGTTCCAAAATAGAAGGGACTGGGGATGTAGCTCAGTGACACACACAAAACTTAGGGGAACGTAGATGAGAACAAGTTGCATTTTTTTCTTTGTTTGTTTGTATTTTGTTTTTTTCTGGAGGAGGTGGGAAAGCAGTAAAAACAACATTTGAGCTAGACCTTGATTTGAGTAGCAGTTCAGATAAGGATAAATTGGATTTGTTTGTCCTTTTTTGTTTTGTTTTGGGTTTTGCTCTTGTTGCTTTGGCTGGGATTGAATCCAGAGCCTCCAGCATGCTAGGCAAGTGCTCTACCACTAAGCTACATCCCCAGTCCAAGGATAGGTCTTCATTTAACATTGTATCATCCAAGGTAAACGTTGATATGATAAGAGCATGACCTTTGAAGTCAGGCCTGATTTTCAGTTATGTTTCTGCCATTTAAATTATACAAGTGCTTGAACATGTCTTGTTTAACATCTTTGGACCTCAGTTTCCTCATCAGTAAAATGGTGCTAGTAACCCTAGCGGCATGAAACTGTTAGGAAGAGTGTATGAGAAAGAGGCTACCATAAGACATTTAAAGCTGTGCTTGGCATACAATTCAAGTTCAACATGTAGCTAATTGTAAGATACACCATTATTTTGATATGCTACTAAAGAAAAAGTGCTGATTAAACTACAACACAACAACTGTTGTCAGGAGCATGTTTTAAAGATGTTAAAATTGAAAAGAAATTCATCTTAGAATTAATGAAATACACTGAAAAGATTTCATAAAGCTAGGTGCAGTGGCACACACCTGTAATCCAAGCTATTTGGGAGGTTAAGACAGGAGGATCCCGAGTTCAAGGCCAGTCTGGGCAATTTATCAAGATCTTATCTCAAATTTGAAAATGTGTTTGTGTGTGTGTGTGTGTGTGTGTGTTTTGTTTTTACCAAGTATTGAACCCAGGGGTGCTCAATCCCTAAGCTATCTCTCCAGCCCTTTTTACTTTTTATTTTGAGATAGGGTCTCACTAAGTTGCTTAGGGCCTCACTAAGTTGCTGAAGCTGGCTTTGAACTTGTGATCCTCCTTGTCACCTTGTCAGCCTCCCAAGCTGCTGGGATTACAGGAGGGTGCCACCATGCCTGGAAAAACATATATATATATATATATATATATATATATATATATACACACACACACACATGTATATATTATTATAGACATTTTTTTATATGCACTATTCTAAAGATTGAACCCAGAGATTCTACCACTGAGCTACATTCCCAGCACTTTTTATTTATTTTATTTTTTGAGATAGACTCTCACTACATTACCTGAGCTGGCCTTGAACTTCGAATCCTCTTGCCTTAGCCTCCCAAATAGCTGGAATTACAGGCATGCCTGGCTTAGACATTAGATTTTAATCATAGCCCAATTATAGGTGAATTCTGTTCTTTTTGCAAGTTATTCACTTTCTCTGTGCCTCATTTTTAGATTTTTAAAGTAGAGGTAAAAATACCTACCTTCCCCTTGTATGCACAAGGTCCTGGGTTCAAACCTCCAGCACCCACCCACCCCCCCCCAAAAAAAAAAGAAAGAAAAATTACCTACCTTCCAGAATCACTGTGAGGTTTATATGGGGTTAAGTTTCAAGTTCTGAAGTCAGACTACTTGTCTTCAACTCTCCCCTCTCATCCACTAGGCAGGCAATTTTACACAAATTATTCACACTGCCTCAGTTTACTTGCATGTAAAATGGCATAATAGTAAGTACTTCAGTCCAAAAGATTTTGTTTAGTTTCTCAAGGCACGTATGAGTAAAGTACTTAGAATAATACCTGATCCATAGTAAGGTCGCAATAAATGTTAATTAGTATTGTGCTAGATGCTGGGTTTCATCCCCAGTACCATAAAAAAATCATTTTAATTAAAAAAACCCACTAAGTACATAACCCTTGAACCACTTTCCTTACTCTGTTCATTTGGATATTCCAACCTAAGCCGTTTGTGTTCTCCCCAACTCCAGTCTCCCTTCTTCTTTCTCTTACGAAGTGGCACTCCCATCTGCCTCTTTTTCCAAACCTGAAGTAAGGGCACTGTCCTCAAAATCTCCTTTCATTCTGATGTCTGCATACCACTTGAGATAAATTCCTGTCCTTCAACTCTTCCCACATCGGTTCTTTGTGTTCTACTTCTTGCAGGTCACCATTGTCTTCGTTGGTGTGACAACTTTCAAACTGTTCTCCAGTTCTATACCTAATTCTGTCTCCTCCAGTGTATTTTTCTAATACAGGTGGTAGTGATCTTTCTCAAATACAAAGATGACTGGAGGAAGAGAGAGAGAAAGGTATTACGGGGAAAGGAATTGGATGAGAATCACAACAGACTTCTCTTCAACAACGCTGGAAGAAGACATTGCAAAACAGTGAAATACCTAAAGTTTTCAAGGACAAAAGCTTTGAGCCCAAACTGTGATGCCTGCCAAGCCATCATTCAGGTCAGTACAAAATACTATGGCAAGCTAAGAGACCAGGAAATATTTCATTGCCAACTTCTTTTTAAATAGCAAAACTAGAAACTCATGTCACTGATCATCAACTTAGGTCATGGTCATAAGGGAAGAATATGCTGGGGAATGCAGAAGAGGAGTAAAAGGATGGGATGAACACATAGCAGCCCCCCACTGTATTGACAGGTGGTACTTTCCAGTAACTCCCAGTGGATAATACCGAACCCTACATATACTGTGTTTTCTCCTATTCGTGCCTGTGATGAAGGTTAATTTATAAATTAGGCACATTAAGAGATTAAGAAAAAGAATAACATTGAGCATACTGTAAGAAAAAAAAAATGACTGGATATGGAGAATTGGGATGAGAAAGGAGTTGAGGGCAGTTCCCAAATTTTTTTCTTGAACACCTAATAAAAAAGAGGAATCAAGTTTTTAGGAAAAATTATTTTTTCCCTACTAGGCTAGTGAAATAGCCTAGGCACTAGGCTTTAGAACTCCTGGGCACTGAAAAGATTGACATCTCTTCTATAATGTAATTTAAAAAGGAATACCAGAGTCTGGAGTTGTAGCTCAGTGGTAGAGCATTTGCTTGGCATATATGAAGCCCTGGGTTTGATACTCGGCACCACATATAAATAAGTAAAAGATCCATTGATAACTAAAAAAAAATAAAATAAAAAAACATAATACCAAAGTGAAACATGAATTTATCTATGTATTTTTTTCTTTAAGGTGGTGCTGGGGAATCGAACCCTGGGCTTTGTGCATGCTAGGCAAGCACTCTACCAACTAAGCTATATCCCCTGCCCCCAAAAATCCATCAGGGTAATGTACAAATCAAATAGCAGACTTTTTTTTTTTTTTTTTTTTTTTTTTGTGGTGCTGGGGATTGAACCCAGGGCCTTACGCTTGCAAGGCAAACACTCTACCAACTGAGCTATATCCCCAGACTTTATTACTTTTGAAATATCTTTTTTTTTTTTTTTTTTTTGTATCAGGGATTGAACCCAGGGGTGCTTAACCACGGAGCCACATCCCCACTCCTTTTATGTTTTATTTTGAGACAGCTCCTGCTAAGTTGCTTAGGACCTCACTAAGTTGCTGAAGCTGGCTTTGAACTTGGGATCCTCCTGACTCAGCCTCCTGAGTCTCTGGAATTATAGGTGTATGCCACCACGACTGCCTGAAGTATCTTTTTTTCAGATAATTTTCTCTGAGTTTGTGTGTGTGTCGTAAGTACATGTTTAATTTGCTTTCGAGTTGTCCAGCACTGTTTTTGAGGAAGAGACCATCTGTTGTTTATTGTTGCATATGCAGCTTTTGGATTGCAGTCTGGGGCAGAGAAGCTGTACAATATGTATGTATTTAATGAATGAGATATACTTTGGGGAGAGAGGAAGATGGGCTGTAAGAACTGTTCAGAAGAATGAGAACTTTAGATGGACCTTGAAGTAAAGGTAAGATGTAATTAGGACACAGGGAATTGGTCACGAGGACTTGGTCAGACATGGGAGCAGAAACAACCTAACTGTAAAGGATATGTATTCAGTAGAAATAGGATTGAGCAGGTGACTGAATCCATACTGCAACTAAGAAGTCCATGGTTGATTTTAGGAGATCCATAAATCTAATACTATATGAAAAGTTTTGGTGTGCATTTTTTTCTGAGTGTCCACTCTCAAAGGTGATTATAAACCAGTCATCTATGTTATGCACTTGAAAGGATGATAAGTAGGCTAAGGATGATAAGTAGGCTCAAACCTGATTTTGTAGTCAGTTAGTCCTCAAATTTTTTCTACTCCAATACTTACTAAGAGTCAAAGCAAGGAGTAAGAACTAAGGTCTGGAGATGGAACTGAAGCTTTAGGTTTCTTCTGCCATGATATGAAGTGTGGAAGCAGGGACTGTCATTAAGGCCTCCAAGTACAAATACACTCACCCTCATTAATGAGGAAGGAGTCATATTGGGGACTAATCCATTCAGTTGGAAAAGTAAAAATTAGGTCAGCAGTGGCTGGGGTTATAGCTCAGTGGTAGAGCGCTTACCTAGCGTGTGTGAGGCACTGGTTTCCATCCTCAGTGCCACATAAAATTAATAAATGAATAAAGGTATAAAAATATTTTTAAAAATTAGGTCAGCAAGTTGGAAAGGAAGAAATAAAATTATCTGTTTGCAAATGGCTTGATCTTATACATAGTAAACCCTGAAGATTTCATCCAAAACCAAAAAGCCTACTGAAACTGAAAAACCAATTTAGCAAATTCCAAGGCTACAAAATCAATAGGTGTGGACTGGAGATGAAGCTCAGTGGCAGAGTTTGCCTAGTAGACACAAGGCCCTTCCTTGGTTGGGCCCCCAGCACTGCACCAAAAACAAACAGAACATACATTCAAATCAATTGTATTTCATTGAGCAATCAAAAAGGAAATTTTAGAGACCCAGTTTACAATAACATCAAAAATAAAGTACTTGGAATTAAACCATAGAGACAAAAGACTTGAGCACTGAATCCCAAGGAGTGTTGCTGGAAGAAATTAGAGAAGAAGCAAATAAAAACATCCCACATTCATGCACTGAAATATTTGCTATTAAGATACAACAGCTGGCCTTGGGATGTGACTCAGTGGTCTAATGCTTGTCCATTATGCGGGGTGCCCTCGGTTTGGGCCACCCTGGGCAACTGAGCAAGACCCTGTCTCCAAAAGGAAACAAAATAAGGCTGGGGATCTAGCCCAGTGGCATGTGGGAATCAGTACTGCAGAAGAGAAGAGGAAGAAGAAAAGAGATTGAGAAGAAAATAGCTATATATGGAAAATAACTAGAATTAAATGAGATAAATAGGCAGATTAAATCAATGATTGTCAGGTTTGTACCCAAGGCACTTCTAGGTCTTACGTGACCTGAAGCATACACAATTTTGTTTTTGTTTTTCCTGGCAGTCCTGGGGATTGAACCCAGGAGCACCCTACCACTGAGCTATGTCCCAGCCCTTTTTGTTTTTAATTATTTTTGAATCAAGATCTTGCCTAAATTGGCCAGGCTGTCCTCAAACTTGTGATCCTGCTGCCTTAGCCTCTCCAGTTACTGGGGTTACAGGCATTCTCTACCATGCCAGCTTCAATGATTTTCTTTAAGAAAAATAATACATAATTATGAATCAAAACCAGGTATAAAAGTGAACACTTATAAATAAGGGGCAGGGTGAGGAGCTCAGGAACTTGGTGGCAGATTTTCCTTGGATTCTAACCTGCTGTGGTGGCACCCTTCCACCTGGAGGCTGGGAAAGCCCCTTTGCCAGGAGTGGAAAGTATAAGATCTTCAGCTGAACAGTGAGTTTCTGTGGCATGGGAGTTAGAAGTGCCTTAGGAAATCTTTAAATACCTAAACAAGGAAATCCCACCTTCCTTTTTTTCCCACGTGAGTCAAGGCAGTTCTGATAGGAGCCTAAAGACTGCGGTGATTCGCCACCGTCGTGCTTGCCAGTGTTCCCGGAGTACGTGGCTGGCCAGTAACCCACTTCTCACTGTCGGGGCTGGCCCTTCACCGTGTGATGCACTGTGCTGCTGGGACGTTGGTTTTGTTCACGGAGGACACAAACACAGCCACACTGGTGGGAATACACAACTTTTTTTGTGTGTGCACCATGTCAGAGTGCACACCCGGAGATGCCCGCAGGGCGGAGCACCTGTTCCCCTGGGAAGCCTCCTCGGGTGAGGTGCTGATGGCGCACTCCTGGGCAGGCACAGCGCCACTCAGATTCTCTCATCGCTCATTCTCCCTTCCCCCTTGCAGTACTGCAAACTTGACCCAAGGCCTCAGAGGCGCTAGGCAAGTGCTCTACCACTGAGCTACAGCCCCAGCTTGTTTTCCTGTGGTCTGTTCTCAGCATTCTCTTGACCCTCAAGTGCACGATTCCTTCCATGGGCTCTGAGCATGGAGAGAAGTCAACTGGCTGCTTTTGGTAGGAGCCCCTCAAGTCACCCTACCATGGAGATTTTACTCCATCTGACATTGACGTTCTACTTGGAAAGTTCAGGAAGCAGGTGATCAGGGTATAGCAATGGTGGTCCACTCTGTGAAATTGGATGGACAGGGACTAATCTGGTGATAGGGTGGTGCTTCCGCAGCAGGTGCTCTGTAAGTGTCTGTTACCAACTGAAGAGACAGCAGAGTGGAACTCGGAGGCCGTAGAGCGGGGACTTTGGACTGCAGGTGCACACAGCCCAGACTTCACCCAGAACAGTGGCAGGTGTGCCTCTGAAGAGCAAGCACTGCCTCCGGGAGATGCCTGGAGCGCGACTTGGGTGGACACGGGGTCTGTGGGAAGCACGGCTGATGCAGGAGGCAGGCTGGCCGGAGGGCAGAGGACAGAGATGGGGAGTGCCAAGTCCTCGTGGAGTTCCAGGGCAGTTGACAGGGACAGGTGTCCCCTTGAGCTCACAGACCCCTCAGTGGGGTCTTACCAGCTTTGCACTCGAGCCTCTGGAGCTCCTTCCCGCCTCCTCCTACCCGTCCACAGTGAGCCTCTCACTTTTACTCATCTGCTGCTTTCAGAGTGAGTGGAATCTGTGGTGACTCTCTCTCTCCCCCTCCACATTTTCTTCTGGGTGGGTTCTAGTGCTCTGTCTTCAAATTTACTAATATACTGTTACTTCTTTTTGGGGGGCAGGGGGAACTAACAATTGAACCCAGGGAGCCAAATCCCTAGCCCTTTTTTATATTTTATTTAGAGACAGGGTCTGCTGAGTTCCTTAGGGCCTCGCTAAATTGCTGAGACTGACTTTGAACTCTCGATTCTCCTGCCACAGCCTCCCAAGACGCTGGGATTACAGGCATGCACCACCACACCCGGCTTATACTGTTACTTCTGTTCAGTGTATTTCTCGTCTAAGGTAGTGTGATAGTGTAGTCTTCATTTCCAAGATTTCAGTTTGGGACTTTTTTTGGGGGATGGGGGTATGGGCATTTGAATTGGGTGCTTAACCACTGAGCCACATCCTTAGCCCTTTTTATTTTTTATGGTAAGAAAAAGTTCATTTTAAAAAATTCTTCACTGAGAAAGTTCATTTAACATAACACTAAGATAAACTTACAGGGTGTGGTGGCACACACCTGTAATCCCAGTGACTCTGGAGGCTGAGGCAGAAGATCTTAAGTTCAAAGCCAGCTTCAGCAACAGGGAAGCTGCTAAACAACTTAGTGAGACCCTCTCTCTAAATAAAATACAAAATAGGGCTGCGGATGTGGCTGAGTGGTCAAGTGCCCCTGAGTTCAATCCCTGTTATCCACCTTCCAAAAAAACCACTAAGACACTATTTTTAGCAATCATTTTATCTCAACTATCAAATTTTTAGAAGTCCAAAAATATAGCATATTCTTTTAGAATGGCCGTGAATTACCAGATACTCTCACATGTTACCAATGGAAATGCAAAACTGCACCCTATCTTGCAAGAGAGTTTGGCATACCTAAATTACATATGCAAATCAACTTTTAGGAAACCACCTTGGAAAGACATTTCCATGTAGGGAACTATATTTAAAAGGTTGTCATTGGAACCTATTTTATAATAGCAATAGATTAAAAACCACCTGAACATCCAGCAGTGTGGGTGATGGGCAGCCTGTCCTGTCCACGACCAAGCTCACACCCAGCATTGCTGAGCCTGACGTCTGTGCCTCCTGATGGTTATCCTCAAAAGCACGACATTCCCAGCGAGCACTCTTCCCGAGCTCACCAGCACCCGAATCCAATCAAGACTTGAGGGCTGACCTCTAGATTTCAGGAAATACAGAGGATAAAGGTGCTAGCTAATGCCACCATGAAGAAATAATTGAATCAATTCAGAATTTGAGACACTATACAAAAAATAGTCATAGCCTCTTCAAAAGGTGAATGTTATGAGTGGGTGCCGTGGTGCTTACCTGTAATCCCAGTTTCTCTGCTGAAGCAGGAGGATCTCAAGCCTGAGGCCAGCCTGGGCAACTCAGCAAGACCCCATCTCAAAATAAATAAAATAAAAAGGGCTGGGGATTTAGATCAGGGGTAGAGCACTTGCCTAGCACGTGCCAGGACCTGGGTTCCTCTCCTAGCACTGAAAAAAACAAGAACCAAAAAGCCCAGAGGGGGTCCCACTCTGGTTGTGAAGGTTTAGAAAGACGCCACACAATAAGAGAGGCTTCGTGAGGTCTTGGCTCAAGTCAGCAGTCATAGAAGACACTCGCTTGGGGACACTTGTGATATTGAAATCCAAACCGATAATGAGATGAGTGAAATGACATGTAATGGCAATGTACCAGGCCATCCTTGTCCTCAGAATGCGCACACTCGAGTTCTGAGCCAAGGCTGAGGCCTGCAGCTTAGTTTCAAGTGATTCCAGAGGGTGAGAAAAAGCAGATATGTCAAAAAATTTCAAGAGGGACTGGGGATGTGCCTCAGTGAAGAGTGCTTGCCCAGCGCGCGTGAGGGCTGGGTCGATCCTTAGCACCACAGGAAAAAATAAAGTCTAAAAAAAATCACAAGAGTCATCACGAGGTGCATGTAGGTGATACATACATGCTTACTGTACTAGTCTCACACTGCTCTGTTTGAGGTTTTTGCAAAAATTGGCAGCTTTTTGCTCTAGCTTGTGTGGTGGAGAATATTTCCTCCTGCCCCTCGGCATCCTGTACACCTGTTCAGTGTGAGGACTACCGCCTTTCCCGAGCTCTGGCACGTCTGTCATTTTTCTAGTCTTTCCTCCCCTCCATCTGTTTTCGTTCTGCTTGGATTTGGGTTTCATGGAGCTCTACACACCCTCTGTCTCTGTTTACTTTGCTCTTGAGTGTTCCCTCGCTGTGAGATACCTGTTGACTTTACCCTGGGGTGTTCCCGACCCTCAGTTCCTGCTCACTCCACCCTTCTGGGTTCTGCTCTTTGTTGCCTCCGTGTTTTCATTGAGCTCTTCATTTCGGTCACTGGATCTTTAATGCACAGCATGATTTCTTGTTCTTGCTTCCTTTTTCCAACAGGCTCCCTTCTCTTTGGGATATCTTTTGTTTTGGATCCTTGCTCTGTTGGAGCTGTTCATTCTGGCTTGAGACACTGAGTGTGTCCTTCCCCTTCCATGTCTCTACTCCTCCGTTGTCTGGACGGACTGTCTCTTTCTATCTGCCCATGACTCTCCCTACACCCCCAGTCAGGGCCCTTCTCCCCAAGGACACTTAACCCTCTCTGCTCTCTCCTACGAGCTGCCTTCTGGCAGTTACTTGTGGTGCTGGAGGTGGGTGGAATCCGAAGGAAATGGCTGGAGCCAACTGGTCATCCTGCCCCCGAGCACCTCCTCCAGGCTATGCCACTGCCCGTCGTCCCCCTGTGACAGCTTGATGCTGGCATGGCTGATGCTTCTCCTCCAGACAGTAGAAGAGGGGTAAGCAGTGGTGGGCTCTGTCCCATGCTGCAGAGGAAGAGAAAGGCACGACCGAAGTCTCACCCCGAGTGCGTCTTCCTGTGACAGGCCTGTGTATTCGCCCTATCAGGAGCTGATTCACTTTGAAAGAATGTCTGTCAGACTTCTCTCCTTCCATTCCCCCAAGGAAGGGTGGTCCCCACCAGCACCTGCAGTTGTTGGCAGCAACACCAAGAGCCCCCATGCCCAGAAGAGCACGGCGTCAGCCTCCCCAGGGACTCCAGAGCTCTGCGCTCGAGAACCTCTCCAGCGATGAGCCCCAAAGCATGCTGTCTTCCGATCCGTTGTGTCTACACAGGCACTTCTCACAGTGATTGTGTCACCTCTGGGCATCTTTCACAGTCCCTTCTGCTTCTGTGGCACCTTGGTTGGGCTGATGGAAGAAGACATGTCAGTTTGCCATTGTGTCCCAAGGGGTCATTTTTGAAAGCTATTTTACTGTTGAGTCCTTTTCCTCTCGAGTCATTTCCCTGAGAAGGGTCAGGCTACACTGTGGCCATGGGTGGCTTCTCTTTAGCTGTTAGCTAGCCTGCTTCCACCGTGTCCTCATTGCCATCAGTGACTGTTACTCCAGGAGCGCGCCACTTTTTCCAAATGGGAAAGTCATGCATCCTTTGCTAGGGATTTTCACTTTCACTCTACAGATGGTTTAGAGTAAACTTTTAGACAAATGGGAACAGGAGAGCTGGGCATGGTGGTGACACCTCCCAGCTACTGGGGAGGCCGAGGCAGGGGAATCCCAGGTTTGAGACCAGCCTGGAAAATTTAGGAGACCTTGTCTCAAAATAAAATAAAAATGTTAAAAGTGATGGGAATGCACCTCAGGGGTGGAGCACTTGCCAAGCACATGTACTGCCCTGGGTTCAGTCTTTAGTACTGAAGAAAAAAATTGGGCCTATGTCATGGTACACTCCCGTAATCACAGGGGCTCAGGAGGTGAGGCAGGGGGATCACAAGTCAAAGCCAGGCTCAGCAATTAGTGAGGCCCTAAGCAGCTTAATAAGACCCTTTCTCAAAATAAAAAACAAAAAGGACTGGGGATGTGCCTCAGTGATTAAGTACTCCTGGGTTCAATCCCATGTACAAAGAAAAAAAATACAGAAATATTAAGAAGGAAAGATGTTTGAAAAATAATTTTATGAATCATTGATTTCTTGGTGAACATATTAGAGTAACTTTAGCTTCCTGTTGACTCTGTAAACTGTTGAGAGTCAGCCAATGAGACCCTGACTAATAAGGATCCCTGGGGGCATTCACAGAGCCATATTTGAGCTGATGCCTACAAGCTGTTTAGCATTTGTTCCTGGCACAGCAGAGTTGATCACTTAATTCTGTGTTGCTGCTGTGTATCGTGATACATATCACTCAGCACTACAGTTGTTTCTGAGCGTCTTCCCAGAGATTCTGTGGCTCCTAGGATGTTGGAATGGTCTCTGATTTGTCTTTGTGCTCCTCATACCTGACATGGTGCCTTGCATGTGGTGAACCTTCCAAAGTGCTGGAGTAAATGAAGGAGGTAGGGAGGGACAGATAAGGTCCTCGCATTTTTCTTGTTATCTTTACTTATCTGAGAACATCTGCTTAGGATTCCTCAAAAAATAATTTCTTCTAGGCTCTGAAACAATTTTGTTTTGTGTTTTTTATTTTTTAAAAAATGTACTAAGAGCTGGGCATGGTGGCACATGCCTATAATGAGGCAGGAGGATCACAAGTTCAAAGCCAGCCTTAGCAACTTAGGCCCTAAGCAGCTTACCAAGATCCCTTCTCAAAATAAAAAAAATAAAAAGGGCTGGGATATAATTCAGTGGTTAAGCGTACTTGAGTTCAACCCCCAGTATTAAAAAAAAAAAAAAGTAATGAAGCAAATAACTATAATTATATGGGATGTAGAATATCTTTTAAGAGTGATTTTTTTAAAAAATGAAGAATAGTCTGTAGTATATGCTGGTATTTTTTTCTTCCTTCTTCCCACTGGCTCAGGCTGACCCCCCGAACACTGTTTTTTCTTGGGAGGAGGAAATGTGCACACATATGTATATGTGTGTGTGTGTATATGTGTGTGTGTGTGTGTGTGTGTGTGTGTGTGTGTGGTGTGGTGTTATATGCACACACAGTCATCTTTTTTTCTTTTCTCCTTCCTTCCTTCCTTCCTTCCTTCCTTCCTCCCTCCCTCCCTCCCTCCCTCCCTCCCTCTCAGGGCACTCTGTGACTGAGCTACGTTCCCAGCCTTTTCTTTTCTTTTGATTTTGAGATGGGGTGCCGAGGCTGGGCCTCAGACCTGAGGTCCTTCTGTCTCAGGTTCCCAAGACTCCAGGATTACAGGTGTGCCACCATGTGTAGCTTTATTTTTCTAACTTTAATGAGCGAAATCTTCATCTAGAATTTAAATTCCTTGATAGCAATAAGAAAAGAAGAAAAAGTTTAGTAATGTTTGCAGACAAGATTATTTTTAATTTCTGTGTATTTTGAGGAAAAATAGCACACTGGAAAGAAGGAAGTGGTGACAATGGGCCACTCAGCCTGATTCCAGGGCTTTCCACCCCTTACACGTACAGAGAGCGAAAGTCAATAGCCACAAAGCAGCTTAGTGTTCCCAGGGTATTCATGAGGACATGTCAACAAATACCACTGGATTATTTTTTACTTTAGAATTCATTGTTTATCTATCTTTTATTCATTTATTTTGTGGTCCTGGGGGTGCCCACAGTCTCGGACATGCTAGGCAAATGCCCACCACTAAGCCACATCCCCAGCCCTTTTGACTTTGAGACAGGGTCTCTAAGTTGCTTAGGGCCTCAAACTTGCTGCCTCAGCTTCCTAAGTGGCTGGATTATAGGTGTGCACCAAAGTGCCTGGCTAACACACACAGACATCTTAAGGGTATTTGAGAAACCAATAAGAGTGAGTGACTGCCTTTGGAAACACATGGTAGAAATTTGGTTTTTTAATGCATACTCTTTTGTACTGTTTAATTTTTTTATCTTATATACATATTACCTGTTCTATGTACATACGTACATGTATATATATATGTTTATTTTACTTTACACATTTTTTTTTTTTACCATTTTTTTTTTCTTTTTTTCTCTTCTCTTTGGTGGTGCTGGAACTCAAACCCAGGGCCTTGTGCATGCTAGGCAAATATCCTACCAGTGAGCTAACTCTTCAAACTCTTCAGTCCTACTTGTTCCTTAAAATAACAGTAAGCTAGAGGACTGAAATAACATTGGAAGATTATAAATTCGGTTCCAAAAGTACTTACAGATAGATTTGTTACATGCATATATAGAAAATGTAAAAATAAAAGTTAAAAATAATTTTTCTAAGACTAGGGGTGTAGAGCTCGGTGATAGATAGCTTGCCTAGCATGCTCAAGGCCCTGGTTCCATCCCCAGAACTATGAAAGTGGTCTAGTCTTCTTTGACCTAGACT
This sequence comes from Sciurus vulgaris, assembly GCF_902686455.1. Taxonomy (NCBI): domain Eukaryota; kingdom Metazoa; phylum Chordata; class Mammalia; order Rodentia; family Sciuridae; genus Sciurus; species Sciurus vulgaris. Next base: position 112,882,038 of record NC_136473.1, on the reverse strand, counting down.
CGTGTGCTGTAGATCCACATTGGCCCAAGGGTTACAGAGAAATAAAAATTAGATTGGATTTAACATTGACCTTTTGGTTTTTCTGCACACTATATGATGATATTTGTGTTATTTATTTGAATCTCTCACCTCTGGCCACACCAAGTTTTGTTTTTGTGACTTTTCATTCCAACAGGGTTTGCTATTATTCTTCCATATATACTATGAAAAAATGCTGACATATCCCAAATTTTTTAAAAAAAATTTTGTTCTTTTTAGCTATACATGACAGTAGAGTGTATTTTGACATATCATACATACATGGAGTATAACTTCCCATTCTTGTGGTCATACATTTACTGATTGTGTGCTCACATGTGAACATAGGAAGGTTCTGACTCATTCCACTGTCTTTCCTATTCCCATCTCCCCTCCCTTCCCTTTATTCCCCTTTGTCTGATCTAGTGAATTTCTATTCTTCTCTTCCCGCTCCATTTATTGACTGTTGATTTTACTTCTTGTTGAGGAATCTGGTTCCTAAGCTGACATGATGGAGATTTGGGCCTGTATTTTCTTCTAGTAGGTGCAGGTCTCATCTAATGCCCAGGTCCTTGATCCACTTTGAGTTGTGTTGTGCAGGGTGAGAGATAGGGGTTTCATTTAATTTTACTGCATATGGATTTCCAGTTTTCCCAGCACCATTTGTTGAGGAGGCTGTCTTTTCTCTGGTGTATGTTGATGGCGCCTTTGTCTAGCATGAGATATCTGGATTTATGTGGGTTTATCTGTCTGACATATCCCAGATTTTAAACACTGTGGAATTGAAGATTTCTCACTGAAGCACAGAAGACCCTGCTAGGACCCTCTTACCTCTGGTCTGACTACTGTTTACACCACCACCCTTCAGCTGCCTGAGGGCTTTGGCCCCCCGTGTCCCAGGAATGCAGCTTGGAGTACTCCGGGCAGCTCTGAGCAGGGAACTGACAGCGTTGGTTCACAAGCATCCATCTCTCCCAGGCGGGGTAGCTCTGCGCCTGCTCTGCGCTGGCATCGTCACAGACTCCAGGCTTGCACTTGTCCACAGTGACCACTGGCTTCAGGCCTTGGTGGCTTTCCCTCCCTGAGGCACATCCCCATTCTCATGCTAGTATTTTCTAGAGTCACCTCTAAAACTATTTGCACACAAATGTTTGTCTGGAGGGCTGTTTGAGGGAAATCCAACAGAAGATACAGGACCTAAATGTGGTGAGCTGTTATGGAATCCCAGGTGTTTTTAGGGGTATGTATTATCAGAAGTGGAAGAAGTGGAAGGGGCTTAGCTGGGTGCTGTGGTCCATGCCTATAATCCCAGCAGTTTGGGAGGCTGAAGCAGGAGGATGCAAGTTCAAAGACAGCCTCAGCGCCTTAGTGAGGCCCTGTCCCAAAATAAAAAAATAAAAAGGACTGGGGATGTGGCTCAGTGGGTAAATGTCCCTGAGTTCAGTCAGGGACAAAAAGAAAAAAAAAAGTTAAGTAGAGAAAACTTTAAAGATCATTTCTTTTAATTAAACCATGTTTTCAAAGTCTTTTGTAAACTGAACTTTGTAAGTAGATGCTAATATCTAGTAGACTTTTATTAGTAATGTGAGTGGAAACATTTTGTCTTCATCTGTTAATTTGAAAATGTGTGGGTACAGGACTGCTGTAAGTAGGTTGCTTTGTTAGGCTCTAGGATGGATACAAAAATGACTAAATTGACCTTTTGTCCTGAGACGTTCACAGACTAGCATTGGTTAAAAAAAAAATCTGCGTTAAAAAAAAAAAAATCTGCAAGGAGGAATACTCAGAGGTGCAAAGAAGTGGTTGTAGGTGTTCCCAGGAGGAGAGCGTCCTGTGCAGTGAAGGAGAGTTAGGAAGGAGGCAGCATGAACGTTGCAGCCTGTGTGGGTTGTGGTGGGAGGCTGGGGTGGCAGGGGAGCACCCGGAAGCCCAGGCAACCTCCCCCATGAGGTTGGAGGGCCCAGGCAGACATGGAAGTCACCCTGCAAAGGTCGAATGCCAGACCCGGGAGTCTGTCTTGGGGCCACACACACAAGGAGTGTGTTGGTGATTTGCTAGGTCTCGAAGGCCATCAGAGCTTCCCCCACCCCTGAGTGCTGGGGGCAGCACCCAGGGGGTCTCAGCAGGCTAGGCACATGCTCTTCCCCTGAGCTGCAGTCCTAGCCCCGGAGCTGACTTTGAAAGGAGACGATGCAGTGTCTGGTGGATTAGAAGAGGGAAACTGTGTAGACACCAGTCAGAAGTTTTGAAAATAAATGGAGGTATGGTAGCACACACCTGTAATCCCAGGCTGAGGCAGGAGGATAGAAAGTTCAAGGTCAACCTCAGCAATTTAGAGACCCTGTCTCCAAAAAAAAAAAAAAAAAAAAACAATAAAAAGGGCTGAGTATGGCTCAGTGGCAAAGCATTAGCAGATTCATTAGCAGATTTACTGGGGGAAAAAAAAGAATTTAAAAAGTGTTGAAAATTGTAGCGGAAAAGCCTGGTGAGTCCCTGTGACAATTCTTTACGGTCTCCCAAGTAATTTAAAGAATTTCACCATGTGTGATGGCACATGTCTTTAATGCTAGCCACCCGGGAAATTGAGGTAGGGGATCACAATTTCAGGGCGAGTCTCAGCAAGGCCCAAGCAATTTAGGAAGACCTTATCTAAAAAAAAAAAAAAGTTAAAAAAAGACCTTAAAATGTATCACAGGCCTTAAAAACACGCATACGCTTTGCTGACATAGAAAACAATCAGACAGATGAGTCAAGAAACATACTTAAGGGGTGGTGTCACATTCCTCCCTAATGAAGAAGGCAGGCTACCTAAATGTTGGAAAAGAGGCTAGTTAAGTAGATCGTAGTAGATTTACATAATGGTTGCTGCTCAGTATTGGGACTGATACAAGTGAAGGCTGGTAGCATGGATAGTCCACCTCCCAGGGCTGGGGTTGCGACTCAGTGGTGGAGCGCCCATCTAGCACAGGTGGACCCGGGGTTCAATCCTCAGCACCACATAAAAATAAAATAAAGGTATTGTGTTCATCTACAACTAAAAACATTATGAAAGAAAGTTGACCTCACATCCTGTGGCCTTGGTTCATGGATGAGTGTGGTTTATTAGCCAGTATGTGTTAGGACAGCCTCTGCTTCTTGTGCAGTCTCTTAATTGTGGAGGACTGGGGAATGAAACTTTGGCTAAAAATGCCCCTTCTAACTCAGAGTGCAGATCCCTATTGCTATGGTTTTAACAGGATTTCAGTAGGTTCCAAAGGTGGGGAACTAGGTCCCTAGTGTGGTGGTGGTGGTAGTGAGCCCCTTTAAGAGGTGGGGCCTCCAACCTGGGTTCTGCCCCTGGAGGGATCAGTGCTGGTCTCCTGGAGTGAGTATAGCAAGAGCACCCCCCCCCACCCCGCAAAAAAGCTAGGCCACTCCTTCCTTGTCCCTTCCCCCCGCAGCTGGCTCCCTTTCTGCTTCTTCACCGCTATGCAGGCACTGTTAGTTTATATTTTAAAGCTACAAGATAAACAAAGAATTGGCAAAAGGACTCGAACAGCCATTTCTCTAAGGACAATACACCAGTGGCCAATAAGAATTTGAAAAGAAGGCTGGAGTGTTGGCACATGCCTGTAATCCTAGTGGCTCAGGAGGCTAAGGAAGGAGGATTGCAAGTTAAAGGCCAGCCTCAGCAACTTAGTGAGACCCTGTCTCAAAATAAAAAATAAAAAGGGCTGGGGATGTGGCTCAGTGGTCAAGTGCCCCTGGGTTAAATCCCTGGCACAAAAAAAAGGAAAAAGAAAAAGAAGAAAAAGTGTGAAAAGACACTCGGCATCTCCAGACAGTGGTGAAAGGCAAGTCAGCGAGACCTGGCCCCAGACCCGCCAGGATGGCTGCTATTAAAAGCGAACAGAAGACAGCAGGTGTTGGTGAGGACGGAGCAGTTTCACCTGTGTACCGCTGCTGGGTCCCGAAATGGTGCAGCTGCTCAGAGGTTCCTCAAAAACTTGAGACAGAGCTCCACGCGACCCGGCAGTGCCCTCTGGCATGTCTGGATGATTGGAAGAGGGTCTGAAGGAGGCCTGAGTCCACCCGACCCACAGCAGCCAGGTCGCGAGAGCACCGAGTCCACTGGCATGTGGGTGGGCAAGGTTCTGCAGGTGGTTTCCCAACAGTGGGGAACACAGAGCAGCTTCTACCATCCACTTAGCAGCGGGTGAGGTGCGAGGAAACAAGATCCATACCAGCCTGGACAGGCGGCAAGAAGCTGTCTCACAACAGTGCTTGGAAAATGTTGTCTTTCTACCACAATAGAAGTTTTTTGAGAATATGTGTGAGGGTTTACTTCTGGCCTCTCAAAAATCTCTTTTTAAAGAAGCATATGTATTATGCATAGAAAAACATCTGAAATTTTGATATTAACATAATTTTGGGGGCATATTCTAGATCCTACATAGGGTAGCAGATCTTTATTAGACTATTAAATAATGAGTCAACTATGCCAATGATGAAAAGGAGTTGTAATAAGGGTTGTGGTTAGTACAAATCTGTGCTCTTAAAGTCCATTAAAAATAAGAGAAGTGCTGGGGCCAGTGACCCACACCTGTAATCCCAGCAACCTGGGAGGCTGAGGCAGGAGGATGGTAATTTGAAGCCAACCTCAGCAACTTAGCAAGGCCCTAGGTAACTTGGCTAGACCCTTTTCTCAAAATAAGAAATAAATAATAATTTTAAAAAAAGGTCTGGGGATGTGGCTCAGTGGTAGAGCACCCACACACCTGGGTTCAATCCCTACTACCAATAAGAAAAAAAAGAAACAGAAAAAGAGAGAAACTCCTTTTATATTCTAACTTTAATGATATCCATTCATTCATTTATGCATTCTTACATTAAATATTAAATTCCTATTCGTGCCTGTAAGACAAAAGTCATTTCTACTCCTATTCAGATTATAATTCAGAGGGAAAGAAAGATATTCATACAAGCAATGGTCACAAATGTAATGCTAGGGAAAGTACTAGGGAATATGTAGCAGAGACATTTAATAAGTACCAGAACAATCTCAATTTTTTAAAACAGCCTTGAAGCTGGGCATGGCTGCATGTACCGTAATCCCAGCCACTGCGCAAACCAAGGCAGGGAGATCAGAAGTTTGAGGCCTGCCTAGGCAACTGAACAAAACCCCCGCTCCAAAATCAAATGACAACAGCAATGAGAGGGAATGCCAGGTGGGTGGATATCCACGGAAGGGTTAATAGCACACCTTCACGGTGATTCTAGATCTAGGTTTTTATTTTTTTGGAAACGGGAATTGAACCCAGGGACACTTAAATCACTGAGTCACATCTCCAACACATTTTATTTTTTACTTTGAGACAGGGTCTCGTTAAATTGCTTAGGTCCTTGTAAGTTGCTGAGGCTGGCCTTGAACTTGTATTCTTTTGCTTCACCTCCTGAGTCATTGGAATTACAGGTGTGCACCACCACACCCGGCTCCACTGAGTTTTTATTACAGCCTTTTTCACTCTTAAAGCTCTTGAATCAAGGGCGATTTCTTTTTCCTTTTTGGTACTGGGATTAAACCACTGAACTATATCTCCAGCCCTTTTTCATCTTGAAACGGAGTCTTGCTAAGCTGCTGAGGCTGGCCTCACACTTGTGATAACTCCTGCCTCAGCCTCCTGAGTAACTGGGATCATAAGCGTACACCACCATACCCAGCTATAAGGTAGGAGTTTTAAAAGCACAGTGAGACGTGTACATCAAACATTGATGGAAAAGCATGTGTAACATTTAAGAGTTGAGATTTTAGGGTGCAATGTTTAAATCACAGTTGACACTAATTTATTTCAGTAAATTGACTGCTGAGCTAAGTATATCTTTGGCTTCCTGTCAAGTATAAGAATGTAGACAAAAGTGACAGATAAGCTACAATGTCATCGTAGATAAATCGGGAGCTAGAGATCTGAAAGGGATGAAGAAATTGAAGGGGATACAATTTGAATAACCTTTCAGTGTCTTGCAGCCAGCGGTGTCAGTCAGACCTTGAGAGGAGTGCCCACGTGTGGGTCTGGGTCTCCCTCCACTAGCCTTAAAGAAACTGTGGCCACTGCCTAAGACCAGGAGAGGAGTGTGAGCGTGCCAGACTGGCTCTCAGGGAAAAGATTCTGTGGCGTGGTGACTTTGGTAAGCACGCATCCGCTCTTGAATATTTTCCTGGGTGTCTCATGTGCTAATGCACATTGGTTCTCCCAGAAACCAAGGCGGGAACTGGGCTTAGAATGTAGGTTTTCCCAGACACTTATTCCCACTGTCTTTTCCTTCCCAGGACCACTGTTCCACCACCTCCTGTTCCAAGGAGCACGTTTTAGGAAATGTTGCTCTGTGGAGTAAAGAAGGGCTCTTTCTGCCCTTGCTCGCCTGCTGCAGCAATGACCATATTGAAGGTACGCTGCTCAGGGCATGGAGTGTTCTGAGCCAGCTCTAAATTATTTAAAGCATGAGTTTTTCAAATACTGAACTAACCTTACTTTTTAAAAATAAAACTTGGTTGTGAAATATTGTCCTCTTTACGTTTTGTAGGCTTCAGTTAAAATGTGTTTAATACTATTCACAATGACCAAGGTTATTGTGATGAATGATGACTGGAAAGAGAAAATGGGAAGCATATACTCAATGGAGTACTATTTCACCATGAAAAAGGAATGGAATCCTGTCATTTGCAATAATGTGGGTGGTTCTGGATCATAATGTTAAAGGAAAAAGTCACACCAGGCATGGTAGCCCACACCTGTGATCCCAGCCACGGGAAGACTGAGACAGAAGATTGCAAGTTCCTTTGGGTTCGGTTCCCAGAAGGAGGAGGAGGGGAGGAGATGTTGAGGGTGAATGGTGGTTAACAGGATGGGGTGGAGGGGAAGGGCCTCTAAGTGAATTCTGTTTGGTTTTATTTTTTTGGAAAGTTTTCAGTTTTGGATTTCATTTTGGCAAGAGGAGGCAGACTCTGTTCAACGTAGGGAACAAAACCCCAAAGCCTCTCCAGCAATAAGTGGTACACTTAGTCAGGCACGAATGGAATATACACAGCCATGCCAGCTTGAGATCAAGCTTCAGATTCAGACCAAGTGGTGACACAGACATTTAACCCGGGAGCAAGAGAGGCTCCCTGCATGTCCTCGGCCGACTGGGCATTAGGTACGGGGGGAGGAGACGCAAGAGTGCCAGGAAGAACTGGGCACAGTGGCACACCTGTAATCCCTGCTACGCAGGAGACTGAGGCAGGAGGGTCCCGGGTTTGAGAACACTCTAATCATCTCAGTGAGGTCTGTATCAAAATAAAGAATAATGATAATAAAAAGGTCTGGGGATGTAGCTCAGTGGTAGAGCACCCTGAGTTCAATCTCCAATACCAAAAACAGAAAGAGTCCTAGAAAGCCCCAAGAGTCAGGATTTCCCCAATCCACACACATATCCATCCACGGAGGTGGGAGCTCGCTGGCTCAAAACGTCAGAGCTCAACCTCTGCCCAAATCACTGGGCAACCACCAAGCTGTGTAGTCAGTCACAGAGGCGATACCCAGGGAGCAGGCTAAACAGACACAACAAACACAAGCAAAAATCAAACAGTGCTATCAGGAGGCTGAGGCAGGAGGATCAAAAGTTTGAGGCCAGTCTGGGAAACTTGGTGAGATTCTCAGGAGAACTTAGTCCGAAAACAAGAAGGACTAGGGATATAGTTCAGTCGTGAAGTGCCACTGAGTTCAGTCCCCAGTAATGAAACCAATTAGCCGACCAATAACAGCAGCACAGTAGAAATACCAGTAGCAGCACAACAGGGACACGGATTCTACAGTTTAAATCTAGAGATCTTATTACAAACAAACAAACAAACAAACAGTAGTCAAAAAGGTAAAATAATATTCAGAGTTGCTACAATAGATTATCTAAAATATTTAGGCTTTCTTTTTTTTGTCAAAAAGTACTATACATACAAAAAACATGGAAGTGCAATCCATAAAGAGGGAAAAAAGCAGTTACTAAAAGACTCATTGACCCAGATTCGAGCTTTCACAAGCAAACACTTCAAAGCAGCTATTATAAATATGTCCAAGTAATTAGTTTTGTTTGGGGGGGTTCTTGGTGCTGAAGATTGAACACAGGGCCTCATGCCTGCTACCACTGAGCACTCTCCCAACCCTCAAATACTTCTTAAAATGCTAATTTACAACCCAGGATAAACATAAAGGAACCACAGTCAAATTTTTGAGAGCCCAGACAAGAGAAAAATCTGGAAGGCAGCAAGAGAAAGATGATTCATCATATTTAGGGAATGCAATATGATTTATAGGTGAACTCTCACTAGAAACAATGGAGACTGTGCATCCCAGTCACTTGGGAGGCCGAGGTAGGAGGACGAATTTGAAGGCCAGACTGGGGGACTTAGCGAGACCCTATCTCAAAACAAAAATAAAAAAGAGTTGGGGAGGGGCTCAGTGGTAGAGCACCCTGGGTTCAATCCGCAGCACCACAGAACAAGGAGGAGGAGGAGGGACAAGGGAGGACAGAAAGACAGTGGGATGTCACATTCAAAAAGTTGAAAACAAAACAAAACAACCCCTGGACCAAGAATTCTATAACTTTTTATTTGTTTGTTTATTTGTTCATTCATTCATTCCCGGTTTTAGTGCTGGGGATCAAAAAGGCCTCATGCATACTAGGCAAGTGCTCTACCACTGAGCTACAAACCCAGCCTCCACAAAACATTAAAAAAAAAAAGAAACTGAAATAAAAACATCACCAAATCAATAAAAACACGTTGCCACTGTACCGCTAGCAGGTCTCCCACAGCTTGTCCAACGATATAAAAAACGAGATCCTATTATAGACTGTTCACAGAGATGTGTTCTGGACTCACGGGCAGATAGGTTAGAATTAACAGATGGACAATGACATGCCATGGGTGTCCATCGTAAGGGAGCCGCGTGGAGTGGCTCCGTTAATACCGGACAAAACAGGCTTCGGGGCTGGCGCCCCAACACACGCCTGTGAGCCCAGGGATGCAGGAGGCTGAGGCGGGGGAGCACAAGTCCCAGGCCAGCCTGGGCAACGTAGCGCGACCCTGTTTCAGAGTTAAAAGTGAGAGGACTAGGTGGAGATGGAGATTTCATGGTTTCACTTCTCAGCAGTGCCGGCTAGAAAGTGCCTCCAAGACCCTCGCCTAGGGGGAGCGTGACTGGCCAAGAGCCCAGCTCACGTTCTTGAGCTCAGCTGTGGCACTGCTCCCTGCCAGGGCTCCCAGAGCCCATCAGCAACGCCCCGGGGGCAGGAACGAGGGGCAGGCTGGTTCCTGGAAGACAGGTGGGTGGCTCTCATGACCAACACCTTTTTTTTTTTTTTTTTTTTTTTTTGTTCTGGGGATTGAACCCACTGACTCTCTACCACTGACCTACATCCCCAGCCCTTTTTATTTAACTATTTTTTGTTTAGAGACAGGGCCTGGCTGAGATGCTGGGCTGGCCTGGAGCTTGCCACACCCCCACCTCAACCGAGTCGCTGGGATCATGGTGTGTGCCACTGGCCCAGCGTGGCTGTCAGGGCTTTGGCTTGAGGACTCCCAGCAGCTTTGTTCAGCTTTCTTAGTCTGCACAGTCACTGGAGGGCTTCTACCCTACTTGCTCACTTAAGTCAGGCTTGTGTTGTGGTCCACTGGCTTCCCCAGGCTTCCCCAGGCTTCCCTGGCTCCCTTGCCGTTTCCTCTCATAGACATTTCCTCTAATCTTTGTATATTGCCAGGCATGGTGGCACAAGCCTGTAATCCCAGTGGCTCAGGAGACTGAGGCAGGAGGATTTCGAGTTCAAAGCCAGCCTCAGCAATTTAGCAAGGCCCTAAGCAACTCAGTGAGACTCTGTCTCTAAATAAAATATTAAAAAGGTCTGGATATGTGGCCCAGTGGTTAAGTGCCTCTGGGTTCAACCCTTGGTGCAAAAAAAAAAAAAAAAAAACTTTGTATTTCTAATTCCTTCTTGGCATCTGTTTCTAGGAGGACCAGACTTAATATAGGGTACCAGGAGTGGTCCAAGACAGTAGCTGGCAAGGTGGGGGTGTACTAACTTGCCTCCTGCCTGGCAGATGAAGAGGAGGCTGTCTCGGGTTGGAAGTGGAGCATGGCACAGGGTGGCAGGCTGCTGGAGGGATGCTGATGAAGAGGAGCTGTGGCAGGTGCCATCTTTCAGGCCTTTCAAAACGATGGGGAGAAGCATTTACAGAGAGTGAAGTTGGCTGGTTGCCGCTAAACTGTGGAGATACTTTACAGAAGGTTACTGCAAGGCTGAGGGCTGTTAACAGGCGGTTAGCACCCAGGTGTGAGATTTGGGGACCTCTATGGGAGCTTCAAAAAGCGTTTGAACAGTAGGCTGAAGACCTGGCTGCTGGTCTAAAGCAGAGTCCGTTTGTCCTGTGTTGTTTGCCTCGTCCAGCCCCAAGGGAATCAGGTGAACACCAGGGTGTTGGTGATGGAAACCTGCATCCTGAAATATGGGTGGGATATCTGGATGGACGCCTTCGGCAACATTGGCCCTGGCTCCCCCTGGGGCTGCAGAGGTGGCCCATCTCCCCTAATAAGGGCTACAACTTCTGCTGTGCTGGTAGAGGTGCCCTCCTCTGAAGCTACCCTCAGCTCCACCTCCTCTCCTGGCTACCAGGCTGATAGCTGGGGCTGTGCCCAGCCTGATAAGGGAGAAAAAGAGACTGCATTGCAAGATAGATGTAGCAAGAGTCAGAAGAGTGTTCTTGGGATTGGCATCTAAGGTACTCAGCAAAGGTGCCAGAATGGAAGACTGGCTAAGGAAGAAGTCACCAGAGCACATTCTCAGGACAGAAGCTTTAACATCTACCAAAAAGTTCAGAGAATGGCGACACTTGTTGCTAGGCTTTCAGGAGTCTGAAAAAATAATGGCCAAGTGGGCCTCAGGTGCACATGCCTGCAATGCCCAGCCTGAGGCAGGAGGATGCCAAGTTCAAGGCCAGACTTGACATCTTAGTGAGGCGCTCTGAAAATAAAAAGTAAAGCGGACTGTGTGACGTGGCTCAGTAGCCAAGGACCCCTGGGTCAGTCCCCAGTACCAACAAAAGGAGAAGGAGAAGGAGAAAACCGCACTGGCTAGCGGTGGAAACACCAGCTTGCCCCTGAGGAATGCCACAGGAAAATGTCCAATGGGAGGTTAGAGGGAGGCACTCTGGAGAACCACGTTCCTTTGCAAGGCCTAGAGGACATAGCTCACCAAGGCCACTGTGAATGAGTAGGTGACAGAGGTATCAGCAACCCTAAGGAATCTGGTGGTGGTTCTCCTCAGCAGCCAAAGCCAAGGCTGGGGAAGGAAGGGTGCTGGGCTTTGGATGTCCCTGGGAATGGTGGGCCCACAGTAGCAAAGCATGTGCTTTAAAGACTGGAAGGAGCCAGCTGTGGTGGTACACACTTGTAATCCCTGCGGCTCAGGAGGCTGAGGCAGGAGGATGGCAAGTTCAAAGCCAGCCTCAGCAACTTAGTGAGGTCCTGAGCAACTTGGTAAGACCCTGTCTCAAAATAAAACATAGAAAAAGGGCTGGGGATGTGGCTCAGTGGTCAAGAGCCGCTGGATTCAATCTCTGGTACCAAAAATAAATAAGTTATCTAAACAAAATGAAATAAAAGTAAATGAATAAAGACTGAAAGGGAGGAATGAGGCCTGCTTTTTTTTTTTAATTTATTTTTGTGGGATCATTAAAAAAGGTAATTTGTTCATATTTTAAAAGTTGAATAGGAGAAAAAGGAAATCTGTAGAGAAAATTAAGAATAATCTCATTTGAGGCATTTTGCTTTAGTTTTATTTGTGTATTCTAAGAGGAATGTGAGGTTTGACCAGGGATGACTTAGCTATTCACTGCGAATTCAGACACTGAGAGTCTTTATCCCCTTGTCTCCCCACCACAGTGCAAGGACATGCTGAATCTGTCCTTTTTCTTTTTTATATTTTTTTTATTCAAGCAAATTATTTTTCGTAGTTGTAGATGGACAGAGTGCCTTTATTTTATCTGTTATGTGGTGCCAAGGGTCGAACCCAGTGCCTTGCAAGTGCTAGGCAAGTGCTCTGCCACTGAGCTACAGTCCCAGTCCCGACTCTGTCCTCCTTGGGTTCTGTTTCCCGACCCCCAGTGGTCAGGGCGAGGGCGTGTTGCCCAAGTGAACCTGGAGCTCGAGCAGCCGCTGAGCCAGGCACCTTTGGGCTGTGACAGCCCAGCACTGACAAGGCCTCACCTCTTCTTAAAGACCACCCTTTAACCTCCCTTCTACCGATGCTGTGTGAACTGACTTTTGAGCACACTTTAAAAGGGCCTGAGACCCATCCCTTGAGCTCCTATGAGACATGAATATCAACTGTCACAGTGGCAATGCAGCCTCTGCGACTCAGCGAGACCCTGTCTCAAAATAGAAGAGGGCTGGGTGGGCTCGGTGGTTAAGTGGCCCTGGGTTCAATCCCAGGACCAAGGAGGACTGGGGGGAGAAAAAGACAGACATGTCTGTAGACATGGATACACATACACATGGACATATACACACACTGAAGTTCCTCCTGCTGTCTTCTCACTTCTCCAGCTCTGACGATTTGACCAACTGAAGATCTACAAACTGGCAGCAAGGAGGTATCTGGTGAGCAGACGAGCCCTTCTGCCCTCCTGCAAGGAGAGCCTGTGCACCAACCAGCGCCGCAGCCCTGGCCTTCCTGGCCCACCTTAGCCAGGGCCCTGCCACAGCCCTGGTCTTCCAGGCCCACCTTAGTCAGGTGTGCAGCGTGTGCTTTCCTGGAGGCCTGTTGCTCTTGCTCGTGGCTCAGTGTGTCTGACTGTAAACATTTCTGAAACGTGAGCTTCTACACTGGAAACGCAGGCCTCCTTGCCACAGAACAGCTGAGATTTCATTACAGGCAGAACTGACTGGGGAGACCTGACCTTGAGGCTCCAGATAAGCCAGAAGAGATGGTGCTTGTCTGCAGTCTTAACTACTTGGAGGCTGAAGTGGGAAGACTGAGTCCAGGAGTTCAAGACCAGCCTGGGCAAATAATGAGACGCCCATCTCTAGAAAGGAAGAGGCAAGGAGGGAAGGAAGGAAGGACAGACCTCCCAAATAACTTCTCAGCAGCATCCCATCAGTGGTGAGCAAAAGCCAGTCTCCTGGCTCTGCTAGCCTCACTTGGTCTCCAGCACTGGTAGCCACCTCAATGGCCATCGCACAGCCAAGCCTGCCGCACTGGCCACCGGTATCTGGACAGACCACCACACTGAAGGTAACGCTCTCCAGCGGGAGGGGTGCCTCCATCTGTGCCATCTCGCCTTCCTCTGTTGGCAGCCACCAGGCAGGGTCCAGGCCGGGCAGAGGCGCCATGGGCAGGACCCTGGAGGAGAGGCCCCTTTGCCAGGGTTGCTCTGCCCTCGCGCTCCCCTGCAGTCTCCACCCAGCTTTTCATCTGAGGCAGTGTCTCCCTGTCTCATCCCCAACCCAGCTTGTGTCCCAACCAGAATGCATTCTTACGGCGATGGAATATCAGCCCCAGGGAGGGAAGAAGCACAGTGGATAACTTGCCCTGTGACCCCGGAGCTACTTGGGGAAGTTGAAGGAAATCATACAGACAAGTGAGATAGCAGTGATTCAGGCTGCGGACAGGAGAGCCAAGGGCCTGTCTGGCAGGGGTCTGATAAGACCCACCACAGGATGATGCAGGTAGCTGAGGGTCCAGTGAGCAAGACAGGGCACTGGCGGCTGGCAGGCAGGACAACCAACTCTTGACTTTCTTTCTGCCTGTTTTCATAGAATCACATTAGAAAGTGTGTCCTGGTTTGAAAAGGGGAGAAAAAAAAATCAGAAAATCTCTATAAAATGATAAATTCTGGGGCTGGGGATATAGCTCAGTGGCAGGGCACTTGCCTAACACATATGCAAACAAACCAAACCAAACGTATCCTCCCATGCCTGTACTCCTAGCAGAAGAACCACAGGTCAAGGCGACCCTGTCTCAAAATAAAAAAGGCCTGGGAGGTGTGGCTCAGTGAAGCACACCTGGGTTCACCTCCAGTACGCCCTCTAAGCCCAAAGTGCCCTATAATCCTCTGTATTGACTTTGCTTATTATTGTTTTTGTTTTTTAGTGGTGGGGTCAAGCCCAGGGCCTCACACATCTGGGTAGAGTAGGTACCAATACCTCTGAGCCACCTCCCAGCCCTCGCAGGTTCCTTGGTACTAGGGACTGAACCCAGGGACACTCTACACCAAGCTGCATCTCTGGCCCTTTTTATTTTTTATTTTGAAACAGGGTCTTGCTCAGTTGCTAAGGCTGGCTTTAAATTTGTGGTCCTCCTGCCTCAACCTCTTAAGTCACTGGAATCATAGGTGACCTAAGGGCCCTTGATGGCTGTCATCTTTTTTGAGGGAGTACGTGTGTTGAATTCAATAGCTTGACTTTGCACAATGGCTTTTTAGGTCACAGAGTTCTCTGACGTGGCTTTTTCAAGCCTCAGCATCTTCTCTGTGCTTTTGCCCACTTCTCTTCCCAATTCCTAAATAGCTCTTTCCCTCCTACCTCCTGGTTGACAGCCATTTTGTAAAACAGTTTTATTGAGATATAATTAATATGCCATACAATTCAAGAATTTAAGTCATGCAATTCAATGGTTTTTACTATATTCAAGGTTGTGTGACCTTCACAATAATCATTTTTAGAACATTTCCTGAGTCGGGTGTGGTGGCACATGCCTGTAATCCCAGTTGCTTAGGAGGCTGAGGCAGGAGGATCACAGGTTTGAAGCCAGCCTCAGCAATTTAGCAAGGCTGTAAGCAACCTAGCAAGATCCTCTCTCTCTCAAAAAAAAAAAAAAAAAGAAAAAGAAAAAGAAAAAATTAATTGATTAATTAAAAATTTAAAAAGAGCTTGGGATGTGGCTCAGTGGTTAAGTGCCCTTGGGTTCAATTCCTGGTACCAAAAAAAAAAAAAAAAAAAATCTGGATCCATTAACAGTCACTCCCCATTTGCCCCTAGCCTCTTTCCCCAAATGTTGGCAGCCATTGATTTACTTCTGACTCTGACTCTACAGATTTGCCTATCCTGGGCTTTTTTTTCCCTTCACACTGGCTGAAATCCAGGGCCTGGTATATCCTAGGCCAAGGTTCCACAGCGCAGAGCTACATCCCCAGCCTTTAATTTATTATTTTTGAGACAGGGTCTTGCTAAGTTGAACCTGGATGGATCCTCCTGCTGAAGCAGATCGGATTTGCCCCCCCCTCCCCCCAATTTGGAACAGAATCCCCCTGCTGAGAAAAGCTGCTGAAGGGCTGTGCCCCCGCCCTCCCGCCACAGTGCCAAGAAAGTGAGCAGAGATAGCCATGGCCTGTGCTAACACAGGCCAAGTGTGTCTGCATATGCATAGCACCGTCTTCTGTGTCTAGAAGTTTAAATGCTTAGGTGGCCCCAGTGGGGAGAAGCACACTAGATTCTCCCAGTTTGCTCAAACTGTGTAAAGTTTGTTTTTCCTTTGCCCATCTCTTTCCTATTTCTTACATGGGCAGGTGGCTGAATCCAGTCATCCAGGATCCAAGCAGGGTGACTGGGCCAGGCTATGGCCACACTACCTCAGCCTCCTGGGTAGCTGGGATCTTAGGCATGTGCCACCACACCCAGCTTCTCTGTTTTTCTGCAGTACTAGGGATTGAATCCAGGGGTGCTCTTCCGCTGAACTACATCCCCAAATCCTTTCAGTTTTGTTAGTTGTAGATACACAATACCTTTATTCATTTACTTTTATGTGGTGCTGAGGGTCAAACCCAGTGCCTCATGTGTGCCAGGCGGGCGCTCACCACTGCTTTTCATTACCAAGTGCCTCATTATCAAGGCTTTTCATTCTTTAATTTTGAGACAGTGTCTGTCTAAGTTGCCCAGGCTGGCCTCCAATTTGCAATCCTTCCTAGTCTCCCTAGTTGCTGGGATTACAGGCAGATGCCACCCTGACCTGCTCTCTCTTTTTAAGTGATACATAAAAGCATAGAAGTTGTATGTGTGAGATCCACCTGATGTTCGAAACATGTATGCACTGCAAAATATTTAAATCAGGTTAAACATATTTATTTTCTCAAACATTTATTATTTATTTATGGTTGGACATTACCTTTTAAAAAATATACAGATGTGTTTATGGGAGGCAGGGGGTCTCCATATGTTCCCCAGGCTGATCTTTAACTCCTGGACTCAAGGAACCCTCATGCTAGTACCTGAGACTACAGCAAGCTCCACCTCACCCTCCTGAACATTTCCTTTCTTTCTTTCTTTTTTTTTTTTTTTTTTTTTTTTTTTTAAATGCCTTTTAGGTCTTCTTACTCTGGAACTCTAATCCCTCCGTGGTGGATTTATGTGCTAATGGAGAGCTAGAACAAACAGCCTGGGAAGGGACATGCCCCTTGACAGCTGCTACCCCTACGGTCACTATTTTCCCAACCATCCTACCAGCCAGGTATCATTGAACAGTTGAAGAAAAGGAGGTTCATGGAAATTAACTTATCAAAGGCTACAAAGTTAGTAACAAAGCAAGGACGTGAACTTTGGCTTCGCCGCTAGAGCTTGTCCGTCTTTGCACTCCTTTGCACTCCTTCGGTGGTTCACAAACTTCGCTGGGCCGGGCTGGAACGCTTTGCCCCACCCCCAGGTGTCCCAACTCACCACTTCCGGGGAGGAGCCCAAGCGCTGGCGTTTCCAGCGCAGCCGCTCTTGCTGCTGGTCTGACACGGCACGACAATGTGCTGCCTACTAGCATCCGAGAACCGGGCTGCTGTAGGTCACAGAGCTGGGTGTTGAAATAGCTCGAGCATCATCCTATGGCCATCTTTCAGCGAGTGCTCATGGCCTGTCAGAGCAACAGCTGATGGATTGAAGGTAGAAAGAAGCCAGAGAGGCCGTACAGAGAACTCAGGGCGAAGTCTGATAGCATCTGTTCTGGTTGGGGAAGAGAAAAGCAAATAGAGAACTCGTCACCTGCTGGGGCATCTCTGCGGGTGCAGCCTGTAGTGTTCCTTGTCTGGTCCCTAACTAGGGCTACGTAAGGGGAGGAGACAGGCGCACGAGGACTGTCAGCCGCAGCGCCTCAGTTACTGTTCTTGGCCGCAGCGGAGCGGCACTCGCACGCCGACTCAGCTCGAATGTTAGCTGGACCAGGACTCGATCTGAACAAAACCAGCACACAAAGAAATCAGTCACAGATACCAAAAGGATGTACTTCTTTGAATCTGTTGCAGCTCTGGATTTTATGAAAACTATCCTTTTCTTGGTGGGAGGGGAAGGAGAACAGTGTGGAACTACTTAATTCAGAACCCGCAGTGTGACTGTTATAGGAGGCGCCATGTGATCCGAGCATCTCCAGCCATAGGATTTGGTGACCAGGCTCCCAAGAGAGGATGACACAGCACAGGGAATAGTGTGGGCAGCTTGCCTCCCTTTAAGAGAGCAGAGATGCAGAAGTCCTTGTTGAGGTCACGGTGATGAGAGTGTGCTTAATAATTTAAACTGACAGTAACTTCTCTATATGTGGGCAAGCCCAGCTTGGGATGGGGCAGAGAAAGAAGGAAGGGAGCACACTGCACCAGCTGTCCTCTGCTGAGCAGATCTTACCTCACGTAGAAAGCTTCCCATGGTTTTCAGATCACTTTCATGGTGTTAACTCACGGACACACTAGAGCTTGTAGACAGTACTATGGAAGCCAAAGAAAACATTGTCAGTGAGAGCATCCCCAGCACACCCCTGCATCTGCTGCGCTTCTGGCAGGGCCTTACCCCAGGCTGCCACCAACGTGGTGGGTGCGATAGAGATGGAGATGGAGAGGAAGTGCAGGTGGAAAAGCAACACCTGCGAGAGAGGGAGAGAGCGGAGGAAGGCTGAATCCACTCCACAGCAGTGCACTGCCCTTCTCTGGCCCACCCTGGCAGGAGCTGCGTTAATCCCTTTTAAGGGTGGAGCACTTCCCTCCTAAGATCCCAAGATCTTGCAACACTTACACTGGCAATTAAATTTCAAGATGAACTTTGGTGGGGATGACCACACCCAAACTTTAGCTGACAGGAAAGTAGAATATTCAAAATGAGAGTTAGTATCCACATAATCACGGTAAAGGGAACACCACCTTTGCTTTCAAAGTGATGAGAGAGTGTTGGCTTGTTGGTGCAGTCTCCCCTCCTTTGCATTTGTTGATTGATTGATTCATTCATTCACCAATCACACACAGACTGCTTCTACCTGCATGCCTTCTGCGCAGCCGGCCCTGGCACGTGGAAATGAGATACGATGTCCTTCATTCGTTCAGCAAGTATTTACTGAGACCCTACCACAGGGCAGAAACTGTTCTAGGTATTGGGGACATGGTAACAACAACAACAACAACAACAAAAGACAGGGGATGTTTAAGCCAGTGGAGTAAGCCAATCAAAACTAAAGAAACAAAGGGAAAGAAATACTCTAGTACCATCTGGATGCATGGAGGATGGGTAGATTAGCAGTTATGTGACAGAGCAGGTCTAGTACCATGCTCTTTAGCGACTGGGCAGCAGGAATATCAGTGTTTATGACAAAATCTTTCAACTATGTTTGAAAATTTTTATGATGAAATATTATGGAAAAAAAGCTATAGGGATGACAGGGACTGTGTTTGATGGAGGACATGACATTCTCTTACCCTCCTCTTTCTCTACTCAGCTACCCGGTATCCCCAGGCTGTAACCCTTGGCTCCAAGGTCATCAAACTCCAATTTTTTTTTTTTTTTTTTTTTGGTACTGGGGATTGAACTCAGGGGCACTTGACCACTAAACCACATCCCCAGTCCTACTTCTTATTTTATTTGGAGATAGGGTCTCACTGAGTTGTTTAGCACCTTGCTTTTGCTGAGACTGGTTTTGAACTCCTGATCTTCCTACCTTAGCCTCCTGAGCTGCTGGGATTACAGGCGTGCCCCACCATGCCCAGCTAAATTCCAAATTCTAATGGACTTATGTTGGGTTATAAAGTGTTCTGCAAAAGTCCTTGAAGATTGTTAGGTCTCTTTCCTGCACACTTTTGGGAGAAGGGGCACACTCCATGGCCAGCCAGATCCCATCTACTCCAGAGCCATTTGGTGAGATGATCTCTAGTAAATCTCTCAAGAGTCTGCTTCTAGGGACCAGGTAGCCACTCTCCCCATCCTCTCCGAGCTCTTCTGATTCTGGTACTGATGGTTCCATAAAGTATTTCAAAAGTGAGAAGAACATTTGTGTTCTCTGCTACTCTAATTTTTCTTTAATAATTATTTTCAAAATTATTTTCAATTTAAGGCAATTTAGTACATTTAAAAGAACACAGTATTGCTGGGAGTGGTATAATCCCAATGACTCTTGAGGTTGAAGCAGGAGGATTGCAAGTTTGAGGGCAGCCTGAGCAATTTAGCAAGCTCTTGTGTCAAATCACAAATAAAAAGGACCAAGGATGTAGCACAGTCGTAAAGCCCTGGGCTCAATATCCAGCATCAAAAACAAAACAAAACAAACAAACAAACAAAAAAACCAAAACAACCCCCACAAACCCAAAATGACAACAAACCACTATTGACTAAGTTCTGTTAGACGGTAGCCTCCACCTGCTCCTTGCCACCAGTCCTACATTCAGAGAGGCAGAGGCTGAGCGTCCTCCTCTAACAGTACCTTTCCAGGTGTGCCCAGCAAAAACTCCCTCTCCAGGCCCCTTCAGGAGTCTTCTCTTCAAGCACTAGTATAGCGCCTGGACCGTGCCAGGCAGTATTCTAAGGACTTTACATAAGGCTACTAATTTAAACTTCACAAAAATTCCGGAATGGAATTAGCATTATGTCCACTGAACAGAGAGGGCACTGGGGCACAGCGGATGAATTGATTGGCTGGTGGACCTGGTTGTGAACTGAGAAAGCTGACTCCTGAGGCGGAGGCTGCGCTTAGTCACTATCCCGGACTGCATTTTCAAGTTAAATAGAAGGTATTAGTGACTCAAAGAGGCGCTGTTATTTTAGTGTTTCCACGAACCTAACTCACAGGAACCTCAGTATTAGGTTGATGTGAGATCCTGAGATGCTGGTTTGAAAGGGGGCTGATGTCCCAGGGAGGGGCACTCTCCAAACAAGCATCTCAAATCAGGCCACTCTGGGAGTACCAGGAGGACAGGCCTGCTCGCGAGAATGGAGCCCTGGGTTTCCAAACAGGAAATGTCTAAAGCTGCTGCTGTCACACTATTTTGGGCAAATGGGAGGGGGGAAATCCAGTTTTATTTAAACAAAATATTTTAGCGGATAGTGGATAAATGACATTAACTGTTCCATCTTCATCTTCCCGACTAGTTCTAATTTTGCTTCTCAATCCTGGACACTCCCTCCCTTACTTG
Source organism: Sciurus vulgaris (assembly GCF_902686455.1). Taxonomy (NCBI): domain Eukaryota; kingdom Metazoa; phylum Chordata; class Mammalia; order Rodentia; family Sciuridae; genus Sciurus; species Sciurus vulgaris. Next base: position 112,861,595 of record NC_136473.1, on the reverse strand, counting down.
ATCTGTCTATTGGTCCCTTTCGCCTTTTATCCCTTTAAAGGGGTGGCAGGCGCCTGCCCAGCACCCGCTCAGCCTGCTTCTTTCCCGCGGGTCCGCCGGAGGGCGTCGGGGACCCGGCTCTGAGCGGAGGAGCGCCCGGCTCACACCTCGGCCTCGGGCGGCGGGCGGGGCGCGCGCTGGGCCTCCGCCTCGCCGCCTCAGCCCGGGCGAATCGCAGCGCGCCGCCCGCCCGATTGGAGCAGCGGCATCACGCTGACCCGGGCCCGGGATGTAGACGCCGCCGCCGCTGCAGGCAGAGGGAGGCGCGCGGCCGCTCCGGGAAGAGCCCACCGCGCTTCAGGCGAGTGGCGGCTCCTCGGCGCGAGCCATGGCCGGGGACAGCGAGCAGACCCTGCAGAGCCACCAGCAGCCCAGCGGCGGCGAGCCCTTCCTGATCGGCGTCAGCGGCGGCACAGCCAGCGGCAAGGTACCGCGCGCGGGCCGCACACCCGTCCGCGCCTGTGGCCAGCGCGTGGCTCGCCCTGCGCTCCCGGCCGCGCTCGGCGCCGCGGCCCGGCTGGGCTCGGCCTCCAGGAGCCAGGGCACCGGGCCAGCACCGCGGGCTGGCGCCTGGCGTCGCCTCCTCCCGCGGCAGCGCCTCGTGGCCGGGGTCCGCCGGGGGATGTGGGGGAGCGGAGGCTTATTGTGTGGCGGCTCCGGGGCTGCGGACCCGGCTCGCAGAAGCGCCCCCGCCAGCCCAGTGCGTCCGGGCCCGGCCTTGCGCACGTGCTCGCCTGGCGAGGCGAGCGGGGCGCGGGCCCCAGGCCAGTGAGGCGGCGGGGACGCGCGCGGCGCCCGGGAGGGGCGCCCACCCGCACGGCCGGGCTCCCCGGGAAGGGGGCCAGTAGGTGTGCGGGAACGGCCCGAAGCCCGTCGGGGGCGGCCGAGGGCGAGAGCGGCCGGCTTCGGGGGAAGTGCTGGCTCCCAGCTCCCGCGGGCGTGCGCGCCTCGGATCCGGGGAAAGGGGTCAGCGGGCTGCCTCCCGAGCCTGTTGTCTTTGTTTTGTCGCAAGGCGAGGAGAGGCGCCCAGGTCACCCTGGGCTTCCCGCACGTGGAGAAGGGTGGAGCCCTCGCGCGGGTCTCCCTTTGCTCCCTGACTGCCTTTGGGTGGCTCCTGCTTCCCGCTGGGAGAGCCTGCCGCGCACCTAGGCTGGCCCGGCGAGGCAGCCTGCGCGGGCGAGGCGGGCCGCAGGAAGGCGCTTGGCGCCGTGAGCGCGCGCCACGAGGCCCGCTCCGGGGCGGCCCCTCCTCCATTTTGGCGGCGCTCGGCTCCAGGTCCGGCCAGGCGCGCAGGGGCCGCGGGCGCTGGGAACTTCCTACTGATGGAGTTGGTCCGTCCCTAGCGCCCGGGGCCAGGAACTGGCCTGCTGTGGGTCCCCGAAGTTTGTGATCTCTGCCCTCTGCTCGAATGTTCTTTTGGTTTTAAGTGTTCACGCGCGTTCTCACCAGTGCTTCTAGTAATTCAGAGCAAAACCTGGATGCCAGTCCTTTCGGGGAGCTTTTCCTGTTCTTTACCCGGACGCCTGCTTTTTGTCCGTGGCGTGTTCCCAGCGCTTCGCGTGGTGCCTGGCTTGTTGGGGTCCTCGTATTAACCTGAAGTCCTGTGGGGCAGAGGCTTTACTCGGGAGTGGAGCACTGAGAAACGGTGATCTTGGTGATCCTCTGATAACTCGTCACCACAGGTGAAATCTGAGGGCCTGAAAGGTGAAACAACTCTATCCTCACCCTTGCAGGTCACCGTCACCTGCTCCAGTTGACAGCTGTGAGGAGTGGGAGGTGGCGAGCTATCCCAGGAGTAGCCGCTGCCCCTGTGCGCGCCCAGGAGAGTGGAGGACTCTCCTCCAAGGACCGTTTCCCGCGTTCTCAAAGCATCTGGTGCGTTTTGGGCACTTGATGGTTGGTCATCTTTTAAGATCATAATTTTCTTGTTATTAAAAAAAATCCAGGGGTGCATTGGGCTCATAAAATTCCTCCTTGTAGATTTCCGTAATCGTATTTTGATTTTATTATTCCCCTCTTGGGGCGTTTTCTCTTTTTGGATGGACAGTGTCTGCAAGCTGGATCTCCTTTGAAAGTCTCAGCTCTGTACATGGTGGTACAGTAGGAGTGGGAAACAGCAGCTGATTCTCTAGGTGCTGATTAAGGAATCTGGAAGAAAAGGGGCTTAGCCATCATCAGAAAGGGACAGTTTTAGGGCTGTCAGGAACTGAATCCAACAGTTGGTCTCAGCGCCTTTTTTTTTTTTTTTTTGCCGTTTTGGTGCTCAAACTCAGGATCTTGCCATGCAGTGTGGTCACCAATATGCGAGAAAAACGAGGCTTGAGTTAACAACATTGAAATTAGACAGTGACAGTGCTGGGACTCGACTTGTGTGCCCAGTCCCAGAAGTCGCTGGGTTTAAGGTTTGGCTGACAGGCAGGAGGCAACTGGACAGGTTTCACTGTCACCTTGGAGAGGGGCTACTTGGACCGGCTACTAGTGAATACTGGGTTTCACAGGTCCTTAATTTGGGTTGGAGATGGAAATGCAGATTGCTTTGTGCCCTGTAGCCTGGCATTGGAGATCTTGAGTGTTTCTCCCATCCCAGCCTCTCCTTTATAAGAAAAAACCGTCCTCTCTAGGGAGAGGAGGTGTTTTCCTGTGTGGCTGTCATTTGTCTCAATGTTGTGGCTGCCCAGAGTACAAGTATTTTATCTCAGAGTAAATTATTTTGTTCATAGAAGGCAAGAATAGTGGTTGTAAGTTCATGTATCACATTTTTTTCCCTGTTCGTTTTGTAGATGAAGATGAATTAGAACTTGAGTAACTTTGCTAAGCTGATATGGCCAGTCATTGTTAAAAACTCGTGTATAATTGTGGTGTGTTGAGAAAGTCATTTCTGACCTTTTGTTAAAAACCAGATTCTTGGGCTGGCATGGTGGCACGTGCCTGTGATTCCAGCAACTTGAGAGGCTGAGGCAGAAGGATCTCAAGTTCAAGGCAGCCTTGCTCAACTTAGGCCGTTAGCACCTTAGTGAGGCCCTGTCTCAAAATAAGATAAAAAAGGACTGGGGATGTAGCTCAGTGGTAGAGTATCCCTAGAGTCAATCCTTAGTACCAAAATAAATGAATATAAAAGTAAGAGGGGCTGGGGATGTAGCTCAGTGGTAGAGTGCTTGGTAGTGTGCAAGCCCTGGATGCAGTCCCTAGTACTGCACCTCCCCCCGCCAAAAAAAAGAAAAAAAAAAAAAAAAAAGGACAGGTCTAGAGGAGGCAAGAACACTGGAAGCGGAGAAGTAAACCAGTGCAGATGTCAGCCTGTTTGTCCAGCTATGACTTGGGCAAGTCCCTCTCCTGGTCACCTGTTATTCCCCCTTGACCAGCTAACAGCAGCCTTCTGGTTGGCCTCCAGGTCTTCCGTGGCTGCTCTCTTTTCTGGAAACCCAGGGCACCTCCCTCCTGCCCAGAGTACTGGTCAGGGACTGCAGTGCCCCGCAAATTCCAGTGGCCCCCACGTGTGGCCCAGGCTGTTTCTCTGCAGCCAAATCTGTTGGAATGCCCTGCTGACACTTGCTGGCTCCTGTCTAGATGGCTGTTGGTGCCGCAGGCTCCCTCACCCATCTCCATTGCCCTTCCTTTTCTCTCGCCTGCTTCCCTAGGTACCACACTGGGTCTTGCTGGGGCCTTCCTTGTTGCTGCCCCCTCCACCAGAGTTTAGGTGTTGTAGAAACTCTGGAATGCTATTCAGGTGTTTGGGGAACGTTGAGGGGAAATCAAGAGTGAGCACAACTGGAGGAAGTGGCTGTCCTGAGAGTTTCCTGGTTGTGAACTGCTTACACTGTTTTCTTGTCAGGCCAATTTTTCCCTCAAGAACTTCTCTTTGCCACAAACCTGTAACCCCAGCAACTGGGAGACTGAGGTAGGAGGATGGCAAGTTCAAAGCCAGCCTCAACAATTTAGTGAGGCCCTAAGCAATTTAGCAAGACCCTGTCTCAAAATAAAAAGGACTGGGGATTATGGCTCAGTGGGTAAGCACCATGGGTTCAGTCCCTGTCTGTCCCTTTGAAGAGACAGGCAGGTGTCCTTGACTTGGGGTGGAACACACTGCTGTCAGGTTTCCCCTTCTGAGCTCCTGCCTGAGCGCTGGCCCAGGGTGTTTTTGGGGAGGGTGATCTGTGAATGAATCCTACTGCACACAGGGAGTGGCAGTCCCTCTGAGCTGTTGCCGCAGGTCAGCTTGCCAGTGAGTCAGCATCTGCTTGGGAGTGCTTCAGAGTGCCATGGGCCCCTGTCACCTTGGCTCCCCACCTGCTGTGCAGCCATAGCAGCCACCCAGCCAGGCGGCTTATTCCTTATCCTCCCTCTGCCAAGTGCTCTGGGACCCTGGCACTGGGTTGTCCTTGCTGTTTTTCTGGTCAGGTATCTTGTGTTTTCAGCTCTGAATTGCTGCGTGGGCCACGAAGAGCCGGGATGATCTGGCCTTGCTGCTTCCTGCTACTCCTGTCCCAGCCCTCCTGCCCGGGGATGTCCACACGGGCGGTTTGCTCTGTCTTACATTCTGTCTGGTGCAGTGCACCCGCACCATGCACACCCAGCGGAGCCTGGAGCCTCTGAAGGAGGCAGGCAGCCTCTGGGAGCTCCTCCCCTGCTGCCTTGCCTCTGGCTGTGCCCCTGCCTGCTCGTCTTTGAAGTCCCCAGCCCCAGCACTGGGAATGGAACCTGGGAGGCCACCACTGAGCTGCACCCCGCCCAGGTGTGGTTTCTGTTACTGACCCCATCTGGCCACTGGACCCCAGGTCACTGTGCAGTATAGAATTTGTTTGGCTCTTTTGCTCAATGCTGTTTCTCTGTCAAATCATGCTTTTCTGAGGTTTTGTGCAGACAGATTGCACTTGGGAATTCCATTGCCAAAGACCTGACCTTTTCGCTCGATGGTGCTATTGAGACTGCTCAAGGTCTTGAAATCTTTCCCACATGACTGTTTTTTAAGTAAGAAAGGCTTGAGCATGGCCGCCTTACATTCGTGTGTACATAGGGGTCTTTTAAACCGTTTTATCATTGAGCTGACTTATTAAAACTTTGATCTTTCATTGTAAGTTTCATGCATATGTGAATTATATAAGCATCACCCATATAATTATGAAATGCAAAAATAGGGGATATAAGAAGATAATCAGTGAGGCATCTAGAAACATCTCTTTAATGGTATAAAACCTTTGGATTCTTATTTAAATATTTGTGATCAAAATGTTTTATTTTTGAAATTTTTGTTTGGTTCTTGATGAGTCCTGGATGACCTTGGTGACAGACACTAACTTTGGTGACAATGTGAGGCTGACTGTGGATCTTCTTAGTTTTTTTGGCTCTCTGAGACTGTCATATTTGAAAAAGTTACTCCATGAAGAGAGACCAGTAGAGAAGGTGGTCAGCTGCAGGCCACTGAATCACCATGCCCCACCCCCAGTTATGTAGTGACTTTGTTAACAACCTGCTAGAAACTTTTCATTTTCTTCTGTTCTCTATCAGTTGTTTTTGTAAACTAAAGTGCTGTAGTTAAACAGTGAAAATCCTCACTTGGAATATTTTAAAGATAGGTTAGAAACGTGTTTACAAGTTTCTGTGGCTTCTATTGGGTTAGATAGAGGTAAGTGTATAGTTTTTGGCAACAAAAGTTGCTTAACACTGGAAATACTGTCAAATGCCTTTTAAACAGATGATTTGGTAACTAATGTTTTAATTTTCTTTGGGCCTTACGTAAAACAATAGCTAGTCATAACTTGCTGTTAGGTGAGCTGTTGGGCTGGATGTGGTGGGGTACTCCTGTGATCCCGACTGCATGGGAGCTGGTGAGGCCCTGTCTCATAAAAAACGCAGAGGGTTGTGGTTCAGGGCAGATCTTGCTGCGTTCAATCCCCAGCAGCCTGACCCCCCCAAAGTAAAATAGAACAAGTAACTGCAAAGTTTACTTGAAAAGGAAAAAACAAGATTTCTGTTTCTCTTTTTGTACCGGGGATTGAACCCAGGGTGCTTAACCACTGAACCAATCCCAGGCCTTTTTTTTTTTGGTACCGACATTTGAACTCAGGGGCACTTAACCTCTGAACCACATCGCCAGCTCTTTTTTGTATTTTATTTCAGACAGGGTCTCACTAAATTCCCTCGGGTCTTGTTAAATTGCCGAGGTTGGCTTTGAACTTGTAGTCCTCCTGCCTCAGCCTCCTGAGTCGCTGGGATTGCAGGCGTCGCCATAATGCCTGACGGGATTTCTTAAAAGACACAAGGAAAGGTGCAGGCTTGGCAAGAGTGACGATCAGCTTCCAGTCCTCACGCGTGCCAGAGGAATTCCACAGAGCGGGCATACAGGGGCGGCCAAAGTGTCCGCCATCACGAAAGAACCAGCCACGGACAGTCGGACACAGTGACCTGAAGCGTAGGGAGAACCTTGGAAAGCCCCCAGCACTGGGCTTCTGGGCAGTGACTCTTCACTTCCCCACGCCAGTTCTTGGGCTAGATAGAGGGGCAGTCGCTCTAAATGTATGATTTGTGGATTGTGAACAGTGGGAGAGGGTGATAATTCTGGGGAAACGAAGTTTGCGCTCTTTTCTGTGGCCTGTTGTTTTTGATTGGTTTTCCTTTTAAAAGCCATCATTTTCTCTTGGTCACCCTCTGAAACTGCAGAAAAGCGTCAGTTGTGAACTCCCTGCTTTGGGCCTCCCCTTCCTGCCCTGCCTGCTTTTGTGGTAAGACTCCTGTCTGGCACACCTGGCCGGAGCCTAGGACTCTGGCGTGTGTGGTCGTGCTTCTGCTTCTTCAGGGGGTGTGTGAGTATGCAGCTGGCAACAGGTCTGGCCTCTGCATGGCGGAGTAAGGGGCGCCAGCCCTCTTGCCCTGCCCCGCACTCAGGCAGCTTCCCTATGCTCTGGAGGTCCCAGGCCCCAGAGCCGCCCTTCCTGGTGGTAATGATGGGCGTCTGGGTTTCGGCTTTGCCTTGGCAGGTGGGTCTCAGGCTGTTTAGGGAGCACCCGTAGAATGGGGTGCTAAGGCCCCTATTTGGTCTGGTGTTTGTACCCATAACCATTAAGAGAATCTTGAAACATGCCCCAGGCCACCTGTGCCTGCCAGGCAAACAACTCTGCCACCGAGCTACATTCCCAGCCCGGGGACATCCATTCATTTGTTTGTTTATTAATTTTGGTACTGGGGATTGAACCCAGGGACACCTAACCACCGAGCCACAACCTAGCCCTTTTTAATTTTTAAATTTTGAGACAGGGTCTTGCTAAGTTTCTTAAGGCCTTGCTGAGTTGCGGAGGCAGACTTTGAACTTGTGCTCCTCCTGCCTCAGCCTCCTGAGCCAGGGGACAACAGGCCTGCATTGCTGTACCTGGCAGAAGATGAGTTTTTGATGTCAGCTTTTTTTCTTTGTCATTTGACTAAAAAGTGGTGCGAATTTCTAGTATATTGTAAATATTCACATTTTAAAATAGAAGTTGTTTCATCTTGCTCTTTTACACACATCTGGCAGGCTCTACAGAGTATAGTTTGTCCTATTGTTATGCTTAAAAAAGGCTCTTATTTGAGTCAGAAATGTTCATTTTTACTCTTACTCCTTGAAATCATTTTAATTCCAGTTCCTCCCCAAAATGTTGATTTCTTTTGTGCTTGAATTATTTATTGATGGTTCTTTTTCATACTTAGGCAACAAAAATATGTGTATATATTGAAATTCGACTCCCTGTTTAAGTCCCTCGAGTGCTCATTTCCTCTGGATTGTATTCCAACTCTTGCTCATATGCGGAAGTTCAAAGAAATGGGTACATTATCATTGTGAGGGAAGTGTCTCCGTGGGATGGTGGGACCCTTCACCCCCAGTTCCTTCATGATTCTGGAAGTCTTCATTGGCACAGACGTGGACTCTGAGGCGCCCTGTTAACAGGGGTATGTGAGTGGGGTGGACGAAGTTTTGTTACACCAGGTCACTCAGTCCTCAACTTTCCAGGTTGAGTCAGGGCCGGAGGGGTTTTTATGAATTTGCCACTGGCCACTCGCCGCCTCGAATCTTGTCGACAGCAGAAAACTGGAAGTGACTTGTTCCTTAGCGGTTCAGTTGTGAGGGGTGGCCAGCGCTGGACTTCGGCTGGCCCTTGGTGTGGGTGCAGGTGGAGGGCCGCTGTGTGAGACAGGAGAGAAGCCCGGTCGTGGTGAGGGAGACAGGAAAGGAGAAACTCCCCGCAGGAGGGCTGAAGGTCCTGCCACCGCCGATTCCTGCACCACGCCCACGCCGCACGCTGACCCTGGGCATCTTCACATACCCTCAGGTGGCTTAGGGACATGGGTTCCCTTCCTTTCCCACTTAACTGGGTGTCTGTGGTTTTCCGTGGAAGAGCCCTCAGCCCTTAGCATGTCGCAGCTTTGCGCCCAGCCTCCAGGGCCGGTGCTGTTCCCTCACCACTGGCCGCCCGGCCGCCCGTACTGGCTGCTGCTCGGCCTGAAGCTGCTTTGGCGGGGCTGGAAGGTCCTGGAAGGTCCACATCCCTGCCACTTGATGCATCCACCTAGCAGCCAGCTTCCTCTTGTCCTGGGACGGGAGTGCTGCCTCTCACATCCAGGCCTTTGCAGGTGCCGGCCTGTTGCCTGGGGTCCCAGTCTTCTTGACTCTCTTCCCCTACCTGGTGCCTGACCAGTCTTCCTTTTGCATCTGGCATGACTGGGTGCCCTCGTCTGCTCTGCTGGGATATCCCAAGGGACCTTGCTATGTCACCCCTGTGTGCCACCCCCAAGCCTCTCTGTTGGTCTTCTGCAGTGAGGATCAGCTGGCTGAGTTTCCTCGCTGTAGCCTGAGGCTAATGCGTGGCCTGGGAGGTGCTGAGTGTACTCCAGCCTCCTGAGTAACCAGCTGTTAACGACTCTTCTCAAACCCACATGCTGTAGGGGTCTCGGCGTGTCCAGTGTTTGACCCCTGACTTCACCCTCAGATGTGGTGAAGCTGCAGCCTCTGACTCAGATGACGATGGGGTCTCCTTGTGGCTGCTTAGGCCTAGAACTTCGGTGTGGCCCTTGAGCACTCCGGTCCATTAAAGCTCCTTGTTCGCCCTGCCCTCAACTTGCCATGGTCACCTGTTCCCACCTCTGTGGCCCCACCCTGGCCTGTGTGTCCTGGCCACCTCTTTCTCTCCGTGACAGTTGTGGTTCTTCAGGTCATTCTGCTGCCCTGACCCTGTACATTCTGTCGTCACAGCAGCCAGAGTGACCTGCTGTGGAAATGGAAAGTTGAATAAATTAAAGTTAAAATGGAAGTTGAATAAATCCCTGCCCTGTTTTATTTTTCTTTAGTTATTTTTTTATTTTTGGTACTAGGGATTGAACCCAGGGGCACTTTACAACTGAGTCACGTCCCCAGCCCTTTTTAGCTTTTATTTTGAGATAGGTCCTTGCTAAGTTGCTGAGAGGCCAGCCTCAAACTTGGGATCCTCCTAGATCAGCCTCCCAGGTCCTTGGGATTACAGACGTGTACCACCATTCCTGGCGCCTGCCTGTTTTAAAATCCTGCAGCGACTTCCATGTTTTACTCCCAGCGAAAGCCAAAGTCCTTACAAAAAGTCCACACAGCCCCATAAGTGGGTCCTTCGTGCTGTCTGTCCATTTTGCCAGGACATCTCTTCCCTCGTGGGAGGAGATAACTTTGCCATTGATCTAGGTTATGACCGTCTTGACAGCTAACAGTATGGTTTGCTCTTGCCGCCTCTGCGTGTTTGCTCAGGTCTCTTTGTCATGACCAGCATTTCAAATTGTGCACAGTAGGTCTGCAAATGCGTGCTGAGTGGTGGCTGGAGAATGCATTACTTCTCTGCTCAGTCCATCTTTTTTTTTTTTTTTTTTTGGTACCGGAGATTGAACTCAGGGTCACTTGACCACTGAGCCACATCCCAGCCCTATTCTGTATTTTATTTAGAGACAGGGTCTCACTGAGTGGCTTAGCGCCTCACTGTTGCTGAGGCTGGCTTTGAGCTCTCCATCCTCCTGCCTCAGCCTCCCAAGCCTCTGGGATTACAGGCATGTGCCACCGTGCCTGGCTTAGTTACATCTTCGGACACTAGTTTTTGGTGTTTAAACTTGGTGGCTTCGTCTGCCAAAAGCTGTGGATGGTTGTCCCTTTGCTTTTCACGTGGGTGCTTCCTCGCGGGGTCCCTTCACCTGGACAGGGTGCAGAGTGTGCTAGAAGGCTGCTGGTCTGTTTCAACATCACAGAATCCGCCAGAAGGGCGCTTCAGCAGCTCTTGTCAAGTCCTACCGGTCGTCACCTGTTCTATTCAGTTAAGTGCTGTTGACATGAACTGGATCTTTAACTCAAATACGAGCGTGGATTTCTCAAATGAAAACCATTACTTTTGCTGTCTTGGGGAAGGATGGACTCTCATGTTTGGGAGAAAGCCCTCTCAGCTTGGGGCAGGTTGAGTGGCCCTGGCCGGGGTCTTGGTGGACTGGAATCGGGAGGGTGCCGAGCACCGTTAGGGTGGCAGGAAGGTCTGGTGGTCTGGCGCTCCATGGGCATAGGGGATGCCCTTGTTGAGTGAGGGAGGCCTTGAGAAGAAGCGCCAGGGACCCTGCAACCGTGCGCGTGGTTCTGTGTTGTTCGCGTTGCTCCGTTTGGTGATCACGGTTCTGCCTTCCTCAACAAGACCGCGTGGACGTGAAGACCTGAGACGCTATTTAAACCTTCTGTTTTTTGACGAAAGCACAGTCCTTTCCGTTAAGGAGCAGTTATGGCCTTTGCTTCTTCACTCGGATACACTTGTGCTAGGATTGGTAGTAAGTGGTTCTGACCAGAACTTGGGGACCCAAGGCCTGTTGCCATCCGCACGGCTGCCGGGTTGGCATCTCTGCCAGCAGGTACGCGGGGATCTGCAGGATGCTTATTGAAACCTTCGGGGTGACCGCCTGTCCGAGAAGGGAGGCTGTGCTCCTGTTGTGTGGCGTGTATGTTGACTGAGGGACTTGGAGTTTCTCCAGAAGTCTGCGTATGGGGCGGTGGGCTCAGCCTTGCAGTCTGGTGAAGCATATCTGGCGACCTGCTTATCCCCCTCTGCCTCCCCAGTAAGGCGCGGTCGTGCGCTCTCTGGTTAGTCATCGGCCGCGCTTTCCCCGCCTCCTTCATAGAGAGCGCGTGTCGGGAGGGAGTGGGAGGAGCGGAGCGTGGGGGCGAGGAGCGGCACCCCTCTTCTGGAGGAAGCGCTCGCCCAGCCAGCCCTTGTGGTCCAGCTTCTGAGCGAGCTCTGGGTCGACCGTGTGGTTCCGGAGGAGGCCATCAGGAGACCGGCTCCCGTGGGAAGCTGTGTTGGGGATGTGGCCCGTCTCGGTTGCTGGGGCCTGGGGACCACAGGCCTGTTTGGAGTGATGGCGTAGAAGCCTGAGGTGTCTGCACTTCAGACAGGACTGAGTACCTCTGGTTTCTTGGGAAGATGCTTTCTGGGTGCAGGGGCCTCTTCGGCTTGGTGGGGTGGGGAAAAGAAGGACTTCGGTGCGCCCAGCCTGCCTGTGTCCCTGCCTGACCACTCTTTTTTCCAGACTTGCTCTGAATTTGTGACAAGGTGCCAAACTGCCCTCAGCAGCTTCGCAGGGCATGCATTGCTGTGAGCGTGGTCTCCATCCTTTACCACTTGTCTGCTGAGCCAGGTCCCCCGACTGCCTTTGGTGGCCCCCTGGTGGCATGCAGGGCTGGGCCTGGTGGTGACCAGGGCCCAGCAGTTGGTGGGCTCTCGCTGGGGTGAGGCTGATGCCCAGGGGCGTCCTTTGTTCTTTCCAGAAGGCCCGTACCTGAGCAGGCTTGTGCACCCTCTTCCAGGGGGGGTCTTTGGTTTCTTATTCTCTTGGTACAAGTTTAGCTCTTTTTCCGTAGTTACGGTGAACTCTTCTTTAAGAGACTTAAGCTAACTTGTTTTATAATGTCTAATTAGGGATGAAAAACCAGTTTGTTAATATCACTTTTGGAAAAACCCTTTTTCATTTTTTTGTGGTACTGGGGGATTGAACGCAGGCGTGCTGTACCACTGGGCCCCGTTTCCAGCCCTTATTTTATTTTACTTTTTGAGATGGTCTTGCCAAGGCGGGCCTCGAACTGTGGTCCTCCTGCCTCGGCCTTCTCAGTCACTGGGATCACAAGCCTCAGCACCGCACCCTGCTGCCAGCGTCCAGGCTGCGGCCCTGCCATCTGGCTGTAGGAGCTGGTCCTGAAGGGAGATGCCCACGTGGAAGGGGCAGCCTGCAGGCGCCTGGCGGTGTCTGCTCTTCCTCTGATCCTGCCTCACTGGTTCTGCCACGCTTGCCCTTTCTGCTTCCTTCATCAGGAGGAGGGTGTGGCGTGCACAGGGTGTGCTGGGCTCTCGGGGAGTGGCTGGGACGCAGCAGGCAACAGCAGAGCCCCTGCCCGGGCTCCTGAGAGCCAGACTCCAGCAGGTCCCTGCCCAGGGGTTGAGTGAGCATCGTGGACCTGAACAGCTCTGCCTTTGCTGGTCTGCTGAGCGACCACCCTCTTGTGCCTTGGCTGACTTCTGGACCACAGGTGCTGGTCGCAGCTTCTCTGTCCTGTGTCCCCAGCCTCTGGGTCGGGAGGCCTCAGTCTGAGAGAGGTGCGCCAGCCACCCGGTAGGCAGTGCAGCTGGTTCGCGCTGCAGGGTGGCAGGGACGGGGGCTGGTGCTGCACTGGAGCTTCTGCAGGAGTCCCCCCCCCACTCTCCTGGCACAGGGCCTTTCCTCTGGGAAGCTATTGCTCCCTCTCTGGCTGCTGACTGCCCCGCTCTCTCCTTCTCAGGCACCCATGGTCTCCTCTGCCTTGGTGCGCTGGGCCTCAGAGCACCTCCAGCTGCCCGTGCTCCCTCCTGGGAGTTCGTTTGTCACTGGTGCCTGGTGGTTTTTTCCTGCCCAGGTCCTTCCTCATTTGCCCACTGTCACTGAGCATTTCCACTCAGTGGTCTGCGTTTGTCCTGTAACCCCGGGCCCCTGCTGCTTCTAGCACGTCTCCTGTGTGCCCATGGACTGCAGGACCAGGCAGGCAGAGTCCCACTCACTGCTGCTCTCCTGGGTTCCACATCCTTGTGTTCATCCTGGCTGTGGATGCTGTCTGTCCTCAGTTTCTCATGGAATTACTTCCCTTCCCTGTCCACGTCCATCTTTTCTTGCCTGGATAGTGGTCTGGTGGCAGATTTCCCAGCTGCCACCTGGACCTCCTCCAAAGCGTTCCCCACAGGGCTGCTGGAGGGTCTTTAAGGTGCACCACCGGTCACGCCTATGGCTCCTGTGGGTCCTTCAGCACCCTTTGTCTTGGGTCCCGGGTCTGCATCTCCCTCTCTCTAGCCAGGCCGGGTGAGGGTCAGTCTCCTACCTTCCTGCTGCCACTCCCCATGTGCCAGACCTGGCCTCACCTGAGCCTCTGGTGGCTTCTGTGTCCCAACCTGGCAGCCCCCCTCCGGGCCTTTGCGCTGTGGCTGTGTCTCCCCTTTGTTCCTCCCAGAGCCCCTCCAGCTGTGCCCCGGCCTCATGGGTGTTGTGATAGCCACTGCAGTCCCAGACGAGGCTCCCCAGGGTGTTTTCTTCCTCTGCCCGCTGCCTGTGCTGTTGGCTCGTGCACCCTCCCAGCCGGCCGAGCTCCACCTTGCTCTCTGCCCTGGGGCTCAGTGTGCAGCACCCCTCCATGGGAGGAGAGTGTGTGGGGACTTTTTTTGTCTTTAACAGGAATGTGGGGTTGTATCACATGGGGCTCATCCATGTCTTACATCAGGATGGGGGGGCTGCACGCGCAGGCCTCGGGACAGCCAGCCTTGCAGGGTGCGTGGCAGAAGCCCTTCCTGTTCTGTCGCACTTTTGGGCAGGTGTTTGCGTCTCAGGTGGCCCAGAGGTGGTGTGGTGTGGCACAGGCTGTTGTTTATCAGAAGGAGCGACTCCTATCACATTTGCACACTTCTTCCTGATCCAAGGTGGCAGGCTGCTGCGCAGTGCTGGCAGGCTGGAGTGCCCGACACTCTGCTTCCTCTTTCTTCCAGCACCGGCACCTGAGATGATCGGAGTTCGCTGGCTGGTCCTCCTCAGTGTGCTTCTGGAGTGGCAGGTGTGCCCGGCACTGGCCGTGCGCCAGGTGCTGTTCTAGGCCTAGCCTGGGTCCTCTCTCCAAGTCCCTGGTGGCCCGTCACTAGGACCATCCCCATTTTCCACTGGCAGCACAGACAGGTGGGAGCAGTGTCCTGAGTGGTGGAGCCAGTGCCGGGCTGGAGTCAGACCCTGGCAGCCACACGCCCTGCCGGGCAGCCCTCTGCACGGACCCAGCACTGGGCACCCCAGTACTGCCTCAGGAAAAGCACCCCGACTCCACCCTGGCGCCTGGCGCAGCCCCTCCGGCTCCAACATCGGGCTGCTAGGAGAGTCTGTGGCTCTGAAGGTTGGCCTTCGGAACCTCTTCCCAGTTCCCGCCACAGAGCTTCCTGAGTGAGGGACAGCTCCTGAATCCCTCGGGGTTTCCTGAGGGATAGAACAACTTCCATTCTAGCAAGGCAACTCTGGAGGGCTTCCTCTGCTTGAGGGTTGATTGCTGGGGGTCCGCAGGTGATGAGGAGGAACTTTCACTCCCCACCCCTCAGCTCCAGGCAGGGCAGAGGGGCTGAGGTTTGCTTTGGTCGCAGTGAGCACGATGTGGTCACCATGCCTGTGTCATCGACCCTCCCAGGAGCCCACACAGGGCTCGGAGCCTGAAGGGTGGTGCACAGCGAGGCTGGGGCTCCGCCCCTACCCAGGCCCTCGAGCCCCGTGTCTCTTCCAGCTGGCCTTCTCCTGTATCCTTTGTGATAAATGGTGCGTGTCGGGACAGTGCTTCCTGGGTTCAGCGAGCTGTATAAGGATTCCGCTCGCTCTCCCGAGTAGGGAGGAGCCCCCGGTTTGTGGCCATCGTCAGCAGCACAACCCAGCCTGCTTGCAGTGGCATCTGAAGGGGGCATCCCTGTGGGTGCACCCTCTTGCTGGGGTCTGTCTCCAGGCTGAAGCTGTCAGAACTGAGTCATGTGGGCCCTGCCAGCATCTGAAGGTTTGCTGGTGGCTGACGGACAGGCTGCAGCATGTTGTCCAGAGGGCCAGCATCCCAGGGACTTGGAGACGGAGGGCAGGTGCTGCACTTCTCCCCGCGTCCTCTGGGCCACCACCCGCAGAGGCCAGTTGCAGGAGCTTGCTTGTTTTCTGCGTTTTCAGTTAGAAACATTCACTTAGGCACAGATGCAGTCCTTTTTACATTAATGTTACCCCTCTAGGAGAACGTTTTTCTCCCCAGGACTCCCTGGGGGATTGTGCCCCTTGAGATAGGATGTTATCTTTACCGAGAACAGTGAACTGGAACTGAGCTTGTTTTACGTCCGTGACGTGTCTTCTTGAGACTGGGAAAACATTTCAGTTCCATCAGTGGTGTCCTGGGGACCTAGTGCTCCTGCCATCCATCTTCTGTTGATTATTGTTAGAAGATGGCATCTACCAGAAAGGAAGTTAATGTCCCTGAGTAACCAAGGATATGCCTTATTTGGAATTTTTTGGTTACTACCTGAATTGGTCTGTTTTTTGTTGCTGTAACAAGATACCCGTGGTCTCCTGATTGTCACCCAGTGACAGGCGGGCTGGCGGGCCTACGAGCGTGAGAGGACTCGGCTGTGCGGGCCAGCTGCTCGTCCTACCCCTTGGTTCCTGCAAGCAGTCTGGAGTCTCAGGAAGACTTGCTAGAGGTCAAATCTCTTTATTATTATTATTTTGGTTAAACTTCTTTTTATCATTGTTTTTATCATCATCATCATCATTTTTTTGTGGTACTGGGGATTGAACCTGGGGTGCTCTGCCATTGAGCTGCATCCCCAACCTTTCTTATTTTGCTGAAGCTGGCCTTCAAAATTTTTTCTTATTAGTTGTTGATGAATCTTTATTTATTTATTTGTATGTGGTGCTGAGAATCGAACCCAGTACCTCACACATGCTAGGCAAACACTCTACCACTGAGCCACAGTCCCAGCCCTGGCCTTCAAATTTGAATCCTCCTGCCTCAGCCTCCTAAGTTCCTGGGGTTGCAGGTGTGTGCCACCATGCCCAGCTCTTGTCGTTTTTGGATACTAGCTCTTCTTTCTGCCCTTGGACTAATGTCGCCTACCAACAGGCGATCTTAAAGACTCCCACCAGATGTGGTTTGTGGGCCGGGAGCCTGGGGGACCTCAGCAGATGGGTGGGTCACAGGAAGGCTCCCAGTGGGACCGTGTTGGCTGTGGTGCAGAATAAGCCCAGCCTGAGAAAAGTCAGACCTGAAGGGTGAACTGTAGGAGGGAGAGCAGAGCTTCCTTCCAGGCGCCAAGGAGAAGACCAGGCTGGTTCCGGGGTTGGAATGTCCGCCGTGGTTTTCTTGGTACCCCTGACCCAGAGCGGGGATGCCAAGGGAAGAGGGGCAGTTGTGGTTTAACGGATCCCCAGTGTCTGCCACAGCCAGGCAGAGGAGGTCAGGTGGTGCAGAGCCTTGGTCTGGGAACTTGCCGGGGCTAAGACTGTGTCACACCTGGCTCAGAGGTGGTTGCGGACCTGGGCATGGGGGACCCAGAACCCAAGGAGGCTTGCTCTGGCTCTGCGGTTAACGGTGCAGTCCTGAAGGGTCCTGGCTGGGCTTGAGGCTGTGGGGTGGGCAGGCGGTGGGCTGTGGCCTGCAGGGAGACGCGGTGGGCTTTTCTCCTCAGGCAGCTATCGTGTGGACCCCAAATGGCAAGACCCTGCGGGGCAGAGACGCAGAGTCTGCTTGAAGTTTGCGTTCTTGCAGCATTGGCCCTGAGCTCCTCAGGAGGCGTGACCAGTCGTGGAGAGTGCTCAGTGAGGGTGTGGGATCTGCTGGGAACGGGAGGCCCGCAGCCCAGTGCCCTCTCGTTCCTGTCCCTTTCTATTCCTGCGCCGCTTTCTTTTTTTGGGGGGTGGGTACTGGGGGTTGAGCCCTGGGGCACTTTGCCACTGAGCTACACCCCAGCCCTTTTTATTATTTTTATTTTGGGACAAGGTCTTGCTAAGTTGCCCAGGCTGGCTTTGAACTTGAGATTCTCCTGCTTCAGCCTCCCAAGCGGCAGCTCCACAGTTTTAACCAAGCTTTGACTAAGTGCTGAGTAGCTGCTGGCAAGTCACAGGCCTCTAAGTGGCCACCACCGGCTAAGGTGGGCCTGGCCACCAACACCCAGTACCAGAGGTTGACCAGATCAACAGGCGAGACATTTTGGCTGGAGGGCATGGGATAGTGGGGAGACCCTGAGGCCACTGTGGGGCCCCGAGCAGGCACCTGTCCTGGGCAGAAGCTGAAGAGTCTCTAGTAGCCTTGAGGTGCCTTCTGGTCAGCGAGCCCTGTCATTGAGAAGGAAGCACCAGTCCTGTCTGCTGTGATCTGTCTTGTCACTGGAGCTGGCCTGGTGCACCTGGTGTCAGCGATGGTGCCCAGGCATGGGCAGTGAGAGGCAGGGGTGGGCGAGGCCCCTTGGTCAGGGCAGCTCTCTCCCTGAGGCTCGGCTTGTCTCCTCGCCTGCCCCCACGCACAGATCTTTGGCCTCTTTGTCTCAGCTTCTTTTCCAACTTTCAGAGTCTGATTCTGCATCCCTAGCCTTTCTGGAATCTGCGTGTGGTTCTTAGGGTGATCTCAGCCCAACCCGGATACCTGGTAGATCGGGCTTAGTTTGACTATTCCAGAAGGTCCCCTGAGAGAGATAGCATCCAAACCAAGCTGGCAAGGTTGCTCTTGCTGTTACTCCGTGTGCCCTCTCTCCCGTAGTTACCACACAGGGACCCTTTCAGGGTGGTCCTGAAGATGCAGGTTTAAAGTCCCTTGGCAACAGACTCACCTGTCCAGTTCCAGTAGACCACAGCCCCTTTTCCTCCCTCTCAGCATCTCGTGTTGTGCTGAGTTCTTGTTGCTGGACTCAGGACAGGCATGCTTCCACGTGGGTAGAGTGGATGGGTGTGTGGACACTGGGCTGGGAGATAGCTGGCCCTGGAAGTGATGGTCACTCGTCTCTCAGACATCAAAGAGTGGATGTCCTCTTGAGGCCTTTGTCCCAGGCTGTCCTCCAGTGCAGGCCTGGCTTTTCTTCTATTGCCCCTTTCGTTCCAGCTGGTCATGGGGAACAAGCTTTAAGACTGGAGTGGGGCTGGGTGGTGGCTCAGAGGTAGAGTGTTTGCCTTGCATGCGTAGGGTACTGGGTTCAATCCTGAGCTCCACATAAATAAAAATAGAGTTGGCAAAAGCATTTTGCACAGTGTTTGTTTTCCTGTCTTGCACTTACAAATAAGGTCTATGGGAGTAGCATGGAAAACGTTTGCTGTTTTTCCTTTTTTTAAAATTGCTTTTGTTTAAAATTTGATCACCTTAACTACTGTAAACAGCCTATTTTTGTGCTTAAGATACTGAATGGAAAACTCCATTGTGTGTTGCTGGACTGTTTTGGAAATATTTGGTCAAATGTGTGTTAATTTGGCTGTAATGGCATTTAAAGCAAACAAACAAAAAAAGCTGTGAAAATGGCCTTGGAGCATTTTCTTTAGTTACTTGAAGAGTTTCTAGTTTTTTTTAAATACAGTTTATGTTAGAATAATTTTTATTAATTTAGAGAAGACAATCAGTATCTGAGAAAACGGACTTTCTTTTGGATTTTCTTTTTGTGGTCATCGTGAGTGATTGCTTTTTCCTTTTCTTAGTTTCGCATTCTTCCTTTGTTCTAAAACTTAGACTGACATCTAGCTCTGACAGTCATAGTATGTTTTATTTTCCTGAGGGGGGCATAACTTATAATGCTGTTTAGTTTTGTACTATTGGTGTGTTGGTGAATTTTTAAACTGTGTGCTAACTGCAATAAATTATATGAACTGAAAAAAAATAGAGTAAAGATATTGTGTCCATCTACAACCCCACCCAAAAAAAACCAGACTGGAGTGGCTTTGAGGTCAGGCGAGGCTGGGGGACCCCTGGGGGTGAGGGATGCCTCCATCTGGGACCTAATTAGCGGTGGGGGCGAGGGATTCAGGTGCTGGGGAGCAAGTTAATACATGGCAGGTCATCTCGGTGATTTTTGGTGCCCACCTGTATTTGCAAAGTAAAATAAGAAAGATACGTTTCTGTTGTATTTCTGACCCTTCACTTGCCAGGCATGTTTGACTTTGTCTTCCTGAAACATAAAAATGCCAAATGTTTATCTTTTAGAAAGTAGGCCACGTGTCATGTCTGCCTCTTGAGTCCCTTGGTCCCCGTGCTTCTTCAGGCACGAGTGCAGAAAGGGTCTGTACCCTCCAGGGCCCAGGAGGGGGCTGGGCCTCCGGAGCTTGCCTTCCCCGTGGGCGCTCACCAGGGTTCCCGTTCTTCTCTGTCCCTCCTGCCCGGCGCTTGTTACCTTGAGACAGGCAGGGTTTAGGTACCGAGGACGGCCCGGAGCCCTTTCGTTTCCTCCACACCCTGGCCATGTCCCTCTCTCCTTGAGCGTCCACAGATGGGGAGGGACTGCCTTCCGGGGACTCGGGGCTCTCAGGTTGCCCCCCGGGAGCAGTCATGCCGGCTCCCCAATGTGAGGCTCTCCCCTTCAGGACTCCCTAAGTGGTTTTGGGTCCTTGGGCGCCGAGCTTGACCAGCCGTGCAGTCCGCAGCGCTTGCTTTAGGCGGGCCTGCCCTCCACCTTGGGGTTCTGGCTGCAGACGAATCCCCACAGAGGGTTCCTGAGGGAGGGCAGCAGCACGCAGGCCGGGCCGCCAGCATGTCTGCCCGCTGTGCTCTGTGCCCCCTCATGGGTTCCTTCCCTTGGAAGTGCAGCCAGCTGTGGGTAGAGCGACAGCAGGGAGAGGTGGACAGCAGGGAGAGGTGGACGGTGGTGCCTGGTCCTTGGATATTGGTCGGCCTCCTTCCTGGGTATCCAGCTGGGTCTGCTTGTCTGCTTCCCCAGCCAGGATCACCAGAGGCTATTAGGAAGCCACACCCCCTCAGCCCACCTGCCTGAGTCAGCTGAACCTTGCTAACTTAAACGCATCCTTATTAGATCTTCCTCAATCCGCCACCCCCAGGGCCAAGGACGGAACTCAGGACCTTGGTGTGCTAGGCAAGCACTCTGCCACCGAGCGAAGTCTCCAGCCCTGGGTTAGGTCTGCCGACGCTGATGTTCCAAAGCTGCTTTCCCCGTCAGACCGTCGCTGGACCATCAGTGTGGCCTTTCGACCTTCACTCTGGCCCCGAGCCTCTTTCCTTTCCACTCTGCTTTTCCCGCAGATGTGTCAAGCTTTCTGAATTAATTCTACAAACACCTATTCCTCCTTCCTGTCTGAATCTTGTTCCTTTATGTTGCTGCAAAGATGTACCAAAATAAGGGGTTCGTCTGTCATGGTGGGTCCCCCTCCTCTGTCCTGCTGAGACAGCTGCATGTGCACACACCTCGGCAGACTCAGGTCGCGCATGGCAGGGTGCAGGCCTTACCTGCACAAGGGTCCTGATTTGCTTGCCAGCTCCTTGGTCGCGCCTAAACCGCATGCCTCTGACCTGCCTGCTCAGGGTTTCCATGGGCAGCATAGCACGTGGGCAGCATAGCGCGTGCTGTGGGAGCCACGTCTAGGGCATCTGCTGGAAGCTGCTGGCCCTGAGGCTGGTGTGCAGAGGCGGGGCCACCGGGCGGGAAGGTGGAATTCCAGAAGTGCTGAGTTGTGGGTGGGCACTGAGATGATCACTGCCAGCCAGGTTGGGTGGAGGCTCAGGGTCTGTTTCTTTATCCTGGTGAGCGTGGGGCACAGAGTAGAGAGAAAAATGTTATGAATTTACTCTCCTCTCTGTGCTGTGCACCCTAGTGAAGTGGACTGGCCTTCTTAGTGTTTTTTCTTGGCCCTGGGGATTGAACTCAGGGACACTCAACCACTGAGCCACATCCCCAGTCCCGTTTTGTGTTTTATTTAGAGACAGGTTCTCACTGAGTTGCTTAACGCCTCACTGTTGCTGAGGCTGGCTGTGAATTCGAGGTCCTCCTGTCCCAGCCTCCTGAACTGAGACATAGGTGGGGATTATAGGCGTGCCCCACCACGCCCAACTAAACCTTTATAGTTTGCCATCTCTGTTCAATGCAAGGGTCTGTCCTGTCTGTGGCACCCAGGTGTTATGAGAATACATTGTGAAAACAAATGTGAAATATTTTTAAGCCATAAAGAACACTTCAGGATAAAGTGAAATGTCTTGTTGTGTAGAGGGTATTCAGTGTTGTATTTTAAGATATTCACCGTGTAGTGCACGAATGTTAACCATGGACGGACGCTCAAGTCCCTTAATGGCACAGTATGTGCGCGTAACTTATGCACAGGCTGCTGCACATTCTACATCAGGTGTGCCTGGCGTATGTGCCTGACGCAGTGTAAGTGGCTGTTACCCTGTTCAGGGAGTAACTGGACAGGGTTAGTCTGTTGTGCATGCTCATCAGGTACGCAAGAGTTCCCCACATATTTTCAATTTGCAGGGGTTGAACTGGCAGCTGTGCATCTTGTGGGTGGATGTGGAACCTGTTGACGACGTGACTCGACTCAGTTTGGTGCCTGGGCTTGGAACCCAGGGCCACACACATGCTACGCATGTGGTCTCCCACTGAGTTGCACCCTCTGCCTCTGCAGATAGTACTTTGGATCTGTGGTTGGTTGCCCTGGCAGATGTGGAGGGCTGACATGTTACATGCTACTTAAGGTAGATGTCCACACCTGTAACAGGTGATAAAACTGGCTCAGGGGTAGGTGCCTTCCCCACGCTCCCAGGCTGGCCTGAAGTCCTTTTGAGTCCTGGTTTCTGTGAAGCTGACAGGGGTCCTTGAGCAGTTGGTAACTTTTGGTACTGGTTTCCATCTGTGCATGGATGTGTTCCGCAAACATTGTGTCAGCTGTATTCCAGTGTTAGGTGAGCTTCGTTTGCTTTTTCCTCCGAGTAGCATTATTTTGGGGTGTTAGAGAGTGAACCCTGGGCCTCTCACATCCTAGGCGAGTGCTTTCCCACTGAGCTGCACCCCAGCCCTGTAGTGATTTGTAATGAACTTCACAGGCTTCGAGCTTTTAAAGCATCTTCCTATTTTCAAATCTGCACCCTTGGTTTTCAGTCTTGATTCTTGTTTGGCAGGCCTGCATCTCGATCCTGCCATTGGCCAGAGGAGAGACTCCTGGGACCAGAGCTTAGGATGATTTCAGCCAGTGGCCCCAGGGTCGTCACCCTAGGTGGCATCAGATTGCTTGCCAGTGGTTTGCCAGGCGACTTGACTGGCCTTCCGAACTCTTGAGCCCGGGGCTTACCTAGTGGGAGTGGAGAGCTTCAGCGGATGACTGATCAGGACGCACTTCCAGAGTGAGTGTCAGGCCTTTGGCAGCTGCAGGTGACAACTGGAACATGTTTCCAGAGTCTGAGAGTGTTGGGTGTGTGGTGCTGGGACGGAACGCAGGGCGTTGCTCACCATGCTGGGCAAGTGCTCTGCCACTGTTTCTGGTCCCTGTGGAGCAGAGAAGCGCAGCCTGGCGGCCTCGGGGTGGATTCCTGCAGGGGTGGGAGGGGCCAAAGAGCAGGAGTGGCTGCTCCTGCCCTGCTTCCCTGCCGGTGGAGTCACCACCGAGTGGGGGTGGCGCATTGTCTTCTGAATGCCGCCTCTGCCAGCCACCTGGAGCCCAGGGAGGCCCTGGCAGCCTCCAGCGGGACCGCCTGAGCCCTGCGTGCATTTGTCAGCACCGAGTGCCTGCTGTATGCCCACCACCGAGGGCCTCTGACATGGGGCGCACCTGGCAGGAGGCAGGGCGCCCTGGGGAGAGGGAAGGTGAGGGCCTGAGCCGCAGGGGAGTGGGAGCAGAGTGCAGGGTGGAGCGCTTCCTCCTCAGGCCACCAGTGTCGCCCAGCTGAGGAGGTCAGCAGCTCCCGGGAGGGAGAGGGGCCCGTCTGCTGCAGGGGACTGAGGCGTGCGATGTCTCCAGATCCGGGGATCAGCTTTGAGACCCGTGAGATGCTTGTATTTCTGGAGCGTTCCAGCCACTGTGCAAGGTGGTCAGAGGTTGGAACGTCTGTGTCCTCTATCCTGAGGGGAGGTGCACCGGTCCTTTACCATGGGGAGAAAGTGGAGGCTGCCCAGCAGCTGGATCCGGGAGCAGCCGTGGTCTCCCAGCTCTCCTCCTGCCCTGGCCTCCCCCTCCTGCGTGTCCAGCAGAGGGGCCGAGGTGCCTGATCCGCCCTCATGCAGCCTTGCCTAAATTCACTGTTTGCTGCCGAGTGACAACTGAGCAGCCAGCTGCTCTGCGCCCTGGGAACTTGTCCCTAGAGAGTGGCCATGTCCAGGAAGGTCATGCCAGGCTTTGCCACAGAAGTGTCTGGACTCGTCACAGGCTGAGCTGAGTGAGCAGCTGCCGCTTCCTGCCCCTCCTTACACCTGCAGTGACTCCACGCCTGGCGCTCAGGCCGTGCCCCAGCCCCGGGGCGGTCACCTAGAGGAGCAGAGTCTGCTCTGGGCAGGGGCTCTCCTTCCCTGCCAGAAGCTGCTTGCTGTGGTGTGGGCTGGCGGCGACCCTTCTTGCAGGGACAGACCAGTTGCTGACGAGGCAGGTGACGGGGGCCAGGCGCTCGGGCTGTGTGCACTGCGTGACGGTGCCGTGGAGCTGGCACTGTGGTGTTTGTCACTAGGGAGCTGCCTGGTGAGCAGCCGGTGTTGGGCTGGGCGGCTCCTGAGTCAGATTCTCCAGGTTGGCGTCTGCCCTGCGTGTCCTGCTTTTATTGCTACAGTGTGTTTAATAACTATTTTGAAGAATAAAAAAGATAAAGTTCAGAGCCGCACGCACATCATGGCACAGGGAGGAGGACTGTAGTGAACACGTGTAAAGGCCACATGCCACCCGGCTGGAACTTCCTGGGATGCGTGTTCCAGTGAATGCGAGGAGGCTGCTGGCAGTCTGCTGGCGGGACGACACCGTTGCTGCCCTGACTTTCCTGATGTCTAGAGGAGCCACCTAGTAGGAGCCACGGCCTCCCTCCTGCTGGAGTCTGCCGCCGCCTGAGCCACGTTCAGTCGCCTGGTGCTCCTCTCTGCAGTCTCTTGGTCCCTTCTTGGTCCTGTGCTGTCCTGCTCATTCCTGCCCTTGGTCCCAGATCCCAGAACCTTCTCCTGCTTTGGGACCTGAGAACACCCTGTCACAGGATTGGTCTCCTGAGCTCAGGTCTGGCAGGACGCGCCCGCCTCCTCCTCTGGGCCCTTGGTGGCTCCTTGGTTCTTCGCAGCAGCTCGGGGTGTGCAGCTCAGTGCCCCTTGTGTTTCACTGCAGCCCAGGCACCGGTCTGGGAGTGCCTGTCCGCTGTGCTGCAGGGCAGCCTCTGGTGCTCAGCCTAGGCCCACTGCCTGCTGGGGGCTGTCGACCCCCTGTCTCCACCTTCATGGCTGCGCTTACCCCTCTCCCTATGCCTCTCCCTGTCTCAAGACCACACTCCGCTGCTTCTGAGCGGCCTTGCCACTGTGGTTAGAAGGGGAGGGGACCGTGGTTGTTGGCCTCCATATTACCTCCTTTCATGCAGAGTGGATTCTTCATCTCAGACCGCATCTGTTCACTGTTCTTTACTCACTTGTTGTCAATTAGCATCTTTGGAACCGAGAGGCAGTAGGGGACCAAGTCTGCATGGTCAACCTAAAAGACTTGATCCTTTACCAGGAACTTGTAGGTGCTTGAAACTGCTCTTTGTTGAAAAAAAGAAAATAAAGCAACTCTAAGTCTCTCTGGGCTGCTGTAACAAAACACCTGAGACTGGCAGTTAGTAAACAGTAGAACTTACTGGCTGGAGGTCCACAGGAAGGCCACAGCAGTCATGGTGTCAGGCTTTGCGAAAGGTGCTTGTTGTGCGACCACACGTGGCTTCAACCCCCACCCCAAGGGCACCAGTCCCGCTCATGAGGGCAGAGCCCTTGTGATCTGACCCCGCACCCCAGCCCTATCTTCATACCACTGCCTGTGGATCAAGTTTCCGCGTGCCGGTTCTGGGGAGCACCAACTGCAGACTGTAGCGACGCCTTGCCAGCTATCACCCGTCAGCCGCCAACGCCGTCTGCCTCTGGAGTGTTTCTCAGTGCCTGTCAGATGGGGCTGCTGCCTGGCTGAGGCTCAGGGACGGGGAGCCACCTGAGCCCAGAAACCACATCTAGACTCAACAGCTTGTGTGGCCCAGCTTGCGCCTCTTCCCTAACCGTGCTGCTTCCCGCAAAATAATGCCAGCTTCGTGGCCCCAGTGTTGCCATTCTTCCGTGATTTTCAGGAGTTGCTGGGCAGTACTTGACAGAGCGGCTCTGAGAGAGGCCCGTGTCATTTCTGTTCTTTCATGAGTCTCCTCGTAGGTTCTTGCCTTCATGGACATAAAATTCTGGGTCCTTCTGTCCCCCGGTGGGAACCATGCTCGGCACCTGCCTGGAAACATCCACATCGCCTGGTTTGGCTCCCGACTGTGCTCACGTGTGGTCTCACCTGTTCTCCAGCCCTTGGTCTCAGTGGTAGGAGGCCCTGAGTCCCCTGCTGCGCTGGGTGTGTCCTCAAGCTGCTTTGCAGCCGAGGAGTCTCAGAGCTGCTCTCGCCAGAAGGTAGGACCAGGACAGTGCTGCGGCAGAAAGCACACCAGGCACCTGGGGCACAGAGGCTGGAGGCGCCAAACGCCATCTGCCTGACATAGATGGGCCCGTTGAGCACAACACTGGGGACAACTTAATCCTAGACATTAGCTTCCCTAGCTTCCCGAGAGCCGCCGAGTGGGCCTGCTCAGCCACCCAACCTTGGCAGCACACCTGAACCCTGCTTCCTCCTGTGCCCAGCCTAGAGGGAGGCTCTCACCAAGCCATGGGTCTCCTTCTACTTCCCTCTTGGTGGCTTTTGAAGCCTGTGAAGCTTATTAGATTTGGATGTGAAATTTAAGAACGAATGGAAGGACTTTCCTGAACACAACACAAAACGTTATCTAAAGCAGGGATTCTGATAGGCACTCAGCTGCGTAGAGGTGGGTCCACTGCCTAGCCTCAGATGCCAGCTGGCTGGAGACCCAGGAAGTATGTCGTCATGGTCCTGGGATCTGAGCCACAGGTCTGTTGCCACGTCCAGCCAGAGGGCACTGTCTGCCCAGCTCTGGGGGCCCAGATCTGCCCTAAGAGGGATTTGGGCCCTGGGGGGTCGCCTAGGGGACACACTAGAGGGCTGGGTGGCAGGTGGAGGGGTGCTGCGGGCAGCTGGTGTTGGAGAAGCCCTGTCGCCCCTCAGCTGTGGGAGCATGCAGCTGAGACTGGGGAGCACAGCAGTCTCCACGTGCCTGCGCTGCCGCGGTTCTGGGCGTCCACCGGTGTCCTCTGTCTCCTGAGACACCTTCAGTGTTTCACCAGCATGTGTGTCAAGCTGGCACTGGAAGCTGGTGTCAGAAGCCAGCTGCGGCTGTGCCGTCTCTCCACGGTGGCGCGCTTGCCTGGCATGTGTCAGGTCCTGGGTTGCTTGCCTAGCACAGCACGAAGGTTAAGCTGGGACCCGGTCTCTCTCACTGGTGGGGAAATGTGTTCCCTGTTCAGCCCAGTGAGTGACCTCTCAGTGGCCATAGGTCTGTAAGCCGGGGACTGCCTACAGGGTTGTTTTGTCAAGATGGAAACGTCCTCAAGCCAAGGGCCTGTGGAGGAGGGAGCAGTGCCGCTTTCGGAACCGATGCTGGATGCACGTGGAAGAGTCTGCGTGTCCTTGTGCAGCCGAGCCCCAGCAGGGTTCTGTCAGTGCTGAGTGTTGGCAATGGAGCCATAAGATCATCGGGGTCCTGACAGCGGCTGTGCAGACTAGCTTAGTGTGTGGCAGAGAGCATTCAAAGTGTGTGACACTACCAGGGGGTGTGAGAAGTGTGGCGGCCCTTACACGTTTCATTCAGTCACTGCGGTCTGGTCCTGTCTGTTCTCAACACCCAGGTGACCTCACATGCCAGGGTCCTGGATCTGCCCGTCTCCGTGGGCCTTCCTTGGGTTTTGTGGTGGCCATGCCCCCGAGGGTAGTAAACGAGGATGGTTTTCCCCACGTTTTCTTGTTGGCGCATCATGGCTGTGCATGAAGATGGGACTCGTCACGTATCTGCACATGCACACAGTAGGACAGTGTGACCTTGACCAGCGTCACTCCCCAGCACTTCCCTGAGGATGGATGTCTTGAAGTGACATTTCAGAAACAGATGTTTTCTTTCTACAGGTGTCAGTATCTTGTGTGTGGGGTGAAGGGTTGGACTGCTTTGAGCCTTACTTAGTACATAAAAAATTACGATAAAGGAAGAAAATGATCTGCACCTCCATCTCCCAGGCGTGACTGTTACACTATAAAATTCGGTGCTAAGCTTTTTTATATACACACATCTATGGAACTTGGAGATCTTACAATCGGCCATTCCTTGGGGTCTGGGAAAATGATTCCAGGAACTCCCCTGCTCCCCAAGTCTGAGAACGCTCAAAATCCTTTTTAAAATGGCTTAGTATTTGCATATCATCCATGCTGTCTTCCTGGATACTTGAATCACACTTCGAGTACTTGTCTAAAAGATGTAATGCTGTGTTAATAGTTTTTACTACTGTATTGTTTAGGAAGGTACATATGTTTAGTATAGGTGCATTATGTTTTTGCTGAATATAGTCAGGTTTTCATTGCTGTGACAAAAGGATCCGACAAGAACAACTGAGAGGAGGAAAGGTTTATTTTGGCTCATGGTTTCAGAGGTTCAGTTCATGGATGGCCAAGTCCCTAGCTCTCAGCCCCAGGGGAGCAGAACGTCATGGCA
Source organism: Sciurus vulgaris (assembly GCF_902686455.1). Lineage (NCBI taxonomy): Eukaryota > Metazoa > Chordata > Mammalia > Rodentia > Sciuridae > Sciurus > Sciurus vulgaris. Next base: position 112,833,760 of record NC_136473.1, on the reverse strand, counting down.
GGAGGGTGTGGAGAAGGAGAGCAGCTCAGGACGTGGCAACCAGGAAGCAGAGAGCACTCTGCCCACCAGGGACAAAACAGACGCCAAAGGCACCCCCCACCTCCGCCTGTGACCCACCTCCCTGGCTACATTCCTCCTGCCTGCAGTTACCACCCAGTTAATCTGTGTCAGGGGATCAGTCCACTGATGGAGGTCGCAGCTCTTGTGACCTCATTATCTCACCTGAACATTGTTGGGCTGTCTCACACTTGAGTTTTTGGGGGGCCCTCATATCTTTTTTATTTTACATTTTGATTCATTGTACACAAATGGGGTACGACTTTTCGTTTCTATGGTTGTACACGATGTAGATTCACAACATTTATGTTATCATACATGTACTTAGGGTAACGATGTCTGTCTCGATTTCTTCCCCCACCCCCTCCTGCACCATTTTCCTCTGCACCGTCCTCATTCTTCTCTTCACCCCGCTACCCCCACCTTGTTATGTATCGTCATCCACTTATCAGAGAAAACATTTGGCCTTTGGTGTTTTGGGCTTGGCCTATTTCACTTAGCATGATATTTTCCAACTTCATCCATTTACCAGCACATGCCATAATATTATTCTTCTTTATGGTTGAGTAATATTCCCTTGTGAATATGTACACCGCAGTTTCTTTATCCATTCGCCAACTGAAGGGCATCTCGGTTGGTTCCACAATCTGGCTATTGTGACTTGACCCTCATATCTTGTCACCATAGCACTGAATGTTTTCAGTGTGTGGTTGACTTAGTCTGTGGACGTGGACCATGTCCACCCCACTGACTGCACTGTTGGGTGGTGTGTCCTGCCTGTTTGCACATTACCAGCTCTCCTCTGGAATGTGACTGTGGCAGCTGTGCACACTTCTTGTGTCTGTAGAGTACCAGGATGTAACGGTGCCTACCACTGGCGGCTGTGTAGGTTGGTACCCTTCTGTGCAGTGGTGGCCATGTTTGGCAATACGTGTTTTTGTTCCTAATTTCGTCCTTGGGACAGATTCTAGAGCTGGAGTCCGCTGGTCAGGGTGCACGTGTCCTGCGTGTGGTTGGGCTGTGGCAGAAGCCTTGCTGCTGGCAGCGCTGTGGCAGTTTCCCAGGTGCACCCAGCAGGGGAACGAGGGCGGCAGCAGAGCCGCAGCAGGTGCGCACCAGGGAGGCTGTCATCCCAGTCGCTTCTCTTGTCTAGCCTTTTTTTGGGGGTCATTGGTTTTCTTTCCATGCAGTCGTATTTTTATCATGGAAAAAGAGGGGTCTCCTGTGTTACTGCCTCTCCAACAGACTGTCCCTTCCCTTTGGTATAAAGCTCTTCAGGTAGTCACCATGACGAGGTGGTCAAGGGACCCGGGGTGAGCGTCGTTGTAATGCCTAGCCACACATCCAGGGCGTCGCCTGCGGCAGCACCGGGGGGTACGCAGACCGGGCATGCGGCAGCTGCGGGGAGCTCAGCTCAGGAGGCCTGGCTTCAGAGGCACCGGACAGGCATGGCGCCCACCCACTGAGGGGACGTGTGGCTCGCTCCTGGGCCAGGGCTTGCCTCCCAGGTCTGACCTGGGGCTGGGACCTCAGGAGGGCCTTGAGTGGAAGGCGGGCCGGGGCGAGGGGCGGGGCGAGGCGGAGCCCTGACAATGGATGCCACCCAGAGGCGGTGGGGCAGGGCGAGGGGCGGGGCGAGGGGGAGCCCTGCAAATGGGCGCCACCCAGAGGCGGTGGGGCGGGGCGAGGGGCGGGGCGAGGCGGAGCCCTGCCAAAGGCGGGGGCGGGGCGAGGAGGAGCCCTGCCAATGGGCGCCACCCAGAGGCGGTGGGGCGGGGCGAGGGGCTGGACGAGGCGGAGCCCTGCCAAAGACGGGGGGCGGGGTGAGGAGGAGCCCTGCCAATGGGCGCCACCCAGAGGCGGTGGGGCGGGGCGAGGGGCGGGACGAGGCGGAGCCCTGCCGACGGCGCCACTCAGAGAGGCTTCCCAGGAGGGCAAGTCAGCGGAGGCTGGAGAGGCGGAGCCCACGCCTGAGCTGCTGGAAGATGGATATGACTGTGCAGGGCATGGTGGGATCCGGCGCGCTGTCACTGACCACGCCGAGTCTGCGAGGAGAAAAGTGTGGGGAGCAGCCCGCCCTGTGCAGGGAGCTTCCAGGGAGTGTCTCCACTGTGAACCTGGAGCTCCTCTGGTGCTAGTGACTCTGCCTGAGGAGTGTCACTTGGGCTCAGCGTGCTCTTGTGGAGGGCTCGGTGCTGATGTGGCGCAGGCCTTGCTCTGAACGCACGGCGCAGCAGTGGGGAGAGCAGCAGGGTGGACAGATAGCTCCCTACAGGGTGGAGCCTTCGGCAGCTTTCGGGTGTGTGCGGCCGCCTCGGCCTCCGCTGCAGGGCTTCCTCGCCTTCCCCGGCCCGGCCACCCTGCTGTCCTTTGCCTTGGCACACCCGGCTGCTCTGGGGGGGCCATCCAGGGGGACCCTAGAGCGTGACCGGCTTGCTTTCCCCGAGTGCGGCTGTGTCAGTCTCTAGCTCTGGTGGCCGTGTTCCATTGTCCGCATGGAGAGCAGTTGTGCAGCCTTCATCTGCCACCGTGGGGCGGCTGGTCCGGGTGGCTTCTGCTCTCGCGCGAAGTGTGACGGGTGGTGGGCGTCCGGGTGCTCACGGTCAGTTCGTCCAGTCCCACGTCCGTAGCTGGCCCCTCGCGTCTCGCAGCAGACCCATCTGGCTCTGGAGGAGAGCCCTTGGCCACGCTGCTCTCGCAGAGGCGCACCCACCGCCGAGCTTACTACTCAGAGCTCAGACTTACTTTCTGTTGATTTTTCTTCTTCTTAATAATTACCCTCCTCTCGGGCTTGAAAGAGTGGTTGTGGTTTCCATTTGCATTCCTAGAATGGTGTCCATGTGGCATATCTTTTTTCCCTGTTAAGATCTGTGTGTTAGGGGCTGGGGAGGAAGCTTAGTCAGTAGAGTGCTTGCCTTGTAAGCACAAGGCCCTGGGTTCAATCCCCAGCACCCCCCCAAAAAACAAACAAACAAACAAAAAAACTGTGTGTTATTACTTGTTACAACAGAGTTCAGAACTGAGTTTGATTCACTCTACACTCATTTTCTCCGGTGACAAAGCTCATAGTATAGAGCAGGTTCCCTGAGTTCATCTGAGGTTTAGGGAGAAACGAGTGGACCCAGAACTGAACCAAAGAGAAACCCGAAGTGTGCTGCAGCCGAGCACGTCCACCCCTTGAGCCTCCAGTCTTACAAACACAAAAGCGAAGTAGCCACGGGAAGAACCAGAGCAGCCACCCAACCCACCCGGGAAGAGACCCGGAGGAGAGCTGGAGGAGAGCTGGGGGAGAGCTGGGAAGAGACCCTGGAGGAGAACGGAGACCTGAGACCTGGAGGGAACAGGGAGGGGATGGGGAGGAGACCCAGGGAGGAGACCCCGAGGAGACCTGGAAGTCTGTTTCGGGTCTGCAGGCCACATGCCTCTCTTGGAGACGCTCGATCCCTGCTGGTGTGTGAGCCCTGGGACTTCCTCATCCCCAGGCTGTGACCCCCTGGCACGGGAATGATGTTCCCATGCCAGTCTCCCTTTCTGCTCTGTTGATTTTGATGCAGTCTGGCTGCCCCGTGTGCCTGTGGTGTCGCCACGCTCTGCAGGTCTTTGTGTCAAGGTGACCTCCATGTGTGGGGTGCAGTGGGGGCAGCACGAGTCACTGTCTGCTGTTGAAAGGAGCTTCATCATGACGGGGACGATGATCCACCCCTCAGAGGCCCAGGGAGCTGGGCCTGGCGGGGGGCCTCTGCTGGAGAGGCGGCCCTCACTCCTGAGGCGTGTTCCTCACGGGTTTCTGCAGAGCTGGTCCAGGTGCAATGGGGAGCCTGGTGTCTTCAGCTCTGGGTGCTGTTTCTCCGGGCCTGTTTCTCCAGTGCAGGTTTCCTGGGTTGCGCGTGTGCAGATCAGGCCGTTTGGGGGCGACAGCGGGATCCCCCCTTTCAGAGAATGCCCACATTGGGGGGAAGAGCCCTGTGCTTCACAGGGGAGCCTTGGATCCTCAGGCCACAGGCCTGGCCCGCAGGTATGCGCCCAGCTGTGAGCAGTGGTCAGAGGCAGACCTGGTCAGAGGCAGACCTGGTCAGAGGTAGACCTGCGTCTTGAGAGACACAGCTGCTCTCTGCCAGACCTTGCGATCACGGGACATTCCTTCACCCCCTCTCCAGCCCTCGCTGCCGGCAGGTGCTTGCGCTCTGCCCTCTTGGGGGTCCGGCCCATCTTTTCTCTCAGGGAGCCACTGGGTTGGTGCCTTCTTGCGGTCCTCTGTGGTCAGTTTGAGGACTCAGGTGAGAGCCACTGGAGAGGAGAGCAGGCTTGGATGGGGAAGCCGGGGCATGAGGAGAGAGGTCTCAGGGTGAGGACGCTTTCCTAATACAGCACAGTAAACAAACTCTGGATGATCAGACATTAATTGCTATTAGATTTCATTACAAAATATTTCTTTAAAGTAAAAAGATAGTTGACCGAAAAAGAATTTATGACCCATGAAAGTTCCAAGCCGGCCTCAGCAACTTGGTGTGACCCTGTCTCCAGTAAACAAAACGGGCTGGGGATGTAGCTCAGTGGTGGAGCACCGTGTACTCCACCCCCAGGAACGTGTGATCCCCATGAGAAGCAGCCAGCTTTCTTGGTATGTGAAGAACTGTTGTAAATCAGCAATCAAGTCATCTAATAACAAGTGAATACAAGACCCCAGCAGACTAGTTTCACAAACAAACCTGTCAGGTCCATCAAAGATGTTGGACCTCATTTAAAGTAGGAAGGCAAATGGAGAAAACCAGGAAGTTAGATTTTGGGCTGGGGGTACCAGGGATTGAACTCGGGCGCACTTAGCCACTAAGCCACATCCCCAACCCTTTTTATATTTTATTTGAGACAGGGCCTCACTAAGTTGCTGAGGCTGGCTTTAAACTTTCAATCCTCCTGTCGCAGCCTCCTCTGAGTCTCTGGGATCACAAACTTGAACACCAGAACAACAACTTTTCTTTCTTTTGTGTGCGTGTGCGTGTGTGTGTGTGTGTGTCTGTATGTCTGTCTTGCTTTCACTCGCTCTTGCTCTCTCACTCCCTCCCTCCCTCCCCTCCCCTCCGGCTATTATGCAGCAGTTTTTATAATGAGAGAAAACAGCTGCCTCTCCCTGTTTGCTCAGAGCCTTGGTGTGGAAGTCCTTCCTGTTGAGTTCTCTGCTTGGTCATTGGGAGGATGGCCCTCTTCCCAGCCTCCTCTTTTCAACGCCCTTAATCTTTTCTACGAACAACCTGCTCTCCCTATTGCGGGTCTACCTGCAGTTCCTCATGATCTCAGTGTAGACCGAGCCACTCTTTTTTAGCCATTAACTACCCTAGCCTTCATCATTACCAGAACTACAGTGCTCTAATTTTAATTTTATGCATGAGTCATTTTCTGAGTCCACCACCTGCTTCTTATTTTTTTGTTACTGAGGATTGAACCCAGGGTGCCTAACCACTGAGCGGCATCCCCAACCCCAGCCCTTTTTATTTTTATTATTTTTTTTGTTTGGAGACAGGGTCTCCCTAAGTTGCTGAGGCTGGCTTTGAACTTGTGCTCCTCCTGCCTCAGCCTCCCGAGTTGCTGGGAGAACAGTGTGCTCTGCTGCGCCCACTCCACCTGCTTATTGAAGGACTGCCTTGTGATTTGAATGTGTACGGAGAGCCTTTGGCCTGAGACTTCCTTTCTTCCCATGTAAGTTGCAGAGTGGAGGTAGAAGCGGCAGTGCAGGGGCAGAGCTGGCTCTGTCCCTGCTTTCTCAGGTGGCTCTGGAGAGAGCTGAAGACAAGGTGTGGAAGCCTTTTCTTTCCCGGGCCTTAGTTTGTAACCGTGGTGCAGTTGTAGCTGGGTCCCGGTTTGGTGCTGTGATAACGCCTTGAACGGTGTTACAGACGTGAGTGAGGGACATCAGTGGGGCGCGTGGCGCAGTTCCCCGCTGAGCTGCAGAGGTGCAGTGCTGGGCCTGTGCGGAGTGGTCGTCGGTGTGCGTTCGAGAAGAGGGCGATTCCAGAGCCCGTTCTTCAGGCCGCAGCTTGGTGCGTGGCTTTCCGGAGCCCGTTGTGCAGGGACACAGGTGGGGATGCTGGCACGCGGAGGGCAGGTGCGGTGCAGTTGGGTCACGCCCAGTCTCGAGCACCCAGACCGGTGCTAGAGGGCCCCTCCGTTTCCGAGACCGTGGGGTGGGTGGTGGTCCTCCTCCATCAAGCTTTTTCAGACCCATCCTGCTGGAGGCGCCCTGAAGTGGTACTGTTTGCACATCTGCCCACAGTGATTGCTGTGGGCTTTGAAGACCCTGAAGCTCGCGCTGGGTCTGCCAGCAACTCCTGCCAACAAGGGACAGCAGATTGTCTGCTCAGCAGGTCTGTTTTGTGTGTGCAATAATTATTAACTGGAGTATTCTGTGAAGCAGACACGCCTGAGTTCCTGAGAGAAGAGTTTACTATCAGAGCAAACAAAAAGTTATGCAAGAAAAGATTATAGACTGTAATGACATGTCTTTATGGGCACGTATCCTCTGGGAGTGGAGAAAAACAGGAGGGTACTTAAATAGAAGAAAGTGCTCATATCTGTTGTGATTTTAGGAAAACAAAAAAACAAATCCAAATCTATTGGTGGCCCAATGACTGAGGAGGCTGAGGCAGGAGGATTGTAAGTTTGAGGCCAGCCTTGGCAATTTAGTGAGACCCCAATCAAATTAGCAAGAATCTGTCTCAAAATACAAATCAAAGAGATCTGGGGATGTGGCTCAGTGGTTAAGCACCTCCAGATTCAATCCTTGGTACCAAAAAAAAAAAAAAAAAAAAAAGCCAAATTGAATTCACCTCTTAAAATCTGGCCAGGGTATCAGTTTCCAAGGGCTGCTGGAACAAATTCCTCCAGGCTTGGTGGCCTGAAGCAACACAGTTGTCGCCTCAGTTGACAGGAGGACCCGCACCTGGAGGGACTGCTGGAGAGTGGCCAGACTTCTCTCCTGGCCGGGTGCTGCCTCTGCTGCAGACTCCAGTCCTGGCCTCGCCTCGGCGACTCTGCCTGTCTCTGCCTTCACCTTTCCAGTTTCCTAGTTCAGATCCACCTGGTCTCAAGACCAGTTCCTTGGTCACACCTGCGAGGACCTTCTCCCACGTTGTGTCATGTGCTGGGGTTCTGGGAACCAGGTGGGGCGTGGCACAGAGGTTCAGCCTGCGGGCTCCCACCCCAAATCCAGTCTGCCCCAGGGAAAGCACGGGCACGTCTCCATCAGCCACGCATTGGCAGTGCTTCATGAGGAAAAGGAATTTCGAAGGTGAGGGTGGTTTCTGGGATCACAAATATCGAGGAGCAAAGAGGGCCTTCTGGGTTTGAGGTGCTCGTAGCCTCTGCCACGCCCCCCTCTTCGCTGCGTGCACTGCACGAGCTTCAGGACGCGTCCCCTTGTCCCTCAACCTGCAGCCACCAGCTCGCTTCTGTTCCTGCGCTGGGTCACGCGTGGTGCTGCCACCCTTCTGACTCAGCCTGACCGGAGTTCCAGGCGGTCGCGTAGACCGGCAGGGTCCTTGCAGTCTGAGGGGGAGAAGGGCCTCTGGCGCCGGTTGCTACAGAGCTTCCTGACGCTCCTGCAGCCTCCTGCGCTTCCTCTGGACGAGGCCCGGGAGCCATGCTGCTCACGCGGCAGGTGGCTCTGAGGAGTGTGGAGGGCCCTGGGCGGTGTGAGGCCCGTCGGGCCCTGGTGGCCCGCGGCCGAGGAGCGGGTGCAGAGCCGGGAGGGCCTGCAGCTTCCCAGGTCCTCACAGGTGCTCACGACGTCCAAGGCACGGCTGCCTCCCTCTCTGTCGGTAGATTAGCCCTGGTGATTCGTGTGGCTTCCAAAGTGCTGAGTTCTCTGTCCTTCCCACAGTAACACGGTCTTCATAGCTTTGGGGGTTATTTTCTGTGGTTGCCCGTTGCCCACCACCCCTTGCCCGCCCTGTACTGGAGATGGAAGGCAGAAATGATGCACTGTTGAGCCACATCTCCTGCTCTGGGATTGACCTTGAACTTCTGATCCTCCTGCCTCAGCCCCGAGCGTCCTGAGGTTAGTGTGCCCCTGCGCTTGGTTTCTTCTTAACGTTTTGGGTCCTAGAGTTTGGTGCCCTGGATGTGTTGGTGAGTGATAGATATGGCAGAATCTAGCAGAAGACACAGCAGGGAGTTGAGGCTGCTGTGGAGGATTTGAGCCCCTCTCTTCAGAAGTCGTGAGGAGTAAGTAATAAATTGCGTCTCCCCTTTTATGGTACTGGGATTGAACCCAGGGTTGCTCTACCACTGGGCTGCACCACCAACCCTTTTTATTTATTTTGAGACAAGGTTTTGCTAAGTTGCTGAGGCTGGCCTTTAACTTGCCTCCTGCCTCAGCATCCCAAGTCACTGGGATTAAAGGCAAATACCACTATGCCCAGCTCTAAATTCAGTTTTCAAATTCAGTAAAGATGCCATCTACACAGAAGGTCGGGCAGTGGCTCTTGGGCACCTGGTTTGATCCCTTGCACCTCTGCTCCGTAGCTGGGCATGAGATGCGGATGCTGGGGGAGAAGGAAAGAGGAAATGGAAACCTTCTGATAACCGGGAGTCTGTTCCCGGGCTTCCCAGTCTGGATAGGGATCACTGGAGTGGCAGAGTCGGCCCGTCCAGCAGAGCACTCAGTGCCGTCCCCGCGTAGCGCCTGTCCTGTGTGGCCCTCAGCCCGCAAGCGCTGCAGGGTATCCTGAGGCATGCTGTGCTCTCCCCGCACCGTGCTCCGTGCTGCCTGGGGGGCCGAGGTCGGGCTCCATCTGTACTGCATTCCCAAAGGTGCCCCGGTCACCGCACAGTGGGCCGAGGTTTTCAGCACTGTCCCTCCATCTCTCCAGGCACGTGGGCCTCAGCGTGTCCCTAGCCACCATGTGGCACCAAGCAGTGCACTGTGGAGGAGCCGAGGGGCTCATCTCCTCTTCTAGTGAGTGTTTATCAGAAAGGCCGCCTTCTGAGACCCCGCCAGCGTCAGTAACAAGGCCCTGTGCCCTGGCCACTGTGGCCCTGGAAGGGAAGAGGTTCCATCGGCTCCTGGCAGTGGTCAAGGGTGCTTGTCCCACAGTCGGCCTGCCAGGGTGAAGGCTCTGTCAGCCGTTCTCCAAACCTGTGATCGTGGGCAGGTCACTTAGTCTGCCTCTCTGTGACTCGGTTTCCTAATGCACAAGGCGGGGATGCGGAGCCCGCGGCAGGGGTCGCCCTCCATCTCCGCAGGCTATGCGAGCCTGCTTTGGCCACCCTCGGGTTGAGAACGCGTCCTTAGCAGAGGCAGCTGCACCAAGTGTGTGCAGCCTTTCTCTGGGCTGCTCCCTGACTGCTGTTCACACCGCGCTGTGTGAGGTGGTCTCTGTCCTCCGAAGGTGAGTTTGATGTGGACGGGAGGATGCGTGTAGGTTGTATGCAGATGTAAAGGCTTGCGCGAGGCCTGGGGCTCCTGGAAGCCCCTTCAGATACTCAGGTGGCTGACGTCCGTAGGAGAGTCCTGGTGTGCCGCACGTCCTGAGAGGGCTCACGGGGCTCGCCACCCTCGGCTGGTTCTGGCCCGTCTCATCTCTAAGTGCTGGTGCCTCTGAAGGGTGCGGAGCCAGCCTTGGGATCTCATGAGCCCAGGAGGGTTTTAGGCCTCTTTCAGCCACAGAGCTCAATGAGTTGGTCAGTCACCAGAAAGTCCTGGGACTTAGGTGGGTGCCTGTGAGCGTCAGGATTTCTCTGCGACGTCCTCTCAGCTGGGCCTTCTTGGGATGGACTCCTCTATAGGACCTGTGGGCTTTTCATCCAGTGCTGTCCACGGTCTCCTGCACTCTCCTCCTTGTGCTGAAAGGGTGGAGGTTGTTCAACTCTGTTCTGACACCTGGGCAGATACCTTGAGGTTGGCAGGTGACCCGGAGGGTCCAGCTGGCTCAGGGAAGTCTCCTGCCTCACCTTCGGTGAGAATGCACGTGGGAATGAGTGGGCTGGTGAGTTCCTTGTGGCCAAGGAGGACCCCAGCTTTAGAGGGAAGTTCACACCGAGTATCAGTATTGGGAGGACTCCCTTTGCAAGTGACAGCCCTCCGTGAGTGGCCTGGACAGGATGGTCTGTTGCCTTCCGCGACAGGCCCTGGTTGAGCATGACTGCTCAGGAGCAGGCTTCCTTGCTCAGTTCCCGAGGCTGCAGCCAGGGTGAGGCGCTGACTCTGCTGTGGTGAGGCCGCACTCCGCTCCAGTGGCACCTGTTGCAGCGTCCTCTGGAGGCACAGTGCTGTGTGCTCCCGTGGCAGGAGGGGCAGGAGGGTGAAAGGGATGAATGCTGTGTCCACCTGTGCTGGAAAGCAGAGGATGAACCTCCAGTAGAGGATGAGCCTCCCCAGGGCCTCTCGCCCCTGAAAGGCCTCCTGCTAATCTTGGCTGGTGATCAGGCTTCAGTGTGAAGTCTGGCAACACAGTGAGACCTTAGCCCTGACCTGTCTTCCTCCTAGATCTGTGATCACCCCGGTCTCTGGCTCCTTCATTTAGCTGGTGCTTAAGCTCTGGCTATCACGTTCTCCCAGCAGAAGGAGGGTCAGTTAATGAGTTAAGGCTTCCCGGAAGCTGCCGTGTAAGACATCTGCTTATCTGCCTGACCAGAGCTTGCCCTGGCCGCCGGGAGCTGAGGGAGCTGGGAGGCTGACTCGGGAGTGGGACCTGGCGCACGGCCGGCCACCTCTGCCGAGCAGCTTGTACTCGAGTGGACTCCCTGGAGCCCAAGTCAAGGCTGATGGCCGGGAACAGGCAGCACAAACGGCGTTGACACTCTGGGCGTTTTCGTCCTCTTTTTCACTGCTGTGACCTGAAGACTGACGAGAACGATTTCAAGGAGGGAAAGTTTATTGGGGGCTCGTGGCTTCAGAGGCCCAGGTCCACAGACAGCAGGCTCTGTGGCCTGGTCCTGAAGGGCAGCCACACGTCATGGGAGGGCGTGGCGGGGGCGCCTGGCCCAGGCATGACTGAGCCGCCTGCCCCAAAGGCATGCCCTGCTCGTGCTTGTCACTGGTGATGAGTCTCAGCGTGAGGTTCGGCGACACCGTGAGACCCTAGCCCTAGTTGGTCAGCTCCCTCGTCCTGGAATGGAGTGAAATGAAATAATGTCTCCCACTGCCACGCAGGTCACTCTCCCAGTCCTCAGAGTTCCGTCTCCTTCCCAAGATCCCGTGTCGACCTCTCCTTGACTTTGGATCCAGAGCCAACCCCCAGCCCCAGCAGACCTGCCTGCCCCTCTCAGTGCCAGACTGGCAAGGGCAGGATCATCGCAGATACACTGCAAAGCCAGGCTGCGTCAGGCCCCCAGAGCAGCGTCAGCCTGGCTGGGAGGGGCCCTGGCCCTCAGGCTGGCAGCCTGGCACGTCACCCGGCCTCCCCTTGCCCTGGTGTTCGTCCACAGAGTTGGCGTACCAGTTGTTCCCCCACGTGGGGCTGATGGCTAAGTGAGGTCACTGAGCCCACTGTCAGCTTTGGCTCTGATAATAATTATTTTTAATTGTGGCAAAATACACATAATGTAAAGTTTTCCCTAACTTTTTTTTTTTTTTGCGGTACTGAGATTGAACTTGGGACACTACTAAGTGAGCTACATCCCCAGCCCCTTTTTAGTTTTTATTTTAACACAGGGTCTCCCTAAGTTGCTGAGTGGCTGGCCTTGTACTTGCGGTCCTCCTGCCTTAGCCTCCCTAGTCACTGGGATTGTGGTGTGGCCACCGCGCCTGGCTCATCTTGATCACTTCAAGGTGTGAATTTAGTGGTGTTAAGCACATTACCCTTGTAACTAGTCTCTGGGCCTCGTCTTGTGAATGGACACCAGCCAGCAGACACCTCCGAAACTGGCCTCACTCTCTCTCTCTGATTTTGGCTGCTCTAGCCACCACCAAAGTGGAGCCCTGCAGCACTGGACTGTGACTGTGGTGCTTTCAAGCCCTAGCCCACTGTGGAGGTCGCATCTGCTCCTGCTTTCAGCTGCTCAAGGCCTGTGGTTGCCTGCCTGCTCAGACCCTCGTCATTAAGTGACTCTTTTTCTTTTTTTTTTTTTTTTTTTTTTTTTTTGTACCGATGGATTGAGCCCAGGGGTGCTTAACCACTGAGTCGCCTCCTCAGCCCTTCTTATTTATTTTAGGACAGGGTCTCACTAAGTTGCTTTTAGAGCCTTGTTATGTTGTTGAGGCTGGCCTTGAACTTGCCGTCCTCCTGCCTCTGCCTCCTGAGTGGCTGGGGTTACAGGTATGCACCAAAGCCCTGTTTCCATTTGAAGGGAGGGGGTATCAGGATTAGGGGAAAGGGATCTGAAGTGAAGGAGATAGCCAGGTGGGCATTAGGTAAAGACAGAGTCGCTGTTACGTCTGCTCGTTAGCCCAGGCTTAAAGCACAGGCCCCAGGTCATGCCTGGGCTAAGGAAACTGATCTGCAAATTGGGTGGGACAGCTCTTCTTCCTGGTGTTTGGTGGTGGGGTCACTGTTCATATCAGCATCTAATGTGTTTCCACGACAGGCAGAACGTGCCGTGACTTGAATGACCACTTCATAACTGGCACCCTGAATCGCTCCATTTTTGTTCTCCAGGCTTCTAGGTGCCCCCGTTTTTTTCTTTACGTTGGTGGTTGTAGTCATACCCAGTGGTTGGATTTGTTGTTTCATGTGCGGTCATATACACGATGCAACACTATTATTTGGCTGATGCATTCCTCAGCACTTTCCCTTTCTCTCTTTCCTCCTCCCCTGGTCCCTTTACTTACTCTGCTGTGTCCCTTTGATTTTCATGAGGGACAACCCGACCCCCGGCCCACGTTCTCTTAGATGCTCCATTAGTAGAGACTACAGGTGTATAATACTATTCTCTTGCAACCTTGGGATGTAAGAAACACGTGCCAGTTAGGAAAAGGGAACCATTGACCTACAGATGTTTAAAAACGTGGTTTATTCTTGCTTTTAGATGAAAGTCACCTGCAAGTTTTACCTTCTGTGATTTTGGTGGCGGGGAGCAGATCTGCAGTTTCAAAGCCAAAAGTAGTTTAAAATGCTCATCTGTGTTAAAATGCAAAAGTGTCACTCAAGCAAAGGAAATCACTCTCAATGATTAACAAATGGGACCAGATATTACTGTTCCTCCAAGATTCTTCTGTGGTTTGTACAACAGGGCACATTGCACAAGACAGTTGTATTTGCATAGGCTAGTGTAACAGGAGTGGCCTGTGGTTATGCCTGTACACTCTTGTAAGAATTGTAACTTGAAAAAATGCCTCTAAGGTTGAATCCCAAATACCTCTAACTCTGCGTTCCATCCGTTGTAATTAGGTCAACCAGTTCTGTAGGGAGCCTTGCATTATGGCTTCTAGAGTTTTCCTAATATAGACGTTTTAAAGTTAAACTTTGTATCAAATGAAAAGAAGAAGTGAGTTAGTGGATACAGTCCTTCAGGACCGGTGTGGGATTACTTTTGTGGCCCTCCCTCTGCACACCCCTGCAGTGTGCCCTGGGTTCGGTGGGCATGGGTGGTGTGTGGAGAGGCCCTGGCTTTCTGCCGGGTGGTCCTGGCTAGGGATGGAGCACAAGCAGCCAGCAGAGGCAGAGCCAAGGCGCTATCCAGGCCTCGCTGGCTGGCTTCGCTGACTGGTGGGGGCTTGCAGGCGCAGGGGCCGAGGATGCCCCGCGGTACTCAGGCCCCTCATCCTGGGGTGTGGGCACACCCAGGGCACAAGCAGGTGGAGTCAGCCATTACTGTCCTGGGGTGGATTCGGAAGGGGATTTGTGGGAGAGGAGGCAGAGCTGCTGGCACTGCGGCATCCAAGGGCAGGGAGGAGAGGGCCAGCCTCTCAGCGGCCGCAGCTGGGCCTTTGGGCCTCCGCGAAGCTGGCCCTCCTGGGTGCTCTCTCCACCCGTAGGCTGCCCCCTCATCCTCCTGTGCTCTTTTCTCCTGCAGTCTTCGGTTTGTGCCAAGATCGTGCAGCTCCTGGGGCAGAACGAGGTGGACTACCGCCAGAAGCAGGTGGTCATCCTGAGCCAGGACAGCTTCTACCGTGTCCTCACCTCGGACCAGAAGGCCAAAGCCCTGAAGGGCCAGTTCAATTTTGATCACCCGGGTGAGTCGGGAGGGGGAGGCAGGAGGTTCTGTGCTGCCAGGGGAGGGGCAGCAGGGACCTGAGGACTGCCCTGAGGGGCTGTGTGGGCTTACGGGGAGGAAGCGGTGTTGGTGCACTTGACGTGCCCAGCTCGTGACAGGCTTCGCCTTGAATGGCATGCTGGGGACGCAAGAGCCTGGGCCTCGGGTGCGCCAGCCCTGAGTGACCCCATGGTGGGCCCTCATGCCACCGCTGAGCCACAGCAGCCTGCGCCGCCCCTCCCCTGGCCTGGCCCCTGAACTAGCAGGAGGAGGAGTGGAGGCTAGGGAGGCTCTGCCAGAGGCCAGACACCAGAGACCTGCTGCCAGCTCACTCGCCCGCGAGCTCTCATGTTCCCCTCAGGGCCCCGTCCTGTGCACGGTCCTGAGAGAAATGAGCTGAAAGTCAGACCTGCTGACAGTCTGATCTCCTTCAGATGCCTTTGACAATGAACTCATCTTCAAGACTCTCAAAGAAATCACCGAAGGGAAGACGGTTCAGATCCCTGTCTACGACTTCGTCTCCCATTCTCGGTAAGTGGGCCACCCGCCACCCACAGCAGCCTGGGTCTGCGCTCTGACCTGTCCCCATTGACCCCTGCAGCTGCCAGTGGGGGGGCGGCACTGCCTTGTGTGCCCGGGTGCCTGGCTGGGGAGCCCGTGGCGTTTCCTGGAAAGATACGGGCGGCATGCTCTGTGCTCGGAAGGGCAGGTTCATGGGTGCTGGGTGGCTCTGCACACGTGTTCTGGTCCCACATCCCGAGCTGTTCCTGGAACAGGATGTAAGAAAGGTGGAGGAAGGGCAGGAAGAACAAAGAGCCCTTCTTCTTGCTCTCCTGGCTGACGTGGGATTGGGCCAGGCACAGGGGTGTGTGGGTTTGAGATGGTCAGGTGAGGATCTTGGGGTTGACCAAACACTCCGGGGGGCTTCTCAGCCCAGGCCAAACAGTTCCTCCAGGGCAGGTGCTGGCTGGGTAGCACGTCCTCCTCCCTCTGAGTGGTGGGTGGGCTCCTGGGAAGGGTGTTCCCTCCTGCTGACCAGGCCCCAGGCACCTTCAGCCTGTTCATGACTCTTCTCTGCTCATTCTGACTCAGTTTTTGTTTTTGTTTTTGTTTTGTTTTGTTTTGTTTTGGTACCAGGGTTTGAACTCAGGGGCACTCAGTCACTGAGCCACACCCCCAGCCCTTTTTTGTATTTTATTTAGAGACAGGGTCTCTCTGAGTTGCTTGCTGTTGCTGAGGCTGGCCTTGAACTCCAGTTCCTCCCACCTCAGCCTCCCAAGCTACTGGGATTTCAGGCGTGCGCCATGGTGCCTGGCTCTGACCCAGTTTTAACGTGAAAACTCTTGGGACTTCCTGGCCTCATGCTGACCTCCTGCAGGGCGCACTGCACAAGCATGGTTCCTCTCGGTTCTCGGCTCCTGGTGGCTCCTTGGAGTTCTCAGCCTGGCTGTGTGCGCTCTGCCGGTATTTCATGCTTCCTTCCTGACTCCCTTATCCCATTCTTTCTTGAGTTGAAGTGTTGAGATGGGAAATTAGAACTTGTCTCTTATCAGCTGTCTCTGTGTATGACCCACTGTCTCCAAGCTCTGTGACTACATATCTCAGTCAACTCAGTGGGTACCTGGCCTGTACCTCTCTCAGGTTCACAGGTGTGACAAGGAACTGGTCAGAGGAAGAAGCCGAGAGGGCAGGTGTGGGGCTTGAGATGTAGGCGGGGCTGCTTTGCTACGCCTCTTGTCCCTCACCAGCATCTCCTGAAGCACACCTCAGGAGACCAGGTGTCACTGTGGGGGGAGTGTCCAGCTCAGGACCCCAGTCATCATGCCTGGGTCAGCTGGCGACCCTTGCAGATGGTTCAGGAATAAAGGGGTTCAGGGTAGGAGTCACAGCTGATCTGAATGTTGGGGCTGGTAGGCGCAGCCAGAGTGTGAGGGCAAACCCCAGGGTTTAGCCTGACCGTTGCACCAGCACAGCAGGGCACTGTGTCCAGCTCCCAGCCCCGAGGGACGCTGTGGCGTGTTCTCAGTGACCTGCCTCAGCACCGTGCTCCCCTGATCACTGTGGATTCTGCCTCATGGTCGCCTTCCACGTGTTCATGGCAGATAGCCTGGAACCACACCGGGAGGGCATCCTGGGCTGCCGTTCTGCCATGGAGGGGCATGGTCAGCTGGTGCCCATGCTTGCCTTCCCCGGTTCAGGAGGAGGCAGTGCAGCCTGCTGCCCGAGCAAGGTCCTGTGGAGCGGGGGACTGCACCTCCTGCGGTTGCCCAGAGCAGCCTGTGTGAGGCTGTGTTGTGGGGGGAGGTTGTCAGGAAGGGATTTCCAAGGTGACAGTTGGAGAGCATGTCACAGATCCTACAGAGCCACAGGCGCTCAGGTATAGCTGCAGGAAGACCGTTCTGGAGCAGGAAGGGCCTCCGTGAGGCTGTCGAGGAAGAGGCATATGGAGGACCAAGGCAGTAGAGTGAGTGTCTTTTTTTTCCTCTTCTTGGTACCAGGATTAAACCCAGGGATGCTTAACTACTAAGCCACATCCCCACCCCTTCTTAAATATTTTATTTAGAGACAGGATCATCTCACTGAGTTGCTTAGGGTCTTGCTAAGTTGCTGAGGCTGACTTTGAACCTGCAGTCCTCCTGCCTCAGATTCCTGAGCCGCTGGAATTTCAGGTGTGTGATGAGGAATGAGGTTCTTGATGGAGAGAGGCTGTGATCACTGCAGAGGTGAGGCAGAGGGGGAAGCTGGGTATCTTCTGCAGGATGAACCCCTTCAAGTTCACATGTGGACAGTGCAGCCCTGCTGGAATGCCCAGTGTAGATGCTATTTATTTTAAAACCTTCTCTGGTGATGCACAGCCTCTCTCTGCTGAGAAACATTTTCTGAGCATAGCCAAGCTCCCAGCTCTCAAGGACCACTTGTGGGGCACCCCATCCCACCCAGAGGCCTTTGGGATGTGGAAGAGTTGGTCGCACTAGGAAGACATCTATCTGCCCCACCCCTGTTGTCTCAGATGATCCAGCCATCTGGGTCTGTGTTTTCTGGGCCATTGGGTCAGCTGCTCAGTCAGTGTTGATTTTAGTCTGAGTTGCTTTGGAATTTCCCCCCTTGACCTGTGTGTGGACCAGGGAAATGATCAATTCTGACTTCTTAGGGCACAACAAAGCAGGTAGTTGTTATCTCCTTCCTGGGAAACCACCTGCTCCTCTTGGTGTTTTTTGGGCACCCAGTCTGCCACCTGGTGTTGTGTATGGTGAGCCTGGTGCTGCTGTCCTCTGTCTCTCAGGTGAAGCCAGGGACCCCACAAGGCGGCTTCTCAGCAGAGCTTCCCGCCCGCCCTCGGTGGGGGGCGTTACCTGGGTCACCGCTCCTTGCGCTCCTCCCATCGTCCCGCCTCTGAGCGCGGCGGCCGCGCCCCGTGGCCTGGTCGCGGACATTCCTCCAGATTGTGCTTCTCAAAGCTGGCACCGTGCCAGAAACACCTGGGGGCTTTCAGACAGACTGAAGCTCTGCCTCCACCCTGGAGCCCTTACGTGGGGACTCGGTGCACGTGTTCGGCCCCCAGCCCCCACTCGGAGCTCCGAGCTGTGCTCCGTTCTGGAGGCCTCCAGCCTCACTGCCCGTCCTTTCCCTGCTGGCTTCCACGTGCTGTGTCCTGCCTCTCCGAGCTGCCCCCAGCCGTGGAGGAACCAGCGTTCACCGGGAGACCAGCAGCACCCTCGCAGGGGCCCTTGCTGCTGGCCTCTGTGCATTCGCACAGATACAGCTGTTGCTTTAAGGAACTTAAAGACATTTGTTTCATTTCTTTAATTAATGATTTTTTGAGAATTGAACTCAGGGCGCTCTGCCACGGAGCCAATTCTTGACCTTTTTATTTTTACTTTGAGACAGGGTCTTGCTAAGTTTTCTTAAGTTGCTGAGGCTGTCCCAGAACTTCCGATCCCCCTGCTCGGCCTCTGAGTTGCTATTACAGTTGTGCCACTGCACCTGGCTGCTCGTCATGGAGAGCAGCAGACCTCGTGGAGGCAGTCACCCCTGCCTCCAGTGGCGTTGGCGTGCAAGACCCAGGGCAAGGGGGCTGCTGGGTGAACTGAGGGAGGCCACAGAGTAGGGAGGCAAGGCGGCCCCAGTCTTGCCCCAGCGGCCCACCGACCAGCTCTGAAAGCCAGGCTTCCTAAGCCTCTGCCCCGAGGGGCAGGTAGAGGCCGTGGTAACATCCTGCTCTGTCCATAATGACGGGCCCTGGCCACCGCACTGGCTCCTGGAAGAGCTTGCAGGCAAGAGAAAGCAGGTGCTTTCTCTTCCACCTCGTCTTTCCAAAGTCAGAGCCTCTCGCTCTGCCCCTCCTCCCGCCTCCAGCGGCCTCAGGTATGGGGAGGGGTGGACGTGTGAAGCCGAGCGCTTGTGTGCTGTAAAGTGCAGAGCATCCTGCAGGATGCCAGGCGTGGAGCGTTCCTGGACCTGCTTTGGAGAAGCCGGGAGTCGGATCTGCTGTCTGCCCTGGTCTCCACGCCACAAGCGGGCTTCTCTTTCCGGGAGTAGGGTGGCTGCCCCAATCCTACTTTATGGCAAAAGCTGGTCACAGAATTCCTTTTCCAGCCAAATTCTGGTCCTAGCCCTGAGGCCATGATCCATGGCCTCCTGAGGCTCTGCTGGAGGAGCCCTTGCGTCTGCCCTGCGTCTGCTGAGGGCAGGGACTTGCCTGTGCTAGGGCTGCAGCTATGCTCCCCCGCTGACCTCTTGTCGACTCTGCTTTGCAGGAAAGAGGAGACGGTCACTGTCTATCCTGCAGACGTGGTGCTTTTCGAAGGGATCCTGGCCTTCTATTCCCAGGAGGTTCGAGACCTGTTCCAGATGAAGCTTTTTGTGGATACAGATGCGGACACGCGGCTTTCCCGAAGAGGTGTGCTCCGTAAGCCTCCAGTGGCCCTGTTGGTGGCTATCTTGGGGACAGGGGATCTGGGAGCCCATGACTGCCTCCCTCCCCACCCCCCCCGCCCCGCTGCTCCTGAGCCTTCCCAGGTCTGGGCCTTCCCAGGGCAGACAGGTGCCTGCCTAGCCTAGCTACATCAGTCCACCCGGCCGGATGTCCTGCCGCCCAAACGCCGGGTGACATTTGAGAAGGGGTTAGTCACTAACTGTTTTGGGTTAGATAGGCTGTGAGGTCACTGAGTTGAAATGAGACGTCCACATGCTGGTTGCACCAGGGAAGGTACTTAAACACCCAGTCCTTGTGGTCCCCAAGCCCCCCATTAGGACGCCTCGACTTTGGACCAGCTGTAGGCCATGGGGATGGAGGACTGTGCCCTCGGCTCTGGGCACCCATCCCACCACGGCTTCTCCAGCTCCGTAGTCTTTCCAGGCCACACTGGGCGGTCCTAGCAGCCCCACAGCTGCCCCAGGCTGAGCCAAGGCTGTGCCCACTACCAGAGGTGCAGAGGTCCCTTGGTGGGACCTGAGCTCAGGAGGACTGTTCCACTAGGAGGGACGGACGGGGCCTCGATGCAGGGTCAGCGACGGTGCAGGCAACCCAGGAAGGTGCCGGGCAGACAGATGCTGGCCTCTTCTGAGGGTAGACCGAGGGTCATAGAAGGAGACGCTAGAAAGTAGCTGGGCCACTGTGGCCCTGGGACTTCCAGTTTGGCTCCACAGGCAAGGAGCCGGGAGCGGAGCGCTCTTCATTCTGACAGGACACGTAGGCGTGGGCAGTGGGCAGCCTGGGGAGGCTGGGGAAGACCACCCGTGGATCTGGGCCTGAGGCAGGCTGTCACGCTTAGGTGGTGGGAGGCGGCAAGAGCAGGTAGGGATTGGGGTGGCACTGGACGGAGGTGGCAGGGAGTGAAAGGTGACTAAGGTCCGCGTCCCTGTGGTGGGCAAGGGGACTCCCAGGTCGGCTCCTCTGCCAGAGCGGTCTGACCTCGGATCCTGGGTACGGTCTCGCTCCTGGGCCCAGCCTGCTTGCATCTGACGTGGTCGCTCGTTGCCGGAGCTGTGGGAGACGCTGGATGGTGGGGAGACACGTCCTGGGCCTGCCCTTCGGCCAAGCAGTGCCCCCAAGTGGTTGGAGTCCACTCCACTCCCAGCAGGGAGGGGCGCAGGGATGCCAGGCCAGGAGAGGAGAGCGGCATGGGTGGCTCGTGCTTGGACCCAGCAGAGCCCTGGCCCCTCTGACTTGGCCGCTCTTGGGACGCCTCACGCTTTGGGTGTCCTTGTGGGGACTGTGGGACAGACCTGCTTGCAGCAGCACAGGTCTGCTGGGTCGGGTCATGTGGGCTCTGGGGTGGGTGCTGGAGCCCACGCCGACTCCCCCACCCTCGCCCTTGCCCCGAGCGCAGGACCCACCCCGCTTGCTTGCGGGTGCTCCCGCTGGGATCAGGGAGGCCACCTGGGGTGTCGAGCGGACAGGTTTAGAGTCGGGCGAAGAGGACTGAGATTCTGGGTTCCCCATCGCCCTGGGCAAAGGGTGCTTCACTTCCTTGTGCTCATCTTCCTGTTGGAGGATCATCTTGGAACGGGCACCCCGGGTGTCGTGAGGATTAGTGGTCTTGGGGTCGGCCCGTGGTGTGGTCATTGAGGCCTGTGTGGCAGATAGAAGCCCCGTGCAGGGCGGCCAGGTCCTGATCCCAGCAGGCCCCACGGTGTGGTCTGAGTGCTCCTGTTCCTTTCTTGGCATGGGGTCCCCACGTGGAGCGGGACCCCCTCTTGCTGGGGCCTCTTGGGTCCAGTTCTGCTGACCTGTGCATCCTGGTGCTGCGGTCACCTACTGTCGAGGCCACGTCCTTACTTGGTGGGCCTGCTGCACGCTCTACCCGAGCCTCCATTCTCTCTGCACTTGGGACACAGGGAGATCTCGCAGGTCCTTGGTGGGGTGCAAGGTGCTGAGGGAGACGGAGGGATGGGCAGGAGCCACTGTGGGGCTTGAGCATTCTGGCGCGTGCTGGTGCCCACCTCCTCGCCACGCCCTCTGGGCATGCGGCCTCCCATTCTGAGTCAACCCTGATGGGGTTCTGCCTTGGAGTGGTGCAGTCTTGGGAGCCGGACTCCCCCACTCAGGACGTGGCTTCAGGTGCTCCGAGCACAGGCCCAGGAGCACGTGGCGGGGGCAGCACGGCGGCCTCTGCCCCTCCTCTGCCGCCTGGCTCCCTGGGCCTGGTTCATCGAGGGGCCTTGGTATGTGCAGTCTGTTCTTTCAGTATAGGGAGACACAGCTCCTTAGCCACTTGGCGACATGAGCCGACATGACCGTTGAGGAATTGTCCGTATTGTGGTTCTTCCTAGATCTTGCTCTTGGCTTGGGAGGCCAGGAAGAGCACCGCTAGGTTTGAAGGCTGGAGTGAGAAGGCCAGGCGGGGGTCATGGTAGACTTGCCATTTCCTGCCCTTTACCTTGTCCTCTCAAAGGGCCTGTCCTGGCCCAGCAAATGTGTGGGTTCAGACTGTGGATGGCCCCGGTTGTGAGTCCCAGGAGTTTCCGGTTTGTGCCGAGACCTTGCTCTGACTCAGCCCTGTTGTGTTCCTGCTCAGACCGTGGCAAGGAGCGGGGCTTCTCGCTGCAGTGGGTGTGGCCCGCAGGTCTCTGGCTCAGGTGCTGGCCCGGGTTGCTTAAGGTGGTCATTCCTGAGGGCTCTTGGGAGCAGAGGTGGGTGGTGTCTTCTGGTTGGCAGTCCCCGTGTCAGGACAGCTTTCTGGCCCCTGTCCTGAGGCAGGGCTCCTCCCTCCCCTGCCGGTCCCTCCCTCTTCACTGGATGTGCATTGTGGAGGTTCACTGTGACTGTCCCCCACACCTCTTTCTGCATGACCAGCTGTTTCTCTCCAGCCCAGCAGATGAGTGTCCAGGTCTGCAGGACGCAGTGTGTCCTGGTCATGCCGGAGGACAGAACTTCCCACAGTGCGGAAGACGCGTGTGTCCTGTGTTGCTAAACAAAGCCAGCCTCGGAGCTGGCGGGAAGCCCGGCCGCCCGGGTGTGAGGTGCTTGTTCTCTTCCAGCTCCGATGCCCCTTTGATCTGGCTTCCTTTTTCTGTGGGCTTTGTCCGGGGACATGTGGAGGGCTGGAGGCCCCTGGCTGCAGGTTTTGGCCCCGTTGAAGTCATCACTGTGCGTGCCGAGCGCCAAGGATCTAAGGCAGGGGCCACATGGCAGCGCCTCTGTTCCTCCCCGGCCAAGTCTGCCCAGCAGACCCTCTGGGGCAGCCAGAGCAGGGGCCGTGTTGCAAGGTGGGAGAGAGCCGTTCCCTGGCAGGTGGTGGCCAGGCCGTGTGGACAGGCAGATGGGTATGAGGCAAGTCCTGGCATGTGGGGACCAGCGGACCGTGCATGACCAGGGCTGGCGTGAAGCCAGATGCCTGGCTTGGGTCGGCTCTGGAGGCTGTTTCCCTGTCCTCCGAGGGAAGAGAGCCAAAGCACCACCCTCCTTCCTGGCCACCTGCGAGCGGAGCGGGAGCCGTGGTTTAGACTGAGGTTCACTCTCAGATCCTGCCCTGCTGTCTGGTGCGTCTCACCCTCTCGCGAGCCATTACCCGAGACACGGTTCAGAGGAGCTGGCGGGCCTTTGCAGATGGTGGTGGGTGGGGCAGCAACCTCGGGGCCCGGGCCAGAAGACGTATCAGTTGGGCGGCAGGATCCCAGGCTATCCCGGTGGTGAGGGAGGGACTCTTGCAGGCGTACGGTCCACGGAGCCTGATGCTCGGGAGGTCGGGTGCAGTGGCAGAGCCAGGGCGATCAGCCCCCTTTCCATTTTTTGACAAAAGACTTAATTGACAAAAGTGGTGAATAAAACAGAGCAGGAGAGTACAGTGGCAGAAGAGTCTGGGGCCTCCTGGGCTGCTGCTCTGCTCTGGCCACTGTGTCCCAGTTCACTGTCCTCTCAGTAAGGATCCTTGAGTGTGCAGACCTGTGCTGCTGGTGAGCAGGGCCTCCTGCCCCAGTGACCCGGGGAGCCTGAGATGAGCCACCTGGACTTCCGGACAGGGCCAGTGGCAGAGTGGCGCGCAGCCATCCCTGCCTGAACCCAGGCTACCCGTTGCCCTGGCCCTCTAGGCCGTTCTGGGCGTGTGGTCACATTGGAGTTTGGTTGGCCAGCTGTGAGCTGAAGCAGGCGTCTGCCGGCTCTGGGCAGGACGTCTTCTGTTCCCCAGCGTTTTTGGTGGAATCTGAGGAAGTAAGACTTGGGTGGGTGACTTGTTCCTCGAAGCTCCTGCCCTGCCCTTGCCGGGCCTCCGAGGAACCCACTTCTGATTTGTGGGAGTGACAGAGTCCAGGGCCTGCTCCCCGCGGGCATGTGCTGGTGGCGCCCACGCTGTTTTCTTGAGTCTTGTTTTCTTCTCTTACAGTACTGAGGGACATCAGCGAAAGAGGGCGGGACCTTGAGCAGATTTTGTCTCAGTACATTACATTCGTCAAGCCTGCCTTTGAGGAATTCTGCTTGCCAGTGAGTTGCGTTTTGGCTTGTCTTTGTTGAACCTAGAACTTAATTTCGTGGTACACATAAAGGTACGTAAGTTGCTGGAGTCCCCAGCTCGAGTCTCCCTCCTCTCGCCAAGAGTCTCTGCCCTGCGGTCCCAAGAGAGGGTGGCCAGGGGTGCTTGGTGTCCTGCCGTTCTCCTTGGGGAGCCCTTAAGGGCCGTGCCAGGCCTCGTGCTGGCTCTGTAGTTCAGCAAGTTCTGCATTTCCTGGTTGGTGGTATGGCTGTGCCCCGTCCAGGGATGGCCCTTGGCAGGACGTAGGGTGGCCCCCTTGGTCTCCTTCTCCGCCTGGGTGAGCACCCCAAGGCAGACGCATGCTGTCCTGCAGCAGGTGACCCCACTCCCTCCTGGCATGCGCTCTCCAGCTCTCCCAGGCAGCTGGGAGCGCTGAGGTGAGACAGTGGAGACAAGGGTGTCCAGGACCTTGGTAAGCCAGCCCTCAGCCCGGGGACACCCTCTACTTCTGGGGGAGGCCAGTGGAGCCTCCAGAAAGCCTGCGGGAGACCAGAGGCATGTGGTGGAGGAAGGGCGTGACAGCTGGTGTGGGACGGGAGGCCTGGACAGGGGCCTGCACCCCAGTCATTGCGTCTCCCCAGGTGACCTCACTGCGGCCCAGCCCCTCGTTATCCAAACCAGGCTCCCAGGGAGAGGAGGGTGGCTGGCCAGTGAGGGCTCCTGCGGACTACAGGCTGGGAAGGCCTTGAGCACAGGTGTAGAGCAGGACTGGGCATGGGATTTCTCTGCTCACCCCAGTGATCAGCTTCTCGCTCCTGGAAAACTATGTTCCCAACCTCTTTCTTTCTTTACGACTGTTAGTAGGCTGTCCATCAAGCCAGACTTGACTTTGGTTCCTAGCCAGGCATAGGTGTACTTTCCAAGCTGGCCTGAGTAGCCGTGACGCCTGTCCGAGGGGACACTGAGCTGTGCAAAGCTCTGTGGCCATTCAGCTGCCCCAGGCCCTTGTGCTATTAATAACAGGACAAGGACCCAGAGTTACTTCATTATCAGACATCATTTGCCACTTCACCTGGTTGTAGTGGAGTGGAAGATTCTGGACAAAAGCTTTTCGGGTTGTTTCTGCTTATTCCCACTGTCCAGCCACTCTTTGCTCAGGAAAAGACCAACTCACTCCTCCACAAGCCAGGGACTCAGACCTGGTCGATGTCCACCAAGTCTGCGTTGGGGTTGGGCCTGGCAGAGGTGTGCGTCCGCAGGTGGCCTGGAAGCTCATGGTGAGGGAGCTCACACAGCAGGCTCAGGAGTGCGTCCAGAGTCTCAGTAAATCAAAACACACACATAGGAGTATGTCTAGCCGTGGCTTCACTTTACAGTGCAGTCATGAAGCCAGCTCTGTCCACCATTGGTGGGGCCAGGGAAACGGGGCGCTGGGGGCCTTTTCTGGCTTTTCCTGGGCCAGGATGAATCACGTCACCTGCAGGCTGTGTCAGAGTTCAGGTGGACTGACCCCTCATGAGCCTAGGTTGTACTAGTTCATGGCTTTCCTAGAGTTAGTGTTTGATGTCCAAGTTCTGAAGGCTGGTGGGGCTAGGAACAGGAACTGAGAAGCCACCTGCTCTATTATAATACGACGAGGTGGATACGGGTCCTTGTGCACAAAGAGAAGCTGAGCCATGGGTTGGTTTGAGTTAGTAGCTCGGTCAGGACCAGCGCCTCACTGACACGGAACACCCTCCATCTTTGTTCTGCTGACCCTGCCCACTCCCTTCCTCCCTGGCTCTGAGGAAGGCTGGCCCTCCCCTTGTTCCTCCGGGAGGGGCTGGATCACTTTGCCCTGAGCCCCTCTGTTAACATGTTCTGCACGTCTCTCTCCACAGACAAAGAAGTATGCCGATGTGATAATTCCTAGAGGTGCAGACAATCTCGGTGAGTCCCTGTGGGGCACCTGACCTCTACGCTGCCAGCCACGGGCCGGGCAGGATGCGGTAGCAGTGGCTCTGCTCTCTGCAGCCCTGCCTTGGGATCAGGGCCTGGGTGGTGTTCAGGTGGGGAGGGCAGGCACCGGCTGTGCCCTTGGCAGGCTGGGGCCTTCTGCGGTTGTTGCCCAGGGTGACCCCTGCGTACCTTGCCACCAGGCAGCACAGCAGGCCTCCTCCTCAGAGTGACGTAGAACACCTACCGTCACAGGGCCCTCCAGGACACAGCCGGGTGGCCCTCTGCTTGTGCGCCGGCCCATCTCCAGATTTGACATTTGTGGCAGAGTCTGTCTGTAAGACAGGACCCTGCCTTCTTTTTCCCTTTATTATTTATTTCATTTTTCCTCCACTTAAAAATTTATTGCCAGGTGCAATGGTGGGCGTCTGTAATCCCAGGGACTTGGGAGATCAAGGCAGGAGGATTGCAAGTTCCAGGCCAGTCTGGGCAGCTTCGTGAGACCCTGCCTCAGAATTAAAAACAAAACAACAAAGTACTGGTGGTGCCCGTTAGTGTCAGAGTGCTTGGTTCACACGTGGGAGGCCCTGGGTTCAGTCCCTAGCAACACATGTGCGCACACACGTGTACACACGCACACACATACAAGGCTAAGCTGCTTGGGAATTTTTAAGCAGTACTGGGGATTGCACTCCAGGCCCCCTGCATGCTTTGCAAGCAAGTGTTCCACCTCTGAGCTGCACCCCAGCTCCACCTCCACCCCCTAAAAATTCTGAGACAGGGTCTCACTGAGTTGCCCAGGCTGGCCTCGAATTTGTGATGTTCCTTTCTCAGCTTCTCAGTAGCTGGGCTTTTTCGTTGCTATGACCAAAAGACCTAACAAGAACAACATAAAGAAGGGAAAGTTTACTTTGGCTCATGGTTTCAGAGGTTCAGTCCATGGTCAGCTGATGCCATTGCTGTGGGCCGAAGGTGGGCAGAACATCATGGCAGAAGGGCATAGCAGAAGAAAGCAGCTTGGGATAAGGCAGCAGGAAGCAGAGAGAACTCTGCTCACCACGGACAAAATATAAACCCCAAAAGATTAACCCACCGGCTAGGCCACCAGCTAGGCTAAGGTCCTCATAGCCCAGTGGTTCATCTCTCAGCTTTCCTGCACCGTCTCAAGGCTTTGGGGGAGACCATATACCCAATCACAGCTCTGGAGTGGCAGGCGTGGGTCACCACGCCCCGCCACGTAGTGGAGAGTGAGGACATTCTCGCCACAAGCACAGTGCAGTCGTTGAATTCAGGAGAAGCAACGTTGACGTGGTCTCTAGCCAGCACAGGCCCCTCAACCTGTCTCTGGTCTTCACGGCAGTGACGGTGGTGGGTGCAGGCCTGCTAGGCTGCGGGTGGCCCTCCGCTGGGGTCATCCATTGCTGCCGATGACTGGATTAGCTAGCACAGTCTGTCAGGGCCGAGGAGCTGGCTGGCTGAGTGCATGTTGCGTCAGGAGCACCCATGTCTCCTCTGTGTCTGGTGACATTCGTGTCAGTCGGTCGAGGGGTGTACTTTGTTTCTGATGGCCATACGTGATAGCTCTGCCCTCTGCTTTTGACGGGGAAGAGGACCGTTCACGGGGTTGCCCTCCCTTGGAATGGAGCTGGCGGGTTCCTTCGTAAAGGGCCTGTGGCTAACTGGTGGTGTCAGCACCAGGGCCAGCCACCAGCCCTGCAGAGCTGTGTTGCTGGTTTCGTTCAGGGCACGCTGGTCCTTTCCTAGGCGCTGTCTGCGGGGGCATCTCGGCAGCCAGCTGAGGCCTGGAGGGTGCACCTGGGCTGCAGTGCCCTTTCCCTGGAGGGCTCTGCCTCTGCCTCAGTGTGCCTGTCAGTCAGGCCCCCACCAGCCCAGCCCTGCATGTCCTCCCTGCCACCTCAACCCTGCTGCTCTCTGTCCCACAGTGGCCATCAACCTCATCGTGCAGCACATCCAGGACATCCTCAACGGAGGGCTCTCCAAGCGGCAGACCAACGGCTGCCTTAACGGCTACACCCCATCACGCAAGAGGCAGCCATCGGAGTCCAGCAGCCGGCCACACTGACCCTGGATCTTCAGGCCCCTTGGTCTCTGGCAGCGTTCATCCGCTCGCCGCTTCCTCTGACGTTACCGTATTTAAGAAAACACCAAGGAGATGAAATGCCTCTGATTTTTTTCTTTTTCCTTTTCGTACTTTGGAACGGCGAAATCACAGAACTTGACCTGAGCTTAAGCAACAAACCGTGCCAACGTCTCCTGGTGATGCCTGATTATGAATCCAACGTGTAACCAGTTATAAATACATAACGTATATATAGATATATATATATAAAAGGATCTATTTTTGTGTAAATGTACAAATACTGTACAGCTCTTTGCCGTAAGTATTTTGCAGGGGCCTGTGCCTGTGTATTTGGGGCTGGAGCTGGGGCCGTGCTGTGGGGAGTTGGCCAGCTGATGCCGCTTTGCTCCTGGAGTTCAGGAGCGCGCGACAGGAGTGGGTTAGAAGCCCGACTGCCTCCCTGCGAGGTGCCCCCTCCTTGGAGCTGAAGCTTAGAGCTCGACGGGAGTGCTTGTGTCTTTTGAGTTGAATTAGGTAAGGTCTCACTCAGAATCGAACTCAGGGAAGGGGACAGGTGTGCAGGTGTTCTGGCCCCACCCCCGCCTCTGGCTCACTCCCTGCTGCTCAGCCTCTCTAGGAAGCCCCAGCAGCAGGGTTGGGGGTCACTTCCGAGTGCCGAGTCGGGAGGGAGGGAGCACAGCCGTGTCTCCGCTCCGAGTCTTTGAGGAAGTGCTTGTTCCTCGAATGGCCGTGGTGTCCTCGGGCATTTCTGTCTGCGGGATATGGTGCAGCTGAGCTCTCCAGGCTGTGGGGCGAGCTGCCCACACCAGCGGCTGAGCTTTGGTTGGTCATGACTGGAGATGTGCAGCACGACGTGGGTTGTGTGCCCTTGGTCAGGCAGCCTGGCCAGCCATGGCAGGGCAGGAGGGTGGACTGCCCGAGAGAGGACTGCAGAGAGGTGTTTAAAGGAGCTGTGTAAACCACGGGCGCCTGAGCTGGAGTCCCAGGCGGGAAGCGCGGGCCGTGATCCGCTGTCCCGAGCGCCTCCCCTTGGAGGAAGTTAGGACTGGCGCTCTGACTGGAGGGTGGAGGGGCTGGGGCCCGGCGAGATGAGGCGGTGTGAGCATGGAGTCCTGTGCCCCCGCGTCCACCTGCAGAAGAGCCAGGGCTCGCGGTGTGGTGCGAGCCTCCGGGTGCTTGGCAGGCCACGCCCTTAGTCCCCCATGTGGCCGCCGTGGCCGCCGTGGCCTGACGCCGCAGAGCCTTCTCCCTCTGCCTCTCAGCCTCAAGCCCTTCAGGCAAACTGCCTCCGTTATGCCCCCGTCACTCCTTCCCCTCTCCGGCTCAGCTTGCACTCAGTTCATTCTCCCGTCTGTCCGCTGTCTGCTGCCCCAAGAGGCCCATGAGGCTGCGCAGCAGGCAGGAGCTTGGGGACGGCAGCCCAGCGGCACGAGGGCCTCCCGCGGGTGCCCTTCCAGGCGGGTCCTCAGTGAGAGGCTGCACCGGAGGGTGCTCCAGGGCCAGGCCCGCCCCTTCCTGGTTGGGTGGCAGGCTGGGTCAGCACCCCAGGACCTGGCCCCTGGTCTTGCTGGCCTGCCTGGGCTCGGGTGGAACTGTCCTGCAGGGAGCCAGTACCCAGGGCGCTGATGTTACTTGAAGCTCCCAGGTGCCAAACCATTTAGTGCCTTGGCCGCGTTCCCGGCTGCCCTGGGGGTTCTCCTCCCCTCGGGCCTCACCTACTGAGCCGCTTCCTCATTTACCTGTGGTGTTGGGACCAAACTCCAGGGTCTCTGAGCCACCCGCTTCCAGCCTGGACGCAGTGGAGGGCTGCCCCTGCCCCCTTGTGAGAGGATCACAAGTCCTCATGGCTTGGCTGGGGGCCCTGGGCAGTGCTTGCTGGTGTCTGGGACCTGCTGCCTGGGGCAGGGAGGAGATGGGGAAGGGTCCACCCCTCTGTGGCCACCCAGCATCTATCCTGCTGTGTCTGAACTTAAGCTTCCTTGTAAGACAACCCAGGTCTGGATTTTTAAGAGTCTCTGGCTCTTGTTGCAGCTGAGAGTTGGGAGGAGAGTCATCAGACTGTCAGCCGTGGGTCTGTTCCCTGACCACCCTGATCGGTGGTGGAGGAGGCATGGGTGAGCAAAAGCAGGGAGGCATTCCCAGGTGTGCCTGGGGCCCTCCGGGCTTCTGAGGGCCTGGCCAGCCCCGCTCTCTACGCAGGTGGTGTCCGTGGATGGAGGGAGTGTCCAGGAGAGATACCCGGGCCTGTGCCGGAAGGGCAGCCTCACAGCTGCCCTGAGCCACGTTCCTTACTGGGCAGCTGGAGGCTGGTGCGGGAAGAACAGGGCTCCGAGGAGGGTGCGCCAGTGTGGCTCGGGTGTCCTTTGGTTTGGAGTGGGAAGAGTAGACCCTGAGAGCGGCCGTGGGTCATCCGGCAGGATCTACGCAGACAGGCCAGGGAGAGGCAGGGGAGTCCCTGGTTTGCTGTCCCCAGGGCTCGGACTTTAGGCCTTGGCCATGTAGCCATCATGGGGAGCTTGGCTTCTGCCTGTCCCAGGCTTGGAACTGATGCTGTCGCCCTGCCCGGGTGGGCTGCCAGTCTCACCAGGGCCTGGGTCAGACTGGAGCAGCTGGGAAGCACGGGACCTGTCGACTGGCCTTGGCCTGCACCATGCTCAGGACAGACTGTGCAGGGAGCTCTCTCCCCTGCCCTGGAGTCTCCCAGGGGCCCTTCTGAGGTCCTGTGCCCAGGAAGGGGCTGGCTGGGCAAGGCTAGGGTCACACTTGTCTCAGAGCGGAGTGGACACATGTTCTTGGCATCCAAACAGGAGCAGAGCCTGGGAAAGGGTTGTTCGAGGAGCTCTAGAGCTCAGAGCCCTTCAGGCCTCTGTCCCTGGGTGCCTCCCTGCTCCGGGTGTGGCGGCTGGGTCATGGCCAGTGAGTGGCTCAGAGACTCCACCTTCCTTCCCTTGGAGATGCTTGCTCCTCCCTTACTGTTGGTGGCTACAGAAAACATGTACTTTGCTGTAAATAAAGACTGAATGAAAAAATCCAACCCTGGCTTTGCTTGTGGTATCTGGTCTGACAAGGCCGCGGATGCCAGCTGGTGGGGAGGGCTGGGCCCTGCCTTGGCCCAGGAGCTGAGGGCCAGGGTGCGGGGCACGTGCACCGGTAGGAACAGTAGCCTTGCCCTGCTCATCAAGCGGAAAGGCCAGGCCCAGGTTCCGAGGAGGCCTGGGTCCCCCGATGTCTCCAGTTATGCAGCCTCCCCGTCCCTGCCCTCCCTGGCTAGTCCCCTGGCCCTTCCCCCCCTTCCACGTGAAAGTGAGAAGAAACCTCACTGCCAAGGGGTGTGTAAAGGGTGGAGAGGGCACCTTGTGACAGTGCAGCGGGGTCGAGGTGGGCCACAGAAGCACACTGCATCGGAATGAGTGTGGGTGTGTCTGTCCTTGTATGTGGCAGAGATGGGTCAGGCACCACCCTAGCCCATCCTGGGCTCCAGCGGCCCTCGTTAATGAGCAGAGTGACCACCAGCCACTGACCCCGCCATGACGTGTTACCCCACCTGGGACTTCAGCAGGTCTTTCAGTGGGACCCACTCAGCAGGGTGCAGTGTCGTGAGATGCTTCTGTCCATCCATCAAGGTGGACTGCTGTCTTCTGGCCGTGAGGACGTGAGACAGAGCCGCGTCTGCACCAGTGGGCAGAGGCCCTGCAAGCCTGTGCCTGGCTGTGGTCCAGGCTCCCTGGCGCTGCAGACAGGTCTCCCCATCCCCTGTGAGTGCAGCCTCTACTCAGGCTTGGCTCTCCATGACTGGAGGGTGAGTGTGAGCCAGGGAAGCCCTGGAGTGGGTCAGCTGTGTCCTCCCTTCTCAGGCTGCCATGAGCTGGCCATGAGCTGGCCTTACGCTGTGCAGCTGTAGGGGACCTGGCCTGGAAGGGCTGCTTCCGTCCAGACCCGCCATGGGGCAGATCAGCGTCCTGTTAGGACCTGCTTCAAGGTTTCCAGTAGGAGAAGAAGGGGAGGAGGAGGCTCGGGTGTGGAAAGCCAGCTTGGAGGGATGGAATGGAGAGGTGGGTCTCTACTATTTTGGTGCTGGGGGTGTTAAGAGTCCTGTGGTAAAGCAGAGTTGTCAGATAATTTCTGGGCTGCGGGGGTAGCGCAGTGTTAGGGCACCTGATGAGCATGCACGGGCCTTGGGTTCCACCCCAGCACTGAAAGCAAAGTTCTAAACCCAGAACAAAGTAAGGCCGTTAGCTAGACTGAGCTGTAACTGCATATGCATGTATGTGTATATCAACTAAAATAAGATAGCCACGCGAGCTAAATCCAGACTTCTTAAATGGTGGGGGGCCAGGAAGCAGGACTTCACACCAGCTGCACACCACGCTGGCCTTGCCTACTGAGGGCTGCTGGGGCTGTGTCTCCTGGTGCTTCTGGCGTGTTGCCGGAGTGGGACTGCATGGGATTCCGTGCAGTCTGCTTTGGGCACTGCGCCTGGTCGGGGGAGGACCAACTGGCCTCTGCCCACGCAACTCGCAGGCCAGGCTGCCAGTGGTGTGTGTTCGTGCGTCCTCTGCCAGGGCCGTGCCTTCACCTGTCCCTAAGTGGCCGGCTGTGGCGTGGTGCTCACGTTCAACGCAGCACTTGTCACCCTTTTTGCTGAGAACAGTCCTGCAGGGTGTTTAAGAAGCGTGGCCTGCTCCAGTTACCAGGAAGAAATCGGTTCAACTGCCTGTAGGAGAGGTTGTCCAGGGCAGGTCTGCCACCTAGTGGTGGGCCCGAGGCCTCGTGTGCTGGACTGCATCGTTTCCTGGCCGCTGTGACATCTGACATCTGAGTGGACTAGGTGCCTTCAGAGTCTCTCCTAAGATGTGACTTCTCTTTGCTGCTGGGCAGGACTGGAAGCCTTGGCCAGAGGGGACAGAAGCTGACCTCTCCCTCTCTCCCTCGCTGCATTCTTGGGTGGCTCCTCCTGGGTTGGCTTCACAGTCTCTGGGGGGCCTGTTGGGGATCTGCTGGGATCTGGTCCTGACGATGCTGCTTCTGTAGGTCCAGGGAGGGAATCCTGCCTGTCGGCTATACAGTGAGTGGCGTGTTGGGGCGGGGTGGGAGCCAGGGACTGCGGAGTCAGCCGTGCCCAGCCCTGGGGTCCCGTGTGTGCAGCACCTGCGTCCCGTTCCTCCGGGAGAGTCATCCTGGTGCTGTCCAAGGCACCCTGCCTGTCGGGGGTCCTCAGGCCCGTTCTGGCTTGGGCCCCTCATCAGACCCCAGAGGTGCTGGCCTGTGACTTCACTGGGAATGTGCTTAGGATGTGTCTGGACGAGGCCGGTCTGCAGAAGCCAGTGCCTTCAGATGTGTCCGTGAGGGGCCCGTGTGGATCCTGCCCGGGTCTCAAGGCAGAAAAAAGAAGAGTGGACCCTAAGTGTCAAATCTGGGTGAGGGGCCGGAGCCCACCTCCACGCCTCCTCGCTGGCTCTGGGTTTTCTTTGAAACCAGGCGGGCCCAGGGCTCGGATTCTGCCAGTGAGCAAAGGGCCCAGAGTGGTGGTCACTTGTCCAGGCCTACTGACGGGCTCTGCGTCTGAGAGGGCTGATTAGTGCTTCGGGGAGGAAACGGGACGCCTCTTACAAAGTGCGTTCGGCAGTCGGTGCTGGCGAGTTGTGCTGCGGGGTCCCCCGTCTGCTCAAGGAGGGGTGTCCGTGTTGGCGGCCTGGGCTAAGTGGAGAGGTGGCCCATCTGGGGAAACAGCTCTGCTCCTAAGCCGACCTCGCGTGGGGCCGGCTTCCGCCCTGGACGGCCGGGGGCGATGGCGGCTTTTGGCTCCTTCCACCTGTGGCAGCAGCCCTCCCGGGCCCCACTGGCCTGCAGGACTGGGTGAGGATGGGGTGAGTGGCAGGCCCGGTCCTGTGTGCAGGTTGCCCTGTGAGCCGTGGTTCCATGCTCCAAGGGTGCCCTAGTGACAGTGGTGGCGAGGCTGGGTGCTTGGGGAGGAGCCCCTTGGAGGCCCACCACCCGCCCGTTCCTGAGCCTCTTCCCTCCTGATGCCCCTGCTCTGGTGGGGCTCTGAAGCGAAGTCGGTTCCTGGGTGGCACAAAGAAGGACGTTGTTCAGCAGTTAACAGCAAGGCTTCCCGTTGAATGGAGCCAGGGGGGATGTATGGGTGAGGGTCTGTGTCCACGCGGGCACAGCAGCCTGCCGGGGTAGACCACAGAGGGCCCCCGGGAGGGCAGCTTGTGCCCTGCCTGGAGCAGCGCCCATGCTTGAGACGTGCCTGCACCCTGGCTCAGGGCCGCATCTTCTTCTGCAGGTTGTGGTTGTTTTGGTTTTGGTGCCACAAGCTCCTCCAGTCTGCAGAGGGACCCGCAGAGCGATGCTTTCGCTTCGTAAAATAGCATTGAACGGTGGGAGGAAGCCCGTCGGCACAGAGACCCAATGTGTGTCTGCGACAGGAATACACGCACTGCTTTATGACCACATCGAACAAAGGTCCAGTCGCCAGCTCGGTGTGTGGGTGTGAGCCTCAAAGGCACTGGGAATTCTGCAGTGACCCTGTGCTAAGAAGGTGACGTATTTCTGTTGCTGATGGACAGGTGCAGCTGATGTTCCTGTGACTCTGTTTCCTATGATTGACAGTCACAGTGCAAGGAAAGGCCGAGCTCCTCTTGGGGCCTGCTGAAAGTGGACACATCATTTTTCAAGTTCAGGGGTCACCTGAGTCCTACCGAGGGCCTCTGTCCGTAATGCCTTGATCAAGAACCCTGGCCTACTAGGACCAGACTTCCTCAACAGGACTCCCATAGCACAAGAAATAAAAGCAAGAATCAATAACTGGGATAGATTCAAACTAAAAAGCTTTCTCTCAGCAAAGGAAACTATCAGTAATGGGAAGAGAGAGCCTACAGAGTGGGAGAATATCTTTGCCAATCATACTTCAGATAGAGCACTAATCTCCAGAATCTATAAAGAACTCAAAAAACTCTACACCAACAATACAAATAACCCAATCAACAAATGGGCTAAGGAAATGAATAGACACTTCACAGAAGAAGATGTACAAGCAATCAATAAACATATGAAAAAATGTTCAACATCTCTAGTAATAAAAGAAATGCAAATCAAAACCACCCTAAGATTCCATCTCACCCCAATTAGAATGGCGATTATCAAAAATACAAGCAACAGGTGTTGGCGAGGATGTGGGGAAAAAGGTACACTCATACATTGCTGGTGGGGCTGCAAATTAGTGCAGCCACTCTGGAAAGCAGTGTGGAGATTCCTTAG
Source organism: Sciurus vulgaris (assembly GCF_902686455.1). Taxonomy (NCBI): domain Eukaryota; kingdom Metazoa; phylum Chordata; class Mammalia; order Rodentia; family Sciuridae; genus Sciurus; species Sciurus vulgaris. Next base: position 112,798,864 of record NC_136473.1, on the reverse strand, counting down.
AAAACTTGGAATGGACCCTCCATTTGACCCAGCTATCCCACTCCTTGGCCTATACCCAAAGGATCTAAAATCAGCATACTACAGAGATACAGCCACATCAATGTTCATAGCTGCTCAATTCACAATAGCCAGACTATGGAACCAACCTAGATGCCCTTCAATTGACGAGTGGATAAAGAAACTGTGGTATATATACACAATGGAATATTACTCAGCCATAAAGAATGACAAAATTATGGCATTTGCAGGCAAATGGATGAAATTGGAGAATATCATGCTAAGTGAGATAAGCCAATCTCAAAAGACAAGGGACGAATGATATCGCTAATAAGTGGAGGATGACACATAATGGGGGGGGGGAGGGAAGGGTTAGTGTTAGGGTTAGAGTTAGGGTTAGGGAGGGGGGCAAGTATGGAGGAAGAAAGTATTGTATAGAGGGTAAAGAGGGGTGGGAGGGGTGGGGGGAAGGGGAAAAAATAACAGAATGAATCAAACAACATTACTGTATGTGGATTTATGATTACACAAATGGTATGCCTTTGCGCCATGTACAAACAGAGAAACAACATGTATCCCATTTGTTTACAATAAAATAAAAAAAAAAATTAACAAAAAGAAAAAAAAAAAAAAAAAAAAAAGAACCCTGGCCTAGATCCCAGCCTCGGTGATCAGGACTGGCTGAGATGTCCCCCGTCACGCTTGCCCTGCGTGAGCCCACCAGTGTGTGGGCTTCTGGAGGGACGGGGTGCCAGGCCTGGCCGGTAGCAGCAACAGGGACCACAGGGGGAATTTGGGTTCTTGGAACTACCTTTAAAAGGGTGAACTAGACATGAACTTAGTTATATGATGCATCAGAATACTCTTTTTTTTTTTTTAAATGTCCCAAAGGATCATTTATAGAAAAGGAATTACAATAAGCTAATATTTAAATTTTCTAAAACTGGCTTTTTTTAATTAAATTTTTTAAAAATTTTCATAGACTGCATTTTGATTCATTGTACACAAATGGGATACAACTTTTCATTTCTATGGTTGTACATGATGTAGATTCACACCATTCATGTACTCATACACGTACATAAGGTAATACTGTCTCAGTCTACTCTCTTTCTGTCACCCATCCCCTCCCACCCCATTTTCCTCTGCATCATCCTAAGTACCTTCGTTCTTCTCTTCTCCATACCCCCCCCCTCCCGTTACATATCATCATCCACTTATCAGAGAAAACATTTGGCCTTTGGTTTTTTGGGCTTGGCCTATTTCACTTAACATATTTTCCAACTTCATCCATTTGCCAGCACATGCCATCATTTTATTCTTCTTTATGACTGAGTAATATTCCATTGCGCATATATCTCACAGTTTCTTTATCCATTCATCTGTTGAAGGGCATCTTGTTTGGTTCCACGATCTGGCTATTGTGAATTGAGCTGCTATGAATATTGATGTGGCTGTATCTCTGTAGTATGCTGATTTTAAGTTCTTTGGTTATATACCAAGGAGTGGGATAGCTGGGTCAAATGGTAGGTCCATTGGAAGTTTTCTGAAGAATCTCTGGAGTTGCTGCACCAATTTGCAAATCCACCAGCAATGTGTGAGTGTGCCTTTTTCCCCATATCCACGCCAACATTTATTATTCTTTGTGTTCTTGATAATAACCATACTAATTGGAGTTAGATGAAATCTTAGGGTGGTTTTAGTTTGTATTTCCCTAATTTACTAGGAATGATGAGCACTTTTTCATATATTCGTTGATCACCTGTATATCTTCTTCTGTGAAGTGTCTGCCCGTTTCCTTAGCCCATTTATTGAGTTCTTTGTATTTTTGATGTAAAGTTTTTTAAGTTCTTTATAAACTTTGGAGATTAGCGCTCTGTCTCAAATGTGTGTGGAAAAGATTTTCTCCCACTCTGTGGGCTCTCTTTTCACATTATTGATTGTTTCCTCTGCTGAGAAAAAACTTTTTAGTTTGAATCTATCCCATTTATTGATTCTTGCTTTTGTTTCTTGCGCTGTGGGGGTCTTATTAAGGAAGTCTTGTCCTAAGCCAATGTGATAGAGATTTGGTTCAACTTTTTCTTCTATTTGGTAAAGGGTCTCAGGTCTAATTCATAGATCCTTGATCCATTTTGAGTTGAGTTTTGTTCAGGTGAAAGATAGGGGTTTAATTTCACGTTACTGCATATGGATTTCCAGTTTTACCAGCATCATTTATTAAAGAGGCTGTCTTTTCTCCATTGTAAGTTTTTAGCACCTTTGTCTAGTATGAGATAACTACTTATGTGGGTAATTGTCTCTGTCTTCTATCCTCTACCATTGGTTAAACTGTGTATTTTGGTGCCAACACCATGCCATTTTTGGTACTATTGCTCTATAGTAGAGTTTAAATTCTTTTTTTTTTTTTTATTGTAAACAAATGGGATACATGTTTCTCTGTTTGTACATGGTATAAAGGCATACCATTTGTGTAATCATAAATTTACATAGGGTAATGTTGTTTGATTCATTCTGTTATTTTTTCCCTTCCCCCCACCCCTCCCACCCCTCTTTTCCCTCTATACAGTGCTTCCTTCCTCCATTCTTGCCCCCTCCCATCCCCCATTATGTGTCATCATCCGCTTATCAGCGAGATCATTCATCCTTTGCTTTTTTGAGATTGGCTTATCTCACTTAGCATGATATTCTCCAATTTCATCCATTTGCCTGCAAATGCCAGAGTTTTATTATTCCTTATAGCTGAGTAATATTCCATTGTATGTGTATATGTATATATATATATATATATATATATATATATACACCACAGTTTCTTTATCCATTCATCAATTGAAGGACATCTAGGTTGGTTCCACAATCTTGGTATTGTGAATTGAGCAGCTATGAACATTGATGTGGCTGTGGCTGTATCTCTGTAGTGTGCTGATTTTAAGTCCTTTGGGTATAGGCCAAGGAGTGGGAGAGCTGGGTCAAATGGTGGTTCCATTCCAAGTTTTCTAAGGAATCTTCATACTGCTTTCCAGAGTGGCTGCACTAATTTGCAGCCCCACCAGCAATGTATGAGTGTACCTTTCTCCCCACATCCTCACCAACACCTGTTGTTGCTTGTGTTCTTGATAATCGCCATTCTAACTGGGGTGAGATGGAATCTTAGTGTAGTTTTGATTTGCATTTCTCTTATTACTAAAGATGTTGAACATTTTTCCATATGTTTGTTAATTGCTTGTAGATCTTCTTCTGTGAAGTGTCTATTCATTTCCTTAGCCCATTTGTCGATTGGATAATTTGCATTCTTGGAGTAGAGTTTTTTGAGTTCTTTATAGATTCTGGAGATTAGTGCTCTATCTGAAGTATGATTGGCAAAGATATTCTCCCACTCTGTAGGCTCTTTCTTCACATTGCTGATAGTTTCCTTTGCTGAGAGAAAGCTTTTTAGTTTGAATCTATTCCAGTTATTGATTCTTGCTTTTATTTCTTGTGCTATGGGAGTCCTGTTGAGGAAGTCTGGTCCTAAGCCGACATGTTGAAGATCTGGACCTACTTTTTCTTCTATAATCTGCAGGGTCTCTGGTCTGATTCCGAGGTCCTTAATCCATTTTGAGTTTAGTTTTGTGCATGGTGAGAGATATGGGTTTAGTTTCATTCTGTTGCATACGGATTTCCAATTCTCCCAGCACCATTTGTTGAAGAGGCTATCTTTTCTCCATTGCATATTTTTGGCCCCTTTGTCTAGGATGAGAAAATTGTATTTATTTGGGTTTGTGTCTGTGTCCTCTATTCTGTACCATTGATCTGCCTTTCTATTTTGGTACCAATACCATGCCGTTTTTGTTACTATTGCTTTGTAGTATAGATGAAGATCTGGTATTGCGATACCCCCTGCTTCACTCTTTCTGCTAAGGATTGCTTTAGCTATTCTGGGTTTCTTATTCTTCCAGATGAATTTCATAATTGCTTGCTCTATTTCTGTAAGGTATGTCATTGGGATTTTAATTGGAATTGCATTGAATCTGTATAGCACTTTTGGTAGTATGGCCATTTTGACAATATTAATTCTTCCTATCCAAGAACATGGAAGATCTTTCCATCTTCTAAGGTTTTCTTTAATTTCTTTCTTTAGTGTTCTGTAGTTCTCATTGTAGAGGTCTTTCACCTCTTTTGTGAGATTGATTCCCAAGTATTTTATTTTTTTCGAGGCTATTGTGAATGGGGTAGTTTTCCTAATTATTCTTATTTATACATAAGATTCATCACTTATGTATAAAAATGCATTAGATTTATGTGTATTGATCTTATATCCCACTACTTTACTGAATTCACTTATGAGTTCTAAAAGTTTTCTGGTGGAATTTCCTGGTTCCTCTAAGTATATAATCATATCATCAGCAAATAGGAATAGTTTGAGTTCTTCTTTTCCAATTCGTATCCCTTTAATTTCTTTGGTTTGTCTAATTGCTCTGGCTAGAGTCTCAAGAACAATGTTGAATAGAAGTGGTGAAAGAGGGCATCCCTTCCTTGTTCCAGTTTTTAGGGGGAATGCTTTCAGTTTTTCACCATTTAGAATGATATTAGCCATGGGCTTAGCATAGATGGCCTTTACAATGTTAAGGAATGTTCCCACTATCCCTATTTTTTGTAGTGTTTTGAGCATGAAGGGATGCAGTATTTTATCAAATGCTTTTTCTGCATCTATTGAAATAATCATGTGATTCTTGACTTTAAGCCTATTGATATGGTGAATTACATTTATTGATTTCCTGATGTTGAACCAACCTTGCATCCCTGGGATGAAACCCACTTGATCATGGTGCACTATCTTTTTAATATGTTTTTGTATGCAATTTGCTAAAATTTTGTTGAGAATTTTTGTGTCAATGTTCATTAAGGTTATTGGTCTGAAATTTTCTTTCCTCGATATGTCTCTGTCTGGTTTAGGTATCAGGATAATATTGGCTTCATAGAATGAGTTTGGGAGGGTTCCCTCCTTTCTATTTTATGGAATACTTTGAGAAGTATTGGAATGAGCTCTTCTTTAAAGGTTTTGTAGAACTCAGCTGAGAACCCATCTGGTCCCGGACTTTTCTTTGTTGGTAGGCTTTTGATGACTTCTTCTATTTCATTACTTGAAGTTGGTCTATTTAAATTGCATATGTCCTCCTTGTTCAGTTTAGGCAATTCATATGTCTCTAGAAACCGTTGATGTCTTCGAAATTTTCTATTTTGTTGGAGTATAGATTTTCAAAATAGCTTCTAATTATGTTTTGTATTTCAATCATGTCTGTTGTGATATTTCCTTGTTCATTCTGAATTTTAGTGATTTGGGTTTTCTCTCATCTTTTCTTTGTTAATGTGGCTAAAGGTTTATCAATTTTGTTTATTTTTTTGAAGAACCAACTATTTATTTTGTCAATTTTTTGTATTGTTTGTTTTGTTTCAATTTTGTTGATTTCAGCTCTGAGTTTAACTATTTCCTGTCTTCTACTACTTTTGGTGTTGGTCTGTTCTACTTTTTCTAGGGCTTTGAGCTGTAGTGTTAGGTCATTTATTTGTTGAGTTTTACTTCTTTCATTGAATGCGCTCCATGAGTACTGCTTTCATAGTGTCCCAGAGATTTTGATATGATGTTTCTTTGTTCTCATTTACCTCTACGAATTTTTTAATTTCCTTCCTAATATCTTCTGTTATCCATTCATCATATAATAGCATATTGTTTAATCTCCAGGTGTTGGAGTAGTTTCTGTTTTTTACTCTTTCATTTATTTCTAACTTCAATCCATTATGATCTGATAGAATACAAGGTAGTGTCTCTATCTTCTTGTATTTGCTAACATTACCTTTGTGGCACAATATATGGTCTATTTTAGATAAAGATCCATGTGATGCTGAGAAGAAAGTGTATTCGCTCTTGGTTGGATGGTACATTCTATAAATGTCTGTTAAGTCTAAATTATTGATTGTGTTATTGAGTTCTATGGTTTCTTTGTTCAATTTTTGTCTGGAAGATCTGTCCAGTGGTGAGAGAGGCGTGTTAAAATCACCTAGTATTATTGTGTTATGGTCTATTTGGTTTCTGAAATTGAGAAGGATTTGTTTGACGTACATGGATGAGTCACTGTTTGGAGCATAGATGTTTATGATTGTTATGTCTTGCTGATTTATGGTTCCCTTAAGCAGTATGAAATGTCCTTCTTTATCCCTTCTGACTAACTTTGGCTTGAAGTGCACATTATCTGAAATGAGGATGGATACTCCAGCTTTTTTGCTGAGTCCATGTGCATGGTATGTTTTTCCCCATCCTTTCACCTTTAGTCTATGGGTATCTTTTTCTATGAGGTGAGTCTCTTGCAGGCAACATATTGTTGGATCTTTCTTTTTAATCCAATCTGCCAGTCTATGTCTTTTGATTGATGAATTCAGGCCATTGACATTCAGGGTTATTATTGAGATATGATTTGTATTCCCAGTCATTTGGTTCATTTTTCAAATTTTATTTATTCATTTTTTTGACACGACTTGGTTCCTCCTTTATTTGACAATTCCTTTAGGATAATTCCTCCCTTTGCTGATTTGCTTCTTTGTTTTTCATTTCTTCCTGATGGAATATTTTGCTGAGAATGTTCTGTAATGCTGGCTTTCTTTTTGTAAAATCTTTTAGCTTTTGATTATCATGGAAGGATTTTTATTTCATTGTCAAATTTGAAGGTAAGTTTTGCTGGGTATGAGATTCTTGGTTGGCATCCATTTTCTTTCAGGGCTTGAAAAATATTGTTCCAGGCCCTTCTAGCTTTTAGGGTATGAATTGAAAAATCTGCTGATATCCGTATAGGTTTCCCCCTGAATGTAATTTGGTTCTTTTCTCTCACAGCCTTTAAAATTCTGTCTTTATTTTGTATGTTAGGTATTTTCATTATAACGTGCCTTGGTGTGGGTCTGTTGTAATTTTGTGTATTTGGAGTCCGAGAAGCCTCTTGAACTTGATTTTCCATTTCATTTTTCAGATTTGGGAAATTTTCTGATATTATTTCATTGAATAGATTGTTCATTTCTTTGGTTTGGATCTCTGTGCCTTCCTCAATCCCAATAATTCTTAAATTTGGCCTTTTCCTGATATTCCATAGTTCTTGGAGATTCTGTTCATGATTTCTTACCATCTTCTCTGTTTGGTCAACTTTGTTTTCAAGATTAAATATTTTGTCTTCAATATCTGAGGTTCTGTCTTCCAGGTGTTCTAGCCTATTGGTTATGCTTTCTATGGAGTTCTTAATTTGGTTTATTGTTTCCTTCATTTCAAGGATTCCGTTTGTTTTTTTTTCAATATCTCTAACTCTTTATTGAAATGATTTTTTGCTTCCTGTTATTTGCTCTTTTAACTGTCGATTGGTGGGATCATTCAATGCCTGCATTTGCTCTTTCATCTCATCGTTTGCTTCCCTGATCATTTTAATTATGTACATTGTGAACTCCTTTTCTGTCATTTCTTCCGCCATGCTGTCATTGGATTTTATTGATGTAACATCTAGATCTGTTTGGGGCATTTTCTTCCCTTGTTTTCTCATATTGTTCAGGTATCAGTAGACCGCTGAGATATTGCAGATTTCCTCTATTGACTTATAATGTCCCTGAAGATTTCTAGTATATCCCCTCTTAGCCTTCAGTAGCCTGAAGTCTTGGAGGAAGTTGATAATGCGGTGCTCCACAAGGAAGCTGCCTCTCTAGGGGTGGTGGCTTTCAGGTGGGGTATATTCCCTGCTAGTGGGCAGAGGTGCCTCCACTTGTTGACCAATGGTCATCCAAAGGGGAACTAGGCTGCGGGCTGAGGGAAGGCCTGTTTGGGCCTGTGTCTCTGGTTTTACTGTCCTTGTGGGAAAACCTCACCCGGCAGGGAAGACTCACCTGGTGTGGGGGTCTCACTGGTCAGTTCCCCTCCTACAGGTTCCCCTCAATCTACAACTACCGCCTGGGCTGGGCAGCCTTCCTCTGCAACATTCCCAGGGGGCCAGACCTACCTCCTTGGCCTGGGAGCCTCACCCTTCACAGACGAGTCTCCTTAGGCTGCCTCCCCTCAGAGAATCTGCCCGCAGTCCTGGAATCTTCGCTCCGCCCCTAAGCGTGTCTCTGTGCGGCTCTTCCACCAAGAAGCCTCCTATGTCCTGGGACCCTGCTCTGCACCTAATCGCCTGGCTATGCGGCTCCTTCTCTGAGCAGCCACCTGGATCCCCGTACAGTTGCTCCAAGTCCCAGCAACCTGCCGCACACCTCTTCCTCCAGACAGCCGCCCGGTGTTCCGGTGCGGTCACTAGGAGTCCAAGCAACTCACTGCTCGCCTCCTTCTCCCGTCAACCGCCCGTAGCCCTGGGAAGTCACTCCGTGTCCAAGAAACCCACCACGCTTCTCCTCCTCCTCCGGGCAGCACCCCCGCCCCTGGTGTTCAGGAGCGGTCGCTTTGTGTCCAAACAACTCACCACTCGTCTCCTCCTCTGAGCAGCCGCCTGGAGCTCTGATGCAGTCACTCCGAGTCCAAGTGACCCAACACGCTCCTCCTCCGGGCAGCCCCCCCAGTGTTCAGGAGTGGTTGCTCTGAGTCCAAACAGCTTACTGCATGCTTCCTCCTCTGGGCAGCCGCCCGGAGCCCCGGTGGGTTGCTCCGAGTCCCAGCGTCGTGCTGAGCGGCCTCCTCTATGATGCTCCCAGCTGTCCGAGTTCACTGCTCCAGTGGGGGGAGGGGTGTCTCATTAGGCAGCTCTACTTCACACAGTTCCCTGCGTTCTGGGACTACCGCCCCATCCGGGACGCCTCCCCAACGGGAGAGACTCACCCGGCGGTTTTGAGTTGGTCCCAAGTCTCTCAATATCTCCTCTTTTGAATCCTGAGTCCTGGAGCAACATGAAATGCAGCCACCTTCTAGTCCGCCATCTTGAAACCCCCCTAGAGTTTAAATTCTGGTATTGTGATACCTCCTGCATCACTCTTCCTGCCCAGGATTGCTTTGGTTATTCTGGGTCTTTTGTTTTTCCAGATGAATTTCATGAGCATCATAGAATAAATTTGGAAGGGTTCCCTCCTTTTCTCTATTTCTATGAGAAATGTCATATAGCTCCTTTGGAATTATGGCCATTTTGATAATATTAATTCTGTCTATCCAAGAATATGGGAGATCTTTCCATCTTCTAAGGTCTTTAATTTCTTTCTTTATTGTTCTGTAGTTTTCATTGTAGAGATTTTTTTTTTTTTTTTTTTGATGCTTGGGATTGAACCCAGGGCCTTGTGCTTACAAGGCAAGCACTCTACCAACTGAGCTACATCCCCAGCCCTGTAGAGGTCTTTCATTTCTTTGGTTAGATTGATTCCCAAGGTTTTTTTTCTTTGGATGCTATTGTGAACAGGGTTGTTTTCCTCATTTCCCTTTCAGATGTTTCATTGCTAATGAATAAAAGTGTTTTAGATTTATGTGGGTTGATTTTATAGCCTGGTATTTTACTGAATTCATTGAAGAGGTGTAGAAGTTTTCTGGTGGAGTTTTTTGGATCCTCTAAATATAGCATCATGCCATTGGCAAATAGTGACAGCTTGAGTTCTTCTTTTCCTGTTCATATCCCTTTAATTTCTTTGGTCTGCCTAATTGATTTGGCTAGTATTTCAAGGACAGTGTTGAATACAAGTGGTGAAAGAGGGCAACCCTGTCTTGTTCCTGTTCTTAGAGGGAATACTTTCAGTTTTTCACCATTTAGAATGATATTAGCCATGGGCTTAGCATAAATAGCCTTTACAATGTTGAGGTATGATCCTACTATCCCTATTTTTTCTAGTGTTTTGAGCTTGAAGGGGTGTTATATTTTTTTGAATGCTTTCTCTGTGTCAATTGATATAATCATATGATTCTTAACCTTAAGTCTATTGATGTGATGAATTACATTTATTGATCTCCAGATGTTGAACCAAACTTGTAATCCTGGGATGAACCCCACTCAATCATATAGCACTATCTTCTTACTATGTTTTTGGATGCAATTTGCCAGGATTTTGTTAAGAATTTTTGCATCTATATTCATCAAGGATATTGGTCTAAAATTTTCTTTCCTTGATGTGTCTTTTCCTGGTTTGGGCATGAGGGTGATGTTAGCTTCATAGAATGAGTTTGGTAGGGTACCCTCCTTTTCTATTTCCTGGAATACTTTGAGAAGTATTGGAATGAGTTCTTCTTTGAAGGTCTTGTAGAACTCGGCTGAGAATCCGTATGGTCCTGGGCTTTTCTTGGTTGGTAGGCTTTTAATGGCTTCTTCTATTTCATTGCTTGAAATTGATCTGTTTATATTGTGTATGTCCTCCTGGTTCAGTTTGGTAGGAGCATATGTCTCTAGAAATTTGTCAATGTCTTCGGTAGATTCTATTTTGTTGGAATACAGATTTTCAAAGTAGCTTCTCGTGTTATGTATCTCAGTGGTGTTTGTCGTGATATTTCCTTTTTCATCACCAATTTTAGTAATTTGAGTTTTCTCTCTCCTTCTCTTTGTTAGTGTGGCTGAGGCTTTGTCTATTTTGTTTACTTTCTCAAAGAACAAACTTTCTGTTTTGTCAATTTTTTGAATCGTTTCTTTTGTTTCAATTTCATTGATTTCAGCCCTGATTTTAATTATTTCCTGTCGTCTACTACTGTTGGTGTTATTCTGTTCTTCTTTTTCTAGGACTTTGAGATGTAATGTTAGGTCATTTAGTTGTTGACTTTTTATTCTTTTCTTGAATGTGCTCCATGCAATGAATTTTCCTCTAAGTACCACTTTCATAGTGTCCTAGAGATTTTGATATGTTGTATCGTCATTCTCATTTACCTCTAAGAATTTTATCTCCTCCCTAATGCCTTCTGTTATCCATGCATCATTCAATAGCATGTTATTTAGTCTCCAGATGTTGGAGTAATTTGTTTTTTATTTTGTCATTGATTTCTAATTTCATTTCATTATGATCTCATAGAACACAAGGCAGTATCTCTATTTTTTTGCATTTCCTAAGGGCTGCTTTGTGGCATAACATATGGTCTATTTTAGAAAAGTTTCCATGTGCTGCTGAGAAGAAAGTGTATTTGCTTGTTGATGTGTAGAATATTCTATATATGTTTGTTAAGTCTAAGTTATTGATTGTGTTATTGAGTTCTATGGTTTCTTTGGTTGGTTTTTGTTTGGCAGATCTATCTAGTGGTGACAGGGGTGCATTAAAGTCACCCAGAATTATTGTGTTGTGGTCTATGTGATTCTTGAAATTGAGAAGGATTTGTTTGATGTACAGGGATGCACCATTGTTTGGGGCATAAATATTTACTATCGTTATGTCTTCCTGATTTATGGTTCCCTTAAGCAGTATGAAATGTCCTTCTTTATCCCTTCTGACTAACTTTGGCTTGAAGTCCACTTTATCTAATATAAGGATGGAAACCCCCGCTTTTTTACTGAGTTCATGTGTGTGGTAGGTTTTTTCCCATCCTTTCACCTTTAGTCTGTGGATGTCTTTTTCTATGAGATGAGTCTCTTGCAGGCAGCATATTTTTGGGTCTTTCTTTTTAATCCATTCTGCCTGTCTATGTCTTTTGATTGATGAGTTTAGGCCATTAACATTCAGGGTTATTATTGAGATATGGTTTGTATTCCCAGTCATTTGTGCTTATTTTTGGTGTTTAACTTGACTTGGTTTCTCCTTTAAATGGTTTTTCCTTTAAGGTAGTTGCACCCTTTGCTGACCCACATTGTTGTTTTCATTTCCTCTTCATGGAGTATTTTCTTGAAAACATTCTATAGCGCAGGGTTTCTATTTGTGAATTCTTTTAACTTTTGTTTATCATGGAAGGAGTCTATTTCATCTTCAAATCTGAAGGTTAGTTTTGCTGGGTATAGGATTCTTGGTTGGTAACCATGTTCTTTCAGAGCTTGAAATATGTTGTTCCAGGCCCTTCTAGCTTTTAGAGTCTGGGTTGAGAAGTCTGCCGCTATCCGTATTAGTCTCCCCCTATATGTAATCTGATGCTTTTCTCTTGCGGCCTTCAAAATCCTATCTTTATTTTGAATGTTAGGCATTTTCATTATAATGTGCCTTGGTATGGCTCCATTGTGATTTTGTGCATTCAGTTGTTGCGGCCCGCGGCAATTTTTCACCGCCTGCAGCAACAATTGCGCGGATATTTATCGGAGGTGGTCTGGAAACTGAACTACTTCTATTATCTTTCTCTTTAGTGCGCTGCTTTCTTGCTTGTTCTTGTTCCCTAGCTTATAGAGGAAGAAAGGCTTTGAGAGGAGAGGGAGAGAGAGACTTCATAAGAGAGAAAGAGAGACTTTGCTTAAGAGAGAGAGACTACACTTCCAGAGATCTATATCTTCTTAGTTCTGCTGCTTCTTCTTAAAGGTGCATCCTGCATCCTGCGTCCTTCACTCTGCTATCTAGAGGTGTGGCTTTACTTCTCCGTTCTGCAATCTGCAACCTGCTTTCTGCCATCATTCAGAGGTGCTGCTTATCCTCCGCCCAGCGATCTGGAGGTGTGGCTTAGTCCTGTGTTCTGCGATCTATCAGAGGTGCTGCTTATACGACTATGCTTCTTATAGATGTGTGTCTTATATACCTGAGTCAGCCAATCAGCTTAGGATTAGCACAGTTGATGCACGCCCCTTGGTACCAATCAAGAAAGAATGAGGAATATCTGTTGACCACTAGCACAAAGGAGACATTAACTAATTAGGCAAAGGGTAGATTACGCCGTGTTAACATTAGTTATTGCGCCACCTCTTGGCTCAACGCCAGCTGCCATCTTAGGGTTACCCAACCGTGTCTTCTGCATTTGGTGTTCCGTAAGCCTCTTGTATTTGATTTTCCATTTCATTCTTCAGGTCTGGGAAATTTTCTGATATTATTTCATTGAATAGGTCATTCATTCCTTTGATTTGTATCTCTGTGCCTTCCTCAATCTCAATAATTCTTAAATTTGGTCTTTTCATGATGTCCCATAGTTCTTGGAGATTCTGTTCATGATTTCTTACCATCTTCTCTGTTTGGGCAAGTTTATTTTCAAGATGAAGTATTTTGTCTTCATTGTCTGGGGTTCTGACTTCCAAGTGATCTAGTCTGTTGGTGATGCTTTCCATTGAGTTTTTTATTTGGTTTATTGTTTTCCTCATTTCAAGGAATTCCATTTGAGTTTTTTTGAGAATCTCTATCTCTTTGTTGAAATGATCTTTTGCTTCCTACTGTTGTTCATTGAACTGCTTATTGAAGTGATCACTCATTGCCTGCATTTGCTCTCTTATCTCATGCTTTGCTTCATGAATCATTTTAACTATGTATGTTCTGAACTCCTTTTCTGACATTCCTTCTACCATACTGTCACTGGATTCTATTAATATAGAATCTAGGTTTGTTTAAATCATTTTCTTCCCTTGTTTTTTCATGTTGTTCACGTATCTTCCCCTCTAGCAGTGCAGATCTGGGGTATTGCAGTTTTCCCACTATAGCCTTATAGTGGCCCTATAGGTTTCCAAAACCCTTTCTTTAAGGGGAGATCAATATTAGCAGTGCCCAGTACAGACAATATGCAGCTGTAAACCAAATAGCCCCTCTGAAGATGTTAACAATATTGTCATAATAAACAGATTGAGTTCACTTATTATCTACGTATAACAAATAGATTTGCACTATGGTCTGCAGTTTCTAGTGGAGGACAATGAGGATGCGGAGGGCTGTAGGATGTAGCCATTAACGGGACAAGAAAAGAATGTTTAGAAGTTCTAGATCATAGAAAGAGTGAGAGTGTAATTAAAAGAAGTTGGCTGTTAGCATGGGAAAAGGGAGAAAGAGACTTTGAGGGAACAGGTAAACAAAAGGAAAAGAGTGAGAAAAGTAAGGAAATAAAAACTTAAGAATTTTCAAAAAGGTGAAAAAAAAATCTCTACTCTAACAGTCATATAGTAATGAAACCTCCCAGTCTTCAGTAGCCTGATGCATGAGAGGTACCTGACAATGAGCTCAGTCTCCAGCAGGCGTCTCAGGATGGGATTTGCCCCACCTAAGAATGGGAGATTTGGCTTCTAGGATCATCCAAGATGGCCACTCTGGCTTCCAAGTGTGTTGGAAAATGGGGAGCTGCAGCTCGGGGTGTGGGTGTGGTTGACTGGGGGTCCTGGAGGCGGGGTGTGGTTGGTCAGGCTAAAGGGTCCTGGAGACGGGGCTCAGTCAGCCTGGCTGGGGGTCCTGGAGACGGGGCTCAGTCAGTCCGGCTGGGGGTCCTGCAGGTCCTGGCTGTTGTCTCAAAATGGCAGCAGCCACACATAACCAAACCTGCAGGTACTGTGACAGTGGACTTCCAGGCAACAGCCGGCAGCTGGTGCTCCACTGGCGGTCTGTGGTTGATCTGCTGGCTGCTGTTGGACGATCAGGAGGTGAACCTCGGGTGGTGGTGATGGGTAGGTGAAAGGCAGGCGATGGACTGGCAAGAGGCAGGCAAATGGCAGATGGTAGATGCCAGTCAGTGAGCAATCTGCCCTCAAAAAGTAGTTGATATGCTGGCAGACTACAGGTGATCACAGTGGACACATGGAGAAAAGAGCAGGGGATCGATAAGCAGCAAAACCTGCCTCACCCAGAAACAGGTGTCCTCTGCCTGAAACCCGAGTTATGGAGCGACAAGGAGCGCAGCCTCCCTCTCGTCTGCCATCTTGGATCCCCTAGAATACTCCTATCTCAGCAGTGCAGCGAGAAGTCACAGTGACGGATCTGTGTTGGTGCCCTCTGCGGTCTCTTTCAGAGCACATCACGGCTTGGACCAGCCACGTCTCAAGGGCTCCATGGCCATGTGGTGGATGGCTGTGTCATTGGCAGCACAGCTCACATGCGTCAGGGCTGGGCAGGGGCCCCACAGTGTCCTCCCCCTATGCTGAGGGGACACTGTGGCCGGGAGGGAGGAGTGTCCTGCGCAGGTCGTTGCCAGCCAGTAGAGGGCAGAGCTGTGGTGGGGACAGCTGGGGGGGGTCCACCATCATGTGGCCCCTCAGTCAAGGCTGAAGGAAGGCTGGCTCCACCAGCCCAGGCTCTGGGCCCCCGGGAGGCAATGGGGGCCATGCTGGGTGCACAGCTGGAGAGCTGGGGTTCAGCGATGGAGACGGGCACTCGCTGCAGGGATGATTGAGCGTACCTCGAGTCTTTCTCAAAGAATTTCAGGGCAAAGAGGAACAGAGAGCTGTCGGCAAAGAGCGTGTGAAGCCAACGTCTTTGGGGTGCTGTTGAGTGGATAGGAACAGATTAGAGACCGTGGTTCCACAGTGGCCAGAAGGAGAGAGTTAAGGAACGTAAGGTGGAAATTCTTGGGAGCCAAGGAGAAGAGCAGGGATCCGGAGTCCTCCCGTGTGGGCCCTGTCTGCAGATCTCCTCACCTCTGCTGCCTGCTTGTTCCCGGGAGGGCTCTGCACTTATTGTCCGTCCCAGATGGCAGCTCCTCCAGAGCCCTCAGCTCGCCCGCTGTCTCGAGACCCCAACTTTGGCGTGCCATACTGGGCTTCCTGTCCCAGGGTGGGTGCTCCCCGACACCTAGAAACAAGCAGGATGAGAGGAATGGTAGCAGAGGAAGAGCTGGGCATGCAGCCAGATGGCCGTCACGGACTCATGTGGCCGGACTGCCTGTGGGCTTTGGAATCCTTTTAGAATTTGAAGTCCTTTCTTTGGAATATTGGCGGGTCACTCACTGGCAGCCCTCTGGCCTGGGAAGTGAAGAGGACAATCCTGCCCTCCTCAATTCGGTGGCTTAATAAATGGTCACGTGAACGGTCAGCCACAGGAGGAATCCGACATAGGCACTGCAGTACCATGTGGGCCCTTCACTCTGCACAGAATGCAGGAGGCCAAGGTAGGATCAAGGGCCGGTCACGTTCCGCTCAGACCCAGATGTTGATGAGGAAGGTAAGATGACCACACGCCAGCAGGAGGTGAGAGTGGCAGCAGGCGGGTCACGAGCCTGTGCGCATCAGCCAGGCTCGGAGGCAAGGGGCAGGGAGGCTGTTCGTTCTCCTCCGCCTCATGTGCCAGCTTGTCCCAAGGGCTAACCTTCACAGGCTCTCGGCTGTTGCACGCCCTACTGAAGGTCATTGAGAGGCTCGGGATTCGGTTCAGCTGCGTATAAAACTAGCAAAGACCCCAGATAACTGGCATAAGCAGTTTGTTTATCATAAAAGAAGCCTAGCTGAGCGGGGCAGCTGGTGGTGCAGACCTATAATCCCAGCAGCTCAGGAGGCGGAGGCAGGCGATCGCAGGTTTGAAGCCAGCCTCAGCAACTTGGCAAGGGTGGAAGCAACCTAGCAAGACCCTTTCTCAAAATAAAAACTTAAAAGGGCTGGGGATGTGGCTCAGTGGTTAAGCACAGCTGGGTTCAGTCGCAGTACTAAGAAAAAAACAAACAAGCAAACAAATGGCCTAGGGGTTGGATGACAGGGACAGTGAGTTCATCATGACATCATGGACTTAGGTCCTGTGTTGCTCTTATCAGTTCTTGGATTATAGTTGCATAGTCACTTCATGGTCCAAAAGGACTGTTGGAGCTCCAGCCAGCAGACTTCATTCCCTCCAGCCTCAGCAACTTGAGAAGTGCCTTATTCCTGTTGAGGAAGAGTCTTCCAGAAGTATCATGTGACACACGTTTACATTAGTCTGTCGACATCTGCCTCCCAGGGAGATTGGGAACCAGGGTCTTTTTAATGGACTGCATCCCTACTCTGATTAAAATAAGAAATGTACAAAGAATAAAGGAAGCATGACAGGCACTCAGTAGGAGAAAGCTGTCAATATGCTGTTTTTAGAACAATTTTATTGAGATGCAGCTGACATAAAATAAGCTACATATACTTTAGGTGTGCGGTTTGCTCAGCGGGGACGTTCACACACCCATGCGAAGAGCACTGTGTCAAGACAGCAAACGTCACCTCGAGTTCTCTTGTGCCCCTCTGTAATCCTCCCTTCTCAGGTAACCACAGATCTGCATTGGAGCTGCTGTGGAGCCCTTCGTGTCTTCTAGAATTTTATAAAAGTGGAATCACATTGCATACTCCTTTTTGTCTGACTTCATGGTTTTGAGATTCATCCATGTTGTGTATATCAAATTTCTGCCTCTTGCTGGGAGCAGGAAGGAGATTGTTATTTAGTTTTGAGAGTTCTTTATATATTCTGGACATGTCTTCTCAGATATATGATTTGCAAGTTACTCTCTTATTTCATGGCTTGCCTTCATTTTCCTTATGAGATTATCTTTCAAAGAGTTAATACTTAAAATTTTGATGAAGTCTGATTTTTCGGTGGTGCTTTCAGTGTCTAAGGAATCTACCTAGCCCAGGGCCACAGTGTCTCGACGACCATAGATCTACAGTAATCTCAAGTCAGGCAGTGCTGGACCGACACCTCGGCCTCGTTAAATGTGAGTTTGGTGGTTTAACGTCACCACCTGGCTGAGGGTTCTTCGGCTTAGCTTAGATAGAAGCCATGAACAGGCAAGTGCAGCTCCCTGAGTCAGTGGCTCTGAGCTCTGCCTGCCAGCGGCTCTCAGCTCCTAGTTAGGGCCACTTTGCTGCTTTCCCGGAAGCTGGAGCCAGCAGCCATAGCCGGCAGCCCCCAGCAGCCCTTGCCTGCCTTCCTCGTTCCCTGGAGCCTGCTGCTCTGGGTGCAGCCAGCCCGGCTCTGAAAGAGGCTTTATTGGGACTCATGCAGCAGCACAAGGGGAAGTGGTCCACCCAGGGTCCAGCAAGGCTGGGGAGGCTGCTCTTGTGGACAAAACCTGGGTCCTCTGTGTACGGTGCTGGCTGCAGGCTTCCTGCTCCTTCTGGGCAAGGGAGGCGCCTCAGGCACTGAACTGGGGATGTTGAAGGGGCTCCAGAGAGATTGCAGGGCGGAGCCCTCGGAGTGACTGACCTGCAGCTGCCAAAGCAAAGTCTCCCAGCAGGGGCAGCCGTAGCTGTGAAAGGCAAGAAGGAAAGAAAAGCAGCCCCAGGACCTGTCGCTCTGCCTTCAGGAAGCCTGCCTCCTGTCTCATCGGGCCGTCCGCACGTCCTGACGATGAAAGAACGAGCTCGACCACGTCTACAAGAAAGCCTGCTGGGACTTTAGCCGTCGTATGTGGAACCCGCCGGTCACCTCGGGCAGCGCTGCCACTGTAACAGTGCTGTGGCTCTTGGTCTGTCCGCTGATGTCGTCTTTTAAAAGGCCTCGGTGACGTGCTGCTGTGGTCAGCGTGCAGGTCTTGCACGTGTCGCGACAGGTGTATTTCCACATGGTCTGGGTTTTATGATGCCTTCGTAGGTCTTGTTTTTAAGAACTGTTGCTGGACCATTTGACCCAGCTATCCCACTCCTTGGCCTATACCCAAAGGACTTAAAATCAGTATACTACAGAGATACAGCCACATCAATGTTCATAGCTGCTCAATTCACAATAGCCAGATTGTGGAACCAACCTAGATGCCCCCTCATTTGATGAATGGATAAAGAAACTGTGGTATATATATATACAGTGAAATATTACTCAGCTATAAAGAATAATAAAATTGGGGCTGGGGAGATATCTCAGTTGGTAAAGTGCCCTGGTTTCAATCCCCCAGCACCACCAAAAAAAAAAAAAAAAAGAATAATAAAATTAGGGCATTTTGCAGGCAAATGGATGAAAGTGGAGAATATCATGCTAAGTGAGATAAGCCAATCTCAAAAATCCAAAAGATGAATGATCTCACTGATAAGCGGATGATAACACATAATGGGGGGTAGGAGGGGTGGGGAGTAAGGAAAAAATAACAGAATGAATCAAACCTCATTTCCCTATGTGAACGTATGACTACGCAAACGGTATGCTGTTACTCCATGTACAAACAGAAACAACATGCAATAAAAATAAATCTAAAAAAGAACTGTTGCTGGTCTGTACATGCGGAAGCTCAGGTGGTGTTTGCGCTGGTCCGCCCCTTGCCGACCTGGCTTCTGGTTAATTCTGTTTCTAGAGTGGTTTAAAAAGGGAGTGGGATAAGACTGACTCCGTCTACCTCCTTCCTCAGACTCCTGGACTCGCTTTTGTCTTCTTCACAGGTTTGGGGATCACCCATCATATTGCCCTTCCCCCAGGGTCATCAGGTGACACTGGCACTAGACCTGCCACAACAGCAGCTCTGGCCTGTCCCAAACCTGGGAGCCCTGCTGGTGCCACCAGGCCCGGCTCGTGCCCACCCCTGGAGTCCGCGCGGTGCCCTCTCTCCACCCAGGTTCCCCGCGGGGGTCGCCTTTCATCTTGCCTGGCTCTGGACTCGATGTGCCCCTAACACATGCTCTTTGGTGCTCCCCTGGCAGAGGGTTTAGGGGCAGGGGAAGCTGTCCCTGGCCTCCCTTCACCCCAGCTGTGTCTGGCTGTTTCTGTCGACATCTTGAGCAGGTTTTCTGTCTCCTACCCTCGTCTGAAGCGTCCTCCTTGGGCCTTCTGCCCGGAGGCGGACTCACCTTCCTCTGCCCCGCTTGGCCTGTGCGTCCTGGAGAGCTCAGCGCAGTGGCCTTTTCCTGGTCTCCTGCTCACCTCTCCCCTCTTCTCCCTCCAATCCATGGCCACGTGTGACCCGCGTCCTCGGGTCACTTATTCTCTTCCTTTGGTCTCCAGGCTGCCTGCTGGTCAGGAGTCAGGGAGAGCCTCCCTGTGGCCACTTTCTCCTCAGCCCTGTTCCCTGCTGTTTAAACTCGCCAGTTTGCTACTTCTGGCTTCTGGGGAGGACAGTGTCACCGTCTTCCAGTCAGCTGCGTCCTAGGGTCTCGTTTGCTGTCCTTGCCCTGTGTGTTTTCTTACAGGCCCTGCATGCAGTGAGCAGGACCTTTGTTCCCCACAGGTTTCATTGGTGCATTATTAAGCAGCATTTTTCTTTATAAAAGTATTTCATCTAGAATTTGTAGGCAGTTTGTATCAGGACGTTTTCTGGTTGTCTGAGCCATGACAGTTTAGATAAATAAAAATGTCATACTGGTTTTTTTCCAGAGAAACACGGCCTTGTGCTTGGGCCCAGCGCCCCTGGAGTGCTCAGCCTCTGTTGCTGGGGCCTGGACACCCCGCCTCCCAGCAGGACTTCTCCAGGTCAGCTGCAGCCTCTTGGGAGGCAGGACTGCAAAGTGCTTCCCCTGCGTCTGGAGCCCCCCACATACTCTGTGTCCCTGTGTCCGCGTGTCCCCACATCCCCATGTCCTGACCTCATGGACAGTGGCTGATTCCCTTTTCAGCCTTTGCTTCAGAGTGAGGTATGGTGCTGCTGCCGGAGGCACATGTGTCTCCCCGGTCACGACACCGTGTCCAGTTGCTCTGAGGGAAAGGCGAGGCCTGGCCTCCCACTGGCCTTGGACGTTCAGCCGCTGTTTCGGCACTGGCCACTAGGTGGGGGGAGTGAGCCGCTGCACTGTCCCTCCCCGAACCTGCACCTCGGGTGTAGGAGATTTGCTGGAACCTTGGGGAACGCCTAGCTCTACCCGCTGCTGGTGGGTAGGTGGAGTGCGGGTCAGGAGGCGACTCCAGCTCCTACGCCTCAGCCTCAGGAGGAGGAGCCCCAGTCCTTCCCTGTAGGGCCCACCTGCCATCCAGCCCCTCAGTGCCAACCTCTTCACACTGGCCTCACTCGGGACCTGGGTCAGCCTCTCTCATCCGTAGCCTCTGCTCAGGGTGGCAGCGCCAGGCCCTTACCACCACAGGGTTGCGCCAGGTTAGTGGAACCACCAGGTGAAAGCGCCCTGAGAATTCCCAGGCCCATACACTTACGACACAGCTGCTACTGCACATGGCCCTCCAGTCCCTCCAGAATCCGGGCAAGGCTGGCCCACTGTGGACGTTTGCTTGGTCGACCAGAAGTTATTCCAGGAGAGTTTGGCGGGCCGATGCGCACCAGGCCTGCAGATGAGTCAGGGCCCAGGAAGCCGAGTCATCAGCACCGTGGCCTGAGTGGTGCTGGGACCCTGGCCAGGGTGACTCAGCCTGCATCTGAGAAGGGCACTGGGCAGGGCTCTGCCTGGCTGGCACAATCTCCTTTCCCATGTAGAAGAGAGGCAGAGGATGGTCAGGCCTGTGGGTGGACATGGCACTGCCATGACCCAGGCCAGCTCCCAAGACAAAAGCTACTCGCCTCAAACCAGGGCAACAGAGGGACCGAGTGGCTAGTGGGGGCTTTCCCATCCTGCTCTCTCTGGGGAGAGGCAGGCCAACCCCTTCCCCAGTGAGTGGGAGACTGCAGGTGCCCATCCGCGGTCCATGGGGAGGGGAAGGTGACAGACCAGGGACTCCACCATGCCGGTCTTCCTGCCACACCAGAGGAAACCAGTGAGGTCCTCAGGCCCCCCTCCAGAGACCGTTTAAAAACAGTCGTGATCGATTTGGTCACGGCAGGTGTTGTTAGGATTCCAGTTCGGGTGAGACCTCTGCGTCTGGGGTGCGTGGACGTGTGCAGGCTGCTGGGTGGGAAGGGGCCCCAGCAGAAGGCTATTTTTAAAAGAGCATTTTCCCCAAGAGGCTTCTAATTGAGCCTCTGACTGTTGTTTTCCGTGGAGATTTATTTGCTCCTGCAGGGTTCACGCAGTCAGCAACGGCACCGTCCCGTGTGCTAGGAGACATAATGGAGATCTTGGCCCTGGCTTCTGGGCACATGCAGACCTGGAAGTTTGCGCTTGGTTGTGTTTTTGTGTAGCCCAGGGAGAAGGACCAGCGGCCTCACCAGGGAGGGTGCAGAGGTGGACTCTCCTGAGGTGGAGAGTGAGTGGGTGGGCCACCTGCAGCTGGCTCCAGGGGCTGCTTGCTCCAGGGTGCAGCAGGTGCCCGTGTTCCACCAGGAGGTGCCAGCGAGACTTCTGGGGTTCAGCCCATCTGTCAGCTTTATCTGGCCGACATCTGTACTTGTGTCACTGCAGTTTGTTGGAAAGCTGCTTTGAATTCTAGGAGGGATATCATATTACCCCCTTTCCATAGGGGATTGAGACTTAGAGAGGTCAGGTGCTGGCACCAAGTCAGCAACGCGTGGAGAAACTGGCCTGGAACCTGTTTCTGATTGCAGGACTTGAGGCCCACGCCTCACAGCTGTGGCCTCCTCTGTCATGCCGTCTCTCGGAGTTCTGTCCTCCCTGCCCGCCGGCTCCCCCCGAGCGAGGCCGGAGCCTCTGTGCACATGCCCAGCCAAAGGCCTGAATCCCGGTGGGTGAGGTGTTGCTCGCATCTGCAGCGCACAGGCACCCCGCTGGCTCAGGTGCAGCTGTAGCACCCACACTTCATTGAGCCGGCTCCGTGGCTTGGCCCTAGGCCCCGTGCAGGTGGCTGCGTCCCAGAGAAGGAAGACTCCCTGGCCTGTCTGTCCAGTGAAGCTCTCCTCAGGGTACCAGGCAAGGAGAGCAGAGCCTGGACTGCTGCTTGAGGAGGTCAGGGACCGATCTGCCCAAGTGGAAGGACAGGGACAGCAAGCTTTGCGGCGGAGGCGGTGCGCCACGGCCTGGCCTGGGGCCTGGGCCTGAGGGTTTGGACGGGCCGAGGCCGCTGTGAAGAGAGCAGCCGTGGTGGGCCCTTCGTCACTGGGCCTTTGAGGAACCAGTGGTCACCTCCGTGAAGGGCTGCTTGGGTTTGTTTTGGTGCCAGGACAGAGGCCGAGGGGGCGGGGTGTGGCAAGCCTTGCTGTCCAGCTGGCACGTGGGACTGTTTTTATCAGGCAGTGACTACAGGGCTTTCTTCGCGTTTCACAAATTGAGACTCTCGAATGTGGTCAGGTGGACTCCAGGATCCTCCACGGTATCCCTCACTCCTTCTGAAAAGATACCCTGTCATTGGATCATGCTTCCCTAGAGGTGGGGTCTAGAGGCCACTGGCCTGGTCCACTGTGTGTCCACCTCGAGCACAGGAGGACTCGTCGCCTGCTGCAGGGCTCCCACGCCTGCCCCAGAGGGGCTCTCCTCAGCTCCCACCTGCTGCCCAGCTAGTAAGGGAACTGCAAGGAGGACAGCTGAGAGGGACGCGGTGGGAGCCCCCTGGTAGCCCTTGGCAACCATTGCAGACCCGCTGTGCTGACTGGGCATGTCCGCCACCCAGCACGGGCCCTGAATCCTGGCCTCTCAGCTCCCACAGCACTGGGTGCGAATCTCGCTTCTCAAACTGCCATGTGGGCTGCAGGTCAGGGTCCTGCTTCCCTCTGGGGACTGGGGTGAGACCGTCCCGGCTGGGCGGGGTGTGCTGCTGGGTATTCTCTGCAGTTCCATGTCCACTCTGCACTTGGGTCTCTGGCTCTTCCTGACACGCTCAACAAAGACGCTGCTTCTGAAAAGCCCAGCTTCATCTCCGAACCTCGGCCTCCTGGAAGCAGTGGCAGTTTCCTTGGGCACCCTGCCCGACCAGGGCCCTGGTTCCTGCCATGGCCCCTGCTGCTCAGGCCCCAGACCACTGTGCTCCCTCCTCCTTGGCTGCCCCACCCGTTGCCCTCAAGTCCTGTTCATCCTTCTCTCCAGTGTCCCTGCAGCTCTGGTGAATGACCCACTAGCCCCTCAGTCTGTCCCTCTCCCCGCCACCAGGCTGTGGGCTGCGCACCCTGTAAGGCGCACCTTGGTGCCCGGCAAGCGCCTGGCAAGCCGTGCTCAGAACCTCGTGGGAATGAGCATGGTGGGCTTCTGTGGGTGGCACGGTGTGTCTCCTGAGCGGAGGGGTTTGCAGCCCCTTTCCTCCACCATCTTGCTCTGAGACAACACGCAGTGTCCTGCTGCTGGGAAATTTCACTTGGAAAGGGGGTGTCAGGTGGCGCGTCTGGCCTGCCCTCTTGAAGGGAGAGGGTGAGCGGCACTGGCTGGTGCAGGGCAGGGCCTTGGCTGGGGGCTGCTCCGGGATCCCATGCAGGCCCTGGCCGGCTCTAGCTGCTTCCCGCGGGCTCAGCACCGGGTTCACCCGCCTGCCACGTACTTGGTCTCCCTGTTCCACTCTGGGAGGCGCGCCCTGCTTCCTCCACAGTGGATTCCAGTCCCACCGTGTCTCCGCGTCCCCGCATCCCTGTGGCTTGCCAGATCTTCAGAGGGCCACTGTCCCCCATGGGCCAGGTCCCTGCTTGCTTTCCTACCCCTTCCAGCCTGTTTCCCGTAACAGCCTCACTGGCTCTTTTTTTTTGGTTTGATTGTTTTGAAATGTTCTTATTTGTTCTTTTTAGCGCACCTGACAGCAGCGTGCACATATGGAGTGTGACTTCCCCTTCTGAGGTCACCTGAAACTGACCTGATGTGGAGTTTCACTGATCATGTGTTCACGTGTGAACGTAGGAAGGTGACGTCTGGTCCGTGCACCTTCCCCCCTTGCCCCATGCCACCTGGTGAACTCCACTCCTCCCTCCCTGGGGACCCTCGGGACCCTCTGACTCCTGACACTGAGGAACAAAGCATGCAGTCTTCCTAGACCAGCAAGCGCCTGTGTCCCCGGCCGGCTCGCTCCCCTGTCATTTGCGGCCACGTCCCTTGGTCCTGCGTGCTACTGCCAGGTCACTCATGGCTCCCTCCTGGGAGCTCTGAACGGCTCTTCCCTCTGCCCTACACACATTCCTCACTTGGTTTTGGTCTCTACCGGGTGTGACACTGGAGCCTCCTAGCCCTCTCTCTGTCCCTAACCCTTTCACTGAGCTGGTCTCCGTCTGAGTGAGCCCGTGCCTCTCGCTCTGCTGTCTCCACTTAGGAGGCGTTTGTGGGCGGTGCTTTGTGCTTCCTGCTCTGGAATCTAGAAGATGTGCACACTTGGAGATGTGCAGTAAGCGTTTGTGGCACAGAAGAGGCATGCAGCGGGACACTGGGGCCAAGTCCCCTTGAAGCGTGCAGGCACCGTCCCTGACTGGGGCAGGCTGTCCCGTTCCTGACCCCCTTCAGCAAAGGCATGTGCCTGCTAGTAGGATAATGGCTCCCCAGGCAGATGGGGTGAGGCTGGCCTTGGAGCCAGGTGGCCAGGTTCGGTCCCTGCTTTGCAGCCTGCAAGTTGTGTGACTTAGGTGGGTTGCTTTGTCTCGCAGGCCTTGGTCCCTCTCCAGTAACAGGCCTTGTGCACACCCTGAGGCAAGAATGGCACCCTGTCTGCACCAGGCGGGACATGCAGGGAAGCCCTCGGCTGCAGGTCTGATCTGTGCGCTTCATTCAGCTCTGCAGATGAAACTGCTTCCGAAAAACCATGAGGTTTATTTTTGCCTCTTTTCTCAATAGTTCTGTGCTCAGGAAGCAGAAGCTGCGTTCCTTGGGCCCCTAAATACATCATCGCCTTGTCTCGCAGCTCTATTGGGGAGGCTGCTGTTCGTTCCCTCCCTATGTCTCAGGTGAGTAACTGAGTGAGCCGCAGACTGACAAGGGGAGCTGAGCCCCACCTGAGCCTTGCATCCCACCAGGCGAGTTTGGGTGTGACATGACCCCCTGGCGGGGAGCAGCGTCAGTGCAGGGTGGCTCAGTGGTCCAAGGTGCAGAGACCCAAGGCAGGTTTGAGAGGTGCCAGGTGGTGCTGCGTGGGGGACAGCAGAGAGTGGGAGGCCCGCCAGACTGGGGAGTGTAGACTGGGCCAGAGCTGAAGAGTCCAGTTGGCTGGAGCCTGAGCTGATCGGGAGCCCCAGGGTCTGAGCTGCCGTGGCCTGGCATAGCCAGCCTTCCCACTGTGATAGGAGAGAAGGAAGTGGCCACATGGGGCAGCTGGGCTGGGAACAGGGCTTTTCTGGGTCTGAGAAGAGACCGGCTTCTCCCACAAACACAGAGCAATGTCAAAGGGTCCCAGCAGTCAGGGGCCCAGGAGGCCCGAGGTTAGGCAGTGCCCTCAGTGGCCAGCTCGGCTGCCCTGGTGCCATCCCCAGCAGGCTCAGGGAGGAGGACCCCAACCGACTGTCCCAGGCTGGAGTGGGCTGGTTATCTGAGCACTCAGGTAGAACTCTGATCTGGACCAGGACTGTGGTTCCTTCAGGGACACCCGCTGTTCCCGTCCTGATCTTGGGGTGGGCCGGCCTGGCTGCTGGACCTCTTTTCCAGTTCCTTCAGCTGCACCCCATAGACTCGGGCTTTGGGGGCAGGTTGGCACAGGGCCCGTGAAGCCGGGCCCTCCAGGCTCCCAGCCTATGTCTGCTGGGAGGCCAGTCTGGGTGGGAGTAAAAGGCTGGCTTCTTGTGTGACGGCCATAAGATGACGCCATTGTTCTCTCCTGAGAGGTGGCGGGGCCTGTGCGTCTAGAACCAGAGGATCCAGCTGGGTCTCGCCGCCCTGTGACTCTAGGGAAGGCTCCGGAGACTACGCACAGATGCCGCAGGTACGCAGCTGCCTCAGTGGTACCTTCCTCTCAGCGCTGTCCTGGCCTGGGGGCCCTCGGAGCAAGGGGCTCCCCTCCTCCCACCTCGCACCCCACGAGTCTCTTCACAGTGCTGCCCGTTTCCATGCCCGCTTTCTCTCGGGGCTGAAAACAGTCTCCAGAGGGCGTAGGGTAGAAGTGTCAAGGTGTTTGCTAACTGATGATTCAGGGAGAGGTGACAGTGGCCCGTCGGACCCACGGCCCCCGCCCTGGGACAGCCTGTGGCCCTTAGTTAGACAGGAGCTGCAGTCAGATCAGAGCCAGTCTCTCAGCAGCCCAGCATGGAAGGGGCCTGCACCTCTCTTCTGCCCTGCATGAGCTGCTGGTCCCGAGCCCACCAGCCCCCCACTCCCTCCCACAGGACGGGGCTTCTCACTCCAGCCAGCCTGGTCTGTCACCTTGGTCACATGGAGTCACTTGGTCCCCTGCTATGTACCACTTGGGGTAATGAAATAGTCATAGTGAAACTCTTAATATTTAAAGCTCGGGAGCTGCGGCCCTGTACCATGCTGAGCTAAAAATACTTCCTCCTGGAGGAGAACCCCCTGGGCCCGCTTGCTCAGCTGCCTGGCCTGCTGCCGTCTTCCCACAGTGGATCGGGGCTGGGGCTGGCGGATCTCTCAGGAGAGGCGCCCCATGAATCATCCCTGGGTGAGCTCAGTAAAAGATGTCGAGGGTCCACTGGAAGTGGGCGGCGGGGGTTTGAGTCTGCCAGTTCCCTGACGCGCCCTGGCCCTGACTGGGGTGCTGGCGTGCAGTAGGGATCCAGAGTGTGAATCCCTTTCGTGCCTGAGTCCTTGTCTCCTCCGAAGGTCATAAACCAAGGTTCCGAGGGTCACATGGAGCAGGTGCACCCCCGGCTCATCCCAACCGGGGGCATCGGTGCCTTTCCAGGGAGGAGAGAGGAGGGTTGTCCCACCAAGGTTGTCCCAGACAGCTGTTCTTCTTTGCCTGTGAGTCCATCCCTGTGCCCAGTTCTGACGCACCATGAGTCACTGGTGGAGAGAAAGGCTGGGGGGCAGGAACGGGGGCGGTGCTCCCAACACCTCTGTCCCCAGGAGGACTGTTCCTTTAAAGGTAGATCCATCTAACCCTGAGGCCAGCCACACGGGGCGAGAGCTTCAAGCTGGCGTTGTTCCCCCTCTGCCTTAGTTCTGCCCTGTCTCTAGTCTAAAGGGGCACGGCCCGGCGACGTGCCAGTGCCTACCTTGGCGTCCACATCTGGCGAGCAGGGTGTCAGGATGAGGAGCCAGGCCTCTGCGTGGGCTGTGCAAGCAGCAGGGGGTGCAGCCGCACGGATCTTCCTCACTGGCCAGCGTGTCCTGGACCAGCAACGCCAGCACCACCTGGGGACTTTTCTTAATGCAGGGCCCAGGCCCCACCCCAGAGCTGCCGAGCCAGAAGCTGGCGGGCCCTGCAATCAGAGCTGTAAGTCCTGCAGGTGACCGATCTGTCCAGGCTGCTCCGCCTTGGTGTGGTCGAGCCCTGGGCAGTCCCGGCACTGCAGGGTGTTCGGCAGCGTCCCAGCCTCTGCTGACAGGTGCCACCTCTCAACAGGAAGACAACCAGAATGTCACCAGACATGGCCGTATGTCCCCCAGGGGCAAAATCAGCAGTTTGGGAACGATGCCTATGGTTTGGAAATGAGGTGCACCCCAAAAGCTCATCTCAGAGATGGTGCAGGAGTAGTGAGTAGTAATGAGTAGTGACGAGCACCGTGACTGGCGGATTGACACCTTTGACGAACTCATAATGGGCTGGGCTTGGCGGCCACTGTAGGCATGTGGGGCCTGCTTTAGGGTTTCTCCCTTGGTGCCCACCCCTACTTCCTGGCCAGCAGGGACTGAGCAGCTGTCTGAGCAGTGTATGTGGCAGCTGCTGAGCAGTGTATGTGGCTGCTTGAAAAGTTTCTGGAAGGATTCAGGAGGCGGCAATTCTGGTCCTCTGGTGCCTGTTCAACCAGGGTCTGGCGAAGACTCTGGGACGTGGGAGTAAGTGACCTTCACACTGATTATAACCAAGCTAAAGCAGCTGCAGAGCTGAACCGTGCTGAGCCGTGCACAGCCCTCAGGATTGAAGTGTGCTTAGCCAACACAATACGGCATCTTCACGTGTGGCTGGTCCTGAGGACAAGATGGGGAAGACTGGAGACACTGGGGTTGGGGAGGAGGAAACCAGAGTCCGCCCCCCGCCCCCCAGGCTCTGTCCTGCATCTGGATTCTGCAGGGCTGGAGATGAAGGCCCAGAACTGGCCCACGCCAGCTGCCCTGGTGGAGACGGAGGTAACGTGGTGCTAGACACAGGAGGTGGAGCGCCCCTTCCACTGCGGCTACTGTGGGGAAGTTCCTTCCGGCTCCCTCTTCTCCCTTAGCAAGGAACTGGCTTGGAGGCCCTGGGGCAAAACCTGGGGGCTCTTAGTCTATGGGAGTGCAAGGTGCCATCCCAGGGAAGCAAGAAGGGGCCCGGGCAGGAACCCAGGACAGCAAGCAACAGGGACGAGTTTCCATGCTGTGGTGCTGATATAACCAAAGGGCATAGTTGCTGCCCTCCTGTTTCACGGAGGCCTCGGAGAGGTTTTACAGGAACGCTGTTGGTAACCGTGAGTTGGGGCAGAGGAAGGGAGACAATGGATCCATGTTCCCCTTCCTGTCTTCCTGCTGACCAGTCAGAATTCAAGCCCCCGGGGCTCAGCTTCTTTGAGCTCTAGGTTGTTACCCAGCCTCTTTGGGCTGCTCAGGGAAGCCGATGCTGCATTGCAGGTGGAAGGAGGAGCTGCCCTGCCAGCCGGCAGCAGAAGCCTCGCAGGGCACCCAGTATGCACTGGGCATGGAGGTGGGGCTGCAGGGGTCCTGCAGTATGGGAGGTGGGAGGCTTGGCAAGCAGTGCCACCCTGGGTCTTGCGGCATGGGAGCCCAGAGGTGGCTGCAGCTGGCCCGAGGCTGGTCACGTGAAGCAGCTATGGTGCAGCCTTGCGGGGAAGCGGCGCCTCGAGCATGGCCAGCCTCCTCTGCGGCCTCCAGCACCTCAAGCATGGCCAGCCTCCTCTGCGGCCTCCAGGAACATGCAGCAGCATGACCAGCCTCCTCTGCAGCTTCCAGGAACACGCGGCAGCATGAGTAATCCGACAAGAAACCTGGCCAAGCTTGGCCCAGGGTCCGGGCAGCTCAGGGGGCACAAGTGTGGAAGGGACAGTCAGCAGGTGGGACTGGGCTCCTCAGAGCACAGGTAGGGCCAGCACTGCCTCTTCCTTGAGGCTGTGAGGTCCTGGAGGGCCGGGCCTTGTGAGCCCCCAGCGCTGAGTGTGACAGCTGGCACAGAGTAGGCACTCTGCTAATGAAGTGGCAGGGGACAGAGTGAGTCCCCCACAGGAAAAAGCCCCCCAGCCTCTAGCAAGGCAAGTAACTCCGGTGTGGATAGATGGCCGAGTCCCAGGGCCAGGAGGGGCGGGCCATCCCAGTCTGGTGGCTGCTGCGGAGTTGTGATTCACAGGATTTCATAGCCCTGTTTTCAGATGTTCACTCGCTGCTTACTGCTCTGCTCCTGATAAACATCTTGTCATAATGATGAACTGGGCAGCCAGGGGGCACGGAAGCCATGTCTACAGAGCCCGGCGCCCTGCAGAGGCCCAGGTTCATCTTCAGAGTCTGACCTCATGTCTACAGAGCCGGGTGCCCTGCAGAGGCCCAGGTTCATCTTCAGAGTCTGACTTCACGTCTACAGAGCCCGGTGCCCTGCAGAGGCCCAGCTTCATCTTCAGAGTCTGACCTCACTGTTGACGTGACTGACATCCAGACAGGCAGGCTGCGTGGTGTTGGGCATCTCTGAGTGGGATGAGCTGGGGCTGACGGGCGCTGTACAGGGTGCTGGGCGGAGGGCACAGCTGTCCCTAGCGCGGCTGCCCTCCTTCCATGTGGCAGGCCATGTTCCGACACTGGAGGCCTTGAGGGCAGACTTCCTCAGGTTTCAGGACGACACGTGCCACATTCCCCAGTGCCCGGCCGTGCGGCCGCGTGGCTGGAGTGGAGTGGAGAACCAGGGGAGCCTGTTTCCCTGCTGCAGGGCAGGACGCTCGGGGCCACTTCCCCGGTGCCTGGGGCACGTGGCTCAGAGCGGGTGCCACATGCCGCAGCTCCTGCCCTGCAGACCTGGGGGCGCCTGTGGTGGGCACCTGCTGGTCCTCAGGTGCTCCTGCCCTCCTCCTCGCACGCCCTCCCCTCCTTCCTCCTGTGAGGAGCTTCACGCCTATGTGTGCAGAGGCAGAGATGTGAGAAGGCCTGGCTGCAGAGTCTGCCTGCAGGTGGGGATGCTGTTGCTCAGGGCGGGAGGAACAAAGCATCGGAAGGCAGGTGAGAGGCCTCAGTGTGACTGGCAGCCAGCAGAGGCCAGTCTGGGCTTGCCAACCTCGGATTCAGCAGACATGAGGCAGCTTGCGAGCTGCCTGTTGTTCGTGACGCTGCTTCTTCGAGGGTAAGGAGGAAATGTAGAGACATCAGCCACTGTGTCTCGAGGCAAGGGGCCTCCATTCCTTGGACCAAGGGTCTCATTTGAGACAGAAGGAGGCAGTCTGTTCTGATGCTGCAGCTTGGTGCTTCCAGTGGCACGACTTCATGTTCCAGGGCGTCTCTCCGCATCCTGAGCACAGGTGAGCCTCTGTCAGAGTCCAGAGACCAGCCCAGGCAGGCCTGCCTCACTGAGCAGCAGCAAGTGACCGCCAGGCAGGCTTGGCACGCTTCCAGGTGGGGCCAAGACCCCAGCATTCTAGCACAGGGGGCAGGCTGCGTGGCAGAGGCTGGAGGAGGTGAGAGAAGCTGGGGGGACCTGCCCTCCCACACCTAAAATAACATTGTAGATTCCACTGAATGAAATGTTTCTTATTTGGAAATTTAAATCAGACTCAGCTGAAATGCAGAACTACTGAGCAGAGGCGCCAGGGCCTCTTTTCAGAGGGTGGCCCAGGGGCCCAAGACTCTGTTTAACAGTGTTTCTATTGGTGCCGGATAGTCACGCACCATGTTGGGTGCACTTTGACTCTATCGTACTTGCGGGGAATTTAGTTCCTTCTACTTGGTCCCTGGTGCTTCCTCTTTCCCTGCCTTCCTCCCACCTCCTGCTCTCCTTCCCCTCCTCTGCTAGATTTCTGTCCAGTCATTTACAGGTCTTTAAAATTGGGGCTTATGGAGATGCGTCAAGGTGAACTCCCCTGGGATATTCATATACGTATTCATATTCATATCCGGCCATGCCCGAGGCTTCTGAGAGGCTGTGGAGCTCCAGGCCCGCCCTGATCCCGGGGGTGGCTGAGGTCCGCAGCTCTGGGACACACAGGGAGGACGTGCTGGTGGCCTCTGGCTTCCCCAACCTGGGGCAAGAACATGGGCTTTGTGATCACAAATTCATGCGTACCTTGGCTTCCCTGTTCATGGCTAGGAAAGCTCCTGCCTCTATCAGACAAGAAGAAAGGTGCCCCTCACATGGTGTGAGATTTGGGGAGGTGGGGTAGAGGCTGTGCCTGGCACACAGTAGGCCCACAGCAAGGGTTAAGTTCCAGGAAGGAAACCAACCCGACTGGACCCGTAGTGACAATTCTCTTCAAGCCGATGCTTCTTATTTATGTTTCCTGTCTTATCAGATCGTCTAGAATTTTATGAGCAGAGGAATAAACCGTAATGGAAATGACAGGCGTCCTTGTCTTAGGCCTCCTGACTTGGCAGCCGAAAATGATGTCGTCAGGAATACGGTCTGTCAGCCGGGAACAGCTCGTTCGTTCTCACGCTGAGGCTGCTGGGTCTGGGAAGGCATCCGGATGCTACTTAACACCCAGTGCCCCATCGAGAGGATCGCGCTGTCACCTCCAAGGTGTGATAGGACCCAGCCCAGGTCCTTAGCCTCCGCTGGCTCTCTGTTGGTGGGATGAACGTCACGCTGGTGAGTGTCTGAATGGACCAATCCCGTTCGTGATCGTTCAATGTGTCTTCCCAGCTCCACTTTTTCAATCTAAGCTCCACAGCAGCAAGAACGTTCTTTCTAGAACACAAATCAGGCCGCGTCACCGCCTGCTTCACCCTCTGCGGTGACTCACCGCCGACGGGGAGGACATGGAGCTTGCGCCTTGCCTCCCCAGGGCCTGTGCCGTCTGACTCCTGCTGGCGGTCCTCCCCGCGGCCTCCTGGGCGGTGGTGTTGGTGTGGACAGTGAGCCTTGCTGTGCCATGGGACGATATTCCCCCAGGCCTTTCCTGGGGCCTCTTCCTCCTCATTCATGACCCGATTCCGCTGCCGCTTCCCTGAGAGATGAGGCTCTCCGTGCCTTCATCACGGTGCCCTGCGCTCTCCTGGTTCCCAGTCTCTGAAGCCACCTGTGTCCCCCTGCAAGGTGGGCCCTTGAGGGTGTGGGCTCTAGAACACTCTGCTCCTGGCACTGCCGCCGCTTGGTGGGAGTGCTCAGAAGCCAGCTTGGCCTTCACAGCCTGGGCCTTTTCTTGTTTGGCTCCTGCAGTTTCCCCTAAATCACCCTTTCCTGTGCCTGGGTTCGCTCACGTGGCCCGGGACCCTCAGTGGAGTGGGGCCTTCTCTGGGCAGGGAGCCTCTGTCCTTTGGTGGAGGCAGCCACCTGGCCTCTGCAGACCCTTCTGGGAGTTGCCAGGAGAGTGGGTCACTCTCCTCCTCTTAGCCTGAGGTCTGGTCTTGCTCTTCAGGGCAGAGGTGGTAGGAATGGGAGGCCCGTCAGTGTTCCGAGCAGGGTGGGAAGGCGTGCGTCAGTCACAGGGCCTGCTGTCAAGCAGGGAGGAAGCTGTCTGACGTAAACAATCTCTTATCCCCCAGAGATGTCTTGGAGCCACGGAAGGGAGCCTGGTCCTCGGGAGCTGACCTTCCTGGACCCGAGCGGCCCTGACAAGCTCCGGATGGTGTGGCTCAGCTTAGTTGGAGATTCCTGTTCTCACAGGTAGGTTCTCATTGCTTGGTATCACAGGGGACTGTTTCCAGGGTCTTCTATGAATGGCGAAATTCAAGGATGCCTGTCTTCTGTGCAGGATGGCCAAGAGTTTGCCTGTGGCCTTTGCATGTCCTCCTGTACTCTTTAAACCACCTCTTGGTGAATTTTGGTGCCAAATGCAATGTACATGCCGTGTCGGCCATTGTCAGACTGTGCAGTTTCAGGAATAATGACTTTTTCCCTTAAAAGTGTGTACCTTTTGCACAGATGCGGTCCCCCTGCTCTCTACCCGTGTTGGTTGACCGCAGATGGGAAACAGTTGCCACAGGCTGCTGTAGATACTCCCCTCTCTCTTCTCCTCTTCTGTTCCTGTGTTTATTATGTCTTTCTTCTTTTCTCTCAGAAACATCCTAGCACCTCTCCGTGGTCCTTAGTTCCTGGGGACAGAGGAAGGAAGCGGTGGCAACAGTCAGCAGCTCCTGGACTACCGCCTGCACACAGGAGCCTCCTGGGGCGCGGCCCCCATCCAGGCCTCGCGTTTCCTGGGCGCTGAGCCTGGTGACAGAGGTGTCTTATCTGTCTCTGGTCGCTCAGGGCCATTTCATCATCACTGGTGATGTCTGGGTGTGCGTGTGGCACCCCAGAAAAGCCAGGGGCTCCTGACTCGAAACCGGAAGCGGCTGCTGACTGCCATGTGATGTTGGGTGTGTTGCTTTCACATATTTTTTTTTTTAACTTTAGGCTTTTTTTATGTGAAAAAAGAAACTAATAAACCTCCGCCTCAGAGACTCATAGGAAGAACTGTCCAAAAAAAGATTTGTGAAGTGCAGGTCCTGGGTAGGCGCCTCCTTCTTCTCCCAGATCTCCAGGCGGGCTCCGTTTATTTATCCTGGATAATCATCCTCGGCAAGGGGGCCTCCCTAGCTCCTCATCAGGCGTAATCACCCGAGCGAAGTCACCAGCAGGGAGAGAGCTGCCATCTGCTCTGCGGCCTCCTTCCCCACCGAGCCCAGACAGATGTGGGCCCAGGCAAGGCTTCCGTTGCTGCTGTTCGCAGCCGTTTCTAGAATCCCCACTAACAGCCCAAATCGCAGCTGGTGTTTCCAGGGCCCTGCCAGGCTTCGTATGCGCAGGAGGCCCCTTTTATTCTTCCTCCCATCCCACACTTAAGAAAAAAGCTAGGATTTTCTGCTGAATAGGGGAAGGGTGGAGGGCAGGGTGGTGCTGGGGGGCGCAGCAGAGTGGGCTCAGGGCCCCAGCAACCCCTGACCCAGGACTCGGTGAAGAGGGAGTGAGAAGGAGAGCCGGGAGTCTGGGAGTGGAGCCAGGTTCCTGCTTCCTACCTCTGGCCTCAGTGTCCCTGGAGTGAGGAGGCCACCGACAACTCCCAAGGCCCCTCCTTTCTGGAGGCCCACGGCTCTCTTGCCAGAGTTTTGGGTCTCTCCTGAGGTCTCTGGACCGCAGCACAGCGTCTCTGCCCCTCTGCCCTGGCCCTGGGTGGGTCCTGGACGTGGCACCTCTGTGAGGTGTCAGGAGGTGGGGTCTCAGGTCATCACAGAGCCTTAGTCTCCTCTTCCTAGGGGCCTTTCTGAAACAGAATAGCATTTCAAACATAAAAGGTGGAATTATTTTTAAACGTCTTATTTTTAATTGACACATGATAATTGCGCATATTTGTGGATGTGGTGTGATCTCTCTCTCATATCTTTATATCTTCACCTAGGGCAATGATCTGCTGAGGGCAATCGATTTATCCGTTGCCTCAGACGTCTATCGTTTCTTTGTGTGGTGAACATTCAAACCGCTCTCTGCTGCCTATTCTAAGACGTACGTCAAATGCTGACCACCTCGTTGGCACAGAGCCTGAGGAGTTGCTCTAACCCAGCTGCACCCCTGAACCTCGGACCATCCCCTCTCTGGCCCTCTTCCGCAGCAATACAATTGCTGGTGTTGGAATGGCCCCTGCGCAGGAATTTGGGGGAGATGGTGTGAGCCAGAACAGAGGGGTGTGGTGAGAAGGGAGAAGCTTTGCTGGCCATCCCTCGGGTCTCCCCTCGGTTGCTATGTCATGGTTTAGATGTGAAGTGTCCCCCAAAGGCACACATGTGAGACAATGCAAGAGTGCTTGTAGGTGAACTGATTCACCTATGAATATGAGAGTTGTGACCTGATCAGTGGATTCATGGGGTGGTGACTGTAGCAGGTGGGGTGTAGCTGGAGGAAGTGGGTCACTGGGGGTGTCTTTGGGGTTTATATTTTGTTCCTGATGAGTGGAGCTCTCTCTGCTTCCTGGGTGCCACGTTCTGAGCTTCCTTCTTCCTCCACGTCCTTCCGCCATGATGCTCTGCCTCACCTGAAAGCCATGAAGTTGGCCATTTATAGACTGAGATCTCTGAAACTGTGAGCCCAGGTAGGCTTTTCTCCCTCTGAGATTGTTCTCGTCAGGTCCTTTGGTCACAGAGGTGAACAAGCTGACCAAAGCACCATGTTAGGGCACAGTGTGTACGTGTGTGGCCCACCCGGGGGTCATATAGTAACAGCAATGGCTGACCATTATCGAGTACTTGTTGTATGGGCTTGGCTTGGGCTCCGGTCCTCACGGGACCCCTGCCCTGTGGGAATTATAGTATTCATCAAGCAAGCTAGAGGTCCACAGACGCAGCAGTCTGCAGAGCCGTGGTGGCAGAATGTGTGTCCTGCCCTGCGAGCCGGCTCCTGGGCTGGGAGGAGCTCTGACTCTTCCGTGCCTGCCCTTCAGCCCCTCAGAGGTTGTGACTCATGGCGCACTCCTAGCTCAGTTCTCAGTGAAAAATGGCCTCTGAAAGAAAGCCAACAACTGGTGTTGAGGATGTGGGTGAGAAGAAAATGAAGAGGGTTAAGAAAGTGTTCCAGAAATAGAAGTTCAAGGTACAAGCTGGAAGGTTGATTCAGCAGGGCTCGGCTGCTAAGGTGGGAGAGCTCGCCTCACATCTGCTCTGGGGAAGCAGGACAAAGTGACTCATGCAAGTGCTTTAAGCTGTATCCCAGCCTGGGCAAAGGATCTTCCTGGATTGCATATGGAAGGTAAGCATGGAGTGTGGATCCCAAAGGAGTCCTCAGGCTGCTGGGGACAGGCAAATCAATGACCAGATATTCTAGAACATTCTCCAAGAGGAGCACCCATGATAGCAACAGAATCCACTTCTAACTCACATCACCATCTCCAGGAAGGTGTCCTGGAGGAGGATCACAAGCTGGATCTGTAAGGTGGCAGGGTGGCTGGAGGAGGGCCTTCTGGGAGGCCCAGCTCAGAAGCCCGCTCGTCAGATGCTGCGATGTGGCTGGAACATGGGAAACAGTCCGCAGGGACTTAGGCAAGTATCATGCAAGAAGAGCTACAAGAGTGGGAGCTCTGGTTCTGGGAGGTGGCCGGTGCCAGCCTAAGGACTTTGGCTGCGCTGCAGGACCAGGTCTAGCGTCCAGAGCCTACAGTCCCTCTGTCCATCCTCTTCACTCTGGGCTTAGGCTGGCAGAGTTCCGTGTGGTCGGAGGGAGGGGTCATGGAAGTGTGTAGCTCAGTGCTTGTCACTTGCACTCACTGTGCTGGTCAATTTAGTCTTATGTTGTGGGGCAGGGAGGGACAGAGTCCCACCTTGTGCCGGGAAAGAGGAGACTCTGGAGGCTGGTGAGGAAGCCTGACCATGCACGGGGCAAGGCTGTGCTCTCAGCAATTACACGGGCAGCACATGACCCCTGGCTTCCTGGCACCTGCTCCGGATGCTGACGGCTTCTGCCAGAGTGAACGGGCTGCTGCTTTGGTCTCCTGGATGCAGGCACTGCCCACCACAGCCAGGGGTGGGACTGTAGGTGCACATTCCAGAGAACAGGCCTCATCATCTCCCTTCCTCCGGGGGCCACATACTGAGTGCTGAAGCAGGGTTCGCTAGGTAGACAAGTACACTTAGGTTTTGAAGGGTAGAGTGGAGCCTGGGGAAGTCTATTATTGGATTTGTCCCCATTAACTTCGGAAAGAAAGACGCTCGGAGTCGTTGGGGCTTTTTTATTGGGAGTGTTTTGTCATCTGGTGCTCACACTAATGATTAGAAATAAAGCAAAACGCTTATTTCCCGGGCAGAAGAGTACTTTTTGCAGCTCTCGACACACTCCTCCCTAAGGGGCCTGTGCTCGGCTCCCCCGTCACGTGAAGCCTCTGGGGGCTGCTGTGGTCCGGTTGAGGCGTCAGGAAATCTGACTTTTTTCCAGCCTGAGTCTGGTGGCTTCTGTTAGAAAGACGGTGGGGCGACTCTGGCAAGGGCCCCCAGGAGTGCAGGTAGCTGCGTCCTCCATTCCTCGGGGCAGGCAGAGTTGCCACGCAGGCCAGATGGACGCAGGGCGTAAAGCCCCTCTCCAGGGCAGAGTCTGGCTTGGGCTGTCTGCCACTCCCGGCTACGGTCTGCTTCTTGGAGCCTGAACAGCGTTTGAATAGTCCCACATGGCCACAGAGTAGCTTTGGCTTGGATGGGGACTGGCCAGTGCAGTCCAGAGTCAGAGTCCCAGCCAAGGGAGGAGTGGACGAAGGGGGAGAGGGCAGGGAAGAGGGTCTAGCTCAGTGCAGGGGTGGTGGGCAGCTCAGCCATGTCTCCAGCACAGGGAGGCTGAGGTCAACCCTGCCCCTGCATGGAGCAGGATGAAGGGCAGGGTGCCAGGTGGGGGCACAGGGGGTGGAAGCACAGGCCAGGGTGAGGGCTTCTGCCCCAGACTCCCCTCTGCTTCTTTCCAGCAGCGTAGTCTCAGGCAAGTGGCCTCATATCTCTTCTTTGGCATTTGGACTAGGTGAGCTCTCAAGTTTTGGGGTCAGTAGTCTGCAAATCTGTTTGGAAGGTATCAATAGAGCCCATAATGACCTACTGAAGATCTACTTCAGAGCATGTGGTACATGCCCCTCTAGTCCCACTGCCTGGGAGCTGAGGTTGGAGGATCACTTGAGTTCAGGAGTTTGAGACCAGCTTGGACAACACAGCGAGACTCTGTCTCAAAAAAATTATACATGTTTATATATGCGTATGCATGCACACATATATGTATGGGGTGTGTGTGATTGTATGCAGAAGCCTCTGTAGTTTATTGGTTAAAAGTGCAAATGAGGCTAATGGTTCAGTTTCCCTGTAGAGTCTGTAGAGTGAAGATTGAAATCACACCTGCTTCGAGCAGTTGTTGCTAAGAAATCTAAGTTAGCTAATGCATACGAGGTGCAGTGCCATCCTGGTTCTACAGTGAACACCCAGAGGTAACAGGAGTGGGATTTGAAGGGCAGGTGGATTCCAGTGGGGCGTGTGGAGTGGATGCTGCAGGGAGCTGAGCTGAGGGAGCCATCATGGCACTAGAGACAAGTCCTTTGCAGCCCCGTGAATGAGTGCTGGTTCTCTGATTCCCAGTGGGAGGTGACCTGTTCTCGAGCCTCTAGCCACGGCTTGCTCCTAACCTGGACGGGGCTGGACAGCCTGGTAACACATTTGTGTTCTGTGTACTACTATTCTAGAACCTGTCAAAGATAAGGGGGTATGAAAGATGGTGAGCTGAAGACAGACAGCATCACCCTATGTACACGTATGCTCACACGGATGGTGTGACTACATCGTGCACCACCAGAGAAAGGAAAAGTCGTACCCCATTTGTGTACTATGAATCAAAATGCAGTCTGTAAAAATAAAAAATTAAAAACCAAAAAAAATAATAATAAGGGTGAATCC
Organism: Sciurus vulgaris; assembly: GCF_902686455.1. Taxonomy (NCBI): domain Eukaryota; kingdom Metazoa; phylum Chordata; class Mammalia; order Rodentia; family Sciuridae; genus Sciurus; species Sciurus vulgaris. The sequence continues at coordinate 112,759,880 of NC_136473.1, read as the reverse complement.
TTTCCAGTGCCACATCTTGCTCATTTCCAGTGCAGCGAGACCAAAGCTTCAGGGAGCCCAGAGGCTGCGAGGAGGCTCCCCGTCTCCCACCCAAGCTGGCACTGAGCTGCGACCAGAGCTTGGATGCCCTTCTTCCGGCTCCTGCTCCGGTGTGCTCCTCAAGTGCTTGGACAGTCTGGGTCCGTAGGCAGATCACACTGCTCGGCTGTGTGATCCCCGTGGCCTGGGGAGGGGGGTGGTGTGCAGCCGCTTGCCATCCCTGGGGCAGTTTTGGGCCTGCTGTGGTGTCAAGTGACACCTCATTTGGGATGTTGGTAGAGGCACAAAGACCAAGACAACTGGTTCTAAACGAGGACGCTCAGAAGAGATTTGGTCATGGATACATTTCTTCTTTTCTAGAACTTTCTCTTTGAGGACAGGGCCACCTGGTGCTGGCATACTGGACAATAGACTGTTATGACTCTCTTTAATTCTGTCTTCTTCCTAAGAGAAAGTGAAAAGCATTTTTTGGTAATATCAGAGGTTCTGAGGATTTTCCTTAAGATCCGCCACTTTGGGATGCTGGTCAGTGGGAGCAGAGGCCGAGGGTGGCTCAGGGCCAAGTTGGGTTGCAGGAGGGGCTGAGCTAGTGCTGGGCAGTTGGCCTTGCTGGACTGTGTCCTGGAAGCCCCAGTGGAGTGGCTGGGGCAGGTTCCTGGTCTGAGAGGGACCTACACCAGGAGTTCTGGGGTTCTCTGGCCATTGCTGAGCACAGTCTCAGCTGGTCCCTGTTGGAGGTGCTCTGGGCCAGCACATCACAGGGTCCTGGGGCTCACAGGGAGCTCCCGTGGGCTCACCATTCAGTGGCAGATAATACATGGAAAAGCAACAATGTGCTTGGTGAAGGAAACAAGGAAGCAGGGGCACTGGGGCGTGGAGGAGCGGGGGACCTGTCCTGCCTTTCCCCTTTGCCAAAGCTCTTCGCACCGGGTGACCCTCATACCTCAGGCTACGTGGAGAAAGTCAAAGCTGTCAGACATGAGCATGTGTTTCCCTGCCACCGAATCTGAAAACCTAAACCACCCCCTGCCATCCCCAGCTGACAACAGGGGACGCATTCCTCCTTCCATTAAAGCCCACCTTCCCGTTCCCTCTGGATCTCATCCTCTTCCTCCTCAGATGGCCTGTTTCCACACGGTCGACCCTGCTCTCCTGGTGGGGTTTTCCCATATGATACCTGAGCACTCCCGTGTCTTCAAACCCAAAGAAAGCTCCTGTGCGGCCCTCGCCCCCTGTCCAGGCACACGCCTCCTCTTCCCGCCAGCTCAGCTGCCTGGCCTTCTGGCTCTCGTCAAGGTTGTGCTTGCTTCTGGTTTGCTTCTGGCTTGACTGCTTGGCACATTGGAGGTTTTTCTGTACCAGGTACTGAACCCAGAGGTGTTTAACCCCTGAGTCACATCCCCAGCCCTATTTCTTTTTTTGCTTTGAGAAGGGTCTCTCCAAGTTGCTGAGCTGCCTCCTGCTGCTGCCTCCCAAGTTGCTGGGATACAGGGCTTGCACCGCCAAGCCTGGCTTCTGAATTTCCTCTTTGTTTTGAGCATTGGGAGCTTCTCTCTTTCCAGCTTGGCTATGTGTGTAAATGTTCTTCTCAGTTCTATTTTATTTGGCCTCCTGTGGGTTGAGGCAGGGAGAGGGCTGAATTGGTCCAGGGCCTTTTTGCCAGAATCCATTTTGTGACTAGGCGCTGGGGTCTGGAGACCTCAGTGTAGAGGTCTGGCTGTAGAGAATGAGTCACCAAAGCATCCCTCCTACCCAGTGCAAGTTCCACTGAGTGTGGACTGTGAACTGGGCACTGTCCTATGCACGGCGTTACTAATAAGTTAAACAGGCACATCCTGCGTGGTACCCTGATGACCCAGTGACCAGCCCAGCCATGGTGGACGCTGCCCACAGTGATTTCAGGGAGCGGGGCTCACCTTCATTTGCCCTACATTCTCAGTGGCAGCTGCTGTCATTTATCAAAGGAAACAGGTCCTGCGTGGCCCTGTTGGCTCAGCCGATCGCTAGTGGTTACCCAAGGATCATGGTGGTAACTCTAGGTGAGTCCGAGGCTTCAGGGAGGATGGGAGAAAGGGAGGTGATGTGAGGGGGTCATCAACACGCTGTGTATTGAAACCCTGGGGCACATGGAGATCCTTGGGAATATGCAGATAAGGAAAGAGGCCCGAGCATGGATCCCTGGGCCTGTGCGGCCGGCACAGACAGGGCGATGAGGAGGAGCCCACAAGTGAGACTCAGGGTGACTGGTGGGGACGGAGGAACCCAGAGAAGGGTGGCCCAAGAGCAAAGGGAAGAAGGAGAGGACTCAGCTGTACCAAATGCTGTGCATGGGTTGGGTTGGGGAGTGACGTTGGTTTTAACAACACGGAGGTCACTGTGACTTTGACTAGCACGATTTTGGTAGAATGTTGGGCATATTGGTCCAATTGGAATGGGTTCCAAAGGAACGGGCGGGAGGGGTTAGAGACGTGAGTACAGATCACTTTCCAAAATTTTGTCTTTGGAAAAAGGCACTGGACGGAGATGGAACTGGGGAGGCTTCTTTCCTATAACGTGGGAGACGCTGCAGGGCGTTTGCTTGTTGAGAGGCACGATGGTGCAGGGGAGAATACGGAGCACCCTCGAGGGCTGTCCTTCACAGGGGAGGGAGCGGTCCTACGCGCACGGAGGGCTGTCCTGAGGCTGGGAGCACAGCTGGGGCCATGGTGGACAACCAGGACCCAGAGTAAACTAGGGCAAGGAGGCTGCGGGTTGCATCCTGCTGAGGGCCTTCCAAAGACCACGGCCATGGCTTGGAGGGAGGTGTCCCCCAAAGCTCCTGTGCTATGCATGGATGTCTGAAGGTCAGAGGTCGAGCCACTGGACTGTGAGAGCTGTCACCTAGCCAGTCCACCCTGGCTTGAATGGAGGCGGTGGACACTCTAGGCAGGTGGGTGTGGCTAGAGGAGGGGCAGGGCTGCCGCTGACCTCGATGGCTTCCTGGTCCCAGGAGTAGAGCTGCTTTCCTCTGCCACACCTTCCAGGGCAACGGACCACGACCTTCTGCCTCGCCTCTGGCCCAGAGCAATGGAGTTGGCCAACCATGGATGAGTTTCTGAAACTAACTCAAAATGAACTTTTCCTCTTCTAAGTTGTCCTTGTTGGGTGCTTTGGTCACAGTGATGAAAAACTGACTAACACAACGCAGCCGCTGACCCACAGAGAGAGCACTCCCGTTCTCGGCCATGCCGTCATCACTGTCCTCTCCCTGAGCGCCTTTGAGACCAGAGGCTGGTGGTCACTTCTCTTGGCAATCCGCTGAGTTGATCGGTGGGCTGGGGGGGACATCAGTCACAGGCCAGGGACTGGCTTTGGCTCCTGGCAGCTGTGTACACAGAGAATTTTGCAGACGTACCTGAGGGGGAGAGGTGGATGGGGTTCCTGTGCTTCTGGCCAGCAGGACCTCTGGCCAGTTACTGAGACAGGACAAGTCTGACGCATGGCTTTTATGGCCTTCTCTCCGTGGTGTGACATCACTGAGGGAAGACTAACTGGGCACCAGCTCAGTGCCAGGCCCCGGGAACAGATGAGGCCTGAAAACTGTCTTTTCAGAACTCGGAGCCCAGTGAGGGCAGATGCCTGCTCCAGGAGGTGGACCAGAGGCACTTGGAGACTAACTGTAAACCAGGGGCTGCGGAAGCCCAGGGGACGTAGCTGCAGGACTCCGAGTTAACCGTGGAGGAGAGCCACCTGCTACTGACTAGGGAGGGGTGTGGCGGGCCTGGCTTGTGCTTGCTCGGCAGAGAGAATGCCGACGCCAGCAACTTCAAGGCTGATTACGTGGAAAATGATGCGATTGATTTGTTTGCTCCCAGCCAAATAGAACTTGGTCAGCAAGGAAAAACCAATGAGCTTAAGATTTCTCTGCTTTGGGCAAGATGATTTCAGCATCTACCTCCCACCACGCATTCTGATGTTGAAACACAATACCATTTACATATTTAAAAATGCACATCTCCAACTGAATGGGGTTACCCCCTGGCCCCAAGAGCAGGATGGCCACGTTCATGTCATGTGGAAGCAGACTGGGTGTGGATGTTGGAAAGGTCGTAGGAAATGGCCTCATCTCCTTAGGTAGATCCTGCCAGTCAGGCTGAGGAGGGTAAACTGGAATGGGTAAGACGAGAGGCCAGGTCACAGGAAGGGGCCGTAGCAACTGTTCAGCCAAGAGCTGGGGAGGGAGGCCAGGGAGAGACAATTCTGAGAAGTTGATAGGACTCGGGATCCTATTTTAGTTTTGGAAAATCTGCAGCACAAAAATTAGACATCACAATGGATGGATGGATGGATAAAGAAAATGTGGTATATGTACAAAATGAAGTTTTATTCAGTCGTAAAAAAGAATGAAATGTCATCTGCAGGAAAATGGATGGAAATTGAGAACATTATGTTAAGAGAAATAAGCCAAACCCAGAAGGTCAGGGGTCATATGTTTTCTCTTATATGGAAGCTAGAGAGAAAAGAGGAAAAGAAAGGTGGGGGAGGGGTCTGTGAAATCCAAGGGATGTCAGTAGACTGGAGGAAAGGGACGGGAGGGGGGAAGAGGGACAGGGGACATACTGGGGAAGAATGCTGGCCAAATTATGCTGTTGTATCTTGTGCATGGACAAATATGTACCAAGGAATCCCACCATCATATAGAAGTATAATGCTCCAATAAAAACACAGGAAAAAAATCAGACATCCACTCTTTCATCATAAGGTTCGGATCCTTGACTCAAATAGTTCACTGAATCCAAGCAGTTTACTACCAAATCCTGCTTTCTAATTTAATTTCAACATCAATTGTTTTGCATGGTGACAATTTCCTGAACTCCATGTGCTCGGTTTGGGGGTCACAAAGATGAAGGCCACATAGAGCTTCCTCAGCTGTCCTCGTGGGAGCCACAGCCCCAGCAGAGCAGAGAAACGTGTTCTGTCATGGACAGTGTGGTGCCGAAGCAGCCCGGAAAGCCCAGGCCCGATGGTCTCTGTGGAGTCGGGGCCGACTTCATGCTCCTCCTGGACAGGCAGTAGCTTTCTGGATGATGGATCGGTTTACCTCTATGACCTTGGCCAAGTTACTTGGCGTCCTGTGCCTCAGTTTCCCCATCCGACAAATGTAGTTATTAATAATACTTCTCTACTAGGGTTGTTATGAAAACTAATTATAATGCCTGTGAATTACTCAGAACTGTGCCTGGGACATGGCAGATTGTCGATGAACGCAGCAGGTATCCTGTGTTCAAGGAAGGGGCTGGGTGAATGGAGGGTGTCATGGCCCTTCCTTGACTTCATGTGCCAAATAACGCAGGAAAGGGCTCCCAGGACCAGGCTACGCTTTAGTGAAAAGCAGATGTTAGCTGACGTGACTAGGACTTGGGAGCAGGGACTTAAACTCCAGGACAGGAGGAGAAACCCAGACTGATCTGGGCATTTCCAGCACGTTCTCTGGGGCAAATCAGCTCCTTACTCACAGCACAAATCAGCACGGCTTGGCCACTGGAGTCACAGCTCATCTCTCTGTGGAGTCATTCCTCACTCCCTGGTTTTAAGGCCGATATTTGTCTCATAAATTGGAAGAAGTAATAAAATACAGGCCCCTTATGTGGCTTCTTCTGGGCAGAGAATCATCATTGGGTTCTCTGGGTTTCCTCCCAATCCTGGGAACTCAGGGGGCCTTCTGTGACCCAGGTCATATGTAGTGGCCTTGTGCTGGGGACATTCTGGTCCATTTGAGACCCCAAGGCCTCCAGCAATGGAAAAGACTGGAACGTGCCAAGATAAGTCCCTTGTCTGACTTGAGCCACAGTCTGTCTTTGAGCACTATTCTGTCAGTCCATTCCTTTCTTTTCCTTTCTCTCTTTCCTTCCCCTCCCTGCCCCTTTGTTTCTTGTGGTGCTGGGGACTGGACCCAGGGCCTCATGCTAGGCAAGTGCTCTGTCCCTGAGTCATGCCCCCAGCCCTTGCTACTCAGGTTTCTGAACCAGGCTGCTCTCAGAGGCACGAGAGGAGGAGCGCTGGGATTTTCTCCGTGTCCAAGAGGTCCCGGGGACCAGTGAGCGCTTCTTTCCTCCTCCTCACCGCCCTCCCGCTCGGCTGCCCGGGTCTCACTGGTGTTGTGTGGTTGGTGGAACGTGTGCCACACTCTCCTGGCTGGCCTCTGGGACTGGAGGTGCAGCCGCGCACCCGAGGCAGGAAACGTGCTGAGTTCAGAGCCCAGGCTGTGAGGAGTGACAGGAGCTGGCAGTCGCTGAGCATGAGAGCCCACATGCACACTCCAGGTGTGGGTCCTACGCGCTCATTGCATCCTCACAGCGAGTCGGGCAGTAGAGGTGGCTATGCCTGCGGTATAGGTTTGCGTGAGGCACGCGGGTCCTCTCAGGTAGGAAGGACAACGGGACCTGACCGCAAGGCTTGCTGACTCCCAGCAACCATCCGTTAGCCAGTCTCATGCCCCACCCGGATGCCGAAGACCCTGGAGCTCGGTCCCTGCTCACAGGAGAGGCTTTGCACTTGTCTTTCTGGGTTCTTACAGGGCGTACATTCGGGGGTGAGGCCAGCCAGACCTCGGTGGTGGACCTCTAGCCTCCAGAATCATGAGAAAGTGAATTTCTATTGTTGAAGCCCCCGACCGTGGTACCTCATTATGTGACCCCAAGCAGACGAACAGACTTGGGTACCAGGAGTAGGGTTGCTGAGGCCATCCAGGGCTTGGGCCAGGACTGCCCAGCAGAGCCACATGGTGGGGCCACTGCCTGGGGCTGCGGAGGGCACTACTGCCCCGCTGGTTCTGAAGCATGGGCGGGCATCTGGCCACAGAGGGTTCTCCTCAAACTTTAAGATCGATGGGATTTGTCCTGCAGGACTTCGAGCTTGGGTGGGACCTGTCGCCCTTCCACATTCGCTGCTCCTGTACAGTGGGGAGGCCTGTCCTGTGCCTGACCTGCCACTGTACTTTGGAAGCACGTGCCCTGTCTGGGTTTTACAGGTTCTCAGCTGGACTCCCACCTGACTCTCACCCATACTTGATTTAGGTGAACTTTAAATGAGACTCTAAAGTTTAGAATCAATGCTGGAACTCGTTGTTTTTTGGGACCCTTGTTTTGGAATTGAAGCACTGCATATGCAGAAAGGACGTGAATCTTGAGGGGTGACTCAAGATTCTGAAGCGGGCTCCCTCAGAGTTCGTGTTGAAGCCCCGGTGTGACTGCCTGTTGATAGGACCTGTGGGGAGGTGAGGAACGTGGAGGGAGTCCTAAATATGGGTCTCAGTCCGAATCAACTGTTGTCCTTGAAAGAAGAGGAAGAGACGCCAGAGCGCTCTCCCTGCCTGCCAGGCCCCAAGGAGGCCAGCTCAGCTCAGGTGGCACAGGAGAGCCCAGGATCTGCCCCTCCTGAGGCCAACAGCCACTGCTGGGTCAGGACTGACCTGCTCCCCAGGAGTGTTCCCGGTCAGGCAGGATGAGCTTCCAGCCTACACATGCTCACCCTTGAACAGGCAAAGTTAAGACAGGACGGAGACATGGGCCTGCAGCAAGTCTCCCTGACGGTTGAGAGGCCGCGTGTCCCTCCGCATCTCAGCAGGGACCACGTGTGCCCGGGAGCCCAACCCGATATCACAACCACATTGGCGGAAACTCCAAGCGCTCCTCTTGGGAGAGGGTGTGTGAAGGACGGGAGGCCTGTTCTCATTGTTGTGAGGGGAGTCGCTGGGGCTTCCTGCAGAAGCTACTGACACTAGGCCTCAACTCTCCGGAAAAGCCCACGCCCTGGGGCAGCCCGGATTCAACTTTCTCCCTCTTCCCACTGTGGGGAGAACAGAGCAGGCCTGCTTCCCAGATCTGTCCGGGGTTCTGGCTGTGTGGGTGTGTCAGGGTAGTGTGGCTTAGAGCCCACCCAGAGGGTGACACAGGGCGGAGGAGCCGCCTCTGGGCAGATGACAGGAAGGATGGACGGCCTCCTGGGAGTCTCTGCATGGACTTCTGTTGAGCTCTCCTGGTTCAATGGTCATGATGAGACGTGGGCGGGGTGGTTGTCCTGTCCCAGATGAGGGTGCTGATGTCTTGGAAAGGGAAGGGGCCACTGCCAGGGTCATTCACGTGGACACAGGACACTGCCTGTTCCCTTAGCAGCCTGGCCTCAAGTGAAAATGCTGAGGCGGTGGGAGAATGTGGTCAGCAGAATTGCTCACTGGCCAGGCGGCTTTACCCAGGAACCAGAGTGGATGAGGAGGGGGTGGGGCCACGTGACCAGCTGCAGGGGCCTCGACCGGCTCTGAGGGCCACATAACCAGATGGACAAGATGGTGTCAGAGTGGTCAGCCAGGAGGAGTCACAGCTTACAAAAATGGTGAGGAAAAAGAAAAAAGGCCAAAACAAAGAGGCTTGTCCCAAAGGTGTTTTGAGACAAGAGGCTGAAAAAGAATTGAAGACTGGCCCAGCGCTTGGGGCAGGGATGTGGGCAGGCGGCAGAGGGCAGGCCTCTCCTCTGCGTTCTCAGTCTCGCAGGATGACTGGAAACAGGAGCAGGCCGGCGAGCACGGCAGGAGGAAGGGACATCTGAGGCAGGTTGAACGGAGCACTGTGCACAGCCAGGAGAGGAGAGTGTTCCCGGTATTTCATCCGATGGGAACACATGGGCAAACTGGCCCATGCTGGAGAGCCACACCTGGCCACGGGGGGAGCCTGCAGCCAGGTGCAAGCTGGGATCCAGCCTCTGCTGCGTGACCCTGCGTGACCCAGGAAATCTTCCTGGTGGTAGCCGGTGATGAAGGCCTGTCAGGTGGATGCCCACCCCTGCCTTCCTTCCCTGCGGCCAGCTGCCCACAGCAGCAGACGTGGCTACCATATGAATCCAGCCCTGAGCCTCCAGCGTAGGGAACCCCTCAGTGGTGTGGACGTCCTTCCATCCTATTCCAGGGGTTTTGGGTGGAGAGTCCCCTGGCCACTCTCCTCGTGGTTGGATATTGCTGTCTTCTGGGCTGGTCCTGTGGGTTGTGGTGCCTTGGTCCAGCCTCTCACGTTGGCTGTGGCCAGACCCTCCTCAGGTACCACTCCCGTGGGCTCAGAGCCCGTCCGGCCCCCTCAGTCACTGGAGCCAGGCTTTCTGAGTGCCCTGCCTCTGCTCCAGGGAGGGGGTCAATGGTCCGCAGGACGTCGTGAAGAGTGGGTGGCTTCGATAAAGGGGCCAGCACTGTGCATGGCGAGCTGGTAGGAAGGGAGTGGCACGTTCCGAGGGCTGTCTCTGGAGGAGAGGGAAGACAGCTCTCCTTGTTGGAATTCAACATTTCAGGAGAGTGGAGCATCAAGAGCAGGGCAGGAACGGGCTGGGCGGACGCCTGCCTCCGCGTCCTCACGAACGTCCTCTGGGGATAGCGGCCAGGTCCACTCTGCAGAGGCGCCTTGGCCACAGCGGCCTGTGCTGTCCCCACTCACGGGGAATTCCTGTCACCACTGTGGTTCCAAACCTGCTGTGTGAGGACAGCCACGCCAGGTTGGCAGCGGCCATAGAGGCGGTCTTGGGTCAGGTGGGCCCGTCGGGGAGAGGAGTCAGGAAGGACTGAGGGTGGGGGGGTGAGCTGCAGGTCAGAGGAAGACAGCAGGGCAGAGCCTGGCTTTGGCACAGGCATGGAGGACTCGCCCGCGGCCCTACCACGCCTGTGCCACCAGCCGTCAGGCAGGCCCACGTGGTGTGCCAGTCTGCAGGATGTGTGCTGAAGGACGAGGTCAGATCTGGACAAACAGAGAACAGCCTCTCGGGCAGACTGGCTGTGTGGCACAGGACCCTCCTCAGACGGAGAGGGCACCAGGGGCAGGAGCATCTGCTGGCACTGCCTTGGCATTTTTGACGATTTTATGTTTGAACTTGTGCTTTGTACGAATGCCTGAGGTACCGAGGGTGTGTGTGTCAGCAGGGACCGATACCCAGAGGCACCTGGGCAAGGTAGGCCAGGCCCTCGTCACAGCGGGCAGCGGGCAGCAGTGTGCTGAGCCAGAGGCCTGGCCGCCCACGCGTGGCTGGCGTGTGTGGGTGCAGTGTGGTTGGGCCGGCCACATCCTAGGCCCATGATGCTCCTGCTGGTGGCAGCAAGAGCACCAGGGGCAGCTGCAGCAGCGTGGCTGTGGGGAGAGGGGAGCTCCAAGGGACAGTGCAGGGTCTGCCCGTCATCCCACAGTCTCTCCACGGTGGCCCAGGCAGGAGCTGTGGGTGACAGAGAGCAGGCTTTGCCAGCAGAGTACGACGAATCTAAGTGGACGCATGGCGAAGCCCAGAGAGAGCTGCCGGGTCTGAACGCAGCGTGGATTCCACAGGCCTGGAAACAGAAACCCGCCCGAAGAGCTTCCCATGCAGTGGAGAGCCTCCCACGGGGCGCTCGGGTAACTGGCTAGTCGAGAAGGGGAGAGTCCAGCAGTAGCTTCTCCTTTTCACTTAGGACAGCCATGTGATGCCTGCAGACGCCAGTCCTGAAGGATGGTCCAGTCACGATGCCACTTCAGGGTTCTTGCCCGTCCTCCACGGGTCACAGCGAGGTTCAGAGGAAGCATTAAGATACCACTGTAAGAATTTGCATTTTAGATCAAACCCAAGCTTACACAAACTGAATGGTACGGAGAGTGAAATATTTTTAGAAAAAATCATTTTGCAAGAACCCTCAGCTCTAGATGTACTCAAATCTCTATTTGGAAAAAGTTATCAGAAATTTATCCCAATGTTGTCACAACCTATGAAATGCTCTTAGCAGTTTTGGTAACAGTTGCATCAGCAGAAGAATCTTTCAAAATTAAAAATTACCAACGATTCTTAGTGATCTTGCATTTGTGAGAGGGAAGTGTTGCCTGCAATCACATCAACAGAAAAAAGGTTGCTCCAATTCATAAAAAAATGCTCAACCTCATTAGCCACTGGGGAAGTGCAAATCAAAGCCGGAGAGATACCACTGATCGCTGGCGCGGAGGCAGAGAAAGGAGGACACTCGTGCCCTGTTGGCGGGAATGTGAATTAGTGCAGGCACAGTGGAGAACGGCATGAAGGTTCCTCAAAAAACTAAACACAGACCTACCGTATGATCCAGCAGTCTCACTTTGGGGTATATTCGTTTCAAAGGAAACAAATGAATCAAAGAGCTATCCACATGCCCACATTTATTGCTGCACAATTCACAATAGTCAAGATAGGAATTAACCCAGACGCCTGCCAAGGAAAGAATGGGCCAAGAAAATGGTATGTATGCACAGTGGAATATTATCCAGCCATAAAGAATGATATTCTATCATTTGCAGAAAATTAGAGGGTGCTGCGGACAAATGCTAGAGAGATGTCAGACACAGAAGGACAAGCCCTGCTGTGTTCTCACGGGCACACGCTGGATCTGGATATAGAATAGCGATTCCCAGGGGCTTGCGGGGTGGAGGGAAGGAAGAGGAGGCGGCTGGATGTTCAGAACGAGAGCACGGGGCAGGGATGCCAGGCCTGTGTTCTGCAGCACTCCACAGTGGCTAGTCCCGGTAACTGTGTCTCATGAATAACACAAGAGGAGCTCGGAGCCCCAAGCAGGATGGGTGGACGAGGAGGGGGAGACCCAGCTACCCGACTAGATCCGAGCTCACAGTGTAGGTGCGTCATGTAGCCACCAGCAGCCTATAATGCTTTCTGAGTAGCACAGCCTTTTTAAAGAAAACGCCTTCTCTTCTGCTACGTCCTTGGCACCCCTCCCTGATTTCTCAATATGGACCCGACACTTTATTCTACACTGGCCCCACAAAATGTAGTTCGCTTTGTGTCCTGAGCTGCTGCTCAGCTGACCCTGGGATCCACTGTGGACACACGATCATTTCTCGTCTGCTTGGCAAAGGCCTGCGGTGGACGCTTAGGAAAGAGAGCCCTGGGGACATCCTGTGTTCCGGGGGCTGTGTGCTAAGAGAGCAGGCAGAACATTCCAGGGGTCCCAGGTGACCCAGAGGGAGGAGGCCACAGGGCGTCTGGCCCACCTAGCTGCACACCGAGTCTCCAACCCCTCAGAGCTCATTCTGGGAGGTGAACGTGGCTCTCATACATCAGCTTACTAGGGTCCGGAGGTCTGGGGAATGCAGAGGAGACGCGAGTGACCGTCTTGTTAGCTTCCACTGTGCAGGGCGGTCCACGTGGTGGAGCTGCCCTTTGGACGGCCTGGGACGCTCACCTGGCGGCTCTGGCCCGGTTTCTTCTGGGTGCTGTCTCTGAAGATGACTGAAGAGCGTGGCCCCAGTCCCTGCAAGGTCAGCTCTCAGCTGAGCCCAAGGCCGGCCTTTGTGACTGAGCGTGCACCTGGCGGGGCCTGGCTTGCTGGCCTCCCCTCCTTTGCTGTGTGAGGGAGCGATGGGCCTCCTGGCCTGTCTGAGCTGTTTCCTGGGCTCTGAAAGCACAACAGTTAAGATCTGCACTGCTGTCCTTGTGGGGTGTCTGGAAGCCTAAATAAGAAAGTGTGTGGGACGTAGCTGAGCCCACAACCCAGTGAGTGTGGAGCCGCGTCTGCTGTTGGCCTGCTCCAACTCACCGCTGGTCGGCAGACAATTTAAGGTGGCAGAACCGCTGATTCAGGTGCCGTCTTGAAGGAAAACAGCTTAGAAAGTAGAAGGACCCGTCTGTTCCAAGTGGTTAGAGGTTGAGAACAGGGTCATTTTCTACGAGCCCAACTTTTTAATTCTCTCTGTTAAGATTTCATTCTATTGTGCTAAAGAACCGTGAGTGTGCCCTCTTAGAGATGCCAGGGTGGGGTAATAGAGTAGCGATAACTACAGCCATAATCCCGGGCCGCTGACCACTACGCTCTCTCAGTGTTTGACCTGGACTTCCATGGGTTCATCTGAATCTAGTCACTTCCTTGTCGGGTTCCACTTGGAGGTGTAACAGATGTCTCAAAGATTTTTCTGAAGTCCTTGTCCACAAAGCAAATCCTCCTCCACCTTGTCCATTTCATGGAATGACCCTACTGTCCCCGGCCCCGTAGCTCCAGGCCTGTAGCTCCAGCCCCCATCCAGGATGGCCTTGGCCCTCTCCTCCCACTGCTCTGCCAGCAGGCTCGCCAGCCCCACCCAAGCCCATCCATTCCTGACCCACTCCACACTGCCCCTGTTTCAAGCTGTCGCTGGAGCTGACCTGCTGTGGGAGGTGACCCTGGTGCCCTCTCTTGCCCCTCAGGCCTTCCTGCCCATTTCCTGCGTGTACTTGTGTCTCAGTGCCCGTCTCCAAGGGTCCACTCTCCTCTCGTCCTGAGAGGCTGCTCTGCCCGCCTGCTGCAGGCTGAGTGCTGGGGATCAGTGCCCACTCTCTGACATGAGCCCGTTGGTGCCCGTGGACTCCAGCTCCCTGGACTGTGAGGCGGGCCTCGCCCCAGGGGTGCGTGGACTGCGGCCAAGTCTCTGCAGGATTAAGTGGGGCCTGGGCTGCTCCTCCCTACATGGCCTAAACACGGCTGCACTCGAACCCTTGTCTCAGGCTTGGTGTCTGTTGCTGAAACAGCCTCTTGTCCCTCTACAAATCTTGCTCTGCACATGAGCCAGACTTAAATTCTAAAAATGTAAAGTGGATCATGTCTCCTCTGCTTATCATCTTCACCCTGCCCACTCACGCTAACGTCCCTGTTCCCTGAGGCAGCTTGGCATGGTGTGGACTCTGGCCTGTCTGTACCTTCTCTCCTCCCTGGATATGGCCTCTGTGTCTGAGTCCTGGGCTTGCCACCTGGCTCCTGTCCAAGCCCTCGGCACTTAAGCCTCTGCTGGGGACCCTGACTGCAGAATGCCAGGGGCCCAGCTCCGGTTTGGATTCCAGTCCCAGATCAAACATCACCCTGGGAGTCGCCCTGAGGAACAGGCACTTCCTGCTGATGCGGCTTCTGGGATTGTCTTGACCTTGGCCTGCTTGTTCCTTGCATGTCTTCCCTGCCTGTCCTCCTGTTAGGACAGCAGCCTTTTCTGCAGCACCTAAACAGCTCTGAGCACTCAGTAGGGGCTCGGTGTACATCTGCTGACTGAATAAGTGTGAACGAGTGTACTGTGTAATATATTTCATTTATCTTTTGCCAAATGACAGTCATATCCATAATAATTTGTATTATAATTATTTTATTTGAAATGTGTTTAAAATGCAATTAAATTACCACTGATATAGAGAGATTCATTCGCTCAGTGATTCCTGGGCCTGGAGAGGAGCTGGTGTTCCCTGCTCCTGGCACTGGAGCTGAGAGCTGGATAGCACAGTCCCTGCTCTCTCTGGAGACTTGGATACTGTGGAACAGAACAGGAGGGCGGGTTGCGGGCACCCCGGCTGGGCCCCGGGTGCGGTGCAGTGTTGCCCAGCCCACTTACTTCTCTGTGTGGTCAGTGGGGCCTCACGCCAGAAGGTCAGTAGCCCACACCCCAGCCTAGGAGACGTAGGTTTAAAAGGAGATTCCAGAGCCTGTGGCTGCATCCTGCTGCATCTCCTGCCGGTGTGCAGCCTGGGCTCAGGGCAGATGCCTGTCGCCATGGTCGATGGGAGGAAGGGTGGTGATGAGCACCACAGGAAGCATAGTCCCGGGAACACATGGGCGGCTCGATCAGGAAACGTGGCCAGCTCTGCCGCTGCTGGCCTGGAATCACGGGAGCACTTGGCTTTGCTACTGGGGGCAAGAATCTGATGGGGTGCACCCCTGCTGATAGGCGCCGTGTTTTAATGCTGCTAGCTGCCCGTTAAGGAGACACGTTGGCTGAGTGAGTAACACGTGCAATCTGGAGCAGGCCAGCCTTCAGTGGCTATTGAGAAAGCTGGCCCACTTATGGCAGAGGTGACTGTGTCAAATTGAGGATCGATGGATCGATCGATCTTTGTTTTACAAAGCTAAATCTGTGACTCATTGCCAGTGTCTCCACGTGTCACATAGGAAAAGCCTTGCCATGTGTGTGCCTGGGCACGACATGGGGACTTTTGGGGACCGTGTGAGGCGCGTGTGAGGAAGGAAGTGCCAGGGAAGGAGCCCTGTGGTTAGGAAGCAGCCCACTTGCTGATGGGAGAGCCGGAGGTGGCCGGAGGTTATGGGGCACTCCTCCAGGCCACGACGCACCCCATCTGCCCACCGTGGGCCTCGGATCCTGCTGGCCTTTCCCAGGGAGCATCCTGGCCTCACTGTGGGCCGGACCCCTCCTCTCTGGGGATTTGTGTCATAACCTGATGTGGGCACCAGTCCTTCCGTGAAGAGGACATGAGCCACATGTCACTGGGGAGTGAGGACCCTTGGCACAGGGCGTTGCTCCCTCCGGTGATGGGCGGGGAGGCCTCTGGGGCAGGTGGGCTGAAGTCTGTCCCATGCAGAATATCACTTGTGCTCTGGGATGCTTAGTGTTCTCAGGAACTCTGGAGGGAGCTTCAGAGCCACAGATGGGCTCTGAGCCACAATTGGGAAATAGGTGTCAGAACCAAGTTAGTTCCTCGTGAATAGAAATCAAGCAATGCTGTCCTTTCCAAAACTCCTTTATGTGTCGTGTATACAGAACTCACCCAGGTCCCTCCAGGACAACCCGAACCTCAGGTTACCATCTCCATGATCATCGGCCCAGTCCTCGGGGGCAAGTACCTGCTCCTCCTGAGTATCCGGAGAATTCCCTGGCAGAGGGCTGGTTTCTGTCAGAGTGGTCACAGGCCAGACACCCAGCCAGTCATGTGCAGAGGTTGTACTTCAGGGGTTTCAAGATGAACCCTTTTAGGATCCATGTATCATCTCTGAAATTCAAGCACGTCTTATCATCGATATGTCACATGTAAACTGGGAACAATTCTTCTCTCTGTTTTGATGTGGCTCCCAGCGGCAGGGCCACACAGCCAGCCCACTAATCCCTCCTGAGAAGCGGTGGTGGACACCTGAGTGGCAGCCTGGCCAGGCAGGAGCGCGGGCAGAGAGCTGGTCCACCAGGAGCACGGGGAGCCTGCCAGGCAGGCACAGGCCTGAGGGTGGGGAGCCGGGCCCGTGGCCGGGACCCGTGGCACAGGAGCGGCCTGTCCGAGGCCCATGCAGGTGCCTGCTCCACACCCCGCTGCAGCCCAGGCCTCGCACCCATGCGTCCCAGACCTCAACCCACCCCTTTGTGACCAGCAGGAGAGAATGACGTGCAGACTCCAGGGATGACCCACAGCTTGGTTAGCACAGACTGACTAGCTCCCCCCCGAGTGCTGCCTTAACTCCTAGACTAGCGCTCCCCGCAGCCCCTTCGGGGTCTGGTCTTGCCCTGGTGTCTGTTTTCCACACCCCAGGAAGTCTTGCTCTTTCGCTCCCGCTTTCTGTCGTCCTGTGCAGCTGTGCAAGCAAGAACCTGCGGGGAGCTGGCCAGGCGGTGCTGGGTCTGCCTGGACCTCGCCAAGCGCTGCGCACGCCCTCTGTTGCAGGGGAGGAGAACGAGGCTCCCGGGCTGCGACCCGCAGAGGTGGAGGTGAGTCTCAGCATCACGAGGCCAGGATGTCTTAGGATCGGTGGGTCTGAGCTTAGAGGAGGTGGAGAGAGGTACCACCCCAGGCAGGCTTGGTGCGGGGGCAGGGATGGGAATGGCCGGCTCATTCCTCCGCCTCAGCTGCGAGGTGTTCTCTTAAGGGGAGAGATAACGGAAAGGGAGGCAGCCCAGAACAAGGCCGCGGAAGACCCGCTGTCCGAGGACCCAGGGCACGGTTCCAACGCGGGCGCCACGCGACTCTGGGTCCCTCTCTGGGCATCCTGGTGACCTTTCCCTCTCGTGCCGTAGGAAACGCGGCCCCTCATCCTCAGGCCCTTCCGAATCCGCCAGCCTGGAATGAATTCGAGTCTTCCGTAGCCGCAGATCCTAACCCTCCTGTTCTGCTCTCCCCTTCCTTCCGGGCCGTCAAGTGCACCTAAGTGGCGGCTGGCTGGGGTCCTGAAGCCTCCGTCCCGAGGAGGCACTCGTGGTGGGAATGAGCCGTCGGTGACGAGCTGCAGCCGCGTTCTCCGTTTCTAGCTTCCCTCGAATCGTGCCCCTTAGTAGGGCAGCTTGGTTCCGCACTACTTCTCAGCACAGGGACACCCGGAGAGGCTTCAGGGCAGCCAGGGCAGCCTGTTCCCTCAGATGAGGAGCCGTGTGCGGGCCAGGAGCGCGCTGGCCGGACACCCAGCCGCTCGTGGAGTCCAGGGGCCTCTGCTGCTCCTCCCAGGAAGGGACTCTGCACACGGTGGTTTCTACAGTGGGATGGCCTTCAGACAAGGTCAGGGCTCCTGAGGACGCCTGCTGAGAACTGGCGAGGACCCGGTTCCCACCCTGCGCTGGGCCCTGTGCTGAGGAGCGGCCAGCAGGTCTCCTCGGAGGTTCCCTCAGGGTCCACGCGCCCGCCTGGGGGGCCCCCGGGCAGAGGCTGCTTTCCAGTGTCCGGGGGTCACCCCACTCTTGGTAGCTGGGCCCCAAGTCAGAGCAGAGGCAGAGCTGACGAAACAACGTCTGGTGCGCCCAGCGCTCTCACCCTCGAGCGGCGCAGGAACCCAGCAGGAGCCGCCTTGCTGGAGGAGAGGGGCTCTGCCCTGTAGGAAGGAGAAGCCTCCGGGAGCCTGCAGACAGCGGAGGCCGTGATCTTCAGCTTAGAATCAAGACGGGCGATTTTATTGACATCCACAGTAATGACTCGGAAGGCCAAGCGGGTGGAGTTCCTTGGAGTACAGATCACAAGGACAAGGAGCTAGAGGGCAGAGTGACATTTGCAGAATGGGTCCACCAGGCTGGGGTGAGCAGGTGGCCGGGAGGGGGCATGGTGGTAGGGGCAGTGGAGGGAGGGGAGTGCAGGGAGGCTTCTGGTTGGCACTTGGGTGGACAGGGGCCACCACAGCAGTGGGCCACCTGGGGCTAAGGACACTGAAGGCGGGGAGGGCCGGCGAGCCTGCACTCCATTCAGAAGCTGAGCCCGGGCTCAGGACGCAGAGGTGGAGACGCCGACTGATGCGGGGTCCGTAGCTCTGGAGCCCAGAGCAGGGGCGTCTGGGCTGGAGGGTGGGCACTTCCCTAGGGTGCCCGGGATGGCGGGCATTGACAGGACCCTGGGGTAGGCGGGGATGCAGAGCAAAGCAACAGGCACACATGCAGGATGCATGTCCTCTGTGTCCCACCCCACCCCTTTCTGGGGAGCTGGGGATGAACCCAGGGCCCTGTGCGTGCTGGACACTGCTTTGCCACTGATCCTGGCCCAGCCCTCCTTGCCCTCCTCCCCTTTCTGGGGGGGGGTATAGGGACTGAACTCAGGGGCACTAACCACCGAGCCACACCCCAGCCCTGTTTTGTATTTTACGTAGAGACAGGGTCTGGCTGAGTTGCTTAGTGCCTCGCCATTGCTGAGACTGGCTTTGAACTCGCGATCTTCCTGCCTCAGCCTCCTGAGCTGCTGGGATCACAGGGTGCCCAACCGCGCGCGGCTCCCTCCCCTTTCACCACCTTGACCCTGTACTCGGTCTGCTTTACCTGTCCTTCTTATTCCCGGCGTCTGACTTGGCAGGGAAGGGGGAGGCAAGGGGGGGAAGAGGACAAGAGGGGGGAGAGTGTGAGGAAGCATGTGTGTCTGCCTGGGGCGGCCGGTGCCCCTCCTCAGGGCAGAGGGTCCTCACATGCAGTCTCTCCCCGGCGTGGCTTCAGTGCAGAGCCGTAGTCAAAGGTAGAACTCACGTTCACTGAGCCCTGTTTCATTTCCTGCAGCAATCTTACACATAAGGAAATGAAGTTCAGAGAGGCCAAGAAACCTTCCCAGGGTCACACTGAGGGAAGGTGGTGGAGTCCTATGAACCTGGGGAACTTCTAGCCTGTGCTTTCTCCCCTGTATCCTGGGAACTCGGGACACAGTGGTAGGACAGCCAGCAGGTTCAGCTGGATGCACGTGGCTGTCCTCATGTTTTCCCTAGGATTGTGTAATCTAAGGAAATTCAGACTTAAACTTTCTCTTCTCCTGAAGTTAAGTACACCTGGCAGCCTGGCCTTTCAATCTGGGCTGCTCTCTGCTCCTCCCAGGTGAGCAGCCTGCTCAGACGGGGAGAGAAATGAGCTGTCGTTTCTGGGATTAGAGTGTCTGCTTCCGTGCGAATACCTGGACAAGCGGTCTTCTGTGGATCCAATTCTTTCATCCGCGATTAGCTAGTGTCTAAATCATTGATAAGAGTGGAAATCCCCGATGTGTTGATCAACCTCATGGGAGTTTATCAGCTCAAAACAAAAGCAGCATCTGGGGCAACACCCACCGTTAATCACCGTGAGAGCAAAGGCAGGCTGCTGCCTCCTCGCAGTGCCTGCAGCCCTCAGGTGGAGACACAGGGCTCCTCTCACCTCTCTGATTGGGGAACAGCACCACATGATTCTGGGGTGCACAGACTGCTGTGAGGTGCCGAGGTTCCGTCAGGCAGGCTGACCCTGCTTCCCCAGGGTCACCCACGTTTGAGGTGGTACACAGAACCTGCTGGGAGTCCCATCCTGACTGGTCGGAGCTGGTTACCGAGGGTGTGTCCTCCCAAGTCTCCACAGCAACGTGGCGTCATCTCAGGGTGGAGAGCGGCCCAGCAGACAGTCCTGCTCCGTTTGACCAGCGGGAGGCAGGTGGGCGGGCTGCCCTGCACTGAAGCTGGGACAGGGACACATGGTGCTCTCACTTAGGGACCCTAGGGTCCGGCCCCAGGGAAGGGGAGGCGGAGGCCGAGCAGGTGGTGCTTCTCCTCTGCAGGACACGAGTGGAGTCACACGTTGTGGTCTCCCGAGATGGGATCCAGAAGTTTTAACCCGTTTCTTGAAGAGGTGGCAGCTGTGAGCGGAGGCCAGGGGCGCGAGGGTTGAGGGCTGTGGGCCGAGGGCACGGCTTGGTGGAGCTGTGGAGGAGCTGCCTGGAGCTGCCCTGGGCCCCGCCCATTCCTGCACCCCAGAGGCATTTCCCCACAACCCAGCAGAGACATAAAAACAGAAGCTGGGGTGATGCTCACGGAGGCCACTGACCCGCGTGCAGATCAGCGCCGGAGGAGGGACATCGATGCAGGGAATCATCCAAGAAAGGAACCAGCGACATCGAGGAGAGATTTGTCGGGGACACATGGGCCACAGAGCCAGGTTTCCGAGTGGGACGAGCCCACCGTGGTACCAGCCCAATGAGCGCAGGATGATTCAGGCCTCCGCAGCAACGTGGAACTCAAAGCTCAAGGGTGACACTCTTCGAGATCCCGAGGGGAAGACAAACCGATGGAAACAGAATCAGGAGGCCGACTTCAGTCCCGGCGGCTCCAGCGACCGCTGCTGCTGGCCCGTGCAGGGATGTGTTCTGAAACACGGTGGAAGATTCTACTCATTCCTAGTGACTGCAGCCGTTTATGGGACACGGTGCGATTCTTAATCCACGCACAAGCCAGGTGCTGATCAGGCCACGGCACCAGCGTCTCTCGCCCTCCACTGTGTTGACAAAGTCCTCTCTGCTAGTTGTTTGGAAGTACGCCGTTGCTTATGGACAGGCCTCGCCAACCCAGGTGCTGTGGGGCTTCAGAGCAGCCTCCATCCAGCTGCGGACCTGGGCCCGCCGACCACCTCTCTCCAGCCCTCGCTCCCAGGCCTGGGACCATGTTCTCCCTCTGCCTCTTGGGATCAGCATTTAGCTTCTACACACAACTGATGTCAGGTGGACTCATCTTTCTGTGCCTGACTTATGCACCCAGCACAGTACCCTCCAGTTCCATCCATGTCACTTCGAATGATGGGATTTTCTTTTTCATGACAGATGTTCCCTTCTATGCTCCATCGGTCCTACATGACCTGCTTTCTTTAGCCACAAACCCACTGGCAGATGCCTCGGTCAAGCCCCCATCTTAGCTATGTGAGGGCTGCAGTGACCCCGGGTGCAGATGTCTCTGACACACGCTGTTAGCTGCTCAGGGTGTGTGCCGCTTTGGGGGGGGGTCAGCGTGTCTCTAGTTCGCAGGTGGAGCGCGGGGTCAGCGTGTCTCTAGTTCCCAGGTGGAGCGCGGGGTCAGCGTGTCTCTAGTTCCCAGGTGGAGCGCGGGGTCAGAGGTGTCTCTAGTTCCCAGGTGGAGCGCGGGGTCAGAGGTGTCTCTAGTTCGCAGGTGGAGCGCGGGGTCAGCGTGTCTCTAGTTCGCAGGTGGAGCGCGGGTCAGGTGTCTCTAGTTCCCAGGTGGAGCGGGGTCAGTGGTGTCTCTAGTTCCCAGGTGGAGCGGGGTCAGTGGTGTCTCTAGTTCCCAGGTGGAGCGCGGGGTCAGCCTGGGGCACGTGGCTCAGAGCGGGTGCCACATGCCGCAGCTCCTGCCCTGCAGACCTGGGGGCGCCTGTGGTGGGCACCTGCTGGTCCTCAGGTGCTCCTGCCCTCCTCCTCGCACGCCCTCCCTCCTTCCTCCTGTGAGGAGCTTCACGCCTATGTGTGCAGAGGCAGAGATGTGAGAAGGCCTGGCTGCAGAGTGCCTGCAGGTGGGGATGCTGTTGCTCAGGGGGGAGGAACAAAGCATCGGAAGGCAGGTGAGAGGCCTCAGTGTGACTGGCAGCCAGCAGAGGCCAGTCTGGGCTTGCCAACCTCGGATTCAGCAGACATGAGGCAGCTTGCGAGCTGCCTGTTGTTCGTGACGCTGCTTCGAGGGTAAGGAGGAAATGTAGAGACATCAGCCACTGTGTCTCGAGGCAAGGGGCCTCCATTCCTTGGACCAAGGGTCTCATTTGAGACAGAAGGAGGCAGTCTGTTCTGATGCTGCAGCTTGGTGCTTCCAGTGGCACGACTTCATGTTCCAGGGCGTCTCTCCGCATCCTGAGCACAGGTGAGCCTCTGTCAGAGTCCAGAGACCAGCCCAGGCAGGCCTGCCTCACTGAGCAGCAGCAAGTGACCGCCAGGCAGGCTTGGCACGCTTCCAGGTGGGGCCAAGACCCCAGCATTCTAGCACAGGGGGCAGGCTGCGTGGCAGAGGCTGGAGGAGGTGAGAGAAGCTGGGGGGACCTGCCCTCCCACACCTAAAATAACATTGTAGATTCCACTGAATGAAATGTTTCTTATTTGGAAATTTAAATCAGACTCAGCTGAAATGCAGAACTACTGAGCAGAGGCGCCAGGGCCTCTTTTCAGAGGGTGGCCCAGGGGCCCAAGACTCTGTTTAACAGTGTTTCTATTGGTGCCGGATAGTCACGCACCATGTTGGGTGCACTTTGACTCTATCGTACTTGCGGGGAATTTAGTTCCTTCTACTTGGTCCCTGGTGCTTCCTCTTCCCTGCCTTCCTCCCACCTCCTGCTCTCCTTCCCTCCTCTGCTAGATTTCTGTCCAGTCATTTACAGGTCTTTAAAATTGGGGCTTATGGAGATGCGTCAAGGTGAACTCCCCTGGGATATTCATATACGTATTCATATTCATATCCGGCCATGCCCGAGGCTTCTGAGAGGCTGTGGAGCTCCAGGCCCGCCCTGATCCCGGGGGTGGCTGAGGTCCGCAGCTCTGGGACACACAGGGAGGACGTGCTGGTGGCCTCTGGCTTCCCCAACCGGGGCAAGAACATGGGCTTTGTGATCACAAATTCATGCGTACCTTGGCTTCCCTGTTCATGGCTAGGAAAGCTCCTGCCTCTATCAGACAAGAAGAAAGGTGCCCCTCACATGGTGTGAGATTTGGGGAGGTGGGGTAGAGGCTGTGCCTGGCACAGTAGGCCCACAGCAAGGGTTAAGTTCCAGGAAGGAAACCAACCCGACTGGACCCGTAGTGACAATTCTCTTCAAGCCGATGCTTCTTATTTATGTTTCCTGTCTTATCAGATCGTCTAGAATTTATGAGCAGAGGAATAAACCGTAATGGAAATGACAGGCGTCCTTGTCTTAGGCCTCCTGACTTGGCAGCCGAAAATGATGTCGTCAGGAATACGGTCTGTCAGCCGGGAACAGCTCGTTCGTTCTCACGCTGAGGCTGCTGGGTCTGGGAAGGCATCCGGATGCTACTTAACACCCAGTGCCCCATCGAGAGGATCGCGCTGTCACCTCCAAGGTGTGATAGGACCCAGCCCAGGTCCTTAGCCTCCGCTGGCTCTCTGTTGGTGGGATGAACGTCACGCTGGTGAGTGTCTGAATGGACCAATCCCGTTCGTGATCGTTCAATGTGTCTTCCCAGCTCCACTTTTTCAATCTAAGCTCCACAGCAGCAAGAACGTTCTTTCTAGAACACAAATCAGGCCGCGTCACCGCCTGCTTCACCCTCTGCGGTGACTCACCGCCGACGGGGAGGACATGGAGCTTGCGCCTTGCCTCCCAGGGCCTGTGCCGTCTGACTCCTGCTGGCGGTCCTCCCCGCGGCCTCCTGGGCGGTGGTGTTGGTGTGGACAGTGAGCCTTGCTGTGCCATGGGACGATATTCCCCCAGGCCTTTCCTGGGGCCTCTTCCTCCTCATTCATGACCCGATTCCGCTGCCGCTTCCCTGAGAGATGAGGCTCTCCGTGCCTTCATCACGGTGCCCTGCGCTCTCCTGGTTCCCAGTCTCTGAAGCCACCTGTGTCCCCCTGCAAGGTGGGCCCTTGAGGGTGTGGGCTCTAGAACACTCTGCTCCTGGCACTGCCGCCGCTTGGTGGGAGTGCTCAGAAGCCAGCTTGGCCTTCACAGCCTGGGCCTTTTCTTGTTTGGCTCCTGCAGTTTCCCCTAAATCACCCTTTCCTGTGCCTGGTTCGCTCACGTGGCCCGGGACCCTCAGTGGAGTGGGGCCTTCTCTGGGCAGGGAGCCTCTGTCCTTTGGTGGAGGCAGCCACCTGGCCTCTGCAGACCCTTCTGGGAGTTGCCAGGAGAGTGGGTCACTCTCCTCCTCTTAGCCTGAGGTCTGGTCTTGCTCTTCAGGGCAGAGGTGGTAGGAATGGGAGGCCCGTCAGTGTTCCGAGCAGGGTGGGAAGGCGTGCGTCAGTCACAGGGCCTGCTGTCAAGCAGGGAGGAAGCTGTCTGACGTAAACAATCTCTTATCCCCCAGAGATGTCTTGGAGCCACGGAAGGGAGCCTGGTCCTCGGGAGCTGACCTTCCTGGACCCGAGCGGCCCTGACAAGCTCCGGATGGTGTGGCTCAGCTTAGTTGGAGATTCCTGTCTCACAGGTAGGTTCTCATTGCTTGGTATCACAGGGGACTGTTTCCAGGGTCTTCTATGAATGGCGAAATTCAAGGATGCCTGTCTTCTGTGCAGGATGGCCAAGAGTTTGCCTGTGGCCTTTGCATGTCCTTGTACTCTTTAAACCACCTCTTGGTGAATTTTGGTGCCAAATGCAATGTACATGCCGTGTCGGCCATTGTCAGACTGTGCAGTTTCAGGAATAATGACTTTTTCCCTTAAAAGTGTGTACCTTTTGCACAGATGCGGTCCCCCTGCTCTCTACCCGTGTTGGTTGACCGCAGATGGGAAACAGTTGCCACAGGCTGCTGTAGATACTCCCCTCTCTCTTCTCCTCTTCTGTTCCTGTGTTTATTATGTCTTTCTTCTTTTCTCTCAGAAACATCCTAGCACCTCTCCGTGGTCCTTAGTTCCTGGGGACAGAGGAAGGAAGCGGTGGCAACAGTCAGCAGCTCCTGGACTACCGCCTGCACACAGGAGCCTCCTGGGGCGCGGCCCCCATCCAGGCCTCGCGTTTCCTGGGCGCTGAGCCTGGTGACAGAGGTGTCTTATCTGTCTCTGGTCGCTCAGGGCCATTTCATCATCACTGGTGATGTGGGTGTGCGTGTGGCACCCCAGAAAAGCCAGGGGCTCCTGACTCGAAACCGGAAGCGGCTGCTGACTGCCATGTGATGTTGGGTGTGTTGCTTTCACATATTTTTTTTTTTAACTTTAGGCTTTTTTTATGTGAAAAAAGAAACTAATAAACCTCCGCCTCAGAGACTCATAGGAAGAACTGTCCAAAAAAAGATTTGTGAAGTGCAGGTCCTGGGTAGGCGCCTCCTTCTTCTCCCAGATCTCCAGGCGGGCTCCGTTTATTTATCCTGGATAATCATCCTCGGCAAGGGGGCCTCCCTAGCTCCTCATCAGGCGTAATCACCCGAGCGAAGTCACCAGCAGGGAGAGAGCTGCCATCTGCTCTGCGGCCTCCTTCCCCACCGAGCCCAGCAGATGTGGGCCCAGGCAAGGCTTCCGTTGCTGCTGTTCGCAGCCGTTTCTAGAATCCCCACTAACAGCCCAAATCGCAGCTGGTGTTTCCAGGGCCCTGCCAGGCTTCGTATGCGCAGGAGGCCCCTTTTATTCTTCCTCCCATCCCACACTTAAGAAAAAAGCTAGGATTTTCTGCTGAATAGGGGAAGGGTGGAGGGCAGGGTGGTGCTGGGGGGCGCAGCAGAGTGGGCTCAGGGCCCCAGCAACCCCTGACCCAGGACTCGGTGAAGAGGAGTGAGAAGGAGAGCCGGGAGTCTGGGAGTGGAGCCAGGTTCCTGCTTCCTACCTCTGGCCTCAGTGTCCCTGGAGTGAGGAGGCCACCGACAACTCCCAAGGCCCCTCCTTTCTGGAGGCCCACGGCTCTCTTGCCAGAGTTTTGGGTCTTCCTGAGGTCTCTGGACCGCAGCACAGCGTCTCTGCCCCTCTGCCCTGGCCCTGGGTGGGTCCTGGACGTGGCACCTCTGTGAGGTGTCAGGAGGTGGGGTCTCAGGTCATCACAGAGCCTTAGTCTCCTCTTCCTAGGGGCCTTTCTGAAACAGAATAGCATTTCAAACATAAAAGGTGGAATTATTTTTAAACGTCTTATTTTTAATTGACACATGATAATTGCGCATATTTGTGGATGTGGTGTGATCTCTCTCTCATATCTTTATATCTTCACCTAGGGCAATGATCTGCTGAGGGCAATCGATTTATCCGTTGCCTCAGACGTCTATCGTTTCTTTGTGTGGTGAACATTCAAACCGCTCTCTGCTGCCTATTCTAAGACGTACGTCAAATGCTGACCACCTCGTTGGCACAGAGCCTGAGGAGTTGCTCTAACCCAGCTGCACCCCTGAACCTCGGACCATCCCCTCTCTGGCCCTCTTCCGCAGCAATACAATTGCTGGTGTTGGAATGGCCCCTGCGCAGGAATTTGGGGGAGATGGTGTGAGCCAGAACAGAGGGGTGTGGTGAGAAGGGAGAAGCTTTGCTGGCCATCCCTCGGGTCTCCCCTCGGTTGCTATGTCATGGTTTAGATGTGAAGTGTCCCCCAAAGGCACACATGTGAGACAATGCAAGAGTGCTTGTAGGTGAACTGATTCACCTATGAATATGAGAGTTGTGACCTGATCAGTGGATTCAGGGGTGGTGACTGTAGCAGGTGGGGTGTAGCTGGAGGAAGTGGGTCACTGGGGGTGTCTTTGGGGTTTATATTTTGTTCCTGATGAGTGGAGCTCTCTCTGCTTCCTGGGTGCCACGTTCTGAGCTTCCTTCTTCCTCCACGTCCTTCCGCCATGATGCTCTGCCTCACCTGAAAGCCATGAAGTTGGCCATTTATAGACTGAGATCTCTGAAACTGTGAGCCCAGGTAGGCTTTTCTCCCTCTGAGATTGTTCTCGTCAGGTCCTTTGGTCACAGAGGTGAACAAGCTGACCAAAGCACCATGTTAGGGCACAGTGTGTACGTGTGTGGCCCACCCGGGGGTCATATAGTAACAGCAATGGCTGACCATTATCGAGTACTTGTTGTATGGGCTTGGCTTGGGCTCCGGTCCTCACGGGACCCCTGCCCTGTGGGAATTATAGTATTCATCAAGCAAGCTAGAGGTCCACAGACGCAGCAGTCTGCAGAGCCGTGGCTTGGCAGAATGTGTTCCTGCCTGCGAGCCGGCTCCTGGGCTGGCGGAGCTCTGACTCTTCCGTGCCTGCCTTCAGCCCCTCAGAGGTTGTGACTCAGGCGCACTCCTAGCTCAGTTCTCAGTGAAAAATGCCTCTGAAAGAAAGCCAACAACTGGTTGTTGAGGATGTGGTGAGAAGAAAATGAAGAGGGTTAAGAAAGTGTTCCAGAAATAGAAGGTTCGAGGTACAAGCTGGCAGGTTGATTCAGCAGGGCTCGGCTGCTAAGGTGGGAGAGCTCGCCTCACATCTGCTCTGGGGAAGCAGGACAAAGTGACTCATGCAAGTGCTTTAAGCTGTATCCCAGCCTGGGGCAAAGGATCTTCCTGGATGCATATGGAAGGTAAGCATGGAGTGTGGATCCCAAAGGAAGTCCTCAGGCTGCTGGGGACAGGCAAATCAATGGACCAGATATTCTAGAACATTCTCCAAGAGGAGCACCCATGATAGCAACAGAATCCACTTCTAACTCACATCACCATCTCAAGGAAGGTGTCCTGGAGGAGGATCACAAGCTGGATCTGTAAGGTGGCAGGGTGCTGGAGGAGGGCCTTCTGGGAGGCCCAGCCTCAGAAGCCCGCTCGTCAGATGCTGCGATGTGGCTGGAACATGGGAAACAGTTCCGCAGGGACTTAGGCAAGTATCATGCAAGAAGAGCTACAAGAGTGGGAGCTCTGGTTCTGGGAGGTGGCCGGTGCCAGCCTAAGGACTTTGGCTGCGCTGCAGGACCAGGTCTAGCGTCCAGAGCCTACAGTCCCTCTGTCCATCCTCTTCACTCTGGGCTTAGGCTGGCAGAGTTTCCGTGTGGTCGGAGGGAGGGGTCATGGAAGTGTGTAGCTCAGTGCTTGTCACTTGCACTCACTGTGCTCTGGTCAATTTAGTCTTATGTTGTGGGCGAGGAGGGACAGAGTCCCACCTTGTGCCGGTAAAGAGGAGACTCTGGAGGCTGGTGAGGAAGCCTGACCATGCACGGGGCAAGGCTGGGCTCTCAGCAATTACACGGGCAGCACATGACCCCTGGCTTCCTGGCCACCTGCTCCGGATGCTGACGGCTTCTGCCAGAGTGAACGGGCTGCTGCTTTGGTCTCATGGATGCAGGCACTGCCCACCACAGCCAGGGTGGGACTGTAGGTGCACATTCCAGAGAACAGGCCTCATCATCTCCTTCCTCCGGGGGCCACATACTGAGTGCTGAAGCAGGGTTCGCTAGGTAGACAAGTACACTTAGGTTTTGAAGGGTAGAGTGGAGCCTGGGGAAGTCTATTAGTGGATTGGTCCCCCATTAACTCGGAAGAAAGACGCTCGGAGTCGTTGGGGCTTTTTTATTGGGGTGTTTGTCATCTGTGTGCTCACAATAAGATTAGAGATAAAGCAAAACGCTATTTCCCGGGCAGAGAGAGTACTTTTGCAGCTCTCGACACACTCCTCCCTAGAGGGGCTGTGCTCGGCTCCCCCGTCACGTGAAGCCTCTGGGGGCTGCTGTGGTCGCGTGAGGCGTCAGGAAATCTGACTTTTTTTCCAGGCAATGAGAGTCTGGTGGCCTTCTAGTTAGAAAGAACGGTGGGGCGACTCTGGCAAGGGCCCCCAGGAGTGCAGGTCAGCCATAGCGTCCCTCCATTCCTCGGGGCAGGCAGAGTTGCCACGCAGGCCAGATGGACGCAGGGCGTTAAAGCCCCTTCTCCAGGGCAGAGTCTGGCTTGGGCTGTCTGCCACTCCCGGCTACGGTCTGCTTCTTGGAGCCTGAAACAGCGTTTGAATAGTCCCCAATGGCCACAGAGTAGCTTGGCTTGGATGGGGGAACTGGCCAGTGCAGTCCAGATGTCAGAGTCCCAGCCCAAGGGAGGAGTGGACGAAATGGGGAGAGGGCAGGGAAGAGGGTCTAGCTCAGTGCAGGGGTGGTGGGGCAGCTCAGGCCATGTCTCCAGCACAGGGAGGCTTGAGGTCAACCCTGCCCCTGCATGGAGCAGGATGAAGGGCAGGGTGCCAGGTGGGGGCACAGGGGGTGGAAGCAAAGGCCAGGGTTGAGGGCTCTGCCCCAGACTCCCCTCTGCTCTTTCCAGCAGCGTATAGTCTAAGGCAAGTGGCCTCATATCTCTTCTTTGGCATTTGGACTAGGTGAGCTCTCAAGTTTTGGGGTCAGTAGTCTGCAATCTGTTTGGAAGGTATCAATAGAGCCATAATGACCTACTGAAGATCTACTTCAGAGCATGTGGTACATGCCCCTCTAGTCCCACTGCCTGGGAGCTGAGGTGGGAGGATCACTTGAGTTCAGGAGTTTGAGACCAGCTTGGACAACACAGCGAGACTCTGTCTCAAAAAAAATTATACATGTTATATATGCGTATGCATGCACACATATATGTATGGGGTGTGTGTGATTGTATGCAGAAGCCTCTGTAGTTTATTGGTTAAAAGTGCAAATGAGGCTAATGGTTCAGTTTCCCTGTAGAGTCTGTAGAGTGAAGATTGAAATCACACCTGCTTCGAGCAGTTGTTGCTAAGAAATCTAAGTTAGCTAATGCATACGAGGTGCAGTGCCATCCTGGTTCTACAGTGAACACCCAGAGGTAACAGGAGTGGGATTTGAAGGGCAGGTGGATTCCAGTGGGGCGTGTGGAGTGGATGCTGCAGGGAGCTGAGCTGAGGGAGCCATCATGGCACTAGAGACAAGTCCTTTGCAGCCCCGTGAATGAGTGCTGGTTCTCTGATTCCCAGTGGGAGGTGACCTGTTCTCGAGCCTCTAGCCACGGCTTGCTCCTAACCTGGACGGGGCTGGACAGCCTGGTAACACATTTGTGTTCTGTGTACTACTATTCTAGAACCTGTCAAAGATAAGGGGGTATGAAAGATGGTGAGCTGAAGACAGACAGCATCACCCTATGTACACGTATGCTCACACGGATGGTGTGACTACATCGTGCACCACCAGAGAAAGGAAAAGTCGTACCCCATTTGTGTACTATGAATCAAAATGCAGTCTGTAAAAATAAAAAATTAAAAACCAAAAAAATAATAATAAGGGTGAATCCTTTCCAGTGCCACATCTTGCTCATTTCCAGTGCAGCGAGACCAAAGCTTCAGGGAGCCCAGAGGCTGCGAGGAGGCTCCCCGTCTCCCACCCAAGCTGGCACTGAGCTGCGACCAGAGCTTGGATGCCCTTCTTCCGGCTCCTGCTCCGGTGTGCTCCTCAAGTGCTTGGACAGTCTGGGTCCGTAGGCAGATCACACTGCTCGGCTGTGTGATCCCCGTGGCCTGGGGAGGGGGGGTGTGCAGCCGCTTGCCATCCCTGGGGCAGTTTTGGGCCTGCTGTGGTGTCAAGTGACACCTCATTTGGGATGTTGGTAGAGGCACAAAGACCAAGACAACTGGTTCTAAACGAGGACGCTCAGAAGAGATTTGGTCATGGATACATTTCTTCTTTTCTAGAACTTTCTCTTTGAGGACAGGGCCACCTGGTGCTGGCATACTGGACAATAGACTGTTATGACTCTCTTTAATTCTGTCTTCTTCCTAAGAGAAAGTGAAAAGCATTTTTTGGTAATATCAGAGGTTCTGAGGATTTTCCTTAAGATCCGCCACTTTGGGATGCTGGTCAGTGGGAGCAGAGGCCGAGGGTGGCTCAGGGCCAAGTTGGGTTGCAGGAGGGGCTGAGCTAGTGCTGGGCAGTTGGCCTTGCTGGACTGTGTCCTGGAAGCCCCAGTGGAGTGGCTGGGGCAGGTTCCTGGTCTGAGAGGGACCTACACCAGGAGTTCTGGGGTTCTCTGGCCATTGCTGAGCACAGTCTCAGCTGGTCCCTGTTGGAGGTGCTCTGGGCCAGCACATCACAGGGTCCTGGGGCTCACAGGGAGCTCCCGTGGGCTCACCATTCAGTGGCAGATAATACATGGAAAAGCAACAATGTGCTTGGTGAAGGAAACAAGGAAGCAGGGGCACTGGGGCGTGGAGGAGCGGGGGACCTGTCCTGCCTTTCCCCTTTGCCAAAGCTCTTCGCACCGGGTGACCCTCATACCTCAGGCTACGTGGAGAAAGTCAAAGCTGTCAGACATGAGCATGTGTTTCCCTGCCACCGAATCTGAAAACCTAAACCACCCCCTGCCATCCCCAGCTGACAACAGGGGACGCATTCCTCCTTCCATTAAAGCCCACCTTCCCGTTCCCTCTGGATCTCATCCTCTTCCTCCTCAGATGGCCTGTTTCCACACGGTCGACCCTGCTCTCCTGGTGGGTTTTCCCATATGATACCTGAGCACTCCCGTGTCTTCAAACCCAAAGAAAGCTCCTGTGCGGCCTCGCCCCCTGTCCAGGCACACGCCTCCTCTTCCCGCCAGCTCAGCTGCCTGGCCTTCTGGCTCTCGTCAAGGTTGTGCTTGCTTCTGGTTTGCTTCTGGCTTGACTGCTTGGCACATTGGAGGTTTTTCTGTACCAGGTACTGAACCCAGAGGTGTTTAACCCCTGAGTCACATCCCCAGCCCTATTTCTTTTTTTGCTTTGAGAAGGGTCTCTCCAAGTTGCTGAGCTGCCTGCTGCTGCCTCCCAAGTTGCTGGGATACAGGGCTTGCACCGCCAAGCCTGGCTTCTGAATTTCCTCTTTGTTTTGAGCATTGGGAGTCCTCTTTCCAGCTTGGCTATGTGTGTAAATGTTCTTCTCAGTTCTATTTTATTTGGCCTCCTGTGGGTTGAGGCAGGGAGAGGGCTGAATTGGTCCAGGGCCTTTTTGCCAGAATCCATTTTGTGACTAGGCGCTGGGGTCTGGAGACCTCAGTGTAGAGGTCTGGCTGTAGAGAATGAGTCACCAAAGCATCCCTCCTACCCAGTGCAAGTTCCACTGAGTGTGGACTGTGAACTGGGCACTGTCCTATGCACGGCGTTACTAATAAGTTAAACAGGCACATCCTGCGTGGTACCCTGATGACCCAGTGACCAGCCCAGCCATGGTGGACGCTGCCCACAGTGATTTCAGGGAGCGGGGCTCACCTTCATTTGCCCTACATTCTCAGTGGCAGCTGCTGTCATTTATCAAAGGAAACAGGTCCTGCGTGGCCCTGTTGGCTCAGCCGATCGCTAGTGGTTACCCAAGGATCATGGTGGTAACTCTAGGTGAGTCCGAGGCTTCAGGGAGGATGGGAGAAAGGGAGGTGATGTGAGGGGGTCATCACACGCTGTGTATTGAAACCCTGGGGCACATGGAGATCCTTGGGAATATGCAGATAAGGAAAGAGGCCCGAGCATGGATCCCTGGGCCTGTGCGGCCGGCACAGACAGGGCGATGAGGAGGAGCCCACAAGTGAGACTCAGGGTGACTGGTGGGGACGGAGGAACCCAGAGAAGGGTGGCCCAAGAGCAAAGGGAAGAAGGAGAGGACTCAGCTGTACCAAATGCTGTGCATGGGTTGGGTTGGGGAGTGACGTTGGTTTTAACAACACGGAGGTCACTGTGACTTTGACTAGCACGATTTTGGTAGAATGTTGGGCATATTGGTCCAATTGGAATGGGTTCCAAAGGAACGGGCGGGAGGGGTTAGAGACGTGAGTACAGATCACTTTCCAAAATTTTGTCTTTGGAAAAAGGCACTGGACGGAGATGGAACTGGGGAGGCTTCTTTCCTATAACGTGGGAGACGCTGCAGGGCGTTTGCTTGTTGAGAGGCACGATGGTGCAGGGGAGAATACGGAGCACCCTCGAGGGCTGTCCTTCACAGGGGAGGGAGCGGTCCTACGCGCACGGAGGGCTGTCCTGAGGCTGGGAGCACAGCTGGGGCCATGGTGGACAACCAGGACCCAGAGTAAACTAGGGCAAGGAGGCTGCGGGTTGCATCCTGCTGAGGGCCTTCCAAAGACCACGGCCATGGCTTGGAGGGAGGTGTCCCCCAAAGCTCCTGTGCTATGCATGGATGTCTGAAGGTCAGAGGTCGAGCCACTGGACTGTGAGAGCTGTCACCTAGCCAGTCCACCCTGGCTTGAATGGAGGCGGTGGACACTCTAGGCAGGTGGGTGTGGCTAGAGGAGGGGCAGGGCTGCCGCTGACCTCGATGGCTTCCTGGTCCCAGGAGTAGAGCTGCTTTCCTCTGCCACACCTTCCAGGGCAACGGACCACGACCTTCTGCCTCGCCTCTGGCCCAGAGCAATGGAGTTGGCCAACCATGGATGAGTTTCTGAAACTAACTCAAAATGAACTTTTCCTCTTCTAAGTTGTCCTTGTTGGGTGCTTTGGTCACAGTGATGAAAAACTGACTAACACAACGCAGCCGCTGACCCACAGAGAGAGCACTCCCGTTCTCGGCCATGCCGTCATCACTGTCCTCTCCCTGAGCGCCTTTGAGACCAGAGGCTGGTGGTCACTTCTCTTGGCAATCCGCTGAGTTGATCGGTGGGCTGGGGGGGACATCAGTCACAGGCCAGGGACTGGCTTTGGCTCCTGGCAGCTGTGTACACAGAGAATTTTGCAGACGTACCTGAGGGGGAGAGGTGGATGGGGTTCCTGTGCTTCTGGCCAGCAGGACCTCTGGCCAGTTACTGAGACAGGACAAGTCTGACGCATGGCTTTTATGGCCTTCTCTCCGTGGTGTGACATCACTGAGGGAAGACTAACTGGGCACCAGCTCAGTGCCAGGCCCCGGGAACAGATGAGGCCTGAAAACTGTCTTTTCAGAACTCGGAGCCCAGTGAGGGCAGATGCCTGCCAGGAGGTGGACCAGAGGCACTTGGAGACTAACTGTAAACCAGGGGGCGGAAGCCCAGGGGACGTAGCTGCAGGACTCCGAGTTAACCGTGGAGGAGAGCCACCTGCTACTGACTAGGGAGGGGTGTGGCGGGCCTGGCTTGTGCTTGCTCGGCAGAGAGAATGCCGACGCCAGCAACTTCAAGGCTGATTACGTGGAAAATGATGCGATTGATTTGTTTGCTCCCAGCCAAATAGAACTTGGTCAGCAAGGAAAAACCAATGAGCTTAAGATTTCTCTGCTTTGGGCAAGATGATTTCAGCATCTACCTCCCACCACGCATTCTGATGTTGAAACACAATACCATTTACATATTTAAAAATGCACATCTCCAACTGAATGGGGTTACCCCCTGGCCCCAAGAGCAGGATGGCCACGTTCATGTCATGTGGAAGCAGACTGGGTGTGGATGTTGGAAAGGTCGTAGGAAATGGCCTCATCTCCTTAGGTAGATCCTGCCAGTCAGGCTGAGGAGGGTAAACTGGAATGGGTAAGACGAGAGGCCAGGTCACAGGAAGGGGCCGTAGCAACTGTTCAGCCAAGAGCTGGGGAGGGAGGCCAGTGAGAGACAATTCTGAGAAGTTGATAGGACTCGGGATCCTATTTTTAGTTTTGGAAAATCTGCAGCACAAAAAATTAGACATCACAATGGATGGATGGATGGATAAAGAAAATGTGGTATATGTACAAAATGAAGTTTATTCAGTCGTAAAAAGAATGAAAATGTCATCTGCAGGAAAATGGATGGAAATTGAGAACATTATGTTAAGAGAAATAAGCCAAACCCAGAAGGTCAGGGGTCATATGTTTTCTCTTATATGGAAGCTAGAGAGAAAAGAGGAAAAGAAAGGTGGGGGAGGGGTCTGTGAAATCCAAGGGATGTCAGTAGACTGGAGGAAAGGACGGGAGGGGGGAAGAGGGACAGGGGACATACTGGGGAAGAATGCTGGCCAAATTATGCTGTTGTATCTTGTGCATGGACAAATATGTACCAAGGAATCCCACCATCATATAGAAGTATAATGCTCCAATAAAACACAGGAAAAAAATCAGACATCCACTCTTTCATCATAAGGTTCGGATCCTTGACTCAAATAGTTCACTGAATCCAAGCAGTTTACTACCAAATCCTGCTTTCTAATTTAATTTCAACATCAATTGTTTTGCATGGTGACAATTTCCTGAACTCCATGTGCTCGGTTTGGGGGTCACAAAGATGAAGGCCACATAGAGCTTCCTCAGCTGTCCTCGTGGGAGCCACAGCCCCAGCAGAGCAGAGAAACGTGTTCTGTCATGGACAGTGTGGTGCCGAAGCAGCCCGGAAAGCCCAGGCCCGATGGTCTCTGTGGAGTCGGGGCCGACTTCATGCTCCTCCTGGACAGGCAGTAGCTTTCTGGATGATGGATCGGTTTACCTCTATGACCTTGGCCAAGTTACTTGGCGTCCTGTGCCTCAGTTTCCCCATCCGACAAATGTAGTTATTAATAATACTTCTCTACTAGGGTTGTTATGAAAACGTAATTATAATGCCTGTGAATTACTCAGAACTGTGCCTGGGACATGGCAGATTGTCGATGAACGCAGCAGGTATCCTGTGTTCAAGGAAGGGGCTGGGTGAATGGAGGGTGTCATGGCCCTTCCTTGACTTCATGTGCCAAATAACGCAGGAAAGGGCTCCCAGGACCAGGCTACGCTTTAGTGAAAAGCAGATGTTAGCTGACGTGACTAGGACTTGGGAGCAGGGACTTAAACTCCAGGACAGGAGGAGAAACCCAGACTGATCTGGGCATTTCCAGCACGTTCTCTGGGGCAAATCAGCTCCTTACTCACAGCACAAATCAGCACGGCTTGGCCACTGGAGTCACAGCTCATCTCTCTGTGGAGTCATTCCTCACTCCCTGGTTTTAAGGCCGATATTTGTCTCATAAATTGGAAGAAGTAATAAAATACAGGCCCCTTATGTGGCTTCTTCTGGGCAGAGAATCATCATTGGGTTCTCTGGGTTTCCTCCCAATCCTGGGAACTCAGGGGGCCTTCTGTGACCCAGGTCATATGTAGTGGCCTGTGCTGGGGACATTCTGGTCCATTTGAGACCCCAAGGCCTCCAGCAATGGAAAAGACTGGAACGTGCCAAGATAAGTCCCTTGTCTGACTTGAGCCACAGTCTGTCTTTGAGCACTATTCTGTCAGTCCATTCCTTTCTTTTCTTTCTCTCTTTCCTTCCCCTCCCTGCCCCTTTGTTTCTTGTGGTGCTGGGGACTGGACCCAGGGCCTCATGCTAGGCAAGTGCTCTGTCCCTGAGTCATGCCCCCGCCCTTGCTACTCAGGTTTCTGAACCAGGCTGCTCTCAGAGGCACGAGAGGAGGAGCGCTGGGATTTTCTCCGTGTCCAAGAGGTCCCGGGGACCAGTGAGCGCTTCTTTCCTCCTCCTCACCGCCCTCCCGCTCGGCTGCCGGGTCTCACTGGTGTTGTGTGGTTGGTGGAACGTGTGCCACACTCTCCTGGCTGGCCTCTGGGACTGGAGGTGCAGCCGCGCACCCGAGGCAGGAAACGTGCTGAGTTCAGAGCCCAGGCTGTGAGGAGTGACAGGAGCTGGCAGTCGCTGAGCATGAGAGCCCACATGCACACTCCAGGTGTGGGTCCTACGCGCTCATTGCATCCTCACAGCGAGTCGGGCAGTAGAGGTGGCTATGCCTGCGGTATAGGTTTGCGTGAGGCACGCGGGTCCTCTCAGGTAGGAAGGACAACGGGACCCTGACCGCAAGGCTTGCTGACTCCCAGCAACCATCCGTTAGCCAGTCTCATGCCCCACCCGGATGCCGAAGACCCTGGAGCTCGGTCCCTGCTCACAGGAGAGGCTTTGCACTTGTCTTTCTGGGTTCTTACAGGGCGTACATTCGGGGGTGAGGCCAGCCAGACCTCGGTGGTGGACCTCTAGCCTCCAGAATCATGAGAAAGTGAATTTCTATTGTTGAAGCCCCCGACCGTGGTACCTCATTATGTGACCCCAAGCAGACGAACAGACTTGGGTACCAGGAGTAGGGTTGCTGAGGCCATCCAGGGCTTGGGCCAGGACTGCCCAGCAGAGCCACATGGTGGGGCCACTGCCTGGGGCTGCGGAGGGCACTACTGCCCCGCTGGTTCTGAAGCATGGGCGGGCATCTGGCCACAGAGGGTTCTCCTCAAACTTTAAGATCGATGGATTTGTCCTGCAGGACTTCGAGCTTGGGTGGGACCTGTCGCCCTTCCACATTCGCTGCTCCTGTACAGTGGGGAGGCCTGTCCTGTGCCTGACCTGCCACTGTACTTTGGAAGCACGTGCCCTGTCTGGGTTTTACAGGTTCTCAGCTGGACTCCCACCTGACTCTCACCCATACTTGATTTAGGTGAACTTTAAATGAGACTCTAAAGTTTAGAATCAATGCTGGAACTCGTTGGTTTTTGGGACCCTTGTTTTGGAATTGAAGCACTGCATATGCAGAAAGGACGTGAATCTTGAGGGGTGACTCAAGATTCTGAAGCGGGCTCCCTCAGAGTTCGTGTTGAAGCCCCGGTGTGACTGCCTGTTGATAGGACCTGTGGGGAGGTGAGGAACGTGGAGGGAGTCCTAAATATGGGTCTCAGTCCGAATCAACTGTTGTCCTTGAAAGAAGAGGAAGAGACGCCAGAGCGCTCTCCCTGCCTGCCAGGCCCCAAGGAGGCCAGCTCAGCTCAGGTGGCACAGGAGAGCCCAGGATCTGCCCCTCCTGAGGCCAACAGCCACTGCTGGGTCAGGACTGACCTGCTCCCCAGGAGTGTTCCCGGTCAGGCAGGATGAGCTTCCAGCCTACACATGCTCACCCTTGAACAGGCAAAGTTAAGACAGGACGGAGACATGGGCCTGCAGCAAGTCTCCCTGACGGTTGAGAGCCGCGTGTCCCTCCGCATCTCAGCAGGGACCACGTGTGCCCGGGAGCCCAACCCGATATCACAACCACATTGGCGGAAACTCCAAGCGCTCCTCTTGGGAGAGGGTGTGTGAAGGACGGGAGGCCTGTTCTCATTGTTGTGAGGGGAGTCGCTGGGCTTCCTGCAGAAGCTACTGACACTAGGCCTCAACTCTCGGAAAAGCCCACGCCCTGGGGCAGCCCGGATTCAACTTTCTCCCTCTTCCCACTGTGGGGAGAACAGAGCAGGCCTGCTTCCCAGATCTGTCCGGGGTTCTGGCTGTGTGGGTGTGTCAGGGTAGTGTGGCTTAGAGCCCACCCAGAGGGTGACACAGGGCGGAGGAGCCGCCTCTGGGCAGATGACAGGAAGGATGGACGGCCTCCTGGGAGTCTCTGCATGGACTTCTGTTGAGCTCTCCTGGTTCAATGGTCATGATGAGACGTGGGCGGGGTGGTTGTCCTGTCCCAGATGAGGGTGCTGATGTCTTTGGAAAGGGAAGGGGCCACTGCCAGGGTCATTCACGTGGACACAGGACACTGCCTGTTCCCTTAGCAGCCTGGCCTCAAGTGAAAATGCTGAGGCGGTGGGAGAATGTGGTCAGCAGAATTGCTCACTGGCCAGGCGGCTTTACCCAGGAACCAGAGTGGATGAGGAGGGGGTGGGGCCACGTGACCAGCTGCAGGGGCCTCGACCGGCTCTGAGGGCCACATAACCAGATGGACAAGATGGTGTCAGAGTGGTCAGCCAGGAGGAGTCACAGCTTACAAAAATGGTGAGGAAAAAGAAAAAAGGCCAAAACAAAGAGGCTTGTCCCAAAGGTGTTTTGAGACAAGAGGCTGAAAAAGAATTGAAGACTGGCCCAGCGCTTGGGGCAGGGATGTGGGCAGGCGGCAG
The DNA here is from genome assembly GCF_902686455.1 of Sciurus vulgaris. Classification (NCBI taxonomy): domain Eukaryota; kingdom Metazoa; phylum Chordata; class Mammalia; order Rodentia; family Sciuridae; genus Sciurus; species Sciurus vulgaris. The sequence goes on along the minus strand of NC_136473.1, from coordinate 112,721,515 downwards.
AGGGGCAGGCCTCTCCTCTGCGTTCTCAGTCTCGCAGGATGACTGGAAACAGGAGCAGGCCGGCGAGCACGGCAGGAGGAAGGGACATCTGAGGCAGGTTGAACGGAGCACTGTGCACAGCCAGGAGAGGAGAGTGTTCCCGGTATTTCATCCGATGGGAACACATGGGCAAACTGGGCCCATGCTGGAGAGCCACACCTGGCCACGGGGGGAGCCTGCAGCCAGGTGCAAGCTGGGATCCAGCCTCTGCTGCGTGACCCTGCGTGACCCAGGAAATCTTCCTGGTGGTAGCCGGTGATGAAGGCCTGTCAGGTGGATGCCCACCCCTGCCTTCCTTCCCTGCGGCCAGCTGCCCACAGCAGCAGACGTGGCTACCATATGAATCCAGCCCTGAGCCTCCAGCGTAGGGAACCCCTCAGTGGTGTGGACGTCCTTCCATCCTATTCCAGGGGTTTTGGGTGGAGAGTCCCCTGGCCACTCTCCCTCGTGGTTGGATATTGCTGTCTTCTGGGCTGGTCCTGTGGGTTGTGGTGGCCTTGGTCCAGCCTCTCACGTTGGCTGTGGCCAGACCCTCCTCAGGTACCACTCCCGTGGGCTCAGAGCCCGTCCGGCCCCCTCAGTCACTGGAGCCAGGCTTTCTGAGTGCCCTGCCTCTGCTCCAGGGAGGGGGTCAATGGTCCGCAGGACGTCGTGAAGAGTGGGTGGCTTCGATAAAGGGGCCAGCACTGTGCATGGCGAGCTGGTAGGGAAGGGAGTGGCACGTTCCGAGGGGCTGTCTCTGGAGGAGAGGGAAGACAGCTCTCCTTGTTGGAATTCAACATTTCAGGAGAGTGGAGCATCAAGAGCAGGGCAGGAACGGGCTGGGCGGACGCCTGCCTCCGCGTCCTCACGAACGTCCTCTGGGGATAGCGGCCAGGTCCACTCTGCAGAGGCGCCTTGGCCACAGCGGCCTGTGCTGTCCCCACTCACGGGGAATTCCTGTCACCACTGTGGTTCCAAACCTGCTGTGTGAGGACAGCCACGCCAGGTGGGCAGCGGCCACAGAGGCGGTCTTGGGTCAGGTGGGCCCGTCGGGGAGAGGAGTCAGGAAGGACTGAGGGTGGGGGGGTGAGCTGCAGGTCAGAGGAAGACAGCAGGGCAGAGCCTGGCTTTGGCACAGGCATGGAGGACTCGCCCGCGGCCCTACCACGCCTGTGCCACCAGCCGTCAGGCAGGCCCACGTGGTGTGCCAGTCTGCAGGATGTGTGCTGAAGGACGAGGTCAGATCTGGACAAACAGAGAACAGCCTCTCGGGCAGACTGGCTGTGTGGCACAGGACCCTCCTCAGACGGAGAGGGCACCAGGGGCAGGAGCATCTGCTGGCACTGCCTTGGCATTTTTGACGATTTTATGTTTGAACTTGTGCTTTGTACGAATGCCTGAAGGTACCGAGGGGTGTGTGTGTCAGCAGGGGACCGATACCCAGAGGCACCTGGGCAAGGTAGGCCAGGCCCTCGTCACAGCGGGCAGCGGGCAGCAGTGTGCTGAGCCAGAGGCCTGGCCGCCCACGCGTGGCTGGCGTGTGTGGGTGCAGTGTGGTTGGCCGGCCACATCCTAGGCCCATGATGCTCCTGCTGGTGGCAGCAAGAGCACCAGGGGCAGCTGCAGCAGCGTGGCTGTGGGGAGAGGGGAGCTCCAAGGGACAGTGCAGGGTCTGCCCGTCATCCCACAGTCTCTCCACGGTGCCCAGGCAGGAGCTGTGGGTGACAGAGAGCAGGCTTTGCCAGCAGAGTACGACGAATCTAAGTGGACGCATGGCGAAGCCCAGAGAGAGCTGCCGGGTCTGAACGCAGCGTGGATTCCACAGGCCTGGAAACAGAAACCCGCCCGAAGAGCTTCCCATGCAGTGGAGAGCCTCCCACGGGGCGCTCGGGTAACTGGCTAGTCGAGAAGGGGAGAGTCCAGCAGTAGCTTCTCCTTTTCACTTAGGACAGCCATGTGATGCCTGCAGACGCCAGTCCTGAAGGATGGTCCAGTCACGATGCCACTTCAGGGTTCTTGCCCGTCCTCCACGGGTCACAGCGAGGTTCAGAGGAAGCATTAAGATACCACTGTAAGAATTTGCATTTTAGATCAAACCCAAGCTTACACAAACTGAATGGTACGGAGAGTGAAATATTTTTAGAAAAATCATTTTGCAAGAACCCTCAGCTCTAGATGTACTCAAATCTCTATTTGGAAAAAGTTATCAGAAATTTATCCCAATGTTGTCACAACCTATGAAATGCTCTTAGCAGTTTTGGTAACAGTTGCATCAGCAGAAGAATCTTTCAAAATTAAAAATTACCAACGATTCTTAGTGATCTTGCATTTGTGAGAGGGAAGTGTTGCCTGCAATCACATCAACAGAAAAAAGGTTGCTCCAATTCATAAAAAAATGCTCAACCTCATTAGCCACTGGGGAAGTGCAAATCAAAGCCGGAGAGATACCACTGATCGCTGGCGCGGAGGCAGAGAAAGGAGGACACTCGTGCCCTGTTGGCGGGAATGTGAATTAGTGCAGGCACAGTGGAGAACGGCATGAAGGTTCCTCAAAAAACTAAACACAGACCTACCGTATGATCCAGCAGTCTCACTTTGGGGTATATTCGTTTCAAAGGAAACAAATGAATCAAAGAGCTATCCACATGCCCACATTTATTGCTGCACAATTCACAATAGTCAAGATAGGAATTAACCCAGACGCCTGCCAAGGAAAGAATGGGCCAAGAAAATGGTATGTATGCACAGTGGAATATTATCCAGCCATAAAGAATGATATTCTATCATTTGCAGAAAATTAGAGGGTGCTGCGGACAAATGCTAGAGAGATGTCAGACACAGAAGGACAAGCCCTGCTGTGTTCTCACGGGCACACGCTGGATCTGGATATAGAATAGCGATTCCCAGGGGCTTGCGGGGTGGAGGGAAGGAAGAGGAGGCGGCTGGATGTTCAGAACGAGAGCACGGGGCAGGGATGCCAGGCCTGTGTTCTGCAGCACTCCACAGTGGCTAGTCCCGGTAACTGTGTCTCATGAATAACACAAGAGGAGCTCGGAGCCCCCAAGCAGGATGGGTGGACGAGGAGGGGGAGACCCCAGCTACCCGACTAGATCCGAGCTCACAGTGTAGGTGCGTCATGTAGCCACCAGCAGCCTATAATGCTTTCTGAGTAGCACAGCCTTTTTAAAGAAAACGCCTTCTCTTCTGCTACGTCCTTGGCACCCCTCCCTGATTTCTCAATATGGACCCGACACTTTATTCTACACTGGCCCCACAAAATGTAGTTCGCTTTGTGTCCTGAGCTGCTGCTCAGCTGACCCTGGGATCCACTGTGGACACACGATCATTTCTCGTCTGCTTGGCAAAGGCCTGCGGTGGACGCTTAGGAAAGAGAGCCCTGGGGACATCCTGTGTTCCGGGGGGCTGTGTGCTAAGAGAGCAGGCAGAACATTCCAGGGTCCAGGTGACCCAGAGGGAGGAGGCCACAGGGCGTCTGGCCCACCTAGCTGCACACCGAGTCTCCAACCCCTCAGAGCTCATTCTGGGAGGTGAACGTGGCTCTCATACATCAGCTTACTAGGTCCGGAGGTCTGGGGAATGCAGAGGAGACGCGAGTGACCGTCTTGTTAGCTTCCACTGTGCAGGGCGGTCCACGTGGTGGAGCTGCCCTTTGGACGGCCTGGGACGCTCACCTGGCGGCTCTGGCCCGGTTTCTTCTGGGTGCTGTCTCTGAAGATGACTGAAGAGCGTGGCCCCAGTCCCGCAAGGTCAGCTCTCAGCTGGAGCCCAAGGCCGGCCTTTGTGACTGAGCGTGCACCTGGCGGGGCCTGGCTTGCTGGCCTCCCCTCCTTTGCTGTGTGAGGGAGCGATGGGCCTCCTGGCCTGTCTGAGCTGTTTCCTGGGCTCTGAAAGCACAACAGTTAAGATCTGCACTGCTGTCCTTGTGGGGTGTCTGGAAGCCTAAATAAGAAAGTGTGTGGGACGTAGCTGAGCCCACAACCCAGTGAGTGTGGAGCCGCGTCTGCTGTTGGCCTGCTCCAACTCACCGCTGGTCGGCAGACAATTTTAAGGTGGCAGAACCGCTGATTCAGGTGCCGTCTTTGAAGGAAAACAGCTTAGAAAGTAGAAGGACCCGTCTGTTCCAAGTGGTTAGAGGTTGAGAACAGGGTCATTTTCTACGAGCCCAACTTTTTAATTCTCTCTGTTAAGATTTCATTCTATTGTGCTAAAGAACCGTGAGGTGTGCCCTCTTAGAAGATGCGCAGGTGGGTAATAGAGTATCGATAACTACAGCCATAATCCCGGGCCGCTGACCACTACAGCTCTCTCAGTGTTTGGACCTGGAACTTCCATGGGTTCATCTGAATCTAGTCACTTCCTTGTCGGTTCCACTTGGAGGTGTAACAGATGTCTCAAAGATTTTTTCTGAATTCCTTGTCCACAAAGCAAATCCTCCTCCACCTTGTCCATTTCATGGAATGACCCTACTGTCCCCGGCCCCGTAGCTCCAGGCCCTGTAGCTCCAGCCCCCATCCAGGATGGCCTTGGCCCTCTCCTCCCACTGCTCTGCCAGCAGGCTCGCCAGCCCCACCCAAGCCCATCCATTCCTGACCCACTCCACACTGCCCCTGTTTCAAGCTGTCGCTGGAGCTGACCTGCTGTGGGAGGTGACCCTGGTGCCCTCTCTTGCCCCTCAGGCCTTCCTGCCCATTTCCTGCGTGTACTTGTGTCTCAGTGCCCGTCTCCAAGGGTCCACTCTCCTCTCGTCCTGAGAGGCTGCTCTGCCCGCCTGCTGCAGGCTGAGTGCTGGGGATCAGTGCCCACTCTCTGACATGAGCCCGTTGGTGCCCGTGGACTCCAGCTCCCTGGACTGTGAGGCGGGCCTCGCCCCAGGGGTGCGTGGACTGCGGCCAAGTCTCTGCAGGATTAAGTGGGGCCTGGGCTGCTCCTCCCTACATGGCCTAAACACGGCTGCACTCGAACCCTTGTCTCAGGCTTGGTGTCTGTTGCTGAAACAGCCTCTTGTCCCTCTACAAATCTTGCTCTGCACATGAGCCAGACTTAAATTCTAAAAATGTAAAGTGGATCATGTCTCCTCTGCTTATCATCTTCACCCTGCCCACTCACGCTAACGTCCCTGTTCCCTGAGGCAGCTTGGCATGGTGTGGACTCTGGCCTGTCTGTACCTTCTCTCCTCCCTGGATATGGCCTCTGTGTCTGAGTCCTGGGCTTGCCACCTGGCTCCTGTCCAAGCCCTCGGCACTTAAGCCTCTGCTGGGGACCCTGACTGCAGAATGCCAGGGGCCCAGCTCCGGTTTGGATTCCAGTCCCAGATCAAACATCACCCTGGGAGTCGCCCTGAGGAACAGGCACTTCCTGCTGATGCGGCTTCTGGGATTGTCTTGACCTTGGCCTGCTTGTTCCTTGCATGTCTTCCCTGCCTGTCCTCCTGTTAGGACAGCAGCCTTTTCTGCAGCACCTAAACAGCTCTGAGCACTCAGTAGGGGCTCGGTGTACATCTGCTGACTGAATAAGTGTGAACGAGTGTACTGTGTAATAATATTTCATTTATCTTTGTGCCAAATGACAGTCATATCCATAATAATTTGTATTATAATTATTTTATTTGAAATGTGTTTAAAATGCAATTAAATTACCACTGATAATAGAGAGATTCATTCGCTCAGTGATTCCTGGGCCTGGAGAGGAGCTGGTGTTCCCTGCTCCTGGCACTGGAGCTGAGAGCTGGATAGCACAGTCCCTGCTCTCTCTGGAGAGACTTGGATACTGTGGAACAGAACAGGAGGGCGGGTTGCGGGCACCCCGGCTGGGCCCCGGGTGCGGTGCAGTGTTGCCCAGCCCACTTACTTCTCTGTGTGGTCAGTGGGGCCTCACGCCAGAAGGTCAGTAGCCCACACCCCAGCCTAGGAGACGTAGGTTTAAAAGGAGATTCCAGAGCCTGTGGCTGCATCCTGCTGCATCTCCTGCCGGTGTGCAGCCTGGGCTCAGGGCAGATGCCTGTCGCCATGGTCGATGGGAGGAAGGGTGGTGATGAGCACCACAGGAAGCATAGTCCCGGGAACACATGGGCGGCTCGATCAGGAAACGTGGCCAGCTCTGCCGCTGCTGGCCTGGAATCACGGGAGCACTTGGCTTTGCTACTGGGGGCAAGAATCTGATGGGGTGCACCCCTGCTGATAGGCGCCGTGTTTTAATGCTGCTAGCTGCCCGTTAAGGAGACACGTTGGCTGAGTGAGTAACACGTGCAATCTGGAGCAGGAGCCAGCCTTCAGTGGCTATTGAGAAAGCTGGCCCACTTATGGCAGAGGTGACTGTGTCAAATTGAGGATCGATGGATCGATCGATCTTTGTTTTACAAAGCTAAATCTGTGACTCATTGCCAGTGTCTCCACGTGTCACATAGGAAAAGCCTTGCCATGTGTGTGCCTGGGCACGACATGGGGACTTTTGGGGACCGTGTGAGGCGCGTGTGAGGAAGGAAGTGCCAGGGAAGGAGCCCTGTGGTTAGGAAGCAGCCCACTTGCTGATGGGAGAGCCGGAGGTGGCCGGAGGTTATGGGGCACTCCTCCAGGCCACGACGCACCCCATCTGCCCACCGTGGGCCTCGGATCCTGCTGGCCTTTCCCAGGGAGCATCCTGGCCTCACTGTGGGCCGGACCCCTCCTCTCTGGGGATTTGTGTCATAACCTGATGTGGGCACACAGTCCTTCCGTGAAGAGGACATGAGCCACATGTCACTGGGGAGTGAGGACCCTTGGCACAGGGCGTTGCTCCCTCCGGTGATGGGCGGGGAGGCCTCTGGGGCAGGTGGGCTGAAGTCTGTCCCATGCAGAATATCACTTGTGCTCTGGGATGCTTAGTGTTCTCAGGAACTCTGGAGGGAGCTTCAGAGCCACAGATGGGCTCTGAGCCACAATTGGGAAATAGGTGTCAGAACCAAGTTAGTTCCTCGTGAATAGAAATCAAGCAATGCTGTCCTTTCCAAAACTCCTTTATGTGTCGTGTATACAGAACTCACCCAGGTCCCTCCAGGACAACCCGAACCTCAGGTTACCATCTCCATGATCATCGGCCCAGTCCTCGGGGGCAAGTACCTGCTCCTCCTGAGTATCCGGAGAATTCCCTGGCAGAGGGCTGGTTTCTGTCAGAGTGGTCACAGGCCAGACACCCAGCCAGTCATGTGCAGAGGTTGTACTTCAGGGGTTTCAAGATGAACCCTTTTAGGATCCATGTATCATCTCTGAAATTCAAGCACGTCTTATCATCGATATGTCACATGTAAACTGGGAACAATTCTTCTCTCTGTTTTGATGTGGCTCCCAGCGGCAGGGCCACACAGCCAGCCCACTAATCCCTCCTGAGAAGCGGTGGTGGACACCTGAGTGGCAGCCTGGCCAGGCAGGAGCGCGGGCAGAGAGCTGGTCCACCAGGAGCACGGGGAGCCTGCCAGGCAGGCACAGGCCTGAGGGTGGGGAGCCGGGCCCGTGGCCGGGACCCGTGGCACAGGAGCGGCCTGTCCGAGGCCCATGCAGGTGCCTGCTCCACACCCCGCTGCAGCCCAGGCCTCGCACCCATGCGTCCCAGACCTCAACCCACCCCTTTGTGACCAGCAGGAGAGAATGACGTGCAGACTCCAGGGATGACCCACAGCTTGGTTAGCACAGACTGACTAGCTCCCCCCTGAGTGCTGCCTTAACTCCTAGACTAGAGCGCTCCCGCAGCCCCTTCGGGGTCTGGTCTTGCCCTGGTGTCTGTTTTCCACACCCCAGGAAGTCTTGCTCTTTCGCTCCCGCTTTCTGTCGTCCTGTGCAGCTGTGCAAGCAAGAACCTGCGGGGAGCTGGCCAGGCGGTGCTGGGTCTGCCTGGACCTCGCCAAGCGCTGCGCACGCCCTCTGTTGCAGGGGAGGAGAACGAGGCTCCCGGGCTGCGACCCGCAGAGGTGGAGGTGAGTCTCAGCATCACGAGGCCAGGATGTCTTAGGATCGGTGGGTCTGAGCTTAGAGGAGGTGGAGAGAGGTACCACCCGGCAGGCTTGGTGCGGGGGCAGGGATGGGAATGGCCGGCTCATTCCTCCGCCTCAGCTGCGAGGTGTTCTCTTAAGGGGAGAGATAACGGAAAGGGAGGCAGCCCAGAACAAGGCCGCGGAAGACCCGCTGTCCGAGGACCCAGGGCACGGTTCCAACGCGGGCGCCACGCGACTCTGGGTCCCTCTCTGGGCATCCTGGTGACCTTTCCCTCTCGTGCCGTAGGAAACGCGGCCCCTCATCCTCAGGCCCTTCCGAATCCGCCAGCCTGGAATGAATTCGAGTCTTCCGTAGCCGCAGATCCTAACCCTCCTGTTCTGCTCTCCCCTTCCTTCCGGGCCGTCAAGTGCACCTAAGTGGCGGCTGGCTGGGGTCCTGAAGCCTCCGTCCCGAGGAGGCACTCGTGGTGGGAATGAGCCGTCGGTGACGAGCTGCAGCCGCGTTCTCCGTTTCTAGCTTCCCTCGAATCGTGCCCCTTAGTAGGGCAGCTTGGTTCCGCACTACTTCTCAGCACAGGGACACCCGGAGAGGCTTCAGGGCAGCCAGGGCAGCCTGTTCCCTCAGATGAGGAGCCGTGTGCGGGCCAGGGAGCGCGCTGGCCGGGACACCCAGCCGCTCGTGGAGTCCAGGGGCCTCTGCTGCTCCTCCCAGGAAGGGACTCTGCACACGGTGGTTTCTACAGTGGGATGGCCTTCAGACAAGGTCAGGGGCTCCTGAGGACGCCTGCTGAGAACTGGCGAGGACCCGGTTCCCACCCTGCGCTGGGCCCTGTGCTGAGGAGCGGCCAGCAGGTCTCCTCGGAGGTTCCCTCAGGGTCCACGCGCCCGCCTGGGGGGCCCCCGGGCAGAGGCTGCTTTCCAGTGTCCGGGGGTCACCCCACTCTTGGTAGCTGGGCCCCAAGTCAGAGCAGAGGCAGAGCTGACGAAACAACGTCTGGTGCGCCCAGCGCTCTCACCCTCGAGAGCGGCGCAGGAACCCAGCAGGAGCCGCCTTGCTGGAGGAGAGGGGCTCTGCCCTGTAGGAAGGAGAAGCCTCCGGGAGCCTGCAGACAGCGGAGGCCGTGATCTTCAGCTTAGAATCAAGACGGGCGATTTTATTGACATCCACAGTAATGACTCGGAAGGCCAAGCGGGTGGAGTTCCTTGGAGTACAGATCACAAGGACAAGGAGCTAGAGGGCAGAGTGACATTTGCAGAATGGGTCCACCAGGCTGGGGTGAGCAGGTGGCCGGGAGGGGGCATGGTGGTAGGGGCAGTGGAGGGAGGGGAGTGCAGGGAGGCTTCTGGTTGGCACTTGGGTGGACAGGGGCCACCACAGCAGTGGGCCACCTGGGGGCTAAGGACACTGAAGGCGGGGAGGGCCGGCGAGCCTGCACTCCATTCAGAAGCTGAGCCCGGGCTCAGGACGCAGAGGTGGAGACGCCGACTGATGCGGGGTCCGTAGCTCTGGAGCCCAGAGCAGGGGCGTCTGGGCTGGAGGGTGGGCACTTCCCTAGGGTGCCCGGGATGGCGGGCATTGACAGGACCCTGGGGTAGGCGGGGATGCAGAGCAAAGCAACAGGCACACATGCAGGATGCATGTCCTCTGTGTCCCCACCCCACCCCTTTCTGGGGAGCTGGGGATGAACCCAGGGCCCTGTGCGTGCTGGACACTGCTTTGCCACTGATCCTGGCCCAGCCCTCCTTGCCCTCCTCCCCTTTCTGGGGGGGGGTATAGGGACTGAACTCAGGGGCACTAGACCACCGAGCCACACCCCAGCCCTGTTTTGTATTTTACGTAGAGACAGGGTCTGGCTGAGTTGCTTAGTGCCTCGCCATTGCTGAGACTGGCTTTGAACTCGCGATCTTCCTGCCTCAGCCTCCTGAGCTGCTGGGATCACAGGGTGCCCAACCGCGCGCGGCTCCCTCCTCCTTTCACCTTGACCCTGTACTCGGTCTGCTTTACCTGTCCTTCTTATTCCCGGCGTCTGACTTGGCAGGGAAGGGGGAGGCAAGGGGGGGAAGAGGACAAGAGGGGGGAGAGTGTGAGGAAGCATGTGTGTCTGCCTGGGGCGGCCGGCGCCCCTCCTCAGGGCAGAGGGTCCTCACATGCAGTCTCTCCCCGGCGTGGCTTCAGTGCAGAGCCGTAGTCAAAGGTAGAACTCACGTTCACTGAGCCCTGTTTCATTTCCTGCAGCAATCTTACATATAAGGAAATGAAGTTCAGAGAGGCCAAGAAACCTTCCCAGGGTCACACTGAGGGAAGGTGGTGGAGTCCTATGAACCTGGGGAACTTCTAGCCTGTGCTTTCTCCCCTGTATCCTGGGAACTCGGGACACAGTGGTAGGACAGCCAGCAGGTTCAGCTGGATGCACGTGGCTGTCCTCATGTTTTCCCTAGGATTGTGTAATCTAAGGAAATTCAGACTTAAACTTTCTCTTCTCCTGAAGTTAAGTACACCTGGCAGCCTGGCCTTTCAATCTGGGCTGCTCTCTGCTCCTCCCAGGTGAGCAGCCTGCTCAGACGGGGAGAGAAATGAGCTGTCGTTTCTGGGATTAGAGTGTCTGCTTCCGTGCGAATACCTGGACAAGCGGTCTTCTATGGATCCAATTCTTTCATCTGCGATTAGCTAGAGTCTAAATCATTGATAAGAGTGGAAATCCCAGATGTGTTGATCAACCTCATGGGAGTTTATCAGCTCAAAACAAAAGCAGCAGCATCTGGGGCAACACCCACCGTTAATCACCGTGAGAGCAAAGGCAGGCTGCTGCCTCCTCGCAGTGCCTGCAGCCCTCAGGTGGAGACACAGGGCTCCTCTCACCTCTCTGATTGGGGAACAGCACCACATGATTCTGGGGTGCACAGACTGCTGTGTGAGGTGCCGAGGTTCCGTCAGGCAGGCTGACCCTGCTTCCCCAGGGTCACCCACGTTTGAGGTGGCACAAGAACCTGCTGGGAGTCCCATCCTGACTGGTCGGAGCTGGTTACCGAGGGTGTGTCCTCCCAAGTCTCCACAGCAACGTGGCGTCATCTCAGGGTGGAGAGCGGGCCCAGCAGACAGTCCTGCTCCGTTTGACCAGCGGGAGGCAGGTGGGCGGGGTGCCCTGCACTGAAGCTGGGACAGGGACACATGGTGCTCTCACTTAGGGCCCCGTAGGGTCCGGCCCCAGGGAAGGGGAGGCGGGAGGCCGAGCAGGTGGTGCTTCTCCTCTGCAGGACACGAGTGGAGTCACACGTTGTGGTCTCCCGAGATGGGATCCAGAAGTTTTAACCCGTTTCTTGAAGAGGTGGCAGCTGTGAGCGGAGGCCAGGGGCGAGCGAGGGTTGAGGGCTGTGGGCCGAGGGCACGGCTTGGTGGAGCTGTGGAGGAGCTGCCTGGAGCTGCCCTGGGCCCCGCCCATTCCTGCACCCCAGAGGCATTTCCCCACAACCCAGCAGAGACATAAAAACAGAAGCTGGGGTGATGCTCACGGAGGCCACTGACCCGCGTGCAGATCAGCGCCGGAGGAGGGACATCGATGCAGGGAATCATCCAAGAAAGGAACCAGCGACATCGAGGAGAGATTTGTCGGGGACACATGGGCCACAGAGCCAGGTTTCCGAGTGGGACGAGCCCACCGTGGTACCAGCCCAATGAGCGCAGGATGATTCAGGCCTCCGCAGCAACGTGGAACTCAAAGCTCAAGGGTGACACTCTTCGAGATCCCGAGGGGAAGACAAACCGATGGAAACAGAATCAGGAGGCCGACTTCAGTCCCGGCGGCTCCAGCGACCGCTGCTGCTGGCCCGTGCAGGGATGTGTTCTGAAACACGGTGGAAGATTCTACTCATTCCTAGTGACTGCAGCCGTTTATGGGACACGGTGCGATTCTTAATCCACGCACAAGCCAGGTGCTGATCAGGCCACGGCACCAGCGTCTCTCGCCTCCACTGTGTTGGTGACAAAGTCCTCTCTGCTAGTTGTTTGGAAGTACGCCGTTGCTTATGGACAGGCCTCGCCAACCCAGGTGCTGTGGGGCTTCAGAGCAGCCTCTCATCCAGCTGCGGACCTGGGCCCGCCGACCACCTCTCTCCAGCCCTCGCTCCCAGGCCTGGGACCATGTTCTCCCTCTGCCTCTTGGGATCAGCATTTAGCTTCTACACACAACTGATGTCAGGTGGACTCATCTTTCTGTGCCTGACTTATGTCACCCAGCACAGTACCCTCCAGTTCCATCCATGTCACTTCGAATGATGGGATTTTCTTTTTCATGACAGATGTTCCCTTCTATGCTCCATCGGTCCTACATGACCTGCTTTCTTTAGCCACAAACCCACTGGCAGATGCCTCGGTCAAGCCCCCATCTTAGCTATGTGAGGGCTGCACTGACCCCGGGTGCAGATGTCTCTGACACACGCTGTTAGCTGCTCAGGGTGTGTGCCGCTTTGGGGGGGGGGTCAGCGTGTCTCTAGTTCGCAGGTGGAGTGCGGGGTCAGCGTGTCTCTAGTTCCCAGGTGGAGCGCGGGGTCAGCGTGTCTCTAGTTCCCAGGTGGAGCGCGGGGTCAGAGGTGTCTCTAGTTCCCAGGTGGAGCGCGGGGTCAGAGGTGTCTCTAGTTCCCAGGTGGAGCGCGGAGTCAGAGGTGTCTCTAGTTCGCAGGTGGAGCGCGGGGTCAGTGGTGTCTCTAGTTCCCAGGTGGAGCGCGGGGTCAGTGGTGTCTCTAGTTCCCAGGTGGAGCGCGGGGTCAGTGGTGTCTCTAGTTCCCAGGTGGAGCGCGGGGTCAGAGGTGTCTCTAGTTCCCAGGTGGAGCGCGGGGTCAGTGTGTCTCTAGTTCCCAGGTGGAGCGCGGGGTCAGCGTGTCTCTAGTTCCCAGGTGGAGCGCGGGGTCAGCGTGTCTCTAGTTCCCAGGTGGAGCGCGGGGTCAGAGGTGTCTCTAGTTCGCAGGTGGAGCGCGGGGTCAGTGGTGTCTCTAGTTCCCAGGTGGAGCGCGGGGTCAGCGTGTCTCTAGTTCCCAGGTGGAGCGCGGGGTCAGTGGTGTCTCTAGTTCCCAGGTGGAGCGCGGGGTCAGCGTGTCTCTAGTTCGCAGGTGGAGCGCGGGGTCAGTGTGTCTCTAGTTCCTGCGTGGAGTGCGGGGTGCTAGTCCTCTGAGAAAGCCTGTGCTCTTTTGCACGGAGGCCATATTGGTCTGCCTTCCTGCCCATCGGGTGTGAGGATCCCTTTCTGCTTGGACCCACCACCATTCTGTAAGGCCATTTTGACGGTGGTGAGATGATACCTCAGTGTGGTTCTGACTTGCGTTTCCCTGGAAGTTAGTGATGCCGAAGGTTTTTTTTTTAAGTACTTGTTGGCCGTATGTCCATCCTCTTGAGAAATTTTCTTCAGGTCTTTTGTCCATTTTTAAGCTGGCTTCTTGGCGTTGTGTTTGTCCGGGGCATTTGTTTGGGTGGTTTGAGTCCTCGTGTACCCTGGAATCAGTCCCTTGCTGGATGAATAGCTTGCAATCACTTTCTCCGGTCCTCTAGATTGTCTTGTGCTCTGTTGATTCCTTCTTTTGCTGTGCAGACATCAATTTTTGCTCTCATTTCCTGTCTTTCGAGGTCATAGTTTTTAAAGGAACCTTTGCCCAGGCCAATGTCCTGAAGCATTTCCTCTAGTTATATTCTGTCGGTTTCACAGTTTACTTCAGCCCTGGATCTACTTTGAGTTGACTTTGTGTCTGGTGAGAGCTGCAGACCTAGCTTCTTCCTTCTGCGTCTGGGTATCTGGCTTCCCTGCCCCGCTTAGAGAGGAGGCATTCCTTTCCCCGCGGTGCTGGCTGTTGTCTCAGGTGGGCTCGAGTGAGGCTCAGTCAGGCCCTCTGCTCTGCTTGCTGGTCCAGGCGACTGTCCTCCTGCAGTGCCTGCGTGCGTTACCATCGCTGTGGTGTTTTGAGCTCCTGTGTCAGTGTCTCCCGCTCTGTTCTTTTTGCTCAGGATTGCTGTGGCTATGCAGGGTCTTCTGTGGTTCCATGAAGCTTTCAGGAATACTGCTTTTATTTCTGCAAAGAAGATCATTAATACTTGGACAGGGATTGCATTGAATCTGTAGAGTGCTTTGGGTAGTATGGATATTTTAATAATATCAATTTTCCAATCCACGAACATGAGATCTTCCCATTTTTTGTGTACTCTTCAATGCTTTTCATTATTTTAAGAATAAATATCATTGCAGAGATCATTCACTTCCTTAAATGTACTCATAGTTTTTTTTTTTTGGTAGCTGTTGTGAGTGGGATTGATTTTTTGATTTCTTTCTTAGCAACTAAATTACTGGTATAAATGAAAAACCCCGCTGATTTTTGCATATTGATTTTGTATCATACAAATTTACTGAATTCATTTATTCTGGTGGAGCCTTGGTGTTTTTCTACATATAAAACCATGTCGTCTGCATTTAGAGATAATGCAGCATCCTCCTTTCATATCCACCTGCCCTTCTTTCCTATCTTTTGTCTTACTGCACTGGCTAAGGTGTGCACTACTGTGCCGAAGAAGAGTGGAGCTAGCAGGCATCTGCGTTCTGTTCTTGCTCTTATTTCAGCTTTCTCCCATTCAGCGTGACGTACGCCACGGTTTGTCAAACATTGCTCTTTTATGTGATGTGGAGTACGTTCCTTCTATACCCAGCTTTTCAAGGGCTTCTCACGTGAAGGAATGTTGAGGTTTATTGAGGCTTGTTCTGCTGAGATGATCAGTGGCTTTGACCTTTCATTCTGTTGAAGTGACGGTTCACACTCATTGATTGCACATGTTGAGCCGTCCTTGCATTCCCTGGGATAAATACCACTGATCACGATGCTTCACCTTTTAACGTTCTGTTGAATTTGGTTTACTACCATTTTGTTGAGAATTTTTGCATCTGTGTTGATCAGGGACACTGATCTGTGATTTTCTTTTTTGTGTGTCCTTATCTAGTTTTGCATGAGGGAAATGTTGCTTTTGTAGAATGAGTTTGGAAGGGTTCCCTTCTTTTATATATATTTTTTGGAATAGGTTAAGAAGAATTGGCATTAGTTCTTTTAAAATTTGGCAAAATTCAGTTGTGAAGCCATCTGGTCTTGGGCTTTTTCTTTGTTGGGAGAATTTTTTCTTACTGTTTCAATCTCATTACTTGTTATTGATCTGTTTGGGTTTTTCTATGTCCTCATAGTTCAAATTTTGTCAGGTTACATGTGTCCAGAACTTAATCCATTTTGCGGGGGGGAGTACCAGGTATTGAACTCAGGGGCCCTTGACCACTGAGCCACATCCTCAGCCCTATTTTGTATTTTATTTAGAGACAGGGTCTCACTGAGTTGCTCAGCACCTCACTTTGGCTGAGCCTGGCTCTGAACTCACCATCCTCCTGCCTCAGCCTCTTAAGCTGCTGGGATTACTGGCGTGCACTACTGCACCATTTCCTTAGGTTTTCCAATCTGCTGGAGTATAATTCTTCCTAATTGTCCCTAATGATCCCTTGAATTTCTGTTGTACTAGTTGTAATATGTTCTTTTTCTCACTGATTTTATTTATTATTTGGGTCTTCTCTCTTTTTTTCTTGGTTAGTTTAGTTGAAAATTTGTCAATGTTGTTTATTCAAAAAATAAACTCATTGCTCTTCTTTTGTATTTTCAAGTCTCCATTTTATTTATTCTCTGATATTTTTAATTCTTCTACCAGTGTCTGATTTGGTTATTTGGCTTCTTCTTGCTTTTCTAGGTCCTCGCGTCATGTTGGTAGGCTGCTTATCTGAATTGTGATTCCAGACGCTTGTCCCCACTGCTGAGAACTTTCCTCCTAGGACTGCTTTGGCTCGATCCCATGGTCTTGGTATGTTATGTTTTCATTTTCATCTATTTTATGAAAATTTCAAATTTCCCTTTTGATTTCCTCTTTGATTCATTGGTCATTCAAGAGAATGTTGTTTGATTTCCACGTATTTGTACCCTTTCTAAAGTTTCTCTTGCCGATTTCTAATTTTATTCCTTTGTGGTAGAGAAGACACAAGCTATGTTTTAAGTCCTTTTGACTTGTTGAGCCCTGTCTTGTGGCTCACGACCGGCCTGTCCTGGAGGACGCTCCATGTACTGAAGAGCACATCTCTGCGGCTGCTGGGAGTGTTGTTCTCCAAGTATCTGTTAGGCTCCCTTGGTCTGTAAGTTAGCTCCGCTGCTTTTTTGTTGAGTGTTTGCTGAATGACCTGTGCCTTGCTGAGACGGGTGTTGATGTCTCCAGATACTCTCCGGTAGTGTCCATCTAGATCAGCAGCGCTTGCTTTGTAATCAGGTGCTCCAGTGCAGTACAGCTACCCTGCCACCGCCATTTCCTCTTCTTGAATCAGGCCCTTTGTCATTAGTGATGTTTTGTGTCTCTTTTTACAGTTTTTGATTTGAAGTCTATTTCCTCCGATTGATATAAATACAGCTGCTTTGCTTGGTCTGGTTTCCACTGTGTGCTGGATGCTTTTCCAGTCCTTCACTTTACTGGTGAAGTGATGATAAGCGGCAAATTATTTATGCATTCAACCTGCTTGAATCTTTCGATTGGGAAATTCAATACATTTACATTCAAGGTTGCTATTGATTTGTGAGGACATCCTCCTATTACTCTGTTAGATTTTTTGCTTATTTTGTGTTTATCATGTTCCTTTTCCACCTCTCTTGCTGTTTGTCCTTGAGGCCTGGCGGCTTTCTGTTGAGCTGTTTCTCTTTCTTCCTGTCGTCTGCTCTACTGCCGAGAGTGCTCTCCATCTGTTCGTGTTGGTAGCTAGCGTCCTTTTGCTCTGCATCCTAGGATCCTCCTAAGCACCTCTGTGGGGCCATGGGTTGATGGATCCCCTTAGACTTTGTCTTGAAAGGTCTTCATCTCTCCTTCATTGCTTTCCTGGGGTACTTAGTTGGCAGGGGTTTTTCTCTTCTTGTCTTTGAATACATCCCCTCATTCTCTCCTGACCTGTGGGCACCTCCCAGGTGGGAGAGGTGTGACCCGCGGTAGGTTTCCCTCCAGGACAGTGCAGCAGTGTCGCAACCAGGCAGCCACACCCACCTGGGCCCAGGCCTGTTGGGGCCAGGGGTTCACCAGGAGCAAAAGCCTCAGGACTCCGGTGCAGGGGCCCGTGGGAGCCTCCTGCCTACCTCTCCCCACCAGGTGAAGCCCCGGGGTCAGTGTTGAATGGGAGAGATGGGCGGTGAGGCCATACACATTGCCCCTCCTCTACATGGCTAGGCCTGTCCCTGGGTCCCCAGGGTCTCTGCCACATCTCCGCTGCGCCTGAGGCTGTCTTCAACAGTCCTGGGCAATCACTCTCATTGTCCCCTTGGTTTGGTCCTTTGTGGTTGGGGAGACACACCGGGCACTCTTACTCAGCCACCTGCTTCTGTGGGCCTGAGGGAAAGATAATTCTAACTTAAATTTCTATCCTCTGGCGAACCCAAAGTCACACGTGAGGCCAAATTGTATTCAGACTGGAAAGGGCTGTAGATTATATCTCCCATGCATCTTTTCTCAGGAAGTTTCTTGAAGATGTGCCACAGTTACATGAAGAACTACAGTAAGAAAGAAAAAGAAATGGTTTCAGGACAAAGTAGAGTTAAGCCAGGAGATGGACCAAGTTCATCTGGAGATTGGACGAGGACAGATCTTTTTGAGGGGAGGAGTTGCGATTATACAGTTGAAGGAGAGTTCGTGAACGTTCAGCCCCCTTTCTGACACGTTAGTGACACATTAGGCGCTCGGAAGCTGGTTTTAGGAGGCAGCATTTCCTCTCACACGCGCTGTGCGCCGACCCTCAGCGACCACAGTGGGTGGTTGCAGAGCCCCTGAGGTTGCTCAAGTCCCTCACAAAGCCAAGCAGTTTCTGCGCCTGACCTGTGCACGTCCTCCCACGTACTCTGTCTTCTCCATATCAGGTGGAACGATGCTAATGCTATCATGTAGTGAAAGCGGCCCACGTCTGTCCATGTCCAGTGCCCGGGCGGCCCTTGCTGACCGGACTGCACTTTTTGTTTGTGTTTGGTTAACTCTGTTCTCCTTTTCAGGGTGATTTCCTCATTAGGTATTCAGAAGGTGTATTTCCTAACTTGTAAACATCTGGGGCTTCTAGAAGTGTCTTTGTTGTTGATTTCTCCTCCACTGCGCTGTGGTTGAAGAGCTGGGTTTGATTTTCATCCTCTGAGACCTGTTGAGACTTGCTTTATGGCCCAGCTTGTGGTTAATTTGTGAACGTGTTCTGAGTGTGCTTGTGAAGTGGTGTGACTTGCCGTTGCCAGAGCCTTGTGCCCAGCAATTTGGGGAGGTTTACTGCACGTTCGACCTTTGACCCCTCG
Source organism: Sciurus vulgaris (assembly GCF_902686455.1). Taxonomy (NCBI): domain Eukaryota; kingdom Metazoa; phylum Chordata; class Mammalia; order Rodentia; family Sciuridae; genus Sciurus; species Sciurus vulgaris. Next base: position 112,703,151 of record NC_136473.1, on the reverse strand, counting down.
CTGATCTTCACATGCTGCTTCTTTCAGTTTCCAAGAGAGGGGTGCTGGAATCTCCAGCTGGCTTCACAGATTTGTTTATTCTCTTAGAAGTTGAGTCAGATTTTGCTTCATTTATTTGGAGAGTAGGTCACTAAGCACATAAAAGGTCCAGGTGCTACGTCTTGCTGGTAACTCAGGCCTTCTCGATGAAGATGTCATCGAGACATCGAGATGAAGTGTCCTCTCGCCCTGCTATGGTCTCAGGGCTCCCCTGAGTCGGCACCTGCAGGGTGTGCTTCCTGCCGCTCACCCACGGCACCTGCTGGGACGAGGCCCTGGCTGTGCTGCCTCCCAGCTTCCTTTGCCGGAGCTGGCCTCCTGGACAGTGCTGGCTGACTGAGCTGCCCTCTCTTCCTCTAGATCGACCTCCAGAGTTCATTCCCGCCTGTGAGCCTTGGGGTTGCACACTCAACTCCAGGAGACGATGCTGACTCACGGTCTACCACGTGGGACTTCCGCCCTCCTCCCTGCAAAGGCCAAGACCTAGCCCCACCAGCCCCTCCCGGCTGCCCTGCCCTGCGGCAGGGAGTTTTCCGTAGGCATGTTTGGGACCCCCAGGCGGGCTCACGGTGGTGCACACGGCCTCTCTGTCCTGGTCTTCTCCTCGCCCAGCTGTATCATTTCATCTGGGACAGTTTTCTTCTACTTCAGACACTTGGAGCCTCTCTAGAGCCTGTCTGTGTGCAACGCCCCCCTGGTGACTTTGTCCCAGGACACTGACTCTGACCTGGCTGCTGCTTCCTGCCCTTGCCGAAGCTTCTCATCTGCCACCCTCACTCCGTGCAGCCGGGGTCCCTGCGCACTTTCAGGGCTGCAGAACTGTGGGAACCGTGAGCTGGTTGCCACCTCCACTGGCACCTGGCACACGTCACAGCCTTTGAGAGCCTGGGGTCATTGGTTTTTCCCACTGACGTTGGTCGTTGGTGCCCTATGGCCTGGAGGCTTCCGAGCTTGTGAAATCAGCAAGTCTCCTGGAGGCAGAGGTGTTGGTCTCACCCGGCTCTCTTCCCAGGCCTCTGGGTCTCAGTGGCATCTCCTCTGCATCCTGCTAGCTCCCCAGTGCTCCGCTGTCACCCCTCCACCTCTCCCTGCCCTTGTGGCCTCCCGCCCAGCACCTGGCCAAGCACAGGACCAGGGACTCCCAACTTAGGGGGCCTGGGTGAAGCCACCTGTAAGCCTGTTAAATCTGGAGTGAGGCGGCTCAGCCAGTCCGCCTGACCCTGTGTTGTGACTAGGTTGGGGTCAGTGATTAGGAGAAAGGAGGAAAGGGTGGCAAGTCCCGGTGACACTGGCACCACGCGAAGTGTCTCCATGCCCCGGAAGGTCCTCTCAGATGTACAAAGGCTCTTGTCTCAAAACGGCTCAGTATTGAAGCATAGCAGATGCTTTGGTAGGGATCCTTTCAATTTAGCGAACTCTGATTGAGCTCCAAATGTTTGCCAGGCTCTGTGTTTTGCCTCAAGGCAAAAATGGGTGCCCCGAGGAACTGTGGTCTAGTAATCAAGACAAAAACCATAAAATTATATTTAATTTCATATATATATAAAGGAATCATTGTTGAAAAGACATAAACTTAGTCGTATTGAATTGTTCTTTATAGAGAAATATTGTTCTTTCAAGTAGAAAAGTCCAGGCACTGGAAACCATCCACAACAGGAGCAGATAGCATTGTCCTGAGGTTCTATTCTTTCATTTTCTTTGAGAACATTCTCATCCATCTTTCCAATCTCCTTCTTTTTGTAATTGATTTTTTGTTTGTTCTAATTAGTTGCGCATGACAGTAGAATGCACTTACGCATTTTGATAGATGACACATAAATGGAGTGTAATCTCTCATTTTTCTGATTGTACATATTGCAGGGTCACATTGGTCGTGCAGTCACACATGTACACAAGATAATAATGTCTGTTTCTCTTACTCTCCAGGCTCCTTCTTAAGAGCAGAGAAGGAGAAGGAGAAGGGGCTGGGTGAGGGGAAGAAGAGGTCTTATTTTAAAATTGATTTCCAATGACTTTAGGTGACTTTTTCAAAATGGCGAATCCGAGTCAAGGATCACAGATGCCTAACCAGTGGTGGGACCAATGCCCTGAGTTCCTCTGGTCAGAGGGGCTGTTCTGTGGGTGCAGGTTCCAGGCAGGGTCAGCTGCAGGCAAGAGCAGAGGAGAGACTTTCGGGTCTCAGCCCTGTGTCCTCTGGACCTACAGCTTTGGGCAAGCCAACTGTGTGACGGCCACCTCTGCCTGACACATCATCTCGCGGTAGAGCTCAGTAAGTGTGGAATAAAGCATCTCCACATCTAGTTTTCTACCCCTTATGCACCTGAGAGAAGTGCATATGGGTTGTTAGAGGATAAATGAAATGCGATAATGCAGGTGGCTAGGCCGTGTCAGTGGCAGCAGGGAACACAGCTGGGAAGGGTCGACTTAGGACTCACGTCTATTTCTGGCCACGTGAGAGTCACGGTTAAACCAGCCCGTGGGTGTGTGCGATGGACCTCAGTGAGTTTGTGGTGTCACCCGTGGCAGGACAGGACATGGTACGCTCTGCAGAGCCCGTGGAGGCGCAGGAAGCAGCTCTCTCCTCTGACAGTGCTGGGCAGGACCAAGGGGAAGTGAGGCCCAGCTCTCACCCAGCCACCGAGTTCCTGCCTGGCCTAACCAGATTGTATTGCTGAGTATTCTAGGGCTCTCCCGTGCGATTAGATCTTATCAGCACCCCTGCCTATGAGCTCCAAGAGGCAGCTGGTTCCTCGCCCTGACAAGAGGAGGTTTTCAGAGTTGCCATCCACAGTCCCTGGGGAGGCCTCACGGCCACCTTTGGGACTTGCCAGACACGGTAGCAACAGTGGCAGGGCTGCTGTCTTCTTCCGCACAGTTACTGTGCTGGGCTGGTGATGAGAGGGCTTAGGATGTCCCCAGGGTCCAGGGGGGCCACTGTCTGCCGTGGTCCTCCTCCTGTCCAGGAGCCTCTCTCTCCCTCGAGCCTTCTCTGTGGACGGCACCACTGGAATCTGCCTTCTGAGTGGGTGGGTGCGGGTGGCCTGGCTAGAGGGCAGCTGGGAGAGGCCAAGTGGATCCTTCTCTGTGTCTCTGGGCAGTGTATGCAGGTGGTGGCCACTCTGTTCAGTTGGTGGAAATGAAGCTACCTTTTGTAATAGGATAAGTTTGGGTCACTTTGGGAGTCTGTCTGATGTGGCCACCAGTTGGAACCAGTTCCTAATCAGGCTGGTTGAAAGGATGGGTTTCCCAATCTTGGGTCACAGAGGGCCAACTGGAAGGGTGGCACATAAATGCACTGGGATTCTGGGGTGGACAGTGAAAGTGGAGCTGGAGCTGGAGTCCCAGAGGAAAAGGGCCACCCTCTGGAGAGCGGGGGACTGTGGAGTGTCCACCTGGCCTTCTCCCAGGGTGCACTTCCATAGTACCAGTGCTCTCCGCGGCCACCACAAAGACAGCTGGCACTGCTGCTTGCCCATGCTGCTGGTGTCCGTCTCTGTGCACCACTTCACCTTTCTTCTTAGAACAACGGCTTGGTTTTATTAAGCACACAGTCTTGCACACATCTGCTAAAGGTCCCATGTGCACGGTGCTGTGCCTTGAATTTATTATCCTTCAGAGGTAGTTGTACTTACAGATAAGGAAACAGGCCCAGAATGTAAGTAACTTGCCCACTGTCCTGCATCTCTTCTCTGCTTGACACGGAAAAAGGCTCATTACTCATTTATTCTCCCCACAAATTCTCCTGGAGACACTTACCATATGCAAGATAGAAATTACTAGAAGTTCAATGCCTCCTTCCATTCAGACTTGGCTTCATTTCTTTCTAACTTGCTCAGCCAGCACGAGAGCTCTAGACACACAGCAACGTTGTTCCAGCAAGCCTCCCAGGAAGGGGCGCGCTCAGGTTCTCTGGTAACTCAGATCTTCCAGAGCATGCAGGAAGTTCCTAAGGCTAAGCGCATGTCCTGTGGCACTCACTGGAGTCAAGTCCTGCTAAGAAGGGGGAGTGACAGCAGCAGGAACTCAGAATTACCTGTCCTTGGAAGAAGACAGCTGCTGTCGGTAGGGAGGCAACTGGAGTCTGAGATGAAGCAGGGTTCTCAGCTTCTGCAGCATCGGCTCCGTCACAGCTGCAGAGCGGGATTCTTTGCCACCCCTGTGGAGTGGCGGGTTACAGCTCTAGTGCGGCAGCTCCGGCACCTGGCCACGCCCTCCAGGGCTGCAAAAGACTCCAGCAGCTCAGTCTGAACGCCCAAATCCACGCAGGACAGCAGAAGGCAAGAGCAAAAGGAGCAGGGCTTATTCGAGTGTGAAGACGGGACTGGCACTGCCATGGGGGGAGCAGCTTGCCCCTGGGGTGTGCTACTCCAGGGGCTTGTGGCTCTCGGGTCAACGCTGTTGGTCCAAATTTGTGCTAATCAGGGTCTGGAAAGGTCCCAGAGCTGTTGGCTAACCCGAGTCTGTGCTTCCACTCAGGTCGCCCCTTCTGCTTCTTTCCCCCACCTGTTTGGAAGTGGAGGTTGGGAAGCAGGAGGGTGAGTTGTGGGACTGTCAGGGGTCGGGGCTGTGGCGCCACACCAACCTGCCTGGCTGCTGCACCGTGAGGGTCGGTGCTGCCTGGCTTGCTGTGCCTCAGACCTGGGCCAGCAGGGTGGCCTCTGCCCAGCTGTTGCTCCTCAGCTCCAGGATAAGGAAGTGACTTCAGTGAGATGGCGCCACAAGGCCAAAGGTAGGAAAACCAACTGGGACGTCGAAGGCCAACGAGGCTCAGTGGAGGGGAAGGACCGTTTCTCCCAACCACGAGCGGTGCAGGAGCAGAGCAGGTGTTCGACTGCCCTTCCTCTGCCTCCCAGGCCCCGGCTTTCTTCCTGCTCTGCCAGTCCTGTGACAGATCACGCCCATACACCATGCTTGAAGTGATGCTGTGGACTCGCCCCCTCTGCCAGTCTGTGTCGGGCTGGGGAGCACCAGGCGTCCCCGTCCATGTGCCTTGTAAGCTTCACACAGGTGCCATATCCTCCCGGCCACCTAGGGCCACTCCTGACCCTGGGGCGGGGAGGGGCTACGCGGGGCACAGGTGCAGGAGGAGGAGCGGGCTGCTGGCAGTCCTGTTGCTGGCCCCATGGTGGTGCCAGCGCTCGAGTCTGCAACCTGCTGTGTCCAGTGTCGCTCCTGGGTCCTGCAGGAAGGCAGGTGGGGCTGCGCGGAGGGTTCTGGAGCCCTGCAGGGCTGTTTCTAGTGAGCCAAAGGACTGCTGCCCCCATGGAGCTCACAGGCGCCTGGGGCTTCTCTGGAGGTTATCAGGGAGACAGGGCGTGCTCACAGCAGGGCTGCTGCCGCTGTCAGCCGTCGGGGAGACGGGGAGACGGGGAGACGGGGAGACGGGGCCTCCTTACCGAGGGCTGGTGGCACTGGAGCAGTCCGAGTCTGCTCCTGTGGCACAGGCGTGAGGCTAAGGAGGCTGGTGAGGGTACGGAGGCCTGGTGGCGTGCCCCTGAGTGGCCCAAGCTCCACCTGATCCCAGGCATTGCCATGGCTCCCAGGGCCCCGGCCGACATCTTCCCCCTTCACTCTGAGAGCACCAAGTCTGCTCCCAAACTCGGCATGGGAGGAATCACTGCTCATTGGCCAGTGACTTTCAGACCTGCCTACCTGGCTCCACCCCCTCACCTACCTACCCAGCCCCACCCCCCACCTACCTACCCAGCCCCACCCCCACTTACCTACATGGTCCCCACCCCCCCACCTACCTTCCTGACCCCCACCCCCACCTACATACCTGGCCCCACCCCCACTTACCTACCTACCTGGTCCCACTCCCATCTACCTACCCAGCCCCACCCCCCACCTACCTACCCAGCCCCACCCCCACTTACCTACATGGTCCCCACCCCCCCACCTACCTTCCTGACCCCCACCCCCACCTATCTACCAAGCCCCACCCCCACCTACCTACCTGGTCCCCACTCCCACCTACCGACCTGGACCCCACCCAGCCAGGCTTACGAGCATGAGCACCGGCTCTGGGCTGCATCAGAGGCCCCTCCACAAGCACTTTGAAGACTGCACTCCTGACTTCCCTTCCACCCCAATTCATGACTCTTCTCATGAGTTTCCTGCAGTAATGGCACCAGCTTCTCCCCATGGCCCAAGTCAGAGATCTGAACGGTAGGATTCGGTGATGGCCGGGGGTGGGGAAGAGGACTGGCACTTGGTGCCTAGCCCAGACCTCAGCTCTGCCATCTGCAGGCTCAGTGTCTCTGGAAACCTTTCTCCTGATGTCCCAGCTGCTGCTTCTGTACAAATGTAGATCACAATAGAAACCAGGTAAGAGCGGGTGGGGGAATTAAGAGAGGCCATCCATGCCCGGCACACAGCAAGAGGTCAGGGAATGCCCCGAGTTCGGCTTATGGATTCTACCTTCTTAATATTTCCTGAATCCTCCTCTTTTTACATTTGCCCCGAGCTTGGTCGTCAACATTGCTCAGCTGATGGGGATCTCCAGCCAAGAGAAAGTGCAGAGCACACATGAGCAACACCCTTTCCCAGGCCCGCCCAGCCCTCTTCTTAGGAGCTGGAATCAGTCCATGCATGACCCGGGGGCTCCGCAGGCTTCTCTGCCTCCTCTCAGCTTGCCTCTCCCATCTCTTCTTCTGAGCTTCGTGCACTTCCTCTGATGGACCATGCTGTCCAATGGTCACGAAAGCCACCCCAGGAAGCCCCTTTGCAGTGGCCTCTATGGGTCTTATCATTGAGAAAGAAAGGGAGAGACAGGAGGAGCTGACATGGGCCCAGGCCTTTCATCTTCTTTCAAACTTCCCCTCGGCCTTCAGCCAGCGCACCCAGGATGGAGCTGACCCTTGGTGGTCTGTCCCTCCCCTGACTCCGCGTGTCCCTCCTCACCTCCTCCTCGCCCCTCCCGTGGCCAGCTGGTAAGCCCCCGTGCCTCTCCTTCCAGCAGTGAGACTTTGCTACAGCGATGCGTGTCCCGTGTCCTCAGTACTGAGTGATGCAGGTGTGGATGGTCAGGACTTCAAAGTCCCCGTGCCGTGAATGGTCCAAGGGCCGCCAAGCGTCTCTGTGCTGGTGTCTTACTCCTGTTTCAGAAATGGAGCATAACTCAAATTCTTAGCTTGAGTGTGTTAGGCATTTACACACACACAAAAAGATATCCAGAATCCCTCTTTTCACCAACAAATATTTATTGAGTGTTTCCTATGAACCAAGAGATACCAGAGTGCAAGGTTAAACATGACATGGCCCCTGGCTTCCGAAAGTCAAGGGGGATTTCAGTCAGGAATTAAATGAGGTATTGAGCAAATGTTTGTTAAGTGATAAATAAATAATACATTTGAGTATTTAATCTTAAAAATCAGTGCCTTTTAACTTTAGAACTGTTTGGAGACAGCTGAATGTGTGTTGTTTTGAATATGGGAATAGCTGCTGATTTCTGGGCGGGAGTCATGAACCCCACCCAGACTGGAAAAATGTTCTGGGCACTTCCAGTCCAAATGAAATACCAACAGAAAAGAACGATTTGAATGCGAATGTGAGGTCACCAGGCCTTGTGATGAGCAGGCAAGGACATCAGCCTGGGAGTTTCTGTGAGAGGAGGAGGCTGAGCCGTTTGGGTGAATCCCAGCGGCAGAGAAAGCCCGAGGACTCTTCTCGTTTGTTGAACAGCATCACCCTGTACTTGGGAAGGGCGGCCAGGCCTGTTTGTAAACTGGCCAGTTTCTGCCTGTAGCTCAGTGGATTTTAGCCTTTTCTGGAATACATTCTCCTTGGAGAATCTTCTCAAAGCCGAGCACACTTGCATTCACGTCTAGGGACAGACGCCTGAGTGTGGGATCGACTTGAGGATGGTGGTGTGGCCCCATGTCCTCGAATCCCTTCCATGACTCCAGAGACTGAATGCGTGTGCTGGCAAGTGGCGTTGCACGGGCCTGAGTGCTGGGACGCGGTTGGGCCCCTCTTGGCTTCGCCCCTGGTGCACCACAGGGCCGCCTGACGGGCAGCCACCTGGTGCAGGCCTTGGTTGCGTGAACTTCTGATCAGCTTATTTTGCTGCAGTTGACCTCATTTGTTGGAGCTAAGAGACCAAGAACTAAGACCTGGAGAGCATTCAGTCAGATGGCAGTGGACCCACGTCTGCTGGATGCCCACCGGTGTGACTGGGTCCAGGCGGCAAGGAAAAGCACCAGGGCCAGGGCCTGCTGGGCTCCTCGCCTTTCCAGGGCCCTCCTGCACCTGTTTTGCTGCCCACCACAGGTCTGTGTGGGCAGGAGAGCCACATCCTTCTGTCAACCAGCTCCCAGGGCCTCAAGTGTGGTCTCTCCATTCACATCCCTTTAATCACGGCCTGTTTGTCCCCAGAAGCCTGGCAGTTTCCAAAAAGTGCTGAGCTCGACGGCAGTGTGAGGGCATCTCCGTTCAGCCTGCGTCCAGTGTGCAGGTTACTTCCTCCGCAGTGCCTGGGGGCCCGGGCGCATCTCCCCCGCTGTGGGTGGAAGAGGAATGTCTTAGGAAGGTGTGGTTAGAGGTCGGCCCCCTGGCGGGTCACCGTCCCCATCAACTCAACCACAGCCTAGCTGGCCCATTCCTCATCCTGGGTACGTCCTGGGTCAGAGGTTCATGGACGTGTCCTTGATCACCCTGTCTGATCTGTATCTGAGCCCACCTGATGTCTTCAGTCCCGAATTCCCTGGGGATTTTCCAGTCTGGCTCAAAATGCATGGTGGCTTCTGTGGCGTGCTGCTCCTGGCAGACCTGACTCCTCACTCTGGGTGGTGGACCTTGGCCAGGGTGAGGGGGATGCTGCTGTCAGCTGGAGCTGCAGGGTCCAGGCCATGGACGTGCCCACCGGCTGTGGGCACCATTCCAGACCCCACCATTCCCTGCGGAGCCGTCCGGGGCTTGGCAGAAGTCAGCTTTCACACCGCAAGCCTGAGAGAAGCTGGCTGTGTGAACTGAGTCAGCAGCTGCGGCCCTATCCAGCTGGCAGGAGGCCAGAGCAGGACGTCGACCGAGCTTTGCACGTCCCCGGCCCTCCCCGCTGCTGTTGGCCAGTCCACTCTGTTCAGCGTGTGCCCGAGAGCTGCATCTGCTGTGTGCCAGGACACAGGCACCCGGAGGGCTCAGCCCCTTCAGGCGTGGGCCGACCTCTGCCAACTCAGGGATGGGCTCTGGGGATCCTCATGCGTCCCATGGAGAAAGACCTTGCTGCCTAGTGTCTGACCCCAGAGTGCCTGTGGGGTCAGGCAGGAGGAGTGGCCAACATCCCAACTTGGCTCATCGGTTTCAGAAAATACATGCTGAAAGTCAGCAGTGACGTATGTCCACAGTGCAGCACGTGCATCGTGATTAGGTTCCACTGATTCCGTGTCGAATGGACCCTGACCTTCCGTGCAGAGAGAGTCCCGAGTGTACCAGCTGTTCCTCCGCAGCGGCCTGCCACGGCCACTCCATGAGTCTGTGTCGCCTCCTGGCTGTCCTGCCAGGACGTCCCTGGGCCAGGCCTGCGCGGCCAGGAGCTGGCGGTCTTGTGCCTCACTCAGACGCCAGGCTGCGATGGCGCTCCCTCCAGGGAGGCATCTGTGCGAAGGAACGCACAGCAGCTCACACGCCCACTCCCCAGCGCTGGGGCCGCGGCCTTTACTGAGCTCTCCCCGTGTTTCCAGGATTCAAAGACAGCATTTCCTGCAGACCCTCCTGGGGACAGAGGCAGGGAGGCACGGCCCGAGTGTCGGCTCGGCTCCCGGCAGGGCCACCACCTCATGCCAGTTGCCATCACCTGAGCCTCCCTCCTCAACAGAATGGCTGAAAGCGGAGCAACCTCAAAGGGGTGCTGAGGGTGAAGGAGGCTCGGCACCTGGGAAGTTCTGCAAGGAAGCAGTAAAGCCCGGCGAGGCCGAGTCCACCTGGGCCTCCAGGCGGGCTGAACCTGGGCAGGCCAGCCTCCGCCTCAGACATCTCTGGGGACCTTGTACATAGGTGCACACCACCTGTTCCTCTGCCTGCGGCGCCTGCCTTTGGGGCCAAGGCTTCCTGTCCATGCCACTCACGCCCTCTCCCTGCCAAGGCGTCTGGAACCCCCGAGAGAGGAGCACCCACAGGGGACATGAAATCTGCTGAGAGCCTTAGTCTTATTTGTTTGATTTATAACTTCATAACTTTTATTAACTTATAACTTCTGGGAATTTCCAGACGTATACAAAAATAGAGAAAATACAGGTTAAGTAGCCCTTATGTGAAATGTTTGGATTCCTCAACATCAGGACCTGCCCAAGGCCACGCGTATTCCATGGGTATAGGCCCACTTGTATGCTGGCTGGGAAGACCAGGAGGGAGGGAGGCTGACCCAGGGCCTCTGGGTGCAGAGCAGGAGTAGGACTGAAGAGAGGAGTGGAGAGCGCTTCCCTCTCAGCAAGCTGGAGCCCTGTGTGCAGCTTTCGAGGCAGGTGGGGGAGGGCAGGCGGGAGGGCAGGCGACTCTCAGGGGGCTTGTTGCTCTCTGTAGTGTGGAATGGGACAGGAGAACTGTGCTGGCCTGGGAGCAGTGGGGACGGCCTGGCCAACTCTGCGTTTGAATCAGAGTGAACCAAGGCCCAGAGGAGGCCAGGGTGAGGGAGGGCCCGGCCTCCCTTCCTGAGAGCTCAGTACTCACTGAGACTGCTCGGAGTCGGGGGCCACGTGCTGGCTTCCCTCCAGTGGCCATGGGCTGGCTCTGCTGGGTTGGCAGGGTGCCCGTGTCCCGAGGGCCATTTGTACCTCAGGATTGGCTAGGGGATTCTGGGTATTGGGCAGCATGATTTAAACTGGAGGGCTTGGTTGAGGAGGGACTTGGAAGAACAGAACCTCCTATTTAAAGGAGCGTTTCCAGGGGCCCGAGCGCCTCGCCTGTCGCTAGAATGTCCCTACAGCACCTCCAACCCCCGTTCATGGTCACCCAACTACTTTTTGATCACATGCACCTCTCAACAGGGTACCCTGCTGAGGGACATCCCTAGCAGCAGGCCCCCTGCTGCTGATGTGCTGGAGTCTGCCTTCTGAGATTTCTACCCACAGGCCTGGCTCCGCCTCGGGGGCTCTACACAGCCTCTCTCCCTCCTGACAGCCCTTCCCTACATGGAACTGCCTCTCAGTTTCCCCTGAGAAGTGACACGGCTTCTGAGCTTAGAGCAAAGTGGAGAAGAAGAGGAGGAGGAGGAGGAGAGAAAGATGCAGAGAGACATTCGTAGGACAAAGCCGCTCATGTTTTTGTCGCTTGCTCTGTGGATTCCAAAGAAAACACTCTGCTCTCTCTTCCATTTTCTATTTCTTAAAACTGCTTTCTCTTTTTATTTCAGTTCTCTGAAGTACGACTCTTCTCCTCCACGTCTTGCCCACACCCCTGAGCCCGGGCACAGCCCAGGGCCTGCTCAGAGGAGACACGCTGCTCCCTTCTCCTCGGGGGCCCCCAGGGAGCTCCTGAGCGCCACTTGGGGACCCCTCCACCAGCCCATCGTGGACAATCAACAGGAGTCTTATTTCCCAAAGTGCCAGCAGTTCCCAGGGCACGTGGCTGATTCAGAGACACGCTGGGACCTGCCCGGCTGAAGCACCTGAAGCTGTCCCGGCCTCTCTGCTGCTGGGACGGAGGCCTCTGGCTGGGGCCGCGCGGCTCCCCTGGGCTTTCATGAGGCCACTGCTCCTGGGCCGGTGGTCTGAGCAGCTCCCCTCACGGGCAGCTCCTCCTGGGGTCCATTGTGACCACGGCAGCCGCCTGCTCTCGGGGACAAGGCCGTGTGGAAGTGACTTCATCCACTTATTCAGCTCCTTCCCTTGTTGAATTTCCTGAGCTCCTACTGCGTGCCAGGCTTCTGCGGGAAGCCACGTGCCTAACACCAGCACGAGCAGGACAGCTGCGTCCCCAGGCACCTTGATGGCCAAGTCGACGGTGCTGCGCGGTTGGCAGGGAGGAGGACGACGAGAAGACGGCCCTCCTGAGAAACGGCGTGTAGGGCGCCCTTAGCCTGAGGACCGGGTGTCCGCTGCCATGGGGGACAGTGTGAGAACCAGCCTGCAGGGCGCCCCTGGCCAGTCGGGACCTGCCTTCACCCTCAGGCCTCACTCCTCTGCACTGAGTTGGGCCGCAGGGCTGAGGCCCACGGTCAGTTCACAGTGTCATGGGCTCCGACTCCACATTCCTCCACTGTCACCCCTCTCCACCTCCCCAGGGCTGGACAGGTCACTCTAAAATTTCCGTGATGCAAAATTTTAAATGAGGACATTTAGAGGCCCGAGAGGGCCCCAGGGTCTGTACCTTGAACCAGAGCTCAGAAGAGCTGGGCGTGGTCCCTGGGCAGCCCCTTGCCCACCGTAGGGCGCCGAGCCTGCCACCAGCGGCTTCTGGCTCAGGCCAGGAGCTGCTGGCATGGTGAGGAGCTGGAAGGCACCCCTGGCTCCCTGCCTGTCAGGACAGGACAGACGACCTGGAACAGGACAGTCTTCCCCCAAAGGGCAGACTGACACCGGGGAGGGCAGGACTTCCACCCCAAGTTTTAAACACCCCTGCGATTTACTTAAAAATAGCAGGCAGCTCATGAATAATCCATGAGTCATGAGCAAGCCCCTTCCAAACGCAGCAATAAATAAGACCCACCAGCCTGCCCTGTGGCTCCGCCTTGGATATTTTATTGATGGACTCCCCGCCTGAGTGCCAGCTGCTCACAGATTAATTCCTGGCTGGCCCCAGACACGTCGGGTCAGTGGGCTTGACCTTGCTGGACAGCACACAGCAGCCACCAGCCCGGCACAGACGGGCGGCCCTGGGTTCCCTGGGGCAGAAGTGTGGTGGGAGCCCTGCCTGGCCACTATGCGGGCTGGAGCCACAGGGAGGCCCTGGAGCCGCTGCGCCCTTGTGTTTGTTGCTTCCTCGGAGGTGGGCAGCTGAAGGTGGACGTTAGGGGCTGTGACAGTGACCTCCCAGTGCCCGGGCAGAGTGTCCCTGGAGACAGGCACCCACCAGGGCTCTGGGTGCGAAACTGCACACATGCCCTTGTGAAGGAGGCGCAGGCTCTGTTCTACCCAGGGAACCTGGGTCCGCAGTGGCTGGGGACCCTATTCACAGACAGCCTGGAAGGCTGCCTGGGTACTACTGTCTGCACAGGTGTAGAAAACAGAGTCTGTTTGCACCTCGATGGAGCACTGATCTCCAGGATGCATGAGGAACCCAAGAACCTTACACCAGAAAACCAAATAGCCCAGTCAATAAATGGGCACAGGAACTGAACAGACGCTTCACAGAAGAAGAAAGACAATCGATCAACAAACACATGAGAAAATGTCATCATCTCTAGCAATTAGAGAAATGCAAATCAAAACTGCTCTCAGATTCCATCTCACTCCAGTCAGAACGGCAATTATCAAGAATTTAAGCAATAATAAGTGTTGGCGTGGATGTAGGGGAAAAGGCACACTCATACATTGTTGGTAGAGTTGCAAATTGGTGCAGCCACTCTGGAGAACAGTATGGAGTTTCCTCAGAAAACTTGGAATGGAATCACCATTTGACCCAGCTATCCCACTCCTTGGTCTATAACCAAAGGACTTAAAATCAGCATACTACAGTCATGCAGCCACATCAAATTCATAGCAGCTCAAGTCACAATAGCTAGATTGCAGAATCAAACAAGATGCCCTTTAATAGATGAATGGATAAAGAAACTGTGGTATATATACACAATGGAATATTACTCAGTCATAAAGAATAAAATCATGGCATTTGCAGGTAAATGGATGGAGTTACAGAATATCATGCTAAGTGAAATAAGCCAATCCCCCAAGACCAATGTGTGAATGTTTTCTCTGATAAGTGGATGCTGATACATAACAGGGCAGGGTTGGGGTAAGGGAAGAATGGAGGAACGTTGGATTGTGGGAAATGGTGGGGGAAAGGAAAGATGGTGGAAGGAGCCAGACATCATCACCCTACGTACATGTACGATCACACGAACGGTGTAACTCTACATCGTGCACAACCAGACAAATGAAAATTGTACCCCAATTGTGTACAATGAGTCAAAATGCAGCCTGCTGGCGTGTTTAACTAAGTAGAACGAACAACAAAAAGTCACAAAAAAAGAAAAAGAAAAAGCAGTGTGTAGGGGCAACTTCCTGCCTTTATTAAAACTAAATCAAAAATAAGCCTTATCAGAACACGCTCCACAGGTTAGAAGGAGACAAAGGGCTGGACTGCAAGGCACCGGTTGTGTCCTAACCGAGAGGTAACCCCAGCTTCACGAGGATGACCTTGACCTTGGTGGGATGGGAAGTCAACCGGAAGAGCAAGGACTCAAGGGTCCATCGTGGGACTCTGAGAGGATGTTGGAGGGTGGGGTGGCTTTGGGGTGGGACATGGGGACCCTAGGAATGTCTGACTTAGACCTCAGGTCATGTTTCAAGTTTGTGGAGAAAAGTAGTTGGGGGGGGAGGGGGAGGGACGGGGGAGGGGGAGGAGAGACGGCTCGAGGCCAGAGGCCAGTGTTTTGGGGCCCCACAACAGGGTGTGACAGGTGGGGCACGGCCCTTCAGCACTGGGGCTGGGTTGGTGGTGATGACGCTGGCCATTACTGTGGTTCCCATGGTGACGCCACATCTGGAGAGAATGAGAGCCAGGGACCCTGCAGGTGTGGCCAAAGGCAGCCAGGCTGGGGAGGGGGCTGCCCTCCTAGAGGACCTGGGCCAAGAGCCCTGTGAGCTGCCAGCCTCCTGGGTCCTGCTGAGAAGGGAGGCTGCCTGAGCCTCAGCCCTGCTGAGAAGGGAGGCGGCTGAGTCTTGGCTGCTGAAGTCCCCCAGGAGCTCTCTCCACCACCTGGTGTGGCAGGGGAGGCCAGCCTCCGCCCTGCTCCTTTCTGGGAAGACTTGCCTGTGGAGAAGTGGCCTGAGCAGGGAGGCCCCTCCTGCGGCCTCTGGACACGCAGGGCCGCACTCTAGCAGGGGAAGCCTTTTGTCAGGCCGCTGGGGAGGAGCAGGGCATTGGTCTTGAGCGCCTTGGTCCCGATGTCCTGGGGCCTCCGCCAGGCCAGGGGCCCGCTTACCTGCTGGTTGTAGGCACCCTCCCTGGGCCAGGATTCTGGAACTCTAGGAGTTCAAGGTACAGGCGAGGCTCTGAGCACAGAGGGAGGACCAGCAGAGAGGGACACTCCAGAGGTGGCCCAGGACACGCAGGGCCGCACTCTAGCAGGGGAAGCCTTTTGTCAGGCCGCTGGGGAGGAGCAGGGCATTGGTCTTGAGCGCCTTGGTCCCGATGTCCTGGGGCCTCCGCCAGGCCAGGGGCCCGCTTACCTGCTGGTTGTAGGCACCCTCCCTGGGCCAGGATTCCGGAACTCTAGGAGTTCAAGGTACAGGCGAGGCTCTGAGCACAGAGGGAGGACCAGCAGAGAGGGACACTCCAGAGGTGGCCCAGGCCCTAGAGGGAAGGGGGCTTCTGGAGAGGAGGTGGGGCGACCCGGCCAGGGCCTTCCACATGCTCTCCTTCAGTGTCTGGATTCTGTCAACTGCCTGGAGTCTCTGCTCCTGAGTTCCTAAAGTGATTGGCAGGTTGATGACCAGAGAGGCAGTGGTCAGGTCAGGACAAGCCTGGCTTGAGGCTTAATGGCATCACTCCTCTATTCTCGGACACTGCGCTGCCGCTTTGCTGTCCCTGCCTTAGAGTGTCCTGAGCCGCCGCAGTTCCACACACCTGTGTGGCGCCCGGGGTTCTCCCAGCCCTCCTCTTCTCCTCACCTGCTGCCCTGACCACCCCTGCAAGAGCAGCTCTCAACAGCTGTTGACCAATGCACCTCCACCCCTGCACGCTGCCTGGGCTTCCTGCTTCATGGCCACAGGTCCCCGTATCCTCCAGAGGTGAACACTCGGTCCAAGACAGCCATGGGCATCTGGAGGTGGACACCTGGCCTAAGGACAGCCACTGGCACCTGGAGGTGGACACCTGCCCTAGGACAGCCACTGGCACCGGGAGGTGGACACCTGCCCCAAGGACACTCATGTCAGCTGGCCTTCCTCCTTGGTCAATAGACAAGGTTGTCCAGCAAATCCAGCGGGCGACACGGAGAGCAGGCTTCAGCCCGAGTTGGAGCAGACGCCGAGAGGCCGTGAGGAGACCCGGGAGGAACCCGGGCACTGAAACGTGAAGATGCAGACGCTCCGCTGGAGCGCCTGGGGCAGCTGCGGGGAGCGGAGAGGCTGAGAGGGCAGGCCGAGTGGCCCTGAGCGGGTATCCTGGGCAGTCCCCACAGCGGGCTGGCTCCCCGGGGTCTCCGTTCTAACGTGGCTCCTGTGCACGCAGCTCCCTGTGGCAAACCTGACTCTTCTCCAGCTTCTCCAGCGAACCGGTGTTCTGAGAGAGGCATGGCTCTCCACAGAAGGGCAGGGTGGTATAGCCAAGAGCCCAGGCCTGGGCCCGGTCATCCTGGCCAGGGGACCTGGTTCCCACCAACTCTCATTGACTGCGCGTCCACTATGGGCCTCAGGCCCTTGGAACATGCAGCGAGTCAAACAGAGGAAGACTCTGCGGGAACGCCTGATGGAATGGAGATGCAGGGTAGCAACAGCGAGTGGAATTACCTGTAGCGGGTGCTCTTGGGAAAACCCAGGGGACTTCTGGGTAGGAAGTGTGGACATTCGTTTTAGCGAGAGTGGTGGGTGATGGTGGCTCTCACCAAGAAGGCGACACTGGACCAGAGACTGGGCAACGAGGAAGGGAGCTGTGGGTTTGGGGCCAACATGTCAGAGGAACTGCTGGCACGATGAGGAAACGGTCTACAGTAGTCCCCCTTATCTGCAGGGGACATGCTCCAGACCCCTGGGATGCCGGAAGCCGCGGCTGGTGTCGACCTCTACGTCCGTATCCTTTCCTCTTCTACCACGTGGTCAGGTTTAGTTTATGAATCAGGCACAGTAAGAGGTCAACAACACAGCCAATAATAAAGTAGAATCATGATAGCAACACACTGGAGTAAAAGTCGATCAAAACTCACAGAATGTGTCATGGCTTGAACACGTGGTATCCCCCAAAAGCTCACGTGTGAGATAATGCCAGACTGTCCAGAAGTGAAACTGAATCCACTTGAATGGGTTAACTGGGTGGTAACTGTAGGCAGGGAGGGTGTGGCTGGCTGCAGGTAGTGGCCACTAGGGGCCTGCTTTGAGGGTTCATGCTTGTCCCTGGAGAGCAGAGCTCTCTCTGCTTCCCGGTGCCCTTTCTGAGCTGCTTTCCTCTGCTATGCCTCCCACCATCACGTTCTGCCCCACCTGGGGTCCAGAGCAATGGCGTCAGCTGGCCATGGACTGAACCTCTGGAACTAGGAGCCAAAATAAACTTCTCCTGTAGGCCGTTCTCGTCTTTTGGTCACCGGGACACAAATCTGACGAAGGCAGTTGCTTCATTTCTGGGACTTTCCACTCACTATCTTTAGAAAGCAGGTGACTGCAGTGACCGAAGCCTTGGACAGCAGAGCCCCTCTGTGAGAGGTTGCGAGGACATGCATGCTGGGGAGACGGGACGAGATGACCTATCGGAGTTCTACTCTTCGCTGGGTAAGTGTTAAGAAGAATAAGGTCAGCAAAGCTGGCCAGCTCTCACCACTGCTTCCAGCTGGACGCTGGCGTTTACGCCTCGACCCAGAGGTCAGCAGCATGGGCGCTCTGGGCCCCGAGGTGAGGCCGTGAGAGGTGCTGCCCACCAGGAGGCTGTGGCCCTCTCCTCCTGGGCCAGCAGGAAGTTCAGATGAGGTCCCAGCTCTGAAGACTTGGAAAAGCTCCTCCTCCCACCCGGGCCCTCTCAGTCCCCTGTCCCCATCTGGTCCACTGAGAACACCTGGGCAGCCTCCAGGCAAGGTCCTCTGAGGGCTCAACTCTGTTCCTGCCGGGACGCTGAGCAGTGGTGGGTGGGGCAGACTGAAGCCATGGGGAGCAGAAGCCTGAGCACAGAGAACAGGGCAGACCAGCAAGCGTGGTGACGAGCCCAGGCAGTAAGGCCGTCGGGGAGAGTGTCCTGCCTGGGTGGGCGACACTGGGTCCAGACCTCCACTCCCTCTGCCAGAAAATTGGCACAAAAATGTGTGAATTTCGTCTCAAGAGATGGGGAATCACAGCATTGCCCGGTGGGGGTAGGGAGCAGGGATTTTTGGGGGGTGGGTGCTGGCAACAGGGTTTCCTGGGGTCCCCGAAGGGAGACCAGGCCCATGTCACTAGGACCGTGTGCAAAACTTCAGCCTTGAGTGTGGCAGTCTTGTCTGCGGTGTGGCCGCTGCCTCTGCTCCCTCACACTTGGGTCAGGGCTGGGCCCCGGCCGAGGCCCAGGTGTGGCCGTGCCCCAGTGGAGGCTTGGCCGGCAGGTCTGGGGTGGGCGGGTCGTGGAGGTAGGCCGGCACCCTGGGACCCTCGAGAGGCTTGCCGGGCGGAGAGGGACTCGCCTCTGCTTGTGCACGCGTCCAGAGGCACGGGCGGGTGTCACGCGGCTCCAGGGGGCAGACCTCCAGGGTGCCAGGGAGACTCGGGAAAGGGGCAGGGGAGGGAGCGCTGGCTTGCTCTCAGCCCCAGCCCCTCATCCAGCCTCAGCCGGAGCCTCAGAGCCTCGTCTGTCCTCTGAGAACTCCTTCCTGGTCGTGCAGATCCCCGCTGCTGGGGAGTGCAGCGAAGGAGCTCTCCGCCTGACTAGGACTTTAAGTACGGCTCAAGCTCGCTCACCGCATGCTCCCGGTGGGTCTCCGCGGTGGCGCCTGGCCATCCTGCGGCCTGGTGGTGTTGTTCTGAGGATGAACTGGGGGGCGAGGGGATGCTGGCCCCCAGGACGCTCCCTGGGAGCCTTTTTATTGCACGAAGGTCACCGTGTCCCCAGGAGGATGAGCCAGACATTTCTGAAAAGCTGCTGCACAGCCCAGAACCATCGCCCTCCAGGTGCCCAGGCGGCCTCTCCCCAGGGCGGGCCTCCTCCCGTGTCCAGGCTGGACAGAGCCGCTGGTTTGATTCCTGTGTTTTCCGTTGTCTCTCCCTTCCAGGCTTGTCATGCCGCATCTCTTCCCGGGGGCTCATTTTGCAGGGACCGTGATCCGGAATGCTGGCCAAGGACCAGGCGCCCCAGCTGGGCTCCATGGTGCTGCGCTTCCCATGCCCGGGGGGGGGGGGGGGCCCTGGCTCCTCTGCCGACCGCACCTGGTGTGGCCGCTGCTGGGCTGGGCAGTGGCCGAGGGGCAGAGCTGGTGCTGAGCTTGGGCCAGCAGAATGGGCTTCAGTGGATGGCAGCAGCCCCCGCTGGACGTCTCCTTGCTGGCGTGACCTGTCCTGGTTGTTGGGACCTTGGAGAGCGTGTGTCACAGCTGAAATCTCACTTTGGCAAAAGACAAGCAGCCAAAGACAGCGAAGGTCTCCCAAATATGGCACTGCTGAGTCTCTTGCCAAGGTCCAACCTGCAGACCGTAGTCCAGTGACAGGGCACCCTGCGGTCCGCGGCTGTGTGGCAGGCTTGTCTAGCTGCCCACAGATCCAATGGCACAGGAAGCAGCTCCCATGAGGGGCTCCGCCCGGCACAGATGCTTCCTGCGCAGGCGAGGACAGCCCGGGCACAGGTTCTGGGCTCCCTGCCCCTGGAATCTCATTTCCATTCACTCGACATCTCTTCTGGGGTCCTGGGGACATTGCTCCCAACCTTGAGGAACTCACAGCCAGCTGTAGACCGAGTTATGTGGGCGCAGAGGTGTGTGTGAGTGGATCTGATGAGGGAGCTGCAGCTCGGGGGGCAGTGGAGGTGGGGGCAACGTGGACATGGTTGTGGCCTTTCCACACGTACTTCTGATTTTTCCTTCCACCTTAGGAAAAGGATATATAACTCCATCTAAGACCAACCTTAGAAGTGTTGGATAATGTATTTCCATGGGGAAAATGGGGTACCCAGGCAAAGTGTCCTCCCTTCTGCTGTAGAACAATAGGCAGCATCAATTTACTCAGAACACCCAAATGACCCTGGGTGAGCTAGGTTCTAAAAATAAGGCACATTTCCACTCTGGCCACTCTGGGCCTCTTGTCCTTTGGCACACTCGGCTATGTCCAACCCCAGGACCTTTGCACAGCTACTTGCTGGCAGCCCCTGTAGGGATCTGCACGTCTCACTCTCCTCTTCAGGTCTGTCTCAAGGCTGTCTCTCGGAGAATCTCCCGGCACTTCAGCCCCTCCTTAGCCTCCATGCTCACCGCCTGGTTTACTTTCCTCCAGAGCCTGTCTCCCTAACGCGGCGTGCATTTTCCTCACTAATGTTCAAAATTAATTCGCTTCTCAGCCTTCAAATACCATGAAAACTCCTGGAGAGCGTGCCGTTTGACATTCTTGTGACACGTTCCTGGAGTTCCCTCATCTCCTACCTTGGTCTGCTCTCTATCTTCGAAATTCTGCCTGGAAATGAGACTCAGCTGCTTCCCTCATGTGAACCTGGTCTCTGCAGCTGTCGTTTCTCTTTGGGTGGTTTTGTCTAACCTGTCCTGGAATCTTGGTGGGTAGACCACGCATGAGGCAGGAGAGGACCCGTTTGGAGCCTCCAGGCCGGGTGGCTTCTCGTCTGGTCCACATCCCCTGCCCTGGCCAGGGAGAGAAGAAAGCAGGCGGCATGGGGTCATCCTGTGAGGCCTGAAGAGGACGAGATGTTCCTTCGGCGGAAGCACAGGGGGCACGAAGCTAGCGGACCCTTCCCGGAAGGCGCTGGCCTCTCCACCCCAGCACAGAAGTGTTCCCTGACCAGCGTAGACTGAGCACCTGCACCAACTGCCTCTCAGGTCAGGGTGCTTCCTGTCCACACACTGGCGGGTGCTCTCTGGGACAGGGACAGCGCAAAGGGAGCAGAGGCCTGGGGAGGCTGGCCCAGGACACGCATGTGCGGCACGCACGGCGCTCAGGGTGCACAAGGTGCTTGCGGCTCTTCCGCGACACATTGAGTGTAGTTACGCACAGGCCTGTAGGGGTGCCTGGGCCGGGCGGCCTGGAGCCCAACGTGAATCAAGTGATTCCTTTACAGACGGAAGGTACGTGCTGGCTTAATTCTTCCAACTTGAGCAAGGGCCGCTTTGGGGTTGTGTGTGGGGTCATGAAACATCTCCCTGCAACGGCGCTGACTTACTTGGCGAAGCGCGGACTGAAGGGGAGCCTGCAGTGCTCGTGGCCCCACGCCGCTCATCCCGCCCTGCCTGATGGTCTGCCATGGAATTTCACGTCCAGCCTTGTCTTGGTTTGCAGGCGACCTTCCAAAAGGTTTTTCCCGCCTCACAACTGGCAAGGCTGGCTCTCAACTTGAGATCTCCGGCTTCAGGTCTTGGGCCGGGCGCTGAGCAGACCGTACGATGGTGTCGGGAGAGCGGAGCTGGGCTCCTCGTGCTGGCCCTCCCCGGTGTCTGGCCTTGGGAAATTTGCCTTCCTCAGCAGCAGTAAGTGGACCCTCCGTGGGTGGCATGAAGGCGGCAGACCACTAACCCGACTCTACGCTGGGACCTCTAGACTGCCGTCTAAGGCTTCAGTGGAGCGGGGAGCCCACAAAGCCGACAGAGGGATCAGAGCGAGATCACCGCCTTCGGCAGATGGCTGGATGCCGCCTCGGGCCCCACCCAGGCACAGCCTCAACCTCCCCGGGGGCTGAGGCCTCCCTCTGTCCTCTGAGCCTCCCAGGGCGGTCTCCTTGCACCTCGTGGTTTTCTGGTTCCTCTCTCCTGCCCGCCTCCTCCCGCTGAAGGGAAGTCCCTCCAGGGGTGGGTTCTGTGCTTCCTGGAGACCTGCTTTTGCCCAGCAGCCCTGCAGACCCCCGGGTCTCCTTGCTGTGCTCGTGTGTGGCCGGGAGGAGGGGGCGCGGGCGTGTGGGGGCTCCTGTGAGGAGGGGCACCATCCCTCGCTCCTCTTTCCAAGGCTGGAGGCCGCTCCAAGGGGCCAGAGGGCTGGGGGGGGGGGGAGTGCAGTTGGGCTTAGGCTTTATTTGGCGGGACGCGTCCCGCGGCCTCTTGGCCACCAGGTGTGGACTTGCCAACATCAGGACAGGACAGCTCATGTCCTGGGCACCTGGCGGCAGCACGCTGCCCTCTTCTTGCCGATGGTGGGCAGGGAGGGTGGGGACAGGCAGGGGAGCCCGTTCCTCCGGGTGTTTGACTCTGGGTGGGGCACAGGACTGGGTTTTGGAGAAACCAGGGAGGGGCTGGGGACCCTCCAGGGAGGCTGTGTGACAGACGGAGCAGCGCGTCAGGGGCTCAGGTGATTCTTCTGGAAAACAGGAGCCGCGTGCGTATCTGTAGCCTGGGCTGGGCAGGCCACACCCCTTCCTCACGAGGAACAGTGAGCGCCAGCTTCGCGGGATGCTGTCTGGAGCCTCCAGGGTCTAAAAACAGACGGCTGTTTGGTTTTTAAAACTCAGACGTGTGCTCGTTCTCTCTTCTGAGTATCATGGAGATGACCACAGGGCGTTACCGTTTCTGAACCGGGGAAGAAGTCCCGGGTGGGCGTCCAGGATGCCTGCACTGCTGCCCGGTCCCCAGGCCTTGCTCGGGCCCTGCGTGTGCCCAGCCGCTGCTGGTCCACAGCTCCTTGCTGAATGTGCACCAGCTAGTGCAAGCTCCTCAGTTCCCTGTCCCCTCGGGGATGCGGGAGGCCCTTTTTAAATTGGGTGGGGGGTGCTGCTTCCCACAGAGCTCGGGACCTGGTGGGTGGGACCCTCGAGTTGTTCACATGTACGTTTACAAGGCTCCCTCACCATGCAGCGCATGGGATTCAGGTTCTTTCCGCAGTGTCTTTTTTCCAGGAGTGGAAATTACTATCTGCTATTCTCCTGCGTCTCCCTACTCTCTGGACAGGTGTGTGAGTGTAGGAGAGGGGATCTGAGTCAGGGGCTGTCAGTCACCTTGAACGTGCGGCCCTGCAGAGGGTCTTACTCTTGTGGCAAAGGGTCACGGAGGTTTGAGTCAAAGCCCAGTGCAGGGAGCCGCTGAGGGCATATGGCACCAAGCACCCCCAGCCAGGCTCTGGGGTCAAGGTGGCAGGGCAGGGTCCGGGCAGGGAGAGCAGAGGGCCTGCCGGGCTTCTTTCCTTCCCACCTGCACAGGGCACTCAGCCCCCCGGTCAGGTCAGATCCTCCCTCCAACCCCTGCCTTCCCGCTCCTGCCTGTGTGAGGGCCCGTCATGTAAAACTGCGACCCTCCGAGAGAGAGGACAAGGCCCCAGGAGGGGACCTGCCCTCAGGAACTCTGACTCTTCACAACGACCTGACCTGTCGGGTGGGATGCAGGCAGGAACCTCGGTCATCGAGCTAACTAAAGCAGAGCAGAAGCTGGCCGGGGCGTCCCAGGAGGAGTGCCGGTAGGGAGGGACAGAGGGCGAGGTGGTCCTTCTGCATCTCCAGAACGTTCTCTCCCACTTTCTCAGCCCTGAGTCACAGGCTGGCACGGTGCTGCACTACACTGTGTCCCCCTCCCCAAATTCATGCATCGAAATCCTACCCCAAGGTGATGGTAAGGGGGCTTTGGGAGCATAGGTCCCAGGATGCAGCCCTCCTGGGGGATCTTGTAGAAGATCCTGGTGTCCTTGTAGAAGAGGCCCCTGGAGCCTGGCCTCCCCCCACCTGCCCCTGTGAGGAGGCTGTCCACAAGCTGCAGCCCTAAGGGGGCCCTGGCCAGACGCCGTGTTGGCAGGCCAGTGGCCTTGGACTCCAGCCTCCAGCCCTGCGAGAAACATTCTGTTGGTACGAGCGCCCCAGTCAGGGCGTTTGCCATCCCAATGTGGACGGGAGAAGGGCCAGGACCCTTTCCTTGCCTGCTCATGGGTGTCCAAGCCTCGTTCTCATCCCGGGATTGGTTGACATTCTCTCTGGGTCTCCAGAGCTGGCCTGGCCAGGTGGGACTCTGCCCTGTGTGTTCCAGGGCTTGTCTGTGCCCAGGGCCTTCCGTAGGATTCATGGAAAAATCAAACACCAAATCTTTAAGGAGCAATTAAAAAGAAAACATCCTTGGTCGTTGTTGAATATGTACTGTATTTAACTTTTTTTTTTTTTTTTTTTAATCCCAGAGAAGTGAAATGCAACATCTCTTTGAGTTTATGCAACAACCAAAGACCGGCGACCCAGAATCCCCTAATCGAAGTCATTTTAAGGCACTCTGCAGAGCCGGCTTCCATCTCTTCCTTCGCTGGGTTTTTCTCCAAACTGCCGCAGAATACTGGGTGTCCCGTTCTGCAAAGGGACACGTGCACACGCATGCGCACAAGCACGCTCTTCACCTGTGCTCTCCCCTCCACGCTGAAAACAGGGAAACTCCAAGGGGGCCTAGGGAGGGGAGGGAAGGCGTGGGTGGGAGGCGAGGAGGGCAGGGGGACTGAGGGGCAGCACAGAGCAGGGGGCGGGCACCAGGTGGCTGGTGGCGTGTGCTGGGACAGGCTGCTTCCCAGTGAGGTCAGATACCTTGGCTGGTTTCTGGGCTTTTCTTCTTCTGTTTTGAGAGATGGGCCCGTGCAGGGAGGCGTCACGGGAGGAAGGGCATGTGCATGGGGGTGTGCTCTGCAGCGGGAGGGCTGCCTGGGGTGGGCGTGACGCAGGCTCTCAAACGCCCTCCGATGGAGAGGACCTCCCTTGCTGGCCCACTTGCGGGCGGGAGGTCCCCACCTCCACAGCCACTCCTCCAGATTAAGGCATCATTCGTAGCCCCTGTTAAAACATGAGCGCCACCTGTGACCGTGACACTCGACTCCTTAGCACCCACTGGCCAGGCGTCACCTATCGGACAGCAGGACCCTGAGAGATGGGACTGGGGGCAGGGACATGCCGTAGCGGGGACAGAAGGCTTGGCGGTGCCGGCGCAGGCAGGGTCAGCTGGGTGGCGGAGCGATGGACTTTCTGTGGGAGACTGAGCCCGAGGAGGCGTCCCAGGCTCTGGTGTGTGATGTGGCGTGGTCTATGCACAGGACGGCGTGCTCTGTATGTACCCAAGACGGAGTGCCCCGCTCCACCGTGAAAGCGGATGCAGAGCCACCCGCAGAAGACGAGAAGTCCTGCCGGCTGTCTGCGGTAGACTCTCGCTACCATAGTCAGAGTCCAGAAGCTCTGGAGAGCCAGGTGTCCTCTATGCAGACAGGGTGCACACACACACTCCCACACACACACTCCCCCCACACACACTCCCCCCCATTACCCCCCCACACTCACACACACACTCTCACACACACACACTCCCACTCCCACACACTGACACACACTCCCACACACTGACACACACACGCACACTCCCACACACTCACACGCACACACACTACCACACACACACTCACACACTCTCACACACGCACTCCCCCCACTCCTCCCACACACTCTCACACACACACACACACACTCCCACTCGCACACACACTGACACACACTCACACGCACACGCTCCCACACACACTCTCACACACACACTCCCCCCCACACACTCTCACACACACACTCTTTCACACACACTCACACACTCCCACACACTCCCACGCACACACACTCCCACACACACTCTCACACACACACTCACACACACTCCCACTCGCACACACACACACTCGCACACACACTGACACACACTCACACGCACACACTCCCACACACACTCACACGCACACACACTCACACACACGCTCCCACACACACACTCTCACACACACACGCTCACACACACACTCTCACACACACACTCCCCCCACACACACTCTCACACACACACACACTCTTTCACACACACTCACACACTCCCACACATTCATACACACACACACACACACTTGCACACACTCAGCAGTCAAGCCCTCGCCAACGTGAAGGGTGATGTCTCTTCTCCACCATCTAAGATTTGGATCCATGGTGGCCACTGCAAGGTTGTTGGGCAAAAGATGGGCTGGGGGCGCCATGACCCTTCCTGTTACCAGTTAGACCCTCTGCCAACTCAGGTGGCTCTGCAGGAACAGCCAAGCCTTGCTTACGCAGCCTGGCATGGGCCTTTCTGTTAGGATTGGGACTTGGAGACAGAGACGTCAACACTGTGCTCTTTAACCTTTTGGAGTTTGGGAGACAGGGAGGTGCTGGAGGAGAGAGCGTCCAGGCAGGGGACGGACTTCTGCTCCCAGAGGAGCTGCAACTGCTCAGGGGTGCAGGCGCCAGCCTCAGGGCATGACTCTGGGACCTCCCACCTCTCCAGGCCCCTGCTCAGGTGGGCTGAGCTGGGGGGGAAGGTTCAGTGAGGAGCCCAGGCTGGAGGAGTGGGGAGCGGACTCCAGAGGAAGCCTGGGAGCAAAAGCCGGCAGGGTGGGAGGGGCGAGGGATAGAAGATGCTGGAAGAACTTCTCAGATGTTTTCACACCAACATCGCCTGGGTACATGAAGGACACCATGCCCATCCATACCCGGAGAGCCTGCCGTGCGGGTTTGGGTGGAAAGCAGGCGTGGGTACATGTGTTAACGCACTGCAGTGGAGCAGCAGGAGGAGCGTGGTCATGTGGTCAGGCAGGAGCTGGCCAGCCAGGACCCACAGGAGTCAGGAGGGAGTTGAGGGGAGGGTGGGTCAGGAGGGCTCCTGGAGCGCCTGTCCAGGCAGCCTCTGCCGCCGCATGGGCCCGATGGCCTCCCGAGCTGCTGCCTTCCATGCTGGAGTGGAGGTATCTGGGCAGAGGGGGAGAGTGTGTCCTCTCTTCTGTGGCTGCAAAGGGGAATACTCCACTATGTTCTTTGGGGACAAACGACAAATTCTGGGGCTGATGCTTCAAAGACAGAAGTGGACCTTCCGTATCATAAACACATACTTTATAAATAAATAGGTCAGTAAGTATGCCAATAAATAAACCAATAAATAAAGCCACACACACCATTTGTGTGGTCTCAGGTGGTTCTCCTCAGCCCACAGGTCCTGGTGACTACCAGGATACCTGTGGTCACCCGAAGGCCCATCCTGGCCATGGCAAGAGGAATGACCATTGGCCCTGACTGTGCAGGAGCATATGGATGCTGGCTAGCCAGCAGAGGAGGGAGGATGAGGGGAGACACGTGAGCCGTTCCTGCCGGGGCATGTGGGAGGGGAGGCCGGGAGTGGGAGTCCAGGCCGACCAGCTTGTGGTCCTCGGAGGCTTCCCTGTGGTCTGGATGGACCCAGTGTTTCCACAAACAAAAAGATACGCAGCTCCACTTCAACATAGCTCCTCAGGTGTGTCACAAGACGCTGGGCAGGAGGGACTGGTCGGGGCTGGAGGCGTGGGAGATAGGCAGGACGGCGCTCTCTGCGGCGGGGAGTCAGCTGTCCGGGGCTTGAGCATCGGGAGCAGCGGCCATCGCTCGTCACTTCCGCAGCCTCTGCCAAGCAGCTCTGCTTCTGGGCTGGCCTTGTCCCACAAGGAGACCTGGATGTGGACACAGAAAGTGAAGGTAGAGAGGGCGTCAGAGCACGGGCCGTGCCAGGCCCTGCAGCAGGTGTTACGCTCCAGGTTCCACAAACAGACTGAGGGATGAGAACCTGGAAACTTGATGCAAAGTCTTGAGTATCTATTTTCATATGCTCTTCTCCATAAAAAGAGTCTGCAATGTTTATCTGGCTCTTTAAAAAAAGATTAAAAACTAAAATAACATTCAAGGATTGTATGTCATTCCTACCTGTAACTCACTAGCAAGGCATCTGCAGAAATGGGAGGCGTTCCGGGCCCTCTATGACGTTGCTCCTGCGCATCCCGAGGACAGGGGATTCACAGCCCGACTGACCAAGCCGGCGTTACCCAGTGCTCCTGCTGCGGGCTCCCCTGCGCACGGCGCTCAGACCTGCGTCTGGAGTTGGTGCCATGCCATTTGGCCTTAGCTTGTCCATCCTCTTTAGAGAGAAGACATGCCGCCACGTTTTCTGTTGCTAGTTAGCTGTATATATTGCTTATGTAATAGTGGGGGCCCTAGAGAACTAGGCGAAATGATTTTTTAAAGTAAAACAAAAGATGATTTTGAACGTACATGGGGTTGCTCTGAGGGCGCCGAGCCCTGGCCCCTCCTCCCCCAGGATCACTCTCTTTGGCGTCTTTGGCTTTGATGCACTGGGTTTGCTTATAAGGATGAACCACCACAATGCACAGGCTTTTATGGCCACACATTAAGTAACGCCCCTGCTTTTTCAGATTGGATGTGTGGCTTCAGTCTTAGAAAGAAACCCCAAAGTCCTACTTAGGAGGTCTAAAATCCTGTTCCAATTGTCTCAAATTAGGAGACAATCTCATTATACATAAAAGTGGGGACTAGCCTAAAATCCAATCTAAAATGCCCCTGTCCCCTTATGCCCAGCATCATTGCCACCTCTTCTACCAACAAATTCTAGCTCTCTTCCTGCAGTACTGAGGTGGCGGGAATTGGCCCGGGACACAGGCCGTGCCGTGCTCCGTCAGCCCTTGACGCCTTGCATGGCACAATGACAGACACGGCGGGGGGTGGGTCGTGCACTGTGGGTGAGCCTGGGCTGAGGCCTCCGGCTGGCCTGAGTCTGCCTGTGCTCCTCGGCCATCCCGGGGAGATGCCCAGGAGCAGGCCACAGCGGCCGCACGACTACTCATCACCTTGCTCACGTCATATTAGTTCTATTTCATGCCCTACAGAGTAGTGATACCCGTGGGTCAGCACAGTTTGGACTATCTTAACTGCAGGGCTGAGTCCTGTGCATCAGTTCCCCACAGCAGGGCGGCAAGGCACAGGAAGCCAGAGCCGTCAAGGTGTGGTCACAAGCCTGAAATCTGAGGAGGTGAACGTGGCACTGAGCACAGGCTTTCTTCCCATTTCACAGATGGAAAGTGAAGGCCCATGGTGCCCACAGAAGACCTGCATGAAGTCAATTCAAATCAGGCCTCGGGGGCCCAGGTCCCCTGTCATGCGGCCACCCTCTGGTTCAGAGCCGCAGGGTGGCCTCCTTTGGTAAGAAGAGCAGCTTGGAAATGCAAAGGTCGCCTGCAGAAGGGTTGGACTCCGCTGCCTTTGGAGCTGCTAATAGTCCTTTCACAGCACACACCTGTTCCCTCCCCGAGAACTTGCCCCAGGAGGGCGTCTCCCTTGCCCAGATCTCCTGAGTGGGGCGTTTTCTCTGTTCAGGAAGACCCAGGACGTTCTCAGGGCCAGACCGCGGTGTGCAGCTCCCTGGGGTGTGTGCGCAGGCAGGTGTGTCCCCGGGGGGCCTCCCGGTCTCTGTTCATCTGATATGCAGACTCAGTCTTTCTTCTTTCCTAATTAATTTAAAGTAATAGCTTTCCATAGTTTCTGGTGTGTGAGGGAGTGAAGTGGGAAATAATTTAATTGGCTGTCTTGCTTTCAAAGCCCAGTTTAATGAAATAGTTCTCAGCCTGAAGTGCGTGTATTATCTCTCCTGTTATTTTTCCAATTAGCATTTCATTGGATCACGTCTTGCAGGAGATTCTAACTGGTTTGAAAGGTGGCGGTGAAGGGACAGGAGCAGATGGGGAGATACCCAGCAGTCTCTTCCATCCCTAGTGCAGGGTATGCACTGATGTGGCTGCAGAGAAGAGCCTTTCCCTGGAAGAGTTCTAAGCTAGAGACGAGTCCTGCCCTGTCACTTTACCCAGCCTCGTGGGCCAGAAACGGCTAGGCCAGGCCTCTCAAAGGCAGACTGCCCGCTGCACTGGACAGAGAGAAGGCTAAGGGGGCACTTTTCAAGGCTCTGGGCTTCCCTAGAATGTGACCGTAGCCAGGATGGCACCCTCAGCTTCCTGTGACTTGTTTGCACGGCACCTGGGAGACACCCGATGTCAAGACCCCTTGAGAGAATAACGTGCAGAGGGCTCCACGATGTGCTCCCTGCTCGTCTCTGGTGTGGAGGGGGTGGTGCAGGGCGGGCACCCAGTAGGTGAGCCAGGAGGTGCTAGGTGACGCTGAGCAGGCTCGCCCTCAGCGGGGCACACACCAATCCTGTCTTGGACTTGGTCTCCCAGCAGCCTGGTGTGGCTCACCTGAATCCCAGGCCAAGCATGGGTTAGCCAGCGACAGAGGAGGGCCGGAGACGCAGGAGAGGTGCTACGCTTGACCACAGGGCCTGCCGCCCAGGGCCCTGGAGAGAAGAGCTGGCTAGGTGCTCCTGGGGACCACACCTGGCACAGATGGGAAAGAGGCACAATTTGGGGTGGGAGACAGGGAACCAGTCCTGAGGAGTGCTGTGTCCTGGTCCAGGTGGGTCCATCGGGCCTGGGGTCACCATGGGCAGGTATGAAGATAGGGCCGTAGCCAAGTGTGACCCCAGCGTGGTGGGACAGCCTGGGGTGTGAGGAGGGTGGAGGGCGGGAGCAGGGAGCAGCATTTCCTCCTTTTCTGTGTACTTGATGTCAAAATCTGTGATGCCACTTCTAATCATGGATCCCAAAGCTGTAGGGACAGACAGGCCCATGGAGACCCAGGCAAAATCTTGAACACATGTATCCCCACTGTGCATCTTGCCTGGAATCAGGACAGGAAAGATGCAGCTGCTCTGGCAGCTCCTCTATCCACTTAGCATCGGCAAATTGAGCTGGGATTGTGACCTGTCCAGACCATGCGCAGCCCCTTCTTTCCAAAAAGTCCCTTGGAGGTTGCTTAGGGAAGTCTCCCCAGTGGCTTCCTGGAGGTTCAGGCCTCCCTAGCGAGATGGTGGGGGTGGGGGAGAGCTCAGATTTCGAGGCCAGGCCTCGCTCGGCAGGAAGGGTGGGTTCCCTGAGAGGCTTTTGGGCTTCCATGTAGGTGGAGCCTGAGCATCTGCAGGTGGCTCCAGGCCCTGTGGCTGCCCCAATGTGGTAAGATCACTGGAATCTCAAGTTGGTGGTGGGGCTGCCACGGAGGGTGCACAGCTGACCTGGGGGCAGGGCCTCCCCACTGACCCAGATGCACTCCCACAAAAATGCCTGGGAGTGACCACGTAACCTTGACTGTCCTCCGGCTGCAGAGCTGGCGACCCTCCAGAAGCTTCCACAGGCAGATGTCCCACCAGGGAGAAGGGAACCAGATGTACTCAAGATCTCAGAAGAAATTAATGGCAATGACTCTGGGGTAAAAATATCCTGCACTGAGCTTGCTCACCAGCTCCTTTCTATCTCAGGATCACTTAGGCTTAATTATAGAGTTCAGGCGTTCACTGGGTTTTGATTAATTTTCTTTTCAGCCTGAGGAGTGTGGGTGTGGGGGGTCTCTGTGTGCGGTACAGCGTTCTCTGCCACTCAGCTGGGAGCCGGCTCTGGCAGTGTTCACTGTGCCCTCAGTTACAACGTGACCGTTCTGTGTGCCGTGGTGCTGGGGGCCGTTGTTCCAGTGCCGCCTCCCCTGGCTGCTCCCGCAGTGCTGAGGGGTGGCTGCTGGTGGGGCCTCGCTGCAGGACGCACAATCTCCTCCCCGCCTTTGTACTTGGCGTGTTTAAGGGACGCGGAGACCAGGGAAGCAGATGTCCCACCCTGCTAATTAAGAGTACTGTGCTAAGAGCTGCCAAGGGCAGCGGCTCACCCACACTCAGCCCCTGACAGGCATTTCCTGGGCCAACCTCCCTGGGAGGAGAGGGTCTCTGCACAAGAAGACGGTGTCAGTTCTCCCATTGTGCCTAAGTCCACTTGGCGAGTAGGTAGGGGCCACGCGGCTTCTGCTTTCCTTTCCTCTCTTTTGGAGGATTTTTGAGCTAAAAGGCCCAAGCCTGCACTCTGGCCCCTGCCCTCTCTGCCTGGGTGTCTGGGATGTGCCACCTCACCTCTCTGGGCTCTTTTCTATCTGGACGGTGGTGATGATGAGGACATGGCATGACACCCCTGGGAGACTGCCCGGGAGGGGAAGGGGCACCTGGAGGCCTCTGTTCAGTCCCTGGATCACACAGAATTGCTGCTTAGAGCACAAGGGTGACCTCACCCTGGCACCAGGAGAGAGGGAGCTCTGGAAAGTCCCACAGAAGGGAAGCAGGGAGGGACTCGCTGCCACCCTTCCTGAGCACCATGAGCACCAGAGACCGGGTGGACAAGCAGGCCACCAAGAGCCCAGGTCAGGGCTCAACTCACAATGGCTGCGAGGGATCTGGAACGTGTTTCCTGACACGACGGGGGCACGCATTTGCTTCTGCTCTTCCAAGGATGGACCCCATGGTCACCTGTTCCGCCTGTGGGTGGAGGAGTCCTGGGACCACGACAAGGTTTCTGTGGAGTCAGGGAGAGACTGTGGCCCAGCTCAGGTGGCGGCCGTGTGACAAGGTCTGGGAGACCCACTGCTCCTGCCTTAGGCTGACGAGGCATGTGACCTTGAGTAGGTGTCCTAGTTTAACAGGGACTCAGTTTCCTTTGAGACCACAATCTAAAAGGTCTTCAAGGTGACTTCATTTAAGAAGCCAAGATCTGACCATCTCTTATTTCACACAGAGGGATTCAGAACTCTCATGCCTCCAAGAGACCATGCGTGTGTATGTGGGATCCAAACAGTCCTGAGACCACCGGGCTAGCACAGGGCACCGAATGAGCCCCTTAAGCCAAGGGCACCAGTGCTCTCTGGGGAAGGAAGGCCCATGGGAGGGCGGGGCAACCCCACGGAGGTTTCGGGGCTGATCTCTCTGGTAAGAGAGTCTTCCACCTGGCTGCGTCCTGACCAAGGCAACCATCACAGATCCCAGGCAGGAACGGGCCGTTTCCTTGTAGAACAAGGATGACTTCAAAATAACGTGCTCCAGGGCAACGGAGTGTTCTGCCAGGCTGACCTGAGCTGAGACTTGACTGGAGCATTCAGGAAAGTGTCACCGACAGTCATCACAATCTATATTTGCAGAGTGCTTTTAACTGTTATAAGCTCTTTTCCCGTTTATTTTTCCTATTACATAATTTCTCAGAAACTGCCTTGGAGGTAATTTCTTTGGAGATTCTGAAAAGTGTGATTTTTTTTTTTTTTGGTTAATGAAGGAATAGTCTAGCTAGGTACGCAGCACCTTGCTTTATAAATACATACATACCTTTGAAAAAGTTACATTATGTGTAACTATAATTGTGTAAGTTATATCTTGCTTTAAAGGGCTGGGGAAATTTGAAAACTGAAACCTTGCATTGGATTCTGTAATATACACCTTTTCTCATTAACCCCTTGCCACACAAGGGATTTTTAAATATCAGGTTTTCTTAAAGTGAGGCGGCACAGGTTAGATTCTAGGATCAGCATCCACTCCCCAGAATCCCACGAAGGTGGCATCTAACTCAATCCAAGAGAAAGACTGCTGTTTCTGATGTTGGCGTGGAAACAAGAAACTTCATCTCAAGTACGGGAAGGAGCAGAGGAATCCAAAGGCAATGACTGAATTATTTCCACACAGTCTCCAGGTCACCGTGAGTCACTGATGTGTCATTAATGTGTTGCTATAAAAACCTGCCATCAATAACTAATCTGCAAAAGAGCAGCTGAAAACCTGGGTGCAAGGTCAATACTACGTAATTTGGAGTGGGCCTGTTAACCCTCTCAAGTAAACAAGAACCATATCTCGTGACCAGGATCTGAAAGAAATTGGACTACATTGCATTTTTAATGAAACCAATAAATTCTCCTGCTTCTCATTCTGCATCCCCACGCCTGGGGAGAAGGCAGATCTTTGGCAGCAGTCATGGGACTCGATTGCTCTGGACTTCAGTGCTCTCCCCTCTGAAATCAGGCTTGCGGTATATGGAGCCACAGAATGAGACTGTGCACCTTTCATAGTCAGTTTGCAGGGGAGTTTTGAATGAGGACCTCTCTCTGTGTACCACCCCCAAGTACACGGTTACAGTTTTCATTATTGAGAATAAGGGGAGAAGCTCTTTTGGTGGGGGTGACTTACACTGGAAGAGTTAGAAACATTCTCAAGTAAAGAGTGGACACTGTTTGGCTGGAGATGTAGCTCAGTTGGTAGACTGCTTGTCTTGCAAGCACAAGGCCTGGGTTCAATTCCCAGTACCACAAAAAAAAAAAAAAAAAAGCAGACACTGTTTAAGAAGTTTCAGAGGGGCCCAACAGAAGGAAGCCAGGCCTCCCATCCCTGCTGGCTGGGTGTCAGCCACACAGGCCCCCTGTGTGAACAGCCCAGATTTTCACTAAGGAGCTGATGCTACACTTAGGAAGCACTTTCCCCCGATGCCCCAGGTGGATCACTGTGAAGGTGAGCTATAGGAAACATTGTGGGAAATGGCCTTGTCACTGTGTGCTGAGGCCACGGTGCACACACAGGCACATCTGGCACGTCAGTCACATGCTGGGTGCATGCCTGTGCGTGTGCATGTGTGTGCATATACGTGTGCATTGCATGTGTTCAAATCATTCAGAGGCTAAAAAAAAAAAAAAAAAAAACCACACCTGAAAACACCGTTCTTGCCTGTTGAAATGCTGAAACCCTCCACGGATTCATGGCTTATCAATCATTTTTTGTAAAGTTAGGGCTGGTGATGGGAGAAGAATAAGCAGCTGTAAACAAAATCAGTTTGGGCTCCACCAAAAACACGTGGGGCCCAAATACAGGGCTGCTGCAGAAGCAGGACTGTGCGTCCAGACTGTGCCTGAGGACGCCCGGCTCCTCCTTTTTGGAGAGGGGGATGCGGTGCGTCTCCATCATTTGCTGTGTGTCAGCACCCTGGACAGTTCCCAGGAGGCCCCGGATTCCTCTGGCTTGCTAGGGCTCCCTGCATTCCAGTGCGTGTCCCAAGCTGGGCCAACTGACAACAGGCTGGCCTGCTCTCCCCTCCCCCTCTCCTCCACCACCTCTGCCGCCCATTCCCCAGCCCCTCCATCCACAGGGACCAAGTCTCACAAACACCTGGTTCGCTGTTTTCACTCCGCGTCCAGCTGGTTGGGAAGCAGCGTTTGCCACAGGCACTGTTTAGTTGCACTTCCGTACCCTGCATCTCACAGGGCAGAAATGGACAATAGTCAAATAAAGGAATCGTCCTGATCAGCTCCAAACATGGCTGCTTGCAGACAGTCACAGCAAGCCTGTCGATCAGTGACTCCCTACTCCTACGAGGAAGGGGCATTTCCTAAGGACTCGCTCTTCACAGCGGCTGCAGGGGGCTGGCCAGCTGAGAGGTCTGCTTTGGCTCAGACTCGGTGTGGCTCCCGCCACCTGGCAATCTCACTGAGTGCCTCCTGGAGTTTGCTCCACAGTCGGACAGTCTGCCTCTACTTAGGAGGGATCACGACCAGGGGTGGCCCCCGCTTGGGCCGCCACATGAGGACCTGGGCATCGTTGGCATTGGGCTTCACTAGTGCGTTGGGGGGGATGGGTTCCATCCGGCTTAGGATTCGGGGCTGCTCCTGCTGAGTCCTGCCCACCAAGCGGGCCCGCTGCCCCAAGAGCTGAAGAGGGTCCACCTCAATGTCCACCCGCATCCTCCACTTGATGGTCTGCAGAATGATCTTCTCCTTCGTGGTGGCATTCATGGCCACCAGCCAGGTGGTGAAACTTTGGTCCCTCTTGATTCTTGTGAGCAGTGGCACGTTGCTGTCACTCACTGGCACCGCCCACGTCACACTGGGGTAGAAGTTGTCATTCATGCTGACGGAGAACCTGGAGATCTTGTTGGTGGGGCCGACCAGGGTCACGGTTTCCGTGGTGTTCCCGTACCAAGGGTAGCTCACCCCATCTGAGTCACTGATGGCTTTTACTCTCCCTTCCCTCAGGTCGGGCAGTTCCCAACTTGACCTGGCAAAGCAGAAGAGATGCACAAGAAAAGAAGAGGCTGCATGAATTTTTCAGAAGCTGGAGAGGCGCCCGCCACTTACAGACTTAGACAACTTGGGCAAGATGGGCATTTCAGAGGGGAATTCAGGCCAGAAAGTTCTATGCTGTGCCGTTTCAGGATTAAGTGAGAACACATCAAAACAGAAATAAAAAAGCAAGGCCAAAACAAGTTAAATAAAACCCTAGATGACCCAATTGACTGCAGAGAGTACAAAGAGACAGTCATGTGACCACAAAGAGGCCCCAGCCAGTTGGAATGGTGGCAGTCAGTGGCTCGGGGATCCTCTGCAGGGCACGTGCCCCGGGGTGAGGGGGGCCGGAATGCCTGTTTGGTGGAACGTGGTGGTGGCGGACTGATGTGCTTGGAAGGAAGGCTCCAGGGAAGGAGGGCAAAGGAGGCACAGCCAACTGTTGCTGCATTAGGAAGGAACACTAGTGGGCCTTCTCTTCAACCAAGAGGGTTGCCCACACCCTGGCCACCTGCAATCCAGCGCTTAGCAAATGCCACCCTGGAAAAGGACAACGCAATGAGGCACCAGTCACCCTGCAGGCCACTTGGCTTGTGAAGCCACACCACTGCTGGCACCCAGCCTCCAACACCCTGTGTTCCCTGGGCTTCGAGGTCAGCCTGGAAACCTCACTGTGCAGGGGTGCCAGCCTGCCATTCCAGGTGCCTGCCTGCTCTTCCCACTGTCCCCAGCCTTGTCCTGAAGGACGGGGAAGGACCCCATCTCTCCCCACCATGGGCTGTTGCTTGTAAGAGTAATGATAATGATAAATAGCAAGAGCTGCCACCCACGGGGCCCTCACTCTAGACCCACCACCCTGCTGAGCGCTTGGTTCAGTTACCATTCAAAATATCCCACAACGTAATGACTCATTTCCTCTTTCACAGGAAGAGGTGAAGGCTTAGATGTCAAGGTGCATGCCCAGGGTCCTAGGATTGTAAGAGGGGGTGCTGGGTGCTCTTGGACCCCAAAGATTTCACCCCTGTATCATGTTGGTCCCCACAGGGCCCTCCCGGGTGGTGGAAGGCAGGGTAGAGGGAGTCACTATGTCCCATGAGCTCGTACCCCCAGGGCAGCTTCAAGGAGCTGCACTGGACCCTGACGGGCCTTCTCTGTACTTCTACTCCTGGACTAGGATGATGCCTGGAAACACTGCTAAGGACTCAATCACAGAAAGAAATGGGACTGTTCCATCCATCAGCTAAGGGGGTGTTCGGCAGGAAGTCTCTCTCCTAGGAAGTGATGGAGGATCCTGCAGGGCTTCCTCCAAATGGTCTGCAGTGGCATCAGGTGGAGGCGGCAACACCCAGCAGCACTTCCTCTGTGCCAACCCCAAGGCGCAGGGCAGGACCACCGGGGAAGGTGGGCCCCAGGCACAGCCCTTTCTCTGCCTTCATCTCCGGTGCTGTGTGGAGGTTGGCAGGAACTACCAACCGACCTGAAGCAGGCCAGCGAGAGCTCAGGTGTGGCCAGCTGTGCCAGGGCAGCTTCCAGAGAATTCTACAGTTACTTCCCACTGCAGAGCAGGGAGCAATCCCAGTGACTGATACAGTCACCCAGGTCAGAGTTGGCTGGAGGCCCCACGCCTGGAACGCCCGTGCTGGAGCCATCGTGCCCTGGCCAAGGGGCTAGGATAAGGATTCAGTCAGCAGACATTTGTTTTCTGTGTTGCCTGAGCCCTGTTTTTAAATTCCCTAGTGGTCGACCCTGCTGGCCTCTGTGTTGCTCAGTGTGCTTGGATGACAGGCATCCGCAGCCCCAAGAGCAAGAACTGCTCTTGTTCTCCACCATGCCCACTGGGCAAGCCACCAGGGAGCGCAGTCCCAGGAGGATCCACTTTTATGCTCTTAGGACCCTGCCCTTTCAGGACTGGCCATGTTGTTGGTTAATTCTGTTACTTTGTCTACAGAGACTTATGGCTTATTCTTTTGTCCCTGTCCTGCTGCCCAGAGCCATGAGCAGACTAGGGCATGGGGTCTTGTGGTCAGTCTGGTGGGAAAATCACAAAACTCAGTTTGGTCCTAGGTTTTCTGAAAAAATGGAGAAGATACAATAAAGGTGACCCTTGTTTCCGGACAGAAGGAAGAGACCCTCTCGGAGCATTCTCTGGGAAGCCTCTTAATAGCCATAGAACCAAGACATGTGGCCGAGTGCAGCCCTGGCACGTGACCTTGGGAGGTGGTGCACTGGGTCCCGCGCTGCAGTCCCACGCTGCAGTCCCACCTGCGGTAGCTGGGGTGGCAACGCCTGCAGTCTGAGGCACGTTCCCTGCCACAGACCCAGGACCCACAGTCCACATCATCAAGGGATGGCTTGATTTTGGAAATAACCAAAAGTCATCATGACTTATGTCTAGCGAATAGGGAGTGGCTTACTCTTCAGAAAGCAGGGTGTATTTTATTCCTATTAGAAAAACGAGACACCAATCTCTCAGAGGCATTTCTATTTTTTTTAAAGAGTTATGTCTATAAAATGCATGACTGATTGTGTAGCTGATAAAATGGCTTTGATAACAGTTTTCAGAGAAGCCCCTGAAGCGTCCCAAGAATGGTGGCACACTGCAGTCACTTGACCAGGAAGGGACTGCTGTGCACGAGGCACTTCCAGTCCCTTGCCATCCACAGTGAGCTTGTCTCTCCTACCAGGAACCAGGGCTCGACTGCACCACCTTCCTGGCCAGAAGTGCAGGGTGGTCACGGGCTCTTCCCACCCCTCTGCTGGACAGTCAGGGTTGCTGTGTCACCGCATCCTGGGAACTTTGCCCATAAACAAGGCTTGGATTTATCTCCTTTTCTCCGTCCAACCTGCACTGTCTTTGTTTAATCCAAGCCCTCAGCATCCCTTACCTGGTCCACTGGAGTGGTCCACGACCTGTCTCCACGTGGATCCCCATCCTCTCAACTCCTCTCAGGCTGCCCAGGAATCCCCCCTCTGGATCTTGTCATGCTGTTTCTATAGGTGAACCCCTTCGAGATCCCTCTGCCTGGCTGCACTGGCAGAATCAATTCCTGAGCAGGGCAGCTGTGGCCCTCCACTCTGGCCTCCCTGCCGCGTCTCACCCCCACCCTGGCTCCTGCTGGGTCCTCCGCCTGCCACACCTTCTCCCGCTCAAGTGTCACTGTGGCTAAATACGAGTCCTTGGAGGGTCATCACGGGAGTCTACTCCCCCAGGAAGGCTTCTTCTGCTCCTGCCTGTGGGTATGTCCACATCTACAGGTGACAGCTTTTTACAACTGGTTTATGTGTCAGTCTTGCCCACTGGATTATGATCTCCTTGAGATTGTGGCTAATTCTGAGTCATTAGTATCTAGCACATTGCTGGCACATAGTAAAACTTAATAAATCTTGACCGAAGGAATATTTTACTTGAATCATTGTTGTGCCTGGATAGACACATAACAAGGTGTCTATCACAGTTTCATACTTCCTACATTTGCCCACTTTGACAGGTGTGTTTACAAGGTCATTCACAGACGGAACAAGGGTGTGATCTGCCTGTCTCTGACACTCCACCCCCCCCCCCCCACCACGACTACCCACCACGGTCTCAGGATGCAAGGTCCTGACTTCTCCAAGGGAGAGAAGGATGGGATAGTTTGTCTCCTGTGACCAGGACACGGAGTCAGGCTCACGGGGCACACAAACTACTCCCTCCTCTCTCTCTCTCTTTCTCAGTGTCCTCTGTGTCTTCCGCTCATTGCTCAGGGCTGCCTTTGCTCCTCCTCTTTCTAGTCCCTCACATTTCCTGGGTGCCCTCATCTGAGTTCATGGCTGTAAGTAGCATCTACACTGACAATTTCACTTCGTATCTCCGACTGGGATTGCTCCCTGGGCTCCAGACCCAACTCCCTGCTGAAGAAACCCTGGAGCCCTCCTGACCACTCTGTCACGTTCCGCACACTCCCCCGGCAAGTCCTGTTGGTGCCAGCACACATCTCCAGGCTTGGACTCCATCCCACCGCCCCCAGCACCCCACCCTGGTCAGAGGAGGCCACCTGCTGGCTGGCTTCATAGCCTCCTAACGAATACTTTGCCAGTATCTCCAGCTCTGCTGCCCCAGGATTTTCAACACAGCAGCTACAGGATCTTGCTTAACATCTTTGAAGCCATGTCACCCCCTGCTCAAAAGGTCACCCCTTCCCATAATCCACTTAGGAGAAGTCCAAGTCCTGGGACAGCCTGTGGGACACACGCTCCCATTTCCTCCCCACCTCATCTCCCTCCCTCCGTGACTGTTTGGCCTCTGTGCTGTTCACTGACATGTCACAGAAACTGCCCCCTTGGGCCTGGCACTGACTGTGCATCTTGCCTGAAGCACCCTTCCATGGGTGTCTGAAAGTCCTCCTCCTTTGCCTCCGTCACTGCTGAAGGAAAGCCACGTTCCCAGGGCAACCACCCCGCACCCACAGCTCCACCCACTGCCTCCACTCGGCTGCTCCTAATAACCATAGACGTCCCCTACTCTGCTAAGGCCGGCCTCTCCTCATCCCACTTCTCCCACGTGATCCCTCTGCAGGCAGGGTTTTCATAGGTGTTACTCCTGGCTGTGTCCCCAAGACTTGCAGCAGTGCCCAGCATGGAGCGGCTGAATGAGTCAGTACTAAACTGAAGCAAAAGATGTGAGGAGGCTGTGATTCCTATACAGACTCCACTGCTCTGTGCAGGTGACGAGGCAGACGGGAGAGGCTGTGAGGTCCTGGCAGATGTGGGCCTAGAGCTCAGGAAACAGTCGGGGCTAGAGATGCTCATGGCCAATGGCCACTGCAGAGTGGGCGGGAGCTGGGTTAGATCCCTGCGGATGAAGGAGCCCCGAGGAGGCTTGTTAGATGGCCAGCAATGCGGAACAGCCGAGGAGCAGAGCAGTAGCCAAGGAGGAGGACTGGTTTCCCAAATCAAGGAATTTCAGGGAGTCACCAGAACAAAGCCACAGATGTAGAGTGGGGTTCAGAAACGGAGGTGTGGTTTGCTGACTACGGACACAGCAGTAAAGAGACTGGCACAGGCCATTCTGTAAGGAGCATGGAGGGAAGAAACCAGCCCGAGAAGCAGTCTGGAGTTGAGGCCGAGGGGAGAGTGTGGCTTCAGAACCTAGAGCTGCCCCTCGCCACTGCGAAGTCGGACAGTCATGGCCGCTCCGTACCCTGTCCCAGCATCAAACAGCAGCGCTAGCTGGGTGTGGTGGACCCATCTCGATCCCAGCAACTCCTGAGGCCGAGGCAGGAGGATTGTGAGTTCAAGGTCAGCCTCAGCAATGCATGAGACTGTCTCAAAATAAAAAGTAAGAAGGGCTGGGTGTGGCTCAGTGCTGAAGCACTCGCCTGGCATGCGGGCCCATGGGCTCAGCCCCCGGCACAGAGCTGCCGAGCCCGCGAGCACTCTGCCAGCTTTGGGTTCCTTAAGTGCAACCCTGGCGCCCACAGCCCAGAGCCGCCGTGCAGGTGGAGTGAGGCTTAGGAGCAAATGCCCTCAAGCTGGTCACCTGGAGGTGGCCGTCAGGTAGGAGTCACCGCACCGCCTTCGCCCGCGCCCCTTCTCCACACTGAGCTAAACGGCGCTTTGCTTTAGACAACTGCCATTGACCTGAAGCTCACAGGTAATGGACTCGCCCACGGGCCTGGTGATGGGGACATCAATACTGCAGGCTCCATGCCTTCCACGCCTCGTGTCCAGAAGAAGCAAATCGCAACCACACGGCACTTCATTCCAACGTGTGGCCTCTGGCTGAAGGTCCAGGCTCCACCCAGACCCAGCCTGTTCCCAGCACCTACGAGGGGCAGGGCCCCTCCCTAGGACGAGCCCACTTTGGTCCCCAGGAAGCTCCAGTCACAGGGAGCTGGGGCAGGGACAGGAAGCAGCCTCCCTGCCAGCAGGGCTTGGCGGGGTGCAGGAGCGTGGGATGAGAGGCCGGGAGACCTGGGCGGAGGGCTGCTGGCCTTGGGTCTGCAGTGTCCAGGCAGGGTTGAGATCTAGGAGGGTGCGGTTCTCAGGCCCTCGCGGAAGGGACCCTGGCTGGGCCCTACTTTTAAGGGAAGCTGTCTACTATCTTCTGGTCAGACCCTTCCTGGGGAGGACTCTGTGGGCTGAGAGGACATGTCGCTTCTCCCAGCCCCTTCTCCTTCTGGGTACCTGGGGTCTCAGTGTTCTCAGCCCCAAAGGCTCTGAACCTCCTGACCCCGGCAGGCCTTGGTCCTGGTCTGCCCCACACTCCTCCGAGTGTCAGCTTGGTGCCCAGGGGGCAGGCAGGGGTGGCTCTTTGTGGGGTATGCGTGGGCTTTGGGCACAAGTGTAGCGTGTCCACAGGCATGTGGGCCTGTCCCCAGTAGGGTACGGGGCCAGGGCTGGGAAGGGGCTGGGGCCAAGGGTCAGCTGTGCCTATGCCACCTGTCCTGGCACAGGGCTTTGGGAGTTGGAGAGCGATCAAGTATGTCTGGCCAGGTGGATGGATGAAATCCGATCTGGTGCTCTGCTTGCTTGACTTACAGCTTCAAAATACTTAAAAGCCTTGGTGTCCTTGCTCTGGAGCGTGCGGGTCAGGCAGGCAGAGGTGCACAGCTGTGGCTGTGCAGCTGGGCCTGGGCTCCTGCCGGGGAGCTCCTTTGGGTGTGCTTGCTGCTGGCTCTGCCCGGCGCCACATTTCCCAAATGCTTTCAGAGACGGCATCTTGGCCCCTGTAACCTCGGGGCACCAGGTAGGTGGCATCCTGCGTTCTGCCACTCAGCAGGGACTTGTGAAGGTCACACAGCCAGCCCGGGCAGGAGGAGCATCCATCCCCAGACCTGATTCTGAATCAGCTGCAAAACTACCCTGGCGCTCAGCAGCCCAAAAGCGCTAAGAAGGCTGGCGGTGCTGGCTGGTGTCAGCTGACAGGCCGCGGGGAAATGCGGCTGTCCCCACGGTGCCAGTACTGCTGCCCGGACGAGGAGCAGCCCTGCCCACATGTGCCCTCCTGCCACCTGGCTCCTCCCAGACCTCTCCCCAGTCCACCAGGAAAAGGGTTAATGCAGGTGGCAGGGGTCCTCCAAGAGCCGGCTCCTTCTGAGCACAGGGTCGGCTCCGCAGCTGCTTCACACGAACTCGTGCCTTCCTGGACGCGGCACCGTGGGGCTTGTCAGCCCTGCACTCTGAAGGAACTCCAGCTGCTGTGATTACCTGGCTGCACTTAGAGGGTCAGAAAAGAGACTTCTGCCTTCTCCCTCGATCTCCATGGCGGGAACCTGAAGTTACCATGCAGGACGTGGGGAGTCCAGTTAAAGGGCCACCACTGCCTCTAAGAGTCCCGGACTTTCTGCACCCAGCACTGAAGAGAACACAGCATGTCCCTCCTGGGAGCCTCTTGCTCAGTGCCCTTCCTGTGCTGCAGCACCTTTCCCTGCACAATCCTCACGGAGTGCATGGGGGCCGGGCTCCAGCTGAGGGGTGTGGGCTCATGCAGCCAATGGCCCCTGGTCAGCAACTGGCCTTCCCACACTATTTGCCAGCCCTGGCCTGGTATGTGCCTTTCCCAGCGGCTTGCCCCTGGATTACAGACTGAGCTTTGCAGGTGGGCCTTTCCTCATTCTGCGCCGCTCTTGACAGACCTGGGGAG
This sequence comes from Sciurus vulgaris, assembly GCF_902686455.1. Lineage (NCBI taxonomy): Eukaryota > Metazoa > Chordata > Mammalia > Rodentia > Sciuridae > Sciurus > Sciurus vulgaris. The sequence goes on along the minus strand of NC_136473.1, from coordinate 112,659,794 downwards.
CCTGTGCACACGGCCCCCGCCCCGCCCGCCCTCCTCTGATGCGCCTTCCTCTCTGGCCCTGGGGAGGCATTGGGGCCCAGGCTTCCCTGGCTGCCACCCTCAGCCTCCCCAGCCCACGAGCCCTCTGCTGCTGTCACCCCCACCTGGTGGTGCTCAACTGTCCAGCCGGGCTCTGGGGACTTCACCGACGAGTTTCTGTTCCACAGCCCTGAGGACCTGGGTGGGCCAGCCTCCGGTCTTGTCCAGGAGGCTCTGCCTCCGACTGTGGTTTGGAGCTCTGGGAACCAAGCGCCTTCGGCCAGTGGCTGCTCACGCCTGCAGGGCGGCTGTGCAGGCGTGAGCCCTCCTGACCTCAGCGGTCACGCCTGGCGCGGCACAGAGGCCCTCTCCCGTCCTCAGGGGCTCACAGCCCGCCGCCCGGGAGCAGAGCTCCATTGCGCTGGCACTGGATGCCCAGGGCAGCCGAAGTCACCACGGCTGGGTGGCAGGTCAGAGGCCTCACAGGGGCGCGGGCGGGAGGGGGAGGACCCACTGAGGGCCACGCCTGGCGGAGAGCCTGCCCCACGGCCGCCCTCACCACGCTCCGCCACGCGCTCCTCCCGCGCACCCCCGTGTTCCCTCTCCACAGCCACAGCCACCGGGGCTCCAGGGCCACACCCCGTCCTCCGACTGGGCCCCCTCAGCTCGCCCAGACCCTCGGCCATGAATGTGGTTCATTAAAAACACCCACAGGACCCTGCTCGGTGGCTCTGGAGGTTCTGTGGGGCCACACCCCATGACAGCCCGGGGTCTGACCTCCTGCCACCTCCCTCCTGGCTCTCAACGCGAGCTTTCCTGTTCAAGAACCCCCTCCGCTGGCCTCTGGCCTCGTCCCCTCCCCTGACCCCTTTTCCTCCTTCATCTGCAGCTCTGTCACCTCTGCCAGGCCTCTGCCCACGTCCCCACCCCCTCCTCCTGCAGAGGCCAGGGACAGGCCTGGCTGCACCTCCAGCAGCACTAGCGAGAGCCCAGAGCAAGTGCTCGCTTCAAGCTGCTGTGACAGATGGGCCAGCGACTCTGGCAGGGGCACGGGCCCCGAGAGGCCAGGTCGAGAGGGCAGCAGAGGGGGCAATTGGGCACAGCCCTTCTAGAGTCCAGGAAGCGTCCCAGTGACGGCCACAGGGACTGGGTGCAGAGATAGCGGGCTGAGGCCTCCTCTGCCAGTCAGCATCAGGTGTGGCCTGGCTGAGTCGGAGGGGCTGGGTCAGCGTGGGCCAACCCGCTGCCACCCCGGGAGCCAGGGCAGCGGCAGGCGGGGGGCATTTGTTCTTTTCGTATCCCCTTAGAATCCTGCCATTGCACGTGGGAACTCTGCTGAAACAGGCATGGTGGCAGACACCAGCACGCAGGAGGGGCTGCTTGCGACCTGGGGCTGCTCTTTGTATACGTCCTCATTAAAAACCATCAGATTGTATTTATAGTATTTATAAGAAAAGCGATGCGTTGTCCCTCAGGCTGCAGGGCATGGTCATGACCCACTCAGCAGAGAGCGGGCAGAGCAGGCAGGTAGGAGACCATGCGGACAGCGGCGAGCAAGGGACACCTGCTGCCCCTGTGGCTGTGGCAGATGGCCAGACCTCTCTGGGCTTTGGCTCTCGTGTGAACATGGACGATGATAGAACATGCCTTAGGGCCATTTTATAAAATAGATGAGAAAACCTGTGAGAAGCTGCAGGCACTGTGTGGGGCACACAGGAGGAGCTTTGTCAACGAGGACACTCACTGCCACCTGTGACCCTGCCCGCTGGAGACCAAGGTTGGCGGGCTGGGACCCCAGCATCTTCAAAAGGATGGTTCCTCCCTTCATGCAGGAGCCAAGGTGGTGGGTGGCAGGGCAGAGGGCAGGAAATGACCCCCTGGGACACGTGGTCCCCTTCACAAGGCTATTCTGAACACCATCTCAACATTGTGCTATGTTCTCAACATCATGCTAGACATTGCGAATGACACCAAGGACCCATAGTGCACACAGACAACACAACACACACAACATAGTGCACACACACACACACAGAGAACCTAAGGCACACCCACACAACTAACACACAAAACACAGAACCTAAGACATATAACATGGAGTACCCAAGACACACACACTATGACACACACACAGCACAGAGGACTAAGACACACACACTACAGCACACACACAGCACAGAGGACCTGACACACACATATACACACCCCACAGAGAATGCACAAACACACACACACAACATGGATGACCTAAGATACACATACAATGCACACACAGTACAGAGGACCTGACACACACATATACACACCGCACAGAGGACCTGACATACACGCAAAGCACAGAGCCTAAGGCACACACACACACAACACAGAACCTAAGGCACACCCACACAGCTTGTGCCCTTCTGGGACGACCTTTGGGCTGGCTGCTCCTACCAGCACCTGCGCCCCTGAGTCACCTCATCTCTACACCCAAGAAGGCAGAGTGGACAGCTCACAGGCCAGGCGAGGCCAACTCTGGCCCAAGACGTGGTTCTGTGCTGATGGAGAGGGACCTTGAGACCGAGAGGGAAGGGGTAAGTGGCTGTTCCCCAGGGAACAACCCTACACGCCAGGTGTCCCTGGGCATCGGGCAGGTTCCCTGGGCCTGGGCCTGTTCTCAGGCCCTGCCCAGCTCTGGCCCCTCCTGACAGAGTCTCCTGGCCCCGTGGCTGGGGCTGCTGCAGTGCTGGGCCCCGACCCAGGCCTTGGATCTGCTGCTTGTCGGGCTCTCACTGTACATGGAGGGTGCCCCCCACCCTCTGCACATTGCCTGGGTTCCAGCCCCACAGCCAGGCCTCCTTGGGCTCCCAGGGGTCTCGGACCCGGCCCAGATGGTGACTGTGAGGGGCCTCAGCCAGTGAAAGCACGTGCCCCTGCCTTCCTCGGTGGCTGGTCACACTGGGAAGGGTGCACTCGTTTCCTTCCGTGCTACCCAAGTGGGATTCATGCGTGGAATCTTCTGGTGGGCCCAGGAGGACATCCTGGGGTACCTCTCCACCTGGGCCGTCTGCTGAGTCAGGCTGCACGCTCTGCAGTGCACGGACCCTCCAGCACCAGCAGCTGTAACCCGTTCACAGGACTAGTTTCTGTGGCCAAATCCTAGCCTGGCTCATGCATCTGATGGTGACGGTGACCCTGAGCATGGCCATCTGCACCTAACGGGTGGGCGCCAACCCAAGCCAGAACTCAGCATCCTTCCAGACCTGCCAGCCAGGCTGCACTGGTGAGGACCTTTCCCCATCTGATTCTGAGTCATTCAAGAGAACAAAGCTTCAAGGTCAAGGAGATCAGGACAAGGATACGATTGTCCAATCGTATCGTGCAAGGTGTGGAGGGAGTCGCTAGACTGTCAGCCGAATGAGTGAACCAGCCAGAGCAGGTGTCCAGGCCCAGCGTGGGAGCAGGTGTCCGGGCCCAGTGTGGGAGCAGGTGTCCAGCATGGGAGCAGGTGTCCGGGCCCAGCGTGGGAGCAGGTGTCTGGGCCCAGTGTGGGAGCAGGTGTCCAGCGTGGGAGCAGGTGTCCAGGCCCAGTGTGGGAGCAGGTGTCCAGGCCCAACGTGGGAGCAGGTGTCCGGGCCCAGCATGGGAGCAGGTGTCCGGGCCCAGTGTGGGAGCAGGTGTCCAGCATGGGAGCAGGTGTCCAGGCCCAGCGAGGGAGCAGGTGTTCAGGCCCAGTGTGGGAGCAGGTGTCCAGGCCCAGTGTGGGAGCAGGTGTCCAGCATGGGAGCAGGTGTCCAGGCCCAGCGTGGGAGCAGGTGTCCGAGCCCAGCATGGGAGCAGGCGTCCAGTGTGGGAGCAGGTGTCTGGGCCCAGTGTGGGAACAGGTGTCCGGGTCCAGCGTGGGAGCAGGGGCCCAGCATGGGAGCAGGTGTCCGGGCCCAGCGTGGGAGCAGGGAGCCCCTCATGTCCACAGTGACGGACACCATCCCACCTGGACCTGATGCAGGCGGCAACCTTCAGGCATCCCTGGAGTCCTGCCACCTCTCTGCCCCTTAGCACGTGCCCCTCCCTGTCTGCGAGTGTGTCATGGGGCCAACTCTCACACTGAAGACGTAAGATGTGTGCACAGTCCTGCCCCCCAGCACCCTCTGCTGCCTGCCTCCTCATGTCTCCTGACCCTGCTCAGCTGCCCACAGGAACTCCGCACCTGCCATCCGCCTACACGGCCAGCAGAGCAGGTGGCTCACCAGGAGCAGGGGGATGTCCAGCTGATGACAAACCACTTCAGAGTCTGTGCGGCCAGACCCTCCACCTCCACCTGTCCTGTGCTGCGGCCGCCTCTGCTGGGCTCTCCTTCCGGGTTCCTGGCTGGGACCTGGGATCCGCTCCGCCTGCTCATCCTCAGTGCACTCCCTGCTTCCAGCAGCCGGCTGGTACACCGGAGAAGTCCCTTCCCTCTGCCACATGCCTCAGTTCTAATGTCACCTGTGAAGAAACCAGTGCTTTAGGGGGCATGGCCAGGTTGGGGCCCTGGTCAGTAGTGGCTGCAGAGGCCCTTTCCTCCTCCTGCAGTGGGAGGAGTGGGAGCAGCTGTGGATTCCGAGGGGACGGCGCCTGCGTAGTGCATGTCTCCTGGTCCAGCTCCTCCCTGTGTCTCCCGGGAGCGACTCTTTTTTGCAGGCCCTGCTGCGCGGGACAGAAAAAGCAGAAGACGCGGCCTTGGAGTCAGAAGACGCGGGTTTACATTCTGGTCTCCCTCCAGCTGCATGACTGTCACTGAGGCTGTGTGATGTGGGGACACTGCCCTCTCCCAGGGCTGCCAGGTGAGAAGCAGGTACAGGTGAGGTTTCCTGTCTGGCAACTGCTCGGGGCTTCAGCAAGTGCATCAGCTGCAGCCAAGCCTTCCCCACGCCTGACCCTGGAGGGCTTCTGACTGCCAGCCTCCTGGCCCCTGGCTTCCAAGGGTCCGACAGAGCAGGCCCACCCTGGCTAATCCGGGGCTGGGTCGTGCTGGGCAGGGTGCCCCGGAGCACAAATCCTGAAAGACTTGCCACTGCAGCCGAGTGACCCCGCCCTGCTCCTCACTCGCCTTCCTCCTCCCCCTCTCCCCAGGCTCCCGCACTGCACCCTGCCAGCCTCCCTGATGGTCCGGAGACACCCCAGTCTGCCTCGGGGCTGTGGCACGTGTGCGTGGACAGTGCCCTGCCCCACGCTCACATGCTGACTGTCATAGGGGGTCTCAGCATACCGCTTCTCAGGGACACCTTCCCTGGCCCTGGGGCACCCGTCTCCCGTGGAACTCACTGGGCTCTTCCTCATAGAACCCTGCATCTTCCAGATCCATACAACTTATTGCCATTTGCAGTTACACCCCTGAGTCTGCTCATGGTTCGGCACGTCTCTTCACGTGGCCAAACACGTCAGCCCTGGTCACTGCAGCCCCAGCTCCTGCCAAGGCCTGGCGCGCCACGGTCATGGAGGGGAGGGTGGACATCTGCGAGAGGAGGGGCAACAAGAGGCAGAGTGTGCAAGCCAGCGGGAAAGCCGCAGCACCAGCACGGGGTGGGCGGGGGACAGCAGGGCTCAGTGGGGTCACAGAGGGGTCCAGGAGAAAGACCCACAAGCAGCCACCTGAATTTAGGATTTTGGAGGAGCAGCCACAAGCTGGCGTGTCCTGAGGCTTCGAGAAAGGGTAGCTGTGGTCTTGTGGAGTCCATGTGGTTGGCCGTCCAGAGAGCCTGGGAGGCTGGGGAATGGGCCTCGAGGAGGGAGCACGGTGGCCCCGTCCCAGTGGGCGGTGGCCTGCCCGCGGCTGTCGAGGGCTGAGCTCGTCAGCGTCCCTTGCACTCAGTGGGGAGCTCTCTGGGGCACAGGGTTAACGGTGCCTCTCCCTCCGGTCAGAGGCCCAATGGGCAGTGCTGCAGGGACTGGGCCTCGGCTCTGCCGTCCCTGAGCCACCCGGAGCCTACAACGAGCAGCAGAGGCAGGAGGCTGAGGAGCACCTCCTGCAGAGGCGGAGCCCAGCCCGGGTCAGCAGCCCCGACCCGCAGGAGCCCTGCAGTCCCTGTGCAGACTCTGGCGCAGACTCTGGTGCAGGTTGAGAGACGCTGATGTGACAAGGAGAACACGAAGCCCGGCGCACATGCACCACTCCTGGGCGCCGCGCACAGGACCGGGAGTGACCACGCCTCGTTTTCCAGGCCATCATGACCACTTCCCTGTGTCCATGGCCCTGGACAGGTAGAGCAGGGCCTCCCCACCGACCGAGCCCAGTCACCAGGACTGGGCTGGAAAGCGTGTGGACGGGGTGGGCAGGAGCCACAGGAGAAGCCACTTCTGGGCGGGGGTCACCCGCGGTCACCGGTATTGGTTCCACCCTATACGGTCCACCTAACCACCAAAGGAACGTAGCCAGTCAGGATCAGTAGTGAAGAAAAGCCACATCAGAGACAGGGCACACACAACAGCAGCTAAGGTGCCTCGACCAAGGCTGACCGTCCTGTGCAGGGGACAGGTCACAGGGCAGAGCCCCTGCCCCAGGGAGGACCCAGACCTAGAGCAGAGCACGCCAAGGCAACGTGGGATGTCTGGGGACAGAGGTGCCCTCTCGGGCAGCAGCACGGGGCCTGGCCTCGGGGAGGAGCAGGACAGTGGTGACGGTGACAGTTCACATGTACTGCTGCCTGCCCCGCTCAGGTGTCCACCATGCCACTGCGCACGCACCGACTAGGGGACATCAGAGCGGCCCTGCGAGGTCAGTGCCGATGGTGTCCCCACTTTAAGAGGAGGTTTGGGGCGGTGAAGAAAGCAGCCTAAGAGCATGGGACTGGAACCCAGGCCAGCTGGCTCCTCGGCAGATCCCGGATGCAGCATGAGCGGCCGAGGAGCCCAGGAACAAGGGCCTCAAGGGCGGCCGTGCAGGCAAGAGGGAGGACGTGGTTTCCTACCACCTGAACCTAAAGCTGGGCCCAGAGAGAGGGAAGAACCCGCCTGGGGAGTCGGCGGCCCTGACCACCCCCGTGGCTGTCTGTGTGGGTTGGTACCTGGAGGTGGACCTCCAGCATGAATCACCAGCTCCCACCGCCAGCACTCACCACAGAATGAACAGGAGGACCCATACAGTGACTGGTGTACGTCACGATACCCCCCAGGGCCTTCATGATAACCCATGAAGTGGACGTCATGTAGACCAGGAAACCAAGGCTCAGAAAAGCTAAGTGCTTCTCCCAAGGTCCAACAGCTGTGAGGGAGTGGGACAGGGCTTGAACCTGCATCCACAGGTTCTCTACCGCACGCCCCTGCTTCTCCGAGGAGGGCAGCCGGGGCACCTGGAAACTGGGCAAGTCCTCATTTCCAGGTGTCCTGGAAACTTGGGGCAAGTCCTCATTGCTCTAAAAGCAAGAGTGGGCACCGTACGTGTCAAAAGTCTACTTTTGCAAAGAATTTTCCAGAACTTGGATGTCAGGGAGAAGATCTCCCTGTGCGCCTGTAATAACGCCTGGTAAATGTGAGCCAGAAACAATCACCTGATCAGCGACCAACAAGGCTAATCATCTGTGCCAGTGCAGCTAAGCACTGATACAGAGGTAGAAGGCCAGGGAAGCCCCTGGGAGGGCGGGCCACCCGGGCAGCCTGGAATCCCCTTGCCCGGGGTCCCTAACTGCCCCTGCCACCTGGGGCTTTTCAAGGGGCCCCACCAGGTCTGAGTGCTGGACACCCCTCCTCCCAGCTGGCCCTGCCCTGCCTCTTCTGCCCTGGAGGCCCCTCGCCTTGAATTCCACTCTGGCGCTCTGACTACCTCTGCCTGCCAGTCTTCGATCCCGAAGCTCATGCCGGATGCAGACTGGCTTTCTGTCACTCTGTCACTCCACGCCCTGAGCCGCAAGCCACCCTTGTCCACCCAGAGCTCCATTCCTGCCCCGTGAGACCCTCGGGCAGGTCTCCCAGAGTCAGTTGTGACACGCCGCAGCTTTTAGTTCAGGTCCAGCCACCCCAAACATACTCTCTTAAGTCTGATGACATGTGACCAGTTATTCTGTGACTTGAGGACAGTAATAAGAGGCTCTCAGAAGTGCCACTGCTACACCCTTGTGACCTCGATATTTTCCACAGCATGGTTGGGGGGAACGTGGTCGTCCCTAGCTCTTGGACAAGCACCCTGGATAGGAGACATTCTAACTTGACAAGAGGAGGTCGGACGGGGATTAACTAGACCTGGTCTGTCTGAGCCCCAAATCCACATGCTCAAATCTGTTTGTAACTCCAATGACAGTTCAGGATGTGTCGGGGACAATTCAATACAAACAGCACACCTCGAAGAAGCCTTGCAGAGAGGCCTTGAGAACAGGAAAGGTTTATGGGTTATATAAATAAGCACCCTTTTATTATTCCTGCTTTGTTTCTTTAAAAAATTAGATCCATATGTCGAGTCTATCTCTGTATCCATCTGTGAGTCTACGTGTCTGTGTGTGTGAATCTGTCCTCTAACTCTACTGCCTTAAAAGGTGGGGCATTCAGTCTGAGAAGGCCCAGAACAGGCACAGGGCAGAGTGGCAGGACGCCACGCCCAGTCGTGCCCTGCAGGAACAGTGTGCAGGTGACCGAGGGTCTCATTCCCGGACACGGTTCAGGTCCCTCCACCTCCGCTGTGCCCACGGAGGCACAAGGAGCCAACAGGGCGTTTGTCTTCCTGGGCCAAAGGCAGAGTAGAGGGCTGACCCCTGGCCCGCTAGGAGCCGAGCTCCCAGGGCCCGGCTCCAAGGCCTCTGCTGCCCGCAGCCTCTCCCTCCCTGCCCGCTGCGAAGATTCAGAGAGCGAACCTGAGCCACTGCGCAGAGCACAGACCCGTGAGAGGAAAGTGTGTCAGGGTGATTCTTGGCAGAATAAAAGAGCCCTGATCGGCAGCGGCTTCTCAGGGGCCACGAACAGCAGACCAGCGGGTCACATGGAGGCACGCTGTATTATATTTTTAGAGAAGGCAGCAAATTTAGCAGGTGCAGCTTGGGCGCTGGAGGTGAGGCAGGCATTGCTATTTTAGGAAAGATCTGAATTGCTTCTCAATGGGTCCCGCCTGGCTGGGGTGCCCCAGGATAGAGCAGCTAGGGGGGATCTCATGGTCCAGCATCAAGCGCTGGGCACAGAGGAGCCCAAGGGGCCCAGGGGATGTGAACAGGCACGTGGTGAGCGCAGCCAGAGGCCCAGCAGCGGGCGGGAGGAGGCGGGCTGCTCTTTATGTACAGTAGAAGCTGCCTAAGGGGCCTGCCCAGGGAAGTGCCCCGTCCACGGCCGAGGGGAGATAGTGGCCAGCGAGGGCAGGACTGGGGGCAGGCCCCCATGAAGAGGGAGACTGCAGCCTGGAGGTGGGGCTGGAAGCAGAAGGCTGCCCCGCATGGGACAGGTGCACGGTGAGGCCACATCCTGTGCTCCCTGCAGGAACGAGTCTCCACTGGGAGGTGTGCGGGTGACACTGGCCCCCACTCCACGCAGGGCCATGGTGGGCACCAGGAACCGCCCTGGGCCAAGCTGCAGTGCACTGGGCTGGGTCTGAATTCATGCTGCCGTGTTGGCAGGACGGGCTTTCTGGGCTGCACTCTCCTCGGAAAACCGACAGCGGGAGCACCCCACACATGTGGGACAGACCGCCTGCAGTGGACTGTCCGGCCTCGCAGGGTCCGGGCTCCCAGGAATCAGGTCAGTCACACGCACCAAGGGAGCCCTGAGAGGGTAGAGGAGGTGGGGACCGAGGGAGGGAAGGCCGCCCTCCTGTGTGGCAGCAGTCACGTGCCAGCCCCTTCCCCGCCTCCCTCAGCCCTCCGTGACCTCGCCCGGGTTGCGCACACCTGCCCTGGACTCAGGAAGCCGCGACTTCCGCTTTGTTTACCTCGCGACGGTGCCTCACTGCCACCTGCCCAGTGGGAGCCGCACTTCGGACTGGGGCTGCGAGGTCTTCCTGGGCCACTGAAGGGCAGGTGGACGCCCTCGTAATGCGGGCAGTGGCCACAGCCTCGGCTCCCATCAGGCTGTGACGTGGGGGCGTTGACCTGCCTGCTGTTTGCTAGGTTAGTGAACTCCAAGGCCTGGACTCAGGATATTTCCGGCTTTATCAGGACATAGCAGCCTAAGTTGAGGAGCTTCAGCTTAGGAAAGTCAATTCAGGGCCGAAGTGACTTGCTGGAGGGACCGAGTCAGCGGGAGGTTGAGCTGGCAGCTCTCTGGGTACACAGGACACTCCAGCTCCTTGTGAGGCAGCGAAGCCAGTCGAGTCCCTCTGCCCTCAGGACAGCCGGCCCATGGGGCCCAGGAAGCCTGTCCTGGCGCACCTCCCAGTCCCGGAGGACCTGCCACGCCCAGTGTGGGGAAGCACATCAGGATGGGCCTCCTTTGCTTGGGGCAGGGCACCTCTGAGCAGTAGCCCTTCCCGCTGGCCTGGCCGCTCCAGTGTGGCAGGAAGACGTCGGTAGCCAAAGAGCACACAGGTGAGACTGAGTGCAGAGCGCGGCCTGCCAAGAGGAGGGAGGTGCAGAGAGGGCAGCTGGCACGCCGGGGCCAGGGCGGCTGGCAGCACAGTGGACTGTGGGTGAGCAATCCCAGCACAAGGCTGTCCAGCAGGCCTGTGCGGCCAAGGTCCGGGAGCGCCCTGGATGGAGGCATTCCTCATAGCTGTCCAATTCTGGGGCGCAAGCTGGTCTGAGCCTCTGGGACGGGAGATCAGGGGAGGAGGGAACTAGCCCTGTCTGCAACAAGGCCGTGGCAGCCACACCTCGCCAGGGTGCCAGGAACTGCCCCCGCAGACAGCTCCCCACCCGGCCTCTGCCCTGGTCCTGTGAGCCCACAGGGACCCCAGGCCTCCCGGAGTCCTCCCCCAGCCAAGGCAGGAAAAGTTGCCCTGGCGGACGCAGCGAGTGAAGCACGCATCCTCCCGGGGAGTCTCTGGGATGCAGGAGAGGAAAATCAGGAAGGACAAGGAGGGGGTCCAGCGACAAACGCAGTGATGACCAGATACCACCCAGGGAGGTTGTAGGCAGGAATGTGGATGCCCCTACAGGCAGGAATACCCACAGATGCTAGGCTGTGTTCAGAGATGGCTGCTGGACAGATGCTCACCTAAGCAATATGCCATAGGTCTCTGGCTTGAGTGACACCTGGTGCTATCTGTCTCTGGGAAACTTGAGTTGCCAGTGGTCCTGGAAGCCTTTGCTGCTCTCAGCAATCCCTATCCTGAGCAGCTCTGGTTGGAGGAGGAACGCACCTTTGGGTTTCAGCTCTTCCTTGGCCCCGGGGTCCCCACTGCTGCCCAGGAGCCACTGTTGGAGACAGGCTGGTGGGGCAGACCTCAGCCTGCTCACAGCCGCCTGGCCCACAGCCCTGCCTGCCCATCAGTGTGCTCTTAGCTTTCCTGAGCAAACAGCTGTCAGCGCACGGCCTCCCGGGGCTGCCCAGCACCTTGTTAGGAAGGTAAACGTGTGACCGATCTGACTCCTGGTCCTGGGGTGTCTTGGGATGTGACCGCGGTGTGCCCCTCAGCACTTTATGCCTTGGTTTCTCTTCTTAGAGCAGGCAGGAGCTTCTGCGACAGCCCTGAGCTAGCCAGAAGCCCTGCCTCGGGTCCTCACCTGCCCTCCCAAGTCCTCCTGCCTCTCTTCTCACCCGGCCTCCCTCCCGGCATGTCTGCCTCTCATCCACCCTGACCTCCGACGCGGAAGCCAGCGGGTTGCCAGGGAAACCAGCCTGGAGTCCTAGCATCCAGAGAAGATGAAAGGCTGTCTTCAGAAGGGAGGAGCAGGGGTTTCTCTGGCCCTGACTCTGCTCTCCCTGGGTACCACGAAGTCCCAGCTTGGGGTGCTCGCCTGCACAGCTGGGCGTCTCTGAAGTCGGGCAGCAAGACGCGCTGCTCTCTTCCTCCTGTGGCTCGGACAGTACTCTTGATCCTCCCCGGGGCAGAGGCCAATGGAAGTGGGGAGCGGTCACTGCCTTTTCTCTCAAGAGGTGCTGCTGAAGTCCAGTCCAGTAGTGGACTCCAGCACTGCTTCCTGCCTGCCGCCACTGGAGCAGAGACCGTGCCACACTGCACACTGCTGGTGGACAGAGAGGCCACACAGGAGTCTGGTGCTAAGAAACTCCAAATGGGGCCCCACGAGAAGCCCCGAGTCTGGAGAGAAGGGCTGTCAGGGGCTCAGGCTCCGGCAGCTGCGCACATCTGTGGGGCCGAGGAGTGATGGCATGACATGGCGCGTGAGTGAGTGTTCTAGGAAGCCTCAGGGGCTCCTGCTGGGCAAGTACAAAGGAGGCAGAGCTGTGATGGGGGCCCCACGTGGACCACCAGCCTTGACACCTCACTCCAGGCCGTGTGAGGAAGACAGGCTGAGGGGCTGAGGTGGGAGGGCCTCCTCACCGTCCCAGACTGGCCCTTCCCTCTCCTGGGGTCCCGCAGCCACGAGGCCCTGGCCAAGGCTCAGCACGCCTGCTATTTTCTGCACCAAGGAGAGCCCACGTTAGTAACAGGAACTTTCTCCACACCGATGGGCAGGGACAGGAGGGCAGGGACAGGAAGGCAGGGACCTTGGCCTCGGCACCTCACCAGTGGGCTTCTGCTTTGGGAGCTTGGCCCTCAGGTGGAGAGGCTTGATGTGCATGACCTTAGCAGGAGTGGAGAGAAAGTTGGAAACTTCAGATGTGTCCGGAGCTGCCTGCTGGAGGCTGGAACAGCTGCCACAGCAGGGACACTGACTGCTCACGCAGTGCCCCTGCTGTGCCGCGATCTATTCTGGAGACGTAATAAGCCTCTTGCTCTTTTACAAGTAACCAGGAGCCACTTCTTTTTGGTCACCTGACATGGTAAAATGTCAAACTCCCAAGGTCAAAGAATGTGTCCTCGAGACAGAACTGTCCAGCAGGGACGGAACTGGAGACCTCTGCACGGGGCCTTTGAGGGCATCAACGGACACGGGCCCTCAGAACTCACAGCACAGTTGCTGGCACAGAACACACACCCACCTAACTCCAGGACATGCCCACAGCACGGCGACCCAGGGCTGTGCCGTCGCCTGCGGCCCTGGATGCTTTCCGACCCGCTGGCTCAATTTCTATCCCGGTCATGGTGATCGTGCCTAAGAGAATATACTCAAGTCTGGTAAGCTGCGTGGCCCAGCTCTCAGAGGCGCCCTTAGCACACGAGACGCTGCTCAGCGCCGAGTCCGCCGGGCCGCGACTCTGCAGCTGTCTCCAGCGCTGGCCAGACTCCCCCGTCCCTCCACCCTCCGCGGTTCTCTAGCTCAGTCATGCCCATTGTTAACAGATTTACTAGGGGTGGCGTTCTGGGCCATTTATCACCTTTCTATTATAAGTGTGCTCACAACCCTGGTCCCTGGATAGACAGACACAAAACAGAGGAAGGCTGAGGGGACAAAGCTGGGGCCAAGGCAGGGCCTGGAAGCCCAGCCTGCCCTGTGCATGGACGCCCCCATCACAATGTTCTAGGCAGGCTGCGCAGGCCAACCATCCGCGCCACGTGGGGAGGAGCCCCGGAGCCGGAAAGGGCACTTTCCTCAGGACCCGCCTCTCAGCCCGGGCCAAGCCAGGGCTCTCAGAGCAAAGGCCCTCCCCGAGGACGCGAACTCCTGGCTCAGCTGGCAACCCCTCCTCTCCGGCCCCCACTCCCCACCACCAGCAGGCACTGTCCCAGCTCCTCAGACCAAGGGAGACAGGGGCCCAGCAGCAAGGCCTGCACCATTGCTTCCCCGAGCGCGGCACGCCCCCCTGTGCTGAGCCCTCCACTGCCATCTCACCTCGCCTTCCCACGACCCTGCCTCTCACAGACGTGTGAACATCTGTGTTTACAGACAGGGAAGCTGAGGCCCAGAGAGGCCATATCACTGACTGACTCGGGAGCTGGAACATGCACCCAGGCCAGCAGCCCCTGATGTCAGGACCCCTGGGAAGCCCACCTAGAGTGCAGCATTAAATCGGCTAGAGGGATGAGAGATTTTAAAGTTCTGTTTCCTATTTAAAGTGAGAGGAGGGAGGGCGGGGTATGAAAGATGGTGGACCAAGAGAAACATCATTACCCTCTGTTCACGTGTGGTCACACACGTGGTGTGACTCTACATCATGTGCAACCAGAGAAATGAAGTCTTACCCCATTTGTGTACAATGAATCAAAATGCAGTCTGTAAAAATAAAAGAATAAAATAAAATACAGAAACAGTGAATTAGATTGAGCTACGTCCTGTCAGATGGTCACTACCTGAAGATGGCCCATGGTCCACAGCCCTGCACAGCCCATCATGGGTGAGGGGGAGCCAGGTGTGGGGAGCTGGGAGCAGACCCACAGGTTGGCATCTCACCATGGCGTTTGGGCCAGACCCGCTGTCCTGGGCTGGGTCCCCTGCCTGGGGGACTCCTTCACCTCCTCGCCACAGGGTCCTTCCTGCTGCAGACCTGCTGTCCTGCACTGGGTCCCCTGCGTGGGCCCTGTCTCACGGCCTCCCACAGACCTGCCGGGAGTTAACACATCGCAGAGAGAGCCGCCATCTGCAGGAGATCACGTGGCTGAAGTCCTACTCCTGCCTGCGGCTCTGCTCAGATCTCGGCCCCAGCCCTGGGCTCCTTCTGTGTGGAAGGGGCTCTCAGCCGCGTCACAGAGCCACGAGGACGAGGGACTGCAGAACACACAGAAACCTCAGAAGCGTAGCGGCTGAGCCCACAGGAATCTATTTTCAGTGAGTGAGCGACGGTAAGAACTACCCTCTGAAGACACCTGAATTTTCAGATTTAATGAACACACGATGCTCATGTTCTGGGATGTGAGAAATCCAGCCGCTAGTGCTGCGGCTCCTCGGAGGCCCGTCTCCTGCTGGGGCCTCCTGCACGCTCACCCACCCGGACGGCAAGCACACGGGGGTTCTTGGTACAGAGTGCTGCCAACGGGCACAGGGAGGCAGGAGCTTCGAGAGGTGGCACTGCTGTGAAGCCGCAGGCCAGCATCAGCCAAGGAGGGTCCCTGGCGGGCCAGAGGGAGGCTGGCCCCCACGCCCCAGCCCTGACGTGCCTGCCACACCAGGGGCCACAAGCCGAGGACTTGTTAGGCGTGCAAATTCTGAGGAGATTCAGGCCCCCCTGCCACTCAGCCAAGGCCACCTTGGAGCACCATGCGGGGCACGCCGGGTAGAAAGCGTGACCACAAGCATGCTTCCGTCGCAGCTGGCTCGCGCCCAGGCATCGTCTGAGGGGACTCCCAGACAAACCCTGCAGAGAACACACTGCACTCTTAGGGGTCGGAGCAGGCTGGGAGCGAGGGTGCCCTGGGGGACACTTGCTAAATGGCCAAGGTGGGCTGCAGCCCATGGGTGCTTTTCTTCATTCATTCGTAAGATGGCTGGGTTTTCAGAACCCATCTGGATCAGCTGGTATAGAACCATCAACTTTTGAAACTCCAGGATGAATTCTGAACACCACACCTCCCACAAGCACAGAGTCCTAACAGAGTCAAGTTCTCCTGCACATGATGTTCAAGGAGAAAAGAAATGCACTTCAAGCAGAAAACTGGGTTTCTGGGAAGGTCTCCCGCCGGGAGACTGGCAGCAGGATGGGAGAGCGTGTGGCCGGCCGTGCTGTGACCGTGGAGGGGCAGCCTCGGACCCTTCTGTGTTTGCACTGGGCTGACGCTCGGGGTGGGCTTGCTCAGCAGGCCCAAGGCCCTGGGTGCAGTCGCCAGCACTGGAACACACTGTCCACCTTCCTGTGTTGGCTGCCCAGAGGACACAACCCAGCAGCCGTGGACTGAGCCAGAGGGTAGAAGAGGGCAGCTCTCTAAACGAGGCGGCAGCACAGCGCCCGTGGTTCCCAGCCGAAATCTTTCTTCTTCCCACTACCGGGGACAGAACCCGGGGACAGAAGCTGGGCAAGCACTCTGCCCCCAGCCACACCCCCACATCTCTGCGGAGTTGGGCTGCGTCTGACTCAGATGCCCCCAGAGCTCCATCCTCCAGGGAGCTGATGTCCCGGTGGGAGCGACAACAAACCACAACGGAACCGAGATGGGTGCTCTCTAAGACAGAGGGGCAGGGACAGCCTCCGAGAGGGCTGCATATTGTCATTTTAAGCAAAGACTAGGTGAGTTGAGGGAGGGGACCACCTGGCTATCTGGGGACAGTGGCCTGCAGGCATCCAGGACAACAAGAGCCAAGGTCCTGAGGCGGAAAGGGTTGTGCTGAGGTCTGTGCGGAGAGGGGAGGAGGTGAGGCGAAGGGGCGGTGGGCATGTGGCGCAGACGCAGGGTCCCGAAGCTGCGTCAAAAGGCCTTGGGGTTTGCTGCGGGTCTTCTATGTGAGAGAAACGTCCCAGAGTCGGGACTGCAGAACAGCCAAGGCTCCCCCAGCTTATGATGCAGAGGAGGGGAGCCCGGGAGTCCAGCGCCCGTGGTGGGTGGGGCACCTGGGGTCTTCCAGAGGAAGGAGGCCGGCGCAGTCGTGACGCCCACTGCAGGTCAGCTGCCTTCTCCGCCAGCTCCTTTGATCTTTCCAACTTTCAACTCCCTTGTGCATAAAAAGGGAGTAAGAAGACTTTTTCTCCAAAGAGGAAAGAAGGCCAAATGCATGAAGAGGCTTTGAAGACAGCAAAGCCCTCCAGAGACGCTGCTTTCCCACAGGTGGGACCCAGACTCTGGCATCAACCTGTCCATCCACCAGAGCCGGTCATTCCATCTGTAAAGATCCGAGCCCAGCACGCGTGGGGCTCCGCAGGGCTGCTGGAGGCACCACCCCGGTGCCAGGAGGGCAGCTCCCGTTTGCATCTGGGCTCCTCCTTGCCTCCACCAGAACTGGAGATGGGGCCCTGCCTCTGCTCCGGGGTCCTGGCACTGCTGTCTGCGTTCCAGAGGGGCTGCCAGTCACACAAGCCAGTGTGGCCTGCAGAGCTGCCTTCCTCCCCAGCAGCAGGAGGTCCTCACCAGGGCGGGTCTGCTTTCCAGAGCGGAGTGGCCAGGTCACAGTTTATAGAACCACGGCCCCAACAACGGCGCCAGAGTGACCTCCCCCCGCACTTCTTTCTCCTTTGAGACGATCCGCCATTGCAGTCTTGGTGGCCCGCATGGCGAGTCCCCGCCAGACGAGCTGCTGCATCTCTGCCAAGCTGATAACAGCAAGTATCAGCTTCCTCCCACCCCGGGCCCCTCCTGGGCCTCCATCCCCCAGTCTAGGTGGTATTCACTTCCTGAGGATCAGGCATGTGCTCCAGGTCTCCAGAGAAGGCAGGCTGAGGGGGACGCACAGGTAGCAGGTGAGAGGTCTGGAGAAGACGGGCTCCAAACCCCTGAGGGTCACCACTACTCCACACCTCCTCCTGGATGATGGGGTCAGTCCTGGGCTGGGCAGAGCACCTGCCCGGGAGTGTGCAGGGTGGACGCTGGCCCTGCACCTCTCTTCCCCGCATCCCTCCTCCCCGTGCCCCTCCTTCCTGCCACCCCCTTGAGCTGCTCCCCTCCCCTCACCGTCCATGGGCCATCCCTCCTCCTGAACCCCACTTCTCCCACATTGCTCTTTCCAACAGAAAGGAATGAATGTTCTGGCCAGAGATGAAGCTGTGTCAGCAGTCCCAATGTGAGTGGCCAGGAGAACGCAGGATGTGTGTTCACAGCAGTACTGGGACTCCAGGAAGCCTCACAGAAGCAGATGCTGGACACGCATGAGGTCCCCTGTCCCTGGAGTGCCCACCCAGCTCGCACACAGCTTGGATTTCAAGGGTGATGTTTTCCAGCCAAGGATGAGAGAGGAGTGAACAAAGGCAGGTCTGGACCTGCTGTTCCCCTGTCCGGAACTCAGCCCGCCCCTTCCTTCAGCCCTCGGCTCAAGGACGATGGAAACAGGGCAGACTTCTAGGCACTGGGTGGGCACTGGATCACAGACAGCTATGGCACGTGTCCTGGCAGCACGAAGCACCCACCTACGCCTGGCGCTGCTGAGCCTCGCACGGCCACTTCTCTCTGGCCCTGCGCAGCCACAGGGTCAGCGTTATTGCTCTTACTCAGGCATGAGGCACCCAGCAGTCGGAGCGGTCAGGAACTGCTCCTAGGGTGTGTGGCAGGTCAGTGGTGGAGCCGGATGTTCCAGCATGCTGCGCCACCTCCGGGGTCCCACGCCCTGGCTCCACAGGGGCTGCTGGCCGACTTCCCCACACTGGGCAGGGCGCCTGGCAGCTGCAAGCCAGGTGTGGAGGCCCACTGCTTTCTGTGTGCTGTGCATCATCTGCAGGAGGGTGTGTCGAAGCAGCTGGTCATCTGCAGAGCGGAGGCGGGACAGTGGAATGAGGTGCACTCAGGGCAGGCCAGGCCCACAGATGGATGCCTGCTGGACCCCAGAAGCCCCGCCACGTCTGCAGACACCCTGGCTGGTGCCTTACATCTGCTTCCAGTCCTTCCCCCACCTAGGTGGCCACAGCAAGCAGAGGAAGGCAGTGGGAACACAAGGCAACAGTAACAGTCCCTCCTGGGCACTGTCCCCAGGGTGGCCACTCAGGGAAACTTTCTTTTTTGTTGGTGCAGGGGATCTAACCCAGCACCTCACACATGCTGGGTAGTCTCCCTCCCAGAAGGCTGCAGCCCAGTCCCCACCACAGGACTATCACCACTGGGCCCACCCTGAGGTTCACGGGGTCTGGGGCAAGAACAAGCAAGCCCCAGGCTGGGTGCAGTGGCTCATGCCTGTAATCCCAGCAGCTCAGGAGGCCGAGGCAGGAGGATCGGGAGTTCAAAGCCAGCCTCAGCAACTTAGCGAGATCCTGAGCAACTCAGAAAGACTCTGTCTCTAGATAAAATATATTAATGTGGCTCAGTGGTTAAGTACCCCTGGGTTCAAACCCCATACCAGAAAAAAAAAAAAAGGCCCAAGATGACGACATATTTAAAAGCTGTAAATGAGCCTACAATCGTCAAGTAAAATATTCTCCTGCAAGGACAAGGATCCTTCACATCTGGAAGGCCAGATTCAAGCTCGGAATTTCCAGAGACTACAGAGCTCTGCGTGGCTTGGTTGGCAAGGGTGGCAACATGGGGGTGCAGACACCATAAGGTCCACGAGGGAAGGCACAGCAGGAGTGAGTGGACACGAGAGGCCGCAGCTCATGGTGGACACAGGTGTCCACTGTCCACACCCTCACCTTTGGTCACCTTGGGCTTCTGAGGGTCACAAGGTGGTGGAGTCCACCCGAAGGCAGCCCAGGGAGAGGGGCATGCAGGTCCCAGATGCTCAGAGCTGGCTGGACAGGGCAGTCCAGGGTCCTGGCTACCACTGAAGAATGGTCCAGCAGGAGGGACGCACCTATGTGTTCCTGGACCTTCAGAGCCCCACACTGTGGAGAGGTCATGGGAGAGGCCAGTGCAGGGCCGTCTAAAGCATGGGGCCTAGAACGGGGTCTAAGAATGGCACTGACGTTTGCCCACACCCCGGGCCACGAGCTAACAATGCCCAGGTGCTAATGCTCAGTGGTCCTAACAGTCCACATGTGCTACTTACTGGATTCTCATAACACTGACGAGGTGGGTCCCACTACTGCTCCATTCCACAGGCTGAGACATGGGTGAGCCAGGGCCCCAGGTCCCCGAGGGCAGGTGTCCGGCCACGAGGCCTTGCTCCTGTGGACGCGCCATGCTCCCCACAGCCTACCTTCAGGAGGCACAGAGTTTACACAGCAGCCTCAGAGAGCTCAGCCCTAC
Organism: Sciurus vulgaris; assembly: GCF_902686455.1. Taxonomy (NCBI): domain Eukaryota; kingdom Metazoa; phylum Chordata; class Mammalia; order Rodentia; family Sciuridae; genus Sciurus; species Sciurus vulgaris. The sequence goes on along the minus strand of NC_136473.1, from coordinate 112,640,092 downwards.
AGATAAGCCCCAACCAGGCTCTGCTGAGTGCCTACTGTATACTCATGGCCTACATTCCTGGACATTTCAAACAACCTTCTGTCACATCCCTGCACCTCTGACTCCTTTTGCTGAATTGTGATTCTCAGATCTGTGGGGTGGATTGCTGAGGCATCGTTTTGGAAAGCTGGCAGTAAGTCAGGAGTTCCCCAGTGGGGACAAGGAGGGATCCCCAAGGGTGGGAGTCGTCTGCTGATGGCAGATGCTACAGCTGATGACAGGGGAGGGTGCTCTGCTGGGGCACTGACCTGCCTGACCCAAGAGATAGAAAACACCCAGAGGACCAGCGTTTCCAGCAGCCAGTGATGGAAGATGCTCCTGAGTGGGGAGGGGACCAGCCAAGAGGCAGAGACCGGGGTGCCCGCCTCAGTCCTGCCGTGTCTGCGCCTCCCAGCCAGAAAGCACAGCTGTGCAGCATGCTCACGTGGCCAGGGTCCCTCTGCCCCAGGAAAGCCCACTTGCTCCGGTGTCAACAGGCTTCAAAGCAGGAATCTGCTGCAGCCACTGGCAAAGGCAAAGACCAGAGCACAGGGTGAGATGTGGGCCCGGGGCGCCCTCCCATGGCCCAGCCACCAGGCGGAGTCAGGCTGTCCTCCTGTCCCAGTTGTGCTGTTTGTATGATGGGGGCGGATGGTATCCACCAGACAGGGTTCTTTAAGGATTAAACGAGGTTGGTTGCAAGATCTCTGCATGCCACGGTTTTAAAGATGTTCCTTCCCCTTCTTAGGACACTGCCAGCTTCGGCTCCTCCCTCCCGGGGGCCTCTGCCCAGGCCATCCTCTGGACCCCGCAGAGTGGAGCAGGGCTCAGGGCCATCCTGTGCCTGGGGAAGCAGGTCGGCCGAGTGTGAGGAGGAAGGTGTGAAAACAGCAGAGAGGTCTGCTCTGGATCAGGACCCCATGGGAAGCCTCAGGGCAGAGCTGAGGGCTGACTCCAACGCAGCAGGGGGCAGTGCGGCTTGGTGGCATGGCTTTAGCTGCGAAAGGATAGACATTGCCAGCTGCCTCTGCCAGCTGCCACCTTCTGAACCTCAACCTTCAATCATGCCAGGATGGCCCCCACTGGACCCCTGCAGCTGGCCCAGGGCCTCGGTGCAGGCAGCTGGCAGCAGCCTCGGCTCCAGCTGCTCAGCCATCATGCCCCAGCATCTCTCTTCTCTCTTCCACATCCCTCACCTCTGGTCAGGCCTCACCTCCTCTCTCCTGGACAATGGGGGTGTCTCCTAACCGGCACCCCCGCCCCCAACCTCTTGAATTCACCCTCCACAGAGCTGTCAGGGTGGTATCTCTAAAATGCAGAAATGACCCCAATTTAACACCCTTCAATAGCTCCTCATGCTCAGGGGATGAAATCCAAGCTCCTGTCTATTAGTCAGGCATTTTCATTTGCAAACATCAGAAGCTAACTTGAAGGAGCTTAGATTTTAAGGGAAGGGTTTGTTGGCAAGATACTGAGCATGTTCTCAGCAGCTGGGGGAGAATCACAGGGTAGTCCCTGGGAGGGAAGACCATGTGGCAGCTCCTGGGACTTCTGGGCTGGGCCAGATGTTGTGGCTTGGATGTGAGGTGTCTCCCAAAAGGCCACGTGTGAGACAATGCAGGGATGTGCAGAGGTGAGACGGTTAGATTATGCCACCTGACAGTGGATTAATCCACTTGAATGGCTTAACTGGGTGCTAACACTTGGGTGTGGCTGGAGGTGGGTCACTGGGGGTGTGCCTCTGGGTTTATGTTTTGTCCCTGAGGAGCAGAGCCCTCTGCTTCCTGGCAGTCACGTCCTGAGGTGCTCTCCTCTGCCACAACCCTCTGCCACGATGCTCCGCCTCACCTCCAGCCCTGAGCTATGGAGTCAGCCAACCACAGACTGAACCTCTGAAACTGTGAGCCAAAATAAACTTTTCCTCCTGTAAGCTGTTCTTGTCTGGTATTCAGGACACGGTGATGCAAACTGACTAAAACACTGGGGACTCCCCATGGGTGAGGAAGAGGCCTCCTGTGGCACAAAACTGCCCCTCTGCCAACCTGCCGTGGGGCAGCTGGAACTGCCCCTGCTCCAGCAGAAAGCCAGGGGCCATTACGATTGGCTAGCTGGGACCATGTGCCCGCCCCTCCACACTGGTCCACGGGACTGCAGGAGGGTTGAACCCGGTGCAGCGTGGGGAGGGGAGCAGTCAGGACGGTGTTGAGCAGATGGGGACGAAGCCCAGTGTGCCCTGAAGCTGCACTGCACGGCCGCGCCTGGCTCCTCTCCCTCGCCGTGCACGTCAGCCAGACCTGGGCCCCCGGGACACGCTTGCTGTGGCACCCTGGAGCATCCCTCAGCTGTGCGAGGGTGAGGCCTGCTCAACCTCCCAGAGAGCCTCCCGAGACCCTCCCAGAGCTGCTAGGCTGGATGAAGCCCCCCTCTCTGGCCCTGAGCAGGCTGCACCTTTACTGTGGCTGATACAGAACAGCACTGCGCAACAGCAGAGCACCAACGGTCACGCACCCCGGCCCTGCACAACGCCTGCAGCGGGCTCTTGTACTCCCTGCACAGCAGGGACGTCATCTGCCCCGGTAGGAAGTAGGCCAACAGGCTGGGCGGCTCGCCCATGGGAAGCGGGGCACGTCCAAACCCCAGCAGCATGGCGGGGTCTGCTCCCTAGAATGGACCTCCGTCCAGCCTCCCCAACCTGCTGGGCTGTAAGAACTCAAGGCAGGGCCCTAGGGGCCTGCTTCACTCCCCTGGGCCCAAATGAGTTGCTCGCTTCGTCTGGCAGAGGGGGACACAGCTCTGGGCCACAGGAGGAGACAGAGGAGAAAAGACCACGTGGGCCCTGGGAGTTGAATTTAGAGGCTGTGGAAGGAACGTGGTCCCCCAAACTGGCTGCCCTCGCAGACCAGGTGCAGGGGAGCCGGCCAGCACCCGCACCCACCAGGCCGCCATAGCACAGTCTCCGCCAGCCCAGCCTCTGCACCAGAACTTGTCTCCGTGGGAACTCGCCTGTGGCTGGCAAAGGAGGCCCTGAACTGGGCTCTCACCACCCGGTTCTTTCCCAGTGTGACTCATCAGGGCCCAGGTTGGGGTACGCAGGTGTGGGGTGATTCTCACCACAAGAAATGGCGTCCCTCGAGTTAGCTTCACTTTCCGACAGGCAGGCAGGCCTCGGACTCTGTCTTTCCTTCTGTGAGCTTTTGGATGCTGACTCAGTTTATCCAGTTACAAGGTGAGGCTGACCCCCCAACCTGCCTCTGTGGAAGTTTCCAGCAAAACACGGCTGGTCCAAGTCTGGTCACGTCAGTTTGGAGAAACGACCCACGTGGAGGCCACGGGTCTTCGGTTGGAGAACAGGAGAGAAACCCTCACGGATGGATCCCACCAGGAGCCAGAGCGGAGGGGCACCCTGGGCACCTCCTGCCACTTTCCCACTGGGTGTGAGCAAAAGTGGCCGTGGCACGGTGGCCTTCTCCTTGAGGTAGACGCACCAGTGGAGGAAGCATCCCTCTGAATGGCTAGCAGACAAGTACCAGTGACTAAAAACGCAGGCAGTGCAGGAGACGGACGGTGTCCGCGAGCCATCGCCAGGCCTGTCCCTCTCAGACACACTTAAGAACCTGGAGACCACGAGTGCACGGGGCGAGGGATGAGAGTGCAAATGGGTGGAGGTGAACGGAAGTGTGCGGAGGAGAGACGTCCAGAGCTGGTCCCCTGCCCAGGGGAGCCCTGGGAAGCCACTGAGGTGTCCCTGGGAAGGTGCCGCCGTGGGCGTGTGGTCCGGCTCCCACTCGGAGCCAGGCAAATCTTTCTGTCCGGAGTGTGAGCAGCTGTGCCAATTCAGTGCCCCGGGCCCTGCTGGGACTCCCGCCTGTGCACACAGACCTAGAGCACCCCACGTGTCCAGAACGTCATGGGCAACGCCTCAGGCTCTGCAGGTGCGGCTCTGATCTGCTGCTGACCTGGCTAAACCGCAGCTCTCCTTCTTCCTCCTTAAAAAAAGGTGCAGCTCACAGGACTGTGGCCCCAGGGTCATGTACAAGTCCCTAAAAATGATAAATGGGACCGTGAGGCCCTTCTTCCGTGGGAAACACAAGGCTGTGGGCGACACCCGTGTGCCTTTCCCACAGGACGCCAGCCGGGCTTTCCAGGCAGGGATGTGCATGTCTGGGAAACCCTCGGGTGAATGCTTCCGCCTGCCCTTCCCAGTGTTGGGGTCCTGACTGCGGGTTCCTCTTCCTCTGCTGATGGAAAGCAGCCCGCCATCCTGAACCACCATCCTGAACCCACTCCGCCCTGCTCCCCCCACTTCACATGCTCCGGCCCACGACCCTTAAACAGCTCTGACCTGCTACTCTCTGCTCAGCTGTCCAGGGCTCCCCTGCTAAGCCAAGGACAGTGTGCTAGCTGGCGTTCAGGGCCTTCCTTGACCACAGGTCTCCCTCCTGTGGGCTCCCTACCTCTGCCCCTCAGGCTGGGCGGCCACCTCTCTGCTGAAGTCCCGCTCCATTTCAGGCCTGTCCAAGACATCACCTCCTCCATGAAGTTCTCCTCTCTGCTCCCGGAGCAGCAATCTGTGGCCTTTGGTGTGCTTATCCCAACTTCTGGTCACCTCTGGGCCCAGATACCCCTCCCAGGGGAACTCCCCATCCAAGACAGGCACTGTGCTCATCTCTGAGACTCCACGTGCAGAGAGAGGATGTTGGCTTGAGTTCACCAAGGGAAGCCAGGCTCACCGGTGACTTGCTGGCCCACACAGGGTGTGCGGTAAAGACGCTGTTCTTACTGCTCCTATGTCGCACATGCATGCAGAGGCAACCCACGCACTGGAGCAGCAGGAGGAAGCCATGCTGCCGTTCCCACAGGTATCATGGCACCCAGAGGAGCCCATGAGTCGATGCAGCCCACCGGATGCAATTCCACCCACGGGGGATGCCTGGCCACGCCCGGAGATGCTTTTGGTAGTCACAGCTGGGAGGCACTACCTGCATTTGGTGGGTGAAGACCAGAGTTGTGGCTGCACGATGGACACAGCTCCCACAACAAAGAACTCATCCAGGCCCAAAGCCAACAGCGCTGCCGTGGAGACCCTAACAATGGACAGGCACCTTCACCTTCTGATGGAGCCGAAGAAATGGAGGCGCACACTCACGTTATGTGTCTTTCCACAGATGACAGCTAGCGAGCAGCAGGGGTTGTTCTGAGCCCCAGTTCCCGATTCCCAGTCCTGTGCTCTTCTCCTAGATCACAGGTCCACCTGCATGACCTGATGTCATGGCAGGAGCTGAGAGGCCAGGCCTGACAGAGTGCTGTCCTACTAAATAGACCTCAGGCCGTGGCCACAAGGCCGTGGCCAGGCAGGACACTGTGGCCTACCAGCTCCTCCCCAGTGCAGCCCCTCCAAATAAACAACACAGAAAGAGGCAAGGCCAACGCCCAGAGGAAGCTCAGCTGGGCCCCAGCGGCCGAGGCAAGACTGCTCCAGGGTTGGAGCAGCCACACTGGTCCACCATGGGGAGGGGTAAGGGAGGAAGAGCTGCAACCAGTGATGCCTAAGTCCCCAGCAGAAGTGACTTTGCTGACCCAAACAAAGCAAGTCAGTCTTCCTTGGTCAAAGAGCTGAGACGGAGTCCAGCAGCTGCGGAGGGAAGGCGCTACCCTCGGGACAGGAACGCCATGCTGCGACACCAGCAGAGTTTTGGAGGCAGAGGTGGGGCTCAGAACAGGCTGGGGCTCCACAGGAAAAGAATGGGAGCTGTCTGAAATGGCACTGGGGTCCAGCTGAGCCGGACGGCCTCTTACGTGGAGACCTCCAAGATCCCGTTAAGGTTTATGAGAGGAAAAGCGGGGTCATGCCAGGTGCTGACTGCAGGGCTCGTGCTCAAGACCCCTCCTGCAGGGGCAGGTGTGGCCTGAAGAACCCCGGCCCTGCAGGGAGAGCGCAGCTGGACCGGCCGCAGCCTGAGCTGCAGCGGGAGTGGCACAGGTGCCCTCCTCTCGCTGGTCAAGGCCGCTGAGGGCAGCGGAGAGCTCTGCTTGAGAGACGGAGGGCAAGCACGGGAGCACACCAAAGCGCTGCCTCCCGCCTCAGCACGCTTGGCAGACATCTGCAGGCGGGACCAGGGCCACCACAGCCAAACAGGACTTGTGGCAGAGTGAGTGACATGCTGTGACACTCTCTCACTGCTACTGTGGGCCACGGGACCCAGCTGCTCCCATGAACAACCCAAGGGTCCTGGCTCCTCTGATCTGTCGCCCAGCACTCGTGAAGGAGGCCCACTCTGGAGACCGAGGTCTGCTGCTGCAACTCCACATGTGACCCTAGGCAGGTCACTCAGCTCTGTGCTGCAGTGTCCCCTTCTGTAAACGAGGCGTAAAACACCACCTGCCCCTGCAGGGCACTTGCTGAGGACTCAGTGAGACGTCTGTGAGGGTGTGAGATGGCAAGGTGCCCAGAAAGTGGCTGGGTCAGTCCTCAAAATCAAGTACGTTGTGGCCGTCCTGTTCTGCCTGGGCCATCACCGGGTCCACCACCAAGGGGCGCCCTACATTCCTGCAACAGGTGAGTCTCCCTGGCCACTGTTCTCTCTCGTCACGTCACTCCACCCGAGAAGACACAGTTGCTCTTGCACACAGAGGTCAAGGCCCACTTGCCTCTAGCTGTTTTCTGTGAAGGAGCCACCATGAAAACACGCTCATCAACAAGGTGAACCAGGGACCTGCCCCAGGTTGCTGTCAGATAGCCAGTCAGTCCAGGCCCAGCACAGCTGCTCTCTGAGTGGATGGCTGCTTCCCAGCAAGACCCACACTGAGCCCCTCGGTCAGCCCATGGGCGGGGTCCCCATTTGGGCCAGCCTCAGGTCTCAGCAATAAGGAGGACATGTTGGGGGACTGGAGTGTCCAGGAGCGGGGAGTATGGGCTGCTTATTAAATGGTAGTCTCCTGGCGAGGCCAGGGGTTGCTGGCCCTGGAGTGGCACAGCGATTCTCTGAGATCGAGGTTTGCCTAGAGGCTGCACCTCAGTGCTGTCCACTTTGGGGTGGCCTCTGAGGCCTGAGCTTTGCACGATGATTGCCCTGACCCAGCAGCTGCCTGGGAGAACCCAAGACTCCCATAAGGTCCCCTTCAGAAGACAGGATGCTGGTCGCTACTGGGTAACTTTGGGTTAGTGTCACACTCTCCAACCAGGTCCCTTAGAGGAACTACTTCTTAAACAAAGGGACCTGCAATTTGCGTACTCCACCAGCAGGTGACAGCACAATAAACCAAACTACAGGTAGGGATCGCCAAATTCTACAAATGTCGACGGTCCCAAAGACTTGCTAGAAGGTGCGCCACTTTTAAACATCAACCTGCAAAGCTGAGAAGCCTTACGCAAAAGAACCCAGGTAGGAGATGAGGGTCTGATTCCCGAGGGAGGCCAGGGATGAATCCCTACCCACCCAAGCCGCTGCATCAGACTGGGTCTTGGCACAGCCGCGGGTACAGGGGTGCCCTCCCCATGCTTCCTCTGGACACGCTGGCCTCCTCGGCGGTCGCCGTCCTGCTGGGGGAACCCAGCTGTGCTGCCAGGAGCTCTACCGACTGAGCGGGCACCCTGCGCCGGGAGCAGGGGGGGCGGGCGCCTCCAGTCGGCTCCACCCTCACCCCGATTCCAGCTCCTGTCTCCACTTGAGACGCGCGGAAGACCCGCAGCCCACAGCTGCCACCCACAGCTTCGCTCTCCCCAGGTCAGAGGAAAGGAGCTGGGCGCTTTCCAGGCTGCCAGGAGTCCCCTTACGCCCCACAGGGTCATTCTCACCTGCCACAAGGGCACCGCTCTATCCTGGGAAACAAGACAAACTGGCCCACGTAATGCTCCATCCTCGGTGCCCCGGATAGGCGTGCCCGGAACGTTCATCGGTTGAGCCACAGACTTTTCACCCACAGGACCTTGGGGCAGCACCCTCCCTGCAGTAAGAAAAGCCCTGGGAAGGGTGGTGGTGTGGCTGGACGGGGCGCCAGCAGCTGGCCAGTGGCAATTGGGCGGGAGCACAAGTTCCCTCGTGGCTGGGCTGGGCACCCGACGGCTTCCCAAACCATTTCACGGTCCTGAAGGCCAGTTGAGAAATCAGAACATTACAAACAAAAAAGCAAAGCAGCAACAAGGAAAGAGAGTACAGAGGCTGAACTGGCTCAGAACAGGGAGCTCCGCAGGTCCGGCCACCCCGGTCGCCTGGGGGCGTCTTGAGGGACCCAGACGCTACTTTAGTAACTCAGGACACGCCCCTGCGTCCTTTAGTCTCCGGTGCTATCTGCCATCCCTGACTTCCCCTAAAAGTTCGTCCCTGGAGTCTGTTTGTAATCTGAGCCCTGCCTTTCTTGGAGTAACGATTTCACACATTTACTACCCACAGCGTAAAGTGCTACCTCCTTTTGTTTGGCCTAGAACTATCAAGCTCTGGGGCTCAGCTCAGCAGGGCAGGATGAGAAGCCATTAACATCTTTCACCTGAAGAATTATTTTTAAAGAAGCTAATTAAGTCTACAATGAACACAGGTGTGACACTATGCAAACACATTAATCAGGCCAATTTCAAGGTCCAACCAGTTCCCTGAAAACACCAGTCCATTTCCAAGGGCCCACTCTCCCCACAGACCTCGGCCGGAGCTCCTTCAGTAGGAGTTCTCTGCGGACACAGTGTGGTCACAGTGTACATCAACCCAGGAGGATGGAAAGGCGAGACCCTGGGCCAGGAACACACAGCACACAGCTGAACACGTCAGGGCCACGCCTTGGAAGTACCTTCTTTTGTTTCCCAAGTCAACGCTGACTGACAGCAATGCCTCTTTGGATGAGGTCAAGACATTGATGGCCAGCAGACTCTAGTGCCTGAAGTGGACAGGTGGGACAGCAGGTGCCATCAGCCTGGAGGAGACACCCCTGCCTCGCCTGGCCCCTTGGTCAGGATTCCTGAGGAAAGCACGGTGGCCCTCATGTCTCCTCAGCAGGAAGACAGCCTCTGCTTCACTAGAGGGGTTGGGGAAGGTGTGCTCCTCAGAGATGCACACAGGAGAGACAGGCGGCTCTCTCAAGTCCCCTTCTGCCACAGGGAAGGAAAGGGCTGCAGGAGAGCTCAGTCAGAGAGGATTCCAAATGGCACAGTGTCCACCCTGGCCCTGGGTCTGGAGTCCCAGCCCCACCTAACTCAGGACAGCCACTCAACACAGGGCTGTCGGGGGCGGGGGTCCCTGGCCGGATGGGTTTTCTCCCCTTTCAACAGTCACTTTGGGTGTGCTCTGCGGACATGGTGCAGAGGTCGATCACCCACGGCACTGCAGAATGGGTGTAGGCAAGGCCCACTTTCCAAAGTTGTTTTGGACGTATTAAGAGATCTGGTTTTCCAAGGCCCAGGAAATCCCCAGTGGAAGGAACGCAGCGGTCTGGCCAGCCTCTCCTCGGAGGCCTCCCTAAAGCGACCTACTCCCTGGCATGCAGGGGTGTTAAGCACAGTGTCTTGACCAACCTGGCCAGGGATCTTACCATCTCCAGGACCAGCTGGGAGGCCATGAGGGACACTGAGGATGTAGGAGAAGAGGCCTGGGAAGAGGTCTCCCAGCTCGGCCTGCCTCCCCTGCAGGCTCTTCCCAGGGAGTTGCAGCCGGGGCTGCAGGGATGGCACCTCAGCCCACAGAGCCCTGCAGTGGAAGAAAGCCTGAGCCTGCAGCAGGGACGCTGACCTCGAGCCGTGTGGCCTGCTGAGAGCGCTTCAGTGACGCAGGAACAGCCCGCTCCAGACGCCTGGTCCTGTCCTCTCGGCCGCTGCCCTCCCTGGCAGCTCCCTCCCCAGCGTCGTGAACGGGACCGGCTCTCTCTTCACAGCAGCATAAAGTCATTGATAAGAAACAGCAGAGAGCAAAGGAGCCACGAGCAGGTGAGCGAGTAAGGGAAGCCTGCCAGAGAAAGGTGGGCCCACAGGAGGCAGCTCGGTGGCCTCCCCCGTGCAGGGTGGCCATGCGCCATGCCCTGCTCCGTCCCTGGGAGGACAGAGGATCCAGCTGCTTGCAGGGAGCTCGTGGTCCTGGTGTTGGTTCAGTGCCAGGGGGAGGGCCCGGGGGGAGGTCTGCCGAGCGGATGCTGCCTTATCTGCAGACGTCCCACGACCACCTCCACGTAAACACCAGGACACCCGGCTCGAAACAGAGGAAGAGGGACCAGGAGGCTTCTTGAGCAGGATCGAACGCCAGGCCGGGTTTGTGGCCAGCTCTCCCTTGAGCCCTGGCACACATCTGGCAGGCAGGGAGCAGAGGAGGCTGCAGGCTGGCCTTCGCCAGACCAGTGCCTCCCAAAGGCTGCACCTCCTGCAGATGCTGTCAGCCAGGCCTTGCTGCAGGAGCCCTGGTGGCCGGGCACCGTCTCCCAGTGGAGAGCTGACAACATCGTGAGGGGCCCAAGCTCTGTTGCCCTCCCAGAAGTCAAGGTGTGCTGCTCTGGGGGTAGAGGCCAGAGGCTGGGTGCTCCCGGGTGTGAAGCCAGGAGGCAGACCCCACCACCATTGTCGGGGTCCCCATGGAGGGGGCATGGGCAACGGCCATGCGGGATGAGGAAGGGTGGAGATGTGGCGCCGCAGACCTCCTCAGAGGCTGCCTCAAGTAGGCAGGAAGGAGTTCAGAGCCCATGAGCACCTGGCGCCTCTGGCAGGGCCAGACCCTTGCGAGTCCCAGGAGAGCCCTTCCAGCAGTGTGGCATCCCTGCTGCTGCCAGCCTTCCAGGGCGCAGGTAGGCTCCATTCCTCCCCCATTCTCTCCACCTCCCTTGTGTCCCCTCTTCCAATATAATTCAGTAGTGAGTAGCTATCACTGATGTCAGCGGCTCTACACCCTCTGACACTGCTTCCGTTGACAGAGCTGTGGAGAATAACAGCAATGTCTTAAAATATATGTTGATTGATGTTTGCTTCCAATTTACTATCGATACTGGTGCTGGTGGGTACTTTCTTCCCCTAAAGCAGCTCCTAACTTAGCACTCTGAACACGTTGATTGCTTGTGGTGACACTAAGATACAGTTCCAGCCCAGGGCTCACTGTAAACAGATAACCACTTACTTAAGGCCCACCCCCTCATAAAAGAGTAAGAGGAATCCATCTCAACACACAGGCAAAAACTACAACCCCCCAACACAGAATCCACAGATATTGATGCAGATGAAAACACAGATAAAGCATTTAAAAAATTGATGGTTAAAATTACTTATGAACTAAAAAAAAATTCTAAGGAATGAATGAAGAGAGAAAATACATGAAGTGAAAGAGCACTGCAATAAAGAGACAGATTTTGAAGAAAGAACCAGAAGGAAATCCTGGAAATGAAAGTCTCAATGTATTAAAAAATTCGGTTGAAAGTATTATCAATAGATTAGATCACACAGAAGACAAATTTTCAGGCCTCAAACACAGGGCATATGACCTTGAACACTCACTCATAAAGAACAGAAAAGAAGAGGAGATTATGATCACCATATTCAAGAAATCTTGGACAATTTTAGGAGATGCAACTCAAGAATCACTGGAATTCAAGAGACACAAGCTAAGGGCACAGATAACCTTTTATAGTGAAATAATATTTAAAAAGTTCCCAAACCTGAGGACAGGATGGACACAGGAGGCATTCAGAACCCCAAATAGACGAGATCAAAGAAGAACCTCTCCATGACACATTATAATTAAGACGACTAACATAGAGAACAAGGATAGAATTTTAAAAGCCTGAAGAGAAAAATGTCAGGTCATATTTAGAGGTAAGCCAGTAAGAATCACTTTTTTAAAAAATTTAAAAATTTTATTTCTTTGCAGTTGTAGATGCACAGCATGCCTTTATTTTATTTGTTTATTTTTATGTGGTGCTAAGGATCAAACCCTGTGCCTCACACATGTCAGACAAGTGCTCTGCCACTGAGCTCCAGCCCCAGTCCCAGTAAGAATAACCTTTGATTTCTTAGAAGAAACTCTAAAAGGCAGAAAGACTTGGAATGATGTCTTCTAGACCCTGAAAGAAAACCACTTCTAACCAAGATTGTCATATCCAGCAGAGATATCCTTCAGAATCAGAGAAAGAATATTCCACCCTGTGTATTTTTCAGTTTTCTTTGTCTAAAACAGATTTTCTTAAGGTCATTATAGTTGAATGTTCACTGTGTGCTGAGCCCATGGAGGTGCTTAACAAATATTTGTTAAACTTATAAGGAGAATCTTCACAAATACTCTGAAAGGTAGCCACCTCCATCCTCCTTTAGCATGAGAGGAAAGCATGCTCCAGCTTGGAGGGGATGGGGTAGGACAAAGGGTGACAGACAGGTAAGTGGCAGCCACTGCCTGTCCTGGTTGGCACCTGATGTGCACTCTGACAGCCTGCATCGTCTTCTGCATGCACACTGACGGGGCTGAACTGGACATGCCCAGCACGAGCCGCATGCACCCTGGGCCTGGAGGAAGGAGCCAGCACTGGGAGGATGGTGTGGGGAAGGGAGGAGGCCGGCTGGTGGCGGCACAGTGGTATTCTCCGTGAGTCCACAGGGCATGCCCACTTAGACAGGTGCTGGGCTTCCTGGCCCTGCATATGGTTCCTCAATGACCAGACTGGCTTTGAGGGGGGAGTGGCATGGTGGAGACCAGCCCTGCTGACTGGGAATGTCTGCAGGGAACGGGCAGCTGCCTCATCCCCTGCCCCACACCAGGTAGGTCATCAGTGGACCTTTTACAATGGGAACTAATGGCTAGGAGTTGGGATTAGGTTGCACTGAAGAGCGTCAAGTGCCCCGAGCTATTCAGGACTCTGCCCCTGGAACTCAACTTCCAACCTGGACTTTCCCAGGTGCCAGGTCTCTTCCCGCCCAGGCCTGGGAAGGCTGCGTCACTGGCGCGTGGCAGCCACAGAGCCTGGAGGCATGCAGAGGCTCAGTGGGGCAGCAGACCAGCATCTACCGAGGGCCAGGCAGTTGTCTGGTACCTGGTCCCGCCCTTCAGAGCTGGGAAAAGAGGGGAAGCATTTTTATGTGAGGCTTGACCAGAAAATAAGGAAAATGGGTTTGCTCATGACTGAGAAAATCACTGGCATTACCTTAGGTGTGTGTATAGTTTTTCTTTTTCTTTCTTTTTTTTTTTAATGTCCTTAACCAGATTTTAAAATGTTTCCCTGCAGCGCAGCCTGGTAAGCCTCCGGCTGCACAGCTGTAGTAGGGAAAGCTCTCGCGGCCTACCACTTATGAGGTGAGGTGGGGAAAACTGGTTGTAAAGTCAGTCTTAAAATCTGCTGAGCACCACAGCCCTAGGAAGATGGAGGGACTGGAGAAAGGGTTTCTGGCCCAGGCTGCTGCCCTGTGCCAGGTAGTGGAACAGGTTCCAGGTCCACACATGAAGAACAGGTGGCTTCTCAGTGCAGGAGTTCAGCAGGGGCTGTCACAGTGAGAGGCCCAGAGCACAGCAGTGCGGAGTGACTGGAGTCAGATCATCCGGGCTCAAGGCCCAGCTCTTCAGAGCAGTGAGGCCGAGTCACCTCTACGTCCTCTCTTCACCTACAAGGTGCCACCATAACAGTGGCACCCAACACAGGCTGCAGGGAGGACCAGGCCAGTTAAGATACGCGGACTATTTGGGAACACACGTTAGCTACCAACGGAGTAGAGGCTGGGCTGTGGAAGGGAGAGCGCCAGGGAGACTTCCTGGGGACACACAGGTGTCTTTCAGCAGAAGGGAGGTGATGCGGCTGGGAACAGGTGTTAGCAAGGGCCAGAGGTGTCATGGCTAGGAACTTCCTGTCACATCGTGCCTCCAGGGCGGCTACTGGGGACAAGGTGCCGAGGTGGGTTAGAGTGGCCCTGGTCTCCTGGCCAGGGGAGGCCGGGTCAGAGGCTTGGCATCACTTGCTAGGGAGTCTGGGTGTTCTCTTTAGGGACGGGGGAACCTCAGGAGGCTTTTAGGGGGAGTGTCCATCATAATCAGTTATGTCCTGAGATGCCTTCTGCTGTGGTGAAGGGCTGGCGCGGGCTGGAGGCAGGGCACTGGGAGGAGGTGCAGCAGTAACGCCAGTCAGGAAAGGTGGTAAGGCTTCACAAAGGAGGCAGGTGGAGCCAAGAGGACAGGGCTAAGGAAGGCCCGGAGGTTAGGACTGGACCCTTGTCAATGAAAGCACCACCCCACCAAGCCCAGAACCCACGCGGGCCTGTGCGGGCTCAGTGCACGCAGCCTCCGTGGTCCTCACCCAAACCCCGGGGACCACTGCAGGAAGAGGCCAGGGCCACCCCCAGGTGCTGAAGGTCGGAGAAGGCGCAGCCTGCTAGCTCGCCTCAGTACAAATAAGGAGAATTAACGATGAGACAGCGAGGTGGCTGAGGAAAGGCGCTAGAGAAACCCTAGCCCAATCCAAGGGCCCAGGGACCAGCGCTAAAGGGCTGAAGGCCTGGCGCACGCCCACTCTTGACCATGTAGGCCCCAGACACCTGACCGGCCGACTGCGTGTTCACGTGAGCACCTGCATTTCCACAGACCCGTGCTCCAGCTTTGGGTGAGGAGAGCTGGCAGGGGAGAGGTCTGGGGATGGGTCCCTTCCTCCTTACAAAGGATCTTGATGCGGGTGTCACAGGAATGACACCAACAGATGGCAATAAATTGGTAGGAAATGAGACGGATTTAGACCCACAATCACAAGAACCCTAAAACTGCTTCTGTGCAAGGGAACGTGAAACACCTTTTAAAGGATTAGCTCCATTCTGGTCTGTCTCCCTCCAAAGGTGGGCGGTGGAGGAGGAGGCTGGTGCCCTGGAGCTGGAGCAGGAGTCAGAGTGAGGGGTGGGCGGAGGGGGCCCAGGCAGGGAGCGGGGCTGCCGACTCCGAACCTCAGCCACTTCCTCAGTCCCGAGGTATGAAGGGACTTCCCAGCACGAGCTCCTGAGCTGGCTGGCAGGACCCGGGTGTGGGCCCTGGGGGAGCTCCTTCTTCATCCCAGGGCTGCGTCGCCTTTGTCTTCCCGCCAAGTCGCCTGCTCTTGCCCTGCCCGAGAGGAAGACGTGTGGGGTCTTTGAAGAAGCCGAGGTGGGACGGGCTGGGGCCTCACGGCCGCCTTCTAGATTTAATTCAAAGGCATGCATCAGCTCCCTGGAATCTAAGCCATGCTGAGGACCCTGGGGTGGGCGGGGGGCGACAGGAGAAAGGCCCTCAGACTGGGCTGAGTCCACTCCCGCCACCGCGAGCCCCTCTGACCACAGGCGTGGGAGCCTTGGCCGCAGGGGCCGCCCTCTGTGCCGCACACGCCCTCCTCCATCACAGCGCTTCCATCAAGGCCACCTCGCAAGTCAGGGGCCCCAGGGCCCTGCCCAGGCACGTTCACAGTGCTTTGCCAGCCTCATGCCCCGTGGAAGCTTCCTGCCCAGGTCCCTCGCGCATCCTGGTCCAGTGCCCTGCGGCGTCAGCACTTCCCCGACACTCTCCACGGGAAGGAAGCCTCTCAATAGGCAAGGGAGCAGAGGGGGCACGCAGGGCGCGGGACGTTCACCTGCCTCCAGGCTGCCTGGAGGAGGGGAAAGGACGAGTCAGATGTTTCCCCAAATTCCCTCGCGGCCCCTTTATGACTCTGAGACCACAGGGCATTAGCTCAGCCAAAGCCGGCAGCCAAAGGCAAGGCTTGTCAAAGGCAAGCTCAAGCCAGACACATTCTTGGCACCAAACAGCCCATCCACGCAGGCTTTCCAAATGAAAGGTGACTAGACACTTTTTCTTGGTTGGCTGCATAGTCCTGGTGCTCAGATCCAGAACCCAGAGGTTCATGGGACACAGAGTGGACAGGGGTGGACAGTGAGTCAGAAGACGGACAAGTCATGTAATGTCAGGCCTGTTTCTTAAGGAAAAGGGAGAGACGCAGACTTCTTGCCTTCTGGCCTCGGCCATGAGGAGCAGAAGTGCTGGGAACGAACGTGCCCTCTCAGGCCCACCCTCTGTAGGAAGTCGGGCCACCGGCAGGGTCTGTAGCGTGGCTCGGCAGGCCTGGTCTCCCTGAGTGCTGCTTGGGGCTCCGCTGGGCCCCCAGCCCCGTGGCCGGATGATGTTTGCACCACCATTCTTCGCAAAGGCCAACTTTATTCTTCATTCAGGGCTTTCTGGAACTCGAGGCCACAGAGCACTGTGCATACCTAGGACACCGAGAGTCATCTTTTCTACCTCTGAGCAAATCTCACTGATTTCTTGTTTCCGGTGCCTAGAGCAGGGGTTGATATAGAGCTGATCCAAACTATGTTTGCTGAAGTAGCGACTGAAGAGCTGCCGACAGGCTCAGGACCGGATGCCGCCCCCCAGGAACGAGGAGGGGAGGCGGTTCCTGTGGGTGAGTGCCAGCAGACTCTGTAACCTGCAACCGAGCTGCACCCACTCCAAGGTCAGAGCGCTACCATGCCAAGGGCAAAGGTGAAGGCATCTGGGGGACCTGGTGCTGCCCAGGATAGTGCCAGATGATTCAGAAAGGGGGCTGAGAGGACACAATGAGCCAGGTGCAACTGGCTGATGTTCAGATTCAGACCCCGCAGGCCAGTGGAGTGGATGGCTTGTGGACACAAGAGTCTCAGAAGACGGCATTAGCCTCGTGGCCAAGCAGGTGCACCGAGTGTTGGTTCACTTCACGTGGCCGCGTGGGGTCCTTCTCCTCCCCCTGCATTCAGTGCCCAGGCTCGGTTTGCTGCTTTGTGATGACGGCCTGTGACTCTCGGTAGGCCTGCTCCTTGGATCCCCAAGAACCCAGCTCAGAGACAAAAGCCACAGGCTTCCTAGAATTCCGAGCCCCAACCCTCGGGACACCCGTTGGGCTCACACAGCCCCAGCGCCGGGGTCAACCCTCGGGACACTGCAGAGGAATGCAAAGCGCCGTGGGGCTGGAGGCCAGCAGCTCAAAGAACTCGGCTCTCTGATAAGGTCTTATAGATAAAATTTGGAAATACCTCTCATGCATTTACAGCTGAGTAGGAGCTGGCAGATTTGGCTAGGGAATATCCAATTATTTGCTGTTTACAGCTTTCTGGAGCTGCTAGGACTTGGGGTTCAGTCTTCTCCTTGGGATGAAGCACCCGACGGCGATGGTGGTCAGAGGCACGGAGGAGGAATCGTGACCTGGCGTCGACCTGGTTGTAGGCTCCAGCCCTGGCACTGCAAGTCTGGCAAGTCATGTGGTCTTTCGTGAGCTGGATGCAATCCAAGTACGAATGAGCTTCAAGCGAGTCACAGTTTGTGTAAACACCTAGCCCCTCAGGTCCACGTACTAGGTCACCTACTAGGAGATGAAGCAGTGATGGACATCTGTGACAGAAGGACTTGGGACGGTCAGGTGGGTGGGTGGGCTCAGATATCTAACGAAACCAAATGCATATGAGAACAAGATTCCCTGCTGCCACTGTCAGCTCAGGTGATGGCAGGGCCCAGGTGAATGGTGGGGCCCAGGTCCTTTCCTCCACTGGAACTGTCCATTAGGCTAGGAAATGACATTCCTGTACCCTGTGGTTCTGTCACAGAGGGGGTTTCTCAGAGAAATGCAGCATAATACTTAAATTAACTGAATTAAAATGTTATTCAAAAGCAAGACGCTTAAAAATAAACTCCAAACTTTGAGGCTCTCTGGCTTTTTGGACGACCCTGGGCAGTCCCCTCTCCCCTCTCTACGGCTGTTGGATGGGGGGCTCCAAGGTCTTTTCAGCCTCTGAAGCCCTACTACTTTCTCTTTTCTGGTCTCAGCCACCCGAAGGGAGAGTCACTGTGGAATCCATGGCAAGCGTGGCCACTTCCTAACTGTGTGAACTGCCAAGTCGGCAGCTGACCAGCTCTGGCCTTCCCACTTGGTCCACAGAGAGCAAGGCGGTCAAGGAGGCAGCACACGCGAAGCACTTCCGTCAAGCCCGGGCTTGCCCGGCAGATTCCAGGTTTATCTGGCCCCTCCTGCCTTGCGAGCTCCGTACCCCACACAGGAATCCCCACGTCACGCTGCACCTCTGGAGCATCACATCACCAAGTGCCAGGGCGAGAGTACATGTGTCCCTTCTGGGGGTCCCTGGCTGCACCTTCTGAATGGCAGAAGCCTTGCCTGCCGGCCCCCACCCTCTGTTGGTCTTTCTCAGAGCTATCTGCAAGAGAGGGGAGCAGACAAGCTACTGACTCAGGAGCCTGGGCAAGGCCAGGGACAGGTGCGGGGAGACTCTGGGCCAGCTACCATGACTCCTGGTGCTGCAGGGACTCAAGGGATTCGCATCCTCCTCTCTGGAAAACCCGGCTCACCAGGCAGACTCAGGGCCTGGAATGTGCACAGGTGGCTGGCAAAGGCCAGTTGTTCAGCAGAGTCCCTTGAAAATCTGTGGGGCTAGGTGTGCCCAGCACAGTGTGCTGCTTGGCACTCCCATGAGTTAGCCTCACACCCCAACCCTTACAGTGCCCTGGCTCCCAAGAGCACAGTGCCCAGAAACGTCAGCTCTTTCATCCAAGAGCACTGCCTAGACAGAATGTCTTTGAAAGACACTCACTCAAACCAGAAGCAGCAGCCACTGAAAGCTTACTTCTGTTTGAACCAAAGAACAGAAGAATCTAATAAGCAAATTACAATACACTAAATATCTTCGACAAACCCTCCATTACACATTTCTTCTTGAATGCATGGTTGAGTTTGCAGAATAAGTCCCTGGAGGTCAAAAATGAAAACTGCAGACTCAAGAGCTAAGCAGGTTAAGCCTCAAAACATATCGGGCAAAGATGGAAAAGAACCACAAAAGTCATGAGTTCCCAGCACAGACAGGCAGCTCAACTGCTCTCCTGAGCCCACGGTGACAGAGGGTGAGGAGTGGAGAAGGTCTGCAGGACACCACCAGCGAGCTCCACCCCAGGCACACGTGATCACTGGGGTTCTACTTGGGTTGGAAGCTGATTTTCACCTAACAGTGCAGGCCAGGAAGAGCTGTCTCCACACTGAGCCGGGTCACGTGGGGCAGTGTCTGAGAAAGGGCAATCAAGGATCCTGGACAGGATGCCTCAGAGGGGACTGTGCCCGTGTGCCTGGGTGCATGTGCCTGTGTGTGGTGGGGGGTCTCGAAACCACATGTGTGACAGAAGCAACCAGCTCTGCTGGGGCTTCCCAGCTGCAGGCCCACAGGACAGGGCAGGACAAGACGTAAAGGGTGGTCTGAGCCTGTGGGGCCGGAGCTAGGCCCCTGTGGCTTCCCTCGGCCTGTACACCCTACTAGTTAGCCTCTTTGTCACCCCTGAGGGTCTGCTCTCGAGGTCCCGGCCTCCAAGGGCAGTGGACCCGGGTCTTCAACTTCTCCCGGCCCTACTCTGTGCTGCAGACTTACTGGAGGTGAGCTGCCCTCAAGGCTGTGGGTCAACCCCTCCCAGCTCCTTCCCTGGATTCCAAGCCTAGCTCAGGGAACGCCTTCGACACCCTCCTCTGGACTGAGTGTGCGTCCTCACCGGTTCTCCCCAGGCCATCCGGGACCACAGCTGAGTCGCTCCTTTACGTCATGGCGACTGTCGTTGGCGGTCACCCGTGAGTGGGTTTTCTCGAGGAGAACAGAGTGCCTCCTGGCTCCCAGGAGGGTGGTGACTCTGCCCCAGTGGGAAGGCCCTGCCACTCCTCTGGGTCTCCTGCACCCCATACCTCAGGGAGTGGGTGAGCCCAGACAGGGAGCCAGGAGAGCTGGGGTAAGGCCTGGCCAAGGCCAGCGGCTTGAAGGGTGACTGGGAAAGGAAGGTAGAGGGTCAGAACCAGAAGGCGGACCCCGAGATGGACGCTCGGACAGCACTTGTAGGAGATCGTGACCGAGGCAGACTGGGGCCTGGCCACGCACACTGACCCGTCAGGCAGCAGGCCCATCAGACTGGCATCAGGAATCCTGGAAGTCACAGGATTCGAAAGGGCCGTGCCAGGAAGCTGGCAGTGAGAGAGGCCCAAGTTGGCCAGGAGACCGGAGGAGGCCCCTCCTCCAAGGAGGCCTCCAGAGCAGGGGGCAGGAGTTAGGTCCAGTGCAAGTTTCAAGGGAAGGGATGGCGAGGCTGGACTGAGCCTATGATGTGGGGGGACACCTGACATGACTCTGGATTCCCAGGTTCCTCCTCAGGAGAGGCAGCCCAGAGTGGAACAGTCACAGCTTTGGAGCCAGCCAGCCAGGAGTGGTGACAGGCTGCTGGAGGAACACACTGGCCCCGCCCAGTCCCTCCTCCATAGCTGCCTTGGACCCCAACAAGGGCAGAGAAAACCTGGGCTGGCCTGGACAGCTGTCCCCACCTTCTCCTTTAGAGTGAGCAGGGCAGCAGGCTAAAATGCTCTGTTAACCGCAAAAGAAAAGGTGGGGGAGAGGAGGAAAAGAAACAGCAAAACCAACTAAAAGCCAAACAGAGACAGAGTCCCCAGGCAGCCAGGACACCCTCTCAGAACCTGCCTGCCTGTTCTGCTCCGTTCTCGGGTCTCCCAGCTGAGCTCTGCTGTGGTGGGCAGGTCAGGGGGAGTGCTGGCCCCTCGCAATCTGCCATCTTTGACGCCTCTTGGATCTTGTTTCCCTGAAGCTGCCAGGGGCTGTGAGGATCCCTGCCGGTCTGTGGGCAGGGAGCCAGGAGGCCCAGGCCTGCCATCGCTCGGGACCGGGGCTGCAGGGCATCCTGCGGAACGCGGATTCTCACTCGCCCCTCCTCCTGCAGCTGCCAAGCCCTCCCACTTCCTGCCGTCTGTGATGGGTGTCTCTGGGGAGACCCTCTCCCTTCTAGCTGGCTAATCGCTGCGGATGGACGCTGGGAATAGGCTGGTCTCTGTGCTCCTGGCAACTGCACGGATGTCCCTTGGGTTGATCTGAGTTCCTCTGCGTGCTGCTGACAGCAGACTCCTCCTGCATACAGCACTGCTCCTTCTCTTGGGCTGGTGGCCATCCTCGCCTGAAGACTACCCTCAGCAAGTAGGGGGATGCATGGGGATGCAGCTCAGTGTGACAGCACGTGTCTGGTGTGCATGAAGCCCTGGGTTCCACCAGCACTGTAAGAACAGGGAGGGAGGGAGGGAGGGAGGGAGGGAGGGAAGGAAGGAAGGAAGGAAGGAAGGGAGTAAGCAAGCTCTATCAAGTCAGTGGGCACAGTGCTGAAAAAGCGGAGGGGGCCACTGACCACAGCTTTGCAGATAGCATGAGGATGCCTCCAGCCTCCACTCAGGCAGTGAGGCAGTGTGGAGGCCGGCAGGTGACGGGCACCAGCCATGGGATCTGATGGGCCTGGGTCTGCATTCTGTCTGTCCCACTCACATTCTTAAGTTGTCCCTCTGGGTCTTGATGTCCCCACCTGTAAAGTGGGCAGCTGGACCAGATGGTTCCCGGCACCACCTACCCAATACCCCAGGAGTCATGGAAGCTTCGTCAACCTAGCACCTGCAATTTCTAGCTACTCAGCCCTGCCATGGCTGGGAACTGCTGCAGTCACTGGCTGAGACACCTGGAAGGGCAGAGGACTGACTCTGGTGCTCAGATGTCCCTGGGGTCTGATCCCAAGACCCGGGTCTTATTTGACTGGCTGAGTGAGCAGGCAGCTGGGCAGGAGGAGGAGAGCCCTTTCAGCTGACCCTGGCCTTTGTGTCCCAGTGTGTTGGGCATGGAGGCCCTGGCCCAGGCGGCATGAGTGCTCCCCGCCCTCCATTCACTGCCCCTGGTTGCTCAGCCTCTGCCAGGCGGCACGACACGCCCAGTCCCTGGAGTCCTCTGATCTGGATTCTAAGTCTGGCCCTGCCACTAACTGGCTGGGTGATGCTGGGCCAGCGATGGCAGGAACGGCGGGGCCTACATCGTAGGTGGTGCGCAGGAAGCACCCGACCCAACCCGAGGTGCGAGCTCGTGCACGGTCTGTTACCCTCACCACTTGGCTGATAAGCTGCTCATGATTTCACATGGGGACACACATAAGCAGACAGCTGCCCACCACTCAGGTGCACTGGTGTCCCTGTGGAAGACAAGCTCTAGCTTCTGAAGGCCAAGGAAACATCCTTAGCTGGACCCTGGGGCTCAGGGGCACCAGTCTCTCCTCCTCTCTGAAGTGTGTGATGATGGTTCCTGGGAGTGTGAAACAGATTCTCAGATAGTTGAGTCATTTTTAAAAACCTGCGTTTGAATTGGTATCCCAGCAAGGCATGGCATTCCATGATGTGTCTCCTGGGGAAAGGAAGAAGAGCAGGAAGACCTGCTCTCCCTGAGCAGGTGTCGGACTTCCTTTAAGCCTCTCCTGCCTCGCAGCCCTGCCCCGGCCCCTCTCCCAACCAGGACAGGGCAGGCAGCAAGTAATCTGCCACTGCTGGCTGCACTCAGCCTTGCCTTCCCTGCCACAGGACCCCCCTGTAGAGACGCTGATGGGCCCCTTGGCCAGTCCTCTTACGGCATCCAAGTGCTTTGTCCACCCCAGGCTCGGGCCTGCTGGGAAAGGCCAGGCTCCAGGAGCAAGGGCCAGCAGAGGTTTTCGGAGACAGGACTCATCAGTATCCCTGCTGATGGACTTTCGGATGGCACGTGGCCTTACTGGTTTTAATCTGACAGCTTGACAATTTCTCTGTGCATTTGTGAAACACGTTTAGATGTGCCGTTTCCCTCTCTGGTCTCCAGAGGCCACAGTGCACAGCTCTGAGGATGCCTCCTTCCAGCCCCAACTCCCCTCCCAGGCTGGTGTCCACACTTGGCATGGGAGGGCACTGGGGCAGGCACTAGAGGCCTGGGCACCCGGCCTGACTCCACCAGCACTTGCAGGATGACCTTGAGCATCCCTAGGGCCTCAGCCTGCTCATCTAAATGGGGAACAGCTTCCCCCTAAATGACTCATGTATTGAGGTTTGTTATGAGCTCCTCTTACAGAGAACTGTGAAAGGGACTTGGAAAGACTAACCAGAGCCTGACCAGCGCTGTCACCGAGGGCGGGCCCGAGGGGGCAGGCCCTCCTGAGGGTGTGATAAGCGGGAGGCATCACACCCAGGGGCTAGGAGCAGCCCAGGTCCTGGTGCTGCCCTCAGCAGAGCTGGGAGGGCATCTGTGGTGGGACAGGGGTCTCCCTCCCCTTCCTCAGTATGAATGACTGGCCAGCCTCTTCTCCCTCTAGCTCCAAGTGGGGACACGGTGGGAGGCTGGCATTTCAGGGACCCTATCCAGTGTCTGAGTGCTTCTCTGCCCAGGGAGGCCACAGGGCCATGGCCACAGCCTCCCACAGTTACCCTCCAGTAACAGACGAGCTCTGTGGTGATAAGTACCCGGAACACAGCATGCCAGTTTGGAGAGCCCTTCACAGATGTCACCTCATTCGACCCTCAGTCCTGTGTAGGACCCAGGACAGATCTTACAGTTGCCCATTTACATACAGGAAAGTGGACCCATGTCCACTTGTAAAGAGTTGGTGCAGGGACCCAGGGCTTCTGCCTTGAGTGCCTGTGCTGGGCAGTCAGCAGCTAGATCTTCACCTGGCACAGTGAGATGTTCCAATTGGAGTTGGAACCTAACGGGGGAACAGGGTCCATGCAGGGGTAGTGGCAGCTGAGGGTCCTTGATAAAAGGAATAGTCCAGAATTCTAGGTGTTAAAGGGGCCCAAAGGGCTGGAGAAAGAGCCCCCTTTCTCCTCTTCTTCCTACTCACCCACTCAGAGTCTGAGAGATGCACAGAGCTCCAAATCCAGTACCAGAATGGTCTGCACTGGCCTGCGGGGCCCAGGACTGCCCTTCAGGGCTGATGTGGCCGCTGGAAGGTTGCAGAGGTGCAGACATGGGGCTGAAACCTGAAGCCAGACCAGGCAGCCTGGAGCACAGAGAGCTGAGGCTGGACCTCAGGATCCCAGGCACGGAGCTGTCCTGCTGTCCTTGTTCCAGGCCTCCCACAAAGATGGCGCTCTACTGCTAACCATGAACGCCACTCTCAGGAAGAACCAGAAGAGGTTCACATCCACGATCTCAGAGCTTAACTCCAAAGGAGCAAGGAAATACACAAATCAGAGAAAAATACTAAGGCCAGGTTTGTTATTATTATTATCCTTTTTTTTTTTTTTTTTTTTTTGCAGAGCAAGGTCAAGGAGCCTCCTGGGGAAGCAAGACAGCCCATTAGAAACTGAGTAGCCCGGGGACGGGGCTTGCCTCCTGCCTGGTCTGCTTGCTGGCGGGGGCCTTGGGTCAGGCACTGAGCCTCCTGGGGCCTCACAGCAGAGCACATCCCTCACAGGGTAGGCTCCCCGAGGCCACGTGTGGAGGGAGCCCCGCTCACAGGAGGTACGCAGGCCTTTAAGCCACGCCACTCTATCCTCCTTCCCTTCTGCTTTCTCCCAGAGTCCCCAGGCACTCTCTGATGAGGACAACTCTCCAAGAGAGGCACATGCACACCCCTCTACTGTCACCCAAGATAACCCCAGGGCCACCCTGAAACACCCCCTTGGTTTGGACTAGTGAGAATGGGATGCCTCCCATTGCCCCTGGCTGTCTGGAGGGACTGTCCCCACCGGGGGCAGCTCCCAGCTGGTGTGCAGGCTCCCTGACCCCACCCAGGGCCCCTCACACCCCTCTCCGTGAGTGTCCACAGAGTGCTCTGCACTTGCTCATTCAACGTTACTTCTCTTCCTGAAGGAATCTACGTTAACCAGCTTCTAAGCTGCAGCCCCTTGCTGACCAGTGTCAGTGCAACAGCAATCACGGCCCTGCTGGCAACCTGACTGCCCTCAGAGGACCTAAATGAGCAGTGAAGGAGGCTGCTGAGGAGGAAGCCGTGGCCACCCACGTGGGCCTCTGGGCAACAACGCCTGCCCCAAGAGAGCGCTGAGCTAGAGAGCTGGAACGCACCTACAGCAGTGTCCACGCTGAACATCCCAGCCCGAAAACCCCAAAATCTCCAGCCTGTCACAAGTGGAGATGCCTGACCTCATGTGAGGGGTGTTGGTCAAAATGCATGCACATTAAAAAGACTATAAAACCATCTTCAGTCATGTGAGATATCACAAATTCCATGAGCAGACTTGGGTCCCTTCCTACATACATGCAAATATTCCAAAACCCCAAAAAGTCCCAAGTCTGAAATGCTTCTGTTCTCAAGCACTTTGGATAGGGGACACTCAACATGCATGAGGCTTTCTGGTGCTGACAGGAATGGAGGGACCTGTCCTGTCACAGGCCAACCTAGCACTGGTGCAGAGAGGCAGGATGCAGGTCAGAAGCCATGGTGTATAATCCCAGCTCAGCTGCAGAAGAGGCATTGGCCTCAGGCAAGTTGTCTGACCTCTCTGAGCCTCCGTAAGAAGGGATGACAATAGTACCTGGCTCCCAGAACCGTTGGGAGGGTCAGGTGAGGTCAAAATGTACACCAAGGGGAGAACGGGATCTTGCGCCCCATATAGGAGTCTGCACTTTCTTGATCAATTGCCAACCTCCGTCCTTCACCGGGAGGCTAATGCTCTGCAGATCTGGCTCAAAGACAGCATTTGCCCCAGCTGTCCCGCAGGCACCAATGCCCTGCAGTCCATCCCTCGAGGCTCATCTCCTGTCCTGACTTACCCCTGCTCACCCCAGCCTGGGCAGCTGCAGCCTGTACCTCAGACACGTGAGCCAAGTCTGTTTGCTCCCCATTTGCTTCTTCCTTTTACCTGTCCCCTGACCGTTTGTCTCCTCCCGTCCCTCCAGCCCCTCCACCTCTGGAGTGGTGCTTTATCTCCAGCAAGCTTAATGCTGTGCTGATAAAACCAGTTAATCCTCTGCTGCTCCTCTTTCACAGAGATGGAGATTAGAGGCGAAAGGGTCAGGCCATCTCCCCTTCAAGGGCACTTGGGACGTGCACAGGGGAGCTGGATCCCACCTTCCACTTGATGCTCTGGTGAGCAGCAGCACCAGCTCCTTCCAGATGGACAGCCTCCTGGTGGAACGTTACAGGAGGGGCATGGGCATTGGTCAAGCGCCAGAGGTTCACCAGGCTCCCTGGATTGATGGGCTGCTCTGGTCCTCATGAGTGGAGTGCCCAGAGGAGGCATCTCTACCACAGCAAGGCCCTCCATGCTGCTCCTGCAGCAGTGTGAGTCTGGCAGCAGGAAGGTGGGCTCCAGCTCAGGGGGGCAGCCAGGGAAGACCTTGAGGCCAGGTCCTTAAGCCTTGTGCACAAGTCCTGGGGGCTCATGGAATTAGCCATGCAGGTGGCACAGGGCTAACACGGTTTCTACGCCATGTTTCCTTGACCAGACCCAGAAGGCCATGTTCTAGCAGGCAGGTGGCATGAGAGAGAGGCTTCCGTGTTTGCTGAACAGCTCTTCTGGAATACAGCACACTGCAGGGAGAGCGAGGGAGTGGCAGGCACACGCCTGTGCTGTGGAGCAGGCCAACCAGCAGGCCATGCGGGCAACGGACACAACAGGAGCTGCTCCTGTGGGTCCTGAGCAGCTGCGGAGGGTCAACAGTTCAAGAGCTCTGCACTAACAGGAAGAGCTAAGCTCCAAGAGGCAGGGCTGGCGGAAGAGGGGACCGACTACCCTAGCCATAATAATGGCTCATTTATTTAGTTGTATCACATGTTTATTGAACATCTGCTATGGTGACCCCTTCCAAAGAAATAAGTGGATACAATATTTGATTTCATGGGTGGTTATACTCTAGTAGCAAGTCAAAAGTTGAATAAACCATTATATTCTTACCAACTGTAACAAGTAAGAGAACAGTGTGTTATGAGAGGGAAGAACAGACCCTGCTGAACCTGCAACCAGGAGCAGCCTTGCGCCTGGCTGGGCCCGATGGAGAAGCAGGCAGAGGGCAGAGAAGCATTTGGGCAGAGAGTGGCCCGTGGGAAAGTTCTGAGCAGATACAGAACTGGAGAAGGCTGATGCGGATGGAGAAGAGAACCTCAGTGTGGGCAAAGATTCCTGAAGATTCTCTTCATTGTGATAGAAAGTCACTTAAAATTTAAACACAGTTTTAGTGTAAGATTGCCTGCTCTGTGGAAAACACACCAGAAGGAGGGCAGGTTCAGGCAGAAAGGCCCTGCAGGAACCGGCGGTCAGCCATGGAGACGCAGCCCGCCATGGCGCATGAGGTGGGAGGGGGCTGGTCCTAGGTGTGTCCCAGACTCGGGATCTTAGGGTCGGATGATGGGCCGATGTGTGGGGAAACACTTGGGGTGATGCAGATTTGAGCCCGAGTCGTTCAGGGAGTAGAGGTGACGTTTCCCCAGATTTGCAAGTGGCAGCTTCGGTGCAGGGTTCAGGTGGGGACACCTTAAGATGGAGATGTCTTTCCGACAGCCAAACAGAATCCCACAGACACTCATACCTGGGCTACAGGTGTCGGCACATTGCGACACATCTCTGGTCACTGGGATGGGTGGAATGACCCAGGGAGAGGACAGAGCAGAAGAGGAATATTCTGATAAACTATTGTGAGGTAAGATATAGAGTGGGGGCTAAAAGACGGGGTGATTAAAGACAGAGGAAGCTGTTGACCATTTGGGATTATGGCGAAAAGGCAAGCATTTCCCAAAAGTGGCTCTGGCTTTGGCAACA
Source organism: Sciurus vulgaris (assembly GCF_902686455.1). Lineage (NCBI taxonomy): Eukaryota > Metazoa > Chordata > Mammalia > Rodentia > Sciuridae > Sciurus > Sciurus vulgaris. The sequence goes on along the minus strand of NC_136473.1, from coordinate 112,612,567 downwards.
TAGAAATCATAAACAGCAAGAACAGCTTCTGGATGGATAGGACCAGCCTGAATGAAGAGAACCGGCGACAGTGGTAGCATCAAACTCTCAGCCACCTGGCTCTAAAGGAGGAGGAGAGACACAGGAGGAGCTGTTTCCTGAAGGTGGAGTGAGCCCTGATGTCCTCAAGGTTGCCCGGGTCAAAGGTCTTCACACCGGCAGTGCGGTGGCTGCATCCATCAGGCCTGAGCCACCCACGGGGAGTCCCTTCCAGCTCTAGAAGACAGGTTCTCAGCTCCTGCCGGCACTCCCTGGACCTCTGCTTCATCTCATTCACCCCAGGCGCGAGAGCCCCACTCCTTGTCCAAACCTCACTCAGGACCTCTGGAGTACTGTACTCCAGCATGTGAAAGTGCTCATGGAAGGGTTGTGCAGCGTTCTTCCACGCAAGGTACTGGCCACCAACAGACCACAGCAACTTCTGTGCAATAGGAGCTTCTACTAATATGGGCCTCTGTTGGAAAGATCCTGGGATCTGAGAGGCCTGGAGAAGGCAGATGGCCTCCTGACTCCCTATCTGCTCAAGATCCAGCCTCAACCTTCTCTTCCCGGCCCCAGTAGACCCTCCCACCTGGCACGCTTCACCTGCTTCTGCCCTCCCCAGCTTCCTCCTACCCCAATGGGAAGCACCAGCCTCTGCACGGGGGAGAGTGAGGCTTCTGTGAGCTTCCCTCAGCCCTGTGGTGCCTGTGCCTCAGATGTACCTGGTAAGTGTGTGTCCACTGACTGAGTGAGAAATGGCCAGGGGCCTGCCCTGCCTGAAGGGTGGCAACCTGTGGCGGCCTGCTTAAGGACCCGTTGACAGACCCCACCAGGCCCAGACGGGAAGTAAACAGGTGCCTGGGGTATTTACCACACTGGCTTCTGTACAGTCATTTGAGAAAGTGACAAATCACTTGAATTCAGGTTCAAATTAAGTCACAGTGGCCACCAGCAGTTCCAAATGCTCTTTTAGAACCCTCCCCCTTTTTGGAAATCTTTAACATTTAAACCGTAAGAGCTCATGTTTTCTGTTAACCTTATAAACAGTTTTTTTTTGCCATTTTAAGCTGTGGGTTTCCTCTGGCAAAATCCTTTTTAAAATATGGAAAAGGCAGTTTTCTCAACCAAACCCTTCACCACGTTATGCTTCATGGGCCAGAACACTGCACAGGAGAGAAAATGTGGCCTGCAGCGTTTTCTCCACCCAAGGTACTGGCTACAGTGACCATAACGACTAACACATCACAGCGACTTTCATGCAATATGAGTTTCTATTAAAAGTTTATACTGGCAAAGTTTTCAGGGTATAAACATTTTGTGGAAATTGGTTCAATAAAGTCTGGGCTCCACAGTGGCCTTAAACACCCGTAATTACTGCAGCCATGAAGAGACAGGTAGGCTCCGGGCACAGATCTAAAACACAGTTTACTATTCTTGGGGACTATTTTTGCTCCCCTGCACAAACAACATGAAAATCAGGAATTTTAAACTATCAAGAGTGGCAGTTAAAAATCAAAAAAACTCTTTCCAAACCCTACATGCGAGATTCAGTGGGGAAGGGTCATGGAATGTGTTGTCACTGATTCATACCAATGGAAACTGGTTCCAATGTGAATTTACCCTCCTCTAGATTCAAGAAAGTTCCACTACATGTCTCTTGGTGTCTCGACTTGACTTCTCTGGAGGCAGAATACATTTTACATTTTCTGGAGAGAACTGCTTATTTACATATTTGCTTTTAACTTATAAGAGATGTGAGGCCACAGACAGCTCCATTGTGCCGTCTTGGGAAAAGTGAGGCTGCTTCTGCTCAGTCTCTCCTGGCCTCCTCCAGCTCCAGGCTGCCAGGGAGTGTGGTTATTATGCCCCAGCAAGATTACCACTGCCATCAGGGTGATGAGACAGGCCTTTGCCCTGTTTATGGCTTTCTCTGACTTGGCTGGAAAGAATGAATTCTGTAAAAAACAAAACCAGTTTTAAGACACACGTGTTGAGATGTAATTATTCTTTTGAGGGTGTGTCTTTTTAAATGGCATGATTCACCCAAAATAACATGTCCCCCATTCCTCACATCTAACTGTCTTCCAGAAAGACAGGAACACAGTGTGCAGAGGCATGTTGGAAACTGGGATTCACATTTCTTCACCAGGAAGGCGCTTTCTCCAGCACTGAGCTTTTATGCTTAAAGAGAAAAGTGCAAACTCTGGGAGGAAAAAAAGAAACAAAATGATCTGTCAAAATTCCTTTTAGCGCCTCTGACTAGTGTTAACTTACATGCTCTCAGAGTGCAATGAAAAGCCTGCAAACTGCTGCTAAAAAGATGCCTTGACCTTTTAAAATGAGAACTCCCCCATCCCATATCCATATTAAGTGGGTAAACCCTGGAGCTGTAGAGTTTTAGGTTAAGAAATGAAATGAGGTTGAATTTCCAGAAAAAGGGATCCCCTACAGGCCACAGACTAATTAGGGTGCTCTAGACCTACATTGTACAGCAGGCAGAATACAGGTCCTAGAACCCTCAGCCGCTGCAGTCACCAACTGCTCAAGGTACACTTCTAAAAAGAGGCGGCGGGGAGTTGTGAAAATTTCGTAAATAAAAACGTCCTCGACCAAAGAGCCTGAAGCCTGCAGTTCTAGCCCCTGGCGGCCAGGGAACCGGGCGATCCTGGGTCCCCACTGCAGCCGCCAAACCCCGTGCGCACCCACCGGCGCTGCTGAAAGAAGTTGAAGAGCTCGCAGCTTGACAACCGGACTCAGCGGTGGGCGCCAGGAATTCCTTCCAGCACAGCAATTAGGAAAGTTTTGAAAAGTAAAGACCCCAGAGAGATAAGAGACTCATCTTTCTTTGGGCATAGAAAATACCCAGCGCTGCGCCAGCTAGCTGCTTACACCAGGCCGCCGCCCTGACTTGGGACCGGCCCTGTACCTCCCAGCTCCCCACGCCCCAGAACTCGTCCGCAGGGCACCGGGCCAGAGAGGCGACTGCCGGGCTTCTGGTTCCATATCGTAATGCCTCGGGGCTCCCTGGCCTAGGGCGCAGGGCTCAAATTCAACACTCGAGAGGGCAAGGGCAGAGCCACCAACTCCTGCTCAGATGCCCCGGACGGACCTTCTCCTCCAAGCCGGCTCGGGTTTCTCCAAAGGACGCGCGACACAGCCCTTGCGCCCCCAGCACTCCATCCCACTCCTCTCTACTGTTTCCCCCCAAACTCTTCCCGGGGAGCCCCGCAAACACAGACGGCGCCCCGAAACTTCCTGGGCACTCTCCAGTTACCCCGCACCTCTGCGCCTCGAACCCTCCGTCGCTTTCTTCCCGCCCCGCACCGTTCTCCTGGCATTTCTGGGGAGTCAGAAGCAAGCCACGAAATATGCCTTCGCGAGAAGCCTCCTTACACCCGCCCAGTCACTGAAACAAAAGCGCAGGGAGGAGGGAGGTGGGTGGGGAGGCGGGATGAAGGTTCAGAAAGAGGATGGGGACAGCGGTAAGAAGGAGCCAGGGAGGGGTCGCGCTGGAGAGCAGAGGCGGGGGCCAGGACCCCAGTTCGGCGCCGCGCGGCGGGTCGCTTACATGCCCAGGTCGCTGTAGGTGTTGAAGAACTCCATCTGGTTGCACGCCTGGATCCAGCCCACCACCCAGGTCTCGTGGCGGGGGATGGGGGGCATGACCACGCGGGCCGAGGCTTTGAAGTAGGGGGTCTTGTAGCGCAGGACGATGGGCGAGGTCTCCTCGATGCGCGTGGGGCACTGGTCGATGGTGGCGCACACATCGTACACCACGATGTTCTCGCGCCGGATCCGCGCCTTGCAGGTGATGCTTTGGATACAGCCCATCCTGCCGCCCGGCGCCGGCGCGGCTCGGCGTGGGGCAGCGTGGGGGCCCGCGCGGGCAGCCGGGGGCGCCCGTCACGCCGGCATGGCGACGCGCCGCTTGGTCCCGGTCGGGCTCAGCTCGTGCCTCGGGGCGAGGTGCGGCCGCCGGGCATCCTCGGGGAAGCCCCCTCCTCTCGCCGGCTGCCCGGACGCCCGCCCACGCCCGCCCCCTCGCTCCAGCAGGGCGCGCGGAGCGTGCGCTCCTAGGAGGCGGCGGGCGCCCTCGCCGGCTCCGGCACCCGGGCGGAGGGCAGGGAGGGGAGCGGCACTGCGCGGAGTGGCGCCCACCCGGGGCCGGAGCCCCCCGCCCCTCGCCGGAGAGGAGGTGGCGGCGGCTGCATGGAGCCGGGGGAGGGCGGCGGCGGCAGCGCCCGGTCTGTCTGCCTCCGCGGCGGCAGCAGCAGCAGCCGCCGCCGCCGCCGCCGCTGCTGCATGAACCTCTGCACCGCGCTGCCCCCCGCGTGCAGCGCACCCAGCGGCGGCGAGCGGGCGGCCCGAGCGGCAGGCGGAGGCAGCGGCGGCGGCGGAGATCGCGCTCCCGCCGGCCCCGCCCCGCGGCCGGGCCTCGCCGACACTCCTCGCCGGACGCCGCGGCCTGGGGGCGCCAGGGACCGCGGCCGGGTGGAGGGCTCGCGGCTGGGGCCGCCCGGGACGAGCTGCGCGGAAGACACTGGCTTTGCGCCATGCGTTTTGTCCCTCGCCGGCTGCCGTCCGGGCGGGGGGCGGGGGTGTTTAAAGGACCGCGAGCGCGGCGGCCGCGCGGGGCGGGGCGCGGCGCGGCGCAGGTGGCGGGCGCTGTCCAGGGTCGGCGGGCGGCCGGGCGCGGGTCGCGGAGCCGCTCGCTCTGCGGCGCCTGGCGAGTGGAGAGCGCGGCCCGGGGCGCGGGGGGCGCCCCTCTGCCGGCCCGCGCCGCTCGCGAACCCTCCTCCACCCCTGCGGGCGCCCGGGAGACCGTGTCCCAGCGCCGCGGCGCCGGAGCGCAGCCCCGGTCAGACCCTCGCTCCAGAAGGCGCCCTTTCAACACACCGCACGCCCGGGTTGGGCTGCTGCGTTCCGAACGCCCGGGACACGAAGTGCCAGCGCGGCCGTCGGCTGGGTGGATGGCTTAGCGGCCTTCCCGAGGTTGCCCGAGGCCTGCCGTGCACTAGGGGATCGAGGATGTTCTTGGAATCTGGCAGGATTAAGTAGTAACCGTTTAACAAAACGATCCCGCCCCGTGCTGGGGATTGAACCGTGCCACAGCAAGCCACCGATCCACACCCCAATCCTAAATAATGCAAATTGAGAACCATGTGTAGAAATCCATCCACCCCAAAGAAAACCTGGTCTCAGGGTTCCATGTTTGTCTTTGCTCCTCCAGAGTGCTGCACACAGTGACCACCCAGTAGTTGTGAAAATGAATGAAAATCTGACTGCAGTTGACCTGTGGGAGCTGCCACCTCAGACAATGGGCGTTGTGTGTCATCATCTAGTGCACTGTGCCTGTTATTGCTAAGGTGCCAACAGGAGGAAAATTTAGCAGACACTCTTACTGGGCATCTTCTTATATTTAGATTTCAAAGCCAGTCCGTTCTTTTCATGTATTTTTTCCATGAGCATTGAACATTTGCTGGACCTAGTGCCCAAGTGTGAAATACTCTAACAGGCTGCAGGAGGCCACTAGAGTTAGTCTTTAGCACAGATGTGGCCAGTAATTTAAAAATTGGTTTTGATCTAAAATACTCTTCATCTTTATTTTAACTTTTCTGATATCTGGCTTCATTTTACAGTTAACAGAAAAGCAGTTTCCCCCTTTGATGACTTGCCTTTCATTTTATTGTGAGACCTCCATCGTTGGTCTTTTCATCAGCAACACTCGCTGCCTGCAGGAGCCAAGCATTGTGCTGGGTACCAGGGAGTCAAAGTTGGTCAAGAGCACGTGGCTCATGACAAGATGGACCTGATAACAACTTGGTACGATCAACTGTGATGCATGGTTAATAGGGACAGCTAACCAGTGCCCTGGAAGACAAGACAAGGTAGTCTGAGATTTACGTGTAGCTCTCTTGAAGCAGTGACATGAAATGGATCTGAAGGGCTGATGGAGACTGGCCAAGAAGACAAGGTGAAAGGGTAGGGTTGGGTGAGAGGTTGACAAATGCACAGAGGTATGAAAAGTGGTGTGTTCAGGGGAAAATATCTCAGTCCAGGTGCTTCTCCATGTGGTATGTGGACCAACACAGCAGAACCACTGTCCCAGAACCAGCTACTGATAGGACCAGAGATTGACCTTCTGCAAAAGCCATTGAAAGCCAGAGGTGGATTTTGAGAAGAATTACTCTGTATCAATGTGGAGGATAGAAAAAGCAGGGTTTGGGGATCTTGGAATATGATTGGCTCTGAGCTGGTAGCACTGTGGGTCTGCAGGAGTCTGGCTGCCTTGGGGGTCATTTCGGAGGTAGATTTGATTTACTTGTTGATTAGATGCTGGAGGAAGGTCTGAATCAACTCTAAAGTTCCCAGCCTTGGTAATCAAGTATATGTGGGCAGCAGAAAAACAGAAGCAAGCCGGGTTTGTGGATAAATCATGTTAAGTTTGAGGTACCGGGGGGGCATATTGGGGAGGGGTCTGAGTTTGAGTTCCAGTGGTTGTTATGTTCTAGTAAATAGACCCAAAGAAAAGCATTTGGTTAAGAAATTGAGTTATTTTTCTAACTTAAGTTGCTTGTCAATTGCAGTTTTGTGGGTAAATATCTCTTTTATCTTCTCTGGATGGCACCTGCTAAGCCTCTTAAATGGAGAGGGAAAAATAGCTTTCTCCAGATTATAGGGAAATCATGTAAGGGAGACCATACTTTATTTCTCCAAACTTAAGACCTTGTTGTATCCAGTAGAGTGTCAACAAAATAAAATTCATCATGCACAGACTTGCACCCTTCACTTCCTTGAGGGTTCATTCATGACCTTGGTGTGTCTTCAGAATCATGAATGTCACTGTGACATGTGATTTCCAACATAAAATGCAGTACTGGAAAATATAAGGACTTTTCTCAGATTCTTCATGGTTCTATATGGGACCAAGACAATTTCTAAAGATACTTAAATTTTGCCGTTGAAATAAATTCCTTATTTCATTATCTTATATTCTTACCTCATTAATTGCATCTGTCCTTGACTCTACAAACACACACACAACAGCAACAACCACAGTATGAGAATTACCACGAAGACGTCAGTGAGAAGAGCTGAATGGTGCTGGTCGCGGTGCTGGTTTGGGTTTTGGGTCTGGTCCACCCACTAGCTGTGCTGCTAGCAGGTGCTTTCTGACCTCAAAACAGCCTATCCAAATTGCGTCCCAGCAAATTGCCTCATGACAGGAGTCTCTCCAGTCACTCCCTGGAGACTGTCACCATTCTCAAATATTCACTTTGCAAATGTCACCCCAGCACTGCATGTAGCCCAGATGAAGTCCTTGGGAATGGACGAGCTGCATGAGCTTCTCTGTGCGGCTCTTTTAAGTTTCTGTCTTCCCTCTCTCCTTCCCCCCTTCCTGCAGTCTGGGGTTCACGTCTAGGGCCTCAGTGTGCTAGGCAAGTGCTCTCCCACGGGGAGCTGCATCCCCAGCCCCCTGGGTTTCTTTCTGTCTCATCCTGGCGAGCCTCCTGCCTCTGTTAGCATCACGTCCCTGCCTCTGCGGGTACCTTTCACGCCCCCCACACGGTTGTTTGCTCACTCCTGTCTGCCCCACTGGGCTGCTCCCTCCTTGGGGGTTCTGCCATCGAGTCCAGTTGCCCATCTAGTGCCTGGCCCTGAAGAGCTGCTCAGCAAATATCTGACTGACTAAAGGTACTCCTAGAAATCTGGTAAAACTTCTTTTCCCACACATCGTACGCGGGCCCTCCCAGCTGTCCATCACCAGTGGCATGCGTGTTCATCCTGGTTCTTTCTGCACTGTGTGCCTCCCTGAAGTCAGGTGATACCCTTTGTCTCTGAGCACCGTGCACTTTTTCAAGGATTATCCGTTTTAGGCACCAAAAACTAGAAAAGTCCATGGCCAAGACCTAGACAGCAGGAGAGCCTCATGGATAACTTCACTGGTGTTCACTCTGGAGTGCAGCACAAGTGCCCCTTTGTCCTTCACCCGTGGATGCTCTTGGGCTGAGAGGGCCCCTCAGTTCCCAGCAAGGCCCTCCGGCACTCTCCAGGGTGCTGGCCTGGTGCCACCTCCACAATCCACTCCCTCAGCTGCAGATGACCCTGCGCTCATTCTTGTAGGAAGCAGGGTGATCTCTGACTTTGTTTTTCCTACTGATTGACTCATTACTCAATTTGTCAAGTGTGCTTTTTAGAAACTCAGGTCATGGGGGCCCATTTTCTTGTTGACCTTAACAAGGATTTTCAAAAACCATAGAACAGCCCACCAAAAGTTGAGAAATGGTCTCTTAAACTATTAAAAACAGGATGGATTTTAACCTAGTTTAGATGAAGGCAGGCAAGAGGTTAAATGAGATCTCAAGTTCCAAGACTGCAGAATGAAAGGTGAGTGGAGAGCTCTGCAGACCACCACCTTCAGGACAGAGCAGCCAGTTTCTTTCTGGGACAGTCTGATAAGCTTGGCATGGAGTGGACCATGGCCACAGTCTCAGGATGCTCTGCCCAAATCAGTTATCCCCAGATGTGGGTGCCACTTCAATCAGCCCATGTTTACAGCCTTGGATTATATCGGGCTGTGGAAATTACAGAAAAGGGTGCTGGTTCCTTTTCTGTTCTGTTGAAGGTCCCTCTTCCTGTCTCTGCCACATTCAAAGTCCTTTTCTCAGTCCTGGGTGATAACAGCTGATGTCCTCTCTTCCTTTCTCCCTGTGGTGCTATATCCTGGTTCTTCTCTTGGTTCCCAGGCTTCTTGATTCCCCGGGTTCCCAAGGTGGCATCTTCTGAGGGTGTCCCTTGTCTGGCCTGAAGTCCTCCAGGGCCTTGCCTGTACTGTTGGCTTTAATTTATTTTTCACAGCTGCTCTCCATGTCCCACCAGTTTGGCATTCTTGTCAGCTGGAGCCCAGTGTGCCTGTCTGGACATTTCCATTTGGATGTGTTGCCATTCCCACCATCTCAGGAGTTGACCACCCTCTCCCACGAGCCAGTGTCTCCTCCCAACCACCTGGTTTCTGGCTGAAGGCCCCAGGGTCAGCCCAGTCCTGCACCACGCTGGCTCCTGCCTCTGCTTTGTGGCCACTCTCACCCGACACATTGGGGAATTTTGATGATACTTCTCCCTGCTGGAGAAACCCTTAATGTTTCCAACCTCATCACAGATTCCTCAGGTTGGTATTCTGTGCTCCACAGTGGGACCTGGCCAACCTGCCTCTAGCATTCTTTCCCTCTGCTTCCCAACCACCCTGGCCTCAGCCCAAGCAGATCGCACTTCCCTTAGAAGCCTCTTCTCAGGTTTGGTAAAGCCCTGTCCTCTGATTGCACGCTCCACGACAGTCACGGTCACAGAGGGACGTGTCTCATCCGTTCCTTACTACGTCTGTGAGGTAACTCCAGTATCCTCTTTTACAGATGCAGGTACGATGGCAAAGAGAGCAAGGGATGCCCCAGAGTCAAACTGGTGCCGTGGTCAGGCCAGCCCCAGACACTGGCCACACATAGTGGCCCTCTGGCTCCCATGAGGACCTCTGTGAGCATCTGTGCTGTGGACAGCCTTCTCACCTGAGCTCCTGCTGGGACGCACAGGGGGCAAGAGTATCTGGTGGACAAATGAACAGAACAGTATGGTTGTGTGACAGGCTCACGATAGGTCAAAGGAGAAGGAGCCATCGAGGAAAATTCGGGATCCTAGAGTCACAGCCTCATGGACGAGGATACCATTGTGAAGCTCATACAGAAGAGCGGAGTTTGGTGGGTGGGACTGCTGGACGGATCTTAGGCATTAGTGTTCCAGTGACGCGGGCCTGTGGGGAGTTGCCAGGGTCGTGTTGGTCTGATCGCCAGTCTAGAGGTCGTGGCCCACTGTGATGCCCGTTTCTCCCTCCCTCCCTCCTCCCAGGGCTGTCCGAGCCTCTTCTTGGTGTGTGGCCTTGTGAGTGGTCAGAGTGGCCAGAGCATGGCAGGTGCTGCCTCTTACGGCTCCTGCCCGCAGGACACGGCTGGTTCGTGGCTCTCTCCTGTGCACATGTGACCTTGTCCCGCACTCGCGTGTCGCATTTGATTCAACTGGTTCTAAGCACGGTAGCTGCTCTTTTTGTGTACTCCAGTGACAGCGAGTAAAAGGGGCCTGGCGAGGCATGAGGGCCGGGTGCAAAAGGACCTCACGCGTGGCGTCCCGGGTCTGGGAAGACGTGGACACTGGCCCAGTCCCTCTGTGACCGGGCCTGGGATTCTGCGTTTCCCCTGTGCTCTGAGGACCAGCACTGAAGTCATGCACTCAAGTCAAGGAGAAGCATGACAGACGGGTGCTGTCTAGGAGCAGCAGGAGGCTTAGGGTGCCCAGCGGGCCCCGGTGCAGGACTGAGAGAGGCCCGCAGGGAGGCAGGGCCCTAGCCTGCAGATGCAGGGTCTGTGCCAGGCAGGGACGGTGAAAAGCGAAGCTCTGGAGCGGGTGGACGGGGCCCCCGCCGGCTTGCACAGGCACCAGGTCTACACCCTTGCTGTCCCCGGGCCTCATTTGCTTCACCTGTGAGTAGAAAATGAAGAGAACACGGCCTGCTTCCTAAGGCTGCTGTTACATTACCTCGGTGCTAACCCAGTGCAGGACCTGGCCTGTGGCCACTCCACCAACACTAATGGACAGTTGCCGTAAGGTGGTGGCCACGTGAAGTCTGGGCAAATGGAGACAGCACAGTTCCTCCTGTGAGAACTTCCAGAGTGGTCGGCTCATCAAGTGGACGGGCCTGGCTGTGGCTCTTCCATTTTCTGTTTCCCTTCATGACTTGAGGGGATAAAACTTAAGCAGGTTGTGCAGCTTGAGGCCCCGGGCGAGGCACTTAGAGCTGCACCCAGCTCTGTGAACACCCTCTGCAGAAGGTGGTGGTCCGCTCTCGATTGCTTTGGCTCATCACATCTCCTCCAGACACCCGCTTCTTACTGCCCAGCGTGGATCTCGGACAAGGCGTTTTCTCACCATGCCTCCTCATGGCTCAGACAGTGGGGTCAGCCGTAGGACCTGCCCGGCTCTCGGTGGGAGCCGCAGTCCGCAGGGCTTCTCGTCGGCAGGGCTGCTGCTGTCTGGCTATTGGGCCGCAGGGGGTCACGGCCACCCCTTGACCTCATGAGCAGAGCTCTGGTCTCAAAAATGGTCACAGTGGAGCTGAGGAAGAGCATGATGCAATTTCCATTTTTCCATTATTTGGGGGGTTTCCTGTTAGAATGTGTACTTTTATGTGGCTGGTGTGATGGAGCCAGGGGATGCCAAGGACTGATGGCTGCCAGGAAGAGGCAGAAGACTCTCGTGGGGTCTGAGGGACACGTGCCCCTGCCAGCTCCTGGGTCTTGGACTTCTGGGGTCTGAGGGACACGTGCCCCTGCCAGCTCCTGGGTCTTGGACTTCTGGGGTCTGAGGGACACGTGCCCCTGCCAGCTCCTGGGTCTTGGACTTCTGTTCTCCAGAACTGTCAGACCACAGATCGCTGCTGTCTTCAGTCATCTGCTGGCGCGCTTTGTCACGGCACCCGAGGAAACAGCCGCAGCTCCTCTCCCTCCTACCCCTCTGCAGGCTCTGATTTGCCCCACATATACCATCAAGCTTCAGCTCCCCAAGGGCTGCTGAGGAGGCCGACTCTGAGCCTCAGTGGACAGGGTGCCCTGATTGTGGGCTGAGCCTGACCTTGGGTGTGTCCCCCAGAGCCAGGCTCACTTAGCCTCTGGTGCTGATTCGAGGGTCTCAGTGCCTTCCCTACGCTCCACTCCTCGCTCCAGGCCCCACTTCTGCAAGGGGCTTCTCTCCGACTCTCCTGAGCCTCCTCGCTGGCTCCTCTACATTTCCCTTTCTCCCCTGCCTCCAAACTATTTTTTAAAACAATGATTGATAATGATCTTTAAAAGTTTCCAATATGGTCACTTCCTTTGTTCTGTAAGAGTATCTTAGTGACCCTCCACATGGCTCTGGGGAGCCCATTTCCAGCCTTGCCACGGTCATGACTGACGAGGCCTCTGCCATCTGGCTCCTGGCTGCCTCGCCGGCACCTTGCTCTGTCTGGTTTACTCCATCTGCACATTTCCCTTGTTCCCTGTCCTTGAACAAGTCCAGTCATCCCTCCCGAAGCCCCAGGCAAGCTCCTGCTTCTGCTGGGGTGGCCCTTCCTCCCTCTCCCTGCCCTTTCACAGCCGCTCAGCCTTCAGACGCAGCCCACGTGTGGCCCCCGTGCTGCTCTCAGTCCCCATCCCCAGCTGGGGTCCCTGCTGTGTTCCCCTCGGCCTATGCCTGTCTCAGGCACCTATCAGATGAGGAGGTGATCTTTTCTGCGATGGCCAAAGTAGGATCTTTCTTCCTTGCTGGATCATAAGCTCCGTGCGAACAAGAATCACGTTGCTCCTTTTCGTTGCTGTTTTCCCAGCTGTTAAGACAATGCCCAGCACACGGTGGTTGTTCAGAAACTCTTTATTGCACAAGTGAGTGAGTTTGGGCCCTTGCTCTGGTGATCCTCACAGTGTCCTAGTCCTAGAGAGACTGCCCTATCTCACCCTGCACCCTCAACCCATGACTGGGCAGGAGATTCCTGAACTCCACCTTGGAGCCTGGGCCGTCTGCCTACCCTCAGCCTTGGTGAACACTGCCTGCCTTCTCCCGCCCCAGCCAGGACACATCCATCCGTCCCTCGGGGCTTGGTGCTGAGGACAGGTCTTCCTCTCCCTGAGATACTTGTGAGCGCCCTGTGACATATGAGATACAAGACACATCTCTCTTAGCTTCTACTTTGAGATCTTCACATGAGTTGCAGGTCCATCCTGCAGGACTGGCCACCCAAGTCCTTGGAGACAAGTGTCTGAAAACCCCACAGGTGAAATGGGGTTCAGGGAGGGATTTCAGGAAGTGACGTTTGGGAAGCACTACTGTGTGCTGAGTTTTCTTAGGAGTCTGACATGGTCTTGGTCCAGGCTAGGTAAACACCAGGGAAGAGTCGTTTTGAGCTTTAACCATGAAATAAGTATTTTTATTACTGCTGTAAACTATTGGCTTATGAATAGACAGCACATCTGAACCACCTTATAAGAAAGGAAGTGAGCAGTATAGGAAGAAAACAATGTGAAAGGAAAGGAGAAAGCCCAAGGATCCCTTTACATGGAGTGTTGTGCTTACTGCAGTAGAAACTCATTCTATCTGTATCGCTCAGGAAGCATCACACAGCACGGAGGCAAAATAACAATGGTGTTCGCACTTCCCAGGCAATTGTAGACGACACCCACAGCCCTGTGCCCACACGAGGTGAGCACCGAGCAGCCCGCGTCCCAGCTGCCTTCCCCAAGGCCACAAGCTGGCGTTCAAAGCTCAGTTGGCCTGACCCTGGGAGCTCCGTTAGGGAGTTGTCTCTGATCGTCATGTCTTTTGGTTTAATTCTACCGGTCTTAAGCAGGTCACGTGAATTCTTTGAGCCTCAGTTTCCCTGTTCGTATTTGTAATTTAAATCTTTATCGCTGTCTACAGATTTCCTCCTGTTTCCATCTTGGGAAAGGCCTTGGTGGCCACGAGGGCCAGAAGGTGAACTTTGGTGACAAGGACCTGAGAGCGGTAGGAAGCTGCTGCTTGGTTCTCCCCTAGAAATGACTGTGCTTTGGAGGAGGAAGAGGCTGAGCGAGGGGGGACAAGAGTGCAGCGTGGACGTTGGTCTGTAGCACGTAATGAGTGCCGAGAGCCCCGGCTCACGAGAGGAAAGGTGCCCTGGCTCCGGGTTCTGGAGGATTCTGTCCATGATGGGCCCGTATCTTTTGCCCTGAGGCAGAGCAGCTCATGAGGCAGGACCACGGGGTAGAGTAGGACCCCGCCCAGCGGCAGGGAGGAGGCAGGGATAGTGGGGTCCCCATCCCTGCTGGGCATGCCCACAATGACCAAGACCCCCACGGCCCCACCTCTCAAAGATTCTGCATCCTCCCAGTTACATGCAGCTGGGGACCGAGTCTCCACACAGGGCCCTGGGGACCCTCAGGTCACACAGATGTCTCACCTCATGTGCACGCGTGACTGCACAACTGACATGCAGTCAGGGGATGGGAGAATGCGCTCCACCTGGGTGTGATCTGTCAGTGCACGAATGCATTCTGCCGTCATGCACAACCAATTAGAACAAATAAAAATTAATCAAAGAAAGAAACCTTGAAGAAATAAGATGTCAACTTTTTTTGATCGGGGAAAGGGCCTTTCCTTGGAATCAAATAGACCTGGGTTTGAAAATCACTATGGGAGATTATTATTGCATTAATGACCCTCAATAAATCATGTTTCCTAAAAAAAAAAAAAGAAGAAGAAAAAAAAAGATCCAAGCCACTGCAGGAGGAGGAGCTGACGCTCAGACGTGAGGGTCTGTGCCACTCTTTCATGTAGAAGAGCTGCTCCTCTGTCTGCAGACCTCAACTGGTCTCCGGTCTCCCACAGATACGAAGGTTTTGTGTGTGTGTGTGTGTGAAGGAACTGGTCATCTTCCATGTCTGGTCAGTTCTACACCAAAGCCCAGGAGCAGCCATGATGGGAGCATGAGACTGGCCGGCGAGGAACCACCCCGGGCTGGTGAGGGCAACCTGGAGAGCAAGAGCCAGCGGATGTGAGACTCCAGAGGGGTGGACGTCTGAAGGGGCTGGGTTTTCTGAGGGCACGGACGTGTTTGGACAATCCAGCTCTTCCTCGAGGAGAAGATGTGAGGACGCCTGGGTCACAGGTGAGATGGGGAAAAGGAGCCCGGAGCAGAGCAGATGCCCTCATGAGCTCTTAGGCTTGGAGCAGGTTGCTGTGTGGACACGGCTGGACGCCCAGCCCTGCCGGCCCCATGCACTTCCCTGAGATGGAGGATGTGTGAGAAGCGGTGTCACTGCCAGATGCTGTCCTTACCATCTATTCCTTAGATGTCCCTCTGCTTGTGTCCCAGAGTTTGTGGCTCTGTGTCCAATCTGGAAAGGTGATGTCTGTTCTCGGTCCTTGGCGATCAAGGGCCATCTGATGGGGCAGCATCTTTCTGAACGTGCTGTGGTGATAGATAAATAAATGCCGATCTGAGAGATTTGGCAGAGGTCTAAGGAGATTGAGCAATTCCCTGCTGGAAAAGGAAGAAATTAAAATATGACATCAAACAAATGAAAAGATGAATGATCAATGGAAAGAAATTCAGCTTCTTTTCCAGATGACAGAGAGCGATGGGACGCGAGCAGGGGCCTATCTCTCAGAGGGAAGAGTGGAGGCCAAAGCAAAGGAGGCCTCTTCGCCTCCCTTCACGGGACATGGTGGCAATGCAGCAAGTGTAAGGGTGACCCAGCAGAACCAGCAGAACAGCAGGCACTGGGGACCCGAGTGAGGAGCTGCTCACCAACCAAGAATCAGGGGCCTCTCCCAGGCAGTCCCCAGGGTGATGACCCCCAGTCACCCCAGTCACCTCAACAAGGAAGACACCAGCCTGGCAGGACGGGGGCTTGTCTTGGAGGCTGGGTGTTTGCTAGGATGCGAGCGGGGACGTTCACGGGGCCCTGGTCTGGCCGGCTGGTCCTTTTCATTCACACACGCTCGCTCTTCCTTATTTGCTCACTTTTAGGGAAAGAGGAAAGGAGATAGAGCAGGGGCAAGCGGGCGGCTGCAGGTCTGCGGGGCCTCCAGCACCCGGTCTGCAGTGCAGTCCTCAGGGTGAGCGGAGAGCCCAGTGCAAAGGCCCGAGCGAGGTTCTCTTCTGTAGGGAGGGGAGGGCAGTGAGCGAGCGGGCAGAGCGGGCACTGGACAGTGACGGGCCGCTGGCCCCGCTCCCCTGCCACTGCCTCGCACCCTGGTCTTGATTCGTCCTCAGGCAGAGTCCACCTCAGAGCCTGGCACAGGCGTGGAGCTGCCCCCTGGTGAGGCTCTGAATGCGGATTGTGAGGCGTGGTCCCGAGTGGCACTGATGGCGTGCTTGGGTGTGGAGCACCTGCACCCCTCAGAGGGCTCCCTTCCTTTTGGATTCGCTTGTCTGCCCCCAGAATCCTGGGTCTCAGCTCAAGGAAGCGCCCACTCTTCCCTACCGAGGTGTCTACGGAGCAGTTGTTTATGGAGTGTCCACCACATGCCAGGCCCTGTGGGGCACTGCGATTCCAAGATGCCCGGGGCTCTGTCCTGCCCTGTCGGAACCCCCGGTCTAGGAAGAGGGCAGTGGCTGGAAGAGAAGAGGAGTCCCGGGCAGAAGGCCCACTGGAGTGAGGAGCCCGCCCGGCCTGGGCAGGGTTCTCAGCACGTGGGACGTGAAGGCCGAGGAGGAGCCCGGGGAGACCTGAAGGAAGAGACAGTGTGTGCAGGGGCGCCGTGACCTCAGGAGGTGCCTCACACCGAAATGGCTGACGCCCGTGACCCTGGGCTGGGGGAGGATTGGGAGGGTGAGGGCCACCCAGGATGGGGAGCTGCAGGCCGGACCCGCTCGGGGTGCAAAAACAATGGGGTGGAGCCCACGACGGCTCTCCCGGGGTACATCCCGTCTGGCCACGATGACTTTTCCTCCTCGTACGTAGGTCGGGTTGCGGATACGTGGTGCGGTGTTTTGCGTGTTCTCTGGTGCTCCTGGTGGGCATGCCATGTCTGGATTCAGTATCAAGATGCTGCTGCTATCATAGGGACTGGAAGCGTTCCTTTCGGGTCGGTTTCCTACTGCAGCTGTAAGAAATCAGCACATGAGTGGCTAAAACAACACAGAGGCGTTACCTCAGAGTCGGTCAGGTCAGAAGCGGACTTTACTGGCTAAAGCCAGAGCGCTGGCGGCGGAGCTCCTTGTGGAGGCTCTAGGAGAGAACCGAGCCTTGCTCCTTCTGTTTCTAGAGGCTGCCCCAGTCCCCTGGCTAACTTGGAGTCACTTCCAGGGTCTCTTCCGTCCACTCCTGCCTCTCCCTTCCCCCTGTGAGGACCCCGGGGCTGCCCTGGGCCCCCGGCTAAGGCGGGGCAGTTTCCATCTCAAGAGCCTTAAGCCAGCCACGTTCCCTTTTTCCACGTGAGGTGACGCACAGCACAGGACGTGGGCATTTGTGGGAGGCCATTATTCTGCCTGCTACACTCTTCTTCAACCTTGGGGGAGAGTTAGTAAGGAACTGGTAGTGTTTCTTCCCTGAACGTTTGGCAGAATCTGCAGTGACATCGTCTGGGCCTGGAGTTTTCTTTCTGGAAAGATTTTTAGGTACAAATGCAATTTCTTTAACAGACAGAAGGCCATCTACTCCCCTCTGTCCGTGTTGGGGATTGAACTCAGGGCCGCCTGCCTGCTGGGCAAGTGCTCTGTGCTGCTACAGCCCAGCCCAGGTATCGACTTCTGCCCCAGGCCCTGAGCGTGTGGGGCTATAGGCGCCCCAGTATGAAGAAGGGAATTGCATCTCCTTCCCTTATTTTTCTTTTAATTCTGTGGGAATCTGTCATGATATCCACTCTGAGGGAGGTACTGGGGACTGAACTCAGGGGCACTCGACCACGGAGCCACACCTGCAGCCCTATTTTGCATTTTATTTAGAGACAGGTCTCAATGAATTGCTTAGTGCCTCGCCGTTGCTGAGGCTGGCTTTGAACTCTGGATCCTCCTGCCTCAGCCTCCCGAGCTGCTCTTTCATTTGTAAACCTGCTCATTCGTATCCTTTCTCTTTCTTTGTCATTTATGATCAGACTTGTGTGGAAGTTATGAATGTTATTGATATTCTCCAGGAATCGGATTTGGGGTTCTCCACCTTTCTCTGTGATTGCTCTTGCTCTTGTTTAGCTGATATCGGCTCCAAACATCCTTATTTCCTTTCCTAAAGTCAACTACAGTGACTTTAGTTGGCCCCTTTTCTACTTTCTTTTTTTCTCGTTGCTCACTGTTTCCTTTATCATTTTCAGTACGGTTTTTTGGTTCTTGAGAAATATACAGCCACATTAATCAAATTAGTCATTTAACAATTTGTAGTACATTCCTTAATTATTTTTGTATAAATGTTAAATAGAAATAGGCATACGATTGCATGTTTCTTTTTTTATTTGTTGTTTTTAGTTACACATGACAGTAGCATGTATTTTGACATATCATACATACATGGAGTGCAACTTCCCATTTTGTGATTGAGCATGATGTGGAATTTCACTGGTCCTGTGTTCACATATGAACATGGGAAAGTTCTGTCCAATTCATTCCACTGTCTTTCCTAGTCCCATCCCCCTCCCTTCCCTTCATTCACCTTTATCTAATCCAATGATCTTCTGTTCTTCCTTTTCCCCCCTTATTGTGTGTTAGCATCCACATATCACAGAGGATATTTGGCCTTTGGTTTTTTAGGGATTGGCTTATTTCACTTAGCATGATAGTCTCCAGTTCCATCCATTTACTGGCAAATGCCATTATTTCATAATTCTTTATGACTGAGTAATATTCCATTGTGTATGTATATATATCACATTTTCTCTATTCATTCACCTGTTGAAGGACACCTACGTTGGTTCCATAGTTTAACTATGGTGAATTGAGCTTCTATAAACACTGATGTGGCTGCATCACTGTAGTATACTGATTTTAAGTCCTTTGATTATAGAACAAGGAGTGGGATAGCTGGGTCAAATGGTGGTTCCATTCCAAGTTTTCTGAGGAATCTCCATACTGCTTTCCAGAGTGGTTGCACCAATTTGCAGTCCTAACCAGCAATGTATGAGTGTACCTTTTCCCCACATCCTTGCCAGCATTTATTGTTGCTTGTATTCTTGATAATTGCCATTCTGACTGGGGTGAGATGAAATCTCAGAAAGAAATTAAAGGAATACAAATAGGAAAAGAAAACTCAGACTATCCCTTCTTGCCAATAACACGATTTGATCTTTAGAAGACCCCAAAAACTACACCAGAAAACTTCTAAAACTCACAAACGAATTCAGCAAAGTAGCAGGATATAAAATTAACACCCACAAATCAATTGCATTCCTATATACCAACGATGGGTCAACTGAGAGAGAAATTAGGAAAACTATCCCATTTTCAATGGCCTAAAACAAAAAACTTGGGAATCAATCTAACAAAAGAGGTGAAAGACCTCTACAATGAAAACTACAGAACACTAAAATTTAAAAAAAAAATTGAAGAAGACCTTAGAAGATGGAAAGATCTTCCATGTTCTTGAATAGGCACAATGAATATTGACAAAATGGTCACACTACCAAAAGTGCTATACAGATTTAATGTGACGCCTATTAAAATTCCAATGACATTCTTCATAGAAATAGAAGAGGCAGTCATGAAATTCATTTGGAAAAATAAGAGGCCCAGAATAGACAAAGCACTCCTCAGCAAGAAAAGTGAAGCAGGGGGTAACACAGTACCAGACTTCAAATTATTCTGCAGAGCTATAGTAACAAAACAGCATGGTATCGGCACCAAAGCAGACATGAAGAACAATGGTACAGAACAGGAGACATAGAGACGAACCCACATAAATACAGTGATCTCATACCAGACAAAGGCACCATAAAGACAGCCTCTTCAACAAATGGTGCTGGGAAAACTGGAAATCCATATTAGTAAAATGAAATTAAGCCCCGATCTCTCACCCTGCACAAAACTCAACTCACAGTGGATCAAGGACCTGGGCATTAGACCAGAGAGCCTCTGCCTCCTAGAAGAAAAGGCAGGCCCAAGTCTCCATCACGTTTGCTCAGGAACCAAATTCCTCAACAAGACTCCTGAAGTGCAAGAAGTAAAATCAAGAATCAATAAATGGGATGATGTCAAACTAAAAAGCTTCCTCACAGCAAAGGAAACAATCAAGAATGTGAAGAGAGAGCCTGCAGAGTGGGAAAATCTTTGCCACCTGCATCTCAGATGGAGCATGAATCTCCGGGATGTACAAAGAACTCAGAAACTTCACACGAAAAAACCAAATAAGCTAATCAATAAATGAGCAAAGGAACTGAACAGACACTTCACAGAAGAAAATATGAACAGTCAACAAACACATGAAAAAATGTTTGACATCTCTAGCAATTCGAGAAATGCAAATGAAAACTACGTTGAGATCCCATCTCATCTGTCTTCCACTTTCTTAAGACGGAAGCTGCATACTGATCTGATGGCTTCCCGTTTGTCTAACTCAGGTGCTGAATGCTGTGCGTTTTCTTCTGAGCCCCTTCCACAGACTTCGGTATGTTGGGTTTTCATTTTACGTCACTTCTCAGCACTTCACCAGGCCTCCCTAGCCCATGGTCAGTGCGTAGGTGTGGTGTTTGATCACGAGGCCTCCCTAGCCCACGGTCAGTGCGTAGGTGTGCTACTTGATCAGTAAATGTTAGGGGTTCTAGGGGATGAGGTTTTCTTCTGGCACCTTCAAGATGTTCCCCCATTTCTTCCGACTTGCATTGTTTCCAGAGAGAAGTCTATTGTTCTCGTGTTTGTCCTCTGAATGTGACTTACTTTTTTAAAAATCTAACTCTAAAAGTATTTTTTTCTAGATCTTCAGTTTTAAACAATTTGATTTTGAAGTGCCCTGCTATGTTTGTGTCTTCTTTTTTGAACTTCTTGAGTCTGTGTTAATAGTTTTCTTCAAATTTGGGGACACTCTTCATTATTTCCTATGATATTTCTCCGTTTTCTCTGCCCGTCTTCCTTCCCTGCCTTTCAGCGCCCCGATGGCAGGCATGCTGGCTGCTGGAAGCTGCTGGGAGTCCATTCATGCTCTGGTCACTGTTTTTCAATATTTCCCCTCTATTTTAATTTTGAGTACTTTTATTGCTGTTTAGTAATCTTTCCATAGTGTCTGATCTCTTAATACCTTCTTTTTTAAAATCTTAGATGCATTTCGTCTGTAAAAGTTTAATTTGGATTTTAAGACACCTCTCCTGCCTCTCTATCATGTTCGTGATTTGTGCAATCTTCTTGAGCAGATGGAGCGTATTTATAAAGTTGTTTTAATGTCCTTGTTCAATAATTTCATCCTCCGTGCCATTTCTGGTTGTTTGATTGATTTTTCTCCTCGTGTATCATATTTTCCTGCCTCAGGTTTTCACTGGATGCCAAACATTTTACATCTTATGTTTTGGGTTTTTACTCCTTTAAATGCTTTTGTGCTTTGTCTTGGGTTATAGTTAAGGATCAACTTGCGTGATCCTTTCAAGACTTGCTTTTAAATGTTGTCTGGGGACCAGGCAACCTTCTGAATGGGGCTCGTTTGGCACTACGCTCTCGAGCGCTCTTCCTGATACCCGCACATCACAGGTTTCTGCGCCCTGATCCTGGGGAACAAAAATCACTCTCAATCCTGCATGAGCTTCAGGAATTGTTTTTCTTGTTCTTTTCTCATGGGTCTTTTTTTTAAAACAGGCCTTTTTTCCCATGTTTTGTTCTTTTCACAATTGCCTAAGCAATACAGGCGAGCACCGATTCACATAGCTCTCACGTGGTGTTATGCATTATAGTGACCTAGAGATGACTCAGAGCGTGGGAGAGGATGTGTGCAGATCCTGAGCGTTTCATTCAGGGGCTTACACATTCGTGGATTTGGGCATCTGTGTGGTGTCCTGCAGCCCATTTCTGTGGATACCAAGCGGTGACTATACTCAGCCAAACGCCCAGGAGGAGCCCTCTGCAGATCCCTGGGGCTCTGTCGTTGCACTGATCTGCAGTGCCAGGCAGCTTCCTGCTGCTGTAACAAAACACCCGGGATAGACAACGCACAGGAGGAAAGGTTTATTTTGGCCCATAGTGTCAGAGGTCCCAGTCCCTGGTCGGTTGGCCATTGCTGTTGGGCCTGTGGGGAGGCAGAGCACCATGGCAGGAGCATGTGGTGGAGCAGAGCTGCCCGCCTCATGGTGGTTGGGAAGCAGAGAGAGAGGAAGGAAGTGGCCTGGGTGCCAATGTCCCCTTCAGGGACACACCTGCAGGGACCTACCTTCCTTCCCCAGGCCCCCCCTCTTAAAGGTTCCACTACTTTGGGAGAGCGCCGTGTGCTGGGACCAATGCTTGGACACCACACCTTCAGGAGACGCTCGAGACCTGAACCGCAGCATCTGCTCTCTTTGTTCATCACGTCTAGCTGCCTCATGCTCCCAGAGGCCCAGTTCCACCTCCCCAACTCAGGGAATCCCTGTGCCTGGGGCCCCAGCCCCTGCTCCGTGTCCCAGAAATTCCCAGTGTGACTCTGGACCCGTCGTAGGGCTCCCCTCCGTGGTTGCCTCTTGTCTGGGGACCCCGCCCTCCCTTGCCTATTCTTACAATGTCCGAGTGTTCTGTGAACTGCCTTCTCTGTGTTGTTTGAGGAGGGAGAGTAACTGACCATTCTCACTCCATCTGGTGAGGTGGAGAGAGATGTGAAAGGGCCTGAGGTGAGACTGCTTTAGGGTCTCACTGTTAAGGAGTCTCAGAGCCGAAAGAACGAGACCCTGGCCGTGGAACTGGAGCAGGGGACCCTGGGTCCCCAGGGGCACCAGGGGGGCCCGACACGCCTCCCCCCGGGTAGTCAGCTCCACCTGCTCGGACCTGGGGCAGCCGGCCTCTGGACTCTGCCGGCACAGGTCAGAGGAGTCTGGAGGCGGAGGCTCTGCCCTTGCCCATGGTTCTCATGAACCCAGTTGCTCCTGGTCACAGTGGATTTGCCCCTGTTTTCAGGGAAAAAGGCCTAGAGCCTGTGAGCCTCCTCATACCTGGACCTCAAAAAGACCGAGACACAGGACCATCCTGCCTGGGCCTCCCTTCTGCCCCTTGGACAAGTGACTTTCTTTCTGTGCAGTAATTCAGATTTCCGAGCACGAGGGACTCTGTGGAGATGAGGGGGAGGCTGGCAGCTCCCTGTGCTGCGGAGGGCTGGGCAGCCTGGACGGTGGAGTGCGTCTGATGACTTCCCTCCAGGGGAGCAGATTGGAGCAGAGTTGTCAGGAGGCGAGGTCTCCCAGCCCGAGTCCTCATTTCAGACTCTGGCCAAATGGCCCATGTGGACTTTTCACTCATCTCCTTGGCATCGGTCATTTCCCTCCTGGTTTCTTCTTATGGGGACAGAGTCCACATGAGCCCATTCCAAGGAGCTATAGCCAAGGGCACCTCTCACTGCCCTGAGTGACCAGAGGGCCTCCCTGGCAGGGCAAACCGTGACTGCTTCTGCTTTGACGGTAGATGGCCACAGAGACGACAGACTGGGAGCATCTCTGGTCACCTGGCCCTGTGGACGGGCAGCGTGAGCACAGGTATATCCTGCCGAATGGCTGCAGAGCCCAGCGCCGGTGGGACACGCAGCAGCACAGGACGTGCTCACGGACAAGCCGAGCCGTCTCCAGACACTGGGGCCTCCTAGCTGATCCTCAAGCTCACTGCTGGCTTCTCGAGATGCCCTTCGTGACATCATGCCTTGGGCAAACTCTGACACATCCCAAGATTTCCTAAGAATGCCACCAACTCTGGGGAGCATTCCTGTCGTTTCCCGCAGAACCAGGTCCTTCTCTGTGCTCGCAAGCTGCCCTTCTCCACTCGGACAGCACTGGCCACTGGCCTATTGGTTTGCAGTTGGGTCTTCCCACCAGAGAGCCAGCATGGGCTGGAGCCACGGGCCTCTTGACCTCTGCATCCAGGCTGAGGACAGTGACTGACGCTTAGTGAGCTCCACTGATGCTTATGCAGTGAATGAATCAATCAGCAAGCGAGCGTTTGCTGGAGAGCCTCGGGGCTCATCAAAGACTGTGCTCACCTTCGTCCCCAAATAGGGGCCACGGCGGAAGTGGTGTGCTTCTGGTCACTCCAGCCACGGCTGTCGGCTCTAGTGGCCAGGTGCACCCCCAGAGGAGCCTCTTCCTGCACACACAGCCTGAAGCAGACCCAGCAAAGCACCTGCTGATTTACAAACACCCAGGTATCCAGAATAGTAATCAACACAGAGCTCACTCCTAGGAGCCATTAGTAGCCAGAGGCTGGCATTTGGCAAAATGCTGTTTTCCCCCTTTTTTTTACCCAAGCAACGATTTCAAGTTGAGGATGCTCAAACTGGGTTGGCATGGGAGGAAATCATCCCAGACACCATGTGCACTCAACAGGCCATGCTCCCTGTGGGCATGCTGCTTTGTCCCCATGACCCAGAGTGGCAGTGGCAATGGCAAGCATTTACCAGGCCCCACTCAGGGCAGGCATAGGATTGAGGGCAGGCCCATGTTCAGAAAAATCTCACTGAGGAAGAGAACTTTGCTTGCAAACAAAAGAATTTGGAGGGAGGCAGGTGATCATTCACACCCTGAAGACACTTGGCTAGACCAACGGGTCTCCCCTGGAGCCCTTCTAAGTAGAAATACCTCAGGAGCACTCAAAGGTCTGTGAGCGATCAGCCAAGTAGAGGGAAACAGACACCACTACCTCACGTACGTGTGTGACGGCATGCCCCATGTGATCCTGCAAAGTGTGCAATCAGAAAAATGAGAGCTGATGCTCCATTTACGTGTGATTTATCAAAACGTACAAATGCATTCTACTGTCATGTACAACTCATTAGGACAAATAAAAAATTTTTAAAAAGGAACCAATTCTTTGAGAGGCCACTGCACAGCAGGGGTGCGGTTGTCGGCAACCTTCCACAGCAGCTCTGTGCAGAGGCACGTGCAGGGCCGGTGGGGGTCCTGGGTGGAGTCTGGCTCAGGGTTGTGCTGGCCGAGCCCATGCAGAGCCTGTGCCTGCGTTTGCCCTGGATCTGGGGCCAGCAGTCTTGGGGTAAGGAGTGAAAAGAGGTGAGTGTGAAGTGGCCCGTGACGAAGCCGCGTGTTCTGTGCTAGTTTCTGAGGCCACCGTAACAAAGTACCACAGACAGGTGGCCTGGACAACAGTCACTCCCTGACTTGCAGTTCCGGAGGCTGGGTGGCTGAGGTGGAGGGCTGGCCGCTGCTCTGCCCCTCTCTGGCTTCTGGGGCTTTGCAGGCAGCCCTTGCTGCCCTTGGCTCGGTGCTGGCCCAGCGTCTGACTCTTCGTCCGGGGGCGTTCTCTTTGCGTGCATGTCCAGTGCAACCCCCTCCTCACTCGCTGCATCTGCAATGACCCTGTTTCTAAGTAAGGTCAAGTTCTGTGGTGCTGGGGGTTAGAGATTCAGCATGAATTTAAACCATAACAACTCATTATTGCTCTGGCCTTAAATCACCAAAACGATAGACGAGCTGTGTTTTCTCTTGTTAGACATTTTTCCTTTCTTGCCTGAGATGTTGCCAAGTGAAAGGTATTTTTATAGAAACAACAGCAAGCCGCAAAGAGAAGCTCTTGGATGCAGAAATCAAGGCAAAGGGGAACCCAGGCGAGAGCAGACTGGGTTGAACTGGGGCCACTGCCCTACTAGTAGTCTTCTTTTTCCTTTCTGTTTTCCTTCTCGTGTTAGGAAAGGGAGTGCGCTCACCGAGGACGGTCGGTCACCTCCGCCTCGCGGCGTGGAGGAGGGTGGAGGAGGCCTGGAACACCGTCCGCACCGTGATTCACTTCTGCGGGAGGATGTCTCACATCCTGTGGAAGCGTGCTTCTGTCAGATGGAGACAGCTCCCTCCTCCTGGGTTCTGCCAAACCAGACATGGCAACAATGAAACGGCCATTTCTTCCCCAGTGTGGCTTCCAGCATACTCCAAAAGCCAGCCGATGCCCTTGTCCTGGGGACTCCGTTACCATGGAGCAGGGTCTCGCAGGTCCGAGGCTAGAGGAGAGGACTGAGAGCCGTACCTGTCTGTGCTCTGGTTTCTACAGTGATCCTGGGGAGCTGGAGTGGGCAGACTGGTTGGAGGAGTGACCCCATTGGTCTGTCAGGGAGACCACCAGGTGGTAACGCCCTTCCACACTTCCTTCGGCCACCCTGTGACTTGCTTTGGTTTTGGAAGTGCTTTGCCTCAGGGGCTGCCCTCTTGCTGCCCCCACATCCTCTGCCACGGGTACCACCTGACCAAGCTCAGCTATCTTGCAGAGGAGAGACCAGCTACCCTGCAGAGCCATCTTCGAGAAGCCTGCTGGCAGCCCACTTGGCCGCTGCTCCAGATGTTTGAGTGAGCCCAGATGCTGTCAGCAGAGTCTGGCCCAGGCCGGCAGAATCGCCCATCTGAGACCAGACGGGACTTCAGACCCTCAAATCTGTGGCTACGATATTGTTTGCTGTTGTTGTAGCCACTTGGCTTTGGGATGGTTTGGGAATGGCTACAGCTTGCCAACACATATTTCCTGAGGGTTTTTCTAGAGTGGTGTGACGGGTGGGATCATGTGTGTACGGAATTAGGGGACAGTTTTCTACACAGTCAGCTCATATTTGGGCGATCTTGGCCGGTGCACGCTGCCCTTGGGGAGCGGCGGCTTTGGAGGTAAATGATGCCAGTTCAAGTCCCAGCCCTGTGTGACAAACCACGAAGCCTCTCCCACATGGCAGGCCAGTCATGCATTTTTGGTGTCCTGTACATCTGTGGTCAGCTGCCCTGTTGACCGGGCTGTCCAACCTGAGGTGGCTCAGTCGGGATGGCGAGCCTGTTCCCCGTGCTGTCTCAGCCTCCAGAGAACCAGCTTGCCCTCATTCCAAGTGTCCATGCGGATATTCAGGGATGCTGACAGTTAATTTATGTGTCCACTTGAGTGGATCACAGGGTGCCCAGACATCTTCTGTACGCTTCCCAGGGAGGGCGTTTCCTAAACAGATTAGCATGTGAATGGCGAGCTGAGCAGGATCCCATTGCCAATGGGTGGGTCTCATCCAAGCTGAGAGCTAGAACAGGTCAAAGGGCAGAGGAAGGGAAGGGAGACGTGCTTTCTGCTGAAGGTTGAGTAGACCAGCCTCTTCCGCCCCAGACTCCAGCTCAGGCCTCCCCTGCAGCCCCAGCTCTCCTGGGTCTCCACCTAGAGACAGCAGGTCATGGGGCTTCTCAGCCTCCACATGTGTGCATGTGTAAGCATGTGTGGGTCTAGTTCATGCATGTGCAGATGACCTCTCTGTTCTCTTCCTGGAGAAGACTGACTAGTAGGAGGGCCAGGTTCCTTCCATCAGGTGCCCCTCCAAGTCTTCCATTGTATTCTCTGCTCCATCCAACAGACGGTGAAGGAGAAAGAGCAGGGGACCTGGTGGGACTTGCCTTAGGGTCAGGGCTGGGTGACTGGAGCTGGGCACGTGGCTCCGCTTCAGCCAGGGGGCCGAGATGCGGTCCAGCTGCGTGCCAGGGCAAGAGAATAGACAGGTGCCGACGAGAGCCAGCAGCTCGCCCATGCAGCCACACTTGGGCCCGGTGTTGGGCAACTTTCTTGACTTCTCTGAGCTCAGTTCCCTGCCCTGCAAAATGGAAGAGATAAAGTACTGCATGTGCTTGCTGTGAGGATGGCCAAGAGCCTTCGTGTGGAGTACGCAGCACAGAGTCTGGCACAGAAGTGGTGGAAAGGCAGCGCCTCCTGTTTGGATGCTTGTAGGGCAAGGGGGCTGCGGACAGTGCTCACTCTTGGATCGTGAAGGCAGCAGGAACAGCCCCGGCGGCTGTGCAACCTGTGCAGAAGGGGACTTGCACCAACCTGCTCTTCACATGGGGGAAACCAAGGCAGTTGAGCGCCACTTCACTATGCTGCATGTTTCAGATCAGACCGCCTCTGTCATGCCAGGGTCCAGGCAGCAGCAGTGGTGTAGAGAATCTTTAAAAATAGTAAAACCAACTGACAGTGTATTTTTAATAACCATTGTGGGCAACACCAGCAGTAAAATACTCCTGTCTAAAAGAAGACATTTTGTTTTCTAGGTGATGAACAGTCGTTTCCATTGAGACTTAATGATGTCCAGCGGGCTGTGGTTGGTTCCTAACAGAGGTGAGCGCTCGGCTCTGTGTTTGGTTTTAAGAGCACACGACAGAGGCATCTGGATTTCAGATTCGTGGGAGCACGATTTTCCAGTCACTCAGCTTATTGTTCAAGCTCGCGAACGCGGGGGCCATGGTAGACTGCTGGCCCAGGTTCATTTTCCAGGTTGACTCCCACCACTGCAAAAACAAGCCATGGAAAACCTTCTCAGCACAAGTGAAGACCAGTGGTCCCGTAGGACCCCAGAACCACGGCACCGGGAAGTGAAGAAGCCGGTTCCCATTCATCTCTGTCCCCAGCGTGGCTTACCTTTAGTTTATGCTCATGTGCAGGAATATCTGGTCCCACAGGTGTTGAGACATGAACTTTTCCCAAAGACAGCCTGGAGGAGGTGGCCCATCGTGAATGTCCTGGGCGTGCACCAAGCTCCTGTCCACATTCAGTGTCATGTAAGGACCAGTGATGGGACTGTGCTGCTTTGAGGGTCTCTTTGTTTTTTATTTTACTTGTTCCTTTTAGATACACGTGACAGCAGAATGTGTTTTGGTGTATTGTACAGACCTGGAATGTGACTTATTTTAATCAGGGTCCCCGGCATGTCGCTTTGTGTGACGGGCAGCTGAAAGGGAACCTGCCCTGAGAGTTAGCATCGCCGGCCGGCCGGAAGCAGAGGGTTGGTCTTTCACCTTCTCCTCGAAGCCCTCACGTCCACTGTGGCTCCTGGGTCCTTCAGGATATTCTTGGGAAGCACTCTGCCTGGACGGGCCTCTGGGGACCCAGATCTCAGATGCAGACCCCCCGGAGCATCCTGGCCTGTGGCTCCCTGCTGGTGGGAACGACAGGTGCGTGGAAGCAGATCCCAGGGTCCGTCCCCGCCTTCCTCTCACCCGCGGCCTACTCAGCACTTCATTGCCGCGGATCGCCACCAGGCAGCCCTGTTAGGTCGTCCAGATGAGTAGGTCCAAGTCCCGTGGACCCTCCCATCGCAGCCCCTCCTCCCAGCCTCGCGGTCCCGCGAGTTTATGCGGATGCGATCTTTTCCCAGGTCTCAGCAACCTTCCACTTCCTGCAGGTCGCCAGGCGCCGTGATTCAGTTCTCTCCCGGTCCACCAACCCGGGTTTGGACTGGGGTCTGCTCGCGTCACACGGTTGCTCTTGTCACCTGTGCTCTGCTGCCAAACCGGCCTCCCAAACACCACGCCCTCCTTGTCGCCGCTCCCCTGAGACCCTGCAGAGGCTTCCTGCTGCCGCTGCCGCCTCAAGACCACCTCCCCCACGGACGGCAGACGCTTGGAACGGAGAGTCAAGCTTCCAACTGAAGACTCTTCTTGACTCCGAGGGTAAGCCTGACTCTGGGGCAGAACGCCTAGGTGCTCGGGTGCAAGAGGACACCCGCCAGTGCGGAGGCACCGCCTATGTTCCACAGATGGACCAAGCGTTTGGATCGCATGTCAGACACAACTTGAGTAGAGGCTGTGCCATGCTCGTTGGTTGATTCTGCTTCAGTTATCCGTGGCTGCATTGGTGAACTGTCCTGAAATTCAGTGGCTAAAAGCAACTACTGCCTTTCCTGTTCCTCTGAGGTCCTGGGCTGGCCTCTCTGGGGTCCTCTGGGAGGCAGTAGTCAGGGGAAGGCTGGGTGCGAAGGCAGCTGGGTCTCTTCTCTTCATGTAGGCTCGGGACTTCCTCTCCGTGTGGCTGCTCCATGGCTCTCTCCATGTGGTCTTTCCAGAAAGGTGCTGGACTTCTTACACACAGGCTTAGCAGCTCCCAGTGTGGAGAAGTGGCGGCTTCCAGGCTTATGAAGCTCAGTCCTCTTCTGGCACAGTGTTGGTTCTGCCTGGTTCTGTTAATTAAATCAAGTCCTGGTGAAGCTGAGCTCAGTGAAGGGGGTGTGAAGTTGGGATGGGTTCACAGGGAGCCATCTCTGGAGCCTGGCTGCTGCCCACTGGTCTTTGATGATTCACGTTCTTCCCACAAGAAAATACACTCCGCCCTGAAATCCCTTTGCCCTTGGCATCAGCTGGAATTCCAGGATGTTTGTCTGCTACATCAGGCCCTGCTGGGGTGGGTGGACGCAATCCCTCACACACACCGACTCGGTGCAAGGTCAGAAGGACAGGGTATCTGCCCTTCTTCTCCTGCGTGTGGGGAAAGGAGGCAGGGAAGCTCCAGCCCATTCCCCTGTGCACAGACGCACCGTCTCGGCTGGCTCCTGCCATCCCACAGTCCAGCCTGACAGCCCTATTTCTCTGCCTTGAGGCCTGAGGTGGTCTCTGTGTTTCTTAGGAGTGGGTCTCTTTGGAGCTTGGTTGCACCCTCTGGGCCCTGGGCCCTGTCTGAGCCGTGCTTTCTCTGTCCTGAGAATGACCTGTGTGTAGGTACTGACTCTAAGCCTGCTTCCCGCTTCCTGCTCTCGGGTAAATCGGGGGCCCTTGGGGAGAGCCAAGGCTGGTGTCAAGTCTACCAAAACGCCTCTATTAGCCATCCCTCCGGGGTTCACGTCCTTCCCCAGCGGCCTTGCTCATTGAGTCTGGCTGGGTAAACAGTGGGACACGGCAGGAGAGACACCACACCAGTCCTGGGGCAACGTCTCAAGAGGCCCCGGGAGCTACGTCTGTCCTTCTGGGAACCTCAGCCATCACGTGAGAAGCCTGGCCCTCCTGCTGGAAAGCCCGCCCAGGCCCAGTCCACGTGGACAGGGAGGCAGGCCACCCAATCCCAGCACACCAGCTGGACTTCCAGGGGACTCCGTGCCGCGTTTCTGCTAATGGCAGGCACGTGAGGAAAGCCCATCAAGACCCCCAGAAGGACTTCCGGTGAGCTATCCAGCCATGAGAGAGGAACGTGGTCGTTGTTCGAAGCCATTAAATTGGGATGCAGCAGCAGACGACCAAGACCTACGGGCCATTCGTTAGAGTTATTTATCCAGACATCTGTGCCTGATGCTGTCCGGCCACGTGGAGGCAGATCCAAATCTGCCGCAGGGATTTGGAACTCCATCTTCTTCATAGATGCTGGGAAAAGCCATTGCTAACGGACATGTTTTAATTTTACATTTGTCTGCACAAGATGTTTGCTTTAGATATACTTAGAGTGAATCCTTTTACAAAGAATAATTATTCTGATGTTTATCATACTTTTAATTTTCTTCAAGTGAAGGTTTTTTAAATAGTAAAGTACACCTGAGCTTTTATCAGTATGAATCAACAAATATTTTCTGGGCACTTACTATGTGCTTTTTAGTGTATTTTTAATCTCTGCATGTGAATGAGTTTGGGTTAATTCAGATGCTGTTTTCCACTAGACACCTCTGAGCTTCCAGGGGGTTATTGCCCTAAGTTACTTGGGGACCCTGTTTTTGTCTATTAGCATACATTCTTGTTACTGTTATGCATCCCCTGACTGTTTTCCTATTGCTTCGGCAAGAATTGCATTCAGTTGCTCAGTTCTAATGATCTAATTAGCAACACTTTCCCATTCCCTCTCTGCCCCTGTCTCACTTCGACTCCCTCGTCGCCACCCTCTCTTCCGCTCTGAGCTTTACTCAACATTCTGCTGATGAGTCCGCAGTCCACTGCTGGCTCTCCATGGACTGCTGCCCGGGCATTTGAGGCTCCTTGCCTTAATTTTTGGGGGAAATGTATTCTTGATCTTTCTTTGCTAAACCCTGTGGGTTTTGAGTCTCCAGTCACTTTCTTGTGTGTCTTTGTTTCTCACAGAAACAGAAATCATAAAACAGAAAGGAGTCCTGGAGACAGCATAATTTTCCAGAGGAGTGTACTTTGGACCGAAGAGCCAAGGGCCTTGCTCAGAGTCGCAGCCGGCTAGTGGCAGAGCCAGGAGCAGAGCCCATGCCTCCAGACCAAGAAGTCTGCCTTCCCCAGTGTAAGGAATGCCCTGTGAACCTCAGTACACGGGTGCAAACTGACCAACCAATGACCCATTAACCAGCACTTACTGATAATTACTAGTGGATCTGGTCACGTCTCTGCTTTGCTCTCCACATTGGGCTGAGACTGGAGGAAAATATGAGGAAAAGAGAAAAGTGTGGTGGACTCAGAAGCTGTGAGGTGCATGGTAGTAAGTCAGCTTCTCAGTGTTTGTGATTTCAGTGACGCTCTTGTGCTTCTTGTTAATTTTTCCAATAAATATTTATTGAGTACACTGTGTACACATGTATGCATGCATGTACATAGATGAACATTTCCTCTAGAAATGTGCCATATTCTCATGAATATCTTTACACTATAATCAATTACAAGTTTCAGCCTGTTGCAATCTACCATAGATTTGTGCTTTTTGGGGAAAATGGATACTGCAATTCTTTATAGATTCTTTGCATACTCCAAGTCTTAGAACCATCCTCGCATTAGCTTTCATAGTAGGAGCTCTCCAGTCAGACTCATTTTGGGTTTGTGTGGTTGATGTAAATAAGTGGAGCAGGCTGAGCTTACGCAGGGGAGTGCCAGGGACTGGGGCAGCCTTAAGACCTAAAATCCCATTTGAAGGGGGGCAGTCGCTACTGCATGTCAGGTGACTTCTGTCATGTGGGAATTCTAAGTCCAATATTTCCAGAATTTCTGAATTTTCAAGAGATGCTATATACCTTATTTTATGTGAAATCTCTTGATTTAAAAACATCACTGGTGGCTAATTTAAAACCACAGTATTGGCAAAACTAAACATGCTCACTACATCTGACCCTGGTAACAGTTTGCCCTGCCACCTGGTGTGTCCCTCCCCATGTTCAGAGATGGCAGGTCCCAAATGCCCAGCCAGGGCCTCTCTGGAGTATTCCCTAGTATTCATGCAACCAAGGACCTCAGGGTGGTGGTGCTTGCTGCCTGGCTTCTGTGGGGTCCTCGGTGACCTAGCTGCTTGCTTGGTCAGTCTCTACCTGATGTTGAGAGGTTCACGGTGACTCGTGAGATCGAATGAGGTGAGCAACTGTATTGAGATTCACGTACCCTGGCCTAGTTTATATTATCTCAAAAGTGTATTGATCATTCTAGAAATTCAGATGCCCCCGGCGGTGCCATCTGGTGAGTGGGTAGGTGCATCGTGTGAAGGCCTGACCCAAGCCCTTCTCTGCAACCCCAGCACGTCCAGCTTGAACTGTTCAGCTCAAGGTTTCCCGGAGTCTCCTAATATTCAAGTCTAATTTCCTGTTCTCCTTACTTGTCTTGTTCATTTACTTAATTGTCAAATATTTATAGAGTACATTCGGGGTGTTGGGCATGGTCTTAAACACTGAAGGCACAGCAGCGAATCCCCCGGATCTAGTCTGCTTTCGCAGGGCTGGCTTTCCGCAGAGGCGAGGCAGACGATAGCAAGTGAAGCGGCGAGTGAGCTGCTGGCTTTCAATGTGGGTGGTGGTGATGAAGAGAAGCACCTGCGGAAATGGAAGGGGAACCAGGCGTCACTGGGTGGAGGCCGATTGGGGACAGGGGGACGGAAAAGCCAGCTCTGAAGGCAGAGGTCCGGGGAAGAAGCCCTGGGGCAGGAGTCCAGGCTCGGGAAGGGAGCAGGGCACCAGTCACAGGTGCTCACTCCGGCGTTTGGCCCGCCTGTCGTGGCCCGCCTGGCACCTGGCTTCCAGGCCTGGGGCTTCGTGGCCGCTCTCCAGGGTCCTGAACGTGGCTGTGCCTCTTTGGAGAGCTCACCATGCCTGCAGTTTCCTGTTAGCTCCCAGCACTCGCCAGGGTGACTCACTAGCTTACGATTTCAGTTTTATATCCATCCGAGGGGCAAAAGTGCCTGCATGTGCAGCTTCCTTTTCTCTGACGCCCAGAAGCATTTTGCAGTAAGAAATCCGGAAAGGTAATGTTCTGAACTGAACTAGCAGCCAGGGTAGAAATGGGGAGCCCAGGGTCTCCCTGGAGTGAGTGTGGGGGTTGTGTTGTTAGGGGTACATATTTAGGGTGGAAGATTCCAAGGTGTCAGACTTGAATAATGGGACAGCCACAGAAATTCAGGAGCAGGGTTAGGCATCATTTGGATGCAGAGTTGAGAGGAGGAAAGGAGGTCCCAATCTGAAGCTGGGGCTCCTTCAGGGAGGGGAAAACCTCTTTTGGCTATTTCAGATTGGAACACTGCAGAAGTTGCTGATTAGACATGTTGCAATACGAAAATTTTTCTGCAACACTAGGTACTATTATTCTTCTGTATTAGTATAAAAGGATTTTATAGATTTTCCTAGAAACAGGCCTACTGAGAACAGAGTTGCTTCTTAAAATCAGAATGCTACAAGATGTGCTAAGTGAAACACTACAAAGGTAAAAGTGCAGGCAATCCCCTGAGAAAATTAGACCAGAGTTTGGTGTTATTTAAATTTCTCCTCTGTCCAGTGTCAACATAAATCAACAACTCTGCTTTAAAGAAAATAGCTTATTCTAAGCAAAATATGAATGACCATGACTGGCAAACGGGTTCCACCGAATCCACCTGAATGACACTCTCCACCATGGACAAGTCATATGAACTTTTATAGTGGCAGAATAAGAGGAAGTCATTAATCAACATGATGGCCACGTACATTGGTGGGAACATCAGGAAGGCGGCACAGAGTGGGGGCTCCCTCCTGTGGGTTTCAGATGTGGCACGTTCTTGGTTTTAGCGCTGGTCCAGGCTAGAGGGCTGCTAAGCTTAGTGATATATCTCAGGAAGTTTGCAGAAACAGGCATGAGGCTGTTAGCCCAGACATCAAAGTGAAGGTGAATGGCCACCGAAGGCCAAGGCGGCCCAGACCATTTTGAATGCCAGCCTACAGGGTTCCACCTTTTCCCATCAGCCCTGGTTGGTCAGCTGTGGCGAGTGGTCTGCAGGTTCCTTAAGGCAGGTGCAGCTTCTTCGGGGACTTCCTTCACCAGACAAGTGGATTCTATAGGCGTGTCATTGGCTTTGTGAGGGAGGGACCGGGCACCGGAGGACATGGCCATCACCTCATCTTGGATGATGTTCGTCAATCATTAAATAAAATTCATTGGGCGCTTGCTATATGCCAGACATTGTGCTGGGTGCCAGGGGACACCAGGTAAGCAAGACCAATCTCTTGCCCCCCCCAAAATCAGCAAATCACACCTGGGATGACATGTTTATTATTTCAAACAAGTAGATACTTCTCCTTCTTTTTATATATATATATATATATATATATATATATATATATATATTTTTTTTTTTTTTTTTTTGTATGGGGGACTGAACCCAGGGCACTTAACCACTGAGCCACATCCACAGTCCTCTTTATATTTCATTTAAGGACAGAGTCTCACTAAGTTGCTTAGGACCTTGCTAGTTTGCTGAGGCTGGTTTTGACCTTGTGACCCTCCTTCCTCAGCCTCCTGAGCCACTGGGATACAGGCGTGCACCACCCAGCCCAGCTCCTTTCCTTAACTGATAACACTGGCGTGTTAACATGTTGGGAGACTGTGTTTTTTACTCATGTTTATTTTTATACCTGAGGCTAATGGAAGGTTACCATCTTGCCAAAGAGTGCTTTGGTTTGTCAAAGGACAAAATCACAATGTTTAAAGGTCTTGGTTGGCTTCACTTTGCCTCTAGCACCAGGGAACACGTTATTCCATGGCACAGAGCAAGTGAAGATCCAGGCTGAAGATGCTGGCCTTGTGGACAGAAAAGGGCTTAGGGCAAGCAGAAGCAAAAAACAAGAGCTGTTTGGTCATTTCAGAGTCACTTTTCATGTAAGGGGGACAGGAAGACAGAACAATGCAGAAATATCTCATTAGTTCCTTCGAGTGACCCTTTGTATATAAGGATCCAGGCAGAGGAACCTCAGCATCATACTGGGTAAAAGTGGCCTCTTTGGGGCTAGGCTGTCACCTCTCTAGTCCTGATTTCTGGAGAGTTCTGGTGAGCACTGTTTCAGCTTGGTGAGGTGCAGTTAGTGTTAGTGACTGCATTTAGATTTTTGGTCAAGTCTATTGAAGCTTAGTGCAGGTGATTTGTTCAAAACAAAGGCCTCTACAATGTTTATTCAACAGATATCAAAAGACTCACTGTAGGTCCCTTTGAAGAAGGAGAAGTTTAGTTGTAGTCAAGACCTGCTTTATTTATTTTTTAAAGAGATTGTTTTGGATGGAAGTCATTTCCTTGGCTATTCCTTATGAACCCTCTTACCTGGGCCTCTGAGAAAGCAGCTTTGTTCTGACATTTGATGGAATGAGTTTATTTTCTTTACCCTGGACATCAGGTGCTATTGCTGAAAACAGCAGAGGGTAGAATATCTTCCCTTACGACTTCTGGTAGCTCTGCAGAAATTGGCCACCGAGCTGACCTAGTCTCTTTTAGCTCCCTCCTCTGTGTGTGTGTGGTCGGGGAGCGGAGAGAATATGTTTGCTATCTCATATGTCACTTTCTTCATAGGGTTGTTTTGAAAGTGAAATAATATAACAGGACAATGAATAGGTGGTGCCCGGAAGAGCTAGCTGTGACGTTGTGAGATGCTGGCGACGCCAAGTCTCTTGCTCTGCATTGCAACAGAGGCATCCTCTGCGGCCCTTGGTAACCACATGAGCTTGGGTAAATTAATTAACGTCTTTGAGCCTCAACTTTTTAACCCGTGGAGGAAAGATAGCAGCTCTCCCTACTTCACATGGTGGTCCTGAGAGTCAAGTAGCTCATTGTCAGTCAAGTACGGCCCAGTGTCCTGCATATGGAAACATTTGCTTATTCAGGTCTTCGCTTTCCTTGTCCCCGACCTGCCCATGATGGCGTCATACTCTTTCCAACCATGTGTGCACACACAGCCACCTGTATCTTCGGTGACCCACTGAAGATAGAACATTTGCGGAGTGGAGAGGCATCATGAACCAAGCAAACGAAGAGTCAAAGGGCCTGGATTTCCATTCTGGCCCTTAGGCCAGCTGGCCAGGTGCCTGGGCAGGCTGTTCGTGGTGCTGTTAGCAACACCAACAGAAGCTGAGGAGGGTCTTTCCCCAGAGCTGAGCGCTCGGGCCTCTCCCACCTCCACTCCACTACCAGGCAGCCAGGTGTCCAGCCGACACGCAGGACAAGATTTTCTCTTTGGGCCACAGTCAAGCTTCTCAAGAGCTTTCCCCTGATTTCTACCCCCTTTTACCTGTGTTCAC
Organism: Sciurus vulgaris; assembly: GCF_902686455.1. Lineage (NCBI taxonomy): Eukaryota > Metazoa > Chordata > Mammalia > Rodentia > Sciuridae > Sciurus > Sciurus vulgaris. The sequence goes on along the minus strand of NC_136473.1, from coordinate 112,575,679 downwards.
AGGTTAGCAAGGCAGAGCAGTCGCCCTTCACACCTGCTGGGGTTAGAAATCGCCTCGTCATCACCAAGGTCACCTTTCAGCTCCGTTGTCCTTCACTTGTGGCCACAGAGAAGAGAAGGCAAATGACCTTCATGGATGATAAATTACATTTTCAAGTTTGAGTCCAGATACCATCAATTCTGATGCTGAAATCAAAATTGCCATTGAAAGGAACTTTGCTCTGCTGAAAACACCCCATCTTCAGATACAAAATGTGAATTATTCAAGTAATCAAGGAAGCCAGGTCTACTCAAATATCTCACGGTGACATTCGGCACCTAGAGTGATGTCTGATGGCAGGGCCGTGAGGAGAGCACACAGCAATCTGCTGCTTTGTTCTGTGAAAGGCTGGGGCCTCGGAGGCCCGTCTGACCCCAGTCCCCTTGCACTCCAGACCTTGCCTCTTCTCCATCCCTGTCCGTCCCAAGACTTGTCCAGTGGTCCATGCTATCCAGCCGCCTCTGATAAAGGCCTCTACAAAGATCCAGGTGAAAGGTGGTCAGCTGCGGTTCAACACACGCTTCAGGCCTTTCCATGCGTGGTGCCGGTCTGGCATGCAGGGGCTGGGTGCAGGCAGTATTTTCAGCGAGGGGAAACTTCTCCAAGCCCCCTGCCTGCCCTCTCGGACAGACCACCTTTCAGTGGGACATGTGGAGAGGCTGCTGCCCTGAGCCCGTCAGATCTTGCAGAGAAGGTTGATCATCCTCACAGGCTGTGACGATGAAGTCGGGTCCTTGTGCAGAGGGTCCCACGCAGCAGGACACAGGAACAAACATGCTCTGGCGCTCAGGGACACTGGTCTAGCCTGCTCCAAGTCTCCCACTGTTACTGTTACCAGTAAGACAAGGGTTGGACTAACACAATTCCTCCCCTCCCTCCTTCCTTCTTTCCTTCCCTCCCTCCCTCCTTCCTTCATTCCTTCCTTCCTTCCTTCTTCTCTTTCTTCCTCCCTCTATGTGGCACTGGGGTGTCTGGCACCTGCCAGGCATGTGCTCTCCCACTGAGCTACACCCTCACCCCTGGACTAGATGATTGCTAAGGTCATGTCTAGTTCAGTGATTCTAAACACATCTTTTTAAATATCTTTCTCCTGACGGCAGCTCTCCTAATTTCTTTGACTTATTTTTACCTTGGCTGATTTTACTGCTTCTTTCCAGAGTGATCACTTCTTATCTGTCTGCCTCTTCACATCCTTTCTGGCCAGTTCACCCAGAGGTGCCCTCAAGAGATTCACATCCTACAGGAAAACCACCTTCTCCTTTGGAGAGAGCACCTCTCCCTGCTAGGTGACAGTGGAGCAATCACACGGGGCTTGGCTCTTACCAAGCAGGGCTCTTCAGCCTGAACTGATGGCCCTCTTTCCAGGTGGTTCACTGAGGTTCGTGTGCAGTGCCAGTCGGGTGGTGGCTTGGAAATCCAATAGCTTCAGTAGCCCACAGGCCTGTGTGGAGGAGACAGCCCTCCTGGGCCTCTCAAAAGTGCGACTCAAGGCCGATGGGGGTGTCCTACTCCCTCATGCCCTGTTCCTGCCTTCTGGGTGGCAGAGGGCTGGGCCTCTCTCAGGCACTGGTGATCCACCAGTTAAACATGTCAACAAGAACCCTGTTTCTTGGAGCTCAGTTAGCACTAATATCATGAGTTTAAAAAACTCCCAGGACCAGAAATACTGTGAAATTTCAGAGCATCAAGCATCTGGAGTCTACCAAAAGCTTTCCCTGTAGGGTTGACAGATAAAATACAGGACACCAGTCAAGGCTGACATGCATAAAGACGGGAGATAATTTTTTGGTATCCTGTACTCTCGTTTGCTAAACGTGGCTATACCACCTCCCGGGATAAAGCTCCCATCTTTAAGTAATCTGAGTAATGCTTTCAAAAAGGGAATCTGAGTGATGCTTTCAAAATTCCCAGACACTATGATTTTTCAACCTCGAACCCAATGTCACCCGAGTCACCAGAGGAGCTTAAGAAAGAAGCTAAAACATTCCAACACGTTCAAGGACTCAGAATAAAATGTTTGCATTACAGATTTCTTAGTTATCCAGAAGGTGTTCTAGTAAAAGCAGGGAGTGAAACAGAGAAGACATGGGGTCCGTGGAGTGCAAGTTGGGCTCCGGACAGCAGCGAGGGGCTCCCTGTGGGGACAGGTGCACAGAAGGCTAAGCAGCAGAGAAGAGCCTTCATCCAGGAAGAGGGTTCAACTCAAATTGGTCTCAAAAACCAAAGGCAGAGAGCCAGGCGCGGTGGCACACCTGTAATCCCAGTGACTCATGGGCTGGCGCAGGATGGTCACCAATTCAATGCCAGCCTGGGCAACTTAGTGTGATCCTACCCCCAGATAAAAAATAAACAGGGCTGGGGAGGTGGCTCAGTGGTAGAGCACCCTGGGCTCAACCCCAGGACTGCAGAAAACAAGCAGAGGGCTCCTGGGTCGACAAAGGTCCAGATTCCTGGCTAGGCGCAATGATGGGGCGCCTGCAATCCCAGCTATTCAGGCAGCTGGGGCTGGGCCACCTTGAATTTAAGACCAGTCTCAGCAACAGAGCAAGACCCCATCTCAAAGAAACAAAGCAGAACAGCAGCAGCAACGACAACTAGACAACCAGGAGCAATCCCAGACTCCCAGTGTGTTCCTGCCGCCGTCCCTGCCTTGACTTCCCACCAAAGTCGTTTCTCCTCATGGTCAGAAGATGGCGGACAGAAGCCACTGGAGCACATGCAACTTTGGAAGCCCTTGCCTAATAGGAGACAGGCTGGCTGTCCTTCCTGGCTCTCCCTCTTTACGTCTCAGTTGGCCGAGGGCTGTCCGTTCCAGGTAGAGTCCAGCAAGGAGACGGGGCCATGACAGGCCTGATCCCCCCTTGGTGTCTGCCCAGTGTGTGGACATCCCTACGTAGTGGGGGATACGTGCTGGAGAGATGAAGCCAAGGTACAGGCAATGCTGGGGGTGGGCTGGAGACTTAGGGAAGCGTCCGGAAGTCCTCACCGAGAATAACTCTGGCCGCAGCTGTGGGTGAAAGGGTGGCTTGGGGAGCGTCCACCTGCAGAGCACGGGGTCCAGCAGGAGCAGAAGACAGGGCTCTGGGAGAGAGGTCTGGGGGAAGGGGGACTTCCTGCAATGCCTGGCATAATGGAGAGTTAGAAGCAGAAACATGTGCAAGACGGAGATTACCAAATAATTCCTGCCTGAATCCTGTTCACACAGTCGTGATAACGCACAGGCTGCGGTTCGTCTTCAGCTCTAGAATGAACTGAAGTGGAACGCGCGGGAAGCTTTCTTACAATGGCAGAACCATTCCCCAGGCACCAACTCGATGCCATGAGGCTGGGGTGCCAAGGGCGGGCCATCAAGGGCCACCGGCAAGGCTCGGAGGGCCAGGGCTCTGTACCAGCGGGGATAAGAGGGGTGGCGCATACTTATGGTTGAAGACCCAAGGGTAGACAGGCGGTGGAGGAGCTAAAGGCTACAGCTAAAGGAGGGCAGGGGAGCACCAACCTGAGAGCAGACCGCGTGCGGACGCTCCTCCCAGGCTTCTAGCAGTTTTGGAATGGGCCTGCCACAGTGTGGGTGGGCTGGCCGGGTGAGGCTGAGGTGGCCAGAAAGGCACCCTTTGTGATTAGTCTTCTGGTGAAGCTTGACCTTTGAAATCTGTGCCTTCATGACTTTGACTTTAAAAAGTTCTGGTTTTCAATCAGATTTTTTTTTTTTTCTGGAGTTTTAAAATTGACACGGGCTCGTTATGGAAAATTTTGAAAAACTGAGACTGACTTCCGGCGTGTGCCAGCACTCTGGCTGAGGTTGGCGCTCAGGGTAGAGCACCGCCCAGCCCAGGCAAGGCCCTGGCTTCCATCCTTACCCTGCAGAAGACAACATCCAAAATCAGAATGAGTAAGGGCGATTCAGAACATTGGCACATTCTCAGCTAGTCTTTTAAAATTGATTATATTTATACACATTTGTGATTATGTGGAATAAGGATACATTTTGATGAATCCAGTCTGTGAATCTAAACTGATTAGCTTAGGTTCTGAAAATAACTCATAATATTTTAAATCTCCCTCAAGATTGAAAACAAACCAAACACACAGGGCGGTAACGTCTGCCCGGCAGAGGCCTTGGACTCCCAGCAGGGGCAGCAGTCGCCAGTTCACCCAGGAGACAGGTCCCAGGGACTGAGCTCACGCTGACCTTGCTCAGCCAGTGAGAGCTCTTAATTACCAGGCAAAATTACATCATAGCTTGTCTTCCCATCCGAAGATGGAAGCTCAGAGGCCTGTTACACAATAGGACACGGCATTCAGCCACCCTCCTGCCCACCTCGTCCCGTCCTTCTGCCACCCTCCTGCAGGCCCCAAGGCCACGCTGCCCCCTGGCTAGGAGCCCCCCTTCCAGGCGGACCTGAAAGAGCTCCCCAGTCCTCCGCAGCCAGTGCTCTGTGGTGATCAGCTCTCTTGTTTGCACTTTGCTACTTCTTTCCTGTGCTACCTTGAACTTGATGGCTTCCATGACTAGTGCACCCATGGTGGGCAGGGCTGGCACGAAGAAGCCTGGGCTTGGTCCTAGACCCGCCTCTATCTGACCAAGGACTTCTGCATTTGGACCCTGGGTGTGTTCACCTGTAGGACGCTGATAATGCTGCCTGCCTCAGTGGCCCTGCAGAGCGCCTGGCAGGGTCAGACCTTCGGCAAGGGCTCTGAGTCACCCGCTGTTACCTGGCATGTCCAGACAGTGAGGTTGGGGACTGTAACTTTCCATCTTGACATCCTCTGTCTCACTGTAGAACTTGTCATCCCATCCTGGAAAGTTCGTGGACTGCATGAAAGACCAAGCGAGGGATTTAGAATGAACCCAACAGACTTTGTTTCCACAACTGCCACCTTTGAGGATTGTAGTTCCGCCTGTGGACCTCAGGGTCAAGTGAAGGGCTGACAGCATTAATTCAGTGAGCCAATATTTTTCTAATGAAAGCAAAGAACCACTTCCTGAATACCTTTACTCTTTTCCAACTCTGAGGAAGAGCTAGAAATATGGGCAAGATGGGAGGACTCCCTGGAAAGCAAGACCTTGCCCCTTTCCTGAAGTCAAAGGCCCAGGTGCTTCCAGCCCACAGAGGCTCAGGACAAAAGGGCCGATGCATCTGAGAGGGTGTGGGGGTTCTAAGCCACCTCACGGGTACGAGGCCTCATTATAGTGCTTTTTATTATCTTGTGAAACACGTGCATTTCTTTACCATTGCCTTTCTTCTCCATAGGATCATTGTTCCTAGACGAGGGAGATTTTCCATTAAGCTGGGGTATCTTCAATTCCTTCGCAGTCAGGGAGGACTGACTTATGACCCCAGGGAGGCTCTGTCCTGAAGAGGCGGCTCTGCCTCGGCCCTCACCCCAGAGCTGCTACTGCAGAGCCACTCGGGGAGAGGTGCTACTTCCTTGGCATGGAAACAGGGCTCAGCTGGCAATGACTCAAGGCCGACGCCATGCCAGACCCGTCAGTAGTTACTTGGAGAATAATATTTGTCCTGCTTATCTCGGAAGCTGTTGGAAGACTCTAGCGAGCCGTTTTATAAAGTACAAAGTGATCTGCAAATACAAGGGTTTTATTATTAAAAACACATCTCATCTTCCACCAGAACATCTCAGTAAAGGAATGCCGGGTGTGATCAAGCACCAACGCTGAAGGGGGAGAAACGTTAAAAACCCAATTACCAAATATCGCACAATACCCCACCGACGGCATTGCTTGATTAACGGATGAGAGGAGCCTGCGTTTAAGTCTCTGTTACTGACTTTGACCCCCTTAGTGGATCGGGATTGGTTTACTTCTGCCAGTGAGTGACTATCAAACCACTGAGGCCTAACTGATGTGTGATGAATGTCGGTTCTGCTAATTATATGGCTGAGTTTTATGTGGGAAGCCATATCCTGGATTTTTCTTCCTTAATTTCCTCCTGTTTAACTGTTGGTCATAAAACAGTGGCAAATATATCTGCTGAGTCCAAGAACCAGTTTTGCAACTTGAAAAGTGACTGAGTCTCTGTGGGCATCTCCTGAGGTGCAGCCAACTGGGGGTGCTCTCTGGCAGGAGGATGCATTGCTATTGGGCTCCAGCCCTGCTGGGTTTGTCCCTGCAGCTGCTGGCGGGCACTGGATCTCATCTGTTGTCAAGCAAATGCCAGCATCCAGCGTGGCAAAGGTGTCACCGCTCTCTGAGGGCCTGTGTCCTGTGCCACCTGCTGCAGCAGCTGGAGGCCGTGGCACCTATACTGCAGGCTTCCCAGCATCCCCTTGTCTTTTTGGCTAGAAGCACCCCATCTTCCCTGGGGCTGCAGCCCCTGCTCCTCTGCTGATGCTCTATGGGGTCAAGCAGGCTGGCCCTTTTCCCTTGCCCCAGGAGCAGGGCTTGGATAGTCGGCACCCAGGGACTGGTTCTGGGATGGGCTTGTGACCAGGCCTGGCCAGTGAGAGGCCCCCCGGGACCTCGAGGAGACCGAGAGGAGGGAGAAGCCCTTTCTTCCCTCTTGGGTTTTGCTTTAAGCCTGGGGCTTCCTGTTTCTTCTGCTGCCACTCCAGGAGAGCCCAGCTTAGGGTGAAGACAGCACAAGGGGAACAGCCCAGGATGGAGAGGGGCACTGCCATGGACATCCCTGGCCTAGGCAGGTTCAGTGGACCAGAGGACGTGCCCAGGCCTGCACTTTCCCAGTATGTGAGACAGTTGGAACAGGATTCTGTCCCAAATGGTGATGCCTCAGTCCAACACCTTTCTGCCCAAGCAGGCTTCGTATGTACAAAACCTTAAGAAAAATAAGAACGTTCCAGAAAGAAGTCAGTGTGCAGAACACAAAGTTCAGAGTTTTAGAACTACACACATATTTTGATGTATAACTTCTCACCCTAGAAGAAATTTGCTTGAGTCAATGGTGCTTTCCTGTTGTGTTGTTGGAGAGGTCTGTGTTGTTAGGGAGGGAGTGCTTCTGTGACATTTCACTGACCGGAGAACCTGCTGTGTCCTCGCTGGAGGATGGACATTGTGGCCTAATGGCCAGTGGATCAAGAATCCGGGACCCACAGAGGGAGGGGAGGCCGGCAGATTTTGGCAGTGAGTGCCTTTGCTGGCCTGCGCTCCACGGGGCAGGCTCATTGCTAAGGTGTGTGGGTGGCATCATCCTTGGTTTTGGGAGCATGGGCTCTGAGTGCGCCTGAGGCTGCGATGGCCTCCGCTCTTTGAGCTTGCGGCTGTGGGAAGGAAAAGTTCTCTCAACAAGGAAATGGAGGCAGCTCAGCAGTAAGAAGGGGAAAGGGCTGGAAAATGCCATCCAGTGGTCCTTTTGTTCTGGAATGATGGTCTTCCCGTGGGGCTGCTGAGATTGCCCGGGCTCAGGGCCCTTCCCTCCAGGCAGCCGTCCATGCCTTCTGGGGCCAATGCACCTTGATCTCCCCAGCCTCAGCTCCACGATCAGAAGCCAGCGTTGTCGCAGGGCAGACACCAAGGTGGAGAAGGCGGAGGAATGTGCGCACCGTGCGGGTGCTAAGACACTCAGCCAGCTGATCCGGCGAGAAGCCTCGCCCCGGCCACCTGTGCCCTCCACCCCCACTACCCCTGCAGCTGTGCTCCATGACTTCGCAGCCCCCTCCTCCTCCTTTCTCGCCACCTCCCCCTGCCCAGAAGGCTGCGCGACTCGTCCTCCGCCTGCGAGGCCAAGCCCACAGGCGGGCTGGCGGGGCCTGGCCACGTCTACCTGGCACCGTCTTCCCTGCCTCTCCCGTCGGGCAGCCCTCCCCTGCGCCCTGCCTTCACGCCGCTGCCCATCTGGGAGGCTGGCTGCCGTACCCCACCTCTGCGCACGGCCTCTGCTTCCGTTCCTGCGCGTCCCTCCAGGCCTCAGGACGGAGCCTGCTCTTCCCTGGCGCCCTCTGAGAAGGGCCTTGACGGAGGTCATCTGTTCACACTGCGTGTCCTTCTCGTACGTGACGGCGTCCTGCCCCTTTTTGAATGTAGCCTGATACTTGCTCACATTCTTGTCCGTTTCTGCAGCTGGTGTGAGGGCACCACGCGCGGCTCTTTGTGACTTCGTGGCCTCTGTCACCATGATTAGAGAACCCAGGGGGCTTTTGCCACGTGGACAAGTATCTCTCACCTTAAACACAAGACTGGACACGATGCCCCTCCCCCAGTGCTGGCAGAGGCTGCTGCTCTGGGTGCTGGGCAGCCGCTCTTCCCTGCTTCACGTCTGGTTCGGCCCCAGTGGTCCCGCCAAGCTGCACCAGCCTTCGCGTGGCGGCCCGACCCTGCTCCCCGAGGTGCATTTAGTCCGTTCACTTGTGATCTTTTCTACTGTGTCAGGTACTGTAGTCCAGTCGGTTGCTTCTGTTGCAACGCTGAATGATTTCCTTGGCCTTTTGACGGGGCTCCAGAAGGACTGGCCTCCTTCACACACATCTCCCGTGTCTCCACACGTGGTCTGCCTACCAGCGGCAGCGGGGCCCAGCTTCTGAGTGACGTTCTTGGTCCCCCAGCATGGAGTCGGCTCTCTGTGCAGGTGGGTGCCGATTCTCCCCGTGGGTTCCCAGCTTCCTGAGGGCGGATTGCTTTGCTTTCTTTGGCATTCTGTTCTCAGTGCCCAGCAGTGTCCGGGACCATCAAAGCTTTGCTAAGCCTATGAACTGGTGTCTTCGAGTCGGAGGACGGGAGGCTGGCGTCACTAGACGGATCACTGGGGCACGCGCACTACAGGGCTCAAGGCAGAAGTCAGAACCAATAGGAGCAGAGCTGGGGAGGTGCAGAGAGGCAGGGGGCTGGTCTGGGGTTCCATCCACTGGGGGCTCAGGCTAAGGGAGGACACTCAGTGCTGTTGAAGGTTGGGACAGGTGTGAGAGCCAGGTCTCAGGGAGCACCGAGGGACCCAGCCACCTGCTGAGGAGGTGAGTTAGGCTCCTGAGAATCCTTTCTGTCATGGTCAGGAAGCAGGTCAGGCAGAAGCCCTTCTGGTTCTGTGGGCCTCTCCCTGGTCTCCAAGACCCCTCCTGCTCCCACGGTCTCTGGGGCTCCAGGTGAACATCTTCCTCCCCAGGTTCTGCATCCTCCAGGGCCTGAGGTGAGGGTGTTTTCGCGGGGGTGGGGCTGCTCAGGCCCGAGGGCCCCTGCTGGATCCATGCTTTCCTGCCCCCAGCCCCATCTAATGGCTAATTATGCTTGAGCTCTCTTTGTTTTCTCCATTGATCTTAGCGTTAAGCCAATTAGGACGGGAGGCATTTCAAGCAGGCTCACCTCTGTATCGATCAGCTTTGTTCTAAAGCCTTAGTTCTTAATCACAAGAAGTCCGCTGTTTCTGGCCATGGATGCTAGCCTCCCGAGGGAGAGGAAAGGCAGGCTCAGCTCTGGTGGGGCTCCCTGGCCTGGAGGTCAAGGCTTTGTGCTGCAGCGCAGCTGAGACCCGCCTTCTTGGTGGACTCTGAGCTGTCGGGGGCCTGCCCAGGAGTTCAGACTCTGAGCTTGTTCTGTTCAGTTGTTAAACTGTGCCCAGGCGTGGTCAGCAGAACTGAAAGTGGCTTTGGGGCACAGTTGCATTACTCACTTGACCACTGGCCTCTATAAGAGCTAAAAATCCAAATGAAGCAAAAACGAAGAGACCCTAGAACCAGGGGCGTCTGCCAGTGGGGTCTCAGGAGGAGCCGCCTCTCTTCCCGTCCTGCCGTGTGGAGGGCCACTCTGGCCGTCATGGTCTTTCTCTCCCTGCCTCTTTCTCCACCTCCCTGAGTGTGCCTTGCTCTTCCAGGTTGAGTGTACCTTGAACTGCTCCCTCCTAGATCAATGGGTCTGCATTTCCTTCTGGGAGGCATCTCATTTAATCACGCAACATCTACGGTTCTCATCTGCAACGTCCCTTTCCGTTCCTGCTTGGCCTTGCCAACACTGGCCTACTTCTCAGCTTGTGGTTGCCATGGCTCCTGAGTGGCCCAGAGCAGGCCAGGAGCACCTCTTCCATTATGGGAAAAAGATGGACAGAAGAGAAAGAAAACATGAACTGAAAAACAGGGACCCTCTCTTGACTGAGCAGGCCCAGGCTCTGGATCACACTGGCGCTGCACAAGAAGTGGCGAGAGGCACAGTTCTGTGTCCTGTGCGTGAGCGTCTCTGAGCCACTGCACTCTGTGAGTGGTGTCGCTGTGAGCCTCCCTTGGGATGAGAAACTAGAGCAAGAGAGGTGAGTGTCCCGGGGACACAGCTAGTGAGTGGCAGGCCCCCTGGGGCATGCATATCAACTGTCCCCTCTCCAAGTTCAGCAGACTTTGACGCTCAGATGTCAGTGGCTAGCTGACTGCAGGGCGCGTTAAGAACACCATCTAGCAGGACTCCAAGAACCCAGCCATTCGTGGGAGTCTTTCCCCTCCTCCCTGCGTGCTCAGGTGGTAACGTCTGACATTTTCACGTGTGCGTGGGCAAGGAGGCAAGTTTCTGCCATTGTTTATTTGATAAAGTCAGGATCGCATTATGAACATCGCAATGTAATTTATCTTTTCTCTCAACGACCCACGGAAATCCCTTAATCCCTTAAGGCAATGGTTGAGGCATGAATTCATGCCTTTCAATGGTTCTGTCATATGTCACAGTGTGAACTCATCAATCCAAACATCCCCCCGAGAGATGGATGGTCACTTTGTTCCTACAGCCTTAGTTACAATTCTAATTGCAACAATTATTATGTTATTGTGAATAATGATGCAATAAATATCCTTGAATGAATATTCTTATGTACCTGGGAATTGTGTTTCTGAGGAATTCAGTTCAGTGGTTTTTAGGATATTCAGAATTTTCAACCCAAATCCCAATTTTAGAACACTTGCATCACCCCACTGAAACCCAGCCTAACCAGACTCACTGCCCACCTCCCTAGCCATCTAGCTCTGGGCAACCGCTGGCTGACAGTGACATTGCCATTTAGTAGAAATGGAGTTGTAGCTGTGGTCTTCTGAGGCTGGTTTCCAAGGCTCACCCACACTGCAGCATTATCAGTACTTTACTTCTATTTATGGCCAAATGATTTGTTCAGTCGTCAGGCTATGTCACATTTTGTTTATCCATTTGCCCGCTGATGGATATCTAGCTATCTCCCCTTTGGGTTATTGTGCATTTTGACACTGTGAACATGGTCTACGTTTGTTGAAGTATCTGTTTTCAATTCTTCTAGGACAGTACCCATCAATGGAATTGCTGGGTCATAAGGTAACACAGCATTTAATTGTTTTAGAACATACCAGACTGTTTTACTTATTTACCTATTTTTTGGTACTGGGGATTGAACCCAGGGCCACTCTCCCTTTGAGCCACATCCCAGCACTGAGTTGCCCAGGCGGGCCTGGAACTTGGGATCCTCCTGCCTCCGCTCCCAAGTTACTGGGGTTGCAGGTGTGGCCACTGCCCCCAGCTTGCACTGGCCTTTCCCCTGGCAGCGGCCCCAGTGTCCCCCCCGGCATGTGTGGGCCCTGCCTCCCCACACAGCCCGGGCACAGGCTCTTCGCTGTCTTTGATTATGGCTGTCCTCCTTGCTGTGAACTGTGTCTCGCTCTGGTTTTGATTTGCATTTCCTTAATTATTAGTGCTAATGAATGCTTTTTCTTGGACTTGTTGGCCATTCGTATACCTTCTTTGGTGAAATACCTATTCAGATTATTTGCTATTTTTAAATTCAGCCATTTGTCTTTTATTAGTTAGTTGTAAGAATTCTTTATAAATTTTAGTTTCACGACCTTCCTCAGACAGGATTTGCAAATATTTTCCCACATTCTGTGGGTTGTCTTTTCCATTTTTGACAGTATCCTTTGAAGCATAGGTTTTAATTTTAATGAATTTTTATGTAAATTACTTATTTTATTCTTTCATTACTTGTGATTTTTGAGTCATGGTTAAGAAAACTTTTCTTAACCCAAGGTCAAGACTGTCATCTTCTAAGAGTTTTATAGGTTCTTCTATTATTTAATCTGATTGGGCTGCTATAACAAAAGCTCAGACTGCATAATTTGTAACTAATAGAAATTTATTGCTCACAGTTTGGAGGCAGTGAAGTCCAAGATCCAGGGGGCAGCAGATTATATGTCTACATCTTTATTGATTCACTATTGTCCTTACTTTTTTTGTCCCCTAAATTTGTCTAAATATAAAAGAAGTATAATAAAATCTCTCACTTTATTTGATTTTTATTATATTTTCCTTGCATTTCTTGTAAAATTTTAAATTTTTAATCAATATGTAAAAATTATACATAAGTAAGGCTTACTGTGTGATGTTTCAATACACATATTCATTGTGTAATGTCCAAATCAGGGTAAACACAGCACATTTTCTATTTCTTTATGGTGAAAGCAGTCGAAACCCTTTCTTTTAGAATAACAAAATGTGCAGCAAGTTGTGGTCCACAGTTACCTGCTGTGCGACAGAACACCTGGCCAGCTACTCCTGTCCCGCCTAACTGCAACACCTATCCCGCTCCTCCTACCTCCAGCCTCTGGTTACCACTTTCTGCTCTCCACTCCGGTGAGAGCCACATTTACTGTTGCACACCAGACCTTGACCTCTGTGCCCGGCTTGTCCCTCATGTTCACGATGAACTCTAGTTTCATCAGCGTAGTTGCAAATGGTACGAGTCCATCCTTGGGTGGCCGAAGGGCGTTCCGTGGTGTGTGGGGACCACACTTGCCTGACGTGGACCCTTGGGTGTTTCCATTTCTGGGCTGTGTGGATAGTGCAGCAATACCAGGTGTCTGGTGGCCTCTCAGCAGCCTGACTTCAGGCCTTGCAGGCTTGCGCCTCACGTTAGCTTGCTTCTCTTCTTTGGAGGGGCTGCCACGCTGCCCCCACAATGGCCACTCAAGATGACATCCCCGCCAGCACTGGGCTGGTGTTCCCTGGTCCACATCCTGGCCAGCACCTGCTGTCCGAGTCTTGTAGACAACTGGAGTGGGGGTGTCTCACTGTGGTCTGATCTGTTCTCTCCTAGTGGAGAGGGGTGTGGGTGGGGTCCTAACCTGCTGGCCTCCACAGCCTCCTTCCGAGAGGTGCTTGTTTTTGATCACATGGCCTCCCAGGGCCTCTCCCTAGCCTCTCGCCCTCCCTCTGCTTCCCCCGCCCATTTCCTTCCCCAACAGTCCGTCTCCCTTTTCGGGTTTTTTCTTTCTGTTTCTACACATGAGAGAAAACACGATACTTACACTTCCGCATCTGGCTAATTTTGCTCGACATACATCTGGTTCTGTCCATTTTCTACACAACAGTGTCAATCTATTTAATGTTGCCAACTGTAGCCTTCAAAATAGCTAAAAGGTTCAATTTCATGTTACTTTTCATTTATCACAATAAAAAATAAAAAATAAAAATAAATTTAAAATATTTTTAAAAAGTCTTCTTAGAGCTTCTTTTTTTGCTATTGAATTGTTAGAGTCCCTTATATATTCTGGTTATTAACTCCTTTTCATATGTATAGTATTTATTTTGCCTAAAGAAACTAATATTCATGCTCCGTTTATTTTTTCCCCCGAGGGTTTTGCTGTTTTTAGGGGCACATACTGAATTACTCCGAATCCCTTTTTAACATTTATGCATGTAGTTCTGTGATTTTTATTTTTCCTTGTTGAAATTTGTTGTGTTGACAGATTTTACCATTAAATGCTCTTGTTTTCATGGAACAAGCCCCGTTTGTTTATTGAACAGAAGACCTTTCATTTTTTAGTAAATTGCTTCTACTTATTATTTTTTATTTAAAAATTTAGACCTATGTTAATTAGTGATATTGGTTTATAGATTTCTTCTCCATAATACTACTTTAAAAGCAAATTTTGCTATTGAAGTCACACTACCTTTTTAAAGTAAATCAGGTAAGATTTCTGTATTTACCTAAGCCCAAGAAAGCTTACAGAACATTGATAATTATCTAATGTTTAAATGAAGTTGGACCATAAATCCTTCTAATCCCCACGACTTTAAAAGTGCAGGCTGGGGCTGCCTCCACGGGCAAGGCCCTGGGTTTTAAGCCCAGTACTTGGGCAACAAGGGTAGGTCATTATTTTTTCTAATCTCTTCCATGGTAAATTACCTATTCTGCATTTCCATTTTTTCTTGGAAGGAATTTGTTATTCTGCATTTGTCCAGGGTATTGTTTAATACCTTTAGTTTTCTATAGAGGATGTGCAGTTAATTTGCTTGTTTGTATTTTATGCATTTTTTATTCCTAATTTTCTGGGTTTTTTTCTTTTTTCTCTAATCTGACTTATAAAGAGTCTATTAATTTTATTTTTATTTTTTTATTTTTTATTAATTTTAATTTTATTTTTCAAAGAAACACCATCCTAGGCTTCTAATTTTTTGCTTTAGACTTTGTAACTTCAGTATCTATTTGTTACTCCTGCCTTCAACTTGGGTCTCCAGTCTGACCCCCGCCGCCCCCCACTTTGATGTCTGTTCTTTCAGTTGTGTCTCCTTTCTCCCTCCTTTCTGGGCAGTTCTGGGGCTCAGCCCCAGGCCACACGGAGGGAAGAGCTCCCTGTACCACTGAGCTAACCCTGGTCCCACTGGCCTTGCAGACCCGCAGGCTCTTTCCCTGCAGTGGTGGCTGTGTGCTCTACCTGATCTCCTAAGGTACCTGCAATTGTTACACTCAGGCATTCTTTGTTTTTGAGGTGGGGTCTCACAGGGTTGCTCAGCTGGCCTTGAACTCTGGACTCAGGCAGCCTCCTGCCTCCCTCCTAGGTGGCTGGGACCTCAGGGGTCACCACACAAGTCAAGATGATGGCTTTCCTTGTGAGGAGCTCCAATTCACTGTGTGGGCACAAGGTTGTTCCTGGTAGAAACTGTTCCTCCACTGTTCCTCTCTCTGGCGGCCGGTGACAGACATCTCAGCCTTCACCTTGCTTGTTTGAGTCCTTCCTACAGCCCACCATGACAGAAGCGAGTTCTCATCCTCCCCGTGGGCTGGGAGAGTGCAGAGACGAGCAGGCTTCCAGGCCCCGGGAAGGGCCTCCTTGCCCCACAGCAATCCCTGCCTCTGCCTACTCTGGGCTGTCCAGCTCGGCGTCCCTGAGCTGCGGTTGAGCCCCCTGTGGGGTTTGCAGGGAATCCACCGTGTCCAGACCTTCTGTTGAGTCTGCTGTCCATGCCCCAAAGCCAGCAGGGTTGGGGGTAACTGCAAGGAGAGGGCTGAACTTGATCACCATCGCCCCCAAATGTTCTGCCCTTGATTACGGCACCTCGATTTTGACGCGATGTACTTGAATCTGGTTGGCTTCTCTGCCTTCCCACAGTGCGTGTCCTCCTAGCCTGGGCTTGAGTCGCCTTTGTTTCTGTGCCCAGCTCCTGCTGCAGTGCATGGAGCATAACGGAGTTTCCTTAATTACATTTGGAGTGAATAACTGCAAACCCGGAACTGCAATGAGGGATGCATTGGTTCTCAGGAAATGCATCCAGGTTCCCGCATTGCAGACAAAGGCTCTGACCTGCTAGTTAAGTTAAGGGACTTTCTTGGAATGATGTGCAGGTCCAAGAGCAGAGGAAAGCATAGGAGGTGGCTTGGGCAGGGTGGAGTGGGGCGGCCCTCCAGGGTCGGAGCCAGCAGTCCGGACTGGGAAAGCAGCAGGAGCCTTCTGGCTGGCGCCCATCACTGGTGAATCCTCCAGCCTTTTGAAGTGTGTTTATATTTTTAAAGGCTTAACATTGCTCACTGCGGATCCCAAGTCCTGCCAGAGGATCCATTGCATGCAACTCCATCGTAGCCTGAGAGCAAGGCTCTTGCCCGCAGGCGTCTGAAGTGGCGGGTGTCTGGGTTTCCTGTGCCGCCAAGGCCAGCCACAGTAGGAGTGTGTCAGGCAGGGATAGCGGAGGGACCACAGGAAGCCTACGTGACCAGTGAAGAAGTGTTCTCAGGTCCCTGTTTTCAAAGGGGCACAAGGGACCCCTTTCTCCCAGGTCCCACGACTGCACCTAATTCTGCTGCCCAGCCGGGCCACCCACCCCTACACCTTCCAGCCCTCCTGGCCGCTGGGGCAGGGGGACCCAGCCTGCCACCCCATCCCCTGGGGTCTTTCTGGTCTGAGGTGAGACTGCCCTCTGGGAGCCAGGGATTCCCAGAACTGGTTTTAAGGAGAGGCAAGTGGGCAGCAGAGGCACAGGACACCCTCAGCGCTTCCCCTCTCTCACTAAACAGCTGGGGGTGCCGTCCGAGGTCTCACTTGGATCTGGCCTTCGTGGGCTGGCTCGAGGTCTAGTCATTAGGTCACCAAGTGCAAATGTCTAAGTGACTTTCTGTTTTCGTCTGTTTGGGCTGATGGAACAGAAGAGTGCAGGCCGGCTGGCTCCTTCCAACAGGAATACGTCAGCTCAGCCAGCCGTCTGCGAGGCCGAGATCAGGGCCTGCAGGCCTGGCGTCTGACACTGTGTCCCTGGGGAGGGATTCGGAGTCCCTCCTGGGGCCTCTGTCACAGGACTGTGTGAGACTCCACCCTCACGAGCCCACCTCCTCCCAAAGGCCCTGTCCTAACACCACCATTCCAGCTTGTGGGTTGGGGGCATGGACGTTCAGACCGCAGCACTGTCCCTCCTCCTACCGAGGTCCATGGAGGGCAGCTCCTTTCCCCCTAGGCCTTTCGTTCCAGTGGGACAGAACAGACACAAGGCAAAAGCCACTCCATCAAGTGTTGGCAAGCAGGCACAGTCCCGCCCGTCCCAGTAGGGGCGTTGTGGCGGGGGTCCCTGGGGGTCTGCATGGCGGGCAGCATACCCAGGCACATGCCCCTCCGGGCCCAGCGCCCGTGGGGCCTTCAGTTCCCCACACGGTGGCATTCCAGGTGGGTTCAGATTCGCTACTGGAGCGTGGTGCCCAGAGCAGAGGTGTCACACGCCTGCAACAGGAAAGGCCCACAGCGTCTGCTCAGGGGGCCAAAGGCAGCCCCATCTGGAACCCCAAGGCCAGCCTCATGGAACGGCCCTGCTGCTCCAAACGTCCAGGTTAGAAGCAGATGGGCACCACCTGAGTGCTCCATATCTGGAGCAGTGCGGAGGCTGGGGATGCAGGTGACTCCACGGGGAAGGGATAGGTCTGTGTAGGGACCATGGCGT
Source organism: Sciurus vulgaris (assembly GCF_902686455.1). Taxonomy (NCBI): domain Eukaryota; kingdom Metazoa; phylum Chordata; class Mammalia; order Rodentia; family Sciuridae; genus Sciurus; species Sciurus vulgaris. Next base: position 112,558,542 of record NC_136473.1, on the reverse strand, counting down.
CTCTGAGGGAGGGGGCGCTTTGGGCAGTCAGGGCCCATGAGCACAGCAGGGGCCAGAGGAGCCGGGTGGGGGTGGCCAGGGCATGCCTGGCCTTGCCCAGGACTGGAGCACCCTAGGTTTCCTGGGGAACCACTGACAGGCTTTACGCAATGGAGGTGGTGACAGAAATTGGGGCCGAACTCAGAGCCTTGACTCAGGTTTGGTGGTCATCTTGCTGGACTTCCTCCGGGAAGGGAGTGCTGGGCCCCCTCCATCTCTTGCCCCTCCTCTTTCTTATAGCTTTTAATGCTCCTGCTGAACTGTTTCTACCTAGAGGTCAAGGTGGAAAGCAGAAGTGTGCTGTGGGCAGGCACTGTGCCCCCCTCCTGGCAGGCAGTCTGTGAACTGCGCCGCGTTTCAGAGCTTGCTTTCTGGGGGGGACAAGTTGGGACAGAGCGACTGTCGCCACCCCAGGAAGCCCTCGGTTTGATCCGATTCTCTCGCCAGTGGAGATCCCTCCCCAACTCAGGGGTCCCATGCTTCGCGGTCAGCGCCAGGGCACTGCCCATGTATCTTTGCAAATTCCATTAGTGGTGGCTATTTCCGCCTTCTTCCAGGTCCTTGATGAGCTTGTTGAACGAGGCCAGTCTCAGATGTGCCCCAGCTGACCTCTTGCCACGGCTTCACCCTGCCTGCGCCCCCGAGATGGCAGCGTTCAGAACCAGGCCAGTTTGATACGCAGCACAGCTTCTGTGGAAGTCACCGTCAAAGGCGAACTGAAGCCCACATCGCTGCTACCCTCTCTCGTTCCCTGCTCATTCTTCTGTTTGGTCTTTCACTTGCTTGCTGTTGCTATTTTCCTGACAGGAATTAAAATATATATATATATATATATATGTATATATACGTATTTATATATATAGTTATTGCAATAAAATGCACATAGCGTAAAAGCCATTTTCAAGTGCACAATTCCACACGATTGAGTATTTTCACACTGATATCCAACCGACCTGCTGAAGTGAGACTCTCCACTTCCAGCCTCAGCTCAGTCTGCGGACTCCAGGTCCTGCGTGGCATCCAGGGGACCATGGAGGCGGGGCTTGCCTGGCGGCTGTCTCCTGCAAGGCAGGGTCCATCCGTGCGGGAGCAAGGGTCACGATTGTCTTTGGTTAAGGCTGATTCACATTGCATTGCATGAACAGGAACACATGACATCTGTCCGAGTCCCCGCGTTCAATCCTCTTGGCTCTGCGCCCGGGACTGGGACAGCCGGCTGGTGGCCTGGGACACTGTACTCAGCCTCCTGGAGCGCTGTGCCTGCTTCCACCCCCGCAGCACACAGACCCCACTGCGCCACGTCTTCTCCAGCACCCGCGATTTTCTGGTCTTGGTCAGGAGCCATCCCAGAGGCTGTGGTGTGTGTGGTGGTGGTTTGGTTTGCATTTCCCTGGTGGCGAGTGATGCTCAGCGTCTCTTCCTGGGGCCATTTGCATGTCTCTTGGAGGGATGTCAGTTCAAGTCCTTTCCCATTCTGAAGTTGAGTTGACTGGTCTTGTGGTTATGAAGCTCTTCCTGTCGGGACAGTGATCCCTCCACGTGTGTGACTTGCACGCACTCTTACCACTCTTGCTGTGTGTCCTCCTGTACAGCTGTGATGTTGTGGTCCCCTCCTGGTGGGTGTGGTGACTTCAGGAGTCGCCACTTTCCCCAACTTCCCGTGGGTCTGGCTGCTCCTCTTCTCTGCCCTCTGGTCCGGAGCTTCCACCTCTACCCAGCTTGGCCCTTCCGCATGTCCACTCCTGTGGTTGTTTCCACAATGCAAAGGAAATCCGAGCCACCGCTGGGGATTAGAAAAATAAGGAGGTAGGACAGGTGACTTGTTACTTCATTTAGAAAAGTTAAGCCGTGGCCGGGGTTGGTGGGGACAGTTGTGAATGGTAATTGATACTGTGTGGCAAACTTTAGGGAGCCATTTATTCCTTCCAAAGGTCCTGTTGTAAAAGAACCTGTTATTCCCACTTTATAGACGATAAAACAGACTACAGAGAGGTACCCTGCTCAGTTTCACACGCTTGTTCCCATTCTGAGCCAGACCTCCAAAAAGCTATTTTTGAATTCTTCTAGAAAATAGGGAGACTGTCTCTTAACTCATTGCTTCCATTTCACCCTGCCCTGCGGCGTCACACAACGGGCAACGGCTTCCTCACAAAATGGTGTTGTGTTGTAGACTCCGTACTCCCTGTCTCGTAAGCCACTGCCCACTGTGCACCAGGGAAGCTGAGGAAGTTTGCTCAAGATCACGAGGGCTCTGACTTCATCCATGGATTCACTGTAGGAGGTGGGCACTGCAGGAGGTGGGGTCAGCGGAAGTGGCTCGCTGGGGATGTGCCCTGGATGGTACATCCTGTCCCCAGCTCCTTCCTCTCTTTCTGCTTCCTGGCTGCCCTGAGCCGAGAGCTCTCCTCCTCCACTCCCTTCCACCAGGATGCTGTGCCTCATCCCAGGCCCAGAGCAATGGAGCCAGCCAACCGTGGACTGAGACCTCTGAAACCATGAGCCCATATATGTCTTTCCTCCTCTAAGTTGTTTTCCTCAGGTATTTTGGTCACAGTGATGAGAAACTGACTTAACATAGAGCCACATATTTAGGAATATGACCAGATTCAATAGTGTCGGAGCTGGAAAAGACCTTGAAGAGAATCAGTTTAATTTTCTACATCTTACTCAGAGGAACTGAGACCTGCCGAGAGGAAAGACTTACGGCTCTTGGTAAATAGTTACTATTTTATTAAGCATTTAAAGATGTGATCATTATTTATAGGGCATTGCTAGAAATTATTGCAACATAAAACCTTCTTAATGGATCAAGCATGAGATGTTAGTGCTGAAGTTTATGTAAGGGTCATCTGCTTCCAATTGCTTAGTCCACTAATGAGGCACCTGGGTACAGTCTATTCTGTTGCTGCTGAGTCAGCTTTCAGGTGACTGTCCCAAGCAGGAGTCAGGCTGGGGCTTGGACGAGGCTGCGGGGCAGCTTTAGCTTCTGTTTCCAGAACAGTACTGGTCAACTGCTGCTTCACTCTATCTGCTTTCCTTTCTTCTGATGGTTGTATCTGGTCAAGCAGCTGCATGTCAACTGGAGTAAAGAGGTGGACAGTGTGTAGACGAGGGATGTGCGTGGAGTCAGACTGCATTTTGATGTAGAGTGTCACAAGGCCTAAAACGGCTAATGAAAAAGGTACGTAATTGTCCCAAGCAGCAAGAAGTCTGGAGAGGGGATTCCAGGTGTACTGCATGGGCTCAGCTGGTGATTAGAGACCCAGACTTCTAAACATCTTTCTAATTGCGATCCTCAGCAAACAGGCCTTTGCCACAGGCCAGTGAGCCTAGACGGGCCACCTCATCTCCAAGTGTCATGGTCTTTATGCAGACATTCTCAAAAAGGAGAAGCGCAGCAGACCATCTTACCACTTGTTGTATACCATGGAGCAACACCCTCCCCAGACACACTGCACAATGTGGCCAGTTCTCCATGGCTGATCTGCGTCACATGTCCACCAAGCCTCAGCAAAGAGATATGAATGACTCACAGCTCACCACCAGGTCTAAGGATGGTCCTTCTTCCTTGGAGTGGGGATTCCTTAGAGTTCTGTGGGGAAGAGGTGAGGTGCAGACTTGGCTGCTGGGAAGGGGAACATGCTGTGTGCCCATCACAGGCGAGACCAGGCCCTGCAGCGTCTCTGGAGTAAAGCGTTGTTCAGGAAGTGCTGTTGAGCATAGGGAAAGGAAGGCGGCTTTCTAGAAGGCTGGTGTGTGTGTGGCTTTAGAGCCAGGCATCCTGGACTTGAGTCTCAGCTGCAGCATGGGCTGTCTGCCTTCTGTTTCCTGCTCTGATGAGTAGCGATAATAATAGTTCTTACCTTATAGTTTCTCGGTCGGTTGGCTTCGTTTTTTTTTTTTTTTTTTGAATAGTGAGTGAGGAAATATTGTGTAATTGTTAAGTACTTAAAACAGTGTCACATGCATAGTAAGCTCTCATTAGCTGTCAGAACTGCTGGTACTGTAAATGTAAGTTCTGTTTATTTTCATTTGAGTCAGAATCCTATATGGATTTCCTAATCCCTGCACCCACAGAGGTACCTATCCAAATGGAAACCATGGTGCTTGCATCTGAGTCCCCTCCCTGGCAGGCTTGCTCTGTTCTAGCCCAGAAAGTAGGAGAAGAATTTGCTGGTCCTTTTCCCTAATTTCCAGAATGCTCCAGAGTGCAACCTATTTAACCAGCTCAATCAGGCCAGAATCCCATTTATTAGATCTCAAATTGGACGTTTGCCTCTCAGGTCCTGCAATTTACCTTATCTGCCATGCCTTTCTGGCTCTGAGCAAGTGGACTTGGCCAGCCCCGCCTCTCCCAGGACACCCGGGCATGCAGCCCAGTGAGCCTCCTCTCGCAGGCCCAGGACACTGAGCTGATCTGGAAAATGTGGAAAATTTCAGAAAACTAACAAAATCCTCGCCTCCATTCATTTATGATCTTGACGAAGACGCATTTTTTGGGGATTTGGTCACAGAACTGTAAGTGTCTCTCAGGAAGTCTGTGGCTGGCAGGAGAAGGCGCTGTCACTCAGATCTGGTCAGGGTTCTTTGCCCACCATGCCCTTGGCGAATGGTGACATCATCCCTTGTCCATCTTGCTGTGGCCCTTGGGTTCACTTGAGTGTCCCTGAGGTCTCTCAATAAGACAGATGTCCCCTGTGAGGGATGCAGGGCAGGGGAGCCACTGCCCAAAGGTTGCTGCTTCCGGGGGAAGAGGCTTTGGAGGATGACTAGTGAACGCTGGTTTCCCGGTGTGGGGACAGGGGACATTGTCTGTCTTCACATGCACATTCTACCGTGACCTCTGCTGGTGGCGTCTAGATGAGCACAGACAGTTTTAACTTTGGGCTTTGTGCACAGGAAATTCAGAACTGATTAATTTACTTATATTTCTTTTCCAAATCTAATTGGTTCCCAGGGCTTTCAGCAAGTATTGCCTCTTTTGACCCCATGAGTGTGCAAGCCCATCTCTGTAGGAGGACTTACAGCTCCAAAAGACTGGAGCCGAGGACCAATGGCCCTTGCGCTTCCGTAGGGCTATGATTCTCTATGAAAATCTTATTTTAATTTTAGGGGTCTGCACAATCCCTGGAGTTCAAAGGAGCAATCTGAAGGACTGAAGAAGAGAAAGTGAACAGAAAATGCGTTTCCAAAAAGGGGAAAGCATGCTCCAGCCTTAATAACCCGAAACAACCAAACCCGCGGTTCAGGGGCAGCGCGGGCAGCCTGGCCTTCGTGCGGGCCCCAGCCCATCTGCATCCTGAGCAGCTGAGAAGCAGTGGCTGGAACCTGGTCACAGCTGGTCCCTCGTGGGGTCTGTTTGATTTCTATCCCCAAAGAGGACGGCTGTGGGGCAAGGCCGCAGACCTGGTTGTAGACCGGGCCTGGAGAGCTTCCTGCGGGCAACTGGCGAGCACAGGCAGATCCGTCTTCATGCGGAGCCCTCGGTCTCAGAGCTCCAGCTGCTCCCGGCTATTTTAATACGTTATACGTGACAGTAGAAAGCACTTTGATATATCAGATACAATGGAGTGAGATTTCTCATTTTTCTGGCTATAAAATTATCCTAAACTCAGTCTGGGACAGAATTTTTTTGGAGGTGAAGTTCAGAACTTAGCTCTGGGAAGGAATCAGCATTTCTTAAAAAAAATGCTTAGGCTATTTTCTGGAGACTGCAATGGAGTTAAGACTTGTTCTGGGGAGCTAATTTCCCACCCGCCCAGACAGCTGTCAGTCAAGAGTCCAGACCTTTAACCCAATGTTCTTTTTATGTCTAGTCGTGCAAAGAGCAAGCCTCTCTATCCCTTGCATGATTTCCTAACCAGAGGGAACCTTTGGGTTGGTCTGCTGAGGCTTTGTCTCTTGTAGCAAGGTCCCAGCAAGTCATTGGCCGACCTCAGCACCAAGTCCCCCCCCCCCCCACCGCCTGCTCCTTCCTCCCCATGCGCCCTCCACAGGCAGTGACGCCCCGTTCACTTGTGCATGCTTCTGCACCTTTCCTCTACATCTGTCCTCTTAAATGTTCCTACAGAGTTATCTTCTCTCCTGAACCAAGTAGTAAGCCTCTTAAAAACAAAGCAGGATGATGAAACCCACAGGCGCAAGTCCTGTTTCTTGCTTTGTCTCTGTGCCTCTTCCCTGCCTCCCTCCCTGAGGGCCGGGGCCTAAGCAGGATCCAGCAGGTCCTGAATGCTGGGCTGGTTATGTCCGGGGAGGGTAGAAGTGATCTTTTCTACCTACCATGTTATGTCCCAGGTTGGTTTGGCCTGGCCAAGCTTGCAGGTTGCATCATGGCAGAAGCTGGGCCCCCATGGCACCAACTGAGCCGTGGCTTCAGAGCCTTGACTCAGAGTCAGGAACACGGGAGAGAAGCAGCGCGTCAGCTCTTGGACCCGTGGCTTCGGTGGGAATGCCTCTCCAGGGTGAGGACCGGACACCCCAAGACTTCACTTCTCATCTATTGACTAATATTTGATATTTCACAACCATAAGCAAGAAGACTGGGCCGTCAAATGCAGATGGCCAGAAGTACTCCTTTGACTTATTACTGGGCAGGATCTGCTTGATCAATGCAGAGGTCTGGCTGGGCACAGACCCCACTTCTCTCACTCAGTGACCTCAGCCAGGCATTTAATCTCTGAGTCTCAGTTCACCCATTTGTGAAGCTTGCCAGTGCTCAGCATTGAAAGGATGCTTTTGATTGAAATGAGCAGTTTATAAAATTGTAAAATGAAAGTAATAATAAACCAGCTGCCTAATTGCCCAGCACATCATACTTCTAAAATTCCTGAGTGTGTGATGACACACTTTGAGACTGCCTGTCGAAATGTGGGAACCCTCTTGCTTGAAGCGGAGACAAAGGGCTATTCTAAGGAAGCTGGCATTTTGTCCTGCAACTCAGAGTGTGGAAGTCTTTGGGCAGAGTCTTGCTTCTGGAAGAAATAGATTTGGTGGGTCCTCTTTCTACTTAGGCACACATAGCCATGAGGCTATCAATTTTTCTGAAAAAGATTTACCCTTTTAAAAAAAGCCTCATTCTGAAGAATTAATCCAAATGCAGAAGTTCTAGCTTAGGATGATAATATTTTTAATCTACAATTGTAGCATGGCTATGGGAAGGGTGTGTACAAGGAAAAGTACAACTGGTGGCAACATCTGCCATCCGTGCCTCCTGAGGATGGGCTGTGTTCTGAGAGGCGCTGCTTGGTGACCATGATTGCAGACTTTGGGGGCACTCTCACGCAGCCCAGGTGACCTGTGGTCCCCGCTGCGGCCTTGATGCAGCTGGAGAGTAGAACACTCCAGATCAGGAAGCTGCTGGCAAAGCAAACTCTGCTCCTTGTAAGTGGAACGGCAAGACGTGCAGGAGGCCAGCACGCAGCAGGGTCACCGCGGCTCAGCACTAGACAGGCCTCATGCCTGCTCGCACTCAGGCCTTGCTTTGGAGGGACTGGCGGTGGAGCGGCATGTCACATTGTCCCCCCGGGGACTGCACGGTGACGGTCATGTATCACCAAACCACAGGGATTTTCAGCTCCGTTACACCTTGCAGGGCCCTGTCATGTGTGGTCCATCGCTGCCCAAGGGGGAGGCAGCAGTGGCCCTGTTTCCCCCAGTGAAGACGTGTGAGAGTAGAGGCAGCCAGTGAGATGGGACGGGGACTGTCGTGGACGTCGGTTTAGACTTGATGCTTTCTGAGCTGGGAAGTGCTGCGTGAGGTGTGGACTCCTTAAAAACAGCTGCCCACCCGTCCACCTGGCAGGGACTCCCAGGGCACCCAAAGGCTGGGGAGCAAGGCTGGCTCCAGTATGGGGGTGGGCCTCATGGTCCTCCTCCTGGTGCTCCTCCTGGTCCTCCTCCTGGTCCTCCTCATGGTGCTCCTCGTGGCACTCATGGAGCAGGCACGGTGCTCCTCATGGTCCTCTTCCTCGTGTTCCACCTGGTGCTCCTCCTGGTCCTCCTCGTGGTGCTCCTCCCGGTGCTCCTTGTGATGCTCCTCCTAGTGCTCCTCCTGGTGCTCCTCATGGTGCTCCTCCTAGTGCTCCTTGTGGTGCTCCTTGTGGCGCTCCTCCTGGCGCTCCTCGTGGCACTTATGGCGTTGTCACGGTGCTCCTCATGGTCCTCCTCCTCGTGTTCCTCCTGGTGCTCCTCCTGGTGCTCCTTCTAGTGCTCCTCCTGGTGCTCCTCCTGGCGCTCCTCCTGATGCTCCTCCTGGTGCTCCTCATGATCCTCCTCCTGGCGCTCCTCCTGGGGCTCCTCCTGGTGCTCCTCATGGTCCTCCTCATGGTCCTCCTCCTGGTGCTCCTCATGGTCCTCCTCTGGTCTTTCACTCTGCTACTTCCTGGGCCACAGTCCACTCAGTATTTGGTCCAGTGACTGACCCTTGGACATGGACACAGCAGCCCCTTCCCCACGTGCCTTTTTCTCAGTACGGGGGATGTACAGGGTCTTGCACGTGCTGGGTGTGAGGAACACACTCACCTGGCCACACCCAGAGAACGGTCTCTGACACGTGAGGCACAGCAAAACAACAGACAAACAACAATGACAATAAGACTTTGCTGACTCGCAGGATCTGGTGTCTGGGGAGCAGAGCGGTTGCCATCAGCATTTTGCCCCTTGGTGTGCGAGGTCCCCGTTGCTCATGGACTGAGTACTATGGGGTCAGACTTCCTGAGTACCACCTGGATCTGTCTCCTTGCAGGTATTTAAAGAAGTGCACCTTTGGTTGTCCCCTCCGTGTGTTCTCCTGCAGAGGGAGCGTCTTCCTGAGCCCAGTGCTTTGGGCCTGAACGCAGCCCTTACTTCTTCACCTAAGTCACTATTTCTCAACAGATTTCTGTCTCTGCTGGTCAGAGCGACCCTGGCCCCACCTCCTGTGTGCCAAGGGCTGTTCAGAGTCATATGGACTCTGGATCTGCAGCATCCATGGGCCGTGGTGCTCCTGTGGGGGACTGCTTGTAACTTCCATTCTGCTGCTTCCCCTCTGGACACCTTTCTTACATCCAATTTTACAGTAAAGGCTGCAAAACTGTGTTCTGAAAATGGACCCTGGGACTTTCTATTTCTCACCCTAAGCGAGTGCTCTACCCCTGAGCCACTTCCCAAGTCCCCTGTGTTTTTCATGTTTTTTCTGGTCCCAAATCTGCTTTTAGGGCCTTCAACACAAAAGTTCACTGGACTTTATTTTCCACAGTGGGCCCTGTTGGTCCATCAGGCAGCATGCAGACTGTGCAAAGAGGAGGGCTTCTTTCCTGGAAGGTGGGGAGGGCAGATTCTGGGATTTCCCTGCAGGCCCTCCAGTGAGCAGTGGTGGTCAGGATGACCTTTCTTCTCCCCTAGGTCGCCCCAAGCAGCTGTTGCACACATTCCTTTCAAACAAATGCAGGATTCCCTTTTCTCCCCCTTCCTCTCTGTCATTAGGCAGAGAGCAAACTTGTGAAGAAGGTGGCAGACAGAGCAGATGTGGGCCCCCCTTCTGCACATAGGAATGCTCGGAAAAACATTTAAGATCACGTTTAGATACATGACTGAGCTGGAAAGAAAGGGAAGAGGCCCTCAGGTGCCAGAGAGGAGCAGACACCTGCCTGGCGGTGGCAGCTGGGACAGGGCTGGAGCAGACACAGATAGAGGCCTGCAGCCTGGACTGCACCCCATCTGGGAACCTGAACCGAGACCTCAGACTGTGCCGGGTGGGGAGGTAAAAGGAGCCCCCCGTGTTGGACCAAGGGTTGCCCTTTCCTCAAAAGGAAGAACAGAAATTAGCTGGCAAACTGGGGAGCCTGCCATCTGTTTGAGACCCTGCATGGAGATAATGTCACGTTAGAGAAATTCACTTTCTAAATAGGAATCATGCCTGGATTTAAGCCAATCCTGTCTCACCAGCGGTCTGCAGAATGCCAACCTGTGAAGCCACAGGGTCCTGGCAGAGGCTGCCCAGAGCCCCTGGGGAAGAATCCTTGGCAGTCCCAACCCAAGGAGCTCAAGACGAAGAGTCACAGGTCACAGCAGGAAACACATCCCAGGAGGAAAGTGCTCAGGGAGGAACGAACGAATGAAATAAGCGGCTGCTAAAGTGCATCAACGCTGAGCTCTCGCTACACGCCAGGCACTTCCCGTGTATCATCCTCCCCGCCTGGCGAGACGCTGGCTGTACCACCCACATTCACCAGCTGATGAGGCCACAGTTAGAAGGTGGTGGGCCAGGTTTGCTGCTCTTTGCAAACATGCCCCTGAGCCCTGTGACAGAGACCCCGTTTCCTCTTCGCCTGTTTTCTCCTTCCTCACAGTGCTGGAAACACATGGTGGATGGCTGCCTCACCCCAGCCTTTCCAGCCTCTGCTGCGGTCAGCTGTGGCCATGGGGCTCAGGCCTCTCACTGGAACGAGAGCAGAAGTGACAAGAGACTGCCACACTGGCACCTGGAGACACCCAGGGTTGCTCCTCCAGGACCCAGACGTGGCAGGGCCGTCTTCCACCAGTGCACGTGACCCCACCTTCAGCAATGCCACGGGCCGAATGGCCACCAACCTGCCTCACTTACCTTGATGACAGCGTGAAAGTGCTTTGTGCCCTTCAAGCTGCAGGGTCACTAGGTCTGTGTCACAGCACCTGCTCTGCTGAGAGCCAGGAGTGCTGGCGGGGAGCCAGTCCAGATCGGCTGCCTGGCAGGGGGCCACACTCTGCACCATGGGGTGGATACATGCTGGGGATGCCCCTGGGGGAATGACTGGGGACCATCAGGCCAGCGCGTGTTGGAATGCAAAAGAATAGATGGGCTTCAGAAGAACCAAATCGAGACTTCAGACACGAAAACTGGTGGGAAAAATGTCACACTCAGAGTTTTGCAGGAGGAATTTGCCTCTATGGTGCTGGTAGAGTAAGCGTATCAGTTTGAGATGACACAGTCAGAGGCCCAGCGAGGGAGTCAGGTGGGTGGTGGAGGCCAAGGAAGAGAACGGAGGGGACCCCAGGGGCCTGAGGACAGTAGAGCGTGAAGCCCAGATGGAGGTGTCTTTGGGGAAGAGGCTGCTGTGGAGGTCGGTGCTCACGGGCCTGTTCCTGTTAGAGCCCAGTCTCCGGGCACTGTAGAGGCTCTGCTGATCCTGCCTCCCGCCTGTTCTTCCTCTTCCGGGGTCTGGGTGGAGAGCCGCAGAGGCATCTTGAGCACGTTCCTCTAAGCAAAGTCATCTCTCATCTGCGAAGAAGACCTGCGGTTGCCACTCACAGGCAGGGCTGGCGAGAGGAGAGCTGGCGGAAGTGGCCCAGAGAGCATGGGCTTTGGTCCAGTTCAGTGTCCTCTTCTCCTGCTGTGTGTCTCTGTCAACCCTTATGGGCCCCGTCAGGGCATCCCTGGGAAGGACGAGGACCTGCAGTGACCTCCCCACGTCCAGTTAGGGCCCCTGGGTCCATTCATGCTGGATCTTCATGCCCATGACCCAAAGGACCTGCAGCATGGGTGCCCCGGGCTCTCCTAGCTGGCCGGAAGCCCCGGAGCACTGGCCTTGGGGCCACAGGATGCTGTGGGCACCACACGGTTTACCTGGGTCAGGGATCCGCTGGGCCTCGACCTGTTCAGTGCTACCCTGGGGCAGTCTCAGGAAATCAACACTGTTTTCCTACTACAAGGAGAAGCGTTGGACTTTCATGGGTCTGCACAGGAAATGGCCCAGGTCAATCAGTGGAGCAAAGGGATGTGACCAGGCAAGACAGGTTTGGCCTGGGACTGTGGTCTGCATAGATTTCTGAGCAAGCCCTCCTGCTCTCGTTCATTTGCATGAGGGCTGGGATATGCTAGAAGAATAACAAGCGTTCAGTCAGTTGTGAGCGTGGGCTAGCTTGTACTGGTTCATGAGAGCAGTGGTTAAAGTTTCAGAAAAGCGCGAGAGCCTGTTATTAACAACTAGCAATTATTAGAACTATATATGATAGAGATTTACGATCATATCAAAATCTAAGGTGATGAATACTTAAAGCTTATTGCTTCCTAATTATTTCACTATTGTCTATATTCTCAAGGTTATATGTTTATTGTGTCTGCATGTCGGTCACTATGTTGAATATTGCATATTCATCACTATAATGAAACACCTGACAAAGGCTACTGATAAAGGCGAGAGGTTTGCTTAGCTCACAGTTCTGGAGGTTTGAAGTCCAAACCTCATGGCGAGGCTTAGCCACCCCTTGACTGCATCGCCTGGTGGTGTGGACAGCAATGGTGGGAACGCTATGCGGGCAAGTGATTGATAGGAACCAGGAGCAGAGAGCCGGGAGGGGCCAGCTCCTGTGTAACAGTCTTTTGGGAGAGCTCAGCAGGTGGCCGAGAACCACCTTCCGTGTGTCCCCCCAGCGACCTCAGGACCTCCCAGTAGGTCCACCTCTTAAGGTTCCCCAGCACCTTGAATACGCCCGGCCTCCGATCACGTGAACCCCGGCGGGGGGGACACCGGTACACCACATCTCAGCTGCCGCATCGGTGGCAGAAACACCCCTGGTGCACATGACTGTGCTGCTCTTCCCAGGTCCACCGCGGTGGGTCGGAGCTGGAATCAGCCTGGCGGGAGGACGCCAGCAAACACCGAAGCAGCTGCTTCCTTCAGAGGCTGGTGGGCCAGCCGTTCCCTGAGGTCTGCTGTACGCAGGCCCCACTGGGGCTCTGTGTCCACTCCACTCACTCGGGCACTGCAGACTCACTGCCTCCCCCTCCGGGCACCTCCTGCTGTCGCCAGCTGGCGCTGAGTGGCACTGCTCTGTGCCTGGCGATCTTCTAGGGCTGTAGGCCACATGGCCCTGGGTCTGACCCTTGAGGGAGACTCTGTCACTGTCCTCGTGAGCAAGGAGAGCTCTGAGGAACTGGAGAGGTGTCCTTCCAGGTCACCCACCTGGTAGCCCCCGGACCCGGGTTGGAGCCCACAGCCCTGCTCTCAGCACCCTGCTCTGCTGCCCTTGTGGCCTGGGCATCCCCGACAGAGCAGTGAACAGGCAGTCTGCACTGGGCTCCATTCTCAGCTGTGGAGGGGGGACTCCCTGAGCAGGTAGATGTCAGCCGGTCATAAGAGCCAGGACGAGGCGAGGGCAGAGTGACAGGATACAGAGGCAGGGAGGGCACGTGCATCTTGTCTTCCATGTTGTCCCCATTTACAGGTGAAGAAGCTGAGGCTCAGAGAGGACAAAGCTGTTCCTGAGGACACACAGCACAGCTTCCAAGTGGTAGGGCTGGATCTGCACCTCCAACCCAGCTTCTGCGCCTCCACACCACTGCCTGCGGCTCCTCTCTTGGTGCTCCAGGTGGGCTGGGCTGGAATCTGCCAGGTCCTCCCTCCTTTGTTTCTCTTTCCCTCACAGCCACAGGAAGGATGGTGCAGCATGTAGCTGGCAGCTGGGTGGCGGCTGCTGAGAGGCCTACAGGAGGACCTGCTACATCTTAAGCATGGAGGCCGCCTTCACGCTGGCCCGAGGGGCGCTGCCTGTGGAAGCAGCAGTACTGTGGCCAGTATGGATTGCAGGGGGCACAGGAACTGACGGGGCCTGACGGATGCGGCTGGCCTCAGACAAGCTCTGTGAATAGGCACCGCAGGGCTTGTGGGAGCTGCATGGCCCCCTGGAGATGCTGTGTTTAATGTCAACGTGCTTTGACCTTTACTTTGGTGGCATTTACTAATTCTGTCAAAGTGGCCGTTTTTCACTTCTCCTGCAGCCTAACAGAAAATCAGACTGTGGTGAAGCCCATCCTGGCCCATACAGAGGGGAAATCTCTAGAATGTTCCCTCCGAATCCTGGAACCAGAGAGGACCACCTTGACTGTTCTAGTCCACTTAAAATCCCGACACCAGGGGAATCAGAAGGAAGTGTCGTTTTAATAATAGGTCGAAGCATCAGGCTGATGTTCTGGGAAGCACTAGAAGCCAGGCCTGTCAAAGCAGGCCCGAGTCGTGGGTGGAGAAGGCTCCCCAATCGCACATGCTTCGGATCCTGGACCCTCAGTGGCAGCCCTGTGCACCCGTCTTCTCTGCCACTGTGGCGGATGATCAAAACCTTGGCAGCTTACACACCCCTGGTCCCTTCTCTGCAGTTCAGGCTGAAGCCAGGCCAGCACCAGGGGGTCTCTGCCCATGTGTGGGTAGATCAGCACGGTTGGCAGGCTGGGCTCCTCTTGGGAGATCTGCTGCAGGCTCCTTTGGGTTGCTGGCAGAATTCAGGTCCTGGAGGTTGAGGGAGTCTGTCCTTCCAGAGGCAGCCCACACTCCCTGGCCCATGGCCTCTCTGTCCTCAGAGCCGGTGGTGGCTGGCTGAGTCTATCCAGTGGGAGAATATTCTCAGTCCTTGAGTGTCCATGTGACTCACTGGGTCCACCTGCTTAACCAGGGTGTGTAACTGTGCCAGCCTGGAGGTGTGTGACTGAAGTCCACAAGTCACTGGGCTGTGTGCGGAACCTTCACGGGTTTGGGGATTAGGAGGACACGCATGTGAGCTGTCATCAGATGTGGCTGACACTGGCCTAGGTAAGACAGAAGGCTTTTTCAGCAGTGACCACAAGTGGCCTGTCCACCATGGCTGCAGAGGTGTGGGCTCAGGCTCCTGGTTCACATGGTGATATCATGGCAGGGTCCAGGGGCTGCTCATGTGCTCTGACCATTATGCAGGAAAGAGCAGACAAAGAAGGAAAGGACACTTGTCGGCTGACTCTGAGGAAGGCTTCTGGAAACTTGCATCTGGTATTTTGCTGGCATTTTGTGGGTCTGGAATTACAGGACCACATTTGGCCACAAAGGATGAGGACCAATGTTTTATTTTGGACATAGTCCCAGAGAAGTTTCTATTGCAGTGGGCCAGTGGGACAGTCAGCACCGTGCTGTCAATCAGCACCATGGGTAAGTCAGCACTGTGGGGAAGTCAGCACTGTGGGGAAGTCAGCACCGTGGGGAAGTCAGCACCATGGGGAAGTCAGCACCATGGAGAAGTCAGCACCATAGGTAAGTCGCCCTATAGGTAAGTCAGCACCATAGGTAAGTCAGCACTGTGGGTAAGTCAGCTCGTGGAGAAGTCAGCACTACGGGGAAGTCAGCACCATGGGGAAGTCAGCACCATGGGGAAGTCGGCACCGTGGGGAAGTCAGCTCCAGGGGTAAGTCAGCACCGTGGGTAAGTCAGCACCATGGGGAAGTCAGCACCATGGGTAAGTCAGCTCCAGGGGTAAGTCAGCGCCATGGGTAAGTCAGCTCCAGGGGTAAGTCAGCACCATGGGGAAGTCAGCACCATGGGGAAGTCAGCTCCAGGGGTAAGTCAGCGCCATGGGTAAGTCAGCTCCAGGGGTAAGTCAGCACCATGGGTAAGTCAGCATTGTGGGTAAGTCAGCTCCAGGGGTGCCTCCCTCTCTCTGCCAGTGAGATTGCACTGACCGCTTTGCTTTGCCTTGGCCCTGCCTGGTTCTCGATGTTCACATCCTGGAATTGCTCCTCCACCCTACCCACTAGTTGTTGTTTCTATAGTCCAGGAGGGAAATTGTCACTGCCTGGTGGGAGAGGTGACGGGTGGGAGAGGAGCACACCCTGAAGGCCCCTGCTCAGATCCAGGCAAGCACCTGAGCAGATCGCCTTTACCCTCTGACCTGTGAATGGAGGGTGGAATAAACCCAACCTACAAGGTCGTAGGGAGAAGGTCGTAAGCACCAGTATCAGTGTGTGCGACAGATATGCATCTATATTCCTCTTCTCCCTGGGGACCTTGCCACAGGGAGTCCGGGGGCCTGGAGACCCTCTGTGGGGCGTTTGCTGTCTGCTGGTGGCATCCGTCCCCTTCCTCTCCTTCCGGCAGCCAGTTTCCCTCCGGTTGAGTCTTCTCTCCCTTGCTGTGTGGTAGCTGTGGAGTTCTTACCAACTCTAGGACATTCTGATGGCTGAGAGTCACTTGCCGTCAGTGGGGGAATGAGACACTTTCATTGGCTTATTCTCAGGCCTTCAAAACCTCAATGCCTAAGTGGATAGTCCATCGTTGACTGGACCTTTGGAGAACCAGCAGTCTTTGAGCGAGTTGTGAACCAGCCAGCAGAGCAGCCAGGCAGCTGTTCAGCCACAGCCAGGGGGCTCTTGAGTCAATGTGGTCTGGTGGCCATGGGGACCTCAGCCGTGAGGCTCAGTTGCTTGCAGATGAAGTTCTCCTGACCCAGCAGGCGTTGCCACAGAAAGGCTGGGTCAGTACCTGCCTCTCGTCATCAGAAGCCATTTCTGTTTGAATGTCTTCTCGCGACATGGAAGGATGCTCCCACCAGGTCATCCTGGCTGCCTTTGCTCCGTCTAGCACTTGCTGGGGTTCGGGAGCGTCTCGAGGGATGCTTGGTTCAGAATCGCTCACCTGGCTGTTCTAAGGGCTATGTCCAGAAGTGCATCTGTCGTGGACATGGAGTGGAAGGAAGAAAGGAAGGAAGGAGGGAGAAAGATGGAGAAAGGGACCAAAGGGGAGGGACGGAGGGAAGAAGGGAGAGAGGGAGGAAGGAAAGAAGCAAAGTACTGTTGTGCTGGCCCCTTGCCACAGCCTGGGGCCCCGGGAGTTCTCTGTGGAGGTGAGAGTGTGTGTGCATCCCGGCCCAGGCACTCACTAGCACTGTGACCTTGGGCAAGCCACTTCACCTCAAGTGTGCTTTTCATTTGAGAAATAAGGAAGGCAAGGTCTACCTTTCATCACTCTGGAGAGGACCAGATGAGGTACGAGAGCCATCTGTGTAGTCGTCTGGCTCTTAGTGAAGAGTCGGCAAGCGCTGGTGGTGATCAGTATTAAATTCCTGACCACAAGCTGGGCATACAGCGGCTCCTTGGAGAGCATCAGCTCTTGGTATTGTCAACCACGTTTATCTCCTGGCAGGTGCAGCAGCACAGCAGTGGGGGAGCAGAGCCTGGGTACGCCTGGGTCCCTGTGTGCACAGACGGGTGTGTGCACCAGCACCCGCCAGAGGGCCCTATGCAGACATCATCCCAGCCACAGTGCGCACTGGGGCTCGCTCCGGGGGCTGTGTGTTCCAGGTGTTTGCAAGTGTGTGATGACGTGCACCCACGTCACACTGTCCTGCAGGATGGATGACCTGCCTGGAAACCCTCTGTGCTCCCTGCTCGTCCCTAGCTCTCCCCTAACCCTTGACGACACTGATCCTTTGACCAGCTCCTTGGCTTCGCTTTTCCCGGCGTGTCGTGGCTTGGAGTGGTACTGTAGCCAGCTTTCCAGCTTGGCCTCTTTCGTTTAGCGTCTCAGTCCGCTTTATCATTGCTGTGACAAAGCACCTGACAGGAACAACTCAGAGGAAGAAGTTTATTTGGGCCCATGGTTTCAGAGGGTCACTTCATAGATGGCTGACTCCATTGCTCTGGGCCCAAGGTGAGGCAGGACCTCCTGGAGGAAGGGCCAGGTGGAGGAAAGGTGCTCAGTGCACAGTGGGTCAGGAAGCAGAGAGGTGGGGGAAGGGGTCACAGGGAACACCCCCAGGGACCTGCCTCCTCAGCCATGCCCCACCAGCCCATTACCGCCCAGTGAGTCCATTCAAACTAGGTGGACCAATTCAGTCCCAGCTCTCAAATCTAATCCTGTCACCTCCGCATATTCCTGCATTCACAGGGACTTTAAGGGGATGCCTCACATCCAAGCCATGGCACTTAATGGTTCTGTGTTTTTCGTGGCTTGATAGCTCATCTTTTGGCACCGAGTGCTCTGTCGTCCGGATGCACCCAGGTTATTCATCCATTTACCGAGTGAGGGGCTTCTTGGTTAGTTCCTGGGGTTGGCAGTCGTCCAACAAAGGAGCACAAACTTCTTTGCACAGGTTTCTCGAGAGCACGTTTTCCACTCATTCAGGTGAACACCGACGAGCCCAGGTGTTGGATCACACAGCGTGTTCGGTTTTGCAAGAAGCTGCTCCACCGTCTTCCACAGTGGAGAGGAGTCCCTGTCGCTCTGTGCTCCCATGAGCACTCGGGGGTCTCATCCTCACAGGTGGTGGCTGCTTGTGTTGACTTTCAACCCCAGTGACACACGACCTAGAGCATCTCTCGCATGCACATTTGCCGCCCGTGTGTCAACTCTGGTGGTGTCTGTTCAGACCTTTTGTCCATTATTAAATCAGGTTGGTGGTTTCTCATTGTTGAGTTTCAAGTCTTTAAAATGTTCGTTGGACAACAAGCCTTCATCTTCATTTATTTATTTATTCTTCACACTTATGTGTTTATTATAAGAAATTGGCTCATGTGGTTATGGAGACTGACAAGTTCCAAGCCCCACAACTGGCTGGAGACCTGGGAGAGTCAGCGGTACATTTCCAGCTCGAGAAGAAGGCCTGCAACACGTGGTGTCTCTTACTCAGTGTCTTTGTTGTTTCCAGGCCTCCAGCTGATGGGATGAGGCCTCTTCCACTGGGAAGGAAGACTTATCTTCTCCCTGATCCGTCTTCGTTTATCCAGACATGGAAACCAGAAACTTCTTTCACGCACGACTCTTCTTTCTCGAACCATCACCTACGTGGAGATCTTTTGCTTCCGGCTCATATTTCTTGAAGTGTGGCTCTGAGGGTTAAGTCGCTCAGATCAGAGCTGAAGACGGGCACATTCATGAACCCGACTTCAAAGGCGAAAGGACTGACGCAGGCAGACTACGGTAGAAGCAAGAAAAGGAGCGGTGTCCGCAGGAGTCTGGTTTCGTCTGGAGCCTTAGCAGCCCTGGAGTGCACACTGTGCTGCAGAACCGGCTCCACCTGGAGACAGGGACCTGCCGTTATTAAGCCCCCCATGGCCACTGGGTGGGCCCTGAAAGCAGTGGGCATAATCCTCCCAATTCCTTTGGTGCAGTTGTGCAAAGAAGGGTGGGCCTGTGACCTGTGAGCAGTCCAGTCACTCTCGACGCCTGGGTGCACTGGCCTGCTGGAGGGGTTTGGAACTGGACGAAACAGTACCCACCAGTCTTGTCCTCACCAGCAATGCCAGACTTTGATCTTTTACGTCTAAATCTTTACAATAATTTCGAACCGCTCTGTTGCCTCTAGTCTTGTCCCCTTCAATCCATTTCCAATACTGCAGCGAAAGTCATCATTCTGAAAGTAAAATGGAACTGTGTAAGTGTCTAGCTTGAAGCTACTTTCATGTGTCCTGGTATTACCATTAAGCCATACTCACCTGAGAGAATGTCAGTCTGGGCTTGCCCCATTCTTCTCTCCAGCTTCTTGTCTTGCTGTTTACCTTTGACAAGGTCTGCATGAATCAAAGTGCCTGCTACACAATGGGTATTCAATAAATAGTTTTTGAATGAATATATGCATTCACAGCACAGTCACACTGAACTGATTTGCTTCCTGCACACCCTGCGCTGCCTGGTCTTTGTTCTATATGTTCTGGGAATACCCTCACCTTAGCCTCATGCCTGTGCACTCTCCCAACTCTTATCCTTTGGATTCCTTTTTTAAAAATTTTTTTATGTTTACAGACTGCATTTTGATTCACTGTACACAATGGGGTACAACTCGTTTCTACACGATGTAGACTTACACCATTCCTGTAATCACACATGTACATAGGGTAACAATGTCTGTCTCAGTCCACCATCTTTCCTTCCAAGGAAAGTATTTTCCAGCTATTTTTCTGTTATTGATTTCTGACTGATTGCATTGTGGTCTGAGAGCAGATGTTGCATGGTTTATGGTCTTAAATTTGCCGAGGTGTGTTTTGTGCTGTGGCCCTGGCTTCTGTCAGGGATTTTCCAGATCATTCATTTTCTGAAGACTGATCATAATACACACAGGGAGAGAGATGTTTTTGGCACCACATTGGTTGGTGTTCTCTGAACTTCCTGCATCTGTGGTTTTGTGTTGGACCTTACCTTTGGAGTGCTTTCGCTGTTGTTTCTGTTGCTCTTCTCTTCTCCTCTGGCATTTCCTTCACCCTAAGTCACAGGTTGCAGTCTCTCACAGTTGGTGAATATTCTGGTCCACGTTTTTTTTAAGTTTTTTTTCTCTTTGCTGATGTTTAGATTTGGGAGTTTCTATTGGTGTGTTTGCAAGCTCAGAGATTCTTTCCTCAGTTGTGTCCGATCTAATAACAAACCCAGCAAAAGCATTTTTTGTATTCCTTTTTAGAATTCTCATGTTTCTGCTTACATTTCCTATTTATCTTGCATTCTGTCTACTTTTCCATTATAAATGTTAGCATAACTATCATCAATTTCTGGCCTGATAGTAGACATTCTGCCATATTGACTGCAGCTCTGGTGCTTGTGAAGACTGAGGGCTTGTGTGTGCGCTTGCATGTTGGCGTCCGTGACGGCTGCCTGGGTGGACTGGGGAGAGGCTGCAGCGAGCAGGCCTGTGGTGGGCATGAGGGTGGGCCGCAAGCCACAGGCTGTGATCGGGTCTGGGTCTTGGGTGAGCCTGTGCTGCTGGGCGCTGAGGCTCACAGATGCCTCAGTTCCCCCTCTGTGGTACGGGTGGGCTGGAGGGGCTGGACCTGGGTACTCTGTTCCCCCAGCCAGTGGGGCTGAAGTCTGGGTGCTGAAGTCTTTTCGGGAAGATGCCCTGGATCCCAGTGCAGGGAAGGGCTTTTGCCTCTTGCCATTTTCCCTCCCATCTTCTCGTCAGCCTGGTAGAACTCCGGGAGTCAGGGTCCCCCTGTGAGTGCGCGGCACTCGCCCGGAGCCCTTGTGCCACCTCCTGTCCACCCCGATCCTCCAGGACTCCCGGGTGGGCTCTAGTTCCCGGGGGTGCCCATCGTGGGGGCTGCTCTGGTAGACGCACCAGCTTCTGCCCATCTGCCTCTGGTTCTGAGGACGAACTTTGCCCTTTGATCTGACCTCTCTGGTGAGTCCCAGAGCTGTCAGGGTCTCGAGTTCACTCAGCCGTTTGCTGGTTGAATGGGGTGACGACTTCCAAGACCCTCTGCCTTACCAGATGCCAATGCCCATTATTTTACATGCAATCCCACGACCCTTGGGAGTGGGTGTTAGCTCAGTTTCAAAAATGAAGAGAGGGCCGAGGAAGGCAGGACAGCTGCCCAGGTCATGGGCTCGGCCTGGTGGGCCTGTGGTCGAGCTCGGCTCCACTTCCCCAGAGCAGCTGTCCTCCCAAGGGGCTGCTGCCCTTTCACACTGAGCACCGCCGGCTTCCGCTTCATTTGAGCAGACGTGGACGGCGCTTCCCTGAAGCTCCTTAAATTAAAGCCTAGGTGTTTTGACCTGGTTTCGTAAATTAGTGGGTTGCCTGGGGGAATCCAGCCTTGATCTTTCAGTGCACTGTTGCCTAATTCCTGTTTAACCCAGGACTCCTGCTTCTCCTCAGGGAAGGAAAAAAGTTGGAGAGCGAAATATGCTCATTTTATTGCTATCAGCTCAGTGAAATGATTTAGAATGGCATAATTGGAAAGAAAGAGCCAGCTGTGACTGTAGGAACACAGGATTCTCACTAGCTCGGGCAGAGAGGAGCCGTGAAGTTGGAGCTGCACGCCGGCGTTGGAGCTGAGCCCTGGCTGCGGCCCTTGCGGACAGAGCGGAGCCCATTTTTCCCACCTTCTGAAAGACTACTCTCTCCTGTTTGTGTCATGGTTCAGTTGAAGAGCACCCATCAAGAGCTACCCAACACCTTCACGCTCAAAGGAGGCTAAGAAGGGGTCAGGGAGGCGTGGTGGAGGCTGTCTGCTGGCGTCTGGGGCTCGGAGAGCCACATGGATCTGAGATGGAGCCCAACTGTTGACCGTATTAGGTCACTTCTGACCATCCGAGCAGCTGAGGCATCTCACACCCTCTGCTGTGTCTTCTATCTGAAGTAGATCCTCGATGTGCTAATGTTATTGGCGATGGTTCTGCTGATCTCAGCTTTCTGAGCCGACTTTTATTCCGTTGGTCAGGACTAGACTCTCACCGTCTTCCTGCAGAGCTTAGCAGTTTTGACCTGCAGGTACGTCCTGAGCAAATGCTCAGGATCTCTTCTCCTCTCATTCCATGAATCACCTCCTCTGGACCCGTTTGACCTCAAGTAGAGCCAATGCCCAAAGAGGCCCCACATCTCGGTGTTAACCCACACAAAAGGGGTGAGGTCTGACTTCTCACCTGGTCCTCAGCAGTGGGTACGGTGTCTGGAAGGCTTGTCTGCCTTTGTCCTTCTGACTCCTTCTTGGGTCAGGTCCAACTCAGAATCGAAATGCTAGAGTCTGAATCTGCAGTGAGTTGCCTCAAGAATGTGGCAAAGGGGGTCAGCCGAAGACACAGACCAGGAAGACCCGGCCCGCAGCAGATGCGCTGGGCCATGCCAGGATAGGGGACAATTCTGGGTAGGGGACAGGGTAGGGGACATGCCTATCCCTATGCTGCCGATGGAGACTTGGGAATTGCAAGTGCAGCTGGAGATGTGTCCTTAGGTGGGACTTCGCTGCAGGCGAGGTCTGTTCAGTAGCCCCTCAGAAGGAGTGGCTTAAACGGCCAGTCTTTATGGACCTGGGAAGTGGGAGTTGGGCTGTCAGATCCTGCCGGACGCAGCCATGCCAGGGCACCTCCTCCAGCAACTGTGTGGAAGTGAGAGTCCTTACGAGGTTCTGTTGGGCACAGGCTTTCCTCAGCCCAAAGGAAGCAGCCCTCAAGAAGAGCTTCTCAGAGGGGGTGAGCACTTCCCAGTGGACATTGGTGATTAATTCTGGTGTCCATTTTCCTTGAAGAATAAATTTCGACCACGTTTCCTTCCACCCTGCTTCAATTCCTGACACCCTCGAGGGAGCGTGTGGGGTGGTGGGCTAGCCATGGGCCAGATAACAGCTCCACACCCTTGTTGAAGGAGACGAGGAGGGCGATGGGCTGCAGACCCTGGCGAGGTGCTCCATGGACACTTTACCTGACTTTGACTCATTCTGCTCTTTCCTTGGCCTGTTTCTGAGGGTCTGCGGGCTGCTGAGCTCCGTGCAGGACACCGAGAGTATAAGGACAAGTGACACAGTCCCTAGGTGAGCAGGCACCGTCCAGAGAGGAAGACCCGAGGGCCAGGAGAGCCCCTGGTGGGGTCGCGCTCCAGCAGCAGACAGGGGAGGGCCTTCCTGTGCCACTGTGACCATCACCGTGAAGCCAGAGACATCACAGTCGTCTTCTCCTTCATTCGGGAAGTGAGGAGTTGAGGCCAAGAGGACGGCAGGAGCGGTTCCTCTGCAGCCTCGGAGGAGCCGGGTCTCCTCGCCTTCTGCAGCCTCCGGCCCCTCCTGCACAAGGGTCGTGTCTAGGCCCACCTGAGCCAGGGTGGCTCCGTCTCAAGAGCCTCGCTCAGTCTCATTGCAGAGTCCCTTTCTGCCACATAAGGTGACATGCACAGGCTCCAGATGCTCTGTGGGGACCGTCCTTCGGCCCGGCGTGGAGCTGTGGAATGAGGGCAAAGGCCCGCGCCAGCGTCATGAGGACAGCAGAGGTTCTTCTGGAGTTTTCCAGGCCGAGAGGACAGGATGCTCGATTCCTTCACTGTTCAGGGGCCCACAAGGTTTTCACAGTGGACAAAGAGTGGACAGGAGTGGACAAAGCCACAGTCCACGTTGATGAGGGAAGTACCGCCACGACAGCGTCTGCACCTGGCTCTACAGCAGGACTGTTGGCAGGGAGGGGCGTCAACAGAGGCCAGTGGAGAGACATGGATAGTAGCTGCTCCCGCCAGGGGACACCAGCCCACATGTGTGTCCCAACTCCTGTGGTGTGGCCCGTTTCCCTGTCCTGGTTTGGGCCCGTGTCCTGGATAACCAACATCTCCTAAGGCCTCAGCCTTTGCCACGGGCCATGAATTCTTTACAAGGCACTCGGGGTGACTGTTCAAACACAAGTTGGCCACACCATGGTCCACGGAGTCTTGAGCTCTGCATGACCTTCAGGATGCATGTGACCCTCCTGGCCTGGACCCTGTTCCCCTCTGTGCCCATTGCTGTGTTTTGCTTGGTCCTGTTCCCAAGTCACGCTTCAGCTAACCAGACGCTGAGCCAGAATGGTCCTCTCGCAGGGGTTTTGGACCCCTGGGAGCCGAGGCCACCATTCCCAATGCCTCTCCTCATGGGCCTTGGTTTCCTTGCTTGTCAGCTCACCAGGTCACCCTCATCCACCCAGCAAGATTCAGTAGTTTTCGGCAGGACTGTAAAATGGTCCTTGAACTGGAGGCTATCATGCTAAGTGAAATAAGCCAGTCCCAACAAACCAAAGGCCAAATGTTCTCTCTGGCATATGTGGATGCTAACACACGATGGAGGTGGAGAGAAGCTCACTGGCTTGGACAAAGGGGAATGGAGGGAAGGGGGATGGGAAGAGGAAAGACAGGAGTGAATCTGACATCACTTCCCAGGTACATACATGGATAGGGCCAGTGTGACTCCACATCATGTCCAACCACGAGATGGGAGTTGTGCTCCACCTGCGTGTGGTAGGTATGTCAAGCACACTCGACTGCACGCATGTTCAAAAGAATGTGGCCCCGAAGCTCTTCCTGTGCTTTCCCCCCTCCCTGCCCCTGCCCCAGCTGAGACTCTGCACAGTGCTCTCTGCTTGGGTGAACCTGTAACAGTGATGGTGTGTCACACTCATGACCAGGAGATGAGTACGTGGCCAAGGTGACCAGAAGGGACATTGTCCTGGAGGAACTGGACCTCTTCAGAAGAGCGACTTCCCTGCTGGCCTCAGGGAGCCAGTGTGAGGCCCTGGGAGGAAGGCGCAGATGGCTTCCAGAAGCTGACA
Source organism: Sciurus vulgaris (assembly GCF_902686455.1). Classification (NCBI taxonomy): domain Eukaryota; kingdom Metazoa; phylum Chordata; class Mammalia; order Rodentia; family Sciuridae; genus Sciurus; species Sciurus vulgaris. Next base: position 112,533,763 of record NC_136473.1, on the reverse strand, counting down.
GAGCCCCCTGTGCCATCCAGCAGAGAACAGAGGCTCATCCTCCAGTGTCTGGAGGCCAACTCCTGCCCACAACCACAGGAGCTCAGAATGTGACCTTAAGCTCCAAACAGGACTGCAGCCCAACCCACAGCTTGATGTGAGCCCTGGGGAGAGATCCAGGCACAGTCATGTCTGGGCTTCCACCTAAAAGAACCTTGAGCTATCAATGGATGTCTTTAAGATGTTAGATTTTGGGTAACTTTTTCTGTAACAATAGACCACTACTCTAAGCAGGTAGCTTCCGCATACAGGGAGCAGCACACACAGACCTTAGGATCCTTATGCAAATCCTTTCCACACCAAGAGGACGCAGGGGCAGCACCAAGCCCCAGAGCCATTCCTGTTTCACCTGAAAGTCTCTGGTTGTGGAGTTGCATAACCAAGAAGGAACGTTGTAGAAGAGATTTTTCTTTAATAAAATTCCGTGTGAAAAGAACTTGCTGGCTCTGCCTACACGGAGCAGCAGCACTGAGTTGCCAGCTTAGGAGAAGAGGGAGTTCTGCCTCCCCAGTCATCATGTCATGCATGACCAAGAAGAGTGAGACAGGAGTAGAAGGGGACACTCTGGCTTGCAAAATGTGGTTCCCAGACAGCAGCAGCAGCAGCAGCAACTGGGAACTTGTTAGAAATGTGAATTCTTGGGCCCTATCCCAGATCTCCTGAATCAGAGAACATGATTTAAATAGCCTTCAGGTGATTCTGCTGCATAACGAACTTTAAAAGCATTGACTAGACAAAAAAATAGTCAATTATATAAATGATGTGTAGCAGCATATTCTGAGTGAAACCCTCTAAAAATAACACAGAGCCAGAGGATGCAGGGGTAAACAAAGCCGGCTGCTCACACTGAGGGTCTCACAGGCCCTAAGGACCTAAAGGTCTGAGAACCTGTGATGTTAGGTGTCTTCTAACACCTGAGCTACAACCCTGCCTGTCCCACTCCCATGGAGCTGCCTCCTTGGCGCCTCGACTCATACCTGAGGGACGCAGGAGCAAAGCAGAGCAGACCAGTCCTCTCCCCTGCAGGGCCCTACGGGTGGAGTCCTCTCACCAGGCCCATGCGGGGGTCTCTACCTCATGAAGACAGGGACCTCTCCTCTAACCTGGAGAACTTCCCTGGAACCTGGAAGTGTGGTGTGTGGCCAGTAGTGCCTTGGCCTGCAAAATGAAGCCACAGAGCCAAGGGGACATCCAGAGCCCGGGGAGCCCTCTCGGCCCCGTCTGCTTCTGATGCAGTGCTTATGCTTAGTCTTCCAGGGGGTCCAGCACCTCAGCTCACCTCAGTTGGGCCCTCAACCATCCCCTCTATGGAACCAAGGACGGCATGCCCGCACCCCTCCAGGCCCTGTTGACATCCTAGGGAAAATGTGTGTCTTGACGTGCGTGGCCCTCGGATGGGCAGTGTAATGATGCTCCCGGTGGTGCGTAGCCCACACTCAAGGGCACAGATGCTTCCTCAATCTGGCCGACCAGACTTAATTCCTGCGTGTCACGCATGATCATGTGATTCTTGTTGCCTCAGAAGGCCCAGATGATTAAGAGTTTATGGTTGCTGCTTCCAAGAATCCCTCTTGCAATTTAAATGATTCTGCGCCCAAGTTTCACAAAGAAGAGAATCAGCGCATTGTTATTTGCTCTGTTCAAGCCCTCAAGTGTTGAGCTTATTATTTCATTATCTGATAAAAATGAGTTTATCTCCAATTCTCTAATCTTTTCCCTGGGGAATTCTTATGGGATAATAAAAATTCCTTATTTAACTGGCAAAGAAACAGCTGCTCCTCTCTTCTCCTTTTTTGGGAGGGTGGGGGAGACACTTGCTGTCACATGCTGGCATATTCATGTCGTGTACCAAATTCCGGGCGAGGAACTGGCCAGAAGAGAGGGCAAAGCCATGACGTGTCTTCCGCTGTGCCAACCCAGAACAATGGTGCAGTTGTGCAGGCCTGACCTCCCCATGCTCTTCTCCTCCTTCTTCCCTTCCTGGCAGAGCGTCCTTGGCGCTAACTGGGCCCATTCCTGTGCGCTGGATGTGGAGCCATCCCTCCATCACGCAGTCCCTGGAATTGCTTTCTTACAACCCACTCACATCCCCATGGTCCCTGGGCCCTGCTCACCTCCAATCTGTTTCCCTTTTCTATAGTTTTGCACTGGAAGACTCTTATATAAATGGAGTCCTACAGTACTGGACGACTCTTACGTAAACAGTCTCCTACAGTACGGAACCTTTTAGAATGGGCTTTAAAAAAATCGCATCATTTCCCTGAGATCCAGGCACGCTCTGCCTGTGTTGGCAATCAGGTTCTCGTCGAGTTGGGTCCCCCCGTGTGGGGCCGTGGTTTGTTCAACCAGTCGCTCCTTGGAGAGCATCTGATGGTGGCTGAGCCTTGGCAGTGAGCATTTGTGTGCAGGGTGTTGAGGAAAATGAGTGTCCGTTTCTCCGGATGGGTGTCCTGGGTGACATTCCTGGCTGGTGCCATGTCGCGTGTTTCATCCCATAAAAGCCCGCCCCCTGCTCTGTGCAATGGCTTTGCCCCTGTGTTCCCACCCCGAACGTAGAGATCCCAGGTCCTCACATGCTCCCCAGCACTTGCTGGTGTTGCTCCTGTTTTAGCCATGCAGTAAGTGTGGCTGCTGGCTCCTGTGGTTGTGATCTACGTTCTGCCAGCTGCTGATGGGGCAGAGCACCTTCTCCTGTGCTTCTTTGCCATCGGAACGTGCTCTTCAGCGAAGTATCTGTTCATATCTTTTGCCCATTTTCTAATTGTATTGCTTGTTTTGGAGACAAAGAAATGATTTCGTGAGTTCTTTTTACATTCTAGGTATTGGTTGGAAACGTGATTTGCAGTCCCCCTTTCTCTTAGTGACTGGGCTCTTTAGGTCATGACTAAGCTCATGGCTGTCTTAGTAGGGACTTCTTTTCTCCCCTTTCCTTCAGCTAGGCGTGGCCACGTGACAGACTAGGGGATGGACAAGATAGTGGAATTGATGCTTGCAAAGTCACGAACTATCCCTACAGTCACTTGTTGCAAATGTTGATCTTCCTTTCTGCCCTGGAACAAAGACTTGCTGCAGTCCAGCCTCAACCCTGCAGATGAGGCTGATGCTTTGCAGGTGGAGGGCTGACTGTCTTCTCAGGCTTCCAAGTTCTTGACCACAGAGAAAAGAATTTAGGGACGCATGGGGCAGGAGTGGCAGAGCAAGAGATTTATCAAGAGGGTCAGTGCACCCTTGAGAATGGAGCACAGGTGATCTCGGAGGGAGAGAAAGCCGCCTGGTCTCTGCCTGGGGTTCCACATCTGTAGAGGGCAGTGTGCCCCCTCCAGGGCCACAGAGTGGCGTCAGGATGGGCGCAGTTTTGCACCTGCCCTCGCACGTTCTAGCCGTTCCCCTTCCAACTCACACGTCTCGTTAGCCCCTTGGCTCTCCACCTGGAGGGGAGTCTGGGTTTTTTCTGGGTCACCAAAGTCTCCCCCTAAAGGAGTGGTTCCTCCAGGTGCCTGTGGTCTTGGTTGCTCTTCCACCAGCTGGATGGATGCAGAGGTCAACGATGTGGCACTAGGGCACAGCCTGGGCTGCTCATGAGCTGTCTATCCTGTATTCTGGTGGTTCATGGGGGTTTCTTTTTGGAGACTCAGTGTTCTCCCTAAGTTCCTGTCTCTGAGGGACTGATAGTAAATACTTAATGCTCGCGTGCCACATGATCCCTGTAGAAATTACTCGGCTCTGCCATTGGAGCACCAATGCAGTCACGGGCCAGATGTGAAGAAATGAGACTGGCCGTGTTTGCACGAGACTCTTTACAGAAATGGGTGGTCCACTTGTGGGGTATGGCTTGCTGGCCTGAGAGGCAAAGCCCGAGAGCAGGAGCTGGATCCCGGAATAGTCACATGGCCTCAGCTTGATTGCCACCCACTAGCCAGTTCATGGGACCTAAGCCAACCTGCCTTTTAGTCAGTTCACTTCAGGGGGCTTTTCTTTGTAGTGGAACTCAGTAATTGGCATTGATCACACCCATGCTACGCTCCCGGACAAAGATAATTCAGAGGTAAGAACACACGCTGCTTGGCAGAGGGAGCCTGCAGTGGGGGTGAGAAGGTGCGTCCAGCAGCCGAGGTGGGCTGCAGCCGGGCTATGGAAGAGCCTGCTCTGGAAACAGGGTGGGGCGGGAGGAAGAAATGGGAGCCTCGGATCGCGGCACGTTGGGTTAGTACACCTCTGAAGGTCAGAGAAGGCCACGAAGGTGCTCTCTAGTTTCCAGTTTGGAAAAGAAAAAAATTCTGAGTCTGAAAATGCGCTTTCCCAGTGGCATAGATAAATTTGAATCCTTGAAAAGTATCCACTCCAAGTATAGATGGATTCACTGCTGCCATTCAGAGCCAGAGCTGAGTGCCCCTCCTGTGTGCAGCTGGCCCTTCCCTCCTGTCCTGCGGAGCTTCACCAGCTGTTAGCTGAAGCGCGCCCGCCCCACAGGCTCTGATCCAGCTGCTCTACCTGCCCAGACCGAAGCCAGCACCAGAGCGCTGGAGACTCAGGAGAGCATCCGACCTGCACCCGCACAAAGCTTGACGCCTCAGGGGTAAACCCCTCCTTCTGTGTTTGGAGGACACCACAAAGGACGACCTTGCATTTGCACATTTTGAGATAAGTCCTGTCTCTGTCCTTCCTCAGGATTCCACTGAGATTGTGGTGACACCTGTTGACCTCGTGGTCTCAGGTCCCCTTCCTTTTCCCTGAGACGCTGCTCATGGACAGAGCTCTGTGGGCACGTCCTGAATAAATCCTCCCCTCGTTGTCTGGGGCTTCTTGTCTTGCACGGTGTTGGTGCTGATTGGTGGACTGGATTTCAGTGTGAGTCCTCATGTGCCCCACTGAAGAGCAGGCTCATAGAGCCCTCTGTGGTCCCTCTGCCCTGGGGCTTTGGGCCCCACGGTGGGACTCTCAGTTCTTGCAGCAGGTAAGCAGTTGACTTTGAGTCTGAGGACTCCCTTGGCTTCTGGTCCTGGCTGCTTCTGATTTTATGGTCTGAAAAATTGATGCTCTCTGCAAACAGGTGAATATGAATGTAACATGTGTACGCAGACATTTTCTCTTTTGGACAAAATGTCACAAAGAATCTGCTTTTTTCTTCTCTTTTGGTTGTCTATTTGTCTACTTCAAGGTCAAACCAATCAGGAATTTGTAACCTCCGGGAAGAGAACAGGTCATTGGTATAAACTGGAGTTTTGTGTTTTATGTTTATGCTTGACCCATGGCTAGAATTTTAAATGTGAAGTCATAGGCCTTCTGTGTGCGTGTGTGTGTGTGTGTGTGTGTGTGTGTGTGTGTGTGTGTGTGTGTGTTATGTGTCTGAAATTTCTAAAGACTTTTCCTCTCATTGTGTGTGTGTAATTTCTTCCTACCTCTGGGTGTTATTCCCAAATTAGATTTTAAAAATCTCTTGATGGATCTCTATTCTTAATGACTTAAATGTAAGTAAGTGTTTTCATGCATTAAATATTCCTAAAATTCCCAGAAACCAAGAAATTAAACCTCAAATAGTTTCAATGAAGAAAAAAAAGCACTGCAGGATTAGCTGATTCAAAAGCATTTTAAGAATTCAAGTGCATACAATTTAAGTAAGTATTTCATGAACAAGACTGGTTTAATACTTTTGGCTTAATAAAAAACATATTTGCTTTTCTGAATTATCTGCACGAAGTATAATAGAAGCATACATTTTTATCCTTCTTGAGTATGGTCTCCTTAATCTTCTACTGGTTCACTGACCAAACAAGCTGGTGTTGTTTCCACCTAAAGTTTAAGATTATGAAAATTTTGTGTATTTAACCAAATTGAATCATTAGTCTGAAAAATTTATTTGTAGTGTGTTACCTGAAGGCTAACTTCCAAGATCTTTAGGTAACTTAAAACCTCAGACTTCCTGAGGTTGAACTGTCATTTATGTCTATTGGATGAGTACCTCACTTCTAAGTCAGAGAGTAGGAAACCTTTGTTGTTAATGGTGACTATAAATTCACAAGCATTTGTGCTGCAGAGAGGCTGCCCATTTCGGTGTGCAATGAATGTGTTTGTTTTGCCACTTTGAGACACTGTGTCTTAAGGCATATGTGTGGTTATAGGGTGCTGTGAGCTGGCATGTGACGGACAGTTCAGGGGTCCCTGCCTGCAATTCCGTCTAGTAAGGAGAAGTCACTGTGGTTAAGCTATGATCCAAGCTGGAGTCTGGGGTTCTACCAGGAGCTCCACTGTCAAAGGCACAATCTGTGTGCAAAGTAGGCAGGATGTGTTTCTCTGTTCACAAAAGAGGGAATAGTTTTAACCTAAGCTAAAACGACTGGTTGTTGCAGAACATGGATGAGTAGGATCAAACCTGAATGGGTATCAAAGCCTACAGAGGATCTAAGGCAGGGAATTTTATTTATCATGGTCAAAGCCAGCTGGGGCTTCCTGGGCTTACTTGAGTCTTCAGCAAGGTCTTTAACATCAAACGCTAAGCTGAGGCAGCACAACAAGTGTGTTCTCACTTTCCTTAAGATGCAACGTTTTCATGGATCATTGGTCTTTTCTTAATCTGAGGTTATAGAATGAACTTCTTAAACTTCTCTTCTTTGTAATCTGCTTAAATAGCAAAGATTCTACCTCGGAACAGAGTAGCCTATGGCTTATGTTGCTCTTATCATCTCCTTCATCTCTCACTTAGGAAAGAGGTACAATTCTTTTCAGTCGCATTATCTTCCATTTTTATTTGTGTATGTTTCATTGTTACTTTGAAATGAGAAGCAGAACACATCTCTCAGGCAGCCATGGTCCTATCTTATGTGTTCAAACCTCCTAACATTTGGGATTTTCCTTTCCACACTTGAATCCTAAATGACATCTTTTGCACCTATTTGAGATTTCTTAGGGTGACCTTTGCTAAAGAGAGGTGCTGGAAGTTATGAGGCTTCCCTGATGTGTGACAGTTGGTGAACCACAGTGAGTGGTCAGACAAGAGATGCTGTGCAGCCATCAGTGGTACAGACACTCCAGAGTCATATGCTGACTGGAAGTCCCAGAGACTTGCCGGTGCCCTCGCTGTCTGGGACACACTTCTACTCATAAGGGTCCTGGTGCTGCTTTGCCTGCTACTGAACATGTGTTAGTCAGCTCCCTGTTGCTGAAACAAAATGCCTGAGGTAAAAACTTATAAGGAGCAAAGGTCTATTTTGGCTTGCGGTTTCACAAGTCATGGTCCCTCGGCCCTGTTGCTTTGGGCCTGCAGCAGCACTGTACTGCATGTCAGGAACACACGGTTGAGAAGGCCTGTCTGCCTGTGGCAGCTGGGAAGCAAGGAGAGTGAGGAGGGCCCAGGTCTTCGCATCTCCTTCAAGGACATGCAGCCAATCACCTCACTTCCTTCAAGTGGCCCCACCTCCTGAAGGTGTGTCACCAGCTCCAGTAGTGCCCTGGGACTGGGACCAGGCCTTTACCACAGAACCCTTGGGGACATTTTTGTTTCAAACAATTGCAAACAACAACACTTTAATGTTAGTTGTAATTTCAGTTCTTTTTTAAAAAAAAATTAACTCTGTTGTAATTTGCTTCTTTAATTTAAATCTAGCATCTTCTGGGCCAGGGGTTTTGAAGTGGAATTATGTTAACTTAAGGAGTTTTGTTAATCTCATTTACTGGAGTTCTATTAACATGTAGATATCCAGGACCTCTTCCTGGCTGTAGAATCTCTTTGCTTGGTATTCCTGACATATTCTCAGTGTTTTATAACTACGTGCTTGGGATTTTCATGAAACAGTATGTCTTGGGATCTGATGGGCAGGTTGCCCTTGGATCCTGCCTGGAGATCTTTGCCGATACAATCTTTCATGTGAATGCTTCTCATTATCATTTTTAGACATCCCCTTTCCAGATGCTGGACCTCCAGAACCTGAAATAGTGACTTATTGCCAGACTCTCAGCAGATGATTCAACTGGTTGTGCAGGAGCAGCAGTAACGGTGGCCTGCGGGGTCCTGATTCACCCCTCAGTTTTGTGAGCATTTCTGAGTCGCCCAGTGATGAATGTTTGTCTTCAACACACACGGGACTGGCGATGCTGAACTTCTCTGCATCTTTGCTTGCTGGGAGTCCCACAGTTAAGAAATCCCTGACCCCAGTGCTTTGGGCCTGCAGCAGCACATGCTTCATGCAGGCACCCATGGCCAAGAACCCTTTGAGTCCCAGGAGCAGCTGGCTGCAGGGGATCACCCGCATTACATATTATCAGAGGGCCCCTCTCTATCCTCCCGCTCCATAACTTAAGGATGGCTCCTGTTCCCTGGTTCTTGTGAAACCCCAAGCCACCTTCCTTTCCTCTGAGATGTTCCTCATGGTTGAACACTCTCCTTTTTGCAATGGCCTGAATAAAATAATATCTTTGACTGGAAGCAGTGGACCTTGTCTTAATCCCAGCTACTCAGGAGGCTGAGGCAGGAGGATGCAAGTTCAAGGCTGGCCTGGGCCACTTAGAGAGATCCTGTCTCAAAATAAAGTAAAAGGGCTAGGAGTGGAGCTCAGTGGTAGAGGGCTTACCTGGCATGCATGGAGCCTGCTGGGTTTGATTCCTAGTACCTCCAAAAATAATAACAATAATAATCAGTAAAATGCTACACATCCTCAATTATCCAGTGGGTTCTGTCCTCTACTTCCTCTGTGGCGCCTCAGGCCCTGGCAGCCCTTGCTCTAAATAAAGATACTGACTTTCCTGGGGAGTGCAGGCCTCTGCCTTCTGCTTTCTAGTAATGCTCTTCCTCTCCTTGCTCAGACCTGATGTGTCCTTCAGGTCTCTTCTGTGACGTGGTCAAGAGCCTGGGAGGTCCAGGTAGAGGTCTCCTTTGCTTCTGGAAAGCCCTCCTTGATGGAGTCACTGTGCATGTTAGAGGGGCTCCTCCTACCCTCAGGAAGCAGATATTCTGTTCCATTCGGGTTTCCACCTGGGGGAGACCTGTTACCTACTGGCATCCAGGACCTAATTACATTCATGCTCAGTGACAGGGAGCCTGTCAGATGGGAGCCCTACTGGCAGGTCAGTGCCCACTACCCCATATTCCCAGTGACCGGTGAACTGCCTGGCAGGGGAGGAGCCGGCAGAACTCAGGCCCAGCCACGGGGCAGGGGAGTTTCTGCCATGCTCTGCAAGGCCGTCTGTGGTTCTGGCTCTGAGTGGAGCCCGGTCAGCTGCAGCAGCCACAGAGGCTGGACACCCCACGAGACCACGGGAGGAGAAAAGCTGCAGGAACTGTGAGGTGGTTATGTGGGTGCTGGAGAGTAGAGAGCGAAGTCACGCTGAATGGGAGGACGGGAAACTCAAACTGCAGCAGCCGCGCTCAGATGGCCAGCCCGCACCTGAGCAGCGAGCTGCAGTGAGCCGAGTACCCGAGAGCAGATCCTGCAGCCTGACGTGGGCCGTTGAGAAAGTGAGCCTGCCCACTGACCTGGGCAGACCCAGCGGGCCCACGGGTGCTGCCTCTGCCCCACGCTGCTCCTCTCTGGTTCCTGCTTCCTTCCTGTCTCCACATCTGCCTGTCCGCCATCACCTGCCCGTTTAATCTTCCCTCCCTGGGGCTCAGGAGCCATTAAGCACAGTCAGCCTGGAGCCAGGGCCCACATTACTTATAAGCGTCCCCAAAACTGTTTTAATTTCTTCTAAAATCAGAAGATGGTAAACTTTTAAGTCAAGGCAGCATTTTAACATGCTAATGATTCATTTTATTCCAATGCATAAAATATAATTCTAAGTATTTTTCATGTAGGAAGGAGACCGTGAAAAAGCCTCACGTCCCTGAATGTGGTAATGCAGGCCCGAGCAGCCTGGGGTGTTTTATTATTTTCAAAATTTGTTCTAATTTGTACATGACAGTAGAATGCATTTATGCATTTTGATAGCTCATGCATAAATGGAGTATAATCTGTCATTTTTCTGATTATACATGTTGCAGGATCACATCAGTCATGTAGTCATATCTGTAGGGACAGTACCCTGTCTTTTCGGGGCATGTCTTGAGACCCCAGTGTGTGCTGGATGCCCCGAGAGTACTAAACTCTACACTGTATAGACTATGTTGCTTCCTATGTATAAGTACATTTGATAAAGTTTAGTTATGAATATGATGCAGTAAGATTTCACATCAGTGACTACAAATAAAAATAGAGCAATTACAACAAAATACTGTAATGATGGGTATGCAAATGAGATCCCTCTTGCCCTCAAAACATCTTACTGTATGTTCACCTTGCCCCTTGAGGAGCGCACTGGATGACTTCTCTTTGGCATTTCTGCATTGCCAGCGCCCGGCTCTTCTGCTTTGGGACGTTAGTAGGTAGAATGAGGGTCCCCTGGAAACCCCTGCCTGCGATGCTGTAACGGCAGACTGGATGGCTGAGATGATGAGACCAATGACCAGGGAGCATACACAGTGTGGATCTGCTGGACAAGGGGACAACTCACATGCCAGGCAGGACAGGTGGGAAGGCAGGGGATCTCGTGATCCTACTGAGAAGGGCTTGCCATTTAAAACTTTTGAATTGTTAATCTCTGGAATTTTCCATTTAATAGTTTTTGGACGAGAATTGATGAGGGGTAACTGAACCCATGGGAAGTGAAGCCTTAGATAAGGGCAGACTCCTGTGCCCCTAAGCCCTTGGGGACATAACCACTAAAGGGTTACTCTTGTCTTATGGTAAGGCTAGCTCCTCAGGCCACCCGCCTCTGGGTTGGGGACACAAGCCATTCGTAAGCTGGGCCCTGCAGCTTCAGAAAGGTCTCCCTCCTGGCTCTGCCTGTGGCTCTTGGCAGCCAGTTGTGGCACGCCAGGCTTTAGGAAATAGCCACCTGCTGGTGTCCGTGGCCACCAGGAGCCCTGATTTGCATATAATGGATACACTATAGTTATGACTAAGCTGACAGTTTTTCAGAGCAAAAATTAAGACACATAGTCTGAAATGGGATTTTCTATTCTATTTCCATGTTTAAATTTAAAAATTTATGTAGCACAAACCTCAAAAGTCATTAGGTCACGTAATTAGCTAATGACCTTTAGGATAATAATAAAATGTGAAAATAAATACCCAAGTGGCAAGTAGAACCTTCTGGTACTCTGATACTTGAATCCTTGTTAGTTACCTAAGAGGCCAGAGGCCCACGACCAGCTGCAGAGCAGGCCCTGTCTTCCTCCGTCAGGAGACTGCGCTAGGTGCCCAGGACCACCTTGTGCCCCTGCCCTGCCTGTGGAGGAGCACGTCTTCTATGGATCCTGTGGAGGAGCACGTCTGCTATGGATCCTGCGACACATCCACGTATTTCTGTCTGAGCCTCACAAAACCCCGCAAGGTAGATGTTAGCATTCTCTCTGATGAACCAGAAGAGTCTGGTGACTTGTCCATGATTTAGAATCAGAAGCATGGCATCAAATTCTAACTGCAGACTGCAGACTGACCGAAGGCCTTGTGTCTTACATGTTGACCAGTAGTTCCAAATCACTGGTGCAGATCGAGTGGAAATGAGCTTTTCAAGTAGGCGGCCCTGGTCTTGATGTGCGCCCCCCACATGGCCCCTCACTGAGAGGGCCTCTCCAGGCCCGGGCTCCCTCAGGCCAGTCCCCAGCTTCCAGGGGTTGGCTGGCTTGCTGCTGGCTTGAGTGCCCTTCCCAGGCCTCCCTCTGGCTCCTGAGTTCGGCTCACCCCTGCCCTTCCCAGGTGGTCTTCCGTGAAGACCCCAGGCCACCTTGTTTTGCTTCTGGCAGTGGAAGATGGTGCTTTGTGTTACCCAGGGAGAGCGAGCACATGCTTTGTGTTACCCAGGGAGAGCGAGCACATGCATGCTCTCTCCAGTCTAGAGGTCCAAACAGAGAAGAGAGTGTGAGCGTTGGTGACCATCATTTTGCTGCTTGACACCTGGTCCGGCATCAGCTGTCCGTCCTGAGGGGCTCTGCGGGTGTGTCAGCCCACAAGCCCAGCCCACCAGGAGCAAGCGGGTTCTCAGAGACCTTAGGCTTGCTCTTTTCTCTCTGCGTTTCCGGAGTGTGCCAGAGCACTTCTTGGGAACCTGCGGCAGCCTGGCCAAGGCCTGTGGTGCCCTGAGCTGCCGGAGGCTCTGGGCAGAGCCGGAGGCATGGACGTCTGCCAGCTGTGGACGCACACGCATCAAGTCCCGTGGGCAACACGTGTGCTTGCGTGCTCATCCTCGGCCCTTCACGCCTTGGACGTCTCACCAGCCAGACTGCGGTTCCTGGAGGAGGGGGCGAGTCTTCCTCTTCTCTTCACCACGTATTCAGCGTTTTCTTCAACGAGCGATGAGCTTTTGATATTTTCTGTGACAACCTCAGGAGCACAGCTTCTCTAGGTCTGAGGAGCAGAGAAAAGGTTCATCCAAGGGAAACTATTCCTAGTTGATCTCATTGTGCTAATCCAGAGATGAGGCCAGTCGGGTGGGCTGCCCTGCCTTCCCTGGGGCCCCGAGCTACACTCTCTGTGCCTCCAGCCTTCTGCTCCGGGACAGTTGTGTCTTCTCTATCAGAGCTGGAGGCCGTTTTCAAAGAAAAATTGGCTCTCACACCTGAGGACGGAATTCTGTCTTTGAGAAAGAGCCGAGCTCTTTAGAATGCTCCCTGCTCCCAGCCAGGCTGCCTGTCTTCACTTTCTTTCAGTCGCCTCCTTCTCATCATTAAGGAGCTCATTACAACTGACTGGTCCCCTCCGCTGGGGCCAGCATGGACTCTGCTACCTCACACTAATTTCGGTTCCACAGAGCCCAAAATAAGTTTAGGACCCATAGCAAATTAGATTTTGGGAGACAATGGGTCTTGGAACCGACAGAGCCATGCAGACCATGTTGCTGCCGCGGGGAGGGCCTGCTTCCGTCTTGGCGTGTGGGCTTGCTCCTGCCACTGAAGGAGTTAAAATCTAAGTGCCCATAATAAAGCACAGAATCTGTAGTCTAGCAAATGAACTTAGGAAAAGAAACAAAGAGGGACAGGCCTGAGGCCTGAACATACCTAAACAAGCCTAAAATAAGACTGCCAAAGCATCAAAAACTAACTGGCCATGGGGGATAAACAATCTCCACAAGGCCATGGACCATCTGGTGTCACCCACTTTCCCCCTTCTTCCCTTTTGTTTAAGGTTAACTTGACCCCTGCTAACCAAAATAAACGGCCCTACCATACTGCTGGAATGTCAATTTGCACGTACTACTTGCTGATGTAATCAATGTAGTCATGTGCCCGCTTATGTTTGAATCAGCCAATTATGTGTACCCGCGCCAAACTCCCTAACTTTTCCTATATAAACCCCTGGTTTCTGAGCCTCGGGGTCGACTCCTCTATCTCCTGCGTGAGATGCGTGTTGGCCCGGAGCTCCGTTATTAAAGTGCCTCGTGCTTTTGCATCAAGCCGGTCTCTCGTGTTTCCTGGAGCGCGCCATCCTGAGACTCGAGTAAGGGTCTTCCTTTTGGGGGGTCCTACACCACCTGCTGAGGGCTGGCTTGTGTCAGGGATGGGAGACAGCCAGCGGCACCCTGCTCTGTCAGGGCCGGGCAGCCTGCTGAGAGTCTCCCTCGGAACAGTGTTGGGCCTCTGCCCCAGGCCCTTGGAATCCCACTTTCCCATTCCCTCCTGAGCTCTGGTTGCGCCTGATTTCCACGTGTCCTTCCTGCCAACAGTCAGTGACCCTGTCCTAGACTCAGAGGAGAGGGGCCTTGAGTTGAAGAGTGGTCAGCTCAGCGGGCACATCCCCACACTGCACAGGACTGATTTCTAAATCCTCAAGAATCAGAGACGGATCTTGAAATGTGCTTGTGGGGGAGGGGGGACTTCTCCCTCCACCCTGCTCGAGGCTCGAGTCCACCGCCCACGCTCACTTGGCTCTGTCTCTTAAATAGTTCCTTATTCTGAGTAAGTACCGTGTTCAGAAAGGCAGTGTCAATGCTGGGATCATCTCATGGCCTTGAACCCAAGGCCCTGTGCCTTCCAATCATTTTTCTATATGTGTCCTGCCAATCATTTTCTATGCATATGCAAAAATATGTGCATGTGTTTATTATTCTTCACAAACACCACCCCGGGGTGCTACAGGACACCAGAGGTCACGGCTCCTGACAGTAAGCCCCGCATGCTGACCGTCCCCTCCGCCCGGCTCCCCGTTCCCTGCTGGCTCTGGTAACCACTCTGCTTCTCTGAGATCAACTTCTTAGCTTCCACACGTCAGTCAGAACGCGTGCTGTTCGTCTTTCTGCGTCTGACTTACTTCGCTTGACACGGAGCCTTTCGGTTCCAATCATCGCGCTGCAAATGGCAGGATTTCTGCAGTCACAGGGGAATGCCGTTCCCCTGTGTGTGCGTAACTGGCTTTCCTGGATCCACTTCTCTCCTGATGGACAGGCCGGCGCTGATTCCGCATCCGGCCTGCGCTCCTGCCTGCAGACGTCTCTCTGACACGCCGCCTTCATTTCCTGTGGACGCACACCCAGGAGTGGCAGGAGGGAATCACACAGCGCTGTTTCCAGTCCTCTGGGGACCTCCATGCCGCTCTCCCTCACAGCTGCACTGATCTACATCCTGCCACAGCCCCACCAGCGCTCCCTGGTTCTGTGTCTTTGACAATGCCATCTAACTGGGGAGAGATGAGCTCCCCACGTTTTGATTTGCATTTCCTGGGACATCTGTGATGAGCATTTTATACTTGTTAGTCATTCATACGCCCTCCCTTTTTTAGATACAGGGATTGAACTCAGGGTGCTTAACCACTGAGCTACATCCCCAGCCCCATTTTATTTTTTATTTTGAAACAGGGTCTCACTAAGTTAATTAGGGCCTCGCTAAGTTGATGCGGTTGGCCTCAAGCTTGCCATCCTCCTGCTGCAGCCTCCCAAGTCTCTGGGTTGTATTTCCCACTTTAAGAAATGTCTCTTCAGGTCCTCCGCTCATTTTGAAATCAGGCCATCATTATTGATTTTATTGTGCTATTTACAAGATAAGCTCTCGGTTTCCTTGTATATTCCAGAAGTCCCTCTCTCGCTAGATGAATGGAGGCCACCACCTCTGTCATTTTCTACGTCAGCTCTTCTCTGTGATTACTTCCTTTGCTGTGCAGAAGCTTTTCAGCATTCTTCAGTTTTTGCTTTTGTGACCTGTGTTTTTGGGATCTTATAAAAAAATCTTCACTCAGCAAAATATCTTGAATCATTTCCCCTTTATTTTCTTCTAGCATTTCTTGGTTTGGGACCTTACGTTTAAGCCTTTGATTTTCACAAAGTGAAAAATGGGGTCTAATTACTTTCTTCTGCATGTGGGCGTCCAGTTTTTCCAATACCATTTAGTGAAAAAACTTTCTTTTTTCCCAATATCTGTTCTTGCTTCCTTTGTCAAAGGTCAGTTGGTTACTTGTGTGGGCTGATTTCTATTCTCTGTTCTGTTCCATTGGTCAACATTTCTGCTTCTATGCCAGTACCATGTTATTTTGGTTACTATCACTTTGCTGTGTGTTTTGAAGTCAGGTGTTGTAATATCTCCAGTTTTGTTCTTGCTCAGGATTGCTTTGACTACTTGGGATCTTTCATGATTGCATACAAATTTTAGAAAGTTTTTTTTTTTTCCTATTTCCTGTGAAGAATGTCATTGGTATTTTGATAGGAATTGCATGAGGTCACTTTGGGTAGTGTGGACATTCTAACAATTCTCACTCTTCCAATCCATGAACATCAGGTGTCTTTCCACATTTGGAGTCCTCTTCAATTTCTTTCCTCAGTGTTTTGTCATTTTCATTGAAGGTTAGTTATCATTTATTTTCTTGGTTAAATTTGTTTTTAGGTATTTTGATTTTGTAGTTATGGTGAATGGGACTGGATTCTTAATTTCCTTCTTGGAAATTTTATTATTGGTATATTTAAAAAGTTGCTAATATTCGTATGCCACTTTTGCATCCTACAAACTTACTAAATTATTTCCTCAGTTCTAAGAGGTTTTCAGAAGATCCTTTAGGTTTCTATCCATATACAATCATGTCTTCTGCCAATGGTAATAATCTTCTCATCTCCTATTTGCTTATCTTCTCTTTTCTCCTATTTGACCTTCTCACATCTTATTTGCATATGTTTTATTTTATTCTCTTGTATTATTGCTCTGACGGAGACTTTTAGTATTATATTGAATAAAATGGTAAAAGTAGACATCTTGTTGTGTTCCTGGTCTTAGAGGAAATGATTTCAACTTTGCCCTATTCAGTATGGTATTGGCTGTGGGTTTGTCATATATAACCCTTATTGTGTTTTATACCTAATCTTTGGAGAATTTTTATCAGAAGGGACATTGAATTTTTGCCAGATGCTTTTTCTGTGACTATTGAGGCAGTCGTATTTGTTTTACCCTTCATTCTGTTGATGCGAGGCACTACCTTTATCGATTTGCATAAGTTAAACCATCCTTGCATTATTGGGGTAAGTATTACTTGATTATGGTTTTTACTCTTTTTAGTGTGCTGTTGAATTTGATCTGCTGGCATTTAGGTGAGAATTTTTTCACCTATGTTCATCAGAGTGGTGTCCGTGATTTCCGCTCCCTGCCTCCCTCCTTCCCTTGTGTCTTGGTCTAGCTTTGGTATCAGGATAATGCTTACCTTGTTGCACAAACTCTGCAGCGCTCTCTCCCTTCGATACCTTTGAATACTTGGAGCAAACTTGGCTGAGTTCTTCTTTAGTAGTTTGGCAAAATTCATTGGTGCCATCATTGGGTTCTGGGCTTTTCTTATCTGGGAGAATTTTATTACTGATTCAATCGCATTACTGGTTATGGATCTCTTTGGGTTTTCTGTGTCCCTGGTACAATTTTGGTAGGTTATATGCGTGCACCAATTTGTCCACTTCTTTCAGTTCTTTTTTTTTTTTTTCTAATTTATTGGCTAAGAATTGTTCACAATAGTCCCTGATGATCCTTTGATCCTTTTTATTTCTGTGGTATCAGTAGTAATGTCTTTTTCCTGTTTCTGATTTTATTTATTTGGGTCTTTTCTCTCTTTCTACCCCCCCCCCCCCCCGTTAGTTTAGCTAATGGTTTATCAATTCTTTTATCTTTCCAAACCTAATTTCTTATTTCAGTGGTCTTTCTTTTTTAAGTCTACTTTGTTTATTTCTTCTCTAATCTTCATTATTTTTTTTCTTCTAGTAATTTTGAGATTGTTGTATTCTTGCTTTTCTAGTTCCCTAAGTTACATCGAAATCATTATCTAGTTTTTTCCTTCTTTCTTGATGTAGGTTCATATTGCTAGAAGCTTCCCTCTTAATACTGCCTTTGTCCTATCTCATAGTTTTGTGTTTTCATTTGTTTCAAGAATTTTTTAAAATTTCCCTTTCTATTTCTACATAGACTCATCAGTTGTTCAAGAAAATGCTGTTTACTTTCCATGTATTGCACATTTTCCAAAGTTGCTTTTGTTGATTTCTACTTTTATTCCATTTTGGCCAGAGACTATACATGTATGATTTTGCTTTTTAAAAGTTTGTTGGGGGGGTTTTCAAGATGGCGGCCTAGAGGGTGGCTGCATTACGTGTTGCTCCAGAACTCAGGATTCAAGAGAGGAGATATTGAGACGCTTGGGACCAACTCAAAGTAGCCGGGTGACTCTCACCCCCTGGGGGGGCATCCCGGATGGGACGGGGGTCCCGGAACGCAGGAAACTTTGTGAAGTAGAACTGCCGGCGAGACGCCCCTCCCCCCGCTGGAGCGCCGTAGAGGAGGCCGCTCGGCACAGCGCTGGGACTCGGAGCAGCCACTGGGGCTCCGGCGGCTGCCCGGGGGAGGAGTGGCGGGGAGAACTGTGTGGACTCAGGACACCGGGGCCTGCCCTGAGGAGGAGGAGAGGAGCGTGGCCACTTGGATTCGGAGAGTCTGCGCCAGAGCTGCAGGCGGTTGCCAGAGGAGAAGCCGCGCGGCGAGCAGTTTGGAATCAGAACGACGCTTCTGAACCCCGGGGCCTGCCCTGAGGACGAGGAGGAAGAGGAGCAGCCGCTTGGATTCGGGCGACTATACGGGAACTACAGGCGGTTGCCAGAGAAGGGGCTGCGTGGCGAGCTGTTTGGACCCTGACCACTTCTGAACCCCGGGGCCTGCCCGGAGGAGTAGGAGAAGGAGGAGAAAGAGCGCGGCGGGTCCTTTGGACTCGCAGTGACTGCATTGGCGCTCCAGGCGGCTGCTCAGAGGAGAAGGCGAGTGGTGAGTTGTTTGGTCTTAAAGTGACAGCGCCTGAACACAGGGGGGCTGCCTGGAGGAGAAGCGTGGTGGGACACTTGGTCTTGAGGGACCACACCAGAGCTCCGGGCGGTGGCCCAGAGGACCCGTGCAGCGGGTCACGTGGATTCAGAGCCACTCAGAGGGACTGCTCCTGAACACCCGGGGGGTTATCTGGAGAAGGAGGAGGAACGGGCAGGGTCACTTCGACTCGGAGTGATTGATTGCCCCGGGCTACGGGTGGTTGGTGGGAGGAGGAGGCACGAAGTGAGTTTCTTGGACTCCTAGTGACCGCACCGGCATACTGGGCAGCTGTCTGGAGGAAGAGGCCTGTGGCGGGTCTCTGGGACTCAGAGCGATTGTTCGGGGCCACAGGTGGCTGCTCAGAGGAGGGGCCACGCAGCCAGGCGATTAGGTGCAGAACAGGGTCCCAGGATCTAGGAGGCTTCTGGGTGGAAGAGCCGCACAGAGACAGGCTTAGGGCGGAGCGAAGGTTCCAGGCCTATGGGCAAATTCTCTGAGGAGGGGCAGCCTAAGGAGATTCATCTGCGAAGGGTGAGGCTCCCAGGCCCAGGAGGTAGGGCCGGGCCCCTGAAAACTTTGCAGAGGAAGGCAGCCCAGCCCAGGCAGTAGATGTAAATTGAGGGGAACCTCTAGGAGGAAACTGACCAGCGAGACCTCCCCACCGGGTGAGTCTTCCCTGCTGGGTGAGGTTTCCCACAAGGACGGTAAAACCAGAGGCTCAGGCCCAAACAGGCCTTGCCTCAGCCCACAGCCTAGGTCCCCTTTGGATGACCATTGGTCAACAAGTGGAGGCACCTCTGCCCACTAGCAGGGAATATACCCCACCTGAAGGCCACCACTCCTAGAGAGGCAGCTTCCTTGTGGAGCACCGCATTATCAACCTCCTCCAAGACTTCAGCCTACTGAAGGCTAAGAGGGGATATATATAGAAATCTTCAGGGTCATTGTAAATCAACAGAGGAAATCTGCAATATCTCAGCGGTCCACTGATATCTGAACAACATGAGAAAACAAGGAAAGAAAATGCTGCAAACAAATCTAGATGTTACATCAATAAAACCCAATGACAGCATGGCAGAAGAAATGACAGAAAAGGAGTTCAGAATGTACATAATTAAAATGATCAGAGAAGCAAACGAGGAGATGAAAGAGCAAATGCAAGCATTGAATGATGAGATGAAAGAGCAAATGCAAGCATTGATTGATCGCACCAATCGACAGTTAAAAGAGCAAATACAGGAAGCAAAAGATCATTTCAATAAAGAGTTAGAGATATTGAAAAAAAACCAAACAGAAATCCTTGACATGAAGGAAACAATAAACCAAATTAAGAACTCCATAGAAAGCATATCCAATAGGATAGAACACCTGGAAGACAGAACCTCAGACATTGAAGACAAAATATTTAACCTTGAAAACAAAGCTGAACAAACAGAGAAGATGGTAAGAAATCATGAACAGAATCTACAAGAACTATGGGATATCATGAAAAGGCCAAATTTAAGAATTATTGGGATTGAGGAAGGCCTAGAGAAACAAGCCAAAGGAATGAACAACCTATTCAATGAAATAATATCAGAAAATTTCCCAAATCTGAAGAATGAAATGGAAAATCAAGTTCAAGAGGCTTACAGGACTCCAAATACACAAAATTACAACAGACCCACACCAAGGCACATTATAATGAAAATACCTAACATACAAAATAAAGACAGAATTTTAAAGGCTGTGAGAGAAAAGAACCAAATTACATTCAGGGGGAAACCAATACGCATATCAGCAGATTTTTCAATCCAGACCCTAAAAGCTAGAAGGTCCTGGAACAACATTTTTCAAGCCCTGAAAGAAAATGGATGCCAACCAAGAATCTTATACCCAGCAAAACTTACCTTCAAATTTGACGATGAAATAAAATCCTTCCATGATAAACAAAAGCTAAAAGAATTTACAAAAAGAAAGCCAGCATTACAGAACATTCTCAACAAAATATTCCATGAGGAAGAGATGAAAAACAAAGAAGCAAATCAGCAAAGGGAGGAATTATCCTAAAGGAATTGTCAAATAAAGGAGGAAACAAGTTGTGTCAAACAAATAAATAAACAAAATTTTAAAAATGAACCAAATGACCGGGAAACCAAATCATTTCTCTATAATAACCCTGAACGTTAATGGCCTGAATTCATCAATCAAAGACATAGACTGGCAGACTGGATTAAAAAGAAAGATCCAACAATATGTTGCCTGCAAGAGACTCACCTCATAGAAAAAGATACCCATAGATTAAAGGTGAAAGGATGGGGAAAAACATACCATGCACATGGACTCAGCAAAAAAGCTGGAGTATCCATCCTCATTTCCGATAATGTGGACTTCAAGCCAAAGTTAGTCAGAAGGGATAAAGAAGGTTATTTCATACTGCTTAAGGGAAGCATAAATCAGCAAGATATAACAATCATAAACATCTATGCCCCAAACAGTGGCTCATCTATGTATGTCAAACAAATCCTTCTCAATTTCAGAAACCAAATAGACCACAACACAATAATACTAGGTGATTTTAACACGCCGCTCTCACCACTGGACAGATCTTCCAGACAAAAATTGAGCAAAGAAACCATAGATCTCAACAACACAATCAATAATTTAGACTTAACGGACATTTATAGAATATTCCATCCAACCAAGAGTGAATACACTTTCTTCTCAGCAGCACATGGATCCTTCTCTAAAATAGACCATATATTATGCCACAAAGCTAATGTTAGCAAATACAAGAAGATAGAGACACTAGCATGTATTCTATCAGATCATAATGGATTGAAGTTAGAAATAAATGAAAGAGTAAAACACAGAAACTATTCCAACATCTGGAGGTTAAACAATATGCTATTATATGATGAATGGATAACAGAAGATATTAAGAAGGAAATTAAAAAATTCTTAGAGGTAAATGAGAACAAAGAAACATCATATCAAAACCTCTGGGACACTATGAAAGCAGTACTTAGAGGGAAATTTATTTCATGGAGCGCATTTAATAAAAGAAGTAAAACTCAACAAATAAACAACCTAACACTACAGCTCAAAGCCTTAGAAAAAGAAGAACAGAACAGCACCAAAAGTAGTAGAAGACAGGAAATTGTTAAACTCAGAGCTGAAATCAATGAAATTGAAACAAAAGAAACAATACAAAAAATTGACAAAATAAATAGTTGGTTCTTCGAAAAAATAAACAAAATTGATAAACCTTTAGCCACACTAACAAAGAGAAGACGAGAGAAAACCCAAATCACTAAAATTCGGAATGAACAAGGAAATATCACTACAGACAGGATGGAAATACAAAACATAATTAGAAGCTATTTTGAAAATCTATACTCCAACAAAATAGAAAATTTCGAAGACATCAACAGATTTCTAGAGACATATGAATTGCCTAAACTGAATGAGGAGGACATAAACAATTTAAATAGACCAATTTCAAGTACTGAAATAGAAGAAGTCATCAAAAGCCTACCAACTAAGAAAAGTCCGGGACCAGATGGGTTCTCAGCCGAGTTCTACAAAACCTTTAAGGAAGAGCTCATTCCAATACTTCTCAAAGTATTCCATAAAATAGAAGAGGAGGGAACCCTCCCAAACTCATTCTATGAAGCCAATATCACACTGATACCTAAACCAGACAGAGACTCATCAAGGAAAGAAAATTTCAGACCAATATCCTTAATGAACATCGACGCAAAAATTCTCAACAAAATTTTAGCAAATCGCATACAAAAACATATTAAAAAGATAGTGCACCATGATCAAGTGGGTTTCATCCCAGGGATGCAAGGTTGGTTCAACATCAGGAAATCAATAAACGTAATTCACCATATTAATAGACTTAAAGTCAAGAATCACATGATTATTTCAATAGACGCAGAAAAAGCATTTGATAAAATACAGCACCCCTTCATGCTCAAAACACTAGAACAAATAGGGATAGTGGGAACATTCCTTAATATTGTAAAGGCCATTTATGCTAAACCCATGGCTAATATCATTCTAAATGGTGAAAAGCTGAAAGCATTCCCCCTAAAAACTGGAACAAGGCAGGGATGCCCTCTTTCACCACTTCTATTCAACATCGTTCTTGAGACTCTGGCCAGAGCAATTAGACAAACCAAAGAAATTAAAGGGATACGAATTGGAAAAGAAGAACTCAAACTATCCCTGTTCGCTGATGACATGATTATATATTTAGAGGAACCTGGAAATTCCACCAGAAAACTCTTAGAACTCATAAGTGATTTCAGTAAAGTAGCAGGTTACAAGATCAATGCCCATAAATCCAACGCATTTTTATACATAAGTGATGAATCTTCAGAAAGAGAAATTAGGAAAACTACCCCATTCACAATAGCCTCGAAAAAAATAAAATACTTGGGAATCAATCTCACAAAAGAGGTGAAAGACCTCTACAATGAGAACTATACAACACTAAAGAAAGAAATTAAAGAACACCTTAGAAGATGGAAAGATCTTCCATGTTCTTGGATAGGAAGAATTAATATTGTCAAAATGGCCATACTACCTAAAGTGCGATACAAATTCAATGCAATTCCAATTAAAATCCCAATGACGTACCTTACAGAAATAGAGCAGGCAATTATGAAATTCATCTGGAAGAATAAGAAACCCAGAATAGCTAAAGCAATCCTTAGCAGGAAGAGTGAAACAGGGGGTATTGCAATACCAGATCTTCAACTCTACTACAAAGCAATAGTAACAAAAACGGCATGGTATTGGTACCAAAATAGAAAGGTAGATCAATGGTACAGAATAGAGGACACGGACACAAACCCAAATAAATACAATTTTCTCATACTAGACAAAGGGGCCAAAAATATGCAATGGAGAAAAGATAGCCTCTTCAACAAATGGTGCTGGGAGAATTGGAAATCCATATGCAACAGAATGAAACTAAACCCATATCTCTCACCATGCACGAAACTAAACTCAAAATGGATTAAGGACCTCGGAATCAGACCAGAGACCCTGCAGATTATAGAAGAAAAAGTAGGTCCAAATCTTCACCTTGTTGGTCTAGGACCAGACTTCCTTAACAGGACTCCCATAGCACAAGAAATAAAAGCTAGAATAAACCACTGGGATAGATTCAAACTAAAAAGCTTTCTCTCAGCAAAGGAAACTATCAGCAATGCGAAGAAAGAGCCTACAGAGTGGGAGAATATCTTTGCCAATCATACTTCAGATAGAGCACTAATCTCCAGAATCTATAAAGAACTCAAAAAACTCTACTCCAAGAATTCAAACAGTCCAGTCTACAAATGGGCTAAGGAAATGAATAGACACTTCACAGAAGAAGATCTACAAGCAATCAACAAACATATGGAAAAATGTTCAACATCTCTAGTAATAAGAGAAATGCAAATCAAAACCACCCTAAGGTTCCATCTCACCCCAATTAGAATGGCGATTATCAAGAATACGAGCAACAACAGGTGTTGGCGAGGATGTGGGGAGAAAGGTACACTCATACACTGCTGGTGGGGCTGCAAATTAGTGCAGCCGCTATGGAAAGCAGTGTGGAGATTCCTTAGAAAACTTGGAATGGAACCACCATTTGACCCAGCTATCCCACTCCTTGGCCTATACCCAAAGGACTTAAAATCTGCATACTACAGAAATACAGCCACATCAATGTTCATAGCTGCTCAATTCACAATAGCCAGACTGTGGAACCAACCTAGATGCCCTTCAATTGATGAGTGGATAAAGAAACTGTGGTATATATATACTATGGAATATTACTCAGCCATAAAGAATGATAAAATTATGACATTTGCAGGCAAATGGATGAAATTGGAGAATATCATGCTAAGTGAGATAAGCCAATCTCAAAAAGCCAAAGGACGAATGATATCGCTAATAAGTGGAGGTTGACACATAATGGGGGGGAGGGAAGGGTTAGAGTTAGGGTTAGGGAGGGGGGCAAGTATAGAGGAAGGAACTACTGTATAGAGGGTAAAGAGGGGTGGGAGGGGTGGGGGGAAGGGAAAAAAATAACAGAATGAATCAAACAACATTGCTCTATGTAAATTTATGATTACACAAATGGTATGCCTTTACGCCATGTACAAACAGAGAAACAACATGTATCCCATTTGTTTACAATAAAAAAAAAAAAAAAAAAAAAAAAAAAAAGTTTGTTGAGACTAGTTTTCGGGTTTAAGACATGGTCTATCCCAGAGAGGTTTCATTTGTTGATGACAAGAATATTTATTTTGCAACTGTTGGATTCAACGTTTGTGAATATCTTTTTGACCCACTTGATCTGTAACATAGCTTAACTCTGATATTTCTTTGTTGAGTTTTTTTTGTCTCAGTGATAAGACTGGGGCGTTCGAGTGCCCAACTAGTCTCTCATTCTCTTTTCCTTTGGACACGATGATGTTTGCTTCTGAGAACAGGCTGCGCAATCGCTTCTTCGGGCTCCTGGAGAATGGCTGTGGCCTTTGGTGGCTTCCTAGGGGCTTTGGTGGGTCAAGTTACCCAGGAGTGGCTGCTGGGCTGCCTCTCAGGGTCAGGGGTGGGTGGGCAGGGCTGCCCCCTGGCCGAGTTGCTCAAGGCTGGTTGCCTGGTGGCTTCCTGGTCTTCAGGTGCCCAGGCAAGGCTGCCGACTGCTTTCTGTTCCTGGCAGAGCCGAGTGGGTGCTTCTGGAGTGGCAGGAGAGTGAGTGGAGCTGCCCCCGTTCCCTGGGGGCTCCGTGTGGGTCGCGGGGTGCTTCATGGGCCGTGGGAAGGTGCGGGGTTTCCTGGCTGGCTCTCAGGGCCTGGTCAGCAGAGAGGGCTTCTGGGCACAGCTGCCCCACGCTGGCGGCCTGGGGCTCTCTGGCACAGCGTGGCTCCCGCAGCTCCTGGAACCTGGTTACTCTCGACTGGTTTCTGATCCCTTCTTCTCTGCTTCCCCGTCCAGTCCTGTTCTCCGCGTCCTTTCCTGGGTTTTCCACAGGGTTCCTTTGCGTTTGTGGTGTTTCTGTTTGTTCTTTGTCCTCGCGGTCTTGCCCCATCTGACGGGAGCTCTTTGGACTCTTCTCTCCAGACCTGCTGCTGAGGAGGTGCTCCTTCCTCGTCATCGTCATTGCTGGTGGCGTGCCTGGTCCCCGTGGTTACCTGTTTTCTCAGGCACCCACGTGCAGGCGCGTCTGCCTCTCGGTTGCTGCTCTTTCTCTTGGACATGTCTTCCCCTCTCGTGTTTCTTCCTTGGGCTCCACCCCATCTTGCGCTAGTGGATCCTCTCCCTGAGCTGGCGCAGGAGGTCCATGCTGGGCGGGAGGGGGCCCACCTGGGGCAGCCGTGCCAGCCTGTGCTCCTCCGGCCTGCAGTCCCACTCAGCAGAGCCATGCCGGCAGGGCAGGGCAGGGCAAGGCGTTCTGCCTGCAGAGTCCCCCTTCCCTCCTGCTGCCCTGCAGGCCGCCTCCTGCAAACGGGCCTGCTCATGACCCTGCTCGGCTTCTTCCTTCCCGACTCTGCAGGGCTCTGTATCCAAGAGCGTCCTGGAACATCCTACCTCCAGGCCGTGGTTGCTCCTCAGGAGCGCCTGTGCTTTGAGCAGTCCTCTCTGCTGGCTTTGCCTAGTTTCTGAAGCTGGGGATATCAATTTGTGGTCCTTCGCCCTCTCATGATATCTTTACTATAGTCTGTGAACTTGCCTTTACTTTCTGGCCCACGTCTCAGATGAACCCTCGCGCCACCAGAGAATTTGAAATCTGGTTTCTTGTTTGCTTTTCAAGGCTTCATAAGGGTCCCCAGCTCTGCCTCCTCACCACCCCAGCCGTCTATTCCTCATTGCACCATGTGTGGTGTGACTTCAGAAGGGCTGGGCCCCAGGGCATCCTCCCGTCTTCTCTGCAGTCATCCTGTAGTCCCTGTGTGAGCTCCTCGGATCTGTAACTTGCTTCCTACCAACAGAGTACGGCAAAGACAACGGCAAGCCAGTCTCGGTGTTCCATGACTTCAGCTTGTGAAAACACGCCGGAAGACATGGTGCATTTGAGGAAGCAGTGGGCCATTGGCGGAGGTCCACATGTCCAGGGACCGAGGACAGCTTCCAGCTCCACGACACCTAGAAGCCGAGGGCAGCCACGGGCCTACGCCAGCAAGAGACTGAGGCGCACCCTGATGCCTCAGGGCACTGACAGTGAGGTGCACATGGAAGGGATCCGTCCCAGGTCCAACTCAGATGAGCACCCAGCAAAGCCCCAGCTATCTGTGTCTGATTTATGAGAATAGGACCCGTGTGATAACAAACGGCTGCTGCTTTAGCTGCTAACTTTGTGGCGATGTCACAAACGGCCAGCCAACTGATGGAGTGTGTCGGAGCTGGGGCGCAACAGACCACGTCCAGCCTTCCGTGGGCCCGGATGGACACCACCACGTCGGTTGTCATCAGACACGTTGCTGAATGTGGACGCACGCTGGCTTTGCATCTGAACAGGGTGCTCAGGTACAGGCGCAGCTCGGGCTTTAGCAGCTGGGCGGCCTGGGGTGAGTAGCTTAATCTACCCGAGCTTCAGATTCCTCACTTTTAAAATGCACGTCCCTGGACTCACAGCCTCAGGTCAAGGAGGAGGCTTAAACAAGATTAATAAACTGCTTTACACGGTGCTTGGCAGAAATGAGCCCTGAAGGTGTACCAGCCCCGCTGTCCCAGGAGGGCTGCCGAAGCCCCAGCAGGTTCGGCTGGACTTCCTCAGGGCCACTTGCTACAGCGGAGGAGCGCTGGACTTTCCGTCACTCAGGAGTCCTGGGTTGAGTCCTCTTTGCACCACTGATGAGTAATGGCAAGTCCCTGTCTCTCAGAACCCATTTCCTGAACTGAAATCAGTGGTGGTGCCGGCCTCTGTCCCGGGGCCCAGGGCTCAGCCATGAGTCCAGCGCATCCTGAGCAGCTGTATTACAGTTGATGAAGCCTTGGGGCCGCACAGCGAGCACCCATGCCTTCCGTGTCCTGGAGCCAAGCAGGGCCAGACCAGTGCTAGCCCTGTGGGAACAGCACAGGGGTCACCACTGGCCCCAGGGTGAAAGTGCCCTCTGTCGCCCACCCTCCGGGAGGCCCGGACGTCCTTCCCCATCCACACCTCCATCTTCTCCCCATAGATCGAGGGCAATGTGGCCTCTCAGCCCAGGGCTGCTGTGAGCCTCAGGCGCGAGATGCCCTGGCACGCAGAGAGCTGCAGGTCTAGAAAGCTTCAACCCAGTGCGGGGACGCCCGGCCACTCGGCAGCAGGGCGCTGACCTCCGCGGCCAGCGTTCACTGCCCCTCCTGTCTACAGTCTTGGTGGCCGTTTTGCTCCTGTTCAGCCATCGGCACTTTCTGTTGGTTTGCCCGTCAAGATTCCGTAAGGCCTGATTAAGGGGATGATTTTGGCCAAATCAAGGACAATAAAGGGTATCGAGAAGCTGCTTAGATTGACTCTGGGATTCACTCTGCTCTCCTGAGTGAACGATGAGCAAGGGCGGACGGCGACTAGTGTCGGGAGGCATGGCCACGCGTGCTTGAGACACAAAAGTGCTCGGGCTGCGGACAGAACCACATACGGGGCTCCGAATATTTCTGCTATGAACGCACCCCCTCATTGGAAGCGACTGTGAACACGTGGTGTTTTGCTTCACTGAAAACAGTTTCTCTTCATGAGACAATTTCTGCATTATCCTTAGAGGCCCTGGAATCTGCGATTAGAGTCAGAATTCAATTCTGAGTTACTCAGGGGAATAAAACCGTCATAACTTCCTCTTTACATTATGGAAGATCTAAGGGCTACACCCCCTTTAAAGTGATTTATTATTCTAGCATGTCACAGAGTATAACATGTTGAGAACCTGATGATTTTTCAATAAATTTGACTTACATTAATTTTCAAAGGATTTTTCTTTCATGAATTACCATTTTATCTTCTGGGTTTCATGGAATCCGAGTCGGGTCAGTTTGCAACAAGAATGAGATCATGGCTATTCCAGCCGCCGGGCGCTCAGACAGCCCTCCTAGTTGCATGTGATCTTCTCATTTGGACTCAGGAGACGGAGGTTCAGGGGTGTCCGACTTCTTGGTCCTCAGGGGTTATACTCAGCCTGGGACGCTCTGCTGTCACTCTCTCCGGGGTGCACCTGGGGTTTGCAGGGCTCCTCTGACAGCCCACCCCCCACGGGCCACAGGGGAAGCCAGTCAGCTGTGGGAGGGACGGAGCTGCGGGGCTCCACCTGAGGGAGGTGAGCTGAAGCTGCTCGGTGGCCTCAGGCCTGCCTGTCCCTCCCCTGCCATTGTCAGCTTTGAGTTCAGGCAGCTGACTCTTCAAGCATCCATCTCAGAGCTGCTCTGGGGCTCCCGGGAGGTCATTCTGCCAGCAGAGCTGAGCACCAGCACTGGGTGCATGGTGCAGGACAAGGCAGGGGGCTGCACGGAGGCCAGCAACCGTGCAGGTGCTCTTGCCCCAGGCTGGTCCAGCACAACAGCTGGCCGTTTGATGGGCGCCCTGTGCGCTCTACTCACACACTGATTGGGTAGCCCAGCCTTGCAGATGCTATGGCCCTGTGTGTGCACAGACGCAGTCGGATGCCATCAGTCCTTGGCCCGGCTGTTCCTCCTTGGGCCTCTGGGGCTGTGCTTATCCTCCACAGGCTCCTGGGACCGGGGCTGCTGCTCCCTGGTGCGTTCGCCTTGGCAGGACTGGGGTCATTACCAAGCCCTGGGCTCTCTGGAGACCCAGGCCCTGCCAATTTGCCTGCATCCCCGCTGCTGAGCCCTCCCCTCTCTGGAAGCCGCTCCTGCACATCCTCGTGGTAGGCCTCAGAGTCCAGGGCGTCTCCTCTTGGCCTCCGTGTGCAGCTCCGTGTGTGGGTCACTTGGCGTGCTGATATTCCCCACAGCTCCACTTGCCAGTGGCTTACGCAGGGCAGGTGCCAGGAGGGCCGTCCTACCCTCCGGATCCTCCTGGGGCGTCCCCTCTGTCCTTGTCTTCCTCCTCGAGCCTTTGCTGACACAGCAGATTCCTAACTGCTTCCCTGGATTCTCGAAGGGCCACGGAGCCTGACCCTCGACATCAGGCGCTCCGCTCTACCGTGAGGCCCCGGTGGTCTTTCCCTGTTCTTCCCAGGCTCTGGCTTCCCAGTATCTGACATTGAAAGGGTTCCCTGTCCGTCCCCGAGCGAATGCTTTGAAGGGCCGTCAGGGAAGTGGGCTAGCGCACGGAGGTGGCTGCTCCCTGCAGCCCGTGCTCAGTGCTCACATCCGCACTGTGGCATCGACGGCGGTGTCTACACCTACGGACACACTGGGGGTGACATCCACGAGGACCTTCAGTCAGCTGGACTGCAGAGCAGCCAGGAGCAGACCATGGGATGGTGAGTGTCCAGGAAACCAGGAATTCAGAGCCAGGAGGGGCAGCAGGCCATTCCTGGCCTGGTCCTTGCCGCGCGACCCGTCTTGCTCATGGCCCTCCCGCCGTCAGACAGGGCTTGCCCTCAGGGATCCCTTCCAGGTCTCTCCGCTCTGTGGGCTCTGCCCTCACAGTGCCAGAGAACAGGGGCAGCTCACATTTGACACTGGGCTGCTGGGAGCTGCTCAGCGCCTCCAGGCAGCTTCCCAACTCCCAGGCTTCCTGCTCACCTGGGCTCACTCAGCCAGGCCAGGCCACCCAGAGCACTGTGGCACACATACACGCAAATGCACACACATACACACAGCACATCCACACAGACACACACCACACAGACATGCCACACATACACACATACCACACACACACACCACACATACACACACCACACACATACCACACAGACATGCCACACATACACACATACCACACACACACACCACACATACACACACACCACACACATACCACACACACATACCACACACCACACACACTACACATACACACACACCACACACACCACGCACACATACACACACCACACACTACACATACACACACACCACACACACACCACACATATACACACCACACACATACCACACACACACCACACACACCACGCACACATACACACACCACACCACACACCACACACACCACACACACACACACATACCCACACACATACCCACACACACACCACACAGACACACACACACACCACACCCACACAGTCCGTGGACTCCTTATGAACATGCACAAGAGCCCAGCGAGTGCTGGAGGCTGGTGGTGGCAGAGATGAATGAGCCGTGGCTGTCGGAGCTGTGGACACACACACAGTGGCAGACCAGGACGGGCCGTGCACAGACGAGGCTGCCTCAGGCTGCGTGTGGATGCAGGCTCCAGCGCAGTGAGTGCCCTTCGCCCACCCGCCCAGGAGTGGCAGGCTGCGAGTTCACTTGTCTTCAAGACCCGGGTGGGAGACCAGCCTAGGTGAAGATGGCGGGCGGACCGTGGTGCAGAGAGGGGGCGACCTCCGCGCCCTGCTCCCTAGGGAGGCCTCCCTTCCCCACACCTCACCTCGGAGACCTCCCGTGAGGGCGCGTGGCAACGGGCTTCCCTCCCTGCTGCCCACAGGCAGGTGGTGTCTGAAGAGACCTAGGAACAGCCCGCGGGGCCAAGCAGGAGACCCGTGGAGCGTGGCAGGGCCGCTGCCCTGCAGATGACAGGACCGCCTTCTCCCCTCTGGTGGCCGCGCCTGGAGTGGCAGGGCTGGCTCGGGCTGCCCTTTCCGAGTCCTCCTTCTCCCTTGCCGCCACACTCCCGGTGACGTGGGAGAGCATTCACCCTAATGCCTTGGCTACAGGCTGTTCTGGTCCAAAAAGGGCCCCTTAGTCTCTGATGGCTAGTCTGGGTCCTACTCCGCGTCAGGCCCGCGGAGACACTAGAGTGCTTTAAGGGATTTTTAATTCACCCTGTGTCCCAGGACGGTCCTCAGCCGCGCTTCACTGGTGGGGTTTCCTAGCCAGTCAGCCACCCAGCTGGCAGCGAAGGTAGCCTGTCTGCCTCCTGGGCCCTGCCTTCGGCTGCTGGACCTCCCAGCTTCGGATCCCGCTTGTCCTGTGTCCTTAGCCCAAGTGGAATGGGTTCCAAACTGTCCGACTCCTGGGCATCGACCCTACATGCCCCGACTGCCCCCAGAACTCCGCACAGGGAAAGGAGGTGTTTGCGCGACGGGAATGGCAACATCAAGTGTCGCCTGGCTTTGGGTTCACACGCTGATTTCTTATCAGTCGAGCTGGCGTGATCCTCGCGATTCTGAGTGGTGGGTGACTGGGAAGCCTGGATGCTGAAGGCATGGGGCCCAGCGCTGGAGAGCTCGGCCGAGGGCTGGAGGGGCTGGGTTTCGTCCCCATCCCATGCTCACTGGCTCCACCTCAGTTCCCATCTGCAGAACCGACCCCCGCAGCACACTCCGCAGGGTCGCCAAGACGCGGAGCATGTCTAGCAGGGCTCCCAGCGCGGGGGAGACGTCCAGAGCCTGTTCCGCTTCATCACGGACCGGCAGAGCCAGGGCGCAGGCCTGGGCCGGGCTCCTCCCTGGCGGGCTTCTCTGAGGAGACCTTCCTGGTTCGCATCTGACTCTTCACCTTCTCTGTGCTTTAAACACTTTCAGCTTTTCTCTTGTCCACATACCACTTTTCAAAAACTTTAGTTTTTTTCATTTTTGATTGTAGACTTCAAAATATAAAATCACATGTACCATATTATAAAATTCAAAGCACACAAATATATGTGAAGCTAAAAAATAACCTTGTTCTTTCTAACTTTTTGGTTATATTCACGTAAGATACAGGGTTTTTTTGTCTGTGCCTGTTCTTTCAAAGATGAGCTTACAGTATATATAATGTCCTACAATTTGATTTTTGTTTGCTCATTTTTTTTTCTCAATCAACAAACACTGTGTGTGTTCTTCTGCGTTCTGAGGTACTAATTCTGAGACACGGCTGCATGGAATTTGGAGGACTGTCTCCAGACTTTCCTGCTGTTACTAATCCTGCATTGAACATTCCTATACACATATCCATGGGCTATTTTCGTGAGAGTATTTTTGTAGAATATTCCTAGAATTGGAACTTCTGGGTCGAAGGAATCAGTACTATAATTAAACACCCTCTTATTTTTGGACAGCTAAGTGAAAGTGTTTCATTCTCTTGCTGAAACTGCTGTAATGATAGCCTCTGGATCTAGCTTCTCTTTTGACTTACTTCCTGTAACTTACGACAAATGGCAATAGTCACCATCATAGAGGTAGCGTAGCCACCGCCCACGGCCCACCTCTTCACACGCGTCTCCATCTCTCGGCAGAGAGTCCGGGTGCCTAAAGGTTCGGCCGAGGACTCACATCCGGGTCAGACCTGGGACTGAGCTCCGTGATTTTAAGATGGGCGCGTTTTGATGCTTCATAGGATGCTGCCTTGAGTATTGACGAGTCGGGAACTTGCTCTGAGAGGCCGGGGCTCCAGGAGGCTCACTGCCAGGGTGGGAGGAGGCCACCACGAGGGCAGCGTGGCAGCCTGCGTGCCGTGCTGGGGAAGCCCAGGCTCCGCTGCCAAGCAGCCCGGCTTCACCGTTGCCGCATGGCCTCCACGGAGCTGGTCCGGGTGCCTCCTCCTGCCTCACCTCCTTCCGTCCAGGCCCCAGCGCCCGGCTGTGCCACCCGCTGGGGGCAGATTGACCCACACTTTGTCATCCCACAGGTCAGCCAGCTCGTTCCCACAGGGAAATGCCCTCCTTGACACACCGAAGTCTCTCAGTCCAATCAAGCTGGCAGTCTGGACTAACCACGGGATCCTCAAGAACCTCGCAGCCCGATGGGGTCACCTCCCTCCGCCTTCTGAACCTCGTGGGAATCCTCTTTTGTCCAACACTAACTCGGACACAGGCAGAGCTGGGGACAAGCCATCTCAGCTTAGCCAGGTTGGCGAAGTGTGACATCATCAGAATCTATCACCGATCCAGACGGTGTGCTGGGCAGCGGGCGTGCATCTGGGGGCCAGGGGCTGGGGCAATAAAATGTGCCAAGTCCTAGAACCTGATAACACTATGGCACCTTTCGGGGGCCTCTGGGGAGCTTGGCATGACTGGGCTGCACAGAGCCAATGGGAATGAACGTGGGGGAAGAAGAGCTGGCAGATGGAGTGTTGGTTGGGACCGAATTGTTTTCTGCCTTAAATATTTTGTTTAAAAGTTCAGGCTTTGTCCCGTGAGGAAGGTGTGCTCTGTAGAAGATCCTGAGCAATCACATGAGCACATTAGTGTGTTGGAAAGCTTACTCCAGTCACCTGGTTGTGAGAGCAGTTCAGGGGCATGCCTGGTGGCAAGGTCAGCAGGGACTCAGCACTCAGAGTGGGAGACATTGCATCTAAGTGACCAGAGCCCAGCCGGTGTCTGGAGCAGATTAGAAGAGGTGGCAAGAGGGAGGGCGTCCAGGGCAATACCCAGCTGCTAACTGGGAATTGGCGGGGGCTATTCTTGAGATGGGGATGGGGAGGCTGGAGAGGAGGGGGAAGAGCTTCACTTGTGGTCCTTGCTTTGGAGCTGTCTGGGGGCGGGGCTGAATGCGAGTCTGGAGCCAGGGAGGAATACGACCTGAACCAGGTTGCAGAGTACCAACAAGGGCAGGAGCCCTAACTCGGTGGCTTCGCGGACCCCTTAAAGAATACAGGAAAGCTCTTCCCATGTGTGTGAATGCACATCCCCAGCCCCAGCCGATACTCAGAGCCCATCTGTAGGTGCCTCAGGGAACCAAGCGTGCGCCTGGACTCTGAGTGGGGTGAGGAACCTGGAGAGTGGCGCTCCGTGGGGGTGGGGCATGCTGCTCGTCTCATGGCCTCGTGACTTCGACCTTCTCCCTCATTTCTCGTTTCTTCATGGGCGCCTAATGTATGCAAAACAGCGAGCCAATGCCGGAGGAGAGCAGGAACATGGGCATCCTGAGAGTCTGCTCCCGGACGTCTCCGCCTCCGTGCGGAGGGGGAGGCCAGAGACTGCGAGACGACGGGCATGATTTGACATCAAGCTTCCTGGATGCTACCCCCAAATTGGACTGGGGCGAATGACGTGGCTCTTTCTGTCCGAAAGGAATATTTTTAACTCAGGAAGTAAGTCAGCCCCATCTGGCTCCTTCAAGTAGCTCAGCTGTCTGCGCCTCACACTCTGCTAAAGGGGGACCAGCCAAACTCCGAACGGGGGCCTTGCCCTGGACGGCTCTCCTGGCCCTTGTCTTGCGTTTCCAGCTGCTCTCAAACCTCCAGGGGCCTTGTGCTGGACCAACATCCATTTGTGGACCTTCAGACCCCTGGGGATAATCCCAGGGAGAACCCCTGAGGGGGCAGTCGGGTCCAGGGCCTTCTCACCGGGGAGCCATCTGTACAGCACCCTGTGGAGCAAAATCAGAGGCCCGCGGATCTGACTCAGCCTTGGATCAATGAGAAGGAAGCTACCGTTCACACTTGTGTTTACTGAGAAAAGTAGTCTTGTTGACATAGGTACTTAAGAGCCGAGCTGCTGCGGAGGCTGATATCTTCCTCAGCAATCTAGAGAAGAGCGGATCAGAGAATATTTACACTTCTGATCTCACTCTACGGCTCTATCACTCTCTCTAGCGATCACTCTATCGTGGCCAAAACGCCTCTTTAGACTTTGCTGACCCAGAATGGGATGTTCTCCATGATGCTCGACTGTGAAGTTCTGTTTCGGTGGTTCTTATTTTGAAACAATTACGTAGTATAACAAGAATAAAGAACATTTCCCACCTCGATGGTCTGAAAGGAAATGGCTAATTGGCACTCCCTCCCCTACAAGAACTCCAGTGAGTGTCTCTTACAACGAGCGCTGTCCTGTAAATCCAGTTCCGTTCTCAAGCAAGGAAGCTGACATCCATACGGTGCCAGCCGACCTCAGCTTCCCGCTGCTCAGCCACACCACACGTGGTGAAAGGGTCCAGGTCAGAACCACCAAGGCACTTGGCGTCCATGCTGCTGGTCTCCTGCCTGGGACAGGCCCTTAGCCTTCCCGTGACGCTCCTGTCCTTGGGTTCCTGAAGGAAACAGGCCGGGTATGCTACAGCTGATCCTGGACTGGGGTCACGGTGATCTTGCCTCAGGCTTGGGTTCCAGTTGTGCATCAGCAGCGAGGAACAGGCCGATGCTACTCCTGCCTCAGCGTGGCGGTGGCGGCACGGTTTTCACTGGCTCCGTTAGTAAGGAATTTTTTGATCACTCAACAATAACATCTGCTGAACTTCACCAAGAGGCCATTCTTCCCCCTTCATTCAACACGTGTTTGTGGAGAGGACCAGGAAACTAATACCCTGCCTCCCGTCAGATGAGTGGTTGATGATTCCCTCCGGCGGGGCAGGCTGGTGGCAAGCTACGGTGCCGCCCGCTGTGACCGGCGTGGTGTTTGTGGGGCGGTGCTGTGAAACCACGCGGCTGTCCCATTCTCCGTGATGCACTGGTGCTCTGCCGGATCACCCTGCGTCTGCACGGCGTCCGGTGACCCTGATCCTCACTTCGTCACAACCCTGTCCTGACGCACAGCCAACTCGCCCCTCCACCATCTCCTGGTCTCCGCCTGTCCCTCTTTCTTAAGTGCCTCTTGCCGTCTGGTGTGGCAGGGCGCTAGCTCGCTGTTTGCTTTTCCCACCCCAGAGCTGGAGGCAGCCTCCAGGAGGCCACGTGGCTCCTTCCAGTTGTGGGGATGACAGCGGTCAGGCTGCGGCCACAGTGCCCGTGCTGCGGAGGAGACGGTAGAGGTGGCAGTGCTGGCAGCTGCTTCCAAGGGCAGCCGGGGCCGCGGGGCCGCGCGTCCGCGAAGGAGCCCGCCTGACTTGCTGGCCCGGGCTAGTCACACGCGATTTCCACAGAGTGGGATCTTTGTGTTCTCGTGGGCTCTCCAGGTCCACCTGACACCACGGAGCCATGGCTGCCCTCCTCCCAGAAGCGCCCCCGGCAGAGAGCCCTGCCCGGCTTCATGAGTCTGTGCATCTACCCCCTCCTACGCTCGCTGCCGCCTCTCTGTTCCGCTCCCTTTGGAGTCCTCTTCGCCTTGCCAGACTCTGAACCCTGCAGTGGCCACCCCGGAGTGGCTGCCCTCCTCGCCCACTGCAGACCTGGCCCTCGCTCCTGTGGGCAAGCCCTCCCACCTCAGGGTCTGCTTCCCACACTGGTGGCCGCTCGCCCTGCCTTGCTCGGGTTCTGGCTCTTCCCTGGGGACCAGGCGCCTCTCCTCTGGGACGCCCTCTGTGGCCCCGCCAGCTGGGACCCCCAGTCCACTGCTCCAGCCATGGGGCCATCGTCCCGCTCTGCCTGGCACCTGACGCCTCAGGGAGACCGTGCTCCCCAGGAGGGGTCGCCTTGCTCACTAGGCCACCTGCTCACAGCCCCTCCCCTCAGACGACCTCCACCCCCTTTGGACCTGAGTGCAGGCCGAGCCCCTCGTCTGCCCCCCGCTCCTCACCTGCCTACCTCCTTACAGTGCACACCCAGATAATTCCAGGCTCCGTGTCCTGGTCTCCGCCCCAGGCCTCCCCGACGTGTGGACGCCCTGCCTCCCCGCCTGGGCTCGGATGCCCAGGCCAGGTTGCCCCCACACAAAAGTCTCTCCTGCCCTGCGTGGTCTCCAGCTCCCTGCACGAGCACCCTGCCTGGGACCTGCCGCCCATCGAGTCCCTGCAGCAAGGCACCACCTTGCCCCACTCCACTTCATTAGTGAAGGCCAGAGCCTGAGGCCTGACACTGCGTGGCGAGGTGGGGGAGCGCGGGGGAATGAAGACAAGGGGGAAAGTTAGAGGAGGAGCAGCTGCCAGGTCGAATCTGCTGAGCTCTTCTGTCCACTGAGGATTTGCTGTGATGTCTTCCAACGTGGCTTTCGTAGGAAATCCTGCTCACGCTCTCAGTCACTGAGTTTTAGAATGACCATCTGTGAGCCTGTCGGCTGCTTCGCCGCTGGGCTGTGCGTCTTCCTGCAGCTCCGCTCACAGCCCACAGCCCCGCTCCAGGGATGGTCCCCAGCCTCACTCTGCACACCCGTTGGGGTGAGGTTTAAATAAACTCACTCAGGATGACACCTTTACTACTCTGCTCGGCTCTGGAGCTGGGGGTCTTCTGCAGGGCGGTGGCTTCTCATGTCATGCTGATGGCTGGCGCGTCCCGCGCAGGGTGCCTCCAGGTCAGAGGAGCGCCCCTGAGGAGCGCCCCTCCGGAGCCCCCACTGACACACAGGAGAAAAGAAGGCTCTGCCTTGTTCAGGGTTCCCAGGCAGCAGCAGAGGAGACTGGATTTAGAAGAGGGTGGAAGCCGCCAGTGGGGCGACTGATCTGGATGGTGAGTCTGGCCAGGCTGCTGTCCTCGGCCCCAGGGGATCCCAGGGGACCCCTCCTCTGGCAGCCATCCCAGCACCTTCGGGAGATGCCATTTGGTTCAGGCCATGAAAGGCGGCTGGTGAATAGCATTTGATCAAGACAGAAGCAAAATCAAAACCAAAGCCAGCTTTACTCTTTGACTCCAATAAGCAAATGATTACGTGATGAATTCTTGTTATCCTTACCAAGCGTGGCAGAGAAAAGGGGCTTTACTACTGAATAAAAGGATTCAGGGCAGACATAAGAAAGGACTTCCTCCCAAGCTCGTTAAATACTATTCTGGGATCCCCAGCAAGTTAGTAAATATTTCTCATCAGAAGAAGCATTCCAAACCATCTTTTTCTCTTTCCCCTCCTTTTTGTGTGGAATCATTTTTATTTCCCAAATAAAATCTCAGAAGTAATCCCACCCTTCCATTCACCATTTAGCAGATATTAAGCAGCTACTGTGCTGGACTTTGTGTTGGGCTGAGGACACAGTGGTGGACCGGCCCCGTCCTCACCCCTGTGCAGGCACTGCTCTGGTGGAGGAGCGGATACTCAGGATGCCCTGCTTGGTCCTCTCCTCCCACCCCTGTCCCCGATCACCTGCATAACATCAGCCTCCCCAGAGCCCAGGAAGTGACTGCCCTCTGGGCCTTGGGGGCAGTCTTCCTCCACCCCACCCCAGCATCTCCCTCAGGATCCCGAGGAGGGGGCTCGTGTGACTGCACAGAGCCTGGAGAGCCAGGTACTCCTCCTCTTCCTCGCCCGCCTCGGCCTCTATCGGCGGCCTTCCCTGCCGGTCTTCCAGGCAGCTGCCTGGGCCGTCCTCATAAAGCTCTCCATGGCTCCCCATGACCTCGTAAGATAGTTCAACCTTTCAGACAAGAGCCCAGGGCCTCGCGGGCTGCCGGCCCTGCCGGTTCCCGGTCTTGCTCTCCGCGTGTGTTGGTGCTTGCCGAGTCTCCCCTGGTCACCTGCGGTCCCCAAGTACGCAGAGCGCTTTCCTCACCTTTGCCTAGCCCAGCATGCCCCTCACTGCCTCCCCAGCGGCCTTTGCCCTTGTGCAGCCTCTCCTGGAGGCAGGACAAGTGGCTCCCTCCTCTGAGCTCCTGCAGCCCGTTTCCCCTGCTCCACGTCATCCAAACACGGCCTGCCCGCTGGCCCGTTTCGCAGCCTCGAATGCTGCAGAGTCCAGCCCTGGGTCCACAGAAGCTGGGGGCTCTCAGGGCTCTGCTCAACGTGACCTTCACGGAGTGTCTCTCCTTGCTGGACGGCGTTCCAGTGCTAAGCTTCCACGAGGTCGGCCCGTCCAGGAGGGGCACTGATCTTGCTCAGCGTGTGCGAGGAACTGGTACAGGACAGACCAAGGTCCACTCATGGCTGGACGCTCACCTGAGCGGTGGGGAGGGGCTTCTCTCCCTTATTTCCTGCGTGGCCACCTCATCCCTGAGCAGGATCCGGGAGAGACTGTCTCCTGCTGGCCACTCCTGGACCAGCCGGTCACTTGCCAAAGGCGTGTTTCTTCTGGTTGTGCAACAGAAGCATAAGCCCTTGCACCAGCCCTGTGACGGGGTCTCGGCTGAGTGCGAGGGCTCTTTCTCGGGTCTCTTTCTTTTTTCTTTCATGAAGCTGTCTGCCCTTTAGACGTCCAATGTCTCTTTCAGTTACTATACATGGAGACCAGGCTGGTTTATCAGTTTACCAAAACCTCTCTGCAAAGAAGGGCAAAGTCGCTCTGATGACCCACACCTCCAACGTTAATGAGCCGCAGTGACCAGCTCCAACGCCTCCTCTGGTTCAGGGCTACTGGGCAATCTAGCTCAAGACCAGCGGAAGGGCTGTCCGGGTGCTTTCAACCTTTCCTTCGCCTCTCGAGTGTCCCCAGGTTTGTCACTTGACTCTCTGAGGCTGGCTTCATCTGAAGCATGTTCCACTGTATTGTCAGGGTTCAGTCCAACGTTGTGCATTAGATTTTATTTTAAATAAGTGCGTTCTCAGGACCAAACCAAGGAACACCACACCCCTCCCACCTGAAGCTTAGCATCCGCCGGCTCCCACTGCTTTGTGAATTTCTGTTTTATTTTTCCCTCTCAAACCAGAAACCCAACACCCACCATGATTTTCCTGGATACATTCTTGATCTTTTGCAATGCCAAATCCAGAATTTCTCCCCTCCTTCCTCCTTTCCTTCCTTTTATTATAGATTGAGGAAATGTATAAGGTGATAAGAAGGTGGAAAATAGTATCTAGATTTTTTTTCCCCTGGGGGGAGGTTCTGGGAATTGAATCCAGGCCTTGCACATGCCCGGCAGGTGCTGGACCACTGAGCTACACTCCAGCCCCTAGGTATAGTTTCAAATTTGGTTCTATTATAGTAAAATTGAGACTATTTGTAATGAAGGGCCTCTTGTAAATTACGTTTGTTTTTGCGAACATCACATCAATGTCTTTTCCCATTTTCTACCTAGTTTCTGGTCTTTTTCCTTAGTAATGTTTCATTATCTGGTTAAACAATGCATGTGTATTTCCCCTATTATAACATGGTATCTGCACATGTCAAGAAGTTAAAAGCAAAGACAGGAAGTGGGACTTCAGATCCGTGTGGTAGCTCACTGCATTCTCTCCAGAAAGTCCAATGAAATGATTATGAAGTGATGTTTTCAGGGCATTAACTGGAAGCACAAAAAGGACGGGAATAAGCAGTTTTGAGAAATGGAAACAGGAGGCCCGCTGACCCAGCAGAGCCGAGGATCCTCCAGTGCCCCAGAGAGGCAGCCAGTGGCCCAGCAGATACCCAGGCGGCCTCTGTACCGCAAAGGGCAGGAAGTGGAAGGGTGTGACTCCAAGAGTAGCCTGCTCTCCACACTCCCCTGCCCACCACGTGTCTCCTGCCACCCACCCGACCCCGGACAGGGAGCTCCCAAGAGGGGAGAAGCCAGGACCACGTCCTCCTGCTGCCTCTTTACCCTCCTCTGCCCAAGGTCCCAGGAGGACAAATGAGGGTTCTCCTCTGGAGAAAAGACCTCCACATACTGACCTAAGGGTGCTTGAGGGGGAGCTTGCCTTAGCCCTGGCCACTCAATTCTGGAGCTCAGCAGTGTCACTTCTGCCATGAAAAAACATGAACATGTGATAAAAGATCAGCTTCTATTTGAAAAAAAAAAATTAGATATTTGAGGAAACTTTAAATATAAAATATGGAACAGGAAAACAACAGAGAAACAGAAAAAAGAAACCTTCTGGAGAGAAACCAGTTGTTCTCCAGGGAACAGAAAATCACAGTGTTTCCTCATAAAAATAGGAAAAGCGGCTGTAACCACAGGTTGAGTACTGCATGCTATGAATAAGGCCAGGAAAGCAGTAAGAAGTTCTAGAAATTAAAAAGTATTTTCATGGAAAATATCCACCACAGGAGGACCCTTTGATACATTCCAGGAAGAATCATGGTGAGAAAAATGGACAATAGCAGGAAAAATCATAATCTTACAGGATCCACCCAAAATGCTCCATGCCATCTGCTGCAGTTTGGATCTGGAATGTTCCCCAGAGGCTCACTGTCCAGGGCTTCCCCCCCACAGCATGGTGCTGTGGAGACACGGAGGAGACTCGAAGAGATGGGGCCTCTCAGGGGTCTTCTGGTCACGGGGCCTGTGCCCAGGCAGGTGGCGGGTCCTGCCCTGCTCCTGTTCTTCCACTTCCTTGCCACGAGGTGGGCACGGCTCTAGCACTTGCTCCCTGCCATGAAGCACTGCCCACACGGGCCCGAGGCAACCGCCACAAGGGACCAAGGGCTGGAACCTCCATACCTGGGAGCCGAACCCAAGCTTCTCCTTCCCTGAGCAGTTATCTCAGGTGTGTTCCAGTGGCAGAAAGCTGATGGACACAGCACCCAACAAGAGGGAGCAGGGTCCTGGAAGAGAGTACCCCAGGAAGGCCAGCGACCCCAGGACTGAAGGTGGCCACAGCCAGTGCAAGAGAACTGCGTGCCATCACAGGGAATGGGGGAGGACACACGATCCTGGAATTTTAAAAGGTTCTCCCGAGAGGAAGAGCATGGGTCCTGCGGCCACCAAGGCAGGGGCTTCTGGACTATTGTGCTGCAGGCTGGACAGGGTGGGGGATCTCAGGGCTTCTGGACAGTCATGCTGCAGGATGGACAGAATTTGAGGTCTCGGGGCTTCTGGAGAGTCATGCTGCAGTCAAGAATTCTGAATTTAGTCAGACTGTTTATTTAAGGTTGAGGGCAGAGGACATTTTTAGATATGTAAAGACGGTAAGTGTTCATCTCCAACCATCATCTGAGAAGTAGTTGAGTGTGCTTTTCAGTGAAAGAATTCAGTGGAGCAGGAAGGAACGGGCCTTGTGGGCTGGCGGGCCACTTGGTGCCTCAGCTACCTCTGCCTCCTCGGGTCACCCTTGAGTAGAGCCGGAGTCCGTGGCAGAGAGAGCCTGCAGGTCTGCTGGAAGGCTTTGCATCTCCACCTCTGGGCTCCGAGCAGCACCGTGGCGTTCGCAAGGGCAAGCTCCTTATGAAAGGGGCAAAACCAGGACCGAGAGGAAAGCAGCTGATGCATTTTCTAGAAAGAAACAGTGGCAGGATGTGAACCCCCAGTCATTCAACATCAGAAACGTCAGAGCACCTGTCGGGAGACTCGCAGGGCCCAGTCAAACCCGAGGACCTCAGGGGGTGAGTCCAAAGTGAGCCTCGCAGATCTGCAGAGGGGTGGCGGCCTGCTTAGGGTCTGCTTGGCTCACCTCCAGGGCGTGTGACCAGACCCGCCCCAGGGCACCATGGGGGCTGCTGAGGGCAGTCTGCTTCTGCTCAGCCTGCTCTGTCCTGGTTTACGAGAACACAGTGACCCGGTACAGAAGTCCCTTGTGCCCAGCACCCACAGGCCCTGCACCCCGAGGGGAACACGGGAAAGCCCGGCCTGGGAGGTGACTTGTAGGAAGCAGCCAGGCGTTGATTGCAGGCAGCACCGGGGAGTCTGGGGTGGCGGGCCGTCCCCTGAGCTTCCTGACCAGAAGTCAGAGTGCCCAAGAAGCTCCATCTTGGCCCGGCCCGGGGCTTCCGGCGAGGGCAGCAGTTCTGGAGGGGCCCAGTGAGACGGTGCTCAAGGGGAACCAGCTGGCGGGCATGCCGCCGGTCCAGGAATCGGTTTAGAGTTCAGACGCCTTCTTTTTGATATGTTTTTTAGTTATAGGTGGACATGATACCTTTATTTTATGTATTTATTTCTATGTGGTGCTGAGGATGGAACCCAGTGCCTCACATGTGCGAGATGAGCGCTCTACCGCTGAGCCGCACCCCAGCCCCCAAATTCAGAATTTTAATAGCGGACGTTTATAGAGAAAAAAAAAAAAAAAAAAAATAACACAGAGCAACTCGCTCACCAATGACCAAGGAAAGGAATGAAAACATGCTATCTCCTCTGGCTGAACCAGGACAGGTCTGAGCTTCCCTTGGAAGTGCTGTAGAAGAAAGCACAAGGTCTTACTGGCTGCAGAAGAAAGCACGAGGTCCTACTGGCTGCAGGACAGAGGCACTGACGGGGTCTGGCTGGGGTGGGGCTGCTGCTCTTACGGGACCATGCTTCACTTTGATAAAAATAAAACAAATGTTTGAAGAAAAAAGAAGAGGTGGGGGCCAGGTTTAAACTCCACCCACAACAGAAACGATCCTAAAACACAGGAAGGAGCCGGAGGAAGCCGCTGCGCCCCACCCCAGAGGAGCAGAGTGGCGTCCAGGGCAGCCTCTCCATTCCACCCCTCGCCGCCCGGCCTCCTGCATCCGGCTTCCATGCTGCCGTCTCCTGCACTGGCTACTCTGCTTCTCTTAATCTGCTATCGTGGTCTTCCACGTCATGTGTCACACAAAGACCGCGATGTACCCTTAACGGGCGCACGGTGGCATGGCCACAGCCACCTGCTCTTCTCTCTGCCCAGGCCTCTGACATCCGGAAGAGCAGCCCCCGACTCACGTGGGCCACTGCTTTTCTTCCACTTTGACCCTGTGCTTCTGGGCTAGGTCACTGGTGTCCACCACAGCCGGCCCCCTGGTCACGCTATGAGCGCAGCCCATGCCTGGCTGTTCTGAGAACTCTCCTGGGAGGGTCTCCTTCCTGCAGCTGACGTGAGGAGGTGAGGAGGTGAGCTGGATGCAGGGACAGCCAGCTGGAAGCACCGGGCCCTGGGAAGCGGCCACAGAGCAAAGAAAGAAGAGCAGATGACCTCTCGCAGATCCCTGGACCCAGGGACCCTGGGGCCAACCTGGACCTAACCCCTCCATAATGGGCTGCGTTAGTGGATACATACTCCTAATGCTTTTCACTTAGATCCTTGGACTTTGCTTTTGTTACTTATAGATTAATGAGACTTCACCAGAGTGACTTCTGGAGTGGAGCACAGCACTGGAGTTGTTTGCAGCAGATACCTAATAAACGCTTGCTCAGCTGAGTTAAGGACATGCCCCTGAGGCGAGATCACCTAGTGCA
Source organism: Sciurus vulgaris (assembly GCF_902686455.1). Lineage (NCBI taxonomy): Eukaryota > Metazoa > Chordata > Mammalia > Rodentia > Sciuridae > Sciurus > Sciurus vulgaris. Next base: position 112,489,602 of record NC_136473.1, on the reverse strand, counting down.
AAGGGCGCGGGCTTCAGAGACGACTGACCCGGTTCTGCAGCAAGGATCTTCAACACGTGGGACGGACGACCTCGTTGTCAGAGGCTGGATTTCCTCCCCTTCACCCTCATCAGCGACACTCCTGAGCTCTTCCTGCGCGGCATGCACTGGCCTGAGTCCTGTCACTTGGAGGTGACAGTCCTGAGGGGTTCGTCGTCACAATCTGTGAGTGAGGATTAAACGAAGAAACCAGCACAAAGCATTGAGCCCGAATAATGACAGATTTTCCCTTCCATTTTCTTTCATTTTCCTTTCTGTTCTTCTCCTGCCTCACATCGCTGTGCAGGTATTTGGAGTCACAGCCCCTGGTCTTCTGGGCAGATTCGCCTTCTTCTCTTTGTAGTAACTTGTTAGCGTGTCTCCTTTCTACCTGCCAATCACTCAGCAGGAGACACGCTCCACAGTGACAAGCAACACAAAGAAAGGCAAAGTGTGTTCCCGCTTGGGAAGGCAGAAGTCTCAAGGCAATTTACCTTAATTCGTGAATGTAATTCACTTCTAATGAAAGTCAAAATAAAGTCCCTACCCTCCAAATAGGGAACGTCGTTTCTAGAGTTCATATGGAAAAATAAACGTGCAAAAGTAGCCAGAAAAAATGTGAAAATGAAGAGCAAGGGATGAGCCCTTCCAGGTGGCAAAGCATGATGTATAACTCAGAACCCGATGGAGGGACACCGATAACTGAAGGGGCAAAAAGACCGTAGCACAAGAGAAAATGCAGAAGCAAAACCTATTGACAAAAGGATCCAGCAGATCTGGAGGTGAAGGCGGCACCCATAGCTTGTCAGGACCCATGAGCGCGGCTGTGGAGGAGCCCAGGCACGTGACCAGCAGTGCGCAGTCCAGCCCCAGCAGGGGGAAAGTCCAGCATTTGTCAAGATCTATAGCCCCAAGTGTACACAGGCAGAGAGGCAGCTTCCACTGCGGCCCACTCATAGGAGGATGAATCCGGTGTCCGTCTCCAGGGGACTGGATGAATCCACAATGGCACAACCACACATTAGGACACGACTCAGCTCCAAAAGCACAGAGAAAAGTCCCTCTAGTTACTTGTATTAGAAAAGGTGAGATAGTGGCCAATTGCATTGTTACCTGTGTGCATGTGCAAATACGTAACAAATCCCACCATCAAGCACAACTGTAACGCACCCATAAAAACATGGACCCAACACAAACCAAACCAGACTAAAGGTGAACAGCTCCAGCACAGAGCCAAGTGTAGGGCACTGCCCTTTTTTTCCCCCCCAGAAAAACGGAAGGAGACCGTATATTGATATTTGCTTGGATCCACATAAAGAAATACGGTGGATGTCATGTGGGGAGGGGGTCTCTGTGGAGAAGAGGGAGAACATCTGTCAGGGTGGGCTTTCTGAATCTTGCTTCGTTTGTGTGAATCATGGGCTTATGTTACCCGCTCAAGGACCACTGGCGTAAGAAACTCGGTAAGTGCGTTCTGCATGTGAGACGCTGGGCCGGGCCTGTGAACACGCCATCTCATCGAACCCTCACGGGAGCCTGTGAGATTTTACTTTAACCTCCATTTCAGGGATGAGAGGAAGGATCACTGATTGCCGAGCATTCCTTCATCCCTTCTCTCAGGCCGCCTCCACCCAGCTCTGGCTCCATCCAGCCTCGGCTCCATCCAGCCTTCCCGCCATCAGGAGTTATTTTCATCCACCTCCCAACATGCGATGCTTTGACTCTCTAGTCATTAAATGCTTGGTTCTCGCCATCTTTCAAAACAGCAGCATCCTCGAGGCTTCAGCCGCGCCTGCTCTCTGTCTCTGGCTAGACTTTAGGAACCACGCTGTGTGCGAGATTTCCCTATTTATCTCCTCTGCCCCGGGCTCCACGCATGCACCCCAGGATAGAGAATAGTTCTTATCTGTGCAGGTCATGGAGGTCACACATCCTCCATTTAAGATGGATCTCCTTCACGCTGCCAGACAGGTTTTACTATCCTTATTCTACAGAAGAGGAAACCGAGGCTCAGGGACGCTCAGAAAAATTCTGTAGGGGTCCCACAGAGGACTTCTGACTCCAAGATAAGGTCTCTTCATTACACCACAGCGATCTCTAGTTAGCTCCCAGAAGTCTCTGGTTGAACCGCACGTATTCCAGGAAAGTGTCTGAGTGGGTTATTCTAGGAATGAGGACATAGAAATAACTCAATTTATGTTTCATTTTCAGGAACTGCCAAGTGTTTCACAAAGTGACTGCATTGCCGTGTGTCCCCACTGGTGACGAAGGAAGGTGGCGGTGTTCTCTTATACAAGGGAAGCATGCCTGGTGACCAAGTGGGAAAAGACACCTAGGAGTGGCTTTAATTGCAGCTGTCCCATGACGAGCGACTCAGCGTGGCCCTCGCCAGGCAGGACCGAGGACGCCTGGAGGTGCAGAAGGAGCCTGGAGTGTCAGGACTCAACTAGACCCTCGGAGTCCGGGCCTGCTCTCAAGATCCCTAGGTCGCCCTGGCTTGTCCTAAGACCCGGCTCAGTGGCCATCCTCCATGCTTTTAGGACCCATGTCCTCTCCAGGGCAGCAGAGGACTTGCACTGACCCTCGGATCTGCCGGCGTCAAGGAGCGCCTTCCTGGACAGACGTTTCGGTGCAGCGGAATGGGAAGTTGGTTCTGTCTGAGAAGATCACGCTGCGACTGGAGACAGCCACTAACTGAGAATAGCGCAGGGTCCTGGGCACTGGCGCCCTCCCTGGCTACAGAGTTGCTCTCTGCTCTGTGTTGAAGAGGTGGATGGTCCTTCACGGGGCTCAGGGAAAGGACAGAAATTCAGAGCCAGGCAGGCCGGGCCTTAGGGCCAGCTCAGCCACCCAGCAGCCACTCAGCCTGGGCAGAAATTCAGTCAGTCCCGAGTCTTTGTTCTCCTACCCGTGTGTCGGGGCTGCGGAAACCTAGCCTGCAGGGCCACTGTGAGGATCGGACACGCCATGTCTTTGCCTGCAGCCCAACAGGTGCTCCGCTGGAGGCAGCCGGCTCTGCCCTCCGGCCCCTCGGCCGTGTCTTCTGCAGGCTTGTGTCAAACTGACTCCTGATTTTGAACTCGGGCACATCCTCCGTGCCCATGTCTTCTAAGCCAACGCCTTCTGCAGTGGTAGACGCCCAGGACACCTGTGCTCTCAAGACTCCAAATTCCCTCTCTCTCTCTCTCACATGTATTTTCTTGCAAGTGACAAAAAGATTCAAGGGAAGAATCCAACCTAGCCTTTTCCTTCGGGAGCTTTTAATCTCATTGGGAAGACAAGACTTAGACAAAAGATACAATCAGAGAATAGCAAGAGAGCGTGAGCCTGCTCAAATGTGCTGAGCAGAGTCCATGCCTGTCTCTAAACTCTGTTCCTGCTTCACTGGACAATATTGCCATGCTGCTGACTCACGTCCGTGTCCAGACCTGCAGGACTGCAGTATTTCTCTGCAGCATGTTTGCAGCATGAGCCGGGTGTTCTATCGTGTGCAAGGTAATAGTCACCACTAGAGCCTCAGGGCAGTTCCAGCAGGTGTCCAGTGGACTGGGAGGCTGGGGTCAATCCTGACCACTGTGTCCCTAACAGACAGGTCACTGTGGCACGTCACTTCCATCGCAAGCACTTGGTTTCCTCTGGGGGAAGGAGAGCTGCGTGCGCCCTGCAATCACAGCCGAGCGCCGAGCGCCTGCACCGGCCTGCAGCGCGTCCTGGGGCAGCCTCGGCAGAGCTCTCTCCTCTTCCCTCCGCCTTGGACAAGACAGCTCTGGAACGTGGCTTGTCTGAACACAGTACAGGGTGATTCTGCCTTTCTCACCCCCTAATGGGTCTGTGGGGCAGACCACTGGGCAAGTGCCGTCGGCTGTCGGGAACGCAGCGAGTGCTTAGCAGGAGTAGATGCCAGTTTCCCGGGCGTGTTAGAAGAGCAGAGAGAAGTTTGAAAGGTGCCCGTGATATAAGTGAGCACTCCCTGCAGCTGTCCTGGTGGCTGTCCCAGGGATGGTGCAGGCCGCAGGGTCTTCCTACCTTCAGGGTAGTCATGTCTGGGGGGAACGGGGAAGCATGCTGTAGGTCCGGTGCACACCTGAGTTCCCCTGGGGCACATTCATGAGCACCAGACAGAATGAGGGAAATGGGAGTCTCAAACGCACACTTTACAGATGATAGAAATGAGGCTCAGAGGCAAATGGCTGGGCAGGGTGTGCGTTAGTCAGCTTCTTGTAGCTGTGACCAGAAGCCCTGAAGGGAACAGAATAGAGGAGTAAAGGTTGAGGTGGCTCACAGTTTCAGAGGTTTGGTCCATAGTCCACAGATCTGGCTCCAAGCTCTGGGCACAGATGAGGCAGAACATCATGGCGGAAGGGCATGGTGAAGGAAGGCATCTCAGGACATGCAAGGAGGAAGCAGAGAGCGCTCTGCTCGCCAGAGACAAAATGTCAACCCCAGAGGCACGACCCCAGAGACCCACCTCTTCCAGAAACACCCTACCTGCCCACAGTTACCACCCAACTAATCAGTACTGGGGGATTAATCCACTGATTAGGTCATAACTCTAATCATGCCACTTCTGAACCCTCTTGCAGCGTCTCACGGGCAGGCTTCTGGGGGACACCTCATCTGAACCTTAACGGGGCATGAGCTGGCTAGTGGCCAGCTTGGATGAGAACCCAGACCTTGTGCTGATGGCTTCACAGTCCTTTCGTAACAAGGTTCCTCCTCCGCTGGGATCATCAGGTTTGGGCGGGTTAGTCAAGGTTACCTGGGCTGGCAGATCGAGCATCATGCTCAACTGCCAGAGATGTCCTTTGCCTGGGAGGTATACGCCCTGAATTTGTGTAGGTCGTTTTTGGTAACAAGAAGGTGCACAGAAAGTCTTGTCACTGCTGCTGAATCTTGAATTCAGAAGGCAACAGGAATAGCTATTAATAGAAAAAAAAAAAAAAAAAACCTGGATTTACCAAACATACACACAAAAATAAAGCTCCTGCTGTGTTTCTCAATTAATATTTCTTGATTGAGGTGGAAGTGACTGGTCACAATAGGTAGATTTGCATGATTACAGACAGTGGTCAGCGTGTTCATAGGCCTGGAAAAGGCCTTGTAAACACCGTGGACGGGGCAGGAGCCGGGTAGGACCGGCTGTCAGACAGCTTTGGGCGTCTTAGTCAATTGTAACCAAGTTTTGAAAACGGGGAAACCTTCTATGAAAGGCCCTCCAGCCCTCCAGTGAGGGGCCTTTGACCCCTGCTTCCTTCACTGATCTCTGTGTAGTGCTGAAGAAGAGGCCCTTGGCCTCCATCTAGCTGCGTGGTCAGACCCCTCTTCTGACCAGAAGGGCCAGGTGAGCAGGGAGCTTGGGTGCTTCCCTCAGTCAAGGGCTTTCTGTAAAGAAGCAGCGTGGCCTTCCAGAGGAGCACTGGTTACGTGCCGGTACTTCACCTCTTCTTTTAAGCGTCCATCAAGCATATTTTGAATTCCCCAGTGCTCCGTGCCACCTCCTGAGACCCACACAGCCGTTTCCTGGGAAGCAAGTGACGGGTCCATTCTGCAGAAGTCAGAGGAGCAGCAGTTGGAGCCCTGGAGGGAGATGGGAAACGTGGATTGCTTCAGCCTGGGGTCTCTCATGGCCACATTCCGGGTTTAGAAGAATCCACTTCCCATGGGGAGAGGGAGCCAGTTGCCCAGGCCACACCACTATGACGTGGTGAATCCAGAATGCCACCCAGCACTTCCGATTCCAGTCTGTCCGTCCCCCACCCACTGGTTGTCCAGCAGTGGGGCACGGAGTTGCCTGGTCGGTTAGTAGAACTGGATCAGCGTGGTCCTGCAGGGGTCCCCGGAGCTCCTCAGAGGTGGGCAGCAGGCCCGGGAGTTGGAGCCTGCATTCCGACACCATCTCCAGAGGAGTCGTGAGGAGCTTTGGGGAGGCTGCTCCCCACCACACCACCGCTGCCCGTTTGCAGCGCTGTGCTGGGTCCTGGAGGCAGCAGAGAATGGGTCTACGCACACTATTTGCACACTTGGGCACATGGTCTCCTTTTATCCTCACAACAATCTTACCAGGGAGAACTGGCACTATTCCCATGTCAGGGCTGAGGGAATCCAGGGTGCAGAGGTGAGACCTGCCCACCCCACTTACCCGGTGCAGGGCGGGCCCAGCTTTCCACTGAGCACGTCAGTGGCTAGGCCACAAGTTTGCAAGTGTGGTTGCTGCTCACACAGTTGGGGAGCTACACAAGTCCGTGTGAAGAAAGAGGGGTCAGAGCTGCACGGTTTGCTCGAGCCATTGAAGTCAAGAGGCCTGGTTTCCATGGGGTCTCTGCTGTAGCTTCTGATGACAAGATCAAGATGAGTCTTAGTTTCCTCACTTATAAGCCTGAAATAATGTTAATGGCAGCCGACAACGAGAAAAGGGATCCCACTGGCCGGTGGACAGGAGGGAGGGTATGGAGAGCTGAAGACGAAGTCTTGGCAATGGCTGTTCTAGGACTTGGTCAAACACAGAGACTACATCAAATCGAGAGGCCGAGACTTGTCACACGTTATCTAAGCATTGATTCCACCACCAGTCTGTGCAGGTCCTAGTTCCACGATAGGACCACAGGCACAGGGTCTCACTGCGACTCCACTGTCCCTGTGTTCCAATACAAGGCTGTGATCTGTTCCAGGAGCTCCTCTTACCCTGCCCAGTCCACCTACGGCCAGCTCCCGTTCCCAGAGCCCTACGGGGACGTCGCAGGAGGATCCTCACCACCCGGAGACACACGCTCCCTGGCTCTGGCCAGGGTCAGTCCAACTTCATCCACCACAGGTGTGTTCCGAGCTCCCAGTGAAACCGGCTCCACACAAATGCCAGTGGGGAAATGTGTTGTCTGCTTTCTGATTCTGCAGACTGAGAGGCCTGCGGTACAGAGGAGGCCGGTCGTGCCTATCTCTGTGTCTTTAGTGTCTAGAATAGCCCCTGATGTGTGAGGAACTCAATTAGCAGACGAATGTGACAAACTGGCCCCAGCCCGTGAGGGCCGGGCTTCCTCAAATGCGGAAGGGCTTCCTTAAATGCGGAAGGACTCCTCGGTGTCTCCCAGTGTCGTCACCTGGGCTTCCTGTCACTAGCACTTCCTGGCAGTTGGGGATTCTCTTCCCTCTCCCTCAAGATCAGTCCTGCCGCAGGGGCCCTGCGGCCACAGAGCGGCTCCCTGTGGCCTGTGGAGCGGGCGTGTATCGGCACATTAGCCGGTGCCTCTTGCGATCACACCCACATTTAGCAGGATGATTGACTGAGGCGCTTTGCTCGTAGACTTGCACCAGGCAGAAATCATGACACTTGGGACTCGGTGGCTCCACAGGACATTCTGAAGTCCTGGGCACAGTGAGTTCCAGCTGTGGCCAGAATTGCTGGTCTGCCTTTGACCTTCCAGAAGCTGCCGAAGAACGCTCTGCGCTCAGGACGCCCAGGGCCTCCAGTGCTGCTTGCCTCCCTCTCCCTCCTCGAGAGCCACAAGCCCAGCTCCTCCCCGCCCCCCAAACCCACGATCTACTGGCCATGACTCCCGGGAGATGCCCCTGCAGGAGCGGGCAGGTGTCCCTGGTGCAGGGAACGTAGGTGGTCATCTCTCTGGGCGAGCATAGCCAGGAGGCCCAGGCCCACAGGCTGGAGCAGACTTCCCCAGGCCTCTTCACTCTCTGCAGACCCTACCCTGTGGGGTTTGCAGGGAAAGGCCAGCAATGTGCTCCCTCAAAGCCCCCTCCCAAGGGCAGGACTGAGGCAAAGAGAAAGCTCTCTTGGCTTTCCCCTCCCCCCAGCCACGGAGGACGCGGACCCTGAGACAAAGCTGAAGGGTCTTCACTGGGCTCTGGTGTGAGCACAGCTCCCCCCACAGTTCAAAAAGATGGACGCTGCCCCACCTGAGGCCTCCCAGGGACTGACTCTCAGGCAGCTCCCACTTTCTCCCTCTGTCCATAACTGACCTCAGACTGCAGGACAATGTTGGCTTACTGTCAACATTAAGAGAGGGCAAGGCCAGGAGCAGTGGTACATACTCATAGTCCCAGTGACTCAGGAGGCTGAGGCAGGAGGATCACAAGTTCAAGGACAGCTTCAGCAACTTAGAGAGTCCTAAGCAATGTAGCAAGACCTTGTCTCACATAACAAAGTAAAAAGGGCCGGGGATATAGCTCAGTGGTTAAGCACCCCTGGGTTCACTCCCCAGTACCAAAAAAGTGGGGGGCAAGGCTGTTTGAAGCAAGTCCCTTCATTCCTAAGCATTGATATCTGGATGACCCCTTGAGAACTGAGTCAGCTATAGACCCCATGTCTCCAGTTCTTCTGCCCGTTTTCCTCTTACATCATCTTCTCCATCAGAACATAAGCTCTCGTAAGTGCTGCTCTCTTCTGGTCCCTCTTCTACCCCAGAGATCAGTATCGCCCTTGATTTGTAACAAGTGCCAGACAGAGATACGTGTTTTAGAGGAAAACACGTGTGGCCCAGGATCATGACAGATCCGAGATTTGACGTCAATCTCACCTTGGTGTGTCAAGGGTCTTGACATGGGTTGGATGTGAGGTGTTTCCCCAAACTCCTGTTCAAGCAGGATGTTCAGAGGTGCAGCGATTGCGAGACCCGTGACCTAATCAGTCGCTCCTAGCTCGAATAGACTGCCGGGTTGGTGACAGTAGGCAGGTGGGTTGTGGCTGAGGAGGTGGTCACTGGGAAGAACTCATCTTCCCTGAGGCCCTTCCCCTCTCGGCTGCCATGAGCTGAGTAGCTTTCCTCCACCATGCCCTTCTGCCACGATGTCTCGTCTTCATCTTGGGTCCAGAGCAATGGAGTTGACGGACCTTGGACTGAACTTGTGAAACTGTGAGCCCCAAGCAAACTTTCCTTCCTCTGAGTTGCTCTTGTCAGATGCTTCAGTCACGGCAACGGGAAGCTGAGTAACCAGGTCTCCTACAGTGAAGGAGGCTGGAGAGCGGTGTTCTTCTGAGGTGAGAGCTCTGTAAACAAGCTCAAGAGCTGACCCCTGCTGTCGCTCCCCAGGGGCTGCCTCCAGGCTCCTTCCCTCCTGTTGGCAGCCCCTGGCGTGGGTCCTCATTGTCTCTTCGGGGCTTGGTTGGGAGCTCCCAAGGCGTCCCTTGGGCAGGCCGCCAGCACCTCTCCCCTTCCCAGGGGATGGCTCTCCGTTAGAACGTGTAGTGACTTGTCCCTCAAGGACTCTGGCTTTCTTGGCTGTTGCCATCTTTTGTTTCCCATGGATCCTGGGGTGGGTCGGGGAAGTAGTGGGAAATCCTGACTCCGTTTAGAATTCAAATATCCTGTGCAATTAGATGGGTGGAGGAGGGAGAAGGAGGGTGTCTTAAGCAACAACTGACCGGGCACATGGGTTGAAACCTGATGTTCCTTCAGAGAAATTAATTAACAAGTCGGTTCACCATGTAATGGTGGCGGGGTAAGGACTGGCATGGACCCTGAGCCGGACTGCCCAGGTGCAAATCTCACCTCCATCACGTGCCAGCTGTGCCATCTTGGACAGGTTAGCCTCCTGGTACCGCAGTTCCTGCCCCTCTAAAAGGAGAACAGTGAGAGCAAACACCTCCCATCGCCGCCTGAGGCTCGAGTCCGCACACGGGAGGTGCGTGAGGAGCTGAGAGGCTCCTACACGGGGCAAGCTCTCGTGATCGGCTGTTGCTTCCGTTAAAATGCAACAAACACATTTTCTGTGTGCTCAAAGAACTTTTCAAACTTGTCATGAATTCAATGTAGCCTTCAAATTAGGTTTATATCATGGTTTTCCGTTACTCGAGACTGCTGCATCAACATGGAGTTCTCATTAGGACGGCACTAGATCACCGAGCTGGGAGTCTTCTCAGCGTGTTGACGCACACCTCTGACTTGAGGGCAGAACATTTCTTGCTTCCTCCCTGTCTCCTCAGGGAGTCTGCTCATGTTCTCAGCCAGGCGACGTCAGTCTTTCCTTGGGAGCAGCCCTGAAGTGTGCGTGGGTCCCCCGAGTTCCAGCCTCCCAGTGTGTGCGGTGGCCTGGTCGGCGGTGGCCTGGCACGGGGAACCAGTTGTCGGATTCGCCATTTGCTTGTTTGGCGGTTTCAAGTCGCTGCACACGCAGCAGCTGTGCGTGTTTGTGGGGTGGGTGTGCTTTCCCACAGGCTTCCGAGTGCAGTGACCTGACCCAGGCAGCCAGCAGGTCCGTGCTCCGTCCTCGCTTTGTGGTGCGAACACTCAGACCCTCTCTGCGCTGTTCTGAGACCTGAGGGCGTGACCGGCTGCACCCTGCCGGGCCCTCAACTGTGCCGCCCAGCTCTGGCGGCCCCCTCCTGCTCTGGCCTCTCTGACCCGTGGCTGGATCCCACATGGAGGGCTAGCCGCCCTGTGCCTGGCTCTGCTCCCTCAGCACCGCGTCTCCCAGGCCTGTCCATGCTGTCTGAGTAACAAGGCTTCTGTTTTCCTGGCTGAAGTGCATTCTGTTGTCAGAAGCTTACCCGTGGACAGTGTCCCGTTCTGAGAAGAAAGCTTTGACCTCGCACTGGAGGGTACCGTGTTCTGCGGCAAGGACAGGGCGTGCCCCCCCCCCTCCCCCGGAGGTGTGCAGAGGCCCAGGCTTCAGTGTGACTCTTCTCTCCTAGGTGACATTCCAGTGGCCGCCCCCATGGTGGCTCCGGTCTACCTTGACATCATCAACTGCTGAGAAACGTGGAGGAATTTGAAAGAGTGACAGTCGATGCCAGGGAAGCTATGGGACAGGCTCAAGTTCAAGCCCAAACTCGAAGTATGTGGTCTCCACCACTGCATCAGCTCTGTGCAGCAGGAGAGATGGAGGGTAAGCACACTTTGGTGACTACAGTTTAAGAGTGGCCATGTAAGATGCGCCATGTCTCTACTGTGTGGAGCACAATGTGCCTCCGCTGATTCAGAAAGCATGTAGTGTCCCGCAGCCAGTCCGCAAACACGACACACAAGCAATCCTGGTTGTGCGTGGTTGATTGGATTTTGGCTGGACTCTAGCTCACCCTACATACATTGAGTGGCATTGCTAACGTAGCTGTTGGGGACCCGCTGTGTGTGGGATGCTGTGACAGATGATGACAGCAAAAGTCTAAGTAAGTAAGATGAGACTCTGAGACAGGGCACGGGGCCCTTGGGTTGGCAGGCCTGGGGGCATGGGGTGAAGGTCACACCGCAATATGCCTTCAGGAGGTGAGCCAGCATGGCGGGGAGGGGCAGCGCTGAGCTCCCCATGGTGTATCAAGCTGCTGGGGGCTGGGTCCCACTTCGCCAGCACCCGTGGACCCGGGGGTGTGTGGTGCTTACCCCTGCCCTGTGCTCTCCGCCCCGAGGGCCGGGCTTCTGGCGGAAGTGTTCTGCTGGACTGTTGCTCTTGGTAGAATCCACCCTGACTCAGTGCACTGTCATCAGACAAAGCTGATCCTTCTCTGCTCACCCATTTTCTCATCTAGTGAATAACATGAGGACGACCCTCGTTTCTGGAAGAAGAGGCCATTTGAGTGCAAAGCATCATTCAGGGAGAAATCCACCCCAGGTCGATGTTGGCAAAGTGCCCATTTTTAGCTTCTTTTACCAGATGCACTGGTAGGGCAGGCAAGAAACAGGAAGGGGAAACACTCCATGGGACACTTCGTCCATCCCAGCTGCAGACGCAGGACGAGGCCAGCTGCCTGCTCAAAGGCATACTTGCAACTGCAGACATGCAGCGCTGGTCCAGTGAGTCCAGGCCCCTGGCCCTGCATGGCTTTCCTGAGGCCCAGGCCTGGCACTCGCTAAAGCCGTGAAGAACCAGGTCTGGTGGGGTGCCCTGAGGGTGCTGTGTGACACCGTGTGTCCAGATGGCAGATGGCATTTATAGCAGAGCACGTACTGGGGACGGGATAAAGCAGTAAGAAGGTGTCTCGGTCCCACCTGCCAGGCGATGTTACTGGGAGCCAAAGGGACACAGCTCTCCGCCTCCCTGTCCATAAGAGGCTTTTCCCAGGCACACAGGCAGGCCTGGGAGGCCGGGCCCTCAGGACTGGGCGTCACATTCGTAGCGCTGGCCCTGGCTGCACTTCCTGCCGTGGACCTCGTGATTGCTCCAGCACACTCCCACCGCAGGGGCAGAGGGGGCCACAGAGCACAAGAAGCATTGTTTTTGTTGGAGGACGTCAGAAAGCCTGGGGAAACCTGGCAGAAAGAGGGAGGTGGGAGAGGGAGCAGGGCGGAGCAGGCGCTCCCCGCCCATCTGTCGCCCTGGCAGAGCTGTGCGTTATCGAGCACGGGTTAAAGCTGGGACGGAGCTCTGTGGCCCTGAGCAAGTCAGCTGGCTCCTGGGAGGCGGCTCCCTCCTGGGACCCCCTGCCTGAGGGCCAGTCGGAGCACCTTGGGAGCCACAGCCTGTGGCTCAGACTAGGGCAATAAATGGTGGACGGAGTTAAAATGACCAGGTGACAGGCACTGGGCGGTCCTCCTATCTGCATGTGAACACAGGCCACTGCCTGGCACAGGCTGGCAGCTGCCATGTTTGGGACCACTGGGTAAATCATGGAACTGCAGGAGATGAGAACGGTAATGGGCTTGGCTGACTGGAAGATAAAATCACCAATGAGTCCCATTTGCCTCACACCTGGACAGGTGAGGGGCCACGGTCACTCCAATGCCACAAGGAGCTCTGTTTCTAAACTCCGATACGACGTGCATCTCTTGTGAAGGAAGAATAATTTCTGGGCATCCATAGGGTTCACTGAAATTTTATTTGTGTGTGTGTTTTAACTTTAATAATGAGTAAATATGAAACTATTTACAAACTTATTGCAATGGCTAGTTCCATTATAATTATAAAAGCAAACAGATTCATAAATTAAATACAAGTGAAATTAAGTTTCCATGGGCACTAGTTTAACTTGGTGGATGACGTCGTCTTGTGAGACCGAGTTGCCCCTGGAGGTGGATCTGCTGGGAGAATCTGGGAGGCTTGTCTCGGCCGCCCTGTGGCAGCTCATCCGACAGCAGTACAGACCGCCTGCCCTGTGATGGTGCTTCTGGTTAGATAAGAAGACATCGTTTATGTGGTCCATGCCCCCACGTTGTTTTCTTTAGCTTGGAACAAGTAAAATGATATTATTGGCCCCAAGATGAATTCAGTCAAGAATCATTTACCAAGACCTACTGTGTTCCAGACAGGGCTCCAGGGCCTGGCAGCGTTCCTGGACAAAGCGAGATGCACCACTGCCCTTGTGGAACTTCCATGGGAAAGCAGGAACGTCAACAACCAACCTAAGCAGTAAAGACACAAAGCATCGGGTGGCCCGAGTTGGTAAGCGTGGGAAGGGAGCCAGCAGACCAGGGAGGCCGAAGGGCTGGGCGGGTGCTGGGCACTGCAGTCCTGGACCCTGGGCCACTGAGGACGTTGCACTTGGGCAGCCTGGGGGAGAGTCAGGGACTGGGAGGGAGCGGGGCACTGTGCCCCGGCCCTCGGTGCCTAGGGAGAGGCGGGGACGGGGGAGAGCAAGGGCTCAGGGTGTCCTTGGAGGACGTGGGATCCAGGGGACGTGACCTGGCTTACACTTTGGCCGCTGCTCCTGCTGTTGTTCAAGGCTGCACTGTGGGGTGGGAAGGTGGGATCGCGAGACTTGTGGGGCTGGGGTGGTGGCTCAGGGATGGAGCGCTTGACGGCATGTGTGAGGCTCTGGGTTCAGTTCTCAGCACCACAGGTAAATAAATGAATAAAATAAATCGAGGCTTCTCAACATCTAAAAAGTACTTTTTTTAAAAAAGGGACTTGGGGGTCCCTGGGGACAGATGGTGGCCAGAGTGGCCCATCAGCATGCATGCAGAGGGGAGCCACGAGGAGCACCCTGGTAAACCACGAGAGCCCACAGTGGGGAGAGCGCGGCCGGAGCCGGGCCACCTGAACTGGGAAGGACAGTGGGCGGGACAGTTTGGGGGACCACGTGTTCAGCTTTGGAGGCGTTAGACTTGGGAGGCCTGTTGGCAGAGTGACCATACAATGTCACTTGAGGGTGGAGAGACACCAATAATGGTCCTGCTGGAACAGTGGATTAGGACCGTCCTGGTCCAACCAAGGTTTGTGGTCCCAGCGGAGGCCCAGGAGGTGGTGGGGCCAGCACTGCCAAGAGTCTGGGCCAAGGGACAGGTTTGGGAATGGTCAGTTTGCACAGGGCTGAAGAAGCTGAGCAGGTAGACAAGGTCACTGGGGAAAGCAGGAGAGCAGACCTGGGCCAGAGTCCCAGGGATCCACAGGGTAAGGATCAGCACGCCTGCCGTGGGAGGTCTGGGTGCAGGGGTCAGCAAAGCCAGGTCTCCAAGCCTACACCTGGGTGCAGGGACCCGGTGGCCAAACCAGTCCCGAAGTTTTCTTCAGGTGGACCAAAAAAATGCTCGGATCAATGGTGTTTTAGGTTGACATCAAAATGCAGATGAAATTAAAAACTCCTCTCAGGGCCACTCGGAAGCCCAGAGGTATTCCTGGGCCCCTGGCTTGAGAGACAGTGGATCCCTTCCCCAGGGCTGCCCAGGCCCAGTGCTGCAGGTGTCCCTGCGCCCAGGGGTGGCCGCCTTGCTGCATGAGGCCCCACGTCGTCTTGCAGGGTCTCAGACACAGCCCCTTCGGCGAGGAAGACGTGGCACCGTGCAGGTGGGAGCTGGGGCGGGTGGCTGGACTTCGGGTTTGCTTCTTCGGGGGCAGGAGTCGCCTCCTGTGATCGGTGTTTGTCTGTCCGTTTCTCTCTCTTCCCCACACCAGCCATTCGTCACCCGTCGCTGTGATGTGTTCTAGAGACCACTTCTGACCGTTTCCTTTTACAACGTTTTTGTTTCTGCTGTTGAAAGGTCTGAGGGTAGAGCTCTGACCACGGCCCTGGAGGCCGGGGAAGCTGGGGTGCCCTCCTCAGACGACACTTTCCTGGGGCTGCTTCTAAGTGGCCAACTCTGACTGGGGCACCCTCTCCTGGGTGGAAGTGCTGGTTGCCCAGAGGCCCATTTTGGTGGACATGTTGTGACTCAAGATACGGTTCTCCAGCTAAAGAGGAGTGGAGGACGCAGAGCCAATGCGTCCAGACAACTGCTGGGTCCCGGCTGAGGACTCTCCCGGTCGGGAGCCCAAAGGCCGCGGTTCCCTAGATGGGGTTGGCCATGTTCCTTGGGGCCTCCATTCCTCAATGCACTGCTGTGGAATTTAGACCTAAGAGGTCTCAGCAGCTCCTTAAGAAATGACCCCAAATAAAAAGACTTATGGATTCAAAGGTCTTGGATTTAGATGCTGTGAGGTTGAGATTTTAGTTTGGCTACTCAGTAGTTACACAACTAAAGTTGTGCAGTCTCAGACAGCACAATCTCCTTATGCCTCAGTTTGCCCATAAAATTGGGAATACACATAAAACTTCAAGGCACGGTGAGAAGTAAGTGTCCAACAAGTGCGAAAATACCTGAGAACTGAACATCATGCAAACAGCAGGCGTCACTGTCCCTGTCAGGATGATTGTGATACACTGAGCAGATTACTAGTTTTCTTGTGGCAGGAGATCTACAGGCAGCCAAAGAAGTACACAGGAGCACAGGGCCAGGGCTTCTATTCTGTCCTCATGGAAATGCTAACCTGATGGACCGATTCTTTGAGTCAGTCATTCCAATTTCCATCTCTGCTGTTAAATACAGCAACCGACTTTGATTCTCCAAGTTCAGGAAAAGCTCTCTCCTCACTAATCCTACTGTTTTCTTCACCCTGAGTCTGAGCCTGGCCGATTAGCCGTTGATCAGATAGTGCCTTTCGTTGATAGAACTCCATTCATTCATTTACTTATTCAGTGAAGGATGGTGGCGTTTCTGCTGCATGCTGGGCACTGTAGGCCCCACAAAACAGAATCTGCCTGGAAAAGCCCAGTCAAGGCGCCAGGGTCAAGGGGAAGGACAACGGATGCCCTCACTAAAGTGAATGGAGGCCGCCATGACGGTCCCAACGCCTGCGCGGGTGTGGGAAGAGAGGCCGCTCTTTTAGTTCAAGGGCCTCCCGAGTTTTACTGGGAAGATGACAGGGCGCAGGGCAGGAGTGCAGGCAGAGCCGCAGCATTCTGGGAGATGGGGGGCGGACAGGCTGGCCGCAGCCGACAGTGGATGGCCAGCTCTCTCGTCCACGTCTGGCTACTCCTGGGGCCATGGTTGTGCATAGGTCATTCTGGCGCCCTGGCTCCACGCCAAGCCTTTGGCGACTGCTAGGCATGGAAACAAGAACCGGTCCTGGGGTCCACAGGACCACCCAGGATCTGGAGTTGGGCACCAAGTCCGTCCTTTCAGCTAACTTACTAAGAACTCCTTGGGCCCCACCGCAGTCTCCAGTCCAGCAGCCCTGCGGGTTTCCCTGCCGGCTCGCCTTCATCTGGCCATTAGCTCCTCTGCACCTGGATTCCGGAGGCTACCTTGTAGTCACTGCCTCGTGAAGATTCTTAACCTCTGTCCCCACGCTCCCTGGGAAGCAGCCAGCGAAGCTGCAGCAAGCATGGCGTGACGGAAGGCCCGCTTGCCCACGCGAAGCTGGGCCCTGCTGAGGAGGTGGTTGGACACACACATGCACACACAGGTCTGTTGTGGGTAGCTTCCATTTTCTGACCCCAGTTTCAGAGTATACTGATGTGGTTTTCTCCGGTGAGGCCTCTTTTTCTTGGAAGCAGCAGCTGCTCTGTGAGTTTGGGCAAGTGGCAGCCTCCGACTCACTTTTCCTGCACGCGCGATGGGGTGACAATATGTCTTCCCACCTCGCAGACTCGAGGGGATCCGGTACTCGATGGGACTGGAAGCATTCTGCTAGCCATGATGACGTGGCACTGAAAAGAAAGGAATAGGAGGGCCACATCTGAGCTGAGGTGACCCTGGGCTCATCTCGGGCAGCTCAGGCAAGAAAATGAGCGAAGTCGCCTTTTACAGGGGCTAGGACCAGGCCGAGGAAAGGTGACCCACTGGCATACCCGAGATGTCCAAGCGGGAGGCTGCCACTGCCCAAGGCAAGGGAAGGGGTGTTTCTGGAACTCGGCCAGAAGGAGCTGGGAGGCCGGGCGGGCTGGCCGGAGCCGCAGCCCAGAGCATGTGGCTTCTGTGAGGGGACTGGATGCTGCAGCGCTGTGGGCCGGGGAGAACGCTTCTCTCTGACCTGCTACCCTCTGACCTGCTACAGCCTGTTGGCCAAGCTCAGTAGAAGCCCGAGGGAAGGCAGCTTAGGCCAGCAGTCCATGCATCAGCCTCTGAGTCACAGAGCAGGGCAGAGAGAGTGGAGAAGGTACCTGGAGAGGTGGGCAGTTGGCAGAACGAAGAGCCAGAAGCCACCCTCCGAGCCAACGGCTGGGTTTCCGTAGGCGGACGGCTGTAGTGGAGCGATGGTAAGAGTGGGCTGGGCAACCCTCAGCCTGGCCTTCCTGTGCAGAATCAACTTTGGCCTGTAGCGGCCCGTAGCCCACTACCCATAGTTCAAGCCAGAAGTGATTTAGTTCAGGGCCATGCTGGAGGCTTAGAGATGGAAATCTGAGCGACCTTCCAGCTTTCCAGCTTTTCTTTTGTTCATCTTAAAACCATCCTCTCCCTTTTCCCTTTCTCTTTTTCAGAAGAGAGCTCAGTTATCCAGTAATGTCCGCACATGGTGTGCTTAGGACGCTCTCCCTGGAGATCTGACTTTGCCTGGCAACCATCAGTCAGCAGGCTTCCCTCTCAGCAATGGTCACATCCTAGATGGCGAGATTCGCAGCTCATTACAAACCAGGCTGTCGTAGGAAGCCAAGGCCTCGGAGAAACACAGCGCATTCTCTGCGACGCGCCCAGGGAAACAGCGTCGGCCACTATAGCAGTCTGCCTTTAAGGGAAAGGCCCACAGGGCACCCAGCTTGTCCTGCGGAGTTGCTCAGGCTGCCTCGTGCGTGGACCATGCCCGGGAAAGGGCTGGCGGGCCCGGGTGGAAGGTGTGGAGCGCTTGCCAGAGGCGTCTCCCTGCCGCGGGTTCTCCACCCGGCAGGTACTACAGGCACCAGCGACATGCACCGCGCTGGAGGCTGGACACATAAAGGTGAATAAGGCGCGTCCTGGCTGCCTCGGACTCGCATTCTGCTGGGTGAGGCAGACTCGGGGTGCAGACCCAGGTCTGGAGAGTGGGCCCTGATAGAGAGACACCCAGAGCAAGTCCGTGGGCCCAGGGGCAGGCGTCGTTGGCCACTTAGGGCTGGGTGGCAGGTGGGACGATCCTTTGGGGCCTGGGCTTAGTGATTCAAGGAGCGGGAGTGCAGCATCACACACGCCGTCCCAAGGGCCCCCATGGCCTGGTCTCTCCTTCCAGTGGACACTCGCCACGCTCGTGGCAAATGCTTTACCAGAGGCCATATTTAGTGGCGTGCCGTGGGAGGCGGGACCCACGCCCTGGCCTGGAGACACTGAGGGGTGGGACACCTGCACACCAGGCAACTCACACACACATTTACACATACCCCACGTGCACACACACACTCGCACATATAACTCACACATATTCACACACTCCCATTCACACCTACACACTCATGCTCATGCAACACGTGCAATACACACTCAAACACATGCACACCCATACACACTCACAGTTGAACACAATCACACACAGTGAAACACACAGATATACACACTTCCACACTCACTCTCAGAGACACTCCTACATTCCCACACACTTACACACACATATGTGCAAAACATGCACACACATGCTCCCAAGCACTCACATACATGCAAACACACTAATGCAATACACACACTCATACAAACTTGCACACGTTCATGCACACGTGCACACACTCATACTATCACACACATATTCACACACTCATGCAACATACATACACACATACACATTCACACTTACACATGCTCACAAGCACAATCTTATACACACAAACAAGCACATACTCATGCACACACTCACACACACTCACACACCACACACATTTGCATGCACCAACACTGACCGACTCATACATGCACTCAAATGTTTTCACACCTTTGCACACATTTACACATGAGCTTGCACACACTTGCATACCCACTCACACATACAGAGTCACACTCCCATACTTGCGTGAACTCACACACAGACACACATGCACACACAGACACATGTATACACCCTCATGCTCAGGCACATATAATTCACACACGTACATTCACACTGACTCATGCAGACCAGACTTGCAATATTCACACACTTGCATATGCACATCTGCACGTGTTCACATTTTTGTACACTCACACTTTTGTACACTCACACACAAACACGCCTGCACATACGTGTGTGCACAAAATCACACAATCACACATATTTTTGCACACACTTGCACAAACACTTGCACACAGACTCACATACACAGTTGTAGGAACCCCTTCTATAATGGTCATATATGTGGTGGGCATGTTTCCAAGAATATTATCAGATTAACTACTCTATCAAATAAATATGAAGAAAGCTTAATTTTGTTTTTGTTCTTCAAATGAAAATGTGCAGCCAGCAGAAGTTCAAAGATTTCCCTCCTGTGTCCCTGGAGGCGTCTTACCTGCCTCAGGGTGGGACCCCTGCCTTCATCAGCGCCTTCGGAGCCGAGTGAACTCTGTTGTGAACAGTGGCTGCTGTGTGACAGTCACCCTATCGCAGACAGAAAAAGGAGGCTCAGGAAGGACTTGGTGACTTGCTGCGAGGTCCCTGCAGCCTCAGTGAACAGCAGAGCTGGGACCCCGACCTGCCGTCGTCTAACTCCCTTTCACCCCAATTCCCAGAAGGACATTCTCCACCGCCAGCCGGCGTCTGGGCGTCTGTTAACAGAGGAGCAGGGCGCGCTGGGTAGGAGGAGGCGGGAAGTGGGGCGGCTGCGGTCAGCCTGGGTGGCTCTCACAGGAGGGGAATCTCAGAGCCCCTCAGGGTCACGACTCTCAACCCGAGAGGAACAACCTCTCCCTCCGCCCTCCCAGGGGGTGGCGCAGGGACACACCGGGCTCTCCTGTGGTGGTCTCTTCTTCCCCCTTTCCTCCTGCCGCCTATCTGCTCTCGCCAGCCTCCTGAGCTGTTCCTTGCGATCCGCTAATGAAACTCCTGTTCCTTTCGGAATTGTATTTTAGCATGGCTCATGCTCTGATACCAACCCTAAATCAAACTCCTTGCAGAAGGACTATCGCGGGCGACCAGCTCCTTTCTGCATGCGTCTCATTACTGAAACATTTATTCAGAGCTTTCTGAATGATGTGAACAGCTGCCTCTGAGAGCTGCAGTGGCTTAATACCCTGCCACAACGGGTTCCAATTTCCTCCCTGCCTGGTCTCCTCACTCTGGTCCCTGCCCGAGTTTCTCCCCTGTTTTGGAAGCAACAGCTATGGTGGGTTGGACCCGCCTCTCCTGGGCCTAGCGCCCAGAGAGGGCCTTCTCCTGCCCCGAGGCCTGGGTGCAGACCACAGGAGCCTGCAGCCTGGCTCTGGGTGGGTGGCCCAGACCCTGGCAGCTGGTTTCTCCATGATGGTACTTGCTCCCTCTACAGGGGCTAAGTGTGAAACGAAAGAGAAAGTTTCCAGAAAGGGAGCGCAGGATGGGAGCTAAAGCTCCTGGTGTCCCTGGCAAGGACCCGTGTCTACGAGACCTCGAGTTTTTGTGGAGCAGCTGGGAACAATGCTGAACTCATCAGGGACCCTGGACTTGAAAACCCAGGGAAGACGTGGGGATGGTCTGTGGACGACTCAAGAAGCATGAGCTCTCCCAGAGACTTACCCATGGCTTCCTGCAAGGGCAGACGTCCCTGGGGAGATAAGCGTACCAAGACACTGAAGGGGACATTTCTCCTCGCTTAGGATCAATGATCGGGACTCAAAGAAGACAGCCTGGGATAAAGTGTCTGTACATTCTACAAAGCAAAAACCAGTAAGAGCCGCTCGGGGCTTGGTAAGAGGCGGAGCTCCTAGTGCCAACGCTCCCTCTTAACTGACCATTGGAACACCATGCTGTATCTGCATCACACACTCCTAGCTGGGTCTTCAGCCCGACTCTGCGGAATCTCCCTTTCCTTCTCTTCATCAGCATCTTAGGCAAACCCCTTGGGTTTCCACTCATTTTAGTTACTAAAAGGTGCAAGCTGGTCCAATTTAAGATGTCCATTTCATCTCCTTCCTTCTTCCAGCTCGGTATTGACCCATGTCCCCAGTAACCTGGAGGGGAAAGAGCCTCTCCCTGCCTTCCCTCTCCTGGCCTCAGCCTTATTGGGAATGGGGACTACAAGGAGAAAGAGAGAGGACGAGAGCCATCCTGGGGGTCTGGCCTCAGCACACGTAATGACCTGGGAGGCAGTGGGTTTATGGACTAATCAAGCCACAAAAATACCCAGAATTTAATGGAATGTCACTTAACTAGGTCACTTGATGAGCTCTTTACAGATGCAAGAGTTTTGTGGCCTGAGAAACAGGAGGAACTAGACAGATAAGATCCAATCAAATGAAGAAGCAGGGGAAAAGTCGGACTCCCAAGAGTGGCCAGGACCCAACCGCTGGGCGAGGTGGGCTGGGCCCTTGCTCCTGAATCTGGTCACCTTTCAACCTTGACAATGGAGGCTCTTTTCTCCAACCTGCTGGGTGACCTGATTGTTTTATTAGTGAGGAAGTACTTATCCCAGAGCGATTAGACTTAGGTATACAACTGTTTAAGAGCATTTGACATACATTGCATTTCAGATAAGAAATCTGTACAAACTGGAATTTCAAATATCTGTGTGAAGAGGACCTGGGCTATAGAGCAGCTGCTCAGCCTTGTGATTCTTGTTCAAATGACTAAGTTGTGGATTTGAACTTGTGTCTTTCAGTAGAAGCCTTAGTTTATATATTTGCATTACAGTATTTAAGAAGTCTGAAGTTTTGTCTTACTTATGTTTAATTTATTAGATTTATACGTTATTTAAGCATGTAGGAGGACTTTTTGCTAAGTCGGACAACTGGGAAATTTAAAAGGGAAATTAAAATATTTAACAATTGAATGTATAAGTGCAACTTAAACTATTTGAAGGAATTGAACTATGTCTGTAAATGAGACTAAGAGGTGACCAAAGATCCCTAAAAGGCAACTGATAATGACTGCAGCATTATACATAGAACCATAAAATCTGTAGGTTGAACTTAAAAGTTGCAGGAAGAACCAGGTTCTTGAAATAAATGGAACATTAATTTCAAAGTCAAAGTAAACTTTGAGTGTTGTTTTCTGTGCACCCATCTGCCCTTGGAAGCTAGCTGTCAGGTCCTTTGTGACTGCTTCTCTGGCTCATGTGCAGGCTCCCAAAGTCCCTGAGTGGCAGGCTTCTGGATACCATGTTTTGGGGCCCCTGGGTGGGTGTGTGGACAGGTGAGGGGGCTGCCCACTTTTTAACTCTCTGATGGAGGATAGTGACCTCTGACTTGTCTCTTCTAAACACTTGTGCGACTCCTGGCTCCTGCAGCCAGCCCTCTGGCTGGTGGACAGCTGGTGCCTCCACTTCCTGCTCCTTCCGCAGAGCCCTGCAGCCCACAGGAAGCACCCCGAGACGCCTGGCCAATGGGGCTGTGTGGCCTGCTCCCCCACCTTGCCCCAGCTCCATGCCTGTGAGCTGCTCAGGTAGCTCAGGGGAAAAGGTCAAGCCCCCTCAACCACAGACGTCCCATCCGAGAACAGTCCTCTCCATCTTCTGGGGCACCCTGGGTCAGGGAAGGCAATCTCTCTCTACAGGCCTGGGGCTTTTACATGGCTGAAGGGAGTGGTGGGTGCTAAGCTGTCGGCCTGTGTAACCCAACACTGAGGCTCCCTAACCAGCCTGGGGGAGGAGTCTGGCCACCGCCGAGTCCATCTCTGCCCTGCGTGTGCCTGCGGTCCTAAGATCTGGCTGCCAGTCCTCAAGCATCTTGCAGGAGCCCAGTCAGGATGGGACACCGAGTTCATGTCCTCTGCTCTTAGCGACCCGGCAGCAGAGGAGGAGGAGATGATGTGGGGCACATCTTGGCCTCCCCAAGGACTGCTGACTGTCACTTCCTGGAAACTTGGGGTGTTTTCCGCCAGCAGAATCTCAGCTGTCATCGGACGAGGCGCACAGGCTTGGGAGCTCTTGGATGGGCATGTCTGGAGCTCGGACTCTGCGCAGTCTGGCTGCAGGCCATGTTCGGGTTTGCCGGCAGATCGCCCCCCGGCCGCGCCCCTGAAGTGCCCAGCCACGCGAGGCCCTGGCGAGACCTGCTCTTGTTTGCTGCGGATCCACACTCGGGTTTGCTGGGCCGGCTCTCGGCTGGGTTCGGAGCCGCTGCAGGCTCCCTCCCCGCCTCCATTCTGTTTGTACCTTCCAAGGGCAGCCACCCTGGGACTCTTACCCACCCTCTCTGAACCACCGGGCCCTACTGGGAATGAGGACAGGGCCACGGCCTGAGCAAGGGGCTGAGAGTGTGGCTCCAGCTCTTGCTTGGCGGCTGGTCGCAGGGCGGCTTGCCTCCCCCCCCCCACATCCGGCCGCTCTCCCCATCCCGCAGGTGGGGTGCTGAGGCTCATCGCAGAGGACTGAGGACTGGGACGCCAGCACTCAGACCCCACCCATTTCTTGCGACCAGCAGCCCTCACGCCTGGTCCCCGTGTCCTGCTGCGGCCGCGGGAGGGTTGGCCTCTGGAGCCTGTGCCTCTTAAGAAAACCCGACACTGTGAGCTGGAACTCACCGTTAGGAGTGAGACGAGTCTCCTGCCAGAGCCCTTCTGTCCCCAGAGTGTCCTCGCAACAGGAAGAGCCCGGCGATGCGCTGAGAACCGGCCTCCTTACCACGAGCTCCCTGGCCCAACCTCTCCAGAAAGCTCCTGGGGACGCTCTCTCTGTCCGCGCAGAACAAGGAGCCCGGGTGCGGTCCCAGCCGTGGCTGCAGGAACAGAAGAGGAACCAACCCGGGTTACACTACCAGTGACCACGGCACCGAAGAAGGCTCTCCCACGACGCAGGCCCAGCGGAAGGACACTCGAACACGCTGCGGTTTGGGAAGGAGAAAGGTTTCCAGGGCACTATGTCATCTTGTTCTTTGGAAACCTAGTGTCACGAGCAGTGAGTAAGAGAGGAATCAAGTCTGGTTCCAACAAGTGGATTTTATTTATGCAGTGCACACTCAACATTCCTAGTAATATCAAGTCACAAGCACATTGAAGATTCTCTCCCTTGTTCACCTGGAACCCAGTCCCCAGGGACTTACTCAATACAACGTCTCTTAGACAAGAAGCCAGTCAGCAAGACTGAGGGGATTCTTCTCAGCCGTAGCCTCTCTCAGCTCCTCGGATGTCTTTGGATGTCCTCGGGTGTCCGATAAGCTGGAGGCTGGATGGCAGTCATCATCGCCAGAGAGGTGGTCAGTCATCTGGCCTCAGTGACAACGGTCCATCAGCAATCAGTGATAGTGTGGACAGCAGCCAGGGTAGTCAAGAGACAGAGCGACGTGGAGTCCTCTGGTCACGATGCTGCTGACAGTTTGCTCCAAAAGTCCAGGGGTTTAAGTAGTGATTTTCAGCCCAGTCATGCTCTGGTCTTCATTGATAAAGACCAGAACACGACTAGTCTAGGAGCCCCCACTCAAATCATAGATAAACGTTCATATCGGCATTGTTCAGGAGTGTCATCCTGCCACACAGCAAGTTTGTCACCAGGAGCCTTTATTTTAGTTTTACAAGTTCAGTCAAATACCAAGTACAGCTCATTATCACTACAAAACACACAACTATGCAATTCCCATTATGTCATTACACCTAGTTCCTTTACAAAGATTCCACCAGGGTGGGTCTAGAATCCTGTGGAGTTGATCCGTTCACACGCAGTGCCAGGCCCCAGAGCCAAGAAGCCCCTTTCACTTGGTCCTCTCACCTCTGTTTTGAACAGGATTTAAAGAAATATGGGCCAAGAGCATGCGGAAGTCTTAGGAGATTTTATCACTTGTTTTTAGAATTGTGGCGGTCTGTGGCCCTCTGTTATGTCTGGGAAGACTCAGCAAAAACTCCATAATATGGGCAAAAAGTCTAGGGTGAAGAAAGTGTAGAAATAAAAAAATTTAAAATCTACGGTGGAGGTGAGAGGCTGGCTTGGATTCCAGGGAGTGCAGGGAAACAGATTTGAGTAGGAAGGGTGCTGAGTGCACTGGCTGCTGACCCAGGGTCCTGGCAGAGGGTGCTTCCTCTGAGAAGCCACACAGGGGCCAGACCAAGATGAGTGAGGTGGAACAGTGAGCCCCAGAGTCCAGACTCTTAGAGGCCAGACTCCTGGAGGCCAGCCCTGGCCTCGCCCCTCAATAGCTATGTGATCCTGGAAAAAAATTCCTGAACTTCCTGTCTTAGTTTCTTCATTGGCAAGTTACAAATAGGTTTTCAGTGTTGCTGAGAGGATTTTAGTTTGCTACTGCCTAGTATTCATGGGGTATAGTAAACGGTGTGCAAATAGCTATTATTTTTGCCAACATTGTATTAAAAAATCACAGCAGGGTCCTAAACAACTTAGCAAGATTCTGTCTCAAAATTTTTAAAAAAATCTTTTTTTTTAAAGGGCTTGGGGTGTTGCTCAGTGGTTAAGCACCTCTGGGTTCAATCCCCGGTTTAAAAAAAAAAAAAAATCCTAGTAGTGTTGCCATGATGGTCTCCAGGGGCACAGATTCTGCTCTGTCGAACGCTTTGCAGTGATCCATCTGAGAGCGTAGGTGCCGATGCCCTCGGGTCCAGCCCAGCTCGGGACTTTTGGGAAGCTGGTTCCCTTTCCTGGGGCTTCAAGGTGAAGACAGCTCCTGGATGGACTCGCCTCCCTCGGTCTCTGGCGCCCTCTAGTGCCTTGTGACTGCTGAAGCTCTCCAGCTCCTGGACACCTGGGAGAATTCGCACCCGCTGAGCAGAACAGCTCAGGGCCAGGGCTGGGCTGACCCTGCAGAGGGCAGGGGGCTGGCAGCGAGGTCCAGTGTCCCTCCGAGGCTCCTGACTCTTAACGCCAGTGGCAGCAGCAAGAGGCTCCATGTGCCCTGTGCTTCCGCAGCCCTGTCCTTGAGCCCAGCAGCTGATGTGGAAAGACCACGGTCACGTGTCAGTCCGGGAAGGGCGTGCTGGCAGGAACCCAGGAACATGCCGCAGTCCGACCACATCCACACGCGGCTCGGGCAACACTGACGGCATTCCAAGTGGAGGTGGGAGCGCTGCCGGGCCAGAAAGAGGGAGGCCAGGGACCACCTCCCCTCTGGTCATCCTAAAGGGTCATGGGACAGAGGAGAGAGTTCGAGGGCTGTTGTCTGGTGGAGGGAGCTGCCCGCTGCGGAGTGGGAGGGCTGAGGGCAGGGCCAGCCGGGTGCACAGCCAGGGAGTGGGCAGTTCACTGCATGGCCGCCCCGATCTGCCCCATGCCAGGCCCCAGTGGCGCTGGAGGCGAAGGGAGAGATGGGAATGGGGTAGCGGAGGCAGGGGGCTCCTCTCCCCTCATGGCCATCCTAAGACTAAAGAGCAGGAGGCCCTCTGCCCCTGAGCTGGGAAGGGTCCCGAGCAGGCGAGTGGGCGGTAGGGCTCCTTCTGGCCGGGCAGTGTCTCTGAATACTCTTCCTTCTGTTGAATGACAGCTGCCAGTCACCCAGAGCGACGTGCCTGCCCCATGGACACCTGGACTCGAGGTGCCTGCAGGGAAGTAAGAGAACGACTGTCGTTTTACCTAGGCACCTGGACTGAGGACGCCTCACCCAGGAGCCACCTGCTTCTCTACTGCCACCTGGTGACGCTGGCTGACGGCACAGGGTCACTGCCGCAGCTGCACGTGTCGGGAAGAGGAGGAGCACTTCACCTAGTCCAGGACGCAGGGCATTCGACGTGCACGTCCCACCTCCGAAACTGAGATGCTTCTTGTGTTTAACATTGTTTCATAGTCTAATTTGTGGCACTGGTAAATTTCTCTTTTTATTTTACAGACTGCATTTTGACTCACTGTACACAAATGGGGCACAACTTTTCATTTCTCTGGTTGTACATGGTGTCGATTCACACCATTTGTGTGATCATACATGTACATAGGGTAACAATGTCTGTCTCATTCCATCGTCCTTCCTCCCCACTTCCCTCTACACAATTCAAAGTTTCTCCATTCTTCTCTTACTTGCCCTCCCCCTCATTATATTTCATCATCCACTTTTCATAGAAAACATTCAGCCTTTGTTTTTTGGGAATGACTTATCTCACTTAGCATGATATTCTCCAACTCCATCCATTTACCTGCAAATGCCAAAATTTTATCCTTCTTTATGGTTGAATAATATTCCATTGTGTATACATACCACAGTTTCTTTATCCATTCATCTATTGAAGGGCACCTAGTTTGGTTCCACTATCTAGCTATTGTGAATTGAGCCATTATAAACATTGATGTGGTTGTGTCACTGTAGTATGCTGATTTTGGGATTGGTGAATTTCTTTAGTAGTATATAAAGTAAGACTAAAATTGAAAGTCATCTTATAATTGTTGATGATAACTGATAGAACCTGGCATTATGAAGAATTTCACACTATATAAATCCAGATTCTTTGCAGAAATCTGCTTTCTCAGCATCACCCCAAATTTGCCAAAAGCAAACCTTATGCTTCTGACTCACCGCCATTCCCATCCCAGCACTGACGCGTGCTTGGGCTGCTGTGTGGTCTCAGATCACCCCTCCAGTGCCCAGCACTGACACAGGGGTCCACAGCTCTCCGATGAAGAGAACTGTCTCCCACCCTGCACTCAGGCCGCACCCTGTGGCCCCTCTGCCTACGGGGGTGGCTTTGAAGACCATCCACCGCCAGCGCTCTCTGGATGCTCGGCCAAGTCCCTCGCCGCGAGTTTCAGTCCAGCTTCTGCCCTGCCCTTTCCTTCCCCTTCTCAAGGGCTCTTCCCAGGGCCTGCTTCCCAGGGAGCTTGGCCTGGAACAGCTGGGAGCAGGACCAGCCCCAGGAGCTCCACATTGGGACCAGGGCCTGCTTGTGCATCGCCAGGCCGTGGATCTCTGGTGGGCAGAGGGTCTGGGTCTCTGCCAGGCAAACCACCTGTGCTTAGGGGTGGCACCTTCAGGGAGCCAGAGGAGGGGAGGCTGAGGAGCTGCAGCCCATGGACAGCTGCCGGGGGAGGGGCTGCGCTGATGTCGCCAACCTTCCTCTTACATGTTGACATCAGGTCGCTGCCAATGAAACCCTGGGCCGTGCTCAGTACAACACACGAGACAGGGCCACTGGCGTGTCCTGGTGTCCGGGACTCACTGACTCCTTCCCCCACCTGCTGGGAGCTCGGGTGGCCCTTGCCCTCCTCTGAGCACCTCTGGAAACCTTGCCCTGGCTGAAGAGGGGCCTCCTAGGCTCCAAGGTCAGACTGCCTGCACTGACTGCTGAGGGTGGGGAGCCAGCAACTAGGGACACCTCTGAGGGATGCACTCAGCTGGACTAAGTCCCTGCTGATTCAGAGATAATGGAAGCTCTTAGTGTGCATCCCCAAAGCATGGGAAAAGGACGTGGGCCAGATGCTGGTCAGCATCAGGGTGGACAGACACCCTGTGGCATATCATGTGAGAAGCATGTGCAGCAGTGAGCATGAGGTCAACAGCCCCAGGACACACAGAGACCCACCTGGGGTCAGACACGCAGCGAGCATCCCATAGGATTTAACTCTCAGAAAGGACTCATCTGACGAAGTTAATCTAAGGTCAGCAATGAGACTCCACATAAAGTACAACCTCAAGAATGGCTCCTAACTTACATTCCGTGTGTGCATAACCAGTCACGATACGCTCCTTCTCATGTTGTATCTAGGGGTCACATGTTGAGTGGAGTGCTGGCATGTTCTGCTTTTGGTCTGGGTATCGGTCACATGATATGACCATTTTATAGGACACACTGAGCTTTATACCTATGTGCAATTCTGTGTTTGTTTCTGTATTTGATAAATAGTTGAAATGCATACCACATATAGACATCACTCCTATGAGCAGACCACACTTCTTTGGCTTCTGGAGGCCCACACTTCTCGGAAGCAGGTAGAAGCTGGATTATATTAACCATCCTCCTCCTCACCACTGCCAGAGAAAGAGATCTAAGAGGCTGTGACTGTGTGTGTGTGTCAGATGCCTGGGGCTCCTTTCTTAGGCCTACCTGCATAACCATGCCAAGCCTTATTCTGGCTGCTGTCATTGACATGAATACACGGTCACACTCTGAAATGCACGCAGATGCCATGGGACCTGAAACATTTCCGTGATAATTCCTCTAAAGAGTTCTTATCACTCTCTTATCAGTCTAATCACCTAATCCCACCACTGGGTTGCTATAATAGCCACCATATCATTTGAGTTTCTCTTCTACGCCTGGCTGGGATACTAATTCAGTGACGATTTTCTCAATCTGTCATTCAGATGTTTTTGAGACCACTGTTGGAAAAGAACCAACAGGCCCTAGAACCTGGGCCGAACATAAGCCAGCACTGCTGTGGCTCAGGCGGCCGAGCTTGGGTCTAGTCCTGGCCCCTCTTCTCACGAGTGATGTGATCTCGAATCCGTCACTTTTGCAATTGGTCCTGTGTCCCGTTTTAGAAGTGGGAAATTCTGTCTAGTCACTGTGTGTTCTGTGAATGTCCCAGGACACATGCTGGCTTTCCACCATCCCTTCCGTTTGTGTCACTTCCTGGGAAGGAGGGATTGTGGCCACAGGAGGCAGGAACCATAGGAAACTCTAACCTGAATTCTTCTGCCCTATTTCTAATCAGAGTCATTCATCAGATGAAAGTTTGAATTCTCAACCACATAGTCAACAGGGTAAAGAAAACAAGGAAAGTTCTCTTTGATCTTTAATTTTGCTTCTTGGAGAGCAAAGACTTGAGCACCCTGTAGTCACGGGAATTTAGAAATCCACAGCCTTAGAGCCACATCCTTCCTCTGACAGCCAAACCTCCATTCACACAGGCCTCCTGGTCTCCAGGAGTGAAGAGACTCAAACGAGGCTTAATGTGATGTGGTTGCTAAATGATATTATTTGGAACTTTCAGGCCCATGAATTCCCTATGTTTTGGGATGCTGTGAGCAGAGGCGATGTGGCATTTATGTTAATGGCCCCAGAAATGCACCGAGCAATAGTGCAGCAAATTAGCACTATCTTCCTGCTCGCCTGAATCCGTAGGAGGCAATTTGAACCACATTTGGTGTTTATAATTATTTTGTGATCCAATTTGTGGAATTGGAGCTGTTCTTGGATATGTAGACAACACATAAATCTTAATAGCGATTTGGATTTTTTAAAAGAAGCTCTACACACCCTCTCTCTCACTAAAGAGGAGGGAAGGAGGAGGGTCTCACTCTCTGATTTGATTCTTTTTGACTGTCAAGGGCAAGTGGCAGAGGAACCCATGAGAGTAAAAGTGAAAAGGAAACATCCAACCATTCATGGGGAGCTGCCTTCAGAGGTGAGGGAGCCCATTGGGGCCTCCCACGCTGAGAGGGACCCGTCAGGTGAAAGCACCGGTCCCTGGGGCGTCTCGCTGCGACAGGTGCCATGTAGAATTGCCTTGGGCTGCAGCTACCTTTGCACAAGCCCCAGATAAGTCTTTGTTTTGTTAAGCCTCTGAGATCCGTGGGGTTGTTTGTTATAGCAGCATGATTATACCAACCAGCTCGGCTGCATAGCGAAATAACAGACAGTGTGGCTTGAACAGCTGAGTTAGGTCCTCTCGCCCCTGCAGGTTGGGAAGCTTAAGATCAATCTGTTGGCTGGTTTGGTTGCTGGCAGGGGGTCACCTTCTCACCGTGTCTTCACCCAACAGACGAGAACTCTGGGCTCTCCTCTTACAATGGCACTGACCCATCCCACTCTCCCTGAACTCAACTGTTGGAACCCAGCCTCCTGCAGGGTGTATCCCTGAAACCATCCCTTTGAGAGGTTGGAGCTTCAACACGTAACTTAGGGGACATAATCCATCTTATAGCAATAACTGAGACTGTCACAATTTCAGTGATGATCTTGGGATTTCTTAGCATGTCCATACCCTTCTGTAGAGTGTAGGAAAATTTGATACCAGCTCTATGTCTGCAAATGTTCCCTGCCTTTGTTGCTGTGCTGGTCCACCTTGCATCGCTGTGAATGAAATACCTGACAAGAAAAACTCAGAGGGGGGAAACTGGGGGTGTCTGGTTTCAGAGGTTTAGTCTGTGGTTGGCCAACTTCATCGCTCTGCCCCAGGTGAGGTGGGACCTCATGGTAGAGGAGCATGGTGGCGGACAGCAGCTCAGCCCATGGCAGCCAGGAAGCAGGGGCAGGTATAGTCCCTGAGTGCACGCTCCAGGAACCCACTGCCTCCAGTCCTGCCCACCCGCCTACAGTTGCCACCAAGTACAGTAGTCCTTTTAATGGATCAATCCACCAAGTGGATTAATCCACTGATTAGGTCACAGCTCTCATGATCTAACCAGTTCACCTCCTGCATGAGCACAGGTGCTCTGGGGACACCTCACATCCAAGCTATGTGAGTGTCTTGGGAGGACTTCGGTGTCATGCCAGAGAAACGTGTAGGAAGCATCTCCCAAGGCTGCCCACGTCACCGCACATCTCCTCTGGGCTCTCCTCTGAGGGGAGGCAGGCTAGAGCGCACACGTCCAGCCTCGCAGCGTGTCTTCTCTCTACCAGCCACTGCACGCAGAGAGGGCTCCCCGTCTCTTCCCGACAGACGTCCCTGCTTACCCTCTTCTCCTTCTGAAGGACTCTCTTCCTCTGGCCATGAGGATGGGCACAGGGAGAGAGACCGGCTCACTGATTGTTGGAGTCTTTAGCCCCCTTGCTCTTCTTGACCAGCGACAAGGGAAGGGGACACTTCCTAACAAGGTCAGACCAGAAGGTAGGGCCGACCGACCACCCGCACCAGCCCTCCAGGCGGAGGACAATCAGACGTGTCAGGGAGACCAGTCACAGCAGGAACTCGTTTATTGAGGAAGTCACACAGCTTTTATGTAGGGTGGGGGCTAGGCAGGAACCAATCAGCTTAAAGGTCAGCAAGGCCCGGGGGTTCACGCAGGCGAGCGTCCCATAGGACTATATGGCAGCCGGAGCTGATCACTGTTGTTAACCAATCCCTGACGGTGGTCCGATTTATCGTCATTAACTTTTGAAACCGCCTTGGAGGCCTTGATCTTGCTCACCCGCCAGGGAGTAAGGAGTCAGCCTGAGTTAGTTAACATGTCATTAGTCCCAACAACTGATGGGGAGGGAATGTGTCTCACCTATTTCCGTCGTGTGTCCCCATGCATGTCCCAGGGAGGCAGGGCCATGGGGCCCGTTTCCCTGCTGGGAATCCAGAGCAGGTAGCACCCTCCACCTCACCCTGCACCTCCTCCAGGCAGCCTTCCAGCCTCGGTCCTCAAAGGGAGGAGCCTTCCCCTCCCGCCAGTTGGAACGGATCCAGGTACTGACGAGTGTGACTGTTGGGCATCTGCCTCACTGTCCCTTGACTGCTCCCCAGTGGCCACGAGGCGCCCCGTCCCTTCCCCTGGACCCCCTCCCACTGCTGGCCTCTGCAGCTCCTAGCTCACTCCCCCCAGGCGGTTTAGGGTGCGTGCTGCTGGATCTCTCTTACGGCTTCTTAAAAACAGACCCCGTAGAACTGCCTGTGTCCGTGGGGTTCCATCGTGTCCACTGACAGGCTCCTGGATCTGTTTGCTAACCTTTCTTGGGAGGACATCTGGCGTAGCTCTAGCTCAGGAAGTCCTCAGCAAATATTCTGTGTTGGCAAATGGATAATGAGGCCCCCCAGGGGACAAGGAACTTGCCTGGAGTCCCAGGTGGTGCCGGGAAGCTGAAGCCCCTGTGCGCGGCCAGCTCTCCATCCACAGAGCCGCTCCTCCTAGAGTTCTGCAGCCCGGCAAGCTTCTACTCAGCTCAGCGACACAGAGGACAAGGCCGAGAAAGAGGAGCTGGGAACTGGTTTTGCAGGAACGCTGGACCTGGCTCTGCTCATGGCTACCAGGGACCCCAGCGGAGGCCACCTACCTTGGCAACGCAGGACCAGGGGTTTGGCAAGAGAGAAACCCGCCGGGTGCATCCACCACGGACGCCAGGGCCACAGAAGCAGTCAGCGTCTTGATTCCCAGGAAGAGCCTCGGCTCGGGTTTCCTCCACTGCCACTGATCAACCTCAGCGTGGCTGAATCTCATATTCCTTCTCACGCTCGCGACTGAAATACGAAAGAGCCTCTCACTGGTTTCCATAAACATGGTTACTTCCCCCAGTCTCTCCTCCAGACTGAACTCATCTTGGACAACAAACAAGCAAGCGCAAGCCTTCCTGTGCCTGATGGTGAAGTCCTCTGCTAAGGAGAGGACAGGCAGGAAATGCCCAGGGACCACTGGCTCCTCCTCATGCCATGCAACCTGGTCCCCCTTCCCCCTGGGGGCCCTCCCATGAGGGATGCGCTCTCCTCCCGGAGGCAGCCCAGCTTTGACTGAAGCCCACCAGCGCTGTTTGTGGCAACACGCAAGCACAGTGCTTGGGACTGGAGGGTACCGTGAGCTGACTGGAATACCTCGTGGTCGGCTGTGGTTCCAGCTTTGAGGAATGTGGAGCTCCCACTCAGGGAGGGTGGAGGCTCACACTCCAGTGGGAAGCTGACCCCCCTACCTCGGGGGGGGACCTGTACTTCTCTCCCCTCTCTCCTGTCGCCTCCTTCCCCTCTGCACCCCACCCTGCTGCCTCCTTCAGGGCTGGGCAGTGGGCCTCACAGCTGCCTAAGGAGGCTCTCAGGCTCACTGCCCTCTGGGCTTAGACCTGACCAGATCGGACCACAGCATCATGGACAGGCTCTGCGGGCGGGGCAGGCAGGGTGTCCGCAGGCGCGGGGCTCTCAGTGGAGAGCAGTGGAGTTTAAATCAAATTGCCAACATGAACATGGCCTCAGACTCTGGATAGAAATGTCTTCCAGGTGGCTGGAAAGGTACTGCCTGTACACAGGGTCTCTGGCACAGTCGTTAAGAATGTCTGCCTGTGGGTGTTAGTGGACTCACACACTGTTACTGATGATGGAAGGCCTTCCTCCTGGCAGCCGAGGGCTAATGGGTGACTCGTTGTTCTTCTCACTTTATAGACGCTGGCACTTGTGTGGCGACCGCGGAGCTCCGTGGCTCTTCAGCCGGGAATGTCCAGTAGAAGATCCTAATGCTCAGGGCGCAGTGGACGCCCAAAGCCGTGTCTGAGGAGACGGAGGCCGGAGCTCAGCCACAGCACCGTGCGCCCTCGCGGCCCTGCGGCGCCCTGGTGGGCTGTGTCCTGCGGCGCAGGGTGCGTGGCTGCCAGTCGCCTCGTAGGCCTTAGTTTCCAGGCACTTCACCGCCCTGTGCAGGAGGAGCCGCTTGCTTTTGAGCCCAGAGAGTGGCAGCAGCGAGTGAGCTGGAACTGGGGCCGAAGGTCTCATTCCCGGGCGCGGATGCCGCGGCAGAGGGTGGGCGGGGGCCAGGGTCTGCTCTCTGACCCTGTTCTTGCCTTCTTAAGTACGTGACGCTGGCTGTCATTCCGAGAACTGTGGAAGGGTGACACAGGCACAGTAGCGCCGCCCCTCGGCCCGTTTCTCCTCCAAGTCTTCCTTTCTCTCTCCTCACTGCTCAGCACTTACCTCCAGGGACCGAGGAGTCGGACGCTTTCTTGGCTCTGGTTAAATTCTGCGCAGCAGCCGGGGCGGTGTTCCCATAGGGCTTGGGATCCGGGCGCAGGCTCGCCGTGCTGCCCCAGCGATACCTTGAGCTTAGTGCTTCCGCTTGTCACAGCAGATCCCATGACGTGCGGCAGTGTTGCTGTCACCTTTGCTTCACGGATGGGAAAGCCAAGGCCAGAGAAAGATCGGCGATCACGTGGTAAGTGGTAGAGCAGGTGGTGAACCCAGGTAGCCAAACAGAGCCTCACCTCTCACCTCCACGCTCTGCTGCCACCTGCAGAGAGGAGGGAGGGATCGTCACACTCACATTCACACCGACCCTGGAACCAGAGCCTTCAGCACGGTTTCTCATTTTCTCTGAGGTGGTCCTCAGCCTTCCCGTCTCAGTGGCAAGCTGCAACATGAGCTTGGCCATAACATGAAGGAAAGCATCCGGGTAGACCTGCTGTTGCTGTGGACCGCTCTCCCGGGCAGCTGCTCGGGCCGCCTGGCCACCGTCCTGGCTATACTCCAGCAGCAGCCACAGACAGAGGCACGAGACAGGTCTCGGTTCGCAGATGCTGCGCTTATTTTCTGGAGGGGAAGAGGAAGGGCCGGAGCTGCCAAGTGCTCTGTTTCCTTCCACTGCAGGCTTGCAGCCGGCTCCTTCTCTTCCCACCTGGCTCCCCCTTTGTTGCAAGCAGGTCCGTCTTTCCAGGTGAGAGGCAAGCATCCGCCCCTCCTGGCCAGGGTCACTCACACGTTTGGAAGGCTTCTCTGGCTGCATCAAGGGCACCAGACCCTCAATACATCCCTGCTCAGAGAAGCCTGCCCTCCAGGCTGCTCCAGCCTCTCCGTCCTAAGAGCTCAGGGTGTGCAGCCAAGCATGCTGGTGCAAAGGGTTCCACCCGTGGAAGGTGAAATGGCGGGTTGAAGAGATCCAAGGACTGCTGTGATTTTACCTCTCGCCAGCTTCCAGGGAACAGCAGGGACAGTCTCTCCCTGGCTGATGGCAGGGCCACCATCCAGGGATCCAGTAACACTGCACCATAGCCAAGCACAGACCTGGCTCCACAACAGCTCCCGACACTCCAATACAGGGCGAAAGAGGAACAGAAGGCCAGAACGCTGGGCTGGGGACATGGCTCAGCAGTAGGGCGCTTGCTCAGACGGAGCAAGGCCCCGGCTTCAGTTCCCCGCACCGCGAAAGAAAACAAAGCCAACAAAACCAAAAGAGAACTTTGCGCCCACGTGGGCACCAACTTGAATCTTAAAAGGCAGAGTGCCAGTAGCACATCACCTCCTTGTCACAGGATCTCTAGTTCCCTCTGTCCCCAACCCCCTTAATGCTCCAGTGAGGTGGTTTTGTTACCCGGGAACCACAGATGAGAAAAGCAGGACTATCACGCTCAAGTAGCGGTTCAGGGTCACGCTGTCCACTGATGACAGGAAAGAGGTACACCTGGGTCTCCTGCCTTCATCTGTGGTCTCCCGAAACTCTGGAGCAATTGTTTAAGCACCAAACTCATTGCTGTCCAATGAGATAACATTTAAAAAGATAATGACTTTCCATGACGGTTACATTAATCAAATGCAGTCACTGAATAATCTAGCTGATTAATCTCATCCTTAAGTTAGAGAAGCTTTTGTGGAGCTTCCCCGCCCAATCTACTGATTTCCGTGGTTGAGTGCAGTGCCTCTGAGTCTGTGTTCACTGGGTTTCTGATTCCAAGGAGCATCTGTCTTGCCCTTTTATAATCATGAAAGGATGTTGAATTTTATCAAATGCTTTTTCTACATCTATTGGAATAAACATGTACTTTATTCCTTTCTTCTTTTAATATGATGCATCATATTAATTGGTGTGGGTGTGTTTAACCTTCCTTGAATTCCAGGGGTAAATCCATTTATCCATGAAATATGGGCTTTTTAATGCCCATGTTGAACTCACATTGTTTTTATTTTGTTGAGAGCTTTGGCATCCATAGGAATCAGGGATTGTGATCTGCACTTTTCTTTTCTTATAGTGTTTTTGTCTGTTTTTTTACATCAGAGTAATTCTAACTCCATAAAAATGAGTTTGGGAGTATTCTCTGCTATTCAGTTTCTCAGAAGCGTTTAAGGAAGATTGGCATTAATTCTTCCTTAAGTGTTTAGTAGAATTTGCCAGTGAAACCCTCTGCTCTGGGCCTTTCTTTGTTGGGAGGTTTTGGACTAGTGATTCAATCTCCATGCTAGTTATACATCTATTCAGACTTCTATTTCTTCATGATTACGTCTTCGTAGATCTTATGTGTCTATGAATTTATTTGATTCTTCTAGGTTAGCCAGCTTATTGATATATAGTTGTGATGGTATTATCCTTTGTACATCTATGGAATTTCTCTAATTTCTGATTATATTTGAGTTTTTCTTCCTTCCTTCCCTCCTCTCCTCTCCTCTCATTTCCTTTCCTTTTCTGAATCTAGCTAAGGTTTTGTCAATTTGTTTACCTTTCAAAAATCCAACTCTAAGCTTTCGCTGATTTTTTTTTCTTTTTTTAATTTTGTTTAGTTCTACTCCAATCTTTGTTATTTCCTCCCATCTACTAACTTTGGGTTTAGTTTGGTCTTCCTTTTCTAATTTCTTGAAATGTAAAGTTAGTTTTTTTATTTGACATTTTCTTCAATGCAGGTTTTTATCACTATAAAATCATGGCACTGTGCAGGTAGAGGACCTCTTGTCTGAAATGTTTGGGATGAGAAGGGTTTTGCAATTTGAATCTTTTCAGATTTTGGAATATTTTCATACACGTAACGATGCGACCCACACCTACACATGGAGTTCCTCTATCTGCTGAAAGTGATGGTGCACAATATTCTCAGTGCCGTTCTGTTTCTTTTGTGCCTGTCACACAGGTCCGTGTGGAATTTCCACTGGTGGCTTCGTGTTGACATCAAAGAGTTCCAGACTTTCCAGAATTCCAGTTTGGGGATTTCGTATTCGGGAGGCCCAGCCTGAGCAGTGCTGCTGCATCCTGTCAGTTCTGGTGTGCTGTGCCTTCATTTTCTTTTGTCTCAAGATATTTTCTAATTTCTCCTTTGACCCATTGGTTATTCAAAAGGGTATTGTTTAAGGTCTACATGTTTATGATTTCCAGTCTTCATTTAATTCAAATTACTACTATAATTTCATTTCAGTTTCAAACTATGATTTCTAGCTTGGTTCTATTGTGGTCAGAAGATGCTTCCTAGGATTTTAGTCTCGCTAAACTTGTCCAGACTCGGTTTTGACCTTCCATGTCCTCTACCCTTGGGCTGTTTTTCGTGCACTGTAGGAGTCAGCATATTCTGCTGTCCTAGGCTGAGTGGTCTGGATGTGTCCTGTCGGTCGGGTCCCTGTGTCCACGGTGCTGCTCCTGTGTGTGTCGATTTGCTGTCTGTGGTTCTGTCCATTATTAGAAGGAGGGTGTTGAAGGCTCCGTGGTGAGACATTGCCCCGCCTGCTCTCAGTGCTGTAGATGTCCTCTTGACATGTCCAGGGGCTCTGTGTTGGCTCACGTGTTGGAGCTTGGCGTATCCGTCTGGCGGGTGGGCCCTCTGGCCATCACGCAGTGTGCCTGTGTCTCCCTGGCCTCTCTGGCAGAAGGCCATCTGCCTACATGAGCAGGTCCCCCCCTCCACTTCTGGTCATCGTGGGGCATCTTCTCTATCCTTTCATTTTCAGCCTTTGTCCTTAAATCTCACAGACAATCTATAATGTGTTGGTTTTGTTTGTTTGTTTACAAATCCATTCAGACAACCTGTCTTTTTGATTAGGAAATGTATCTGTTAAGGTGATCATTGTTAGGTCAGATTTGCTATCTCCATTTTCTTGTTTGCCTTGTAGTGCCTTGCTCCTTCTTTTCCTCTCTTGCTGTTTTCCTTCATGTTTTCCGTATTAATATGCTTTGATTCTTTTGTATTTTTTTCTATAAATTCTGTAGGTATTTTATTTGAGGTTACCATGGGGTTTATATAACATATAACAGTATTTTGAACTTATGACACTTAAACATCAATTTCATACAAACACTCTACTTTTATACTCCTCTCCTATAATGTTATTGATATGATAATTTACAGCCATTTCTGTCATATACATTGACATATTTTGTTCCAGTTGATTTTAATGCTTTTTCTCTTCCTTTGGTACTAGAATTCAAAGCGACTCAGCTGCTATCATTACTGTAATTGTAATGATGAATGTACATATTCACCTTT
This sequence comes from Sciurus vulgaris, assembly GCF_902686455.1. Taxonomy (NCBI): domain Eukaryota; kingdom Metazoa; phylum Chordata; class Mammalia; order Rodentia; family Sciuridae; genus Sciurus; species Sciurus vulgaris. The sequence goes on along the minus strand of NC_136473.1, from coordinate 112,450,671 downwards.
AAAGATGAGGAGAAGGTAAGCGTAGCATCTACCTTTAAATGCTAAAACGTAGCATGACATAGCAGGTGCTCTGCTCTACTGTTGCCATTAGTGTTCCGCCTTTCGAGTCTCGGGTCCCTGGAGCACTTACGAGGCAGGGTGGGTAGTCTCTCATCCTTTCCTGTCTGGAAAACCTTTATCTCGCCCGATTCTCTACGGATAGTCTCACTGCGATGGATCTCTTGGTTGGCGGGTTCTCTTCTTCCCTTCGGCACTTTCATTCCACAATCCTCCTTTCTGCTCTGCGCTTTCTGCTGAAAGATCTGCTTAGAGTCTTATGGGTGTTCCCGTGTACGTGAGAACTCTCTCTTCTCTTGCTATTTTCAAAATTCTCTTTTGTCTTTGGACAACTGAATTATAACTTATTTCAGAGTGGCTTTTTTTTTTAGAAAAATTTTATTTTTGCATAATATTTATACAGCAAAGTGAGCTTCTTTGTGGCGTGGTTGTGGATTCCTTCCTCCTTTCTGAGATGGGGACACAGTGGATGCCCAGGCGGCCCTGGACATGCAGGGATCACAGGCACATGGCACCGCACCAGCACTCAGGGTAGATTTCTCCTGTTCATCTTATTTGAGCTCCTTTGAGCTCCTGGATCAGGATGTTCATCTCCGTTCCCAGATTTGGGGAATTTTTAGCCATTATTTCTTTAAATAAACTCTGGCCCTTTCTCCTCCTAGGAGTCTCGTAGTGTGCGTTTGGTTTACTTGATGGCACACCAGGAGTCCCTTAAACAGTTGTCACTGGTTTTAACTATTATTATTCTTCTCCTCTAACTGGATAATTCAAAATAGGCTGCCTTCAGGTTCTGTGATTCTTTCTTTGCGTGCCTGGCAATTGTTTCCGGATTTACCACAAAGGAATTGACCCGTGTTCCTGCTGAGCTGGTGTCTGTGCAGGAAGGAGATCCAGGGTTCTCATTCCACCATCTTGCTGGCATCACTCCTCCTTTTTTATGAATGAAGAAAAGGAAACCAAGGAGGTTGTAGAAATCGTTTTCTACGTGCAGTCGATTGAGGGAAGCCCGGGGTTTGACCCCAGGCCTGTAAGACTCTAAAGGCGACACACCCGGTTACACTGCTCACTCTCCCAGTGACCTTGTAGGCAATAAGAGCTGGGAAGATGGAGAAATAAGGGAATAATATAGAGAAATGTGTTTTCCTTACTTTAAAAAGTCTTAATTGCCATAATAAAAAACTAACATTAGACTGTAAACTTGAGGGATGCAATTGTTTTAGTTTTGACTCTCCATTGCTTAACACAGTATGTGGTATATTGTGGTTACTTAATAAATGTTTGTTTGATAAATGAATATGATTATTTTAGAGTTGTTATAATATGGCTTCTTCTTATTAAGGTTCATAAAAATTCATTTATTCAACAGCTATTTATTTAGTATACAAGACAGGTCACATAATAGTTTGTCTTGTGGGGTTATAGCTTTCAGCAAAACACTAAGTTTCTAGTCTCATAGAACCTAGTTGCAAATGGATAAAAAAGTTTGTATGTGTGTTGAAGATAGGTAGGTAGACAGGTAAGTAGGTAGATAGCTAGACAGATGACAGACTGACCAGTAGGTAGGTAGAAAGATAGACACACAGACAGATAGATAGATACAGATAGGTAGGTAGAGAGAAAGAGAGAGGTAGATAAGCAAGTAGAAAGACTGATAGATGATAGATGATAGATAAACAAGTAGAAAATAGGTAGACAGGTAGATAGGTAGTAGACTGATACAGACAGGTGGGCGTATTGGTAGGTCAATAGATAGGTAGGTAGAGGCTGGTAGGTAGACAGACGTTTGAGTCGAAGGCTGAGTGAACGGCAGACGCGTACTTCGGATCCAGAAGGAGGGCCCGCGGCAAGGCGTAAGGCGTGCCTGAAGGGCAGCAGGAAGCGGGAGGCTTTGGAAGCCAGGACAGTGCAGGGCAGCGGGTGAGCGGCCAGAGGAGCAGCAGGCCAGACCCCGCAGACTGCATTCTGTGCCAGGGAGCAGGGTGGCTCCAGGAGGGAGCTTTTCAAAGGTGACCGTGTGCTACCCCCGGAGTGACGGAGGGACTGGCAGGAGTGGGACCTGTTTAAAGCCACGGCAGAAACAGAGGCAGACGACCACGGGACTGTGGCGAGGGCTGCGGTGGCAGGAGGGCCAGCAGTGGTCGGGCCAGCTGGTGGCGTGGCTGCCAAGGACCAAGTGGGGAGGGGCTCATGGGGGCTTCGGGCAAGAGCAAAGCACACGGGGACAGCAGAGGGGGCAGCCGGCAAGTGGGTGGGAAGTTGCCACTCGCTGGAGCAGGGACAGGGTGGTGGCCCCAGCCGCGTACCCGGGGGGTCGGGAGGCGGGCTGGCGCTGGTTCCTTGCCAGCCTTCCCGAGGCTTCGGGGGAGCCCGGGACGTGCCCAGGGGCGTTGGCTCAGAGGGGAGCTGGGTTTGGAGTTCAGAAAGTCAGACTTGAAATGTGGGGAGCCAGCCTGCCCTCTGGCTCGTCGCCGAACCCCTGGGTTTTAAAGGTGGATCTGCGGCCCCTGTGGATAGGACGGGGGTGCCTGGGAAGCAGGAACTCAGCTGCGAGGGCCAACAAACTGCTGAGCCATGGGTGGACTTCTGAGAACAGGACACAGAAGAGGCCTGCTGTCCGGGCACTGTGGCCGGGCAGGGCTTGCCTTGTTCCTGACAGGGTGAAGTGCTGCGGAGAGGAGGGAGGGCAACCCTGACAGGAGAGGCCAGCAGGGACAGGAGGACTGGAGGCAGGCACGGGACCTGGACCCTGCAGCAGGCGGAGGCTGTGGGAGAAGCGGCACTTCACTCCAGGCACTTGGTCGGGGGCCCAGTGGGGCAGCAGTCCTGGGACCCGGTGTGGAGACTGCACAAGCCTGACTCTGCCTTTGACTCTGGTGTGACCTTGGGGAACCTGCTGAGCCTGCTGAGCCCCAGTTTCCTTTCTGTACTATGCTGATCAGAGCCTCTGCCTCACAGGCTTCTCACTAGCTGTAAACCACTTAGTGGATTTGAAGTCCTGAATACAGTTCCTAGCTTCTAGAAAGTTCCAGAGTTCACATGTGATGACGGCAGAGGAGAAAGTCAGGACGTGAAAGAGGTCTTGGAGAGCCTCGAGTGCCATAGAAGACTGCTGACTCCATTCTGCAGGCCCACGGGGTCCACCAGATGACTGCTGACCAGGGCGAGACTTGAGCAGCCTTCCAGAGGTAGTTCTTCCTGCTTCACAGAAGGACAGGAAGCAGGTGACCACTTGGAAGCTTTTCAGATGTCCTCACTCAGATTTATGGAAAACTTCATGGGACCTTAAGAATGCGTGCGTTTGCCTTGTGTGTCCCTTCATGGGATTATAAATCAGAATGAATCAAAGACTGTTTCAGTGTGTCGCAAAGGGGCTCATGGTAGATGTGTTTATGGAGAGAAATATTTTACACTTTTCTTGAAATATTTCGATAGTGGAAATTCATCTCGTGTAGCAATGTCGCACTCACTAGGGGTTCACTGGACAAGACAGGTTCCTGTACGAGTATCGAAGTAGAGATAAGTGGGGGGCACTGTTTTTCAGAATGAAGACAGAGGGAATTCGTCGGGAACGGGTGGAAGACAACCTTTCCTTTCCTTTTCTTTCTCTTTTGTATAAGCAGATCCGCCCAGGAGTAACCCCACCCATGCAAACATTCTCCCAGGCTGCCAGCAGAGAAGACAGAAAGCAGGGAGAAGCCCTCAGCAAGCTTCCTCCGCGTTTCAGAGACGTGTCTTTAGCACAGCTCTTCTCTTAGCGTGTTATTTTTCTCTTTAACCTGAACTGGAAGTGACTAGCTCGTGATTGTTTTGTGAGCAACCTCAACGACTCTGAGGAAAATTGTTCTAGCAAAACCAGAGCAAACTGATTCAGGAAAAGAAGACGTGCTGTCTTACGAGACGTGACACTTGTCCCCCAGGGGTCCAGGTGATTGAAGGCTTGGTCCCCAGGGTCGTGATACTGGGAGGTGGCAGAAACTCCCAAGGAGGTGAGGCCTAGTGGAAGACTCTAGTCCCCAGGACAGGCCCTTGAAGCGGGTCGCCGGACCTGACACCTTCTTCCTCCTCTCTAGCTTCCTGGCCACGAGCAGTTTTGCCCGGCTGTGCTCTTCCTGCCGACGCTGCCCGACACCCTGCCACAGGCCTGACGGCACCGGACTGACCCTCCCACGTCAAGCCTCCAGAACTGTGGGCCCAAACGAGCCCTTCTCTCTACGCCGATCCTCTCAGGCGCTTGTGGAGACGGAAAGGTGAACACGGAGGTCCTCAGGTCGCTGTGGCTGTGACGTCGCGGTGGCAGGGGTGGCCTGTGTGACCGCTGGACGGCCCCTGCCTAACCTGGAGTCCTCGCAGAGACGGCTAGAAAGTGAGCGCGCCAGGCCCTGCCCACGCTCTCTCTCCGGCCCTTGTTTTGAGATGTGGCCACTTGCGCCTGCATGAGCTCAGGCCGTTGCTATCTGCCGTGAACTGGCCTGTGCCGGAGCTGGAGCCTGGAGCCTCCAGGGCTGAGAGCGAAGGCACCCGCTCCTCTTCCTGAGCGGCCGCTTCAGGCGTCCCCTACAGCACTGCAAAGCGGACTCGCCCTTGGTCCTGCGTCTTCTCAGGAAGTGACGACCCTGCTGTACCACCCAGTCCTGTGTCTCCAATCATGTAGAGGCTCATGGTTCAAGACCAGGCTTTTGATGCCTGTCGCCTGCCTCTCACCGAAGGTCTGCAGCGAGCGTATGAATGTGCAGCTGAGCCTGCCCTCTTTGGAGCTTGGTCTCCCCGGGAGCACCGAGGTTCTCTGTAGCAAGGTCCATGCACGTGGTTCTGTAAAGCCAGGTGGGAGCCACTGCTGCTCCCATGTTAGGGGATTTCCTGTGGGGGACGAGAGAGGTGGTCAGCTGCCTGGGGTGCCCTCCCTTGCGTCCCTCTGAGGCGCTGTCCTCACCCAAGCGGGTTCTTCCCAGGTCCACAGCACACCTGTGCCGTGCTGGTAAAGGACTGAAAGCAGGTCTGTCTGGGGCGGCAGGCTGTCGTATTGGCTGAGCTCCGAGGTGTCAGCACCCCCAGGAGGCCAGTCTCCAGCTGCCGGGTGACATGGCATCGTGGGCGGGAAGCCGCGTAGTCGCAGGTCATGGGTGGTTCCTCTGTTGGATTCAGGGCCTGGAGGTGGCCTCAGGAGTACAGATAGCAAAACAACAAGGATGGATTGGCTCAGCTTTATTATCCCTTCTTTTAATAAAATTAGTAGACCGTACGTTCATATTGTTTAAGGAGTTTCACAAGCATCTTAAAAATCCCTGACAAAGTAAAAATTGGGTCTGACCAGCTGACCCTGGAGGCTGGGCACACCCACATTTCTGATTGAAGTGACCTTTTCACATGCCACTAGCTGCTTCTGCAATGCCTTCACTCTCGGGGAGGAACCAAGAGGACGGGAAGCTGCTCCGTCTAACCAGAAGCACTCGGTCAAGCAGGGTCCCCGCGGCAGGCAAACCTGAGATCAGTCCAAGGCCCAGTGGCAGGCAGGAGGGCGACATGACCACTAGGTTGGCTCGGGCAGCCTGCAGGGTGCTTCACCCTTCGAGCTGTGGAGATCATACCCCAGAGCTTTGGCTGCGGTGCTGGGAAGAGCCGGCACGTGCCTTCTGTTGTGTGCTACTGATTTATCTGACTTCATTCGGGCAACAGGAGTAGAAAATCGGGCCTCGGACCAGCAATAAGAGCATCTCACATTGTTCCTGCCTTTCAATGGTGCTCTCAATGCATCTGCTGAGGCACAGCTGTCACCCGCATTCCCTCCTCATCACACATTTATTGGATCCCTGTGGCATGTAGGTGTTGTGTGAGGCACAGGACATTCAAAGCAAACTGGCCCTTCTGTCCTGAAGGCATAGAATCATGGAGAGACAAAATACACTTATAAATCACAATTTATAGACATGCATGTATAAATCACAATTAAACTTTCAAATTAATTATTTTAGCAGTGCTAGGGACAGAGCCCCAGTCCTCGCCCCTGCTAGGCAAGTCCCCAGTCCTCGCTCCTCTGCTGTTTGACCCCCACAGCCCCAGTCCAGCAATTTTGAAAGCCGAGGATGCACTCCACCTCCTCCTGCGGGGTGGTGTTCTCGCGTCCCTGTACGGCCCACAGTGGCTGCACTGGCCTCGCGAGCCCACAGGCCTCCATGCATTACCCCCTTTGACCTCTCAGCCCCCTGCTAACCCTGGAAGGGGTGGAGCACACCCTCCGTCAGTCAGCTGAGACTAGGGCTGACGTGAGCGCAGGGCATGACTGTTCAGGACAGCAGCCAGGGATTCTCTGGAGGGGAGTGGGCGGGGGGCAGTTTGAAACATGGCAGTCGGGTCCCAGGGAGTGCTGGGACATGCGCCCAGTCAGAAGTCAGATAGCCCACACATTGGCCTGACTGCGCTGTTTGCTGCTTGCAGAACTTGAACAAGTGGCTGCCCTTCGAGGAGCCATGATTTACCCCGCAGGGGTGGGGTTGCAGGACCACCTGCCCTCCATGTTTTGTCTGAGGATGACCCTGGAGCAGATTTATTAAAGTGTTAGGAAGTCAGCTAAGTACTGAACAAATACAAGATTGCTTTGGGAATTTACCGACGTGCATTTCAGAACTAGCAGGCAAATGCAGAGGCAAAGCACCGAGGCAGTGCCTTTGAAGAACTCGAGTTCAGATGAGGTAGATCAGCAGAGCAGGCCCGGGAGGCCACCAGGTGGGGGCAGGGAGAGTGTGGTGCTGTGGGGGCCCTCTGCCTCCTGCTGCACCAAGAGCTCTGTTCCTCCCTTTACTCTTTCCCTCCTTCGGGCCCAGAGACTTTCAGACACAAGAGCCACCAGAAATGGGCGCGTGTGCTGGCTCCTGCACTCTCGCGCCCTGTTCTTCCTGCAGCCAAGCGTAAGAGAGCCCACAACCTGCTTGAATAGCGGCAAAGGAGCGGAACTTACAAAATCCATCCCTAGACTGTTTCCAGGTACTGGGTTCCCCTCCTGGTCATTAATGCCTTAGGAACCATGAGATTCCATCCGAGAGAGGCTGGAGCAGTCAGGAACTGGCCAAAATTCTAGCACATTGGACAGTTTCTGAAAACACTATTAGAAATCTTTGCTAACACAGAGGCATTTTAATGAAATGGCCGTCATCCTCATTTGCCCGAATTTGCAGTGCTGATGAAGATCTCTGTTCCTCCAGATGTTGCAGAGGAATGTGGGCAGGAAGACAGCAGTAGGGCCAGAGCTGGGGTCCGTGGTGTGGGACAAGCACTCACTGCTGGGGAGAAGGGTGGAGGTGAGGACGGTGGAGGTCTCCAGAGATTCCAGCAAGAATTCGCGCTCTCGCGATGCAGCGCCCGTCCAGCCTGCAGTTGAACAAATGTCAGCGAGAACCTCCTATGAGCTAGCCACCGTGCTGCCCGTGGGGGGCGGGAAGGCAAGCAGAAGCACGCCCTCCACATTCGTGGTGAAGGAGGGAAGACTGGGTGCAGGCCAACCCAGCCAGGCAAGGGTGTTCAGAGCTGCAGGCGTGCTGGACGAGCACCTGGTCAGGGGCAGCCGGGGGCTGGAAGGGGGCCTGGGGACAGGAACCTGGAGCCCTCGGCTGGAACTGGCTTCAGACAAAGCTCTACATTTCTATGAGTTTTCTGATCTATAAAAGAAACCAGTGATCCATTCTTCATGGGCCACCTCTGTGAGAACCCTCCAGCCCAGTCGTTGGCTACTAAGATTCAGTAAACCTCTCCATTCTTCCTGAACAAGTTAGCAATGGGGTGGGGTATCCTGTTTGGGGGAGAACTTGGTGTCATTAATCCCCAGAAACGACAAGGTGCATTCCAAGTCATGTAAGCTCCCCCGAACAAGGAGCAAAGGAGGGCCGTGAGGTGGGTTCGAGAAGGCACTACCTGAGATACTGGTGGGTAGGTGGGGTTTGGGAACAAGTCCACCCAGAGCCCACAGGGTCCTCAGGCCTCCCGCAGGAAGCTGGGCCACCAGGGTGTCACAGGCCTGTGAGAGCAGAGGAGAAATCAGCAGTTCGGCAAACAGCTGGGGAAAGCGTGGTATTTTTACACACAATGGGGTTTTATTCATAAGGAAGTATAAATGACATCACTTGCAGGAAGATGGAACTCGAGAGCATTATGCTAAATGAAATTAACCAGACTCAGACAAACGCCATGTTTTCTCTCATACGTGGAAGCTAGAGAAAAAAAAGGTGGGGGGAAGGGATCTCATGAAAATAGAAGGGAGATCATGCGGGGAGGGGTAGGGACCCTGGGGAGGGGCCAGGGAGCAGGTTCTGGGGGCAAAATTGACTGAGTTATGTTATGTGCATGTTCAAATATGCACCATGAAGCGCTGCTCTGTATGATCACCACACACCAATGCGGAGAGCTTTGCCCAGGATGGGTGCCACTGACTTTCAGACCAGCCTGGATGTCATCACTGGGCACCAGGCTGCTGCCAGGCAGCCTCCTGCAGGCCCTAGATGGGAGGGTCGGGACTGTGCTGAACTAACCTCGGTCCCTAGCAGGGGAGCTGGTAACGTGCTATGGGGCCAAGAGGACTGTCTTTCATGGGTCCCTCTGCCTGCTGTGGCCTGGAGGATGCTGGATGTGGCGGGTCAGAGACCACATGCGGCAGGTGGTCCTCTTCCAGAATGATTCCATGGAGTCCTGTGGATGCTTCTGCCTGGCGGGCGTCAGAGAGGTCTAGCAGCAGAGTGGGCTTAACTGCCTCTTGAAGCACAAGGGTTCGCCACCGCAGTGTCATGAAGAGCACGTTGGAAATGCTTCTCTTCACTTTCTAAAGAGAAATCCAAAGGAAGGTGACCACCAGTGCTTTAGAAAATGGCCCACTTCTGTGATGACCTGAATGTTTTCCAATACTTGCACAATTCATAGACCCCAGGGCTTGAGGACATAGGCCAAGCACCTACACCTGCTTCCAGGTAACCAATGAGAATCTGATGGGGGAAGTTGCCTCCTTTCTCCAAAAATGGGACCATAAACACAATGTATTTCATACAATTTCCAGAATTAAATTCCCTTGTTTAGAAACATTAACCCTCTAATTCAAGGCAATATTGTGTGTTTTTAGAAGCTCATTGCCCATGAAATAGTCCTTTGAGAATAATCCTTATAGTAAGCATGTGTTTTTCTTTCTTGGCATTTCTTTTCACAAACTTAGTCTATTGTTCAAAAACCTTTTCAGAGGAGTCTCTCTGGGTTAAATGTATGTAGAGCACTTAGACTGCAGGCTTTGCTGAGGTAGGCTGTCAGTAACTTAGCCATCAACACATCACCATCATCATCACCATGACCACCACCACCATGACCAACACCGTCACCACTTGACCACCACCAAAATCGCCACCATCATCACCACCACCACCACACCACCGCCACCACCATCACCATCACCAGCAACAACACCACCATCACAACCACCATCATCACGACCACCACCATCACCACCACCACCACCACCGCCATCATCACCACCATCACTATTACCACCACCATCACCACCACCACTACCATCACTACCATCACCATCACCACCACCAACACCACCACCTTGTCACCACCATCATCTCTCCAGATTCATAGAAGCTTAAATCTGGAGAGGATGTGCAGCCTTATCTCTTGGGCAGTTCCACCAGCTGTTGGAAACCTGCTAAACACGTGCATAGTAACCTCCTTGTACACAGAAGGGTGTTAACACACAGAGGGAACGCCTCTAAAAATCAAGGCTCAGTTTTGTCAGTGTGCAAGCGCTCCCTCTTCTGGCCAGTGTGAGTAACCACAGCTATTTCATGCTCCTGCAGCCTTCTGATCCTGGGCTTGCTTCCTCCGCTTGGGGGTATTTATTAGCCCTTCACAACGTGTCCAAGGTGCGCTAAGGTATCGTCACACATGGCATCAGTGTACGTTGTATGATCCCTTTTTACCTTTTGCATGTTTAAAATATTTTCTCTTTAAAATATTAAATGTAAACAGCAAAAATGTTCAGAAAATTAAGATGACATAAAATTTTGTTATTTTGAAGAAATTCTAATAGTTCTTTGGACCAATTAAATGAGGTAAAGTCATGCAGTTGATAAAATATAATGGAACTTTAGAAATTGGGATAGCTGAAGATTATTTGGTTCAATCATTTTTATTTTAAAGCCAAGAAAACTTAAGTTTCACTACATTATTCAGTGTAGGTAGGGGAAAAAAATCAGAAATCAACCAACAGTAAAAGTGAGATCTTTTACCTAGTCAATTTGATATTCTTCAACCAAAGAATAAAAGAAACAAGCTTTGTGTTTTTTCAAATTAATTGATGATTACTGCCTTAATAAAGGAAATTATGGGATCAAATTTAAATTGTTCGTATTGATTGACTCACACAGTGACTCAATCATTGAAACCAAGAACTGGGCGAGGATACCATAGTGAACTGAGGAGCAAAACTCGAGAAGAGCTGATCCCAGCCGTGCAGACCCCGAGAGGAGCCCTGGCAGAGGACATGATGGTGCTGATCCAGGGCTGGCCGTCTAGAAGGTCAATGAAGTAAGGGCCACGCATGCCTTGCACTGCGGGGGAATTAGGTAGAGCACAGAATAATTGGTGATGAGAAGCCTGTGGATCAGCAGGAAAAACCCACAGTGACCTCCTGCAAGGACCGCCGGGGGCTGGTCTCCAGGTCGTTAGAGACGGCTGGGGCGTGGGGGAAGAACCACGGGCTTCCTCCCCAGGCCCGTGTCCTCAGCAGGGCTTCCACAGGCAAGTCCAGAGAGCCAGCTGCAGCAGGAGGGCGAGGACCTCAGGAGATGGGCTGCTGGCTCAGCCTCTGGCCTGCAGTCTGTGCCCTGTGAAGTGGTCGTGGCTTGTGTTAACGAGTCGGGTGGCCTCTCTGCTCCTTCTCACGCCCCGCAGCTGCCCCCACGGCCCGCTCTGAATGCTCTCACTCTGTCCCAATGCCTCTTGGCACCAGCCCCAGGGCCTGGGTGTTGCCTGGCCTGGCAGGGAGGCCGGCCGCTCGTTCTTTCCCCTTTAACATTGAGAGGATCGCCACAGCATCCGTGTGAACGGCCAGGCGGAGCACACAGCGAACTCAAGATTAGTCAAGCAAACGATGGTCCAGAGCCTTGGGAAAAGCGTTGGTGTCGCCATGAGGATGCTTGTTTTTCTCAGCTAATGTGAATGGAAGGACTGAACAAAAACAGGTTCCGTAGAACACTCGGGACCCAGTGCCTGGCTTCTGAGACGGACCGAGGACCACCACTCAGCTCATTGACCTTCACCCACAGGCTGGCTGGTTTGTCAGGCCAGACCCACAGGTGGGAAGGGAAGCCACGTGGCTGCGGTTTGTGATGGAGAGAAGGGCACCCAGTAAAGATTTCAGAATGAAGGAACTTGCAAGGAACCAGGTGGGACCAGCATCAGCCTGCACCGCCTTCTGACTCCGCTGACTCTGGACACTCGAGCCAGCACCAGTGACAGCTTCCCAGCCATGTCAGCCCTGGCAGAGGAATGGTCAGACCCCGTGGGATGCAGGAGTGGGACAGCGCACAGTGTCCCCTTCTCTAGGACTCGGTGGCTGGTGGGCAGGCCTCCCTGTGGATTGAGCCGTCACACCCCATCTGGAAAACCAGCTTTGGCTGACACTGGAGTGATCCTGTGGCAGGTGCTAATGCCAGCCACGGACCCCACGTTACCAGCTCACCCAGGGGTCAGGGAGGGAGCTGGGGTCTCTTTCTTGCTGCTGCTAGGGGACTCTTAAAATTGGGTCAGTTTAAATGAAAAGACAGGACAATTACAACCAAATCGCTCTTCATTAACTGTTTTAAAATGGTTCTGCTATCCACCCAGATCTTACTTAGCTTAAGGGCCCTAACGGGGCCAGACTTTTTTTTCTGGAGAACTTAGAAAAACTGGGAAAGAAAAGTGGGGAGACCCACTTGCAGCACTGGTACCAGCCTGAGAACGGACCGCGTGATCCAGGGCTCCAGCCCAGGAGCCGCCGGCCGCCCTGCAGGCCAGCTCGAGTCCACTTAGGGTTTCCTCACACTTCTTCCTGGGGTAGTCCTCCTCCTGTTTGTTTTTCTTTTTATCTGTTTTATGGAACCAATATGAACTGCAGAATCGGCGAGGGGAGATGCGTTTCCCTCCATCCCCACTGCTAACAGGGAAAGGGAAAACCACGCACCCTTTCCCCAGAGGTGTTCTGGGCCCCTCAGCTCCTGGCCAGCTGGGAGGACGGCTTCTGCTGCACAGGCAAACTTGCCTCTGGCGGAAATGGAACCGTTTGCCCAAGGAGATTTGGAGGCCGTCTTTGCTCTGTGTGCTGCCTACCAATGCTGCCTGCAGCTTCCAGAGATGTGGAAGGGGCCAAGCGGTGTCCTGATCCAGGCAGAATGGATTTTCACCCACATAGATCTGGGCGGTTCCACGAGGACATCCCCCAAGCTCACAAGCCAACCTGGTTGTCATAGGTGGGATCTGGAATGTCCCAAAGGCTCATGTGTTGAAAACTTGGCCCCCAGCTGGCGATGCTGCGAAGCTGATGGAAACATTAGGAGGTGCGGCCCAGCTGGAAGAGGTAAGTGGCTGGGGTGCACCAGGTCCCTGGGTCCTTTCTCTCCTTCTTTGCTGCTGGCTGCCGTGAGCTGAGGAGCTGAGCCCTACCACCTGCTTTTCACCAGGACGCTCTGTCTCACCACAGGCCTAATGCATGGAGCCAGCTAACTGTGGCTGAAACCATGAACTCAAACAAACCTTTCTTCCCTTAAGCGGGCTTCCTCAGGTATTTCATCACAGTCCCAGAAGGCTGACCTACACAGTGGTTCAGGCTTCTGTACACTGCACTGGCCATCTCAGTATTGGAGCTCACCTGCTATAAGGACCCTCCTGCTCTTCACATGACAATTGGGGCTGAGGCCCAGAGTCCCAGTTGCTCCACTCCCTGTGGCCATACCTGTTGCCTTGGGATGGCTTCCTTCCTATCACCTAGCCTGCTTCCAGAGAGGAGTTTTCTCCTCACACATCACCAAGAGAGGATGCCTGAGAGGCTGCTGCTGTCCTCCCTGTCTCTATTTATCAGTGCTCACTGTAACCTTGGCCCTGTATCAGCAACTCAGGCATCTGGCTCTGAACGAGCACCTACAGACCCCTGTTTGAATGGCATCTCCATTCAGTAAGAACGGGACCAGTCACTCTGCCAGCCTCTCTATCCTGCAGAAGTGGAACGCAGGCCACCTGCTCCCTTGGCATGTGGCTGGACCTTCCTCTAACTACAGAATATTGTAAATGCTGCCAGCGTGAAATGCGTTTTCTTTATTGTTGACTGCTTGCTGAAGCAAGCGCATTGTTACAATGTACATGGGCAAGAGATGTGGTTTTCTGACTCTGTTCATCAATATTTATAACAGAATGCCTTCTTGTAGTTCCTTTCTCCCATGTGATTTATAAATTGTGCATTGCAGTCATGTGAAGTCAGAAATGTTTTCCAACCAAACTGCATTTCCTAATGTGAAAGTGTTCATCATCTTAATCTGCTTTAAGTATTTGAATAAAAGAATCTATAAAGAATATTTTATGCAAAGCTTTTCTTTGAAAGACTAGCATTGTATTCATCATCAATGCCCAATTTCCAGTTCACAAATGGGATTTGAGGTCATGATGGTATAAAACATTTTAGCACTATAAAATATTAGAAAAGCTATCAATAATTTCACCAATCTCCTTGAGACTTTCAGCATTGTTCACCAAATATTTCTGGTTCTTCAGATCACATAGTAAGAGTCAGTTTCCCTGTGCTCTTTGAAGTTGCATGTTAATAAGACTTATACTGGTCAAACAAATACAAGTAGGGTGACATGTCACTATCACGTAGAATCTTCCAGATATAGCACCAAGCACATCTTTCCCCTGTCAAGGTTGAGGGGTGTGATGAAACATGAATATGGAGCTTCTTAAGCCTGGGTTTCTGAATGATTATGATAAGCAGAGCCTGGTTACATAGCATAAGCTTTTGCGTGACACTGATATACAGGGATTGTTTGTTACCACAGCAGAACCTAGCTTATGCTGACTGATCCACCAGTACAACAATGATTTTCATTCCATTCACACTTTATCCATGTAAGCATGGAGTGTTCACATGAGCATAATCATAGTACACATGCACTTCATTCTTAACTTCTCAAAACATAATTTTTTTCCCAGCTTTTTCATGGACAGCGTATTTATTGTTCTACTAGTTGTATAACAGCTTATCATGTCCACATGCAATTATTCGCTAACTATTATGTAAGTTGTTTTTGTTTTTTCCATTACAAATAATGTAGCTCTTAGTATTTTTACACACATGGCTTCATTCTCTTTGGAAATATTTTATTAGGATAAAGGAGAGAAATGTTTACCTTTCCATTTTATACTCAATTATTTTACAGTCAAACTTACAAACTTTTTCTTGAGATCAATACAAGAATTTTGTTATTAATGAAATAAAAATTTCCACATTTTGCCCTTTATTTCAACATCCTTTGAAATTATAATGCTAGTTTGTTTAAAAGATAATGTCCAGAATATTCTGGGGCCACGTCCAAAATTAGATATCCTTCTGAGATAAAATCAGGTCAAACTTTGAACCCGAAACTCTGATTAAAACTGCTTAATTATAGATTTTTTTCCTTACCATCAATAGCTTAAAGTCATATCAATCTGTGCCCTAAAGACAGATGAATGTGTTTCTGCTGAGATTAAGTTAGCAGAACTCCAACCTCTTGCTGGACAGAAGTGTGGTATTTCTGCAGCCTGGAGGTGGTCAGCAGGCTCACACTAGGTTCGTTCTTTGGAAAACAGACCAGTCACCCTGCCAGGAAGCAGTCTCCATTCTCTGCACTTCGCATGGGCCATTTGGATGAACAGAGTGACCCTAGTCCTCCTGGCACAGACTGTACGTCTGAGACTGATGTCCATTCTTATGCTCCCAGTGACTCCAAGTCCGTCTTAGAAGTCACCCGTGGAGGCTTTTGTACAACGATGACGTCAGCACTGCACGCAAATATCCAGACCTCTGTTTTTGGTACTGTTAGGGTTTCTTCTTCTTTCCTCCCCCGCACCACCTCGTGGTGTATTTTGAATCTTCCCTTAAATTTCACTGCCTAATGGACAAAATACCACCACCACCCTGGATGTAAAGACAAGGACCATACAGAGAGGTGGCCCTCCCCCTCCTCCTTCTCTTTTAAATCTATATTTTATTGTTTTGATTTATTTTTGTTTGTTCTAATTAGTTATCCATGACAGTAGAATGCATTTTGACACATCATACACATATGAAGTGTAGCTTCTCGTTCTTCGGGTTTTACATGATGTAGAGTTACACGGGTCTGTAATCATACGTGCACACAGGGTCATAACCTCTGATTCATTCTCTTGTCATTCCTACCCCCATGCCCCCTCCCCTCCCTTCGCTCCCCTCCGGTTAGCCCAAAATATCATTATTCTCCCTTCCCCCACAGTGAGTTGGCTTCCACATATCACAGAAAGAGACTTTGGTTCTTTGGAATTGGCTTATTTGCTTAGCATAATAGTCTTCAGTTCCATCCATTTACTGCCAAATGCCACAATTTCATTCTTATTTAAGGCTGAGTAACATTTCATTGTGTATATACACCACACTTTATTTATCCATTTATCTGTTGTGGCCCTTCTTCTAATGTACCTCCTCCTAACACACAGGGAGGTGACCCTCCTCCTAATGCACAGGGAGGTGGCCTTCCCCCTAATGCACAGGGAGGTGACCCTCCTCCTGATGCACACAGAGGTGGCCCTTCCTCAGCATGCTCATTGATTTGTGAGAAACAGGCATGGGCCCTGAGCGACTCTATCTGAGGACACTTGAGAATGGCTCCCTCTGGCCTCTCCGACCTTCAGGGAGGAAAGGGTCCAAGCAGTTCGGTGACACCTTGTTGATTGCACAACCTTCCCAATACCAGTCTCGCCTCCAAGGTGGAATTAGTCGCCCCTATTTTTTCCATCCTCAAGAAGTAGCTGGGACAGTCGTATGAATAGCACGTGTGGAAGGACTTCGAAGGTGTCTAGGTGTGTCCAGAGCCACGTCACCTAATGCAGCTTAGTCGATGGCGCTATGAAGCACTGCCGCTGCAAGGGAAGCTGAAAGAAGCTCAGGAAATGAAAACCTCTTCTCCAAATGAGGAACTGCATGTCTGACCTAAATGATGAGGATGTGGCAGAGAAATGGATCTTTTCGAGAAACAGAAGACATATTATGCCGAAAAGCATTTCTCTAAGTGAAAACTCTCCCGAGGCTCAGCTCCCCACCAGGGCTGGCCCTCCCGCCCGCTGCTCCCGTGGGCCTCAGGCATGCGGTTCTCCTGCCAGCAGACCTGAGTCCAAGCCTCGGGTTACTACTTTTGTGACTTGGAGATAAATTATCCATTCTTCAGAATCTGCTTCATAGATAAAATGAGAAGATCAATAACACACCTTCCTGAGGCTCAAACACAAGATTGCACACAGAAACCGTTTATAATGAAAAGCACCAGAGACTGAGAGAGGAAGGAGAAGGGAGTGGAAAGAGACTCAACCGACAGACGGCCGGTCGGTCTGGATTTCTATCTCACGGTAGGGCGATTACTGATGAAACAACCTAAAGTACCTCTCAGAATGACTAGAGAAGAAGGGCAAGGATTCCCAACACGCAGAGTGATGGTTTGAAGAGACGCAACCCATTTCACCCCGACCTGATTATTACACACTGTGTTCATGTTCCGAGTGGCTGTAGTGGACCCCACGAGGTGCACAAATATTACTCCCAATGATAAAACCAAGGCCTCAGCTCTCCCAGCGTCCATCTCCGTGAACTTCCAGCGTGGCTTCTGAAGGATGCCTTAGCTGATTCAGGTACCACTTCTTGGTCAAAAGGAATCCCATCATGGATAATGAGCAGCAAAAGGGAGGCCTGGGAGCCGTAGAGATGCAGGGACCAAGTCCCCTGGCTGGAGTTGAAGCGGAGACTCCCCAGCCCCCAGGTCCCAGCGTCCCTGCCCTCGCCCTTGCCGGCCACCCACATGGGCCCCCACCCTTGCCCACGAACTTGCTCCTCAGTCCCCTTGGCTCCCGACCTTGCGAAGCAGCTCCAACATCACCAGCGAGGCTCCTCTGGCCGTAGCCACGAGGTGCTTTGCACGCAGTCCCTCCTCTTCAGACTTTGGTGTCCTCAGAGTGGCCTTGTCCCCACCTTTCTTATCCTTCCGGCTTGCTTAGTTCTGTCTTTGTCCTTTGCTTACCACCAGAGGTTGGCGTTCACATCCATCTTCAGACTCCGGGCTCGTGCACCCAGCTGCTCCGAGACCTTTACAAACACGCACTCTGCCAAGCCACACGACAACCGCCGGCAGGCCCAACGCAGCCGGAGAGCGAGGCACAGGCAGGACCGGCCACAGGGTGCTGCCCACACCAGGCTGTGCTGACTCGGAGGCAGACAGCTCGGCCTGTGCCTGCTGGCTCCCAGCTTCACTGTTCCCGGGAGCTGCCACCTCGGCAGGCTCCACCTCCCCCTTGGTGGTCTGGACTTGGCCTGGCTCCTGGGCTCCCCATGCCCACGGCTGGCCCAATACCCACATCCAGACTCACCGCCAGCTCTGCTCAGACTGAGCTCTGCCGTCAGCACAGCAGATTTGCCACCACCCAGTCGGAGCCCCGGACGAGCTCTGGGTTTTGGCTTCCTCCCCTGCATAGCTCACGGGTGGCACTGACAGACCACCAGAGACACTTCTGCTTTAACGCTGGTGACCCTGCGACGCTCCTGTCCTCTGCACTGGCTCTGGGTTCCACTCTGTCCTTCCGAACTTTTCTCTAGCCCTTTGTCAATTTCAGAAGCTGAAGCTGAGCACCTTCCATAGGCCAAACTTGGCACAGGATGCTGGCTGGAAGAGATGGGGTCCCTGCCCTCGGAGCACGCACGGGGGAGGGGTGTGTTGGAAAAGGGGCAGCTTCTACCTTCCAAGGGGTGGACACTGCTGTCTCACGCATCCCAACAGAGGCAGGAGCCCGCTCCTGGCCAGCAGCCTCCTGAACCAGCCTCTCCTTTAGTCACTGAGTTCTGGGTCTGAGCCTCCTGCTCCTCATCTTGTCTGCACCCTCTGTCCACCCAGGTCCCTGCTTGGGGGCTCACCTCCCTGAGTGCTGGTCAGTTTCTCTGCCTGGAAGCTCTCCCCACTGCATGTGGAGTCGTCCTCCTGAAACTCCACTCTGGCCGGGCAGGGTCTCATGGGAAATCCTGGGGCGCCGCCTCCCGTCTGCAGGAAGCCTTGTGAGTGGCAGATGGCGCTTCTCCACCAGGCTGCGGGACCTGCGGTGGCCTCTCAGCACAGCCTCCAGGAGCACGCGGAGGACAGCACAGTGTGCTGCTGGCCCTTCTGCTGCTGCGTACCTGCCAATCACCAGGCAGGCCGCCTCCTATCCGCGATAAACTGCTGACTCTTAGACACCCTCTATTCCTTCTGAGAAAGCTTCTCTGCCCCTGCCTCCCTTAAAGTATGAGTTTCCTCTTCCTGTGACACTTCCGTCCCGTCACTGTGTCTGTCCCTGCCTGTGACGCTCTGCATTGCACGGACTGCTCACTGTTCCATCTCCCACCTAGAGCTTGCGGTTCACTGGGCGAAAGTGTTGCCAGGATGACCCTGTCGCACCCAGTGAGCAGCACACAGTAGGTCCACAAGAAAGGTCTGTCGAGTGAATGACTGAGAGACACCACTTGGAAAAGGCACGGAAGCCAGCCTGGAGCTGCCCAAACATCCCAAAGGGTCCCTAAGGTGGGCAAAACCAAGCATTTTGCCACACCACCGAAGAAGGCGAGGGCAGCAGCGACCAGGGTCTGAGCAGGAGGCCAGCCCGCCTCACTGACCTGAGCCCTCCCGATGCTGTCACTCAAGCCTGCCGGGGGACAAAGGTGTGCGTCACCCCAAGAGGTGCCTGGCCACACTGGACTCTGGGCACACATGGAGAACCTCCCCTGCCCGGTGCCCACTGTCTGCCGTTCAGGGACAGGGCTGGAAGGTGGAATTCTTCCACGGGGAGAGATGGGTCTGTGAAGGCTGAAGAGGGGCTCGTCGGGGCCTTGCTACACGCTTAGGGAAGCCGTCTGCCTGCAAGTCGAGGTGTCGCCAGGCTCTGCAGGTGTCAGAAGAGAAGCAAAGTCTTCATTCATCGCCTTTCAGTCCTCAGGTCCTTCCCCCGACAGCCCCAAAGGCGTGCCTGGGCTGCCCGAGCGGCAGGCAGCTAGGAGCCACCTGGGGGAACAGGAGGGTGAGCTCTCCCCAGAAACCTCTCCTGTTGTGCCCGGGAGGCACAAGCCAGAGGGCAGGAGCTGAGCCTCCAATGGAAGGTCGCTAGACTTCTCCGCACTGGCGCAGCAATAGAGGAGCCCCGCCACGCTCCCTGCAGCAGAGCTGAGGTTCAGAAACCCCTCAACTGCGCCGCCTGCTCCCAGCGCTGCTTCTCACAATTTTCTGTGCACCGTGCACTGGGTGCAGCCAGGGCGCTTCCCTACTGCCCGCCCTCACCGACACCCTCACACACTCACACGCACTCAAGTCAAGCACGCTGACACACTCACACAGCCACTCACGTGCACACTTGCACACATTCACTCACACTCATGCAACACTTACACACTCGCACATACAAATCACACAGAGTGACACTCATACACATCACATACTCTAATACACACCCTCCACACACACAATCACAAATACTGGACACATAGGACACACTCCCACAAATACTCTCACAGAATCACATGCTCACACACATGCACACTGTCAGTCACACACTCCAATCACCCCTACCCTCAATAGTCATGCATGCTCACATGCACTAACACACACAGGCTCACAATCACACTATCACACACACAACACACAGTCATGCACACTCACTCACATACCCACAACACACTCCCACACGTTCTCACACACAAACACATAACTTTTACACACTCTCATGTAATTACAAACTCACACACATGCACCCACTAAATTCACTCGCACACTAACATACCTACCCACAGGCTCACACTCACATAAAATCACACACACTGACACACACTAAAACACACTCATACACACACACTCACATGCAAACATACCATACACCAGGCACATATTTACACATATGCATACAGTCACAATCATGAACACACACTCACATGTACACTCACATTCACACCCTTGCTCCCTTACACACTCACACACACTCACCCCCATCCCCAGCACTGCTCCCTGTGGCAGGGGCAGAGCACCAAGAGACGCTCTGGTGGCAGAGCTCCCAGTCGTAGTGCAGTGTTCACGATGCCGAGCCAAGTAAACACGCTGTCTGAGAAAAACCCGACGTCACCAGGAACCACCGTTTGGACTGGTTGTCACTGGCTTCTAACCACCTATCAAAACAGTTATTTCCCAAGTTACTTGGATTACTCAGAAGGTAGGAAAAGTGGGAAGGTTCTTACATATTCTGAATACCAGGAAAGGCAACTTATGGAAAATAATAGATACAAATTTAACTTAAAGGAAAATAGGCACAAAAATCCTATGTAAAATCTCAGCAAGTGAAGCCCTCAGGGGGCTAAGAACAGAACACACCCTGCCGTGCAGCACAGCAGCCCAGGTGTCCAGGGCTCCTACCAACACGGTTTATGTCACCAACAGCCTGAAGAGAGAAAACACCTTTCCTCACAGTGGCTAAGGTGGCATTTGAAAGCATTCAGTAGATATTCATAATAAGAATTTTGAAAACATCATTTTGAGTGGGAATAAGCAGCAGACTTATAGGTAGGTTATTATCACTTAAGTAGGTTCGTATATGGAGGCTTCATACCCTAAAATAACAAAAACACACAGAAGGAAAGAGTATTTGCCAATTTCAGAGAAAAGCAGAAGTGACAAGCCCCAGTTCTTAATGCGAGTGGTGAGCAGAGCTGTCTGGACCAGGGGTGCTTGTGCCCGTCCCTGTGGCCTGCGTGACCCTGGGCAAGGTGTCGAACTCCTGCCTCCCACTCTGGTCCTGAGACGTGTGTGGGCCTGTGCCTCCCTCTGGTTTGTTGTGAAGTCAGACCAGATGAGATTCAAAACAGAGCTTGGAGCTGCGTCTGGTACTAAGGGAAGATCTAGTAAGTGGGGTTGGTCAGCAGACGCCCCTGCTCTCAATCTCTGTTATCATTACCATCATTATTGATTCATTCTTCCCTGGAAATTGCAAGTGAGGCCAGAAGCTGCAGTCCGATTGCAATCTACTGGAAGCCTCAGCAGTGAAGGCCCCATGACACAGGGTCTCGGGAGACAGCGGTTGCCTAGCAAACACCTTCGTTAGGCAATTAACGAAAGGCTAGTGGATATTTACATACAAGATGCCACTAAGTTAAACTAGATATATACTTGGTTTGTATCTTATTATGAAGATGAATTTGTAAGTCTGTTTGCTCAGAACAAAGACATTTCCTAGAATATTAAAGGTTTGTTTTAATACTTCCAAGGACTGTTGACTTAAAATCTGGGACTAAAAAATGCTTGTTACATAATGTTACATTTCAAAAGTATTTATAATAGAATACTGTGTGTTTATCCAGAAAACACAAAATCAAAAATAGCCCTACAGGTTGAGTTTGCCCAGCAACCTGCAATATTTAGCTCACCATGGTCTCGTGGATCTAGTTCTGCTTCACTAAGGCAGAATAGGATTGTGGAAATTCTCTTCAAACGAACACAGACAAAGCACTTTTACCTTACGAAAACACAAATGAATATCACCAAAACCTAGTGATTACGGTGTCTACCTGGAGGAGTGACACAGGTGCGCTCAAGAATCTGCACAGGGGAGATCGCAGCGACTCCGTTTCTGAAGACCAAAGGCAGAAGCAAGTGAGGCGTCCCCAGGAGGCCCAGGAGTAAGTATCTTGGCGCATCCAGTCGGCAGGATGTTATGGGGCTGAAAAAAATGAGCTACCCGCCACAGACGACCCAGAGGAGCCGTAGTGTGTGTTGCTAAGGGTGCATCTGGAAAGGCGACACTCGGGATCCCAACTGGGTGAACGGGAGGTGAACAGGCGAAGACAGCAAGACTGGAGTTGTCAGGGCTCAGGGTGGGGAGCAGTGGAGCCACTCCACGTGAGGCTACCAGGGTGTGCACGTGTGTCAGAATGCACCGGCCAAGAGCGAGCCTGACCGAAACCGTGGTTGCAGTGCCGGCGCCGGAGGTGGGTCCTTGGGACGTGTGCTGGGGTGTGCCAATACTTGGGGAGATGAGACCGTCTGGGGCGGAGGCACAGAACAGCTCTCTGATCCGCTCAGTGTTTCTGTGAAGCTGAAACTGTCCTACAAGTAACCTTGGAATTCAAGAGAGAACCTCGTGAGATCTGAAAAATGTACGTAACAAGCAAAGATAAGACTGAGGATAACTTCCAGACCAGCACAAAACGGGAGGCTTCTTGTGGGCAGCATCCTCGAGGCAGGCGAGGGACCTGCACAGGCCCTGGGGCTGGTTGCCGAGGCTGCTATCTTCCTGCACAGCTCCCTGCCTCCCTGGTCTTGTGCCTCCCTGCTCCCCACACGGCTCCTCTGTCCTGATCACCTGTCCACCCTCCCGTGCGCTGGCTGTTCTCACTGATATCTCAGGTACCAGCAGTGGCGTCCCTTTCTTCTTCACCAAGACATTTGAGAAGCCGGTGGGCTGGCAGCAGCTGGCAGTTCTTGCAACAGGCCCTTCTTGGTGTGGCGGGTGCTCATTTTCAGGCCTCTCCCAGTAGTGTGAGCTCCCTGGACACAGATGCGGTCAGCGCTTGTTACGCTCCTCCTACCAAGCACAGTGAGCCTGAGTACAAAGGATTCAGTGCTTACCTGCTGAAGGAAGAGAGAGAGGGAGGGAAAAGGAAGAAAGAAACCAAAGTTATCCAGCCCAAGAGACAGCTTGGTATTTCAGAAAAACCCAACATAACCATGTGTCAGTGGTCATGCAAATGGGGCCCTTCTGTGAGGGCAGCAGGCACCATTAGTAGAGACCCAGGGACAGCAGGCGGCCCCTCTGCCTCTGTACCTGCTCACCCACTGCCCACCTACCTGCTCATGCACCTGCACTGGCCTGGGCCCAGCTGGCGGTTTCTTGCTTGTTATTCTAAGGTTAGCTTTCATATCATTTCTTCATACATTCTCACCCCCAGCCTCCCCTAGGCAGAACCGACGGTTCCCTATACTACTGTATGCGTGTGGCTTTCCAGGAAGAAGTCTTCATATCTGACCTATCACATCCCTCCAGAGGGTTCTCCAAAGGATAAAAGTGGGGACCCACCTGCCTGGAACTTGCAAGGAGATATTTCACTTAAACTGTTGCAGTAGGGCTACTAGCAGGTATGCAGTTCTGGACAGGGGCCATTTACCCTCAGGGTGTATCTGGCAACCTTAGGTCTTCACAGGTGGCGATAAGAAGTGTCCTGGCCTCAAGTGGGCAGAGGCCAGGGATGCAGCTGGACATCCTGCCGACCTCAACTCATCCAGCCCCAAGTGTCAAGGCGTCCAGGTGGAGGAACCTGTGCCAGGCAAGACAGTAGGCACAGGTGTGGCTCCACCAGGGGAGAGAGGCTCACCTGCGCCTTCTGTGGCACTCCTCCTGCACAGGCCTGCGGTCCATCACCTGCCCAGAATGCAGCCCGTCAACTCGGAGGTCGTGTCCTTGATGTGACACAGCAGACTGAACTAGTTTTCACCATTCTTTTAAAAATTACATGCCATATAGGGGCAGAACCTGACGTCTCGATACCTGGATATACATGATTAGAGCGGCTGATCACATTGCATACCCATCCCGCTTAGCTACCATTCCTGTTCTTCTTTGTGGCAGCACCTGTTCTTGACCTGATTTGTCTGAATGGAATTTGTCAACTCCCTACTGGCCCCTCATTCAGGAGTGAGTCCAATCGCATGATGCTCTTGCTCCTTTCCCACAACAAGAGACAGCTGAAGAAAGGGCAGCGGGGTTTGTGGCTTCCATGTTGGATGTTAGAGGGGAACTTTCACAGCATGGGAGAGCTGGGGTTTGTGGGAATAGTGTTTCCCTGTTTCTCTTATTTTGCTGTGATATGTCCCCTGTGCCATCTGCTTGGACACCCTGCCATCTGTGCAGTGTAGAATGGCAGACGTGAAACTTTCGCAATGTGTCTGAGCATGCTCGGTGCTTCCCTGGCCTGCAATGCCGATGTTTCAGCCACCTCTGCACCTGCACTGTGATTTTCAGCCCATATGTAATAATTGTCTTCTCATGCATGTGCCTCCTCCACAGACCTGGTGCTTTGGGAACCTGGACCTTTGCCTCTCGTTCCCTAGGCTTGGCACAGCACCTCAAGTAGTAGCTATAGAATTCTACTCCTTGTGCTGAGTAGTTATGATAAGGTAATCTGGATCCAGGCCCATGTGGAGATACCATATTAAACTATAAAAGAATAAGGAAATAATGTCAATTTTCAAGCTGAAGTCATCTGGGATCCCTGGAAACATGTCAAGGGCATGACATGAAAGATCAGTTACTGTTCTACACCAAAGACCAGCCGCACTCACAGTCAGAGCTGGTAGCTACCAAGTAAGCTTTCTTACTCAGAGTCTAGCAGTGCTGAAAGTGGGGCCTTCATCAGAGAGGGGTTTATGGGTAGGACACAGGCCACACACAGCAGCACATTCTTCTTCATCCAGATGCAAAGGCTGAGTTGTGGTCTCAAACAGCAGGTTTCTCCAGAGTTTCTGGTACTTCTGGCCAGTAAGTCATCAACCACTGTCATAGACCTACTACGGCAGGTCCTGTATAAACAACTATGACCGAAAGAGGGGCCCTGTCTTCAATTCAAGTATTCCTTCACACATGTGTGCATGCACACACACAAACAGGACTCACACACCACATACCTAAGTGCCACTCTTGCTGGGAAGGTCTGGTCTAAGTGGGGACTGAGAAATGTGTGGTCTTCAGCTTTTTGCTCCTGACCTTGTCATTGACTTCACTTCCTAACTAGAAGGCAGAGCTGAAAGTAATACTTTGATTTTCAGATATATTTTCCCTTCCTTTTCCCCTGAGTTTCTTTTTATTAAGCACTATTATTAAATCTAATCCAACTTTTTTTGCTAATATAGAATTATTATTTGTGACATATAAAGAATATTTACTGGTTTTTTGTTCGATCTCTTTCATTTTGTTTCAATGCTTACTATAGGAAAAGTATATTTTAAGGTATTGTGCTCTCATGTAATGTCCAGTGTGCAAATGTAATCTAGTATCTTTTGTCTTTCTCCTGTCCTTTGTCCTGTTCTTTAAAAAAAAAAAAAATTTAGTGTTGATAGACCTTTATTTTATTCATTTACTTATATGTGGTGCTGAGAATTGAACCCAGTGCCTCACACATGCTAGGCAGTGCTCCACCACTGAGCCCCAGCCCCAGCCTCTCTATGCTGTCCTTGACATTTATTTCTCTTTCTCATACATTTTAACCCCTGTGATACATTGCTATTAATTTTCCCTTCAACCACCAATTATCATTTAGAGATATTTTTAGTTATAAAAATTTATGTCCAGATTTATCATTTCTGGTGTTCTTCATTCATTCAATTTTCCACTTGATAGAATTTTTCTTTCTTCCCCAATAACTTTAACATTTTACACAGTGAAAATCTACTGGTGATGACTTCCTTCGCTTATGTTTGTCTGATGGAGTCTATATTTAATTTACATGTAACCCTTATTTAACCTTCAGCTTTGAAAGTCATTTTCACTGGATATAAAATTCTAGGTTGATTTTTCTTTAAGTACTTGGTGACATGCTCCATTGTCCTCTGGCTTGCATACTTTCTGGCAAGTAGTCTGCTGTAAATATTATCTTTGTTCCTTGAATACAATGTGTCATTGTTCTCTGTTTTTAAGATTTTTAAAAAATCTGTTACTGGTCTTCAGCAATTTGATCATGATGCACCCATATATCATTTCCTTTTCTTGCAACTTATTGATCTACTTTGGTCTAAGGGCTTATAGTTTTCATCGACTTTGGAAATTAATTGGACTTTTCCTTTACACTGTTCTGCGTCCTCTCCTCTCCTCCTGGGGCTCCAGCCACATAGCTGTTAAATGTCTTCCTCAGTGTTTTCCTACGAGCCATTGATCCTCTTTTTTTCCCCATGTTTTTCTTTTTGCCTTATTTTGGATAGTGACTATTGCTGTATCTTCAAATTCACTGACTTTTTTTCTCCAGTTTCTGTTCCGCCATTTACTTCCAACATGTATCTTTTGATTTCAGTCATTGTATTTTTCACTCTAGAAATTACACTTGGGCCTTTTCTGGGCTTCTGTTTCCTTTCTCAGTTTTATGTTTGCCTCTACATTTTTCAAGTTATTTAGACTTTTTACAATAGCTGCTTTAAATTTTTGTCTTTATACAATTCTTGCCATTTTGGCAAAAAAATTTAAAAATTCTTCTCTTGAATATGGATTTTATTTTGAATCTCAGTTTTTCTGATAAAATTTTTTGGGGGCAGGATACTGAATTTTAATGATTTGTATACTGAATTTTAATGCATTTCTTTAGCTTATTAAAAAGTTTGTTCTGACACATGGCTGTTACTCTGAAACAATTTAATTCTTTTGAAAGTTGCTTTTAATTTTGTTTAACATTTATCTGGAGCAGACCTTAGCTTAGGGCTAATTTGTTCCCATGATTAAGACAATTGCACTTAAGGGATGCTCTCAAATATCTCATGTTGTAAGCTTCCTCCATTCCATCTGTTGGTACTGTGAAGTTTTTGGACTGTGAACCCTAGGAATTTTGGATATATTGCTTTTTAATTTGTTTTCCCCTAGCCTTATAGAGTTTTATCCCATGCATGTACAGATTAATATTCACATGAAGTTATGAGGAGACATTTTAAAAGATCTTTAGGATCCTCTCTCTGTTCAGTTCCCTCCTTTCTGCTTTTTTGCCCATAAGATCTAGTTCTCCCACTTATTACTTTCAACATCTAAAAGGTATTTACTGATAATTGCTAAAATTCTTTTACTCCAAGTTATGAATAGATAAGGCACTGCATTTCACTACACTTCTGCATTATGCATTAACCATAGCTCATTGGTTATAAGCTATTTTAGTGCCACAAAACGTGGAATAAATAGTTATCTTATGCATGCTGATTTATCTAAATATGCATGTCTAGATAATTCTTTTTAAAATTATTTTTCTTTCCCAATTTGCTTGATGTAGAGATTCTATGTTGTGTATTTTCCCTACATTGCAAACCACTATGTTACTTATTCATTCTGACTCTTAATTAGCTCAATGAAATAATTTATGTAGGCATTTTAATTAGTACGTACCACATTCCATTTCTCCATCTTGCAGTATCCACCTGCTGACTGCAGGAGACAGAGGGGAGGTGTCTCCTGTGATCATTATGTCATGGAGGCCTGCAAGGGGATGGAGGCAATGAGGTTTTTGTGGAGTAAGTGAACCTGAGCTGTATTCTGAAGGAACAGTAGAGCTTAGCTGGGGGTCACAGGAGCAAAAGAGAATTTAAAGTACAGGTGGTTCCCAACATCCGGTGGTTTAATTTACAACATCACAACTTTATAGTACTGCGGAAGTGATAAAAATTCAATAGGAACTGTACCTCAAATTTTGAACTTCGAGCTTTGCTGACGTGGCAATACGTGGTGTGCACGCTTCTGTGATGCCAGGCAACAATAGCCAGCTGCAGCTCTCACCAGACGCCAGCATGTGGGAAACAGCCATATCTGCCATGTGTGGGTGCTCAGCTAGGAATCTGGCAGGGTAGGTGTAGCGAGCGCATTTTCAACTTATGGTGTTTTCAGGATGCAACCCCATTATACAATTTGGGGCATCTCTAGAAACACTTATTTCCATGGGGGGAGTGGAGAAAGGTACATCTGGGCTCTTCATTGGTGGCCAATTGTTTCAATTGCTATTGCCATGTAACAAGAGGGCCACCTCAGAAGCTTCCAACAACATTTGTTTGTTTGTTTGTTTGTTTGTTTGTTTGTTTGTTTGTTTTGGCCCTGGGATTGAACACAGGAGCCATGTGACGAGGCAGAAGCTGCTCAGAGGGCTCTCCCCAGTGACCTGGGCCTTTTCAAGCATGGTGGCTTGTGGGTAGGCGGACCTCTCACACAGAAGACAAGGCCTCCAGATGGGTGATCAAGACAGAAGCTGCCTCTTAACAGAGGCTGAGAGATCATGATCCACTTCCTTTGTGCTCCGAGGGTTGCCAGGCAGTCACAAGGCTGCTCAGACTAAGAACAGGAGCACTGGTCCTATCACCAGCAGAAGGAATGCCAGAGAACCTGCAGCCACTCATGGGACACCACCACACTGATCACCAAGGTATGTGGCGAGGAGGAGTCCCGAGGTTGACCGGCAATGACCCCAGCTCCACCACTTCTTGGACCATCGGTCCCCTTGGAACCTGTTTCCTGTCTATGAAATGGAGATGATGCTCTCGTAATTAGGTCGTCATGAGGATTAAATGAGACGATGCTCACAATGGGATCGTTGCATTTGGCACACAGTTCAAGCCCAACAAACAATAACTCCTCTCTTCGCTGAATTAAGCCAAAGTACATCACCTTAGTGACCTACGTGTCAGAGAGAGCTCGCCGTGCCTGCACAAAGTACACGTAATTCCTCATGGCAATTTTTTTTTCAAGTTGCTTCCAGAAGTTTCTTTGAGTCAGACTTTGAGAAAAACTTTTGGAAAAAAATTGGGGAAAAAAAAAAAAAAAGCAAGAGTTGCTATGAGACAAAAAGGGTGCTTTATTAAAGACAGCAGAGAAGAAGACTTCGAAAGGGGTCAGACCACTTTCAAAGCAGGCTTTCCAGTCAGGGTTCTGGGCAAAGGACAGCAAGAGGAATGCCCGCCCCGTGCTCAGGGAGCACCCTCAGGGAGCGCAGCCGCACAGGGTCCCACCCACAGACACTCCCCGTGGAAAGTTGTCCTGCTGCAAAGGACAGGCCAGTGTCAGCCCACATGGGCTGAGCGTTCCAACTCGTGCAGAAGTGCTTTTCAAAACTATCAGAATATGTCCTGAATGGAAAATCTAGAGCAAAAAGGGTTAAAAGAGCGTGAACAAGCAATCTTAAGTCAGTTTAATATGAGGGAGAATGTGACCCCCACTCCCCCCTAAGGACGGTCACCCGTGAACAGGTAGCGGTGTGCTGCAAGGGAGGAAGACGTGCCCCCTCCCTTTGTCAGGCTGTTAAATTTTGGTCAACATTCAAAATTAATACTTGGGAGCGAAGTGCCCAGGGTGTCAGGACAGGAAAGCTCAGGCAGGTGTGGGGCACCTGGACACACGCAGGGAAGGACAGCTCTGTGCTCTCAGAAGAAAAAGAAAGGCCCCTGCCAGCAGGACGCAGGTGACCCCTGAGTGGCAGCCTGGGGTGGGCTGGCTCCGCAGATTCTGTTCCAGCAGCCCAGGGCAGAGGGAGCAGGGACAGCCCAGGGACCCCAGCCAAAGTGGCCGTCCAGCTGTGGCCTGTCTAGTCACTTCAGCGTGCTGCTAAGACTTCCGGTCCTCTCGTGCTGTCAACATCCAAAAGTGGAAAGCGCTGGCGAGGACCCTGCAGTCTGGTGGCCTTGGGTTTTCCTGAGCTTCCTGCCACTCACTGCTGTGTGACGTTGGGACTTGGGCACATATTCACGTTCTGCTTTTCTGTAAGACGCACAGGACTGTGGCTACTTCCAGAGCTTCAGCAAGGTCTAGACGAGACTCCAAGTGCAGAAAGGGAGCCAGCCAGTCATGGGTCTGGAGCAGGAAACATCCCATGGGCGCTGAACTGGGGATCAGAGCTGCAGCTCTCTGGTCCTAAATGCAACTCTGGATTTCTTCCTAGGGGACTCTGAGCACGGGGTGGAGCTCAGGGCGACACACGCTGATTCCAACTTCCCACATGATGCTACTGCTCAGCCAGGAGTGGAGACCACCAAGAGGCAGCTTTCTAGTTATAGAGCTGAATGTGTAGGTCATCTCTGAGTCTTTAAAATACCCTAAGTGGAGCTTTGCATTTAAATCGTATCATGACTTTATGAAGTTGGTGTTCACTTTCTTACTCTACAGGGTCATTGCTGCATTTCCCACAGGTGACAGCGACATGGGCCCGTCGTTCCTCTGACTGCTAGTCCAGGGCTGTGGTGCCCAGGATGCTGCCACCTGCTTCATTTGAATTATTACTAGTGGGGGCTGGGGTGGGGGCTCAGTGGTGGAGCACGTGCCTGGCATGTGCGAGACACTGGGTTTGATTCTCAGCACCACAGATAAGTAAATAAATAAAAGTCCATTGACAACTAAAAATATATACATATAAATGTTCCTAGATGGGTTTTGCAGTCTTTAAGGTAAGACACATAGTAAGACTATCAATAATTTACAAATGATATGTTTTATAGTAGAAAAGCGTATGTGTGTCTGTGTGTTACGTGTGTGTGTGTGTGTGTGTGTGAGTGTGTGTATGAGAACTGGGTACTTAGGATGTAATATAAATTAAGCTTCCGGTTTGTACCTTTCTGCATTCACTCTTGGAGGAACTGAAGGTGGGATTTTAGATGTCACTTTCTTCATATCCCACAAACCTCCATATCCCTAGTGACTTTTCACCTTGCCTTTTCTTAATTAATTATAACAACCACATCACCAGGGAGACCTTCTAGTTTTAATTAACTAAAGAGATATTGGCAACAGGTTTAATTAAAGTGCTCCTGAGATTTAAAGCAAAGTTAATTAAGATGTGATTATAATGTCAGTCAGCTCTCACGCAATCCAGTGTGTTAGGAAACAATCAGATAAGTCTTCAGCTTACTGCTATGGAGCAGACTTTAGCCAACACCTCCGAGAACACAGATATAGGGATTTGGGGCGGTTTCGGTTCCTAGAACTGCTCTCATAATCAGACCTGCCGCGAGGCTTTCCAGAAATCTGTGCTTCTGCCCAAGGAGCCAGCGGAGAGGAGCGGCTGGGAGCAGACAGGCTCCCCCTCGCTGGGGGGCATCTGCACTTGTCTTGCGCTCTGAGACTCTGGGTTCTAAGCCATACCGCTTCCCCGAGTCCCCCAGGTGGGCTTCTGCCCTGCCGTCTCCAGCACCTCATTGAATACTCACCCACTTCCTGTGCCCATGGTTGGCCTCCTCTGGCATCTGCTTCAAGCTTGTGGACACCTACTGCATTCCTGAGGCCTTCCTAGCTGTGCACTGGGGTGCACGAACCTCAAAATAAGCAAACGAGGTTTCTTATGTTTTGGGATCTTTCATTTTGGGGAATGGTCAGAGGGTAGCAACAGAAGCACAGTCACTGGGGTTTAAGAAAGCCCGCCCAGCTCCCCCAGTGGGGCCCCTGGCCCACAGCTCGAGTCCACCCATAGATCTAATGGGGAAGACCGCGTGGGCTCCTGATCCCCTGGAGAGAGGTGGGGCCATCCAGGTGCACTGCCTTACCTGAGGGCTCTGCATCTCCACTGATTGGGGTCATCCATCAGCTGTAAATACTCACGGAGCAGCGTGAAGAGGTCACGGTCCTCCCACGGCACCGCTGAGAGGGACACCTGTTCTTGATATTTTTCAGGTTCTTTTCTGATAATTTAATTTCACATCTTTTGGAGTTTCTAAGATTTTAGTTTCCTATAGAGATGGGCTTTTAAACATTTTTGTATCTCATATGCCTTAAGAAAAAAATGAGCACCGTGGATACTTGCCCCAGAAAAGCCACGTCACATGCACGTGGCCTCTTCACACAGCCTGAGGTTCACGGACCCCCAAAGCTCACGTGTGGCGCCTTACGGAGCATGGGTTTCAGTTTCAGGACCACTGACATCCCAGAGTCCTAGACCAAGGAATGGGACGCGGCAGGAAGGTGGAGTGCCTGAGACGAGGGCAGGGCCACGTTCGAGGCTCTGGTTCTGGAATTGTCCTGGCGCGTGACTAGGGCGCCATTAGAGCATGTGTCCGTCATTGCAGAAGTTCAGTTAGCAATGCTGCTCTAGAGAAGATGGGGTGGATGTGAACCCCAGGTGCTGATCACCGCCTGGCGTCAGTGTCAAGTCGTGTTCCTCAGAGATGGGAATGAGCAGGTGCGACAGGGGCAAGAGGACGCAGCTCGAGGCCAGCAAGTGCTAAAGCCAGCTGGGAAGGTGCTGGCCATAACAGCTGCACGTGGACGCTGGAGGCACATGTGGAATGATCGTGGCTTCTTCAGGGTCTCTCCATCACCATCAGAGCCCATGTTGAAGTAAGATTTACGCCAGGTGACGCTGCCGGGCTCCTGCTCTGCCATCATTGACTGGCTCCCAGAGTCTGGGCCTTCCACTCACTCGACCATCTCAGAGGTCAGTAAGTGCTCATCTGCTTTCATCCCCAGAAGTGGAACAGGTAAGCCAAGCCACCTGGCCCGAGGCTGCATGCTGAGTCACTGGGTGTGGGGATGGAAATCCTGGTGCTCTCCAAACTTACATCTTGTCCCAGAGACATGTGTGCCAGCCACAGGGCCTTTGAATGTCTGGAAAAACCCACTAACAGAAGCCAAGAAAATTAAGACTCAAAAATGAAGAATTAGTGGTATTGGACATGGGTTGTACTCTGAAACCAGGTAGACAAAGGGATGCTTACTAATTTTCTCAGCTCTGAGCACAGTTCTGAGCACTGAAATCAAGGGACAGAACAAGTTACACAGTGGTGATGGCTTTAGAGAATCATTACTGGGATAACCAACCAGGTCACATGGTGGATCCAGCCCTGTTTTCTGAGGTATCTCCATATTCCTGTCCAAAGAGGCTGCACCAATCTGCAGTCCCACCAGCAACAAAGGAATGAACCGTTTCCCCACATCCTCACCAACATTCATTATCACTTGATAAATGTATTCTTTTTTTTCTTTTAAATAATCCAATTATTTTATCTCTGAATATTCCTGGATTAACACCAGAACTTTTGGTGGACACCTCATATCCAGACCAGAGCTTTCTCTCCCTGGTCTCAAAAACTCATGTTCATCTCTCAATGTAAAATGCATTAGTTCATTTCCAAGAGTCCTCATACTCAGCAGGTCCAGCATTGCCCAGAAGTCCAAATTCAAAGTGTTCTGCGCCTCATGGGCCACTCTCGACTGTGAGCCCCTGTAATGATCAAAAGCAAGCTGCATATGCCCAATATCAAACGGTACCATTCCAAAGGAGAGAATAGGGGCATAAAAAGAAGGGATCAGACCAAAGCAAGACTGAAACCCAGCAGGGAAAACATTTCCTGTAGCTCCACAGTCAACAACTGGGGCAGATGTTGGAGAACTGTGTTCTCCAAAGGGCTTGGGCAGGCCACTACCTTTTCTCGTGCCAGATGTAGTGTTCATGTCCTCTCTCTTTTTGTTTAATTTATTTTTATTGTAAACAAATGGGATACATGTTGTTTCTGTTTGTACATGGAGTAACAGCATGCCATTTGCATAATCATACATTTACATAGAGTAATGATGTTTGACTCATTCTGTTATTTTTTCCACACCCCACCCCTCCCACCCCTCTTTGCCCTCTATACAGTCCCTCCTTCCACCATTCTTGTCCCCTCCCACCCCCCCATTATGTGTCATTTCTGCTTATCAGTGAGGTCATTCGTCTTTTGGATGTTTGAGATTGGCTTATCTCAAACATGATATTCTCCAATTTCATCCATTTGCCTACAAATGCCATAATTTTATTATTCTTTATAGCTGAGTAATATTCCATTGTGTGTGTATATATATATATGTATACCATAGTTTCTTTATCCATTCATCAATTGAACGACATCTAGTTTGGTTCCATAGTCTGGCTATTGTGAATTGAGCAGCTATGAACATTGATGTGGCTATATCTCTGTAGTATGCTGATTTTAAGTAGTTTGGGTATAGGCCGAGGAGTGGGATAGCTGGGTCAAATGGTAGGTCCATTCCAAATTTTCTAAGGAATCTCCACACTGCTTTCCAGAGTGGCTGCACTAATTTGCAACCCCACCAGCAATGTATGAGTGTACCTTTTTCCCCACATCCTCTCCAACACCTATTGTTGCTTGTATTCTTGATAATCGCCATTCTAATTGGGGTGAGATGGAATCTTAGGATAGTTTTGATTTGCATTTCTCTTATTACTAGAGATGTTGAACATTTTTTCATATATCTGTTGATTGCTTGTAGATCTTCTTCTGTGAAGTATCTGTTCATATCCTTAGCCCATCTGTTGATTGGGTTATCTGTATTCTTGGTGTAGAGTTTTTTGAGTTCTTTATATATTCTGGAAATTAGTGCTCTATCTGAAGTATGAGTGGCAAAGATATTCTCCCACTCTGTAGGCTCTCTCTTCGCATTGCTGATAGTGTCCTTTGCTGAGAGAAAGCTATTTAGTTTGAATCTATCCCAGTTATTGATTCTTGCTTTTATTTCTTGTGCTCTGGGACTCCTGTCAAGAAAGTCTGATCCTAAGCCAACAAGTTGAAGATTTGGACCTACTTTTTCTTCTATAAGATGCAGGGTCTCTGGTCTGATTTCAAGGACCCTGATGCATTGTGAGTTGATTTTTGTGCAGGGTGAGAGATAGGGATTTAGTTTCATTCTGTTGCATATGGATTTCCAGTTTTCCCAGCACCATTTGTTGAAGAGGCTATCTTTTCTCCATTGCATATTTTTGGCACCTTTGTCTAGTATTAGAAAATTGTATTTATTTGGGTTTGTGTCTGTGTCCCCTATTCTGTACCATTAATCTGCCTGTCTATTTTGGTGCCAAAACCATGCCGTTTTTGTTACTATTGCTTTGTGGTATAGTTGAAGTTCTGGTATTGCGATACCCCTTGTTTCATTCTTCCTGCTAAGGATTGCTTTCGCTATTCTGGGTTTCTTATTCTTCCAGATGAATTTCATGATTGCTTGCTCTATTTCTGTAAGGTAATGTCATTGGAATTTTAACTGGAATAGCATTGAATCTGTATAGCACTTTTGGTAGTATGGCCATTTTGACAATATTAATTTTGCCTATCCAAGAACATGGGAGATCTTTCCATCTTCTAAGGTCTTCCTCAATTTCTTTCTTCAATGTTTTCTAGTTTTCATTGTAGAGATCTTTTACCTCTTTGGTTAGATTGATTCCCAAGTATTTTATTTTTTTTCTTTTGAGGCTATTTCAAATGGAGTTGTTTTCCTCATTTCCCTTTCAGCTGTTTCGTTGCCTGCATATAAAAATGCTTTAGATTTATGCGTGTTGATTTTATAGGCTGCTATTTTGCTGAATTCATTGATGAGGTCTAGAAGTTTTCTGGAGGAGGTTTTTGGATCCTCTAAATATAGAATCATGTCATCCGCAAATAGTGACAGCTTAAGTTCCTCTTTTCCTATTCATATCCCTTTAATTTCTTTAGTCTGCCTAATTGCTCTGGCTAGGGTTTCGAGGACAATGTTGAATAGAACTGGTGAAAGAGGACATCCCTGTCTTGTTCCCGTTTTTAAAGGGAATGGTTTCAGTTTTTCTCCATTAAGAATGATGTTGGCCATGGGCTTAGCATAAATAGCCTTTACAATGTTCAGGTATGTTCCTACTATCCCTATTTTTACTAGTGTTTTGAGCATGAAGGGGTGTTGTATATTGTCAAATGCTTTTTCTGCATCAATTGAAATAACCATATGATTCTTATCCTTAAGTCTATTGACATGATGGATTACGTTGATTGATTTATGGATGTTAAACCATCCTTGCATTCCAGGGATGAACCCCACTTGATAGTGGTGCACGATTTTCTTAATATGTTTTTGTATATGATTTGCCAACATTTTGTTAAGGATCTTTGCATCTATATTCATCAAGGATATTAGTCTAAAATTTTCTTTCCTTGATGTGTCTTTGCCTGGTTTGGGTATGAGGGTGATGTTAGCTTCATAGAATGAGTTTGGTAGGGTACCCTCCTTTTTCCATTTCCTGGAATACTTTGACAAGTATGGGAATGAGTTCTTCTTTGAAGGTCTTGTAGAACTCGGCTGAGAATCCGTCTGGTCCTGGACTTTTCTTGGAAGGTAGATTTTTAATGGCTTCTTCTACTTCATTGCTTGACATTGATCTGTTTAAATTGTGCATGTCCTCCTGGTTCAGTTTGGGAGGGGCATGTGTCTCTAGAAATTTGTCAATGTCTTCGGTAGTTCCTATTTTGTTGGAATACAGATTTTCAACGTAGCTTCTCATTATGTTCTGTATCTCAATGGTATCTGTCGTGATATTTCCTTTTTCATCACGAATTTTAGTAATTTGAGTCTTCTCTCTCCTTCTCTTTGTTAGTGTGACTCAGGGTTTGTCTATTTTGTTTACTTTCTCAAAGAACAAACTTTTTGTTTTGTCAATTTTTTGAATTGTTTCTTTTGTTTCAATTTCATTGATTTCAGCTCTGATTTTAATTATTTCCTGTCTTCTACTACTTTTGATGTTATTCTGTTCTTCCTTTTCTAGCCTTTGAGCTGTAATGTTAGGTCATTTAGTTGTTGACTTTTCATTCTTTTCTGGAATGCGCTCCATGCAATGAATTTTCCTCTTAGTACCGCCTTCATAGTGTCCCAGAGATTTTGATATGTTGTATAGTCATTCTCATTGACCTCTAAGAATTTTTTTATCTCCTCCTTGATGTTTTCTGTTATCCATATTTCATTCAATAGCATGTTATTTAGTCTCCAGGTGTTGGAGTAATTTCTCTTTTTTATTTTGTCATTGATTTCTACTCTCAGTCCATTATGATCTGATAGAACACAAGGCAGTATCTCTATTTTTTTGCATTTCCCAAGGGCGGCTTTTTGGCATAACATATGGTCTATTTTCGAGAAGGTTCCATGTGCTGCTGAGAAGAAAGTAAATCCACTCATTGATGGATGGAATATTCTATATATGTCTATTAAGTCTATGTTATTGATTGTGTTATTGAGTTCTATGGTTTCTTTGGTTGGATTTTGTTTGGAAGATCTATCTAGTGGTGATAGGGGTGCATTAAAGTCACCCAGAATTATTGTGTTGTTGTCTATGTGATTCCTGAAATTGAGAAGGATTTGTTTGATGTACAGGGATGCACCATTTTGGGGGGCATAAATATTTACTATCATTATGTCTTCCTGATTTATGGTTCCCTTAAGCAGTATGAAATGTCCTTCTTTATCCCTTCTGACTAACTTTGGCTTGAAGTCCACTTTACCTGATATAAGGCTGGAAACCCCCGCTTTTTTACTGAGTCCATGTGCGTGGTAGGTTTTTTCCCATCCTTTCACCTTTAGTCTGTGGATGTCTTTTTCTATGAGATGAGTCTCTTACAGGCAGAATATTTTTGGGTCTTTCTTTTTAATCCATTCTGCCAGTCTATGTCTTTTGATTGATGAGTTTAGGCCATTAACATTCAGGGTTATTATTGAGATCTGATTTGTATTCCCAGTCATTTGGCTTATTTTGGTTTTTAAGTTGGCTTGGTTTCTCCTTTGAGTGGATTTTCTCCAAGGTAGTTCTTCCCTTTGCTGACCTACATTGTTGTTTTCCATTTCCTCCTCATGGAATATTTTGTTGAGAACATTCTGCAGTGCAGGCTTTCTATTCGTAAATTCTTTTAACTTTTGTTTATCATGGAAGGATTTTATCTCATCTTCAAATCTGAAGGTTAGTTTTGCTGGGTATAGGATTCTTGGTTGGCAACCATGTTCTTTCAGAGCTTGAAATACGTGGTTCCAGGCCCTTCTAGCTTTTAGAGTCTAGGTTGAGAAGTCAGCTGCTATCCGTATTGGTCTCCCCCTATATGTAATCTGATGCTTTTCTCTCGCGGCCTT
The DNA here is from genome assembly GCF_902686455.1 of Sciurus vulgaris. Lineage (NCBI taxonomy): Eukaryota > Metazoa > Chordata > Mammalia > Rodentia > Sciuridae > Sciurus > Sciurus vulgaris. The sequence goes on along the minus strand of NC_136473.1, from coordinate 112,412,712 downwards.
CAAAATCCTATCTTTATTTTGAATGTTGGGCATTTTCATTATAATGTGCCTTGGTGTGGATCTGTTGTGATTCTGTGCATTTGGTGTTCTGTAAGCCTCTTGTATTTGATTTTCCATTTCATTCTCCAGGCTTGGGAAATTTTCTGATATTATTTCATTGAATAGGTTGTTCATTCCTTTGGTTTGTATCTCTGTGCCTTCCTCAATCCCAATAATTCTTAAATTTGGTCTTTTCATGATGTCCCATAGTTCTTGGAGATTCTGTTCATGATTTCTTACCATCTTCTCTGTTTGGGCAACTTTATTTTCAAGATTAAATATTTTGTCTTCCATGTGGTCTAGTCTTTTGTTGATGCTTTCCATTGAGGTTTTTTTTTTTTTTTTTTTTTTTTTTGGTTTATTGTTTCCTTCATTTCAAGGATTACCGTTTGGTTTTTTTTTGAGAATCTCTATCTCTTTGTTGAAATGATCTTTTGCTTCCTGCAGGTGCTCTTTCAGCTTATTGGTATTATCATTCATTGCCTGCATTTGCTCTCTTATTTCATCCTTTGCTTCACGAATCATCTTAATCATGTATAATCTGAAGTCCTTTTCTGACATTTCTTCTACCATACTGTCATTGGATTCTATTAATATAGAATCTAGATTTGTTTGGATCATTTTCTTCCCTTGTTTTTTCATGTTGTTCGTGTATCTTCCCCTCTAGCAGTGCAGACCTGGGGTATTGTAGATTTCCCCCTATAGGCTTATAGTGGCCCTATAGGTTTCCAAAACCCTTTCTTTAAGGGGAGATCAATATTAGCAGTGCCCAATTCAGACACTATGCAATCCTAGACCAAATAGCCCCTATGAGGACTATAACAAAATTGTCATAATAAAGAGAATGAGTTCAAATATTATCTTCAGTAAAACAAACAGATTTGCAATAAGGTCTGCAGTTTCAAATGGAGGACAAAGAGGATGCAGAGGGATGTAGAATGTGGCTGTTAATGGGATAAGAAAAGAATATACAGAAATTCTAGATAATAGAAAGCATGAGAATGTAATCAAAAGAAATTGAATGTTAGCATGCAAAAAAGGGAGAAAGAGACTCTGAGGGAACAGGTTAAAAAAGGAAAAGAGAGCAAGAAAAGTAAAGAAATAAAAACTTAAATGTTTTAAAAAGGAGAAAAAAGAAAATCTACAGTATAACAGTCATATAGTAATGAAACCTCCCAATGTTCAGTAGCCTGATTCATGAGAGGTACCTGACAATGAGCTTCAAGCCTCCAGCAGGTGTCTCAGGATGGGATTTGCCCCACCTAAAGATTGGAGCTATGGCTTCCAGGATTATCCAAGATGCTGCTCTGGCTTCTAAATGTGTTGGCAAACAGGGAGCTACAGCTCATGGTGTGGCCATGGTCTGCAGGAGGTCCTCTAGGCGGGATGCAGTTCGTCGGGCAGGGGTCCTGGAGGTCGGGTGTGTTTGGTTTGGTTGTGTGATCCTGGAGGCCGGGTGCAATCAGTTGGTCTGTGGTCCCAGTGATAGTGCGCAGTCAGTTGGTCTGGGGGTCCTGGTGGCAGGGAGCAGTCAGTCAATGTGAGGGCCCCAGAGGCAGGAAGTGTTCAGTTGGGCTGAGGGATCCTGGAGACAGGGCTCAGTCAGTCTGTCCAGGGATCCTATGGGTCCTGGCTGTTGTCTCATAATGGCGGCAGCCACATGTAATCAAACCTGCAGGCACTGTAGCAGTGAACTTCCAGGCAACAGCAGGCAGCTGGTGCTCCACTGGCCGTTGGCGATCAGTTTGCTGACTGTTGTCAGACAATCGGGAGGTGAACCTTGTGCGTTGTGTGATGGATAGGTATAAGGCAGGCGATTGACAGACGAGAGAGGCAGGCAAATGGCGGATGATAGGTGCCTGACAGTGAGCAATCTGCACTCAAAAAAGGCGTCGATATGCTGGCAGCCTGCAGGTGATCACAGCAGACAAATGCGGTAAATAGCAGGGGATAGATAAGCAGCAAATCTGCCTCACCAAGAAATAGATATCCTCTGCTTGAAACCGGAGTTATTGAGCAACATGGAACGCAGCCTCCCTCTAGTCCGCCATCTTGGATCCTTCTCTGTTACTTGTATTCTTGATAATAGTCATTCTGACTGTAGTGAGATGGAATCGCAGTGTAGTTTTAATTTGCATTTCTCTAATCTCTTGCTAGAGATTTTGAGCATTTTTTCATATATTTGTTGACCATTCATATTTCTTCTTCTGTAAAGTATCTGTTTGGTTCCTTTACCCATTTATATACATTTATTTATGTATTGAAGCATTTTTTTAAATTTTTTAAAAATTTTTTGTACATCCTGGAAATTATGTTTGTAGCAGCTCAATCAACAGTAGCTAAACTAAGGAACTAACCTAGGTTGCTTCAACAGATGAATGGATAAAGAAAATGCGGTATAGTCAAAAAGAAGGATGACTTTATGATATTTACCCGCAAATGGATAAATCTGGAGAATATCATACTAAGTGAAATCAGCCAATCCCCCAAAAAAACCAAAGGCCAAATGTTCTCTCTGATATGTGGACGCTAAACACACAAGAAGGGGCAGTAGGTAAGAAGTTTAGTGCAGTCGACACTGGGAACTGAAGAGGAGGGAGGGGGATCTGGAGGGAGGGCAGCGGGATGGATCTGACAGTTTTCCGTGTACACAAATGAACACGTCACAGTGACTCCCTCCATCACGTATCCTCAGGATGGCATCCTACTAGAGTAGGGTAAGTCCATGCTTGTAGAATCATATCAAAAGCAATTCTACCATCACGAATAACTAAGAATATACAATAAATAAAACAAAAATCATTATTGGAAACCAGAATCTCAACATTAAGATGACCTGAGACGGAGAGTGAAGAGGTTCAATTCGTGCTAGATTGCCGTCCTCCCAGGCCCCTTGAGGCTCACCGTGTCCTGGGTCTTCGCCAGCCTGCTCCCAGGCACCCTGGGAACTGCCATGTCTCCTATTTTCCCCGTGCCACCTTTCGAAAGCGTGAGGTTCTCTGTGTCCCACCTGGAAGGTCATGTTTTCAGTTGCTGCCTCTGGGCCATTTCTGGACTTCTTCCAAAGAGAGCTGTAGGAACCCTGCCCCTTAGTGACACAGCCGCTCCACCCGTCTGTGGCCAACACCGTGGAGGCCTGGCAATCCAATGGCCATTTCTGATTTCACACAATTCCGTCCACTGTAATCCATGCGACGGCTCCTCCGCCAGTGAAACTCAAGAGGTTGGGCTCTTCCTGGGCTCCAGGGCAGCACCAGCGGCCTGTCCCCCACCCTTCCCTGTGAGCTTCCTGTACCTGCCGTCTGCTCTCGTTCTCACACCTCTGCGTCACCACTGCTACACACCTCACACTCACACCCCACATGCATACAAACACACCACACACACACACACACATGCATATACACACCACACACGCACACCCACACCCCATGTGCACACACACACACACCACACACACACACCCTCACACACACACATGCATACACACCACACACACATTCACACACACATGCATACATATACCACACACACGCACACCCTCAACACACATGCATACATACACACACCACACATGCACACACAAACCACACACACACCCTCACACACACATGCATACACACCACATACACACCCACACACACATGTATACATACACACACCACACACACGCACACCCTCACGCACACTGGCACACCATCACACACACACACACACACACAGGTGCACACACCCTATTCCATTTCTCTCTTCTCTGACCTGTCCCTGCCTTCACTTCACTGCAGGGAATCTGTTGGAGAGCAATATCTTGTGACGTTTGGCTCAACACAAAGGACTTCTGGGTCAGTGCCACACCTGGACCTGGGCACCCAGAGTCAGTTCTCCCAGAGTCTCTAATACTGGGTGGGAAGACCATTCCCTGGGTCTGACCCTGATCCCAGGGCTGGATTTCAATCAGCCTGTGCCACTCAAAGCTCTTTCCAGTTCTGTTTTACTCACCTGACGAAGCAGCTGCTGCCTCTCCAACCCTGCAAGCCCAGACACTAGGGTCTCTTCTTTCCAGTTAGTTTTGCTTGCTAACTCGCCAACTCCCTGTCAGTGCTCTTTCTTTCTTGCAGTCCTGACCCACGTAGCAGCAACAAACACGCATTCCTAATGCTCACTGCTTTTCTCTAGAGTCCAGAGCAGGAGGCAGCAGACTTTCTATGTGAAGGTTGAGGTAGACAAGAGCTTCGTAGGCCGTGTAGCTCTGGGCCAATGCCCAGTTCCTCAGTACAGCACAAAGTCATGGATGGCATTTTTAAAACTTTATTTAAAAGCATTAAAATTTTATGTAATTTGTTTATGTCATGAAATAATGCTTAAACATTATGTCAACCTTTTTCAAAATACACGATTCTTGGCTTGTGAAACCAGGCTGTGGTTTGCTGAGCCTTGCTCTGGAGTTGCTCTATCATTTGCCTTCAAGTTAGCACAGGTGACTGTTTTACCAAAAGCCAGAGCTCTGCATAGCAAGTCATTAATGCTTTGCTAGATTTTGCTCCAAGAAGGTACTTCTAATGGTTACAAAAGTGCTTAAAACCTAAACAAAAACCCATGGCAACAAAAAGTCCATGGCAACACCCAGGGATGATTTAAGAAACTGCAAAGAGCCATTGACTGGTTACAGGTATGAAGTTCATGAACTTTTACACCAAGAATCCCATCAGACTACCCTGCAGTTTCTGCACCCCAGCCTCCCAGAGTGTGTCTTCTTTGGTGGCTTAAGTGGTCAGGCGACCTTGCCCGCAGACCCCTGGGTGACCATGTGAACAGGGTGCAGGAGGCTGGTGGCAGCAGAGCTTCAGCCGTGAGGACTCCCCTGAGCGACAGCAAAGGAGCAGCCTCCACTGCACAGTCACCCCTCCTTTCCCCTAAGGTTTTGAGACTTTTGTGCTTCGATTCTGTCAAAAATGTCAGCTGATGTGAACATCAGTCATGACCATTGCTTTTGTCCAAACAGGTTAGAGGTGTTCCCTGGGATTTCATGGCAGACATAACACTTGCTGTGTTTGTTTTGTGGGTGGATTCCAGGGCAATGTCAACACCAATCAAATCAAATATGTTTTTCATAAAATTTCCATTTAAAAAGAATTCTAAAGCTAAGTGGTGGGGAGGACGACTGGAGAAAGAAGAGGGAGCGGGGAAGCAGAGAAGCCGAGGAGGTGGGGTGTCACCAGCCATGCCTCCTGTGGAGTCCCAGAAGCACCTTATGGTTTTGAGGGCAGGCACACAGGACTGGCCTCGGTGCCCAGCAGTCTGTTTGGGTGTCAGCTGTCTTCTGTCCACTGGTGGTGATGGTTCCCTGTGAGCGCCACAGGTCTCTTCCCCAGACGCTGCCCATGTCCTTCGACTCCTCTCCGTGGTTTCTTCCACTGGGAGAATTACATGCAGAAGGGTCGTGGATCCCGGGCCATAACTTCTGGGCCTCTCAGCAGGGTATTCAAGTTGCTATCTGCTCATTCCAGGGCTGTGAAGGCCCCAGCATAGCTTTCCAGCCCCAAAGAAAACTTGGAGGACCCAGCAGAAGTGCTGGACATCTCGTGAGTGACCCTTGGCAGCAGCAGGTCAGGGTACAGTAGGACCCATCGTACCTACAAGCTGGGGGAATTCAGAGGACAGCCACCCCGCCCCCAGCAGGTGGCTTCCTTCAGATGTTATGAGTGACTTCCTTTACTTTATGACCAAGGTCACCCTGTTCAGGTTCTCTCCTAAAGACTGGAGATAAGGGAAATGGCCAGCCCCCTCCCCGTTTTGCGAGTTACCGCGTTCTTCTTGGGATCTTCTTGTCTCCCTGCACGCTTCCCCAGGCACTGATTAGTGTTCCCCAACACTGTGCGTAGCCTGCCTCTCTCCCACCAGTACGGAGCTACACTCTTCCCCTTCTTCCTCCTGCTGGGTAGAGCACCAAGGCAGCCTAAGACCCTGGGCCTTGACCTGGCCAGGGAACCAGCTCTCTGGTCAGGGCTCTTCCAGGAAGCCACACCTGGGAATGTAGCCTTCAGGCATCTTTGATTGGTTTGCTGATCTAGGGCCTGGGAGGGAACGTCTTCCAGGGAAGGAGTCACGGAAGTGTCCCAATTCTGATGTGAGTTTCGCCAGCATTACTTTGCTCTGCTTTCCATTTAAAGGCCTTTTCTCCAGAAAGTTGGAATTGGTGGCAGCAATCTCTGAGGATGGGGATGCTGCCTTTGGTTGGCTGTCTCCTGGCATCTGGCACTAGAAACCTCATCACCAAGCTGAGAGGTGCAGAACATCTGCACTCCGGAGCTATGAAGCCACAACAGAGACCAGAGGGCCCACAGGGCTGGGGTATTTACCTGGCTTTTCACAGAAATGTTTACTGATCCCTAGTAAGACAGATAGTAGAAACAAGACTAAATCAATGATTATGAAGTCATTAATAAAGTGGAATGAAATGTCAGCCTTTACTAAGTACAGAAATTTCCTGAGGGTTAAAATATAGGAATATGACCTCAGACTAGAGCTCAAAGTTTTCAATTTTAAGCTTCTACTATAAAGTCTTTGGGGCAGAGGCTTATTTAATTCCTCAAAGCATAATTGTTTCTTTATAATCAATAAAGGTTAAATACCACTCTTTCTTCCTGTCCACACCAATTCTTCAGCCTCTGATCTGCCTTTTGTCAGAGGCCGTTGTTGGAACCCAGCAACACGACTCAGGACAGACTGTTTGGTAATGCAGAGATACTTACACAGAGGAACAGTTTTAGGATGTGGATGTGACGTGACCCTCAACAGCTCCTGTCAGTGCAGGACCATTTAGATGTGAAGCAACTGGACTGTGGGTGTGACCTAATCGTCGGTCCTGGCTGGAATGGACTGACTGGGTGGGACTGTGGCAGGTGGGACGTGACTGAAGAGGCGGTCACTGGTGGCTGCCCTGGAAGGTACGTCTTCCCACGGTCTCCGCCCCGTCTCCCTCTCTCTAATTCTCTGCTTCCTGACCCCACCAGGAGCTGAGCAGGTGTGTCCCCCATGATGTTCTGCCTCACCTCGGGCTCAGAGCAATGGAGTCGGCCATCTACGGACTGAGCTCTCTGAAAATGTGAGCCCCACATGAACTTTCCCTGCTCCAAGTTGTTCTCTTTGGTTATTTTGCAAAAGCTGACTAAATCAGTATCTTTACTTTATTCTTATGTTGGATTACACTTTTTAAACTGTGATTTGAACATATCATGGCTCACCTATTGGCAATATGTGTTCTTGGCTTTGAGTGGCCTAGAAGGTTCTGCCCTGCTTTGAAGGGAGTTCTCCACTTGGGCTGAAGTGAGTCACCTACCAGGAGCCATGACACTCCTGTTCTAGAAGAAGCCCATGCCTTCAACACTTCAGCACAGAAAACTGGCCCAAGCAATTGTGGAGGCCATGCGTCTGAAACCCTTGGACGGGCCAGCAGGCTGGGGACATGGGGGAGGCTGCTGGCTGGAGTCTGGTGGCTGTCTGGAGGCAGGAGGCTTTCTTTCCAGGCTCCTCAGTCTTTTTCTTTTGAGGCCTTCCCCTGACTGAATGAGGATCACTGAATAAGGAAGTGCTACCTGCTTCATTTAAATTCTATTGATTTAAATGACTTCTTAAAGACACCTTCCCAGTAACATCTAAACTGTCATTTGACCATGGGCACTATAGTCCAGTCAAACTGACACATAAAATCACCCATCGCAACCGCAGTCCGTCCTACAATGAGGACCCAGGGTGAGCAAGGTGGCCAGACTCATCATCTTAAGCAATACACACAAGGCAAAGTCAGAGAGCAAAACTGAGCTCAGAATGTTCAGAGCAGAATGTTCATAAAAGACACAGGTGTGGACATTGAACACCCAGAGAGCACAGGACTGGGTGAGTGCCTGGCACGCCTGGCCTCAGGTGGCTGGTGGGGACTGGTGCAGGGACCCGAGGCTCCGCCACTGCATCTTCTCCAGGACCAACGTGGCTGTGCAGGGCAGGCTCCCTGAAGAGAGCACAAGCTGACCCACATGTGTGCTCAGCAGAGCAACTGCCGTGTCCTCGCTGCGTCCCCAGGTCCTCGCTGTTCTTCTACTTCCTTTTGCAGGACTCCCTGAGAAAAGAGAGGGCGATACACTCCCCGAGGTGTCGTCCAACTCAGCCACCAAGATTTGGCCACGGCTCCCCCAGGTAGGCCCGCAGACTCCAGTCCTTGCCTGCAGCGCTGGGGTCAGCTGAGAGACTCAGACCTCTGCCAGTCCCTTTGGCCAAGCACGTTCATCTGGTGAGCTTGACAGTGATCTTTCTTGAGACATAATCTCCTGAGCCCTTTCCAGATAGCTCAAAATGCATTCATGATCTCAAAGGAGATTAAAGTGCAAAGTTAACCACAGTTGAGCAACAATTAAGGAATTTCTCAAGAACCCCGGTGACTTGCTCCTGGGAGTTTTGAGAAACAAGGCTGAGGGAACCTCCCATCCTGCCAGACACTCCCGGTGACACCTGTCACCCCGACCCTGCCCTCTCAGGTGGCTTCCTGCCAGGGGTTTCCACTTTCCCCCAGTGTTCAGCTTCTGGGCTCCCAGCCTTATTTTGTGCTGGCTTCCTCTGCTGCCTCTCAGTTCCAGCCTGTGCCTTCCTAGGGATTCAAGGGCTTCCTGCGCTGCAGCTTTGTCCGCCTTCACCCAGGACTGCATCCGACTCACTCAAAGTCATTCCGCACTGAGCTCAAGCTCTGGCTCGTGTCAGATCTTTCCAAGACAAACCCTGATCCTGTACTTAAAAAGGAAGAAATAGGCACAAGTGAATTCGACTTCCTGTCAGATTTCCCTCTGGTTCTGTCCTATGCAATATGCTTATAATCACACTAGGCAACTCTGTTTAAGCATGAAACGGTTGTTCAAGTTTAATTCTGAAGCATTTTCATCCTTCATATCACCTTCATCTTAATGATATTTAAATTGGTAGGACAATTTGACACCTTTGCAAATTTGGGCACTGCACATTATTATTGAAATGATAAAACCAGGAGAAGAGTCAGCTCAGCCTCCACAGAGGCCCAGACTACCTAACAGTGGTATGTGGCTTACGACCAGCAACAATATTCATATACACAGAGGTTTTTAAAAGAATGAATCAAACTTTGTCATAAACTAAACCTAAAAAGCATGAAGGCACAGGTGGTTGCTCTGTCTGAGGACCATGCCAGTGCAAGATCTTACTAGTGGACAGTTCTACCCTGTTCTTTTTCTTGCCAAGATAAACAGCATGTGCTAATACTTTTAAATTAAGGGGATGGAAATCAAAAGAAAGACTGCTGCCTCCCAGCCTGGCCTTGGCCTTGGCTGCCTGGTGACGCCTGGGGTGGTATTGTCAGCCAGTTACCCTGCTTGCCAGAGGTCAGAATGGTTCCTGCAGAACGTTCTCAGGTGCACTACCCGTGGGATTAGAGGAGGAACCTGGTGTTGCCAGTTGACGGGGAGCTGATCTGTTCCATCAGCTATCATGACTGATGTGACAGCATAATTGGGTGTTGTAGAAACCTCTGCTAGCTTCTCTTTGATCTTATTGCAAAACTGCTGACCTGTGCCCACTGTCCATTCCAAAGACTTGCCCACAACACCTGCACAGGAGTGTCCTCAGGCGTCTTCACAGCTGAGCTTGTTTCTGCTGAGAAAATCTTATCTGCATCTTCTCTCTTTTCCCAGATAACCCAGAGGAACACCTGAGCTCCACAGACCATTGGTTTTTTTCTTCTTTCTATTGTATCTTTTTTCAGAAATACTGCCGAGGGTTGACAGGTCCTGCATTTACAACACAGGTGTGGAGAGGAAAACATGGTAACAAGTTACTGAGGTTAAGGAAACAAATTGACCTTCTGGCTGTGGTGCTCATTTCATTATGGATATGTATATTCATACAATGTGTAAGTCTTAACTATATTTCTAAAAGAGATAAGCTGAAGAATGAGGCACACACAACGCGCGCCCCGCAGATGTCTTTCTCCAGAGCACTTTCTGCCTGCCGGCGGGCTCCATGTCACAATTGCTGAGTGTCCCCTCCCAGCTTGCGAGCTCCACAAGGGCAGCACTTTCGCCTTGCAGACTACGAGTCCCAGGAGTCCTCACCAATGTTGCCAGGCACCCAGGTAACCAGTGTCACACCGTAATGAAAACAGAGGTCTTTCATGTTGACATTTTATTTTATATACTCTATGAGTTCTGCAGTCTGTCTTCGAAAGCCACAGGAAGTGTCTTCGAAAGACCAGGCAGTGACAGTCATAAGGTCTCTGCTGCAGACACTCAGCTCTGTGGCTGAAGTGCAGAAGCAGCTGTAGGTTCTAGGTAGGTACAAAGGCAACCTGGCTGTGTTCCAACACAACTTGATCAATATCTGTCACATGTAATTTTCAGGTGACACCAAATATTCTTTCTCCAGTTATTTAGAATATAAAAGCCACCCTTAGCTTCTGAGTTAGAATTGGCCCATGGGCTATGGTTTGACAATTTCCATTATAAACCACACTCTGGGGAGACAGTATAGAGTAGAGGAAAGGGACCAGGGAGGGAGGAGGAAAGGGAAAGAGAAGATACTAGGAGATACTGATCAAATTATATTGTGATATTGTGTGCATGTACAAATATATAACAACAAATCTCACCATTGGGTATAATAATAATGTACCAAAAAATGGAAAAAATAAACCATCCTTCACAATTTAAATCATATTGTGGAAGAAAAAGAAGTCACTGGTGGACTGTGTGAGGGTTTTGTCGAGGTAGGAGACCCAGTGCGTGGCTCCCCAGGGCACCTTGGTGATGATGGTGTAGGTGGACTTGAGGAAGCTGAGGACAGAACCATCACACTCTTCTGACCAGGGCAGAGGGAGAACATTCAACATCAGAGCTGCATCAGCCCAGACTTCTGGTCACTTGCCTGGAATTACCAACATCTCCCTCCATCAGGAGTTCTGATGGAAGCCACGTTGTGTGTGTGTGTGTGTGTGTGTGTGTGTGTGTGTGTGTGTGTGTGGTGTGATTTGTCTCCTGAGCCGGAATGATAATATCTGTAAATCCATGCAGTCCAGAAGCCCAGGCAGAGTGTCACAGGTCACAATATATGGGAAGAAAAAGGACCCAGTGAGGGTGCCCTCGCCAAGCCCTCCACATCCTTTGGGTCACCACAAATGGCCTGTGACTTGGACCTTCTGATACAAGACCTATGTCAACACCAACCCATAGTTCCCATATATCCCACCCATATACCCGACCATATATGTACAACTATAATGCACCAATGAAAAGAGGAAAGACCAAGAAAACAAGAGCAGAACCTGTCAGAACCACGGAGACGGCCCGAGGAGGCTGGCACAGAGGGTGTGCGTCTCCAATAGTGACCAGGTGCTAGCCAGTCCTGGTGGGTGGCACCTGAGTTGTTTCTTCACCCTGCTGTCCTGCAGTATGAGAAATAAGGAGAGAGAGAGACATTAAAGAAACATATTACAATGAAGATCCATAATACTAAGGACAAACAAAAAAAGCTTAAATACACAGGAAGAAAAAATACTATCATCAAAGTAATAATAATCATACTGATATATTTCTTAACAATAGAAAAAAGAAAAAGAGAAGAGAAAAAAATCTTTACTGAGGGAAAAGCAGCTCTGAAGTTAACTCTTGCTACCAGGTGAACAAAGTCATCAGGGGAAACAGCTTCTACTTTTGTTTCTTGCTTTTCTTTTCTTTTTTTTTTTTTTTTAACCAAGATTAACAATTTCCCATTCATAGATCCTTAGAAAGACTTTAGAAAGATGCCTAAAGCAAATCTTTGAAGTAAAGGAAATTTAACTCAGAAGAAAATCGTAAGATACAAGATACGGCCATGTTAACACGCTTATCAAGTCAGTTAACTTAACGAATAATTTACCACAAAATAACATAAATTATAATGTACTAGGAGTTTTAATAGGTGAAAACAAACTACTAGAAAACAAAGTTGGAATAAGTGAAAACTGGAACAGTGAACAATAACTGGAAATAACATTTCCTGAGGTTTTTCACATCATTCATTAGCTGCCTTGATTAACCAGGTATTCATATTAAAATTCAAGAGTGATAAGTGAAAAATAGAAATAGAATGTATACCTCCCAAATCAGCAGAAGAAAAGCATGTGTTGAATGAGAAATGCAGTAAAATTGAAGGGTAAATGGAGGAAAATAATAAAGAAAAGATGTTAAACACAAATTTATAAGGAACAATAATTCAGAATGTATCAGTAATTCTAAGAATGCAGGTAAATCAAACTTTAGTTATTAAAGTATGAGACCTGATTTAAAACCAAGCTTGCTGCGGCAGAGTGTGCGGGTAGGATGGGCGGGCATGGCACCTGCACACTGTGCACAGCCTCAGGCACAGGAAGCAGGCACACCAACCCCAGGAGGCAGTCCCTCTGGGGGGGGGGGGGGGGCACGAGGGGCACAGCCCCCTTCTTCAAGAGGTATTCCAAGGCAATCCCGGCTCCGCCTGGCTCGGAGCGTCCCAGCACTAGCACTTCAAGACACAGCACCAGCTGTGGGTACAAGTGTTTGCAGCACACGGAAGCAGCTCACCAGGCTGCTGGGAGCTCAGCGAGGCAGCCCAGGAGCCCCAGGGCCCTGCCACCAGCAGCACGCACAGCAAGGAATCAGAATGTCCCAGCACGCCCCGTGTCCCCTCACGCAGTTGAGAAGCTCTGTTTTATGTCATTTCCCATGCTTCTCTGTGTATCTCAGCTACCCGGACGCTGATCAGAAGGGAAGTGTAAATGGGACAGGTGGGCCAGACGTGGGATGCTGCAAGATCCTCCCAGGCGGGTGCAGTGGGCCACCCCGTGCTCTGGGGCCATGGCAGCAGAAGTGCTGGGCTCCAGCTGGACCGGGTGGGTGGTAACAGGTGACACAGAGGGCCACAGGGAGCACCAGAGGGGCCTGAGGTGTGTCCAGTGCAGGGACCACGCCCACAGGCCCAGGTCCTGGGTGCTAAGCCTGGGAGCCGGCTCTGCTGCTCCAATGCATCTTTACCTGGCTTCTCGAGCGGGGCCTACTTCCTTCCAGTGAGGCAACAGGAAGCTGCAGGTCATGCTGGATGCAGGGAAACTCAGGTGGGGAGTCACTTTTGGAGCGTTACTGCTGCCATACTTGTGCAGTGTCATTTTCTCCCTCAGTCCTTACATCACAGGCAAACCACATGGACTCTGTACCAACCGAAGGATCTAGTGGTCTAGGAGAAGAGATGGACGTGTAAGACACATACACAGGTGTAGACGCACAGAGATGGAGGTGTGCAGACACAGAGAAAGTATCACAAAGCACAGGGAAGCAGGTTCCACCCCGGGTAGGTGGACAGCCCAGAGTGCCCGGGAGGTGACCTCGGAGAAGATGTCCTGAGAGGCGGTGGCAGTGACCTGGAGCCAGAACAGCTCCAAGACAAATGCACTGCCATGCTGTTTCTCCCAGCTCTCCACCTGAGCTGGGACTCATGATTCCCGCGGTTCCCTTCGGTACCTCCCCTCGCTCATTCCTGCCCTGCCCAGCGCCCCACGATGCTGGGCTCAGGTGTACTGAGAGCGGCGGTTTCTACAGCAGCGTCAGACAGGAACGCCGAGCCCAAGAGCCAAGGAGGAAGTCGGCAAGCGAGGCTGAACCTCCCCGGGCAAGAGCACGGAAGCCAACTCGCCCATCATGCTGAAATTCGTCCTAGTTCGCTGCATTTTCTAGTTCAGAAACAAGGGTTTTGTAAATCTTCACTAAAATGTCTTCATCAGTTATAGCCACGTGTCCCCTGTCCCCACACCCAAGGAAGAGTGGCCGCGTGAGAGGTGAGGCGTGCCTGGTAGGGCAGGGCAGGGGCGCAGGCTGTGGCGCGGGAGTCTCGGTCTTCATGGTTCAGCTTGGGGATGCCCCTCAAAGAAGCAGAGTGACAGCTTGACCCCTGGGTGGTTTGGAAGTAGAACACCAAACTGAAAAATAAGGAAAAAAGCTGTTTCAGAACGAGAAGCCCTCCCTGGAAGGTTCCATGGCTCTAGTAGACTGCTGCCTACTCTGCCCCGGCAGCTGGCGACACGGGCAGGAAGACACCACAGGAACCCACCTAGAGGCCTGCAGCGTGGGAGGCTGCGCTGACCTGGCTGGGGACGTTAGCATGCAAGGGGTTAAAGGGATCCCATGCAGGCACCCCTTTCCGCTCTCTGCTCATTTCTGATTTGTCAGTTTATTCACGTTGAGATTATTCCCACTGCAAGGTTTTCATTGTGCTGTTGGATATCCCCAAAGCGCTGACTGACAGGAGGTCGTCCTGTCAGGACAAGATGTAAAATGCCTTTACAGGGTCACTGCAGATCACAGGACGAAGGGGAAGGAAATTGGGGTAGGAACTCTACTCTGACCCCAGAGACTGAGGCCTGTAGAAGCCTGTTCTGCAGAGTGGGCAGAGCCAGTGAACGTGGCGGGTCTCTCTTCCAAGTCCAGTTCAACAAACACTTACCTACAGCAAAAATAGGTATTGCAGTAAGTAGGTATCGTGTTAAGAACAGTTTTCTTTCTTTCTTTTTTTTTTGTAGTTGATTGATATATTTCTTTTTGTTATTTCAACCTGTTTGGACTTTTCTTAAGGATTGTATTTTCAGCATTAACTAAATATTATTTTCACTTTCTACAAAGTTTCCTAACATAAGACTATCTAAACTGATAAAAATGTTTGTACTTGAGACTAGTGATTTAATAGCATTGCTTATTTCCCAAAATGTTCCTTAGGCTTTCCCTAGCCAGTGGAAACAATTTCCTGTGGGATGGCCTTTGTACTGCATTAATTCGCATCAACATGTACTGAACACCAGTTTGAACCACTGAATTGCAAACTCCACCAATTAGACATGGTCCCTTACATAAAAGGCTTGCGGCAATTTTTAAACCCAAATTGGAAGAGTCATGGGAAGGGCTTATACATTAGCTAATTCAGTAAGCTATAAAAGTCTTCATGTTGCTGTGGAATAGCTTTATTTTCAAGATAAGAGGAGAAATATTATCTGCTTTGAGAAGCTGAACCTTAACTTGAATTTCCTTCTTTCCAAAGGTTGGTCTCTTATCTTTTCCTTATATACTGTTTTGTGTGGGGCAATTTTTGGATAGTCACTAATTTATGTTATGTGATTATAATCATATGGCATAATGCCCAAGTACAGTAGCAAGTTAAAAAATGAGAAGTTTAGATTCACTCACTTCAATCATAGCTATGCTCTAGATATTAAACCTTGCTAGGTGCTTATTACTCCATTGACATAAGACAAGATTATAAAAGCATGTGGTAAATGTAATAAATAGAGATCCAGGCAGTCACTGGTCCTGGTTGTCAAGAAGGATAGCCTAAGCTTGCCTGAGAAGTCCAGGGAAGGCTTCGGCATAGGAGGTAGGCAGTGGGAAAGGAGGACCTTTCCTCAGGGGAAGCAGCATTGTGACAATTGGCATCTGCATGCAGAAAGGGCCTGTCTCACAGTCACCATGAGTGCTCAGCAAGACTGACCGACAGCTTGCAAGTGCCCTGCCCTGGCATCTTCATCTCTCCCTGCAGGACTCCCCATTAGACTGATCTTTTGGGGCACAGGACACTGCTATTTCCTCCTGTGGGAAGCACAGTCCTTAGTTCATAGTTCAGAATCAATAAGTGTTTGTTAAACAAACAAACAAGGGGTAAATGAATGCAGCCTCAGACTCAGAGATGCTAAGTAGTGATGCTTCCTAATAATTCTGAAATAGTTTTTAAAGACTCTCCAATTAGCTTTTTTAATGCCATTAAAGAAGAATATCAGTGTGTGGAATTTGCTTTTATTGGCTTTCGTGGGCCGCAGTTAGCAGTTACTGTTTCTCTGTTTACTGGCTTTACTTCCTCCCAGACTTCTGCAGAATGTCTCTGTCCCACCACTGGAAGCCCTCTGTCAAAGGTCACGACTGACCACAGCCCTGCACACGAGGGGCCCTGCAGTCCTTGTCTTACTGAGGCTCCTCTGAGCCTCCACGCCCACTGTATTTCACCTTGCTGCCTCATTCATGGTGTCTCCTTTGAACACCCCAGACGTGCAGAGACTCCACCTTTCCTGGCTCACATCTGGCCATTCCTATCTAATTGCCTTCCGCTCAGGCCTACGTGGTGCCCTCCAGCAGGCCAGGTATTGCTTCCCAGTGCCGTCTGCCCATAGCCACTGGGCACCAGGGCATTACTGCATTTATCAAAGAGCCTGGATTATATGTCTGTGTTTCCCTGTCTGACTACAAAGAAAACTGGGGGTGGGGAACAGGATTTGTGCTCAGCTCGTGTCTCTTAATCTCTCATAGTCCCTGAGAGGTAATCAATACTCTGGTGTTCACCATGTTAATGAGAATAATAAAACAGGGCAGCAAACTATAGATCTCTCTGTGACAAGATGGTTTGTTTAGTCTCTCATTGGGCTGCGGGCATGTCCAGGAAGAGGATCGCTGTGATTGGAGCTGGGATCAGCGGACTGGCTGCCATCAAGTGCTGCCTGGATGAAGATCTGGAGCCCACCTGCTTTGAAAGAAATGATGACATTGGAGGCCTGTGGAAGTTTCAAGTAAGCCTGGCTTTTATTTGATTTTAAGCATGTACCATCCTAAGTGGAGCATATAGCACATTGCATTTTAAGAACTGTTTAATGGCCCAAATCTCCTTGTTTGCCTTACTGATTGAAGAAACGTGGATACATGCCAGTTTCGGATCAGGCATGAAACGTACAGGATTCCTCTGGAGGTAGCTGACATTCCACGTGAACCTCACACGTGTTAGAACGGATGGTGGCTGGGGACTACTCTGACTGCTCAGATGATTCTGTGTCCAAGGTCGGGCGTCCCACAGATCTGGTGTCAGGATGGGATGGCCATTGCTGGGCCTCTATGTGCAGCTCGAAGCTCTCTCGTGTGGGTGCTCCTGTAGGTTATCCTTGGGACCCACCACGGAGCTGTGACATTCTCTAGGCTTTGGTGCCAGAGCAGCCTGGCCTGGGGCATCCGAGCTGGCGCTGGTAGAGTGGAGCTGGTTCTTAGGTGGCCCGTGTTCTCGAGGTACTTCCTTCGCCATCACTTCAGGGCCTTGGGCTGAGCCCAGGGGATCCCAGGGAGCCCCCGCCCACGGTCGTGGCTGGCACCCTGGCTGTGCAGCGAGGAGCTAATTTCCTTGTTGTTCTTGGCCCTGGCCTCCACTTAGGCCATGTGCCAAGAGTTGGAACAGGAGGCCTCTTCATCCCTAGGCACTGGCCCTGCCGGCAGAGTGATGGACATCGTGTCCCACAGGTGCCTCCCCTTGGGGCCCTGGAGTGGACAGTGTCTAGGGAGCACTCCTAGTTGCCCCATAACCCCTCCAACACCGTGCGGCCTCACTGGAATCTCTCCCTCTGCCACCGGTGGGCTTTTCTATGGATGGCTTCCGAATATTCTACATCATCCATTTGTTCCCTCTTTGATTCAACAGTACACTTATTTACTTATGAAACAAATATTCTTGAGTGCTTATGTTCTGGGCACTTTTACAGGTTCCAGGGAATGTATTAATCAATATAGATACAAAAACCCTCGCACTGAGCAGAGAGTCACTAGAGGTGCCGAGAGACGTGCGGAAGACCTGAAGGAGGATAAGGACGCAGTGCGCACCCAGGGAATAAGAAGCAGAAGTCATTAGGAGAGTGAAGATATCTAGCAAAGAAATTTAAGAGGGAAAAATTTAGTTTAGTGATAAATTTTTAGTATGATTTTTTTGATGCCCATATAAAGTAAATTCTCTAAATAACCATATGGGCGTTTACGGGAAGAAAGTTCAGAATTTTCAGACTCTGGTTTGTCTTCAGAACCTTGCATAGGGCCCACAAGAGTCACTGCTGGCCAATACCTGAGTCGTAACAATTTATGTCTGGGGCAGGTGAGCCCGTGTTGCAGAATAAAGCCCTGCTTCCTGAAAAACAAAAGATCCTAGCCCTAGGGAGCATATATTCTAATGGGAAGGTAGATAAAATAGGTTAGTACAGTTGACAATGGTAATAAGCATAGGGAAGAAATAAGGCCAGGACCCAGGAGACTTTGGAGAATGTAACTTAATGTTTCCTTAATATGAAACATGAAACATTTCTTGTTTTTTTTTCGAACCCAGGGCCTTGTGCATGCAAAGCAAGCACTTTACCGACTGAGCTATCTCCCCAGCCCTATTTCTTGGTTCTTTTAGCATAAATTATATGGTGTTGGTATTACTATTACTAAACTAGCTAAATTTATGTTAGAACTCAATAAGCATACTTTCCCATCACTTGATTTTCCTTTTTTACTGTCATTTTCCTCAAAGTTTGTGTCCATAAAACTTGTTTATATTATTGTCTAATGTAAGAATTTCATTTTACTTAAAAATCATAGAGATGTATAATGTATACCTTAAAGTGCATAAAATATGCTAATCTTAAATGTGCAGCTTGGTAACTGTTATAGATTTCTAAATTTATGCAAGCTCAGCTCAGGAAGAAGGACTATGTCCACCTCCAATGGTACTGTGGGTACCCTCCCAGTCGGTAGGTACCCGGCCAGTCCCTGCTCTGTCAGTTACTCAGTGAGACAAGTAAAATTCTTCAGCTATGAATATGGGTTTGTTTATTTCCCTTTTTAATTCTGTTAATTTTTACTCTGTGTACCATGTTACCAGGTTCATTCCCGCTGTGATATCTTCATGTCTTTCTGTGGAATGACCCTTGATGTTGTTGTGTGCTCCTCCTCACTGCCTCTCATTTTGCCAGGATATCTCACTTGCTGGCTGGTGATGCAGCCACCGCAGCTCCTCAAACTGGTGCCATGGTGGACAGTGTCCTTCAGTCCAGCTAGCATGAGGGAGGTGTTTGCTTCTTGCTTGAGGCCCTTCCTCACAGGACTATCTGGAGGGCTACATGTCCTGTGATAGGAACATATCGAGGTTAAATTCACCGTCTTGCATCTTTGTTTCAGACCTTCATAATCCATATTCCTCCTTGGCTTTCTTCTGGTTTTACTTCGGTACAATTCATTTGGTGCTTTCTTCGTGCCCTGGTCATTCAGACGTCCATTCTCTCACTCTTGTTAATGGTCATCCTGGAAATCGTAAAAGCACCCTTGACATTGCTTCCTACTTTGCTGGTACTTTTGCCACTTTCTGAGGAAAGCAAGGATCTTACGCCAGTTTGCCTCCCTGTTCCCCTTCCCGCCCTTGGGTCATCGTGGGTTTGACTTCCTGAATCTGAGATGAATCCCACGAGATTTTATCAGAAATGCTCATTTCGTTGGCCAGCAGTTCCTATGGCACTGCCCTGAGGCTTCAGGCTTCCCGTCCCATTCAGCCCAGGAACTTCCTGCACATTGTCCGTGAGGCCAAATTGCTGGCCACAGATCCTCAGCTTTCCCTTATCTGGAGATGTGTATTCCACTTTCTTTTCTGAAGGATATTTTCGCTGGGCTTACACATGAAAGCGAGCCTCTCATTTTAGCATTTTAAAGACGCGGTTCTCCTGTTTCTGACTTCCATCATTCCTGCAGAGAGGCCGCGCTGAGTCTTATGTTGATTCAGTGTAACTTTCTGCTCCAGCAGGAAGAGAGTTGGAGAGAAAATACAGAGAAAAAAAAGGCAGTGTACCACTTATTATATATGAGACTACTTTTCTTCAAGATAGTTTATTTTGTCTTATAAATTTTATTATATCAAGAGAGATTTCTCCTGTAGAAAAACCCTTCAGAGAAAATGCCGAGTATCTACAAATCTGTGACCATCAACACTTCCAAGGAGATGATGTGCTTCAGTGACTTCCCCATACCGGACCACTTTCCCAACTACATGCACAACTCCAAACTCATGGAATACTTCAGGATGTATGCCAACCACTTTGGCCTCCTGAAATACATTCGCTTCAAAGTACGTACTTAATGCAGCGCTGCGTAGTGTGTGTGTGTGTGTGCGTGTGTGTGTGTGTGCCCACACTCACTCACACCTGCTGTGCAGCTAAACCTCACGTCTTTTGGTATGACCAGAGGACACTCTCCCCTGGACAGTCACGGCTCTTCATGAAACGGGTTTCAGCCTTTCACTTGGATGTGAGGTTGGACGTCTCTACCATCAGAGCCTGTTCTGGTGACTCTCCAGCATGGCATGGTCATGGTCCTCTCTTTTAGTCTGAAATTGAACGTGTGTAAGAATGTGAAGTGATCGCAGTAGTGACTGATAAGGCACATCCCTGTAGAGTGGGACTCAGGTTTTCAGTGTCACACAAGGAAGGTGTTCTTCAGGTCCAGTGAGTCTCCACCACCCAGGAGCAGACCCTGTGCTCCGGTGCAGCCTGGTTGCTGGTTCCTCTTTGAAACCCTGAGCCACAGCCTGGGGTGAGAGCAGACCTGTTGGAGCACAGGCCTGTGGAGGAGGCCAGGCCTGGAGGAGCACAAGCCTGTGGGGAACACAGGCCTAGAGGAGGCTAGGTCTGGGGGGAGCACAGACCTGGGACAAGAACAGACTTGCAGGGAGCACAGGTCTGGAAGCAGGAGAGGCCTGGGAGAACAGACCTGGGGGGGAGCACAGGCTTGGGAGGAGCACAGCCCTGGAGGAGCATAGGCCTAAGGGAGGACAGATTTGGAGGACAGGCCTGGAGGAGCACAGATCTGGGGCAAGAACAGACCTGGGGGAGCAAGGCCTGGAAGCAGGAGAGACCTGGGGGGAAGAACAGCCCTGGGAGGAGAACAGACTTGGGGAGGAGGCCAAGGCTGGAGGAGCACAGGCCTGGGAAGGACAGATCTGGAGGAAGCCAGGCCTGGAGGAGCACAAGCCTTGGGAGAGCACAGGCCTGGGGGAGGATAGGTCTGGGGGGAGCAAAGGTCTGGGGCAAGGACAGACCTGTGGGGAGCACAGGCCTGGAAGCAGGAGAGGCCTGGGAGGAGAACAGCCCTGGGGGGAGCACAGGCCTGGAGGAGCACAAGCCTGGGGGGAGCACAGGCCTGGGGAGGAGGACAGATCTGGAGGAGGACAGGTCTGGAGGAGCACAAGCTGGGTGAGCACAGACTTGGAGGGAGCATAGGCCTGGGGCAAGAACAGGCCAGGGGAGCACAGGCCTGCACTGAAGACGAACAGCTGGCCCCCTCCTGGAAGAGGAACCGCTGCGGCCCCATCACCCTGCCTCCATCCACAGAGCAGCCTCCACTGTTGGAAAACAGGGTTTTGAGGAATATGAATAATGTCTTGAAAATGTGCTGCAGAAACAAGAAGAGGGGCCGAGGGGGAGCGTTGGGGCAGGAGTGCGGCAGGTGCGCCTGCGCGGCAACTGTTCAGAGTTGGGGCTGGGGCGGGGCCTGAGTGACAGTCGCCCTGTACCTTGTTCTCAGACCAGAGTGCGCAGCGTGAGCAAGCGCCCCGACTTCCCGACCAGCGGACAGTGGGATGTGGTGGTGGAGGCCGAGGGCCAGCGGGAGTCGCTGCTCTTCCACGGGGTCCTGGTCTGCAGCGGGCACCACACGGACCCCCACCTGCCGCTGCAGTCCTTCCCAGGTGCGTGCCTGATCAACAAGGGAGCAGCACCATGGGGCCTGCGTTTGGTTAGGTTCCCGTGAGCTCCTGAGACAGGAAAGGGCAAGACAGCAACTCCTGCCTTTACCGACTATGGTTTCACACAGCTCCGGAGTTGAGCTGACAGAAGCACGCATTTAAGTGGTCTCAGTGTCGTGTATATTTATTTGATTTCACTCTAAGATAAAGCGAGATTGATTTTTTAAAAAGGGATAATTGGCAAGCAAAGCAAGCAAAGAGCTGTCCAATCCACAGACTTGGAAATCTCTGGGAATGGAGAAACCTTCACCAACATTCTCCTCATGGATTTTCATGGGGAGCAAAACCCAGTGAGCTTCTGCCTGATCCCTCCCCACCTGCATGAGCTGGTGTCTCCCCAGGACCCTCTCCCGCTCCCTGTAGCCTCCCTCACTCCTTCCTGCCCAGCGCCCTCCATTCCTACCCACTGGATCAGGACCCAACCAGGAAACATCTGCTACCTCAGTGCCTTTCCAAGTTTCTGGAGAAACTCTTTGAGAACTGAGGCAAAGTAAACAGAAGAGTCTTAGATGGCATTTGAGGACTTAAACTTGGATTTTGGTTGTTCAACTGATAAATACCAAACCCCATTGTGTCTCCACACAAACATTTGCAGAGTAAAAGTACTTGACTTTCTGAATGCTAAATGCAACCTGTTCTGGAAATCCTCCACAATCGTGGCATAATTGTGGGTTACCAGCCTCCTTTGTCTTGTTCCTGGCTGAGAAACACTCCCCGGAGACACACGGGGGACATGCGTGTTCAGAGAAGCTCAGGGGAGTGGCGCAATGTAAGCAGAGGGGACAGTGCCTGGGAATGCCGCAGGGAGTGGGGGCCGCCAGGAAACCCTCGGCACAGCTGGCGCCACGTGGGAGCATTAGGCACTTGGGACAGAGGAGACTCCAATGAAGAAAGGGCCTCTGCCCCCTGTGAGAGCGGACAATGAGGCCATGGCTTCGTCATCTGGCTTAAAGTAACAGTGGAAAAAAACCAGACCACAGTGCAATTGGAAACTTTCATTTGGGGTAGATTCAAGATAAATAGATTTGCTATTTAGTAAAGTCTGCATAATATTATTAGTTTAAATTTAGAACCCACAGGTTCTATGCCTAAGGTTACTCCTTTTTCCTGAGCAATGTGAAATTTTTTAAAAAACGCATTTTTAGGACAAAGGGTGGTACGCAATTGACTGACCCAGACTCCATCTGTCCGAATGATCTCCGATTGTTCATGACCAAAGTTCCTCTGTGTGCCAGGCAGTGTGTGGAATTCCTCCTCACCCTGACACATTCTCTCCTTCCACCACAGGCATCGAGAAGTTCACAGGCTGTTACTTCCATAGTCGGGAATATAAAAGTCCTGAGGACTTCTCAGGAAAGAGGATCATCGTGGTTGGCATCGGGAATTCTGGAGTGGACATCGCTGTGGAGCTCAGTCGGGTTGCAAAGCAGGTGTGTTTGCTTTCGACAGCTTTACTAATAGAAACCCGCTTGTTTTGGGGTGGCATCCAGGAGGCAGGCTGGTTTGTGAAGGGCCAACACAGACAGGGAATCCACGGCCCTGGCCTCAACACGTTCCAATTCATGCAGAGCGAGGGTGGGTGCAGAACGAACCCCCTCGTCCACAACGGGAAACATGCAGGCGAGCTACTGATGACCTGATGCAGCAAGAGGTGGGGCGACTCATCTGACGGAGGCTGGTCCTGCAACAGGTTTCAAACAGCAGTAGGGACTAGGACTGGGAAGTCTGTCCTGGGTCAGCAGGTTTGGGCGGTGGATTAACAGAGTAGAACTGGTGACAGTGGTAAATAAATGATTGCCCTCAACTAAGAGCATCAGTGGGGAAAGACAGAAGGAAACGGCAACTGCTGCGTGTTCCACTTGGTATAAAACAAGTTACCCAAGAGCTTCATTTATGTGTGATTATTCAGCATTCTTTTCTGTTGGACCACTGCACAGGGCTTCCCCTCCTCACCTCAGTCACCAAAGCTTGTAGAAGCGGGCGATGGGCAAGGCAGTACTAAAATCATGTCCTGCACGTGTCTGTCGCCCTCTGTGGCTCGCCCTCTGCCTCCCTCCTCAGGTATTCCTCAGCACTAGACGTGGGTCGTGGATTTTGCACCGCGTCTGGGATAACGGATACCCTATGGACAGCTCATTCTTCACTCGATTCAATAGTGTTCTCCAGAAGATATTAACTACAGCATCAATAAATAACTACCTGGAGAAGACACTGAACTCAAGATTCAACCATGCTCACTACGGCCTGCAGCCACAACACAGGTGACAACCCCAGGACTTAGGCACGGAAACACAAGTGGGTATGAAAGGAAAGTTGCTTCAGAGACAACTGCAGTTCTGGCCATTAACATGCACTTGGTCAATTAATCTTACTGTTCATTAATCTCACTTATAATGCAAATAGAGTACATAAACGTGAGTTAGCTTATTTTAAATTTTTTATTGGAGCATTACAATTATACACAGCAATGGGATTCACTGGTACATATTTGTACATGTGCACCATAGGACAGCAGAGTTTGGTTAATTCCATTTCCCAGGGCCTCCCCTGAGAGTTGTTTCTTGACAACACTTACACACTCTCATTCATTCAGCAGTGCTTAAAATTTGGTTGCTAAGTACCAAGCACACACACATGCCCTTCCTCTCTTTGGGTGAGTTTAGAGGAGGCAGAAAGACGTGACAGGAGCAGGTTAGAGCAAGACACCCCGAAGAGTGCTGTGATGGACACCAGGCAGGGTGCACTGAGGCCCAACAGGACATGGTCAGTGTGGCGGAGGTCAGGTGGAAAGGTCAGCAAAGTGCATGTGCAACTTCCACCTGGAGCAGGAGCTGTCTGAGGTCCCTCTGCAGTAAGCATACTCCTGTGACTGCACTCGATCTTCAGAAATCATGACTTCCAGTGAGAAGGAGAAAGAGAAGTGAGACCAATACTAGGCTGAGTTCAGAAAAAAAAAAGCAGAAAGAAAAAAATATTTTAAAGATGAAAGTTCCCCAGAATTCACGTACTGGAAATCCCCAGTGGCATGAAAGGGTGTTTGGAGGCGGGGCATGTGGGGGGTCATCAGGACCAGGTGACGTCATGAGGCTGAGGCCCCTGATGACTCCGTGGCTGTACAAGGGGAGGAACGGACACCTAGGTTAGCATGCGTGCTCTGTCTCGGCACGCTGCCCAGAGCCAGCGTGGCACTCTAGTGTCCCTCTCCACATGCAGTTCCTTGATGTTGAATCCAGAACCGTGAGCTGATAAATAAACCCTATTTCTTTATAAATTATTCAGTCTGATATTGTTATAACAATGGAAAAGAGACTAAGAAATATGTCATTTTCCTTATATGAGTAATGAACTGTCTCTAAAGGTAACTCTGAAACACAAAGTCCTCAAGCATTCAGCAAATGAGACAAAGGCATTTATTGCCTCATTCATTAAAAATACCTACGATATTCTACTATGCTGTGGCGCAGAACAGAATCGCAACAACAGATCTTTCCTGGAAAGTTCTTCAAGCCAAACGTGGCTCCACTCGTTCTCTTCGTCAGTCACGGGTGGCTTCATGACAGGAACGGGTTCTTGGAAACTCATCTTTAGGCGACTCTGCCCTTGTACACACATCATAAAGGGCATTACAGAACGCCAGATGGCGTCCATCAGCACAGTGGACAGACGAGCAAGCAGGTCGTGTGTCGTGACCGACGGTGCAGGAGGCAGGTGGACACCCGCACCCCCACACACCCACGGGGACGTGCTGCAGTATGATGGCCCGAGGTCGCCAGGGGCAGGGTTTTCCCCACCTTAATCTCGTAGGAGGACTGCGGGGAGCCTCCCCTGCTGACCAGACGGTTGGGTGTGCTGCACGACGGCCTTGGCCGTCCCACCTGATCTCTGCTCAGTTCATTCTCTGCCTCTTATTCTCAGCCCACACTCCACCGTCCGTCACAGACTGTCCTGGTGTTAACCACGTAGCCCTCTCTTCCCCAGCAGGAGGCTGCCTAGACAGGGTGCTGGGCACGGTGGTTCCCCTCCAAGACAGTAGATGGAGGTCTGTGGAATGGAGCTCCAGGAGGGCCACGGTTGCCCCAGGAGAACAGCCACACGCAGCAAACCCGCATCTCGGCCCTCCCGCTCTCTCTTCCTCTTGAAGCAGGGATCCTTGGGGTAGTTACTTAAACAGTTCAGCCATTAACCACGCACTGCGTCAGGTAGCATCACAGTCTGTTCTGTTCCAAATGTTCTCCACCTCTGACTTGGAGATCGACCCGCCTACAAATGATCATTTGGCGGAGATGGAGGTGAGGGAAGACTAATAACAGTCTAAGACTTGTGCTTCAGTGGGAGTCGCAGTCAAACATCATCTTCCTCAATCCCAAAACGTGTGAATAACTTAATACTAAAGCAAACACAAACACCTGGCACAGACTGCAAGATATAAATGTTTCCAAGGTGAAATGCATAAGGAAACTTAGAATGGACATGACCACACTTAGACACAAAACTCTCACCTCTGCTGTTGGGAGCAGGCAGTAGGACCAGCACAGGGTTGGGGGCTTCGGCCCCTTCCCAGACACATTCTCTCCTTCTGTTCATTTGCTCACTTGGGACTTCTGTTTCCGCGTGCAGACCTCTAAGCCAGCACCCGACCGTCAGCGATGACCTGCCAAACCACATCATTTCTGGCAGGGTGCAGGTGAAGCCCAACGTGCAGCAATTCACGGAAACAGATGCCATCTTTGAGGACGGCACCGTGGAGGCCAACATTGACGTTGTCGTCTTCGCTACAGGATACAGCTTTTCTTTCCCTTTCCTGGATGGTCTGATAGAAGTCGCTGATAATGAGGTGTCCCTATACAAGCTGATGTTCCCTCCCAACTTGGAGAAGCCCACGCTGGCCGTCATCGGCCTTGTCCAGCCCCTGGGCATCGTGTTGCCCATCGCAGAGCTGCAGTCTCGCTGGGCTGCCCGGGTGTTCAAAGGTGCGAGAGGAGAGGCCCATGGGGCCTGGCAGTTCACCCTGCAAGCCCTGGCTTCTCTTGGCACTGGCTCTCTTCCTAGAGATCCTGACAGATTCTGCATTTTGTCTTCTAGGGCTGAACAAATTACCCTCTGCAAAGAAGATGATGGCAGACATTGTCCAGAGGAAAAGGGCGATGGAGAGAAGGTACATACAGTGAAACCTGAGTTGGAGACAAAGCTCAACCCTCTACTTCCATTGGTGGTGGGGTCTGTACACTGCAGCCCTCCTCAGCCTGTCCCAGTGTTAGCAGCTAGCCACAGCAGGGACACCAAAGGTGTCAACTCCAAGGGTCACAGCTGGCAAAGCTGGATTCTTCGCCACTACTCTAGAGTGGCATGTGGCACTCAGTATGTCAGGGACACAACAGACTTCAGCAGTGCACCTCCAACTTCGTCCTGGGTTCTTGCCTCACAAGTCCAAAGTATGACATTCACAGGACAACAGAAGACAGGTGTGAAAGGAGTAGGGTTTATTCAAGTGTGAACAGAAACACAAACTTCTAACAGCAGGAAGACGCTCAAAGGGCTGCCAGTGGAGTGTGCTAGTCTAAGGCTTATACAGCATCTGGTCAAGGTTACTGGTCCAAATTCAGGCTACGCAGGGTTTGGAAAAGCACCATGCTATTGGTTAACACTTGAGTCTGACCTTGCATTCAAGTCTGTTTTTCCCACTGCTTGTGGGGAAGCAGGAGGTTGAGGCTGTTGGATTTTGGATGCTAGGGGGTTCCTGCTGTGCAGAGCAGATCTGCCCTGGGCCTGGGCTGGCTGCCTGAACGTGCAGGTCAGCAGGCCCTGGCTCATCTCAGCTCTAGCTTGGGTCACCTCCAGCCCTGCCCACCTCCAGCCCACCTCTGGTGGGTTCTGTGGGGCTGTGCCTGTGCGCACTGCTGTGCTCCAGCCTGCCTAGGCCCCTGCCGCACAGCTCTGGGACAAAGACTTAGCTTGGGAAGCATCAGGAACAGCTCGCTGGACCTCTGTGGGACGTACAGCTCCTCTCACTGGGACGCGTCCCTCCATTTCCTACAGTACATTGCCGCGCAGCATAAGAACATCCCACTCCATTCTGCAGTAAATGCCTTTATTTGTTCTCTTTACATCACAGTGAATTACAATTATCCCTCCCCCTCAGCCTCAGTGGGAACTGGTGTTTCTGGCAAAATCTCTCTGTAACCCAGGAGGCTCCTGTGACGGCGCGGGGGTCTGGGGTCTACCCCGCGTGGCTCTGCTTGCCGACATCTCACAGCCTGAGTCTGAACTACACTTAGAGACTGGAGGCTTCGGCTGCTCTATCTCCAGTAGGGTGCAGGAATCTTTGCTGAGGGTGGGTTCTGGTGGAGGGAGCTTGGGGTCCAGTTTCCCAGGACCCCCACGCAGCTTCCCTGTGAAGCCTCACTTTGGGTTCATGGACTTCCATCCTGGACTTCCACACATTGAAATCCCTCCTTCTCCTCCTTTGCTGCCTTCAAAGACTTGCATCTTATTCTCCTCCATGAGCCAAGATTTGAAGGAAATAAGCTGAAAGGGGACCCTTGCATATCAGGCCTTTCTTGGTCATGTGACAAAACTGTCTGCAATGAGGGAACAGAAGGCTTGTGTGCTTTCTCACATAGGGAAGGAAAGGAAGATGGAAAACACACAAATCAGGAACAACCAATTTCCTTGCTACATTTTTTTTTTCAGGATTCTAAAGACTGTGTGTGTGTGTGTGTGTGTGTGTGGTGTGTGTGTGTGGTGTCCCCATAAAAGAAATGGAATTTATTCAAAGTAACACACACAGAGAGACACATACAAATACACACGTACACTACAGTTTTACAAATTTTCCAACACAGATAAAACTGTTCATGAAACTGTTGACAAATTTGGGAGGAGTGAAAAGTGTCTAATTCACTCATTAAAACCCCATCCTGTACCTCCCATGGCAGGCCTGTTGCTAAGTTTTTCCAATTTGCTTATGCAAAGGGCAAAAGGAGACCATAGGAAATGGCGGCTCTGCTGTTTCTTCTGGGCACGTACCTGAGACAGCCTTCCGAATGCAGGAGACAGGGCTGCAAACTCCACGTGCGGGGAGGTCCCACCGCATGGGAAGTTCTCAGCTCAGACAGCAGAGGTGCTGGCTCCCACGTCTCTATGGTCACACCAGAAAAATATGCTGCCCTTGCCTCCGATGTACAGCCAGTGTGCACCGGGCTCCTGCTAGCCCATAAAACACGTTTTTGTGCAAAGGAGACAGTAGAACTCCATCCTCAAGACACATTATTTCCAAATGCTGGCAGTAAAACTGCCATAGTAGACATTAGATCCACAAGATCCACGCTATGAACAGGGCATCGGGGGCTGTGCAGCCCCTGTACAAGCATTGTGCTGAGCATGCTCAGAGCTGAAGCTCTGGGCAAGGGAGAGCTTCCCTAGTGCTGCCTCCCAGCAGTTCCACAGACACTTCCTGCAGAGGAGAGCGTGCACCTGCAGGGCAGGGATCACGGTGAGCCCAATCTGCAGTTCAGACAACCCGGTACAACCTCAAGTGAAGGGCGGGGAGCACAGACACATGGATTCTGTGTCTACACTGAGCAGTATAAGGTCTGCTGCCACAGCTTTCTAGCTCTGTTTCTGCATCTTAGAGTGCATAGAAGTACTTGAACTTCTTTGGCTCTGGGATGATGTGACTCTGTCCCCTGCCTGCTCCCTGAGGCTGCCAGTCCTCACCCTCTTCCCTTGTGTTTCAGGTATGTGAAGACAGTCCGCCACACAATCCAAGTGGACCACATAGAGTACATGGATGAGATCGCCTCTCTGGCCGGGGTGAAGCCCACCTGCTGCTCCTCTTTCTCTCGGACCCAAAGCTGGCCATGGAGGTTTTCTTTGGCCCCTGCACTCCATACCAGTTCCGCCTTCAGGGGCCAGGGAAATGGGACGGGGGCCCGGAGAGCCATTCTGACCCAGAGAGAGCGCATCCTCAAGCCCCTGAGGACTGGTGTCACCAGCAGGGACAGCCGCTCGTCCCCGGAGGGCTCTCCTGGATAAGGATGGCAGCGTTAGGCCTGGCACTTCTGGCTGCTGGCTTAACATACTTTAGACATATTAAGCACAGCAAACAAAAGAGCTAAATGAAACTTGAGCAGGGAAAAGTATGGTTTCTACTCATCCTGGACCTTTACAAAGTTCTTGTTACCAATAACATATGTTGAATTTATTTAGCACTACCATACTGCTATGGAAAATGTTCAGACGTACTTTACAAGTAGATAAATTCCTTTAGGTATACAACTTAAGTAGGGTATACACCTACTTCTATATGATATTATGAATGCGCAAGAAAATCTCACATTAAAAAGAAAACTGTTTAAACCTTAGGAATATTCTGCAACACAAAGTGTGCCCAATTGTTCTCACAACACTAGATCATCTTTATAGGAATCTATAAATAAATTTTGATTTCCACTGATTATATTGTCTACATTTTCCTTTCTTCTTTCCAAGTAAGTCTATGAAATTCTCTTTATGCATAAAAGCTTCAGTTTACAGTATAGAATTTAAAAGACCAATTAAAATATTTTATGTCTCACACAAATGACTAATGGAATACTTGAAGAAAAAATGTTCAACAGCCCTAGCAATCAGGGCAATGCAAATCAAAACTGCGCTGAGATCTCCTCTCACTCCAGTCAGAACGGCAGTCGCCAAGAATACAAATAATAATAAATGCTGGCCAGGACGCGGGGAAAGAGGTGGACTCATACATCGTTAGTGGGAAAGGAAAATCAGAACAACCACTTTGGAAAGCAGTGTGGAGATTCCTCAAAAAACATGGAATGGAGCTGCCATAGACGACCCAGCTATCCCACTCCTTTGTACTTATACAGAGGACTAAATCATCATACTATAGCAATACGCCCACTCAACATTTATAGCAGCACAAATCACCATAGCCAAGATGATGCACCAGCCCAGATGCCCATCAACAGATGAATAAAAATATTGTATATATACACAATGGAGTTTTACTCAGCCAGAAAGAAGAATGAAATGATGACATTTGCCAGCAAATGGATGGAAATGGAGAACATCATGCTGAGTGAAATAAGCCAGACTCAAAGTCGGGAGTCAAATGTTCTCTCTCCTATGTGAGAACTTGAGCAAAGCAAGGGGAACAAGGGACACCGGCGATGTCATATGAATGCAGGGGAGATCAACAGGGAAGAAGGGGGAAGTGGAGGGGAAGGAAGAGGCACGGGAAAAGGGAGCGAATAGAGAATGAATTTGACAAATCACACGAGGTGCACATACAAACTACCACAGTGGATTCCACCTCTATGTATATGGGTAAAACACCAATTAAAATAACAAATGGTGCAAGGGAGACCAGTAGAGTAGAAGAGGAGGAAGAGGGGGAGCGAGAGGGGACAGAAAAGGAGATCAAATTCCACGCAGGTGTGATTGTTTCAGAATGAACACAACTAGTATGTACAACCACAATGCACGGATAAAAGAAAAATTAAAAATATTTTGTTTCAGTTTATTAGAAACAGAAGAAAATGCGTTTCTTTTAAATTGTTTGCAAACAGTTGTTTTGAAAGAAACAAAGAAGTGCCCAGGTTTCAGAGCTGTGAGCCGTCTGCTCTACGCCTTGCGCGTTCAGAAACGCGGGTGCCCCGTGCCTAAGGAAGGAGGGCGGCTTGCGCGCGGTAGGCTCTTCCTATGGCACGGTAGCTGCCGCCCTGGTGGCATGTGGGGCAGCCATAGGGTCTCTGCCCCAAGTGCCTTCTCCCTCCACTGACTCGGTGGGACCCGGCTCTGCTGTTGTTGCTGCGTGTTCTCCTGGCCACCCGGTCAGAGCCCAGCCACCGTGGAGTGAGAGTGTGAAGACCAAGGCCAAGGGACGTGCGCTGGTAAGAACCTCGAGGAATGCCCCTAAAACACCATGAAGCCATCAAACACAGTAAAGCCTCTTAAAGGTTAAGCTGAAGAGCACTGCGCTCAGAGAATGAATCGCCACACCTCCTTCCCCATGACTCCGTGGCATGCAGACATCTCTAACCACATGACAATGACCACCCTGGGGGCACCATCACCGGCACCTGACAGAGATCATGGACAGCTGGCCACAAGGACGGCTCTGAGAGCCTGGGGCATATGGCCTCCTAGGGAAAGAGGGGACCTCGGGGAGGGTGAGGTTTGCCTGGGTTTTCCGGGGGGGTCAGTGTAGACATAAGTTCTCATAAGGCAGAAGGGCGCAGGAGAGTCAGAGATGTGACTGAGGAATCAGAGGGCAAGAGGCCATTGTGACCTCCCCAGGAAGTGTGGCCTGGTGGGACCAAGAAATGCAAGCTGCCTGTTGGTGCTGGGAAAGCGAGGGACAAAACCCATTCCCCGCCCCCCCGCACTGGAAACTCCAGAAGATCCGGCACCCCCAGGCCCTCCCAAAGGACCCGCTTGCCACCTGGACCCTCCAGAAGAATCAAGTTTCCAGAAGGATTGAGCTCCCTACTGAATAAGGAAAACAAAGGGCTCTTTAGTATAACTGGGGGGTGTGTGTTCACATCAGTTCTCTCAAAAGTAAGACAGGGAGTGTCCTTATACAGGAGTGCCTGATGACCATCACCCAGGTTCTGCCAGAGCCACAAGTCGTGTTCTACGTCAGCTCAAACCCTGCTCCTCTTCCTAGTCTCCTAGAGGCGAGCTCAATGTGTTTTTCACTGGTATCATTTAAGCACCACTATTTATCCCTCTGAAAGATGTAATGGGACACATGGAAGCTCTACCAGCCTTTCCAAGAGAGCCCTTGCCGGGAGCCTGCTGTGTCATTAACACGACGAAAATACATTTGTGTTCTTTCCTCAATGTCAGAATTTACTGAATAACAAATTCACAGGCTACACCACTTTCATTGGTGAAATAATAATATTATTATTAATATAATATTATATTAATAATATATAATAATAATATTTCTAATATCTGTAACATTCAAGTCACAGATACTTTACACTATGATTTATAAGTAGGTCACAGAAAGACTAAGAAAGGGTTAAAGTGGCCACAGGGTTACAGGATGCTGAGCCGGGAGTACAGGCAGAGATATGAAAGCAAAGAGTCAGAGTCACCGCAGGTGGTCAGGTAAGGACTTTAACCAGACAGTTCCACAAGCTGGATGGATGGACAGCAGTTTCAGTTTAGGTGTTTGCTGCAGGCATCAGCTCGGAAGTGGCCTTGTGTGGTTATCACAGGCAGGGGAAACCATGCTTTGCTGACTCTCAGTGAGGGCAGGTGATTGGAGGTTTGTCTTGGATTTTCCTGGATGAGGCTCATGATGTGTGACCAGGCGATGGGGTCAAGGGACCACCACATCCAGTCTTGGCTCACTCCCCTTTTAAGGGGTCTTGAGTGAAGGATTCTCATCTGGTGGGCTTGCCAATTTCCCATGTCTGGTATTTTCAATGATTTGGTGTGTCCATATGTCCAGGTACACCTTGATTCTGTCTGGTAAGTTGGCACATGTAAGTCATTCATCATTCTGTGCCTTATGGTTGTGATGGTCGGATGATGGTTGTCTACCTTTACAAATGAGGTGTGGAGCCAGCCCACCTTGGAGCTCATGCTGACAATGCAGGAGCTCATGGCAAACCGCTGCTTTACCCTGGAGAGACTCAGGTGCAGGCACAGCCCGCTCTCCACAGCTCCCCATGGCACATCGAAGGGGTCCCTCTACCAAACAGGCAACACTAGTGAAAAGACTCTTCTACAAAAATCAGACCGTGTTAGGTACCTAGCTACAGCACACGAGGACGCTTGAGACAATGTGAACTAGAGCATGTGTGTCTTCCTGACACTCTGCTAATGTGTCCTGAGTCTTAAGTGGCCTCCACTCCCAAGTCAGTGGCATGCAGTCCCCACCTTAAGCCTGAGTAAGCCGCCCGTCTTTAATTCACCCGTCTTCACGGTTCCCAGGGGCTGGCTAATGATACTGGGCGCTCTTGTGCTACCTGCCCGTAGAAAGCATAGCCTCGCTGTCTGGTCCGCTGTTGTCTTAGCACGGTCCCTGCCCTACGCGTGCCTCATCCCACTCCACGGGCCTCGACTACCCTCACACGTGAGACGCCCAAACCACTAGAGGCCACACAGACAGACTTGAAAACCAGAACTTCTCTTCTCCTGGGGCCCTTCGACAGCCCCCGTAGAGGGACCCGACTGTGCGCCACTGCAGCGCCCCTCGCCAGCCTCCGTGGCTGCAGCGGCCACGGCCCCTTTCCCCTAACTGCAGTGAGGCACCTCTTCAAGCAGGAAATGAAGTCAAGCCCTCGTCCCAGAGCTGTGGATCAGTGGCCCAGGCAGGCTGAAGCGTGGGTGGCAAGCATGGGCCTCAGCGGTGCAAAGCCAGTCTGACCAGAGTGGGCTGAGGCTGGCGAGAGTGGGCAGTTCCCCGCTACTGTGTCTCCTCCAGCCCCAGCCCCCCAACTCCTTCCATCGTCATGAGTCACGAACTGGAAAGAAACTGGAGGTGAGCCGCTGGTCTATCGCAACACGGGAGGGCCTCACACCAAGGGTGGAGAACACCTGGACTTTGCCAGCTGTTACTCGAACCTCTGAGCTGACGGGCTTTGCCTGCTGGGATCAGCTAGCCTACTAGGGGTGGGGGTGTAGGGCTAGCCGTTTGCACAGGCTTCACTTTTTTCATCTCAAATTCTGGTTTCATGAGCAAGTGGTAGTTTTGTGAAAGATTAATCTCCTGTTTTAAAAAAAAAAAAAAAAAACTGTGATCCAGTGGCTGTAATTAGAAGAAAAGTGTAGGTTAGTTTATAAAAATCAAGCTTTAATGCCAAAATCTAATTAACTCTTTAAAGCAACAAGTGTTTCTTTAAATATTAATCTGCTTTTTTAAATTTTTATTTATTTTTTCTAATTAGTTGCACATGACAGTAGAAGGCATTTATACATCTTGATACGATACATAAATGGAGGGTAGTCTCATTTTTCTGATGTTCATGTTGCAGGATCACATGGGTCATGCAGTCACACATGCACACGAGGTAATGATATCTGTTTCACTCCACTATCATTCCTTCCCCACGCCCCTTCCTCCCTTCCTCTCCTCCACCTAATATAAACTAACCCTATTCCTAGCCCCTGCTAAGGAAGAATAATTGTGAATTAGTTTCCACATTAATCTGCTCTTAATAAATACTGGCAAGAGGTTCTGATTTTTTTTCATTTTGGTGCTGGAGGTTGAACTCAGGGGTTCTGCCGCTGAGCTGTGTCCCCAGCCCTTTTGCTTCTTTTTGTAGAGATAGGATCTCACGACGTTGCTTAGGGTCAAGTTGCTGGCTGGCTTTGAGCTTGTGATCCTTGCCTCACCCTCCGAGCCACTGGGATTACAGATGAGTGTCCCTATGCCCAGCCAAGAGCTTTTGATTTTAAATCCAAGAATTATTTCTAATTTTTCCACCATCTTCTGAGCCACAGCCCTTTTCTGCCTCAGCTGCCACTTCTCTCTCTTGGTGACGCTCCCTGGGTTCTATCAGCTCCTCTGAGTGTCCCCACCTGGGTCCTTGGAGTCTGGCAGTGTTGCTATCTGTTTAAAGCCTGGATGTCTTGATTCTGTGCTCCTGACTTCTGGTGTATTTATGTGGTTCTGTCCAGACAGTTTCACATGCTTTACTATTTCCCAGAGTCGTTCACCCTTTTAAAAACATAGACAACAGTTTTAAAAAAAATTGAACAAAAATGTAGAGGCAGTTGGTGAAAAAATAATTTATAATTCTACATCTGTAAGTAAAGAAGTGAGTTGAGTTTAAAAATAAAAATGCTAAGATTCATTGTTTTATATGAATTCATAGCAAGGTTCTTTTTCTTTTCCAGCCAGATTTTCTAACCATCACCCCATGCTGAAGAAAGCTCACAGTGATACGTGTAATACATTTTTCTCTGGAATTAACAGTGGGACCTAAATTTAGCACAGCAATTATGAAGCTTTTTAACATCTGGCATAGCCATACTGTAGGGCGATAAAGAGTGGTGGTTCTAGAATCAACGTGCTTTGAAGAAAGAAAGAACAACCACTTTGTGAGAAAAAGCCCAGACTTGGAGATGGGCAGGAAACAGGTCTGAGTCCTGGCTGGGCCCGTGCGTGGGTCTCTGCAGGCAGCTCTGGGCCGTCTCCTGCCCTGGGCTTGGAATGGGGATCTGCGAACTCCCCAGCATGTCATTTCTGGGCTCTCATAATCCCAACAGTTCTGTAACTTTCACTGAGTACCTTTATGTCTTGAAATGTTTTCATAGCAGCTTGCTTACCTTTTAATCACTGTTTCAGTTATGGTACAAACCAGTAGGTTTACGCAATCCCGGGGAAAGCATTTGAAGATGCGGATCAGAACCACTTATGAACATGAACTACTCTGACTAGAAAGTAGCACACACCTGATGAGCAAGGCGTTTTCAGGTGCATCCCGGGTCACGACTGATCCTTGTGTATACGTGAAGAGCCCCTTGAACAGCTGTGTGGATGCGTCTGCTGTGTGGGTCTCGGTCTCTGCAGCCGCTTCGTCCTCCCCAGGCACCATGGGAGTTCTGATCGAGCTCCTCTTCACTGCTCAGTTCCTCTTCCCGGATCCCCTCGCTCATGCCCCTGCCCCCATCTGGTTTCACCTGAGCGATTCTGCACCCCCACACCGTGGTTAGCTCTGAAAGAAAATCCAATCCAGCTGAAGGCCACCGAGCCA
This sequence comes from Sciurus vulgaris, assembly GCF_902686455.1. Lineage (NCBI taxonomy): Eukaryota > Metazoa > Chordata > Mammalia > Rodentia > Sciuridae > Sciurus > Sciurus vulgaris. The sequence goes on along the minus strand of NC_136473.1, from coordinate 112,376,311 downwards.
CGAGGGCAGGGCACCCCCGGAGGTGCCCTTCACCTCCTGCCGCTGGCCCCAGACACTCCCTAGTGGGGAAGGCCTACACTCCAGGCATCCAGCGGCCTGCGAGTCCTGAGGTCTGTCACGTTGACACCACCCCACGTCATGGTACAGACGGTTCTCTTTAGAAGAATCCTTTCTCTTTTCTTTCTGGTAAATTGTGGTTTGTCCCTCAAATCTTGGCTATCAGCCCACCTCTTTTAAGAACTACTTCCTGACCCTTACTCCCCCACACCAAGCAGAATTAGAGAGGTAGTAGGAATTAAGAAAAAGCAGAACAAGAGTAATTAAAGGAAGAACTCTGGGCACTGCTGTGCTCCGCGCACCATGAGGATAGGCTGAGCCCTCCAGGAGCAGACGGACCCTGCGCCCACAGGTCCCCGTGGGGCCCGCAGCCCCATGGCTGTTAATCGGTCTCTATAAGGTTGCTGTCCCTGTCGGAATAAAGCAACACAAATCCATGACCTCACACTTCTGGAGGCCAGAAGTCTGAAATCATCTTCACGGGGACAAAATCGAGATGCCATCGAGGATGTGCTCCGGCTCTTCCGGTGCGTAGACACTGCTTCCTCCACCTGCAGTGTGGAAGCGTCCTCTTTCCTTTCCAGCCTCTGCCTCCATCTCATGATGTGTGTCTCCGGTTTAATCCTTTGGCTTTCTTTTTATAAGGACTCGTACTATTAGATTGGACCCACCTAGATCATCCAGGGTCATCTCCCATCTCAAGATCTGCAACCTAATCTCACCCTTAAAGTCCCTTTCGAGTCTGAGGATAGTCACGGACATCTCTGGAAGGTCGCTATTCTAAGATATCAATATGCATGATGCTTTTATTTTAATAATTCACAATTTAAAAGTGAGAGAGTGGCAATGGAGAGAAAGCTATGCCAAGAACCTTCATAAAGCACAGTCCAAGTCCAGGGAGGAAGGTGTGCATGGCTTCTGACAGGTAGGCGAGCAGAGGACTGGGTGGATGTCCCTGTGAGCTGTGTTCACACCGTTCCCTGGGAGGGACAGACCTCAGCACAAGGATCGAGGGGGCCTCTGGCTGCCAGCTACAGCTCCTACCTGAGTAGAAGACCGTAGTCTGGGTGATGGAGAACTGGAAACGCCAAAGGGGCTTCCTTAATGCTCTGACAAGAAACCGCAGATGGGAAGAACAACAGCATTTCAGGTGGTAAGGAAGAAGATGGTCAGTCACCAACACCAAGACAGAATAGGGCCAGGACAGCCTGAGTGAGCCAGGATGCTGACCTCTTACTCCCTTCTGAATTCCGGAGCCTGGTTCTCAACCCTGCCTGCAGGCTTAGATCAGAGAGATTACTTACCTAAAAACATAAATCCCTGGTTGCCACTCAGAAAAACTGAGTCATCTTTCTGGGTGTGAAGCACAGTGTTCTTTCTCCAGGTTACTTTTATGTGCAAGCAGGGAAGCCCAAAGCTCTAGGGGAGCCAAGAGAGCAGACACCAAGCAACAGGCAGCAGCGGACAAGCTTGTGGCATCCTGTGGCTACACAGGATCGAGATGGGGTATACTCTGCTTCAGAACAAAGATATCCCCAAATCTCAGGTCTGGCACTAAAGGCTTCCCTTTCTCACAGCCCAGCCCAATGTGATTCAAGATGCTCTTCCTTCTGGCCTGGTTGGCGATGACTCCTCTCTGTGATCGTCCCTGTGGTGACCCTTTTGTCTTAAGCACATGTCTTCTGTGGCTGGTGGGAAGGGGAAGAGAGCCAGGCCTTGAGTGCTTGGGTCATTTCTGCACAAATCCAATTGTACAGATCTAGTCATGCGGCCCCTGTTCAAGTGCGAAAGGAGACTGGGGAAATACAGGAAATACAGTCTTCCTCTGTGCAGGAAGAGGAAAAGGAAGCAGAGTGCAGTCAACGCACTGCATTGACTGACACCAGTGCGGGGAATCTTCAGAACCCTGCACCCTTCCCTCTTCCTCTGCTCTCCCCACCTGTTCCTCAAGTGCGAGCAAGTCCCGGGGATCCCTCTCCTCCCTTCTCACTCGGTGAGCTGTCCCTGGGAGAACACCACATCCACTTCCAACTGGCACGTCCTACTCAGGTTTCTCAGAACTGAGGATCTGCCCTGACCCTCTGTGGGAGGGCGGACTCCTTCTCCTCCCTTCCTGTGGAGCAGAGGCCCACAGCCTCTGCCTCACAGAGTGGCAACCTCGCTCAAACCCTGTCCACTCTCCTAGAACCCTGAAAGCTGTGCCTTCTGTCTCCCTCTCCCGGCTTCTCAGACGCATTTCATGGCTGGTTCTTGCTCCAGCTACCTCAGCAGCTCTTCTGTGATCGGAGCACCAGGCCTTGCCTCCTGCCCTGTGACGTCAGCTTCTCTCACGCCATCGACTGTCTCATAGTGGGACCTTTCTGTCACGGATCACATACACTTTGTTACCAACTTTCCACCATGGATTCTATCCTCACCCATGATTCCTTCACCTGTCAGATCTTAAATATCAGGATTCTTTATGAACGTGGCTGCCTACCCCTCGACACCTTTCCACGACCCCTCATCTACTCTCTCGTCAAGACCTGCACTTGTAGTTACTGCCCATAAGTCACGTCTGCTCTGTCTCCACCCCCGTGATGGACCCCTTGATATGTCACGTGGTACATCACTTCACTTCCCTACTCCAATGTGCCCAGCATTCTCCAACTTGGATCAATGTATTTGAATATCAATTCCATCAGGGCAGAGTGCTTATCTGTTTTGGTAACAGCCTTACCTCAGCATTTGGACACGCCTGACATATAATGGCACATGACAAATGTTTGATGCATGGCTGAATTAATTCTGAAACTTGTGTCCTCCATTCTGGCCCTAACGTGCTAAGACGCCCTTTCAGAATCAGTACCATTATGTTTTTATGGTCTCCAATTCAGAGCACAGCCTATTGCTTTTATGTACTGGTCTGGGTCCCATATTGTTGAATAAGCACCCAAGTCTTTAGTAATCTTGATTCTCCCTACTGGACCTTCAGATCTCTATCCTGTCCCTACCCATTTGCCTAAGCACTATTTCTGAAGTAACCTGGAGGATGGTTTGTGTTTGTTTTTTTCAGGCAGGTAACTAGATCTTATTTCTGTTTTCTGATGAATAAGGAAATATTAATAGGAAAGTTGTTCGCTGCATTTTCTAGTTCAGAAACAAGGGTTTTGTAAATCTTCACTAAAATGTCTTCATCAGTTATAGCCACGTGTCCCCTGTCCCCACACCCAAGGAAGAGTGGCCGCGTGAGAGGTGAGGCGTGCCTGGTAGGGCAGGGCAGGGGCGCAGGCTGTGGCGCGGGAGTCTCGGTCTTCATGGTTCAGCTTGGGGATGCCCCTCAAAGAAGCAGAGTGACAGCTTGACCCCTGGGTGGTTTGGAAGTAGAACACCAAACTGAAAAATAAGGAAAAAGCTGTTTCAGAACGAGAAGCCCTCCCTGGAAGGTTCCATGGCTCTAGTAGACTGCTGCCTACTCTGCCCCGGCAGCTGGCGACACGGGCAGGAAGACACCACAGGAACCCACCTAGAGGCCTGCAGCGTGGGAGGCTGCGCTGACCTGGCTGGGGACGTTAGCATGCAAGGGGTTAAAGGGATCCCATGCAGCACCCCTTTCCGCTCTCTGCTCATTTCTGATTTGTCAGTTTATTCACGTTGAGATTATTCCCACTGCAAGGTTTTCATTGTGCTGTTGGATATCCCCAAAGCGCTGACTGACAGGAGGTCGTCCTGTCAGGACAAGATGTAAAATGCCTTTACAGGGTCACTGCAGATCACAGGACGAAGGGGAAGGAAATTGGGGTAGGAACTCTACTCTGACCCCAGAGACTGAGGCCTGTAGAAGCCTGTTCTGCAGAGTGGGCAGAGCCAGTGAACGTGGCGGGTCTCTCTTCCAAGTCCAGTTCAACAAACACTTACCTACAGCAAAAATAGGTATTGCAGTAAGTAGGTATCGTGTTAAGAACAGTTTTCTTTCTTTCTTTTTTTTTGTAGTTGATTGATATATTTCTTTTTGTTATTTCAACCTGTTTGGACTTTTCTTAAGGATTGTATTTCAGCATTAACTAAATATTATTTTCACTTTCTACAAAGTTTCCTAACATAAGACTATCTAAACTGATAAAAATGTTTGTACTTGAGACTAGTGATTTAATAGCATTGCTTATTTCCCAAAATGTTCCTTAGGCTTTCCCTAGCCAGTGGAAACAATTTCCTGTGGGATGGCCTTTGTACTGCATTAATTCGCATCAACATGTACTGAACACCAGTTTGAACCACTGAATTGCAAACTCCACCAATTAGACATGGTCCCTTACATAAAAGGCTTGCGGCAATTTTTAAACCCAAATTGGAAGAGTCATGGGAAGGGCTTATACATTAGCTAATTCAGTAAGCTATAAAAGTCTTCATGTTGCTGTGGAATAGCTTTATTTTCAAGATAAGAGGAGAAATATTATCTGCTTTGAGAAGCTGAACCTTAACTTGAATTTCCTTCTTTCCAAAGGTTGGTCTCTTATCTTTTCCTTATATACTGTTTTGTGTGGGGCAATTTTTGGATAGTCACTAATTTATGTTATGTGATTATAATCATATGGCATAATGCCCAAGTACAGTAGCAAGTTAAAAAATGAGAAGTTTAGATTCACTCACTTCAATCATAGCTATGCTCTAGATATTAAACCTTGCTAGGTGCTTATTACTCCATTGACATAAGACAAGATTATAAAAGCATGTGGTAAATGTAATAAATAGAGATCCAGGCAGTCACTGGTCCTGGTTGTCAAGAAGGATAGCCTAAGCTTGCCTGAGAAGTCCAGGGAAGGCTTCGGCATAGGAGGTAGGCAGTGGGAAAGGAGGACCTTTCCTCAGGGGAAGCAGCATTTGTGACAATTGGCATCTGCATGCAGAAAGGGCCTGTCTCACAGTCACCATGAGTGCTCAGCAAGACTGACCGACAGCTTGCAAGTGCCCTGCCCTGGCATCTTCATCTCTCCCTGCAGGACTCCCCATTAGACTGATCTTTTGGGGCACAGGACACTGCTATTTCCTCCTGTGGGAAGCACAGTCCTTAGTTCATAGTTCAGAATCAATAAGTGTTTGTTAAACAAACAAACAAGGGGTAAATGAATGCAGCCTCAGACTCAGAGATGCTAAGTAGTGATGCTTCCTAATAATTCTGAAATAGTTTTTAAAGACTCTCCAATTAGCTTTTTTAATGCCATTAAAGAAGAATATCAGTGTGTGGAATTTGCTTTTATTGGCTTTCGTGGGCCGCAGTTAGCAGTTACTGTTTCTCTGTTTACTGGCTTTACTTCCTCCCAGACTTCTGCAGAATGTCTCTGTCCCACCACTGGAAGCCCTCTGTCAAAGGTCACGACTGACCACAGCCCTGCACACGAGGGGCCCTGCAGTCCTTGTCTTACTGAGGCTCCTCTGAGCCTCCACGCCCACTGTATTTCACCTTGCTGCCTCATTCATGGTGTCTCCTTTGAACACCCCAGACGTGCAGAGACTCCACCTTTCCTGGCTCACATCTGGCCATTCCTATCTAATTGCCTTCCGCTCAGGCCTACGTGGTGCCCTCCAGCAGGCCAGGTATTGCTTCCCAGTGCCGTCTGCCCATAGCCACTGGGCACCAGGGCATTACTGCATTTATCAAAGAGCCTGGATTATATGTCTGTGTTTCCCTGTCTGACTACAAAGAAAACTGGGGGTGGGGAACAGGATTTGTGCTCAGCTCGTGTCTCTTAATCTCTCATAGTCCCTGAGAGGTAATCAATACTCTGGTGTTCACCATGTTAATGAGAATAATAAAACAGGGCAGCAAACTATAGATCTCTCTGTGACAAGATGGTTTGTTTAGTCTCTCATTGGGCTGCGGGCATGTCCAGGAAGAGGATCGCTGTGATTGGAGCTGGGATCAGCGGACTGGCTGCCATCAAGTGCTGCCTGGATGAAGATCTGGAGCCCACCTGCTTTGAAAGAATGATGACATTGGAGGCCTGTGGAAGTTTCAAGTAAGCCTGGCTTTTATTTGATTTTAAGCATGTACCATCCTAAGTGGAGCATATAGCACATTGCATTTTAAGAACTGTTTAATGGCCCAAATCTCCTTGTTTGCCTTACTGATTGAAGAAACGTGGATACATGCCAGTTTCGGATCAGGCATGAAACGTACAGGATTCCTCTGGAGGTAGCTGACATTCCACGTGAACCTCACACGTGTTAGAACGGATGGTGGCTGGGGACTACTCTGACTGCTCAGATGATTCTGTGTCCAAGGTCGGGCGTCCCACAGATCTGGTGTCAGGATGGGATGGCCATTGCTGGGCCTCTATGTGCAGCTCGAAGCTCTCTCGTGTGGGTGCTCCTGTAGGTTATCCTTGGGACCCACCACGGAGCTGTGACATTCTCTAGGCTTTGGTGCCAGAGCAGCCTGGCCTGGGGCATCCGAGCTGGCGCTGGTAGAGTGGAGCTGGTTCTTAGTGGCCCGTGTTCTCGAGGTACTTCCTTCCCATCACTTCAGGGCCTTGGGCTGAGCCCAGGGGATCCCAGGGAGCCCCCGCCCACGGTCGTGGCTGGCACCCTGGCTGTGCAGCGAGGAGCTAATTTCCTTGTTGTTCTTGGCCCTGGCCTCCACTTAGGCCATGTGCCAAGAGTTGGAACAGGAGGCCTCTTCATCCCTAGGCACTGGCCCTGCCGGCAGAGTGATGGACATCGTGTCCCACAGGTGCCTCCCCTTGGGGCCCTGGAGTGGACAGTGTCTAGGGAGCACTCCTAGTTGCCCCATAACCCCTCCAACACCGTGCGGCCTCACTGGAATCTCTCCCTCTGCCACCGGTGGGCTTTTCTATGGATGGCTTCCGAATATTCTACATCATCCATTTGTTCCCTCTTTGATTCAACAGTACACTTATTTACTTATGAAACAAATATTCTTGAGTGCTTATGTTCTGGGCACTTTTACAGGTTCCAGGGAATGTATTAATCAATATAGATACAAAAACCCTCGCACTGAGCAGAGAGTCACTAGAGGTGCCGAGAGACGTGCGGAAGACCTGAAGGAGGATAAGGACGCAGTGCGCACCCAGGGAATAGAAGCAGAAGTCATTAGGAGAGTGAAGATATCTAGCAAAGAAATTTAAGAGGGAAAAATTTAGTTTAGTGATAAATTTTTAGTATGATTTTTTTGATGCCCATATAAAGTAAATTCTCTAAATAACCATATGGGCGTTTACGGGAAGAAAGTTCAGAATTTTCAGACTCTGGTTTGTCTTCAGAACCTTGCATAGGGCCCACAAGAGTCACTGCTGGCCAATACCTGAGTCGTAACAATTTATGTCTGGGGCAGGTGAGCCCGTGTTGCAGAATAAAGCCCTGCTTCCTGAAAAACAAAAGATCCTAGCCCTAGGGAGCATATATTCTAATGGGAAGGTAGATAAAATAGGTTAGTACAGTTGACAATGGTAATAAGCATAGGGAAGAAATAAGGCCAGGACCCAGGAGACTTTGGAGAATGTAACTTAATGTTTCCTTAATATGAAACATGAAACATTTCTTGTTTTTTTTTCGAACCCAGGGCCTTGTGCATGCAAAGCAAGCACTTTACCGACTGAGCTATCTCCCCCCCTTTCTTGGTTCTTTTAGCATAAATTATATGGTGTTGGTATTACTATTACTAAACTAGCTAAATTTATGTTAGAACTCAATAAGCATACTTTCCCATCACTTGATTTTCCTTTTTACTGTCATTTTCCTCACAAGTTTGTGTCCATAAAACTGTTTATATTATTGTCTAATGTAAGAATTTCATTTACTTAAAAATCATAGAGATGTATAATGTATACCTTAAAGTGCATAAAATATGCTAATCTTAAATGTGCAGCTTGGTAACTGTTATAGATTTCTAAATTTATGCAAGCTCAGCTCAGGAAGAAGGACTAATGTCCACCTCCAATGGTACTGTGGGTACCCTCCCAGTCGGTAGGTACCCGGCCAGTCCCTGCTCTGTCAGTTACTCAGTGAGACAAGTAAAATTCTTCAGCTATGAATATGGGTTTGTTTATTTCCCTTTTAATTCTGTAATTTTTACTCTGTGTACCATGTTACCAGGTTCATTCCCGCTGTGATATCTTCATGTCTTTCTGTGGAATGACCCTTGATGTTGTTGTGTGCTCCTCCTCTACTGCCTCTCATTTTGCCAGGATATCTCACTTGCTGGCTGGTGATGCAGCCACCGCAGCTCCTCAAACTGGTGCCATGGTGGACAGTGTCCTTCAGTCCAGCTAGCATGAGGGAGGTGTTTGCTTCTTGCTTGAGGCCCTTCCTCACAGGACTATCTGGAGGGCTACATGTCCTGTGATAGGAACAATATCGAGGTTAATTCACCGTCTTGCATCTTTGTTTCAGACCTTCATAATCCATATTCCTCCTTGGCTTTCTTCTGGTTTTACTTCGGTACAATTCATTTGGTGCTTTCTTCGTGCCCTGGTCATTCAGACGTCCATTCTCTCACTCTTGTTAATGGTCATCCTGGAAATCGTAAAAGCACCCTTGACATTGCTTCCTACTTTGCTGGTACTTTTGCCACTTTCTGAGGAAAGCAAGGATCTTACGCCAGTTTGCCTCCCTGTTCCCCTTCCCGCCCTTGGGTCATCGGGGTTTGACTTCCTGAATCTGAGATGAATCCCACGAGATTTTATCAGAATGCTCATTTCGTTGGCCAGCAGTTCCTATGGCACTGCCCTGAGGCTTCAGGCTTCCCGTCCATTCAGCCCAGGAACTTCCTGCACATTGTCCGTGAGGCCAAATTGCTGGCCACAGATCCTCAGCTTTCCCTTATCTTGGAGATGTGTATTCCACTTTCTTTTCTGAAGGATATTTTCGCTGGGCTTACACATGAAAGCGAAGCCTCTCATTTTAGCATTTTAAAGACGCGGTTCCTCCTGTTTCTGACTTCCATCATTCCTGCAGAGAGGCGCGCTGAGTCTTATGTTGATTCAGTGTAACTTTCTGCTCCAGCAGGAAGAGAGTTGGAGAGAAAATACAGAGAAAAAAAAGGCAGTGTACCACTTATTATATATGAGACTACTTTTCTTCAAGATAGGTTTATTTTGTCTTATAAATTTTATTATATCAAGAGAGATTTCTCCTGTAGAAAAACCCTTCAGAGAAAATGCCGAGTATCTACAAATCTGTGACCATCAACACTCCAAGGAGATGATGTGCTTCAGTGACTTCCCCATACCGGACCACTTTCCCCAACTACATGCACAACTCCAAACTCATGGAATACTTCAGGATGTATGCCAACCACTTTGGCCTCCTGAAATACATTCGCTTCAAAGTACGTACTTAATGCAGCGCTGCGTAGTGTGTGTGTGTGTGTGCGTGTGTGTGTGTGTGCCCACACTCACTCACACCTGCTGTGCAGCTAAACCTCACGTCTTTTGGTATGACCAGAGGACACTCTCCCCTGGACAGTCACGGCTCTTCATGAACGGGTTTCAGCCTTTCACTTGGAATGTGAGGTTGGACGTCTCTACCATCAGAGCCTGTTCTGGTGACTCTCCAGCATGGCATGGTCATGGTCCTCTCTTTTAGTCTGAAATTGAACGTGTGTAAGAATGTGAAGTGATCGCAGTAGTGACTGATAAGGCACATCCCTGTAGAGTGGGCCTCAGGTTTTCAGTGTCACACAAGGAAGGTGTTCTTCAGGTCCAGTGAGTCTCCAACCACCCAGGAGCAGACCCTGTGCTCCGGTGCAGCCTGGTTGCTGGTTCCTCTTTGAAACCCTGAGCCACAGCCTGGGGTGAGAGCAGACCCTGTTGGTAGCACAGGCCTGTGGAGGAGGCCAGGCCTGGAGGAGCACAAGCCTGTGGGGAACACAGGCCTAGAGGAGGCTAGGTCTGGGGGGAGCACAGACCTGGACAAGAACAGACTTGCAGGGAGCACAGGTCTGGAAGCAGGAGAGGCCTGGGAGAACAGACCTGGGGGGGAGCACAGGCTTGGGAGGAGCACAGCCCTGGAGGAGCATAGGCCTAAGGGAGGACAGATTTGGAGGACAGGCCTGGAGGAGCACAGATCTGGGGCAAGAACAGACCTGGGGGGGCAAGGCCTGGAAGCAGGAGAGACCTGGGGGGAAGAACAGCCCTGGGAGGAGAACAGACTTGGGGAGGAGGCCAAGGCTGGAGGAGCACAGGCCTGGGAAGGACAGATCTGGAGGAAGCCAGGCCTGGAGGAGCACAAGCCTTGGGAGAGCACAGGCCTGGGGGAGGATAGGTCTGGGGGGAGCAAAGGTCTGGGGCAAGGACAGACCTGTGGGGAGCACAGGCCTGGAAGCAGGAGAGGCCTGGGAGGAGAACAGCCCTGGGGGGAGCACAGGCCTGGAGGAGCACAAGCCTGGGGGGGAGCACAGGCCTGGGGAGGAGGACAGATCTGGAGGAGGACAGGTCTGGAGGAGCACAAGCTGGGTGAGCACAGACTTGGAGGGAGCATAGGCCTGGGGCAAGAACAGGCCAGGGGAGCACAGGCCTGCACTGAAGACGAACAGCTGGCCCCCTCCTGGAAGAGGAACCGCTGCGGCCCCATCACCCTGCCTCCATCCACAGAGCAGCCTCCACTGTTGGAAAACAGGGTTTTGAGGAATATGAATAATGTCTTGAAAATGTGCTGCAGAAACAAGAAGAGGGGGCCGAGGGGGAGCGTTGGGGCAGGAGTGCGGCAGGTGCGCCTGCGCGGCAACTGTTCAGAGTTGGGGCTGGGGCGGGGCCTGAGTGACAGTCGCCCTGTACCTTGTTCTCAGACCAGAGTGCGCAGCGTGAGCAAGCGCCCCGACTTCCCGACCAGCGGACAGTGGGATGTGGTGGTGGAGGCCGAGGGCCAGCGGGAGTCGCTGCTCTTCCACGGGGTCCTGGTCTGCAGCGGGCACCACACGGACCCCCACCTGCCGCTGCAGTCCTTCCCAGGTGCGTGCCTGATCAACAAGGGAGCAGCACCATGGGGCCTGCGTTTGGTTAGGTTCCCGTGAGCTCCTGAGACAGGAAAGGGCAAGACAGCAACTCCTGCCTTTACCGACTATGGTTTCACACAGCTCCGAGTTGAGCTGACAGAAGCACGCATTTAAGTGGTCTCAGTGTCGTGTATATTTATTTGATTTCACTCTAAGATAAAGCGAGATTGATTTTTTAAAAAGGGATAATTGGCAAGCAAAGCAAGCAAAGAGCTGTCCAATCACAGACTTGGAAATCTCTGGGATGGAGAAACCTTCACCAACATTCTCCTCATGGATTTTCATGGGGAGCAAAACCCAGTGAGCTTCTGCCTGATCCCTCCCCACCTGCATGAGCTGGTGTCTCCCCAGGACCCTCTCCCGCTCCCTGTAGCCTCCCTCACTCCTTCCTGCCCAGCGCCCTCCATTCCTACCCACTGGATCAGGACCCAACCAGGAAACATCTGCTACCTCAGTGCCTTTCCAAGTTTCTGGAGAAACTCTTTGAGAACTGAGGCAAAGTAAACAGAAGAGTCTTAGATGGCATTTGAGGACTTAAACTTGGATTTTGGTTGTTCAACTGATAAATACCAAACCCCATTGTGTCTCCACACAAACATTTGCAGAGTAAAAGTACTTGACTTTCTGAATGCTAAAATGCAACCTGTTCTGGAAATCCTCCACAATCGTGGCATAATTGTGGGTTACCAGCCTCCTTTGTCTTGTTCCTGGCTGAGAAACACTCCCCGGAGACACACGGGGGACATGCGTGTTCAGAGAAGCTCAGGGGAGTGGCGCAATGTAAGCAGAGGGGACAGTGCCTGGGAATGCCGCAGGGAGTGGGGGCCGCCAGGAAACCCTCGGCACAGCTGGCGCCACGTGGGAGCATTAGGCACTTGGGACAGAGGAGACTCCAATGAAGAAAGGGCCTCTGCCCCCTGTGAGAGCGGACAATGAGGCCATGGCTTCGTCATCTGGCTTAAAGTAACAGTGGAAAAAAAACCAGACCACAGTGCAATTGGAAACTTTCATTTGGGGTAGATTCAAGATAAATAGATTTGCTATTTAGTAAAGTCTGCATAATATTATTAGTTTAAATTTAGAACCCACAGGTTCTATGCCTAAGGTTACTCCTTTTTCCTGAGCAATGTGAAATTTTTTAAAAAACGCATTTTTAGGACAAAGGGTGGTACGCAATTGACTGACCCAGACTCCATCTGTCCGAATGATCTCCGATTGTTCATGACCAAAGTTCCTCTGTGTGCCAGGCAGTGTGTGGAATTCCTCCTCACCCTGACACATTCTCTCCTTCCACCACAGGCATCGAGAAGTTCACAGGCTGTTACTTCCATAGTCGGGAATATAAAAGTCCTGAGGACTTCTCAGGAAAGAGGATCATCGTGGTTGGCATCGGGAATTCTGGAGTGGACATCGCTGTGGAGCTCAGTCGGGTTGCAAAGCAGGTGTGTTTGCTTTCGACAGCTTTACTAATAGAAACCCGCTTGTTTTGGGGTGGCATCCAGGAGGCAGGCTGGTTTGTGAAGGGCCAACACAGACAGGGAATCCACGGCCCTGGCCTCAACACGTTCCAATTCATGCAGAGCGAGGGTGGGTGCAGAACGAACCCCCTCGTCCACAACGGGAAACATGCAGGCGAGCTACTGATGACCTGATGCAGCAAGAGGTGGGGCGACTCATCTGACGGAGGCTGGTCCTGCAACAGGTTTCAAACAGCAGTAGGGACTAGGACTGGGAAGTCTGTCCTGGGTCAGCAGGTTTGGGCGGTGGATTAACAGAGTAGAACTGGTGACAGTGGTAAATAAATGATTGCCCTCAACTAAGAGCATCAGTGGGGAAAGACAGAAGGAAACGGCAACCTGCTGCGTGTTCCACTTGGTATAAAACAAGTTACCCAAGAGCTTCATTTATGTGTGATTATTCAGCATTCTTTTCTGTTGGACCACTGCACAGGGCTTCCCCTCCTCACCTCAGTCACCAAAGCTTGTAGAAGCGGGCGATGGGCAAGGCAGTACTAAAATCATGTCCTGCACGTGTCTGTCGCCCTCTGTGGCTCGCCCTCTGCCTCCCCTCCTCAGGTATTCCTCAGCACTAGACGTGGGTCGTGGATTTTGCACCGCGTCTGGGATAACGGATACCCTATGGACAGCTCATTCTTCACTCGATTCAATAGTGTTCTCCAGAAGATATTAACTACAGCATCAATAAATAACTACCTGGAGAAGACACTGAACTCAAGATTCAACCATGCTCACTACGGCCTGCAGCCACAACACAGGTGACAACCCCAGGACTTAGGCACGGAAACACAAGTGGGTATGAAAGGAAAGTTGCTTCAGAGACAACTGCAGTTCTGGCCATTAACATGCACTTGGTCAATTAATCTTACTGTTCATTAATCTCACTTATAATGCAAATAGAGTACATAAACGTGAGTTAGCTTATTTTAAATTTTTTATTGGAGCATTACAATTATACACAGCAATGGGATTCACTGGTACATATTTGTACATGTGCACCATAGGACAGCAGAGTTTGGTTAATTCCATTTCCCAGGGCCTCCCCTGAGAGTTTGTTTCTTGACAACACTTACACACTCTCATTCATTCAGCAGTGCTTAAAATTTGGTTGCTAAGTACCAAGCACACACACATGCCCTTCCTCTCTTTGGGTGAGTTTAGAGGAGGCAGAAAGACGTGACAGGAGCAGGTTAGAGCAAGACACCCCGAAGAGTGCTGTGATGGACACCAGGCAGGGTGCACTGAGGCCCAACAGGACATGGTCAGTGTGGCGGAGGTCAGGTGGAAAGGTCAGCAAAGTGCATGTGCAACTTCCACCTGGAGCAGGAGCTGTCTGAGGTCCCTCTGCAGTAAGCATACTCCTGTGACTGCACTCGATCTTCAGAAATCATGACTTCCAGTGAGAAGGAGAAAGAGAAGTGAGACCAATACTAGGCTGAGTTCAGAAAAAAAAAGCAGAAAGAAAAAAATATTTTAAAGATGAAAGTTCCCCAGAATTCACGTACTGGAAATCCCCAGTGGCATGAAAGGGTGTTTGGAGGCGGGGCATGTGGGGGGGTCATCAGGACCAGGTGACGTCATGAGGCTGAGGCCCCTGATGACTCCGTGGCTGTACAAGGGGAGGAACGGACACCTAGGTTAGCATGCGTGCTCTGTCTCGGCACGCTGCCCAGAGCCAGCGTGGCACTCTAGTGTCCCTCTCCACATGCAGTTCCTTGATGTTGAATCCAGAACCGTGAGCTGATAAATAAACCCTATTTCTTTATAAATTATTCAGTCTGATATTGTTATAACAATGGAAAAGAGACTAAGAAATATGTCATTTTCCTTATATGAGTAATGAACTGTCTCTAAAGGTAACTCTGAAACACAAAGTCCTCAAGCATTCAGCAAATGAGACAAAGGCATTTATTGCCTCATTCATTAAAAATACCTACGATATTCTACTATGCTGTGGCGCAGAACAGAATCGCAACAACAGATCTTTCCTGGAAAGTTCTTCAAGCCAAACGTGGCTCCACTCGTTCTCTTCGTCAGTCACGGGTGGCTTCATGACAGGAACGGGTTCTTGGAAACTCATCTTTAGGCGACTCTGCCCTTGTACACACATCATAAAGGGCATTACAGAACGCCAGATGGCGTCCATCAGCACAGTGGACAGACGAGCAAGCAGGTCGTGTGTCGTGACCGACGGTGCAGGAGGCAGGTGGACACCCGCACCCCCACACACCCACGGGGACGTGCTGCAGTATGATGGCCCGAGGTCGCCAGGGGCAGGGTTTTCCCACCTTAATCTCGTAGGAGGACTGCGGGGAGCCTCCCCTGCTGACCAGACGGTTGGGTGTGCTGCACGACGGCCTTGGCCGTCCCCACCTGATCTCTGCTCAGTTCATTCTCTGCCTCTTATTCTCAGCCCACACTCCACCGTCCCGTCACAGACTGTCCTGGTGTTAACCACGTAGCCCTCTCTTCCCCAGCAGGAGGCTGCCTAGACAGGGTGCTGGGCACGGTGGTTCCCCTCCAAGACAGTAGATGGAGGTCTGTGGAATGGAGCTCCAGGAGGGCCACGGTTGCCCCAGGAGAACAGCCACACGCAGCAAACCCGCATCTCGGCCCTCCCGCTCTCTCTTCCTCTTGAAGCAGGGATCCTTTGGGGTAGTTACTTAAACAGTTCAGCCATTAACCACGCACTGCGTCAGGTAGCATCACAGTCTGTTCTGTTCCAAATGTTCTCCACCTCTGACTTGGAGATCGACCCGCCTACAAATGATCATTTGGCGGAGATGGAGGTGAGGGAAGACTAATAACAGTCTAAGACTTGTGCTTCAGTGGGAGTCGCAGTCAAACATCATCTTTCCTCAATCCCAAAACGTGTGAATAACTTAATACTAAAGCAAACACAAACACCTGGCACAGACTGCAAGATATAAATGTTTCCAAGGTGAAATGCATAAGGAAACTTAGAATTGACATGACCACACTTAGACACAAAACTCTCACCTCTGCTGTTGGGAGCAGGCAGTAGGACCAGCACAGGGTTGGGGGCTTCGGCCCCTTCCCAGACACATTCTCTCCTTCTGTTCATTTGCTCACTTGGGACTTCTGTTTCCGCGTGCAGACCTCTAAGCCAGCACCCGACCGTCAGCGATGACCTGCCAAACCACATCATTTCTGGCAGGGTGCAGGTGAAGCCCAACGTGCAGCAATTCACGGAAACAGATGCCATCTTTGAGGACGGCACCGTGGAGGCCAACATTGACGTTGTCGTCTTCGCTACAGGATACAGCTTTTCTTTCCCTTTCCTGGATGGTCTGATAGAAGTCGCTGATAATGAGGTGTCCCTATACAAGCTGATGTTCCCTCCCAACTTGGAGAAGCCCACGCTGGCCGTCATCGGCCTTGTCCAGCCCCTGGGCATCGTGTTGCCCATCGCAGAGCTGCAGTCTCGCTGGGCTGCCCGGGTGTTCAAAGGTGCGAGAGGAGAGGCCCATGGGGCCTGGCAGTTCACCCTGCAAGCCCTGGCTTCTCTTGGCACCGGCTCTCTTCCTAGAGATCCTGACAGATTCTGCATTTTGTCTTCTAGGGCTGAACAAATTACCCTCTGCAAAGAAGATGATGGCAGACATTGTCCAGAGGAAAAGGGCGATGGAGAGAAGGTACATACAGTGAAACCTGAGTTGGAGACAAAGCTCAACCCTCTACTTCCATTGGTGGTGGGGTCTGTACACTGCAGCCCTCCTCAGCCTGTCCCAGTGTTAGCAGCTAGCCACAGCAGGGACACCAAAGGTGTCAACTCCAAGGGTCACAGCTGGCAAAGCTGGATTCTTCGCCACTACTCTAGAGTGGCATGTGGCACTCAGTATGTCAGGGACACAACAGACTTCAGCAGTGCACCTCCAACTTCGTCCTGGGTTCTTGCCTCACAAGTCCAAAGTATGACATTCACAGGACAACAGAAGACAGGTGTGAAAGGAGTAGGGTTTATTCAAGTGTGAACAGAAACACAAACTTCTAACAGCAGGAAGACGCTCAAAGGGCTGCCAGTGGAGTGTGCTAGTCTAAGGCTTATACAGCATCTGGTCAAGGTTACTGGTCCAAATTCAGGCTACGCAGGGTTTGGAAAAGCACCATGCTATTGGTTAACACTTGAGTCTGACCTTGCATTCAAGTCTGTTTTCCCACTGCTTGTGGGGAAGCAGGAGGTTGAGGCTGTTGGATTTTGGATGCTAGGGGGTTCCTGCTGTGCAGAGCAGGATCTGCCCTGGGCCTGGGCTGGCTGCCTGAACGTGCAGGTCAGCAGGCCCTGGCTCATCTCAGCTCTAGCTTGGGTCACCTCCAGCCCTGCCCACCTCCAGCCCACCTCTGGTGGGTTCTGTGGGGCTGTGCCTGTGCGCACTGCTGTGCTCCAGCCTGCCTAGGCCCCTGCCGCACAGCTCTGGGACAAAGACTTAGCTTGGGAAGCATCAGGAACAGCTCGCTGGGACCTCTGTGGGACGTACAGCTCCTCTCACTGGGACGCGTCCCTCCATTTCCTACAGTACATTGCCGCGCAGCATAAGAACATCCCACTCCATTCTGCAGTAAATGCCTTTATTTGTTCTCTTTACATCACAGTGAATTTACAATTATCCCTCCCCCTCAGCCTCAGTGGGAACTGGTGTTTCTGGCAAAATCTCTCTGTAACCCAGGAGGCTCCTGTGACGGCGCGGGGGTCTGGGGTCTACCCCGCGTGGCTCTGCTTGCCGACATCTCACAGCCTGAGTCTGAACTACACTTAGAGACTGGAGGCTTCGGCTGCTCTATCTCCAGTAGGGTGCAGGAATCTTTGCTGAGGGTGGGTTCTGGTGGAGGGAGCTTGGGGTCCAGTTTCCCAGGACCCCCACGCAGCTTCCCTGTGAAGCCTCACTTTGGGTTCATGGACTTCCATCCTGGACTTCCACACATTGAAATCCCTCCTTCTCCTCCTTTGCTGCCTTCAAAGACTTGCATCTTATTCTCCTCCATGAGCCAAGATTTGAAGGAAATAAGCTGAAAGGGGACCCTTGCATATCAGGCCTTTCTTGGTCATGTGACAAAAACTGTCTGCAATGAGGGAACAGAAGGCTTGTGTGCTTTCTCACATAGGGAAGGAAAGGAAGATGGAAAACACACAAATCAGTAACAACCAATTTCCTTGCTACATTTTTTTTTTCAGGATTCTAAAGACTGTGTGTGTGTGTGTGTGTGTGTGTGTGTGTGTGTGTGTGTGTCCCCATAAAAAGAAATGGAATTTATTCAAAGTAACACACACAGAGAGACACATACAAATACACACGTACACTACAGTTTTACAAATTTTCCAACACAGATAAAACTGTTCATGAAACTGTTGACAAATTTGGGAGGAGTGAAAAGTGTCTAATTCACTCATTAAAACCCCATCCTGTACCTCCCATGGCAGGCCTGTTGCTAAGTTTTTCCAATTTGCTTATGCAAAGGGCAAAAGGAGACCATAGGAAATGGCGGCTCTGCTGTTTCTTCTGGGCACGTACCTGAGACAGCCTTCCGAATGCAGGAGACAGGGCTGCAAACTCCACGTGCGGGGAGGTCCCACCGCATGGGAAGTTCTCAGCTCAGACAGCAGAGGTGCTGGCTCCCACGTCTCTATGGTCACACCAGAAAAATATGCTGCCCTTGCCTCCGATGTACAGCCAGTGTGCACCGGGCTCCTGCTAGCCCATAAAACACGTTTTTGTGCAAAGGAGACAGTAGAACTCCATCCTCAAGACACATTATTTCCAAATGCTGGCAGTAAAACTGCCATAGTAGACATTAGATCCACAAGATCCACGCTATGAACAGGGCATCGGGGGCTGTGCAGCCCCTGTACAAGCATTGTGCTGAGCATGCTCAGAGCTGAAGCTCTGGGCAAGGGAGAGCTTCCCTAGTGCTGCCTCCCAGCAGTTCCACAGACACTTCCTGCAGAGGAGAGCGTGCACCTGCAGGGCAGGGATCACGGTGAGCCCAATCTGCAGTTCAGACAACCCGGTACAACCTCAAGTGAAGGGCGGGGAGCACAGACACATGGATTCTGTGTCTACACTGAGCAGTATAAGGTCTGCTGCCACAGCTTTCTAGCTCTGTTTCTGCATCTTAGAGTGCATAGAAGTACTTGAACTTCTTTTGGCTCTGGGATGATGTGACTCTGTCCCCTGCCTGCTCCCTGAGGCTGCCAGTCCTCACCCTCTTCCCTTGTGTTTCAGGTATGTGAAGACAGTCCGCCACACAATCCAAGTGGACCACATAGAGTACATGGATGAGATCGCCTCTCTGGCCGGGGTGAAGCCCAACCTGCTGCTCCTCTTTCTCTCGGACCCAAAGCTGGCCATGGAGGTTTTCTTTGGCCCCTGCACTCCATACCAGTTCCGCCTTCAGGGGCCAGGGAAATGGGACGGGGCCCGGAGAGCCATTCTGACCCAGAGAGAGCGCATCCTCAAGCCCCTGAGGACTGGTGTCACCAGCAGGGACAGCCGCTCGTCCCCTGGAGGGCTCTCCTGGATAAGGATGGCAGCGTTAGGCCTGGCACTTCTGGCTGCTGGCTTAACATACTTTAGACATATTAAGCACAGCAAACAAAAGAGCTAAATGAAACTTGAGCAGGGAAAAGTATGTGTTTCTACTCATCCTGGACCTTTACAAAGTTCTTGTTACCAATAACATATGTGAATTTATTTAGCACTACCATACTGCTATGGAAAATGTTCAGACGTACTTTACAAGTAGATAAATTCCTTTAGGTATACAACTTAAGTAGGGTATACAACTACTTCTATATGATATTATGAATGCGCAAGAAAATCTCACATTAAAAAGAAAACTGTTTAAACCTTAGGAATATTCTGCAACACAAAGTGTGCCCAAATTGTTCTCACAACACTAGATCATCTTTATAGGAATCTATAAATAAAATTTTGATTTCCACTGATTATATTGTCTACATTTTCCTTTCTTCTTTCCAAGTAATTCTATGAAATTCTCTTTATGCATAAAAGCTTCAGTTTACAGTATAGAATTTAAAAGACCAATTAAAATATTTTATGTCTCACACAAATGACTAATGAATACTTGAAGAAAAAATGTTCAACAGCCCTAGCAATCAGGGCAATGCAAATCAAAACTGCGCTGAGATCTCCTCTCACTCCAGTCAGAACGGCAGTCGCCAAGAATACAAATAATAATAAATGCTGGCCAGGACGCGGGGAAAGAGGTGGACTCATACATCGTTAGTGGGAAAGAAAATCAGAACAACCACTTTGGAAAGCAGTGTGGAGATTCCTCAAAAAACATGGAATGGAGCTGCCATACGACCCAGCTATCCCACTCCTTTGTACTTATACAAGAGGACTAAAATCATCATACTATAGCAATACGCCCACTCAACATTTATAGCAGCACAAATCACCATAGCCAAGATGATGCACCAGCCCAGATGCCCATCAACAGATGAATAAAAATATTGTATATATACACAATGGAGTTTTACTCAGCCATAAAGAAGAATGAAATGATGACATTTGCCAGCAAATGGATGGAAATGGAGAACATCATGCTGAGTGAAATAAGCCAGACTCAAAGTCGGGAGTCAAATGTTCTCTCTCCTATGTGAGAACTTGAGCAAAGCAAGGGGAACAAGGGACAACCGGCGATGTCATATAGATGCAGGGGAGATCAACAGGGAAGAAGGGGGAAGTGGAGGGGGAAGGAAGAGGCACGGGAAAAGGGAGCGAATAGAGAATGAATTTGACAAAATCACACGAGGTGCACATACAAACATACCACAGTGGATTCCACCTCTATGTATATGGGTAAAACACCAATTAAAATAACAAATGAGTGCAAGGGAGACCAGTAGAGTAGAAGAGGAGGAAGAGGGGGAGCGAGAGGGGACAGAAAAGGAGATCAAATTCCACGCAGGTGTGATTGTTTCAGAATGAACACAACTAGTATGTACAACCACAATGCACGGATAAAAGAAAAAATTAAAAATATTTTGTTTCAGTTTATTAGAAACAGAAGAAATGCGTTTCTTTTAAATTGTTTGCAAACAGTTGTTTTGAAGAAACAAAGAAGTGCCCAGGTTTCAGAGCTGTGAGCCGTCTGCTCTACGCCTTGCGCGTTCAGAAACGCGGGTGCCCCGTGCCTAAGGAAGGAGGGCGGCTGCGCGCGGTAGGCTCTTCCTATGGCACGGTAGCTGCCGCCCTGGTGGCATGTGGGGCAGCCATAGGGTCTCTGCCCCAAGTGCCTTCTCCCTCCACTGACTCGGTGGGACCCGGCTCTGCTGTTGTGCTGCGTGTTCTCCTGCCACCCGGTCAGAGCCCAGCCACCGTGGAGTGAGAGTGTGAAGACCAAGGCCAAGGGACGTGCGCTGGGAAGAACCTCGAGGAATGCCCCTAAAACACCATGAAGCCATCAAACACAGTAAAGCCTCTTAAAGGTAAGCTGAAGAGCACTGCGCTCAGAGAATGAAATCGCCCACACCTCCTTCCCCATGACTCCGTGGCATGCAGACATCTCTAACCACATGACCAATGACCACCCTGGGGGCACCATCACCGCACCTGACAGAGATCATGGACAGCTGGCCACAAGGACGGCTCTGAGAGCCTGGGGCATATGGCCTCCTAGGGAAAGAGGGGACCTCGGGAGGGGGAGGTTGCCTGGGTTTTCCGGGGGTCAGTGTAGACATAAAGTTCTCATAAGGCAGAAGGGCGCAGGAGAGTCAGAGATGTGACTGAGGAATCAGAGGGCAGAGGCCATTGTGACCTCCAAGAAGTGTGGCCTGGTGGACCAAGAAATGCAAGCTGCCTGTGGGTGCTGGGAAAGCGAGGGACAAACCCATTCCCCGCCCCCCGCACTGGAAACTCCAGAAGATCCGGCACCCCCCAGGCCCTCCCAAAGGACCCGCTTGCCACCTGGACCCTCCAGAAGAATCAAGTTTCCAGAAGGATTGAGCTCCCTACTGAATAAGGAAAACAAAGGGCTCTTTAGTATAACTGGGGGTGTGTGTTCACATCAGTTCTCTCAAAAGTAAGACAGGGAGTGTCCTTATACAGGAGTGCCTGATGACCATCACCCAGGTTCTGCCAGAGCCACAAGTCTGTTCTACGTCAGCTCAAGACCTGCTCATCTTCTAGTCTCCTAGAGGCGAGCTCAATGTGTTTTTCACTGGTATCATTTAGCACCAATATTTATCCCTCTGAAAGATGTAATGTGACACATGGAAGCTCTAACCAGCCTTTCCAAGAGAGCCCTTGCCGGGAGCCTGCTGTGTCATTAACACAGACGAAATACATTTGTGTTCTTTCCTCAATGTCAGAATTTACTGAATAACAAATTCACAGGCTACACCACTTTCATTGGTGAAATAATAATATATTATTATTAATATAATATTATATTAATATAATATATAATAATAATATTTCTAATATCTGTAACATTCAAGTCACAGATACTTTACACTATGATTTATAAGTAGGTCACAGAAAGACTAAGAAAGGGTTAAAGTGGCCACAGGGTTACAGGATGCTGAGCCGGGAGTACAGGCAGAGATATGAAAGCAAAGAGTCAGAGTCACCGCAGGTGGTCAGGTAAGGACTTTAACCAGACAGTTCCACAAGCTGGATGGATGGACAGCAGTTTCAGTTTAGGTGTTTGCTGCAGGCATCAGCTCGGAAGTGGCCTTGTGTGGTTATCACAGGCAGGGGAAACCATGCTTTGCTGACTCTCAGTGAGGGCAGGTGATTGGAGGTTTGTCTTGGATTTTCCTGGATGAGGCTCATGATGTGTGACCAGGCGATGGGGTCAAGGGACCACCACATCCAGTCTTGGCTCACTCCCCTTTTAAGGGGTCTTGAGTGAAGGATTCTCATCTGGTGGGCTTGCCAATTTCCCATGTCTGGTATTTTCAATGATTTGGTGTGTCCATATGTCCAGGTACACCTTGATTCTGTCTGGTAAGTTGGCACATGTAAGTCATTCATCATTCTGTGCCTTATGGTTGTGATGGTCGGATGATGGTTGTCTACCTTTACAAATGAGGTGTGGAGCCAGCCCACCTTGGAGCTCATGCTGACAATGCAGGAGCTCATGGCAAACCGCTGCTTTACCCTGGAGAGACTCAGGTGCAGGCACAGCCCGCTCTCCACAGCTCCCCATGGCACATCGAAGGGGTCCCTCTACCAAACAGGCAACACTAGTGAAAAGACTCTTCTACAAAAATCAGACCGTGTTAGGTACCTAGCTACAGCACACGAGGACGCTTGAGACAATGTGAACTAGAGCATGTGTGTCTTCCTGACACTCTGCTAATGTGTCCTGAGTCTTAAGTGGCCTCCACTCCCAAGTCAGTGGCATGCAGTCCCCACCTTAAGCCTGAGTAAGCCGCCCGTCTTTAATTCACCCGTCTTCACGGTTCCCAGGGGCTGGCTAATGATACTGGGCGCTCTTGTGCTACCTGCCCGTAGAAAGCATAGCCTCGCTGTCTGGTCCGCTGTTGTCTTAGCACGGTCCCTGCCCTACGCGTGCCTCATCCCACCCTCCACGGGCCTCGACTACCCTCACACGTGAGACGCCCAAACCACTAGAGGCCACACAGACAGACTTGAAAACCAGAACTTCTCTTCTCCTGGGGCCCTTCGACAGCCCCCGTAGAGGGACCCGACTGTGCGCCACTGCAGCGCCCCTCGCCAGCCTCCGTGGCTGCAGCGGCCACGGCCCCTTTCCCCTAACTGCAGTGAGGCACCTCTTCAAGCAGGAAATGAAGTCAAGCCCTCGTCCCAGAGCTGTGGATCAGTGGCCCAGGCAGGCTGAAGCGTGGGTGGCAAGCATGGGCCTCAGCGGTGCAAAGCCAGTCTGACCAGAGTGGGCTGAGGCTGGCGAGAGTGGGCAGTTCCCCGCTACTGTGTCTCCTCCAGCCCCAGCCCCCCAACTCCTTCCATCGTCATGAGTCACGAACTGGAAAGAAACTGGAGGTGAGCCGCTGGTCTATCGCAACACGGGAGGGCCTCACACCAAGGGTGGAGAACACCTGGACTTTGCCAGCTGTTACTCGAACCTCTGAGCTGACGGGCTTTGCCTGCTGGGATCAGCTAGCCTACTAGGGGTGGGGGTGTAGGGCTAGCCGTTTGCACAGGCTTCACTTTTTTCATCTCAAATTCTGGTTTCATGAGCAAGTGGTAGTTTTGTGAAAGATTAATCTCCTGTTTTAAAAAAAAAAAAAAAAAACTGTGTGATCCAGTTGGCTGTAATTAGAAGAAAAGTGTAGGTTAGTTTATAAAAATCAAGCTTTAATGCCAAAATCTAATTAACTCTTTAAAGCAACAAGTGTTTCTTTAAATATTAATCTGCTTTTTTAAATTTTTATTTTATTTTTTCTAATTAGTTGCACATGACAGTAGAAGGCATTTATACATCTTGATACGTCATACATAAATGGAGGGTAGTCTCATTTTTCTGATGTTCATGTTGCAGGATCACATGGGTCATGCAGTCACACATGCACACGAGGTAATGATATCTGTTTCACTCCACTATCATTCCTTCCCCACGCCCCTTCCTCCCTTCTCTCTCCTCCACCTAATATAAACTAACCCTATTCTTCCCTAGCCCCTGCTAAGGAAGAATAATTGTGAATTAGTTTCCACATTAATCTGCTCTTAATAAATACTGGCAAGAGGTTCTGATCTTTTTTTCATTTTGGTGCTGGAGGTTGAACTCAGGGGTTCTGCCGCTGAGCTGTGTCCCCAGCCCTTTTGCTTCTTTTTGTAGAGATAGGATCTCACGACGTTGCTTAGGGTCAAGTTGCTGAGGCTGGCTTTGAGCTTGTGATCCTCCTGCCTCACCCTCCGAGCCACTGGGATTACAGATGAGTGTCCCTATGCCCAGCCAAGAGCTTTTGATTTTAAATCCAAGAATTATTTCTAATTTTTCCACCATCTTCTGAGCCACAGCCCTTTTCTGCCTCAGCTGCCACTTCTCTCTCTTGGTGACGCTCCCTGGGTTCTATCAGCTCCTCTGAGTGTCCCCACCTGGCTGTCCTTGGAGTCTGGCAGTGTTGCTATCTGTTTAAAGCCTGGATGTCTTGATTCTGTGCTCCTGACTCTTCCTGGTGTATTTATGTGGTTCTGTCACCAGACAGTTTCACATGCTTTACTATTTCCCAGAGTCGTTCACTCCTTTTAAAAACATAGACAACAGTTTTAAAAAAAAATTGAACAAAAATGTAGAGGCAGTTGGTGAAAAAATAATTTATAATTCTACATCTGTAAGTAAAGAAGTGAGTTGAGTTTAAAAATAAAAAATGCTAAGATTCATTTGTTTTATATGAATTCATTAGCAAGGTTCTTTTTCTTTTCCAGCCAGATTTTCTAACCATCACCCCACTGCTGAAGAAAGCTCACAGTGATACGTGTAATACATTTTTCTCTGGAATTAACAGTGGGACCTAAATTTAGCACAGCAAATTATGAAGCATTTTTAACATCTGGCATAGCCATACTGTAGGGCGATAAAGAGTGTGGTTTCTAGATAATCAACGTGCTTTTGAATAAAGGAAAGAACAACCACTTTGTGAGAAAAAGCCCAGACTTGGAGATGGGCAGGAAACAGGTCTGAGTCCTGGCTGGGCCCGTGCGTGGGTCTCTGCAGGCAGCTCTGGGCCGTCTCCTGCCCTGGGCTTGGAATGGGGATCTGCGAACTCCCCAGCATGTCATTTCTGGGCTCTCATAATCCCAACAGTTCTGTAACTTTCACTGAGTACCTTTATGTCTTGAAATGTTTTCATAGCAGCTTGCTTACCTTTTAATCACTGTTTCAGTTATGGTACAAACCAGTAGGTTTACGCAATCCCGGGGAAAGCATTTGAAGATGCGGATCAGAACCACTTATGAACATGAACTACTCTGACTAGAAAGTAGCACACACCTGATGAGCAAGGCGTTTTCAGGTGCATCCCGGGTCACGACTGATCCTTGTGTATACGTGAAGAGCCCCTTGAACAGCTGTGTGGATGCGTCTGCTGTGTGGGTCTCGGTCTCTGCAGCCGCTTCGTCCTCCCCAGGCACCATGGGAGTTCTGATCGAGCTCCTCTTCACTGCTCAGTTCCTCTTCCCGGATCCCCTCGCTCATGCCCCTGCCCCCATCTGGTTTCACCTGAGCGATTCTGCACCCCCACACCGTGGTTAGCTCTGAAAGAAAATCCAATCCAGCCTGAAGGCCACCGAGCCACGAGGGCAGGGCACCCCCGGAGGTGCCCTTCACCTCCTGCCGCTGGCCCCAGACACTCCCTAGTGGGGAAGGCCTACACTCCAGGCATCCAGCGGCCTGCGAGTCCTGAGGTCTGTCACGTTGACACCACCCCACGTCATGGTACAGACGGTTCTCTTTAGAAGAATCCTTTCTCTTTTCTTTCTGGTAAATTGTGGTTTGTCCCTCAAATCTTGGCTATCAGCCCACCTCTTTTAAGAACTACTTCCTGACCCTTACTCCCCCACACCAAGCAGAATTAGAGAGGTAGTAGGAATTAAGAAAAAGCAGAACAAGAGTAATATTAAAGGAAGAACTCTGGGCACTGCTGTGCTCCGCGCACCATGAGGATAGGCTGAGCCCTCCAGGAGCAGACGGACCCTGCGCCCACAGGTCCCCGTGGGGCCCGCAGCCCCATGGCTGTTAATCGGTCTCTATAAGGTTGCTGTCCCTGTCGGAATAAAGCAACACAAATCCATGACCTCACACTTCTGGAGGCCAGAAGTCTGAAATCATCTTCACGGGGACAAAATCGAGATGCCATCGAGGATGTGCTCCGGCTCTTCCGGTGCGTAGACACTGCTTCCTCCACCTGCAGTGTGGAAGCGTCCTCTTTCCTTTCCAGCCTCTGCCTCCATCCTCATGATGTGTGTCTCCGGTTTAATCCTTTGGCTTTCTTTTTATAAGGACTCGTACTATTAGATTGGACCCACCTAGATCATCCAGGGTCATCTCCCATCTCAAGATCTGCAACCTAATCTCACCCTTAAAGTCCCTTTCGAGTCTGAGGATAGTCACGGACATCTCTGGAAGGTCGCTATTCTAAGATATCAATATGCATGATGCTTTTATTTTAATAATTCACAATTTAAAAGTGAGAGAGTGGCAATGGAGAGAAAGCTATGCCAAGAACCTTCATAAAGCACAGTCCAAGTCCAGGGAGGAAGGTGTGCATGGCTTCTGACAGGTAGGCGAGCAGAGGACTGGGTGGATGTCCCTGTGAGCTGTGTTCACACCGTTCCCTGGGAGGGACAGACCTCAGCACAAGGATCGAGGGGGCCTCTGGCTGCCAGCTACAGCTCCTACCTGAGTAGAAGACCGTAGTCTGGGTGATGGAGAACTGGAAACGCCAAAGGGGCTTCCTTAATGCTCTGACAAGAAACCGCAGATGGGAAGAACAACAGCATTTCAGGTGGTAAGGAAGAAGATGGTCAGTCACCAACACCAAGACAGAATAGGGCCAGGACAGCCTGAGTGAGCCAGGATGCTGACCTCTTACTCCCTTCTGAATTCCGGAGCCATGGTTCTCAACCCTGCCTGCAGGCTTAGATCAGAGAGATTACTTACCTAAAAACATAAATCCCTGGTTGCCACTCAGAAAAACTGAGTCATCTTTCTGGGTGTGAAGCACAGTGTTCTTTCTCCAGGTTACTTTTATGTGCAAGCAGGGAAGCCCAAAGCTCTAGGGGAGCCAAGAGAGCAGACACCAAGCAACAGGCAGCAGCGGACAAGCTTGTGGCATCCTGTGGCTACACAGGATCGAGATGGGGTATACTCTGCTTCAGAACAAAGATATCCCCAAATCTCAGGTCTGGCACTAAAGGCTTCCCTTTCTCACAGCCCAGCCCAATGTGATTCAAGATGCTCTTCCTTCTGGCCTGGTTGGCGATGACTCCTCTCTGTGATCGTCCCTGTGGTGACCCTTTTGTCTTAAGCACATGTCTTCTGTGGCTGGTGGGAAGGGGAAGAGAGCCAGGCCTTGAGTGCTTGGGTCATTTCTGCACAAATCCAATTGTACAGATCTAGTCATGCGGCCCCTGTTCAAGTGCGAAAGGAGACTGGGGAAATACAGGAAATACAGTCTTCCTCTGTGCAGGAAGAGGAAAAGGAAGCAGAGTGCAGTCAACGCACTGCATTGACTGACACCAGTGCGGGGAATCTTCAGAACCCTGCACCCTTCCCTCTTCCTCTGCTCTCCCCACCTGTTCCTCAAGTGCGAGCAAGTCCCGGGGATCCCTCTCCTCCCTTCTCACTCGGTGAGCTGTCCCTGGGAGAACACCACATCCACTTCCAACTGGCACGTCCTACTCAGGTTTCTCAGAACTGAGGATCTGCCCTGACCCTCTGTGGGAGGGCGGACTCCTTCTCCTCCCTTCCTGTGGAGCAGAGGCCCACAGCCTCTGCCTCACAGAGTGGCAACCTCGCTCAAACCCTGTCCACTCTCCTAGAACCCTGAAAGCTGTGCCTTCTGTCTCCCTCTCCCGGCTTCTCAGACGCATTTCATGGCTGGTTCTTGCTCCAGCTACCTCAGCAGCTCTTCTGTGATCGGAGCACCAGGCCTTGCCTCCTGCCCTGTGACGTCAGCTTCTCTCACGCCATCGACTGTCTCATAGTGGGACCTTTCTGTCACGGATCACATACACTTTGTTACCAACTTTCCACCATGGATTCTATCCTCACCCATGATTCCTTCACCTGTCAGATCTTAAATATCAGGATTCTTTATGAACGTGGCTGCCTACCCCTCGACACCTTTCCACGACCCCTCATCTACTCTCTCGTCAAGACCTGCACTTGTAGTTACTGCCCATAAGTCACGTCTGCTCTGTCTCCACCCCCGTGATGGACCCCTTGATATGTCACGTGGTACATCACTTCACTTCCCTACTCCAATGTGCCCAGCATTCTCCAACTTGGATCAATGTATTTGAATATCAATTCCATCAGGGCAGAGTGCTTATCTGTTTTGGTAACAGCCTTACCTCAGCATTTGGACACACGCCTGACATATAATGGCACATGACAAATGTTTGATGCATGGCTGAATTAATTCTGAAACTTGTGTCCTCCATTCTGGCCCTAACGTGCTAAGACGCCCTTTCAGAATCAGTACCATTATGTTTTTATGGTCTCCAATTCAGAGCACAGCCTATTGCTTTTATGTACTGGTCTGGGTCCCATATTGTTGAATAAGCACCCAAGTCTTTAGTAATCTTGATTCTCCCTACTGGACCTTCAGATCTCTATCCTGTCCCTACCCATTTGCCTAAGCACTATTTCTGAAGTAACCTGGAGGATTGGTTTGTGTTTGTTTTTTCAGGCAGGTAACTAGATCTTATTTCTGTTTTCTGATGAATAAGGAAATATTAATAGGAAAGTTGCTGGCTAGCTCACAGGCTGGAACAGTGTGTGGGGGACCCTGGCTAAGGGAAACACAGTGACCAGAGTAACACCAAGGATCCAAACGCCTAAGAGTCAACTCACTTTTTTTTTTTTTTTTAAGTTCTTAGTTATAGACAGACACCATGCCTTTACTTACTTATTTTAATGTGGTGCTGAGGACCGAACCCAGTGCCTCCTAGGTGCTTGGCAAGCACTCTACCACTAAGCCACAGCTCAGCCCTGCGTGGCCTTTTCTGAGACTCTCCTCCTGCTCTCCATTCCAGTACCTTTGGCCTAAGCCTTCCTGCAAGACTGACACCCACTTGCCCTTCGTTACTGAATGCTTGTCTTGGTTTTGTTTTTTCAATTAGAAGTGAAAGGAATTTCCTTTTCCAGTATTTCAATTTGGAGCCAGTCGTTTTCCCTTTCAGTATTGTTTACAAGACGACTCTTTCTAAGCTGGTCTCTCTTTCCATTTCTTGCCAGTTGTAGCCATCAGTACCCAACACATTATGTGAACATCTTATTCTTCCTCCAGAGTCATGAGGCCACTAATCGTAATGTTTACTTTCATCTTACCACAGGCAAAGGTGTGATCCTCGTTTTTTTTTTTTTTTTTTTCAGTACATAACACAATGGACACTCTCCCTACCAGCTCTCGCACCCATGCCTTACCATCTATGAGGTGAATATTATGCCAACACCACATATTTTAGGGTTTGGACACAGCAGTACCCAGCTTCCAGGTACTGCCTCCTCGCCTGCACCTGGCACACACCCCGAGCACTACATGCTGAGGGGCCCTCCTGAGATGTGGCTTCTTCCTGTCCTCCTGGAAACCCCTGGTGGCCTTCTGAAAGACAACCGAGCCCCTCCGGCTCAGTCCCACTCAGTGGAGTTCCTCACTCCCTCTTGGGCCACTTCTGAACCTGGCACGGCTCTCCAGCAGGGTTATAAAAGCTGCTGGCAGCCACGTGTTTGTGTGCCTTAGCCTCTCCTGGCCTTCAGTTCCTGAGGGATGGAAGATGTTTTAATTCCTCGCCATCCACACTTGGCAGCACAATGCCTGGCAAAGAAGAGCGCTTGTTAAACAGAAGAAACGAATCTACTCGTTAATTTCACCAATTCAAGTGAGGCAGAAAGCAAATACGTGGTTCTCTTGACAGCCTGAGAATCCGGAGAATTTGCAGGTAGAGAAGTGAGCAGGGCGGGCCGGGAGCCCCTGATGGCGCAGGTGGCCGCAGGATGAAGCTGGTGCCGAGGACCTTTCTGCCCTTCGTGAGCGGCCCTCATTCCCGGGTCCGAGCTCAGGTTCCCGCGGTTGCTCCCAGCCTGGGGGTTTGGTGGTGCTCCATGCTTTCTCTGCCCGAGCAGCAGGGAAGGAGCCCCTGGAAACAGCACGGCTCACGAGCCCAGGCGGCTGGCCCAGGACTTGTGCTCCTTCCCCTCGAGGGCTTAGCCCACACTGGGCCACGGGGATGCAGATCTGAAAGGATCCAGATGGCCCCGTAGGGAACCTTCAAGCGAAAGACTGGCATGGTGAATGGAGACTTCCAAGGCACGGGGAGGGAGCCCCCGTGCAGGGCCCGGAGCCCACCGCCTGGGGATGGTCGCCGCTCGCTTCTCGGTCTGAATGGCTGGATGAGCTCCTCCAGTCCCACTCCCTGGAGACATAGGATAAGGTCCTGGAGTTGCGTAAACACGCACGGTGTTGATGCCACACTAAAGGGTTCTCAACAGCTGCCTAACTTGTAAGACGTTGTCATGCAGTCTCTCATTCGTTAACCTGTCTCTTGTCATCAGGCAGATGCTCCCGTTTGTGATTTTGGTTCACTGAATAAGGACCCCTGAAAGAATTCCACACGGAGACACGGGGCAAAGCTAAGCGCCGGAGCAGTTGTGCTTCACTCAGAGAGGAGTGACTGGTTGGGGCGTGAAACAGGGCGAGAGTTGATAGGACGAGTCCGTTGCCCGGCTTCAGGTGGAGGTGCTGAGTGCCGACTGGGTGTGGCGTGGCGCCCGCGGGCGGCAGGTGGCAACGGGAGGTAGAGTCTGGAAGAGAAGGCTGACCAGTGCCATGCTGGGAAAAGTAAGAGCGGGGGCCTTATAACCCCCAAGACGACCAGGTCGTAATCCCTGAAATTGGTGAACATGAGTCACAGAGCGAAATGATTCCAAGCTGTGACTAAAGCGGGCTTTGTGGGGTGGGGACCTTCAAGTTGAATGCAAGGTAATAACTGGGTCTTTAAAGCAGGAAGTCAAAGTGAGGAGGGGGGGATGTGAGAGCAGAGGCAGGGGTGGGGTGCCGCAGGGCCACAGCTGAGCACCTGGGGAGTCTGTGTTAGTTTGCTTTCTTCAGTGCAGGAGGTGGAAGCCAGGGCCTCCCACAGGCTAGGCAAGTGCTCTGCCACAGAGCTGCACCCCCGGCAGCCTTTCGAAGCTGAAAAGGGGGGAAATGGCTCTGTTCCTGGAGTCCCCACAGGGAACCAGGCTCCCTGGCCCCTTTAGACTTCTCACCTCCTCAACTGTGAACCATTAGGAGGTGCAGGCTCTTAGATGCTCTAAGTGGGTTTTTCAATCTAGACATTTTGGTAATTTGTTGGCAGCAGTAGTAAAAGTACATCAACTTAAATCCTGCTAGCATTTTATGCTTGTACACAGCTTTTCCCAAAATGTGTTCTGGAGCTCCTAAGACTGGGCCGTGGGACTGTTAGTGGTCCCCAGTAAGCTGCAACAGGCTCCAGTCTGAGCCTAAGTCACATTGGCTCTCTGCACAGTCTGTAAGGATGATAGCCACAAAACACCAGGTGACTGTGTCCAGTAGCCCCACCTCTGAGACCCCTGCCTCCAGGATCACAGTGAGGCTGCGGGGGTCTTGGGTCAACTGGCTTCACTTCACCTCACCTTTCAAAGCAGCTTGTTGGCTCAGAAGCAGATTTGCTTCCCATCCAGCTGTTAAAAGTCTCCTGCAGAGACTTCCCCCAGCACAAGTTATGAAACTTCAGGTGCAGTGTGATTTAACTGGCTGACACTTCTAGAGAAAGTCTCCTTAGGGTTGGAGTCAAAGGGAGTCCAGGCCCCCACACGATGGGGAGGGCCAGGACTGAGAAGAAGCGGGCAGATAGCCCAAGCCACAGACGCTGAGGACACACGTCCTGCAGGAAGCTGCCCATCACGCTGGCTCTGGCCAGGGCTGTTCACTCACCACAGACTGGGCAGGACTAAGGAAGGGCTTTGCTGACCTGCCAGCTGCAAGTGGGCACGGTGGGCCTCAGGTCTCGGTGCTCACACACTGCGGTATCTTAGACCCCCAGGAGACACGTGTGTCCAGGAGCCTGGCCCGAGAAAACACACCAGCTCCCCAAAGGCAAAAGCCAGCAACAGGATGGAAGGAGAAGAGCACCCAGGCGCTATGCAGGCGCGCACTGAAACAGCAGCCCCTTCACTCCTTCAACACCCAGGTTGGTACCTGCTCTGCCACGCACTGCACCAGGCTACGGAAACACAGCTGCTTCAAAACAGACGAGCAGATCAGACATTCATTGTAAGGGTGTGAGGATCAGGAGGAGAGAGGGGAATGAACGCCCTGGGGGTAATTTTTCAAGAACTCAGGGAAATGTCTGGGTGAATGGTACAGTTCAGGTGATGCAGATGAGCTCCAAAGCCAAAAAAGACCCTCGCCCACCAAAAGATGTAGGTGGTGAATTCCAAGAATAATGAAGAAGATTACTCACCCAAACACTGCATCTTTTGACTGCTGACTTCATATGTCTCTGCAGATAAAAACAAAGTATTTTCAATATTTCCGAAGAGATGTACAAATGACCAATAAATATATGAAAATGCTCTTATCACTAATTATCAGTGAGACACAAATCAAAACCACAATAAGATATAATTTTAAATGACCATAATCAAAAAGTAATAAATAAATGTCGGTGCAGAATAAGAGGAACTCCAATACACCACTGGTGTTCAGAACAGCCACTGTGGAGAACAGCATGAACGTTCCTGGGAAAACTGAGAATAGAGCTACCAAATGACGCAGACCTCCCACTACCAGGCATGCATCCAGAGGGAATGAGATAACGGAGCAGAGATGCCCAGCTCTCGTGTAGCAGTATTTACAAGAGCAAGCGAATCACTTGAGGTGCCGTCAGTGGAAGAATGGATAAAGAAAGTGGCATATTCAAACTGCAGAGTATTATTCAACCATGGAATGAATATAGTCCGTCATCTGTGACCACATGGGCAGAACTGGAGGATGTGATGTTGCATAAACTAACCCAGGCACAGAACGACAAGTGCCACCCGTTCTCACTTGTAGGTGGAAGTTTACAAAGTTGATGCCATAGAACTAGACAGGAGATTAGTGGTGACCAGAGGCTAGGAATGATCAGGGGACAGAAAGCTGCTGGGTGTGGGACACAAAAATACAGTCCCTCACCTAGAGGAACAAGTTCCAGTTCTCCAAAGAACAGTAAGGTAATTATGGTTAATAGTAACTCTGTACGTTTCAAAATAGCTAGAATAAACAACTTTGCAAATTCCCAAGACAAAGAAATGATAAATTTTTGAAATGATGGCTGTAATTTCCCTGATTTGACCATTACCTGCATACACTTATCAAAATGTCACATTCTCTCTCACACGTGTGCAATTCTGTGTCAATTAAAATAATAATAAATTTTTCAAAGAAAAGAAAAAGGGAAGAAATAAGTTATATGTAGTGTGGACCAAAAACATGAAAACTCAGCCTGTGGAGAATATATTGTTTCCTCATGTTTCCAATGTGCCATTAGCGGAAGGTGGAAAGAGTGACTTCTCCTTATTTCCCATGAGAGCATATTTCTGTGCCATGAACCAATAAGGTATTTTTGTAGTCTATGTTGGTTATGGGAATCCTTAATTATAGAATTCTCCTTCTGAGGTGTGATAATTAAATTTAGGTGTCACTTTGTCTGCATTAAGGAATACTCAGAAAACTGGTAAAGCAATATTTTTATGCGTGTTCATAAGGGTGCTTGTTTCTAGAGGAGACTGTTCTGAGAACCAGCGGGCTGAGTGGGGAGGGTCCGCCCTCCCGTGGCAGCACTACCCATCCGTTTGGCTCAGGGTCAGAGAGAACAAAAGTGCAGAGTAAAAGTGAGTTTCCTCTGTTTCTCTCCCAGATCTGGGACCTTCTTGCCCTGTGGACATCAGACACAGGTGCTTCAGCTTGGACACCAGGACATAAGTGGTGTCCAGTGCTCTGGCCTGCGGAACCACGCTGAGTTGCCACCTTAGTGAAATCAGGGCCTGCATGAGTCTCAAGAGGCCCAAGGGCTGCTTTCCAGACGACGGTAGCCCTAGGCCTAGGGGCTAAGAGCACCTTGGGCATCTGGCCCAAAGGAAGCAGGTCATGAAAGCCCATGGTGCAGATGATGACTGGACCCAGACAAGGACTGATGTCCTTACCAGCAAGTGTCAGAAGCCCTGGTCCAGCCAGCTGCTGACTGGGCCCAGGGCAAGCCCAGATGTGCCACCACAGGGACTACCAGGGAAGCACCCTGGTTCCAGGTGGAGCCTCTTGCCTTCAGCATCAGCAGGTGTGGACAGCACTCGACGGGTAGCAAACAGGGAAAGAAAAGGCAAGAGACAGTGTGGGGCCAAGAGGGCAAATCAGCTGGACCCCAGGGCTCCAGGGCACCTGGCCAGCAGTAGACCAAAGCAGGCCTCGGGCCAGCAACCACCAGGCCTTGAGGTGGCTCAGCAGTGGCCCTCTGGCCTCAGCCCTCACCCTTGCTCTCCGGACACCCCATGACTGCCCCTCCAGTCACCTCCCAGAGTCAGCTCCTTTGGTGTGACCTGGAGCAGGGGGCCTGGGGATCACGAGACCTTCAGGCGAAGGCTGGCAATGGTAAGCTAAGCTCACTTTCAACAGGTTTCTCCAGGCAAAGGAAGCCAGGAGCTGACTCACTGCCCAGAAAGGCCAGGTGCTGACCCATGGGAGAAGGAAAGCTTTTTGCTATGCAGTGGGTAACTGTTCCCCAAGGTCCATGGGCTCAAGCTTGGTCCCAGAGCAGAGCACCTGAAAGGGGGAAGAACGTTAGGAGATGGAGTATGGTAGAAGGTCCTCAGGTCACAGGGGCAGGTCCCAGAGGCAAGGGGGGACCACAGGCTCTTCCTTTCCCCTTTGCTTCCCGGCTCATTAGGTGAGTGACTTGTCCACCAGGATGTGCCACCCTCATCAGAAGCCCAAGCCTTGTCAGATCTGAAATGGTTAATTTTAGGTGTCAACTGAAAGGATTAATAGACAGTTAGGTAGCTGGAGAAGAATTAATCACCCTCAATGTATAGTACACCCTGTACCCACTTCCTCTTTTCCTGAAAGGGAAACAGACGGTTTGCCATTTGATGAGAAAGATAGGGTTGTGTGGGTGTGTGATATGTGTCTGTGAGGGTGTTTCCAGAGGACACTGGCCTGAGACTCAGGTGACAGGGTAAGGAGGACTCACCTCCATATGGGCAGGATGTTCCAATGGGCTAGAGGTACAAATAGAACAAAAGGCAGAGAAAGGCACATTCTGTCCCTCTCCCAGAGCTGGGCAGCCCTTCAGTCCTTGTACATCAGAACACCAGACTGCCAAGCCCAAGGACTCCAGGACTTGCCCCAGCTCTTCCCTGTAGCCTCAAGAGAGGTGCATCATCACCTGGGTCTGGAGCCTCCATTCCTGGACGGAGCCACACGACCAGCCTCACAGGGTCTCAGCCCTGAAGACGGCCTGCCTGGCACTCCTGGCCTCCATCAGCACGTGAGCCACATTCCCTGCACTGCCCTCCATGTGTCTGCATCTCTGTCTGTGCACTTACCCATGGGCTGCGGTTCTGTCCCTCTGCAGAAACCTACATAAGGCGTGGGGTGAGCAACGCGTCACTTGGGGAGGAGCCATGCTTGGTCTTTCTAAGTATCTTCTGACAAGGCTGCTGAAGGGGCTTCGCCTGTGCTGGACAGCCCAAGGGGGAAACTGGAGGCAGATCTCCTGGAGGAGAGACTGCAGCATCATGTGGAAACAGGCTGCCTACTTCTGCAGCGATCCCACTAGAGCAGCAGGTGGGGCCCCCAGAGCAGGACTCAAGGGCCTACCTCCTGGAATGAAGGGACTGGGTAGGACTAAAACAGGGCTAGGAGGGAAGGACACCCCAGGCCAGCCTCCTCTGGAGGTTGGGAGGACACCTGGGGAGTCCAGGAACAGCTGGCCAGCAAGGAGGGTGGACTGTCTCCTGTAGCACAGGCGCTTGGCCCCCAAGCACCACAAGCCGAGGGGCAGGACAGAAGCGCACACGGTGCAATCCAAGAGAGGACCAGCCCCTCCTGGACAGCCTTTCCCCTGGGACAACACAAGGCTGTGGGTAGCAAGTTGGGTCTCTGTCACTTCTGCCAGCTTCCATCTCCTTCCTAACGTCCTACTGCATTGCTTCCAAACACTCTTCCAACAGCAACAATGTACTGGAGGATGGCAGGCATTCCCTGATTTTAAATAGTGTGTCCCAGGTTGAGACAGGAAGCAAATAAACCATATTCCGCATCAGGAAAACTAGCAATTATGTGTCAGACTTGCCTTTTGG
Organism: Sciurus vulgaris; assembly: GCF_902686455.1. Lineage (NCBI taxonomy): Eukaryota > Metazoa > Chordata > Mammalia > Rodentia > Sciuridae > Sciurus > Sciurus vulgaris. The sequence continues at coordinate 112,339,693 of NC_136473.1, read as the reverse complement.
CAGGTGACACACCTATCTCTGCCCAAGCTTAGCTTCCCCAATGCACCCTATGCTCCTCAGTGATTCGATCTTACTCTTCTGGACACACTCACTTCATGTCCCACAGCTACTTTACCTTGCTACTGTTATTTAATATTCATCTCTTGAATCAAAAGTGCATATAAATATGAAAGTAAAGATGGAGAGGAGTCAGGAAGCAGGGACACTGAAATGGAAAGACCAGAAAATCAGGTAGGAAGCCCACTGAAACCAGGCAGGGCTTGGGGGACACTGCACCGCCACCAGCTGACCAGGACCACTGGCTCCTGGTGCCCGCTGGAATCTCATCTACACCCAGCAGAGAGGCTGCCACCTACTAAGTGGGCACAGGGACTCAGGTGTCCCAGCAGCACCCAAGGAGGATGGCTGCCTCACCATGACTCGAGATTACCTGGGGGGGCGTCAGCCCCAGGAAGGGGTGAAGAGCACAACCTGCACTCAGAAAGGGTGCTAAGGAAGGACACTTTGAATCTGCGTAAGAGAGCCACCAAGGAAAGCATGCGCGTTGCAGCAGGAGATGACAGGATGGGAGAGTCTGCAGCCTCTGAGGCTCGGTGCTTCACTCCCCAACTACTGACTGAGAGCCCCAAGTATCCGGAAATATGTTGCACGCAACGTGGAACAGGAGCCCCTCCCCACACACTGGGTCATCTCCGCCTATGCAAAATGCACTTCTTACCTTTTACTGCAGTTGGTGTTTATGAATCTTGAAAAAATAGCAAGCACGCACCAACTGTGGGACAGAAGTGAAAGAACAAGCAACACTTCTGGGCTCAAGGCGGCCGTTCATGGCCATAATAGAGGCATGTGAATAGGAGATATTCGAGACGTGAAGGGATGTGAAACAAGACGGCATGAGTCTTGGTTTTTCCCACATTAAGTGAACTGTGAGGCCACTGGGAAAAAAACAGACTATACATGAAAGAAAAGAAGGCCACACGTGACTCTCATGGACACGCCGGTCTCAGCAACGGCCTCTCTCATCTGGACATTGAAGGAAATGGGCATTAACACCCAGCACTGGCTTCACGCCCCGAGCACAGGCCTCCCGCTCAGCAGGGCTGGAGAATGGGGTCTTCTCCGAGTCTAGGGTTTGGAAGCAGCCTGCAATGACGTCCTCAGAGGGGCCATCGCCTCAGAAGCACGGATGTCCACAGTGCCCATCAGGACCCAGCAGAGACAGAGAGGACCCTGAGAGGGAGGGAGCAGGGGTCCAGGATGGCTGAAGCCCATCCAGCCATCAGCCCCGTCGGCCATCTGTCCCTCGCAGGAGCGGGGCTCTCCACTGTGAGACGTGAATGAGGCCAGTCAGGGAACGTTAGAAGTCATACTGCAAAAGTTCCCCGAGTGGGAGTGAGCAGCAATCCCCACCCAGCGAGCTGGAGGTGAGAGGGGCCTGGCCCAGGAGCCCCGAGCCCCTTCCGACTCCCCTGCTGTCCTATGGCCCTGTGGTGAGGACTCAGACGCGGTGCGTCCTATCCTCCCAGCTTCACCAGCCAGCTGACAAAGGGTGCGGGGGGTGCAGAGCCCTGGGCACCATCGAGTGGACACCGAGTGACACGTGAGATGGGACATTGCCCACTCTCGCCGTGCAGGAGGATGAGATGACCACCACGGCCAGGAGGCTCCAGGGGGACCGAGTCTGAGTACCGATGCTCCCCCATAACAGAGCCGAGCCTCGAGGAACAGAGGGGACTGGGTACACATGGCAGGAGAAGACCTTGTGGGCCAGAGCAGCAGTGAGCAGGAGACAGGGAGAGGGAGGAGTGCAGAGCGCCTGCGTGTCATGGTGGCCTGCCGATGGAGGGGTGTCCAGGAGAGGGGAAGCTCCAGGAGTGGGCGAGCCTGGCCCACAGGAGCCCTGAAGCCTGGTGGCAGCAGAGCTGCCGGCAGTAGGAACGAGAGCTCTCTCTGTACCTCCCCCCACCTCCCTCTCTCTGATAACGGCACCCCCCAAACCAGCACTCCAAGGTACATCTCAGTTGACCCAGTGGGGGACAGGGAGGTGACGACTCGATGTTTCCCTCCTCTTTTCCTTTCTGGACTTGCTCATCTGAGTTGGAGGCTAGAAATGCAGCACTGCCGCGTACAGACCCCTCCTGTCTTGACGAGAGACCCAGCTCTGCCTCCAGACGCACATTTCCGCAGCCTCCAGCACTTCCCAGGCTGCCCTGAACGAGCAAGCCACGTACAGCCACTTTGTCTTATGAATAACAAGCCGATCCTTAAGAGAGGATGAGGATCTCTGATGTTTCCATTACAAAGGGTTCTGAATCAGTGGGGAACTTGTTTTGATTCGATCGTCTAATAATATGATCTTTCATGATCTAACAATATGACCAAAGTCTGGTCAGTACATAGTCACCCCTTGGAACTGTGGGGCCTGGCTCCAGGATCCCCACAGACACCCGAGTCTCAGGAGGTTCTATGTCCTTCTCTGGAATGGGGCAATGTTGTCACATAAGCTACAGGACTCCCCACGCACTGTAAATCACCTCTGGTTACCTGTTGTCCCTGAGGCACGCCAAGCACCTATGTCAGTAGTTTTACCCTATTGCTTAAGGAAAAACGAACAGGAGAGAAGCCCTTTTCTCTATCATCCGCAGACACGCAATTTACAAAGATGCTTTCACCCTGCACTTGCCAAAGGTCACACACACCTTCTGACATAGAGGGCTGGGGCATGGGATGTGTGTGTGCTTTCCAAACACACCAGAGGCAAGCAAACTCTCACCATCAATGATGAGTCCTAAAATGTAGGGGCCTCTGATGTGACTAGAGAACTTGACTTTATCACATGAAAACTTAAAGAATTCTCCTTTATTTAAGGGACCATGAAAGTAAAAAAAATCGCAGTGATTGGCGCGGGGGTCTGCGGATTAGGTGCCATTAAGAGCTGCCTGGAGGAGGGACTGGAGCCCACGTGTTTTGAAAAGGGCAGTGACATTGGAGGACTGTGGAGATATGAGGTAACCCTGCACACTTGCTTGTGGAGTGAGTTGTCTCTGTGAAGAGAGATGCTCCAACTCCTACTCTGCTCACTCTGACCACGCCTTTGCTCATTCCTTGCTGTTCTTTCTAAGTAGGAATATCTACTCTGAGATGAAGTGACGACTTCTCCAGTACTTGCAAGACCCATTTCCTTCATGTCCCTAACAGCTCCACGGAGCCCCTGGGCTGTCTGCACATAAAACTGACATGTTCTGCTCTGGCAGACTTGGTGACAGGCCAGGAGGTCACCTGCATGCTGACCGTGGCCTTTGCCTCCAGACCATGGGTCACCTCCAAGCTGCTCTGTGGACTGCCTTGTTGAAGTTTAAAGCAGTGCATTCACTCATGGACCCTGTCCTGATGGACAGGCAGTGAGTGTTTCTAAACAATAGGGAGACTTTCACCCTTGTTGCAGGTAGACTTACACCATTCACACATGGACCCTGTCCTGATGGACAGGCAGTGAGTGCTTCTGAACAACAGGGAGACTTCACCCTTGTTGCAGGTAGACTTACACCATTCACACATGGACCCATCCCTGATGGACAGGCAGTGAGTCCTTCTGAACAACAGGGAGACTTCACCCTTGTTGCAGGTAGACTTACACCATTCACACATGGACCCGTCCCTGATGGACAGGCAGTGAGTCCTTCTGAACAACAGGGAGACTTCACCCTTGTTGCAGGTAGACTTACACCATTCACACATGGACCCGTCCCTGATGGACAGGCAGTGAGTCCTTCTGAACAACAGGGAGACTTCACCCTTCTTGCAGGTAGACTGACACCATTCACTCATGAACCCTGTCCCTCACGGACAGGCAGTGAGTGCTGCTGAACAGGTAGTCTTACACCATTCACACATGGACCCGTCCCTGATGGACAGGCAGTGAGTGCTTCTGAACAACAGGGAGACTTCACCCTTGTTACAGGTAGACTGACACCATTCACTCATGGACCCTGTCCCTCATGGACAGGCAGTGAGTGCTGCTGAACAGCAGGGAGACTTCACCCTTGTTGCAGGTAGACTGACACCATTCACTCATGGACCCTGTCCCTCATGGACAGGCAGTGAGTGCTGCTGAACAGCAGGGAGACTTCACCCTTGTTACAGGTAGACTGACACCATTCACTCATGGACCCATCCCTGATGGACAGGCAGTGAGTGCTGCTGAACAACAGGGAGACTTCACCCTTGTTACAGGTAGACTGACACCATTCACTCATGGACCCTGTCCCTCACGGACAGGCAGTGAGTGCTGCTGAACAGGTGGTCTTACACCATTCACACATGGACCTGTCCCTGATGGACAGGCAGTGAGTGCTGCTGAACAGCAGGGAGACTTCACCCTTGTTACAGGAGGCTTCCAAGGCATCCACCATCATCTGCAGCGATCGTGGCGCTGGCCTGACTTCACCTGCTCAGTCAGCTCATGAGTTAGGACACAGCACATGTTCACGAAGGTTTGCTCCCATGTCGTGTGAGGCTTATTTCCAGGGCCTCCTCCTGATCCATGTTCCTCTAGCTGTGAGGCTGAATTTCTCTTTGGAAACTCCCTTTGCCGCTCCTTTCCACATTCTTTTTGTTTGTTTGGGATTTGTTTATTGTGTTGTGTCTTATTACTGTCAATGTTCTTGTTAGTGCACTATGTTATAAATAATAATGGGCCTCTCAGTGACATAGTCATACTTGCAAAATACATGATTTGCTTCTCTTCATTCTTGGCACGTGCCTTTCCCACTTCTCCTCCTTCCCCTGCCCTTTGGGGTCTTCTGTCTGCCCGGACAGTGTCCTGTTGGGATGTGATCAGGGAACCACCTAGGGTCCATCCCCATGAACAGGATTCTACACATCTCCCTTCATGAGCTGACTCCAGCCCCTCCATCCTGTTCAGCTGCACTGTACAAACCCAATAGCCCAAGGGCAGTCCCAACCCCACAGGCTGATGGCCCCACACATTCCCTGCTGTGTGCCTGAACCCTGGAGGCCATGGCTGGTTTGCTTCCTGCAGGAGACACCTGACTCTGGACGAGCTGGCATATACAAATCCCTTACCTGCAACACCTCCAAGGAGATGACCTCCTTCAGCGACTACCCCGTTCCCGACCATTTTCCCAACTACATGCACAATTCCAAGATGATGGAGTATCTCAGGATGTACGCCAGGCACTTTGGTCTCATGCAACACATCGAGTTCCTGGTAAGGGATGAGAGCCCTGCTCGGCACCTGCACGAGGGTCCAGGCAGTCTTCACAGGCAGAGACACCCATCTGGTCTGCAGGTTCCCCACAGTCCTCCAAGAGATGTCCTGCCTCTCCTCATTCTCAACATCAGCCAAGATTCCTTTCTATCCGACAGCCCCACCGAGGGCCACTGTCTCAGGAATTGTCCCCAAAGACTACCTTTCACTTCATTATATGAGATGTAGAATAGGGGTTCCAGGGGCCACCAACAGAGAAGTTACCTCCCACTTTATTTGTCAAAACACAGAGTTCTCTGGGGAAATGGACCTGGGAGCAGTGCTCTAGAACTAAGGCTGTCTGTCCCTTGCTTCCCAGGCAAAGGTGTGCAGCGTGAGAAGGTGCCCTGACTTTTCATCCTCTGGCCAGTGGCAAGTTGTGGTCGAAGCTGACGGGAAGCAGAAATCCTACATCTTCGATGGGGTCATGATCTGCAGTGGCCATTACACTGAAAAGCATTTGCCCTTACAGGAGTTTGCAGGTATTTAACTGAAGAGTGTGAGAGAAAGATCTTTGGATTCCAAGAACCTCAGAGCTCACGCTATCACGGGCACAGGACAGAAGTGTCTGCGTGGCAGAGTGGGATGCAGAGAGGAACATTCAGGAAAGATCTGGTAATAGAAGTAGCCTTGGAACTGGAAGCCCAGAGTTCTCCAGGCAATCAAGGCAGGGGACTGGCCTTCCAGACAGTAGTAGTAAGTGAGCCGTGGAGTGTGGCCTGGCCAGGATCTCAGGGAGGTCACACAATTGCTGTGGGAGAAGCAGGTGTGTGGGCAGGAGAGGTAGGTGAGAGTCAGTGAGCAACCACTGCAATGTGTGTGTGTGTTTGCGGGCGCGCGCATGCGTGCGTGGGCGCATGTGTGTTTGGGCATGGGGGAGCCGCTACTTTTCACATATGCATCTAATAACATTCTGTCCTACGGTGGTGGGAAGACTGATTGACAGGGAGGAAGCCCAAAGCAGAGACATCAATAAGGAGAACTTCTTGTAGTCCACAAAAGCAAAATGAGGGAGGTCCTGAGTGCACCCATGGTAGCAGGTCTCACAAAGAGAAGGGTAAAACATATGCCTGTAGCAACATATGTAATATTTCTGGAATATAATCATATTTGTATCCAGAATCTTTGAAACTAATCATTGACACTTGCACTAATGAGCAGGGTAGCTGATAAACACGTCTCTACAGAGCTACTGAAATGTAGCTAACGTACACTGACACAGATTTGTTTGAGATACACGACTGATTGTAAAGATACGGCAAAGCATAAAATACCTCATGAGTACCTTTGCATACTGTTCATACATTAACCTTTTTGATTATGCTCTATCAAATAAAATACATCATTGAAATTTCTACCCAACATTTGGTGACCACTCTGATTTTGGAAGTTGCCCTCGGCCTCTCTGACCAGCACCACTGCTCTGCTGCCCTGGCTAAGGTCCTTTGTGTGTTTCTGAGTTCCTTCCCAATGTTACAGGAAGTGAAGAGCAGTTCCTCTTGTGTCAGTAGAGAATCAGAAAAGGATAATAACATCCTAAGGTGACGCCAGTCATCACAGTGAAAAAATTTAAAGTTGGTTTTTAAGGAGAAACTTTAGTCTGCTTGATTTTGGTCTCAGTCAGATGGACACTGCATTTGGATATTTTGTTCCTTCCTTAATCTCATTCTACCATTTTCCAGTGACTGACCAACAGCACAGAAGGGGTTTAAGTGACCCTCACTTCCGTTTAGAAACAGTTTAGAAACCAATAGCTTTTCCGTCTCTGCTGGTGACCAGACACTGGGCTGTCCTCACAGGCATCCAGGAGTTCCGAGGCAGATACCTGCACAGCTGGGAGTACAAGCATCCAGACGCGTTTGCGGGGAAGAGAGTGGTTGTGATTGGCATCGGGAACTCTGGAGCAGATGTGGCTGGCGAGATCAGTCGCGTTGCTGAACAGGTTTGGCATTTCACACTCATGCTGAGATCAGGGTGATAAGCCAAAAACTGGTTACTGGGCGGCCTTTCTTCTCTCGCAGGTTTTCCTCAGCACAAGACGAGGCGCGTGGATTTGGAACCGGGTGTGGGATGATGGCAACCCCATGGACACCGTGCTCTTCACCCGGTACAACAGGGCAGTCCAGAAACTGCTGCCCTCGTTCCTGATCAACAGGTGGGCAGAGAATAAGCTGAACATGCGGTTCAACCACGCCAACTACGGGCTGCAGGCTGCCCACAGGTACGTGCGGGTGGAGGAGAGCCACCAGGCTGGACGCTGGAGCTGGTGCACATTCTATAAGTTATTTGCAAAGAACCAGGATTAAAGGGTACTGTTCTACCTGTGGATAGGACGAATTTTGGTTGATAATATCCAAGTTATTTCCTTCATACTGGAAGTCTTGGACATTCCATAAAGGTGTAATGACCTGCATGGTGTGAGGAGTGGGGAAGAGACTCCAGCACCTGCTTTACTGGGATTCCAGACCTTGTCATTCTGACCTGTCCTCTTCCCTGTCTGTCATCACCTGTCTACTCTGTTCACTCTTGAATTCGATTCCTTTAACCCACTGGGCTTGGTGGCCCATGCCTGTAATCCCAATGGGTCAGGGGATAAAACAAGAGGCTACCTGGGCACTTAGGAAGACCATTTCTCAAGATGAAGCACAAAAGGCCTGGGCTAGCTCAGTGGCACAGTGCTTGCTTAGCATGTACGAGGCCCTGAGGTCCATGCTGTTCAACCCTGGGGCTGCAAATGCCCCTAGCATGCCATTTATGGAGCCCAGGCAGAGGACTTGGAATACTCAGTGGAGAAGGCTTGGACGTTTGCTCACTTACTGCTCAGCAGGCAGTGGCAGTGGTCGGGGACACATGAAGTGCCTTCACTTACAAGCAAGGGGCAATCATGGGACTTGTCACACGCCCATCAGGCAGGTGGCTTCCTTCGAAAGTTTATGGGTTTATGGGTGTACACCTTTACCTTACGACCATGGTCACCCTGTTCAGACCCTCTCAAAGATTAAAGATCAGAGAGGTGTCCACTCCCCTCTCCATTTCCCACGTTACCATGTTTGTTACAGATCTTCTCTCACTGCAAGCTTTCTAGGGACTGAATAGTATTTAATCCAACAGATCCCCAGTACTACCAAAAAAAAAGATTCCATTTCACCTTGTAGGTCTGTGAAAAGTATAAATGACCCACTAATATAAATATTCATATATAATTAAGATGAAATAAATGTTAAAAATAAAAAGACCTATTCTTTTTAAAAAAGTATCTAATAATGTTTACTGTGTATTATCACCTGATTGGCCCAATCTGATTTCACTGTCACATCATTATGGTTTCACAAATTTAGAAAGTGAGGCTGAAGTGTTTGGGGATTTGTCCAAGGTCTCACAGTGGCTACAGTAGAACCAGCACAGAGGCTGACGTCAGACTATGAACATCAAGTTCTTAAACAATAAACTATACCACCTTTCTAAGGATGACAGTGAAATAATTAACATTATTGAAATGCTGTGGTGGCTTTCTGAGTATTTATCTACACGGTTTCTTTCTGAAGGAACTTTATTTCACTTCCTTACATTACCCCCTTTATCACGCAGAGTGTTTTCATATCAAACAGTTTTCAATGATGACCTGCCAAATTGCATAATCACAGGAAGAGTGCTGATGAAACCAAATGTGAAGGAGTTCACCAAGACATCCGCCATCTTTGAGGATGGCACTGAAGAGAACGTGGACGTCGTCCTCTTTGCCACAGGATACACCTTCTCCTTCCCTTTCTTGGAGGATGACTTGGCAATCCTGGACAGCCAGCACTCCATGTATAAGTTCGTCTTCCCTCCTCAGCTGGAGAAGCCAACGCTGGCTTTCATTGGCATCCTCCAGCCAGTGGGAGCCCTCATTCCCACGTCTGAACTCCAGAGCCGATGGGCTGTACGTGTGTTCCAAGGTATGCACTGCTCCTCCACACGAGCAGGCTGGGTTCCTGATCAGGCACCCAGAGTGCTTCTGTTCAGTGTGTCTTTTATCAAAGCACCTGAAATTTTGCCACAAGAAATTATTTTGTATTCTCTAGAAAGCTGACTTTTCATTTCTGAAAGAATACTGTTAAAAATGAAAGCATCCAGGAAGGAACAGGAGGAACAGCTTGGAGTGCCTGTGCCTCCTTCTCTTCGTTCTGCCCCTGGTCTCTGTATTTCTTCCTACTTAGACCTTCATTCTGCCGTGTCCTTTCTGCCCCCAACACTCACATTCACACACAGGCCACTAGTACATTTACATCTTACCAAAAGCATCACTGCAGTTTGGAACGTTGTCCCTCACTGCACCGTTTATGCGGATACAGTATGACTTTCCACCTGCTCTGAAGCTTGAGGGACTGTATCTGAGATGTGAGCTGCAGACCAGAGAATGTTTAAATGACAGAGGATTGGAGTCAGGTCAGTGGAGTTTGAGTGTCACTGGAAGGTTAAAAACATTGTATGGGCATTCTTGGTATTCACAAATTTTCTTGTGGATTTAAAGTGAGGAACAGCTCAAAGTTTACTCTCTTACGGGAAGTTGACTCCCCTCCTGATTCCTGAGACTGATAGGAAATTCTCTTCCTTGGGATTTTGTACAAAGTGCTTTAATCATGAGTTCCACAAAATGCTGACCCTTCCCTTTCAAAACTTTTCTTTTTGTTTACCTGTCTCCCAGCCCTCCTTAAATTTCTCTCTTGCTTTTTCTTAGGACTGAAAAAATTACCCTCAGAGACAGACATGATGGCTGAGATCAACAGAAGGAAAATGGCAAGAGAGTAAGAAACCTGATTGCTGGCTAAGAACAGGAAACAGGGTTAGAAGGTCCTATTCGCCCTTCCTCTTTGAACAACTGGCTCTTAGCAAGACCCCCTAAGATAATTCTAGCTCTGGGACATCATGCATGGGTACAGGTGTAGAAAGTGCCCAGCCTGGTACATCAGTCTCACAGAATGTCCAGTCCCTGTGATGAGCGACCTCCAAAGTGAGGACCACCAGAACAGCAGAAGTGTGCCTACACTCCCTGCCAGAACCAAAGCCAGAAAAACAGGAGAAATCAGCTCAGCTCAGAATGTAGAAACACACTGCACAAATACAATCAAGAGGAGCCTAGGAAGATGTGTGCTCACTTCACCTTGGTAAACACCTACTCTGTGCACTGCAACAAACCTATACTCAAGAGCACACTCAGGAGAACTTTGGAGGATATGAGCTTTAGAGGATGTATCCTTTTGCAATTTCCTAACTGGATCCACAGTATAGGCTCCAAAATTAAACAGTATACTTAAATGCCATTAAGTCTATTCTTGGTAGTTTATAGCTTTGTTGCTAAGGGAAATGGATTTCACCTGTGCTTTCTAACTAATTATTTCTAGACTTCATGAAAGTTTTTGCTTTAAGTACCCTTATGTTGTAATCAGAACATTTTACTCCTTTGTTAGTTATAATGATTCTTTACTTGGCTATCCTAGGTGAGTAAGTGACCATGAAGTTGGCTCTAATTTTCACTCTTCCTTTCCTATATTTGAATCTTCTTTCTGGTACCTCTTCCTTGGTTCTGTGTTATGAGATGATCTCTGCTTATAAAGGAGGCTTTAGATGTTCTTGTTTTATTTATGGATTTTTTTTAACTACTATTAGTGTTTTACTGTTGAAAATGATATTGACCACTGTAGTTGAGAACGTGTCCTTGGATTCCCAACTTGTGCAAAGAAAAGCATGTTGGATTTTACCAAAAGCCATTTGGACATATTCTAAAATGCCAGGGATTTCCACCATTGATATGTTGACGGCATGGATTATAGGAGTACGTTTCCTAGTACTAAACACGTGTTAAATTCTAGGAACAAAGATTAATCGGTCACTGTGTGATTATTTTACAATTTGTTTACTGTTTGATGGAAGTTCATTTGTAATTTCTGAACTTTCATGGATGGGAAGGGTCTGTGATTTTCTGTTCCTCACTCCCCCTTTTTCTATTCTTGTCATGTTGTTTAGAAGTGGATAATCTTACAAAATCAATGAGCAGTGAGTGCTTTTGTATGCTAGACAATATCTTAATTAGACTATAAAAGGATGAGGACTTCATGCTATTTGAAAATATCATGTATGATGTACACTTATCATTCCATAATACATATATCATTAATGTAAATATTACAGTTTAGCACTTATTTAAGAAAGAAATTTTAGGTCACATTTTTCCATTGTTTCCAGCATTATTGGTCTAGGTTTATTCCTCTATTTTCATGTCAAATGTAAACATGGAAACTATCATTATCTTTTAATTTTGCAAATCTTAAGATCTTCTAACATCTCTTCCCAGCATTTTGAAAAGTTCGGATATTTTTTAGATAGTCAGAAATTCCAGTCTTGTTTCTCTTTGACCCAAGAATGATCTACTGGAGTGTTTTTTGTTTTGTTTTGTTTTGTTAGTTGTAGAGAGACACAATACTTTTATTTTATTTTTAATTTTATGTGGTGCTGAGGATCGAACCCAGTGCCTCACACGTGCTAGGCAAGCGCTCTGCCCCTGAGCCACAGACCCAGTTCTGGAGTGATTTTTAATTTCTAAGTAGGTGGAAGGAGCCCATGTAGGAAGCAAGAATGCATTCATGATTGTCTGAGTGTCCCAGGAACTGCTGTCCAGAATCAGCACATGAAAAGGCAGGTCGTGGCCTGGAAGCATGAAGCAAGCAGGGCAAGGCGGCGCTCTTCACCCCGTTGGCCCCTTGCTGGCCTGCGCTGTGCACCGATGGGGCTGGAGGGCTGTGTGGTGGAGCCGCGTCTGCCAGGGGAACGGGGTCTCAGCTTCACCTGCCCTTCCACTGGGCAGTCCACAGACACGCCCCTGTGCTGGGCACTCTGGGAGGTCTACAGACCTCAGGCATTCACATTTTGTGCTGAGACCATAGTATTCTAGGGAAGCCAAGGCATGTGAAGGACATCAAGATGGTTTGATAAGCAGAAGACAACAAAGTCACGAAACAAGCAGAAATAAGTCCCTTGGAAACTCAGGACTATATCAATGGAAATGTGACCTAGGCTTCCAACACTGTCCTTCCTATTCCAGGTTCATGGAGAGCCCGAGAGACGCATATCGAGTGCAGTACATCGACTACATGGACGAAATTGCTTCTGAGCTCGGAGTCAAGCCCAGCCTGTTCTCCCTCCTCCTCTGTGATGCCAAACTGGCCAAGGAGGTTTTCTATGGGCCCTGCACCCCGTACCAGTACCGCCTGCAGGGGCCCGGCAAGTGGACAGGGGCCCGGGCAGCCATCCTCACCCAGAGAGACCGGATCCTCAAGCCCCTGAGGACACGTGTGCTGCAACCCTCTGGCTCCTCTTCCTCTAGGTGGCTGTGGGTGGCAAGGGTCTGCGCTGTCCTTTTTCTCTCTGCTTCTGTGGTCATCATCACGCAGATGATCTATCATTAGGCTCATGTGGACACAGATGGACCTGGAACCAGAGAAGAACCAGGCACTTAGATTTGAATTCTGTCAAAAGGAAACAGTTAATGAGTTAATGTGAGAAAGGACCAGCTCACATACAGATATTTCAAAGAAACAATCACTCCAGTAATGATTTTTCCACATGCTCTATATGAGGGAGGTGTGAAATGCATAGCTTGTGGCCCCTTTATTTCCGAAGGAATTTGAAGCATCAAGTTTACCAACAAAGGATGGTGAAACAAAAAGTGGGGCTCATGTGAAAACCAAGGGCAGCGACAAAACAAAGCCAGCAACAGACCTCAAGTGTGCACTCTGGGGCCTCAAGCACCCCCCACAAGTACCATTTCTACTGCACATGAAGACCCGTCTTTCCAACAGAAAAATCAGTCACCACCTTCAGCCAACTGACCAAACAGCACCAGTAAGGACGAGTCAACACGTCCACGTGAATCTCTGCAGTTCCTACCCCGATGCCATGAGAAGTCCAACATCACCCTCTGGTACAGAAGCCAACACTGTTTGACTGAAATGTATTTGAGGAACCAGAAAATGAAGAAAGAAAATGTTCTCAAGATATTTTCCTTGCAATCTCAAAACTGCAACATTACATCAACCTACACCTTAAAGAGACAGGAAGCGTTGTCTGTATTAATGGAGACTAGTACAGTGGCAGAGTGACAAAACACACTGTGCACTAACTGCTAGTTTTAGCACAGAGGGAGGTTTGACCTGCAATGCACAGAGGTGGTCCTCCTGAATTCATGGCGATGCTGGCTGGGGTCTTACTGGTGTTGTGGTCATGTACTAAGACATGCTTACTTTTAGAAGATGCATACAGAAGCACAATAAAGTATCATGATAGCCACAATTTACCTGAAAAAGACACAAGAATAACTGGATGTGCCTGTGAGTGTGGCAGAGAGTGGTAACATGAAAGGGACCAAATGTCAACATCTGGGGATTCTAGGAAAATGGGATTCAGGTGCTCACTGTACTCCTTCTTCAAATCTTTTTTGTTTGTTTTGTTTCACATTTGGGAACTTAAAAATAACAAATTTAGGGAAAAACTTATTTTCTATAATGACTTATGTATGAGCCATCAATAGGCCACAAATTTGAGTTTAACTTTTTATTTACCAACCAAAAAATGAAAATGTGGATAAGCAAATAATGAGCCAATTAGATAAAATCAGACCCATAACACTGTCAGGAATTTAAGTGGAAGAGGGATTTCAACATCAACTTCTTATAAGCCATGACTTTGCACAGTAATAAAATATCCTCTGTGACATCTACACTTTATATGCAACAGACTCTAAATTGTTCAGGAGCCCATTATTTCTGATTGGGTCCTCATCATGAACTAACAAGCATTTTTGCTAAGATATGTTTTAGAACAGTTGACCTACTATCTCTTGGAAAGTCTCTGCTAAATATTATTTCCATCAACAGAAATCATGATAAATAGCGAGACTTTACTATGAGAAAGTGTCTGAAGAACAGCGACTTTTAGTAGCCAATCTGATTGCAGGTTCTTACACCTTAGCTGCATAGGTCTGTGCCCTTTTGGGGTCCCCCAGAGGCTGGATGGAGTAGTTGCCTCTAAGGAAGGTCATGGTGCCTGGCTGATATCCCTGCCCAAGGGGAGCCACTCTGGGGGCCATGGGTTTTTGGAACATGATTTTGAATCAGTTCCACACTGGTGAATGGCTGATCAAAACCCCAAAACTCTTCTCCATTTAGTGTGTCCAAAAGAGTTTTTATTTGGAAAAAAATGATTTTATCGAAGTTTCTAAAGAGCATTCCTCCCAACTTCCTGTTTAACCCTCAAAAGCAAACTGTGAAATATACCCCAAGGTAAATCAGCTACCTAGGGTGGATCATTAAATTCATAAGACAGTCAAAAGCTGGTTGAGGCAGCCCTTTCCTGGTACTTCCAAGCCTGTGCCTTCCTCTTCCTGTCCCTTCCCTGCCCTGACTCCTACCCTTCCTACAGACGCTGCATCCCTCCCTCTCAGAGCTTTCTCACCCTCTCCCAAGACCCCCACTGGGGCTACCATCTCTCCACCCCCCACTCCACCACCAAAACCACCCCAACAGCCTAATCCACCCAGTATCATTGCAGAGACAACCTGGAGACTCCTGGACCCCTGTCCCATCCTGGCTGGACCTTTCAAAGCCAGGCAGCCAACAGCACAGGAGGACCTCCCACTGTGCACACTTCTTGGACCAAGGCTGAGCTCAGGGCCATCCCTGAAGAATTCCTGATGTGGTCACAGACCCCGCAGGCCATGCTAAAGGGTGTCCCGTGGTAACACAGACCGATGAACCAAGTGTTTCCCACCTTCCTCGACTTTTCCACATGCCGTGACTGAAGGCAAAGCGAATGGTCTTCTGAAGTTAGATGAAGGGATTCTGTGGGACATTCTCATAAACATACACTTGGAGATCAAAACCAGGCCCAGCAACTAGCCCAGACCCCTTTCCAGGAAATTCCTCAATTTTTTCCTAAGGTAGTTGACTGCAGTAAAATCCAATGGCACTCAAAAGCCTGATGTCTCCATTCTTGACCATTCAAGAAGTTCAAAAAATGCCTTCAGGTAATATTCAGGCATGGAAATTCACTTCCAAGACACCTACAACATCTTTCTCTTTAATGTCACCTTGAACGGGTTAGGTGAACTAGCTACATTGGAAAAGAAGTTGGGTTAAATTGAGCCACTATATAATCCCCCAACCTTTCTAATCTGGCACACCAACTCTCTAAAACCCTTCAGAAAATAGCAAAGAAGAAACACCACTCAGATTTTGAACTTACCTCTCCAGCAAATTATTCATTAGGTGAAAACTGCCGTCCTCTCCAAGGAACATGCAACAACCTCACGAAGTCAAAGGGATGCTTCTGAGCCATGTCAGGAAGAGCTGCTGCGAGCTCACACTGCAGCTAGAGCAGACACAGGAGCCCCTCCTCAACCCCCAGGGGCCGCTCATCACCCCTGGTGGCTCTGAAAGTCAAAGGGTCAGTCAGAGCATCTGCAGATGGAGCAGTAATCCAGGCTCCAGGAGCCCCTGGGTCACTCTTCCTGTTCTCGGGCCCACCGTCTGGAAGTTCCCTTCCTCAGAGCATCAGAGCTGTAGACGGTGGGGGCCTCTCCTTGCCTGGACGGTTCATAAGTCTCCACCTGCAACACACAGGCAGGGCCCCTTCCTGGCTCTCGCCCCTTTCTGCTTGTCCCCTACGCTGACTTGCATCCTTGGAAGAGATGCTTCAGAACCTCAGACCACAGGCAATTCCCATTAGAAGGAGCAAATGTTTTCACCCCCTGACCCACCAGGATGGCAAAGAGAACAAAAGCCGAGCAATTAGAACAAGGAGAGCCCAGGAAAGCCTCTGTGTGCCTGGACAGATCCGCTCCTCAACGACTCTATCGTTGCAATATTCAACATCAAAGTCATTGGAAGATGGCCTTTCATAGGCCTACCAAGGTCATTTTTGTTTCTGGGAAACTGGGAGAATTCACTCAATCACCCAGATTAGGGCAGAAGGAAATCCAGTTCAACCCCTCCCTGACATCAGACAGTACTCCTGTAAGCAGGGGTATTTCTGGAATAAAACCCACCATAAAGCCCAGTGTCAAGGCTGTTCACACATCCTCACCTTTTGGCAAGGAACGTCTCCCAGATTTGGCTTTTGCTGACATGGCGGGATCAGCCGATGACCTGGGCTCATTTGCTCTCCACACTTCATACCTATTTTGATGTCAGTGTTGTTACTATAGAGCTGCAGCAGCATCAGTATAATTTGAGATCTGATATTGTGATGCCTTCACATTCTTCTTGCTCAGGATTGCTTTAGCTATTCTGGCTATATTCTTTCAAATCAATTTAATTACTATTTTTTCTATTTCTGTGAAGAATATCAGGGATATTTTGATGGGGATTTCACTGGATCTGTATGATGCTTTGGTGGTACGGCCATTTTGATGATTTGATTCTGCCTTTCCAAGAACATGGTCTTTTCACCTTCTGAGGCTGTCTTTGATTTATTTCTTCAGTGTTCTATGATTTTCAATGTAGAGATTTTTCAGTCCTTCATTAGGTCAATCCTCCCCCCCCCCTTTTTTTTTTTTTTTTTTGGTTATTGGGAAGGGGAGATGCTTTTTCCTGATTTCTTTCTCAGCAGAATCACTGTTGTAGTATAGGAAATCTATTGATTAATGAATGTCGATCATGTATCCTGCTACTTCGCAGAATTTATCAGCTCTAGAAGTCTTGTAGAGTTTTTGTTTTGGTTTTGGTGGGGGTGGGTCTTTTAGATATAGGATCATGTCATGAACAAACAGATAATTTGACTTCTTCTTTTCCTATTTGTCTACCTTTAATGTACATTCTCTCATGTGCCTTTAATTTTCTTCTGGTTGCTCTGACTAGGGTTTCAAAGACTATATTGAAGAGGAGTAGTGAGAATGGACAGCCTTATCTTGTTCCTGATTTTATAGGAAATGCTTTCAGTTTTTCTCTGTTCAGTATGATGCTGGGTTTGTCAGGTGTAGTCTTTATAATGTTGAGGTAAGTTCCTTCTATCCCTAGTTTCTCCAGGTTTTCAATATAAATGGGTGTAGGATTTCATCAAAGACCTTTTCTGCATCAATTGAGATGATCATGTGATTCTTGTCCTTAATGCTATTTATGTGTGAATTACATTTATTGATTTGCATATGTTGAACCGAGCTTGCATCCCTGGGATAAAACCCACTTGATCATAGTGTATTATCTTCTTGAGGTGTTTTGGAATGCATTTTGCTAATATTTTATTAAGGATTTTGCTTCTATGTTCATCAGAGATATTGGTCTGTAGTCTTATTTCCTTGATGTGTCCTTTTCTAGTTTTGCTATTAGGGTTATACTGGCTTCATATAATGCATTTCAATTTCATAGAATAATTTCAGAAAGACAGTTTTAGTTCTTCTTTAAAGGCCTGGTAGAGCTCAGCTGAGAATCTATCTGTTCCTGAACTTTTCTTTGTTTGAAGGCTTTTAATTAGTGTTTCAATTTTATTACTTGATATTGGCCTATTTAGGTTTTCTATATATTCCTGGTTCAATCTGGACATGTCAAATGTTTCTAAAATTTGTCAATGTCTTCTAGATTTTCCAGTTTATTGTAGTATAAATTTTCAAAATAGTTTCTAATGATCCTCTGGATTTCAGAAGTGACTGTGATGATATCTTCTTTAATTTTGTTTATTTGGATCCTCTCTTTTTTTTTTTTTTTTTGGTTACTTTGGCCAAGGGTTTATCAATCTTATTTATCATTTTGAAGAAGCAACTCTTTTTGCCTTGATCCTGTGTACTTTTTTTTTACCCTCAATGTCATTAATTTTAGCTTTGGTCTTATTTCCTGTCTTCTGCTGATTGTGGGATTAGTTTGTTTTCCCTTTTCTAAGGCCTTGAGGTGGAGCATTAGCTTATTTATTTGGGACCTGTTGTTTTAACGTAGGTACTCAATGCTATAAATTTTCATCACATAACTGTTTTCATACAGACTCACGGATTTTGACAAGTTGTATCTCTGTAATCATTTGTTTCTAAGAATTTCTTGCCTTTTTCTCTCATTTCTTCTATAATTATTCTACATTTAAAAGAGTATTTTCAATCTGCATGTACACATGTGACTTCTATTACTTTTCTTGCTGTTGATTCTATTTTCATTCCATTGTGATCTGATAGGATGCATGGCATTATATAAATTATTTTTTATCTACTAAAACTTACATTGTGACCTAGAATATGGTCAATTTTGGAAAAGGGTTCCATGAGCTACTGAGAAGAAAGTAAATTCAGCTGTTTTAGGGTGAAATATTCTGTAGATGTCTATTAGATCAGAAATAATCTTTACTGATTTTATGCTTGCACAACCTGCCTATTGATGCTAGGGGTATGTTGAAATCACCCAAAATTATTGTATTGGGGTATATTGGGAATTTAATGTCAAGGAGTATCCTTTTTAATGTAATTAGGTAAACTGATATTTGAGGCATATATATTTACTATCATTTTTATCTTCTCATTGGATTGTTCCTTTTGCCAGGATGTAGGGGCCTTCCTTGTCTCTTCTGATTAACTTTTGCTTGAAAATGTCCTCATCAGATATGAAAATAGCTACTCCTGCTTGTTTTGGACTCCGTTTGCATGGAATATTTTTTCCATCCTTTCATTTTCAGCCTATGGGTGTCTGCCTATGAGATGAGTCTCTTACAAACAGCATATAGTTGGATCTTGTCTGATGGTTCATTCTGCTAATCTAGGTCTATTAACTGGAAACTTGAAACCATTTACATTCAATGTTATTAATGACACATGTTTGTAATTTCTTACCATTTTGGGTAGTTTGCTGATTTTAACTTTTTTCCCTTTTCATTAGTTCTTTTTAGTTATACATGACATTAGGATTTGACATAATTATAAAAGTATGGAATACAATTTGCTCTAATTCAGTCCCCAATACTTCTCCTTTCCCTCCCCTATACTCTAATGATCTTTCTGCCACTTACTTTCAGTTTTCATTTTTAAGTTAGTGTCTTGTGGATATACATGAGGGTGAGATTCATTATTGTATATTCAGGTATGCACATAGGAAATTTAGATCAGATTTATTCTACTGTTCTTCCCTTATTCTGTCCCTTCTTTCTCCACTTCAATCCCCTTCATCAACTTTTCTTTCTTCTATTTTGATATAATTTCCCTTTTCACTCACTCACCTTATTTTGAGCTAGCTTCTCCATATCAGAGAAAACATTCAAACTTTGACATTCTGGGCAAAAGAATTAAGCAGATACTTCTCAAAAGAAGAAACAAAAATGACCAACAAATACATGAAAAAATGTTTAACATAACTAGCAATTAGGAAAATGCAAATCAAAACTATATTTAGATTTTATCTCACTCTAGTCTGAATGGCAATTTCAAAAATACAAATAATAATAAGTGTTGGTAAGGATGTAGGGGAAAAATGTACATTCATACATTATTGGTGGGATGGCTAATTAGTGCAACCACTCTGGAAAGCAGTATGGGTGTTCCTCAAAAAACAAGGAATGGAACCACTATATGACCCAACTATCCTTGGTATACATCCAAAAAATCTAAAATCAGCACACTATAGGGATGTGGCCACATCAATGTTTACAGCAGCACAATTCACAATAGCCAAGCTATGGATCCAACCTAGGTGCCCTTCAACAGATGAATTAACAAAGAAAAAAATACATATAAATGCACAGTGGAGTATTACTCAGCCTTAAAGAATAATAAAATGGTTTTGTTAGAGTATTATAAAATTATTATGTTGAAATTTTTAAATTTTATCTTGATTTTCATTTAGATGGTTGCTTTTCTATTGATTTTAATCTATTTGGGGGCTTTGGCATTTGTTTGGGGGTTCCTCTGTGTGCAGTATATCTTTGAGCTTTCTTTGGAGTGCTGATTTAGTAGCCATGAGTTCTTTTTGTTTATCCTTGTCATGGAAAATTTTTATTTCTTAATTAATTTTGAAAGATAGCTTTGCTGAATATAGCAATATTGGCTGGCAACTTTTTTTTTTTTTTTTAATCTTGGAATATCTCATTCCAGGTCCTCCTTGATTTTAGGGTCTGGGTTAAGAAGTCAGAAGTGAGCCTTATTGGTTTGCCTCTAAATGTGACCTAATATTTTTCTCTTGCAGCTTCTAATATTCTTTTCTTAATTTCTGTTAGGCATTTTGATTATGATATGTCTTGGAGAGATTCTGTTCTGATCTTGGGCATTTGGGGTCCTATATGCATCTCGTAAATGGACATCTATCTTATTTCTTGTATGAGGAAATTTTTCTGTTATATCTTACTATCTCACTGAAGATGTTTTTAATTTCTTAATCCTGTATCTCCATGTTTTCTTCTAGTCCAGAGACTCTCAGGTTTGTTCTCTTGATGTTTTCCCAGAGTTCTCATTAATTCTGACCATGGTCTCTCTTTTTTTTTTTTTTTTTTTTTTTTTTTTTTTTTTGCTTTTATTTTATGCTGAGTACTCAAGTTTATGCACTCTGTCTTTAAGGCCTAACATTCTGTTTTCAAGGTCTGAAGTTCTACTTTCTACACCATCTAATCTATTGGTGATGCTTTCAAGTGAATTCTTAATTTGATTCATTGTGTCTCTCATTTCCAGTAGTTCTTATTGATTTATTGTCATTCTCTCTCTTTATTGAAATGATCTTCCATCTCCTATGTTTGCTCTTTTAATTCATTCCTTTGGTCTTATTTTAGTTCATTCAAATTTTTAATTATCAGCTTTTTATAGTCTTTCTCTGGAATTTTATCCAATTCCATATCTGTGAGATCCTTTGTGGAGGGATTATGAATTTGGGGAAAATATTTGTTTGCCTATTTTCTTGAGTTTTCTGAGGTCTTTAATTCGTGCATCAGTTGAGGTAGATTTCCCTTTCCTTTTATGTGTGTGTCCTTTTTGTGTAGTTATATTGCATTTGTTTTGGAACCTCTCTGTTTTGATATATGAATAGATGTCCATAAGTGTGAACTGAGGACCCCTTCTGGTTGTTTCTCCTTGGGGTCTGGTTTTTGAGGGTTTTGTCTTCCAATTCTATGTTTTGAAGTACTTTTGAGGTTCAGGTGGGGCTACATCATGTGTGATGGGTGATTTAATCTTACTTGGCTGAATTGTGAGCATTTCTCAGCAGCACGATCTCTATTCTGTAAACTTGAAGTGTCCTAAACACTTTCCAGCCCGCTTAGAGAAATGAGTAGCTGGAAGCACTAAGGTCAGCAACGGGTGTACAGTCACATGATCAATGCCTGGTGTCTACTTTGAAATCCACAACTCCAACTGCAACCGATGCAGGATGGCTGGGGTCATCCGTCTACCCTGGCACCTACTGTATTGATGATCACAACAATGTGAATGACGTAGGAATCACAGAACCTTTGAAATCCACAACTCCAACTGCAACCGATGCAGGATGGCTGGGGTCATCCGTCTACCCTGGCACCTGCTGTATTGATGACCACAACAATGTGAATGACGTAGGAATCACAGAACCTTTGAAATCCACAACTCCAACTGCAACCGATGCAGGATGGCTGGGGTCATCCGTCTACCCTGGCACCTACTGTATTGATGACCACAACAATGTGAATGACGTAGGAATCACAGAACTGCATGACTCCACCAGATAGTGGGATCACGATCCTGAAGTGAAGAGAAAATAGGGCAGGGATGCAAGAGAAAGTCTGAAATGTTTAAAGTGGACAGTGGTGAGGCAGGAGATAAGTAGCAGATGAAGTCTATAAAGCAAAAGGAGCGAAAAATAAATAAATGAAGATGATTTAAAAATAAAGGAGAATAAGAGGGAAAAGGAAAATTTGGCTAAAAGTGGGGGAAGAGAGTGAAGAAGAGGCAACAAGAGGAACAAAAACCAAGGTCAGAACAAACAAATAAAAGATCAAATCAGCTCAAATGTATGTGTACTCATCCCCACCTAAGTCAGCCAAGCTAAGGAAATGAACAGTGAAGAAGAAACTAAAATGAAAGTTTTATATATATATATATATATATTTTTTTTTTCTTTTTTTTTTTTTTTTTTTTCCGAACCTCACCACACTGTAAGAACATACACACACACAATCCTGCAGGGTGGAAAAAAAGTTAAAAATAATGAACTATAATGAAATAAAATCTGAAAAATTTTTAGATTAAATTTAAAAATGAGTAAAAAAAATTGGGGGAGAGAATACAGGGGAAATATGGTAAAAATCCTAATGAGAGGGGGGTTTTCAAGGTGGCAGAATAGAGTTGGCTGCTCCATGGCACGAAACCAAGAAAGCAGACAGGCAGCTTCTCAGCAACGTGGGTGAACAAAAAAAGGTGGGGGAGACTTTACTGGAATTTAATACTGGACACTCAAAGTAGATCAGAACTCAGGAGTTTCGATATAATAAAATAAGGAAGAAATCCCCAGTGCCACAGTTGCTGCCATGGCCAGAGGCACCAGCCAAAGCAGTCCCTATTGAGCAAAGAGGAGGGATAAGGAAATTAAAAGTACCCACATTTTTAGGAGTCCTGAGGTGTGGGTATGGACAGTTTAGAGAGCAAAGACACTGCCCAAATAAACTAAAAACGTCCTGCACATATCCGTGTGCAGGAAGAAGCCACATCTCTCCCAGCTGTGAGGGCAGGACACAGGAAGGAGCCATTTTGCAGCTGCAGCATGGGGGTCACTAGCTGAGGGAGTCAATTCCGGGCAAACTGGAGATTGACCTGAAATACAGGCCTGCCAAATCCCACATACACAACACAGAGTGCACCTAAGTGGCCAGGAGAAAAATCAAATGTGGAGAGAGGTTTACACAGGGGACTGCTGGTCATGGAAACCCACCAGCTCTCCCCGCCCCCTCCAATCCATCTGCTTGCAGGACTGGCTGGGGGAGTTGTGCCCCTCTCCCCTGAAAGGGAGGGGACAGGAGAGATTGGGCTGGAAGACTAAACCCAAGACCAGGAAACGTGGGGTCCACAGGCGATGCAGTGGACTGAGAATCGGCACCTCCACACGAGTGGAACTGAGGAGACGTCCCTGGCATGCAGTGTTCTAATGTGGACCAGCAACTGCTGGGCCCTGGAAGTGGGCTGATCCAAATTCTCCAGACCAACTGGCATTCAGTGAAGAGCCTCCATCCTACCTAGGCTTAACCTCGCCTCCAGGAGTTCTTCCTCCAGGATTATCTCTCTCACTCCAGCAACCCACCCTGAGGGTGGAGCCAGCATCACACCCAGATGACCCCCTAACACTGCTGGGAGGGGAAGCCGAGAATCTTCTGAACTCCAACAGAAACAGTTCTTTAACTTCTCTTCAAGTCCTTTTTTTCTCTCTCTCTTTTCTTTTCTCTGTTTAATTGTGACCTTAATGGTTTATGGACATTTATACATATTCATATTTGTTTTTTCTCATTTCTAGCAGTTCTGAAGTCAACTATTTTTCATGGATCAGTATTTTAAGGACTAAGATGTTGCTGAGTATATTTCAGTTGTGTTTTGTACTCTTTCATTTTTATTTTTAATTTTTAAAATTTTTACTTTACATATTATTTTCTCTCACTTATCTGTTTCCCTTGATTCTCTTTCTTTTCTTTTTTCTGCTAGCAGCTAATCTCTATTGTTCTTTTATTCACTCTGCCTTTATTTTTTAACTTCTATCTTCTCTCCTCCCTCATAATTGTCACATCCTATATGACTTTTCTTCTGTCCTGGTCCACCATTGAAATTGTAAATGCTTTTGAAAAATTACATTTTCTATTTCAGGCAATAATTGATGATATTATTTCTGTTTATTGTGACAATTAACATTATAGACACCATAGCAGAAACTATTTGGTTTAATGCTGTACATTGTTTGCATTGGTTATTATTTTTATTTATCTCCCCCTAAATGCTAAGGTACTGGAAAGCTTCAGGGACACTATAATCTAGAGGGTAGAAATTCTACTGCCTCAGACCCATACTGTTAAATGGGTAGACACACAAACAACATGGAAAAGCAAAGGATCAAAATGTCCCAAACAAACCAAGATACTTCAATAACAGAATCCATCAACACCACAGTGGAAGAAATGTCAAAGAAGGAGTTAAGAATGTACAAAGTTACACTGATCTATAAAGTAAAGGACGATGTAAGGAGTGAAATCAGAGAGAAAATGCAGGAAGTGAAATATCATTTCAACAAAGAGATACAGATTCTGAACAAAAAAAAAATCAAGAAGAAATCCTAAAAATGAAAGAATCGATAAACAAAATTAAACATTCATTACCAGACTACACAACTTGGAAGACAGACTTTCAGGCAATGAAGACAAGATGTATAATCTTGAAAATAAAGTTGACCATGGAGAAAGGATGTTAAGAGACCATGAACATAACTTCTAAGAAATATGGGATAACCTGAAAAGACCAAATTTAAGATTTATCAGGATAGATGAAGGCTCAGAAATACAACTCAAAGGAATGAACAACATTTTCAATAAAATAATATCAGAAAATTGCCCAAACCTAAAGAATTAAATGGAAAATCAGATATAGAAGGCTGACGGGATCTTAAATATTCAAAATTACAATGAACCCACACCAAGGCACATTATTGTGAAAATGCCTAACCTACAGACTAAGGAAAGAATTTTAAAGACTTCCAGAGAAAACTGACAGGTACCCTTTAGAGGGAAACCAATTCGGATCTCACCAGATTTTTCCATCCCAGACCCTCAAAGCTAGGTCTTGGAATGATATAAACCAAGCTCCGAAATAAAATGGATGTCAGTCAAGAATATATACACAACAAAATTAAACTTCAGAATTGATAATGAAATAAAAACCTTACATGATAAACAAAAGTTAAGAGAAATCACAACTAGAAAGCCTGCCCTACAAAACACTCAATAAAATATTTCATGAAGGGCTGGGGAGGTAGCTCAGTTGGTAGAGTGCTTGCCTTGTAAGCACAAGGCCCTGGGTTCAATCCCCAGCACCCAAAAAAAAAAAAAAAAAAAAGATGTTTCATGAAGAAGAAATGAAAAAAAAAAAACAAACAAAAAAACAAAACTGAAAACCACCAAAGAGAGGGATTAAGTAGAAATAGGAGAATAGAATCAAAGGAGAAATTTATTCAAATTAAACTCCAGAAATAAATCTAAAATGACATGGAATGAAAATAAATTTTCCACAATAACATTGAATATAAATGGCATAAACTCATCAAAAGACATAGACAGGTGAATTGGATCAAAAAACAAGGCCCAACAATATGTTGGCTCCAAGAGACTCACCTCCAAGGCAAAGACATCCACAGACTGAAGACGAAAGGATGGGCAAAAACATATCATTCACATGGATCTTGTAAACAAGCAGGGGTTTCTATCCTAGATTAGATAATGTGGACTTCAAGCCAAAATTAATAAGAAGGGACAAAGAGATTTCATGCTGCTTAAGGGAATTATACCTCAACAAGATGTAACAGTCGTAAATATTTATGCCCCAAACAATGGAGCATCTACATACATCAAACAAACCCTTCTGAATTTAAGAATCAAACAGACCACAACACAATAATACTGGATGACTTTAACACAACTCTCTCATCACTGGATAGAGCCTCTAAATAAAAACTAAATAAACAAGCTATAGAACTAAAAAATAATTAATAATCCGATGACTAAATACACTTTCCTCTCAGCAGCACATGGATCCTTCTCTAACATAGACCATATCTTGGGCCACTAAACAACTCTTGGAAAATACAAAACAATAGAAATAATACCTTATATTCTATAATATCATAATGAGTAAAATTAGAAATCAATGATAAGATAAAAAATAAAAGCTACTCTAATACCTGGAGACATAATATACTATTGAATGATGAATGGATAGCAGAAGAAATCAGGGATGATATAAAAAATACTTAGAGGTGAGAGCAGCAATACAAAGTATCAAAATCTCAGGGATACTATGAAGGCAATGCTAAGAGATAAGTTCATTTTCTTGAACTCATTCATTAAAAGAATAGAAAGTCAACAAATAAATGACCTAACATTACATCCCAAAGTAGCAGAAGACAGGAAATAATTAAAAGTCAGAGCTGAACTCAATGAGATTGAAACAAAAAAAATCAAAAAATTGATAAAACAAAAGTTGGTTCTTTGAAAAAAATAATATTGATAAACACTTAGCCAAGCAAACAAAGAGAAAGAAAATTCAAATTACTAAAATTCATTATAAAAAAGAAAAATCATTATGAACACTACTGAAATACAGATGATAATCAGAAAATATTTTGAGAATATATACTTAAATAAAATACAAAATCTTGAAGACATTGACAAATTTCTCGAGATATATGACCTACACACACTGATGCAGGAGGACATAAAATTTAAACAGACCAATTTCAAACAATGAAATTGAAGACACCATCAAAAGCCTACCAACAAAGAAAAGCCCAGGACCAGACAGAGTATTAACCAAGTTCTACAAGAACTTCAAAGAAGAACTACCACTAATCCTCCTCAAATTATTCCACGGAGTAGAAAAGGAGGGAACCTGTCAAAACTCACTCTATGAAGCTATTATCACCCTGACACAAAAACAAAGACACATCACAAAAAGAAACTTCAGACCAATATCCCTGATGAACACAGATGCAGAAAATCTTCAAAAAATACTGGCAAATTCCATAGAAAAGCATATTAAAAAGATAGTGCACCATGATCAAATGGGGCTCATCTCAGGGAGGCAAGGTTGGTTCAACATACAGAAATCAACAAACATAATTCATCACATCAACAGACTACAGACAAAAATCACAAGATTATCTCAATAAATGCAGAATAAGCATTTGACAAAATACAGCACCCCTTCATGTTCAAAACACTAGAAACACTAGGGATAGTAGGAACATACCTCAACATTGTAAAAGTTATGTTAAATCCAAGGCCAACATTATTCTAAATAAAGAAATATTGAAAACATTCCCTCTACAAAGATGCCCTCTCTCACTACTTCTATTCAAAATAGTCCTTGAAACTCTGCCCAGAGCATTTAGACAGGAGAAAGAAATTAAAGGGATACAAATAGGAAAAGAAGAACTCGAATAATCTCTATTTGCTGACGACATGATTCTATATTTAGAAAACCGAAAAATCTCCACCAGAAAACTTCTAGAACTCACAAATGAATTCAGCAAAGTAGCAGGATATAAAATTAAAACCCATAAATCAATTGTGTTCCTATATATCAGTAATGAAAAAATTGAAAGAGAAATTAGGAAAACTATCCCATTCACAATAGCCTACAAAAAAATAAAATATTTGGGAATTGATCTAACAAAATAGGTGAAAGACCTTTACAACAAAAACTACAGAACACTAAAGAAAGAAATTGAGGAAGACCTCAGAAGATGGAAGGATCTTGCATGTTCCTCGATAAGTAGAATTAATATTGTCAAAATGACCATAGTACCAAACAAAAGTTCTACACAGATTTAATGCAATTTCTACTAATTCCAATGATGTTCTTCATAGAAACAGAAAAGTAGTCATGAAATTCATTTGGAAAAATAAGAGATCCAGAATAACCAAAGCACTCCTCAGTGAAAAAAGTGAAGCAGAAGGCATCATAGCTCCAGATCTTAAATTATACCACACAGCTATAATAACAAAAATGTGCTGGTGCTGGTACCAAAACAGACATGAGGACCAATGGTACAGAACAGAAGACACAGAGACAAGTCTAAATAAATACAGTTATCTTATACAGTATAAAGGTGCCATAAACATACACTGGAGAAAATATAGCCTCCTCAACAAAAAGTGCTGGAAAAACTGGAAATCCATATGTAGCAAACTTAAACCCCTATCTCTCAGGCACAGAACTCAGCTCAAAGTGGAACAAGGACCCGGGCATTAGATCAGAGATCTTGCGCCCACTAGAAGAAAAAGTAGGCCCAAATCTCCACCATGTCACCTTTGGAACCAAATTCCTCAACGAGACTGCTAAAGCACAAGAAATAAAATCAACAATCAATAAATGGGTTGATATCAAACTAAAAATCTTCACAGCAAAGGAAACAATCAAGAATGTAAAAAAAGAGCCTACAGAATGGGAGAAATCTTTGCAACTGCATCTGAGATAATTACTCCAATGCACATGAAGAACTTTAAAAATCTGACACCAAAAAGCAAAAAACCCAATCAATAAATGGACAAAGAAACTGAACAGACACTTCACAGAAGAAATATGATTGGTCAACAAATATATGAAAAAATGTTCAACATCTCTAGCAATTACAGAAATGCAAATCAAAACTACACTGAGATTTCATCTCATTCCTGTCAGAATGACTATTATCAAGAACACAAGTTACAGAGAAGGATCCAAGATGGCGGACTAGAGGGAGGCTGCGTTCCATGTTGCTCCATAATTCTGGTTTCAAGCAGAGGATAACTGTTTCTTGGTGAGGCAGATTTTGCTGCTTATCGATCCCCTGCTATTTACCCCATTTGTCTGCTGTGACCACCTATACTCTGCCAGCATATCGACGCCTTTTTTGAGAGCAGATTGCTCACTGTCAGGCACCTATCATCTCCATTTGCCTGCCTCTAGCCTATCCATCCCCTGCCTTACACCTATCCATCACACAATGACGAGGTTCACCTCCCAATCGTCCAACAACAGTCAGCAAACTGATCACGAACGGCCAGTGGAGCACCAGCTGCCTGCTGTTGCCTGGAAGTTCACTGTTATAGTACCTGCAGGTTTGATTACACGTGGCTGCCACCATTTTGAAACAACAGCCAGGCCCCGTAGGATCTGTGGACAGACTGACTGAGCCCTATTTCCAGGATCCCTCAGCCCAACTGATCACTCCCTGCCTCTGGGGCCCTCACATTGACTGACTGCTCCCTGCCACCAGGAACCCCAGACCAACTGACTGCACCCTATCACTGGGACCACAGACCGACTGATTGCACCTGGCCTCCAGGATCACACAACCAAACCAAACACACCCGACCTCCAGGACCCCTGCCTGACCAACCGCATCCCGCCTCCAGGACCTCCTGCTGACCACGGCCATACCCTGAGATGCAGCTCCCCATTTGCCAACAAATTTCGAAGCCAGACTGGCCCTCTTGGATAATCCTGGAAGCCGGAGCTCCGATCTTTAGGTGGGGCAAATCCCATCCTGAGACGCCTACTGGAGGCTTGAAGCTCATTGTCAGGTACCTATCATGCATCAGGCTACTGAACACTGGGAGGTTTCATTAACTATATGACTGTTATACTGTAGATTTTCTTTTTTTTTCTTATTGAAAAAATTTTAAGTTTTTATTTCTTTACTGTTCTTGCTCTCTTTTCCTTTTGTTTACCTGTTCCCTCAGAGTCTCTTTCTCCCTTTTTTGCTTGCTAACATCCAATTACTTTTGATTACACTCTCACGCTTTCTATTACCTAGAACTTCTATATATTCTTTTCTTATCCCATTAACAGCCACATTCTGTATTCCTCTGCATCCTCTTTGTCCTCCATTTGAAACTGCAGACCTTATTGCAAATCTGTTTGTCTTACTGAAGATAATATTTGAACTCATTCTCTTTATTATGACAATTTTGTTATTGTTCTCATAGGGGCTATTTGGTCTAGGATTGCATAGTGTCTGAATTGGGCACTGCTAATATTGATCTCCCCTTAAAGAAAGGGTTTTGGAAACCTATAGGGTCACTATAAGCCTATAGGGGAAAATCTGTAATACCCCAGATCTGCACTGCTAGAGGGGAAGATACATGAACAACATGAAAAAACAAGGGAAAAAAATGATCTAAATAAATCTAGATTCTATAGTAATAGAATCCAATGACAGTATGTTAGAAGAAATGTCAGAAAAGGACTTCAGATTATACATGATTAAAATGATTCGTGAAGCGAAGGATGAAATAAGAGAGCAAATGCAGGCAATGAATGGTAATACCAATAAGCTGAAAGAGCACCTGCAGGAATCAAAAGATCATTTCAACAAATAGACAGAGATTCTCAAAAGAAACCAAATGGAAATCCTTGAAATGAAGGAAACAATAAACCAAATAAAAACTCAATGGAAAGCATCACTAGACCACTTGGAAGACAGAACCTCAGACAATGAAGACAAAATATTTAATCTTGAAAATAAAGTGGCCCAAACAGAGAAGATGGTAAGAAATCATGAACAGAATCTCCAAGAACTATGGGACATCATAAAAAGACCAAATTTAAGAATTATTGGGATTGAGGAAGGCACAGAGATACAAACCAAAGGAATGAACAACCTATTCAATGAAATAATATCAGAAAATTTCCCAAGCCGGAAGAATGAATTGAAAAATCAAATACAAGAGGCTTACAGAACCCAAATGCACAGAATCACAACAGATCCACACCAAGGCACATTATACTGAAAATGCCTAACATTCAAAATAAAGACAGGATTTTGAAGGCTGCAAGAGAAAAGCATCAGATTACATATAGGGGGAGACCAATACGGATAGCAGCCAACTTCTCAACCCAGACTCTAAAAGCTAGAAGGGCCTGGAATGACATATTTCAAGCTCTGAAAGAACATGGTTGCCAACCAAGAATCCTATACCCAGCAAAACTAACCTTCAGATTTGAAGACAAAATAAAATCCTTCCATGACAAACAAAAGTTAAAAGAATTTACAAATAGAAAGCCTGCACTGCAGAATGTTCTCAACAAAATATTCCATGAGGAGGAAATGAAAAACAACAATGGAGGTCAGCAAAGGGAGGAACTACCTTAGAGAAAAACCACTCAAAGGAGAAAACAAGTCAACTTAAAAACCAAAAATAAGCCAAATGACTGGGAATACAAATCATATCTCAATAATAACCTTGAACGTTAATGGCCTAAACTCATCAATCAAAAGACATAGACTGGCAGAATGGATTAAAAAGAAAGGCCCAACAATATGCTGCCTGCAAGAGACTCATCTCATAGAAAAAGACGTCCACAGACTAAAGGTGAAAGGATGGGAAAAAACCTACCACGCACATGGACTCAGTAAAAAAGCGGGGGTTTCCATCCTTATATCAGATAAAGTGGACTTCAAGCCAAAGTTAGTCAGAAGGGATAAAGAAGGACATTTCATACTGCTTAAGGGAACCATAAATCAGGAAGACATAACGATATTAAATATTTATGCCCCAAACAATGGTGCATCCCTGAACATCAAACAAATCCTTTCCAATTTCAGGAATCACATAGACCACAATACAATAATTCTGGGTGACTTTAACACACCGCTGTCACCACTAGATAGATCTTACAAACAAAATCCAACCAAAGAAACCAGAGAACTCAATAATACAATCAATAACATAGACTTAATAGACATATGTAGAATATTCCATCCATCACTGAGTGAATTCACTTTCTTCTCTGCAGCACATGGAACCTTTTCAAAAATAGACCATATGTTATGCCAAAAAGCCACCCTTGGGAAATGCAAAAAAATAGAGATACTGCCTTGTGTTCTATCAGATCATAATGGACTGAGAGTAGAAATCAATGACAAAATAAAAAAGAGAAATTACTCCAACACCTGGAAACTAAATAA
This sequence comes from Sciurus vulgaris, assembly GCF_902686455.1. Classification (NCBI taxonomy): domain Eukaryota; kingdom Metazoa; phylum Chordata; class Mammalia; order Rodentia; family Sciuridae; genus Sciurus; species Sciurus vulgaris. Next base: position 112,307,767 of record NC_136473.1, on the reverse strand, counting down.
TATGCTATTGAATGAAACATGGATAACAAAAAACATCAGGGAGGAGATTAAAAAAAATTCTTAGAGGTCAATGAGAATGATGATACAACATATCAAAATCTCTGGGATACTATGAAGGCCGTACTAAGAGGAAAATTCATTGCATGGAGCGCATTCCAGAAAAGAATGAAAAGTCAACAGCTAAATGAGCTAACATTATAGCTCAAAGCCCTAGAAAAGGAAGAACAGAATAATAGCAAAAGTAGTAGAGGACAGGAAATAATTGAAATCAGAGCCGAAATCAATGAAATTGAAACAAAAGAAGCAATTCAAAAAATTGACTAAACAAAAAGTTTGTTCTTTGAGAAAGTAAACAAAATAGACAAACCCTGAGCCACACTAACAAAGAGAAGGAGAGAGAAGACTCAAATTACTAAAATTCAAAATGAAAAAGGAAATATCATGACAGACACCACTGAGATACAGAACATAATGAGAAGATACTTTGAAAGTCTGTATTCCGACAAAATAGAAAGTACCGAAGACATTGACAAATTTCTAGAGACATATGCTCCTCCCAAACTGAACCAGGAGGACATACACAGTTTAAACAGATCAATATCAAGCAATGAAATAGAAGAAGTCATTAAAAACCTACCATCCAAGAAAAGCCCAGGACCAGACGGATTCTCAGCAGAGTTCTACAAGACCTTCGAAGAAGAACTCATTCCAATACTTCTCCAAGTATTCTGGGAAATAAAAAAGGAGGGTACCTTCATTCTATGAAGCTAACATCACCCTCATACCCCAACCAGGAAAAGACACATCAAGGAAAGAAAATTTTAGACCAATATCCTTGATGAATATAGATGCAAAGATCCTTAACAAAATATTGGCAAACCATATACAAAAACATGTGAAGAAAATCGTGCACCACGATCAAGTGGGGTTCATCCCTGGAATGCAAGGATGGTTTAACATCCATAAATCATGTCAATAGACTTAAGGATAAGAATCATATGTTATTTCAATTGATGCAGAAAAAGCGTTCAACAAAATACAACACCCTTTCATGCTCAAAACACTAGAAAAAATAGGGATAGTAGGATCATACCTGAACATTGTAAAGGCTATTTATGCTAAGCCCATGGCCAACATCATTCTTAATGGAGAAAAACTGAAACCATTCCCTTTAAAAACAGAAACAAGACAGGGATGTCCTCTTTCACCACTTCTATTCAACATTGTCCTCGAAACTCTAGCCAGAACAATTAGGCAGACTAAAGAAATTAAAGGGATACGAATAGGAAAAGAGGAACTTAAGCTGTCACTATTTGCAGATGACATGATTATATATTTAGAGGATCCAAAAAACTCCTCCAGAAAACTTCTAGACCTCATCAATGAATTCAGCAAAATAGCAGGCTATAAAATCAACATGCATAAATCTAAAGCATTTTTATACACAAGTGATGAAACAGCTGAAAGGGAAATGAGGAAAACAACTCCATTTGAAATAGCCTCAAAAAAAATAAAATACTTGGGAATCAATCTAACCAAAGAGGTAAAAGATCTCTACAATGAAAACTAGAAAACATTGAAGAAAGAAATTGAGGAAGACCTTAGAAGATGGAAAGATCTCCCATGTTCTTGGATAGGCAGAATTAATATAGTCAAAATGGCCATACTACCAAAAGTGCTATACAGATTCAATGCAATTCCAATTAAAATCCCAATGATGTACCTTACAGAAATAGAGCAAGCAATCTTGAAATTCATCTGGAAGAATAAGAAACCCAGAATAGCTAAAGCAACCCTTAGCAGGACGAGTGAAACAGGAAGTATCACAATACCAGAACTTCAACTATACTACAAAGCTATAGTAACAAAAACAGCATGGTATTGGCACCAAAATAGACAGGTAGATCAATGGTACAGAATAGAGGACACGGACACAAACCCAAATAAATACAATTTTCTCATACTAGACAAAGGTGCCAAAAATATGCAATGGAGAAAAGATAGCCTCTTCAACAAATGGTGCTGGGAAAACTGGAAATCCATATGCAACAGAATGAAATTAAACACCTATCTCCCACCCTGCACAAAACTCAACTCAAAGTGGATCAAGGACCTCGGAATCAGACCACCTTCTATAAGATGAAGATCTTATAGAAGAAAAAGTAGGTCCAAATCTTCAACATGTCAGCTTAGGATCAAACTTCCTTAACAGGACTCCTATAGCACAAGAAATAAAAGCAAGAATTAATAACTGGGATAGATTCAAACTAAAAGCTTTCTCTCAGCAAAGGAAACTATCAGCAATGCGAAGAGAGAACCTACAGAGTCGGAGAAAATCTTTGCCACTCATAATTCAGATAAAGCACTAATTTCCAGAATATATAAAGAACTCAAAAAACTACACCAAGAATACAAATAAGCCAATCAACAAATGGGTTAAGGAAATGAACAGACACTTCACAGAAGAAGATCTACAGGCAATCCACAAACATATGGAAAAATGTTCAACATCTCTAGTAATAAGAGAAATCCAAATCAAAACTACCCTAAGATTCCATCTCACCCCAATTAGAATGGCGATTAACAAGAATACAAGCAACAATAGGTGTTGAAGAGGATGCAGGGATAAAGGTACACTCATACATTGACTGTGGGGTTGCAAATTAGCGCAGCCACTCTGAAAAGCAGTGTGGAGATTCCTCAGAAAGCTTGAAATGGAACCACCATTTGACCCAGCTATCCCACTCCTCGGCCTATACCCAAAGGACTTAAAATCAGCATACTACAGAGATACAGCCACTTCAATGTTCATAGCTGCTCAATTCATAATAGCCAGAACCAACCTAGATGCCCTTCAATTGATGAATGGATAAAGAAACTGTGGTATATATATATATATATATATATATATATATATATATATATATACACACACACACACAATGGAATATTACTCAGCTATAATGAATAATAAAATTATGGCATTTGCAGGCAAATGGATTAAATTGAAGAATATCATGCTAAGTGAGATAAGCCAATCTCAAAAAACCAGAGGACGAATGATCTTGCTGATAAGCGGATGATGACGGATAATGGGGGGTGGGAGCGGACAGGAATGGAGGAAGGAGGAGCTGTAGAGGGCACAGAGGGGTGGGAGGGGTGGAGGGGAAGGAAAAAATAACAGAATGAGTCAAACACCATTACCCTATGTAAATGTATGATTACACAAATGGTTTGCCGTTACTCCATGTACAAACAGAAACAACATGTATCCCACTTGTTTACAATAAAAATAAATTTTAAAAAATAATAAGAATTTAAAAAATAAATCAAATGAAAACAAAAACAAAATATGTTGAAATGCCGTGTGGGGTGAGTGTGGTCCACGGGCTCGGATGCTTCCTGGTCATCAGACAACTCCTCATCCTGTTTCCACTGTGCGGCTCGGGGAGGGAACTAGAGGAAGCGCGCAGCACATTCCCCTTGCAGCTTACTGCTACATCCAGAACCAGGAACGTGACTCATGGTCATTTCAGGACTCCTGGATTTCATGGAGTTCACCTAATGAGTGGGACAGTTCATCTCAGACAGCAGCTCCACTGAAATTTGGAATACAAGAAAGCTGGTATGCAGTCTTGCTGGGTGTGGCCACAGCGTGTTTCCAGAGATGGGGCATGAGTCGGTGAACTGAGTGGGAAGATTCACCCTCAATGAGGTCGGGCAGCCATCGGTCAGCCTGAGTCTCAGAGCAACACGGCAGAAGAAGGGTGCTCTTTCCCTCCCCACCCACCCTCAACTGGGGTGCTCTTTCCTTATGCCTTTGGCTATTTCCCCAGGATCTGCAGCCCTGGACTCTGGATTGACAATAGCAGTGTCCCAGGACAGGGACTCCCATGGGAGGGGACAGAGGACTCTGCAGGCTCTGGGCATGTGGAAAGCACTGATGCCTGCGTGCCTTAAGAACACGAAAAGGCCATCTGGCAACTGGGGTGAAGAGCAAAGCAGCCACAGAACACCCCAGAGAGTGCCGTGGGCCTCTTCTGTCCCTGCTCAGCCCAACTGCCAGACAGGACATGTGGGGAGGCTACTGCAAACCCGAGAGACAGAATGTGGTGTGGCGTGACAAGGCAGACCCTTTACAAAACTGACAGAAAAGAGGGACAAATAGAAACGGAGGAGACAAGACACAGGGCCATTTAAGACAGCAAGAAGTAGATGTGGAACGATCTGCTTTGTGCTGGCACCTCCAGAGAAAGGACCGACTGAAACGCTGGTGCCCTGCTGGCAGCCTTGCAGACAAACCCAACAGCTCCACCCTCCCGCACGGCCTCCCGATAGGGAAGGGCGGAGGCTCAGTGCTCTGGCACTGCCAGCTGTGAGGGTGGACTCCCCCACTCCCCATGATGAAGGTGGGACGAGGGCACACCCGAATGAGGGACACCGGGGGCATACAGAGGCCTCACCTGGAAATCAGTTTGCTCACCCTCCAAGGACGAGGAGGAGACCGTAAGTGAAGACACTTCCTAGTCCTCCAAGGACAATGGGACGACTGACAGAGGGAAGCCAGGCGCTGCCCTGGCCTGGAGACTGCCTGCTCCTCCTGGCACCCCTGAGAAGTTCTCGGGCCGGCTTTCTATTCCGACTTCGCGGGAAAGTTCAGACCCAAATCTGGGTGGTCAGGTCGTGTCCAGGGGAGTGAAGAGGTCCCGAAGGCTCCTTGCTCCTCGTGTGGCGACAGCGGAAGGACAGCTGGCACTGGGCATGCACGGCAGCAGGAGGGGAACCGCACAGAGCACTGGCTCTCACCAGCCCTGGCTGCCCAGTGGGGCCAGAGGTGGCCATGACTCTAGGGACCCGTGAAGTGCAGCATCCGTCCACACCACATCAGGCACTCAGCAAGCCCACCTGCCCTGGGCGGGGCTAACACCTTGCCAGCCCCTTACCGTCAGATTCGAAGAGCCAGTTTGCTTGGCGTCCATCCCATTTACTGATTTTGATTTTACACTTGCACTTTAGGCGTCTTGTTCAGGAAGTCAGGTCCCAGGCTGACATGGTGGAGAGTTGGGCCTACTTTTTCTTCTAGTAGGTGCAGGATCTCAGCCCTCGTGCCTCAGTCTGTGATCCACTTTGCGTTGAGTTTCATGCAGGGTGAAAGACAGAGGTTCGGTTTCATTGTGTTACATGTGGTTTTCCATTTCCCCAGCGCCATTTGTTGAACAGGCTGTCTTTTCTCCAGGGAATGTTTTGGGCACCTTTGTCTAGTATGAGATACTTGTATTTGTGTGTGTTTGTCTCTGTGTCTTCTATTCTGCACCACTGGTCTACGTGTCTGTTTGGTGCTGTTTTTATTACTGTAACTCTGTAGTACAGTTTAAGGCCTGGTATTGCGATACCCCCTGCTTCACTCTTCTGGCTAAGGATTGCTTTGGCTATTCTGGGTCTCTTACTTTTCCAAATGAATTTCATGATTGCTTTTTCTAGTTCTATGAAGAATGTCATTGGAATTTTAATTGGAATTGCTTCTTTTCAGCCAAAGAAACAATCAATAATGAATAATGTGAAGAGAGAGCCTACAGATTGGGAGAAAATCTTTACCACATGCATGTCAGATAAAGCATTAATCTCTAGGATATATAAAGAACTCAAAAAACAACACCAAAAAAAAAAAAAAAACAAATAATCAATAAATGAGCTAAGGAACTGAACAGACACTTCACAGAAGAAGAAATACAATCAACAAATACATGAAAAAATGTACAACATCTCTAGCAATTAGAGAAATGCAAATCAAAACTACTCTAAGATTCCATCTCACCCCTGTCAGAATGGCAATTATCAAGAATTTAGATAACAATAAATGTTAGCGAGGATGTGGGGGAAAAGGATCTCTCATACATTGCTGGTGGAACTGCAAATTGGTACAACCACTCTGGAAAGCAGTATGGAGATTTCTCAGAAAACTTGGAATGGAAACACCATTTGACCCAGCTACCCAATTCCTTAGCATATACCCAAAGGACTTAAAATCAGCATACTACAGTGACGCAGCTACATCAATGATAATAGCAGCTCAATTCACCATAGTTAAACTATGGAACCAACCTAGGTGTCCTTCAAAGGATGAATGAATAAAAAATATGTGGTATATATATTTGATAGAATATTACTCAGCTTTAAAAAAGAATAAAATTATGGAATTTGCCATTAAATGAATGGACTTGGAGAATATCATGCTAAGTGAAATAAGACAATCCCCCCAAAAAAAGGTCAAGTGTTTTCTGATATGCAAATGCTAATTCATAATAAGGGGTGGGGTATTAGGGAAGAATGGAATCACTTTAGATCAGGTAGAGAGTGAAGAGAGCTCCAGGAGGAAACACGGGGTAGGGCCACAGAGTGAAATAGACATGATCACCTATGTACACGTGACGACATGACCGATGTGATCCTACAACATGCATGATCAGAAAAATAAGAGACTGTATCCCATATGTGTATGATTTATCAGAGCACATAAATGCTTTTTATCATCTAACTAATTAGAACAAACAGAACTTTTTTTAAAAAATAAATAAAATAAAAATAGTAAAGTTATTGTTTAAAAAAAAAAAGCCAGTTTGCCTCCCCTCAGGAACTGCCTCAGAGATGCCAACCCAGCCCACTACCCATCACAGCCGGGTGCTCAGGACAGCCCACTGCCCATCACAGCTGGGTGGCTCAGGACAGCCCACTACCCATCACTGCCGGGTGCTCAGGACAGCCCACTACCCATCACAGCTGGGTGGCTCAGGACAGCCCTCTGCCCATCACAGCACAGTGGCTCAGGACAGCCCACTGCCCATCACAGCGCGGTGGCTCAGGACTCACTCTGTTCTCTGCTGATGGTACCTGGCTCCTACATCCATGAGACCTTGCAAACTGGTGAAGATCAGACTCTCTTGCAGGATGTGGCAGAGTGACTGTGCACTCACCTGTGCAGGAGAGGACGGGCTGCCCACCCCAACAAGACTCAGGCCCTGGACTGTCCACAGAGCTCCTGGGGGTCTGCTCGGGCAAATGTCATCTGAGTCAGGCATGTTGGAAGACCTCCCCCACCCGTTGGGTAGAGTACGCACAGGCGTTCAGAGGGCTCCCAGGCTGGGTGGCCTTCATTCCTCAGCAGCTCAAGCCCACACCTGCTGCACTGACTGATGAACACAAAGGCCACACGGAGCTGGCATGCTGCCAGCAGGAAGCATTTGGAAAGGCCAGGACTGTGCCAGGCAGGTCCAGGCTCTGGATACCTGAAGCAGGCACGCCCATGTAATTAGATGTCACCTACGCAGCAGGAGGCATGCCCTGGGCTCTCTGGCAAGAACAATGGGGACAAAAGTCACTTGTAGGAGCTTGGTCACAGTCCTGGAAGAGGGCTGAAACTAGATATGTCTTCTCAGACAGCATCACCCAAAGGTGCACAGAGCCACTGACCAACACTTCACGGTCAGTGTGATGGGCTACCTGTGGGGGCTGGGGGAGGCCTGCTTCACCAGCCTCCATGTGCTCTCGTATAGACGCCATGTTCACAGCAGTGTCCGCCCCCACTGCTCGCTGACTCCTGAGCTGTGCGGTGTTGGCCTCAGTCTTCTACGAAACCACCTCACCACCCCAGGTGGCTGCCCCTATGCCTGGGCACTCACAAAAGCAACATGAGTGGTGCTCATCTCAAAATGTGTGGCATGCCGAGGTCCACAGGAACCTGAGGAGACCTGCTGCCGTCAACCCAGCCCTATTACAGCCTGGCCAGAGATGGGAGAAAAGGAGAGCAGGTGGGCACGGCATGTGGAATCTTCTCACACAGAGAGCGATACGAAAGGCCATGCTCAGAGTTGTAGAAGTGAAGAATGATGGATTGACATGTTGGATTGACAGTGACCAGGGCACCCATGTCACAGGACATGCTGTCAGAAATGGGTCCACATCCATGATGTGTCATGGCCCCTCATTAACCATGTAACCCTCCAGCTGCAGGTTTGTGGAGAAATATCTTTTTTTTAAGCATCAGATACGGTTCTATTAGACAACCCACCCTGACCGCTGGACTGAAGTCCCTGAAGAAGCATTAACAAATGTCAGTGACCCCTGAGGAATGCCTGTGGGTTCCAGCTCCTGCCCCAAAGACCAACCGCACCTACAGAGCTGGCTGGAGCTGACCCAGGGACAGAAGCCCTGTTCCTTCACACACTGCAAGCGTTAACCAGGGAGGGGACAGCTCAGCAGGTGTCAAGGGGCTTATTCCCGCTGCAGACTGGCTAGTTCTTGCCACCCTGGGAGGAGTCTCTGGCCCTCATAACTTGGTCCCCATTGATCCTGCTGGACCTGCAGTCATGGCTTATGCCTGAGTGGGATTAGGAAATACACTACAGCTCTACAGTTGGAATGACAGTCTTGGTCTAGATTGTCATTCCATCCTGAGTTCTTGGAATTACACATAGACCCTGTTCCTGAGCAAACGTGGTCACTCTGCCACAAATGGCCCAGCTACCATGGCTGTGATAATGCCACCAGGATTGCCTTTACAAGTCCCTACTGAACATTTACTTTTCCATCCACAGCTGCAGGCTTTTGTTCTTCCCCTGCAACCTGCACTGTTGCCCAATCTAAAGTCATACCTCATCTGATCCCATCCCTTCTGTAGGAGAGATGCTAAGCTGGTGGCTTGATTTCTGGGCCTCCTGGTGGAAAACACCACTTGTTACTTTCACCTGGATAAGTGCTCTGTCTTTCGGTGCATGTGGCTCTACTGTTGCTGTGGACTCTGTTCACAAGCCAGGCAAATGGCATCACAGCACACTCCTACATAATGCTAAACCCCTGGCAGGATCAGGGCCCATCTCAGAATGGGGTGGGATGGTGATACTGTAAGAACCAGTGACAAGGAGTGGAGTGTGTGGGTTCAGCTTGACATGACCGGAGCCACCTTGGCACATAACCATGAGTACCCCGGCAACCTTGGTCGGTTCCTCTGCAGTTTTCCAGCTGCTATATACTATAAGGAGACAAAACCTTCAGAGTAGTATGTGGAGTTTCACCACTGAATCGTGGTGTTAATATCTTTGATTTTAGCTTCAGAGAAACCAGGTACACTCAGCTTGGACAAGTCACTTTTTTCCTGACCACTTCATAAGCCCCCATCTTCTGACCTAAAGGACAAGGCTGAACTTGGTAGTGCTCCTGCTTACTGGTGAACTGAAATGGAGCAAACTACACCACAGGAGTTTATGAATATGTGAAAATTAAACCCACTATTATATGTAAGTACTGGGCTAAAAAATTTTTTAAAAATATGCTGTTGCTGTGCTCATTACTGGTATCTGTGCACATGTATAAATGTTGATAACACAAGCATTACAATTATTTTCATACTTCATATTTACTTATGTAAACTACAATTTGTCTATTTCATGTATTTTGGAACTTGTGGCTGCACATCATACTAGTTGAGTCTAAGATATCTTGATATCAGTACACATCACTCAAGGGCGTTTCCACCTTTTTTGGAACGGACCAGTGCTCTTTAGGATGCATGCAGGAGACTATCGAGCCAGGTTGTATTGCAGCCGGTCCGAGATTTTCATGTGAAGATTAATTATGGTTTGAAGAGATCTGCATGGGTGCCAAGTTAACAAAGGGTGGAATAATGATAGCTAATTTTAGGTGTCAACGTGACAAGATGAATGGAGACCCAGATACCCAGTGAGGCATTAATTTCCCTCAAAGGTTAGTACACACTGTGCCCATTCCTCCTCTGCACGAGGGAAATGCAGGTAGTTGAGCATTTGATTAGAAGGATAAGGACGACCAGGTGTGCAAGGTGTGTCTGTGACAGTGTTTCCAGAGATCAGCTGGTGCTCAGGAACCTGAGAGGGTGGAGCCACCCTGAATGTGGGCGGGCCAAACTCAATGGGTGGGAGGTAGGAACAAAACAAAAGGCAGAGAAAGGCCCATTCTGTCTCTACCCAGAGCTGGGCAGCCCTTCAGTCCTTGGACATCAGAACACCAGACTGCCAAGCCCAAGGACTCCAGGACTTGCCCCAGCTCTTCCCTGTAGCCTCAAGAGAGGTGCATCATCACCTGGGTCTGGAGCCTCCATTCCTGGACGGAGCCACACGACCAGCCTCACAGGGTCTCAGCCCTGAAGACAGCCTGCCTGGCACTCCTGGCCTCCATCAGCACGTGAGCCACATTCCCTGCACTGCCCTCCATGTGTCTGCATCTCTGTCTGTGCACTTACCCATGGGCTGCGGTTCTGTCCCTCTGCAGAAACCTACATAAGGCGTGGGGTGAGCAACGCGTCACTTGGGGAGGAGCCATGCTTGGTCTTTCTAAGTGTCTTCTGACAAGGCTGCTGAAGGGGCTTCGCCTGTGCTGGACAGCCCAAGGGGGAAACTGGAGGCAGATCTCCTGGAGGAGAGACTGCAGCATCATGTGGAAACAGGCTGCCTACTTCTGCAGCGATCCCACTAGAGCAGCAGGTGGGGCCCCCAGAGCAGGACTCAAGGGCCTGCCTCCTGGAATGAAGGGACTGGGTAGGACTAAAACAGGGCTAGGAGGGAAGGACACCCCAGGCCAGCCTCCTCTGGAGGTTGGGAGGACACCTGGGGAGTCCAGGAACAGCTGGCCAGCAAGGAGGGTGGACTGTCTCCTGTAGCACAGGCGCTTGGCCCCCAAGCACCACAAGCCGAGGGGCAGGACAGAAGCGCACACGGTGCAATCCAAGAGAGGACCAGCCCCTCCTGGACAGCCTTTCCCCTGGGACAACACAAGGCTGTGGGTAGCAAGTTGGGTCTCTGTCACTTCTGCCAGCTTCCATCTCCTTCCTAACATCCTACTGCATTGCTTCCAAACACTCTTCCAATAGCAACAATGTACTGGAGGATGGCAGGCATTCCCTGATTTTAAATAGTGTGTCCCAGGTTGAGACAGGAAGCAAATAAACCATATTCCGCATCAGGAAAACTAGCAATTATGTGTCAGACATGCCTTTTGGCAGGTGACACACCTATCTCTGCCCAGGCTTAGCTTCCCCAATGCACCCTATGCTCCTCGGTGATTCGATCTTACTCTTCTGGACACACTCACTTCATGTCCCACAGCTACTTTACCTTGCTACTGTTATTTAATATTCATCTCTTGAATCAAAAGTGCATATAAATATGAAAGTAAAGATGGAGAGGAGTCAGGAAGCAGGGACACTGAAATGGAAAGACCAGAAAATCAGGTAGGAAGCCCACTGAAACCAGGCAGGGCTTGGGGGACACTGCACTGCCACCAGCTGACCAGGACCACTGGCTCCTGGTGCCCGCTGGAATCTCATCTACACCTAGCAGAGAGGCTGCCACCTACTGAGTGGACATAGGGACTCAGGTGTCCCAGCAGCACCCAAGGAGGATGGCTGCCTCACCATGACTCGAGATTACCTGGGGGGCGTCAGCCCCAGGAAGGGGTGAGGAGCACAACCTGCACTCAGAAAGGGTGCTAAGGAAGGACACTTTGAATCTGCGTAAGAGAGCCACCAAGGAAAGCATGCGCGTTGCAGCAGGAGATGACAGGATGGGAGAGTCTGCAGCCTCTGAGGCTCGGTGCTTCACTCCCCAACTACTGACTGAGAGCCCCAAGTATCCGGAAATATGTTGCACGCAACGTGGAACAGGAGCCCCTCCCCACACACTGGGTCATCTCCGCCTATGCGAAATGCACTTCTTACCTTTTACTGCAGTTGGTGTTTATGAATCTTGAAAAAATAGCAAGCACGCACCAACTGTGGGACAGAAGTGAAAGAACAAGCAACACTTCTGGGCTCAAGGCGGCCGTTCATGGCCATAATAGAGGCATGTGAATAGGAGATATTCGAGACGTGAAGGGATGTGAAACAAGACGGCATGAGTCTTGGTTTTTCCCACATTAAGTGAACTGTGAGGCCACTGGGAAAAAAACAGACTATACATGAAAGAAAAGAAGGCCACACGTGACTCTCATGGACACGCCGGTCTCAGCAACGGCCTCTCTCATCTGGACATTGAAGGAAATGGGCATTAACACCCAGCACTGGCTTCACGCCCCGAGCACAGGCCTCCCGCTCAGCAGGGCTGGAGAATGGGATCTTCTCCGAGTCTAGGGTTTGGAAGCAGCCTGCAATGACGTCCTCAGAGGGGCCATCGCCTCAGAAGCACGGATGTCCACAGTGCCCATCAGGACCCAGCAGAGACAGAGAGGACCCTGAGAGGGAGGGAGCAGGGGTCCAGGATGGCTGAAGCCCATCCAGCCATCAGCCCCGTCGGCCATCTGTCCCTCGCAGGAGCGGGGCTCTCCACTGTGAGACGTGAATGAGGCCAGTCAGGGAACGTCAGAGGTCATACTGCAAAAGTTCCCCGAGTGGGAGTGAGCAGCAATCCCCACCCAGCGAGCTGGAGGTGAGAGGGGCCTGGCCCAGGAGCCCCGAGCCCCTTCCGACTCCCCTGCTGTCCTATGGCCCTGTGGTGAGGACTCAGACGCGGTGCGTCCTATCCTCCCAGCTTCACCAGCCAGCTGACAAAGGGTGCGGGGGGTGCAGAGCCCTGGGCACCATCGAGTGGACACCGAGTGACACGTGAGATGGGACATTGCCCACTCTCGCCGTGCAGGAGGATGAGATGACCACCATGGCCAGGAGGCTCCAGGGGGACCGAGTCTGAGTACCGATGCTCCCCCATAACAGAGCCGAGCCTCGAGGAACAGAGGGGACTGGGTACACATGGCAGGAGAAGACCTTGTGGGCCAGAGCAGCAGCGAGCAGGAGACAGGGAGAGGGAGGAGTGCAGAGTGCCTGCGTGTCATGGTGGCCTGCCGATGGAGGGGTGTCCAGGAGAGGGGAAGCTCCAGGAGTGGGCGAGCCTGGCCCACAGGAGCCCTGAAGCCTGGTGGCAGCAGAGCTGCCGGCAGTAGGAACGAGAGCTCTCTCTGTACCTCCCCCCACCTCCCTCTCTCTGATAACGGCACCCCCCAAACCAGCACTCCAAGGTACATCTCAGTTGACCCAGTGGGGGACAGGGAGGTGACGACTCGATGTTTCCCTCCTCTTTTCCTTTCTGGATTTGCTCATCTGAGTTGGAGGCTAGAAATGCAGCACTGCCGCGTACAGACCCCTCCTGTCTTGACGAGAGACCCAGCTCTGCCTCCGGACGCACATTTCCGCAGCCTCCAGCACTTCCCAGGCTGCCCTGAACGAGCAAGCCACGTACAGCCACTTTGTCTTATGAATAACAAGCCGATCCTTAAGAGAGGATGAGGACCTCTGATGTTTCCATTACAAAGGGTTCTGAATCAGTGGGGAACTTGTTTTGATTCGATCGTCTAATAATATGATCTTTCATGATCTAACAATATGACCAAAGTCTGGTCAGTACATAGTCACCCCTTAGAACTGTGGGGCCTGGCTCCAGGATCCCCACAGACACCTGAGTCTCAGGAGGTTCTATGTCCGTCTCTGGAATGGGGCAATGTTGTCACATAAGCTACAGGACTCCCCACGCACTGTACATCACCTCTGGTTACCTGTTGTCCCTGAGGCACGCCAAGCACCTATGTCAGTAGTTTTACCCTATTGCTTAAGGAAAAACGAACAGGAAAGAAGCCCTTTTCTCTATCATCCGCAGACACGCAATTTACAAAAATGCTTTCACCCTGCACTTGCCAAAGGTCACACACAACCTTCTGACATAGAGGGCTGGGGTATGGGGATGTGTGTGTGCTTTCCAAACACACCAGAGGCAAGCAAACTCTCACCATCAATGATGAGTCCTAAAATGTAGGGGCCTCTGACATGACTAGAGAACTTGACTTTATCACAAGAAAACTTAAAGAATTCTCCTTTATTTAAGGGACCATGAAAGTAAAAAAAATCGCAGTGATTGGCGCGGGGGTCTGCGGATTAGGTGCCATTAAGAGCTGCCTGGAGGAGGGACTGGAGCCCACGTGTTTTGAAAAGGGCAGTGACATTGGAGGACTGTGGAGATATGAGGTAACCCTGCACACTTGCTTGTGGAGTGAGTTGTCTCTGTGAAGAGAGATGCTCCAACTCCTACTCTGCTCACTCTGATCACGCCTTTGCTCATTCCTTGCTGTTCTTTTTAAGTAGGAATATCAACTCTGACATGAAGTGACGACTTCTCCAGTACTTGCAAGACCCATTTCCTTCATGTCCCTGACAGCTCCACGGAGCCCCTGGGCTGTCTGCACATAAAACTGACATGTTCTGCTCTGGCAGACTTGGTGACAGGCCAGGAGGTCACCTGCATGCTGACCGTGGCCCTTGCCTCCAGACCATGGGTCACCTCCAAGCTGCTCTGTGGATTGCCTTGTTGAAGTTTAAAGCAGTGCATTCACTCATGGACCCTGTCCAAATGGACAGGCAGTGAGTGTTTCTAAACAACAGGGAGACTTCACCCTTGTTGCAGGTAGACTTACACCATTCACACATGGACCCTGTCCTGATGGACAGGCAGTGAGTGCTTCTAAACAACAGGGAGACTTCACCCTTGTTGCGGGTAGACTTACACCATTCACACATGGACCCTGTCCTGATGGACAGGCAGTGAGTGCTTCTAAACAACAGGGAGACTTCACCCTTGTTGCAGGTAGACTTACACCATTCACACATGGACCCTGTCCTGATGGACAGGCAGTGAGTGCTTCTAAACAACAGGGAGACTTCACCCTTGTTGCAGGTAGACTTACACCATTCACACATGGACCCTGTCCTGATGGACAGGCAGTGAGTGCTTCTAAACAACAGGGAGACTTCACCCTTGTTGCAGGTAGACTTACACCATTCACACATGGACCCTGTCCTGATGGACAGGCAGTGAGTGCTGCTGAACAGCAGGGAGACTTCACCCTTGTTACAGGAGGCTTCCAAGGCATCCACCGTCATCTGCAGCGATCGTGGCGCTGGCCTGACTTCACCTGCTCAGTCAGCTCATGAGTTAGGACACAGCACATGTTCACGAAGGTTTGCTCCCATGTCGTGTGAGGCTTATTTCCAGGGCCTCCTCCTGATCCATGTTCCTCTAGCTGTGAGGCTGAATTTCTCTTTGGAAACTCCCTTTGCCGCTCCTTTCCACATTCTTTTTGTTTGTTTGGGATTTGTTTATTGTGTTGTGTCTTATTACTGTCAATGTTCTTGTTAGTGCACTATGTTATAAATAATAATGGGCCTCTCAGTGACATAGTCATACTTGCAAAATACATGATTTGCTTCTCTTCATTCTTGGCACGTGCCTTTCCCACTTCTCCTCCTTCCCCTGCCCTTTGGGGTCTTCTGTCTGCCCGGACAGTGTCCTGTTGGGATGTGATCAGGGAACCACCTAGGGTCCATCCCCATGAACAGGATTCTACACATCTCCCTTCATGAGCTGACTCCAGCCCCTCCATCCTGTTCAGCTGCACTGTACAAACCCAATAGCCCAAGGGCAGTCCCAACCCCACAGGCTGATGGCCCCACACATTCCCTGCTGTGTGCCTGAACCCTGGAGGCCATGGCTGGTTTGCTTCCTGCAGGAGACACCTGACTCTGGACGAGCTGGCATATACAAATCCCTTACCTGCAACACCTCCAAGGAGATGACCTCCTTCAGCGACTACCCCGTTCCCGACCATTTTCCCAACTACATGCACAATTCCAAGATGATGGAGTATCTCAGGATGTACGCCAGGCACTTTGGTCTCATGCAACACATCGAGTTCCTGGTAAGGGATGAGAGCCCTGCTCGGCACCTGCACGAGGGTCCAGGCAGTCTTCACAGGCAGAGACACCCATCTGGTCTGCAGGTTCCCCACAGTCCTCCAAGAGATGTCCTGCCTCTCCTCATTCTCAACATCAGCCAAGATTCCTTTCTATCCGACAGCCCCACCGAGGGCCACTGTCTCAGGAATTGTCCCCAAAGACTACCTTTCACTTCATTATATGAGATGTAGAATAGGGGTTCCAGGGGCCACCAACAGAGAAGTTACCTCCCACTTTATTTGTCAAAACACAGAGTTCTCTGGGGAAATGGACCTGGGAGCAGTGCTCTAGAACTAAGGCTGTCTGTCCCTTGCTTCCCAGGCAAAGGTGTGCAGCGTGAGAAGGTGCCCTGACTTTTCATCCTCTGGCCAGTGGCAAGTTGTGGTCGAAGCTGACGGGAAGCAGAAATCCTACATCTTCGATGGGGTCATGATCTGCAGTGGCCATTACACTGAAAAGCATTTGCCCTTACAGGAGTTTGCAGGTATTTAACTGAAGAGTGTGAGAGAAAGATCTTTGGATTCCAAGAACCTCAGAGCTCACGCTATCACGGGCACAGGACAGAAGTGTCTGCGTGGCAGAGTGGGATGCAGAGAGGAACATTCAGGAAAGATCTGGTAATAGAAGTAGCCTTGGAACTGGAAGCCAGAGTTCTCCAGGCAATCAAGGCAGGGGACTGGCCTTCCAGACAGTAGTAGTAAGTGAGCCGTGGCATGTGGCCTGGCCTGGATCTCAGGGAGGTCACACAATTGCTGTGGGAGAAGCAGGTGTGTGGGCAGGAGAGGTAGGTGAGAGTCAGTGAGCAACCACTGCAATGTGTGTGTGTGTTTGCGGGCGCGCGCTTGCGTGCGTGGGCGCATGTGTGTTTGGGCATGGGGGAGCTGCTACTTTTCACATATGCATCTAATAACATTCTGTCCTACGGTGGTGGGAAGACTGATTGACAGGGAGGAAGCCCAAAGCAGAGACATCAATAAGGAGAACTTCTTGTAGTCCACAAAAGCAAAATGAGGGAGGTCCTGAGTGCACCCATGGTAGCAGGTCTCACAAAGAGAAGGGTAAAACATATGCCTGTAGCAACATATGTAATATTTCTGGAATATAATCATATTTGTCATCCAGAATCTTTGAAACTAATCATTGACACTTGCACTAATGAGCAGGGTAGCTGATAAACACGTCTCTACAGAGCTACTGAAATGTAGCTAACGTACACTGACACAGATTTGTTTGAGATACACGACTGATTGTAAAGATACGGCAAAGCATAAAATACCTCATGAGTACCTTTGCATACTGTTCATACATTAACCTTTTTGATTATGCTCTATCAAATAAAATACATCATTGAAATTTCTACCCAACATTTGGTGACCACTCTGATCTTGGAAGTTGCCCTCGGCCTCTCTGACCAGCACCACTGCTCTGCTGCCCTGGCTAAGGTCCTTTGTGTGTTTCTGAGTTCCTTCCCAATGTTACAGGAAGTGAAGAGCAGTTCCTCTTGTGTCAGTAGAGAATCAGAAAAGGATAATAACATCCTAAGGTGACGCCAGTCATCACAGTGAAAAAATTTAAAGTTGGTTTTTAAGGAGAAACTTTAGTCTGCTTGATTTTGGTCTCAGTCAGATGGACACTGCATTTGGATATTTTGTTCCTTCCTTAATCTCATTCTACCATTTTCCAGTGACTGACCAACAGCACAGAAGGGGTTTAAGTGACCCTCACTTCCGTTTAGAAACAGTTTAGAAACCAATAGCTTTTCCGTCTCTGCTGGTGACCAGACACTGGGCTGTCCTCACAGGCATCCAGG
Source organism: Sciurus vulgaris (assembly GCF_902686455.1). Taxonomy (NCBI): domain Eukaryota; kingdom Metazoa; phylum Chordata; class Mammalia; order Rodentia; family Sciuridae; genus Sciurus; species Sciurus vulgaris. The sequence goes on along the minus strand of NC_136473.1, from coordinate 112,290,158 downwards.
AGTTCCGAGGCAGATACCTGCACAGCTGGGAGTACAAGCATCCAGACGCGTTTGCGGGGAAGAGAGTGGTTGTGATTGGCATCGGGAACTCTGGAGCAGATGTGGCTGGCGAGATCAGTCGCGTTGCTGAACAGGTTTGGCATTTCACACTCATGCTGAGATCAGGGTGATAAGCCAAAAACTGGTTACTGGGCGGCCTTTCTTCTCTCGCAGGTTTTCCTCAGCACAAGACGAGGCGCGTGGATTTGGAACCGGGTGTGGGATGATGGCAACCCCATGGACACCGTGCTCTTCACCCGGTACAACAGGGCAGTCCAGAAACTGCTGCCCTCGTTCCTGATCAACAGGTGGGCAGAGAATAAGCTGAACATGCGGTTCAACCACGCCAACTACGGGCTGCAGGCTGCCCACAGGTACGTGCGGGTGGAGGAGAGCCACCAGGCTGGACGCTGGAGCTGGTGCAGAATCCCACCCCACACACAGAGTGACAATTCCAAGGCCCATTCTAATTCAGATCTTGGCAGGACTCTTCTCTCCTTTGGTGGTCCTGGGTCAATCTACTCAGGTGTAAGAGAAAGGCGTGGAGGGAGGGTTGGAGCAGGCTGCTCTGTGCTGGTCTCAGGAGACCCTGCCTCTTTGCCTCACCACCCTACAAGCTCCCCCTCCTCCTCTTCACTGTCGCCCACGGCCCATCTGTTCACTCTCTGCATTCTACACCAGGTTCACGGAACCCTCAGGCTAATGTCCACCAGGAAGGTTCCATCATCCACACTGACAGCGCCCCACTCAGGCCAAGCCGCCCCTTGCCCTCCTCGTTGCCCTGGTCCCTGTCCTGCTCCTCTTCCAGGCCACCCTAGATTTACCACCCAGAAGTGCAGTACCCCTGGATTTCCCCCGATCCCTTCTTGGTTGCGGCCTCTCCCTCCAGCCAGGTCTGACCAGGACCGGCCCTCCCAGCCTGCTGCCCATGCCTGGTTCTTCCACCTCTGTGGCCTTTGGTCCTTTCCCCGCCCGATCCTTAGAACTTGGTGCTATCCAGGATTCCATTCTTGGTCCTCTCCCCTCCTCTCCCTACACAGCTTCCTATATTTAAAAGTAATCAAGGCAAAAGATTATAAAGGCGTAAACTAGGGTTTGAGCAGGGGCAGTGAAAACAAATTAGTTTTCACAAGTATCTGCCAGAAAAAACACGTGGCTCATGACGAGTTTCATGATGTGGGATGCTTGACTCCAGGTTCTTTCAAAACAGGTATTTTCAGGATGGAGAAGATGTGTATAGTGATAGCAGAAGACACCCAGGAACAGGCCCTTTGGCGAATGCGGAGTTCAACCTCCCATTACAGTCACCCAGCGCCGGCTGCCGCTGAGCCCAACTCTCCCCTCAAGGGTCACTCTTTTCATGGTGGCTTTGGGTTTTGTTTTTGGCCACACACATTTTTACTGGTTTTTTTTTTTTTTTTCTTTTTTGTTCATTTAGCATCTATACTCTTTAAAAGGGATACATATAAAAGAATATGTGCATATATGCTTATTCTTTTATCTATTCCCATTTCTTCCTTTATCGTTAACGCACATTAATTCTGCAGATGTCCGTTCCGCTGTGGGCGTTCCACACAGGCACACCTTGTGCTCTGACCGGGTCTCCCCTCCCTCCCACCCCATCCTGTTTCTCACCATGCTTTCCTTTCTCTTCCCTCATCTGTTTTTTTTTTTTTTTCCCCAGTTTCCATATATGAAAAAAAAACATGCAATTCTCATCTTTTTGTGTCCACTTACTCTGCTTAACATGATGTCCTCCAGTTCCATCCACTGACATGCCAATGATATGATTTCATTCTTCTCTACGGCTGAGTGGTACTCCATTATACAAATGCACCATATTTTCTTGGTCCATTTATCTACTGGCAGGCACCTGCACTGATTCCATATCTTGGCTATTTTGCATAGTGCCAGTTGACACTGGCATTCAGCTCTGTAGGGGACTTTGAACTTAGGTGTTGTGATGCATCCAGTTTTGATGTTTTTGCTCAGGACTGCTTTGGCTATTCAGGGTCTTTTGTGCTCTGGTTTGAATTTAGGATTGTTCTTTCTAGTTCTGTAATAATGTCATTGGTATTCTAATGGGAACTGCATTGAATCTGTAGATCACTTTGGGTATTAGGGCCACTTTAACAAGATGCATTCTCTCAGTTCATGAACATGGGAGACCTTTTCACATTCTACAGTCTTCTTCAATCTATTTCTTCAGTGCTTGGTAATTTTGTAGAGGTGTTTCATTTTTTGTTAGGTTTACTCCTAGGATTTGTTTTGAGGCTGTTATGAATGTCACTGATTCTCAGTGATCGCATTATTGGTGTACAGAAAAGCTATGGAATTTATGTGTTGCTTTTTGTCCTGCTGCTCTGTTGTATTTGCTTATCAGTTCTAAGAGTCTTTTGGAGGGTAAGAGTCTTTTCAGGGTTTCCCTTAAGGGTAGAATCATATAATCTGCAAACAATGACAGTGTGACTTCCTCCTTTCCCATGTGTATCTTATGTTTCTTTTTCTTACCTAAATTTCAGTGGCTAAAATTTCAAGTACTCTATTGAATAAGTGGTGAGAATGGACACCCTTGCCTTGTTCCTGATTTCAGATGAAACGCTTTCACTTTTCCCCTATTTGGCATGATGTTGCAATGGCTTGTCATATATAGTCTTTTACATTGCAGTGTGATCCTTCCATACCTAATTTATTCAGGGCTTTATCCTGAAGGCATATTAAATTTTATCTAAGGCTTTCCCTGCATCTATTGACTCTTTAGTTTTTGACTCAGCTTCTATTCCCTGTTACATTTATACACTTGTATATATTGATCCAGCCTTGTATCCCTGGAAACCAACTTGATTGTGATGATTGATCTTTTTGATGTGCTGCTGAATTCACTTTGCAGCATTTGATTGAGGACATCTATGTTCAACAAGAATACTGGTCTATACTTTGCTCTTTCTTTTTCTTTTTGTTATTGTATGCGTATCAGATTTTCATAGCAGGATAATCCTGGTTGGGTAGAATGAGTTTGGAAGAGTTCCTTCCCTTTGTATTTATGGAATATTTTGAGGAGCATTGGCATTAGTTCTTTAAAAGTCTGGTAGAATCCCTCTAGTTCTCAACTTTCTTGTTAGAAAACTTCTTACTACTGCTTCAATCTCATGGCTCATTATTGATCATTTAAGTTTTTATATCCTCTTGGTTCAATTTTGGAAGGTCAAATGTGTCCAGAAATGTCTCTTCTAGATTTTCCATTGGCATACCATTACTCAAATATCCCTTAAAGCACTGTGAAGTTCAGTAGTTACCTTTTGTACTGTTCCCTTTTCACCTCTTAATTTTATTGTGGAGGGTCTTCCCTCTCTGGTTAGTTAGTTAAGGGTTGACCAATTTTGTTTACCTTTTTGAAGAATTCTGTTTCATTGACCCTTTGTGTTGTTCTTTAGTCCTTATTCTATTTATTTCTTCCATGATCTTTATGATTTGTTTCCTTCTACTGATTTTGAGTTTAGTTTGTTTTGTTTTTCTAAGACTTTGAGACGCTTCATTAGGTTATTTATTTGATAACTTTCTTTTAAAAATGTAGGCACTCGTGGCTCAAACCTCCTCCTTTGTACTGCTTTGTTGTTTCCCACAGTTTTCATTTTCTTTTGGTTCTAAAAATTTTAAATGAGTCTTTCAATGACCCATTATTCATTCAAAAGCATTTTATTCAGTCTCCATGTGTTTCTGTAATCTCTGTAGTTTCACTTGCCATTGATTTCTAATTTCATTACATTATGATTTGAAAAAGTACACAAAATTGTTTCAATTTTTTGGATTTGAGAAGACTTCCCTTACGTCCTAATATATAGTCTGTTTTGGAAAAAGTTCCATGTGTTGACAAAAGAATATATATTCTGATGTTGGATCAAATCTTCTGTAGTGTAATATAATCTTTTATAGTATAATTTAACTCTGATGTTTCTTTGCTGGTTTTTGTTGTTGTTATTGTTTTGGTCTGGATGATCTATCTGTTGGTGAGAGACAGGTATTGGATTCACCCCACTCTTAAGTGTCTTGGGGCCTGTCTCTCCCTTTAGTGTTAATAGTGTTTGTCTGATAAGATTGGGAGCCCCAACATTTAGTGTGTATATATTTATAATTGCTACAATTGCTCCCCTTATCAATATGTAGTACCCTTCTTTCTTCTGGTTTTTGGCTTAAAGTCTGTTTTGTCAGATATGGTATGGTTGGTTTCTTTTAGATTACATTTTTTTGGAATAACATTCTCTATCACCATTTTCAAGGTGTGAAGGTCTTTGCTGATGAGGTGAGTTTCTTGCACACAAAACATTGGGGGTCTTGTTTTTTAATCTAATCACCCAGTCCACATATTTTAATTGGAAAATTAAGACCATTTACATTCAGGTTTTTTTCTTCTTTAAGTCATTTATGGACACAATCAAACCCAGTGCCTCACTCATGCTAGGGAAGTGCTCTACCAGTGAGTTACACTCCCAGTCCATTCAGGGTTATCTTTGAAAGACATATTTGTTCCTATCCTGTGATTACTTTCCTTCTGGCTGCTTTGAACGTTCTACGTTCATTTCTTCCTCTCTCATTCATCTTGGAGTTGATGTTTTCTGCACTAGTCGTGCTCGATTCTTCGTTCATTCTCCTTAGCTCATGTGTCCTTCCAGGGAACTCTGCCTTTGTCCTGAACTTGGCATCATTGTATCCACTGTCCTTCCTCTTCTGGGTGTAGGATTCCTTACGTGCCACTGGTCAGTGGGCATGAGTTCCCTTAATTTGTGCTGATCTTAGGATTTTATTTCTTCTTCAATCCTGAAGGATGCCTCTGCTGAGTATAGTAATCTAGGTGGGCAATTATTTTCTTGAAATATTGCTTCCATGCCCTGCTGACCTTTATAATTTCTACTGAGAAATCTGCTGTTATTCTGATAGGTGTACCTTTTAATGGGACTCGCTGCTTCTCTTTCAGCTTTGTTCTGTACTTTTGCCAGTTTAATATGTTGTGAAGAGGGTCTTTTCTGGTCTTGTTTACTTGGGGTTCTAAACACATTCTATACCTGTATGTCCATGTCTCTTCCATGCTTTGGGCAATGCAGCCTGTAATACTTCTCCCCTTGTCTATTTCAATTATGTATATACTTGGTATTCTAAAGATGTCCAAGAGATTTTGTGTGTTCCAGTCCTTTTCTCTTTATTATTGTCTGAATGTGATAATTTATCACCATTATCTTCAAGCCTTAGTATTCATTATTCTTCCTGATTTAATATATTGGTTAGAATTTCAACTGAGTTTGTATCTGACTTATTAAACTTTTCGTTTCCAAAATTTTTTTTCAAAATCTCTTTATTGAATTGCTCATTCATCTCTTGTATTCATTCATTATTCTGTAATCTCTTGAATTAATTGCACTTTTTAACTATTATTCTTTTGAATTCCTTATTTAGCACTTGGTCTCCTTCAGTATCTTTGGAAACTTTCCGTGTAGAATGGTAAACTTTAGAAGCTGTCATGCTGCCTTCTATCCCCACCTTTATTTCATTTCTATGCTGAGATTTAACATTGATGTAGGATTTAGTTCAGTTGCAATTAGGATTCATAATGTAATCTCCATGTGGTTCCTTTAGCTGTAATCTGCGGGTTTCAACACACCTCCTGTATCAGAACCTGAGGAACCCACTTTCTCTGTAGTTCTTGCAAGAGTGGGGCCTCTCTGGTAATTTAGACGGGTGTGGTGAAGACCACAGAGTATATGGGGTGCACCATCTATAGTTACACCTACGGTGTGTGTGGAAGCCTGCATTAGATGATGGGTATTTCCATAGGCATTGCTCAAATTGGTTCTGTTGATTGAAAGTGATTCTGACATTGGCTATTCCAAACACAATAAAGGACCTGAAATAGCTTGGAGCTTATGTCTCCTCTGTTCTTTAAACAGAAATGTGCACCAGGATTCAAGCAGAAATGGCTAGTGACTAGAGCTGTATTTAATTTTTCTCAACTGAGTTGAGAGTGTAGCTCAGAGAATAAGTACCTGCCCAGTACATATAAGGCCCTAGATTGAATCCCTAGCCCTGGAAGGGGGGGAAAAAAAAAAAGATTGAGAGGGATAAGAAGAAATAATAATAATAAAATAAGAAATAAAAATTGATGAATTTAAAAAGAAAATTAAAAAAAGGACAGGGGAAAAATGAGGAAGAAGAAAAGGGAGAAATTTGATTAAAGAATAAAATCTGGTAACAATAAAAAATGAGAAATAATAATGAAAAATAGAATAGACAGAAAAAAATATCTCCTGGCTGAGGTGTTGGAAACGTGTCTCCAGGTGGCCAAAGGTTGTTCACCAGGTATGGGGTGGGGCAGGCAGTGGGTCCCAGCTGCTGCTTGCTGTAATTCCTCTCAGGTCTCATAAAACATGTTGGGCAGAAAGCAGACTGATTTGCACCTTTCTCACTGAAAATGTTGAGGGCATGCTGACCATGCCCAGTGTACATTCTCTCCGGTGACTTAGACTGTACTTGTGGACATGGCCCACGTCAGAGCCACAGCAAGCCCGTTTCACGTATCAGGTTTGGTGGAGTGTAGTTCCACTGGGCATGCATACTCGCTCCCAGGAGAAGGTGGACAGAACACCAGTCAACAACACAAGTCAGGCTGCAGCACATCCCAGACAACCTCCGAGGGTGGAGGGAGCAACTGGTCCACCAAGTTTAGTGCTGGGACTGCCAGCTTTACTCACAGCACCTTCAAACCTGGCCTCCCACACAAAATAAGTGACGTCACTTCATGTCACAGAGGGCAGGATCACTGAACCACGGTCCCCTCCGCTCCCTTCCCTCGTAAGCCAGCCCCCCACCCGGCATACACTTCTCAGCCAACCTGTGTCAGAGGCACTTTCCCAAGCCATGACTCTCTGTGGCCGCCACCTACAGAGTCAGGGCAGCCGAGTGTCCATAGGGACCCTAAGGATGTGATTATGCCAAGTTTCCTGGTCCCCACAAGAGTTTAGGCCCCACTATAGGACCCTTCTCACAATGGTTCCCTGCTATAATTGAGGGTTTGCTGAGAGAGGCAAGGGGTCCCTTCTCTGAAGCTGTAGTTACTCAGACTCCTGTTTAAGTCTTTCATCTACAGGGTACAGCCTTCTACACCACTCCATGACTCTTTCTCTTTCCCCTTTGTCCCCACAAAAGAACCTTCTTTCCCCAACCAAGGTACCAGGGCCACCAGCTGGCTTACTCCACTTCTGTTGCTTCATTATTCTCTCTGGTCTCTGGAATCCACCATGTTTTGTTGTTGTTGTTTTGTTTTGTTTGTTTTTAATCTGTGGCATCAACTTCCAGTGCTCAGCCACAGACCCTCACCTCCAGGAGAGTAAGAGATGTGGTTTTATTTCCATCCTGTGGAGGAGCAAACTAGAGCTGACTCTTTCACCATCTTTCTGTTCGCAAAGATTCACTGTTAAAGTCATTCAGTAGCTCTCTGTAGATCACTGATAAATATTAATGACAAATTCATGTCAATCCTATCTGGTATCGAGGATGAATAGATAAGTTAAAATCAAAGGATTTTATTCCTGATAAAAATATCATTCCCTAAATAGAGTTCATGTTTATTATCACATGCTTATCACAATCTGATCTGGTTGTTGAACCATTAGAATTTTATAGATTAGGAAACTGATGATAAAATGTTTCCTGCCTTGTCTAAGGTTGCACAGCTGGTAAGTGGCAGGATCAATGCAGAGGCAAAATTCTGTGTCTGAAATCAAGTTCTTAACCAACAAACTGTATTACCTTTCTAGAGATATCAATAAATACTGTAAAATACTGATAGTGTTGTGCAATCAAGAGCATTTATTTACCACAATTTCTTTACAAAGAAAATTCATACACACTTTTTTTTTCATATTACACTCCCTGTAATGCAGATTTCTCAGCCATCAGTCTACCTTCAGTGATGACCTGCCAAATCGCATAATCACAGGAAGAGTGCTGATGAAACCAAATGTGAAGGAGTTCACCAAGACATCCGCCATCTTTGAGGATGGCACTGAAGAGAACGTGGATGTCGTCCTCTTTGCCACAGGATACACCTTCTCCTTCCCTTTCTTGGAGGATGACTTGGCAATCCTGGACAGCCAGCACTCCATGTATAAGTTCGTCTTCCCTCCTCAGCTGGAGAAGCCAACGCTGGCTTTCATTGGCATCCTCCAGCCAGTGGGAGCCCTCATTCCCACATCTGAACTCCAGAGCCGATGGGCTGTGCGTGTGTTCCAAGGTATGCACTGCTCTTCCACATGAGCAGGCTGGGTTCCTGATCATGCACGAGTGACAAGGCACCCAGAGTGCTTCTGTTCAGTGTGTCTTTTATCAAAGCACCTGAAATTTCACCTTTAGAAATAGATGACTTTTGGACTCTAATTTTTATTTTTATTTTCTAAAAGAATTCTATGAAAATGAAAGTAACCAAAGTATAAAAATAGAAAACATGTAAATCGTAATCAGGTTGCATTTGAGTACTGGATATCCATTCATTTAGTTCTTTCCAGCAGAAAGTTAATTAAGGGTGAGCATCATGGAAACAATTGGCCAGGAAAAAAATGAGCAAGGGAGAACCTCCTGTGAACAGAACACAGGAAGTTAGTGAGGTTACTTTACATTTCAGGTAAACTCCAAGTGCGTGGCTCACATTCTGGCTTACTTCCCAAGTCCTTACCCAGGTTCATGCCTCTGAGCAAAACGACACTGGGACCAGACAAATCAGGTTCCATTTGGCAGAGTGGCACTGTAGTTTCTGAGATAAGCCCACTGAATCGCACGTGGCCCTTTCTCTCACATCCCCAGATAACTCTGATATCGTCCCCGTGCTCTAATGAATGAGAGATCAGGATTCCATCTTCTCAGGACACATCTTCCCTGAGGGGTCGCCACGGGCACAAAGAGTGGCCGCCCTCACTGAATCCTCTGCCTTCTGAGACGTAGGCTTGCCAGCTATGTGAGTCAGGAAGCTGCTGGATGCCTGCTTTTCACTACATGAAACCGGAATATGTGTCCAGGGGGCCTGCGCACTTTCTCTATCTCACCCCACGTTCTCAAGTCAGTGAGGTCACCTTCCAGAGCGACTCATTGGCCTCTTATTCAAACCCTCTGCAGCTGTGGCATCTGGTTCCCTTCATGTATCTTCCTTTCCTTCTCCTAGCTAGTATGTTCCTTGCTGACTTCCACCACGAATCCAGGCCTAGCAATACGGCCACGAACCACTGCCCCCAGCAAGATGCTAGAGGAGGACAAACGGACAGCATGGTGGCCATGAGAGGGGTTGAACACGCGTGGGTCTTACTAATGTACTCTTATCTAATTCCCTTTTTGTGAAAATTTCAAAAGACTCATTTTAGTAAAACATACACACAGAAGTGTGCATAATGAATGCACACCTTGTTGAAATTTCACAAATACGCGTGCGCACACACACACACAAACTAGCCTAGAGTCCCCAGTATCACCAAAGCAACTATTATCTCTATTTGTAACAGCAAAATCAGTTTCTCTTTTTTCCTTTATATAAATATAATCATAGGATAAACACTCCATTGAGTTTGAACTTTCTCTCACCATGATATTTGCAGCCATTTGTTTTCACTGTTACATAGCATCCCGTGTGCTTGCCCACTGGATGCATGGATCTGGACATGTATATCTACAACTTGTCCATGCTATGCAGATGGCCACTGAGGATGACTAGAAACAATGATGTCATAAACAACCTAACATCTGCTTTTGATCAAGCATTTATCTCTCTTGGGGATATACCTAGGAGGAAACTGATGCATCACAAGGTATGTGCACATGTGAAATAACTTTTAAAGAGAGATGGCTTTGTTCCACCAGTCTGCTCATGTGCGTACACTTGGTTGTCTAAAGTCTGGTTTGTAGGACATTTCATGGTACTCATGAGTAGATCATACTTCTGTGCTAATGTCTGTGACCCTGGGTGTTTGGAGAGTGCCCAGGTAAAGTGGGGTTCCAGAACCACTATGGCTAGCAGCCTTGCTCTTCCTGGACGTGCATGGGAGCTGGACATGGTATCTACTTGCCTGTCTTTCAGAGGATGCTTTTTTACCTGGGATTTCCAGCTGTCCATCCAAGGAACAGGGAGTCCCACACATAAGAAACCCATACGTGATGGCAGACACCTGCAGCTCTCACCTGACTGGCATCCAGTTTATGCCGCTTGACTGCTGCTCTGGTGCTGGGAACCAGTGTTGTTTCCTGTCTGGAATCCCAGGACAGTTAGGCCTGGGTGGCCCCTCAGTCCCTGATGATGTTCAAAAATTTACTACTTACAGTTCCTGGCAGAGCAGGGAGGGGGGAAGGCAGTACTTTGTGTGCTGGTCACAGGAGACAGTATGCAGAGTCAGACTCAGACTTAAGAGTTGGTGGGATCCAGCAGTGAAGATGAAGGAACGGCAGGACTGCAGGCTAATGCCTGGGGGGTTCCCTTAGTGGAAGGCAGGGGGAGCACGGAGCCCAGACTGTGAGTGGGAGAGAAGCTGACAGACCCCTGGGTCTGACCGCCGTGGGCCTGAGCTGCTTGCCTTAGTGGTTCTGTTTCAGTGCCTGAGCAGCAACCTCCTGAGCTGTCCCTGTGACCCTGACTTCAGAAGAAGTCAGTGCACCTGCTTCTCCTGCTCTGTCCCTTGATTCCATGTGTCTCCTCCTGACCTAACCTGCACTTTCTCATGTCTTCTCTCCATCCCACATACATGCACACATACACCCCCTTTCCTTTTAGTTACCTGTTTTCTTATAAAATGCAGCAGCTATGGTTGTCCTGGAAGATTTTCCATCACTGTATATTTATGGATACATGTACGAAGTGAGACTTTCCAATGGCTCTGAGGACTTAGAAGAATTGTTTTTAAGATATGAACTCAAGGTAAGGATCTGTTCAGACAGACTTTTGAGGCAGGTCACAATAGAGTTTGAGGAACTCTGGAAGATAAAAATGATCCAAATGATCCAGCAATCTCACTACTGGGTATATCCTTAAAGGAAATGAAATCAATATGTCAAAAAGACCCTGCACGTCTGTGTTTATCAGAGCACTGTTTACAATAGCCAAGATAAGGGATCCACCTAGACATCCATCCAAGAGGAAGGGATAATGAATGTGTGCTTCATCAACATACACACACACACACACACACACACACACACACACACATGTGCAAATAACACCGCATATAATATATAATGCAGATATGACAAACATATGATATATATGATATAAAATATCCAAATGTTAGTCATAGAAAAGCAGGAAATCTGTCACTTATGAAAACGTGGATGGACCTAGAGGCTATTCTGTTGAGCAAAATAAGTCAGATACAAAAAGACACAGGTGGAATGATCTCTCATGAAGGGAATCTTAGAGGTGACCCCATAGAGGTTGAGAGTTGAATACTGGAGACCAGAGGCTGGGGACCAGGAGGAGAGGGTAGAGATGGTCCCCAGGTGAAGGGCTGCAGCACCATAGAAGAGGTTCTGGTGTTCTGTGGCACACAGATGCTGCAGTTGACGATGCACACTGTAAATCTCACAGTAGTGCAGAGAGCTCTTGAATGTACCCACCTTAAAAGAAACGATAAAACGAACATGATGCTCATGCTAACTTCCCTGAGTTGACTACCCCACATATTCATGGATCCAAACCTCACACTTTAGCTCATAAATCTGTACATGTATCATGTGTGAACCAAAAGCAACATGTTTGTGGGAATTCTTAGTATTCAAGAACTTTCACTGTGTATTTCAACTGAGCACAACTCAAAAGCCTATGTCTCTTAAGGAAAGCTCACTTCCATCCTGACACCTAAGAACAAAGGAAGGAAATTCCCTTCTTTGGGATCTTTCACTTATAGCTTTGATTATGGGCTCCACAGGACCCAATTATCACAACTCCTCAGTTCCCAAACCTCTTTGTTACCTGTCTCCCAGCCCTCCTTAAATTTCTCTCTTGTTTTTTCTTAGGACTGAAAAAATTACCCTCAGAGACAGACATGATGGCTGAGATCAACAGAAGGAAAATGAAAATGGCAAGAGAGTAAGAAACCTGATTGCTGGCTAAGAACAGGAAACAGGGTTAGAAGGTCCTATTCGCCTTTCCTCTTTGAACAACTGGCTCTTAGCAAGACCCCCTAAGATAATTCTAGCTCTGGGACATCATGCATGGGTACAGGTGTAGAAAGTGCCCAGCCTGGTACATCAGTCTCACAGAATGTCCAGTCCCTGTGATGAGCGACCTCCAAAGTGAGGACCACCAGAACAGCAGAAGTGTGCCTACACTCCCTGCCAGAACCAAAGCCAGAAAAACAGGAGAAATCAGCTCAGCTCAGAATTAGAAACACACTGCACAAATACAATCAAGAGGAGCCTAGGAAGATGTGTGCTCACCTTGGTAAACACCTACTCTGTGCACTGCAACAAACCCATACTCAGGACTATAGGTTTGAAAGAAATGAATTTCCTTTGTATTTTCTAACTGATTATTTCTGGATTTTGGTTACAGCTTCATGTATATTCATTTGGAATCAGAACTTGCTCTGCCATTTTGTTGGTTATGAAAGATATTTAGGAGTTTTTATACTTGATATATAGACTGAAAAACACATTTGGTTAGATGGCGGATTCACTTTTTATGATGTGTTTCTTGAACAATAACATTCCCCCAAATTCGAAAAGTTCTGGTACTTTTAAAATAGTCTTTAGTTGCAATTTTTATCACCTATCCCCAAATAAACTTACCAGCATAGTTTTTAATTTCAAAAGTCTGGAACACTTTCCAACTCTGTTCAGTGTTCAAGGGCATAATTACTGTTCGAATTAATACGTGGAAACGTGTATTAAGAAATTTAAGAAAAGCGTTTTAAAAAACAGAAATAAAGTCCCTTGGAAACTTGGGACAATACCGACAGAAATGTGACCTAGGCTTCCAACACTGTCCTTCCTATTCCAGGTTCATGGAGAGCCCGAGAGACGCACATCGAGTGCAGTACATCGACTACATGGACGAAATTGCTTCTGAGCTCGGAGTCAAGCCCAGCCTGTTCTCCCTTCTCCTCTGTGATGCCAAGCTGGCCAAGGAGGTTTTCTATGGGCCCTGCACCCCGTACCAGTACCGCCTGCAGGGGCCCGGCAAGTGGACGGGGGCCCGGGCAGCCATCCTCACCCAGAGAGACCGGATCCTCAAGCCCCTGAGGACACGTGTGCTGCAACCCTCTGGCTCCTCTTCCTCTAGGTGGCTGTGGGTGGCAAGGGTCTGCGCTGTCCTTTTTCTCTCTGCTTCTGTGGTCATCATCACGCAGATGATCTATCATTAGGCTCATGTGGACACAGATGGACCTGGAACCAGAGAAGAACCAGGCACTTAGATTTGAATTCTGTCAAAAGGAAATCAATTAGTTACATGTACATATGGGGGCCAACTGGTTATATGGGAAAAGTTTTATTAGGCTGCTAGCTCACATGTGCACATTTAAATCAGAACCAAGCAACCCCAGAGTGCCTCCTCATACATACCAGTGTCACACGGAGACAGTACCTCTTCAGTGGAAAACGTGACAGCTAACACCGTCACCAGCTGGTGGACAGCACAGCAGTGGGAGACTAACCTGAGGTTTCGCAGCTGCTAGTGTGATGCAGTGAGATCACCTATCTAGTGTTCTTGCCAAAAATGTCTGACTCCTGCGTAATCATAAAGAGTAATCAGAGAAACGAAGAAAGAGCTACGTGTATGAGACATCGCATGTGCTCGAGGAAGGTCAATGTCCTTGAGAAGTACACTGAAGAGACTAGGAAAATTCTCTGCTCAGTGGAGACTAAGGAGGCTTGATGGCCAAAAGGCTGTCCAGGACAACTGGGGGTTTAGCAGGCACTGTGGGTTAGACGGTCTCACTGAGCTAACAATGGCATTATCTGACACAGCAAGGGTTTGTGGGTATGCCGTAAAACAAGCTTGCACCGGAAGATGTACGCAGAATCGGGCACGATAAAGTGCTGCGACATCCACGGGTCATTTGCAAAAGATTCGGGAAGAAGTGTTGTGGGTTCGCACAGGGCATACAGGACAGGACCACCAGAGGGACAAAGCTCTAACAGCTGGGGCCTGCAGGTAAAAGATGAGACGAGTTCATCATAGTATTCCTTCTGCTCTTTTGCAAACTTGAGAGGTTCAAAATAAAGAATTTTAGGAAAGAATTTTTTCTTGGTAATGATTTATATCTGTGCCAAAGGTAGCTCACAAATTTCACTTTAACTTTTTAGTAGCCAAACCAAGGAAGACAGCTTAGATCAGCAAATGATAGGGCTATGAGATAAAAGCAGACCAACTTCCAAGAAGAATAATAGCCATGTTAGGTGTTAAAAAGAGACACAGCTTCTACGGGGGATTCTTGTAGATGAGGACACTATGTTTAACCAAAATGACTTCTAGACACACAGAGTAGCCCAGAGTGGTGGTGCACACCTGCAATCCCAGCCACTCGGGAGGCTGAGACAGGAGGACGGCAGGTCCAAGGCCAGCCTGGGCATTTTAGTGAAACCCTACCTCAAAAATAAAATTTAAAAGGGCCAGGGGTGTAGATCAGTGGCAGGGTGACCCTGGGTTCAATCCCTGATATCTGAAGGCAGGAAGGGTGGAGGGAAGGAAGGGAGCGAGAGAGGGAGGAAGACAGGCAGGCCAAGAAAGACTGCAAGACTCTCGTGCATGAGACCTTTCCCCCCATCTTTGACCAACGTCATTACTACCATACGTTTAAGAACAGCTGATCTAATGTCTTACGAACACTCTTTAAAATACCATCACAACCAACGGAAGCTGCGATAGACACTGGTGGGGTCGCAGGGAGTGTCTGCAGCACAGCGAGGTTTGCAGGGTCTCACACTGTAGCAGGCAACAGGTGGCCTCGTGCCTTTTGTGCCACCAGGAGCCTGGACAGAGTTCTCTCTAAGGAAACTGTCCTCTCCGGCTTGAGAGCCAAGCCCAAGGGGACACACCCTGGGAGCTGAGACGGTTTTTAGTGAACTGTTTTGAACCTGCTCCATACTGAGAATGGCCGATGGAGGCCGCTGTACTCTACTGCATTCCATCCCCAAGAGTTTTGAGCTGAAAGTGATTTTTATGAAGTTTCCTGAAGAACTTTCATCTCTGAACTTCCCGTTGATCCCTTTAAGGCAAACTTAAGTGCGACCCAGTGTGACTGTGTGATGACTTACTCTGAGAAGTTACAATAAGAGGAAGGTGAGAAATACCTATCAAGTAGTAAATTCAGGTATGAACTAGTACCATTTTTTTTCTAGCAATATTCAATCATCAGGGTTACTCATCTATTTAGTCCCCTCAAAATTAGAAATTTTAAAACCATTGCCTATATGTAAATTAAAATTTAGAGAAGAGGGGATGTGGGGGCTAAGGGAGAGTGAAATGTTCTGGAGTCCAGGGTAAGGGTCCAGTTTCACCTTCTAGAAAAGTCCAGGGCTTTGCTGTGTTGCTCTCACTCTGACCTTTGACTTGAACATCCAAAGGGTCAATGGCTGGAAATGCACAAGGCCTATTTTTTTCTTATCGACTAGAATGTGCTAAAACAATCTTCAAATGAAGACTATTTGAGGGTCAACAGAACAGTTTCGTGGTAACAAGACACAGCCTTTTCCTTATAAGGGTGCAGACGTTAACAGTGTCAAGGGGAGACCTACGTTCTGCTGGCCTCCTGCCCCATCTGGAAGCCTCCACTAGAAACACCTCCACCTTCTCATTCACCTTCGGGAATGCAGAGCACGACTTTCACAGGGCCAGTCCTTTCCCCATCTGGCAGAGTGTGAACCCTCTCACCTTCTCCACCTCTTGGGTCCACAGAGGAGGCAGCCATTGAGTGTAGGTGCACCTGCTGTGCAAACCTAGGCTCTCCCTTGCTGGGCGCTGCAGGCTCAAGACTTGGGAGAACTGCAAAGGAGCCCAATGTAGCTGCAGGTCAAAGCCACAGTCTCTCTTCAACCTTATCATTAATCAAGCTGATCAGTCATTTCCATATACCTGTCTCCAGGATCCTAATCCTGAACTGTTTCTGACTTCAGAAGGGAATTAAGGGATGTGGACAGTTATGACCCCAAATTCCACAAAAAATGTACTCTCATGAGGAAGAGGGAGGCAGAGGAACAGGATGGAATGGGAAGCTACAAACAGGAGTGGCACTTGGACCAAACTGTGACACCAAAGCAGGCAGGGGGATAATGATCTGTCGGGTCCCAGATGAGGACCACGATGCCGGAGACCCTCCAGTTCACACCGTCCACACCACCTCACGGCCTCATGGGAGAGGAGAAGGGGAACGCTTCACTACCCAGCAGGAATTCATGGGATCTTGATGTGGAGCAACAAATCCTAATTTTACTTTTCTAGGAATTTTGCAAGCACCCACCCTTGAGGGCAGTGGTCAAGCTGACGAGGATCTACATAATACTCCACTGCCCTTAGGATTCCCAGGTGACAGAAAGTGGGATGCCACTAATTCTTCTAGCAGGATTGAGAGTCTAGAACACCTGCCGTCTAAGACCATGACTGACTCTCCTGGGAACTTACTCTGGGCCGGGAGCATTCCTGCCCGCTTCTCTGTGTGGCTGTCTCAGCTCTCTGGATGCTCCAAAAATCAAGGCCAAAAGTCTGTGCATGCACGTCTGCCCCAGAGAGCGACCAGACCACGAGTTGTCACCATTTCTCACCTGCTGAAGCAGCAGTGTCCAATGGCCCACATACCACCAGTGCATGAGGAAGGGCAGAATTCAGCCAGGAGTCACCCTGGACACAGGCAGCTGCCCACAGGAAGCCAGAACTGGTGCAGATGCAGAGGGCAGCATGGCGCGCCAGCCCACGCTCCCCCAGGACCGCCCGGTGCCCCTGCGGCCTGGACGCCTCCGCAGGCTCAAGCTCAGGCTTCCCAGCGGCAGCCCCGGGCTTTCTGCTCGGCTTCTGCAGTGAAGGCCTCTCCTCTCCTTTCCGGTCTCTCCCTGGCTCAGGCAGAGTTCCGAGGAGCTGTCCACTGAGCGCTTCTCCACCCAGCGCAGATTCCCGGCCCTCAGCCATGGCTTCAACCAGCCCAGAAATCACTTCGGAACAGTGGTCCCTCTTCTTGGTGACCTTGCCGCGCTGACCACAAATAGGACTGCAGCAGAGGCGCGGCGGCCCAGCCCCAGAGCTTCTGCATGGGCTCACTGGGTGTGTGCAGGTGCCCAGCGAGCCTTCCTGCAGCCGGGCTTCTACATCTTCATTAGAAGTTCAGAAATGTTCTTCAGCAACTTTCCTGACTTCTTCAGAAAAATACAGAAATGGGCAAATATTCTAGAACTTCAAAATTAAAACTGCTGCCCAGGATGTGTTTCTTTCTCTGATAATATAAAGAAACTCAGTATTATGGAGATGATTACCTATCAAAATGTATTTATTCTCATGGGCCTCAGACAATCTGAATTTATAAGGCAGCTATTAATTTGCTAAAAGGGGAAGCTCAGCAAGCTGCCAAGGTACACAGCCCAAGTCCCCGCACGAAGGGCATCTACTCCATAGGTTGCCAGTTCTGAGTCGGTGGGCATGGCTCCGGAGCAGTAGGGTTGAGAGTCTAGAACACCTGCCATCTGAGACCGTGACCGACTCTCCTGGGAACTCACCCTGAGACAGGTGCATTCCTGCCTGCTTCTCTGTGTGGCCATCTCAGCTCTCTGGATGCTCCGCACTCCCTGATCCAGGGACAGCCTAGGCAGTTTCTCACACCTGTGCTCTGGAGGCAGACAGCGTGCCTGAGGATGCTGGCTCTGCCTTTGCACATCTGCCAGCTCAGGCAAGCTAATATTCTCCAACTCCATCCACTTACCTGCAAATGCCATAATTTTATTCTTCTTCATGGTTGAGTAACATTCCATTGTGTATATGGATCACAGTTTCTTTATAGGATACGGTATTTTTTAGTGTAAAGAAAATTTCACATGAAACCTAAGATAGATCAATTTCAAATTGGTTGGAAAGTTCATGTCTATTCCCAACTGCTATCTTGATGCTGTGCACTTGAGAGTCCTCATCACTTCCTCAGACACAGCACATCGCATGCCCGCCCCTGGCCTGCACTCAGCAGCTGCCAACACTGCACATCTCTGTTGCTCCAAGATCCTTGACTGCTGTCTTGACCTTGGCCCACGTCTCCTCCATTCTGTGTGTGAACAGCAGGTCCAGCTTGTTCCCAAGTAAACCCCGTTTCTGGCCATCACATCATTCACACATTTCAACTCTACTTTGCCACATTTTTCTCAACACTGATTCTTTAAAGCTGGATCTATGAACCCACAGAGCTCCCACACTCAGCACGCCACCCGCAGGCCACCCAGTACCAAGCCCAGGACCCAGCCCAGTACCCACCAACACTGTCTTCTGAGAAGTGTGGTTCGTGAACTGTAGCGCAGAGACAGTCGAGTTCTGCTGCAGATGCATCTCCAAGTCAGGGCTGGGCTGGTTCCAGGTCTGGGCCACAGCAGCAGGTGGGAAGAGAGGGCTGCAGGAGAGCAGCCCAGGGCATGTCCGCTGCTGGCCAGGAGCCACGGTGCTAGTGGTCAGCAGGCCTTCTTTCTTCACAATTTAATTCAGGTGAATGCCTTTTTGACACCTGTATTTGTCCAAGGAGTAGTATGTTAAAATTTAAATGTCATAGCAAAAGCACCTTCAGTCCATGGTGTGTCCGACACTGCCTTCAGCCGCCCCATTTCCTACTTCACTGAATCGAGTTTTAGCAACGTCCTCTTTAACTCTTCCTTCATCCTCAATACCCAAACCCCTAGCTGTGGAGGGTTCCAGAAACACCTTTCTGAAACCTCAAGGCTCCAATGCCTGACTCTGGAAAAATGAGGTAGGACTATGACTTGATCCAGCACAGGACCCTCCCGTGGAGTAAGAGCCATACGTGGCTGACTGTGCAGGGACACCCAGCATGAGTGCTGGGTTTGTCAAGTCTTCGCTTGCACAGAACAAATGGAGGCAAGCAGAGAGCATTCAGACAAGCGTGCAGGGTCAGGCATGCAGCCTGGCCTCCAGGACTGGCTTTAGAAACTGGAAGACTGCTCATAACCCAGTAGAGCCTCTCCCTCTGCACTCTCTGTTCTGAGGGCTGCTCCTTCTCTCCCCTCTGCACAGAGCAGCTCGGGCAAGGTGGAATACAGCTGCCTGCCTCTGCCTGCCTACAGGTACAGGGACAGCAACACGGGGGAAAGTGGACACCCTCACGCCTGCTCTAAATTCTCAAGGAGGGGACCGTGATGGTTCTGCTTGGGGTCAAACTTTCACTCAGAACCAAGCAACCATGGTTTTCTAGAAAGAGTGGGGTTATTTTATACACACATGGCTGCTTAAAGCCCACCACAAAGGAAGAGCAGTAGTTACTGAGCACTGGACAGATCTCTGCGGAAACATTCACAGTAAATAACATGGAGCACTTCTGATTTTCACACAGTCCACAGAGAAAAAACCGGTTCCTCTCTGCAAAGTCTTATAAGTGTGAATTCCTCGCAATAGGACTGCAGTCAGTTTTAGTCCATGAATTTGCTCGGTCTCCTCTGGAGTATGTGCAGAATTTCCTTCGAGCACACGCCCCTCCCTGCAAAGTCCTCTTGGCATGTCCCGCTCCTTCACCTTCTCCATGCACAGCAGCAGCCTGCCTCTCCTGAGCCCATCCCAGCTTCCTCTGGCCTCTTCAGACGTCGCATTCTTCTGCTCTCCACACCCAAGGGAGCCTCCCGACGGGGCCTGAAGAGGAAGAGGAGCCCTGTACCTCCTCTGTGACACCCTCACGTCCCACAGTCCCACTGCGTGCACTGCAGAGGCTTCAGCGAGGTGGAGGGATGGCTCGTCTCCAGATCTTCTCAGGCACCTTGCTCTGTTGGTTCTGGAGCAACAGAGACTGTGACATCAGCAGCATGTTCTTTAGGCTCACGACCTTCTGAAGTTAGCTATGTCCATGCCACGCGCTACAGAAACGTAGAGCTGGGAAAAGGGACATGTGTGCTTTACAGAGGTTGGCATTCAGAGCACTGTAATGAAGTTCCAGAATGAACTGCTGTGAGTCATTGGTTCTGCTAAGCAGAGGGCACCCGGGTGGCAGACCCCCACCACAGAGCCCCACCACTCCCTCTGTGGGACCTTGTCCACCGCTTGCTTTGCCTACCCATTGGAGGACAAAGGCTGCATCTTTTCCTCTTTATCAACATCACCTAGAGAAGTAATCCACGTGGCAGGGCCCTGTACACACCTGTTTGGTGAGGAAAAACAAGCCAATAAGAACCCAGTCACGAGGGGCTGACGTGGCAGCAGGGGTCAAGTCGCCCAGCGGGCAAGCAGGAGAGCCTCTGAGCCCAGCGCCTCAGAACAGCAGTGACCCGTGTGCCTTCACAATGTGACAACCAGCGGGCAAGCAGGAGAGCCTCTGAGCCCAGCACCTCAGAACAGCAGTGACCCGTGTGCCTTCACAACGTGACAAGGACCTTCTTTTCACTGCTGGCAACTGTACACTTCTTCCACTGTGAGGTCAACCTGGCAGCCTCTGCTTGGGACAATGGCAGGGCCCAGAGGCAACTGCCAGCCACAGCACAGCATCTCCACACAGACCACACAACGCCACCCCTGGCCCATGCTGGCAGCCCCGTCTCTGAAAGCAGTCACCTCCATCTTGGGACAACCCTGCTGCCCTCCTGAGTCACGTCCACCACCGCTGCCACCACCACCACGTGTTGGCGCAGCTTCCGTTGGGACACCAGCCGGGCCTGGAATTTCAACATTGAGTTGCCTGCAGGTTTGACGCTGCCACCACCACCAACTAGGGATGTGGCCGCTTCCATCTAGAGACGACAGCCAGGACCTGGAAGACCATCACCAAGGTCCTGCAGGCTTGGTTATGCCTGAGGTCTGAGTTATCTCTGCAACTGTGCTGACAGCCACCATCTCATGTAGAGGCAGGAGAGAACCTTGCACAGGGTGGGTGGGTAGGAAAAGGGTGTGAAGGACTCTTGATCCCGGCTCACTGAGCCCACCAGCCCAGCACCCACCAGGATCCTCGGGACAACTTGAGCGGCACTTGCTGGGACCTGATGCCAGCCTGGTCCCTGACTCCCTCCCCAATCCAGCATCCACAGATGGATCACCTGGTCCAACCGGTTTGGCAATCAACAGGGCCCTCTGGCTCCTCAATCCCCAGTCTCTCAACACCCACCTAGCCACCAACCCAGCCCAGCGCCTGCAGCTACATGGCCAGCCTGTGGCTCTCTACACCTGGTCCTGATCTGCCCAATACAGAAGAACTTTCCTCCACAGGTGCACAGGTCCAGGGCTCAGCCCCCAGGACCTCCGGGGAGAGGGGTTCCTGACTGGGAAGTCGAGAGGCTGGGGGCAGGAGATACAACTTAGAGACTAAATTAGAGGCCAGGAATTGTGGGGGCCACAAGCATTGTAAGGGGCTACGACCAGGCTCCTGCCTCACACAAGTGGACCTCAAGGGAGATTCGTGGGGTGCAGTCTTCCAGCGGGACTGGCAATTGCTATACCCTGCCTCTGGGAGTGCCGCCTCCAAGTCCAACCCTCCTACCCTAGTAGCCTTCACCACCCTGAGGGTGGAGTTACCAGCACACTCCAGACACCCTGCTATCAGATGAGGAGGAAGGCAGGGAAATCAATGAACTCCAACAGGAACAATTGTTCCGTTTTCCTCTGAGATTTTTTTTTCTTTTTTCGTTTCCTGCTTTCACATCCCCAAAGCTTTTGAAACCAAGTACTCCTCATGCATCAGGTTACTGAGGACTGGAATGCTGGAATAGTATTTATGATTTTGTTGTATATTCTTCTATTTCTACATTTTTTTCTTTTCCTTTTTCTTACTCTATTTTCTCTTACTTATCTGATTCCCCAGAGTCTCTTTCTCTCTGTTCTCCTGCTAACAACCAACTTCTTTTGATCCCTCTTTTGTTCTTTCTCTAATACCTCTATATTCTCACCTCCCACCTCCTGAACACCACATCCTACACACACACAAGCTCACACACCCACACCATTCTCTCTTTGCCCACCATTAGAAACTGTAGATCCTACTGCAAACCTACTGTTCACACTACAGATAATAAACAAACAAATCACATGTTTATTGTGACAAAACTGTAAAAGTCTTAATAGGGGTTACTTGATTAAGGATTCATACTGTTTGCATGGGGTGCTGTTAATATTGATCTCCCCCTTCAAGGCAAGGTATTGGAAACCTGGAGGGACACTATAAACCTATAGGGTAGAAACTGTAATACCTCAGATCTGCACTGCTAGAGGGAAAGATACACAAACAACATGGAAAAACAAGGGGCAAAAGCACCCCAAACAAACCCAGATGCTACAATCATAGAATCCATAGCAAAGTAGAAGAAATGCCAGAGGAGTTCAGGAAGGACATAGTTAAAATGATCTGTGAAGTAAAGGATGACATAAGAAAGCAAATGCAGGCAACAAAAGATCACTTCAATAAAGAGACAGATATTCTGAAAAAAAGAAAAAAACAATCTTGAAATGAAGGCAACAATAAATCAAATAAAAAACTCTATAGAGAGTATCACCAACAGACTAGATCACTTGGAAGACAGAACCTCAGGCAATGAAAACAAAATATATAATCTTAAAAATAAAGTTGACCACACAGAGAAGATGGTAAGAAACCATGAAGAGAACCTCCAAGAATTATGGGATATCATGAAAAAACCAAATTTAAGAATTATCAAAAATGAGGAAGGCACAGAGACACAAACCAAAGGAATGCACAATCTTTCCAATGAAATAATATCAGAAAATTTCCCAAACCTGAAGAATGAAATACAAAATCAAACACAAGAGGCTTATAGGACACCAAATGTACAAAATTACAACAGATCCAAACCAAGGCACATTGTAATGAAAATGCCCAGCATACAAAATAAAGATAGACTTTTAAAGGTCACAAGGGAAAAGTATCAGATTACATATAGGGGGAAAACAATTCAGTAGATTTCTCAACCCAGACCCTCAACACCAGGAGGTCCTGGAACAACATATATCAAGCTCTAAAAGCAAATGGATGCCAACCAGAAATCATATATCCAGCAAAATTAAGCTTCAGATTTGGTGACAAAATAAAAACCTTCCATGATAAACAAAAGTTAAAAGAATTACAACTAGAAAGCCTGCACTATAGAACATTCTCAGCAAAATATTCCTTAAAATGAAAAGCAACAATGTAAGTCAGCAAAGGGAAAAACTATAGGAAAAGTCAATCAAAGGAGAAACCAAGTCAAGTTAAAAACCAAAAATAAACCAAAATGACCAAGAATACAAATCATATCTTAATAATAACACTGAATGTTAATGGCCTAAATTCATTAATCAAAAGACACAGACTGGCAGATTGGATTTTTAAAATAGATCCAACAATATCCTGCCTTCGAGAGACCCATCTCATAGAAAAGACATGCACAGACTCAAAGTGAAAGGTTGGGAAAAAACATATCACTCATATGGACTGCAGGGGTTTCTATCCTTATATCAGATAAAGTGGACTTCAAAAAAAAATTAGTCAAAAGGGATAAAGAAGGACATTTCACACTGCTTAAGGGAATCATACACCAACAACCCATAACAACTGTAAATATTTATGCCCCAAACAAACCCTTCTCAATTTCCGGAATCATACAGACCACAATACAAAAATACTGGGTGACATTAACATACCTCTCTCACCATTGGAGAGATCTTCCAAACAAAAACTAAACAAAGAAACTATATAATTCAATAATACAATCAACAGACATATATAGAATATTCCATCCATCAATGAGCAAATACACTTTAGTCTCAGCAGCACATGCATCCTTCTCTAACATAGACCATATGTTATGCCACAAAGCAACTCTTAGCAAATACAAAAAGATGAAGATACTACCCTATATTCTATCAGATCAAAATGGAATGAAATTAGAAATCAATGATAAAATTAAAAAGTAGAAGCTACTCCAACACCTGGAGACTAAATAATACACTATTGAATGAGGCCCATGGATAGCAGAAGACATCAGAGAATAGAGTTAAAAAAAAAACTTCTTAGAGGTAAATGAGAACATTGATACAACGTATGAAAATCTCTGGGACACTAGAAGGCAGTGCTAAGAGGGAAGTTCACTGCATTAAGCTCATTCACGAAAAGAATAAAAAGTCAACAAATGACCTAACATTACATCTCATAGCCCTAGGCAAAAAAAAAAAAAAAAAAAAAAAAACACTAAAAGCAGTAGAAGACAGGACATAATTAAAATCAGAACTGAAATCAATGAAACTGAAACAAAAGGAACAATTGCAAAAACTGACAAAACAAAAAGATGGTTCTTAGAAAAAATAAATACAATTGATAAACCCTTAGCCAAGTTAACAAAGAGAAGGAGAGAGAAAACTCAAATTACTAAAATTCATGATTAAAAAAGGAAATATCATGACAGACAATATTGAAATACAGAAGACAATTAGAAACTATTTTGAGAATTTATACTTCAACAAAATAGAAATCTTGAAGACATAGGCAAATTTCTAGAGACATATGATCGACCCAAACTGATGCAGGAGGACGTAACACAATTTAACTAGATCAATTTCAAGTAATGAAATAGAAGACACCATCAAAAGCCTACTAACCAAGAAAAGCCCATGACCAGATGGTTTCTCAACTGAGTTCTACAAGACCTTCAAAGAAGAACTAATACCAATACTCTTCAAAGTATTCCAGGAAATAGAAAAGGAGGAACTCTTCCAAACTCATCCTATGAAGCTAGTATCACCCTGATACCAAAACTAGACAAAGAACATCAAGGTAAGAAAACTTCAGAGCAATATCCCTGATGAAAAAATTCTTAATAAAATTCTGGCAAATCACATACAAAAACATATTTAAAAGACAGTGCACCATGATCAAGTGGGATTCATCCCAGGGATGCAAATTTGGTTCAACATAAGGAAATCAATAAATGTAATTCATCACATCAATAGACTTAAAGATAAGAATCATATGGTCATCTCAATAGATGCAGAAAAAACATTTGACAAAACACAGCCCCCTTCATGTTCAAAACACTAGAAAAACTAGGGATAGTAGGAACATACCTCAACATCATAAAAGCCGTATATGCTAAACCCAATGCCAACATAGTTCTAAATAGAGAAAAATTGAAAGCAGTCCCTCTAAAAACTGAAACAAGACAAGGATGTCCTCTCTCACCACTTCTATTTAATCTACTCCTTCAAACTCCAGGCAGAGCAATTAAACAGATGAAAGAAATTAAAGGGACACAAATAGGAAAAGAAAAACTCAAACTATCACTATTTGCCAATGACATGATATTATATTTAGAGGATCCAAAAAAGTTCACCAGAAATTTGTAGAACTCTACATGAATTGAGCAAAGTACCAGGATATAAAATCAATACCCATAAATCTAATGCATTTCTATACATCAGTGATGAATCCTCTGAAACAGAAATCAGGAAAACTACACCATTCACAATAGCCTCAATAAAATAATAAAATACCTGGGAATCAATCTAACAAAAGAGGTGAAAGACCTCCACAATGAAAACTACATTGAAAAACTACTAAAGAAAGAAATTTAAAAAGACCTTAAAAGATGGAAAAACTTCCCACACTCCTGGATAGGCAGAATCAATATTGTCAATATGGCCATACTAAAAAAAAATTACACAAATTTAATGCAATTCCAATTAAAATCCCAATGACATTCTTCATAGAACTAGAAGAAGCAAACGCGAAATTCATTTGACAAACTAAGAGACCCAGAAAAGCTAAAATAATCCTTAGCAAGAAGAATGAAGCAGGAGGCATTACAATACCAGACCTTAAACTATACCACAGAGTCACAGTTACAAAAACCACATGGTACTGGCACCAAAATGGACAGGTAGACCAATGGTGCAGAATAGAAGACACAGACAAACCCAAATAAATATAGCTCTCTCATATTAGACAAAGATGCCAAAAACATTCACTGGAGAAAAGATAGCCTATTCAACAAATGGTGGTAGGAAAACTGGAAATCCACATGTAGCAAAATGAAATTAAACCCCTATTTCTCACCTTGCACAAAACTCAACTCAAAGTGGATCAAGGACCTAACAATTAGACCAGAGACCCTGCACCTAACAGAAGAAAAAGCAGGCCCAAATCTTCATCATGTTGGCTTAGGACCTTACTTCCTTAACAAGACTCCTAAGGCACAAGAAATAAAATCAAGAATCAATAAAGGGGAAGGATTCAAACTTAATAGCATCTTCTTAGCAAAGGAAACAATCAATAATGTGAAGAAGAGCCTACAGATTGGGAGAAAATCCTTACCACGTGCACATCAAATATAGTACTAATCTCCAGGATATATAAAGAACTCAAAATACACCAAAAAAAAATCAAATAACTCAATCAATAAATGGGCTAAAGAACTGAGCAGACACTTCCCAGAAGATTAAATACAATCTATCAACAAATATATGAAAAAACGTTGAACATTTCTAGCAATTAGAGAAATGCAAATCAAAACTACTCTAAGATTTTCATCTCACTCCAGTCAAAATGGCAATAATCAAGAATACAAGCAACAATAAGGATGTGAGGAAATGGCACACTCATACTCTGCTGGAGGGGCTGCAGATTGGTGCAAACACTCTGGAAAGCAGTATGGAGATTCCTCAGAAAACTTGTAATAGAACCACCATTTGACCCAGCTATCCCCCTCCTCGGTCTATATCCAAAGGACTTACAATCAGCACACTGCAGTGACACAGCCACATCAATGTTTATAGTAACTCAATTCACAATAGCAAAATGATGGAACCAACCTAGAAGCCCTTCAATAGATGAGTGGATAAATAAACTGGTAATATATACACAATGCAATATTACTCAGCTTTAAAGGAGAATAAAACTATGGCATCTGCTGGTGAATGGATGGTGCTGGAGAATATCATGCTAAGCAAAATAAGCCAATCCCAAAACAACAAGGGCCAAATGTTTTCTCTGATATGTGGATGCTGACCCATAATGGGGGGTGGGGCGAGGGAAGAATGGAGGAGCTCTGGATTGGGCAGAGGGGAGTGAGGGGATGGGAGGGAGTGGGGGGTGAGGAAGATGGTGGAATGAGATGGACATCATTACCCTAGGTACAAGGGTGATTGCATGAATGGTGTGACGACATCATGTACCAACAGAGAAATGAAAAGCTGTGCTCCATTTGTGCACAATGGATCAGAATACAGTCTGCTGTCATGTGTAACCAATTAGAACAAAAATTAAAATTCTTTAAAAAATCCAACTCCAAGTAGTTTAAAGAAAATATGCCTAAGACAAATAACTGGAAAAATTAAGATTAAAATTGTCTGATTATCAAACAAAAACAAGAAAAAGCATAGTTGGTTGTTATTAAAATGAGATAAAGAATAAGCAAAATATTAAACTGCTTGTTGTTTAAGCAGCACAATTCAAATGGACTAACAAGAGCTCTGTATGAAGATTATTATTAGTCCATATTTTCATTTCCACATATAGGGCAAAGTAAGTTAGAAATGAAGAAAAACAAAAATTCTGTACTTATTGGTACTTTTCACTCTGTCATGATCTATAATTAGTAATATCCCTAGAGAGTCCGACCAAAATCAAATAGAAAATCAGACTGGTGAAAAACATCAACAACACAGTACACAGAACTGTCAAGGGAAAAAGTGATGTCATCAGTTACACATAGAAGAGTAGAAAATCAGAAATCATGAAACACATATGAAAACATCCACCAGGACCAAGCGTCAGTGAACACCAGCGGCTTGGAATGAGCTCCCAAGCGCCGTCTCTTATCAGTCCTTCCACACTCCGTAGACAGATGCTGAATGTCCAGGGGCAAGGCCTTATTCAAGGCACTGGGATACGACAGCGGAAGGAATTTCAACTGCAGGAATCTATAGATAAATAGCAGGTAAATATATGACATTATGTCAAGCAGCAGCAGACAAAACCAATCCAAGATCAGGACAAGCAGAATGAGATGCAATTTTAGAAGAGATGGTTGGGAAGATGTCTTACATTAAGTTCACTCAAAAGCAGAGCCTGGGACGAGGATTAGTGTAACGGTAGTTAACCTGGCAGTTGATTCCCAGGAATGGAGTGATGGGATGGGAAGTGAACAGGAAGAAGAAAGAAGCCACTCTAAGTGTGTATTACTGCTGCAGGGTAAAGAGGTTTGGTACATCACTGTCCACACAAAGGACAGGAGACAGGAGAATCATCCACTGGCTCCTGTCTGTGCCTAGCTGAGGGCTTCCATGTGGTGCTGACTCCTGCACACGCCCAGCTGCACGCATGCACGGGCTGCATGTGTTCTCACCAGGGTCCTAAGTAAGCACCTGGACGTGAAGGGGAAGACTTGGCAGCTGGGCTTCAGGCGGAGACTGTCAGCCCGAGATCAGATGAGGCACACGGTGCTGGCATGGTTCTGAGCACCAGGGTCTGACAGAAGGGCCTCCCCGAAGAGGTGGCATCTGAGCAGCGAGTGCAAGGCACCAAGGGAGTGGCCTCCGTTGATATTTGGGATAGCAGAACAATCAGGCCGAAGGAACAAAGAGGCGTGACTTTGTGACCGAAGGTCCTTGGAGAGGTCTGAACAAGAGAGGGCCATAACCCGGCCACCACTTCACACATGCTCTCGCCACCGGAGGGGTGGAAACGGAGAAGCCACACCACGCTCACGATGATTATGGGGAGGAAGAAGACACAAGCCTGTGCAAAATAATAAGACACTTCAAAAATAGCCACACAGACCTGAAAATCACCAAAAGATGATTATGGTAACTGAAATTTAGAAGTTGATTTAAACAGCAGGTTGACACAACTAAAGACAGAATTAAAAACTGAAATATATGTTTGAAGAAATTACTTTTTAAATGTAGTATATGAGGATAAAGGTTTGAAGATATAGGAAAGAGAAATTAAAAACCAGAAAATATAAAATAAAAAGGTCTGATATATGTATAGTGCAGTTCCAGAGAGAAAAATAAAATTAAAATATTTGAAAACGGCTAATATCCCATACTTGATAAATGGTATCTGTCCAGAGATCCAAATCACATACCCCAGGTAAAATCTATATAATTTAATCACATTATCAGAATACAGTCAAAAAACCTTGTAATTTTTTGATAGACACAGAAAAATCATTTGCTAAATTGATTTGTCAAACTTCAATATTAATTTATGGATTTTTTTTAAAAACCTTAGCAAACTAAGAATAGAAAGGAATCTTTCTCCTCTGTAAGTCAATATGAGGAGAGACCTGAAGCTAGGCCTTTATTCAATGGAGCAGCACTCAACACGTCTAAGTTTCAAAACAAGACAAAAGTGCCTACTGACCCACCTCAATTCGACATTGCATTAGAGATCCTAGCAGGTTCAATAAAGCAAGAAAAATAAATTATAATAAATTATATAAATATAAAAGTTATAGTTTTTAAAGAAAGAAAAATATATTATTCTTAAACTTTATTGTATCCAACCAAAATCAAAGAAACCTTCAAACTATTAGAAATAATAAGTGGCTTTAGCAACACTGCTGAATTCCAGACCAAAATTTAAAATTTACTGTATCAGACTCCTATGTCATAGACATTTTTAATTGACAATAGACATGTAAAAATTATTTAATGAAAATACTATTTTCCCTTACGGTAGAAAGCCTACATTTAAATACAAAAGGAGTAATAATAAAAATTCACCATCTTCCAACTAATACAGTAATCATTTACTCAGACAGGAATTGAAGGTAAATCATAAGAATACAACAAATAACAATGTATTTACAGTATCAGAGTATCTTCCCACAAAATACTAATTACAAAAGGAGAGATGCTAGGTTTACAGTGGAGAAATTCAGTAGACATCATCTCAGTCAAGCAATCAAAACTAACACCCTCTATAGTAAGAAGTGAGGCCAAGTGGGACCCTTCACCTCCTGATGTGAGACACTGGGAAGAATCCAGAACTCCTCCCTGTACTCCTGCCAAGTATACAAAGCCAGAAAACGATTATTATAAATCATTAAGCTCCAGGTGAGGAACACCATGCAAAACAACTATCTCATGCTCTTCAAAAATATAAAGGCCATTAAAAGGAAAGACTAAAAAACTTCTCCAGATTAAAGACACAAATTACAAGAGCTATGACAACTAAATGCAATGATTTGTGCCTTTTAAAAATCAATTAAATTATACATTTTGAGCCAGAATGTTTAAGAATAAAAAACACACATTACTAATATGAAGGTAAGTGGGTACAACTGACAGCATTACTAAAGTTGAAGCAATATGTACTCTGTGACCCAGAAGCTCTACTCCTAGGTGCACAGCTAACAGAAACCTGCAAGTCACAAAGACACGTAGTAGAAAGTTTATGGAAACATTCTCAGAAGTGTGAATTTGTGAGATCCAAGATGGCGGACTAGAGGGAGGCTGTGTTCCTTGTCGCTCTGCAACGCCGGATTCAAGCAGAGGATATCTGTTTCTCAGTGAGGCAGTTTTTGCTGCTTATCGATCCCCTGGTGTTTACCCATTTCTCTGCTGTGATGACCCACAGTCTGCCAGCATATCGACGCCTTTTTTGAGAGCAGATTGCTCACTATCAGGCGTCCATCATCCGCCATTTGCCTGCCTCTCGCCTCTCGCCTGTCAATCGCCTACCTTACCCCTATCCATCACCCAACGCTCAAGGTTCACCTCCCGATCGTCCGACAGCTGCCAGCAGAATGACCTCAAGACCGCCAGTGGAGCACTAGCTGCCTGCTGTCACCTGGAAGTTCACTGTCACAGTACCTGCAGGTTTGATTACACGTGGCTGCCGCCATTTTGAGACAACAGCCAGGCCCCTTAGGACCCCTGGCCAGACTGACTGAGCCCTGTCTCCAGGATCCCTCAGCCCAACCGAGCACTCCCTGCCTCTGGGGCCCTCACATTGACTGACTGCTCCCTGCCACCAGGAACCCCAGACCAACTGACTGCGCCCTATCAACAGGACCCCAGACCGAATGATTGCACCCAGCATCCAGGATCCCACAACCACACCAAACACACCCGACCTCTAGGACCCCTGCTGGACCAATCGCATCCCGCCTCCAGGACCCCCAGCTCACCACATCCACCCCTGAGCTGCAGCTCCCTATTTGCCAACAAATTTCAAAGCCAGAGCGGCCCTCTTGGATAATCTAGAAGCCTTAGCTCCGATCTTTGGGTGGGGCAAATCCCATCCTGAGACGCCTGCTGGAGGCTTGAAGCTCAATGTCAGGTGTATCTAATGAATCAGGCTACTGAACACTGGGAGGTTTCATTAGTATGTGACTGTTATACTGTAGATTTTCTTTTTTCTCCTTTTAAAAACATTTAAGTTTTTATTTCTTTACTTTTCTTGCTCTCTTTTCCTTCTGTTTACCTGTTCCCTCAGAGTCTCTTTCTCCCTTTTTTGCATGCTAACATCCAATTTCTTTTGATTACACTCTCACCTTTTCTATTTTCTAGAACTTCTGTATATTCTTTTCTTATCCCATTAACAGCCACATTCTGTATCCCTCTGCATCCTCCTTGTCCTCCATTTGAAACTGCAGACCTTATTGCAAACCTGTTTGTTTTACTGAAGATAATATTTGAACTCACTTTGTTTATTATGACAATTTTGTTATTGTCCCCATAGGGGCTACTTGGTCTAGGATTGCCTAGTGTCTGATTTGGGCACTGCTAATATTGATCTCCCCTTAAAAGAAAGGGTTTTGGAAACCTATAG
Organism: Sciurus vulgaris; assembly: GCF_902686455.1. NCBI lineage: Eukaryota > Metazoa > Chordata > Mammalia > Rodentia > Sciuridae > Sciurus > Sciurus vulgaris. The sequence continues at coordinate 112,258,161 of NC_136473.1, read as the reverse complement.
GGCCACTATAAGCCTATAGGGGGAAATCTGTAATACCCCAGATCTGCACTACTAGAGGGGAAGATATAGGAACAACATGAAAAAACAAGGGAAGAAAATGATCCAAACAAATCTAGATTCTATAGTAATAGAATCCAATGACAGTATGTTAGAAGAAATGTCAGAAAAGGACTTCAGATTATACATGATTAAGATGATTCACGAAGCAAAGGATGAGATTAGAGAGAAAATGCAGGCAACGAATGATAATACCAATAAGCTGAAAGAGCACCTGCAGGAAGCAAAAGATCATTTCAACAAAGAGATAGAGATTCTCAAAAGAAACCAAATGGAAATCCTTGAAATGAAGCAAACAATAAACCAAATAAAAACTCAATGGAAAGCATCACCAACAGACTAGACCACTTGGAAGACAGAACCTCAGACAATGAAGACAAAATATTTATTCTTGAAAATAAAGTTGCCCAAACAGAGAAGATGGTAAGAAATCATGAACAGAATCTCCAAGAACTATGGGACATCATGAAAAGACCAAATTTAAGAATTATTGGGATTGAGGAAGGCACAGAGATACAAATCAAAGGAATGAACGACCTATTCAATGAAATAATATCAGAATATTTCCCAAACCTAAACAATGAAATGGAAAATCAAATACAAGAGGCTTACAGAACACCAAATGCACAAAATCATAACAGATCTGCACCAAGGCACATTATAATGAAAATGCCTAACATTCAAAATAAAGATAGGATTTTGAAGGCCGCAAGAGAAAAGCATCAGATTACATATAGGGGGAGACCAATATGGATAGCAGTAGACTTCTGAACCAGGACTCTAAAAGCTAGAAAGGCCTGGAATGACATATTTCAAGCTCTGAAAGAACATGGTTGCCAACCAAGAATCCTATAGCCAGCCAAACTAACCTTCAGATTTGAAGACGAAATAAAATCCTTCCATGATACACAAAAGTTAAAAGAATTTACAAATAGAAAGCCTGCACTACAGAATGTTCTCAACAAAATATTCCATGAGGAGGAAATGAAAAACAACAATGTAGGTCAGCAAAGGGTGGAACTACCTTAGAGAAAAACCACTCAAAGGAGAAAACAAGTCAACTTAAAAACCAAAAATAAGCCAAATGACTGGGAATACAAATCATATCTCAATAATAACCCTGAATGTTAATGGCCTAAACTCATCAATCAAAAGACATAGACTGGCAGAATGGATTAAAAAGAAAGACCCAACAATATGCTGCCTGCAAGAGACTCATCTCATACAAAAAGACATCCACAGACTAAAGGTGAAAGGATGGGAAAAAACCTACCACGCACATGGACTCAGTAAAAAAGCGGGGGTTTCCATCCTTATATCAGATAAAGTGGACTTTAAGCCAAAGTTAGTCAGAAGGGATAAAGAAGGACATTTCATACTGCTTAAGGGAACCATAAATCAGGAAGACATAATGATAGTAAATATTTATGCCCCAAACAATGGTGCATCCATGTACATCAAACAAATCCTTCTCAATTTCAGGAATCACATAGACCACAACACAATGATACTGGGTGACTTTAACACACCGCTGTCACCACTAGATAGATCTTACAAACAAAATCCAACCAAAGAAACCAGAGAACTCAATAATACAATCAATAACATAGACTTAATAGACATATGTAGAATATTCCATCCATCACTGAGTGAATTCACTTTCTTCTCTGCAGCACATGGAACCTTTTCAAAAATAGACCATATGTTATGCCAAAAAGCCGCCCTTGGGAAATGCAAAAAAATAGAGATACTGCCTTGTGTTCTATCAGATCATAATGGACTGAGAGTAGAAATCAATGACAAAATAAAAAAGAGAAATTACTCCAACACCTGGAGACTAAATAATATGCTATTGAATGAAACATGGATAACAAAAAACATCAGGGAGGAGATTAAAAAATTCTTAGAGGTCAATGAGAATGATGATACAACATATCAAAATCTCTGGGACACTATGAAAGCAGTACTAAGAGGAAAATTCATTGCATGGAGCGCATTCCAGAAAAGAATGAAAAGTCAACAACTAAATGACCTAACATTACACCTCAAAGCCCTAGAAAAAGAAGAACAGAATAACAGCAAAAGTAGTAGAAGACAGGAAATAATTGAAATCAGAGCCGAAATCGATGAAATTGAAACAAAAGAAGCAATTCAAAAAATTGACAAAACAAAAAGTTTGTTCTTTGAGAAAGTAAACAAAATAGACAAACCCTTAGCCACACTAACAAAGAGAAGGAGAGAGAAGACTCAAATTACTAAATTTCAAGATGAAAATGGAAATATCACAACAGAAACCACTGAGATACAGAACATAATGAGAAACTACTTTGAAAATCTGTATTCCAACAAAACAGAAACTACCAAAGACATTGACAAATTTCTAGAGACATATGCTCCTCCCAAACTGAACCAGGAGGACATACACAATTTAAACAGATCAATATCAAGCAATGAAATAGAAGAAGCCATTAAAAATCTACCATCCAAGAAAAGCCCAGGACCAGATGGATTCTCAGCCAAGTTCTACAAGACCTTCAAAGAAGAACTCATTCCAATACTTCTCAAAGTATCCCAGGAAATAGAAAAGGAGGGTACCCTACCAAACTCATTCTATGAAGCTAATATCACCCTCATACCCAAACCAGGAAAAGACACATCAAGGAAAGAAAATTTTAGACCAATATCCTTGATGAATATAGATGCAAAGATCCTTAACAAAATATTGGCAAACCGTATACAAAAACATATTAAGAAAACTGTGCACCACGATCAAGTGGGGTTCATCCCTGGAATGCAAGGATGGTTCAACATTTGTAAATCAATAAACGTAATCCATCTTGTCAATAGACTTATGGATAAGAATCATATGGTTATTTCAATTGACAAACAAAAAGCATTCAACAAAATACAACACCTCTTAATGCTCAAAGCACTAGAAAAAATAGGGATAGCAGGAATATACCTGAACATTGCAAAGGCTATTTATGCTAAGCCCCTGGCCAACATCATTCTTAATGGAGAAAAACTGAAACCATTCCCTTTAAAAACAGAAACAAGACAGGGATGTCCTCTTTCACCACTTCTATTCAACATTGTCCTCGAAACTCTAGCCAGAACAATTAGGCAGACTGAAGAAATTAAAGGGATACGAATAGGAAAAGAGAACTTAAGCTGTCACTATTTGCAGATGACATGATTATATATTTAGAGGATCCAAAAACCTCCTCCAGAAAACTTCTAGACCTCATCAATGAATTCAGCAAAATAGCAGGCTATAAAACCAACATGCATAAATCTAAAGCATGTTTATACGCAAGTGACGAAACAGCTGAAAGGGAAATGAGGAAAACAACTCCATTTGCAATAGCCTCAAAAAAAATAAAATACTTGGGAATCAATCTAACCAAAGAGGTAAAAGATCTCTACAATGAAAACTAGAAAACATTGAAGAAAGAAATTGAGGAAGACCTTAGAAGATGGAAAGATCACCCATGTTCTTGGATAGGCAGAATTAATATTGTCAAAATGGCCATACTACCAAAAGTGCTATATAGATTCAATACAATTCCAATTAAAATCCCAATGATGTACCTTACAGAAATAGAGCAAGCAATCATGAAATTCATCTGGAAGAATAAAAAACCCAGAATAGCTAAAGCAACCCTTAGCAGGACGAGTGAAACGGGGTATCACAATACCAGAACTTCAACTATACTACAAAGCAATAGTAACAAAAACAGCATGGTATTGGCACCAAAATAGACACGTAGATCAATGGTACAGAATAGAGGACACGGACACAAACCCAAATAAATACAATTTTCTCATACTAGACAAAGGTGCCAAAAATATGCAATGGAGAAAAGATAGCCTCTTCAACAAATGGTGCTGGGAAAACTGGAAATCCATATGCAATAGAATGACTAAACCCCTCTCACCCTGCACAAAAATCAACTCACAATGGATCAAGGACCTTGAAATCAGACCAGAGACCCTCATCTTATAGAAGAAAAAGTAGGTCCAAATCTTCAACTTGTTGGCTTAGGATCAGACTTCCTTAACAGCACTCCCATAGCACAAGAAATAAAAGCAAGAATCAATAACTGGGATAGATTCAAACTAAATAGCTTTCTCTCAGCAAAGGACACTATCAGCAATGCGAAGAGAGAGTCTACAGAGTGGGAGAAAATCTTTGCCACTCATACTTCAAATTGAGCACTAATTTCCAGAATATATAAAGAACTCAAAAAACTCTACACCAAGAATACAAAGAACCCAATCAACAAATGGGCTAAGAATATGAACAGACACTTCACAGAAGAAGATCTTCAAGCAATCAACAAACATATGAAAACATGGTTCAACATCTTTAGTAATAAGAGAAATGCAAATCAAAACCACCCTAAGATTCCATCTCACCCCAATTAGAATGGCAATTATCATGAATACAAGCAACAGTAGGTGTTGGAGAGGATGTGGGGAGAAAGGTACACTCATACATTGCTGGTGGGGCTGCAAATTAGTGCAGCCACTCTGGAAAGCAGTGTGGAGATTCCTTAGAAAACTTGGAATGGAACCACCATTTGACCCAGCTATCCCACTCCTTGGCCCATACCCAAAGGACTTAAAATCAGCATACTACAGAGATACAGCCACATCAATGTTCATAGCTGCTCAATTCACAATAGCCAGACTGTGGAACCAACCTAGATGCCCTTCAATTGATGAATGGATAAAGAAACTGTAACATATATATATATATATGCACACACATGCACACACACACACACAATGGAATATTACTCAGCTATAAAGAATAATAAAATTATGGCATTTGCAGGCAAATGGATGAAATTGGAGAATATCATGCTAAGTGAGATAAGCCAATCTCAAAAATCCAAAAGACGAATGATCTCACTGATAAGCAGATGATGATACATAACGGGGGGTGGGAGGGGGGCAAGAATGGAGGAAGGAGGGACTGTGTAGAGGGAAAAGAGAGGTGGGAGGGGTGGGGGAGAGGGAAAAATAACGGAATGAATCAAACATCATTACCCTATGTAAATGTATGATTATACAAATGGTATGCTGTTACTCCATGTACAAACAGAAACAACATGAATCCCATTTGTTTACAATAAAAATAAATTTAAAAAAAAAACAGTGAAATACCCCTGAATGCCTCTTAGAAAAGCCAAAATCCAGAACACCAACCCCACCAAACTGTGACATTTAGACAGTGGAACAGTGCTAACAGGAAATGAGCTATTGAGCCAAGACAAGAGAAGTAATCACATGTCACGAAATGAAAGACACCAACTCGAAAGGCTACACAATGCAGAACTCCAGCTACCTGATGTTCGGCAAAGGACAGGCTACAGGGACAATGAAGACGACTGGTTGCTAGGAGGAAAGGGCGGGGAAGAGCATGCAGAGCTCAGGGATCTGTGGTGGACCTTCCTGTGCACTGAGGTTGAACACACAGACATTATAAATCTGTCCAAATCCACAGATTGTGCAGAACCAAGAGTGAACCCTAATGTAAACCCTCAACTTCGAATGAGGATTACATGTCAATTCAGACTCATGAATCACAGTAAATGTTCCACTCTGGTGAGTAATGTTGACCACAAGGGAGCTGTGCACATGTGGGGGCAGGAGACATATGGAAGCCCCTGTACTGTACCTCCTGTGCACCTCAATCTGCCCCTACATCTAAGTTCTATGTGTGTCCTATCTATTGTATAATATCATATATATTTGTTGAATGAATGAATGAACCAAGGATGACGCCATCCCAAAAACACAGGCTCCTTGCTGCAGCCCGGGGCTGCCACGTCGTCTTGTGGTGCTGCGTGTGTACTTTTGAGAGTACTGACTGAACCTGTTTCTCCATCCACACCTGCAGCCTTCTACTCTCATGCCGCTTCCCCTGGACCCTGTGCTGTTGTCCAACCTAAAGTCATACCTCATCTGATTCCGTCCCTTCTGTAGGAGAGGTGCTAAGCTGGTGGCTTGATTTCTGGGCCTCCTGGTGGAAAACACCACTTGTTACTTTCACCTGGATAAGTGCTCTGTCTTTCGGTGCATGTGGCTCTACTGTTGCTGTGGACTCTGTTCACAAGCCAGGCAAATGGCATCACAGCACACTCCTACATAATGCTAAACCCCTGGCAGGATCAGGGCCCATCTCAGAATGGGGTGGGATGGTGATACTGTAAGAACCAGTGACAAGGAGTGGAGTGTGTGGGTTCAGCTTGACATGACTGGAGCCATCTTGGCACATAACCACGAGTGCCCCTGGCAACCTTGGTTGGCTTTTCTGCACAGGTTTCCAGCTGCTATATACTATAAAGAGGCAAAACCATCACAGTAGTATGTGGAATTCTGCAACAAGACCCTGGTGCCAGAACTCTGCCTGGTTTTGATACTGGCCTGGACAAACCAGGTACATTTTGACTTGGATAAAGTCACTTTTGTCCTGACCACTTTCTAAGCCCCCAACTTCTGAACCAAACCACAGGGATCCACCAGTCTTGCCACTGCCACAGACTACAGTTCTGTCAGAAAGTCTCCAACAAACTACACTCTGTGCAGTCCAGATTGCTCTTCACCAGTGATGTGTGATTGGCTCAGCAGATTTAAGGACTCCCAACAGCCCATGGCCCACCACTGCTGCCCATCTAGAGGCCAGGCCTCACCAGCAGCGAAGCCATCCTCCCTCTTGCTTCATCCAGCTTTGTTCTTCAAAGGAGCCAGAACAGGATGCTCATGCCTAGTAGGCGACCTGAGCATGTGCTGGGTGCAGCTGAGATGCCAGCCTGTCCTAGAGACAGCACTGCAAACACATCTCAGAAGATGTCACTGCACAGTTCTGGATTCAGGATCACAAAGGTAAAGACAGCAAATCCTTCTCCTTTTTAAAACTTCCCTTAAAGACTGATACTTTGCTCTGTTCCTGTAATATTTTTACCTGGATTTCTTCTCTAAATTCTGAGCACCACAAACAAACAAAATAAGTTATAAAATACATATATACATACATTAAAAAAAAGAATTGCAAAGCAAGTTTCACGTGTGGTGGTCACAAGCATGGGCCCTACCTTCCTGCGGCCCAGTTTCTGCTCCTGCTCCGTTCCTGTCCCGCCTGTTAACCCCAAGCACGTTAGGAAACCTGCCCACACCCAGACTCCCTTCCTGCAAAATGTGAGCGGTATTAGCGCAGACCTCAGTGTCAGGGTCAAAGGCTTGCTCTACGCCCTGAGAACGACACTGACGTGTGAACTCGGCCAGCTTCTGCCGTCACGTGGATGTGGATCCCTGGGTCTGAGCAATTCTGCTCTCTCTCACAATATCAAAATGTTCAGAGCTGTGCATTTCCACAATCGCGACTGTGCAGCTCCGGTGTGGTCAGCACTGGGCTGCCGGAGCGGATGTCGCCTGGGATCGCAGCTACGGTGCTGGCTGACTGGCACTCCTGTCTCCTGCCGAAGAGCGTGGACTGTGCCTGAGGGACCAGGCTTGCTTCATTCTTCCGTTCACAGCACCACTCGGGACCGGCCCGGACCACTAATGATGATCTCTAATGATGATCAATCCTAATTTATGACACAGTTGTTTCTAGATGTGAACGACTTTCTGGTGTCCCCTACAGTGCACAGCACACCCGCTCACGGCACACTTGGCTGGACACCGAGGGTTGGGATGGAGAGACACTGCTCTTGTCATTCACTTCAAAGTATGCGCCGTGGCTCCCCAACTCCTCAGGCAGTTACTGATCAGAAAACAAATCAGGCAACAAATTTATCTAAGTTTTTGTGTTCTAAAACACAGGCATGTGCACAGGCATGGCTGAGGACTATTTTATGAACTCACAGTGGACACTGATGACCAGTGACTAGAATGTGGATTCTAAGCCCGTGGTGCCCTCCAGAGCTCTGAGGTGAAGCCCTGCAAGCGGCTGAAGGGACCTGCACTGTGTGGAGGAGGTGGGCACCTCCTCTTCCTCCGTACACCTCCAGGACCCTGAGCGTGGGAAACCAGGTGTCCTGGTGTCCTGGCATCTCCAGGTTCCCCCTCTGTGCATCATGTCCTACCTTTGTCCCTTGGCTTTTGCTACTTTATCTTCAGTTGTGGGATGAGAGGTGGAGGCACAGCAACCACCTGATTCCTCCCATCACAGTTCTTCCCACCGGACCATCCCTCCCCCATTCTAACAGGAACCCCGCAGGCCATCTGCATGCTGAGTGCAGGAGAGGCAGTACTTCCTCATCTGCAGCCCAGCACCGAGCTGGTGTTCAACAATCGGTAAACTCACTTTAGCCAACTCCTTAAGAGGAGCTCAGTTTCATGTGAACTTTCTCATCTCCTGTCAACAGCAGGGAGGGTAAGCACACACCCACCACACACACAGATACTCCTGCAGCCACAAGAGTCCAAGTAGCCCATGCAATAATTCTTGCTTCTCATTATTACTGCGCTTGCTTTCATAATGCAGTAGGTCTTTGCACCCAACTCTAGTGGCATTTACTTCTCAGTAGATTTACTTTTAATTGGTAGACATCAGTGTTTCTTAGAGCACAAACTCACCCACAAAAGGTAATCCTTTTTAATCTCCCACTGTCTGCTACAGTCATTCAGAATGTGGAGCTGATAAAAATCTGCATATTCCACTAAACTGAAATATTTTAACCTGATACTCCCTGTGGACACAGGTAAAGTAGAAAGGAGTATTATTTGAAGCATTGGTTATTCTTCCAGGAACACTGACTTAAGCCTTCTTTCCAAATAAAATTTACATTTACTCCCTGCTCCATCTCACAGATGCCTCAGCCACCAGGGTCACTGTCAGCAATGATCTACCCAACACACAACTACTGGAAGCAAAATGTGAAGTTACTAAGACGTCAGCCACCTTGGAACGGCACAGAGGACACTGATGCTGTTGTACAAGGACCAACAGTTCTGGTAACCAGTCTCTGTGTTTAAATTCACCACCCGCCCTCAGCTGGAGAAGCCAGTGCTAGTTCTGCTGGCATCTTCCGGCCAACAGAAGCTGCTGTTCCCACACCAGAACTGCAGAGCTCAGGGCTATGAAAGGAGTCAAGGGTGTGACTCGGCCTACCCCACACCCCAGCAGAGTGGACTTGTGGCCACATGGTGCAATCTGAGAGGCACCAGGACAAACCACATACAATATATACTCCTGTCTGTCCAGATTTGATATCTGAAATGCAACAATTGAAGTCCAAAGCTTTCCTGTGTCTTGAAGACTTTGATCTTCACCAGCCCTTTGTGAAAGTGCAATCCCTCCACTAAGCTTCCATGTTAAGTCCTTTTCAAATGAGTTGAGCTTATCACCATATCCTTCTTGGAACTGCGCAAGTATAAGACACAATGTAAACAGATACAAACTAAGTCCCTAGGCGGTGAAGGGAGACTTGTACCACAAGGAAAGTTGATAGAACAATTGAAAACATCACTACTACTCATTTTCCTCATGACTGGTTTGGAACAAAAGGAAAAATTCTCTTTCTTCAACCCTTTTTCCAATCCCACATTCAAATAAAACTTCCATTGAAATTAAAATTTGACCATAGAGTCAACTTGAAGTTGTGATCTGATGGTCGTTTCTTAATCCTAGAATAATTCTTTTAAAAACCCCATATCATTCTACCAATTCTATGTAATGAAAAATTACAGATACAGACATACTTGACTACTCAAACAAAAACCCACTTATAGGTATAATGTAGGTATTTTTAGAACAAGAGTTCTCTGTGACTTTTGATCTTGTATTAGAAATGGTACTGGAAAAGTTACAGAGTGAGAGAAATGTGGAAATACTGACAAAAACAGGTTGGTGACAGATATTGTTCTTTGGAGATAACAGAACTGTCTAAAAATTTTTCAAACCATCATCAATTAAGTCCCCAATGCATTTCCCAGTACTATATATACCCTAAAATTAAATATTTGTAAATGAGTCCAAATTTTAAGGGAACTTGCTATGAAAAGGAACACACAGTGCATCTTTTTTAAAAGTAAACCATCTACTTGTAAGATGACTATTCACCTCACATTTTGTAGGATTGGGCTTTCCAGGGCTCTCTTACCTCGTTTCCCAAGTGCTGGGATACCTGTTGTGAAAGGAGAGCCATGTTTCATGCATTTGCAGAGAACCAGCTCAAAAAGCAAAGAGTTAGCTTGCCTTGTGTGCCAGGATGTGCTGTGAACTGTGCTAGGCCTTGGGACAGAGAGAGCTTCAGACCTCTGAGTCCAGAACAGCAGGCAAGGGAGCAACCACAGACACTAAAAGAGGTAAGCAGTCACTGGGGAAGGATCAAGAGGCAAACCACTGCCCTCTGCCTGGGAGCAGAGAGGAGGTACAGTGTTGGGGAGAGTTTTCTAAAGATGGGATTACCCGGAAGACAAGTGGACAGGGTGGACAGCGGGGGACACTGCTCAGGCTGACTCCGGTCAGACACTGCACCAGGTGCTAAGTGCAAACACATCACCTAATTAAATCCCACGACCTGGGAGATAGATGTCACCATCCTCATTTCACAGAGAACACAAAGTTTGACAGAAGTTAGCTTGTCCAAGATCTTATAACTAGTGAGACAGACCACACAGACCCAAATCCCTAGTGGCATTTGGTTCCTTAAATTACCCTTCTAACAATGCTCTTTCCACCATAACCCAAACCCTGTATTTTTTTTCTTTTTACCTTTTTTTTTTTGCCATTTTCTTCCTTTTTATCAGAATCACTTGGCTCAGAATTTTCTATTATTGTGTATCCATTAAAAAAAAAAACTGGCACTGAGAGATTGCACATGCAGTCCTAAGATTTAAGGAGGTTCACTCGAAAATATGAATCCTCTGAAGCTAGCAGGGCATCGTAACAAAAATATGGGAGTGCAAAGGGGCCTCTGGATTTTTGAGATGTTAAAAAGAGTCTAAAACAATACACACCACTATACAAAATATATCAGGGTAACTACTTAGCATCCCAAGGCACAAGTTTTTTTTAAAATTCTTTAAATTTAATTACATGACAATAGAATGTACTCTGATACATCATATACAATGGAATATAATTTCTCATTCTTCTTGTTATACATGATGTAGAATCTCACTGGTCATATAGTTATATATGTACATAGGGTAATCATGTTTCATTCTACTATCCTTCCTATCCCCATACCCCCTCCACTCCCTTCAATCCTCTCTACCTAAAGTAACTCTATTCTTCTCAAGCCCCCCACCATTGTGAATTAGCATCCGAAGATCAGAGAAAACATTTGGCTCTGGTTTTGGGGGATTGGCTTATTTTGCTTAGCATATTCTCCAGCTCCATCTATTTACTGGCAAAAAATCATAATTTCATTCTTAAGGCTGAGTAATATTCCATTGTACATATATATATACATATATATACACTACACTTTTTTTATCCATTCATCTGTAGGAAGTGTGGGTTGGTTCCATAGTTTAGCTATTATGAATGGAGCTGCTATAAACATTGATGTGGTTGCGTCACTGTAGTATGCTGATTTTAAGACCTTTGGGTATAAAGTGAGAAGTAGGATAGCTGGGTCAAATGGTGGTTCTATTCCAAATTTTCTGAGGAATCTCCATATTGCTTTCCATAGTGGTTGCACCAATTTGCATTCCCACCAGCAATGCATGAGCATAACTTTTTCCCCACATCCTCGCCAACGTTGTCGTCTGTATTCTTGATTATTGCCATTCTGACTGGGGTGAGATGAAATCTTAGAGTAGTTATGATCTGCATTTCTCTAATTCCTGAAGATGGTGAATATTTTTTCTTATACTCATTGAATGACTGTATTTCTTCTTCCGTGAAGTGTTTGTTCAGTGCCTTAGCCCATTTACTGATTGGGTTATTTGTTTTTTGGGGGATTAAGTTTTTTGAGTTCTTTATATATCCTGGAGATTAATGCCCTCTCTGAGGTGCATGTAGTAAAGATTTTCTCCCATTCTATCCACTCTCTCTTCACATTATTGATTGTTTCATTGCTGAGAAGAAGCATTTTAGTTTGAATCCATTCCCTTTAATGATTCCTGATTTTACTTCTTTCACTTTAGGAGTCTTGTAAGGAAGTCAGGTTCTAAGTTGACATGGTGAAGATTTGGGCCTATTTTTCTTCTATTAGGTACAGGGTTTCTGTTCTAGTGCCTAAGTCTGTGATCCACTTTGAGTTGAGTTTCATGCAGGATGAGAGATAGGGGTTTAATTTCATTTTGTTACATGTGGATTTCCAATTTTCCCAGCACCATTTATTGAATAGACCATCTTTTCCCCAGTGAATATTTTTGGCACTTTCCATCTAGTATGAGAGAACTATATTTATGTGGGTTTGTCTGTGTCCTCTATTCTGTACCATTGGTCTACCTGTCTATTTTGGTGTCAATATCATGCAGTTTTTGTTATAATGGCTCTGCAGTATAGTTTAAGATTTGATATTGTAATGCCTCCTGCTTCATTTTACTTGCTAAGGATTGCTTTAACTATTCTGGGTTTTTTATTTTTCCAAAAAAATTTCATGATTGCTTTTTCTAGTTCTATGAAGAATGTCACTGGGATTTTAATCGGAATTGCATTAAATCTATATAACACTTTTGGCAGTATGGCCATTTTGACAATATTAATTCTGCCTATCCAGGAACAAGGGAGGTCTTTAGATCTTCTAAGGTCTACTTTAAATTCTTTCTTTAGTGTTCTGTAGTTTTCATTGTAGAGGGCTTTCACCTCTTTTGTTAGATTGATTCCCAACTCAGTGACAAATCTACTGAAAGAAAAATTAGAAAAACTACCCCATTCACAATAACTACAAGTTTTTTTTTTTTTTTTTAATTGAGGATGTCTCCAAATAATCTGCTCTACACTAAGAAAAAAGGCAACATTTGCTTTGCAACTCTCACAAAGAGCCAGAGCCTGGGAAACCTTCCTCTGGGAGACGCAGAGACAGCACCAGTGTGCAAGCCATTTCTCTTGACTTCGTTCTTTGCCTATAGAATTCTTTCCAGATACTGAATTTTCTTCCCCAAAGCTGAATAAATTACCCTTTGCAAATGACATACAGGCTGACAACAGACAGAAGAGAAACAACCAGGGAAAACAGGAAGAATTTTTTGGAGGGTGTGGAGAGGGGGTGGTGCTGGGCACTGAATCCAGAGCCCAGAACAAGCCAGGAAGCTGTGCTGAGCTACACTCCAGTCCCAGAAATTTAACTAGAGTGAATCTAAGTCAGTTTCTTCAAGTGGTAACACTATGTGCTTTACATTTTTGTTACTGCGAAATCAGAGCAGGTTTCAAAGAGAGTGGCTGTTGATACTTGATATCACAGAAGTCACATTCACTGAGTCAACAGCACCAGCCTCATGAAGGGTGCCTGTAACTTCAGTGCTGCTTCTGACACCCAGCAACTGAAAATAAGCCAAGCAAAGCAGGCAACAAAATGTCCACTAAGAAACAAATAATTCTGCTGTCACATACAACAAATTAGGACAAATCTTTAAAAATCTTTAAAAAATAATGCTGGGAGAAGCAAAAATAAATAAAATTTGAGATTGTTTAAAAAAAAGAAACAAGTGAGGATATGAAGCAACAGTGTAATCATTTGAAAGTCTGAGCTCAGAGAAAAACAATGAGTAGATAAAATTATTCAGAAAAAATTCAGATTGAGTTGAGAAACTTTTAGATAAGAGTTTATCTCAACTGAATTTTTTTTCTTGAAGATCAAAATCGAGAACAGGTTTAGTAGCTCAGTGGTAGAGTGCTTGCCTAGCAGGCATGAGGCCCTCCCTGGGTTTGATCCCCAGTACCACCAAAAAAAAAAGAGCAGGTTTGGAACTGCCAGAGACTCTTCACACATCAGATTATCTGTACTCTGAAATCCAAATCGTGGGAACACATGGCAAATCTGATTGCAGAAAAATTCTATTTCACAGAAACCTTAAAACAAGCTCATTATTCACCTATGCTGCACTAACCCGGGCAGCTGATTTGTTACCAAAGCTGTTTTCTCATGATTCCCATGTCAATGAATCACCTAATGGTCAAGTAAATCAGTGTGCTACAGTAACAACCAACCTTACAAAACCAGCCAGATGGCCCAAAACACAGAAACTAGCAAAGAATATTCATGAAAATGGCAAAAATTCACACAAACGCCTGTGACTACCTAAAAACTGCAGTTGAAAGAGGAGAGAGGACATCTTTTGAGTCAGCCCCTGAGACGTGTGGTTCTTTCACAACATCCAATCATATGCACAAGATCAGCCTAAATTCAGCTAAGCTTCTGCATCTCCCAAGTTCCGTGTAGGGCAGGACAGGGCAGCAAGAGATCACTTCCAAGAGCTGGTCACCAATGGGCCACTTTTCACTTTCTTATCACTCCCTAGAAGTCAAAGAAGCATATTTCTAAGATGCTCCGTTGTTTGTTCAATAAATGTTTTTTGAGCATCTACCATGGCTAGGCCATGACACTGTAAAAGAAAATGAGACAGAAGGAGCTCCTGCCCTTACAGCATTTTAAGGACTCCTCACTGTGCAAATGACGATTTTTTTTTTAGAGTAGTGACAAGATTTCACATTCATTCCAAACCCTAGTTAGAACCATGCTTTGAATCCATCATCTCTGAGGATACTTGAAGCAGGCACTTGAAGCACAGGCCTGCTCTGGAGGGTCAGTACACCAGGCTGGGAGGCCAGGCGAGGCTGAGCCAACCTGGGAGGGAATGGATGGAGGTTTGGACTTTTTGATCTGGGCAACAGGGTACTGCTAAAGGTTTGGGGCAGGGTAATGACATAACCAGAGGTATTTTGGGAAAATGACTTTGGGTTAAAAGAGAATGGAATGACACAGGCAGAAAGCAGCTAGAAGGCTCCACGGGGCTCAACCCTGGAGTTGGGCTGGGGCCCCTCGGCTCTAATCTCAACCAGAACTACGCTACTTTATCTTTGTCGCTCTCGCTTCTTGCCTTCACCCACCGCGCCCATCAAATCTCCCAATTTACAACTCCCCCACTTTCTCTTCCTCTTATTTCACTAGTTACATGACTGTGACTAAATACATAACTTTTAATGTAGTTTCTAACCCCAAACGGAATGCATTTATTCAGTTTCCCAACACCAACACGAGTCTGTTCTAGAATAAGCAAGATAGCTCAGCTACCCAGACACTTCAGATCTCTCCTGCAGGTATTCAATATACAGTTCTGTCATGTGTGTATAGTATTTCTGCATTTCTATAAAAAGGTATTCAAAGGCTCTAAAAATAATCGGCCTCACTTCAATATTCAGTACACGAATATTCAACAGATTACCAAATGTGATTCTAATAAAAATTGCAACGATCACCAGTTTTGCTTTTCATTCAGCACACATCATTTTCATTCGGGAAACCGTGGATTCTGGACACAGCCCTATGTCTTTACTCTGGAGCAGCAACTCCGTTTCCCCCAGGTAACCAGGAGCAGTCCTTCCAGCCAACAGTCTGCTTCTTCTCTGCCTGCTAGTTGTTGCGTGGCCTGAGGATCCCAAGTTGCTCAGTGTGGAATGCTGTGAGGCCACTCTGTGTCTAGCTGTGCCTCAGTAACAAAGCACCCCAAACTTAATGGCTTAAAACGACAATGGTTCATCATCCTTGCAAGGCTCTGGGACAGGAATTCAGGCAGGCTCTTCACGTGGCATCAGTTAAGGTCACGGACCACACTCACTGTGGCTTGCTGGGATGGAAGATCCAGAAAGCTTCAACATAGGCCTGGCACCCTGGGGCTCCTCGCATGCCCTCCCCTCTCTCCCATGGTCTCTACCATTCAGCAGCCTAGGCCAACTTCTCTACGCTGTGACAGCCAGCCTCCAGGGAGGAAACCTGAAGCTGCCTGTGGTCTTGGAAGCCCCAGAACATCACTTTGACACATCAATTGGAAAAACAAATCTCAAGGCCAGCTCCTATTGCCCGATTCCAGGGGAGGGGACACAGCCCCAAGTCTTGGTGTAAAGAGCAGCACCCACAGGGATGAAAGGAAGACATCAACAGACATGTTGGAAGGTGAACTACCGTAGCCCCTGGATGCACTCACCCCAGGAAGTTCCCTGAACAAACAGCACCCATTCTACACTTCAAGCAACTCTCACTTTGCTGGCCTGAGAGTTTGAGAGGAAAACACCAGTCTTGTCCTGCTGCTGAACCTCCCTGTGTCCCAGGCTTAACTCAAACCACATGCCTGACTTGGAAAGCAAGATCACAAAAGCATCCCAACACGTGGCGCATGCACGTTGCCTGCAAAATCAAACGATGGCACTTCCCCATAGCCTGTGCCTCTTAGCTGTAGGTAAGAGCAGATGCAGCAACTTCTCTTTCACTTTAGAAAGGACATCCTGACACACCTGGCCCTGGTTCCCAAACCTTCTCCAATATTTCATGGGTTCATCTCTCACCAGTTGGCACCCAAGTCTCACTAAAGCATTGAGGGTACATACTACTTCCCATTCACCAGGGGCAATCAATGCAGAGGTCAGCACTACACTGAGTTCAATGTCCACACTGAAAATTCCATGCAGAATGTATCAGGACAAAGAGGAGGAGAGTGGCAAAGCCCTGCAGGAGAATCATGAAGATGTTCTCACCTACAAGGCAAAGCAGGTGAGTTCTGATTGCTCTTGCCTATTGCCAGGGGGGAGGGGAGTGGGGGGGTTGCAAGATGAAAAATAGTATAAAAGGTTCCAGGAGCTGCTCTCTCTTATTCAAGGTATAGAGCTCTCAGCCTCTGACTACATTCACATCTAAAAAAGCAGCTGCCACTGGTCACTATTTGATAAAGGTAACAACAACTCAATCATTCTCCAAGATCCACCTGGCTTTTGCACTAACCAAACAGGCACATCCAATGGGGATGAGTCGGTCATCACTAGGCCACATGTTTCAAACCTGGGCAGTGGCACTGACCCGTGAGGAGGCAATGCTGCATTGGTTTATGCTTATCAGAGGCAGTGGCAGCCTCTTGCCCTTCCCACCATGAAAGTCCTCACTCCACAACA
Source organism: Sciurus vulgaris (assembly GCF_902686455.1). Classification (NCBI taxonomy): domain Eukaryota; kingdom Metazoa; phylum Chordata; class Mammalia; order Rodentia; family Sciuridae; genus Sciurus; species Sciurus vulgaris. The sequence goes on along the minus strand of NC_136473.1, from coordinate 112,241,033 downwards.
GGGTCCAGTGTAGAGATCTGTCCACTTCCACACAACTCCATTCCAACCAGGAATTCACAAGATGGATGAAAATAATCATAGACTAGGTGAGGGAGACCCAAGATGAAAGAGATTCATCCATTCTTTCTACCACCTGACCTCTGGAAGCCTCCATGCTGACATCAGAGGACCTGATGACATTTTAAAGCCCAAGGGATTAGAATTAACTCAATAATCCCAGGAGCAATCACCCTAACAAAAGGCCACAAGTCCCTTTAGAAAAAACTTAAAAGAGGAAGGTTTACATTACATATCTGTAGCAGGGTTGTAAGGTCCTTCCTCAAGAAGATGTGGTCTCTTTCAATCCGAGGACTTTAACATCAATCTCTGGATTGCACAGATGAAAGAAATGGGCGAGGGATCATGGTTATATGCTGTGGAACTCGAAACCATATTTCTGCTCACCAGATTTCTGTTCATCAGCTCAAGAGACTTTCCACTTGTTTAAATTTAGTAACATTCTAATAAGTCCACTGTATAGAACATAAGTGAAGCCATACTGAATTAATGTTTTGAAGTGAAAGGTTGTTTTGCAGTGAAATGATGTTTTGAAGTGACTAAGTAAAATACATAAAAAGTAAATAACAGTAAAAACCAAAACATTTAAGGCGCACAGTGATAAGATACCCGTGATGTCAGAAAGTGACTAGTGTGAAATTAGTAAAATGTTTACAGACTTGTTTTGCAGTTTGTTTTGAAGGAAAACCATAAGAACTTAATGTAAAAATGAGAAAAATATTTACTTGGATGTTCTGACACCTGTTGACATGACTAAGGCATTAGGCCACGACTTGTAATAGGATAAAAGGCCTGAGCAGCGAGAGCTTAGAGAGAACGTACACTGACTGACACCTGTTGCGTCTGACCTTCTGGAGCACAGCACAGACGCCAGCGTTCTCCCCAGCTTCGTGACCAGGACCTGTGTGTGATCTGCAATCAATAAAATTCTCCTGTGTTGAGAGCCATCCGTGAGTCGCTTGTAATTTGTTTCACGTCTTCTAGCAGCCACTGGAGCTATAGGCACCACGCTGCTCGGGACACCCACAATCATGGCTTCATTACCTAGTGACACAGATCCTAACTGGTCAGCACACTATGCATGCCACTCCTCTCTTGCTGCCCGTTACCACGATTGTACCAACCTTCTCTCCCGTGATTAAGTACTAGCACCCAGCCTCCACAGTTCTGGGATACCATCATCCTGAAATGAGGGACCCAAGTTCAATGGTGCCCTTTCCAGTTGTCCTCCCTAGAAAAAAACACCATATACAATCCCACAGGGATGCTCGTGTTCCCCTCACTGACGCATCATCAACATCTTAATGAGGAGAGCATACTCTGGGCTCTCCCCGAAACCACAGTCAAGGTAAGCCAAGTGCGCAAATAATAGATCTTATTTCCCTAGGCTTTTAGATGTATTCTTCCACATCGTGCCCGGGAACGTAAGATATTGGATCCAAGTTTTACAAGACAACCAACTAAACATCAGGGCCTTTTCCATGTGCAGGAATGAATGCATTAAATCCAGGGTGTCAAGCAAGAGCACCCACGGTGATAATCCAACAAAACACTGTACACTATAGATTAACATTTTGAGAACCCTTTCTCACATTTCCAGCTTTCTTCGTTCAACACAGATTAGCAAGCTCTTTGTGCATGTGTGTGTGAGCTCAGAACAGAATGAGATACAATTCCATTATGAATTGGGAGGCAATGAAAAATATTTAGGATCTTGAGCTATGGTTCTATGTGTAATCACTTACTAGAAGCATCATAAATACCTGGGAAATCATTAGAAATGCAATTTGGGGAACCCATCTTGCCCTACCTGCTTTGGCTTAAGTACAGAAACAGAGTCAAAGGCTTCGAGAGACTGGAAAGTTAGGGTAGATTTGTCATTTACGACCCACTTGCCCATATTGAGGGTTCCAGAAGACTGTCTTTCATCATTACATGGGAAATAAATTTGTGAAGCAGGCTCCAACATCTTTTAAGAGTTCCGTGATCACTCTTCCAAGTAGGCCAGAGGGAGGTGTGGGAACTCAGTCACCAAATGGGAAACCTAAACGCAGTGAGTGTCACTGACCCCACTGCAGCAGAGGCCAAGTGGCAGCACTCAACTTCCAAAGGTCAGATCACTGTAATGGACAGTAAGGTCACGGCAGCTATCATTCATGCAGACTCATGGCATTGGCTAACTGACCATCTACTTCCTACAGGATAAAGAGGATACTTACTAAGGTCTTAAGTGATCTGTACAAGTGAAAAGTTTAGGTTGAGTTTACAAGTAGTCTATCCTGAATCATACAGAGTTATAGCCCCTCAGTCAATGCTCACACTTGCCTGGGCTGGATACAAGATATACCATTTCAGGGAAGACGCCCAGTGACCTGCTTCCATTGAACAGGCCTCACCTACAGTTTCCACCAACTCCCCAGAATGCTATCAAGTTATAAATCCACTGATGGATGAATCCACTGATGAGGTCAGAGCTCTCATGACCCAGTCACTTCCAAAAGCCCTCCTCTGAATATTACCACATGGAGAAGCCAGCCTTCATCAATGAGCTTTTGAGGGACACTCGGGGATCCAACCACAACATTACTGTATCTCAAACAACTCTCAACTGCCCCCCTTCACAGACGAGTTATTTGTCTATATTATCATCTACTGTCCATGTTTTTCCTGGTTTCTGCTGGATATAGAAGTGGACATGGTGAGGCTGAATGAGGAGAAAATATTAGTCGTCTGCTACCACAGCATCTTCACCTACACCCACACTTAAAACTCCCTGGTGACCAGATGTAAAAAGAAACCTAAAACTTATTTTCTCCCCCACCGCTCATCTGTTGATGTAGTTTTTCCCGGTCAAATTCATTCATCATATAACCACTGGGATTCTGCTACAGCCTACATACTACACCCAAAAATCAGGCTCCCTGTAGTAGTAGCGACTCTCCAGACAGTCCTTCCCCCTCTACATTGTAGTCCACCCTTTCACACCCATAAACTCGTTTCTGTTCTAGGTATCTTTAACTGAAGTAATTCTCTAGAAGCCAAATCCAGAAAATTGGGGAAAAATCAACTTGAGAATTCAATCAAGGAAGTTGATATGCAAAAATCTTAACATTGGGCTTAATTTCAAACTTGTATTATAAAATTATAGAAGTTGGGTTTTGCCTGTTTTGTGTCTGAATGCAAGAACCACATCGCTTCAGCAAAGATGCTAATCCCGTATCCGAGTCAGAGTCACAGGTTCTTCGCAAGCCCCTGCACACGGCCTCACATTCCGTGATAGAGCCAAATCTCTAGAGAGGCATCTCCAAACACGGACTGCTCTGCGTAGAAGCTGAGGGGAGGAAGCCAGCAGTTTCCACTGGGAAATTACAGGACAAATATCCTTCATCAAGATTATTATTTTATGAAAAGGTGGTTGTGCACCATTGTGAGCTGACCACTCACAACTAATGGGGCTGTCTTAATATGCATTGTCGTGGCTACCAAAATACCCTACACTCCCACACCAAGAACTTCAAGTCCCAGACTCAATCGTGTCTGAAGAAACCAACTGCGAGTGGACTTTCCTTGGGGCTTGTGGTTTTCTTAACTCTAATAAACCTCCTTTCAAGTTCAAGTTTTATACATACACACCAAGGCAAACCAAGTAGATCTGAGAAGTTGGTAATTATTACCGTTTAGATAGAAAGTGTCCCCCAACAACTCACAGATTAAAACCGGAGTTTTCAGATGAAAATTCACCACTTTAGCTGGCAGGTGGGGTCTACGCAAGCTATGGGAATCCCAACTAAAAAGCATTACCGTTCTCAAAGCCACGAAGCAGAACCCAACACTCACCCTCCACTTGTTTTATTGCAGATTCTAAGACGAGTAAGTTCTTAAATCAGTGAATTTACCAGGAGACAAAAACAACAGAACCAAAGCAGCGTGAACTCGACTCTCACCACTAGACCCTCAGCAGAGAGAGCGCGCGACTAGGGGTTTATATAGTACTTGGCTCACTGCTATTGGTCTAAACTTATGCTAATTAGGGTCTGAAAGAAGTACCAACGCTATTGGTCCAAACTTATGCTAATTAGGGTTACGAGCGCACTAACGCTATTGGTCCCAGCTTATGCTAATTAGGGTTGCAAGCTCGCTAACACTATTGGTCCAAACTTACGCTAATTAGGGTTGCAAGCGCTAACGCTATTGGTCCAAACCATGCTAACCAGGGTTGCAAGCGCTAACGCTATTAGTCCACTCTGGAGTCCCAACTCCATTTAGCTCTACCGCACTTTCAATTTCTCCTGGCAGGTCAGGAAGTGGGAGGTTGAGGGCCTTGGTCTGCGCTCCAAGTTTCCGGGGCTACTGTGGAGCGGGCTTCAGCGGCAGGCGTCCACACGGCGCCCTGGCCACTGAAGGGTGACAGGTTGGCACACCTTGGCTGGCAGCGCCTCAGGCCTGCCACCTGCATGGCGGGCTGCACAGAGCTTCGGACCAGGCCTGACAGCCCTCCAACCCACGAGGGCCCGCTCCCGCCCGGCGGCCCTTCTGGACGGGGCAGTCGGCTGACCGCGCGGCTTGGCAGGCCGGAGGGTGTCAGTGTCAGATGATGCAGGAATGTTCCGATGTGAGGCGATTAGATCAGTGGCGATGTGACCTAATCAGTGGGTTAATCCTGTGGATATGGATTAACGGGGTGGTAACTACAGGCAGGGCGAGTGTGCCTGGAGGAGGCAGGTCCCGGGATGTGCCTTTGGGGTGTATGTTGTTAAATCGCCAAGAGTACAGGACAAAGAACGAACATTAAAACCTGTTAGCAAAGTACTTAGCGGAAACCCTCAAAGAAAGGAGAGCATGAAACGAGGTTTCAAGATCTGAAAGGGGAAGATTGACGGTGGAAGACTTGAGGCCGGCGGCAGGTCCCGTTACTCCATGGCTCAGGACTCAAACAGCAGGAGTAGTGCTGCTCAGCGAGCTGCGTTTGCTACCCGGCCAAGATTTTGCTCCCGTTTTTATGAGTCTCCTTGGGAATGTTTGGTCCTGAGGGACTTTCAGTGCAGTTCACAGATAGGCAAATTAATATTGCTAAAATGACCTCAGTACCTAAGGCAATCTACAGATTCAGTGTTACCCATTGAAGTATTAATGACATTCTTCACAAAATTAGGGAAAAAATGACATTAATATAGAACCACAAAAGGCCCCAAGTAGCCAAAACAACCTTGAGCAAAAAGAACAAAGTTAGAGGCATCACAATACCTGATTTCAAGACATACAGGGCCATAGTAACAAAAATGACATGGTATTGCCACAAAAACAGACACATAAGCAAAGGGAACAGAACACAGGACCCAGAAATAAATCCACACATCTTTAGCCAAGTGATTCTTGAGAGAGGTTCCAAAAATATACATTGGGGAAAGGACAGTCTCTCTGACAAGTGGTGCTGGGGGGAGCTGTGTGTCCTGTGTAGAAGATAAACTGTATCCTTCTCTCTCTTGCCCTGTGCAAAAATCAACTCAAAATAAATCAAAGACTTTACTGTAATATCAGCCGCTTCGAAACTACTAGAATAAAATACCAAGGAATTCACACAGGGAAACACCAAACCCAAAGCACCTGAAGCAAAAGCAAGACTGGATGGTCAGATGGTGGATCAGTGGGAAAGGGCCCCTTTGAGCTCCAGTCTGGCTCCAGCCCTCGGCACGGTTCTGGTAAATGTCTGGCTTGCAAGAGTTTCACACTTCAGATGAGAACAGTGGACAGATTCCAGCCGGGAGTAGTAGTGCCCTAGAGGATGAGCCTGGCCATGAGAAGTTGTTTGATTCCTTCTCAGTTCATACCACCACAACAACCAATATAATGATTTCTTTTATATAAAAGACGGCCCATCAAAATTTCTCCCTTTATAACCACGTAAATCCAAGTTTCTGCCTTTGGGAATTTAATAATGGATGTTTTCTATTTAGCTTTTTCCTTTAAAATTTAAGAGATGATTTCCAGCTTGATTTGTTTTGTTATATACTGATTTGCCATTAATATTTAAACATATTCTTAAGAGGCTATCCCTAATGAGTAATATTTTTTACAAAACAAATTACCCACTATCTTTTTATTTCATAAAGTGTACCAATTACATGAGTTATCTGGAATGAAGTTAAAAAAAACTAGTAAATAGCAACATTTCTACACTTATTCTAAATATCAGTGGTTCTTAACCCCATTTAAACCCTTAAAATTCTCAAAGACCTCAAAATAACCCTTCTTTATGTAAGTTAAGTCTATTGGTATTTATTCAATTAGAAATTGAGACATTTTTAAGATATTTATTTACAGTATTTGTTCATTTAAAATAATATGCACATTAATGTAAATAAAATATTTTTTAAATAATTATCTGTTCAGAACAAGGAAGTTTTGATGAAAAGAGTGGTATCGTTTTGCATTTTTAAAAGCTAATGTCTGGCTTGATAGAAGACAGCTGGATTATAACATCTGTTTATGCATTTAGTCTTTTTACTTACATTATTTTGATTGAAGTTCATGAAGGAAAATCAACCTCACTTGGATGTGAAGGGAACAGGGATCATATGTTAATTGTCACTGCAGGTAATTGTGGATAGTCCCATTTGATTTTAAAACAAAACTTGGTAAGCTGCAATAAAACTGTATTGATGAATTATTTTCTGGTCTATTACACTGAAATCTGTTGCTCTGACTGGCCCTTTTGTACACGTGTCTCAGTTGTTTTGTAACATCATGCATTGGTGGTTCAAAAGGATTAGTTTCCCAAGTTGCACAGATTCTCCAAATTTGGCCTTCAACCATTACACAATATCAGAGAATCACACTTCTCATCAGAAAGGCTGTTAAGTATTAGGAAACTATCAAGCTTATGGTGCATATTCAAGTTTTCCCGTACTCTAAGGCTCTAATGCTATCTTCAATGGCAGACGCTGCCGCTGTTTTCCTTGAAGTGACAGGCCACTCCTCCTCCATTGTTCAGAAACTGCCTGCCAAATGCCCAGGCAGAGCAAGCACAGTTTGTGCAGCGATCTTTTCAAAGAGCTGTTCCTGAAGAGAGCCCTAATTCAGCTTACAACCTAAACAGCGCAGAGACCACAGCACCCTTGGGCATCACATTTAGGCTTGTCCCAAGGCACCTGCACGTCTTGCTTCTGTGCCAGGAGTGTGAACGTCAACAGGCTGAACACAGCAAATAAAGAACTAGCACACAGGCTAGTTCTCCCGTCAGACTCTGAAGGGCATCATGGACCTGCCATCTGTGGGCTGGACCTTGAGGATTGCTGCTGTGCCCATGTGCCATTCAGCTGTGACTTCTGAGGCTCGAGTTTGAAGCACACTGAACTTCAGCAGCTGGCTTAGAAAGGGTGGAGAAGGGGCAGGAAAACCACGCCAACAAACAGCCCGTCGACAAAGTGAATCCCAGCATCAGCAGGAACTGAAAGACCATGTCCGCGTGGCAGTGAACGTGTTTTAGGGGTCACAGCCACCAGCAAGGGCACAGAGATAAGATGCTCATTTGGAGAGTCCATCTGGGAAAGCTGAACAAGATGTAAGTCTCCACCTGGATGGCCCCTGCAGCCCGACAGCACAGGAAGTTGAGGCGTGGCCTAGCGTCCGCTGGAGTCAGCTGGGGAGGGATGCTGCACCAAGAGAAGAGCAAAGAAGTTAAAGGTACACCTTAAATCGTGTAAAGGTTCCAGAGATATGCAACCAGTTCTTAGACACCATGGTGAGAGCAGCACCAGCGGTGTGCCAGGTAATTTCCAACCTCCTTCCTCCTTCCTGAGTCTGTGTGGAAACTAGGAAGTTTTAAGTGCCCAGAGGCACTTGACCACTGATCCACTCCCCAGTCCTTTTTCTAGATTTTGAGACAGGGTCTTGATGAATTGCTTAGGGCCTCACTAAGTTGCTGAGGTGGCTTTGAACTCACACTCCTCCTGCCTCCGCCTCCCAAGCCCACAAACATATTCTAACAAATTCTATTCTATACGTGTGCAGGGGCGTAGAAGTCACTCACAGGGGTTAATGTCTAGTAACTGTCTTCAAAAGTCAGTGCAAGAACTTCTGCTTCCAGGTAGGATGTCCAAGCGCAGCTGTTGTTCAGTTCCACTTCAGCAGCTGGGAAGGACACAGGCACCTCACAGAGGTCTTAGCGTCAAAGGCTAAGAAGAGCTCAAAAACAGGGCCAAGAACCAAGATTCCAGAGTTGGAGGGTCCTTTTAGCTGAAGAGAAATCATCACCTTTTTTTCCCCTGGAGATACCTGCTAGCGTGGCACCTGAGAGTCCCAAGGAGCCTCACCCAGGGAGCCAGTTTCACATTCCCAGGGCTGCTGTGGCATCAGAGCCTGGGCAGGGCTGAGAGCTCATGGCTTCCTGTGGCATGGGAGACAGCACCCTGCCAGAGGGAGGGGCAGCAACAAGCATCATCGTCAGGGCAACCGAACCAGAAGTAGACTGGTCTCCCTAACGACAGCCCAGCAATGACTCAGTTCCTGTAGGGACTGAAATCAACCCCTCCCCATGCCTAGAATGCGAGACCCCCTGGGGAAAGACGCCATCTGCTCAGGCTCCTCCATGCCTTTATATGCAATGCCCAGCACATATACAGATGGACCACTAAGAAAATTAACTGAAGATCAAGAGTAAACATAAACAACAGGAGAAAACCAGGGGAAAATCCTGGTTGGAGTTGGGAGCAAGGACGTTAAGCAGCTGATGTAAATTCAGAGGAGAAATGGAAGGAGTGAGTGCAAAGACAGATGGCTCCAATGGAGAGCTGGATTCATCTGAAAACGTCAAATGGGCGTTCATTCTACAACTGACAGATTCAGCGTCTCGTAGGAGCCCACCAGAGAGACTGAGCAGACTGGAAGCAGCAAGAGGATTTGTAACTGGGTAGGCCAGTCAGAACACTGGAACCGGATCACAGAAACCAACAGAATGGAAAGGAGAACCGAACACAGGAAGCACGTGGAAGGCAGGCAAATGACACGGCATGGGCCCAGTTAGAATCCCAGACAAAGAGGCCAAGAACAAGGTGGCACCCCCACAAGGAGCCCCCCGCCAACCTCCTCAAGAAACCCCCCTCAGAACTGCTGCAGGGCAACTCCTGGGCCTCGGAGGGGACAAGCTGGAGCCACGGCATGCGTGCGTCGTGAACATGCGCACAGGGATGTTGGGTGGGCACGAATCCTCAACTATCCGTCCACCTCTACCTCGCTGCCTAGTCAGCTACTATCTGTCATACCAGGGTCTGACGTTTTAAAGAAACTGTATTTTGAAAAAGTTACATAAATAGTACTCATTTTACTTGAATGGAAATGCTTTACTTTTAAAATTAGAAAAGGTTTTCAAATCTGAGAGCAGAGAATTAAAAAATCAGCTCAGTGTAAATCTGTTAGTATGATCCAGATATAAAATTTCTGGGAGTTTTAGAGACTTGAAGGTGAAAATTTTGAGAGAGGAACATTACAAAAATTAAGAGGAAAATTATATCATGACATTACTATTGCTATAGTGCTATTCTTTGAGTTCAGAAATTTATAATGGATTATGTGCTCCTTAATACGTTCATTATATTTACTTGGATGTGATACAGAGTCCAGCTGCTGGCAGAATAGGACGCCTACTGGTCACTGCCAAGGGAAGACATAAGCTCCTGTAGGGACCAGTTGGTTGTGACGCTGAGTGAAGCATCACGGGAAGGCTGGGACATCCGGGGGCCGGGTTGAATCTCCCTGACTCCCACCTCCTGGAAAACGTGTCAGAACAGTTCATGATCATGAACAAAGATCCATTCACTGAAAAACTGGGGAGACAAGGAAGGACATGGGGCTCGGTGACACGGATGTAAACAGCAGGTAATCCAAACCCTGTTTGCATTTGTCTTAGAATTTCCCTGGTAGCCCTACTTTGTTATTGTTTAGCTTTGGCAAGTAAGGGAACTGGCTTGCATCGCCTCTGAGTTTTACACCCTCAGGCACACGGCAACCCTGGCGGGAAGAGGGACGGAATGGCAGTTCCGTTGGGTGGGATCTCAGAAAAGTTACAGTGCAGGCTGCTGCCCTCCAATCCCTATACTCAACCAAGTTATTTAAATGAAACATTTTTCAGAAGAAAGGAAAATTTTTCTGACTGTGTCTACATTATTGCATGAATATTTTTAGTGACACTTTATTCTTTATCAATATGATATATTCCAATTAAAAGACTGGAAGGGTCTTCAAACTCCAGCAAACCCTGGAAAAAAGAATAGCTCAGAATCAGAACAACTAAGCTGAACTCTTGCCTTCTAAACTTCAAATCGCTGCAACTGGGCCTCCAGCCCGTTCCACTTTGAATCCCTAAGCATTTTAAGTCTCCACGTGCCGAGCACCGGGCTGGCTTCACTGGGACTCAAATGAAATCCGTTGCATAATCCAGGGTCCTAAGGATTGACCCTCTCCTTGGAAAATCAAAATACTGTTTCCTAAAATAGACAGTAAAATAGACCATAAAATGCACCATTTGACCCAGCTATCCCACTCCTTGGCCTATACCCAAAGGACTTAAAATCAGCATACTACAGAGATACAGCCACATCAATGTTCATAGCTGCTCAATTCACAATAGCCAGACTATGGAACCAACCTAGATGCCCTTCAGTTGATGAATGGATAAAGAAACTGTGCCATATATATACAATGGAATATTACTCCGCCATGAGGAATGACAAAATTATGGCATTCGCAGGCAAATGGATGAAATTGGAGGATATCATGCTAAGTGAGATAAGCCAATCTCAAAAAACTAAAGGACGAATGATCTCGCTGATAAGCGGATGAGGACATATGGGGGGGTAGGAGGGGTTAGTGTTAGGGTTAGGGTTAGGTTTAGGGTTAGGGATAAGGAGGGTGGTAAGAATGGAGGAAGAAAGGAATGTATAGAGGGAAAAGAGGGGTGGGAGGGGAGGGGGGAAGGGAAAAAAATAACAGAATGAATCAAACAACATTGCCCTATGTAAATTTATGATTTTTAATTAAAATTAAAAAAATAAAAGGCATCCCTCTAATGCCTCACATTTAAAAAAAAAAAAATGCCAAGATGTATAATGATGATGATAAAGAGAAGCTGCATTTTAGGTGAATCTCAAAAGGACAGGGTTTTCATAAAAGAAGAATGAGGAAAAGCCAACCATTTCTCTAGCTGTTCGTATCTCGTCACCATCTGAAGGTGTAAATGAGAAACCACATGGGCGAGACTGGACCGTTTAGAGAGCGATGGGCAGGAGGAGTGAAGGGCTGGGGCTACCCTAGTGTCCACACCACGGCAGCGTCGTCAGGAGATGTGGACACAGCGCTGGACCTTGCACAGCCCCCAGTGGTATATCGGTACTGCCCCCTGTGCAGCTAGGAAACCAGTTTGCCCAAAGTCATGCAGCTACCAAGGAACGATGTGCCCGGATTTGAGCTGACCGAGTCTTTGGGACCATAAAGCTACTGTGTTGCACAGGCCTGCCTGCACAGCTGCAAGAGGCTGGCCAGGCGGAGCCCGAGGAATCACAGTTCTCTCTCTGCCACTCTCCCGGGCCTGTGGGCAGGTCAACCAGCACCGAGGGCTGTACACCTCTCTGCTGTCCTTCACCTCCTGTGGGAGCCTGTGCACTCACTGTGGTCAGCTCGGGTGCTCCTGACCCTGGCTGTTATGGCCAGAGTGGAAGCCCTTCGGGGAGTAGCGTTTAGTCACCTCTGCTTACAGGATGGCATAAGAGAGCCGAGTTCTGGTGAACAAACTAGATTCTTGCACTAATGTACCATACGGAAGAAAGAAAAAACCACAGCAGCTGATAACTGAAAACGTTTGGCCTGATCTCTTGGTGGACACATCTCCTTGGCCAAAATATTGCTAGTAATAATTTACCAGAAGTTTTCTGGCAAATGCAGAATAATCTGAGCACATTTTACCTAACTACACCATTATGTCACCACCCAGTGGTTGAGTGTAAACTAACTTTCCATATCAGCATGGTGCAACAACAAGCTGATATGCCGAGGTCCTTCCTTCCACGTCAGTTTAGGTTGAGATGTGCTAGCCAGCCAGTTCCGCTCCACTTACAACACTCAGCGCCTTCTCCAAACTCAGACTTCTCCCACAATCAGCTCCCAAAGCTTCTGAACCACACGGTCAGGTTAGTGAGGGCCACAACCCCCACTTGCCAGGACCAGTTTCTTTGTTGGTTGACTTTTCATTGCTGTGACCAAAATGCCTAACAAGAACAATTAGAGGAGGAAAAGTTCATTTTTGGTCCATAATTCAGAGGGTCAGTCCATGGTCAGCTGAGCTGCTGGAAGGGAGCAGGTCCTTGAGGGCATGCCCCTGGGGACTCTGTCTTGCCTGGCCCCATGCCCACCTCTCTTGCTCCCACCCCCCTCCCTCCCCGCTCTCCCTCTCCTTCCTGGATGCCATGAGCTGAACAGCTTACCTCCACCACGCCCTTGTGCCATCAGGCTTCGCCCCGCCTCCCGGCCTGCCAGACCCAAAGCAGGGGAGCCAGCACACCGTGAACTGAAGCCTCTGAAACTGGGAGCCAGCAAGTCCTTCCTCCCTAAGCCGTTCTGCTCAGGCATTTGCCACAGCTACAGGAAGCGACTAGCACAACAGTACATGAATTATATCTCAACAAACTTCTTTTTAGAAACCTGTTCAGAAGGGCTGGGGTCAGTGATGACACAGAGCTAAGAAAACAATGACAATCTTAAGGAACACCTCTAGGTTGTCACGCACCTAACGGCTTTAGTGGAATTAAATCATATTATTTTCTGTCTTCAGTTTTGAACTACTACATAAGTCATCTCATTTCCTTGCCTAGCAAACAGACCCATTCTTTAAATAAATATCCAGTACCTGATTATTTGAGTTGGGTGCTGATCACGTACTATTCCACGAAGGTCAACTGTTAGGTTGCCAGGGATTTTGACCAGCAGTTGTTAAACACAGCCATTCTCAAAAATTAAATCGAAATCAAGTACATGAAACACAGAGGTGATAAATACCCCCAACGTACCTCTTCCAGATCGTTTTACTCCTGTTATCTGTGCTCTTGAGTGTGTGGGTATCTCCTGGAGAGAAGGTAGTCCTGGGAGAGGGTTGGGAGAGGTAAGGGAGGCAAGAAGGGGGGAGGGGGCTGCTGTCCTCGCCGCGGCTGGTGGGTGTTCAGCCCCAGAGCGTCCCCACAGGCTGCTGTGTGCTAGGCGCCTGCACCCTTCTGGCTGGCCACAGCAGATACTGCATAGCACCAGCCAAGAAAGCCCTGTCCACAACGGGCTCAGCATTCCCAGGAGACAAGTTCCCCTCTGTCATTTCCGCTTTGTTTTTTATTTCTTCTCCCAAAGATAACGTTTGATGGCCCCTGAGAATCTGCTGGTTCGTCCATCATCCACAGATGCCATGTGCCGGCCAGCGTGTCTCTCTCCACTGACAGCAAGGACGCTCTAGCAGAAGGCAGTCACCCAGCACTGCTCCCTTTTGATAAGCCCGTGGTCTGACAGGTGCAGTCATGGCCCACAAGTGTGTGATGACATCGTAGGCCACTTTGATCAGGTGACGATGGTGTCTTCAGGCTTTCATCAGGCAGATGTTCTGAAGTTTCCCTAAGTTACAAATGCAGTCATTCACCTGATGGCCTCTTTCTCTGAGCGGCTTTTGAAACGTCCTTTTGGTCTCACCCACGTTACATTCCCCTTCGGACCACAAATCACTGATCCCTTTCCCAGGCCTTTGAAGGCTGAGGTGTATTTCTTGACCCTTCCTTCTGCTTATTTCAACTGTGCACCCGAGTCTGCGTCAAAACACCTGCTCAGAGGGGCTGCCCCTCCGCTCAGCCCTGCCTGAGCATGTGTGGGGAGAGGGTGCAGCAGGAAAGGAGGGGTCTTGCCCTCTGCTTTGTTTGGGGCTCATGAACTCGGCATAGAGGCCCCTCCTCTGTGGGAGGGGTGTCTTGCCCTTGGTGCTTATGGAGTTAAGTAGGCAATCGTCTTCAAGGGCAAGTTCACTGATGTCTGTAATCAATATATGTCTGAAAATGGAAAAGTGAAAAATTCAGAACTAACTATATAAAACATCTAATGTCATGAAGTGGGCTGCAGATTGAGCCTGGGCACTTCATAACTGAGCTACATCCCCAGGCCTTTTCTATCTTTATTTTTGGACAGTCTGGGTAAGTGGTCCAGGTTGGCCTTGAACTTGCACTCCTCCTGCCTCAGCCTCTGTGTCGCTAGGATTACAGGTGGGCACCACACCTAGCATTCTAGGTCTGTGTCTTTCCCTCCTCGGCCTTCCTTGTTTCTTCTCCACTCAGTGTCCATGTGTTCCACACACTGTGGGAGCCACCTGGCACACGTGCCGTACTGGAATTTTCTCGGGAGGGGAAGTGAGGCTAGAGAGCTCATGGATCAGTAGCTGAGTTGGTAGTATGCCCGTGATGTGTCTGGCTCTAAAGCCCAGGATCCTTTTGCAATACGAGTAATATGCAGTTTTTACAAATACGATTCTTATTATTTCTAATAATCCCACCTCAATTACCAATATCCTCACAATACTTTTTCCAGTAGGGCTACAGAGAGCAAGAGGGAATTGAATTCCCCCAGGACTGGCTTCCTAGCTCACTGCCAAGGTTACCTCTGCCCTACATCCAGTGCGGAGCACCTGCCCTGCCCAGAGTGCCCAGCAGGGGGAGCTCAGCCTCCAGCCTTCCTCCCCGCGGGCCTGTACATTTAGGTCCAGGTGCTTTCTGTTTGGCTTTCAAAGCACATTTCCCAGATTCAGAAAATTTGAGGAGAGAAGGAGAAGACGGGATAAACATCCAAGAGGAAAGCATCACAGTCACTTGGGCGTGGTGTGGAAAGCAGAGTTTGAGAAAGAGGCAAGGTGCCTTGGTGGGGCTGGACACCTGGATTTAGTTTCTCCTCTACCTTTTATTTGGTATTATCCTGAAAAAGTCACTCAGTCCACCTGAACCTCAGTTTTCTCATCTGTAAAACAGCAAAAATAGTAGCCCTCCTGCCAATGTCCTGGGATTATTGCAGGGATCAAATAAGGTAACGAGTGAAAGTACTCTGAGAATCAAGCCTGCCTGCATGAGGCCAGGTCACCAGGCAGCCAAGGAGGGCTGCACGCAGGTGCACTGTGCTTCCCCCAACCAGGCAAGGCTCAAGAGCCTACTGTGTGTGAGCGAAGCCAGGAGGATTCACCGACCGTCTGCGCTGCTGAGTCACCCCAGGTGGAACCAATGGAGTGCCATTTTCAATAAGAGAAAAAGAAAAAATAACTGTCTTTGGAAATGAATAAACAGTCCTGACACCAACTGCAAGGAGATGCTCTTTCGTATTTTAAGTCTCATTTTCTTTTCAGTAAAATGGAAATAACGACGTTGACTATGAAGCACAGGGTACATGAGGTGTAGAGCCTTCTTAGTCCCTTGCTTTTGCTCTGGTAGTTCATCACTCATTGAGTGAGGAGAACCCAGATCCAAGCCATCGAGGGTGGAGCCACAACCCTGTGGGTCTAACAGAACTAGTTAACGGCACATTAATTCCCCCCACTTACATGAATTTCTGGGTATGATAGTAAATTGCACATTCCGTGACACAAAAATGTCATTGAAACATTAATAATAAATTAGAAGAGTCTATAGTCTTAGGCTGAGCATCACAATTATCTGGAAATCTTGGTTTCAAATAAGCTGCCTAATTGTTTAGCAATGCTCCTCTTGTAACTTTTTAAATTAGGTGTTCTGATTTTTGCATTGAAAATAAAGTCACACTTTTTTATAATTGGAAATTGTTTCTTTAAAAAAATTCTAAATGAATAAATGGAATCACTTTAACCTTCAGTCTATTCTGAAAAAGCACCAAATGTAGGTTTTCAACAAACATGGGCTTAGAGTGCCATCTAGTGCTGAACCAGTGCTACTACACCAGCTGCAGACTCCAGAAAATCTGGTCCTAAGATGCCATCTAGTGCTGGAAAAAAGCAGCAGTGACCACAGGCTCAGAGAAGAAACTCCTGCTCCACATTCCGAGACAGGTGCAAAGCCAGACTGCAAAGACTGGAGTAAACATCTGCTCCTACAATGCACATTCACCACTGTTACCAACAAGAATCGAGAGCCTTTTGGGCAGTAATATGCTACTCCCAGACCAGCCTAAGCAGCGTTCCCAAAGAGTGGGGCCCTCAGTGGGTCACGGCAACCTCCACCTGCTGCCACATCCTGGAACCTGCTTGCTGGGCTCCTTTTCTAGGGCTTTATCTCCTGGATCAGCATTGCCTTATACCCCAGCTACTTCCCGCCCCTGACGAGGCTGGTTGAGTCTCAGAAGGAACAGGCCACAAATCAGGCAGGCATTGTTCAAGAAGACTTGTGGCCACAGGGTTAAAAGTGTGGCCTCACCATTTGGCAGAAAATAAGAAGGTTGTCACCAATTCCAGAGTTGAAAGTAGACACCTTCGAGCTTTTGGCTTCACACTGAGTATAGTAAATCACCTCGCTGTGAAGGACAGCTGGAGAAGAAAACTAACACTGTTAATAAGAGTACTCATGATAAAAGACTGTGAACAAGGGCTTGCTTTTCCCTTCTCAAGTGTCAAAAGAACCCTGGAACAAATCACACCACTAGAAGATTTCATGATTGGGTTGACTTTCCAAAAGTGAAGCCATCTCGCCAGGCTGTTTGCAGGAGATCTGCATATTACTGTCTTTATCATGAACCCAGCTATGAGGGAATACATGCAACCCACAAGCTGAAAAAGGTCCAGGCCTGGCTTACCACCTTTGAATGAGATTTCAGAGGAAAACCTCCATTCTGAGCTGTCTCCTATGGCTCTTTGAGAAGAGTCAAACTGACAAAGCTCTTGGAGGAGAAGTTGCCTTGTGCTGTTTCAAAGGATACAGCCAGGGCAGTGGCACATGCCTGTAATCACAGCAACTCAGGAGGCGAGGCAGGAGGATGGCAAGTTCAAGACCAGCCTCAGAAAATTAGTAAGGCCCTAAGCAACTTAATAAGACCCTGTCCTGGGGATGTAGCTCAGTGGTAGAGCATCCCTGGGTTCAACCCCTAGTACAAAATAAAGAAGAAAACATACAGGGACTAGGGATGTGTCTCAATGGTAGAGTGTTTGCCTAGCATGCATGAGGTCCTGGGTTCAATTCCCAGAATTGCAAAAAGCAAATCAAAACAATCTAAAATATCACAAGGAATGGAGTGCAAGTATAGAGATTTTTACTAGTTTCTGTCTTTTTCTATCTTTACCATCAATGTTGCTACCGTTTTAAAATTGTTGTGATCAAAAGTTGTCCCTTGTAAGCCTCATAGTAATCACAAGTTAAAAACCTATAAAAATAGACTCACCAAAAACAATAAGCAAAGAACCAAAGCACAATACTAAAGAAAATGATTCAGTCACAAATGAACACTATAGGAGATGGACAAAGAAAGAAAAGAACTATAAAAAAAAAAAAAACTACAAAACAATAATAAAATGATGCTAATTATATGTCACCCATCAATAATTACCTTAAATATAAATAAATTAAAGTCTCCAAATTAAAAGATATAGCGATGAATAGATTTTTTAAACTTAAGACTCAACTATATGTTGTAGACGAGAAACTTCATTTTTAAGAATCAGAAAAAGACATCCATATGAACGTAATCCAAAGCAAAGCAGAAGTAGACATACTCACATCAGATAAAACAGACTTTAAGTCACAGACATTAAAAGGTCTCAAAGAAGATCCCGCTGCTGGAAAGACATCCCTGCTGGCTCTGCATCACCTGTGGGGCAGGAGAGCCACTGTGAAGGGGCCATGCCGCTCGGTCCCCAGCTGTTCTCCAGCCTGGCCGGCCAGGGGGAGAAGGGAAAGCAGGACCTTGCGAGAGTCCATCTCTGCCCTTCTAACACGACTTCCCCGGGAAGCACCCGCACTCTGACAAGGGAGGAGCTGGGAAGTTACTGCCCCCAGTCACATGAAAGGAAAAGGCCAAACCCCGAGGACTGGCAGGACTCAGGCCCTCCAGGAACCAAGGCTGCAGGTCAAAAGGACTCCCCAAACTACAGAGAGGAGCAGCACAGAATCGCCATCACGGGGTCCGCTGGGAGCCAGCAGAGCTGGAGCCTGGGGGGCCCCATAGGGCGCCTGACCAAGCTCTGAAGACCAAGCCCAGACCCAGCTGGAACCAGACGCCAGGGTCCTGTGTTGGTCAGTTCTTCATCTCTGTGACAAATTACCAGAGAAAAGTCAACTTAAAGGAGGAAATATTGATTTTGGCTCCTGGTCTCTGGTTTCAGTCCCTGGTCACTTGACGCTTGTTCCTGGGCCTGTGGTGAGCCAGAGTCATGTGGAGGACAGGGTGTGCAGGGCAAAGCAGGCTCCTGGTGACCAGGAGGCAGAAAGGGTCCAGGAAGCAGCAAGCAGCAAGTGAGCCAGGATCCACGTCGAAATGTACCTTCGAGGTCACACCCCCAGTGACCCACCCCTTCCAACCTGGCCCCACCTCCCAAAGTTTCCATGGCCTCCACATAGTGCCCCAGCTGACACAGGAGCCCTGGGAGGATGGTCCAGACCAAACTGAAGCAGCACTCCCATACGTCCCTGAGATGCCCCTCCAGGAACCCCTCCAGGTTCTCAGGGAAAAGAGCAGAGAAAACTCCCCGTGTGCCTCTAGCAACAGGAAAGGGACACACAACCACTGAGAAGGTCACCCAGAGCCATCTTCCTAACTAAAGTCTGCCCCGAGGGTACCAATTCTGTCAGCCTAACCAGCGTGGGCTTTCCAGAGTCTGACAGACGGGGAAGGAAGACACCCCATCCTTGAGGAGGGGGCTGAAGCTCCTTCGAAGGTCGCTGCCCAGGGTCACCAGCCTGCTAGGACTGGGGCCTGATCACAGGACTACAGAAGGCCTTCCCTCTCTCCATCCATCCTCAGGCTCCTGTGTCGCCTCAGGGGCTTTCTCAAAGAACTGCAAGCCTCGATTTAGGAGAGTCTGTATTGGCCAAATACACTGTTATATCGTGTGCACGCACCAGTACGTAACGACAAATCCCAACATTGTCTATGATATAATGCACCAATAAAAAAAGGAGGAAAAACACCGAAAAAAGTCTCTCGAGACATGGAAGACAACAGAGGAGACAGAGGCAAAGGCAGAAGGGGGAGCCCCAGCTCCGACGCCACAGCTACAGCCAGCAGCCAATCCCACCCAACACGCCTGCACTGCACACGGAAGGCCTGGGCTGCTCAGCTGAGAGACAGCAAAAAATTAAAGGCAAGAAACAGTTAGAGAGAAAAGGCAAGTATCAGAACCAGACCCAGACTGGCAGGGATCTGGGGTCATCCCATCTGGGAGTTGAAATAGCCATGAGAGTCATGTGCTCAGGGCTCTGAAGGCAAAAGTGAGCCACATGCAAGAAGAGGAGGCGATGTCCCAAGAGGGGCCTCCGAGAAAGAAGTTCTGACGCTGCAACACTGTCACGGAAGTCGAGAACTCTACAGGCCCATCGCTGACTGCACCTCTGTGCCTGAGGTAGGTCAACAAAAACTTCCAAATGGAAAAGCTGAACAAAACAGGGTAAAAACAGAACAGCTGGGAAGTTGCAAAAAAGAACAATATCCAAAGGAGAGGAGAGAGAAAGGGGCAGAAGCATCCGAGGTGACAACAACAGGGGCTTTTCCTAAGTCAATGGCCAACATCAACCCCGCTGCAGATCCAGCACTCAGAGATCGGCAAGCAGAAAGAATGCCAAAGAAGCCCCACTTGGGACGTATCTCTGTGGGTTTATCGATGTGCCTACCTGACTGGGCTCAGGGACATCAGCTGGTAACACCATCTCCGGGTGTGGCTGTCTGCGTGTAAAGGCATGGACGTGAGGTGAGGTGTCCCTCAAAAGCTCACATGTGAGACAATGCAGGAAGGTTCAGAGAAGTGATCGGGTTGAGTCTTAACCTAGTCAGTGAATTCATTTCTGATGGGATTGAGTGCTGACTGAGGCAGGTGGGGTGTGGCTGGAGAGTGGTAATTGCAGTGTGGCTGTGGGGTATGTATTTTGTATCTGGAGAGTGGAGTCTCTCTGCTTCCTGATACCATGTGAGCTGCTTCCCTCTGCCACACACTCCACCATGATGTTCAGCCTCACCTCGAGCCCAAGGAATGGAGCCAGCCTTCTATGGACTAAGAACTCTGAGGACTTGAGCCCTCAAATAAACTTTTCCTCCTCTACAATTATTCTGGTCAGATCCTGTAGTCACAGCAGCAAAAAGTTGACTAAAACAGAGGGGTTCTAGAAGAGAGGATTCCCTTCAGCAACCACAGATGTGGGAGGCCATCATGAGACCTGGAGGCCCTGAATAGAACTAAGAAAGGGAGGGCCTCAAATTCTCTTCTTGAGATGGACATCTATGTTTGCTCATCCTCAAACAACAGAGTTCCTGGTCCTCAAGACATCAGACTTTGTCATTTACACAAGCACGTGTGCACACATGAACACGTGCACTTCGATTTTCAGACCTTAAGTCTTGGACTGAATTGTATCACCAGCTTTCCTGGTTCCCTGGTTTGCGGACAACATATTGTGGGACTTCCCAGCCACCATAATTGTGTAAGCCCATCTCTATAATGTGTGTGTGTGTGCACACGTGTGCATGTCCTATTCACTCTGTTTCCATGGAGAACTCTGATTGATACAATATCCAAACTACAGTAAATCACGACAAGAAGAAAATCTCTAAAGAGGCCAAAGGGGGAGAAACACCAGGACGGCTCATAACATGTGGGTCATTCTGACTCCTAGGAACAAAGGGCATGACTACCTTCCAAGTTCTCTGTCATGGCAGAGGTCAAAAGACCGAGAGGTGCAAGTGGAAGCATATGAGACTCTGAGGACTTCTCGGACTCACACCCACACTGCATCGGCCAAAGGACCTTGAGTGGCCACGCCAAGTACTTTCTGCACACGCTGCCTCAGCGAGGATGTGCTGGTGGCACTGCCCCAGGGACAGAAAGGGTTGAGACGTTTGCAAAATACACCACAGGCCTCCAGGGTGAAGGACTGCACTGAGGCCCCCAAGCTCTGCCCAGGGAAACTGGAATCCTGTTTTCACCATAGGATGCAGGAGTTCAAAAGGAGTATTGGGGGGATCTTTGGAATCCCTGTGGCCAGTGTACTGCAACTGTTCCCTAGAAGAAAGGATGAGATCAGCCCTGCCTGGCCTAAATGGACAGGACACATCACATTCCTCAGCAAACTACCCATTATCTGCAGAAGAAATGCAGATAAAGTCAATGAGAGGAACCCAAGTTACCCTGAAGGGGGAGATTTTTGTGACCCTTTGCACAGACCAGATCCTGAAACTTAGGGAGATAAGGATAATTCCTCCTACTCACAAAATCTGTACGAATTTACCGTTAAGAATCCAATTAGAACCATGGTCACCATGGGCCAAGGTGACCCAGAGTTGTCATGGTAGTGGGGACTTGAAAGTCTGATGTCATCCTGCTGTCAGTCAAAAGTCAGGAGGTGGACCTGGGTGGGACTCTCTGGAAACCTCTCTGGAATCCCCAATAAAACTGGGGTGCCTAGGCATACTGTCCCTTCTCCTCTCTGAGAGGACCCACTCTGTCCCTTGAGAGTGTCCCATTCCCTTTTCCTATCCCTTCAATAAACTTATGAGCCTGTTATCTGAGTGACAGTTTGAAATCCTTCTAAGAACTGGGATTTGAGTGGGAACAGGTGTCTTCACCCTCCCTCAGTTTCCTGGAAAGCCTCAGCTCTGTGACATCTCCAGCAGGTAGGCAGGTCTCAGGACAAACCTAAAAGTGACAAAGATGTACGCCTTGACCCCTTCCCGACCTTCTACCCACCCAGCCGAGTTTTAGGAAGAATCCTGCAAAGTGGATTTAGAAACCTTGGGGGCTTCATCTCTGACCAAGTATCTCGTCCCTCACCTTTAATACCTGATTACCCTGGCCTGCCTTCAGCAAGAGCCCTGTTTGGTCGGCTTAGCAAACATCCCCCACTTTGATGTCCCGGTCATTTTCCATCTGGTGACCCCCACACCCCTATTCTTCTCATAGACGACAAATCCCCAGCCGTCGGTGCTGTATTCGGTGTTGACTCCCATTCTCTGAATGAAGTCCTTACTGTTTTACTAAGTGTCAAAGTCATCATTTCTTAAGGTGCCAACGAGAATCCCAGCCCAGACTCTCAGGAGGAAGGGCTTCCTGGACGCTCGCTCCGTGGGCCACGGAGCCGCCAGCAACGCCTCCTCCGACCTGGAGGGAGAGCCCTGCTCGGCCAGGGGCGGTCCCCGGGCTCCGCGCGGGATCCGGCGGGCACCCGACGACCCGCGCGCTCCGAGGGGAGCGGCACCGGCCCGCCGGCGGGACGCGCCTCGGCGCAGCCGGGCCTCCAGGCGCTCTCGCGCAGCCGGCGCGGCGGGCGGCCCCGAGCAAGTGCGCGCCCCAGGGGCGCAGGGCGCGCTCGGCGGGGCCCGGCCGGCCGGGCGCTCGGGGCCCCCGCGGGCCGCAGGCCGGGCGGGCGCGGCGGCCGGAAGCGGCGCGAGGAGGTGGGCGCGGCGCGTCCCGGCGCCGCCAGGCCTGCTGACATCCGCCGCTCCTCCCCTCGCCTCCCAACACGCTCCGCTGCGGCCGGGCCCTCCCTCCGCCCACCACGTGTCCTCCGCGCTGCCTCCCGAGGGGCCGCGCGCACGGAAGCCGGCGGCGGGCAGGATGGCGCCGTGACAGCGGCCGCGGCCCTCGCGTCCCCGGCGGCCCGGCCAGCGGCGGCGGTGAGTGCGCGGGCGGCGGGCGGGCGCGGCCGGCGGAGCGGCCGCCGCCTTTGTTGCGGGCCGCGGGTGCGGGCGGCGCGGGCTCGGCTCCCGGCAGGTGCGCGGGGCCGCGGGGCAGGGCCGGCGGGCGCGCCCCAGACGCCGGGCGCGGGCCCGGCGGGCGCTGCGGGCCTGACCCGCTCCCTCGTGCCGGCCGGGGCCCTCGCGTCCCGCCCCCGCGGCCCGGGAGGGGCCTCCAAGTTCGGGCCCGGCTGCGGGGCTGACGCCCGCCGCGCCGCCGTCCTCTTGGAGACAGGCAGGAGCGCGACTTTGAACTCCGGAAGGACCCTTTCTTTGGAAGCCTGGGAGGAGGTGGCCCAGGATGCACACTCACTGCACACCTAGGAATTGCCCGCGCCCCTAGAGGGCAGCGCGCGGCGCTTTGTACCGGCCCGCCGAGCCGGCCAGTGCAGGATTTGCGGCCAGAGGCCACGCGCCCGTTCCCGGTGTGGGTGGGCCGGCAGAGCCCTGCGCCCTCCCGGGCGTCCAGACATACCCCTCACTCTGTATGGCCAACTCTCCAGTTTGCAAAGTCCTTTAAAGCAGAATGGCTGTTTCGTGAACTGGCTCTTGGAAATTGGAAAATCCAGATGATGGATATTCTGGGCCAACCCTCCTCCTTCCTTAACTGGCCTCTGGTACACACACACACACACACACCAGCAAAGTGAGTGCCCTGTGTCCAGACACCTTCAGGTATAGGAAATTAACACCCCTCTTATGTGATGATTTCCTGCCTGGGCAGCCCTACCTGGGGGAAAGTTCTGCCAATCAGTTTAGTGTTTAAAACCTTCCCAGAGCACTTAGCCCTGGCCTGGGTTCCACACTGCTGCCTCTACCAACCGGTCTGGTCTCTCTGCCACAGAAAGCTTTTCTTAAATATTGAAAGCAGCCAGATAGGTTATCTGTCTACAGTCCCTCTTATCATAATTAAATATGCCACCTGCCAGCTTCCTGGTGTTTTCACTGAAGCCCTTCCTGCCCAGGCCCAACTCTGTTCCCTGCCTTTGTTCCAGACAGAGCAGTGCTTGGGCTGAAGAGGTATGTGGGGCTGAGCCTCCTCTCACAGGTCTTGGAGAGTTCACACTGATACCTGATTGTCTGAACCACGTCTTGCTTATAGATATGGAGTCCACAGCCTACCCTCTCAATTTGACCCTGAAAGAAGAGCAAGAGGAAGAAGAGATCCAGAGCCGGGACCTGGAGGATGTCCCCACAGATATGCAGAAAGTGCGAATCTGCTCAGAAGGTGGATGGGTAAGTAAGATGGTGAGACGCAGGGTAAGGAAGGAGTGGGCCTAGGAGCCAGGTTCCTCAGGCAAGCGTGCGGATTAAACACATCCAGCCCTGCACGTGTGCATTCCTGAGAAAGTAGCCCTGTAGCTGTAGAAGGGAGTGCAGAGTGGAGGCCATGAGGCCTCTCAGATGGCGATTTCCAGGAGCCTGGACATTGGCTCTCATTCCCCGTTTCTTTGCACCCTGCTTGATGCCATGCACTTGTGGGGCAGTAAGTGGACATCCACCGACTTACTGCTGGCCAAAGGGACCCATTCTGAGCAAGAGGTGGATGGTGCACTGCCATGAGGAAGGCTAGACTTGCAGCAGCTCGCCCAGGAGAGCTGCAGGTCTGCAGGGCCTGGCTGGAATCGTAAGTGGCAAGGAGTGGGGAAATCTAGCATATGCAAACAGAAAATCGTGATAGATGCAAACAGCCAGTATTCATAGTTGCAGTTCCGTCTAGTTATTCACAGTATTTGCTAGACTTCTTGGAAGCTGGACGTGAATTGTAAACATTCTAAATAAGCACCACATTGATGTTTCTCTGCTTAGTTTTCCACTGTGTATAAACATTATCAGTATCACTAATACATAACATCCCTGTGTCCAACAGGAGGCCCCATTCATAGACTCATGCCACTTCTAGCTGTTCAGTCCACCCCTGAAGTGGAACTGAAGTGTGGGAAAGCCTCCTTGCTTTGCCCTCAGTATGCGCATGTACACTGGTATCTGTTCTTTAAAAATAGGGCTGCAGAGCTGCACCCTCAATGCTCGTACCTCTTACTGAACGTATGTTAGGCCTAACCAGCAGTGGACACCGCTGTGGGCATCTGGTCTGGCTGTGGGGGCCATGCACCTTTGTCTCATCATGGTTCTTGGCCTGCCTCCCCAGTTCCTAGCCTCCTCTTTGGTTCTGATCCAGGCAGGAGTCAGTTGCCTTTGGCCAGGAATGAGACCTCAAGGCAGTGGAATCCCGGGTTTTGCAGCTAAATTGGCCAGCCCAGAACGTCTGAATATGAGTGGAGAACCATGGGAAATGGGCGCAGCAAAAGTAGGCGTCTCAGTGTGTTGGGGCAGTGAGGAAAGAGCCAGGTGAGGACCGTGCTCGGGCTGGGAAAGCAAGGACAGAGGAGCTGGTGGCTGGGGATTTAGCATGTAGCCTCCAGGCAGTCTGCCATCCATCTGTGGCTACTGCACAGAACTGGGGGTTAAGACAAGACGCTTACCCTCATGGAGTTCCTGATCTCATGAGCAAGACGGGGAAGTAGACATGAAGTAGACTGTATAGAATGTGGTGGAGGTCAGAAGCAGGGAGGCCTCATTCAGGCCGGAGGATGCTTCTGGAGAATGCCTAGTCTTGAACAGTGGACTGTTTTCCCCCTCCCCACCCTAAGACACTCAACAACAATGGAGACACTTCTGGTTGTCTTAACTCAAGATGCGTGGGGAGATCTACCAGCGTCCAGGCCCAGGATCTGTCGGCTCATCCCAGAGCAGAGGTCGGCCTCCTGCACACACAATGGAGAATGACTGCCTAAAATGTTAGTAGCGTCAGGTAGAGAAGCACTGCTCCACAGCACTAAATCAGAGGAAGCAAAGAACTGAATGTACTTTAAATAAACATCTTGGTTACAAAGAATTATGTT
Source organism: Sciurus vulgaris (assembly GCF_902686455.1). NCBI lineage: Eukaryota > Metazoa > Chordata > Mammalia > Rodentia > Sciuridae > Sciurus > Sciurus vulgaris. The sequence continues at coordinate 112,215,180 of NC_136473.1, read as the reverse complement.
AGGATGATCAGTTAAGGCCATTCAAACATAAGAACTATACTCTGTTACAAAATTCCAGGTAATTAGAATAAAATAAATTTCAAGGAGAACAAATGTAAGTTGAAGTGAGCCTTGGTCATGAATGGAGTTGGCCAAGGGAAAGCAGGGGGTTTGTCCTGCAGCAAAGGCCTCAGAGAAGGGAGGTCTGTGCAGTCAAGAGCCACTCCTGAACCGGGGCAGGGAATGGCCAGGTGGGTGTGGGGCTGCACGGAGAACAGAGTTGGAGCTCCCTCCTCAGTAGCTCTGAGGAATGAGTCCTGGCCTATCTTCCTAAGGGAAGCCTGGTTGTCCAGCTACAGTGCTTGGACTGCTAAGAAAGAGCCCAGGCTTGGGATCAGGGCCAGCTCTGGACCTTTGACAGACCACGGTTTCCTTACCCATGTAAGTGGGGTAGAGAGCCCTGAGTCGCTGGCTTGCTTGAATCCTTCTCAGAGAGATGCTATTATGTAAATGGGAGTGCCCTGTACCAGCCTGGCACAGCAGGAGCGCCATGCAAACAGCGCAGGCTCCCTCAGGCCTGGCCGCGGACTCAGCTGGGTGGTTGTGAGGCCGAGTGTGTAAACCCTTCACAGCAGCCACTCTGGAGGTGACGGCTGCAATGCCAGCTTCCCTGGCAGAGCAAGGCAGTGAGCACAGGCCAGAGGCAGCGTCCCAGGGCAGGGAGCAAGCAGCGGGTGGGCCGTGCTGCATGTCCCAGGGGCCGCTGCAGGCTGCTGTTTACCTTCTGCAGTGCTCAGCCGGTAAAAGGCCTCTGGAGTGAACAAGAGCTGCCATGGGGATTTCTGAGCCTTGCACTGTGCTGGTGCTGCATTCTGGACTTGTCCAAAGCGCCCCCCGTGGCCCAACCATTAGACCCACGCCAACCTCTACCCTACCCACAACTTGGCTCCTAGTATCCCAGGCCTTGAATGTGTTAGCCCTGCACAGTGACTGGCGTAGCCAGACTGTCCTGGTTTATCAGCAAAGGGAAAAGGATTATAAATAGGTATGGCCTAGATCTGAAGCCTCCAGGGAAAGAATAGACCAAAGGGAGAGATGTTTAAAAACCTGGGAAGTGGGAGGGAGTAGGGTGGAAAATTCCTGGGCTGTCTGGCTTTCCAGACTGAGTAAGAAGTCTCAGGAAAACCCAGAGACCAAGCCATTTTTACCTCCTGGTATTTCACACTTAAGAGATTTTTGTCCATTCTTACTCCAAAGAGTTGGCTCCGTTTTGTGACAGATAAAACTTAATGATTCTTTGAAACTGTTCCAAGCACAACAAGAGAAGGGAAATCCAGAGATTATTTGCCTGGATCGTTCATTCAGAAACACAGTTTAAGTGATGCTAGCTACAGGAAGCATCCTAAGCTGGGGGAAGCAAAGTGGATGCACAGGCTGTGCCCCCAGAGAGCCCACCTTCTAGGGGAGAGAGTGGACGGGGAAAGCAGAACAGGGCAGGGGCATCATGGGGACATGGAGCAGTGCACCCAGCCCAAGACAGAGTGGGCTTTCTGGGAACAGGGTGGACTGTACTTAGGCTCGCAAAGTGGGCAAGATGGGGAGATTCAAGGCCCAGGCGGGCAGTGGGCAGAGGCATGGAGGCAGCAGGGAGCGCAGGAGTATAGCTGCAGCAGAGTGGGAGATTGAGGCTGGTCACCAGGGAGACAGCCTTGTGTGCTCTAGCCAGAGCCACAGTGGAGACACACGTGCTGGGTCCTGATCTCAGCCTTGCCCTTTATTAGCTGTGTGACTTTATCCTGGAAACGAGGACTCTCTGAGCCTCTTTCCTCCTTCATTAACTAAAGCACCTCTGCTTCTTTCCTGGGTTGTTAGCAGAAGTCAGCAAGGCAAGCACAGGGCTTAGTGAGTGTGTGATATGCAGAAGGTGCTGGGGACGAAGGGGAGGCCAGGGTGTTTGAGTGATCGATGGCCTGACACCTGACAAAGCTGGTTTCCCAGGCTGAGGAAAAGCAGTATCCCCCAGGCCTCAGGGATGGCTTTGGGGAACAGCTTTGGAAGCAAGAATACAGGGGCCAGCCTGAACCGAGCCGTCCAGTGATTTCTCACCACTGAATATGGTGAGCTTTGGAGTAGGGTTTTTAATGACTGAGAGAAAAAACATAGTAAAAAGAAAAGTAAACCAGTTAATAAAACAAAGAGGAGGTTGGTTTTGGTGGCTTGGCTGTCCTTAGCCATGAGCACCCCTCCTGCAGGGGCCGGAGTGGGAGAGTGGAGGAAGCGCAGGGCGGGGAGGAGAGCCAGCCCCTCTGCGCAGCAGACCCTGCCGCCTGGTCTCTGCATCAGGGTGAGGTCTGTTCCGGTGTCTCATTACACAAAGTGCTGCCTGCCCTTCCCTCCTCCTCCAGTCCTCTGGGTTGGAGAGGCCAGGAGGACTCCTCTCACTGGCTCCTCTCTGTGGGACTTTGGGTTCCAAGTCAGACAGTAGGTTTAGTGCCTTGAAAACGGAGTGTCCTGGAACGCCACAAAGATCCCATGGAAAGAGGTGTCTATTCAGATTTGCAAACCCAGGCCTCTGGAGATAGCAAGGTGCTGGTTGGGGTGGGCATGCTGGTGGGAGCCCCAGTGTGGCTGGCCTCCACCTCTGTAGCTGGGTAGGCTGCGGGCAGTTCTCACAGTGCATGAGGATGGCCAGCCAGTGTCCCCAGCCTGCTGATGGCCAGCGTGAGGATGGGGCAACCAGCGTCCCCGGCCTGCTGATGGCCAGCGTGAGGATGGGGCAGCCAGCGTCCCCGGCCTGCTGATGGCCAGTAGGCAGTTTTCATCTCAAGGTGCCGCCTCCTTCGTTTGTGAACTGGGGAGCGTGGAGGCCTGTGCTCTTGCCCCAGTAGCTGCGAACACAGACGGCTGAGTGGGGCCCGACCTGGCCTGAGGAGGGCTGTCCCAGAGGGGCTGCGCAACCCTGAGACCTGAACGTCCATGTCTGCGTGCACGCACGTTGCTGAGAAAGGCCTGTTCGTGTTCCAGGTTCCAGCCCTGTTTGATGAGGTGGCCATATATTTTTCCGATGAGGAGTGGGAAGTGTTGACGGAGCAGCAAAAGGCCCTGTACCGGGAAGTCATGAGGATGAACTATGAGACCGTCCTGTCCCTGGGTAATGCTTCCCTTCCTTTGTGTCCTGGCGGCTCTGTGCCCAGAGAACTGTCTCTGTGTCTCCCTTCCCGGGTGTACCCAGCATCCTTCTCTCCGGACTTGGAGTCCGCCCCTCCTCGCCAGTGCCCGTTTAGCTTCCTGTTTTTGACTTAGACAGGATGTAAATGTTGTGTCCCTCCACTCAGCAGTCCCATGGCGTCCTTGTTCAACCCAGACGGGCATCCACATCTTTAAAAAGGTGTAGCTTCAGGAACATCACCGTGGATCTGGGCCTGTGCTTCATTCTCCAGGAAGGAAGCAAGGCCTTCGCTGGTAGCCTGTCAGCCTCAGAAATTTGGGGACCTGCCCCCAAAGATTGCTTGCCCCGCTCTGACTCTGGTGGCATCCTCTTGTCAGAGTGGCCTTTGGAGACCTCCCCAGCGTGCTCACTCACGCTCCGGGGTCCACTTCCCTGGCGGCTGCCGGCCAGACCTCGCCTGGAGGTCCTGCGTTCCCCTAGACGAACCTCCTTCCCATCGCGTTCTTACATACATAACACCAAGCTTTCTCCCCATCTTTTGCAACGTGGTGGGGCGGGGGGTTAAATAGAAGTACTTATTTTGGTATCGCTGTGGGACAGTGACACACAGCTATTGTCTATTTTGTTTCCTGTGAACAGAATTCCCATTCCCTAAGCCAGACATGATCACTCGGTTGGAAGGGGAGGAGGAGTCTCAGAATTCTGATGAGTGGCAGCTCCGAAGAGGAGCCTTCACAGGTGCAGGTAAGCCAGTTCCGCCTCTGTCTGAAGGGAGCCCATGGAGCTGGATTCAGGAGCAGAGCCGGGTTGTGAGGCACAAGGTCATGGGCTTTGGAGTTTAAAAGGCTCCCTCCTTCCAGTGCTTTGGCCTCAGGCAGCTTCTTTCACCTCTTGAGCCTCCATTTCCTCATTTGTCACTCATTTGTCGGGCAGCTTGTGTGGGGGACACTAAGTGAGGCTTGTGTGCGCTTGGTCCAGGGCACATACTGGGAGCACACCACCTCTCGCTCCCAGAGCCTCTGCAGACTTAGGAACCGGGAGAAAGCGAGTTCCCGAGCCTTCGTCCTGGCTCTGCTGTTTGATACCGGTGGGAAGAGCAGTATCAGCTACCCTGCTCATCTAAGAAATGTGTCTGAGAAGTGCCTTCTCCCGTGTCAAGGGAAAGGGGTCGCAGTGGGTTGAATACAGCGCACCTGCCAGACACCAAGGTGGTTCTGCTTTTCTCTAGGTCAGAATCTAAAGTGCCATAATCCCATCAATTCTAAGACATGTTTTTCTCTGTTGTGCTACCAACTCTGAAATTCAGAATGCTCCTTAAAATCGATGGCATGTGATAGTTACCATTAGTGGCTTTTTCTTTTTCTTTTAATGGCTTGCAGTTGTGCTTCCTGCAATACAGCATTTGGGTTTTGGTGAAACAGTACTTTCCTCAGGTCATACTCAGTTTCTGTCACCTTCCAGATACAAACACGCAGTGGAACAGGTGCTAGCACTGGTGTGCAGGAACTGGCTTTCTGCCTCTTGAACTTACTTTGCTAAGGTGGTTTTTGCTAGTTTTCTTGATTCAGAGGAGATGATTCAGCACAGGATGTACCTAAATCTCTGGGATATTAGTGGTAGTCTGGGTTACATTTGTCTTCTCATGCACAAAAACCTTTTTTTCCTTGTGGTGCTGGGGGTTGGACCCAGGGGCACTTCACCACTGAGCTACACCGCCAGTCCTTTGGGGACAGTCTCAAGTTGCTGGCTGAGGCTGGCCTCAAGCTTGCCTTCCTCCTGCCTCATCCTCCAGAATCACTGGAACCACAGGTGTGTTCCACCACACCTGGCCATCAACATTATTTTTACCCACATGTGGCCCCCAAATTATGTGGGCCAAGCTTGGTGCCGGGGTTCAGTTCCCACAAGCTGCCCTGGCTACCTGGGTGCATTCACATGCCTCCATAGCTCTTGCCTCCCTGCAGAGGATGGCCGGTTGCTGGGAGGATTTGCTGCTTCTCATGAACTGGCCCTCAGGGTAGGCCTTAGGCAGTATCACCTAGTAGGAGAGCGACTGCTTTTGGTAGGCCTCAGGTTGTGCATGTTGACCCAGGCGCTCTGGGAAAACGCCGTTGTGACTCACTGGCATTGTTTCTGCCCTCCTCCTGTCTCCCAGAAAACGAGGAGTCCGACGCGAAGCCTCCGTACTGGGCAGGCCCGGCGAAGCCGCACTCGCAGTTTGCTCAGCCCCAGCACCTGGACGGCCTGGGCCTGGCCGAGCTGCCCGAGTGGAGCGAGGGCTACCCCTTCTACGTGGCCATGGGCTTCCCGGGGTGTGACCTGTCCGGCGACGACCTGGCGGGCCGCTTCCAGTTCAGCCGGGGCATGCGCCGCAGCTACGACGCGGGCTTCAAGCTGATGGTGGTGGAGTACGCCGAGAGCACCAACAACTGCCAGGCGGCCAAGCAGTTCGGCGTGCTGGAAAAGAACGTGCGCGACTGGCGCAAGGTGAAGCCGCAGCTCCAGAACGCGCACGCCATGCGGCGGGCCTTCCGCGGCCCCAAGAACGGGAGGTTCGCCCTGGTGGACCAGCGCGTGGCCGAGTACGTCCGGTACATGCAGGCCAAGGGGGACCCCATCACCAGGGAGGCCATGCAGCTGAAGGCGTTGGAGATCGCCCAGGAGATGAATATTCCCGAGAAGGGCTTCAAGGCCAGCCTGGGCTGGTGCCGGCGGATGATGAGAAGGTACGACCTGTCCCTGCGGCACAAGGTGCCGGTGCCCCAGCACCTGCCCGAGGACCTGACGGAGAAGCTGGTCACCTACCAGCGCAGCGTGCTGGCTCTGCGCAGGGCGCATGACTACCACGTGGCGCAGATGGGCAACGCGGACGAGACGCCCATCTGCCTGGAGGTGCCGTCCAGGGTGACCGTCGACAACCAGGGCGAGAAGCCCGTCCTGGTGAAGACGCCGGGCAGGGAGAAGCTCAAGATCACGGCCATGCTGGGCGTCCTGGCCGACGGGAGGAAGCTTCCGCCCTACATCATCCTGAGGGGCACGTATATCCCGCCCGGCAAGTTCCCCAGCGGCATGGAGATCCGCTGCCACCGCTACGGGTGGATGACGGAGGACCTGATGCAGGACTGGTTGGAGGTCGTGTGGCGGCGGCGGACGGGGGCCGTGCCCAAGCAGCGGGGCATGCTGATCCTGAATGGCTTCCGGGGCCACGCCACCGACTCCGTGAAGAGCTCCATGGAGAGCATGAACACCGACATGGTGATCATCCCCGGGGGCCTGACCTCGCAGCTGCAGGTGCTGGACGTGGTGGTCTACAAGCCGCTGAACGACAGCGTGCGTGCCCAGTACTCCAACTGGCTTCTGGCCGGGAACCTGGCGCTGAGCCCCACCGGCAACGCCAAGAAGCCGCCCCTGGGCCTCTTCCTGGAGTGGGTCATGGTCGCCTGGAACAGCATATCCAGTGAGTCCATCGTCCAGGGGTTCAAGAAGTGCCACATCTCCAGCAACCTGGAAGAGGAGGATGACGTCTTGTGGGAAGTGGAGAGTGAGCTGCCAGGAGGTGAACCCCCTGCGGAGAGCATGGCTGAGGGCAACTGAGAGGCCAGCTCTGGTGGCCAGCTGGAGTAAGTGCTCGGGGCCTCTCTGGTCTCTGTTCGTGTTCTCTTGGTCTGCAGTGCAGTGTGCAGGGCCAGACCAGCAGCACGCTCCTCTTGGCGGGAAGGGCATGTCTGCGGTACTGTTTTTGCTCTGTGTCCTGGACCATCCGTGGCCTGGACCAGGAGCACTTACACACTGTGTAAAGTGGACAGAGGTGAGCTGCCAGACATTCAGTCGGAGCTGTAACACTGACAGAAGTTATTTGGGCCTAAAAGGGTCTGATACTCTGCAGCTCATAGGAAGTTTTGTCTGAAAAGACTTCTTTTTCCCTTAGAGTGTTCAGGTTCTGTGTGCCTGAGGTACCTGGGGCTCACTGCCCTAAAGGATCATGGCCCAGGGCAGGTCTGCCTTCAGTTCTCAGGTCTGCTTCCTGGCCTGGTCTACACTTAACACCTGCCAGGGAGATACACACACTTCACATCTTACTTGTCCCGGCCTTTGGGGTGGGTGGGTGGGTGATTGTGTCAGCAGGTGTCTGCAGGATGGTGCTTTAAGACTGAAATCTTTGCACCAGAAGCATAAAACAGGGTGCCTGTCTGAGACTACAGATGGAGGGCCAACAGCAGCTGGCCTGGGACAGAGTGGAGTACAGAAGAGGAGCTAGAAGGAAGCAGGGAACCAACCTCCCCTCACACCCCCTCCCCTGGAGGGAGCAGCAGAGCCACAAACAGCTGGCAGGCACAGAGGCAGGCCACTCCAACCTCCCTGTTCTTGTTTTCCCGATGGCCCATCAGTCTATCCTCTGGATGCTGTTTCAAGAGAGGCGAGGTCCTCCCTTTGATAGAAGACCTGAAACCACTTTGAGGTGGGTTTCTGTCTTTGAAAGTTTAGTTTGACCCATGTAAGCACATCTGTGTAGAAAGTGACAGGCCTCCTTCCTCACCCCCAAATCACGTCACTGAACTCCATGGTAATTCTGGACCCCTGGGATCACCATCAAGCAAGACCTTACTGGTAAGTTCAGAATCACTGGAATTGTTTGTTGCTTCCTCGGGTCCCCCACTGTGAGAAACCTCTGAACCCAGCCTCCCTTCTCTGCCAGTGTCAGACTTGGAGCTGGGGTTCTTATCCATTCCTTGTTTCCCTTTTGCTTTTCCCTCTCCTTGTTAGATAATATTTTGGGGCATTTTCAGTTTTCTGAGTGTTTAGAAATTGCCAGGGAGGAAGGAAAGCTGCGCTGAGCTGCAGCTGTGAGCACGGCACCTCTGCATGTCAGCCCGAGCTTTCCTGCCAAGGTGGCCAGAAGAGATGGGGACTCAGTGAGGAAGGGCAGGAGACCACAGACGTGAACTGCCTCTTGTCATCTGCTTGGAAACCTAGTGGAACCGCTATTTTTGTTAAGATAGCCAGAAATCCAAAGGTTAATTCACATTTAGTTCTGTGTTTTCCAGCAAAGGAACTGATGGCAACAGTTGGGAGAGAAAATGACTCTTGAAAGCGCTGGATGCACAGGAGCAGCAGGAAGAGGCAGAGGGTGCTCAGCAGCCCAGCCTGGACAGTGGCCAGTGTGTCCATCCCAGGACACGCCCCGCCTGCCCCTTAAAATCGTCAGCAGCCAAGTAGAAGACACTAAATTCATCAGCAGCACGATTAGGAAAGAACCTTTCTGCCTGTCCATCCAAAGGAGCCTGTAAATAGGCAGGTGCAAGGCGCTGCTGGGAGGGGCCCAGCACGCAGGCACATTGGGCACAGCTCTGGTGGTGTGCTTTCTACAGGGAAGACCTCAAGGGGGGGCTGTCCTGCCTCCAGAACCTTCCGAAGGACAGCCCATGCCCACAGGTCATGACAGAGGTTTGTAGAAGTGTCACTCGCACACCTGCTGCCCACACCTCCTCTCGGGGAAAACGAGATGCTAATGGGAGCAGCACAATGAAGACATGCTGGCCTGGTGCCAGCAGGTGGCTTTTCTGTAGGCAAACTAGGTTAGCGTGGAAGATATAAACTTGCTGTCCCATCTCCCAGTCTGGTTGGCAGCTAGACTTGTAGGGTCTTGTCTGGTGGGCCCGTCTCTTCACTGTCCTGCTTGAAAAGTACAGGCAGCACCTGGTGCACCAGCTCTCAGGCCGCCTGCAGAGGTCCCTGCGTGGAGTCTGCTGTGTACAAGGTACAAGGCCCACCAACTCATCTGGTACTTGTTTCTTCAATGTTCTTGTCGCAAGGGCTGTGGGAGGGCACCAGCCTCTACCACAGCTGTTTGGAGACTTCCGATGGTCCATCCTTCAGCAGTAGCTGAGAAGTCCCTTGAGTTTTCAAAGTAGTGACTTACATTCCCACAGAGTTGAGTGTTTCGAAGACATTCCCTCAAGGCTGTCTGAGCTACAGAAAACGTGCCGGAACCTCAGAAGCATCTACAGCCGTCATTCCTGGTCGGGCCCGTTACCCAGCTGCTGCTGCCATTCTCCCTTCCTGCAGACACCGCTCACAGGTGTATGGCAAGCTGTTCTTGGCATCTTGAAACACCTATTTCTACTCAGGTACTCATCTTCCTGTGGGTGATCCACCTTTCTGATCTCTGTAAACCAGTGCCCCGCCCAGGAGGAAAATCCCACTTCACCTCTTGCATCCCAATGCCTTTCCATGTCTGAACTGTTCCCCCAGTTGCTTTATCTGTGCTGTATTCTTGCACATCCAGAAACAGCACCCAGACCCTGTTATTTTCATTCCAGAAGCTTCCACTCCCTCCTTAATTCTTCCTCCAGTTGCCTAGTTCCTGGCCCTTCTCCATGTCCTATTTCTCTTGCTTTGGTAGCTTAAAAGATGCTACAGGACCTCACTCTGGGTTCCTGCGTGGGAGCCCGTTACCTTGCTGAGAGTAGAAATGGTTCCACCTGTTTTGCCCCACACTCTCTTCTCCTCGCCTTACAGGCTGCACAGTACTGGAGCAACCCTGGAGCCACGGTGCTGCTGCCACCGTCTCCTGGGCTTTCTTCCACTGACTTAGCATGATCTATGCCCAACAGCCCAGGACAGCCCTGCTCTGTGAACAGCTGCCCCTAGAAGGACTACAGCACACTGAAACCTAGCGTACCCCCCGTAGGTAGAAATGACCCCCACAATAAACTTTGATAATAATGACAACCTCCGTGGTGCTTTTATTCACCTGCTGACAATGTGCGGTGTTCCATTTTAAGCCTGTCTATACTTTACTCCCCATCTAGTTTGGTACCCACATCTATTCCTTTGAAGCAAAGTGTTCATGGGATACAGTAAAGTAATACGGTGTCCTTGAAGGAAAAGGGAGAAAATGTGTGCTCTTAAACTGTCTTTTGAAGGTGGGGGAGGTCTAGCATACATATTTTCCTCAATCATTTTGGATGTCAGGAATGGAATGTTACCAAAACCACATCAGGAAAATCCTTAAAGGATATGAATTTACCATCAGTGAAAATTCAGTACAAGCTGACGAATAGAAAGCTTAGTATCTTATTTTCATAAATTTCTTTAAAAACAAAAGTATCATGAACCCATGGTTCCCTTTATCCCGTGCTTAGTAAAATGAGTCCTGCCAAGTTTAATTTACCATGTCTGTGGACTCCAGTTTAAATACTGTCTACTCTCCAAGAACATTCTAGACATGCTTTTCCTTTATAAACCCTCGAATAACTGAACTGTTCTGCTGACCACATTGACCAAGCCTGATCCCTAAGGATGCTTTGTTACCCCTTCCTCCCGAGGCCATGTTGTTATGAGTCAAAGACAAAAGGTAAGACACAGGTGGGCTGCAGGAGTAGTCACTGAGAAGACACCTCGGAAATCTGGGAAGGTCAGCAACCAGGCAGTAGAGAAGAGTGTTGGGGATGTAACACGCCAGCCCTTAGTCACCCTGGTAAAGGCAGGCAGGCCTCATCAAGTGTTTGCACACCCACAGCCAAAGACTTACTGAAGTCCTGCAGGAGGAATAGTGATCATTCTGAAATTACCTGGATTATAGCTGCTTTTTTTCCTCACTGAAGTGTTTTTCTGAATGCCACCTGATGTTAACTACTCATGCTTCCTTGCTTATAAAAGTCGCACCCTGGACCCCTTGGCTGGTGGTGTAGGGTGGAGCCAGCCTTTGGCAGAACAGTTCCCTTTTCAGGGCTCTCTTGAAGATCCCAGTTACTCAAGCTTCCTGCTTGCCCTCATCACCACTGCCCCATTCAGAACTCTCTTGCGGACTGGCACAGAGGACTGAGCCTTTTTCAGTGTAGATCTGGAATGTGAGGGATGGGAGCAGGTCCGATGGTGGCCTGGGTTTGCTGTGCCCCACGGGCTCCCCAGGGCATCTGTTCGTGGGCAGCAAGATGGTGGCTCCTGGCTGCCTCTGCCTGTGTGCACACGGGGCACTCGAGCACCCCTGGGCAGCGTGAGGCCACGGTACAGCAGTCCCAGACAAAACCACCGTTCACTTGAATATCAGTTCAAATTCTTCCAGAGCCTAAAACTTTAGAGTCCTGCCTCACTGAAAACTCCAAATGGCTTGTGCAAAAACAAACTAAGCTGTTTTTTCCCTTGAGTGTTAAAAACATCACAAAAGGGAGAAATGGTAGAGCTTAGCAGGACCCCGCCCTTCAGTCTTTCTGATCTAGTACACTCTGAAGTCTCTATCAAGATCTCACAAAACAGGGCTTTGCTATTTCTGTACAATAGTTTTCCTATGTATTTAATAAACAACAAAAAAGGTTTTCTGTCAAACTGTCACAGTTAAAGTACAAAATCAAATACAGAGCTTCAGATTTATGAACCATGTACACATACCTATACAGCCATTCCTGTCCTACACAAACCCATCTATACAATCTAATCTGTCCATCAACACTATTGAGTAAAAAGCATATGTATCTCTAGAAAAGCAAAGTTGATTTTTCAGTAACACTGTCAAAATGGATCATTTTTTCATTTTAGCACTTAAATGGGTAGAAATGGGTATCTCCTAGAAACAAAATTACCAAGCATAAATCCAATTTGTAAGATTTCTTAAAACATGTTCTATAGGACTAATTAGATGTGCCTTGAGTCGCCTCTGGGCATACTAACACCACACGAACTTGAGCTATGGGAAGACACCTAAGTGTAACTGACACATCTGTCAGTCATCTCTGGGCATATCAATACTAGACAAACTGGAGCTGCAGGAAGATATCCTATGAAGTAAACTGCATACCAGGAGAGTTGGTTGGCTGGTTATAAGAGCAAAGGAGGGACTTTATATTTTCTGTGGAGTTGAAATGATGGATCATTTGAGGGCTACCTATAGCTGTTAAAAATTAAACCAGTCAGCAGAGGAGGTATCTGATTTTCAACACTGGATAGGCTGCTCCAAAAAAAGCAACAGTGCAGTTCTTCAGGACAGGTGAAGTTTCATCTTGCCACAGAAGGTGTGTGCTGTCACTGAACATCGGAGTCCTGCTAGTCGTGGGGACAAGCTACAATGGCCAATGGCGCCTTCACTCTGGGATGGTACACCCTACCCGGGACCTCAGACAGGAGTCCCCATTCTGGGCACAGGACTTCATCACGCCTGCTCCCATAACTGGGAGCAAGCACAGACAGGAAGTGGCACTGTACTCACATGAATGTCCTCACAGCAACAGAAAACATAATGTCACATTTCCATAGGAAAGGTCATATGTACACTACACTTCAGCCTCGAAATGTGGACCCAACACGCTCTCCTCGGCGAGCGTGAACTGGAGGACCCCACACCCTCACACCCCAGTTAGCAGAGCAAAAGCCCCTCCTTGGCTGCCAGGCGCTGACGGTGCACTTGGTCTTGCTGCAGCTCCTCGTGATTTGGGTGCCAGAGTTTCATGATGACTCTCTCGATGTTGAGGGCGTACACAGTGTGTGTAGGGATGACTTCCCTGTGTACCTGGGATTTAAAAATCAGCACGTCTCCAATTATTCTTCTGCAGGCTTACTTTTCCAACATACAGAATGTCTTTACATCAACAAAACATGGATGTGACACAGGACCCATAAAGCTGAGTGAGAACCTAGTGAATCCTAAGTCAAATCAGAAGAATAAGGCACTAATGAGTTCTGAATAAGGCGGTAAGAACAGTTTCCTTTTTTGGGAGAGGTAAAGGATAAGGGAGGTAAATCAGGAAAGATCTCTGGGCTTGGGATTTGAAAAATGAGACCAGTATTAAAGGCTCTAATAATAAACAAAAAGGGAAAAAAACAACCAAGAAGTGGAAACAAGCCAGGGCATGACTCCTTGCAGACCTGCAGAGCTGTCGACCTGTCCAGCCTCAAGGAGCCAAGAGTTACCTGCAAAGCCTCAAGGAGGTCGTACATGTTCACCGGAGGCAAAGGCGCAGGCAGAGCATCCCCAGAGCAGGCCAGCAGGAGTGCTGCCTGCTGCTCGGCAGCATCCGGGGGCAGGTGGACAGCTGGGTTCTGACCCGCACAGGGAGCGGACGTGGTCGGAGGGCTGAAAGACATTGCAGACACTCCCAGCACTCCACAGAGACAACCGCGCAGCTGGAGCAGAGTGGCTAGCCAGGCCACATCTCATTAACACTGCCTCCAACTCACAGAGACCCACATGTTAAGCTGGACACAAGTACTCTCAGCTACGCTGGCCTCCTTCCTCCTCAACGTGGAAGGACTTACTGAGCTGGGATGCCAAGCCAAAACTGTTTCCTGCCCTGAAGGAGATTCTAGTTGAAAACGATAACAGACCCTAAGGAAGCATGAAATTGGAAGCAAATGACATGGAGAGGAAGAGCAGTACTGGAGGCAAGAGCTCAGCAGCAGCAGGAAGAAGACAGCGTGCCAGCACAGGCAACCAGCCTGCCAGTCCAGATCCTGCTCATCTCTGAATTGCCCAGATGGCACACAGACACGCCGGGCATGATCTGTACATCGAGGAGCTACAGAAAGGTGCACAGGTTGCTCAGAACGCCAGGACAGCCCTGAGTATGGAGAGGCCCAGCCGGCACCCCAACACAAGAAGCATGACTTCAGTGAAAATCCCAAACACATGTGGCTGAATGAGGTTCGGACAAGAACCATCATCCGTGGTCAGGAGCCACCTCCCCTCAGGTGGCACTGCCCCTGTGGGAGCACTCCACTACACAGCAGACAGGGTCACATGAGACCCAGGCAGGGCCCAACCCTGGAACTGACAAAAATGACAAGCCAAGTCACTCACCAGACCAGATGTGAGGACAAGACTGGAAAAATAAAGTTGTGCAGCTGGCAAAGCTTCTTCAACAGTACAGAAACCTCATCTGTGGGACCAACAAGCAGGCAGAGGCGGAATCACAAGAAAGCACTCACCCTTCGATCAGGCTGTTGTAGGCCACCAGGCTGTTCTTGAGGTACGGCTGCGGGGTCACATTGCTGCCGAAGGCATACTTAAAATGGCCATCCCGCAGCCGGTGCGCTTTCCTTCTGGACACGACTGACGTCAGGATGTCTTTGAGGTGGCTCTGCAAAGCAGAAGAGCGCCGCTGCCTTAAAAGACCATAGCTTGCACTGATCGTCCATCCCCCGGAGGTGGGAACTGGCTGGCCCAAGTTGGACCCACAAAGGTTCACCCCAGAGTCAAAGAGGAGCACAGGGAAGGGGCTGCTGATCTTCATCTGTCTCCCTTTAAAAATGGTCTCATCCTACACTGAATGTTTGAAATTTTTATGTCTCTAAATTGGTTCATCTCTCTCAGAAATGATTTTCAATACATTATTTTTAAAGAAAGGCAAACTACCTGGAGACTTAGCTGTGTGATTTAATATGGGTTTTCACAGAGAACTCATTGACCACCTGTAACTTCAGGAGACAGCTATTATTATCTTTCAAGTACAGAGTAGGAAAATGGGGCCCAGGAATTAAAAGGAATTACCCAGAGTTCCCTGAGCACTTCCAGGTCACAGTATAATGTATAATTGTCAAACAGCTAGAATAACAAATGGACGCTTGGGACAGGGTGCCCAGACAAGACTCCGCTACTCAGACGCCAAGGCCAGCACTCTAAACAAGCAGATGCAAACCTTGGGGACTCTCAGCCTCACTTCTCTCCTGGACATCAAGCACAAGTATTAGGCCCTACGCAACCATCCCAAGAGCTCCGACTCTGGACTGTGACATCTGACGGAGATGACCCTCTAACGCTGAGTGGCGTCTGGCTCTTGGGTGGCATCACTTGCTGCACATGGGAGCAAATCGCCCCCAACCCACGACCTCGCTGCCAGCAGCACACCAACCTCCACCGCATAGACCACGGCTGAAACAGCGTCCTCAGCCACGTTGTCCAGCCCATGTTCATAGGCCGTCACGATCATTCTCCCCTCCAGCTGGCCGCGCGTGGGGAGCATCATCGTGTGGGAACACAGTTTCAAGTCGTCGTCATCCTGGGGATCCTTTGCCACGAACTGCTGTGCTCCGGAAAGGGGGTTCTGGGGCTGGAATCTATGCTGAGAGCAAGAGAGCTGTTCAGAACCATTCAACACACAGTGGACCAAGCACCTTCAAATTAATGCCACCAAAACCACGACGGAGGCAAAAAAAAGTAAAACAGTGACTCACAAGTAGTCATGCACTCATGTCCATCATGGGGGACAACGGAGCGTGAACTCGGGTATACTGGCCACACGCACGCTGAACACTGTACAGCAAGGACCACAGTGGCCACGTGCTCTATGATCCTGTGCTAAAAATCACAATTCAGGAGCACAGGACACAGAACTATGTTCAAGAAGCCAGAGAGCTGTAACTGGCAGTTCTGAAAGCACAGTCAGCACATCCACTCAACCTGCACCTCGCCAGGCAAGGACGGATCCAACGGTGAGCACTTGGGACAACGCCGCAGACAGTGCCACCAATTTACTGTCACTTTCTACTACAATTCTCAACACAGAGCCTAAGACCTAGTCACACTATCTAAATAGTTCTTCTCAATCTTCCTCCATTCCTAACCACCCAGCCTTCCTCTGAACTGTCCACCATCACTGGGAGATAGGTTCCAGGCAGCTCAGGCTAACGCCCAGATACTGTACCAAATAGTGTTCCTGCTTGAAGCCTGTATTATAAGATTAATAACTGTTATTTTTCCTTTTTCCAAGTATAAATCTGCACTTTACACTGAATGTGCCTATTTAAACCAGGTAGGCCTCTCTGGAGATGCTGAAGCCTTCTGGATTGACTATCACTTACTGATACGAGTGTACAGAAATAAATGTTTGGTAATATTAGTCAACAAAACTATCACTACCCAGGCAAACCTTAAAGAGATTATTATTAGAGACTTCTTCCCCTAGAGATAAACTTTTTGAAAAATAAAAATTATTCTCAAACAGTTACAAATTTTACAGGCAAAGAGGCTGAGCCCGGGTGGGCACGGCAGGTGCCTACAGGGCCTCCAGGCTGCTAAGCCTCACACCGATGCCTTCATCCTGAGCAGCCAGTGAGCCCAGCTGTGAATCCCTGAAAAACCTTTAGGTGCAAGACAACACATCCACACTTAAGAAGTAACAGAAGAGCCGTCAACAGACCCAGTCTTTGAGGCCCCTCCTCCTTCCATCACACCCTTTTCAACCCTACCACCAGAGCTTTAATATTCATTAAAATAAAGCAAGTTCATCACGCTGTGGCTTAAGCCCATTACCAAACTTGTGCGGAAAAACCTACGTCAAACTTCTGACGAACAGAGGAGAGCTTTTTCTTGCCCTTGGGCTTTCCAGGCTTGGCTGCAGATCCCCCTGTCCAGGGCAAAGATCCAGCACCCTCTGTGAGACAGAAAAGGACAATCATAAGTGAAAACAATGACAAGTGGCAACTGCTAAGTCTGTTTTCATTTGGAATTTAAAAGCATGGAAGCTCACGTAATGAAAATAAATAATGAATGCTCAAATTCTCTTTCTACTTCTCTGAACAAAATTATAGACTCTCCCAAACCACATTTTTTCCTAGCTGTGACCAAGAATATTTTAGGAAGACAAGTGTGATTCTTCCATTTTAATTCACGTCTATTGGGCGTCTGCCCACTGGTGTGTTCCTGTGTCCTGTAAAGGCAGGTCGGACTTCTCCAGCCCAAGGTGAGCTGAGCATGAGTGTGGGTCTCCTCTCCTGCCAGGAGTGGCTGGAACTGAGAGCAGGGGCAGCAAGAGGTGAGCAGCCAGCCAGTGGCCAAGGGCACAGCGCCAGGCCAGGCAAGGGGAGGGTGAACCAGGAGCCACTGGCAGGGACCCACGAGACCCGGACGTGGAGGACAGGAGCACTGGAAGCCAGGGGGTGAGGACCTCAACTAACCAAGGCCTGCACCCAAAGTGAAGAAGCACTCAAACCGTCCCTCACCCCAGAATTGCTCGGGACAAATGCACAGCCCTGCATTCAAAAACTGATCATTTCAAGACCGTGGAGGTCATGCCCTAAACCAATTGTGGTGCCACTGCAGCTGCTGCTCATCACCCACAACGGGACCCCACTCACTCCCAGGCTCAGGGCACCGCGGGGCAGGTGGGGGGAGGAACAGAAGGCTCTTTTCCAGTCACACTGAACAAAACGTCCAGGATTGACTACCGTAGCTGCTACAGATGTTCAGCCCCAGTGCAAAACTCTCTGCATACTGGTTTGGAGACCTCCCACCAGCTCACTCCAAAGCAGTCTCCCAGCAATCACACACTGTATTCTTATAATAAAGGGGATAACGAGTCACCAGACACTCGACCATGCTTGGTAACATTCTGTATTAGTCCATTTTTCATTACTATAACAAAATCCCCAAGGCAAGCTGCTTTACAAAGAAAAGAGGCTTATTCAGCCCACAGTTTTGGAGATTCCGGGGCATAGTGCCAGGTCAGCTCAGCTCTGATGAGAAGCTCATGGCCAAGGGCAGTAATCCATGCAAGAGGAAGGTCATGTGACCAAACAGGAAGCCAGAGTGCCAGGGCACCCTCAAGAACTCTGGAGTTCCACGAGCTCCCTCCCTCCCTTCTGAGGCCATGTCCTCGACCACTAAGGACCTGTGGCCAGGCCCCCATCATGAGGGTGCCACTGCCCCACACCTCCACACTGAGCACCTTCAGTATGTGAGCCCTTGGGTGACAAACCACATTCCAACCACCCCAGCAAACTACAGGCACCACCAGAAGTTTAAGACGCATGTCCAAAGAGAACACCCACAGTGCTGCCTCAAAGGAGCTGGACAGAGGCTGAGGGGTGAGAATCGAGGAACCTGTAGGGAGCGGGCGAAGCAGGAAGAGGCCTGTTGCAGAGGGCACCAGGAGAACAGGCAGCAGTGTGGCTGGAACCTCCATGCCACTCATGTCCTTGGCTGTGAAGTGTCCAGTGCAAAAACAAGCAAGAGCAGCTCACTGCAGTCCACGGGAAAAATGCCTCCAAAATAATTTCTTAAAAAATCACCCATAATCCCAGTAAATACTTGGGAAGTTAAGGCCCTCCTGTCCATCGCCTCCACACACCGGGTCTCACGAGACAGGGTCGGCGGCTAATGAGTGCAGGCAACGGCCGGGTCAGAAGGTGTGCGGCTGGGCCTGACGGGCTTCTCCACAGCACATCCACTCAGCGGGACAGAGCCTCAGGTAAGTCCTGGGGTTTCCTATCATATTTCCTCTTCTCTGTGAGAGGGGCCTCGCTGTGGGCAAGTGTCCACATGCTGTGGTCACCTACCATGCATGGCGGCCTGGCCAGCTCCTGCCTGCCTCAGAAGAACAGCCACCAGGCCACAGTGCTGCGTGCAGGCCCTGCATTCCCCCTCACGGGAACGTCTCCACTGCTGGAGAATATCACCTCCACTTTGAGGAAATCAGCACTGAGTGCTCAAGAGAAATGCCCTCTTAGGTTCCAAATAGGGTGCTTCTTAAAATAACCAATTAAACACATTAAAAAATCAAGTTTTTAATTAATTTATTTAATTGAAATGAGTCATCTACACTAATACCACTTTCTATCTGTTCAACATCTTTTACCTTCAAAAGTAGAAGTGCACCTGTCCTTTCGCTTGCTTTTCCATGGACTCATAGGGCAGACCTTAC
This sequence comes from Sciurus vulgaris, assembly GCF_902686455.1. NCBI lineage: Eukaryota > Metazoa > Chordata > Mammalia > Rodentia > Sciuridae > Sciurus > Sciurus vulgaris. The sequence goes on along the minus strand of NC_136473.1, from coordinate 112,196,400 downwards.
CGTGCCTATTTCCTGGATATGAAAGCTCAGGACCCACAGAACTGCTCATGTGCTCTAAGCTGCAGCACACCTGGCTGGCCCTGGCACTGGCTCTACCAGGGCTTCCCTTCCCCGCATCCCTCTCACCTCTGGGCAGTGGTCTTCACAACAGACCTACCTAAGAAGTGCCATCTAATCCTCCCGGTTCTGGCCTTTTGGCTCAAACTAAATGTGACACGGCGAAGTAGATCAACCTTTTGATCCACTTGGGATGTGAAAGAGGTGTGGCTAAAACCCACTTCTGCTCAAGTTTAACCGAAGGTGAGGAATCAGACACTGCGAGAGGCACAGAGAGGGTGGGGAGGGCAAGGACCCCTCCAGGCCTGCTGTGCAGCGCCTGGGGCATCACAGTCAGCCGGAGACAGCCTTGGGGAACTCTTTACCTTCCCAAAACACAACCTGAAGGAGGGACAATAAAAATGCCAGCACTTCTTGATAAAATACGGGCTTCTGACACAAGATAACCACCTACATACTGAAAAAAATTCAACTTGATGGACAGACAGGAAGTGCCTGTGAATCGTTTCTAATAGTCCAGGGCAACTTCCATCACCAGGGGAGTTCTCACCGCACTTACCTGGCTTTGCTTCATTAAAATAAGAGAGCTGAGAGAGGTAAATTAAAACAATCTGCCACTCAAACCCCAAACCCCTAAGGGGTCAGTGTTTTTATCACAACTTCAAGCTGACTCTCCACCAGTGCCCCTGGCAGCTCTCAGTGATGGGCCACATGTGTACCCCAGGAGCGACCAACCTCCCCTACGGTGGAGCCCAGCTTCTCAGCATCCCTGGCGCACCCCACTCCTCCCCTCCCTAGTCCGAGGAGGCATCTACCCAGCAGCCCCTCAGGCCTCCCCTTCTGAATTCCAGCCTCTGGGCCCGCGCACTGCTCACTCCCTCCTGTGATCTAAAACCAGTCGACTGCGGAGGAAAGACCAAAGGTTACTATTGAGTGCAGGAAAAGTTCCTAGAAAAGAATCTGTACCTACGTAGGAAAAATTTTCTCCCGAGCTGTTCCAAACACCAATGTGGCTCAGAGGCCGAGGAAGCTCAGGGTTCCTGGGCCCTGCCCAGCTATACAAGTCACACGTTCGAGCACTGCCACTCCTTACCTGGTGTGGAAACCAAAATCTGGCAGCGCGTGAGGATGGCCAGGAGGAAATCGTTGTGAGAATGCACTGCAAGGGAAGGAGGTGCAGGTCAGCCTCCAGCTCTGTCCGCATAGTACTCCAGTCGCGACCCACTAAGTTCAAAGCCCCGCCATCCTTCACGTCAAGCACACACATCTTTAAGGAGACCCTGCATACTATTAAGACCACATTTTATTTTTCAGATAAAAGTCCTTAATTCATTGTGATCCTGGGAAGACTTCCAAACAGCAAAATAAACCTAGACAACTCCTTTACCATTATCCTGTGTGAGAAGTCGATGCGCCTCAAGGTCAAACTCCTCCTTGCTGATCTTCTGCTTGAACCACAGCTTTAAGTTAGCCCAGTATCTGTGGATGTGGAAACAGTATTAAGAACCAACTTTCTCCCTCCCCAAGTCCACCTCGCCTACGCCAACTTCCGGGAAGGAGACTCCGCGTTCCCTGGCACCACTGGCTGAACTGTCCCCAAAAAATTCACGCATGGAAGCCCCAACCCCACACCCCAGAAGGTGACCACACTTGAGGCAGGGCCTTAAGTGGATTTAAGTGAGGCCACTGGTGTGGCCCAAATCCAATATGACAGGGCCTCCAGACAAGGCCTGTGCAGGACACCCTCCTCCCAGGCTTGCAGCCTCTACCCTGGGAGGAGTAAGTTTCTGTTGTTCAAACCCCCTAGGAATCAGAGAAAACCAAGGAGGAAACCGTCTCCTCCAAGGGGGCTGCCGGGGTCCAGAACTGGACTCCCCTCAGCAGCCTCTCCACAGGTCCTCCACCCAGAGCCACACATCCAAGGTTTACTGAAAACCCGTAGGTGCTGTGCGGGGATGGGGTGGCTGGTAGCACTTACTGTGGGCAACGCCCCTGCCTCAGGTGGTTTTCATCTACCTGGCTGGAGAACTGGGCTTCTAAACATCACCAGAGAGAAGCTCCTGGATGTAAGCAAGCCAGGACCCACCGACAGCGAGAGGGAATGATTCCACCCTTCACTCCTCAACAGGACAGGAGTGGACGACACGGTTTCCGCTCCCACGCCTCGTTTGGGTGCTTAAGCAAGCTGCTTCTTATTCATGGAGCAGGATTAAAAAACGGCTCAGGAAATGCCTTATCACTCTCAATTCAAGCTCATCCACCTTCTAGAGCTCATTTGAGTTCAGAAAGGCTTCCGAGTGAGAAGGGCCGACACGGCCACTCTCGGGCTGTGCCTGCCTGCCGCTGGAAGCAAAGCCCTGGGCCTGTGCATTCTTTGTAGCAGACAACCCCTGACCTCTATGGTCTCAAAGTGGCACAAGACCTGTGACTCTACCACCTTTCAAGCCTATTTCAAGCACAAACCAGGTTCAGGTTCAGCTCCAGCGCACACCCCTCACCTGGCATCAGCGCTCAGCGGGTCACTAGCACCTCGCAAGGGTGGGCACAGTCCTGTGTTTTTTAAAGGACAGGAACAGTGATGAAGCGAGAACAATAAAGCTCCACAGAAGCTCGCCTGCTCTGACAGAGGACGGGACGGAGAGCACTCAGGCTGCCTTCCACCAGAGCAGGTACAGCCACATTAGAGCGGGTGAAGCTCTGCCAACACCAGGCTGTCTCTCCAAGGCCAACTCCCCAGCCCCTCAGCCAGAGCCACTGTCAGGAGCGGAAGCTGCTCCTTGTCTGGCCCCTGTGCCAACTCAGCGAGTGACAGGACTGCAGCTCCCTCACGCTAGGGGAGCCATCACCGCCCTTAAGGCAAGGATGAGGTGGGGACAGCGAGCAGCTGAGGTCAGGTCCCCAAGACCGAGCGTTGATCTGACATGAACTCCAAGGGACCGCCCCTGAGTTTGCTGCGGTCCATCTTTGTGGAAGCAGCAGGGCCTGACCATCAGACCTGCAGGCGAGCCGAGCGCAGCTCCTCACAAGGCCCCTCGGCCAACCCTGTTCACCCACACCAAGGACTACATTTGGACGGCCAGGCGCGCAAGGCAAGGCGAAGGCAAGCGAAGCACTCGCGGGGGAGATGTGAGCCACACAGCAGTGCTGCAGACTGCCAGTGCCAGGCCCCGGGCAGCGGCACCTGACAGCGACCCAGCTATGGGCGCAGAGGCGGGGACCTCAAGTTTAAGCCAGTCTCGGCAACTTAGTGAGACCCTCTCTCGAAATGAAAAAAGAAATTTCATAGGGCTGGGGACATAGCCGAGTGGCAGAGCACCCTGGGTTCGGGTCTTGGAGAGGGGGAATGAAACAAACGCCAATGCATAACAGTAGGATTGTGTGCCGTCAGCCGTTCCTCCTGGCAGTCCAGGTGGGACTCCACTAGGCCCACCACCCGGCTTCAGCATCTGTGCCTGCCTGACCCGCACCAGGCAGACAACCACGCCTTCCAACAGAATGAGGAGGCCACTTCAAACCCACCTCTGGCAGCCCTGAGCTCCCCGTGTGACTGATGAGAGGGACAATGGAGGGCAACCATGCATGTGAGCAGGGCTAAAGTCGCCCAGTCTCCAGCCAGATCCTTCAGACTGAGTGTCAGGAAGACCCAGCACGTTCAGATATTCCCAAGAGTGAAGTCTCCCACTGTGCTTAAAAACCATAACCATTATCAGTGTTGCAAAGTGCACAAGTCATAGTAACTAGTGAGGGTGGAAGCCCTATTACCTACTAAAATCATTAAAATTTGTTGACTAAATGAGCAAAGAATGGATTGACAGTAAACATGAATATTAAAACTAAGTAGGACTGGGGTTGTGGCAAGGTGGTAGAGCACTTGCCTAGCACACGTGAGGCACTGGGTTCCAGCCTCAGCACCACATGTAAATAAAGAAAGGCATCTACAACTAAAATAAATATGAAAAGAACACATTAAGTAGAACACTGCATTTTTGGAAGTCACCAAATGTTTACAAAAAACAGGATCTTGCAAATTAATGGATTTTAATTCTAGTCTTTGTAGAACTTTGAATTATTTTCTCTTAATGACAAACAAAACTACCACCCCAAATTTTCACACGAAGGAAAACCTCGGAAAATCACAGACGACATCCACGCCAGGGAGCTTCAGTCATAATAGAGAAGGTGCAAGAGGCGAGAAGAAAGAAGTGAAGATGAGGCCCGGCCTCCTCCTCCCCCTCCTCCTGGACGCCCCCCCCCCGAGCCCGCCCGGCCTCCTCTGCCTCATCCTCCTCACGCCCCGCGAGCCCGCCCGGCCTCCTCCTCCTCCTCCTCCTGGACGCCCCCGAGCCCGCCCGGCCTCCGCCTCACGCCCCCCGAACCCGCCCGGCCTCCTCCGCCTCCTGACGCACCCCCCTCCCCGCCCCGAGCCCGCCCGGCCTCCGCCTCCTCCTCACGCCCACGAGCCCGCCCCGGGCGCCGCCGGGACCCGCGCGGAGGCCTCCGCAGCCCGGAGCGCCGGCAGGCTGCGCAGGCCCGGGCGGACGGCGGCCGCGCCCGGAGGCGGCCCAGCGCTTACTGCTTGACGTTGTCCCCGAGCGCCTCGCTCAGGTTCTTCTTGGCCGCCTCCAGCTCGCTCACAAAGGTCGCCATGGCCCCGCGCGCCTCCGCCCGCCCGCGCACGCCGGCCGCGGCGCCCGGCAACCGCGCGACCCAGCGGCGGAAGCGCCGTCCGGACGCAGCCGCCCCGCCCCCGCGCCGGCGTGCGTCTGGTTCTCGGCGCCGTCCGCCCGGCGGTCGGGAAGGCGCGCGGCCGCGCTCGGGCCACGTGACCGCCGCCGCGAGCTCCGCCGCGAGCTCCGCCGCGAGCCTGGGCGGCCCGAGCAGGTGGCCTGCGCCCGACTGGCCCGGCGCCGCTGGTTCGCGGCTCCCGCAGCAGCCACGGCCCAGGCGAGCGGTCCGAGCGGAGGGCGGCCGAGGAAGCGGGCGCGCAGAGCTCCCGCACCCCGCACGCCGGGCCGGGACGCCGCCTTCGCGGGCGCGGGCCTGACGGCGGCTGCGGTGCGCCTCGGACAGCGCACTTCCCTGCTGGCGGCTGAAGGCATGTGCCTCGTGCACCTGGTCAGATGCTCCCCGGTTTGAGGCCGATCCTGCACAGATCTGGGAGCTCGTCGTCCTGCAGCTGGCGTGCGGAGAGTCAGCCTCCGGCTTAAACTTCAGGGTCTTGATCTCGGGGACCCTCAAGCCCCACCAGCTGCTGCGACCACCGAGGCCGCCACTCTCCTGGGTGGAAGGACGCAGGGGCGAGCCCCTCCCTGTGCCTGGCACTCCGGGTGTCGGGGTCCCTAAGGTGACGGAGGAAAGTGAGTCTTTCTCTCTGCATCATAAAACCCCAGAGAAAGTCTGACCTCGTTATTCTCCTTGGAGAACAGCTTTCCCTGGCTGCCCAGGACCTGCTGAGCTGATTCCAGACCCTAGCCTTCTGGCTCCCGCGAGGGCTGGGTCACTGTCTGGTCACCGGGCACACGCCCAGGCCTTCTCTGCCTCCTGCACTGTAGCTGACCAGCCCGGCTTTCTGTAGCACCGTCGTGGGTCAGTCCCTGTGCACACACTCCCCCTTTCTGGCGTTGAGGCATGTGGTCTCGGTGCGGCTCACACATGTATGCGAATGCTAAAGGGACTGTTCACCAGGACAAGCCTCGCTTCTATCTCCACGCACCCGCCAAGAAAGACTGCCTCCAGGATTTTGTTTTGAGCCCGTGTTTGGCAATGCCCAGGCCTCTAGCTCAGTTAAATGTTCCTTTACTGTTAGATTATATAAACAAATAGACATCTGAGCAAACAAGGTGCTTAATAGAATACTAGAACCCCTTCTAATTTGGTAATGAAACTAATTCTAAATCTTTCAGTCACCGCAATGCTTATACAATGCATACCTCATAGAGGCAACTATCAAATGCCTTCAGAGAATTGTGTGAAAGCACTTTATGAGATGTGAAGACCTCGACAAATGTTAGTGTTGTAATCTGTTTTTCCTCTTCACTTGCTGTAAGTGGGTTGACTAGTGGAGTCAACTCAATAGCAAGTTGGAAACAGACACAATCTAAAGGTCTGACCTTGCCTAATGTTAAGAACGGCAGTCCTCCACATCTGTGAGTCCCACATCCTTGGAGAAAAAACTTAGAAAAACCATCGTATTGCCTCCCATGCATAAGGCCCTGGGTTCTAATCCCCAGCACTACAAAAAAAAAAAAAAAGGAATAGCAGAAAAACCATCGTATCAGTATGAACATGTACAAACATTTTTATTGTTGATCCTTTAAAAAATGCAACTTTTTACATACCATTTACATTTTATTGGTTTTGCTAGTAATCTAGAGGTGATTTTAAATATGTGGGAGGATTCTTGTAGGTAATACACTACAACATTCATGTAAGAAACTTGAGTGTCCACACGGAGCTCAGTATGGGCAGTGAGCTTGGCGTCAGGATGCAGCCCCTAGGGCCACTCAGCCTGAGGCTTCAGGCCTGGCTTCGGCTGCAGCTGTGTGACCCTGGGCAAGTTACTCAGTCACTCAGTTTCCACATTCTCAAAGTGGAGATGCTGCTGCTTACCTTGGGAGGGTCGTCAAGATCAACTTTCTGTGAGGTGCTAGAGTGTAGGGAAGCCTGTGGCACGGTGTCAGGCCTGGAAGTCGCCTTGTGTCGCGTGAGGACTCTGTCGATCTTGTAAGGAGCCAGACTCCGCCATGGATTCTCTTCCTCGAGACCCTCCCAGATGTCCTGTGTGGGCCGTGTCTGAGTAAGGGGAAGCTGCTGCTTCTCTCCCAGGCGGGCCTCTTATTTCTCGTCTGAGAGCGTCTTTGCTGTGGTGGCGGTGCTTCCTCTTCAGCCAGACCTGCACCGCCTGACAGAACTTCCTTTCTACATCGATGGGCATGCTCAGTAGCTGGTGATCTAGTGCAGTAGCCGCACGTGGCTCTTTAGCACTTGAAATGTGGCCAGTGGGACCCAAGAACTGAATGTTTAATAAAGTTGGAATTTGAATTTGACTATCCACATGTGGTTAGTGCAGCCACACTGCACAGCTCAACCCTGAACGTTCCATTACAGCTGGAGCAGTAGCCCTGGCAGCTGCCTCCCTGCCTGACCTCTGGCTGTCACAGCCCTCACATTGCCCCAGGGAGCATCTCTGCTGTGCATTTGGCAGTATGCCCTTTATTCCCAGTTCACGGGAAGTCTCACCAGGAAATATTACTTGGATGTGTGGAATACTCGGGACTCTCCAGAGAAACAGCCAACAGGAAACTGTGTGTGTATGCACGTGCATGCATTTGGGCTCCCCCGCTCAGACCATCCCAAACTTGGGCCAACTCCACTTAGGATTTTTCAACTCCAAAATGGTGCAAAAAGCGATGTGCATTCAGTAGAAAACATACTGTGAGTTTCAAATTTCTTTACTGGGCTAGCCATATGCAATACAACACTGTCCCTGGAGGCTGGGCAGGGGCAGCAGGCCATCTCAACCCACAGCGCCCAGTCAACGGGGATTACAAGGGGCACAACCCAACTCCACCATGTGCTGTGGAGCTTTGCTAGGCTCCTCAGTTGGTCAGATGCTTTTCATTTATGACACTTTCAAATAATGATGAGCTTATCAGGACATCATCCCGTTGTAACCCCACTGTAACAGCGTCCCTCCTCTGGGAGGGGCTTATGATAATTGGCTCATGTGGTTATGCAGGATGAGAAGTCCCACCATCCACCACCTGCTGGAGCAGGAGAGCTGATTAAGCAATTCCCAGGCCATGTCCAGAGGCCTGAGGAATCAGGGAGGAAGAAGGAGGAACTGATGTAAGTTCCCGAGTCCAGAGGCCTCAGAACTAGAAGTTCCAATGTCCAAGGAGGAACAATCAGCTGTTCAAGCTCAAGAAGAGAGAGGGTTCACCCTTCCTCCAGCTGTTGTTCTGTTCTGGGTTGGAAGATGGGGAGGGTGATCTCTTCCTCACAGACACCCCCAAAATGACACGAACCAGCTGTCTAGGCATCCCAGTCAAGGTGACACATAAACTGACCATCACAAGACGAAAATTCAGCCCTGGTTTAGTCAGGGAATGAAATGGGTTTTCTCCGTTGCCTTTTGGTCTGGTAACTTACACTGACATTCTTTTCTGATGTTAGACCACACGTGTATTTTCAGGATAAATCCTTTTTGGCCATGATGCATATTTATAACACATCACTGTATTTGATTTGATCATATTTTACTACTATGATCATGAGTAAGATTTGTTTGATCATTCTTAGCATCCTTGTACATATCGAGATTATATGTCACATTGATACCGCTCTTTACCGGTGACCAGTCCTGCTTCCTCAGGTGTTGAAGTATAATGCCAGAGAAGCACGCCGAGGCAAATGTAAAGTGGAAATGCAGCTTTATTAAAGAAAAGTAAAAGCAGACTTCTCCCGGGTGGAAGAAGGGGACCAAAGGTGGAAGCCATGGGATGAGCAAGTCCTGTCCTTTTTATGGGTTTTATTCTCCCATTCTCTCCCCCTTTTCTCCTTCCTTCCCGCCTACGGGATTAGGCCTGGTTTTGCAAGTGAGAAGTAAAAAGTGACAAGTGGATGGGGCAGGGGGAGGCCCAAAGTGATTCAGCCAGGTGAGGGCCCAGGGGGCATTAATCAGCATCTTCCTGCCTGCAGTCTCTGACAAGGGCAGGTGAATTTGGTTATCAATGGGCTCTGCAGGTCCTTTATATTCCATTCTTCCAGAGGCACATGGCTTTCATGGCCTCCGTTTCCTCAATCCCCTATTTCTACACTAACTGCCTATCCCCAAGTCTGGCTTCAATATCATGAAATGAGTTGGGAAATTTTCTCTATTTTTTTCTATTCTCTCAAGCTTTTTTTTTTTTTTTTTTTTTTTTTTTTTTTTTCTTTTTAAGGGATGGGGCGTCTTTCTCTGCTCTTTGAAAAATCTGAGAAAATTCCCTTAATGCCATCTGAGCATGCTCTCTCCGTGGCTAGGAGGGCAGTTTGTTTTTTTTTTTCTAAAGACCAGTTCGATTCCCTGGATTCCTGGTATCTTGGAGAGTTACTTTTGTTAATTCACCTGGTTTTCCTGCATGCTCTTCCATCCCTCTAGGTCTTCCAGGAGCTCACTTGACCCGTGGTTGTTCTGCCAGGCTCAGGATGGGCTCCTGCAGGTGGGTGACCCCTTGACCTCTTGATTGCTACCACCCCCCTTCTTGCTTCATGGAGGACTCAAGGTACACTATCATATCTCCCCACATATCAAGGAACTACCCCACCCGTGCCCTACCCCGCTTCTGGCCTAATTTACGTTTTTTCATGTTATTTAGTTGCCAGTGGACCTTTATTTTATCTATCTATCTATCTATCTATCTATCTATCTATCTATCTATCTATCTATCTATCTATCTATCTGTGGTGCTGAGGATGGAACCCAGTGCCTCACACATGCGGGGCAAACGCTCTGCCACTGAGCCACAACCCCAGACCTGCTTCTGGCCCAATTTGCTGTGTTTATTCCAGAAACTCGGGAGGGTCGCCCCTGAGAGGAAGGCCACGGTGCGGGTTTCCGGCTCCCGGCTGCTTGTCTCTGATTTAGAGGGGCGCTTGCGATCCCCGGGTCTGCAAGCCCACCCTCAGCGCCGTCCCCGTGGGCAACCTCTGGCCTGGGAGGAGGGCTAGCCCCACACAACTGCGCCGGCCGAGGGTCTCCAGGGCCGCCGGGGCTCCTGCGGGGGCAGCGGTCCTCCCACCCGGGCCGGCGTCGGTCCTGCACGGCCCAGAGGCCTAGAGGCAGCAGGCGGCCCTTGACGGGAAGCCCCGGAGAGCTTAGGGAGTCCAGCGGCCCAGCCCGCCCGCGGGCCGGCACCTCGGCCTGGCCCGCCCGGCCGTCCCGGGCTCTCTGAAGTCGGAGCGCTGACCTGCCGTCCCGCCTGGGGCCCTGTCCGGCGCGCGGGCAGGACTCCACGATCTGCCGCCGGCGCAGAGGTCAGGGCGCAGCCACTGCGGTAGGAGCACCGAATTGGCTTTGGGTGGAGGAAACTGCGCAGAGCGCCGTTTTCTGAGAAGCAGAGCGAAGATTCGCAGCCTCGGGCCACCAGCGAAGGTCGCCGCGCCGCCCGCCTCGGGAGGAAGCCGGGGCTCCGGCCGGCGGCCGCCAGGGGGCGGTGCGCCCTCGCCTTTGCTCCAGGGAGCGCGGCTGCCGGAGGGTGGCTCCGTGCCCAGCCAGAGAACGCTGCCCTTCAGGGAGACCCTGAAGTGCTGACCTCTGGACTCGCACTCCACGGCCCTCCAAAGGTGGGATTTTTCAGGCCCTCCAAGAACGACAGAGATGGGCTCAAATCCCGCAGGGTGGTCACCTACGGGAAGAAACTGCAGAGCTGCCACATTCGGGAACAATCTAGGAGCTGAGGACCAAGAAAGAGGACATCATCAGTTGGGTGGTGACGGCAGGGGCCTACAGAGGGGGCGTGACAGTGTGCCCGACCCTGAGAACCTGGAAGGCGGGATGGAGCAGAAAGGCCCTGTGCCTGTCCGTCGGGCCTGGGAATAAAGGCAGCTAACAGATATGGCGCACCTGCCTGCTAAGAGTCTGCGTTGCCTCCTGTAGTCCAAACCTGGGCACTCTGAGGCAGACCTGCCGCTGTCTTCATGCCACAGGTGAGGAAAGGAGGCTCAGCAGAGTCCCCTTGTCCAGTGTGCATCAGGCAGCAGAATCAAGGCTGGACCCCAAGGCTGACTGACACCAGAGTCCATGAGCTTTTCTAACATCACAACCACAGCAATAAAAGGTCGACTCCACTGAGCACTTAATAGCTGCCACATCGTACTAGCACAGTTGTCCTTTGGTATCCAGGAGGGATGGGCTCACAGCTGACAGAATTGGAAATGTTTAAGTCTCCTGTGTAAAATGCAGTGTTTGCATGTAACCTCCTCACTTCCTTCCACATGCTTTAAATCATCTCTGGATTACTCATAATACCCAATAGAATGTAAATATCATGTAAATCGCTGTTCTACTGCATTGTTTACAGGATAAAGATAAATCCATACGTTCAGTGCAGGCACAAGACTTTTTAAATATTTTCAGTTTGTGGTTGGCTGAATCCGCAGTGGGGGAACCCACAGGGACATAGGGCCAACTCTATGTACTTTTCAATTCTTTATTTAATCCTCACCATGACCCTATGATAGGTAGTAGTAGTAGTATTCCCACTTTACAGAAAGATGACTAAAACACAAAGGGTGAAGAAACTAGCCCTCTGGTACACAGCTAGTAAGTGGTAGAGCTGGATCTGAGGCCTGGCAATCCTGCTGCAGAGTTCACCCTCTAGCTACTGTGTTCTGCTGCTCAGCCTGTTGTAGGTGCCCCTACCTACTTCTTCCATCCAAGACAAGTTGAGAATCATGAAAACTCTGTGATGTTCAGCCAGGAAGGCTGAAGCCATCTACCTGCCTGCAACCCAGGTCCTGTGTGCAATGGGGCTGGAGCTCAGGCATGCCCTTAGCCACATTTTGAGAGACCCCTCTACAGATTGCACTTTTTAAAGCACCAATATCTGATACCTGTGTGTTGCCTTTCCCCGGTGAGCAGGTGGGTTATAGAGTTCAAACCTGGAAAGTGGTATCTGAACAGTAGGTTCCTTTCAGAAGTTCAGGAAGATGAAGCAGTCCCCACCCAGGTTACTTCTGCATGACCACCATCTGCAGGAAACCTCTGCTTACACTGGTGTATGAAGAGGGTACAGCTTGTGTAAACCAGGTTCCTGAAGTTTGGCTATTTCTGTGGCCATCATTTTAAACTGTGGGATTCCTGCCCAAAGCGGACAGTATCTTTTCCAGCTATGATGGGCTAGTGGGTAGCCTTGAATTCCACAGTATCTAATGTGTTGCTGGCAAGTGTCTGAATGACAGGGTTTTAATTGTTACTGTTGTTTGGTTTGGATTCTTGGTAGAATGCCAATAATAGGAGCCTCGGGTTTTTCTGCTATTGCCAATGGAAGGAGGCACTGTCTGCATGTGTCCTGAGCCTGGCACAGCAAGTTTCTGACCGGATAACTGATGCTAATAAACATTTGCCAGCACTTAATATGTCAAAATGAGTTACTCCAATGCCTAGTCTATTCCAACCATTTCTATATCATTTAGTGAATACCTAGGAACAAGCCAGGCTAGGACGACAGCTCAGTTCCTTCTGGTTGCCTTGGAGAGTACAAGGGAGACCACAAAATGCATGGTGCCTACCCTCCATTTTTGACATGGCCAAGGGAGATTACTGGGCTGGGCTTGCTCTAACAGAAAATCACTTCTATTTAAGTTGCCCTACTATATAGCTTTGATATAAGCAGTGGTCCTCAGCTTTGGGATTAGAATCACTTTGAACATTTTTGAAAACTCCTTGCCCAGGACGTACCTCGGAGTAATGAAATCGGAGCGTCTGGGAATAGAATCACGCAGCTTTCAAATCTCCCAGGTGACTCTTCCTAGTTTCCGCGCCCCCCCCCCCCACCTCTGACCCTAATAGGTGACTCACTGGGCAGGGCACCTATAGAACCAGACAGGGTGGAAAATCCCTGTGGGCCGGAGACCCCGAACATTCCTGGAGAACCTGAATATTGACTAGACTGAATTCAAGGAAGCAAGTTCCAAGACATTTGCAATGATTCAGATTGGAAATTGAGCCAGGCGTGGTGGTGCACACCTGTAATCCCAGCAGCTTGGGAGGCTTGAAGCAGGAGGATTACAAGTTCGAGGTCAGCCTCAGCAATTTAGCAAGGCTCTAAGAAACTTGGTAAGACCCTATCTCAAAATCAAATAAAAGGGCTGGGGTCGTGGTTCAGTTACAAGTTACCCCCTCCCTGCCCCCCCCCCCCCCAAATTACAGGGTAGTTTTACAAGAAGGAAAGCATATTTGCAGAAGGCAGTCCAGGTTGGAGGTAAACTGGCCTCGGTCATTTGGAGGAAGTTGAGCCTGGGTCTTGGTCCCAAAGGCAGCCTCATCTGATAACAGACAGGTTTCCCTTTGCTTATTCCCAAGCTTCAGTGAAATCTGCACCCAGACTGACAACCTGGTCTGAGCTGTGACTGGGGAGGCAGGGATGAGTCTAAGGGTGGAGCCTTAGAAGGAGAGTGGGAGCCTTGTTCAGGCTGAGGTGGTGGCTGGACACGACAGCAAGGGGCAGCAGTGGCATGAGCAGGCACCACAGCAGAGCCGGGGGCAGCAGAAGCAGAAGTGAACCCCCTGCCCTGCGACTGCCTGCAGTGCCACACCCCTGAAGGGAGCCGGAAGCTCCAGGTGAAGCGGGCAGGAGGGCAAAGAGGCATTACCCTTCAGACAGTGATCTAGGCAACCTCCCTGTGCTCAGAACAAGTGAAGTCTGCCACCTGAAAGAATCACCCAACTGCTCAGTGGCGCAGCTTAAGCCCTGATCGAAGTTCCCAAGCCCCCACTCAAACAGGTCAGTTTTCCTGCGGCCTTAACTGTTGGACAGACAGAAGCCTCCACGGTTGCTGCAGGAAGAAAAGTCTCCGACAAGCAAGCAGCACGGGGGTCAGAACTCTGGGACACGACGGCGTGGTAGTAATGTGTGTCGTACTGGGTGGCAACCTCGCGAGTAGAACCCTCCTCCTAGCTGGTATGGTCATGAGTAGCAATGGCCACGTGAAGCTGGTGCTTGTCGTCTGAATTATTTAGTCTCTAGCCTCCTCATGAGAGAACGCTGGAGGAAGCCAGGCGATAACCCGGGTTTGGCCAGCAACAGTGTAATTTTGAAACATCTATAGGATTCCTGTTTACCTTTTCCAGAACCCTCACCAACTGTGTCACACTATTCCTCTAGTCATAATTTCAAGCACTGTGTCTCCATAGCAATGACTCGGCTCCCGTTGCCATGGCAATCGTCTAGGGCGAGAACACTTCCATCAATCCTTCCCCTCCTTCCTGTTACCATTGTCAGTTTTCAATCCGGTCTCTTATTATATCTTCAGGATCAGCACCGGCCTGAAAAATAATAGGTGGTCAGTGTATTGAAGAAACAACCTGCTTGAGACTATTAAAACAGACCTTACCTGTTCTTTCTGTCTCCAGGCTTGGTCCTGTGGGTTATTACGCCTTGTCATCTTTTTTTATTTACTGGGATTTTTAAATTACAGAAGCACAGGCTCATTTTAGAAAACTCAAACAATAAAAATGCCTGCAAAGTTAAAAATAAACCATTCCTCTCTCCACTAAAATCAATGCTGTGGATCGACAATTTAAGCATAAAATAAATCTCTAGAGGAACTTATATGATGAGAAAGATTGTTTTAAATAAGATGAAAATCCAGAAATCATAGAGAAATGAAATTAATCTATTTGTCCACATAAACATTTCAAAAAACTATATGGGGGGAAAATTCCATTAACAAAGTAAAAAGATCAATGACAAATGGGAAAATGTATTTGCAAAACAAACGATAAAAAGTTTAACTTCTTCAATTATCAACAAGTTTTGCAAGTCAGTATGGAAAAATGGCCAAATTACCTAAGTTTTTGAAAAATGAACACAACTGGTTGCATAAGGTGCACAGCCTGACTCATAATCAAATAAATGCAGGATCAAAACAGTAATGAATATAAAGATGAGTTTTTTCTGACTCTGATTGGTAAAGAGAGGCACAAGGACCCCCTGGTGCTGCAGGCCTGAGGGGAGCCCTGGGTGGAACTGTGTGCTGCACATTCTATCTGGAAAATTCGACAGTGTTTGTCAAAATTAAAGATGCAAATCTCCTTCCACTGGTACTCCCTCTCCCAGAAGTTCACCCAAGAGGCAGAGCTGCACATGTTTAGCAAAATCCACATACAATCATGTTTGTCGCTACATTGTTTGACAAAAGCAAAACACTGGAAATACCTAGAATTCATGAGTGGGGGCTGGTTAATAAGTAGGAGTAAATGCCTGTGATGGGCTGAGAATGCCTGGGTGAGAAGAGACGGTAGCTCTGATCTTCAAGAACCAAAAGAAGAAACTGCAATGTAACGAGTAAGGATATAACCGGATGCATCGATGAGGTGTGTGTGTGCGCGGAACCAGCTTGGAAATGAACGACAGAAAACAGTTACCAGTGGTTTGGGAGCTGGTGTGAAGAAAAGGAAAGGAACTTTTGTTTTCATTTTGTATCTTTTACTCATTAAATTTTTCATGATTGCTTTTTTTCCACATATGACATTTAAAGACCATCAGCAGGGTTTCTTCACTTCTCTTCCCCCACCACAACGGCCAGAGATGCTTTTTACAGTTTTTTCTCTACATATACAGGAAAGATGCAAATATGTGTCTTTGAATATGCATGACTATATATACATAGTTCTGCAATTTGCTTTTCTTAGTTTCCATATCATTCACATCTTTCCATGTAAAGGCACACTAGATGAAATTCCATAGTAAAAATAGGCCACAACTTATTTACCCTTTCTTCTGTTGTGTTTTTTTTTTTCCCCAAAAGTTTGCCTTTGCCTTCAATTCTACAATGGCCACATTTTGCATAATTTATCTGTGTGTCTGTGTATTTCTGTGGGTCGATTTCCCCAGTGGCACTCTAAATAAAAACAGGACAGAATCACTGGAGATCAACCCAACTCAAGCAGGTGACTTAAAGCTTGCTCTTAGGACATATTTTTTTTTAATTTTAAAAATTTGTTCTAATTAGTTATACATGACAGTAGAATGCATGTATGCACTTTGATATATCATACATAAATGGAGAATAATTTCTCCTTTTTTTGATTGTACATGCTGTGGATTCACATTGGTCATGCAGTCATACCTGTACATGAGGAATTAATTTCTGTTTCATTCTACCATCCTTCCTATCCCTCATCCCCTCCCCTTCCTTCACTCCCCTCTACCTAATCTAAAGTAACTCTTATGACACCTTTTGAGCTTGCACTGAAAAACACAGTCACACGGAGAATACAAGCAAACAGGGTGGGATCACTCTCCACCCTTCAGCCCCAGCAAGGACAGGGAAGGAAGGAAGGCTCAGGGTCGTACGAACCCGTCCAACCCAGTCTGCTGTCCTAAGGGGATCTGCAGTTTTAGCCTTATCTTTTGGTTAAGGGAATCAATTCCTTCAGCAGATGCTCTCTGTGTCCTGTCCACAGCCCTAACACTCACTCCCACTGGCCAGTGCCCTTTACAGTGAGCATCTGCCATTTTCTTCCTCTAGGAAGATCTCTACCGGCCAAGAGCCCTGTCCTGGTGTTCCCCCTTCCTCTGGTCTCATGCCACTTTCAGAAGAGAAGCTGTCCTTTAAAGGTGGCATCTCCCGCAGAGCTGACACACCTGGGCACAGTGGCCGTCCTGCTCCACATCCCTCATGGTGACAGCAGAGCTGGAGAGGCCACGCAGGTCTCGGGGCAGCTGGCCAACATCCCCACATACCACCTTGGCCCTCGAGGGCTGCAGAGCAGCAGAGGAGATGGATGCGGGTGGGATGGCGGGGCAGCGGATACCTCCCTAGGTTCCCAGCATGGAAGGCCGCTTTCCCCAGGGACTGCAGACCCTCATGGACACGGTTTACCCGCCCTGAGATGTCTCGTCCTATTTTCAGTAGACTATTTTTGGAGCAGTTTCAGGTTCACAGCAACACAGAGCAGAAAGTTCGGAGAGCTCCCACCTGTCCCCACGCCCCTGACGTAGACCTCCCCCTCCCCCGCCATTGTAACACTCGTACGCTGAAGCTGTAGGGACGCATGTCAAGGCCCACAGTCAACCCAGGGTTCACCCTTGGTGTCCCTACATCCTTTGGGTCTGGACAAATGTGCAATGCATGTGTCCCTAGGCCAGTGTCTTACAGAAGACTAACTCCTCTGAAACCCTGTGCTCTGCCTATCCGTCCCTCTGTCCCACTGACCCCTGGAAATCACTGATAATTTACTCTCTGTAGCGTCGCTTCTTGCAGAATGTCCCTCAGCAGCTGGACTCGTGCTGCAGGAGGTTTCAGACTGACTGCCTTCCCCACAGCGTTCACACTTCCTCCTGCTTCCTCATGGCTGCAGGACTATCGGCTTTAGCGCTGAGTAGCATTCCATTGTCTAAACATGGCACAGTGTGTTGGTCCATGCACCTGCCAACGGCCATCCCGGCCACTTCCAAGTTGGGCAGTTATGAAGAAAGCTGCTGGGAACACCCACGTGCCCATTCCATGTGGATGTTTTCAGCAGGTGTGGGTCAATACCAAGCAGCATGGCTGCTGGATTGATGGGCCCGTGAGAGCATGCTCAGTCTTGGAGAAGATGCCGAGCTGTCTTCCAGTGTGTTGTGATGCACTTTTTAAGTGACTTAATCTTGTGGCAAGTACTCACGTGAGGTTTGTTCTTGGTGACTCCACCTAACTTCCCAGCACTATAGCTATAACACAGTACAGGTGGCTCTGACTTACAGCAGCTCAGCTTATGATTTTCAGCTTCATGATTGTGCAGAAGTGAGGCATGTTCAGTAGAACTCTTACCCCAGATTTTGAATTTTGCTTTTTCCAGTGGTCGGACCCTGAGGTGAGGGGCTGAGACTGGGAGCCCCAGCAATCCAGTGGTCAATACTTTCAGTGAGCTGTGTTGCTAAGCAGGAGGTTCAGTGGGTCAGGTGTAATAAATGCAGTGTTTACTTATTTTCAATTTACGATGTTTATTTGGACACAAGTCTGTTGTAAGTTGGGAGGAATCTGCACATTGTATTGACAGCTTCCTCTTGTGACCTGTGATGAACAGGAAGCTACAGCCACCCAAGTTATCATCCCGTCTATTCAAACTAGAAGGGATTGATTATGTTATAGTTCTCATAATCTAATCATTTCACCTCTGTACATTCTTTCATTAACAGGAACTTTTGGGGGACACCTCATATTCAAACCATAGCACAGTCTGAGGGAATGGAAACATATTATATGCTAATCAGATTATTTTGATCACAGAATTATGTGCAAACTTGTAATCAAGGAGGTAATCTAACCTGAAATCCATCTCATGCACTGGGACTAGTAGATTCAAGATGAGGTATGGACCCTGTTACTGTTTTCTTAAGAATTTGCACATAGAAGTTAGACTTCAGAAAATCGGATATTTCTTTATGTTTATAGCTTATCAGTGGACACTGATAAAAAGCTCTGCTTTTTCAGAGCATGTTTCAGGCCTTCTCTTCTTATGTTTATGTGCTCCTCTTCCCTCTGCAGTCCCCTTACAATTCTTCCTTGTGGACGCAGCTCACCAGCTGCAAAGCCACGCAGCCAGCCCACTGGTCCCTGCCGAGAAGTCCCTGCCGAGAAGCGGCAGCAGAGCAGCAGAGTGGCAGCTAGGTGGGTGCAGGTGGCAAGCACAGCCCACGGCCCATCATGCAAGCATGGTGGTCCTGAGGCACTGCGAGTCAAGGTGCCCACCTGTCATCCTTTGGTGGCCAGGCCTGGGACCCTATGGATGCCTGCTGCACATGCAGCGCTGCATCCTGGAACTCTGAGCACAGAACATCCAAAGACCTCAACCTCTGGTTCCTGACTGACCAAGACAATGGCAGTGGGCAGACCTGAATGGAAGTTAGGAAGTTGGTCAGGGGAGTTGCCCAATAGCATGAGTACTTTTCTAAGCCCTAACTGGCATAAGTGTGGACCAATCACAGTGACTCAAGTGTAACTCACTCCAGCGGAGGAAATCTGATGCCAGATTTTTTTCTTGCCTTTCAAGTTTTTTTCAGTTTCTCTTCTATAAATTCTGTTTACTTTTACCTATTCTGGTCTGTGGATTTCGTTTCTCCAATTTGGGAGGCAAGAACCCAGAAAGAAAAAAATTGATGGTGAGCTGGTTGGTGTCCCTGGCAACCCTGAAAGTCACGATCTACCATTAAGAGCTGTGACATTTCTCAGCCACTGAGACCTGCAACCTGTGCAGAGCCCCCTTACCAGCGAAGTGAGGAAAACGGTTTCGTCTGTACATAAATCCCTTTCTCTTGCTCTGGGCACTCATGAATATGAACAAGTTTCTAGGCCATGAAAAATTATCCGGGACAAGTCCCGGAGCGTACAGGGCAAGCATCCGTGAGCGTTCCACAGGCTGCTGCCTGAGTCAAAGACAGTGCAGACACGACTGTTCCCTTCCCGCTTTGGACCATTGAAACCTGGTAGGATCCCCGTCACTGAGAGGCTGTTAGACGCAGAATCTCAGGCTCACCAGACCTACTGAGTCAGAATGCGCAATTTAACAAGCACTGCGGATTATTCCGCATAGTACGCTCCAGAGCTGCACGCACGTCGGCCTGCCTGCTGTTTGCTGTCTTTTTGGACCCTTGCCCAGAGCTGCCTCACCCATCACTTCCTCCAAGAGCCTGAGCAAATGTGCCTGCACCTTCCCCGTTTCCTGCTGGTGAGTCTGCTTCCCTTTGATTTTCACTCTGAGAAAAAGCGGTCTATCCTCCACCAACGGGCCTTTGACTTCACTGTACACACTTTTAAGATGACCACAGAGAACAAACAGCAGGTGCTGAGAAAGTGGAAAAGGTCCACAGGACTCAGGAATTGGTCATCTAACAGTAATTCCCACTAATGTGGTGTCAGGGCCTGGCTACCAGACGAAACAGCAGGTTCTTATCCTCATTCAAAGATGGGGAAACCGAAGCTCAGAAAGGGTCCGTAACCTGTCTACATTCAGAGCTGTAAAGTGGCACTTGAACACAGGAAGTATGACTGGAGATGGGACACCTGACACTCCTGCGGCGGGTAGTGAGAGTGATTCCTAGGACTCCACTGACTGACCAGCTGGGGAGGCCTCTCAGGGGCAGCAGGAGTAGGTGAAGGGGCAGCCCTCCTGTTTAGGTCTGGTGTGGCTACTTCCAAGTTATTATGGTAAAACTTCGTTTATTTCTAAGATTATTTATGAAAGTTACTTTTTTTCTATTCTCCATTGTCCTCTTGTAACTGTTAGCTCTGATTTTTATTTGAATTTTATCGTTTTAAGAGGATAAGGTAGACTTTCTTCAGAGGGAACCATGAGTGTCATGGTCAGGGTACGAGGTGACCCCTGGAAGCTCATGTGTGAGACTATGCAGGAATAGCCAGAGGGCAAATGATGAGATTATCAGCTGTGACCCTATCAATGAACTCGCGGAATGGTTAACCCACTGAATGGATTAATGCTTTGACTGGGCTAACTGGGTGGTAATTGCAGGTGGGGTGTGACTGGGGGAGGGGGCTGCTGGGGGTGTGCCTTTGGGGTTTGCACTTTGTCCCCGGAGTGTCTCTGCTTTCTGGCTGCCCTGCGAGTTGAGCAGCTTTCCTCTGCCACTCCTTCCACCATGATGCTAAAACCCAGGTTTTGAGATCAAACTCCATGCACTGCTTCTGTGGGCAGGGTGTCTGCACAAGTTGCAGCCTCTGCAGCCGGGAAGTGGGCGGCCCTTAGTGGTGGACCACGCCCTCGGGCTGCCAGGAACCCAGCAGCTCACCGGGTTTGCTCTCCTCTCTGGGTTCTTATCTCCTGAATCCAAACAATGAGCTCTTCATGAGTGAGGGTAAGAGTAGGCTTGATGGCAGCATAGGAACCAGACAGGGCGCTTGCAGTGTAGGGGGACCTGACAAAGGTTTTCGGAGTGCGCTGATCTAGAGGTTTAGACAGCACTTGGTCACTGCTACTGGTCCAAACCCATGCTAATTAGCTTTTGAAAAGTGCTTATGCTGTCGGTCCAAAATCATGCTAATCAGGGTTTGGAAAAGTAATAACAGCACCGGTCAGCCCCGAGTCCCATTTGGGTTTGCCTTACTCCCCCGCCCCCCACCTTTGGGAAGCAGGGGGTTGAAGTCATTGAATTGTGCATGTTCGGTGAGGTGCCTGGGGCACAGAGTGCGCTCCTCCTGCAGTGAGCATCCCCACTGTGAGCAGGCTGGGCTGCCACAGGGTGCCTGGTGATGCCTCAGGCCTCCGTCACTGTCACTGTCACCGTGGCAGCTGGTGCCTGCTGCCTGTGCTTCAGCTGAGCCACCCTTTGCTGCTTCTCAGCAGGGACCAGCGGGCTGGCTGCATGGCAAGGCTTGGTGGCTGGAGAGCCGTGTTAATGCTTCACCTCCCCTTGGACCCAGAGCAATTGGAGTATGCTGACCACAGACTGAACCTCTGAAACCATGAGCCAAAATAGGCTTTTCTTCCTCTAAGCTGTTCTTGCCAGGTATTTTGGTCACAGTGATGGAAAGCAACATACAGGGATAGGTACAGGGGCCACCACAGCAGATTCTTGCGATGGCCTGAGAGACGGTGCTGAACCCTCAACACTGATACCTGGAACTCAATACCCTAAACTCTTCCTGAGGGAACACGAGATGAGCAGATGCCAAGTGCACTCAAGCAGAACAGCAGCGAGAGCTCCACAGCTCTGCCAGGTCTCCGGCCGCCTCCCAGCCTCGGCAGGTCAGGGCGTTGGGACTCCACCTACCTGATGCAGACTGATCAGGCTCCGTGTGCCCTAAGCAGCCCAGGTTCTTGGCAGAAGCACCTGTGATTGGAAATGACCCTGCTTCCTTCCTCCTAGGGAAAAGAGCCTGACGCACTTCAACCTTGATCATTGGGCTGCTCCAGGGTTATCACAGAGGTTAGAGACTAAGAGATCTTCCCCACGGCTCCAGCCATAAGCCACTTTTGAAAAAGTTTCTCGCTCATGGAATGAGAAGCAAGAAAACTCCCCACCCAGAGAGCCCACCTCCCTGGAGAGCAGGTGAAGCTTTCCACAGCACCACACCCTTCCTGCTGGTTCTGGCCACTCACCTCCCTCATCCTGGGCTGAGGCTCTGTTTGCTCTCGATGGTACTGTCCCAATTTGTTTTTTATTTCAAACCCTGGTTTCTCAAAATGTCCTAGACCTGACGATAAAAGGGAGACACTTTTAGTATCCTTTGAGATCCTTCTCTAGCGAACCAAAAGACCAGAGTTCTACAGCACAGAAAACAGGACCAGCAAGGACTTTGTTTTGCCGCCTCTGCCCTGGTTGCCCTACACGGCTGCTGGGCCTCATCAGCCACAGACAGCCCATCCCTGTCACTAAGGACAGTCAGTGACATGAGCACACCCATCCCTAGAGCACTTCTGCTGGGAGTCCCTGGGACACTGGGAGCAACCTTCCTCCTTGTGCCAGAAAGACATTGGTTTGAGGTTCTTAGTTTCTTTCTTCTGACAGACGCTAAGCCTCTCTTTCTGTGAGATCCTGGTCCTCCTCTGTAGGCAAAGGCTGAGCATATAGATTTTCCCAGATTAAAAGAAGAAACAAGAGGCTGAGGCACATAAATGCAAACTCTAATCAGCCCCCTTCCTTCCCAGGAGGACCCGACTCTGCCCAGGGATGTGGCGTGCCTTCTCCATGTCCCCTGAGACCTAGCAGACAGTGACCTCAAGCCTAGTCCCTCCTCACCTGAGCCAGCAGAGCATGGCAGGCTAACAAGGACACCAGACTGGCAGGGCTGGGGGCACATGCTCAGAGGAATGTCTTTTCCCTCCTGCCTCAGGTGTGAGCAAAGAAACATGTCACCCTAGCCCAACCACCAGGAAACCAGCTTCGGGAGGAAGCTTAAACTTGATGGCAAGAGGAAGCTGCAAAGAAGGTATTGATGATACGCTTAAGCTGTTGGAACAGCTGATCATTGCAGACTGTTCCACATTTTGTAGGCTAATAAATTTCCTTATTGTTTTTACCAGTTTATGGGGGATTTTATATTCAAAGAACCTCATCCCACGTCAATCTTCTCCACCCCAGAAAATCCCACCAGTTTCATTAGTTATTCAGGTCAGACACCTAAAAATCATATTTGCTTTTCCTCCACTCCCTCCCAAATTTAATAAGTCACAAGCCTACTTGCTCTACTTCAGAATGTATTTATTCACAGCCTGGTCTGCATCACCTTCCCTCTCCGTGGAGTTGATGCCACTGTCTCACATAAAATCCGCAAAGCTCCTGACTATGCCCCCTTGCCCCTCGCCTCCCTGTGCACTGCTCTCCAGGAAAGTCAGGATGACCTGGAGAGGCAGGTCAAGGCACTCCCCTGCTCGAAACGTTCCAGGGTTTCCAGCTTCAAGAAGCGCACGTGCCTCGTTGGCTTTCCAACGGTAAAGACTGCGTCACTGTAACCAAGACCTCAAAATGCAGTCCCTTGTAGGCGGAGTCCACCCCTCCCTCACAGAGCAGTCTACCCTGAGCAGACAGCTCCTGAAGGGCGCCCGGGCACCAGGCTCCTCCTGACATGTTGCCCCACCGCCTCTTCTGCTGGTGCCCTGTCTGCACTGGATGGCTGGTCACTCGGGGGAGGGAGGCAGGCGAAGCTAAAGACAAGCAACTCCCT
This sequence comes from Sciurus vulgaris, assembly GCF_902686455.1. NCBI lineage: Eukaryota > Metazoa > Chordata > Mammalia > Rodentia > Sciuridae > Sciurus > Sciurus vulgaris. The sequence goes on along the minus strand of NC_136473.1, from coordinate 112,172,973 downwards.
TCACCAGGTGAGGTGGGTTCGGCACACCCCTCTCGCCACATTCCTTTGGCAGTGACTAGCACGTGGCTGCACCCCACCCCAAAGGAGGCTGGGAAATTTAGTGTCTGGCTATGGTCCAGATAAAAGCATTTGCCAAGGAAGAAAAGGAGGACAGATTCCGGAAGTCTGCCCTCTTCCCGTAGCACTCATGGCTCACAGCATCTTGTCCCACAGCTCCCCAGAGCCCCTCTTCCCCTTCCTAGTGCGCTAGCTAACAAAGGCTCCATCCACTGTGCCAGTTAGCACTGTGAGCCGCCATTCTCGCAGTGCTGGTCAGTCTCCTCTTTCTAGCAAGAGGAGAAAATGTAAGTTTCTTGAAATGATAAGACACATTTGCAATGATGAAGAGCCACTTCCCAGTTCTGAAGACTCTCCTCTGAAGCACCACAAGTGTGACAAGAGCCGGGCATGTCTGAGTAGAGGTAGCCTTCGAAACCACCATGTCCCGCAGGGAACGGCTTCAGTGGGCTCATTAGGAGAATCCACCTTTGTGTAAATGAAATCAGAAGAGTCACCATGGGAACAAGCCCTCTCCACGCTCCCACAGGGAGACACCTTGGTGTGGAGTTCACTTCTCTTGGGGGATCTCTCTTAGCAAATGCACTCTTTCCACCAGAATTTGCCACTCTGGATTTGTTAAAACCTGTCCATTATTTGGTTTGAATTCCTGGGTCAAGTGCTGGGATGGAAAGGAAGTGTGCTGCCATGGGTGATCATAGATCGCGTGACGGGGAGGCTGAGGTGTGGTTGCTTGGAAGCAATCGTCGATTTTTTAAAATTTAAAATTCCCATCATCTATTTGAAAATTCACATAAATGAATGTAAACACACACACATATCAGTGTATATCATGTGTACGTGTGTGTGTTTTCTAGTAGGCACAGTCCTATTCTCCCCTGAGTCATACTGCATACATATAGAGAAATTAAAGGGAAGTGCACCAAGGGACAAGTAAGTCCCCAGCGCAGGGCTTCCAGCCACCATGTCAGAGAATGTGGCACTGGTCTGAAGGTGAGAGGCAAACAGGACTCTGCCCTCCACACCAAGGAAGCACGAGGTGCTGGCCATACCGAGAACAGGAAACAGTAGGGGGCGCAGGCCATGAAAGAGCATATGGGTGTGTGAGCCTCGCCCGCACACGGGGATGTGGCGCAGCAAACCTCGCAGCTCACTGACTCTCCTGTTTGTACAGAAAAGATTAAAAGGTGCAGGGGCGTCTTGGCCATTCTGAGCTGCTATGACAAAAATGCCATGGACTCAGTGGCTTAAGCAACATACATTCATTTCTCTGAATCCTGGAACCTGGGAAGCACAAGATCAAGGTGTCTGAACAGTCAATTCCTGGTGAGGGACCTCTTCCAGATGGACGCACACATGGCAGGGATGCTCAAGTGACCCGCCCTCTCCTGTCTCCACCCTCATGGCTCCATTACCTCCCAGAAGGTAAGCCTTAGTTACCTAGAAGATCTACCTACTGAGGTGATCCTGGTTACCTTCTGGTTTCACCTCCCACTGGTCTCTCTCTCCCCAAGAACCATACTCATGACATTGGGGATTAGGATCCCAACATGAGTTCAGGGGAGACAGACACATTTCGTTCATAGCAATAGAGAAGCAAAACATCCCCTCTTCCTGCCCAGCATCAAGTATTTTTCTTAAAATCACCTAGAACCTCTGGCAACAAAGTAGCAGCTGAATAATTAAGAGACAATACTGGAGGTAGGAGAGAGAAAAAGAGGGCATCAGAATCTCTGGAAAGAGACTAAAGGTCCTAACCAAGACAGTGACGTAGAGATGAGCTTCTGAATTCAGAACGAGCCAGGTAGCCAGGAAGAGAGCAAGGGTGTGCAGTCTTCTTTGCAGTTCATCCCTGAACTGCAGAGGAAAGTCTCCTTGAAACCCCGCCTGGGCACAGGTTGTCTGAGGTGTTTGGCAACAGAAGGCAGCCAGAAGGGCTGGTCCTTCAGGAATCTGTGACTACAGGAAAGTCACTCTGGATGCAGCCTGTGCTTTTCTACCCTACCTACCTTTTCTTCTGTTGATAGTGGCAGAGCTCCCCAGCGGCACACGCCAGCCTACTGGTCTGTCGAGAAGTGGCAGTGGAGTGGTGAGTGGTGGCCCAGGTGGGTTGGGCAAGCACAGCCAAAGCCCACCGTGCAGGCAGGCAGCCCAGGTCCAGGCCCACTGCCGAGGCCAGCCGAGGAGGGCAGCCCTGGCCAGGCCTGGGCGCGGTTCTGACCCCTGCTGCAGAAGCCTGCTCTGCTGGGCCCCACCCCACAAGCTTCCTGACCCGCCACCAGACAATGGAGGTGGGGCAGACCTGAAGGTGAGTGGGGACGCAAAATTAACCAACAGCGTTAGCATGTTAGTAGCTTGTGATAAGCACGAGTTTGGAGCAATACCAGTGCTGTATAAATTCCTAAACCACCACACCTGGGTGGAGAAAACCTCCTGGGGGCTTCTCTCTTGTGGGGCAATAGTTCCATTCCTGTTCTTTAACAAATTCTACTGATATTCCCACCACTTGGTCTGTGGAATCTGTTCTTCAAATTCACAAGATTAAAAGGTGCTAGCCTCAGGGACCAGCCGCCACCGCAGAGACACAGCCCACCATTAAGAGCCCGGTGCTTCTGGTTGCGGAGCTCCATGCCTTATGCAGCCTCACCTGCAGGCAGAAGGAGAGAATCAAGTTTCTTCTCTGAACTTAAGTTTTAGTAACACTTCTTTCCTGTGGAGAAATGTTTCTGTTCCACTGTGTTAGTCAGTTTTCCATCATTATCCCAACAATATCTGGGAAGATTAAAAAGAGGTGGTTTATTCAGGCTCACAGTTTGGAAATTCCAGTCCCCGAGCAACTGGCCTGATGGTTTTGGACGTGTGGCAAGGCACATGTCACTGCAGGAGCCTGTGACCCGGCAAAGCCACTTCATGAACCTGGAAGCAAAGAGCTACTGGAAGCTCCAGGGTCCTACAGCTCCCTTCAAGGACACAGTTAGCTAAGTGACAGGGCTCGCTGGCTGCCAAGCGCACAGCCAGCTTACTGCTCTCTGCTGAGAAGCCGTAGTGCCGCAGAGCGGCGGGCCAAATGTGTTGGAGCTTTGGGCCACGTGGTGCCCACCACATAGGCACGGCAGGCCTGAGGTCCAGCGAGCTACCAAGGTGTGCCACTGCCACCCACAGCAGTGCAGCTGGCACGAGGGGAGGCCAGCTGCAGAAGCACCTCCGTGTAGCACCGCAGCCCACTCAGCACTTGAGCCGCCTGCTTCTGACCTGCAGACTTGAATGGAAGCAGGGACTTCAGCACTGGCCCATAGCATTGGTATGTGTCCGAGCACTAACTGGCATTAATTTGGACCAATAGTGATGAAGCAAGTGCTGTACAAACCCTAGAAAACCCGTTACGGGTCTCCTCTTTGCTGCAATAGTGCTGTTCCTGGTCTTCGATAAATCCTACTGTTAAACCCACTCATCCTGCTCGGTGGATTGCATTCTTCAAATTCAAGAGACAAGAGCTCCAGAGAAGCAGAAGTTGAGAAGAGCGGCTGGGCTCCGCTGCAGCACTGGGCGGCACTCCCCACCATCAGGGCTGCTACCTTCTCAGCCGCAGACTTGCAGCCTGTGCAGACCCCACCTGCCGGCAGAAGCGGTGAATGGGATTTCATCTCAGAACTCCAGTTTCAGGAGGATTTCTTATAAGATCGTCACCCAAAGTTCCAGAGCCTCCCAGGTGCACCACCCGAGGACCAAGCCTTAAACGCATGGACTTTTGGGGAACACTTATTCAAACTAGAGCACAACCTGCCTGCCCACAGTTACCACCCAGTTAGTCCATTCACACTAGGAGGGACTGACTGGGTGACAGCTCCCACAATCCAGCCATTTCACTTTGAGTACCCCGCAGTAACACAGGAGCTTCGGGGGACCCCTCCTATTCAAGCCTTAGCACTGTCTCTCTGGTCAAATATGAGCACAGGGCTCAATGTGGGTCAGTCACAGTTCTTCTCTAGGATTCTTCTCATGAGTAAATCCCTTTGCCTGTCTGATCAAATAGCTGGGAAATTGACTCACGTGACTGCTAATGGCTACATTCCTCCCTTGTACAGAAAGACTATCCTCCTTGGGAAAAACAGGAATGTAAAGGGACAAGTCGACATGGGTGACGGACAGACAGAGCATCAAGACTGTTCTCAGCCTCTGCAGCCTCCTTCATCCCCCGGCCACTCCGAGACCTTCAGGGCCTTCATTCCCTCCTGGGTTGGTTGGTTGGTTTCCTTGAGTTACTCTGAGTTGCCTTTCTGTCATTTACAACCAAGAGTTTTGACTGACGCAGTTGCCAAAGAAAAGGCAGGAAGGGAAGAGGAAAGTCGAGCTCTGGCTGAATTTTCTTGTCTTTTCCTTTTTCATTTGCTAAGGATGGAATCCGGGACATTGTGTGTGCTAAGAAGTCCTCTACCATGGGGCCACACACCCCAACCCAAAGGCTTTTCTTTTCTTTTCTTTTAAACCAGAGGTTGAAACCAGGTGTACTTAACCCATGATCCACATCCTCAGCCCTTTTTATTTTTTATTTCAAGACAGGGTCTCACTAAAGTTGCTTAGGGCCTTGCTAAGTTGCTGGCTGGCTTTGAACTCAAGGTCCTCCTACCTTACCCTCCGGAGTCACTGGGATGATAGACGTGCACCATTGTGCCCGACAACAAAGGGCTTTTCTAAGAACAGTGCTAAACAGAAGTTGGCATATATACCCTTCGGACTTTGTTCTAATGAGGCCCCACCTGTCAAGGGGGGAAAAATCCAGGAAGAATACATTGGTGCCAGGCTGCTGCACAGATATGTAACAAAATATATAAAAGGACATCTCCAAGGAGCAAGGATTGGTAAAGAATAAAGTGCTTTAACATGAGGCTGTGTCTCTGCCACTTGATTCTTGGAGACAGTGAGAGCAAGAGAGACATGTTCATCTTTTACAGCCCAAGGCCAGAGAACGGGCTGTCTAGGAGCTCTGTACACTTGGGCCACGTCACTTCGCCTCACTGTGAGTCTGCAGAAGGAGAGTCCTGAGCTGATTTAGAAGGCGGGTAGATGCGAGGGCTTTCCCCATGTGGACCTGCAGAAGTCTGCCCGGAAAAACTCAAAAAACACGCAGAACACACCACTCGCACGTGAAGACCTCCTAGTGCACTTTGATTTTCCAGAAGTTAATTTTTATACAGTTCCCAGGAACACGACTCTTCAGTAGCCCCAGGCACAAGGGCCTCTTGCCAGTCCTTGGGTCCCAGGAAGTTGGCCCAAGGCACTGCCGCGGGCTCTGGCCACTAGATGGCGTGTCAGGCTCACTGGCTCACCGGGGGCCTTAGCCGCCTCTGCACCTCCCGCCATGTTTGGTGAGTCATCTCAGGCCACCTGATAAACATTCAGGAAATGCTTAAATCCAATTCAGCAGAAGATGTAGCTTCCACCTAAATGGTGTGATGAGTATTATTAGAATGTCTCTGCCAAGATTTTCCAGTAGAATCTTGAACCAGCCTACATATTTCTTAAATTGAAAGTATATAAAAATTTGGATTAGCAGTAGTCAAAGTGTGGGGAAATAAATTAATTCATCTTGCCTAATCCTGTTCTCTCCTGTGACTCTACTCTTTCCTTCCTTCTTGAATGGAATCTAAATCCATAATTTCTTAGGTTTCTCTTACCAGTTAACCCCTAAAATAGTCTTATGTCTGTAATTAAAATAGTCCTTCTCTTACAGAGATCAGGTTCTGAATAGCACGCAAAGGTGAAACTTTCTGCCATCTCCTAGCTGGGGTTCAGTCTAGAAGTTTGCTTTAGAGAGAAGAACATGTGCCTTCCCGACCTCCCCGCCAACACTTCTACTTCTTCACTCACTCACTCATTCCTCCTGGACCTTCCAGATTGCTGGCTATATGTGGAGCTGTTTTGAAGAAGGCAATACATAAAAATCAGGAAAGGTCTTTCCTGACACCAAACATGAGTTCACAATCAAAAAATAAAATATACATAACGATATGAGAAACCATGAGTGAGAGCAGAAGTAACAAACACCCAAATTAAATCCATGAAGACTATCAATATTTGAATTACTGCATATGAAATTTTAATTTTAAATTACTTAGAATTTTAATAGAGTTTAAGAAATCACAGGATATTGCATATACAGTAAGGTCCATGACATTGTCAACAAGGACCAAGAAGATTTGAAAAAGTGTTAAGTGGAACTTCTTGAAATTAAAAAAAGTACCAAAACTGAAAGGATGAATAGAGCCAGCTGAAGAGAAAATTAGTGAATTACAAGATAAACTTGAATAAATGACCCAAAGTAGGGAACAGAAGACAAACACGGAATATTCAGAAGATAGAAGCAATGTGGAGGTAGAATGGGATCTAACATTCATTTAATTGGCTTTCTTGGAAGAGAGTTTAGAGGAAATGCAATGTTTGATGTTTTAATAGCTGAGGATTTTCCATATTTGATGAAAATCTAACCCACAGATTGAAGAAGCACAACAAATCCCAACTGAGATAAATAAAAAGAAATCAACACCTGGTCACATGTTAATTAAAACCAAAGAACAGTAGAGACAAAAACAAAAATAAACAGCTAGAGATAGGACAGGTCACTTATGAAAGAAGGATAGTTAGTTGGTGACTGAATTCAGGAAAGCAACAATGAAGGTCAGGAGAAAGTAAAATAAAAATTTCAATGTGCTGAGAAAATAACCATCAATCAAGGATTGAATAACCAGGGAAATTATCTTTCAAGAACAAGAATGAAATAAAGATTTTGTTCTAGATCAACATAAACTGACAAAAGTATCCTACCAACAGATCAGTACTAAAGAAATTTTCCTTCAGAAAGAAAAGATTTCAAAAAGAAGATCTAAAATGGGGGAAGAAAAGAGGTATAGGAAAAACAGGAATGATTCTAAATAAACTATATATAGATAACATATTTATCATATATGCGCTATATATGTATATGTAATATGTAAGGTGTTATATGTAAAATATGTGTAATATATTATATATTACAGGACTGAACAAGCAAGATGGAATTAAATCATTAGAGAAAATGGCAGAAAGTCCAGAGGAGGTATTCTAAGTTAAACTGTTTCCATCTATTTTCAAGTTAAATCTATACATTAACGTTTTTAAGTTAATTTCTAAAAGAAGAAAATTATACCCAGATGCTTCAAGCAAGTACAGATTTTCCATTCAAACAGAGCCCTGGAATCTGGAACTCCCTTGACAGGGCCTGGCCATCAAGAGAGGATTAATGGTTCCTGAGCTATTTATCACTTCTTGTGCTAACAAAGGTATTTAATTGCCTTCTCTTAATTACAGTGCTGTGGAATTTCTCAGATCTCTTCAGAACCTAAATGTCCTCCCACCAACAGCTTCTTTCCTCCCTTCCCCAAGTGTAATTTCCACCAGGCAAATGCTAGTTCCCTTCTTGAAAAGCCGCCAGGTCCTGCACATTGTCCAACCACCTCTCCCGCCCACCCTCTCCCCGAGCGGTGAGCTGACTGAGTGCCAACAAGTCATCCACTGCAGAACGTTAACATCTGCAGAAACACATCGCAGCCAGGGCCTCGGGAGGCGGAGGCAGGGCGTCTGAGTTCAAGGCCAGCCTGGGCAACTTAGGGAGTGCTTTCCCAGCACCTGCAGGGTGCTGGACCCCCAGCACCACGGCGCCCGCGCACACGCGTGCGCACACACACACACACACACACACACACACACACATCATGCTCCCTCAGTGCCGGCCTCCCTTATCGTCCCACAGCGTTTGCTCTTGAACTTTCGGAGGAGACGCATGCTGCAGCACCCTTGGTCCTGTGGAGGCAGCTGCTGTCAGATCAGGACGAGCCCTGGTTAGGTCAATCATGAGTTCTTGAGAGCAAACATATACCAGAATGCTTTATTTAGTTTAAAACATCACAACCAAATCCACTTTGTCTGTCTGATACAGATTGGTGAGCAGCCAGCGATAGGAACAGCTCAGTGCCGATGTCACAGGCAAGGCAGCCTCCGCCGGGCTCTTCCTGGGCACATCTGCCCCTCTCTGCCCATAGTTTCTTCTGTGCCCTCGCTCTTTATTTCCATGAGGACATTTCTCGTGGGCAGTGTCTAACACCTTGGCTTTTCTTCAAGCAGCGGTAAGGGAGAAGCCATGTGTCTCTTCTAGTGTCCTCAGAAGAAATGGGGGGTGCATTTACCTCGCCCCCCAGCCAGCCCCACCAAAAAGCTCCAACGAAGCTTTAGCTGAACTTCTCCCTCTTCCCCTCCTCACACTAGAGCTGCCTTTTGTTTCCACTCAAACCCAAATTTTGCCAGAAGAGATGCCAGGTTGTCTCTTCCTAAGCGGATCCCACTCCCTGGCCCAGGGAGTCTGTGTCCAGATGAAAGTTTGGCTCAGAAATTCCTCTTCAGGGATTCCAAGGCGGAAGCACCTATTCCCCAAAGCCCTTCCCCTCACTCATGGCTGCTGCACCTGGACCCCTCTGAGAGCAGGATGAAGCAGCAACAGGGCCTGTCTGCACAGCCGCTCCCCACAGCGACAAGGAGGAGCTGGCAGTTCAGGGCTCTTCTGGAGAGAGAACGGGCCAGATTCCAAGCCCGAGGACCACAGCCGTTGTGAAGAACTCTGGGCAGCCCGAGACCTGGCTGTCGGATTCTAAAAGCCACCCCCTTGGGGGCAGACTCCTCGAGGCCGACCTCTGGAGGCGGACCTCAGAGCTTTTCAACCTCAGCTTCAAGTTCTGACATTGGCCCTGCCTCCATCCCAGGGGCATGAGATGATGTGCCAGGTCCGTCGTGAACGGTAACGTTTAGTGAAGTAAGGGACCGGCCAGGGCAGGCTTCCTAGTGCTCCACTCTCCTGCAAAGCCCCCCGAACCTCCAGCTTCACGTGCCAGCCTCCCAGGTGACTGGGAGGTAGACAGGGAAAAACTAGGCACTTTTTCTTCTAGGGCTTTAAGTATCTGGGCTGCTATTTCATTGAATTTGAATTTCTACAACTATAAGTCAATTTCAAACTCCCTTTGGATTCTGGCGGCTCTTAAATCCAATCTTGGGAGGAGATATGATGTAGATTTTACTACTCTTGCCCACTCTGCTCTGGATCCTGAGGGGGACGTGGTGCTGACTAGCAAGGCTAATAATCTGTGTGCTTTGAAAAATGATCTGCATCTGCCATTTCCCCAATGGCCTCCTTTCTCTCCGGTCGTGATCTAAGTTTTGCTCAGAATGGCATCGAGGGAATGAGAAAACCACCTGCTATTCTTGTCGTCTGCGCTGAGGCTGTGTCACAACAGATCACTATTCTGAAAAGGGAGGAAAGCTCCTGGGGGCTCCTAACCCTCCCTCCCCCTCGGTCGTCCCTCCACTCCACTCTGGCAAGCCAGTCCCAGTCACTGTCAGGATGGGGGTGCCTCACCGCTGTCAGCCCCAGGGACGTGGGAGGGCCTCACCAGACTCTGGAAGAACCCACCCACTGCCCAAGGACACCTCAGGCCAGCCTTGACAGGGGCAAGACTGACCCAGGGCAGCACCTCCCAAAGGCATCCCATCAAAGGACTCTCTTGAAACCCAAGTCCAAGGTCAGACTTTGGCTCCAGACCCCCCAATCCATTAAGGCAAGCCCCAGCGATACCTTTTAACCAATAGAAGCCAAGTCATTCTTAGGGTGAGGCAATGTGTGAAACACTGATCCAACAGGAAAGACCTACGGCTGGGGAGTCTAAGGATGGAAAGGGTCTGTGATTTCACCAGTGGGCTGATGTTTCTCCCTCTATTAGAAAGGTGTGGTGAATGCTAACCAGACCTGTTTCCTCAGCTTCTCTTGAAGGCTGCCTGAGATCTGATGGGATCATTCACGTGACGTTTTGCAGATTATTAGAAATACATACAGATGTGCCTCAGGTTTGGGTGGCCGCCCCTTCCCATCCTAGTATGCCCAGTCCCATACCAAGTGCTGAACATGTACACTCTGAGAAGGGAGACGAGGGGCCACGGAGACACCTGCCCAACCCAGGGAAGGAGGGCAGCCCTGGAGCAGGGCTGGGCCTGGAGAGCTGGACATGAGCTCACGCCAGCATGCCTGGGAGCAGGAGTGAGCACCTGCTGCTAGGCCTTGGCCACTGTTCCCCGCTGCCAACCAGGCTGACCTAGTGAAGCAACTCACCTGCACCTCCCGCCACCGGCCTCCACGGCTCCTCCAGCTCATCCCTGACTCAGCTGTGACTCACAGGCAGACGCAGCTCCAGCAGGCCTGGGCCCTGCCACTCCTCCTGTCACCAGCCTGGTTCACCTCTCTCCCGTTTAGACTTTTGAGAACTGGCTTTCCAGATCACTGACTGAGCAAGTCTTTTCATGGGATGATGGACAAACACATACATTTAGATATCAAAATAGTCCCATTTAAAGAAAACTTTTGAATCTCTGGGTTGAAAGTTATTTATCCATAGCACTGTTTCCTATCATGTGCATGAACTCCAGTTCTTTCTTGGGCCTGTCTCATTTCCCTATTAAACTGTATGGTCCCAATGGAGACATGTCTTACACAGGACTTTAAACTCCAATAAAGCTGAGAGAGGAAGCTAGCATACAGGCACTTCCTATGCAGGATGCAGTCTTGGGGGAGATGAAAAAAGGAGGTGAGAGAAAAGCCTGGTATCCAGAAGAACAGGCTTTGCCTCCTTTATTCTCCTCACCTCCTGTTCACAAACCCAGAGACAACTGCCTTTTCTCTCTGATGAGTGATTCCTACAGCCCTACAGAGAACGACCTGGCCCCAAATCCCAGCACTCCACCACCCGCCAGGTTATTTCCACAGGTCTCTGCCTTTGCATTTTTTATTTTCTGTCTTTAGTTTTGCTGTCTTTGAATTGCAGGCTTCCAATTTTAATAACTTCTTCCCACGGCTCCCCTCAACTGTCAACAACATCACACGTGCCCCTGGCTTCACAAAGCAACACATCTGGTCTCTGCAGCTGGTGCTGTGGGGCTCTTTGGTGGTGAGAAGCCGGGCACAGTGCTGTTATAAAGCCACAGCAGCCACTGCAGCCAGCTACCCAGTGCTCTGCAAAATGGCCTGAGCAAGTTGAAATCCAAAATTGGTGACTTTCTCCATCTGAGCTGGAGCCCAGACAGACCAGACCAAGGCTTGCTGAGGTCAGGGACATCAGCAAGTCTAAAACTGAGCACCAGAGTTATGGCTTGTGTCTTCCAGCCCTTGGAAGTGCCAGCACTGGGCTGAACTGTCTTCCAGGTTCCTCTAGGACAGGCCAAGCGATCTGAAGTCCTTTGGTAGGCCGGTTCTCCTCCATGCAGTGGTAACAGCTCATCCCTCTGACCCTCCCTGGGGGGCTTCTTTGTAACATTGTACACGTAGGACTTTGTGGAAAAGCCATGAAGAACAGGAGCTAGTGGAGTGGTACTCTGGAGGTCCTGGCAGGTGGCTCTGCAGACCAAAAAGGGGCTGAGCAACCTTCTTCAGAGGTTGTCCATGGACCCACGCTCAGGGAATGGACCACTGCTGGGTTGGCAGACAAAGAGGTCAAGCCTCCTCCTCCTGCAGTGACTCGACCCAATCACATGTTCCACCACCGCAGGGTGAGAGGCTGTGATGAAAGTGGAGGCTGAGAGACGTATAGATTTGGATGGAGTGATGGATTCAGAGCAGAACATGCCAACAAGAGTCAGTTTTGTCTTTGAAGAAAGTGAACACCTAGGGTGCACCAACTTCTCGTGCTTCGAGAAGGGACCAGCAGGTAGGACCCGGCCCAGCCTGGCCATTATTCTGTCAGTTTTGGTTGGACTCTCATGTCTGCAATCAGCTGAGTGTAGATAAGCTGTCACACAGGGGGACAGGGGTAACTAGGCCTTTTCTTCCATCATGCAGCAGGATAGTCTAGGCTCCTTCACCTGGTGGTGGCTGCAAGGTTCTCAAGAGCAGCAAGAGAGGACAAATTCAATGCATGAGAACTTTTCAAGTCCCTGCTTATGTTACATTTGTTACCAGGCCATTGGTCAAATCAAACAACATGGCCAACTCCAAATTCAGGGGTGGGTAAAAAGACTGCCACCTCTCAGTGAGAAAGGAAGAGTTCGTGGCCATTTTTGCAACCTACAAATTACTAAATCCAAAGGGTCTCACTTTGGGATTTAGACAGAACCTATCATCTAGGCAAGAGTAGGAACAGGAAGGGCTCCTTCCTGACAAAACAATACCCTTTACCTCCTAAAGCATCCTCAGTGGCAGCCCAGTGATGCCAAGTGATGCAGGCTCAACCCCACAATGGCAGAACCAGGATGGAGAAACAATTCATGGTAAATGAGACCCAGGAGGGACCTAGTGGCATTTGTGGGGAAGATGACCCACATGTAAAACGTAAGGAGGTCATTTATTCTTTTCCATCTTGCACAACTTATTTCTCCTTTTCTCTCTCTTCTCTTTCACGTGTGCAAATTAAACATCTACCGAAGGCACCTGATGACAACTCTAATCAGAGTGCAGACAGGTGGGCTCTGTGTATGGCACCAACCTGTGGCAAGTCCAGGAGAGCAGAGGAAGAGAAGAGCCCTTAGGGTACAAGACTCAGATGTCGACAGGTGCAGCAGAAAAAGAAAGAGCAGTTTTATGTCCTCAGAATGAACAAAGAAATACCACTTAGACAGGTTTTCAGAATGGTACACTCTGTTTTGTCACTCAAGAATTGATTCAGAACAGCCACTTCTATGATAGTCTGGGAGGTCATTGTTACTGAGATCACCAAAGGCTTTCTGATTTTAGTGTAGTGACTGGGAAGCATCTGGGTACAAGGCATATTTTGCCTTGAAATTATCTCCCCCCGGGCCAAGCAGGCCTTCTAATGATAGTAAATTCTCCAGTTGCCAGGCATAGCTCGGGAGGTACAGAAAAGCATTCTGTAGGCACAGGAAATTTCTGGAGATTAGCACTCCAGGGCTAACTCTTTCAGACTTGGAAATGAAGTCCTGGCTCCACTAAGGAAGGAGACTGGGCAGGAGAAACTGGGGGAGAAACTCGGTGTGCGATGTTTTCATGTTTTGTCTTCTTGATGAGCTTCTCAAACTAGCTGGAGGGGCACTGAGGTTTGGAATCAGCCTCCTGAAAGGCTGCCTCCTGTCCCCTGCTGAAGCAGAGATCAGCAGATCTTCCAAGGTGGTGGCCAGAGAAGGTCCTGGCCTGCTGGCTTGTGTCTTGTTCCTGTAGTCTGTGTCTGACTTCTGGTCATCCAGAGATGTCTTGAAAACATCAAACCACAAGGGACATCCTGGTTGGAAACTCACTCTGGGGAAAAACAGAAAGAGTCCAACATTAAACCAGAAGATATTTGAAGAAAGCAACTATACAAGACTGGTTCACTGGGCAGAGTCCAGAACCCGTTCAGAGCCAGGCACATCTTGACTCTTAGGACACTTCAACAGACTTGTGTTGATGTTCCCAAGCCTCAAGGGGGGGCTGAAGCCAACACACATCAGACAGAACTTTGTTCCATGGCTGCAGAATAACTTACCACCCCCTTAAGAATAGCTACTGTGCTTACAGCATGCCCCCAACAGCAAGTGAGGGCAGGGTACCACAGACTTGAATCCCTGAAAGCTTCCTCCCTACTCACAGTACTTTGGTCATAGCATTCTTCTATTTAAAGAACAAAAGACAATTGTTTGGAGGGATTAATGATGTATCAAGCCTCTTGTCTGTTGCTATCCCTTCTCCCCATACTCCACCCTAAAGAAAATCTCCTGCTAGGACTCCAGATAAACAACATGGCGGGGAGATGGGGCACCTGGGCATGGAGAGCTGCCTCCAAAGGCAAGGGTGGGACCCCACTGTGGATATCTGGAACTGTCCCCCAGTGTTTGAGGCCCAGGTCTCAATTCAGCGGCTGAGAGATAGAGTGGGCTGTCTCTGCACTTCACAGTAGAAAAGGAAATAAAGAACTGGGCAGCTGGGCCGGGACCAACGATTTCCTTTACACACACAAGGCACAGTACACAGTTTACACCCAATAAAATGTCAAAGGTGGAAAGACAAAGCGAGCTGTCCTTGGTAAAGAGCAGGGGCTCCTGCCCTTCTCTGGATGGGGGCTCTTTCAGGAACTTACCCTCTTCCCCTCCCAGAAGGGGCCGGGCGATGCGGAGCCCCGCACTTAGAGGTCCCTGACAACTCGCTGCCCCTGACGCACAAGCCCCCGACTGGCCTGCGGAGGCGCTAGACGCTCCTTAAACGGCCCGCCTTCGCTTTCTGCCCTTCCTAACGCTGCAGGGCCACGTGCTCCTCTCTCGCCCGGCCGACCTGCCCCGCAGCCCGCCCCGCGCCCGCCGCGACCCACCGTTTTCTTGGCGGGCTCCTTCTTCCTGCGCTTCTCCGAGCCGCCGTGGTGCGGCAGGTCGCGGCTGCGCCAGGATGGGCCGCGGCTCAGCTCGCGCTCGCTGTAGGGCGGCAGCGTGTCGTCGGGTTCCAGCTCCACGTCGCCGGGCCGGGGCTCGTAGGCGGCGGGCGGCGACCAGGCGTAGTAGGAGGCGCTGCGCGGGCCGAGCTGCGCGCCGCGCCGGGCGGGCGTCTCCAGGCTGCCGCCGCGGCCCGCGCCCTCGGGCCGCTCGGGCGCGCCGCCCAGGTACGCGTGCTCGTACTTGCGCGCGGTGCCCGGCGTGCGGCTCACCAGGCGCGGCAGGGGCGCGTCCTCCGGCCAGCCGCGCTCGGGGTCCAGCGGCTCGCGGCTGCGGCCGCGCCCGTACAGGTCCTCCAGCGGCCCGTCCTGGAGGAGGCCTGTGCGCGCCCGCTCGAAGCGGCCCCCGGGCCGCGGCTCCAGGCCGTTGCCGTCGGCGCGGCGCCGCGGGCCGTAGGAGTCGGCGAAGGCCGCCAGCTCGTCCATGGAGACTGCCGGCACCCCGGGGGCGAAGTTCTTCCGCGACAGCATCTCCGACTTGGAGCGCTGCTGGCTGCGGACAGAGGAGTCGGGGGTCAGTGGGCCGAAACCCTGCGCCTGCGGGGCTCGGGCTGGCCTGGAAGCGCGCCGGCTCCTGGGCGCCTCTCGGCGTTCAGCGAGGGCCCAAGCACGCCTCCTGACCGTTAGGGTGTGCCCTGGTTCACGGCTACGCGTCCCATGCCCCCCGGCTCAACACCCCTGCAAGCGCAGCGCACACGGCTGAGGCCCCAGGAGCCTCTGCAGTGTTTCCTGGCGTTCACCGCAGCCTGTTTCTCCATCCAGCCGAGGGCCAGGTTACCTCTTGGGCAAAAGAACCCCCTGCAGTTGATGAGAGTGAGAGGCAGTGTCGACTGTCCTTCAAGGTAAAGGGCAGTAGGTGCCATTTAGGGGGGCGCGCCTAAGTGGTAAACTCAGCCTCGGTGTGCTTGGTCTTCTCACCCTGGTAAGCGCCTTAGCATCTAGAAGTTTGCCTCCCCAACCTCAAATGGGGATATTACTGGAGGCTGCCTTCCAGTCATGAGAATCAAGTGCAACTGTATACAGCGTTGGCATTTTACCTTCACGCAACAAATGATCAAAACCGATGGAGATGATCGATGGGAGTTTTTAGAGGTTGTAGGATAAAATGTATCAGGGCAGAGCTACGTGAGGGTTCATTAAGGGGCCCAGAGCTCACATTTCAAAAGGCCTCGGATGATCACTTATACACATGGAGAACCAAGGTTAATAAATGTGAGAAGGGGATGCCCCGCGCAGTGTAGAAAGAGACCCAGAAGCAGCGACAATGCTGTTAGACAAGTTTCAGGTCTACCTGCTTCTGTTCTGCCCCCTGGCGGCCATCACCTGTGCCGGAAGCTCTCCCGATCCTCTTTGTTATACTCCACGGCTGAGGGTCCGCGGCTGGCCCCACTGCTGCCTCCCATGACACCCGACCAGTAGTCAGGATTGCTCTCCAAGTCCCCAGACACAGGGAACTGCTTGTTCCGCATCTGATGGTAAGACTGGCGGAAGCTGCTGTCCTCTTCGTGCAGGGAGCTAAGTTCTGAGATGGTGTTGTTATCTGCAGGGATAAAACCAGGCATGACAGATTTCTCCATGTTAGATAGAAGGGAATTCTGCCAAGTGCTGAGACCAGAGGCTTAAGAAACTCCTGGCTGGGGGCCTCAGTCCTGTTCAGGGTGGGCTGTAGACCTATGGGTGGGGTGTTCTGGGCAGCAGGAACTGGCTCCAGTTGGAAGCCTACTTGCTTACTGAGAGGGAAGATTCCTGCCTCTTCTTGGAACAGGAGAACAATTGTTTTTGTTCCACCTAAGGCTGACTTCCCAGAACTCAGGCTCCCTGCAGCTGGCCTGGTACATCATCATCCTGGTTCATGTGTTTTTCTTTATCCAGTATAATTCTGTGATGAGCTGTGATAATCCCAGGTATGTTGGACCAAAAGGGACAACAGGAGAGAGAAAAGCCACATGTGGCAGGACCTTCCCTACTTTGGCCACTGCCAAGATGGGGCCTACAGAGCCAGTACTGCCCCAGGCTTTAGAGGACTACTGTTCTGCCTTCCTTCCACGGAGCCCTTCCCCACACAGCAAGAAGCCCGCAAGGTCAGGGGGAGTGCATGCTAGCATCTCATGCCAGCTTTAGTCCACACTCACCCAAGGCATCTTCTCCAAGTGGCACCAGGTCCACTCCCCAGGCCTGGAGAGACTTCTTCCCCTGTCCAGTGAGCATGCCAGTGTGTGGCCATGATGGGCCAGCCACTGTTTGGAGGTGTGAGAAGGACAGGGACGTGGGCTGCCTTAGGGCCCATGGGCTCTCTGTGCTCCTGTCCCAGCTAATATGTGCGGGTGTGTCTAGTCACTGCTTCCTCATCTCCTAAGTAGCTTTTTGCAAAGCACTTGTGAAAAAAGGATCAAAACCACAGTCTGGAAATTAAAGGGGGACGGGATGCTGTCAGAGAGCTTTGAGATATATTGAATTTCATTTTATTTAAAAAATAAATTGAGTGAGCCTATTTGTAATGTAACAGGATCCATTTGTTTTCTAAGATCTTGTTATTAGGACTTTGAAAATATTATTTAAAACAATATTTTCTAGGTTTAAAGCCTGGCTATTGAGTAAGATGTAAGCCAAGATAAGATGTGGGAAGCACAAACATGTCTCCTGTTCTCTCTGGTTTTCCTCTCTGAGCTCCCAAAGTCCTGGGAAGAACACAGAATTTTGCACAGCAGTGAGACAGGTACCCCCCATCTCACCACACCTCCTAGCCCTATCTCACCAGGGACACAGCCTTTACCGTGACTGCCATTAGGTTCAATCATGTGATCAGTTGGTTTTGAATTATAATCTGATTTTTAAAATTTTTCTTCCTCTCAAGGAGAATGGAGTAGTTTCTGCTTATGTTAAAGGAAAATAACTGAGATACTATTGATTAATCAAATCTAGACTGTTCCCTCTTATGAGTCCTGTGAATTCCAATTTCCTAGAAACCATATAGAATAAAAATTTAAATGCACCAAAGTGAGACCACTGTAAAATAATGTTGTTGGCTCAGAATTTTCCTTAAATTTCAGAAAACATGACTTTTTCATCCCTCAGGTAGTAAGAGCTATCCCTGTTTCACCACTCCTAGAACAAACTTTCCAGGATGTGAATTACACTAAAATTGCTGCCAACTGAACAGAGACATCAACATTCCCAGTTCAGAGGAAGCCAGTGAGGTACTAGGACAGGGCTAGGCAAACTGGGAAGGCACTGGGCTTTGTGAGCCACACCGTTACAACCACTCAGTTCTACTGCTGAACATGAAGCAGTCAGAGATTATACATAAGGGACTCAGGGGATGCCTGTGTTCCAATAAAATTCTGCTTATAAAAATAGAAATTGGGACATCTTTGGAGCAGGGGATATTGTTTGCTGACCCCTGCTCTAGAATGTTCAGGCTTAAAACATCCCAAGGGCAACCCACCACTTACAAGGGCAAGGCAAATAAGGTCTAGACTGCCCAGCAAATTCATGAGCCTAGCCCTCAAACTCCCAATTCTTACAGAATCTATGACTCCCGGCTTACTCTGAAACCATGAGATCCATGTTATAATAAGACTTCCAAGATTGTCCATTCTGTGACCCACCCTCAGGTTTACTTTGCTCTTCAGGAACAAAACCAACCTTTCAAAGTAAAGGGGGCTCTATTCCACTTCACCTCCATGCATTAGTTGTAATGTTAACCTGCGGGTTCCAGTGATCTGGGCTTCATCCCAGCACTGGCCCTGAGTACTGATGCTGGCCACTTTTCCTCTCTGCACCACTGTCCTCCTCTGGATTCTACAACCTCAGAGCCCTTTCCAGTTCCATCAGTCGGGAGTCCTAGGAATGAGGAGTCTGTGGTCTCAAAAGAAACTACCATAGAGAGCTACACACCATTAGCTCAAAAACTTGTAAATATCGTAAGACTGGGAATCAGAAGACCTAGGTTCTCCCCTGTGGCCTTCTGTTTCCTCATCTATAACTACAAAGGTTGGCCAGGCAGTCCCTAAGTGACTCTGAGAGCTACCACCTTCTGACCAGCTGAGCCCTGGAGACCATTTTAATCAAGCCAGTCAGATGGCAGAGGTACCACCTGGACAAGAATCCGCTCTTTAGTTTTAATGTTAGTTGTTAACTTTCTCTCTGAGTGTGAGATTCACGGAGTTCCTGCCTGGGCTTCTCAATCCCTGACTGTGTCTTGGGCCCTACTGGATCCATGACAACACTGCTACAACTCGTTTGTCAAGTGCAGTGACATCTGCATCCCTGACGTTCCAATCTGGAGATGGTCTTTTTATAGTCAGCGAGGTGGGAGGATGCAGCAATGGCTGCAGCAGACGGGCTGGATTTAGAATCGCAAACTGGGTGGAATATGTTGTCCTTCATCTGAATAAAGCTCCTGTAGTCTGGGACTGTTTCCCCAACAATTCCATCAAGTCTCTCTTCGGTTCCAAGAAGAGGAGGGTTCAAAGGAAGCACGTCCTGACCTCACCACCAAGCCTGCCAGCACCCTCTGGTAGTCAGCCATCCCCGCAGACCTGCTCTGTTCTGCATCCCATGACAGACAGTAATTTGGAATCTACCCCAAAGAATCAGCTCCGTCAGCTGCAGAGCCTGCAAGGGCTCTGTGTAAGTTAGGGTTGGGGCCCTACCACCTCCAGACTTAGTAATTAAAAGTTCTTTGAAGAGAGGAGCAGCCTCTTGCCCAGCCCTTATTGCTATGGTTGGGCATCTGGGAAGAAAGGCATCTCTCTTTCCCAGAGTCACTTTGCTAGTCTCTTCTTTTACTCTCACGGAGTCTCAAGTGGGAAGCTCACTTCAAGGCTGGGCTCTTCATGCTGGAAAAGAACTGCTGCTGAGCTCCAGATGTTAAGTCATTGTTGTGCATGTCCTTAAAGGGGGCAGGGGGGAAGTGTTCTAATAACCCTTTCTAACCCTAGGACTAAGAAGCCACAGTGCTCTATTGAGTATTCTGGCTGTACCCTGGAGACACCCAACATAAACCAAGGATGTGGGACTGCCCTACTCTTTGCCCCAGAAGCCCCTTCGCTCACTTTGGTGAACCAGAGCTGCCAGCACCCCAATGGCTCTGGCTCTGCAGCCCCGTCACTGCCCGAGCAGCTACTCAGTCCTGCATCACACAGAGCACCTAAAACCAACAGATGCTCACATCTGCCTCTCATCCTTCTGGCTGGGTCAAACTGAGCCAGCTCCTTCTCCACATAGTATAGGACCTTCATGGAGTCTCTCTCCTTGTCTGCTTGGATCCGGTAACCTTTGCGAACTGTTGAGAAAGCACAAGAAGGTGAGCTAAAAAAGGAAGACATGAGGCAAAGGAAGCAGCCGTCTCACCAGGCAGACTTGGTTCCCCATGATAACAACTCCTTTCAAATCACCCAGAGATCACGATCGGCACACACGGGGCCCAGATCTGGGACCCCCTCTAGCGGGGGGTTCACTGGAACAGAGACCTACAGGTCAACGACAAACTCCCAGGCAGCATACTGCCATCATTTCCGCTGGTGCTTCCTGTCTTCTGAGATCCTACAGCTCCACTTCAGGCTCATTTGCTGTACGCGTGAGTTCCATGGGGGAAGGGGGGTCTACACAGACCTAGATTTCTAGATTCAGGACACTTGTCGCCCCACAGCCTGAGGCTTGCACCTCCCCTTGGTGGGAGGAGCACAGGTACCCAAAACCTCTAGCCATCTGGGAGATGGCACAGGCCCTCCCTAAATTGGGCGGAGGGGCACCTAAGAGCTAAGATTAGATTCTAGACTCCACGCACAGTTGTGCACGACAAATGTGACACACACGGTTTCCAACCATGGCTCCACTTCATTCCTTAGCATTTTCCTTCTAGGAAAAGGAACACCATGTTTTAGACACGATTAATTCAACCTGCAGCTATGTGGTTACAAACAGATGCTGTTTTCAGGGCTCAATAAATACACAATTAAAGCAGGAGAGATGCACCATCTCCTGCCTCTCCGTGAGGCATCGCCAGGGCTGCGTAAGCCCTGGACCACTCTAGTCCCGCCAAGGACAGTCCCAAGGGTGGTCAGACATCAGCAGCCTACTGCACAGACAGGAGAAGCGGGGGGGTGAAAGAGGCAGGAACAACGGAATGGGAACAGAAAAGCAATGGGAAGGAGATGCACAGGCCACTGAACATGTGCTGGTGCTGTGCTAAGTGTCTGCTAGGTACTCATGCCTCGCACTGCCCGAGGCAGTACTGCTATTATCCTCATCGAGTGGTTGGGAAACCTAGGAACTCAGGGATTTCACCTCTTCTCCAGGAATGACCTAGACTGACCCAGGGCATCCTGCCTCTGAGAGTCTAAGGAGAAGAGGCAGAGGAAGAAGACAGGTGAAACCCAGAGCAGGGCTGCTTTCAGGTGAGCTGTGGGTTGTACAGTCGGCAACTTGGTCCTGTCTTCTGGTCAGTAGGACCATATGGCAGATGAAAGAAGCAAGCCAAGCCCCAGGATCCCTCTTCCCAAATTGGGGCAACACCATGAGGAAAGCACAAGAGCACGTTTGCCTCCAGAGGAAATCAGCTTAACAGTCTCTGGACACACTACGCTGACTATAGACGAAGCTCTCTCCATGGAAGATTAAAATAGAGAATTCCACAGCCCCCTAATCCCAAGCCAGGCACTGAAGGCAGAGAAGCCGCCCACACACCCATTTGCAGGTGCACTGATTTTCTACGTGAGAACATGCTGGGCAGTCCACAGCCACCTCAAATTGTGAAATAGAAGGGAAAAAAGAGAAAAAAAGTTAGGAGTCTCAGCACATGATTTTCAGTGGTACCTTTCTCCAGGGGTCAGATCCATAATCCTTATGTGGAAGCAATTATTAGCAGAAATGTGTTTTATTTATCAAGCTACACACTCTCCCATCTCTGCAGAGGCGTTAGCAGAGTAGTACAGACAGTTCAATTAAAATGCAATTATCCCACGGAATGCTCCGTCTGTACTAGGCAGCTACGTCTGACGATGAGGCTAGAATCGGGGAAGGGGCATGCTGGAGGCAGGCTGCTGCTGGTTCTTGGAGGGGCCTTGAACAAACGCAGGCCTGCAGGACTCGGTTTTCATGTCCACAAAGTGCAAAGGACACCTTCCACACTTCCAATCATCTCTGAAAGAAGAGGGGACAACTGAGGCCCAATCAGAGGAGCACCAGCAGCTCTGTAATCATGCACAAGGGGAGGCTCAGATGTCACCTCACCCAAAGGGCTTTCTTTGATTCTTAGGGCTAGAAAAGTTGTCTCTGTTTTTCTGCTTTGACATTCTTGCTAACTTACGAGTCATTTAGCTGGAACTTTTACTGTGGCCTCAATACATTCTAGTTTGTTTCAAGTCGTTTATATAATTGCCTCATCTTCTCAAAGATTCCTAAAGGAAAAGAATCCTTATCATTCAGTCTTCGCGCGCCTCCCTGAGTGTGTGCTGGGTCCCTGCCAGCCTGGGAAGGGTGGGGATGTGGGTCCTTAGGAAAGAACACTTCCAGAACAGTGTCCATCCATAAACTACAAACTGTCTGAAGAAGAGTACAAGGGGCCTCTGTTCACCTCCATGTCCCTACCACTTGGCACAGAGCCGGCACATCACAGACACTCAAAAGCCTGGGTGTTCAGAGAATGCATGAATGAATGAATGAATGAATGAGTGAACGAACGAAAGCATGAATGAAGAAAAACTGAGAGCAGAAAGCGTAGTTCATGGATCACAAGCTATGGCATCAGCAGCCATGTGGGTGGTGTATTGGAGAATTTTGATCAGGAAGGGAAAGGCTTCAATGGTAGCCTGAGGGAGCAGCAAGGTTGGGATGTTTTGTGGTTATCAATTCTAGCGATTACTTCCAAGTAAAGAACTCCAGCGTGTTTGCAGCACCGAGGGAAGGCGCTGCTCCACCTGCAGCCGAGGCCCATCCAGGAGTTCTCAGGGGTGAGACGCTGATGTGGTGAGCATTCAGTGGCACTGGGATGAGGTCACATGGGGGGCTGTCGCCACATGGAACCAGCTGTCCCCAGCGGAGAGAGGCAGTCATGCCGAGCAGCAGCTGGAGGAGCCTGGGTTAATTGCAACGTGGGCTGCAGCTTAGATTGTTTTCTGTGTCATTATAAAAAATTGCACTCCTCATCACGATACAGATTCGAGCATCTGTGCATAGGTGGTCAGGTTCTGAAAAGTTACAGTGATTACAGCCTCAAACGAAGAGGGCAGTTATTAGGGTTTGGATGTGAGGTGCCCCCAAAAGCTCACATGTGAGACACTGCAGGAAGGTTCAGAGGAGGAAAGATTGGGCTGTGAGGATCTTAACACTATCAGTGAATTAATCCCCTGACAGGGATTAAGCAAGTGGTCCCTGAAGAGGTGGGTGTGGCTGCAGGAGGCGGGAATTGGGGCCTGGCTTTGGGGTGTACATTTGTATCTTGCAAGTGGAGTCTCTCTGCTTGCTCATCACCATATGTAAGCTGCTTCCCTCTGCCACCTTCTTCCACCATGATGTTCAGCCTTGACTTGAGCCCCAAGGAATGGAGCTGGCCTTCTGTGGACTAAGGCCTCTGAAACTGTGAGCCCTAAATAAACCTTTCCTCCTCTACAGTTGT
Organism: Sciurus vulgaris; assembly: GCF_902686455.1. NCBI lineage: Eukaryota > Metazoa > Chordata > Mammalia > Rodentia > Sciuridae > Sciurus > Sciurus vulgaris. The sequence goes on along the minus strand of NC_136473.1, from coordinate 112,149,819 downwards.
GCTGATTGGGTCATTTAGTCACAGTAGCAAAACAGCTGCCTTAAGACAACAGTTTTGTCTCTCCATACTGGTGTGACAGAGGTTCCACAGTGCCAGATCCTTCCAGCTTTGACTTCTCAGTCGCAATTAGGAATTCCTCTAATTGGTCAGAAAGAGACAGGGGCAAAGTATTGATCTTTAGACTTTATGGGCATCCTCCATTTGGTTTTGGTAACTAAAATTCTAGACAATTCTCCCTTTAAAAGGTGTAGGATTTTGTTGGTGGTTGTGTAGTCTTCTTAATGGTAAGCTACAAACTGGGCTGGGTGGCACACTAGATCATTCTCTCATCCCAGAGAAACTGGCTCTGTGTCACCCACGTGCCCAAGAGAGAAGACCTCCCCAGCCCCTCCTCTCCCCAGAGAGGCGTCTCCTTTCTGACCCCACATCACAGGCTTTTCCATTTGAGGCCTCATAACTCTTACTCACTTTATTTCCATCACAGTCCCCAGTCACCTCTTTGCTCGGCTCTGCAGCCCTTGAGGGCAGGGAAGACTTGTAGGCACTCATGAAACATTGCTTGATTTGAAAACAGAGAACGGGATCAGACTGATTTTCACCTGTAACTTGAAGATCATAGAACTCTGATATTTTAATAAGAAATGTCACAGACTGTTGGCCAAAGCCAACAGATCTGGGAAACGGCTCTTTTCCTGGTGATGTTTCAGTTTAGGTCAATGGCTGCTTTATTCCTGTTTTCAAGTCAGGTCTGGCCCAGCCTTTGCTTGGGTTGGCACTTCATACTTCTCAGTTACCAGCCTTGCCAGCATGGACTTTGCTGGAGAGGGGAAGCAGGGATAGTCCCTCTGATGTCAAACCACGATTTCAAAAACTCTTAAGGGATTTGATGCTTTTGACCCAATTAAGGATCAGCTATTTTTCAGCTAATTTCTGCTTTGCAGTCAAAATCCAACATATAAAACTTGAGAAAGAAGTCTCTGTCATAGACTTCCATGCACGTAGCCCTGTTCTTCCTGTCCTGTCTTAACGAGCTTAGCAAGGCTGGTTATGGATGGTGGAGCAGTTGCCAGATTCCACCCCCAGGGTGACAGCAGCTCAACTGTGGGAGAAGTGGTTCTTAAGATTTGCATATCTCTGTATACATACAGTAGGCATGTATGCATATATAGATGTGTGTATATATAGAGACACATCCTTATTAATTTTGAAAATGACATTTCAAAACCCTACTCAATTCTTTTCCACAAAGGATGAGTGGAGGCCAGGGAGACTGAAATCAAGTGGGTTAGAGCAGGACAGGAGGGGATGTGGAGGCCAGGAAGGAGACAAGCACTAAGCAGGTAGAGGTGACGGCAGGGAGGACCAGCTGCAGTACAGACAGGAGAACGAAGCAGGCCAAGGCCATTTGAGTACAATCTGGAGGACCTGGTGACCATGGGGTGGGGACTGAGGGGGAAGGCGGGGGTAGGTGAGCGTCCCTGTGGCTTGGCGACTGGGCGAAGATGCCATCCCTGAGATAGGGTGCGTAGACAATGAGGTGGACAAGCAGCAGGTGGACCCCATTTCACAGAGACTGGGGTTCACAGGCCTGCAAGATGTCAGGTGGAGAGGTCCAGGGCAGCTGGGATGGGCCTGAAGAGAGGCTGGAGTAATGAGTGGGCGTCACCAGCATGATGGCGGGGAGTAGAAAGGACTTCCCAGGAGACGCCAACCGGCCCAGGGACACCCACGTCTAGAAGACACAGAGGAAGAAGAGCCAGCACCCAGGGACGGGGAGGGAGGGCTGCCCGTGTTCAGAAGGGCAGGGAAGGTACGTGGGCAGGGTGTGAGGATGCAGGAGCATCCAGCGGACGGAGCAGGCGGGCACCTGGCGGGGCCGGCCGCGGAGAGGTGGAGAGCACGGCGAGATGGAGTGAGTTGAGGGCCAGCAGGGAAATGGGCACTAAGTAGTCAAAGCTCACTAAGGAGCTCCGTGAAGAGGAAGGGGCGGGTTCATTCTTGAACGGGTGAGGTTCGATGCACCTTGACTGCTGACAGGAAAGGTACTGAGGGAGGGAGGAGGGAGCGGAGGGCTGGGAACAGGTGTGGGGTGGAGGCCAACAGAAAGGACCCTCAGGAAGCTGCAGGCGGTCCTGGACAGGAGGAGGCCAGCTCCCTTTCTTGTATGGGAGAAGATCTCCAGTAACTGCAGGGAAGCTCACGAGAGGGAATCTGGCCCCTTCTCCCCCTCCCACGCAGGAACCAACGGGAAGGCCGCTACACGGCTCCCCAAAGAAGCCTTCTTCACCCTGCAGTGTTCCGAAGAGTACCATATACACAGGTAATCTGAAAAATTGCTGGTGCTAGCCGATTACCCTGGAATCGAGGTAGCATGCAAATATAAATAAAGCTAAACTTACATTTTTACAAATGAACATTTCTTAACATTGTACTGTTCTCTATAGAACAATCTACATTGGCTTAAGCCACCTCTTTAAACGGAGAATTAGTCAAAGGCCAACACTAATGCTACTTTGGGACCATGAGCATGAGATGTGTCCATGGGGACCATGACAAACTAAATCTTGATTCCAGGACACAATAATGGCATGGGCCAGACTGGCTGTGACTGACTGGTGGCCATCTTTGCTCTGTTTCTGGGCCAACAGACTCGAACTGTGTTCCTTTTCAAGGTCAATAGTTATTTAGGCCTCTGCAGGAATGGGCATGGGGAACAACTCTGGCCGATAAAGCTGCTAGGTAGGGAGGAGCTCTTGGGAATTTTCTCTCACTCTTGGGAAATGAGGCACAAGGATGAAGCAACCTTCCTCTCTCTCTGAATGCACTTCATACCTCGAACTACTGCTGCCACCAATGGTTCACGAGGGCAGCCAGCCATGGAGGCCAGGGGACGTGCTCAGGATGAGAGCACAGATGATGAGAGAGCTAGTTCTTGCAGGGACGCTCCAAACTGTCCGGCTAGCCACACCTGGAGCTAACCACTTTACTTCGGGATGTCTCATTATGTGCGATGATGCACTTTTCTATTTTTAAAGCCACTTCTAATTGCAGTTAATGTGGCAGGGTGGGACCAAATGACTAAACTGCAACAACCAGGAACTCAGGAAAGGCTGAAGCCAGGAGAGGACAATGATCTGCCTCTATGAGTAGCATCACTTAGGATGATGAGCAATTAAAGAGGAAGAAAGGGGCAAGTGCCCGGTGGGAAGGGGAGAGAAGAGACTAGGGACACAGGGAAGCAGCAGATGAAGAGGGGACAGTCCCCTCAGTAGCTCTTCTGCCCACTCCATCCTTTGGGGACACGAACTGCACGGTTTATCACTCTCATTTTCTGTGTGTCCTTGATCATTAACTTTTACCTCTCAGTGTGTGACTCATTCCCTGTCTCAGACGTCAGGATTCCACTAATAGTTCCAGGGAGGGAAAAACACAAACACTAATCCCTCACCGAGGACATGCGCCCCTTCCAGTCAGGCGGTGGGCTGCACACCCGCCCAGATGCCCGCAGCATGAGATGTCTGATTCGCCAATCCTGGTGGCTCATTGCATCTAGGAATTTAAAAATCACCTTCTGAAGCTACCAGACACAGAGTCTCAACCTCCTCCACTCTGTGATCCTGTTCAGGTGCCTCCAGGAAAGCTGCACCTTGACGCCTCTACCTCTCCACCTTCCCCTGCCCGTGCCCTCACTTCTACCTCTGCACAGATTCATCAGGCCCCAAAGGAGCTGATCGTCACCCAGCTCAGCTCTCCTGGCCAGTGTGTCCTTTCAGCAGTGGCCTGGACCACAAGACAACTGGGGGCGTCTTGAGACCCCTGTCCCTCATTCTCCAAAGTCTTCCCACTTCTTTCGAGTTCCTCTCAGGCTCACCCCTGCTGTTCAACCCCCACTGTCTCCATCGTAACCCCACCAACCACCGGGTCAGACCTTGGCTCATGGTCTCTGGTCCCCCTCTCGCCCCCTGCCCAGTCGCTTGCCACCCTGCCACCCCATGCAGGAATCTGCTCGCCGCACTCCTGCTGGCTCACACGCCAAGCCCAGCCCTCTAGAGGGGCTCCATCGGCCCCTCCATCTCCTTCCAGGCTGTCCAGCACTCACACCTGTCCTCCCAGCTCTGGGCTTCATCACGATGGCCGTCCTGCTCAGCAGCCCGGCTCACTTCCCAATCTGCTCATTCCTCCAGGCCCAGCACAAACCATGCCTCCTCTCAAAGGCTCCGTAACAACTCCAGCTCTTTCATGGTTAAACCAAGTGCACACCAGCATCTGAATGTCATAATCTGGGCCCACCTCTGTCCCCGCAAGACCACGCTGCTTGTCAGAGCAGCCACGTCCTGTACATCACACTGTCCTTCAGCGTGCCACGGACAGTCCCGAACACCAGGCAGGGGTGGAATAACTATCTAACAGCAAGATCAGCGTTCAAGGAGAGCCTCAGCTCTTTCTCCGAGTCCTCCTTACCGGGGCGCCTAGGAAGGAAGCAGGGTCAGCAGGGTCCTCCAGCCTGGGAAAGCCCAAGATGCACTCCAAAAGATACCGGACGTGGCCAGAAGGACCCCACTTCTGGAATGCAGATAACTTTCCAAAAGATACATCACTGAACAGACTGTACTTATCAGCCAGGAACTGGGCAGGGGCCAGGGACAAGCCCCGGGCAGGGCAGTCTGGAACTACGATTACCACTGTGGCTTCCTCCTGTGGAGTCACTTGGTGCCAAGGGAGGTGGATGCGGCTTGTCCATCAGCATGCCAGATGAGGGGGTTCCTCCCAAAGGGACAGAGGGGATGGAGAAAGGGCCAGGGACACCGGAGACAGAGGGAGGGTACCCGGCCTTGGCCGCTTTCCCTGCTTCGTACACTGTGGAGGAGATGAAGAGCAAGAGAGATTACGTTGTCCCACCCTCCACAACCCTCACACCAGAAACCCCTGAGGACGCTCTCAAGGGAGCTCGTGGACATGTGTGTCTTCTCCTAGGACCAAACTGACTCAGCAGGGCCACTCTGCACGGGACCATCAGCTCCACCGAAGAGCAAAAATACAAGGGATTTCCGTGCTCAGTACTGGCATAGGTAAATATGTGCTCCTGGAAGCTGTCACAGCAGCATCCCCAGGTTCAGCAGCCCACTGTCCGCAGACTGCCCCAGGCCTCTGGAGGAGACCTGGCGCAGGGCTGCTTCCAGGAGGCCCAGAACCTCTTCTGGAGAGGGGAAGAGAGCAGTGGGTTGCCATGTGGCCCTGGCTGGGTGACTTCAAAAGCCAAGCAAATGACCTGAGGCCTCCTAACACTGCTACCCCTACAGATACCACAGACGCACAGTGTGCCTCTCTCTCCCAGTGCGTGTCTGGCTTGTGGTAGGGATGCCAAACTCAGTGCCTATGTGGGCTTGGCTAGTCAGGTACAATTGAGTCCCTGCGGGACTAGTCCCTGTTGGGTCTTGTTCATCACGGGAGTAAAGGACACTCATCAGGGGCTGCTGGGTGGTGCCCAAAGGCCACGGTTTGCACACTGCATATAAAAAGAGGAGGTTCTCTACATGGGAAGAGAATGACCAAAGGCTCCTCTGGTTTGAATGCCTGAGGAGAGGGCAAAGCTTCTCCATGACATGGCCATCCTGCCTGCCCTTTCATCGGTAATGTCCATGGACTCCAAGCGCATGTGAAGGTGTGGATGAGAACATGGAGGCAGGCATGCAGGGGGTGAGGAGGCAGACAGGGGGTCCCTGAAGCCGGGGCTCCAGCAGAAGATGGGGTCTGGGATGACCAACATTCTGGGTGGAAAGAAAGGAGGTGGAGGAGGACTTGGGTGCATGGCTACTGGATGGAGAGGAGACGCACCTTCTGACCGCCCCACACCTCCCCAGGGCTCTTTACTCACAGGCCTGAGGGCAGCAGCAGGAGTCTGGGCAGCACGGGCAGCGGACGTAGCAGCAGCAGCTATGGGGACAGCACTGGCACCAGCAGATCCCCACCAGGACGAAGAAGAGGAAGACTCCCAGGATCACCAGGCCCACAAACACCCACTCTGGAAGGACGCACAGAGAAACCCACACTCAAGGCAGCCCACCCTCAGGACGGGGTGCACCAAAGGGTGTATCCCTGTGAAAGGAGGTAAGGGGAGGGACCTGGGGAAGGCACATCCTCCAGGGAGGAAGCCCCAACTCAGCAGGACTCTGAGAGTGAGCACGGGGCTCTGGAGGAGCGGAAGGCAGTGAGGAGAGCTACCCTGGGTGGGCAGTGCAGTGCTGGGGGTGGGGACAGGCCCTCCAAGCTGACTGCAGCATCAGAATCAGGAGGGACAAGAGCAGGAGTCCTGGCTGGGGAGGGGAGCCTCACCTGCTGGACAGGGAAGGGGCGGGCTGGGTCAAGGCCGATGAGCAGGCTGGGGAGTGTCTAACTCCTGCTTTTCACAGCTCAGCACAAGCCAAGCGTGAACAGATGCCATCTCGAAGATGAAGAGAAAGGAAGCAAATTCTATCTGGCTTAGATAAAAATGGCCGTGACCCTACGTGACTTGACTGAGTTGGGCAACAGGACCCAACCCTCCCTGGAGCCTGGACAGACTGAAGTGAGCCATGCTTTCCCTTAAAAGCCAAAAGACTAAAGCAGTTCATTTTGGTTGACAGCTTTCTTACCCCAAACCCCTCAAGTACCCATTCTTTTTCTTAAATTTTAATTATTAAATAGTCCTTCAACTAAATGGACATGTTGTTGGGAGATTGAGACTATGAAGTTAGGGGACTTTTGATTAGAACATTATTTCCCCAGAGAGAAAATGAACAGCTTATGTCTCCTGAAGGTCCCTCCTCACCTACCCATCTGAAACCCTCCGGATCACCCAGGTGCCCCTCTCCCATGGCGGGGGCAGAGATCTGGGGAGCATGCCTACTGAAGACCACAGACAGCAGGAGGCCTTGGCCTTAGCCCTGAGATGGATATGAGCCCACTGTTCAGATAAGCTGAGTGGAGGAGGGACCACAACTTTGGTCAGACAGTTAAAGATAATGGACTGGCAGGTTATGTTGGAGAACAAAAGAATGTTATCCATGAAAGGATTCTTGGAACCAGAGAAAGGGAAATTCAGGTGGATAGGAAATGTCTTTTTTGGATGAAAAACAGTAATTCCCACTTATATAACTTCTAGTTTGAAACCCAGCAATGTAGCTCTGTGTGTGTGTGTGTGCGTGTGTGTGTGTGTGTGTGTACAAATGCTTACAAACTGCAGGAACTTTAGACAAGGGGGATTATAAAGAGCTATCTCTTGGTGTCCTTGGGAGCAACATCAATAAGAAGAAGACCTGGGTGGGAAAGCACAGAAGAATTCATGGAAGAATAATTAGTGAAGTTGAACTATGAAGGCTCCAGATATTTCTTGAAACTTGTATCTCTCTGCTGTTCTTAGGAAGCTCTTAAAATTCTGGCAGAAACTCTCCAAAGCAAGACTGAATCCCACCTTTTCCTGCTCCTTGATTTGGGTACCTCCCCACCATACTTCACTTGCTTCTTTTATATATATATATAATTTTTTTTTTTTTTTTTTAGTTCTGGATGGACCTTTATCTTATTTACTTATTTACATGTGGTGCTGAGAGTCGAACCTGGGGCCTCACACATCCCAGGCAAGTGTTCTACCACTGAGCCACAACCCCAGCCCTTCACTTGCTTCTCTGAGCCTCTGTCAACCACGAAACACAGCGCTGCCTCAAACTGGAGCTGGCGGGTAGAGGCTGGGGCACTGAACTGAACTACTTCACAAGAGAGTGTGCTGCAGCAGGAAGCTGTGGGCCTTTAGGGATGCAAGGGGCCTAGTAAGCCCACGAAATCAAGCACCAAGTAACAGAGGTCTGAGGATGGGTGTTTCTCAAGGCAGGAGGAGCAGAGAGCTTTCCTGAGGTTTGAAAAAGATCTTTGGTAGCATTACTAAGGCAGTTATGTCATGATGGGCACGCAGACACAGCAGGGAATGAGGGATGGGATAAGGAACGAGGGTGGGTAGGACACAGCTCTCTGGGCACAGCTGAAACACTGAGGCAGGCATGGAGATCATCAACGATGCTACGTGCCAGACACTCGGGGCCTAGGTCCCCATCTCAGCCTATTCTTAACTATTATTATTTTAGGGACTAGGAACAGAAGGAATAGAATTTAAAGGCTCTTCTAATGAGTTTAGCTCACCTGGAAAAGATCACAGACATGCGTAGACAAATATGAAAATAATGAAACAAGTAGTCGGTGACAGATGCAGAAGCAGGACAGATGGAGTGACAGCAAGTTAAGCAAATAAAGAGTCAAATGACCGAATACCTGGCATGATCTCCACAGCAAAACCGGGCAAGAGATCAGCAAGCAGCCCTGTCCTGCCTGGAAGGAGTAGAAAGAAAAGAAGAAGGAAAGAGGTTACTCCAGAGGAAAATGCAGCTGAACCTGGCCCCCGTGGTGGCCATCCCCACACGGGGACACTGGTCTGCATCTCTGTGCTGTGAGAGGCCCGTTACAGGCTGGGGGCTCTGTCAGCAGAAGCGACCTTCTCTGTCAGCCCCGCTAAGTGAAGCCTGCCCTGAGCCAGAAACAGACTTTCTCTCCGACCATGGACAGGAGGAGGTCTCTACCTCCTTAGGAAAGGTTCTGCTTGGGCAGACTGACATGCCACCTCTCCTCACTCACACACCCTTCCCGTCCTCCTCACGCAAAGTCAAACCATCTGCATCCAAATGTTCAGTAGACATTTCTGTACATCCGTACAGTCCTACATCCATATAGAAACAGAAGTACATATTTGGTTTTAACTCAGGATTATCTTGCTACATGATTCTATTTATGGTCTAAAGATGTTTCAATGATTAAAAATTTCAAAGGCAAGGAAAAGATAAAGCTAGACCAGTTACACACTCCTCTCTGCTGTCTGCTTCAGAAACACTCTGCACATATGTAGATGGCACGGCTTTTCCATGTGGCACCCACAGCTGGCGGCAGGTCCACGTGCCTTCTGCGTGACATGGCTGGCGTCAGAACAGGTGCCCCTTGGGCTTTGGAAGGCAGAGCTGTACAGGAAACAAGATGCTGGAAGATGTGAGGGAGGAGATCAGTCCTTTTTAAAACCAGCTGACTTTTAGAAAGCTATGCTCTGCTTTCACCAGATTCCCATATCAAGGTAATGAAAAGGCTGTTAGGCTAACTCTGCCACGCTGAAGCCTTGCCTCTACACTGGTGATACACTGGTGTGTTGCATCAGGACACAAGGAGCAAACCTCCCTCCTCTCAGTGATCATGAAGGCCACCTAGCAACCAACTAAGCCCTGTTTCACTGAGGGGCATGACCTCCATCTCCAGAGCAGCACCATCCAACAGAGGCATGGGGCTAGCAACACACACTACTTCAGCTTTTCTAGTAATTATATTTAAAACGTCAAAAGAAATAAAATTAATTCAAACCATTGTTATTGTTACTTATATTAGTATCAACAACTAATCATTTCAAAAACTCAGTAATCACGTGCAGCTACTGGACAGCAGAGCTCTGGGGCCTATAACTTGGCAGCTTCTATCATCAACGGCTTCTCTGTTGTGAATCTAATCAATGACTTGGACCACAGCACATGCAGAGATGTTTAAGATGCTGGTGGGCTTGAGAACAGGAGAGCCAACACTAACAAGGCTTCTCATGTCCCCAGGTACACCAAGAAGTATATGTAGACACACTAATCGTCCAGATTGAAAAACAACAATGGAAATCCACAATCTACATTTTCTTATACTCATTCACAGTCCTATCTCTATATAAAAATAAAATTCGTGCATATGGTTTTGGCTCATTTAGAAGACAACTCTTTCCTGTTAGCCTGAAAGAAGTCTGCCCATGTGTACATTTTGAGTCTGAAAGTCACAGCTGGTCACTACTTCCATCTTCTATAAGGCACTCCACAGGAAAGAAGTTCTAACCAGGGGCAAAGGAAAAAGGACACTCCGGGACACCAGGGAGGATGTGGTGACCGGGACAAGATATCAGCGAGTGGGGCAGAAGAGAACCTTGTTCACTTGGCCTCCTCTCAGCTGGCCTCAACTACAGGAAGCAAGGCAGCATGCACCCTGGTCACGCCTCCTGCAGGGGTCCCACACCTGTCCCTCAGGGAACAGCAGCGGGTCACTTGGGCCAACTCTGCTTTGGGCCTTAGCCAGAAGAGCTTCCTTCTTTCTGTTCTCCAGCTCGCACAGCTGATTTGGTGAGATGGTGCTGCTGCTCCCAAGGTCCCTGAGTAGGACGGGCAGAAGCCAAACGGGGCACTGGGGAAAGCACCCTAAAGGAGACTTCCTGGCCAGCCGTCACTGCATCTTCTCGAAACATAAAGAGAGGTCTGTGCGGTTCCCACGGCAGGAGATGCAACGGGCTTGGGACCAAAGTCTGAGCAGGGGATGAAAGCAAACATGGTCTCATCTGGAGTGTTCTCTACACAGGAATCTCTGGAAACTCAAGGGGGCAATAGTCAGCTGGTCAGAGACGTGGGAAATTGGGATCTCAGACAGTCTTGTAGACACATTCACACTCACTGCCAGGCAAAGTCAATCAAGCCATCGATAGGCAGTGTTTGTTAGCAGATCAATCAACACAGACTGACTTAGTGGGGGACATTTGCTGTGGGTTTTTTTTTTTTCTTTCCAATCTGGACAGTTGGCATTTCTAAGTATATCTCTCGTTGTACCTACTTAAATGTGTGGACCCTCTTGTTCTCTGGCCTACCGGTGCTTCGAACACCTCTGCAGAGGCTGTGGTCCAAATCATTAGTTAGATTCACAAAAGAAATGCCATTGATAATGTAAGCTTCACTTTATAGGTGCTGGCAGAACATTAGTTATGTGGTAATTATTAACAATAAAACCCCTACATTCCAGGAGGAGATGGATTATATTCAGTGTGTTATGTGAGAAAAAGCAGCAAATGGGAGTCAAGATAGGGTAGATTTGTCATGAGTTTACTTGGTAACTACTAGAGGCAAATTACTTCTCCTTCCTAGGTCTGGGCTTCCTCCTTGGTGAGAAGAAGGAGTTGAATGTAGCAGTATAAAAATGGGGAGACCCTATGTGTGGTTTTGTCTGGCTTATGCCTATGACCCTGGTGTAATTATTAACTCAACCCCTTTTTACTCTCAGAATTCTAGTGTGGGCAATTGATTACCTGCTCACCCTATCTATATCTCAAACTCAAAACTCAGGGATTGGAGTTGCAAACTGAAATGTATACAGGGACCAGCAGGCAATGTGAAGTAAGTGAGTGCAGCCAGCCAGATGTAAGACACCAGGGAAGACTCGTGGGTGTGAAGCACAGAAGGACGGCAGGTCTCACCAAAGGCCACTGTTGCCCTCACCCCAGAAGTTGTCCCGAGAGTTGGAGGCAAACCATTATTCAAGATTCCCCAGATTTTTGTGAAATATCATGATTTTCAAGCATTGGACAATGAATTAATACACTTTTAAACATCAGACAAGCCAAAGAGAGTATGCCTGTGGGCTCTCCAGAGCCCAAGAACACAGACTTGCCTGCGAAGGGTCACAGCACGAAAACCAAAAGCAGGCTCTCCCCACATGCTCTGCAGGCCACCATAACGGTGTACTAGCTATGTTCCCAAACCAGAAGGACAGGGACGTAAGCTCTAGCATCTGGGTTCAAATTAAAACTTCAAATAATATTACACACCAAATGTTAGTCTGTCTTATTTCCGGGCGCCAGAAAGGGCATCCTGGAGAACAATGAAGGGGCTTTCCATTGTTACTCTAAACCATTTTACTTTTTAAACAGAAAAAAAAAAAAATTAAAAGAAGCAGAGAGTATATTAGAAATATGAATCAGAAATTTCCAAAGGTTGTTGCTCCAAGAGGAAGACCTACATCCAGCCGCCCCATGAAGCCACAGTCCACAGCCAGCACTTCAGAAGGTGGAGGCCTCCCACAGAGTTCTTGAGTACCCCTGGCCCTGGGGGGTGGTGACGGACTCTTCAGTGAAGGGGTGACAGTCAATGTTTTCAGAGTCCAGAGCACAGAGGAGCTGGGGAGAGCAGAGGCCATCACTGTATCCACAGCCGAGCGAGTGCAAAGCTCTGGCTTTTACACCATGGTTTACATTTTACTGGAGTGAAAGGCTTCTGAAACTCGGATTTGTGCTGGAATTCCACGTCTGATGATCATTTTGATTTCAGCTCCGCCCCCCGAGCACCCCGAGCAATGCTACTGTGCAGTCTTGCCCTCTCCTCTCCCGTGTGCAACGGGCATCTGCCTCCCGGGCAGCCAACACATCCCAAATTCAGCAGCACTCCACCGGTTCTTTTAAGCCACTTCCAGGACTTCGCTTAGGAGTGGCAATTACAAGTCACTTTGATGTCTGAGGAGAGGACGGAAAGCACACCCTGCAGACAGAGGCCACATTTACTCTTTTCAAACCAAAGCTCAAACTATCCCCAGAAAATACAATTTTCATGTAAGCACTCAGTTTTCTCCAAACCTTGCAAAATCCATTACTTGAAAGAAATTTCCACATGAATACACGCAATGAATGAGGCCTGCTAATAGCCTTGCAAGCGCACACAGGTGCCAAGCTCAGGCCGTACTGTCACAGACTCCACCACCAAGCATGTCCAGGTACCTGGGGTTGAATGTTCACAGTAGAAACAGGCACTGTAAAAACACCTAATATCTTGTCTATAGAACTGCCTACTCGAGCTGTTTTCTGCTATTGCCACCTTGAAGTCATCCCAACTGAAATGCTTGTACATATTCCTGGGAGCCAGGTTGCTTCTCTGATGTCTCCAACCCCTTCACTCACTCATTCATTCAACAAAGAAGTGTTTACTATAAAGCAGGTGCAGACAGAAACAGTAACAGGACGTGGCCCCATGCAATGTGCAAGAGCCTCAGTCTTGCCCACACCCACAAAGCATCCAGCAGCATGAGCAGAACTCGGTTTAGTTACCTGCTTCTGTGTCACAAGACTCACTAAAGTCAAAGGATTTTCTTCCTGCAAATCTGTCTTCCTCTGCCTTTTGGATACCACATTCCATCTGGTCAAGGGCTTTTCCCCAGAGACTCAGTCCTTGCCTAGCTTCCTAGTCTTCAGAGTGTTATCTTTGCACCTTTCATGACAACCATGTCCTGGGGATATTTCCTCCAAACCCCTAACACTCACATCATGGTAGGCCAGGCCCCCCAAGTCAGAATTTACTTTCCTTCTTTACTAAGATAAGCATTTCTCAAGACTGGAATGTGTTCTGACAAGACTCTGTAAGAATGCTGCTTTGAGAAGCTACTTCCCCTCCATTCTCCCTAGGGGCTGTACATGCCTTCCTTAGAGCACTTATCTCTCAGTTACAGTGGTCCCCCACCTGTGCCTCCAGTGGCAACAGGAAACCCTTTAGGGCAGGGGCTGTGCCCTAACCATACATCCCCAGCAGCCCAGCATAAGGAGGCACCTCGGCACCTATGGGGGCCTGCAAGAGTTTTCAGTAGCAAATCCCAACTGTTTGGTAGACTGGCTCATGGCAAGACCCTGACACAGTCCCCTCTCTCCACTCCAGAAGGGAGTAGGCTCTTGATTAAAAATGTGAAGCAACTGTTCATTCATCAGTTCGCTCATTCCACACTATTTTGGGCACTGCAGACACTCAGCACTCCCAGAGGAGTCTGATGCCAGCGCACCTTCCAGATACTGGACCATGTACATGCTATCTTGCCATTTAAGAGAATGGGATCAGCCTAACCCTCGTCCTCAGATTTGAGGACAACCAGGGTAGGGTATTTCTAAAGAAGTCATTACAGAGAAATGATATACATACAGATTTTAGATAAAAAGATTTTTCTTTTCTCTTAATACTTCAATCCAACTTCTGATTTTTAGTCAAAACCTTCAAAATGCAACGGATGGTGCAGAAGTTCTGGATTGGGGACAAACTTGTTTTTAGAACCTCAATCTGGCTACTTAGTCACTTGATGGCAGACAAGCTGTCAATGCATTGGAACTCATGAAAAAGGTGGGATGACCACCCCTCCCCATCCTCAGGTATCTACACCATCCTGGTTTCCATTCGTTTCTTTGGAAGTATTAACTTAAGGACCTCCTAGCGTTTGCCAATATACACTGTAAGTGAACCTTCTGTTTCAAAGCTGAGGATGATGAGGAACACCTCTTCTATTCAACATACATCTCAGCTGCATACATTCCCAAGCTTTCCTCTGGATCCATCTTCGGGGATGTACTGTATCCACCCCCTCTTCTCTCAGCTTCGAGCCCTCCAAAATGCTTCTCTCCTGTGTCTCTGAGGGGAGCAGATGCTTTCTCTGGCCCTTTTAAGTGTGAAGATGTTTCTATGGCTATGCTTTAAGTGTTGTTTCCATGGCTATTCAAAATCCCAAATAGATTGGAAATTTCCCAAGGGCACACACATCCTCAATTTTATTCTATATTCCCATGGCAACCATGCATTCAATAAATATAGTTTATGACTATCCATCCCAAGTGTGGATATAGCCTCCTTTCTCTTATATATGTATTTAAGCATTTCATGTGTTTACTTTTTCTTTTTGTGTCTTGTATATTTTAGTTCGCTGTAAATTACAGTCTTAAAGGAGAATGATTCTGACTGAATTCTCTCCATTAAATGACTAGTACTGGACCATCTGCAATTAACTGTTAATAAATGCTTGCGGCTTTTTGGCAGTGTTTATGAGGTTAGCCTAAAGAACTAACTTCCTCTATTCACACAGAGTTCTAGAATCAGATTTTACAGCCAGAAAGGAACACAGAGGTCTAGTCCATACCCCATCCCATGTTTGCAGGAACCTGAAGTTCGGAGAGGTTTAGACTCCCACCCCAAGCGGCAGAGTTGACTAAGGATCCACTGGCAACAGAACCTGGGTCTACCCATTCCCATTCCACTATTTTTTCCTCCAATATCTCACTGTCCTCAGCTTTTGCTTATCCTTCTTCTAGCAATGTGCAGCAATATTTTCTAGTCTCCTAGTATTTGCTGGGAATGACTGTGAAATTTGTGTTCATGACATTATTGTTCTACTTATATAATTAAAGTATAATTTTTGGATATAGAAAATGTTGGAGGTTGTTGAAATTCTCAGCACCTTTTCAAGCGGCGACTGGAAAATGATTACTGAATACATCATAACACAGTATGATCTAATTAAAAGGCATTCACCGCACTGCTACAAAACGAATAAACAAGGGTAAAAATGATGGCAAAGTACTCTGCCTTTGCAAAGCACAATAGTGATCCAACCCCCTACCCCCAAAGAGTGAACAGATGCAAATATTATTAGTAATACACCATGCTCTACTTGGCCTGAGGTGCAATGCTGAAGGCAGATCTGACTAAAATGTGATGTGCAGGAAAGTGGGATGGAACGCAAGCGGGACGTCGTTTCCAGGGCCTGTGCGCGTTCTTGCACTCACTGACTCCTTCCTAGGCAGGACAGGATGGCTACTCCAAAGGGCCCTGGGTCTGGCCCCATGCCGGCGGGCGCGCGGGACCTGGACGGTCAGAGTTCCGGCCCTACCCTCGCTCGGGGCCAGCCCCTCACTTCGGGGGCCTGGGCAGGCGGGCCTTTCCCAGAGCCCCCCACCCCCACCCCCCGAAGCAATTCGGCGAAGTCGGAGGCACAGCCCCGTGTGAACGCGACCCCGCGCTGAATAGCGGCAGCTGCTCGGGAGGAAAATGGATCAACTGTCTCCTGGGGCTCTCGGCGCTGCCGCCTTGTCCCGGGCTGAGCCGATTTCTCGGTGCCACCCACCCGGGCGGCCCGTCCCCGCCCCCGCGCGGCCTCACGACCACAAAGAGCGCGCGGCTGACCCGGCCGCCGCTGCCGGGTCGCCAGGCAACGGCGAGGGAATGCGCGCTGATTGACAGCTCGGCCCGCCCCGCGCGGCCGCAGCCGGCGGAGCGCGAACCGCGGGCGGCAGCCGGGCCTCTGCCTTCCTCCAGCCTCGGGGCCCACGTCGCGTCAGATCACCCTCTCCCTGGCCCCGGGCTTGTGCAAGCAGATGAATGGAGATGCGGGTGCGCCTCGCAGGCCGCCGGGAATAAAACGCCGCCGGCCGCAGGGCTGGCTGGGCAGGTGCCCCAGCTGGCGGGGTGCGACCTCAGTCCTCTAGATGGTCTGTCGATCCTCGGGGAGGTGGCCAGCCTCTAAAGATGGGCGGCCATCATACCAGTTTGCCTGGACAGTCCCAGTTTATGCCTGTGGTTTTGCCATAAGTTTATTTATTTAAAAATTCTCCTCCCCTTTTCCTCTAAGGGTATCCTAGTTTGAAAGATAGATTCTAAAGGCATTCTATCTAAAGTCGTCGCAGGCCCACCTAGATCCTAATCCAAGTCCTAGGTCTTCCCCAAACTCCTCCAGGCTTCATGGAATGGCCCATGCGCCCTAATCCTTGTTTTTAGCTTAGGCAGAAAGCACCTTGTAATTAATTGAGGGCTGTGCACTGAGAACATGGAGGCTTCCAATAGCAACCAAAATCAGCATGCTGGACAGAATGAACGCCAATCCACTAGTAGGAAGACACTGCAGGGCTGATCAGGGTCTCACAGGCAAAGCACAGGGC
The DNA here is from genome assembly GCF_902686455.1 of Sciurus vulgaris. Lineage (NCBI taxonomy): Eukaryota > Metazoa > Chordata > Mammalia > Rodentia > Sciuridae > Sciurus > Sciurus vulgaris. The sequence continues at coordinate 112,133,228 of NC_136473.1, read as the reverse complement.
AGATGTCACAGAGAAAATGTGAATCTGTTAGTAATAGGATTGCCAATTCACATATGGCCCATTAAAGCCTCTGTCTATGGAACACGCTGGAAGAAAATCTGCTCTTTAGCAGAAGTCCCTCAATGTAGACTTCCCTAAGGACTGCTCTCTTAGACCAGGGATGGCAGAAAGGGAAGGGTGGGGAAGGACACTTTCACTGAGTGCTTATCACGTGCCATAGAATCTTCATAGTAGGTCCTCCATGTGTCTTTTATGACCCATCTCCTATTTTTAGAGATAAGGAAACTGAGGCTCATAGATATTGACCTGTTTGTGGTCACAGTATTACACTAAGTCCAAAGCAGCCTGACCCCAAACCTCTGCTGTTCACAGCGGACCTTATCCAGCATGCAGACAGACTTTCACTACCTGGCACTGCTGACATCCGGAGCCCAGATGATTATTTGCTGAGTGGAGAAGGCTGTCCTGTGTATTACAGGTTCCCTGGCCTACCCAGTAGATGCCACAGCATCCTACAATTGTGGCAACTGAAACGTGTCCTCAAACATTGCCAAATGCTCCTGGTGGGCAAAAGTGCCCCCTTTTGAGAATCGATGGCCTAGATATTTAATATCCAAACACAATTGTAGTCTTCTCGTGCATTGTTTTCTACTTTGAAACTATAACTTTAATCTTCACAAAGAGAAATTTTTGTAAGGACAAGACAATGTTACTCATTTGTTTCTTATCCTCACTGTGCTGGACTGTGCTAGGGAGATAGAATGCAAAAATACTCATTAAATTTCAAGTATAATTTAAATATAAATCAAAGCAAGCTTGAGACTACATAGATGAGCAGTCTGAAGAGTAAAGAGTAGGGGCTGGGGCAGTGGTTCAGTGGTGGAGCACTTGCCTAGCATGTGTGAGGCACTGGGTTCGATTCTCAGCACTGTATATAAATAAACGAGTAAAATAAAGGTCCATTGACAACTAAAAATACATACAAAAAACTTAAAAAGAGCAAAGGGCATGGTCCTGACTTCGGAGGCAGCATGACCACCTGCCCCCACTCCTCAGTAAAATGCTGTTAACCACAGTCATGAATCAGAATCAGATTCTAGTTGATGCCTGGTTTCTGGCTTCTCCTTCTCCTCTATCCTTTCAACACATTTTTTTCTGGTTCTTTCTAAAAACGACACTGACAGAGGTGCCTGGGTAAGCTTAGGGCAGAAGAAGCCAAGGCAGGGCATGGGGGCGGTAGGACAGAGCTTGAAAAGCTGCTGTTCTCCGTCCTCCCATGGAGCCTCTGGGATTATCTCAGCTCCTCTGGAAACAGAGGGAACAGGTGTCTGCTGCAGTAGGATGTTCTGCCCTACTAGGAGAAGCGGCCCCACTGAAATCCTCCACGCAGGGCTACAAATGAAAATGTGGCACAGCCCAAATCACAAGATGTTCCAAAGGAGCCGTCTCCAGATTTATGGCTAGAGTGTGGCTCTGTAATTAATTCTTTCTCTCCCTTCTGCCAGGAGTAAACTTTTTCTTTCTTTTCCCCCAATCCTTTCCCCCTCTTCCTCTGTTTGTAAATCTTCCAGAGAAACAGCAGCAGCCACTCTCAGAGATCAAAGTTTTAGCAAGCAACAAAGACCTCCAAGGAGGCTGTTGCCATGGGAACTCTGGGAGCTGAGGCCCTTCTAATGGGCAAATCTCCCTGGTTAGCAGCGCGGGGCTGGGCTGGCAAAGAGGGAGGGGGTGGGAGCTTGGCAACAAGTAGCCTTTCCGAACAGCCTGAACTAGTCACCGGAGAGGAATGGACAGGATTCAAAAGAGGCAGCCAGTGGCAGTCCAGGGGTGGGTGCTAGGGCATCTCGGCACGCCGTACAAACACTCCCATCAGAGACACCCCTGCAGTCACCTCTTGAGAGATGCCCTTTCCCAAGAATTCACTGACTTCTCATTAGGTTATTAATAGCTTTTTTACACTAATGGGCAGAAAAGTTTATACTCTACCACAATAACAATCTCAGGCACAGAATTGTGAACAGCTTGATTAAAAAAAGAAAACCCCATGCCCGCCCATTCCTTTACCGCTTGTCTACGTGATACATGCTGTACTCCTGAATAAGTCTCAGGAGGAGGTGGAAGAAAAAATAGAGCATGTTGACTATAGGTAGCAAAATTTTAGGAGATGCTTTCTTTGTTTGTTCTTTCCTGTTTCGTTTGCCATACTGACAATAAGCATGTATCATTTTTTCTGAGACAGGAGTGCACAGGTAATTCTGCAGCATCACATTTGAAAGGCAGAATCAATCCCAAGTCGCTGCCTGCTCAGGGGGACCTGCTGAGAACATACCTATTTCTGGCCTCTGGGATTAGTGCTGCATTTGGCCCTAAAGCAGCAGAAACTGGTGATGCATTCCACAACGTGTTACCAGTGTGCGTTTTTGCCTGCCTGGCACATGCTGCTTCTTCATTTGGAAACAACTGCCTGCTTTCCTTTAGGAAGGCTACTCCTTTCCCTCATCCCTTCAGTTTTAGGGCTCGCCTGGGGCTGCTCGTGTGCTGCCTCCTCCCCAACACAAGGCACCCCCACAACAGAAACCACAGAGAAAGAGGAAGAGAGACAGGAGGTGCTAAGGCCATAGAGGCTAGACCTGGCGAGGCATCCTGCCCCACATGGAGGAAGCCCTGCCTGGTCCCAAGGAGCAGAGGGGAGATGGGGATGTGGAGGCAGGGATCCTGACATGTATCCCCCTAATCCAATACTCGGCCAGGCCTGCAGCCAAGAGCTCCTGGGCTCATTGGTTACCTAAATCACAGACTTGCCCTAAGCAGGGGGAGCCTCTATCCTTTGCAACTAAACCAGTTCCAGAAAATACAACAGCTGACCATAGATAGCAAAATTTTAGGAGATGCTTTCTTCTTCTGTTCTTTTGTGTTTTGTTTGAAATACATTTTTTTTGAAATTCATTTTTTCTGAAGCAGAAATAATATTAAAATAAAACCAAGCCTCAGTATTTAAGGCAATACTGAGGCATTCTCTAAGGAGAATGAACCCTGCAATCTGTGTATCTTCAAAATAGTGTCAAAATTATTTTGCAGACTTTGAAAAGCCATTTCACTTATCCACATATCCCAGACAAGAGAACCTGTTCCATGTCAAAGCTCCTCATAGAAGGAGTTTCTATAATTTCCCTCAACCATCCATCATTTCCAAAATGTGTTGTTTGTCCTTAGGAATGTTTTTCTTAGCTTGAATCTAAACACCGACTGCCAATGACCTCTTAGTCTATTCTCAACCCAGAGGCAGGAATGTCCATCCAGTCCCCATTCTGCAGGGACCCGTTCTCCCTTTTTCTGATTAAAGGTCTTAAAAAAGCTACTAGATGAGACATCAGAAAGATGTGGTCAGGCCCTCATACTACACATAGAAAGAAGTAAGAGCAGGATACTTTTAAATTTTACAATAATAATGTCTCTGCAGGAGCCTTCCTGAAATGGTGAATCCTTTTCCTGCCAGCTGGAGCTACCCCAGGGAATTTGATTCCTATCCAAATGGTGGCATGGTTCCTGGTTATAAATGGCCTGCCCTTGCCACTGATCCTGGACCTCTCCTTTCAGGTGGCAGGTTTCTGGATGCGTCCCCTCCCTCCTGTGACTGGTCTGACCCTAGGATCCCAAACGGCTGTCTAAATATTTCTAAGGTATCTGTCACTGTCATCTCAAAGCACCCAAAACACTGTGTGCGTTTCCAGCTTCAGAATGACTTTACCTTCTGAATCATCAAAAAGACATTGAAGGGTGTTCAGCATCGTGTTCCTGTTTAATGTTGAATCGGTGGTTGTCCTCCCATTTCTGTGAAACTCATATCTTTGGCTATTTCTAAAATCTCTGAAAGAAGCATCCACAGTGGTTTGTAGATGGTTCACATGCACGGGGTGGAAAGAGGGGTGAGTCACACTCAGTGGGAAGGTATTCAATCTAGACAGGAACAGCCATGCCTGTGAAGGGCCGAGGTCAATGGTTGTAGGCAGTTTCACTAAGAAACAAAGTGAAATGCTGAAGCAAACGTGGGGCAAGTAGAAACTGACCCATGACCCAAGCAGCAACCACATTTTAAAAACACAGCTCATTCTGTGGCTTCTTCATACACATAGGTTGCCTGGTATTGTGCAAGGAGATGAGGCTAGGAATCAGAACACATGGGTTTGATTATCAATAGTATTTTTTTTTAATGTCATAAAACCTGGACATTAATTTCTTTATTTGGAAAATGAGCAAAAATAATGCCTGCCGTCCTCTCTTGCACAATGATTGCAGAGCAGTTTGCAAACTCCAAGTTGCCCTCCGTGGACACCTATCTCAGCGGCACCACTGATGAACATTTGCAGCTTCTTGGGTCCCACATCTATTCCTCCTTTCTTTGCAACAGTGCCCCAGTTCACTTTGGGGTTTCACTTCTCTGTATCTCGACCACCAAAGCCCCTGATCTCCCAAGGCTGAGTAGTCGACAACTAACCAAAGTGGGACGACTGGGCTGTCTCTCCTAAGACTGATTCTGCAGTGGGAAATGCAAGAACAGAAAATGACATCTCAATCTGTTCTGCTCTGGCCACAGAGTCCTAAAGATATTACCCACAAATTCCTATTACATGGATCCTGGAGCATCTCTAGCCGGGCAGAACCTGTGCTGTGTTCAAACCATTTTATTTTCTTCCTGGGCACATACAAAATGACAGCAGGTGGGACTCCTGGCACTCCCAGGTCTGGCCCCAAAAGAGTTTCACATGACCTTCCTCTCTTTCCCTTCCTGAGTGTGTGTGTGTGTGTGTGTGTGTGTGTGTGTGTGTGTGCAGCTGGGAACAAAGGTCTCCAACACAGCAGAGTCAAACAGTGAGGAAGTCTAGAAGCCTGCAAACCACTTGGAAGGAAGCTGCTCAGGCCCTCCTAGTCCACATCTGGCTAAGATGAAGCAGTGACCCTGAGCCTGGCAAGTCACTGAGTGGTGGTGTGCTCAGGCAGAGGCCAAGGAGCACCAGTCTGACTTCTGAGATGGAGTCTCTGCCCTCCTTCACCTCTGATGGCCTTCCGGCAAGTTCCTTTTCTGCTTAAGTTAGTCAGTGCCTATTTCTGCTGCTTTGAAGCATAGCCCTGATGAAATATCACTAGTAATAATTTAAATAACCAATTCCAAATAAAGAATTCCAAAATGGGGTGCCAGGAGGAAGATGGTGGAAGTGAGCTAGGCAGTGAATCCTGGCCTCTTCACAACTAGGAAAGGAGAAGGCAAATAAAAGCAGAATTAGACCTTTATTATAGGCTTGTACCTGAATTTGCGGGACCATAGAGAATAAATGTAACAAGTTTTTGTTTTTACAGGGTTGGATGGACAGAGGCTTGGCTCAGAAGTGATTACGGTAAATAGGGCTCAGTGGTATCTCTTAAAGTGGTGCTGATATTGGGATCAGCAGAGGTACACACGGAATTAAAATATCATTATCTGGATATCCACCCAACCTAGGGCCCTTAAGAAGCTCACGAAGTAGTTCTTCACTTAAAAGAAGAAGTCAGAACTGTGCTGATAGATGGAGAGACACACACCCAATATGAAAAGCAGGGAACAAACCATCCCAAACAACCAAAGAACTGTGACCAATGAGGTCAAACCACAGAACTTCCCTGAGACTGCCAATGTTTGGGGTGCGGTCACTTCACCAGCCCCAAACACACGCTCAGCGCCACAGGAGGCTAAAGTGAGCACCAGCGCTGGAGCCTGCCGTTCACCATGTGGGACGCAGGCCCGCAGCGTCTTCATCCTGGACACCTTGCTAGGTACTGTGGTTAGGGGAAACTCAGGGACCGGTCCTGGCAGGAAGCACCCACGGTCCCAGCTCCGTGGGGGAAACCCAGGCAAGACACACACAGAACCAAGGCCCGCTTATGGAGGGAGACCCGCAGGTCCTGTCCTGGGCCTGGTCACTCTGTCAGCTCTCTAGCTCACTCGTCTCTTCTTCCAAGGCTCTGCGCACCCTTTGCTCGTGTCCTCAAATTGGTTACTCCAATCTCTACCTTTCCACTGAGGTCCAGACCTACCCTTCCAAGTGTCAGCGAGACACCTCCGCCACAGTGTCCCATGGCTTCTTACAGCCAACGTGTCCCAAACCCCACCCATCCTCCTGCCCCTTAGCCTGCGTTTCCACCTGTCTTCTCAGCTGGTGGCCAGGGGTGGCTCAGGGAGTTAGTAATTGTGGTCCTCCTCATTTTCCTTTAGTACTGCAGTCACCAAGATCCACTGCTCCATCTCAGGAATGTTCTAGGCTGCCTGTTCTCAGTTCCCCACTCAGGTTCAAGGCCCACACTCCTCACCTGTGCCACTGCAGCAGCTCCGTGTCTGACACCTGTGCTCTGGGCCTCTCTGGGAGGCGTCACCTACCCTGCTCCTTGCTAATCATTGCTCTTATCCTGAGACCTAACATCTTTGTTCCGTTAGTGTTTCTTCACTGGTTCTGAGAGTCTTCAGGATGAAGTCCAAACTTTTTTTTTGTGCCCAGGATTAGACCCAGGGCCACTTAACCACTGAGACGCATCCCCAGCCCTTTTTTTTAAATATATTTTTTAGTTGTGGGCGGACACAATATCTTTATTTTATTTTTTATGTGGTGCTCAGGAATGAACCCAGTGCCTCACCTGTGCTAGGCGAGCATTCTACCACTGAGCCACAACCCCAGCCCCTTTTTATGTTTTATTTAGAGACAGGGTCTCCCTGAGTTGCTTTGGGCCTTGTTAAGTTGCTGAGGCTGGTTTTGAACTCATGGTCCTCCTGCCTCAGCCTCCCGAGCTGCTGGGATTGCAGGCGTGTGCTACCGCGCCATAACACCTCAGAGTCTTGCCCACCAACTTGTCCATCCTCATCTTTGTGACTATAATCAGGAAACTAAATTTTCACCAACTCTGCATCCCGCTTGTCTCTGTAGTCACCTGTCTTATAATTCATCTGAAATCCAGTCCATTCTCTGCCCCCATTTTGCAATCATCTCTGAGAACCAGAGTGGCTGCTCTTCCAGCCCCTGCCGGGTGTTTTGGACACACTTGTGAGATCAGTCCTGTGAGCCCTCATAGCCTGTTCCCTCTGGTTCCTTGAGAATGAGCATCACTCCCTATGTTCCTGTAACCTGTCCATCTCTGTGAAGAGGCTGAGTGTCCTGGGACCACCTTCTCACTGACCACCACTTCTGGTTTCTACTTTTTAACTCAACAGTTTTAGAATTGCAAATAAAGCTCACAAGTAACTAAATTGAGTGCTTTTCCCTCTATACAGGGCCTGATGGGATAACCGACATGAAAATTGCTGCCCCTTGAGTGCTTACAGGTACACAGCGCTCACTGCTGCTGGGACGCTCCTTCCAGGTCAAGATGTCTCCAGTTTCTGACTGTCCTTCTTTGCCTGAGGCCAACCCTCCCTGAACTTCCACTCCCAGCTCCTTCTGCCACACCAGGCACTGTGCTTCCAATCCCTCTTGTACAATTTCACTTCAAATGTGGGGAGACCTTTTCCATGGTCCCCACTCTAAGTCTTCTTTCACTAGAACAAATCCTCCAAGCATTCTTCACAAAACTCAGTGACTGACCCAGTGGCTCAGGGATGTGGTCATTGGTGAACCACGGATCCCAGTTATCTTCCCACTGATGTTTCCATTTCCTTAGGGGCTGGCCTCAGAAATCAGGTCACTCTCCAAGTCTCAAAAGAACACCTATCAAAGAGGCCTGCAGGTACAACGACCAAACAACTAGGATGCTTAAACTGGGACAGTGTTTTGAAAATTTCTACAAAGGAGTATCAAGACCAAGAGGTTCAGAATTTCACATTCAGTACTTCCTGCACCCAGAAAATGTTCACAGATTTCCAACTAACCCCTCTAAATAAGTAACATGAGTGGTGCTGCCCCAGTTTCTGTGGCCAGTGGATCCCACTGCGGCCTTTCCCATGGGGTTCCTTCTTCGGATCCCCCGCCAGGGTCTGCCTAGATGTGCTGCTCTTCCTGCCGTGAGCTTTGACTGGCAGCTTCCTCATTTCCCCTCACGATTCTGGTTAGAGTAGCACTGGTTTCTGTCCTTTGTCTTTCCTCCCGCCATTGGTGACCATCTGAGCGTTCCTTTCACCCACCAGTGGCTGGATCCTTTGGCCCTAAGAACAGCGTACTTGACCCCAGTTGCTTCATGGTTGTGATCCAGAGGAATGCCCCACACCCTTCAGCACAACCTCAGACGAGAGCTTTCCCTCTGTTTCCCCTGTGTGCGGGACACCCGGGACCACTGCGTTGAAGTGGTTTTCACCCGTGGTCTCGTTCTCCTTCACAGACCATTACTTCTCTGCAAATGGCCACCCAGCCAAATAACTGTGCTCACAATTAGCTAATTGCAGGCTCAATGAGCCACTTGTTCCTCCAAACTTGGCTATTAGAGTTGTGTGATTAAGCAAAAATTAATCTTCTTTATTCCCTTCTGATTTATGGAGCCACAGCAGATCTCAATCCAGCCCCCTGTGTTCTTTTGCAACATTAATATAAAGCTTTAGCTGTTTTATTTCCTTATGAATAGCTGTCATATTTCCATTCTTCTGCAAGTCTCAGCAGCGATGCTTTATAGTTTGGACCCCAAGATTAAGTCAGCCTTCAACAAGGTGACCAATGTTACATTTAGTGTGTATTTTACTAAATACAAGGTATCAGGACAATCATTTTGCTAAAGTCTTGCAATTTAAAACTAAAGTTAGACATTCTAAGTAGAAGATGCCACTTTATCCCTGGCAATTTAGTTTCCCACACAGGGCAAAAATCAATCTTCAACCTTGTCTGCCTTTAAAACAAAGCACCCTTACCCAGGCTCCAAATTGCTCTCACTTGATATTTTGGAAGCTATAAAAAAATATAATTTCTTCTGAAAAATGGCTGCAAGTGAATATCTTGAATTACTCACTTATGCTTTTTCCTGCACTTGATGCAGTTTCTGTATGTTTTCTTCTAATTTTCTTATTCAGCCAATGTGTATACAACACAAAATATGCACTCAATTTTCAGTCTCAAAGAGGTGGTCATTTCTGGAACATGCACACTCCTCCTCCCATAAGAAAAGGAACAGCCAAATGTGAGGCACTTTCCATTAAGAAGAAAGTGGCGTTAGGATTTATGGATTTAATGTATGTGCTTTTAGAGTCACTCAGACATCTTTAGGTTTCCAGAATTTGCCTTCCATTTAAACGCTAGGACATCTCCCAAACAGCTCTTTGAAGGTGCACCCTCTGCTAGGGGACTGTCTGGTTTATAGCCACCTTGCCTGTGATTGTCTTCAGGAGAGCGAGTGAGTGGGACAAGAACCTGAGGTCTCCAGAGACTCTCACACATGGAGGAGTCCTTCTCTCTCCTTGGTCTCTACCCTGCTTCAACAACTCACGTGTAAAAGGTCGAGTGAAGAGAATGGAGAAGTCAAGGTTAAAGGCAGAAGGGAAAGGAGGGGGATGTAAGGAAGCAGAAACACTGGGACCAGACTAAGCGGGGCTGTGGCCTCCAGGAAGCGCAGCACGCAACGCTGCTGCTCGAGGCTGCGCGACCAACACAGGTGGCCTAGCGCAGATGCCAAAGGCCACGGCACCCCCCAGCACAGGGCGGGCATGAGCACAGGGAGCCTGGTGCCCCGGCTGTCACTTACCCAGCACCAGCAGCTCCACTGAGCCCTCGCTCTTGCCCTCCAGGTCATCGGGGGTGGTGATGACACAGTAGTAAAGCCCGCTGTCACCCCACACCAGCTTTCCGATGTGAAGGTCTGCATCTGTCACCACAGAAAGAAGGATCCGTTCTCACACTGTCCTCAGAAAGGAAAGCACTGACCCCCGGGTCGGGAGGGGCACCTGCACTGTCCTCTTTCTCTGCCTGGACGGTGAATGAAAGATGCTCGCTTTATTTAAAACAAAACCAAGGAAACCATATCAGAAGGGGGCCTCGCTCAGGAGGGAACTGAGCCCCGCACAGACCGTCTAGCTCCAGCCTAGGAGGCGAGGGCTTTCGACCCGGCCTGCAGGGTTCCCAAATAACTGCACTCCTAGAAACAAGCTGATTTTACAGGAATTCTTCCCAATTTGAATAATCAAATGGGTCATATCAGACTCCTGGGGCCTTTTCTTATCTAAAAATGTAGGGAGCAGGAGACAGGGCGGAATCCACACAGACCCAGGGGGTGCTCCCGCCACCCGTCCGCCTGGCTCTGCAGCTTGAATGCTACCTCCCTTCTCCCTGAGGCGGAAGTGCTTCGCAGAGGCTGCTTTGCAGGCTGGGAAAGGCCATGAAGGCGAGGTCAGGCGTAGGTGTCTGCCTGAAGCTCTTTCACTGAGACCCACTCTGACTGAGCTCTGAACACAGCTCTGTCCACAGCTCCACTCTGCGCTCTCTGGATGCTACATGTGCTGCTCCCTCCCTTCCACGCTCCATTAGAGCCATTTGCCGGGTCTCCTCATGCTCCCATTCCCATAAAATGGGTCTCAGGGACAAAGTGAGAAGCTGACGTCCCCCAGGGTCAGTGAAGAACGGAACTGCCCCCTCCGCTCCCCACGTTCCAGACAAGGGCATGCGTACCGTGGACGATGGTGATCTCTCTGCCCCTGTAGAAATCCCCCAGGGTAACGGTCGAGCCCTGTTTCGAAGCCACCACTCGGACAGTCCTCCTGCTGTCTAAACAGTCCAAGTAGGGGTCCCACTCCAGGTTTCTCTTGCTGAGTGACTGGGCCCGGGGGGAGGACATGCCCAAGGACTCCCCCATGCGATCCTGGCAGTAGGACTTGAACTTCCACTGCACGACAGCAGGCCGATGGGAGGAGGTGGAGAAGTGGCAGCGGAGCAAGGCCGGCTGGAAGAGCATGGCCACCTTCCTCTTGTCGGGCACCGTGACCTGGAGGCTTTCGACCCCGGCTGCAAAACAGAACACACAGGTCGACGCAGGGCCCATGCCGGCCACCCACCACCGCCTTCCCACCTCGCTTCCCCAGCCTTTCCTGCCCGTCTTCCCAGTTGGAACTGACAGCTTCCAGGTCCACCTGGTTGTCTTTTCCAGACACCTGCCTCCCTCTCTACATCCAGTGGGTCGCTGAGTCTCGCCCGTGTGATCTCTTTAACACTGTTAAGATTCTCCCTCTCCTCTTTAACCTCACTCCCAGTGCCTTTGCGTGGGCCTCCGTTTCTTGCTTAAAAGATGATGATAACCTCCTGTCTGATCTCCCTGCATCCCACTTGTGGACATTCAGTCCATCCTCCATGCTAAAATTCAGGTAACCTCTCTGAATCTGATTGTTTAGGTTCTCTTTTTAAGAAATGCCTCGCCTATCCTCCATGACCTTGAGGACCCTCACCAAAGCAGCTAAGGTGCTCACCACCTGCTTCCTCTTCCCCTTCAGCCTCTGTTCTTTGAAGCACCTCTATTTCGGCACCAGGCTCCAAAAACATCAAAGCCTAACAGTTTCCCCAGATGGGACGCACTATTTCACATTTCACACCTCTGGGCTTTGCACACTTCTGGCATGCTTTCCCCACTTCCTGGGGAAACTCTTCTCCATCCTTCAAAACCCAGCTCATGTCACATCCTCCTTTGTGCCATCAGAATACCCAGCGTTCTCTTCTAGACATTTATCTTGATGGTTCTGCAATTATTTATTTATTTATTATTTTATTTATTTATAAATTTATTTTCACGCCTTTTCAGGTAAGAAGTGTGTATTACCTTGCTGCTCCAGCTTATGAAGTCCACAGGTACTCAACATATATTCCATAAATAGTGACAAGGAAACCAGGAAGTATGACTTGGAGAGGAAGTGACTTCCCTTCCTGCTGGTGACCAAGTAAAGGGAACAGTGATAAAGGAGAAGAGAAGTCTTTATTTCAGATCAAAAGCAGTAGACTAAGTTCAAAAGCTTTGAAGGGTAACCAAAAGAAGAACTACAAAGCAGATGAGAAGTTAAGTAGCAAAAAGATCCAACCTGAGGCTCGGTGACCAAGAAAGATGGTGAATGAGAAACCAGCAAAGTGTCCGAGAGACGAAGGGCCAGTACGGACTCGGCCGTAAGATTCAGACATCCCAAGCAACAAGATCAGAACGTGCCCAGTGGAATGGGGGAGTTCCCAGCTTGGAAACATCTGTTAGAAGCAGAAATTGGAATATGACGAGAGGCAGAACAAAGGGGTCTGAAGACAGAGGGAAGAGGTTTGGAGGTGAACGTGGGCACTTCTGGAGCTGGGCAGAGTCTCACCCTGGACCTCCAGCATGGACTTGGGGCACAGAGCAAGGTCTGCTTTCTCTGGGAGCCTCCTGTCCTTGCCCATGATGACATCCTGCCAAACCACTCACTCGTGTGCTCAACAACTACCTCTGACTACGTGGGGGAGCGGATGAGCAAATGGATGATCCTGAGAGGAGAACATCCAGGACTGCAGGAAACTGGTTAATGAGTCACCTCGTAGTACAGTAAGGAGCGCAGGTGGCAGAGGCGGGGCTTGCATCTCCCGGCTGGGTGCTGGTCCTGAGACCCTGGTGAAGTCCACAGAGCAATCTGAGACTCGAAGGCATCATAATGCCCACCCCAAGCAATAGCAGATGTCCCCTTAACGGGCGGCTTCAGAGAGGGGACTCCACGGAGGGGCACTGGGACAGAGACAGAGTGCTACCCTGCCTTCCAGCCCCCTGCCCCCGTCCCATTCGAAGCTCCTGCATCCCAAGGACCACCCGCCTCCACCAGCTTAGATTACAGCCACATCAAACAGATCGTTCCATCTGGAAACTAGTGCCCACACTCCCCTCACACCCCCAGATGTTGAGGTGGCTGATTCTGCTCTCCCTGACTCACATAGCTGCATTCTTCACAGTCTCTCCTTCAATTCTATTGCACTGATTTTTACACTGATCTTTAACCTCGTGATTCTTCTTCAAATCTTTATCCACAGCCCAATTTTTCAGATGATAAAAAAGGAACAGGGAGGTGAAGTGACTTCAGTCAGAGCAGCTGGGGCTGGGTGACCAGTCCCAGGCACTGTCCCCGGGACACACTGTACTTGGACACCTCCCGTCTGCTCTGCTGGCTACCGAGGTTCCACGGGTAAAGCACAGTTCCCAGGCTTCCCAGGACAAATAAAACCAGCAAGGGAGACAGGTGCCACACAACAGCGTCGTGGAGGGTTTAAATGTTATTTATTATTCCTTTATTTATATTGAGAGCGAGAGTGAAGTTGGGATTTTGTTCATTAGATGATTATGAAGAACTGCCTCCTCCCTAGCTGTGTTCTCTGTTAATGAGGTCAGGCATTCGAGCAAGCAAGCCACTGGACTCTCTTCACCAATTATTAACAGTGGTTAGTCAGTCCTCAGCTTCTTCGTGGCTGGACAAACCTGCGCTCCCAAGAAGGACTGCTTTCTCAGAAACATTGGCCTTTCTACAGCCACAGTCAGGAGTCGCCTGGACGAGAACCCAGGCCTTGCCACTTCCTAGTATCAACCTCAGGCAGACTGGTGAACTCATGAGTTCATTTCCTCACGAGTGAAACCAGAATGACAGTAACGGCCTTGTGGAGTTGTCTGAGGTTAAATGACATTTTATCTTAAATACTTAGAATAAGGCCGGTGTACCGTAAGTACTCACTGAATCTAGTTGCAGCTGTTGTTGCTGTGGCTGTCAAGAACAGCCTCTGACTCCCAGGAAGCTGTGAACCCAGAGCGAGGCAAGCAGGCTGCCCGGGGTGAGATGGGGCCTGTGAACAGGACGGGATGGGCAGCGATTCCAGCCATGCTGAAACACCTCTGTCCTTTGACTGCAGGTGTGTCGGTATGTTATAGCCTCCACCTGGGGAAACGTCAGGGGTGCCACTGAGGACGCTCCTGGGAGTGAGTGGGTGAGAGGCACTGGCGGGGGTCTGGCCCACAGGACCACAGGCCACACAGCAGGAAGGCGGCCCCCTGAGGCCCACCACTGCAACAGCCTAGGAATTTGAGTCTTAAAGCTCTTACAAAATCTGCAGAGGTGAAGAAAGAATCTGTCCTTCATCCTGCAAACCACAGCAGTTCCAGAAAACCGGAGGCAGTTTAGAGAGCAGAAGACAGAAGAGGTGAAGTACAGGATTATAGTGTACAGAGCTCATCTGTAAAAATTAGACCTCCGAAACTAAGTTGTTTTTTTTTTTTTTTAAACAAATTCCTGACCAAAGGCAGCCCTGAATGGCATCCTGAGGAGCATGAGTGGTTTTCTGTGCTTGTGAGGAAGGAGTCCTCATTCAAAAATTTTTTTTCTTTTCTTGTGCACTGATCCCCAGGAAGATTTTGACTAATTTTGGTTCAATCCATAACATATTTGTAAACATTACCCTAAGTTCTGGCAACACAGACATAAGAGCAGCCCCTGATCTTGAGAAATTTAATAGGAACTAGGTTTTGAACTACGAAGTCCCTGAGTGCAGGGACCAGGATTTGGCTGACTCCATCCCCAGTGTATAGCGAAGCCACAGAATACAGCTGACGCTCAAAAACTGCAATGACTCAATGAAGGAACAAAGGAACCGGGGAGGCCTTTCTTAACCCGGGACCCAGTGGCAGAGAGGGCTTCTGGCCACCTCTAGGAAGCTGCCTGAAGGCAGAGTGGGGAGTAAGAGCTGCGAGTCACCAGGCGTGGCTGATCAACAGGCTGGGGAGGTCGGCCCCAAGTGCAGACAATGCTCCCTGCCCCAGTTCTCCAGAGGATTCTATATATGACGCACTGTGTTCTCACAGGAATAACAAAAGCAGACATGAAGGCAAGGCTGTTCTTATTTTAGCACTTTCATTTTTTTCAAAGCAAGTTCCTTTTCCCACTAGTTGTAAGCTATTCCTGCCAGCATCTCTGAGAGGCAGATCTATAACCACAGCCCCATTTTAGAGAAACAAAGGCTGCTGCTAAAGGTCATGTAAAATCATTGTTAGAGACAGGCATCTTTGGAAATTTTGTATAAAGCTCGCCCATCCCTTAACTCAAGTTTCCAAAGCAGAATTTGAGAACTGCTCATTCCCCAGCATATCTTGACCTTCAGACGACCAAGACATTTCTTTATGCAGTATGACAATACAATCCCTCCTTTCCTGCCTTTAAGACTTCTTTAAGAAATTCATCTTTTGTTTTTGCACTTTTAACATGTTATCCCAATTTCCTAAAGCATCTTTTAGAAACGACTAATGGGCAGCTTTTCCAAGTGTAAGAGATGAATGGGGTGTGCCGGCATCTCAGCTAGGACTAGGACACTGTCCCGGAAAGGAAGAAGGTCTGAGCCTCCCTTAGTGGCGATGCCTGTCCAGATGCGGGCAAAGCATGCTGGCAAGTGCTGACCTACAGGCTAAAGGTGTAAAGACAAAGAACGTGAAGCTTGAATCTTGTTTTCTTCCAGAAATAGGAACCATCCATGTTCTCCATAAACTTGGGTTAAAAATTAAAAGGTTTAATAAGAATAGTGGGTACTGCCCTAATGTCTGCCTATTTTTTGAGCCTAGTTCTCCAGCATCGATTCTCAGAGTTAATCATCTTCCTTCCAGTGACATCCTGCCCTGGCCAGAATCAGTTTCTCTTGTTTGCCACCACGGTGCCTGAACCTTGATCTCTGTGAGGGTCAGGGTAACCAGATGGATGGGCCATTCCCAGACCTAAAAACATGCCAGCGGCCTTGTGTTTTCCCTCCACGAGCTCTGAGAAGCAGCTGCATGCCCCCCTTTCCCATAAGGCGTGGTAAGTGCCAGTGCTGCCCTGGCCCAGGTGAGCTTTGCTCACGGCCGGCTTATCATGTGCTGCAAACAATTCTGGTGCGTGTGCACCTTCATCCAGGTGCTGAGCCAGGCCACCTCATTCTCTGACACCACTGTGCAGGTGAGTCAGAAACATATCCTCTCTGTGGTTTGCCCTGCCCACCGCAGATCTGAAGTGAGCTCCTGGGATGTCTCCCTTGCTTTACCAACACAGTGCTAAAGGAGGGCAGTCCTCACCCTGAATGGACCAGATTTTTGGGATGGACCAGTCATTTGAACAGGAAAAAAAAAAAAAAAAAAAAAAAAAAAACCTCATATAAGGTTTCTATCAACCTTTATCAGCTTATCTGTATTTCCTGACTAGATCTCTCCTCTGAGCTCTAGACCCAAATAACACAAATTCACTGACCACCTGGTTGTCACAAATGTACCTCAAACTCATCCCACTTAAAGTGGAGACAACCATCTCCTGCCCCCTGTCAGTCACAGAATATTCCAGGTTTTAATCTTGCCAGCAAGTACTGCATTTCCTGGCCTCTCCTGAAGCTGACCGTGGCCATGTGACTAGGTTCAGGACAAAGGTTTGTGAGCAGAAGTGATGGGTGCCAATTTCGGGTCACCTCTCCAAAGGCAAGCTGCTGCCCGAGCTGTGCCCCCCGGCATCTCCTGCTGGGAAGAGTCCCTGAGCAGAGGGGCCCTGAGCACCACACGGTGGAAACGCAGGGCTCAGCACGGGATCTGAGTCCAGAGGGAAATCCAGCCCTTGGTGTGATTTGTATTCTGTGGGGTCTCTTCGCTCCAGCAGGTTGGACTGCATCTACTCTAATGAAGAGGAAAGGAAACGAAGGAAGAGAGAAGGTGGGAAAGGAGGGGGGAGATGAGCGGGGAGGAGGGCCTGCATCTCCCTCCCTGGGGTGTTCTCTTGTATTAACTCATGACCATAAGTGGTTGCCCCAGAAATCCCCAGCCAGACGCTGGAGGCATCTTCTACTCTCCTTCCCCTTCAGCCACCACATAACCAGTCAGTCCTGCCTCCTCCATCTCTTCACCATCCACGCCTCTCTTCCAGCTGCACTGCCGGGGCTCAGGATTCTACCATGCCCTGCCTTGCGTTCTGCAAGGGCCTCTTACTTGGCTTCTGCTGCAAGTCCTGCCCACGTGCCATCCACTCTCTACACCAGGGTCACTGACATTGCTGAAATGCACCTCTGCCCCCTGGCACTCCCTTGCTCTGAATCTTTGAAAAGTCACCCTCTAGCCTTCAGGAGCACGAGGGGTTGCCTCCGCCTTTTCCTCTATCACACTGACTGCTCCAACCCTACTTCAAACTTGCAGTTTTCAGAAGACATCAAGTCCTTGCTTTACTCTCGGCTCCTGCGCATTCTGTTCCCTCTACAAATCTCCCTTCCCCATCCTGGTCATTCCCAGCTTGCTCCTACTTACTCTTCAGGAGTTGTTCTTACTGAAACCACAGCACCCCCACATAATCATGTCCCATTGCCTGAGATTGTTCTATTTAGTCACCTATGTCCTCCATTAATAACAAGCTCCGTTCTGCAGGCTTCTAGAGACTGCTGCAAAGTATTGGACTGTTTGTTGAACAATTACCACTGTTGACAGACTGTATTATCTGTCCCCTTCCCTTGCTTGTGCTGGTCTCCAGAGGCTGAATACACTTGCAACTCCGCAGACTGCTCAGTCACATGACTTGCTTTACCCAGTGGAATGGGAGCAGAAGAGCCATAAGATCCACCCAGGCAGATGCTTTAAAGGCACTTGTGTGGCTTGGCTCTGCACCTGCCCGCACCCCCAAGCATTTGCCCTCCACCATGAGAGGGACATGCCCAGGCAGTGGCTGTTCCTTCATCCTGGGTCTTAGAACAAGAAGACAACTGGAACTGAGCCAACTCCACCAAGTCTCGCCAATCCACAGCAGGACTACAGCTCTCCTGTAACATGAGCAAGAGCTTTTGAGATTTTGGAGTTGCTAGATTCTGCATCAAAATGGTGATTAATGCACCTCATCTAGGTTCATAAGTACTGAGGGCCTACTATGTGCCAAACATCATGCTATGAGTTTTACACAATCTCATTTTAATTATCACAACATAATGAAGTAGGTTAGTTTTCTATTTTAATGTCTAAGAAAATTATATGAAGGTATCATTCAATCCAAGTCAGTTAGACTTCCTTCCCTGCCTCTGAGTCTACTGTCTGGTGCACCCAGGGGCATGGAAGAGGGTCCTGCCCCCAAATCAGAGTCTGCTTCCTACAGGGCTCCAGATGCTGGAGGGGAACAGAGGAAGCAGCATGTTCTTCTGAGCTCTTCCTTGTTTCTTGGCCCATAAAGAACTCTAGTCATCCAAAATACCTTCTTTCATTTTCAGAGAGCCAAAAATGATCTCAAGGACCATGATTTCAAGCGCACATATGCGGCAGCCACATCCGGTGTGGCTCCTGGGTGCACGGCACCAGCCCTGGTCCCAGATGGCCAGCAGCACCTGCTCTGTGGTGGGAGCACAGCCTCTGCCCTCCTGTGTCTTGCCGGAGCACCACAGTTCACGACTCCTTCCCCGGGCACTCAGCACTCATCTCGGGGGAAGCTGCCAGGCGTTCTGCCTCACTCTAACCCCAACCCGGCTTCTACAAACTCCAGGCCTCAGGACCCATATCATGTCCCATAATAGATGTCACATATGTTCACTTAAATCGAGAGTTCTAGTCTGATCGACCTCCACCAAAAAACAAGTTTTCTCTTGGATTCAAACACTAAAAACAACCAGGTCATATTAAGTCTGCGACAATATCTTATCCTTTTAATCAACAAGACACCATGGGATCGGATGAGTCACTTATCTCCTCTGAGCCTGTGTCTTCATAGTGTTGGTAGGTAGGGTCAGCCTCACTGAAGGATCAAATAGGATAATGCACAAGAACACCACCTGACACAGAGACACATTATAGCTGGCAAATAAGAACAACACCACCACCCCGTCATCTTCCTTTATATTCCTGCTTGGAGGAAAGGAGCTAAAGTAGTCGGAGTGAGTAAAGAGGTAAGTGAGTCCCAGAGCAAAAATTTGAGACTGGAGCTGGGCCTGCTGGTGCACATCTGTAGTCGCAGTTACCTGGGAAGCCACGGAAGGAGCATTGCTTGAGCACACGAGTTCAAAACCAGCCAGGACAACGTAGCAAGACCCTTCTCAAAGAAACAAGATGGGACATTCTAGGCCCGTGCTAGCAGGGGAGGAGTCATTCTATCTGGGCCGAAGAACCCGTCTTACTTCACTAGCCCCCACAGGACCACGTGTCACTGTTCCGAGGACACTCTCCTGTCCACCAAGCACCAGGAGCTACTCCACTCGTTCTGAAAAGCCTAATGAGCAAGCTCCCTTCCCGGCTGCTGTTTTCATTCCAGCTGTTCACTGGACTGAAAAGGCGGAAGAAAGCCAAGGCTCCCGATGGCTCTGCACTGGAAAGCAAGAGTGGGCCTGCCACTCAAGCTTTGATTTCCAGCTCATCAAAGTTAAACGGAGGAAAGTTCAGAATCTAGAATCCTAGAGGTAAAAGTAACCTCAAAAACCCCTCATTCTGCAGATTTCAAGACCAAGAAACAGACCTGCCGTGGCTTGTGGAGGAGCTGGGACTAGAATCTACACTGCACCTCCCATTAACCAGGCGTGGAGCACCTACTAAGACTCTGAGCACAGTCCGGCAGAGTCTCCCACTAGACTGCTAGTATAGTCCTCTAGCTGATGAGGTTGCCACCTTTCAAAAGCATGTGTTCAAACTGCAGGGTGTGACAATGAGGTGACCTCCTCCTAACCCAGCGAGTCACATCGGCTGGAGGACGGTGGGCATAAGGACGGCTGTGGTAAGAGCAACACAGGAAGATGTTCTGGTATGAACAGGTTGCTTCCATGGAAGAAAGCAGAACAGGAGAGGAGAGCATGGAAGTTAGGATCTGCAGTCTCCAACGGCGAATCTTCCGACTCCGTGGCACTCTGTCTCCATGCCCAAACCAGTCCTCACACCGTCCCCGGCTGCCTAGTACAACTGGACCAGGAAAGGACCATTAGCTAGTACCTCCTTCCCCTGCAGCTGGTTAGGAGCCCCTTTGAGGCGCCCACAATACTTAGTGCAGGTCTCTATTGCTGTTTTTGTACAACACTATATTGCTCCATAAGTGTGTGTCCACAATTCTCTGACCTGTGTCTCCAGCACCACACTGGGCTCCTGGAAGTCAGTGGCGGTATCCTGTCCATCTTATTAACCCCAGCACAATGCCCAGGAAGTGGGAATAACCCTCTAACTACCGAGTAAAAGTCCTCATTCGCCCTCACCTCTTCTGGGAGTTCACATCAGAGCTCTTCTAGGTGGGAACCCCTGGTGCGGCCTGGTTGTGCCTCCCCTTGCTGGCTCTGCAGCACTGAGGTGGTGCTCCTCAGGGGCCATGGACCACCATAACAAAAGGCCTGAACACTAGACTACAACCCTTGAGGCCACAGACTATGTCCTCTGGTGCTTCATTCTCAGCACCTACCATGGTGCTTAGAAGCCACAGGAATTTAATACAAGCTTGCAGAGTGGATGGATACATGAATGAATGACGTGCAGGCTGCCAAAAGAAATGCTGACAGAGCAAGCAGTCTTCATCTCAGAGACACCGGAAGCGTCTCCAGGAAACACGTGGAGTGGGCCCCCAGAGCACAGCCCAGCGCTTCCCCAGCCCCTGCCACCCATCTTCAGGAACAAAGACCAATGAGCCCGCCTTCAAGCCTGGTTGCTAGATGGCACCTGTTGCTAAAATAGCAGCTGGTAAGCATTCTGTTTTTTCAAAACAACAACAACAAAATCAATCTACTGCAGGAAGCAGTATCACAATGACAATAAGAAATCATGAGCCTAAATATGTAGCAGGAAGAAATTCAGAATTTTAGCAAAGACAGAGAAGGAAGGAACTGCTAGAGCCTGAGGGGAAAACCTGAAGTGTTGATTAGAAATTGCTCAGCCTGCATTGAAAGAGAAACAAGGGGAGAGGGCTGAGATTGGGGGGGGGGGGGGGGGCGGGGGGGAGGGAGGGAGAGCCAGAGCGAGGTGGCCTTTTCTTGGCTCTCTCTTATTTTAATCTGTCTTTCCCTTTCTCCCTCCCTTTCTCCCACCCCCTCAAGAGAGAATTCATTGATTGGGCTAGACTAAGATTCTTTACCTTTGCTCACATGGTTTCTCTGTAAGGAATGAGTCTGACTCCATCTCATCCTCCACTGCTCCTCTCTCCTCAACCCCCTCCCCAGCTGCCATTGTCAGCTCCTCTCCCTGGCTCAGGCCGAGGAGCTCTCAGAGAGACAGCTTGTCCTTGGGCACCTCTGACACCAGGGCTGGGAGGAGAGGATGCCCAGGGTGACCACTGGCTGGGCAGGGGCAACCCTCCCTGCAGGGCAGCTCCAGCCATCTGACAGCTGAGGTGGACTGGGAGGAACCTGTGGCCTGCTTCAGGCAGAAGCAGCCTCTCCAGGTGCAAGCGGAGGGCGGAAGGCACAGGCATCCCCTTCCTCAGGCAGAAATAAAACGAAACACCCTCCAGCAACCCAGGGAGGCCCAAGGGGCAAGTGCTAACAGGACTGGCCGTGGTTCCACCTGGGAAGACTGCGGTCTAGTTCTGATCACCACTGTGCTGAGTGCAAGCTGCTTCCCTGGGCCTCCTTTTCTCCAGCCAAGAGGGCTGAACGAGATCTCCTGGGGCCCCTCCACTGATAGGATTCCATTCCCCAAGAACCAGCTAGCCATCTAGAGGCCAGATGTGCTCCCATCCCCTGCTCAGTCCCAGAGTGTGTCTAGTGGGTGGGTCTGGAAAAGGGTCCTCCGGTTCAGGACCCTTCCCCAGATGCCAGCTGACTTCAGGCAGTTGGCTGTACAGGCTGCAGGTCTAAGTGCACCTGGAAGATGACAGATAACTGAGAGGAGACAAATTAAGGAAGCGGAATCCGTGAGGGTGGCAGTGGGAATGCTGGGAGGCCGGGGGAGGGGGGCATGGATCAGCCAAACTCTGAAATTAGAGATGGTTCATATTTGAATAACGTGGGAGGGACGAACTCAAGCAGCCAAGATAAGATGCAAGCTCTGCTGAGGGTGCCCTCCAGCCGAAACCCAGCAGGGGGACAAGAGCAGTGTTAGGGGGTTTTCATTTGAAATAGGGAAAAAAAATGTAGGCAACCAATAATCTTATTCTGCAGCAGGGAAATGAGCATTTGCCTTTCTTCTTGAATGTATTTTACCCTCTTTCAGGCTCACCTGGCATATCTTAACCTGGTTCCCCTTTCCAAGTGACATGATTTTTTCCAGATCTAGTGGGCACCCCCAGAGAGGCAAAACTTCTTTCTGTTTATGTCCTTTCCTCTCTGCCCATCATTTGTCCCATCCTGTCTTCACTACCCTTCTGACACCTTGCTGTTTCCTCCATCGCTCTGTCCCCACCTGGTTTGAAGTGGGTTCCTCAGTCCCAGCCCAAGCCACCCAAACCTTCCTTACCTGCCCCACTCCCTCATCAGGGCTGTTTTGGCAATCCTCAGTGCTGGTCACCCCCAAGGCTACTTGTGGGGGTAGGACATACTGTTAGCTGGCAACAAAAGCCTTTCCTAGCCCCAGGAGAATGGGAAGAAAATTCAGAAAAAGGAGAAGAGGACACAAGGGCCCAGATAGACCAGGACTCCAGCGATGGGGAGAAGCCTACCACTTCTGGATGGCTCTGCAAAGTGTCTTCACTGGATGCGTGTGTCTGGCCAGGGGGGTTCATCCATTAGAAAGGGTCTTTTCCTTTTACCATGCAACCACTTCCCAAATGATGCTAGTGACACAGAGGCAGGCCCGAAACTCCACAACCAATCAAGCCTCTGTCCCCATGTCCTTCCCAATCCTCCTCACCTGAACCCTGAAGCCCAGGGAGTCGCAAAGAATGCCCTGGGTCTCCCTCCTTCTCTAAGGGAGGAATTGGTGGCTCTTCGCCTCCACCTCCCCAGCCCACCAAAACAAAAAACAAAAAAACAACCACAAAAAAACCAGTCCATTAAAGAATCAGCCCCTCGAGGAGCTTTCCCTTTTTCAGCCAGGGTTTCCCTAGGATTCGGCATTACAAACTCCGGCTAAGATCAGGAAGAACTGCGGTATAGAGGGGAAAGGCAGAACGAACAGTCGCCCAGAGCCAATGAGTCACACGTCGGGCTTCTCTCCCGCCTCCCCCCTCTCCCTTTCTCCTCTCTCTCTCTCTCTCTCTCTCTCTCCCCCTTTCTCCTCTCTCTCTCTCTCTCTCCCTTTCTCCTCTCTCTCTCTCTCCTCTCTCTCTCTCTCCCTTTCTCCTCTCTCTCTCTCTCTCTCTCTCCCCTCTCTCTCTCTCTCTCTCCTCTCTCTCTCTCTCTCTCTCTCTCTCTCTCTCTCCCTTTCTCCTCTCTCTCTCTCTCTCTCCCTTTCTCCTCTCTCTCTCTCCTCTCTCTCTCTCTCCCTTTCTCCTCTCTCTCTCTCTCTCTCTCCCTTTCTCCTCTCTCTCTCTCTCTCTCCCCTCTCTCTCTCTCTCCTCTCTCTCTCTCTCTCTCTCTCTCTCTCTCTCTCTCTCTCTCTCTCTCTCTCTCTCTCACACACACACACACACACACACACACACACACACACACGGCCCCCTCCCCCACCAACCCCAGCTCGCCGGGCAGCTTTGACACGGTCACTAAGGAGGGACTCGAGGGTGGGTGAGAGCAGCACCACTGTGGAATATGCGTAAAGTTCCGTCTCCGCGGAAAACGACACTTACCTGTTAACCAGAAGAGAGCGAGCCACCCCAGCACGACCCTGTCCATTTCCCCCAACTTCCCATGCAGATCAGGCGCGGGGCGAGTAGGGAGCGACCAAATGAGGGTTCCGACGACCTGCGGCACAGGCGGCGGGGGCGTCCCTGGACTGCCGGGCTGTTCGCGCCGAAGAACGGGCGGCGCAGGAGAGCCGGCTGGGCGCGCAGGAGAGCCGGGCCGGCCGCACCGTGGGGCTGGCGGCGCAGGAGAGCCCGGCCGTCACGGGCGCTGCCGCGGGCGGGCTGTGCGCGGCGCTCGGCGGCGCCTTCCCTGCAGCCGCGGCGACCTGCAAGCCCCGCCGCGAGCGCGGGGGCGCCGCCCGCCAGAGCTGCCGCGTGGGGGAGCTCGGCCGCCGCCCGCGCCTCCGCGCCCGCCGCTGGGCTGCCAAAGTTCCCCGATCACGTGCCGCCCCCGCGGACGGGGTCAGCGCGGAGCAGCAGAGCGCACCCGAGAGCCCGCTAAGGGGAGGCGCTGGGAAGCAGGGGCCGCCCGGGTTTTCCCCAGCTGAGACAGCGAGCGGGAACCCTCGCAGGAACGTGGGCTGGGGACCCGAGGAGTGGGGGGTCAGTGCATGGGCAACAGGGTGGAGGACCTGTGAGGACTTGGTAGAACTTTCAGAAAGTAGACTGGAAGTCCGGTAGGCAGGGGGTTTGCTTTTGCTGGGCCCCCTGCCCCTGCGTCTAGCTCTCCGCAGAATTGAAAATGGTAGGCGGGAATCCCGCCTCACAACTTTTCCCTGTTAAAACGGTATGTGGTAGAATAAGGGCATAGGCCTTTTAACGGAAAATACGCAAAACTAAAATGAAATAAACATTTATGACTTGCATCTGCCCAACGGTTTTTGCAGGCCATGTTCACTTGGATTATTCCCATCTCTAAAATGAATCTGTCTTTTGTCCGCAGGAAGGAGTCAGAGGATGTTGAGAGAGAGAGAGAGCACAGGGTGTTGAGGAATGTATGCTTGACTTAACAGATGTGTGAAGTCTCTTCTAGGTGCTGAGAACCAACGATCCGAGGATAAGGCAGACTTCTGCACTTAGGGAACCTCATCTTGGGTCCAAGAGAGGAGAAACACAGACCATTAGGGGCATAATACATACTCATTGTAAAATCCAGCAAATATGGTCAGAGACACAGGGAAACTGCCTGGGGAACACGGAGGGAGGAGCTAGTTGGTCTTGGAAGGGGTAAGGGAAACACCTGGATTGACATGTGCAGAATGGGCAAGACCGCGGACGTTCAGGGATTGCTAGTGGGAGGACATCAGGCCAGGGGCATTATGGGCAGAGGAAGGAGAGAATGCAGAAAAGTCTGAAATAGTGGCCCTAGGCTTGAGAAGAGCTCCTAACTCCATGTCTGAGGATGATCACACCTGAAAGCAGGGGTGATTTAAGCACATGGGAAACCCGGAGGAGACCCTGGACGGGGGTCTTCCATGGCTGCCTGGCTTTTGAACTCCCTTCATATTTTTGAGCAATTCCAACTCCAGGAGCTGAAAGTCCAGAGCAGCTCCTGACTATTCTAGTTGAGTGCAGATCCCTGACCCCAGACATGGCAAGCCTAGCCCTCTGGGTCACAGCTTTTTGAATCAGGAGTGAGTCATCAAGAGGTAGGACAGTGTGACTGTCTGTCCTGCTAGCCTCTCTGGGTTCTGGCCTATCTTCTCCATCTGGATCTCCAACTTTCTTGGCTGGTGCCACCCAATATCTTTCATGAACTCTCTCCCTCTCTGCTTTATTTTTGCCAGGATAATTTTTGATGTACACCATTAAGAAACCTGAATAACATTCTGTGTGAGAGAAATTTGAGAACAATTTTCTTTCATATATGAAAAAGAGTATATAGAAACAAAGGAGGCACCTAACATTTGTGAGTTTCTTATTAGATTCTAGGCATAGCTCTCCATGTTCTATAAGCTTTCTCATTTAATCCCAGTAAGGACACGTAGACCCAATGAGTATCACTAACTCCTCTGAGGTCAGGTAGCTAGTAAATGACAGCACTTGCTTTTGAACTCAGGTTGTCTGACTCCAAAGTGATCGAGTCTGCACCATAAAAGGGGGTATCAACACCAGAGGGCCGAGATGATGCTGTGTTTGTATTAGGTTCTGCCATTTACTGCTATACGTGTGGCATACTCAGTGTGCAGGAGAGTTTGAATAATGTTTAGTATCCAAGCACACTTAGCAATGGCATTTTATACACAATTTGAACACAAAACCAAGTTTCTACAGGTGAAAATGGGAGATGAACTGAGTGAAGAGACCCGGGATGTGCCTGTGAAATGGAAAGTGAATGCCCACAGAAGTGAGCTTTGCATGTGTGCTCAGAGTATGTGCCATTGCACACTTCCGGGGGAGTCAGGAGGCATGCCCAAGAGCTGAGCCAGAAGGAGTGACAGAAGGCGGGCACCTTGTCTACCATTGCGGGAGCTGGGAGTCTGCGTAGCACCCTGCAGTCTACTTCATACCCAGCAGGTGGTCTCTCCTGAACTTCCTCATGATTGGGGCCACAGCTCATCCCCTAAATTAGTGTGTGCCAAATGCACATTACCAGGGTGATGGAGGGTTAACAGAAGCTTTAGGTGTTTAAGGGTACATCTACTGATTTAAAGCAGGCAGCCTAAGGGAGGAAGCTGGAAGGAGGGGGGCAATGATATTTTGCATATTGGTGGAGGGTGACAGGGTGTGACACCCAGAATCCCAGTAGTCTTCCAAGTATGGTTTTTGTATTTCCAACTGCAGAATCACATTACCATGTGTGCTTAGAAATAAAATTCCCAGGCTTTTCTAAAACTGATGAGATCTGATATGCCAGGCAGGGCCTGGAAATCTGCATTTTAACAGCCTTCCCCAAGTGCTTTTGATGCACATTAATGTTTAAGAAACAATACCTAACCATCTCTTTGTTCTCTTGGGAAGCCATGGCATTAATGTTTGCAAATATACCTACTCTCTGATTAAGCTCCAGTTGTCCATTTGTCCATGCCAAGTAGGACAGAACCCGAAGCAGAGATTGGTTCATCTTGACCAAGTCCTGGCCTCCAGCATGTCACACTTTCTCCTGCAACTGGAAACCAACACATCAGAACAAGTCCTATGTGGAACCAGGGTAGAATTCCCAGGAAGCCACAGCTGGGGTTGTGTTTGGTGGGGAGGCCGGTGGACGAACAGGCCATTCCATCGAAGCAGCACACTTTAGAACAGAATTAGGACACAGGAAAGGAGAAGTGAACCAGTGCAAGGAGACATGCTGGTAGCTGGTAGCAACCACACAGTTATAAATACAATGTGGCTGAACCTTCTTTAAAGCACGGTCTCGTCGCAGACACACAGGCTGCATGCACACGAATCCCGCTATCGCGGTCTTTATAAAGCACACAGAGAGCATTGCATTTCTGCCGCTCCGCTCTGATCTTGTGTTCCAGGAGGAATACAGGCAGTGTGCCTGAGGAACAGATGCCATGTTTCCCATCTAAGTTGGGTTCCTCTTTCCTTCCTTGTGCTGTCTATTAGGTTTGCTATCTTCCCCATCCCCCAAACCTTCAAAACCATCCTCAATGAAT
This sequence comes from Sciurus vulgaris, assembly GCF_902686455.1. Taxonomy (NCBI): domain Eukaryota; kingdom Metazoa; phylum Chordata; class Mammalia; order Rodentia; family Sciuridae; genus Sciurus; species Sciurus vulgaris. The sequence goes on along the minus strand of NC_136473.1, from coordinate 112,106,060 downwards.
TATAAGCTTAAAAAAAATCTAAATTAAACAAAGGAGGTAAAAAAATGGAGACTCTATGCTAAAAATGGAAACATTTTTAATCTGGAAGCACTTTTATATTGAGGAATAAATTGTTTCATTTTTAAAAAAGCAAACAAAGTGCGTGATGACACCCCATCCCCAAAATATGAACTGGCAAGAACAGTGGTGAGTATATAATAAGTAAAAGACTAGAGAACACGCTGAAAAGTCTGCTTGCGGCATTTCTAAAGCAAGAGCCGGCTGCCGCAGGCTGCAATCCAACTGCAGTGGTGCTGGGTGCTAGGTTAGATGCTCCTGGGCTCCATCCCAAGGCCAGCCCCCAGCAGCGGGGCAGCCTTCTTCTGCCTTAATTCTCCCTCAGTGCTTTCCCCAAAAGGGGTCTACCCAAGGACAGTGTGAAGAAAAAGAGTAGACTATAAAAGGATATTTACAGTGTGGACTCCAATGTTGAAAATGCATTTAAGAGAGACAGAGGAAACGACAAGAGTCACAACAGCTCTCTCTGGGTAAGACTGTCATTAATTTACATTTTCTTTCTTATAATTTCTATGTACTCTAGTATTTCTACAATGTAGAAAAAGTTGCCAGTGAGAAGACATGCCCCTGCCAAAATTTATTCAATCTCTAGGCCATCCCGGAGGAAGAAGAGAAGCAGGGAGAGGGGTGACAGGTGTTTTGTCAGGTCTGTATTTTCAACCAGCAAAAAAGCCCCCAACGAACACCTGCTCTCATGATGTTTCAATTGTGCTCAGTTAATCACGTTAATTGGAGCAGTGGAAGCCCTGGAGCCCTCATGACTTACAGTTCAAACCATAATTTCTTTGTAATTTGAGCCCAAGATGAAGTAAGGCTGCTTCTTTTATGAGCCCCATCTCTGGTTTTTGCCTTTGTTTCTGTTTCGGTTTCAATGCGAGCATCCTTTGGAGACCTGAGAAGCATCAACAGCCCCCACAATGGGCCAGCAGGGCTCTAGCTCCAACGGGGACCCTGTGGCACTGGGAGTGGGGCACTCACACCATTGGTGCAGTACCCCTCCCCAGTTCTGGGTGCCTTACTCATGGAGAGAATCCTCATGAGCTGAATTCCTTACAAACTATTCCAGGTGTTCCTCTTCCTTTGCCTCATTTTTTCTCTTGCCTAAGTTCATCCATTTTCTACACACATTTATTGAGTGCTCATCCAAGATGGGAATTCAAGATAGGAATTCAAAGATGAATGAGTTCCAGCCTCTTACATCAAAGAGTTTATAATCGAGTTGTGGCCATATGCATGGGGAGGGACAAACATGAGATCTTGAAACATGATATGTGGCAGGGTTTACGTTAGGACATGTACCAGATATGATGCGGGAACAAAGGAGGTAGAAAAGGATCAATTATCTATTAATAGTGCTGGTCAGAGATATCTTTATGAAAAGGCGACCCTGAGTTGGCTCTTAACCAAATCTCTAATGCAGAAATGGACCAAGAGTTCCTACAGAAGGCAAGGAACAGGCACCTGAGAACAAGACCTCCAGGCAATGAGCTGGACAGACTGGGGAGATCAGGCCACCAGGTCTGGACTTAATCTGGCAGGCAAAGAACACCCCCATGAGAACTTCTAAGCAGAACAGCAGACCTGTTTTGACAAAGTTATTCTGGCCACAGAGTGTAGCATGAGTTGAAAGAGAAACAAGCAGAGGTCGTTCCCATGGGAAAGTTATTACCAGATTCCCAGTAAGGCCAAGCATTGGTACTACACTATGGAGCAGCACAAAGAAGAATCAAGAGACATTACAGGGAGACATAGGAGGCAGAATCCACATGGCCTGGCAAGAGATGCATGTATGCAGCCTGAGCAAGCAAGAGGAATCCACCAAGATACTGAGCTACTCAAGAGCACAGCAGTACATTCAGGAGGTGTCCAGAAGGTAGTTGGAGATTTCTCTCTGCTTTGGTACAGCCTCCGGTGGTAAAACAGAGTACCAGTAAGGAGAAGATTGGGATTGCTCAGAGCTCAAGGTCACTCATGGGTGGTGTGGCCTCAGTTTCCCCTTTGCAAACTGGGAAAACCACAGAATCTGTTTCATAGGGTTGCATGAGGGAGAAATGAAATGACCCTCCAGGAGCTTATAGTGGAGTCCAACACAGTAGCTTTTAATGAATATATCCCATCATCATCGTCACGTCACCACAGGATGGAGGACCCACAGTGAACAATGTCAGGGCCTTGACTTAAACCAGCATCAGGAGAAAACTCAAGACATATTTCCCATGAACACACTGGTGTTTTCATAACACTTAGCTAAAAATTACATCTTACACTTCATGCTAAAAAAAAGGTGGAAACCATCCAAGTGCCCAGTGGCTTCACCCCATGTCGGCTGAACTCTAACCCCTCATGGTGGCCGCGTGAACGCTACAGGACTTGGCCCCAACTCCCGCCCTAATGTCCTCTCTACCTTCCCCCTGCCCATTCACCCCAGTCACTCGCCTTGCTGGACATGCCTGGGGAGCTCCACCTCAAGCTTAGGACTTGCTGTTCCCTCTGCCCAGAATGCGCTTCCTCCCATATCTTCACAGCTTGCCTCCTCACCGCCAGCCTTTGCTCAGATTTCACTTCCTTCAGAGCGTCTTTTCTGACCACCCTAAAGTTGCATACTCCATCAGTTGCTATTCTCTTATCCTGCATTCATTTTCCTTACTGGACTTGTGCAGTAAGATGTCCTGAAATCTTGGTAGATGTGTAACTGTTTCTTTATTGCCTGTTTTCCTCATTAGAAGCTTTCTTCTATCCAAACTATTATTGTGCCTAAAATAGCCTGGTACTCAGTAGGCTCCTACTAAATAGATAATGAAAAAAATGAGCTGCTTCCTGCTGGAATCACTCTCTTTTCTTGGTTTTCCTGCACTTCTTACTTGTTAAAATGTTCTTTCTTACTCACTTTTACTGGTCTTCCTTCTCTGACTTTTAAATGCTAGTGTTCCTTAGGACTACCTCCTGGATCTTTTTTCTCCTCTCCACTCTCTCCTTAGGTGATCTCATCCATTTCCATGAATTTAAATACCAACTTTATGTGGCTTACTTCCAAACTCCATCTCAAGCCCAGAACTTCAGCTTACATGGCTGACTGCCTACTTGACATCTCCACTTGAATACATAGTAGGCATCTAGAAGTCAACATGACCACAGGGAATTCTGAATCCCCAGCCTCCCACACACACCCCAACAATTTCCGAATAGGAAAACGGATTTGTTGGAAAGTGGGAAAATCTGTTCTGTTTATGCAGAATTTTACTTAAGTAAATTTTTAAAAAATCAATTGTATCAAAGAGGGAGAGAAGCAGACATCAGAAATTATGGAGGAGCTTTGGATCCTCCTTGGAATTAGCTGTCCCCTCTGTCCCTGAGTCCTGTCTTATAAAAAGCATCACTTGCCATTGAGTTACTCAAATCCAAACCTCTGGATCCCGCCTTTCTCTCTCGTCCACATCAGCATATGAGCTAGTTCTCTCTCTCCCTGAGATGCCCTTTGAGCCCTCCCTTGCCTCTCCACACCTGCCACTGCCTCTCTATCCTAGGTCCCATTGTCTGCCACATGAACTCTTGAAGGGTCTCACTGTGCACATCCTTCCTCTGTGAGTCATTCCCCAATACCAACACTGATAACTTTACTATAAGCTACATTAAGACATGTCTTTTAAAACCTTACAGCAGATTTTAAGTGTTCTCAGCATAAAAAATAAGTGTATGATGTAACGTATTAGCTCAATTTAGCCATTCTGCAGTGTACACATATTTCAAACTATGGTGTACACAAAAAAATATATGGTTATTTGTCAATCAACAATAAATGATAACTAAAACCCTTAAATGGCATCCATTTTATTTAAGAGTTGTAGTAGAGCCACTTTTATTAGCCACCCTGAATCTCTGTTGATGTCTCCAGCCTCAGCATGCACCAGTCCCCACCTGAGTGGGTACCCAAAGGAACACCACCAGTCTTCTACCGTTGGAGGACATACCCAGCTATGTCATATGAGCCTTTACCTACACTGTTTCCCCTGTGCAGAATGCTCCTCTCAATCCCTTTCCATCCTATCTTGTTCTAAAAGTCACCTGCTCTGCAGGGAAGTCTATCTTGCCCACCTATCTAAAATTTAGTAGTTTAGTCTAAATACTGTTTTAAAATGTTAAAGTAAGAAAAAAAGTCATCATGATCAAGATAGAGTAACAGGGAACAGGTTTATCCAGCAGTCTGAAACTAAAAAGACTGGTTGAATACATAGGAAACAATATTTTCAGATGGGGTACATCAGGGGATAGACAAGAAAACAGGTGATCCCTGTGATTGTCCCAGGTTGCTGCCAGGAGAGAGCTTCTAGGATGTGGTATGAGGAAGGGCAGGCTGAGCAGAGCCAGGGGGCTTCTGGGGCTGAGGGGATGGGCTCAGGTGTCCTGGTTGGTCACAGTGGCAAGAGTATATGGGGGCAGACTATCAGAAAGAAGGAGCAGCAGAAAGGGAGACATGGAGCCCTGGAGTTCTGGTGAGGATCCCTTGAAGCTTCAGCTGAATGCTGATCATCGCCCACGTGGGCAGGAAACACACAGGGCCAGGGAAAGTACAAAGAGAAAGGATTAGGGGGAACAGTCTCTGGAATTCACACCGGGCTGGAAATAGTTTGTTTCCCATCAGCCAAAACAGAGAGACCTCCAAACTCCTGAGATGGCAGGTGGCGTCCTCAGAAGGGTGCTGTAGCAATAGAGGAAGAAATAAGTCCTAGAGGTTGCTCGGACCCCACACAACAGACCACAAAAGCAAGTTTCAAAAGGAGCAAAACAGTCTTAAACAGTTTCCAAGTACCAAATTGTGTCCCAGAACAAAGCACAAGAATATTTATAAGAATAAAGAAGTATGCAGCATTCAACAGGGTAAAATTTACAAGAGTTGCATCCCATCAGATACTACCAAGCACGCAAAGAAGCAAGACAACGCAGCCCATAATAAGTCAATCAGTAGAAAGAAACAGGCCCAGAAATGACTCAGATGCCAGAATGAGTAAAGATAATTAACAGTTATTATACCTACCTTCCATCTCGACCTATGGCCTATCTCTCCTCTTTCCTCTTTAACAGGGAACATAGTTGTAATGTATGATATGATAAATGTATGTATAGATGTATATATGTGGTCCCATAAACTTATGATGAAAACTAAACAATATGATGATTAGACATAGAAGAAAGTATGAGGAAAGTATATAAACAAGAAAAAAAAAAAAAAAGGAAAATGAACAGCCTGGGGAACTGTAGGCAGCCTCAGCAACGCAGGGATGGTGAGGAAACTTGGGGAATGGATACGTTCATTATCTTGATGGCAGACACAGTTACAGGTATAGACGTGTCAGAACTCGCCAAACTGTGCACTTTCGATACACTCAGTCTGTTGTACTTCAATTATGTCTCAATATTGGCATTATTTAAAAAAAAAATAAAAGAACCCTGAAACTAAACTCTCGGATGAAAGGGATAGCAGGATGGTGGAGAGGTGGCACAGGAGGTGGAGAGGGAGGAGTATGAACCTTCTAAACTTCTTGCCTGCTTGGGAAGGGGGAGTATGGATACCTGGAGAAGTTATGATAGAAACTTATGTTTTACACCAAGAACCTTAAAACTTTATGGGTAAGTATGGAATGAAGAACAATAAGATGTGTAATTTCAAAACCTGTGGAACGGAAAGTAGAAAAAAAGTACTGATTGATCCAACTAGTGCAGAAGAGAGAAAATAAGCCCACAAACAGTACAGACGATGAAAAGAATGGGATACATTTTTTATTCAAGAAACTAGAAAAATAATTAGAAAACAGCCTGAGGTAGCAGATATGAGAGAGCAATAAACTTAAAGTAGAAACAAGTGGAAAGAAAAACTGTGAAGCTGAGCAATAAAACCAAAAATGTAGATTTTCAAAATAATTGGTAAAATAAAGTTTGGGAGGTTAGAGTTGTAACTCAATGGTACAGCACTTGCCTGACACATGTGAAGCCCTGGGTTTGCTCCTCAGCACCACATAAAAATAAATAAATATAAAACAAAGGTATACATTTTTTTTTTCTAAAAAATAAAGTTTGGGCAGTATAAAGAAAAAACTTGAAAGATATAAATAAATTAGGAAAGAGAAGGAAAGGAACAATAGTAGTATAGATATTTTTAAAATTATAAGCAATGTTACATTCATTTTAAGCCAATATTTCTCATTTTTAATATCACCTTCACCTAGCTACAATTTACATACAATAAAATTCACACATTTCAGTGCATGGTTGGATGAATTTTTACAAATACTACTTACAATGACAAAGCATGAAATATTTCTGCCAACCGAGGTTTCCAGTGCTTAGTTCCACATCGATCTCTTTCCTGGCCTCCTGGATCCAGGTTGTTGCTAATACGATATCTATAATGATGGTTTCACCTCTTCTTGAGCATGTTGATGGTGATGATAATGATTCTGGGGATTGAATCCAGGAGGGATCTACTACTAAACTATGTCCCCAGCCTTCTTAATTTTTTTATCTTGAGACAGGGTCTCGATAAGTTGTCCACTCTGGTCTTAAACTTTGGATCCTTCTGCCTGGGCCTCTCCAGTTGCTGGGATTACAAGTGTGAGCCAACCCACCTGGCTTTTTTCAAGTTTTTATATCACATAGTATGTACACTTTTATGTATACCTAATTTCACTCAGCAAAATTTCAAAATTCATCCATGCCGATTAATATCAGTACTAGTTCATCCCTTTTCATTCCTGAGTAGTCATCTACTATATGGATATACTGTAACTGATTATAATTCATCTGTTGATGAACATTTGGATTTTCCAGCTTGGGATTCTTATGACTACATCAGCTATGAAAATTCATCTACAAGCTTTGTATGGATATGGTTTCATTCCTTCTAAAAAAGTGGAATTGCTGGTTCTTCTGATAAATGTAAGAAACTATCGAGCACCTGTCCCAGCAATATTGTATGGAAGTTTCAGTTGCTTCACCCGTCTCCAAATTTCACATCAATACTTGAAAACCCAAATGTAATAGATAATTATTACAGTTGGATCTGGAATATTTTCCAAAAACTCATATTCCAAACATAATCCCCAATGCAGCCAGGTTCAGGGATGAGGCTTTTAGGAAATGGTTAGATTTTGAGAATTATAACCTCATCAGTGGATTAATTCATTTTATGGGTTAATAATTTGAATAGACACCAGGTAATAACTATAGGTAGATGGGGCATTGCTGGAGGAAGTAGGTCACTGGGATCTTTTCTGTGGGAACTCTTACCTTGTTCCTAACTCTCTCCACCCTATCTTCATGGCTCCCATAAGCTGAGCAGCTTTTCTGTAACTGCCCTTCTGCCATGATACTCTGCCTCTCCTCAGGCCCAGTGGAATGGGGTCAGTTGACCCTGTGAAACCGAAGCCCAAAATAAACTTTTCTTCTTTTAAGTTTTTCTTGTCAGATATTTTGGTCACAGTGATGAAAAGCTGATTTATCACAATAGTTTTCTAAGAAAATTACAAAAACTGGATGAGAAAAACTAGAAAAAACTAAGCCTTTACAAGATACTGAGATGGTAGTCAAAGGGCAGCCCCAACCCACCCTCCAAAGATGCTCCACAATTAGAGTTTTACTAAGAGGTTCTACCAAATTGTCAAGAAATAGGTAATTATCCATTGTTCAAATTTGAAAGGAGAAACAAATGGCAGTTCATTTTGTGAGGTCATCACAACCCTGATCATCAATATTTGCCAAAGTCAACATCACAAAATCTGTAACTTGGTAACACTACACTCAAGGAAGTAAAAATTCTATATTAAGTATGTTTTTAAAATTTAGCAAAGTCTCATATTTGAGAAGAGTTCACGTTAACAATGATAGGATGCTTCAACAGTAGAAAAACCTAGCAATATCATTCATTATATTAACAAACTAGAAGATAAAATGGTACCTTTATCTGAAAAATGCAGAGAAAGCACTTAATGAATTTTAGCTGCCATTGTTTATTTTAAAATACACATAGATATACCCACCCATACACACACTTCATAAGCTGATTAAAGAGGCTTTTACCCTGGGGAACATTTCTAACTAGGAAATCCAAGAGCATCAACAGCCAGTATTTGAACCAATGCGGACAGGTCGGTATGACTAAGTACACGGTTCCAACACCGAAACCCAATACCTTCTCTACACTCAGCAGTAATCAGCCAAACTAAGAGAAAAGAGAAATCCTTCATAATAGCTCCAAAAATATTGTCACCTATTATAAAACTGACAAAAAATGAGCCATACCTTTATGGGGAATCTATAAAACTTTATTCAAAGACATAATTTTAAATCTCAGTCTCTTTCTGCTTCCTCCTCCTCCTGTTTTTAAGAGCAGTTAAAATGTTCCTTTGTTGCTTCCCGTTTTGTCACCCTGTACACTTCTCGAGGGGCAGGTCCTTATTTGTGGCATTGCTCACTCTGCCCACCTACTGCCCCCACCAAGCTTAGCACACGAGGTCCACTTGTAGTCCGTAAAGCACCGAGGAACCTAAAACGCCCGCTGGCGCGTTTTCTCTATTTACTTGACGCACGGACGCAACAATGTACAGAAAATGCTCCAACGCCTCCACGAGACAATGCTCCGCCCACGACCCCTCCTGGCCAATTAGAACGGATCGCATGTGTGACGTTGTCCTCCCATCCCAGGCCGCACGTGGTGGTACCTTCCGGCTTCAGGCTGGTTTTCTTCCCTCCGCGGGCCAGTGCGGCTGCGCGCTGCGCTCTGATTGGCCAAGAGCTGGTGGGCTGCGCGCGCAGTCGCTGCTCGGTTACTAAGGGCGGGAGCCCAGCGAGGGCGCCGGCGGCTTCCTCCGTCTCAGGCCCGAGACGACGCCTGGGCGCTCGCCATGCCGAACCGCAGGGCCAGCCGCAATGCCTACTACTTCTTTGTGCAGGAGAAGATTCCTGAACTGCGCCGACGAGGCCTGCCTGTGGCCCGTGTGGCGGACGCCATCCCCTACTGCTCGGCGGACTGGGCGGTGAGGCCGAGGGCGGCGGCCGGGCAGTTGGGCCGCGCTTGGGCCTGCGGGAGGACGGGAGGACGGGAGGGCGAGGCCAAGGCCTGCAAGGGACTGGAGGGCCAGGCCGGGCCAGGCCAGGGAGGGAACAGGAGGGTTAGGGCCCCACCTGGGCCTGCAAGGGACTGGAGGGCGAGGCCAGGCCAGGGAGGGGACGGGAGGGTGAGGGCGGGGCCAGGTCCTCACGCTGCCTCTTCTTGTCCCCCCTCCAATCTTCACAGCTTCTGAGGGAGGAAGAAAAGGAGAAATACACAGAAATGGCTCGGGAATGGAGAGCCGCCCAGGGAAAGGACTCCGGGCCTTCAGAGAAGCAGGTGAAGGAAGGAAGGCTCCTTATTAAGGATCATGGTGGTGAAAGGCCTGGGGAATCCCTGCCTGCAACTTGCAGGCTTCAGCCCTGATCAGCCTGGGAGTGCTTTGGTTTTCAGGAGTCGCACTGGATGATCTCTGAATTTCCCTCTCATTTCTTTTGTGACAAAAGCTTTTTAATTTTTGGATGCTTAAGGGTAGTTTGGAGGATTATTTTAAAATATCACCTAGAACCAAGCCAGGTGCTGTGTTTTAAATTTTGGAATAACAGGACTTGGATATCTTGGTGACTGTTATCGTACAGGTTTGAATGGAGCTTGTCAGGGTAAATTTCTGAGTAGTTGAATATTGAAGTACTAAAAATTTGTCTTGCTTATTTGTATCAGGAAAGTACTACGTAATTATAAAGGTTTTTTTCCCTTTCCCTCTGTGTTCTTTCCATTCTTAAACTGTTATTGAATAAAATTCAAGAGAGTTTTGCATGTTTTAGGTTTGAGGAATTTTATTTATTAGTTTTGAGTAGAAGCTCTAATCAGTTGAATTTGTACTTACATTTGTGACCTTTGATTTTTTTTTTTTTAAACTAATTTCTTCTATTTTCCTTTAAAACTTCAGGTGTGTTGCATATATACCTCTTATGGGATTTGGAGTCAGCACAATCTGGTTTTTAAGTATTAGAATTCTTTGGGGAATGGTGTTCTGTTGGCCACTGGTCTGGCATAGGTGGCTCAGGAAGATGAGCTTAATCATTAGTGGACAAATGTCCTTCAGTAAAAGTTGAGTTTGTTATTTACCATTCACCTTCTGATTTAGCATATTTATAGATTTGCACTGTTGGCTGCCTTTGAATGTTGGTGTTAGTGACAAATGTATATAATTTTTCATTGGTTTTATTGGTTCTGAGAAATTTCTGATATAATATATGGATTATTTTGAAATTATTTTGCTAAATTAAAATATTTGATCTAGAGCATCCATTAAATTTTGAAGTGTGTGAATGGTGATTCTCTTCCTCTTTAGAAACTCATTTCCACACCACTAAGGAGGCCAGGCATGCTTGTACCAAAGCAGAGTGTTTCACCCCCAGATATGTCAAGTTTGTCTCTAAAAAGTGATCAAGGTAAAGTATTCCCAAAATATTTTGCTTGAATTTAAATACCCAAAACACTAATGATGTGTTGATCAGTAAAAATATTTTACTTTGACCCTCCACTTAAAAGTAATTGACTACAAATGTTTAGATATTATAACTTTATATAACTTTTAATAAAAGATAATTTGTATTTGTTGAAATATACTGGAGAGCTTTTTGTAACAAATATGGTCTCTTGATTTCTGCCATTCCAAACACGGTTAAACGAAGATACTTATATTTGTTTATAACTAAATACTTAAATAGACTTAAGTTGTAAAGATAGGAGTAAATTTTTGAGATCTATTATACCACGTTATGACTATAATTAATAAAAATTTATATTTCAAAATTGCTAAGAGTAGAATTTAAATGTTCGCATGACAAAATATGAGTTGATGGATACAGGTATGTTAATCAGCTTGATTTAATCTACAGTGTACACATATATCAAAATGCATTGTATTCCTTAAAGACATACAATTATTATCTTTCAACTAAAAATAAATAATATCCTGCAGGAGTATAAGGGTAAAGGTGAACTAACAGAAGAGAAATCGCTAATAAAAGGTTGTTGTTATTCCTTCTGACTGTTTTTATTTATTGTGGTCTGTCTTTAACACTTAATGAATGTTTAACATTTGTCTTAAATGTGGTCAGTCCTGGTAAATAGAACACTCCACACATTCATACATTTTTTTTCTTTCTGATTTACAGTTGGTCTTACATGCATTGATAAAAAGCTTAGAAGGAATGAACTAAATATTCCATAGTTTACAGAGTTTTTCTACATCCATTCTGCTTGACTTTATTTCCTTTTTATTTGTTGAATATGGGTCCTGAGAGTCTAGATTATGTGTAGCTGATTTATGTAGTTTTAATAATTTTGTCACTTTAAACAGAGTGGTTACTACTGTAATTCTTGATAAATGTAATTATAAAATTTTTGACTTGTTTATTTGGTATAGTACATGGGTTTTCTCATTTCCAGCTCACTCAGGAATTTAGGAACACAAGGAAATTGGTTCCAGAACTTTCTTCTCCTTGAACTAAAGAGGCTTTTTTGGGAGGGTAAATTTAAGACACTGATTTGTTCTTTTTGTCTTACAATTTTTTTTCTTGTAGCTCTCCTTGGAGGCATTTTCTACTTTTTGAACATTTTTAGCCACGGCGAGCTGCCACCTCATTGTGAACAGCGCTTCCTCCCCTGCGAAATTGGCTGTGTTAAGTACTCCCTCCAGGAGGGTATCATGGCTGATTTCCACAGTTTCATAAGTCCTGGTAAGTGGCCAGTGAGTGTAGATGCTAGATCACTAGAGCATACTTTAAAAAAAAAAATCTTGATTTCATTTATTAATGGTATTTGTTTTCTTAAAAGCTCCAATACAACTGAGTTCTTAAAATGTAACAAGAAAAACTGTTAGGAATTAGATGTCAACATGGGGTTGTTGGTGTAGGCTTTTAAACTTAAGTAAGTCAGCATTGGTGGAACCTGCCACATGCTTTTCTGTAGTCTTACATTTGGGTCACTAGTTTTATAAGTTGCTGTTTGTAACCTTGAGGAAACTACCAAACCATTAGCTCTTTGGGTGGGGGAGCAGATGAGAGTGAGGACATAGGCTAGCACTCAGATTTTATTAGTGTCTCCCCTATGCCTGGCTCCAGCCCCAGTAATAGCAAGGTGGTTCTGAAGACACGGGATTTGGACCAGTTCCCAGGAGGGTAGGTGGAAGTTAAGGGAGCATCATCTCCTTGAAGGTAAGAAGGGAAATTTGGGAAAAGAACTTTGACTTTAGTTTTGTCAGTTGCTTTAAAATTAATTAGGACATCTTACTTTTTTATTATATGAAAAAACTAATCATCCTGCTTATAACTTGTGGGCAAATTCTTGGATAGTCATCATTGCCTTTGGTTATGTTTTTTGTATATTCACATAATAAAAATTACCTGCACATGCTATAAATTGGAGTATCACTGTAGCACAAGTAAAGAACTTCCAAATTTCTGCTTCTCTCAAAATATTTTGTATTACAGGAGAAATTCCACGAGGATTTCGATTTCATTGTCAGGCTGCAAGTGAGTACTGAGGAGTGGGAAAATATAGGAGCTAATATGTGCTGCCTGGTTAGATTGTTCCTTTAGCACGTAAGACAAGCTGGGGAGGTGAGCTTCATGGAACTGGAAGATGGTGTCTACAATCTTTGGAAACTTTAAAACTTTTATAAACTTGTAGTATGTTATCTTTTCAGAGGGTGGTTTTTTTATTATATGCTCTATATTCTTGCATTTCAAGATCTGCTTTTAGTGGCCAGATACTTGGAAAAGTCTTTTGAGAAGGTCTCATTATCAAGATTTAGGGCCATTTACAAGGAAAGTCTATTTGAAAAAAAAAAAAAAAAAAGAAGTTTGTGCTTCAAAAATAATGGAGTTGAAAAAAGAAAATAGTTTGAGTTTTTAGATGAGGAAAGCAAGTTTTTAAATATTTTGCAATCAAAGGTATGACTGTATATACCTAATCTTTGGAACTAAGCTCTTTCCTAGAAACGATGTTTTAAGCAGTTTCCAGTTGAATTAGATTGAAAGTTTATTTTTAAATTTAGATTAATTAAAAAGTGTCATTGGTTGGTTAAGGCCCATTGAAAGATTCCTGTATTTAAAAGTTTGTTTTTTTTTTTTTTAACTTACAAATAAAATCTGTAGAAGTGTTTGTAATTAAAAATACATTTTTCAAGTCTATCATAAAAGCAGCTATATTATAATTCTTATAATGGTGTCTTTTCTATAAATGACAGTATTTTAGACTCATTTTTACTTCTGTATTTTGATTTTTTTTTTTTCCTGGTCTTGAGAAGAATATGTACTAACTCATTTTTTATTTGTCTTTGAACCGGTATTGTAAGTTGTGGAATATATTTGATTGTTTTTTAGTAGGTCCCCTTATATAGTTTTTAATGGAGAAATAGTTTGTAATATAGAAGAAAAATTCAGCAGTTGCTTTGAAGTTTAAACATGGCTAAACTCCACAAGTGTTATATCACCTGAAGTTATTGAACAAAGAAGATAGTAGTTAAAAAAATAAACAGAAACTCAGCCAGTAAACTAATTTACATTTTTACTTAGGCTTTGTTTCTGGTTTGTTCATCTCTTCAATACATTGGAATCCCTACTGTGTACCAATCAGCTGTTGAGAGTGTCACTGGTTTACTGTTCTGTGCTATCTTGATTCTGATAAACCCTTTTTAAAAAATCCATTTTAAGACCACTTTTACAACATTTTCAATTTAACCAAGTTAACAAAGTGTACTTTCAAAAAAAAAAGTCTTTTAAAGACTAGGAATGTTTTCTTAATTATTCAATCCAGTTGAAACTGAGCACAATGTTTCTCATTGAGGGAATCTTAAAATGTTTGGAGCTCACCAATTTAAGCATGTCTTAAATTTTGAATTTGATAACCCTGGGAAATGTGCCAATTAAATACCATAAATGACTTATTAGAGTGACAACTATGTCAACATAATAACTAAAATGCCTGTGTTAATGTAATTGAGCTGATTGGGAGACCACCATGTTTCCTACAGGACATACAGGAGCAAATTTACATGTGTATGTGGACCATTTACAAATAGCTAAATACCATGCATCTAGCTCTTTTGTGAAGTATATGTAAGTAACAGCAAGTGAATGCTACCTGGGCTTTAGAATCAAAGGATTACAGGATTGGAGGGATTTTGATGTGAAGTCCAGTTCCCTTACCTGTAAGGGCAAAAGGACAGGAGGCAGAACTCTATGGATTCAGAGAAGCATTTATTCCTTGGTGGACTTGGGCGCCATGGGGGCCCATTTTCCAAATGGGGAAAATGGCCATCAGTTACAGAGGGGATTTTAGTTTTATAGGGCACGATGATGTAATCATTGGGAGCTGTGTAGTTGCAGTTTTGACAGTTGGGCTAGTTGAACGGATTAAAACTTTAATTTAGGAAAGTAGTTGTAAAAAGGTTGCAACTCATTGTCTGGGGAGATAAGAGTCCAGATCCCAGGGATGAGTACTCAAATCTTGCCCATTCGTATTTGCTGTGCTTCCATTTAGGACTAATTAACTGTGGGAGAAGATCATGGTTTAGGGCCCAGCATTCAGTATCCGCCCATTTCCCCCAGCGCCCATTGTTCCTTGGCCAGTTTCTCCTTCCTCTTCCCAAACTGCACCTCTCCATTTTTTCTTTGGAGGCTATGTTTACCATAACCTTTCACTGCCCACTGCTGTTTTCCTCTGAAGAGGTATTGCAGGGTCTGTATGAGTGTGGGGTCTTGGCTCTTCAGCCAGACCAGCTCAGCTTCTTTTCATTTTACTGGTTAATGGCTTTCTTTTGAGAAGTTTTACTTGGAAAGAAGTAGAGCCTTGAATTTGAATACTAATGTTAGCTTTCTACACTAAAAATCCATCAGCTTTTCAAATGAAGCTTCATAACACACACAAAAACTATAACATTCTTTTTAAAAGGTAAAGATTATTAATGGGCAGCCTGTAATCCCAGCTCCTCAGGAGGCTGAGGCAGGAAGATTGCAAGTTGCAGGCCAGTCTGGGCAACTTAATAAAACCCTGACTCAAAATAACATTTTTAAAACTGGGGTTTTAAAACTGGGCTGGGGTATAGTTTAGAGGTAGAACAGATTATGTGCATATAACTGTACTTGTGTTTAACTACATGTTGTCTTTTATCCATTTTTCTATTGAACTATTTTTCTTTATTTTTAAGGTTTAGTGTATATTTTACCTGCTTACTGATTTTTTGTGTGTAGATACCTATTTTTAGTTCATGCCTTGTGTATTTCATGCTCCTTGGTGTCTGCTAACAAACAGAAGTCTTTGCATTCAGTTTACCAAATGTACTAATCTTATCAATTGTGAGTTTTATGTTCTATTTAATAATTTCTCTGTACCTGAAGTTATAGAGTCAGTTTCCATCTTACTCTAAAAATTATAAAGTTTTGGTTTTTGTATCCAAGTCCTTATTCCATTTGTATTGACTTGTTTATGGTTTAAGGTAGAGATTGTTTGATTTTTCTCCATGTGGGTCATCAGTAGTTTCAGGATCATTTATTGAATAATCAGTTAACCAGTAGGCAGTGCTGCCTGTGTACTGTCAGGCTTCTGTTGACACGTGTCTTCTGTTTATTCTGTTGTTCTGCTTGTTTTTGGTGCCAGTGTCATATTCTTAAGCATAACAGTTTGATAATACTTAGATCAGTCCCCAACCTTGTTCTTCTGGAATATTATGGATATTTTTGACTCTTTAGTCTTCCACATACAACTTTATAATCAGGTTTTTGTGTTTACCAAAAAGCCTTGTTGGGATTCAAATTGGAATCACCTTTAAATCTTTAGTTCATTTTGGAGGGAAATGCTATCCTTATAATATTGAGTATCTAAACATATGTGACACTTCTTCATTTTCAGATCTGTAATGTCTTTCAATTTTATAGTTATGGTAGTCTTAATACCTCTGTTAAATTTATATTTTGTCTTAACTTTTTTTGTTGTATTTTAAGTGATATCTTTTGAAATTACATTTTCTAATTGTTTATATTTTTTTTCCACCACCCACCATTAAACTTTTGGGGTTTTTTTTGTTTGTTTGCTTGTTTGTTTTTATTGTAAACAAATGGGATACATGTTGTTTCTCTGTACATGGAGTAACAGCATACCATTTGCATATTCATACATTTACATAGAATAATGATGTCTGATTCATTCCGTTATTTTTTCCCCTTCCCTCCCACCCCTCCCACCTCTCTTTTCCCTCTATATAGTCCCTCCTTCCTCCATTCTTGCCCCCCCAACCCCATTACCTGTCATCATCCACTTATCAGTGAGATCATTCGTCTTTTGGATTTTTTAGATTGGCTTATCTCACTTAGCATGATATACTCCAATTTCATCCACTTGCCTGCAAGTGCCATAATTTTATTCTTTATGGCTGAGTAATATTCCATTATATATATATATACCACAGTTTCCTTATCCATTCATCAATCGAAGGGCATCTAGGTTGGTTCCATAGTCTGGCTATTGTGAATTGAGCAGCTTTGAACATTGATGTGGCTGTATCTCTGGAGTATGCTGATTTTAAGTCCTTTGGGTAGAGGCCGAGGAGTGGGATAGCTGGGTCAAATGGTGGTTCCATTCCAAGTTTTCTAAAGAATCTCCACGCTGCTTTCCAGAGTGGCTGCACTAATTTGCAGCCCCACCAGCAATGTATGAGTGTACCTTTCTCCCCACATCCTCGCCAACACCTATTGTTGCTTGTTTTCTTGATAATCGCCATTCTAATTGGGGTGAGATGGAATCTTAGGGTGGTTTTGATTTGCATTTCTCTTATTACTAAAGATGGTGAACATTTTTTCATGTTTGTTGATTGCTTGTAGATCTTCTTCGGTGAAGTGTCTGTTAATTTCCTTAGCCCATTTGTTGATTGGGTTATTTGTATTCTTGGTGTAGAGATTTTTGAGTTCTTTATATATTCTGGAAATTAGTGCTCTATCTGAAGTATGAGTGGCAAAGATATTCTCCCACTCTGTAGGCTCTCTCTTCGCATTGCTGATAGTGTCCTTTCCTGAGAGAAAGCTATTTAGTTTGAATCTATCCCAGTTATTGATTCTTGCTTTTATTTCTTGTGCTATGGGAGTCCTGTTAAGGAAGTCTGAACCTAAGCCAACAAGTTGAAGATTTGGACCTACTTTTTCTTCTATAAGATGCAGGATCTCTGGTCTGATTTCAAGGTCCTTGATCCACTGTGAGTTGATTTTTGTGCAGGGTGAGAGATAGGGGTTTAGTTTCATTCTGTTGCATATGGATTTCCAATTCTCCCAGCACCATTTGTTGAAGAGGCTATCTTTTCTCCATTGCATATTTTTGGCACCTTTGTCTAGTATGAGAAAATTGTATTTATTTGGGTTTGTGTCCGTGTCCTCTATTCTGTACCATTGATCTACCTGTGTATTTTGGTGCCAATACCATGCTGTTTTTGTTACTATTGCTTTGTAGTATAGTTGAAGTTCTGGTATTGTGATACCCCCTGTTTCATTCTTCCTGCTAAGGATTGCTTTAGCTATTCTGGGTTTCTTATTCTTCCAGATGAATTTCATGACTGCTTGCTCTATTTCTGTGAGGTACGTCATTGGGATTTTAATTGGAATTGCATTGAATCTGTATAGCACTTTTGGTAGTATGGCCATTTTGACAATATTAATTCTGCCTATCCAAGAACATGGGAGATCTTTCCATCTTCTAAGGTCTTCCTTAATTTCTTTCTTCAATGTTTTATAGTTTTTATCATAGAGATCTTTTACCTCTTTGGTTAGATGGATGCCCAAGTATTTTATTTTTTTGAGGCTATTGCAAATGGAGTTGTTTTCCTCATTTCCCTTTCAGCTGTTTCGTCGCTTGCGTATAAAAATGCTTTAGATTTATGTGTGTTGATTTTATAGCCTGCTATTTTGCTGAATTCATTGATGAGGTCTAGAAGTTTTCTGGAGGAGGTTTTTGGATCCTCTAAATATAGAATCATGTCATCTGCAAATAGTGACAGCTTAAGTTCCTCTTTTCCTATTTGTATCCCATTAATTTCTTTAGTCTGCCTAATTGCTGTGGCTAGAGTTTCGAGGACAATGTTGAATAGAAGTGGTGAAAGAGGACATCCCTGTCTTGTTCCCATTTTTAAAGGGAATGGTTTCAGTTTTTCTCCATTAAGAATGATGTTGGCCATGGGCTTAGCATAAATAGCCTTTACAATGTTCAAGTATGTTCCTACTATCCCTATTTTTTCTAGTGTTTTGAGCATGAAAGGGTGTTGTATTTTGTCAAATGCTTTTTCTGTGTCAATTGAAATAACCCTATGATTCTTATCCTTAAGTCTATTGATATGATGGATTACGTTTATCGATTTACGAATGTTGAACCATCCATGCATTCCAGGAATGAACCCCACTTGATCGTGGCGCACAGTTTTCTTAATATGTTTTTGGATACGGTTTGCCAATATTTTGTTAAGGATCTTTGCATCTATATTCATCAAGGATATTGGTCTAAAATTTTCTTTCCTTGATGTGTCTTTTCCTGGTTTGGGTACGAGGGTGATATTAGCTTCATAGAATGAGTTCAGTAGGGTACTCTCCTTTTCTATTTCCTGGAATACTTTGAGAAGTATTGGAATGAGTTCTTCTTTGAAGGTCTTGTAGAACTTGCCTGAGAATCCATCTGGTCCTGGGCTTTTCTTGGATGGTAGATTTTTAATGGCTTCTTCTATTTCATTGCTTGATATTGATCTGTTTAAATCGTGTATGTCCTCCTGGTTCAGTTTGGGAGGGGCATGTGTCTCTAGAAATTTGTCAATGTCTTTGGTAGTTTCTATTTTGTTGGAATACAGATTTTCAAAGTAGCTTCTCATTATGTTCTCTATCTCAGTGGTGTCTGTCGTGATATTTCCTTTTGCATTATGTATTTTAGTAATTTGAGTCTTCTCTGTCCTTCTCTTTGTTAGTGTGGCTAAGGGTTTGTCTATTTTGTTTAGTTTTTCAAAGAACTAACTTTTTGTTTTGTCAATTTTTTGAATAGTTTCTTTTGTTTCAATTTCATTGATTTCAGCTCTGATTTTAACTATTTCCTGTCTTCCACTACTTTTGCTGTTATTCTGTTCTTCTTTTTCTAGGGCTTTGAGGTGTAATGTTAGGTCATTTAGTTGTTGACTTTTCATTCTTTTCTGGAATGCACTCCATGCAATGAATTTTCCTCTTAGTACCGCTTTCATAGTGTCCCAGAGATTTTAATATGTTGTATCATCATTCTCATTGACCTCTAAGAATTTTTTTATCTCCTCCCTGATGTTTTTTGTTATCCATGTTTTATTCAATAGCATATTATTTAGTCTCCAGGTGTTGGAGTAATTTGTTTTTTATTTTGTCATTGATTTCTACTCTCAGTCCATTATGATCTGATAGAACAGAAGGCAGTATCTCTATTTTTTTGCATTTCCTAAGGGCTGCTTTGTGGCATAACATATGGTCTGTTTTTGAGAAGGTTCCATGTGCTGCTGAGAAGAAAGTGTATCTGCCGTTGATGGATGGAATATTCTATATATGTCTATCAAGTCTAAGTTATTGATTGTGTTATTGAGTTCTATGGTTTCTTTGGTTGGATTTTGTTTGGAAGATCTATCTAGTGGTGACAGCAGTGCGTTAAAGTCGCCCAGAATTATTGTGTTGTGGTCTATGTGATTCTTGAAATTGAGAAGGATTTGTTTGATGTACAGGGATGCACCATTGTTTGGGGCATAAATATATCGTTATTTCTTCCTGATTTATGGTTCCCTTAAGCAGTATGAAATGTCCTTCTTTATCCCTTCTGACTAACTTTGGCTTGAAGTCCACTTTATCTGATATAAGGATGGAAACCCCCGCTTTTTTACTGAGTCCATGTGCATGGTAGGTTTTTTCCCATCCTTTCACCTTTAGTCTGTGGATGTCTTTTTCTATGAGATGAGTCTCTTGCAGGCAGCATATTGTTGGGTCTTTCTTTTTAATCCATTCTGCCAGTCTATGTCTTTTGATTGATGAGTTTAGGCCATTAACGTTCAGGGTTATTATTGAGAAATAATTTGTATTCCCAGTCATTTGGCTTATTTTTGGCTTTTAAGTTGACTTGTTTTCTCCTTTGAGTGCTTTTTCTCTAAGGTAGTTCCTCCGTTTGCTGACCTCCATTGTTCTTTTTCATTTCTTCCTCATGGAAGAAATTCTCATTTTGTTGAGAGCATTCTGTAGCACAGGCTTTCTATTTGTAAATTCTTTTAACTTTTGTTTATCATGGAAGGATTTTATTTCATCTTCAAATCTGAAGGTTAGTTTTGCTGGGTATAGGATTCTTGGGTGGCAATCATGTTCTTTCAGAGCTTGAAATATGTTGTTCCAGGCCCTTCTAGCTTTTAGAGTCTGGGATGAGAAGTCGGCTGCTATCCGTATTGGTTTCCCCCATATGTAATCTCATATTTTTCGCTCACGGCCTTCAAAATCCTATCTTTATTTTGAATGTTAGGCATTTTCATTATAATGTGTCTTGGTGTGGATATGTTGTGATTCTGTGCATTTGGTGTTCTGTAAGCCTCTTGTATTTGATTTTCCATTTCATTCTTCAGGTTTGGGAAATTTTCTGATATTATTTCATTGAATAGGTTGTGCATTCCTTTGGTTTGTATCTCTGTGCCTTTCTCAATCCCAAAATTCTTAAATTTGGTCTTTTCATGATGTCCCATAGTTCTTAGAGATTCTGTTCATGATTTCTTACTATCTTCTCTGTTTGGGCGACTTTATTTTCAAGATTAAATATTTTGTCTTCATTGTCTGAGGTTCTGTCTTCCAAGTGGTCTAGTCTGTTGGTGATGCTTTCCATTGAGTTTTTTATTTGGTTTATTGTCTCCTTCATTTCAAGGATTTCCGGTTTTTGTTTGTTTGTTTGTTTGTTTGTTTGAGAATCTCTTATCTCTTTGTTGAAATGATCTTTTGCTTCCTGCAGGTGCTCTTTCAACTTATTGGTATCATCACTCATTGCCTGCATTTGCTCTCTTATCTCATCCTTTGCTTCGCGAATCATCTTAATCATATATAATCTGAAGTTCTTTTCTGATATTTCTTCTAACGTACTGTCATTGGATTCTATTACTATAGAATCTAGATTGGTTTGGATCATTTTATTCCCTTGTTTTTTCATGTTGTTCATGTATCTTCCCCTCTAGCAGTGCAGATCTGGGGTATTGCAGATTTCCCCCTATAGGCTTATAGTGGCCCTATAAGTTTCCAAAACCCTTTCTTTAAGAGGAGATCAATATTAGCAGTGCCCAATTCAGACACTATGCAATCCTACACCAAATAGCCCCTATGGGGACAATAACAAAATTGTAATAATAAACAAAGTGAGTTCAAATATTATCTTCGGTAAAACAGGTTTGCAAATAAGGTCTGCAGATTCTAATGGAGGACAGAGAGGATGCAGAGGGATGTAGAATGTGGCTGTTAATGGGATAAGAAAAGTATATACAGAAGTTCTAGAAAATAGAAAGGGTGAGAGAGTAATCAAAAGAAATCGGATGTTAGCATGCAAAAAAGGGAGAAAGAGACTCTGAGGGAACAGGTAAACAAAAGGAAAAGGGAGCAAGAAAAGTAAAGAAATAAAAACTTGAATTTTTCAATAAGGAGAAAAAAGAAAATCTACAGTATAACAGTCATACTAATGAAACCTCCCAGTGTTCAGTAGCCTGATGCATGAGAGGTACCTGACAATGAGCTTCAAGCCTCCAGCAGGCGTTTCAGGATGGGATCTGCCCCACCCAAAGATCGGAGCTACTGCTTCCAGGATTATCCAAGATGGCTGCTCTGGCTCCGAAATGTGTTGGCAAATGGGAAGCTGCAGCTCAGGGGTGGACGTGATTAGCTGGAGGTCCTGGAGACGGGATGCAGTTGGTCCGGCAGGGGTCCTGGAGGTCCCATGTGTTTGGTGCGGTTGTGGGATCCTGGAGGCCGGGTGCAATCAGTCGGTGTGGAGTCCCGGTGATAGGGTGCAGTCAGTTGGTCTGGGAGTCCTGGCAGCAGGAAGCAGTCAGTCGATGTGAGGGCCCCAGAAGCAGGGAGTGATTGGTCAGGCTGTGGGATCCTGGAGATGGGGCTCAGTCAGTCCGGCCAGGGGTCCTACGGGGCCTGGCTGTTGTCTCAAAATGGCGGCAGCCACGTGTAATCAAACCTGCAGATACTGTAGCAGTGAACTTCTAGGCAACAGCAGACAGCTGGTGCTTTACTGGCTGTTGGCGATCAGTTTCCTGACTGTTGTCAGACGATCGGGAGGTGAATCTCGAGCGTTGGGTGATGGATAGGAGTAAGGTAGGCGATGGACAGGCGAGAGGCAGGCAAATGGCAGATAGACACCTGACAGTGAGCAATCTGCTCTCAAAAAAGGCCTAAACTTCTGGGTTTTTGTGAATTCCTTAAGTCATATCTTTGCTCTTCACTTCAGCTGCCTCTGTTCATTTTACTGGTTAATGGCTTTCTTTCTACAAGTTTTACTTTGAAAGAAACAGAGTGGTACACCTGGATCATTTGGTGGATTCATTCCTAGTCTTTTGAGGAACCTCCATGCTGATTTGGATAGTAGTTGTACTAATTTACACCAACAATGTAAAAAGTTAATCCACATCATCTCTAGCACTTCATATTGTTTGTACTCTTGATGGCTCTGTACTGTGTCTGGAGTGAAATGAAATCTCAGGGTAGTTTTGATTTTCATTTCCGTAATTGCTAATGATGTTGAACATTTTTTCCACGTTCACCATTTGTATTTCTTTGTTTGAGAATTGTTTGTTTAGTTCATTTGCCCATTTATTAATTGGGTTGTTTCTAAGTTTTTTTGAGTTGTGTATTCTGGATATTAATCCTGTCAGAAAAGTAGCTAGCAAACATTTTTCTCCATTCTGTAGGTCATATTCTTAATTGTTTCCTTTGCTATGCAGAAGTTTTTAAATTTTTAATTTGGTGCCATCACATTAACACTTTTTATGTTTTTTGGAGGGAAGGGTGTGCCAGGGATTGAACTCTGTGCCACTCAACCACTGAGCCACATCCCCAACCCTGTTTTGTATTTTATTTAGGAATAGGGTCTCACTGAGTTCCTTAGTGCCTTACTTTTGCTGAGCCTGGCTTTGAACTCGCCATTCTCCTGTCTTCTGAGTTGCCGGGATTGCAGGCATGTGCCACTGTGCCTGACCCCATTAACTCTTGTTACTGTAGCTCTGTAGTATAATTTGAAGTCAACTAGGATGCCTCCAGCATTGCTTTCTTGGCTTAGAATTGCTTTGGCTATTCTGAGTTTTTTATTCCGTTTTTTTTTTTTTTTTTTTTTTTTTTTTTTTAGAATGGGGGATTAATCCCAGGGTACTTCACCATTGAGCTACATCCCCAACCCTTTTTATTTATTTTGAGATAGGGTCTCACCAAGTTGCTGAGGCTGGTCTTGAACTTGGAATCCTCCTGTCTCAGCTTCCCAAACCCCTGGGATTAAAGGTGTTTGCCACTGTGCCCAGCTGGGTCTTTTATTCTTCAGAATGGATTTTAGAACTGTTGAGTTTTGTGAAGAATGGTATTTTGAGGAGATTGCATTGAATCTGTATATCGCTTTTGGTAATATGGCCTTTCGGAACAATATTCTGCCTATTTGTGAGCATGAGAAGTCTTTCTGTCTTGTGTGTCTTCGGTTTCTTTCTTCAGTGTTCTATAGTTTTTATCAGAGGTCTTTCACGTTCTTGTATAGATTTATTCCTAGATACTTTTTTTTTTAGGCTGTTGTGAATGGGATTTTTTTCCTGATTTCTTTCACCAGATTCAGAATTGGTATATAGGAAAGCTATATGTGTTGATTATGTAACCTGCTCTTTTGGTGAATTTATTAGCTCTCACAGTCTTGGAGCTTTTTGTATCTTCTAAATGTAGGATTATATTATCTACAAACGGCAGTAATTTAACTTCTTCCTTTCCTATTTATCCCTTTTATTTTCTTGTTTAATTACTCTGACTAGAATTTATAGTCCTGTATTAAATAGGAGTGGTGAGAGTGGACATCCTCGCCAGTCGTGTTCCAGATTTTAAAGGAAATGTTTTCAGTTTTCCCCAACCGCTTGTGGTGTTGGCTTTGGGTTTTTTGTGTATAGCCTTTATGATGTTGAGGTAGTTTCTTTCTATCCCTAGTTTTAAGTGTTTTTTGTTTTTTTTTTTTTTTTTATTATGAATGGGTACTGAAGGCTTTCTATGCATCTGTTAAGATGAATAAGTGATTTTTGTTCATATTCATTATTTTGTCCATATTCATTTATTATTTGCATATGTTAAGCCACACTTAATGTCTCTGGGATAAAACCAAGTTGGTTATGATGTACAATCTTCTTACTATGTTGTTGAAAATGATTTGCTAATATTTTATTAAGGATTTTTGCATCTAACTTCATCATGGATACTGGTCTGAAGTTTTCTTTCCTTGATGTGTCCTTACCTGGTTTTGGTATGAGTGTGATACTAGTTTTGTGGAATGACTCTCAAAAGTGTTCATCCCTTTCTGTTTCATGGAATGATTTGAGGTTCATTGGCCTTAGTTTTTCAAAATTTTGTAGAATTCAGCTGAGAATCTATCTGGTCTTGGATCTTTCTTTGTTGGAAGGCTTTTACTACTGTTTCTATCTCTTGCTAGTTATTGGTCTGTTTAGGTTTTTCTGTCTCCTTGATTCAATTTTGGTAGGTTGTATGTCTATAAATGTATCCAATTATTCTAGGCTTCCCAGTTTATTGAAGTATAAGTCTTCAAAATAGTCCCTAATGCTCCTTAGGATTTCTGCAATGTTTGTGGTGATTCCTCCTTTTTCATCTCTAATTTTATTAATTTGGATCTTCTCTTTTTCTTTTGGTTGCTTTGGCTAAGAGATTATCAATCTTGTTTGTATTTTCAGACTGAATTCATTCTGCATTCTCTTACAGTTCTTAATTTTATATTGAAATTCATAATTTGAACTTGTCAAATGTAAACATAATTATTTATCGGGAGTACCTGTAAATATTTATCAACTTTATTTTGTCATTCTTGTCTTTTTTGTACCTGATTATAGAGTATTTGAAAAAAATAAAGATTTCAGAGTAATTTAGGACCTGTAACATTGTTATCTTCCTCCAGAGAAGAGTTAGCTGTGCTTCTTTGTGACACTTAGAAGATCTAGAAACCCAGACCTCCAAAATGGCAAAAGCACATTACTCAGCCATTGCTTCCTCTTGTGGAACCAGCAAATGACCCAGGGGAAAATTCCCCAAGAACTAGCGTTACCCTCTGGATTTCTATATTCTTCTGTACTTTGACTTAGTAATTCCTTACTGTTGTGTGCTGTTGATATCCTCAGGGTCTTTTGCTTTTTCCTGGAGAGTTGGTTTAAATTATTTGGTCTATTTTTTTTTTTTTCTGGAGAGTCTTCATCATACAGCCTCTTAAAAAGTAGTCATTACTATTCTGTTCCCCAGCCCTATTAACAAAACATTCATGAGAGGCAGCATGGGAATTGTGAAAACACTGCAGGCTTGCTCACCTAACCCTGTGTTTGGGCTCTGACCCCACTGTTCACCAACTGTTAACTTTCTCTACTCATTTCTGGGATTCTCAGTAGTCTTTATTTTTGTATGTATCATCAGTCTTCTAAAGTGGCTACAAGATTGTGAGTTAAAATATGTTAAGTACCTAACCATACTCACACATGGTACAAGTGCCTAAATATGAGCTGCCCACTACTCTCTTATACTCCTACTTCTAGATTACTCTGTAATATTTATATTGCACAAAGTTTGAACTTCTGCCTCCTTTTTATTTCCTTCAGGTGATTCTAGTCACAAGATTCCTATTTCAAACTTTGAATTGGGGCATGACCAAGCAACTGTATTACAAAACCTTTATAGATTTATTCATCCAAACCCAGGGAACTGGCCACCTATCTACTGCAAGGTAATTTCTAGTTAAAAGCTCTTAAGGTATCCATTTAGATACCAGAGGAGCCACAGAAAGCACTTAGAGAGAGAATTCTTGCCTGGGTATTAACTGTGTGTGTTAAATTAATTCTGAGTGGTTTTCAGAGTGATTAATATAATCCCCTTTCTTTTAAATTCCTCTGATTTGGGAGGTATTTTGAAGACTACAAAAGCCAAATATATTTTTACTTGGATATGTAACATATTTTCTGAGGTTTTCCTTCTGAAATATTTGCAGTGTTGTTTTACCCCCTGAAGAATGGATGCTCTATTCTGAACACCTGTCATTCCACACAAGATTACCTTTAATTGAAAACTCTCCATAGCATTCACCTTTTTTGTAATATTGAGAGAAAACTACATTATTTATTTTCTCTAAATCATTCTGAGCTAGGAGTTAGAGAAATTGGGTTTTAATGTTTATACTTAGTATTGTAATCATGAGCAGGTTATATATTTTTCTTCTTAACAGTTTTATTCACTTGCCTATCCTAAGTCTCACTTTGTTAACATTGTTAAATGTAACAGGTTAGTAATAATATTAGCTTTTTCTAATGTATGTCACTTTTTTAAAATAGTTCTCATTTAGTTGTCAGATTCTTCAGGCTCTTTTCCCTATACCCCCGCAACCCACTAATTAATTAAAAGCAACTCAAGGTAGAGGCATACAATACAAGTAATTTTTTTTTTTCCTCCTCCAGTCTGATGATAGAGCCAGAGTCAACTGGTGTTTGAAACGAATGGCACGGACATTAGGTAAGTAAAACCTGGGTCAGTGCAGAAGTGTGTTATAATACCTGCCTGTTTCCATTTTGATACACACATTCACTAATTGTATGTGTTTTGTCTGTTTACTTATGAAAGAATTCAGGCAAGATCTAGAACTTCTCACCGTAGAGGACCTTGTAGTGGGGATCTATCAGCAAAAATTTCTCAAGGAGCCCTCTAAGACGTGGGTTCGAAGCCTCCTAGATGTGGCCATGTGGGATTATTCTAGCAACACAAGGTATTAATAGTGATTTTAATAACATAATTACTTTGACTTCTTTACTGAATTATATTTTCTTAGAATTTTTTTTTTTTTTTTTGAAAATGTGGTAGGCTAGTTGTTTTTGCCTTTTCGAGCATTTCTTTGAACATAAGATTCCATTGGTTAGAAGATTGCAACTTTGTGTACCACTGAAAACAAATGGAAGTGCCAAATAAACTGACTGTTCTCTCTTATCAACTTAGAATTTCTGTATAAGGAAAAGAATGTTTTTAGATTCATTAGACAGATTTTTTTATTAAATGAAACATTTTTATACTTACTGATAAAGGAACATATAAAATGAATACATTGTCTGAAGCATTTTTTATTTTGAAATCTCAGATTCACTGAGAAGTTGCAAGAATAGTAATGTATACCATTCTTTCAGATTTCCTAGTTAACATTTTTGTACATTTTATTTATAATTTTGTCTCTACACACTTTTTCTTAACCACTTGAGAGTAAGTTGCTGTCATTGTGACTCTTTTCATCTAAATACTTCCATGTGTTTCCTAAGAATAAGGACATTTCTCTTATATTACCATAATACAGTTACAAAATCAGGATATTGCCATTGACACAATACTGCTGCCTAATCTGAAGACCATATTCATATTCTCAGCAGTTTTCAGAGTGTTAGGTTTCAGTACTATCTAGAGAAGAAAAAAAAAATCAAGTCCAGAGTCCAATCTAAGATCTCAAATTGTACTTTGTATTTATGCCTCTTTAACAGCTCTTTTAATCTGTAATAGTTTCTCGGTCTTGTCTTTGACTTACATGATCTTGACATTTTTTTGGAGAGTTCAGTGCAGTTGTTTTATAGTATGTTTCTCAGTTTGAGTTGGTTTTTCCTCATTGTTAGCTTAAGGTTATGCATTTCAGCCAGGAATACTACAAAAATGGTGCTGTATTCTCACTGTGCCATTATCTGGAGGTATGATGTCAGTTTGTCCCATTCCTGATGATCTTAACCGTTATTTGCTTAAGACAGTGTCTGTTAGAGTTCTTTGAAAAGTTACTTTTTCATACCTTTTAAATATCTTGTGGGGAAATGCTGTGAGATTGGATCTCTATTCTGTTTCTCCAATTTTCATACACTAGTTTTAGAATTCATTGATTTAGTCTAAATCATTTACTACTATGTTTGTAAAATAGTGGGTTTTCTAATTTGATTGTTTCTTTTGCATTTTTGTAATTTTGTAAGAAAGAGCTTTTCCTTTTTTCCCTTTTTTTTTCATTTGTTGATGTTAGTATGACTCATGGATTCCTATTTTATTCAGTGTAATCTGTTACTACAGTGATTATTTGTATACTCAGATTGTTCCATATATGGCCAGTGGAAGTCCCTTCAAGCAGTGGGTTTTTTGTTGTTTTTGTTTGATTGAACCCAGAGGCACTTAACCACCAAGCCACATCCCCAACTACCTGGTTTTTCTTTTTGGAGACAGGGTCTCACTGAGTGCTGAAGCTGTCTTTGGGATTCTCCTGCCTCAGCCTCCCCTACCACTGGGAATTACAGGCATGTGCCACTGTGCCTAGCTTCAAGCAGTGGTTTCTGTGTCCTTCTGACATTGGCTTCTCATTCTTCAGGTGCTTCTTTGATTTCTGGCACATTATTTTTCAGACTCACCTTGTACTTTTTTCTGCTGCACCCTGAATTAGCTATGTTTCCAACCAACTCTGGCTCCATATAGTGGAGGAGGGTGTTTTGGGGATAGGATCTGCACTAGGTGTGCTGATCCCTTACTAGAGTGTCATGGATTCTAGGTCTTAGTGAAGAAAGCCAGGAAATACATGTGTGTTTATACACATCCTCCATATATATTCTTATGTAGCTGTATCTCTTATTTATCTCTGTATCTTGTCATGAATTTGTACTGAACCTAAGTTCCAATCCAGTACCGTAGAGTTGTCTTGCGTTTTCTTTTGTCTTCCTTTCTCTTGAGAGTAAGAAACTTGGATTTTAGTAATTTTTACTTCTTTGTTCAATCCTCAAGTGCATTTTTTTTTTTTTTTTTTTTTTTTTGGGTGCTGGGGCTCGAACCCAGGGCCTTGTGCTTGCAAGGCGAGCACTCTACCAACTGAGCTCTCTCTCCAGCCCCTCTCAAGTGCATTTGAAAGTAGGTTCAGAGTTACTGTTACAAAACAAAGGAAATGGCAGTTATGATTTATTTATAGTTGTTTTTATCAGGATTATGGAGTCAAAGTAATTTATTCAGAAGTTATTTGAATTATTTCTTCTTTTTCACCTTCAGTGTAGTTAAATTATGTGTTCAAAACATACTAAAGTTCATTTTCTTGTTTGTATTAGTTTTTTTTCCAAATTTGTTGATTTAGTTATCGTTTGAAATTGTGAAGTATTACCATTGTTCTGACAAAGTATATTCAGACATGTCACTCCATAACTTAAAACTGAACCCCTTAATGTTGAGTTCTGTCCAAGGACGAGGGATGTCTTTCCATTGGTCAAATCTACTTTTGTGTCTTATAAATACATTTAAAATTTTTCCCACACAGTTTGCATATATTTGGAATTGGAAAATTTTGGGGGACAGTTTCTTGATGACTTTATTTCTTCTCTGAAAATGGGTTTGTTTAGACTTTCTAATTCTAATGGAATAAATTTGATAAATTGTGTTTTTGTATGAAATTGGCATTTTATGTAGATTTCCAGTATTTGTTTACAGGTCTGTAAAGAAGGTATTCTTTTGAAATTTGAAAAATTTCTTCTGTTTTAAGTGGTTATCTCATTTCTTATATATCTGTGCTGTCCTGTTTTTACTTAAACAATCCAATGTGTGTTGTCTAGATCTGTTTTTTGTTTTGTTTTTGTTCCTCATTTCAGCTTTTATTCTCTGTGCTTTGTGGTTCTTTTTCTAGTTTGGGGGCCAAAATTTAATTCACTCATCTTGTTTGGTTTTTCATCATTGTTTTCTGTGGATCCCATATTTTCATGGGTCATTTTAACAAGTTCTCTCATTTTCTTAACAAAGCTTATAAATGTCCAGATGGGCCATTCTGGTTTTTGTTTCTGCTAGCAAATTATGTTGCTTTTGCATTGTGACCAAAGAGTATTTATTATCTGTTACATTATTAACTTTATGGAATTACTGGGCCCTAGGTTGTAGGGGTTTGTTTTGTTTTGCTTTTGCTTAGTATATAATCAGTTTTTGTGACTGCTCTGTAATATGAGAATATGTGTTATTTTTCAGGGTGTAGCACTTGGCTGTATGTTCATCAGTTCTGCATTGACTTTTGGCTTTCTGTTACTGTGACAAATGCCTGAAATAATCAACTTACAAGGAGAAAGACTTCATTTTGGCTCACAGTTTTGGGGGCTCCAGTCCATGATGGCTTTTGGGCCTCTGTTGAGACAGTGAATCATGGTGGGAATATATAGTGGAGCAGAACTGTTCACTTCTCTAAGAAGTAAAAGGCGAAGAAACTTGGCCCTCAATCCCTTTGGAGGTCACACCCCCAGGGACTTGTTGACCTTCCTCTAGACCCCACCTCTTAAAGTGTCTACCACCTTTCAATAGCACCAAGCTGGGGACCAAGGCTTTATTAGTACGTAGACCTTTGTGGGCATATTCCAGATCCAAACTATAACAATTATGTTGTTTGGATTTTCTTATTGTTTTAGTTTGACTTACCCTATTGTTCTGTCTTGTATTAAGAGTGGTGTTTTAGTCTTACATAACAACTGTGTTTCTGTGTCTCCTTATGTCTTTTCTAGTTTTGGCTGGTTGCTGTGTTTTTAAAGTTTGTTCAACTTTGGTATAGCGGATTGATGAAAGGCTCACAGGAATAGTATTTCCTGTTTTCATGCAAATTTAAGCCTTTTTCTAATGTTTCACACTTTATATTCTTACATACTACTCTACTATATTACTTTGTGTTTTCCTTTTGTGACATTTGGTCTGTTAATGCTCTTGGTCTTAGTTATCTGATGTTTTTTCCTGAAGACCTTAATGTTTTTCTTCTGTAGAGTCAGTTTGCTAGGATGTCTATGAATTCATTGTTGCTGACTTATTTCCATTTGCCAGGCTCTATTTCTGAAGACTTTTCTTAAATTGTAGTTTATTAGTAAGTTCTTTTCCACTGTTTAATTTTTCTTCCTAAGGGAACCTAGTATATGTAGATTCGATCTTTCTACATTTTGGTTTCTTTCTTCGACACTTTTTACTCTTTTCAATAGTTTATTCTCATGCTAGTTTTCTGCTTTTTTCAGTTTATTAACTTTGCAAATGAATCTGTTCTTCCTTGGTCAGGTGCTTTTTCCATTATGATTTTGAAGTTTTCCTGTTTGTTTTCTGAGTTTAGTCAGCACTTACTTATTTTTATTCATTACTGGTTGTAGTTTTGGTTTCTTGTTCAGACTGTTTCTTTGTCCTCACATTCTCATTTGAGGGTACATACTTCAGTGTGGAATGTTCTCCCTCATGGGTTTTGGGGGGATGGTAGTTGAGATGCTATCACTGAGAAGTGTTTCGATTTTCATTTTTGGTTTTCTTTGTATTTCTTTCCTTCTGTAGAAAAAGATGTGCTGTTCCTTAGGGTTTCCGGGTGGCAGGTGCTGTGATTTGGAGAGGTTTGAGAGTTCAAGAGCTCCCTCTTCTCACAGTGTAGAAATATACACGTTCCTTAATGAGTGGTTTCCAGGATGGTGGGATTATGGGTCCTTCATTTTGTTTTGTTTTGTCCTACAAGATCTTAAATCTTTGCTTTCTGTACCCAGTTTGTGAGGGGTTCTTCTTCCCTCTTCCTTTAGCACAGGCACTTTCTTGTAGTCAGTGCTCTGTCTACCAGGACTGTCTCAATATTATGTAAAAATTGAATTTTCTCTTTATGGGGATGATTTTAATTTAATCTCGGGCTCTCCATTTCCTTTCTCTTTTCCCCAGTTTTCTTCTGGATTCAACTCTTCACATAAAGGCTTGGAATGAGAGATTGAGGAATTGCTCCATTGGAATTTAAAGTTTTCTTTTTTTTCTGTTCATAGGAAATTGAGCTTTATAGTGTTCTGATTTCTTGTTATGTTGTAGGTATTGATTTTGTCTACTATTTTGTTTTTTTTTCTTATTAATCATTGAAGTTTTATAGGTGATCTGTTAAGATGTTTGGATTTGTGTACATTGCTGCAACCATGGGCTAAATTATTTCTAAGCTTTCATACTTATTTCTAAGATTTCACATTCAGGGCTGGGTTTGTAGCTCAGTGGTGGAGTGCTTGCCTAGCATGTGTGAGGCACAGCATTCACTCCTCAGCACTGCATAAAAATGAAGGATTGTGTTCACAGCTGAACAAAATATTTTTTAAAAAGATTTCACATTCATTATTAAGTGGTGTCCATGTTTTCATGTTATTCTCTGCATCAAGAGTGCTGGTAAGGCATCATTGCTTAAGAGAACCCCACTATTGTCTCTTGAATGTTTTTCCTAGCCACTGACACCCTTTCTGCAAGTATTGGTACTGGTCTTTCTTTGTCAGAAGAGGTCAGTAGAAACTTTTCAGAAATAAATTAACATTTCCTCCAATAATCTTTCAATAATTTATTGATAAAAATGTTGAAAGTAGCAGGTTACAAGATCAATGCTCATAAATCCAACGCATTTTTATACATAAGTGATGAATCTTCAGAAAGAGAAATTAGGAAAACTACCCCATTCACAATAGCCTCGAAAAAAATAAAATACTTGGGAATCAATCTCACAAAAGAGGTTGAAAGACCTCTACAATGAGAACTACAGAACACTAAAGAAAGAAATTAAAGAACACCTTAGAAGATGGAAAGATCTTCCATGTTCTTGGATAGGAAGAATTAATATTGTCAAAATGGCCATACTACCAAAAGTGCTATACAAATTCAATGCAATTCCAATTAAAATCCCAATGACGTACCTTACAGAAATAGAGCAAGCAGTCATGAAATTCATCTGGAAGAATAAGAAACCCAGAATAGCTAAAGCAATCCTTAGCAGGAAGAGTGAAACGGGGTATTGTAATACCAGATCTTCAACTCTACTACAAAGCAATAGTAACAAAAATGGCATGGTATTGGTACCAAAATAGAAAGGTACATCAATGGTACAGAATAGAGGACACGGACACAAGCCCAAATAAATACAATTTTCTCATACTAGACAAAGGTGCCAAAAATATGCAATGGAAAAAAGATAGCCTCTTCAACAAATGGTGCTGGGAGAATTGGAAATCCATATGCAACAGAATGAAACTAAACCCATATCTCTCACCATGCACGAAACTAAACTCAAAATGGATTAAGGACCTCGGAATCAGACCAGAGACCCTGCATCTTATAGAAGAAAAAGTAGGTCCAAATCTTCACCTTGTTGACTTAGGTTCAGACTTCCTTAACAGGACTCCCATAGCACAAGAAATAAAAGCAAAAATCAATAACTGGGATAGATTCAAACTAAATAGCTTTCTCTCAGGAAAGGACACTATCAGCAATGTGAAGAGAGAGCCTACAGAGTGGGAGAATATCTTTGCCACTCATACTTCAGATAGAGTACTAATTTCCAGAATATATAAAGAACTCAAAAAACTCTACTCCAAGAATACAAATAATCCAGTCGACAAATGGACTAAGGAAATGAATAGACACTTCACAGAAGATCATCTACAAGCAATCAACAAACATATGGAAAAATGTTCACCATCTTTAGTAATAAGAGAAATGCAAATCAAAACCACCCTAAGATTCCATCTCACCCCAATTAGAATGGCGATTATCAAGAATACAAGCAACAACAGGTGTTGGCGAGGATGTGGGGAGAAAGGTACACTCATACATTGCTGGTGGGGCTGCAAATTAGTGCAGCCACTCTGGAAAGCAGTGTGGAGATTCCTTAGAAAACTTGGAATGGAACCACCATTTGACCCAGCTATCCCACTCCTCGGCCTATACCCAAAGGACTTAAAATCAGCATACTACAGAGATACAGCCACATCAATGTTCAAAGCTGCTCGGTTCACAATAGCCAGACTGTGGAACCAACCTAGATGTCCTTCAATTGATGAATGGATAAAGAAACTGTGATGTATATATATATATATACACACAATGGAATATTACTCAGCTATAAAGAATGATAAAATTATGGCATTTGCAGGCAAATGGATGAAATTGGAGAATATCATGCTAAGTGAGATAAGCCAATCTCAAAAAGCCAAAGGACGAATGATATCGCTAATAAGTGGATGATGACACATAGTTGGGGGAGGGAAGGGTTAGGGTTAGAGTTAGGGTTAGGGAGGGGGGCAAGTATGGAGGAAAGAAGGACTGTATAGAGGGAAAAGAGGGGTGGGAGGGGTGGGGGAAGGGAAAAAATAACAATGAATCAAACAACATTACCCTATTTAAATTTATGATTACACAAATGGTATGCCTTTATGCCATGTACAAACAGAGAAACAACATGTATCCCATTTGTTTACAATTAAAAAAATACATTATAGTTATAAAAAAAAAAGTTCAAAGCAAGAAAAAAAAAAAGGTTGAAGGACTGCAGTTTTCTGGTTATCATAAAAAATAATCATCAAATTTGTTTGCTTAGGCCGTAGTAACTATCTTGACTGTCCAACAGCAGTTGTAGAATATTTTTAGTTGCACAGTGGATTCCATATTCAGTTAAGATGTGAAAAAAAAACATGATTCATAATTGAAGAAGTAGAATTCAGTAAAGTAAGCACGTGGTGGAACAAGAGTAGGGGTTAACTTTGGTGTAACGCATTCTTCAAGGCCTGTGCTGGGGGTTTTGTTAAGAGAAAACTGTTCCTGTGGTATTTCAGGCACATTAGTAAGGCAGTGCTTTGGCTAGGAAGCTCTGCCTGTCACTGAGCTTCACAATGCAGTCAGATTCTGACACATAGTATTTTACAAGGGAGTTTGGCCTGTGGTGAGCTCAAACTGGTTCAAACACGCTAATACAAGAAAAGAGGACTCATTTCAAACACTGCTCTGAGACACCTATTAAGACTTAAATTTGTAATGAAATTTTGTTAAAGTGTCTCAATTCTAGGACTAAATGGTAAGTTTATATTGGTGAAATGAGTGCAACCAGACAGAGTATTAAATTTATAAGTAAGCTGACCATTATTAACTGTCATGCTATTTCAAAAGGTAGAATATTTAAAATTTTTATAGATCTCACATTATCTCGATGCTTCCTATAGTAATTCCCGTTGGATTAATTCGGTCTCACCTGCTGATGAAAACAGGTGCAGCCTTTATTTAACCATATTGAGCATCTCCTCAGTGCCAGGCAGTTGTGCTAAGCACTGTGCTAAAGGTGTAGACAAAAAGTAATGTGATCCTTGCCTCTTTGAAGCGACCAGTTAAGAGGGAGGAAGAACATGGGTTAGTGGTTTTAAAATAGTAATTTTAGCTTGTGATAAGTGATAAGAAAGAAATGAATAAGATACCCTTAACAAATGTTTAGAAAGGTAGACGGCTTTATAAAATGGTCAAACTTTTTTTTGAGGGTATAACATTAAAACTGATAACTGAAGCAGGAGAAAGATGAAATGAGGAGGGGCTCAAGGCCTTGTTAGCCATAGGAAGGAATTTTGTCAAGTAGTGAAGTGTGGTAGGTTAGGTTTCTAAAAGATGTATTTAATGGTTGTATTGGAAGGAGACAAATGAAGTATGGAGCCTGTGGTGTTAGATAACCAGGCAAGCAGTGACTTGGCTTAGTTAGTGACGTCAGAGGTGGGGAGGAATAGGTCGATTTCACATTTTAAAAATCAGTAGGCCTTACTGGTAGACTGGGCACAGGGGAGAAGAATAGAAAGAAGACGACTAGGTAGAGAGGAGCACATTTAACATGTTCAGAGACCTGGTAAAGCATCAGATGGACCCTGCAGTATGCAGACAAGATCACTTAGGCAGAAAGAGAAGACAACTCGGCACATCCCTAACAAGCTTTGACGTACTAATGTGGACAGAGGCTGAACTTCTGAGACTTCAGTACCCCTCAGTGTACAGTTACGATATTACAGAAGTTGTCATAGTCACTGTCAGTGTTAATGAGGGAAAAACTGGGATCCTGGATACAATGACTGCAAATTTCCTTGAGTTACTCTTTGAGCCCTCTGTTTTCGTTCCCTGGATTATTTCTTCCTTTGGTGTTATAAGTTGTGGTCTGTTCTGGACTTTTTCATGTTGCAGGCTTTCCTTCAAGTCTGAATGTTCTTGGTTATTTTCATATTAGAAATGAGGCTTCAAAGCCAAATAAGTATCCATCTTGTTCAGTGGGGATATCAACTGAATAGACTTGGCTGTAGGGAAATTAGACAAACGAGCTTGGGTAATAAGTTAGAAGCAGAATCCTAGTTCGCAGAATATAGAGACTTTGCTTCAGAGTTCCAGCAACCAGTTTTGCTGTCTGGTTCTCCAAGTATAGTTAGTTCACTCCTTTGCATGGAGTCGAAGAAACCCACTATTCTTTGTACAGAGGTTTAGCCTCAGGTCTTACTTCTTTGTCTGGGTCGAAACACGTCCTCTTGAGAGTTCAGTGGCTCTTTTGAGTTCTGATAGGCAGATCTTCTCTTGCTACTTCTGTTAACCCTGAAGCATATCAGTTATTGTTCATTTTCCACGAATTTGTTAAATCTCTTCATCTCTTCCATGGAGACCTTTATCTCTTTTGTAGACATGTATCTTTTTTTTTTTTTGGTACTAGTGATTGAACCCAGGGCTGCTCTACAGCTGAACTGCACTTCGAGCCCTTATTTAAAAATTATATTTATATATTTATGTTTCTATTTGCCTTATTTATTTTTTTTACCTTATTTAGGTAGGTAGGTGCTGGGGATTAAACCTAGGAGTGCTCTACCACTTATCCACATTCCCAGTTCTTTTTATTTTGAGACATGGTTCAAGCTGCCCTTGAACTTGTGATCCTCCTGCCTCAGCCTCCCAAGTAGCTGGGATTACAGGCATGTACCACTGCACCTGGCTTACTATTTGTATTTTTTTGTCATTTTCAGAGGGTCTCAGGAACAATAGGAAATATTTTTGTACATATATTTAATTCACCACTTTAAACTAGAAGCCCCAGGAATAGTAGTATTCAGAGATGTAGTTTTATATTTTGACATTTTTTTCTTAGTCCAGTTTAATGAACTACTACTTTTTTTTTTTTTTTTTTTTTTCACATAAGGGAGTTTATTAAGCAAACAGTGTCTCCCTGCAGGGTAAGAGAGAAAATGAGAGGAAAAGAGAAAGGGCGTGTGTGCAGGAGAGTGAAATGGAGGAGAAAGCATGAAAGCGAGGAGGAGAGAGAGATGCATGAGAGGGAGGAGAAGAGAGAGACTGAACTTCTTAACAAAAATTTGAGTAGCTCTTGTACATAAGGCATTAAACTAGGTTCTAAGTGAAGTATGGAGAAGTGACATGACCATCCTTGCCCTCTGCCTCATAGGAGCAGTTGGGCATGTGAGAACACCAGTCTTATGCACTAATTTCTAGTAAGGAGAGAATCAAAAGGTGATGATAGAAATGAGAGAGAAATCAGTGTAAGAGTTTAAAAACTATGAAATGCTTTATGGAATTAATGTTTGATTTGGTTCTTATGGAAAGATGGATAAAAATTTCTTTGAGCAGAGATTTCAGTTGAAAGGATTTTTCTAGAAGGTTCAGAAATGACAGACTTCCGAGTAAAGCACATTGTTTAAGAAAAACTAGTGCATCCATTTGACTAGAGCATTACATAGCTGTAGCTGGATGGTTCTAAAGTCAGGGTTAGCCTTGAAAAGAGGAAGGAAGCATAACCCTGAAACAGGAGGGCCGTAGACCACTGGGACTTCATATTGCACAGCTCTGGAGGAGTGAAACAGTGTTAGGAGCTTTGGGAAGAAGCTGTGAACTTACTCCAGAAAATGTAACACACTGTGACCTGATGTTAGAATTTTGGAGTGGATTTTCATAAAAGACACACATCTGAGACAGGTTACAGTTGGAACTAGATTTGAGGCTGCAGAGTGAATATTAATAGCTCAACAAAGTACATAGAAGATCTGATTTTCAACAGATTTACAGAATGAACTTTATTAGAAGAGCACTCATTTTTAGGAAATAGGTATGATTTGGAAGTAGGAAATCAAGAAGTGTCATTGAAAACATCACATCAGTACTATTTTCAATAGTAGTATAATTGTAGATTGAAGATGTTTTCCCCTGGGATCAGTATTTTGTAAGTTTGGTTGATTGATTTTAATCCTTGAGTATATTGTCAGTTTTTCAATTTCACTTCAGTTTGATCTCCAATGGAAAGTTTGTGTATGAGGTAGGTACCTTTGGGCCTCAAGTTCTAGACAAGGAGCAAAACCAACTGGAAACTAAGTTGCTTGGTTGTGTACAAACTTACATTTAGTTTTTTTTAACTTAAGTTTAGACTTCATTTTGAAGGTTTATGAAGAACATTTACTGGATCACTTTTCTTTGGAAATAGTGGGAGAGTTTTAACTTTAGATAGTCTTCCATTGTGTTAAATAACTGTCATTAGTGTGAGTGCACATCACTGACTTTTTATACTTACTGCAGAGCATGTTTGCAATTTGAGATGAAGATTCTTGCTACATTTATGCCAGCTTTGCATTATGCAAATAATGCTGTTCTGAATCTTAATAGGCTGTGAACTCAAATGAAAAGACCCACAGGTTTATAGTGGTACTCGTCGTATAGCATTGTGTTGAATCACACAACTCATTTTGGCCATTTCTTCTCCAGCATCACCTCCTGAGGATTCCACTCAAACACCAACACCTCAGTGAGCCCCTTCCTACATTTATATCATTCCTTTTTTTTTTCCTCTTAGAATGTGTCATTATAACTTATTGTCTAATTTACTATGTACTATGCTCACATATTTTGGTCAGTCTCCCCACTAGAAAGTCAGTTTTGTGTTATCTCATTCTTTCAACACTGTATCCCTAGTGCCTAGAACAATGCCTGACAGATAGTATGCACTCAATAAATGTTAAATGTTTACATGTTACCTTTAGTCATGGCTGTGCCTCTAGAACACCCATTTTATTTCCAGGTAAAGTTTAACTGTTAGGATTATGTGTACTTTGTTTAGTATCATGACTGCATCAAATTAGATAACATAAAATCTGGGTTTAAAAAAAATCTTGTGTGTATTAAATTTAGAAACCTTAATCTTTGAGTAATAGTGTGAGTTTTTCTTAAATTATTTCAGCTAGGCAAGCTAGAAGTCTGGCATGTGAAGACCCTTCAGCAGTGCTGCTTCAGTGAGGATATTAAGGTCCATTTTTTTGTACAGGTGCAAGTGGCATGAAGAAAATGACATTCTCTTCTGTGCTTTAGCTGTTTGCAAGAGGATGGCGTAAGTTGGGGAAGGAGTTTCTTCATAATGCTGCTCTTCACACTGAGTTCTTCTGTGCCTGTTTTGCTTGCTCTTGGGCAGGTGAGGTGGGTCTGTTCACCCACCTTACTGTAATTCTGCTAAAAAGCAAAGGTGGTTGTTCATGTTCTTCTGTACTTTTGTCCATGCTACCACTCACCTGCACACACGTTTCAGTCAATCTTCACTGAAACTTTTCCTCCTTGGAGTGCCGAGGGCTAAAGGACAACACTTCCTGTGAAGGTGCTCCAAAAGCAGCGACTTTGCTTTTTGTCTTGTAGTGAAAGCACCTGAGTCCCAGATCTCTGGGGGCTCTTCACTTCACAGGCAGTGGTGCATTCTGAGGACTAACTGTTCATGTTTGTAGTTTTATTTCTGCTTCTGTCCTCTCATTTCCTTAAGTATTAGAGGATCCTGGTAATCTTTACCCTCACACCTGTTCCTTTAAAACAAATCTAAAATATAACCTGGCAATCAGGAGATTGCTTACTATTAA
The DNA here is from genome assembly GCF_902686455.1 of Sciurus vulgaris. NCBI lineage: Eukaryota > Metazoa > Chordata > Mammalia > Rodentia > Sciuridae > Sciurus > Sciurus vulgaris. The sequence goes on along the minus strand of NC_136473.1, from coordinate 112,065,993 downwards.
TGAACTTTTATGATATGAATTTTACTGCCTATTCCCATCTTATTTCTAAATCCCTTCAATTAAGAGCAGTATCTCTCAGATGCTTTAAGAATTTCTAAATATGAATGTTTTCAGAGTGAAATGGAGGAGAGGAATAGAGTGGACTTCGTCTTCCTTCTTTTCACAGGTACTGCATCAGCAATTCGCTGGCCACTCTCTTTGGAATCCGGCTCACAGGCGCTCACGTACCACTGCAGGATTATGAGGCCAGCAGTAGTGTGACACCCAAGATGGTCGTGTTGGACGCAGGGCGCTACCAGGTGAGGAGCCTTGGCACCAGCAAAACCTAGATCTCCGGCTTCTTCTGGGGAAGTCTGTTTTGCCTTTTTGTTCTAACTAGACTTTGACTCTCCTCTCAGGACACTGCTTCTCAAATGATGACATCCTCTTCCTCCTCTTCCTTCATCTTGGACTTGCATTTGAAGTAGTTGTCTTTTTTTTTTTTTTTTTTGCGGTACTGGGGACTGAACCCAGGGCCTTGTGCTTGCAGTGAAGTAGTTGTCCTTGACTTCAGCTCCAGGCTTCTTTATTCCTTCTCCCTAAAACCTGTAGGCTTTGACTCTCATGCTCTCTAGGCAGTAGTACCTGACAACCCTTTTTGGAGTCAGTACGCACTTAAGTTGGTCCTCATTCTTAGAGCAATACTGGCTTGGAAGAAGTTTTCCTGTCAAAATTATACAGTTTCCCCATCTTTCCAGCTACCTGACCTCTCAATTTCTTGACTTTCCCTCCTCCATCGTCTTCCACCATGGAAGTTTTCATTGCTGTGATCATACTCTAGACCCCAAGGGTACCGTCTTCATTATGTCCATTTCAGACATCCTTCTTTGTGACCATCTTCCTCTGGTAACCTGGCGCCAGTGATTCTTTGATGTCTGTAGGCCACACACTTACTTATATCTCCACTGTTTTACACTCCTGTGGACCATGCATTGCACAACCCCAGGGTACCTCTCACACATGGGAAGGTGCAGCCTCGTGTTATCTCTTTCCATCCCAGCTTAGGTTCCTTGGTCTGTCACTTCTTCCTTGCACACATGGTCAGCTCCATTAACCCTCTTTTCTTTTTCATGCTTGGTTGACAAATACAAACCCTGATTAACTCTTCACCTACCTTATGGATGATACTGGAAATAAACCACCCTGCTGATTGGTCTTTCTTCATTTCCATTACCACCAGCCTCAAGAGGGCCATTGATGTTGCTTGGCTATTATCTGTGTCCCTAGTGTGATTAACTCTCTCACTCTCCTCGACACTCTTCCACCTTCCATCACCTCTTCCCTCACCCCTTCTCTAGCTGACCCTGATACCTCCTCTTAAATTCTGAGAAAATAGAAGCAATCAGAGAGATTTTCCACCTATTCCTACCACCCCTCTTAGCTGCATGTGCCATGTCCTCTCTTTTATTCCTGTATTGAGTAAATTGGCTCTGTTCCTATCTAAAACTGATCTATTTATACATTGGATCTCTTTATTTTACTAGTCAAGGACATAGCTACAGTAACATATCCCTCTTTCTTATGTCATGAGGGTTTCCCTCTGTTCTGAATCTTATTAGCCAACAGCCTCATTTTTAAAAAACAAACAAAAAAAGGCCAGGTGTGATGGTACATATCTGTAATCCAGCAAGTCAAAGTCAGCCTCTGCAACTTAGTGAGACCCTGTATCTAGATTAAAATACAAAAAAAAAAAAAAAACCAGGGGGCACTGTGGGGATGTTGGCGATGTGGCTCAGTAGATAAGCACCCCTGGGTTCAATCCCCAGTAACAAAAAAAAAAAACAACAAAAAAAGAATTGAACTTGTAATTCCTAATTTCCCTCCAGAGTACCCTATTTCTCTCTTCCCCTTTACAGCAAAAGCTGATAGACACTGGAAAATCGTTTGGGTCTTAGTTTGCATTTGTAAAGAGTAATTTGAAGTAGACCATCCAATATTTGGTAAGAAATAAACATTTCCCCCCAACCTGGGTATTTTTCTGTTATTTTACAGAAGCTAAGGGTTGAGAGTCCAGGATTCTCTCATTTCAACTCTTCTAATCAGGAACAAAGGTCAAACACAGCCACTGGTAAGCATCTTAAATTTTATAATAATGTACCTTATGGAGGTCCCAGCTTACTAAGCATCATGTGCTTCTAGATAAACTTTAAGGTATAGGAAGTTTGTTGAATTGGGTGTTTTATTTGGCATTAGCACCTTAGACAATTTAGATATGTACATTTTTGTGTCACTTTGATGGAGTCTTATTCCTCAGACTTTTGTTCAGGGTATTAGAAAAAAAATTTTTGTAGCCTCTGTAGTTGTATAATTTTGATGTGGTAATATATCTTTTGGGAGATAGGAAACTTTAAAAAGCTAGTAACATGAAATTTCAAGTAGTGCCTGAAATACTTCAATTAGGGTTTCCTGCTCTAAAAACAAAAGGAACATTTTTGTTCCACTTTTCCCTTTACTTAAGAATGTCTCCTATTTATGATCCATTTAAACAAGGCTTAGAGGCTTACAGTACAATGAGAGTCAGCTAATTAAAGAACCTCTTTAGAGTAAAATCACTACATTTCTTTTATTTCAATATCCTAGGTGATTACCCATCTGGGGTGAAAATTTCAGGCCAAAACAGCAATGTTCGAGGAAGAGGGATTACCCGCTTACTAGAAAGCATCTCCAATTCCTCCAGCAATATCCACAAATTCTCCAACTGTGAGACCTCACTCTCACCTTACATGTCCCAAAAAGACGGGTACAAATCTTTCTCTTCTTTTTCTTAATGATGGTACTTTTTTCAATTTCTGGAAAAATAACAGGCCCAACTTCCCTTCTGACTACAGTCGTATTAAACAAAGAGATCACATCAATGATAAATGTCACTACTCTAGATACTAATTTGTAAGGAAACTGTTTCATAGATTAAAAATAATTGTGGTTGGAGAAGATCTTGGCATTCCTGCTTTTTTTCTTTTGAAGCTTATTCTGTTTTCTGATGGTATGATGGGCATGCCATTAAAGTTTGGTGTTCTTTAAGAACTGTGCTTTAGGGAATGTTATAAATTAGCAATTCTTTCCCCTATAATAAAGGTATTGAGTATCCATTGTAAAAATTTCTAAAATAGTATTAATCTGTTTCTTCCTATTATGAAATAAGAACCTTATACTAGAGAACTCACGGCTATTTGCATTGCAGATAAGAAAGTTAAGCCTTTAACAAAAAATTAAGTTTTGCTACTTTAAAAAGTTTTTGAAATAAGTTTACTCTGGCAAAAGGAGGCATTTGAAGGATGAGAATCCAAAAGGAAAACGATATTATGTAAGTTACCCCAAATCCCGTGGGTGGATAATGACTGAATTCCAGGTCCTGGGGACCACAGAACTCACAGATGTCATACTGCATCAAGTGTCTACCCTGTTGGTGACTGACCGCACTGACTGATGTTCTTAACCTAGTGTGAAATAGTAGGTAATCCCAGGAGAGGAACACAGATATTTTTTCTTTGAAACCAGAGCCAAGACCATAATACATGACAGAGGCAAAAACAGCATTCTTTCTTAGTCCAACCCCAGACCTTGGTCCCTCTGATTACACAGAATCACTTAAGGTCTGTCATGGGACTCTGAAGGGAAAAGGTTTTTCTTTATAGCATATTCTCCTTGACTAACTGTTGAATACCTGCTTAGTGGACATTTTGTGCACAGCATCCTGTGAAGTCCTTACCCACCACTCTGAAGGAGACACAAAACCAGAGCACTGTAACCAGCCCTCGTTGAGGGAGCAAAGTGGTACTCCCAGCCCGGCGTTCTCATTGCTGATGTTCTGTCCTGTGCTTCATTTTTTTTTCTTTTTTTTTTCCTGTGCCCAATACCAGAAGTTTGAATAAGAAACAGTAGACTGGAAGTTTAGATAATGTATTTTCTAATAATAGATTTTTTCTCTCTAAAAACTTCATATTCAAGCTTTGGAACCATTTTATCTATCTTAAAAATTAGCATAATAATAATAATCGGGTTTCCTGAGGAAGAGGAGGGAAGGTCTAAAATTATAATTCAACCCTCTGGCCGTATGTTTCCTCATTTGTGGAACTTGGAGAGAGAGAAGGGTAAAAGGGGTCTCATGAAAGCAGAAGGGAGACCAGTTGGGTAGAGGAAGGGCTCTGAAGAGGGAGGAGGGGAGGAACTAGGGAGTGAAACTGACCAAACCGTATGCACATCTACAAGTCCCACAATTACGTGTTGTTACTATGTACCAATAAAAAATTTTAAAATACGCTTAACACAAGTCACAAACATACTACTGGGATGGTATCATCACAAAGTGGAAAATAAGCGAGAATGTGGAGGAATTGGAATTCTCAAATATTGCTGATAGGAACGTAAAAAATGGTACTATTGCTATGGAAACCAATTTGGCAGTTCCTCAAAAAGTTAAGCCTGCAGTTACCATATCATTCAGCAAGTCCATTTCTACGTTTATACCCAGGAGAACTGAAAATGTTTTCCTGCAGAAGCTTAGACATTATGGCCCCAAAATAGGTATGACCCCAGTGCCCATTAACTGACAGATTGGTAAGGAAAAGGTGGTATAGTCATAAAGTGGAATCATTATTCGACTGTAAAAATGGAGTGCTACATATACAACATAGATGAACCTTGAAGACATTATGCTCAATGAAAGAAGCCAGACACAAATGACCACATTTATATGATTCTGTTTACATGTGGATTTCCAGAAAGGACAAATCCATAAAGACTAGGTTAATGGTTGCCAGAGGGTGACAAGGAGTGACTGGATACAGGGTTTCTTTGGGGTATAATGGAAATATTCTGGAATTAATGGTGATGGTTTTAAAACCTTGTGATTATACTAAAACCACTAAATTGTATACTGAGTTTTAAAGTATGTGAATTCTCAGAAAAGGTGCTATATCCAAGTTAGAGTAGTAGGATAGAGAATGCTTCATGTTTTTGTGATGAGCAGGTTCTCAGGACAGTCTGGAACCCTTTTATAGAGATACTGAAACTAAAGAGTGAGAAAATTTCAGAATAGATAATGTGAGGAAGGGAATTTAAAGAATAGCACTTGGTAAAGTTTATATTTGAAATGAAGTGGTACATTTGAGAGATTTTAAGAATTTTTTCCCTGATTGAAACCTGGATGCTTGTGAAGGAGAGGTGAAAGAAAATAGCCCATCAAGCCAAACTGCTTGCTTTCATGCTGACAAAACAAAGCCAGAAACAGGTTTCAAGGTAGAGTACTAAAGCTGGATGCTGTAGTGCACACCTGTAATCCCAGCCACTTCAGCAAACTGAGGAAGGAAGGGCACAAGTTCCAGTCCAACCTGGGCAGCATAGTGAGAATTGTCTCAAAATTTAAAAATTTAAAAAGGTTTGGAGGTGAAGCTCAGTGGTGGAGCATCCCTGGGCTTAATTCCCAGTAACCTTCCCATCCCACCCTCCAAAAATGAAAAAAGTCACCCGCACTGTCTACCTTTTATCCCCCAAAATAACTAAAAATAATACAAATGACAGTACAGCCCACACTGAGGAACAAAGCAAATGAGACATTGAGAAATTACTAGGAGAAAGGGCCTGCTGAGAGCCATGTGGCATACGTGAGAGAAAAACTAACAAGACCTGCTGTCTGTAGCTTTGTCTTATTCAGGATAAAGAGCTTCAGGAGAAGATACTTGAAAATTGTTAGAGACAGGAGCGAGGTACCCACAAAATACAACCGAAAATCAGCTTGACCTTGGGATTCTTTCTTGTCAGCCACGCCAGGTGCAAGAAGACAATGCAGTAATATCTTCAAAATGTCTAAGGAATTTAGAAGTCTACAGGCAAACCTTAGAGATGTATGTTTGATTCCAGATCACTGCATAAAGTAAATATGGCCATATTGCAAATCACATGAAATTTTTGGTTTCCCAGTCCATGTAAAGTTAAACTTAAAAATATTATGCTTACTCTACTAAATGTGCAATAGCATTAGGTGTGAAAAAACCTACGCACCTTAATTAAAAAGTACTTGATTCAAAAATGCCAATATCATCTGAGCCTTCAGGGAGTCGGTCTTTTTTGCTAGGGGAGGGTCTTGCCTTTATGTTGATGCTGTTGAGTGATCAGTCTGATGGCTGCTGAAGGATATGGCAGTTTCTTCAGTTTTTGCCACATGAAAGACCTCTTACCATGATACCCCTTTACCACTGTGTTAGCTTTCTGTTACTGCAACAATGTCTGATAAAATAAACTTCAAGAAGGAAATATTTATTGTGGATCATAGTTTCAGAGATTTCATTCCTAGCAGCTGAGCTCCATTTTTCTCTGGGGACTGGTGAGGAAGAACATTGTGGCAGGGAGCATGTGTTGGAGCAAAGCTGCTTATCTTACGGCAGCCAGGAAGCAAAAAGAGAGCAGAAGGGGGCCAAAGACAGAATATACCACCCACAGGCCTGCCCCAAATGACCTGCCTCCCGCTAGGCCCCCCTGTGGTTCATACCACCTCCCAATGGCCCATCAAGCTGTAGGTAGAAATACTGTATTCATGAGGCCAGGGCCTTCGTGGTCAAGTCACCTCCAAAGACCCCACCTCTGAATCCTGCTGCACTGGGGGATCAAGGCTTCAACACATCAGCTTTAGGGGGACATTTAAGATTCAAATCGTAACAGTAGAACTGCTTTCATAATTGCAGTTGGTCCTCTGAGACGCTGCCACTGCCTTATCCACTAAGTTGATATGATGGTCTTAGTCTTTGGTGATTGTTTCAGCAGTATTCCCCGGTGTCTTCAGGAGCAGATTCCATCTCAAGAAAACACTTTCTTTGCCCATAAGAAGCATCCCCTCCTTCTCATTTATTGTTTTATCGTGAAATTGTAGCAATTATGTCACATTCAGGCTCCACTTCTGATTCTAGTTCTTTTGCTGTTCCCGCCACATCAGGTTACTTCCTCACTGAAGTCTTGAGACCCTCAGAGTCAACCATGAGGGATGGAATCAACTTCTTCCAAACTTCCATGGATGTTGGTATTTTAACTTCCTATCATGAGTCACAGATGTTCTTTGTGGCATCTAGAATGGTGAATCCTTCCCAGAAAGTTTTTGGTTTACTTCACCCAGATCTATCAGAGGAATAACTTGTATGGCAGCAATAACCTTATAAAAGGGAATTCCTAAGACTTGAGAGTAAACACTTCTCTGATCGTGGGCAACAGAGCAGATGCAGTGTTAGTAGGTGTGAAGCATTCATCTTGCCACCTTTCTGTCAGAATGACCAGGTGCATTGTCAGGAATTTTGAAAGGAATCCACTCCCACCAGCATATCTTAAAAGTGTTCGGGGAAACCATGTTGTAAACAGATGTGTGGTCATCCCAGGATTTGTCCCATTTATAGGGCACAGGCCAAGGAGGATTAGTATAATTCTTAAGGGCCCTGGGATTTTCAGTGAACACTGGCTTCCACTTCACATCACCAGCTACATTATCTCCCAACAAAAGAGTCAGTCTGTTCTTTGAAACTTCAGAATCAAGCCTTGAATTCTCCTCTCCAGCTATGAAAATCCTATATGCCATCTTCTAAAACATGGCTCTCCCATCTGTTAAAAAACCGTTGTTAGTGTAGGTAGATCTAATGGATAACTCAGTGCCACTTCCACGTGGATCAGTACTTGCTGTTTCTCTTAAACGTTGAGATTTCTGTACGTAATGACTCTTGACAGATAAATGATTTGTGAATATTTCCTGCCATTTGGGGCTTGTCTTTTCACTTAAAAGTGTCAGCAGTTTTGTGCCTGTGTAAACATCGTAGAATATGCTTACACAAAGTTGTCTATGATGTCACTAGACAGTCTGGGGCCACCATCGTATCATTCATATATGCATGGTCCATCACTGATCAGAATGCTGTATTGCAGCACATGACCATTAAAACATTCAGAGCTTACCACTTACAGGCTCTTTTCTCAAAGAATGACTAGAGGATGTTCTCCAGTAAGAAGAAAAATGACATCGAATAAGACAAATACAAGAAGCTCTGTTTAGCAAGTAAATTGTTAAAACATGCTGTCTAAATCACAGATTGGCAAGCCATGACCCTCTGGCCAAAGCTGGCCTGCCCCGTTTTTTGTCAATGGTTTTATGGAGGTACAGTCACACATTTGTCTAGGTATAATCCATGGTTCATTTTACACTATAACAGCAGATTTTAGTAATGACGATTGTATGTCTTGTGGAATGAAATACTATCTAGACCTTCACTGTTTAGACCCGTTCAACTCCTGGTCTAAATGAGTAGTGTTGAGGTGCATTTAAAAATAACATTCTAGGGCCAGGGAGGTAACTCGGGGGTAGATCACTTGCCCAGCCTGCACAAGGCCCTAGGTTCAATCCCCAGTACCCACCCCACCGAACCCCAAAACAAGAACAGAAGTTGAGCACAGTGGTGCAAGCTTGTAATCCCAGTGACTGGAGGATGCGGCAGGAGGGTCACAAGTTCCAGGCCAGCTGGGGCAACCCCATCTCAAATGTAAAAGGGCCTGGGTATGTTGCTCAGTGGCACAACAGCCCTGAACCCAGTCCCCAAAACTCGAAAAAGAAATCTAAAATCCTTGGCTCAACCTAAATGAGAAATCTGACATACCAAGAATGGGGAGCCGCAGCCTGCATCTGACGCTCGGGGACTGCAGAGGATGCGGCTCGGAGGCCTGTCCCGACACTGTCAGAACAGGTGGCAGTCCTCTAGAACATTTCCCCCTCTGGTCTCCAGGATGTCTATAGATCAACATGGAAACCGTAAGCTCGTTAAGCATGTGAAGTGTAAAAGCAGGTGGAGCTTCCCAGAGCAGAGTCCAAAAATAGATTCCCATGAGGACTGCAGACCTTGGGACTGTCGGAAGGTGGGACAGCAGGTGCGTCGATGAGACTGTTGATGAGGGGATCAGGCAGGTGTGAAGCGTCTAAACAGTTCACGTGTGCAAAAGAGAAGCAGTGTCTACTTAAATGAGCAAGAATGAAGAAACAAAGGACCTGCTAGAAACAAAATATAATTGTGTTTGAAGTGACAAAACCCTCAATAAAAAGTAATATCTGAGAAGAAAATTACTGCATTGGAAGATGGTTCTAAAGATATTACCTAGAATGTAGCAAAAGAGAGGGGGAAAAATGAAGTCTAATTGGAATCCCTGCTGAGAAACAATAGGGAGAATGGATATGTAGCAGTATTATGCAAAAACAATGACTGAAATTTTTAAGAAGTGAATAAATAAACCTAGAGAAAATGAAGGGAAAACTTGAACACCATAGTACACCTGGAGAGCAGCTGCGGCAGCCTCGGTATGTGGAGAAAAGTACTTCAAAACTCGTGAGAGTATAATTACCAAACCAAACTTTTGAGCCGAGTATAATATCTTTGAAGAAGAGGGATAAACTAAATGCATTTGTAGGTTTAACAAAAGTTTGCCATCATTAGACTTTTACAGTAAAGGACTTTCAAGAGAAAATTATTCCAAGACAGTTGAACGTGATTGGCAGGGATGTAAAACAGCAAACACGTACATCCAAGTATCTGTGCCAAAGTTGTTATGCTGTTTGTGAGGTTCAAAGGGATAAAAGTGAAACCAGGGTGTGTACCAACCTGCCAGACAGCACCTGGTAGAAGTCAGGGTCCAAGGTCACTAGTCAGAGGCCTCTTACGTGCTTGCCAGCCTCCTCTGTGACCTGTTCCAACATCCGGGTAGCTGTGCTGAACACCACGGTGGGCCAGCAGGATGCAGAAAATGCTCACTATTTTTAGCAAGTTCTAGTACAAATGATAGCTTCTCCTTGGACTCTGCTGGGAGATTTGCCTCTCAGCATTCCAGAAGCCAAATTTATTTAAATTGTCATCCTTGTCTGTCATCTTAAATGGTGAAATGGACATTTTAGATTCTTCGAACTGTGGTGGTGGGTGAATAAAATCATAAGGTAGCATCCAACTGGGGCTGCATTGAATGTTTCAGGGCTTTTTAAAAATAATTTTTCCCTTGCAAAAAGTTAAGGACATAAAATTTCACAATTTACTGGACGAGCACACAGAACCCTTCTACCTTCATTTTCTAAAGTAGAATGAAAGTCTCAGGTAAGTCACTACCTCCAGCCTCTTCCACATCGGTTAGCAGAAACTGCCTTAAACAACCATGAAGACACCATAATATGAGGGAAAAAAAACGCATTTTTCTTTTTTATTGCCTGAATCACCAAAAAGCTTCTATTAAAAATTCTCTCTGCTGTCCCTTTAAATGTACTATTTAACTCGATTCCTTTGCCTCCTTCCTCCCTCCCCCCTCCCTCCCTCCCTCCCTCCCTCCCTCTCTCTCTCTCTCCTCTCCCTCTCTCTCTCCCTCTCTCTCTCTCTCTCCCTCTCTCTCTCCCTCCCTCTCTCTCTCTCTCCTCTCTCTCTCTTCCTCTCTCTCTCTCTTTCGCGCGCTCTCACTCTCTCTCTCTCTCTTTTTCTTTCTTAATTCAGCCTTGGTAGAGACTCAAAAATTGCCCATGCTGACTACATTTCAGGTTGTCAGGTGGGGTATTGGAAGTTTCCAATCAGCAATGATGGTGCCTGGGACAACCCTCTTTGGTGACGACACGGCCACCGGCAGCGCTCATTCCTCTGCTTTCTGGTTCCTCCTCCAGCAGCGGTGCTGTCATGAATTTGGGGCTTGCAGTTTCTACTCTGGCTTGAACCCAGAGAGTGCCAGACCACTGAGCCACATCCCCAGCACTTTTTATTTTTTGAGACAGGGCCTGAGTTGATGAGGCTGGCCTTGAACTTGCCATCCTCCTACCTTAGCCTCCCCAGTCACTGGAATTACAGGCATGTGCCACTGCACCCAGCTAAGTTTTTTTTTGGGGGGGGGGAGTTTTAGTGAATAGAATTTATTAAATTGAGTGTAGTCGCATGTATCAATGGTTCTTTTGGTTTTGGTTTGTTTTGGCATCAAGGGTTGAACCCACTGAGGTGCTCGCCCACTGAGTCTGAGCCAAAATAAACTTTTCCTCCTCTAAGACAATTTTCTCAGGTATTTTGTTACAGTGACAGAAAGCTGACAAACATGCTCTCTGAAAGAAACAGTTCAGTAATGAAGCCCAGAACTTGAGTAGTTAGACCTGAGACTGGGTCCTGTCTCTGTCGCTAACCAGCTTCGTGATCCAAGGTTGACGAGTGCTTTTTCAGTGTTCCAAGCCTCAGCTTCCTTTATTTTATTTTTTAAAATATTTTTGTAGATGGACATGATGTCTTTATTTTGTTGGTTTGTATGTGATGCTAAGGATGGAACCCAGGTCCTCACACAGGCTAGGCAAGCACTGCGCCACTGAGCCACAACCCCGGCCCAGTTTCTTCATCTATAAATTGAGATTAATAATGCCTGGCTGATAGCGGCATGAAGATGAAAATGGGGTGGGCCTGTGACTTTGCTTTATAAAGCCCAGTACTTCTTTCACCTCCTGAGCTGGCTTCTGAGCCTCTGAAGGACGGTCTCCACCCTTGACAACTGTCAGCATGCATTCGCATACCACAGGATATTTAGGTAGGGAGACCAGCTAATTGGGATTTGCTGAGCCTGATTTTTTCTGGAAAGTTGGTGGTGAGTGTTTCAGAGGTTTGAAGCCTCTTCCTGGACACCTGCTGAGAAGGGAGTTAGAACCGCCTTGCAAAGTGCCTGCCTCCAGACAGCTGCTGCCTCTGCCTCCCAGCGACTTGGGATAATCCCTGCTGGCACAGTGAGGCCTGCCCATCCTGGCGGGCGGCACGGAGAAATTGGAAGCTGCCTGGGCTCTGATTGCTGGGTGGGGGGAAGGGAGGAACAGCCGGGCGCGTGTCCAGGTGTCTTCCTGCAGACAGCCCTTCTGCCTCGCGGCCCTGGAGGTGCGCTGCGAGGGCACTGCCCGTCCTGGAGGCCCCCACGGAGGCCCGCCTCGGAGTGAGTGCTCGCCCTGGCTGCAGGCCAGGCCGGCAGGGTCTGTCCAGGCTGCTGGGAACCTGAGGAGCGACTTCCACGTGCAAGCAGGAAAGGTCGTGACCGGGGGAGCCCCACGGACTCGGGCAGAGGGTCGTGGAAGGCCGCCTCCTGGGTAGGCCTGCCGACGGGACCTCCCGTCGGGAGACTCCCCGCTGACTCGGGTGGAAGGCGGGGTGGCACTGGCGGGCTTGCTGAGTGCTGGAAAGCCAAGCACACTTCAAGTGCCCGTGGGCTCTGCTCCAGCGGCAGAGGCCGCCCCACCTCCTCCTGAGGACCCTCGGGGTGTCCTCAGAAGGCCCGGCCACTTCCTGGCCTCCCCTTGCTGCCCGAGGCCCACGCCTGCCACAGGCAGGCTCCAGGGCTGCTCCCCGCGGTCACGGTCCTCATGACCTCGAGCTTCCTAGCAACCATTGTAAGAGGAAAACACAAGTCACGCGTGCTTTGTGGTGTCCTTACACAGAAACTATGCACATGACGAATGCGTTGCTCATGAGTAACGTGACCTTCCTAGCAGGAGGACTTGAGAGAAGATTCTCTGGTGGAGTCAACAAATGTGAGCTGTGTCCTCAACATCCTGACAATAAACACAAAAGGGACAATACTGTTTTTAACAACTTCGTACAACAGCATCCAGTGGGATAAAAGAATCCCAGTGTCAAGACGCACGAACCACGTGTACGGCTCTGCACAGGTGGCCTGAGATGGGCTGAGGTCACTGGGTCACCACCTTTGTACGATTCTCTATTGTTTCTTTCGGTTGGTATCTTGGAACATATTGTTCAGCAGTGAATCCAAAGTTAGAACTGTCGGGGCTTCTGGGGTGCAGAGACTCTCTGTTGAGGTCAAGGTCAGATGCGCTGGCTTCGCGGCCAGCTGAGGGGAGGCCCCACTGGCTTCCTATCTGAGGCTGCAATGCCTCTTGTACACTTGCCTGTGCAGAGGCCGCCCGGCCTGGCTCTGCATGGAGCTCGCTAGAGGGCCACCAGTGAGAAGAAGCCACCTGAGGAGGGGACGCGGCAGCAGGTGGAGTCTGGGTGGAGGGCCAGAGGAGATAGAGAGGGGCATCCTCAGCCCTGGCCCCTGGTTGACCTGGAGGACTCCAGCCAGGAAGCGCAGTGGGGCCCTTTGCCCTTCCCCAGTTGCCCCGGCCATGTCGCATCCGTTCAGCCACCATGAGAAACGAGGGGCTGTGGAGGCCCACGGCCTCTGGAACTGGCTGCAGCACTGAGGCCTCAGCAGAGAAAATAACCAGAGAGGCCAGACTGGGCTGCTGCTGTACCCTGGAGACCCGACTGACAGGAGTCCTACAGAGGCCCCTGGGGCCTGGGCTCCTGGAGTCGGGGCCACTCGGAGGCTTGGCCTGGGACCAGAGCCTGGGCCAACACATGTGGTACCTAGGCCTCCTTCACTGGGACCTAACTTCAGTGCAGCCAGGAAGCACCGGTCAGCGCTCGGCCTGTGCACTGTGCAAGCACGCGCTGCAGTCTCTTTTCCTCTGGAGGATGCCACCCACCCACCAGGGGCACCGGGAAGCACAGGGAAGTGGAGCCCAGAAACAACCCTGTAAAAGGCAGTTACAAGGAACCCAGTTTTACAGATCTTAAATTGGCTTTTGCTGGCAGTTCTAGAATCTGGCAGCAACTCAGAAGATACCACTCTACCACGGGTGCAGGCTGTATTTATAGCCAGAGAGAGGACGCTACCACAGCAAACAGAAGTACCAGGCAGACACCTTTGCCTTATTTGAATGTGGCCTGGACAGAGGACACCTGCGCTCAACCGGCCAACGCTGGCCGTTCTGATTGGCCAAGACTGGCAGATTCCGAGTTGCTGGGCTTGCAGTGTGTTCTCTTCCGACTGAGGCTGAAGCTCCTCATGAAGAATGGGCCACATTTGGCTTTACAGCCCTTCCCCAGTAGAATCTGCACGGATGTCGTTGGCAGGCAAACACTGCAGCTGCTCACCCTCCAGTGGGACAACCCGAGGACCTGTCTCCTCAGCTTCCCAGAGTGGGTCTGGGCCCTCCTTGCCCACAGCGACAGCCAGTTCAGGAGCGCAGGCTTTTTGGACTCACTCCCCACTCTCTTGCTCCATCTTTTCTGCCTGCTGATACCACCTCCTTGGGCACCCGTCCCAGAGGAGCCCAGCCTAAGCCAGCCCATCCCAAGCTCAGTGGGTCAGAAATGGGGCAAGGACCTCTCCCACAGAGACCGGGAAGGAATGAGGTAATAGGAAATAACAAAGTATCGTGAGCCGCTGCTGGAGGAGGCTCAGGCATCTTGTCTCCAGCCTCTCACACTGGACAAAGTCAGGTCCCCCACCCCTGAGCTTCCTCGCCCCAATAGAGGCCTCAGGCAGGGGCACCAAAGGACCAGAGATTTTACAGGCCTTGTCCATGTTCTACCAGATCTTCTCTAGCCTCTCAGAGGAGCCCTGTGAGGTTCTTGTACCGAGCTCTGTTCTCCCGAGAGGAAAAACAGTGCGTATTTTATATACATACCATACATATACAATAATACATCTCATATAGTCCATACTACCATGTAATGTATAATACAAATCGTTAAAATGTTTGATATATAGTATATATGTGTGCTTAATACCTAGTATACATAATATATAGCATGTGTAACATATATAATATATAGTATATATATGAGTAATATTACATGGAAACAAACCCTCCATTTAAAAGAAAGAAATCATCAGAATGGATTTTAAAAGGAAACTCCATTTTAAATATAATATTTAAAATAATGAAATAAATTATTTTACTAAAATAATTCTAAAAGACATGAAGAAAATAAGCAAGGTTGTTATATTAATATTAGCCAATATAAACTTTGAGACAGCATTAACACTGATAAATAACAGCATTTCTTCCTACTGACAAAAAGGTTAAGTAGGAAGACAATCATTTTAAATGTGTGTGGTTAATAACAGAACTTCAAAATAAGCAAAACAGATGAAAAATCTAAAAACTAATTCCATTCATAATAGTATCAAAAAATCTAACAAATTTTAAATTTAACGAAATAACTGCATATCCTCTTACTGTAAATTACAAAATATCTGAAATTAGAGACCTAAATAATAAGAGAAATATACCTTGCTCATAATTGGAAGACTCAGATGTTAAGATGCCAATTTCTCCAACTTAATCTGTTAATTAAATGTAATACTAATCAAAATTACAAACATTTATTTTATAAACTTAAAATTAATTTTCAAATTCATGTAGAAAAGCGAGGGATCTAGAATAGTCAAAACAACCTTGAAGAAGAACTAAGTTAGAGGATTCTAGCTGATTTCAAGACTTACTATAGACAAGTGACCACAGCAGTGCAAGACTGGTGTGAGAATAGACAAATAGCTCGATGGAAAAGCATACAGTCCAGAAACACAGCCACGTGGACGGTGGGTTGGTTTTTGGGTTTTTGGGGTTTTTTTTTTTTTTTTTTTGGCAACAATACAGTAATGGTTAATTTGAGTTGTCAACTTGATTGGATTAAGAGATGATGATTAAGAGGCCTCTGGGCGTGTCCACGGGGGCGTGTCTAGGAATGATTGGCATGTGGGATAGGAACTGAAGTGGAGCCCCTCCCTAAGCGTGGGCAGCACCGCCCAATAGGATGGTGGCTTGGATGGAATAAAGGCTGGAAGATCAAGGAAGCAGATGCAGACGCAAGCTCGGCTCTTCTTGAACGGGTTCTTGATCGCTGCTTCCATCATCTGAGGATATCGGACTCTCGCTTCTTCACTCTTCCCAAGCGGACTCTGCCAGTGATTCTCCAGGGAGTTTCCAGAAGCCTTGGTCCTGGACTAGGGTAGCACTGTTGATCCTTCTTGTTCTGGAGCTTCCGCCTCTTGGACTGTGCAGCTGCTGGTTCCTCCAGCTCTCCAGCCGCAGACGGCTATTGTGGACTATCCAGGTTCTGGTCGTGTAAGCCCATCCAATAAATCCCCTTGTCATAATCACACTTCCTGTTGATGCTGTTCCTCTGGAGAGCCCTGATCAATACAGGTACCAAGGTTAGCCAAGGGGTGCGGGGAGAAAAGGCTTTTCTACGAAGGTGCTGGAACAGTTGGATCTACATAGAATTAAAAAATAGCACCAACCCTTAAGTTGAACCCCTTGCACCCAATCTTCAGTCCAAGGAAAGCCAGCCGTCTAAACGTGAAGCAGAAGCCACGTGGCTCCTAGAAGAGAAGTAGGGGTCCTTCCTCTAGTGGAAGTCAGAGCACCCTTAGCCTGGCCCACACAGCAGAGAGCCAGGGCAAGAAGGAGACCCTGGCCACCCAGCGGAACTGACTCGGTGTGTACATAAGCCAAGGAAAGGAGACCCAAGGCAGACGGAGCCAGTGGTGTGTTGGGGTGGAACCAAAGGCACGGCTGGGAGCTGATCATACAGAGGAATGTAGAAGTAAGTACAGAGATGGGAGTCGAGCGCCTCGGGCACTAGGTCTTTCCACTGCCCAGAGGGCCCGAGCCGCGGTGAGCACGCCTCCCTCTCAGACCGTGGCTTCTGCAGTCCACCTTCCACTACCCGAGGCTGATGGCTGATGTCGGGATGGGACAAAACGGGACACAAGGAGCCTAGAGAGGGGTGGCAGGAAGTGAGGAAGTGTGCGAGGAATAGGAAGGACCCCTCAGCGGTCAGAGAAGCCAGCTGGAAAGGGCTCCCACTCCAGCTCGGGGACAACTCGAGGATCAGAGTAATAGTAGCCATGGGTTAGAACCTGGCCGAAACTCGCGTCCTAAGAAGGTTTCATAGATCCACGAGTAAATGAAAGGTTGGGTGAGAACCGAGGGCTGTAGGAGTTCTCTAAGATCCTCCAGTACTTAGGATCTGCAGTGGGAAATGAGTAGCTTTGGCATGGAGAAGACTTGCAGACCCCACCTTAATCCAGGGGTCCAAAGTCACTGTCCCCAGTAACAGGAAACAAGAAATCCCGCAGACCCTGTGCGGCACGACCGCTGTGAGGAGAACAGCTTCGCCTCTGTGATGGTCTTGTCAGAGCCTGGGCTAATCAAGAGAAAGCGTCAAATGTCTCAGGTCGAGAGACGTTTTACCAAATACCTGGCTGTGTTCAGCAGGGTCAAAGTCACAGAGATCCAGGAAAGACACAGACTCGAGGCATGGAGTGGTTCTAAGCTAGACCTTCCTGCTCTCGTCGACATTGCTGAGAGACTGGTGGACAACCCCCAGGTGGGCTGGCAGCGGGGTGCCCGTGGGTTTTCATGGCTATGTAGTTGCACAGGAGAAATGCACACCCGAGCATTTGGGCGCGGTGGAGCATTATGTCAGCAGCTTACCCTCAAACAGGTAGGAAAGAGTTCGTATTATATTTATACATTTTTTTTTAAGTTTGAGGTTGTTTCAAGAAAAATAAGGGAAAGGGAAAGTGTAGGGGAGGGTGCCCACACAATCACCACCCCCCTGCACCTGTCCAACAGCCTCCCAGACTCCTGTGTGCACCTGTCAGGACAGACACCTGAGGCCTAACCCCCCTTCTCTGGAACTGGAAAACACTGCTTGTTCTTCAGGTGCTCAAAATAGGATGTGAGTGTTTCTGAAGGCCTTTTTTGGAACTTAGACTGCTTTAGTGACTTTTTAATGCATTTAGAAGGTGGGACCAGCCCTCCTCTCCCTCCCATAGGTGCACAGGTGGGGCAGGTGGGGCTGGAGAGCACCTGATAAACAGCACCCTCAGGGCTGCAGCGGAGAGCAGACGCCGGGTGCTTCATCCGCACCCTTCTCCCTCCTCTTCTTCCTTTTCTTCCCTGCTTTGCCGGCTGGTGAGCCCACAGAGGGTGTGGCCCGGCTCGCTGTCCACTGGCTTCCCTTGGCTTTAGCCAGGGGAGGTGGGAGGAGGACTGGCGTGGGGCTCTGCCATTCCAGGGGTGGGTGCTGCGGCCTTGGCAACGGCTCCCTCTCCTGTTGGAACTGCCTCCTGGGCCTCCCGCCTCCAGGCTGCACCCCTGGAACGGCTCCCTCGGCCTGGGGGGCAGTCCTGGTTTTCCCAGCCCAGGAATGTTTTCAGAACCCCCTTTCTCACAGTGAGAAACAAAGGCTAAGCCCTATGATGGCTTTTAGAAAAACGCTGCACGTTCCAACAGAGCCTTCCTTTCCTGAGAGCAGTGGGGCCGGAAGCTGTCAGCCTGCCTCATGGTCAGCTGTGGGTGGAGGAGCCAGGAAGCCACAGGAGAGGGGGTGCCTTCCACAGCTGCCTTGCCTCCCCGCGAGGGAGGCCCTGCCTGACTCCCGGCTCCGTCTGGGCCATGAAGAGGAGCAGAGGCCACCGGGTCTCCTGCTCACCTGAGGCTTCAAGGTCACCTTGTGGTCTTGCCACCTTTCTTTTCCCTCGGCCTGAGACCAGTGCCGTGTGGGAGTTAGGGTGATCTTCAGCCTGGGCCACAGAATGAGGAAGACCCAGAGCACAGCTGCGCCAACCCAGAGGTGCTACCCGAGCAAGAAAGAAGCCACCGGGAGTGTGTGAGGTCCCCACAGCATGACCTGGAACAAAGGCCTTTCCCTCGGTTACAAAAGAAGTTACGATAGAAAAGGGCCACACTCGACCACCTTTTAAACAGACGGACCCCTGGGCCACACCCGCCTTTCCCCACGACAGCAAGAGCAGGACCTGCCCACTCACTGGTAAGTAAGCTCAAGGCCAGAGACGAGCAGATGGCTAAAATTCAACGTGAAAGAAGTCTGCTTCTGGAAGACCCGTCTGCTCTAAATGGGACGCACCGTCTGGGTCACTTTCACCGCGGATGAGTCAGCGTCTTCAGCAGTGAGCGTCAGCTGGAGGCCGGTGGACTGAGAGCCGGGTGCGAATGGTCCATCAGCACCACTGCGTTTCCCCAGGATCAACAGCATCTTAACGTGATCTGGTGACAGACCCATTCATTTCTTCGGTCCCATTAGTTTCTCGTTTTGATGTAGCTGCCTCTAGTCTTAATTTTCCTGTGATTCCTATTATTTTTAGAGTGCGATTTTTGAAGAATGGAAAGGTTTTCGGAAACACATATGTGGTGTTGCCCTGGAATGTCTATTATAATGGTTCACAAGTGCCATGTACAACTTTAAAATGAAAACCCTGGCTGGGTCTCCACTCACACTTCCCCTGAGGACCCTGCCCATGGCTCAGGGCCAGAGGAAGTGTGAGCTAGTGGGAGGAGCTAGGGCTTGGGGCAGAGCCAGCCTCCCCCACCCGGCCACCTGCTGACTGATGAGGCCATTTCCTGAGCCTGGGGCCTCAGCTCTGAGGGGCAGGGTGGGTGGAGCTGAAACATGGCGGCTGTGGCCCATGGCTTTTCCTCCTGAGCAGCCTGTGTTGCCCTGCCCTGCCCTGTGGCTAGTGCTTGCCCAAGCAGAACGGACATGGTACCTCTGTAGCAGTTTAAGGAAGCTGCTGTGCTTCTGCCCTTGCACGCATGCTCCGCTGGCTGCTGGCAGATGGTCTCCAGCCCTGGGACATGTGAGACCCTATGGAGACAGGGGGGGACCTGAGTCTGGCTCCGAACCTGCTGGGCAGGTGAGAAAGGAACTGCTGTTCGACATCAGCCATCACACATATTCAGTCCGTGTTTTGTAGCAGTTTAGTTAATTAAGACAGAAATGCACTCAACAACACGGGAACCAGGGGTATGAGCTTGTCCTTGTGGAGATAAGCTTTCAAATCAGCACATCCTGGATCACAACAGAGATTTCAGTACCCTCTTAAGAAGACCTAACTGACCTCACTGGAGCTGGAGAAAATTTTGGAGTATGAATGGGAAAGAAGGGGGTAGCCAGGGTGGGCATGGTTGACTGAGGAGGTGCAGAAAAACAAGACAGGAAAAAGGTCCATCACAGACAGAAACCAGGGCCAGGGCTTTCTGGAAACAAGCCTGAGAACAGGTGATCTCACTACGCACACTCAGCAGCCAAGGGTCCCCAAGGAGGCTCCTCCCACAGGACCACACTTCCCAACAGAACCACTTCTGATGCCAGGGCCCAACCCAGAACAGCCAGAGGTGAAAACTAGCCTGGCAAACGCAGGCCCTGGGCTCATCCCTAGCTCCACCCAAATTCAAACAAAAGTTAGAGCATCGGGGATGGGGCTAAGGCCAGAGAATCTTCCAGAATCTGGCTATGCTACCACAGAGGATAAGGTTTCCTTGAAGGTAACCAACCTGTCCTGTTCTGATTCCATGACCAGTCAGCTGCTGAGGGCACAGTGCCCCTGGGTGAGAAGGGCCTGGGTTGGGTGGACAGAAAGAATCATCTGCTGGATGGATGTGAGCCGCAAGCTGACAGCTACATATGACCTTGTGGGGACCTCTCTATGCAGCCCAGGGCCTTCCTTAGGTGATACGTGCCCAGCTAACATTGTCATATGCCTTAATATATGAAACTGCAAGGAAGGACTATGTGACAACTGTCTCAAGAGCCAAATAAGAGCCAGTTGGGTTGCCCGTGACACTCTTCTGCAACACCCTGAGTCTCTGAACTGTCAGTGGTAACCATGAATCGGGAGCACATGCCTGTCAGCCCAAGGAGACCATATTGAGAGTAATTTTGACTGTATGAGAACCTACAGTGATCACTGAAATAAGTTCAGCAGGAAACTGTGGTGTTACTAACTGAGAGTGATATTAGACACCAAGTAACATTCTTCTGCTTTAAACCTCCATTGCGTTGAGGTATAGCCTGAAAGTTGCCTCCTCTTTGAAGCAACCCAGAATCCCTTGGGCTGCTTTCTGCCTCACCATGTCCCTGTGGCCCCTTCTCTCCCTCAGGTAATGGTGTTGCTGGGTCTGCTTTCTCCACTAGACCCTGGCTCCTTCAAAAAGGTGTCCTGGGGGCCACAGGGCCAGGCACATGGTAGGTGCCCACAAAATGTCTGCTGTTGAACTGACGTGATGGGTTCTGATTTCCCAGGTTCTCTTCCTTACACCTGGGATCAGGCAGGCAAGACTCAGAGCCCTCGGAGGGCAGAGAACAGTCAGGATGAACCAGAGAGGGAGTGGCCTGTCCCCCTGCCCCCCACCCCCAGAGCTTACAGAGGAACGTGCACCACCGGGGCTGGCCAGCACCTCACGGAAGCTGGAGGCCAGGAGGTGTCTGGGGAGGGACACTGTGACCCCAGCTCCCAGCTTACAGGCCTGGGTGGAGATGGGTGTGTGGGTCACCACAGTGCTGCGAGTCCAGGTGGGGCAGGAGGGTGTGTGGGCACCAAGAGGGAGGACCTTAAAAGCCTCAGGGGAGGGTCAGCGTCAGAGCCGGGAGCAGCTGTGAAGCTGAGCTGTCTGGGGAAACAGGTGCAGAGGCAGGCACCATCTCGGCAGCATGCAGGATGATGGTCGCCCCTGCTCTCAGGAGGGGCACAATTGGGCCCCCAGCAGGAGTGTCCCTATGTCCCCTGGAAGTGGGCACCCGGCACCCAGGCCTGCCAGGTTTTCCTGACACCACACGCTCCTGGGAGACGCCCCAACACCACTCTGTTCCGTCCGCAGCCAACACAGAGCGGGACCCTCCTCGAGGACTCTCGACTCCATCGGCTAACCTCTCCTGAGAAGAGGCTGCAGGAGTGGATGCAGACCCTGCTGAATGCATCAAGGATGCAGCCAAGAATTTAACAAAACATAATTCACGTGTAAGAAAGTCACAAAGGGACGACAGAGTTATGCATTTGCTGTTCTGGTCATCCAGATAAGACATCCATATTTGTTTAGTAGTAAACTGAGTTTGGATTATAACAGCCACTGGGCAGCGAGACAGGCAGCCAGGCAGGGCAGTGGGCTGGGAGGGCCGAGGCTGAGGCATTGGCAGGAGCTGCATGTGGGCTGGGAGGCAGACGTGGACTCACCGCTCCCGGGAGCCACCAAGGGAGGAGCCACCAAGACATAGGCCCCTGTACCAACTGTGAGCTTGTGTGTGTTCATTTTAGATCAGTCAGTCAACTTGCCAACAAGTGGGCGGGGGAGTCATCCCTGGGCACATGGTGCCATCAGGCCAGAGAGGGAAGTGCACCCTTCCAAAGCAGGTTCTGAGTTAAGCTGCAGGGGCTCCAGGGAGGGGCAGTGTGTGAGGCCTGGGCCGCCGTCCACACTCCTACTCCGGTGCAACAGGAGGCAGACGTGCAGCCCCAGCTGAGGATGGGGTAGCTGGAGGCCGATGGCCCGGTTGGTGTGAGGCCCGGGCAAGCAGTGGGCTGTGGAGCCAAGTAAATGGAGTCCTTCATGTGCACATTTATTTTTTCATTCTTTCAGCAAAAATGTGCCAAGTGCAACCCTGTGCCAGATGCTCCCCTAGGTGCTGGGCACCCTTGCAGGGCCGGCCCACAGGAGCTCTGCCAGCCTCAGTGGGTGGAGGCTGCGGTCTGGTCCAGGTCTAGGGGCAGACCCTGAACTAGGTGTGGCAGTGAGCAGGGTCACTTTTTAGGGTTGGTCACAGGGGATTCCTTCTGCCAGGCCTGCTGGGCCCCCACAGCAGGCCTTGGGAGGAAGCACTTCCACGCTGCCTGGGCTGGAGGATAGAGACGGGCCTGGAGAGACGGCGGCCAGGAAGCAGGAGGCTGTGCCTGACCCTTCCTGCACCCCAGTTAAGGCAGCACATCACTGGCCAGCATGGTCAGGGGACTCGCGCCCTGAGCTCCTCTGGTCTTCACGCCTGGGATCGTCGTCTTCATCTTCCCTGTCTCTGGAAAGCTCTCTCCGTTGCTCTGGTGGCTCCTGGTAAGCCGCCCGGTTCCTGCAAGGCAATGAGGACAGAGGGGAAAAGCTCACCCTCACGTGGCCCCCAGGGAAGCTGGGCCTGGTGCAGACTACAGGAAGGGCAGCCTTCACACCGCCCCCTGCACTGCACGCCGTGCAGGGACCCTGCACAGGAGGGCCAGGCTGAGGGAGGGCAGGACAGTCCACAGACGTGTTCCACTCCTGATCTCAGGTGCCAGGGAGCAGCACGGGTCCTGCCCAGGCCCGGCCCCAGCCAGCCCACAGGGGAAGCCCTGGGACCGCAGGGCACACCGTGGTGGGCAGGTTACTCCTCTCTCAGTTGCAAAATCGGGGTGACAAAGCAGTCGCTGCCCCAGGGGTGGCGCACGTGTCTGTGAGGAGTGGGGTGCCCAGGCCCTCCGCGGCTGCTGCCACACACTCACGGCCTCGGGTCCTCCTTGTCCACCTCTTCGCCCTTCCCCCGGCAGCAGCAGCAGTACACGATGATGCCAATGATGATGAGGGCGGCCACCACGCCTCCAGCGATGCCCGCATACAGCGCCACGTTCATGGAGGCTGCAAAGGACAGCAGCTCGCCTCTCCAGCCCCCGACTCAGGCCCCGGGGGCAGTGGGCCGTGCAGGATGCTGGAGCAGGTCCCTGCCCGCATCTGGGCTCAGTGGGCAGCACTACCGGCTTTTAGCGACACCCCTCAAAAGGTATAAGGTATAGTCTCCAGGACTGGGATCAGTCGCCGGGGACACTCCTCCGGTTAGAGAAGGGACCGGCAGCCCCCTGTGCCTCAACACCCTGGGCCACCCAGCTCTGGGACCTCAGGTGTCAGCCCCACCAGCTCCTAGCTCAGGCCAGAGCTGGACATGGTGTTCTGCCCCAAAAGGATGGGCCCAGGCTGTGGCAGCCGGCTCTGGGCACAACCCCATGCTCACTGAGTGGCCCAGGGGGCAGCAGGACTTGGGGTCTCCCGAAGTCAGTCCCAGGCTCCACTTCCAAGGAACCGGAGGAACTGGACTGGCCCCAGCAAGGCGAGGGCATGCCTGGGGCAGGAGGCATCTTGCCCAGGTCCCCAAGCTGCCCTGCAAGTGAGTGGCCCTGAGGGGCCCCCAGTCACCTCCTCGGGGCTCGTCTGAGGGGCCCACGCCAGCCATCCCTCCCCGCCGCGCTAACCGGGTCTGACAGCCAGGGTGATGTTGCAGGCCTCCGTCCCCACCTCGTTGCTGGAGGTGCAGATGTAGTAGCCCGACATGTCCGTGGAGATGTTCTTCAGAAGGATGGTCTGGCCTGAGACTGAGGGACACAGCGGGGTGAGGCGGGCGCAGGCTGGGAGCACCAGGGGCCAGGCAGGCAGCTGCCCTCGCTCAACGCGGGGAATCTCAGCCCCCACAGCCCAAGCCCCAGCCCATGGTGGGCGGCTCGTTAGCCCTGCCTCTTGAGAGGGCTCATGGCTCCCGTGGGCCTGTTTCTCCATCTGTGGTCAGAGCTGGTCGCACCTGCCCCAGCTCGTGGGCGTGCCTGAGGGGCTGCTGGTGAATGCGGCTGGTGTGTACCCAGGCCTCGGGGAGCAACGGGTGGACGGCCTCGTGGCCACCCACACGACCTTCAGACACAGAACCCGGCTCGGGAGACCAAGCACTGACTGCTGGGTTTCTGCCACGGAGGGTGTGCACTCGTGCTGTGCGTGTGTGATGTGGCATGGGTGTGTGGATGTGTGGCGTGTGTGTGTGTGTATGTGTGTGGCATTGGGCAGGCTCTGGCTGGAGCCGGGGGCGCCTCTGGCCTCTGCTGGGAAGCAGGAGGAAACCCACCCTCGGCGCAGGGAGCGCCAGCAGCTCCGAGTTCTCCGCGCCCAGGAGAGCTTCATGCACAGACATGCGCCAGGGTCCCCTCAACATTGCGCTGTGCTCCTCAGAGGAGCTGGGGATCGGCCTCCTTGCTGACTGAGAGCCAGCCTCCACACCCTGCTGTCACGCTCCCTCCTAGGCCTTCCTCCTGCCCCTGCTGTTTCAGAGGCCGCCCCTCGTCTTCAAGTCTAGCTCTTCTCCTGGTGACAGGTGACTGTCTGGCCTGGCCATCCTGCTGGCTTAATCTCTTGCCCCTTCCCCAGGGAGAAGCCCTGCCTGGCTCCCTCCAGTCTCTCTCCAAAGTGTCTCCAGCAGACTTTCCTGGTCCGAATGCGCCACGCAGGGCATGGAACCCTCCATGTGCTCTCAGCCCTCCAAGCGACCTTGTGTGGAGGGTGGGAAAATTAAGAAATGGCAAGGCAGGGACAAAAATCCTGTTTTCAGTCTAGAACAGCCCAGAGCACTCACGACCGTCCTTTAGAAGTCCACATTATAAAAGTGACGCATGCCCTTATGGGAATGTGCATGTGACACAAAGCCCTCACTCCAGCTGGACCCCTCTGGAGGCTGCAGGCTGACCACAGCTGCGAAGCAGCCAAGAGGCCCCCTGTGCTCTTAGCCTGTTCAGTCTACAGAGGAGGGGACAGGACAAAATCCCAACGGTGGTGTTGGGGCTCAGAGCCAGAGGGTTAACCTGGTCAGAGGCAGCCTCTGCGGGGGGCGAGCACAACAGAGCCCCATGATCTCAACACCTAGGAACATCAGCACATGGTTTGGGGTTATTTTCATTTAATCTTTTCACAAATGCAGTCCTTTCTTCTAATTCCTCCCTGGAAACCCAGCCAACTGCTCTCTAGATTCTCTCAGAAGCTGCCCTTTCTGTCCTGGAATCCCACCCGCGTCTTCTGGAATACTCTTCTGGTCCTGGCAAGGGGGTCTGTGACCAAAGCAAGCGTGGCCGTCTGAGTGAGGGTAAATGCGCTCTTTGAGGGCACAGCTCTCCACGTTCCCACACGTGGCCAGCGCTGGGAACCTGACACGGGTCTGTGGCACTGGTGGTCCCGTTTTCTAAGTGAACTGGATCTTGTTAAGAGGCATCTTGGAGGAGGTGCTCCCAGACCCTGGGGGTGCCTGGGAGACCGGAGGCTTCACCAGTGGGGTCAGCACCGTCTTCCCCAGCTCCTTGCCACAGACTGGACCCCACAGCAGCTCTGCAAAGAGCTGGGCACTGAGTCTGGCTTTGTGAATGATCTGGGCTCCAAGACCCCCTTTTAAAGGGACTATCGGTTCTGAAATCCAGGGGATACCCTGTTTCTGCTGCAGTGGTGACACCTTGTGGCTAAGGGGTGCACAAGGGGCAGCCACTGCCTCCCGCCTTCACCTGGTTGCTGCTGTGAGAAGTCGCCCTCCCAGAAGCCCTGGGCTCCCCTCCCTGTCCTCCACAACCTCTTTCCCCAGATTGTCCGGCCTCCAGGATTACCCCTCCCTCCTTCCTTGATATTCGAATTCCTATTCCTTCCAGCCTGTGACTGGGACAGGTTATGGCGTGTGTTCAGAGGTCCCGTGGGCGATGGCCTCTAAGCCTCCTCATAGCCTCCCAGGAAGGTGATATGTGGACCCTCCTGGTTCTGCTGCTTTCCAGATGATGGTACCACGGCTGAGAGGCTGTGGAGAAACAGGCCCCAAGCTCTGTTCTGTCCGCTGCTAGCGGCTCCACTGAGTGCTAACTCAGGAGCCATCTCCACGCCGGACACTCTGCCTTTGAATGCAGGTCGAAGGGGCCATGCCACCACCGTGGCTGCAGCGTTGTAAAAGTCAGAAGAGGTTTTGGGCCGACACATGGAAGAGGAAGTGACAGGCTTCTAGATCCAAGGCAGGTGGGCGCCAGGCTTGAGAGCCTCTCCTCGGCCCCTGGACGTCCTCCACAGTCTCCGGCCACCCCCAGGTCCCGGTTCTGACTGAGCGAATCTGACGCAGGCAGGATGAAGGGGACAGGCAGTCTCCCTTCACCTCTGGCCTTGCGCTCAGGGCCTCCCGGTGGATCGCCCCAGAACTGAGCTTTGGCTCCTGACCACCGAAAAGTCCTCTCCCAGGGAGCCAGAGCTGGGACCAGGTGCCATTGCGAAGCTACCAGAGGGGTGCGGAGGCCCATGGAGCAGAGGCCAGCCTCCTGGTCTGGCACAGGCCCTT
Source organism: Sciurus vulgaris (assembly GCF_902686455.1). NCBI lineage: Eukaryota > Metazoa > Chordata > Mammalia > Rodentia > Sciuridae > Sciurus > Sciurus vulgaris. Next base: position 112,039,222 of record NC_136473.1, on the reverse strand, counting down.
TGTGGTCTCTCATGGTGTCTTTTCCTATCGACTGTGCCTCTCGTCATGGCTGCCCCCACATGCACTGGCCCTGTGCCTCACTGGATGGCACCGTCCCCAGGGCAGTGTCCCCCACCGCAAGGACACCTGGGGTGAGCTGAGCCCTCAGTGCCTACCAGGCAAGGCTCAGGGTCTTGCCTCCACTTTGACTCAACCTCCGCAACCTTGTGGAGTGAAAAAGGCCCATTTCAAGGACGTACGAACTAGGACCCAGAGGCCGAGTGACCTGTCAAGGTCAGATGGCTGTGGAGCAGAAGAGCCAGGACGCAGGCCCACGCCCTACAGCCAACCAATGCCCCTCCTGGGGAGCGTCGTGATCCCTGAGGGCATCTGCTGTGGGACACCACTGCGTGTCCGGAAGGAAACATCCCTGTGACCTTCAGTTCTGGATCCTGGGACGCGTGGCTGCAAGAAAGGTCGGGCACAACCAGAGTCCATGGCAGACCTGCCAGGACATCACTGGAGCCATGGTCTCCCCCAAGCCAGAGATCAGAGGCCACAGGGTCCAAGGACAGCTGCCAGGTGGTCTCAACAAAAATTCCAGACACATCAGGAAACACTGGCCAAGCAGGAAGAGTCAGAGGACTGGAAGCTTGTCCAAGTCCACACTACAGCTTCCGCCAGGCGGCAGGGTGAGTGAGCTCCACTAAAGCGCTTCACTTTTAAGAGGCTCTTGTTTTGTCCCCCCGAGTGAAAGACAGAGTGACCCAATCCACCCTAGGGTGACAGAACTCCAAGCTGCATTCACCTGGAGGGCCACCCAGGACCCCACCGCCCATTTCCCCTCCAGCTTCCTTCTCAGCCCCACAGAACTAAAAGGCCTCCTAGCAGGTAGGCCCGAGGGATCCAGCAGGCCTCGTCATCCCTTCAGGAGCACTGGGTACAGCGGCGGGGGACTGGTGGGCTCCTGCAGGACTTTCCACTTGGGTTGGTGCCAGAAGATGGCAGTACAGTATTTGCATAACGCTTTTTCCCTTCCAGTTTCGTTCCTGACTGAAAGGTCAAACACCAGCTGCCCAGCATGACACTGTCTCCTGGCAACAGTAGCTGAACTCCAAGGATGGGGACCCTTACGGCCAAGGTGGTGAAGCTGGGGGCAGGGCCATGAAAGGGAGGTATTTTGCAGAGGTCGGGGCAGGGAGCCTGGGTGACTGGGTGGGATACAGAGAGGATGTGGGACTAGGAAATTGCCCACTTTGGGGTGGAGCCCCAGGGCTGGACTTGGAGCCTCAAACATACCCCAAGGTCATACTTAAAATCCCACCAGTGCCTCTGCACAGTGGCCATTGGTTTGCGCTCACACAGCAGGACAGTGGGATGGGGCACGAGGAGACTGGGCTAAGTGCTTCCTGGAGTCACAGTGCATTTCTCACAACCACCTGCCACGGAGTACTGGAGAAACCAGCACTTGGAGGGAAGGCCCCAGACATCACAAGCAGGGCATCTGATTGGTCAGCGCCCTGTCCCCCGGCCCGAGCCTCCCCTGCTGCCCCTTCACCTGGTGGGACCAGTGGCCGCTCCTGGTTCTGGGTGTCGTAGCTCTTCCAGCTGTACTGCGGGGCTGGGGAGCCCTCTGCTGACTGGCAGGTCAGCTGGATGTTGTTCCCAATCACTGTCTCTCCCTCGATGCTGCAGTCCGGCTTGGAGGGTGGCACTGTGGAGGAGGGGGCACATTGGATGGGGTAGGACCTGGATCTGCCACACACACACACACACACACACACACACACACACACACACGCAGATGCTCTGGTCACTCACAGGCAGAGGAATCCACAGCTCCGTGGTGAGAGGTAGCACTTGAAAATCAAGTGACTTCAAATGTCTCTGCTCCTGGCCTATGGCCCAGCATGGCACCTGGCAGTGGTGTCCCCAGCAGGGTTTCCTGTGAGCTCTGGTTCAGAGTCACTCCAACATGGCCCAGAGGGGACACCTGCTCACAGGTGCTGGCGAACAGGGGCAGCAGCAGCTCTCCTAAGGGCAGACCCCGTGCCCACTGCATACCCCCCACCACGTGAGGGACTCTCACTCCCTCGGGTCCCCCACCTTCCTATCTGTAGAATCAGGGGGTGACAAACCCTCTCTGGGAAGGGCCAGATGGTGATGTCCTTAGGTCTCTGGACTATGTGATGTCTCTGTGCTTTTTAAACAGTGCTGAGACATGGAGACAGGCTGTGGCCTGGCCTGGTGCTTCGTCCACCCTGGTCAAAGGCTCCTGGGAGCCCGTCAGCTTCTCAGTGATGTTCTCTGGCTTTGCTTTACCCTCTTCTCACGCTTTGCTTTGCTTAGAAAATGCATCTCGACACTGGCTGGATGGTAGGATGACCCCAGAGCTCGTTGGGCACCATGATGCCTGACAGTGCTGAACCCTGCGTCCAGGAACCCCGGGGCAAGAGACAGGCAATCCGGCTGCCACAGGGCAGATGACCAGGCCCACTCGCCTCGTTGGCTGGGCCGTGGGAGAGTGAGAGTGGATGACGCCCATGGTGGAGGAGGGGGTGGACTGGAGGAGAGGGGGGGACACTCCAGGCAGAGCCCGCGATGTGTGCTAGGGCTGGAGCTTGCTGCAGACTGCAGGCAGCAGCTTAAGGGTGTGTGCGGGAGAGCACAGTGGTGAGGGTTGCTGCTGAACCTCTGGGGTAGGCCTGTCCCTTCTGCTTCTTTCTTCACATGTCCCCTTGGATGGCTTGCTGCCTGGTAAACAATACCACCACTTCTGCTATCCAGGTGCACAGTCACTGAGCACTGATGGTCGTTCCAATCTGGGCCCCACCTGGAAGCTGCAGGGAGCAGCTGGCCAGGACACACTCCCTGCCCTGGCGGCAGCTGCAGTACTCTCTGAAAACAGGTGTGTTGTTGTTGGGTGTGTCCGACATCCTGGCTGCCAGGGAGCCAGCCAGGTGTGGGGAGGGTGGGTAACAAATCAGAGGCCCTTACTCATTGCCACTCCCAGCAGGACAGTCCCTAACCCTGAGGGGCCCAGGGACCAAGTCTGGGCCGCCTATATGCCGGCCCAGGTCGCCAGGAGTGCAGCAACGTGGGATCAGAGAGGCTGCTACCTAAAGACCACTAACCAGCTGCCTTCTTGCCTGCTCTGGGGACGAGAGGTCTCTGGGGACAAGAGGAAGTGACAGTCCCAAGAAGCCGCTCCAGGACAGGCCCGCTGCACCACATTTTCTCTCTTGAGCTCTACAGAGGCCCAGAACGGGGCTCTGCCACCCCGACCTTTCACCCTTGACCCCCCACGCACCTGTACCAGGAGGAGCAACCTTTAGGCCACAGGTGGAGCTGGCCGGAAACACCCAAGCCCTGGAGGAGCCCCACATCGCCCAGGGTCCCACCAAGTGTGCAGACAGCTCCCAGGGCCCTGCTGGGCCAGGTTTCTTTGTGATACGGGACAAAGGGCAAAGAGAGTCACCGAGGCCAACTGGCATCTCCAAAAGCATAAAAAGGAATTCTGGAGCTTTCGGAGACCAGCCTTGCTCATCCCGCTGCTCGCAGGGGGTGCAGGGGGAGCGAATCCCAAACTCCAAGAGGCAGAGCTGAGACGAAGGCTCGCAAGGAGTGGCCAACCCCAGGACGCAGGCCGCCCTGCCTTGCCTGGGCTCCCACCAGAGGCAGTGCGACCTCCACTGGGCAGCACGTGCGGCTGGTGGCCAGTTCCGCCTGCCAGGACTCCGTGCTCCTGAGCATCCCTGGGAAGCGGGCCGCCTGCGCCCCGCTGCATGACGCCAGGGGCGCCAGAGGCCGCTGCGGGCGACCTGCAGTGGCCGAGCTGGCGGCCTGCGCACCTGCTGCGGCGCCGCGGCCCAGCGGCCTCGCCTCCACCTGCGGAACAGAACTCCCAAGAAACCGTCCTCGGTTTCGTATCTTGCAGGACCCAAAACGATGTCTTTCTTTTTAAAAGCAAAACACCGGTTTCACCGAGTGGCGTGACCTCAGATTAAACTTGTGTCCTTCACCCTGCAGGCTGGCGTGTCCCTCCGGAAAGGCAGCGGGCCCTTGACCGGAGCGGGCGGCAGGACCCGGGCTGTGCGCAGGGACCGGCATTTACATACGTAGACTCCTGCGTCCTGAGGGTCCGAGGTCGTCTCGTGGCGCTGCTCCCGCGGGGGTGGCAGCCGCCTGGAGGTCCTCCGCAGCACGCAGCGGCATCGTCCGTCCCGCGGGCGGCGCGGCGCGCGCGGTCCTCGCCACCTCTCGCCGATCTGGAGCTGTGCGCCCGGCACCGTGGAGTCGCAGGTCGCAGCGTGCGCCCTACGCTACTGTCCGATTTCAGGGAAGCCCGGGCCGGGTGCAAGACCCGCTCGCCTTGCACACCCAGGGGCGGAAGGGGGTGGTCTTGGGGGTGTTCCGTGCGGCACCAGTTTGTATGGCTGCGCAGTCTGACTCGCCACAGGGCTTCCGACAGTCCAGAACCCCTTATGCAACTAGAATAAGACCAGGTGCTGAGAGGGGAGAAGGGCCGGAGGAACGACCACTGCTCGGCCTGAAGAGTGGCCGCCCGGCGGGGCTGTTCCCACGCCGCAAGTGTTTCCGGTGTGGCCTTGAGCCGTGGCTCTCTTCCCTGTCTCCTCTTCAATGCGAGGAGATTGAACAGAGGCTCTTTTGGGCCCTTCCAAAACCATTCGTTCCAGTAAGTGCCTGAAGGAGTGTCGTCTCGGGACATCTTCAGCGTTGGCAGAGCCCGGCTGGGGCTGCGGCCCAGCCGCAGAGCCCTGGCCTGCACGTGCAAGGCCCTGGGTTGGTCCCCAGCGCGGAGAAAACAAAGCGAAGGCAGGATCCTTCTCTGGGAGCTGCGTTGTGCAGGGAGAGGCACCTGCCTGAGTCACAGTGGCCCCGAGTGTCCCGAATTGAGGCACAACAGGAGTCTCTGCAAAAGGAGCTGTGGTTTCCCTTTTTGTTCTCTTTCGTGAGTTTGTCATGAGAAGAGGAGGGTTGGTGTGGGTGGAGAGCGCTGGGAAGAGCGAGGGACGCTGGAGTCCTCCTCCTCTGACCTGGGAGCAGCCTGCCTTTGTGGAGAACTCAGAAGGGCTGCATTTCAAGGGAGGAGCCCTGGGACAGACTGACAAGGGGAGGAGCCTCAGTACCCTGCAAGCCTCTGCTGCCTCTGTGAATTGGGTACCTTTCCACAAGTATGGTGCCTTATCACTGGTGACTTACCCCCAAGTACCTTACCACAGGGACCTTACCACCAAATACCTTGCCTTTTCACTGGGTAACTTACCCCCAGTACCTTACCACCAGGGACCTTACCACCAAGTACCAACACCCTGCCTTATCGTCATTTATCTTACCATAAGTACCTCACCACCAGGTGCTTTTCCTGGCCCCAGTCTCTTCCCATGACTTGGGAGAGAGGCAGACACTCACCGAGGACCAGCAGGCGGACGCGGGACTTGGAGGTGCCCTCCAGGTCTGACATCAGCGAGACGGAGCACTCGTAGGTGCCGTTGTCATCCATGGTCAGCTGGGCGATGGTGATGGAGGCGTCTGACTGCCCGGCACTGCCCGAAATGTTGACGCGGTTCTCATAAAGCTTGCCATAGACGTAGTCTTGAGTCACAAACTTCCAGATGACCACTCTTTCCTGAGAGGAACAAGAAAGGCCACTGGTCCTCACCCCAGCCCTGGCCTGGGCCTATCCTTGGCGGCCCTCATCTGCCACCCCCAGAGCCCAGAGACACACCACCGCCAAGGCAGGTGCCCACTGGTGGATGCCTTTTATGGCTGATCGCTCTAGATATTTTTAAAAATTTAAGTGGAAAAACTGGAATACTGAAGGGCCAGGGCGGATCAGACCCCAGGAGCACACGTGTGCACTGGCTTTCCTGGGTCCCAGTCTCACCTGCTCCCTCTGGCCTCTCTTGCTGATGGCACACCAGCCGCTTGTCTGTCCTGGTTCATGCAGGCGGCCAGCGCTTATGCGCACCTGCCGCTGCAATTGAACCCAGCGGCACTCAACCACTGAGCCACAGCCCCAGTCCTTGTTATTGAGAGACAGTCTCGCTGAGTTGCTCAGAGCCTTGTTAAATAACTGAGGCTGGCTTTGAACTCACCATCCTCCTGCCTCGGCCTCCAAGCCTCTGGGGTTCCAGAAGCACAGTGCCACACTGGCTCACCCTGTTCTCGACTCCTGCCTTTGGAATTTACTTACTGATGACTGATTGTTGACCAAACAGCACATGGCAGGAGCTAAACCCAGATGTTCCAACCAGGTTGCCTCTCTTCTAATCCCAGTTCTGCCACTTACTACTCGGATGACCTTGAGCAAAGCACTTGACCTCTCTGTTTCCTCTTCTACAAAATGGAGACCGTCATAATAATGCCGGCTTCAAAGGGCTGCAGCGAGGAGTGCAGCAGATAACACACGCCGCAGTCAGGCCGGCCTGTGTGGGAGTTTGGGCTGTGCGGGCCACTGGCCTTGCTGAGCATCTGCTTGGCACCTGGCACTCAGGGGTGAATAACTCAGGGGCTCCTCCCGAGAGTAACGGGGCGGTGGCAGCCCCGTGTGGCAACATCTAGGCTACCTCTGGATTGCAGGAGACAGGCATCACTTCTAGACTTGGGTTGGGGTCCTAGGGGAGGTGACAGTTGCCTCGAATCCTGAAAAATAACGGAGAAATAGCCGGCAGAGGGCGGGGGAGGCTGCGCCTCAGAGGAGAGCTGATGTTCCAGCTGTGGACCTTTCAGGCAAAGGGACCAGCGGCTCAGTGTGAAGGGGTGTGAGGGGATGGTGAGAGGGCAGCAGGGGAGGCCACAGCATCCGTGGTGGCTGCTGTCCATCAGGGCCGGCCACGCACCGCCTACACCCCCAGCACTTGGCACGTGTCATCTCACACCCCAGGTGGTGGTTCTTAGAGTCCATCTGCACCACAAGGTTGAGCCTCTTCTCTGGTCCTGTGGCCAGTAGCAGCAGGGCTGGGACTCCAGCTGGGCGCCCTGGCTCTGGAGCCGGGCTCTGGGGACTCTGCCAAGCCAGACCCGAGGGGCTGCCCGTGTGGGACTAGAGTTTGCATCTCGTCTTGAAGGCACAGAGAAGGCCGGGCCTTAGGAAGCTGGCCCTTAAGATGGGTGCAGAAGGAGTTGGAAGGGGAAGGGGGATCCACTCAGGAGCCAGTCACGCAACTCAGGTGGAAGATGCTGGGCCACCAGACCAGGTGGTGGCGGTACAGACAGACGGGTCCCCGGGGGTGGAGAGGCGTTCGTGTACAGACGAGGGAGTGCCAGGCCGTCAGGGCGTGACGTGTGGCCACTGTCCCTTCCAGAAGAGGAAACGTGAAGGAAGAGAATGCTGCAGGAAAAGTCGCTGTGCTCAGTGTCCACAGGGCCGCCTGGCGCATCGGGAGGAGCAGGTCAATAGCAGCCGATGGGGCGGCTGAGCGCAACTGGGTGAAAGCTTGGGGGTCAGAGACAGCGGACATGCACGGGCCAGATGAAGCCACCCCAGGGAAGGAGTGGAGAAATGGCAAGCCCAGTGATGTCACTCTCAGGGTCCCGGAGAGCTCGGAGAGACGAGAGGTGCCTGGGCAGGACTGCCAGATGCTGGGGGCCTCCGGGGTGCCACAGAGCCGCGAGTGAAATGCTGGCGGCCTGGGTCGACTGGGAGGGTGACGACCACGAGGGGCAGGGGGCACCTGGAGACGGCGCCACCGTGCCAGTGTTTCACGCAGCCTGGGTCAGGGCACCTGCTTGGCCCGGTCAGCGGGACACAACCTGCCAGCCCCGGCAAGGCAGGCGGCCCTGGCAGGGAGCTCGCAGAGACAGGGGAGAGAAGAAGGCTGGGACGCACAGAGGCCTCACGCAGGGGTCAGTGTGCAGACGCTCGTCTGTCCCAGCTCAGTCCTTTCCTGACCCTGACCAGCTCTGCCCCGGACTCTCGGCGCCCAACCCTCTCTCTGTCCCTGGATCTCCCCCGGCCTCACCCCTGCGAGGACCCGTCATAATCATCTTAAGGGACGGGTTCGATTCTTTTCTCTGCGCTCTCGCTCTCCTTCTGAAGCAGGAGAGCCCTCAGCCGGTAAAAAACATGAGTGCCCATCTCAGCTCCCAGGAAATGCCAGCCACAGACCTCACACCTGGCTTGCCAGGTACCCCTGAGGGCGAAGCCAGTTCCTTCAGTTCCTGCGAGCCAGCAGCAGAGTGGGGTTCCCCCCGGGCCTCAGGGAGCAGACGGGTCGCATGTCTGTGGCCGTGGGGCTCCTGGTGCATTGGAGCAAGACCAGCTCCCCTTCCCATCTGCCTGCTGCGCTGGGACCTGAGTGCCCTGGGCCATTCCTTCTTTTCTTTCAGGGAAAAAGCCCAATTCTTTCACTCCAAGTGGTTGCGGACTAACACTTACCTCTGCCAGGAAGGTTAACATTTTTAAGGCAGATCCTGCTTTTAAACTTATGAATAGATGCTCCACCTCTTATAATCAAAGAAACATGAATTGATCACAAATGGAGATTTTTTTCTCTATCAAATTTGCAAATGCCCAACAGTTCGAAAATATTCTGTGTTGGAGAAATGGGCACATTCACTGCTATTTGTAAATATGATGATTGATAAGACTTCTAAGGAGGGAGATTTGACATGATTTATCAGAAATACCCTTTGACCCAGAAGTTCCACTTTTAATAAAGTAGCATGTGTATTTATGTGTGTATATGTAAATATGCAAATATTTAAAGAATGAGACATGGGCTGGTGACATAGCTGAGTGGCAAGACCCGTGTTCACACATGCAAGGTCCTGAATTTCATCGCCACAGCCAAAACAGAGAGGGAGATATAAATACACAGAGACACAGAACCCAAGACGTAGCATGAAGAGTGAAACAAAGTTGTGTGCCAACAGTTTGCACCTCGTGTATGTAAACACATGCTCACCTGTATGTGCATATCCAGCACATGCTCGCATGTGCCCTGCCTGGGTGGAGGACGGTGGGGACCAGGGTGTGGAGTGGTGTGGACGGGGCAGAGGTAAGATGGGGCCAGTTCTCAATGGACACGTTTTATGATGTTCTGGGTTTTGGACCATGGGTTTATATTATCTATTCAAAAATCGGAGGAGAAAATAAAGCAGAACTCCTCCAAACACTGCAAAAGAAGCAAAGGCAGCAGGAGGACTCCAGCAGATATGCTCAGCCTTGGAGTGAGGAGTGTGTCAATCAAAAGGAGCACCGACTCAGGTCAACGGAGAGACTTCAGGGCAGGTGGCTTTTCCACAATGCAGACGATGTGCCCAGCTGTCCTGGGTCCCACGCTCCCTGCTGCCGCCCTCCCCTCCCAGATGCAGTTGATTCCACTGGTGTTATTGGAAGACTTCCTGGTGCTGGCCTTCCAAGCGGTCACAGTCCGCTGATAACCATCGCCATGATGCCCCAGCCTGTCCCTGAGCCTTACCGAATGAGTCCGTAGGAGCTTGTCCCACTGGATAAACCCGTCTCTGTCAGGGGCAGAAGTGTGGTAGGTGCAGGGAAGTGTGGCGCTCTTTCCCCGGGCCGCCCGGACAATATCCTGCGGGGTTTCCACATAGATGGCATCGATGGTCACCCAGACTGGAAGGAAAGTGGGAAATGCCATGCAGAGGTAAATGACGTGGAGAGGCCCACGCACCGTCCCTGGCCTCTGCCTGTCCCTGTGTCCACGGCTCTAGCTGCCAGGACAGCAGTCATGGCCACAGGCCTCAGCTGGCCTCCAGGGCTGGGAGACAGATGCCTGGGCAAGTCCACGTGTCTCCACCCCTTAGCATCACAAAAAGCTCAGGTGCAGCTGAGTCCACAGGCCTGGCTTCCACTCAGCCACACCTCCTAGCTCTGCGGATTGTCTAAGCCTCGGTTTTCTCATCAGTAAAATACGAGTCCTCATACTTACTGCCCAGAGTTTTGGGGGAACTGAGAAAAGCTACTATGCATCCATATTTTTCTTAATGCCTGGCTCACGGGAAGACCCCAATAAACATTATTGGCCATGTTATGATGATTTCTCCACCTACCTAACTGACATTTACAGAACACTTGCGTGTGGTTAAGAGTTTTGTTATTATGACTAATCAAGATGAAGAAGTAGAGGGTATTCCCAGAGGCAGCTGGCGGGTATTGCCATTCTTTCTCCCATTTTCCTTGGTGGAGAGATCTGTTACCCCATGGAAAGGGGAAGTCGGGGAAGCCAGACGATGTGCTCTGCTTAGCCACGACAGCCAACACCCGCCAGCAGGCAGCCCGGGAGGGCGGGTACCCCGGAATCCACCTCCTGCCACAGAAACTTCACATGCCTTCTGCAGTGCCCCGTCAAATGGTTAATATGTGCCTCTGGTGGAGAACCCCTCCCCTTCCCCGTCCAGGGGCATAAGACAGAAGCCTGTGTGGCCATCTCACTGGGCAGTCTGTGGACATGCACTGAACTCACACGCACGGATAATTCCCCAACCACACTCCAAGGACCACGTTTTCTCTCAGAAGGGAAACCAAGAAGCAGCAGGGCTGGGCACTGCTGGCCTGGCCCAAAGCGCCCACCACTGACCACACCCCTCTGCTCTCCAGACTCCACACACCTCGCAGAGGGGTCACCTCCAGATGGAGCAGGACACACAGGGCTGGGGAAGTTGGCGTCACCTCCCAGCAGGGCAGTGCACAGCACCCGCCCGCCAGCCACCTGCTCCTCCCCACCCTCCCTCTGCTAAAGCGCCCCTTTGACCTGGTGTCCCCAAGTCTGCGCCCACTATGCTTATGGCCAACTGCTCCCTGACCACTTGGGAAGTAGCACAGTAGAGAGCCTGAGTGCACCGGTTCTGGGTCTGTAGCGCCTCTGCGAGATTCCAGATCCTCCTCTGTTCAAGGCACAACCTCGGGCAGCTGGCATGAGCTCTCTGTCCCACAGGGCCTGCCCTAGGGAAGGGATTGCGTGGGGAATGAGGGACATGAAATGCGGACTTCCTTACTGGTTCCTAACTCAAAATGGGTGCTCGACAAAGGACAGCTGCTGTCCCACACCACACGCCACTCCCGCCAAGCCCTTCTGCTTTCCCAGCTGGGGCGGCTGCGGTGGTAGAAACCAGTCACAGAGAACAGCCACCCACCACCACCCCAGGTGAGCTCTGGCAAGGAATGGCGATGGCCAGTGATGGCGATGGAGAGCAGATGGACGCTGATACCACAGGAGCAGCGAGGTAAGATCTCCTTATGCCGCTAGGTTTGCAGGACAGAGGGAGAGGGAGGGAAGGAGCTCGTGAAGGACCGGCACACCTCGCGGGCCGTCCTGTGCTACCTGTGGACCTGCAGGACCCGGAAGACAGATCTCGAGCCCTGGGGCACGTGCCCGCCACAGGCCAGGAGGGGAGTCGCTCCTGCCGAGGAACCTTGCCCAAAGCCATCTGGCCATCGCCACATGGAGCTCGGCCCCTCCTGGTGCCGCTGCCGCTGGCGGTGACCCACCTGACTGACAACGATCGCGATCCCGCTCCTCTCCCTGCTTCCCACGGCCTCGTGGCCACCAGCCCTGCCAGCCCTCACTTTCTCTTCCATGGGACCTTTTGGTCGGGGACCAAAGGCACCAGGCAGTCCATGACTGGAAAACTGGGAAGGGGGGAGGATCTTTCTAGAAGCTTCCAACTGCCCCCTTTCTGCTGTCTTGCAGGGCGTGCTGGATGCCCAGGACCAGCCCCCTCCCCGAGGGAGGAAAAGTAAACGCTTGACGAGGGCTGCTTGAGGCTTCCACAGCACTCGAGGAGGCCCTGGGGAACAGGGCTGCGAGGCCTCCACTTAGGAAGATCCATTCCAGCCCCCTCCTCCCGGTGCTGCTTGGACCTGGGCCCCTCCTGCTCCAGGAGTCTCCTCCTTCCCTCTGCTCCCCTACCTCCCGTCTCAAGGCCAAGCTGAGTTGCCTGGGTGTCCATGACCAGCCCTGTGCTTTCACCCTCCAGCCAGGGCGCGAGCTCTGCCTGCGGCAGCCCTTGGCGGTCGAGGCCAGCGTCCTCCACAGGAGGCAGCCTCGCTCTCCCACAGCGTCCTCTGTCCTGTTCCTGGCTGTGCTGCTGACAGCCTCATTACCTTCTCTGTGCCTCAGTTTCCTCTAACTCAGGACTGCTGCAGGGCTGGGCTGCAGCTGGGCAGCAGAGTGCTTGCCTAGCCGGTGCCAGGCCCTGGGTGCCCTCCCAGCACCAGGAAAGGAAAGATGGAGGACGGACGCTCTGAGGGTCTCGCCAGCTAACATTACAAGTGGGGTGCGGGTCCTTTGTCCTGGCACAAAAGCTGGCGCTCTCAGCTGGCACACTGACTGCGCCTCACCTCGCGGGGGCTCAGCACAGGGCCTGACGTGCAGGAGGAGCAGCCACCAGTGCCCTCACGGCAGAGGACAGAGGCGGGAGCTAAGCAGAAGGAAGGGTGGAGCTGCCCCGAGAAGCAGGTGGAAGAGCCGGCGGAGCGTTAGACATCACCCGGATAAAACCAAGGAGCCCGAGCTGGGAAGCGAGTGTGCCAGGTGCCCCAGCAGAAAGGAGAGGCCAGCTGACCACCTGGAGGAGGCGGGTGTGGAGGCCCAGCTGAGGCCTCCACGATTGCTCGTAAATAATTAAGAAGATAATAAACTGTCTCTCGAGAGCCAAGCAGAAAGTAATCCCTGCGAGGAAAAGTAAACGCTTGACGAGCGGGCTGCTTGAGGCGTCCGCAGCACTCAAGGAGGCCCTGGGGAACCCGGCAGCGAGGCCTCCACTTAGGAAGATCCATTTGCTCAGAGAAGCACATCCTTGGTTAGGGAGGAGAGGCTGGAGGCCAGAAGGCACCCGGCCAGCCCCATAGCTGGATGGCACGCCCTGGCGTTGAGAAAGAGCTGCTCTCCAGGGGGAAGAGGCCAGGCACGGGCAGGGGGTCTGTCCTGGGTCCCCAGGTGGAACAGTCTCTGCAGGCTCCCACACTGGCAGCTGAGGGGCAGTGAGAGAGGCAGGGATCCGTGGCTTCGAACAAGCCTGTGGAGTTGTTTGATCAACACGGATCTTTAGGAATCCACAAATCCAGGTCAATTTGGTGGATTTCTTCTCAGTTCCTCGCTTTGTGACCCCGCCCAGGAAGCCCGCTGGACCTCTCAGCCCTCACTGCCACCCACATTTCGGGCAGCACGCATGCCACATGTGTGTGACCCTCACGTCGTGTGGGTTTGAGTGTGCAGGCCGCTCCCCACCCCAGAGGACATGCCCCTGTGCGCTGGCTCCGGGCCCCAGACTTCCCTTGGACCTGCACATGCTGGCTCAACCCCACGTTGTCCATGCAGAGCTGGTGAGCCAGTGGCCTGTGGCACAGCCCTGCCGGGGAAGCCATCAGAGGGCACCATCGGCAGCATCCTAGCGGAGCCGGCAGAGGCTCTGCCGAGTGTGTGCGTGTGATCCGCACACAGGTTCCCAGAGAGGCTGTAGGAGGCTCAGCGCCCCTGCTGACCCGGTGCACGTGAGGGAAGGGAGCAGGTGCAGAGCGGGCTGTGCAACACCACCAACCCATCTGATCACAGAGAATAGCTCTGGAAGGAAGTGCACCAAGACCCAGTATCCATAGCAGTTGCCCTTGGACCTGGGCCCTGGGCACCCGGGCTCTCCTGGAGCACTTCTCTTTCCCACGGTCTCGGTAGTAAACACCGGCACTGTCATGCCTTCAGCGCCAGGTAAGGTGAGGAACAGGGGACGGGATTGCCTCTGGGCTCAAGGAGCTCGTTGACCCGGGAGGTGACAAAGCTGAAGCCAGGGGCTGCAAGGGGCCTTGGGGTCCTTCAGTCCCCAGACCAATCTGGAGAACCTCGGCGGCCTGGGGTCACAGGGAAGGAGCCCCCAGCAGGGATGAGATGCCCATGGAGGAGCCAGTGGGCAAGGCTTGGACGGAGGACAGGCCTTCGGCAGGCGTGACCCTCCCTGGGTACGGGTGGAGCTGGGGCAGGTGGGAGGCAGCCAGCAGTGCCCACCCACAGCACCCACGCCTCTCCCAGTGAACTTTGTGACCATCCTAATCGGGAGCGCCCATCTGAAGCCACCAGGAGTTTATGGCTCCCCAGGGAGAAAGAGGAAGCAGCCCAAAGGTCGCTGGGCGCAGAGGGTAGGGAGGCGCCTCAGGAAGAGGCGCGCTGCAGGAGTGGCCGTGGGTGCCCTGGGCAGAGAGGGCCACTCCAGGGACCCAGCGAGAGCCCAGCCAGCAGAGCAGCAGAGAGAAGGCCACCAGCCCAAAGCCCAGTGCCCCCCACGGGCTGGTCCCAGAGCCTCTGAACATCCACCACGTCCACTCCAAGCCCAAGGCGCCCTCCACACACCGCTGTCCCCATGCGGGAACCCCCACGTGGAGTGGGGTGCTGGCTCCTGCTGGAGCAGGGGTCCTGTCTGGAGGGAGGGGCACAGAGCAGGGCATCCTCAACCCACAGAGTCTGTCCCCACTGTGCCCCTCCCGTCCATCAAAGCCTGAAAAAGATGGGAGGGAGGCATGGGGAGAAGCAAGTGTCCTAGGAACGTGACGCTCAGAGAGAGGGAAGGTGGGGCCAGCAGCGGGGAGGCAGGGGTAGCCAGCCGCCAGCTGCCCAGGGTCAGAGGGAAGTGCTCTTCCGTCCTCACCCAGCCAGCAAAGGGTGCGGGGCACCAGGGTCCAGGCTCCCTGCCAGACGTGGGAGACAGACACGGTTCTGCTCCAGGGGGGTTCAGCCCTCCGGTGAGTCAGACAGCAATAAATAAGTAGTCACAGTGTAAATGTGAAGCCACGTGGTAACAAGGGTCACCCACTAGACAGAGGACGGAGCTGGAGACTTGGGAGGAGGACGGGCCCGTCCACCTGGGGTTAGAGGAGGGCGCTGAGCCATGAGAAAACAGGAGAGAGGGGACGTGGGAGAGAAGGGCCTCGTGCAGCGGTCACAGAAAAGGTGCTGCCAGAGAGGCCATCAGGCCGCGGCCGAGCCGCGTTGCCCAGGGCGTGGTGGGTCCAGCCCCGGGCCACCGTCTTCTGCCCCCTTTCTTCAAGCAGATTAACAAAAAGTGGCAGACCCGCTCCCTCCGGGCAGCTCAGGGCAAATCCCGCCCTGTCAGCCGGGGGCATGCTGCCTCCCCAGACCCTCCTACAAAGGGGCTCCAGGGTCACACCACTGCCAGGCGGTCCACTAATGTGGGCAGAGGCCAAGCCCAGGAGGCAGGGGCAGCAACGGGAGCAGCAGACTGGAGAGGGGAGAGCTGAGGTCATCCAGCACAGGCAGGATTTGGATTTGTTGCTGAGGGAGAGAAGGATCCTGGGTGACAAGGCCATGTTAAAAGCTCATCCAAGATCCTTTGAAACTCTTACCATGAGGAGGCAGGGCTAGGCCCCTTCTCTGGAGCGGGTCTGTGACTGACCAGTAGAATATGGAAAGGTTCACTGCCTCCGGCAGATTCCAGCAGAAAACGGCAGGTCCGTTTCTGGGCCCAGGCCTTGGGCAACGGCAGCTCTCGCGTGTTTCTTTTGGGGTTTGCTCGTGGGCTCCAGCCCAGCCACCGAGTGCACCAGCTCCGAAGGGGGTTTTCCACCTCAGTGAAGTCACCCTGGCTGGAACTGCCAAGCCCCATCCCAATTGTTGCGAATTTGTGACCAAAAGAAAAGATTAGCGTTGTTTTCGGCTGCCAAATTTGGGGCGACTTTGTAATAGGAATAGAAAACGTTTGTTTTGTTTGCGCAATAGAAAAATCTAGCCGAGGAGAGCTAGACCCCTGCCCCCACTCCGGGATGGATCGGGTGACACCGATGGACAGGGATCACTGGGAACCAGCCAGGTTTGGGGGCCTAGGTCATGATTTGGTTTTTGCTTGCGGGTTCGAAGTGTCTTGGGACCCCAGGTGAAGATGTCCCTTGGACTGCTGGACTCCTGAGACTGCAGCCCAGGAGCAGTGGGGTTTGCAGGCACCCGTGAGTCGGCTGGGACGGGTGGCAGCTGGAGCTCCGGATGTGGACGTGGACACAGGCTGGAAGGCCTGAGCACCAGGAGCTCTGCCACCGTGGCGGGGAGACGGGGTGGAGGAGTGCAGCAAGCAGGGAGCGTGTCCCACGAAGGAGGAGGAGGCTGGCTGGCGAACAGCTGCTGCCCTCATCACAGTGAGCAGCGTGGCTGGGTCACCAGGAGCCCTGGGCTGCAGTCCCAAGGGTGAAAGCAAGATGCGATCACACCACGTCCCTGAGCTGCTCCTGCCCCCAGCCTCGCTTCTCAGCCGTGGTCCCTGCACCCCGACTTCGTCCCCAGGAGCTGGTTAGAAAGGCAAACACTCAGCCCCTGCCCCGGGCCTCCGGCAGCAGCCTGCGTTTTAACAAGATCTCCAGGCAACTCTGCGCACAGTGAAGTCTGAGAACACACGCAACTGCACTCCTGAGTCGAGGCACCAACTAGAAGTTGGACAGAAACTCAGGGAGGCAGCAGGAAAACTGAGCTTAGAGGCACAGGCAGAGCATCAGAGCTACCGATTGTCAAACTCACCTCTCAGGCTCCAGAAGCAGCTCTAAACCCAGACCACGCATCAGTGTCACATGGGAAACTTCTAAAAAATCAGGGAGAAGTCCCAATCCTCCCACTCGGGATTCTGAGTCAGAGGCACCGGGAGGCCGGCTCCTGTATTTTCACTCCCAGGTGATTCTGATGGGAAACCAGAGTTGATAGACCCTCCCTAAATGGCCACTCCTCCCCACTTGTACACACGCCCCTCTTAGACTGACTATCCTTATGTCCTCTCCCCTTTGGGGCTGGGACTGGACAGGTGGGGATGGACTGGGACATTCGCCTCCTGAATGCACCCCTGACAGACAGAGTGGGCCTCATCTGTGAGTGATGGCATCTGACCTGTGTCAGGTGCCAGCAGCTGGTGCCCAGTCCCCGGGGTAGGCAGGGGGCTGGAGTGGCCACAGGACACAGGCCGTGGCTGAATGGAGGACTGGCTGCCTGTCCTGCAGTTGCACTGGCAGCTGGACACTGACAGACTCTGGCCAAGCCCCACCCGAGGGGGCCAAGATTCACTGGTCACAAGGACACTAGCTTGTCTGAGATGAGCCCGTGGACGGCCTAACCTGGGCCAGGCCACTGCTCGGAGCTCAGACACATCTGGGGGAGCTCCCCAAGCCAGCACAGCGAACGAGAACAGGGTGCTTCAGAGTGGGCGCAGAAGACAGCATGAAAACCACCCTCTTGGAATTGTGCCTCTCACAGAGGCCCAGGAAGGAGGCTGATGTGGAAACTTCATTCTCATCAAAGACCCATCCAGGTCAAGCACCATGGGATGATTGAAGCTTTTCTCATGGAAGGAGGAAAAAAGGCCTTTTTTTTTTTTTTCTCTTCTGATACATTTTGCAACGATCTATTCCTTTATTTCTCTGCATAAAGCAGCACTTTCCTAAATTGTTCTAATTAACTTGGAAAGACAAGGAAGCTTCCTGCAGTTGTGGGAAGGTGGTTGTGTGTGTGTGTGTGCGTGCACGTGTGTGTGCGTGCACGCTGGGGTCGGGCCTTCAAAGGCTCCCTGGCTCTGGACAGAGATGACCAGTGACAGTCCCCGGGATCCTCCCTGCGGAATCTACGTGCAGCTCTCTGGAGCATCCCTACCTTCAGTCACAACAGATCTTTTCTCGTGGAGTCTGGTGGCTGAAAAAGTCCGTGAGTGAAAGGGCCTCGCTTTTGTGCATGAGTTGGAGTGTTTCCCTAGCAGGCTTTGGGAGCTTCAGGCACAGAATGGCCTTCTGGGTGACAACGTAGGGCTCATCCACAGTGACCTCTGACTCCATTTCCTGCATGCATTGGCCAGAGCAGGGCTCTGAGACGGTCGGTCACTAGAGACTCACCAACCTCCTGTGACTACACTTGCCACACGAATAACAGAGCAGTGGTGACGACGCACCCTACGGAGTGCTGATTACATGCCGGGCACCATTCTAAGCTTTTACACGTGGGGTCCCAGTCAACAGCTGCCGCAGCCTGTGGGAGGGACCACGGGCATCTTACACGCTGCAAATTGCCCTCTCCATTTCACAGATGAGCAGCCGCGGTCCAGCAAGGTGAGGTTGTGTTGCCTCGCTAGAGTCAGCTTGTCAGCTGAGGGCAGGGGCCGGCCAGCCCCCGGGCCTGGGTGGCAGGGTGTGTGTGCAGCAGGAGCAGGACTCTGCTTGGGGTCATCAGCTGAGCTGGCTTTATCGAGTGTGAAGTTTCCTAGTGCACCAGCCCTTTCTACCTCCGTACAGCCTTGAGTGATACCTCTGCTCCCTAGAGCCCACTGACCCCAGCCTATCTCCCCAGCCACCAGCTGGGTCATTGGTGGGCACAGTCCGATGTAGAGAGGAAGAGGGAACAGGTCCTCCAGGGCCCAGCTTGAGCTCTGCCTCCTCCAGCAGGGCTCCCCACTTCCTGCTCCTTCTTGGACCTCCCCTATGTGCCAGGTGGGAGGGGTGGGAGTGGTACTCTCTTCAGAGGGGGGTGGGGACAGCTGCCCAGTGCTTCCAGGTGGCAACAGGCTTTCCTTGCTCCGCGGGTGATGGCAATGGCCATTCACCACCAAATGATTGCACTTGGAAAATCTATCCATTTGCCCTGAGTTGGCCAAAATGCCCATTTCCTCTGCCCCAGTGCCCTGGTCCCTTGTCCCTGGAGTAGGTTTCGGGGAAGAAGAGGTGGTGGGCAGGTGATCCTGAGCCGAGCTGGCTGGCAAGGTGAGGGAAGGGGTGAGGGCAGAAGACACTTTATCGGGGTGTTGGAAAACATGCCCAGAACTGGTTCTGCTGGTGAGTTCACCAGGGGTCACGTGCCTTCCCCCAGGAGGAGACCAAATGTCCCACTCCCGGCAACTCAGAGTTAAGGCCACTTATTCCAACCTGGGAGGGCAGCTGGGAGGATGGTCAGGCCTCCCTCCCTGGAGCCTGGAAGCATTCTCCTGTCTGGAACTGAAGGCTGAGGCTAACCACCAGACTCCTGGGCCTGGAGCACCTGCATAGTGCTGTGCTCAGTGGACTCATTTGCTGAGGAACGGACCAACCAGGCCCTCTTGCTGAGCTTGAGCTAGCTCATCTTTTCTGGGTCTACTTCCCCTGCACCAGCGGGCCCTCTGCTCAAAGGCCCTGGCTGGCTTTTGAGAGATAGGGCAGGAAAGGGAGACAGGAGGCCTGGGAGAGCTGTGGTGGGAGTAGCCCAGGTGGTCCTGGGCTAGCCTGTGAGTGCTGAAAGGGGGCTTTGTATGGAAGCCTTCTGGGCTCACTTCCCTGGGGTGGGGGCTTCCTGGTAAGGCTGCCACTTCTCCCCATGATCACCGGGTCCTGGAAGCCTGCCACAGTTCCTGAACTGCAAGCTGATGACTAAACACACTGAACTAAAGAACTCCTAAAATTTCCCCAACTCCCTCCTCTCGACTTCCTCTCTCCATTCTACTTCCTTCCCAGCCTAGGCCCCCACTGCCAAGCCCTCCTCTGACCCATACTGCTCCGTGGATCCTCCACAATGACTTCACTATTCGCTCTTGATTTGGACACAAGCACCAACCCATAAATGTCTGATTTCTACTGGGGGGTCTCTTCAGAGTTTTCGATGCCCAGAGCACCAGGAGCACTCGCCTCTGGGAGGAGCCCTCTAGTTCGCTATTGCTCTTAGCACGACCTTGGTTAAATGGCATCGTCCTCTGCCTCGGCTTCTCTCTGTGACAGAGTGGTGAGCACTCTTACCCTTGCCTCTTTCTCTGGTTTCAAGGCGGCAGTTAAAATCCTAGGTAGTGAATGAGTCTAGATTCACATCCTGGATTTTCCAGGGCAACCCTGATGGCAGAGGCTCTGTCCCCCTGGTCAGACCTTGGTCTGAACCTAAGACCTGCCTGGGGCATAATCACAGGAGGTCCTGTGCGCACTTTGGGTTCCTCACTCCAGCGGGCTGGGGTTTTGTTTGCTCAGATGCAAAGAGAGCCTTTCTGGTCTCGGCGCTGGTCTGGAAATGCTGCCCCAAACCAGCGTGGGCAGTTCTGCCCAGCAGAGCGCAGCAGTGCTGCGGGAGGCCTCCTGGGGGCTCTGGGGAAGCCTCTCCCTTGGCCTCAGCCCGGCTCTCACCCACCCCTGGGTACTGGTCACTGAGGGGCCACTCACCAGCATAGAGTGTCAACAGCATGGGCCGCAGCTTGCCCACCATGGTCTTGCTCCTGGTCTGCCCGAGCCTGGCCTGGCCCTGGTAGCACCAAACCAGTCCAGCTGACTGGCTCAGTTACAGCAGCCTTGGCCCAGCCCAAGGTCGCTGCTGTTCTCCCTCTTCCTGCCCACCTCCGCCTGGCCTGGCCCCACACCACGCCCTCAGCTGGATGGTCAGGTGAGCTCACCTGTGGGTTGGGCTCATGCTGTACCTCTTACCAAAGGGACCAAGAACACACTTCCCTCCCCTCTGCCCAACAGTTACCTACCCTGCCTTCCCCCGTTCAGCAGGTGTACAAAGTCCTGGTCCTCTCTAAGGCGTGGGTCTCTTTTATAACTGACAGGAAGCTGTTCCCTGGTAATAAAAGGGAAAATGGTCTCAGATAGGATTCTGATCGAGTAAAAGAAGGGCGTTGCCCGCATGTGCTGAAACACTTCGAGATCCGATGTGGTCTTTCCCCGTGCTTCCCTGTTCTTCCACGGTGCCCACACACCGGGACCGTCGGGGAGGAGACAGGAAGTCCCTGCCCTCAGAGCTTGTAGTCTGGTCTGGAAAGTAGCAGATACACAAGTCAAGAAAGAAGATAATCTTGGAGACAAGTGTCCACTTGTCCCAGTTTTCCTGGGACTGTCCTGGTTTTTAACCCACGAGTCCCTTGTCTTAGAAATTTCTTCAGTTGCAAGCAAATTGAGATGTTGGTCACCCTCCTAGAGGGATGGGGGTGGCGGCAGCCCCTTAGGAACATCCACTTCTTCCATAGGTATGCTAGATGCATGATAGAATGTGCACAAATCATGGTATGTCACATCCTCTGTTCTGCAGAGAAGTTTGCTTTTTTATATTTTGCTTAACAAAATACATTAGAGTTTTCTGTATCCATACATATAGCACCATCAACTTCTGTTTAATAGGTCATAACATTCCACTGTGTGAAATTTCCTTTTCTGAAGCTAAGTAGTCCATTTCCCCATGTTTCTATTAGGTTGTTGATTTCTAGAAGCTCTTTGTATATTAAGGAAACTAGCTTTTGATGATAAGTATTGCAGATTCTTTTGCTAGTATTTGTTTGTATTTTGAATTCTGAATTTCCTACATAAATTGTTTTATTAATCTTTTATGACTGGTAGGGTTGATTGACTTACAAAACTTACTTGATTTATTAAATTTTACTTGGTCCCCTTATTGAATTCTCTTATTATATGTAATAATTCTTCAGGCCCAACGTTTCGTAGTATCATTGCCTACTTAGTCCTAACACACAGACCTTAGGTTGTCACTTCTCTGCTTAGGTCCTATCACTGACTGCAGAACCTGACAAATGAAATCTAGCTCTTTACATTGCTTTTAAGCTGTTCTAGCATTTGTTCCCCCCAAAATTATCTTCCAGAATATGTCACTTTTGCTTTGAGCAAGTAAGACATCGCACCCAGAACTCAGTCTCTCCTACCACAGAACTTTGTCCATACCATCCCTCCATAATTCCTTCCCCCTACCTATCAGCTGTCACAACTTCACTTTTCCTTAAAGAGCCAGCCCGACTATTACCACTTCTCCTAGGAAGCCTTTCTCTAGCCTTTGAACTTGCCTAACTCTGGGTCTCTCCTGGGACCCTGGGACACTAACTGTGTTCTGTCTTATGCTTGAGTTATTTTTGGTCTGTGTTTCATTCCTCCTAATAAACCGTGAGCTCATTCATTCATTTGGCCAGTTTCTAATGATACTACATGCGGGGCACTGTTCCATCCAGAGAGGAAGAACAGCCACTTCGAGCTGGGTCTCACTAACTGTGGTCTAGTGCCGTGCCTGATTCATAGCAGGTAACTAGCGAATATTTAAATGGGCAGAAAAATGGATGGATGAACAAAGGGGAAGAGAGGAGAGTGGGGAGAGCGGGGTGAGCCATGGGGCTCTGGGAATGTGGCCACAGTGAGGAGGTCTCTAGCAAGGGGGGGTTATGTGCGCATTTGAAGTTGATGAAGCTCATGCAATTTTTATATCACCAAGGCTGACGACTGGCCTTCCCCAGGGGCTGGAGTGTGGGGGGGGTTGGGGGGGGAAGCACAACTGTCGTCTCTGTTAGAAGGAGGCCATCTGGCCACGAGCAGTGGCCTCTCTCCAGTTGCAGTGTGCTGCTCTCCCATGCCTAAGACTCTCGGCTGCCGTGGGACTGAACTAAGACTTTTATTCTTCTAGATCTGTTGATTTAGACTATTTTGGGGAAGGGCTTTGAATTGACAGCCCCAGGCTGAGGGTACGAGAGGGAGCCCAGGGGAAGTGCCTCTCCAGCCCTCTCCATGCACCGTGAACTTCTTCCCATTTCACTGCTAAAGGTGGGCGTCTGGAGAATCAGCCAGGAGGGGAAGGGTTAAGAAAGCCTGCTCTGGGGACTGGCCCCAGCCTGCATTCCTTCCTCCCGGAGATCTGCCATTCCGTGGGGCCACAGGCTAAATTTAGAGGGTGGCTAAGGTTTCTTGCTAACAGCTGTCCTGCCCCTGGAGAAGTCAGAGAAGCCACACAAGAGAGGAGAGAGCTTGGCCCCTCTCTCACTGGACGCTGTTTCTGGCCATTTCGTCTGGATCCTGGGCCCTCGTGTGGACATCCAGGCCTGCTGGAGGTAAGTGCTTCTCCCTGGTTCTGCCCTGGTGAGCCCGACTTCAAGCAAAGGGGCAGCAGCTCTGCCCACGTGTCTGGGGCCAGCCGCCATGTTGGGACCAGCTTCTGGGGCCCTTGTGTGTCTCAGAGGCTGTGGGAGGCGCCTCGGCCAAGACCAGACTCCAGCGGCCTCATAGGTCTCCCGGACAGAGGCCGCCGCACCTCTCCCCGTGCAGGCAACAGGTGTGTGCGTGAGCTCGCATGTGTGTGCGCATGCGTGCCGAGGCTGGTGCCACGTGCACACGCAGAACACCGTGCACTCAGCAGAAAATCTAGTGTGGCACTGGGCTGTTCTTCGGCCTGTGTGACTAAGGTCAAGGTGAAGGTTGGTTCCCCTCCCTGCCCCGGCTGGCCCACCCTCAGCTCCGGGTCTGAAGGTGGTGGTGAACACGGCCCTGTGCTTCCTGGAGTCCTGGTGGAGTCCCCAGGCAGCTCCACCACTGGTGTAAGGCAGTGCCCTTCCCATTCCCAGGCCCCCAAGGTGACATTGCTGGCACTCCCCCCACTGCCCAAAGCCTTGGGACCTGATTCCCTAACCACCCTTTTCCTGGCCTGACAGGGGCTGACGGCTGACATGGCGTCCGGCGGGGACCCAGAGGAGGAGCAGGTGGTCCCAGATGAGGAGGATGGAGCCAGCGTGCGGGCGGTGCAGGCCCACTACCTCCGCAGTCCCTCCCCCAGCCAGTAAGTGCGCCTGCTCCACAGCCATGGCGGCCAGGGAGGGCCAGGGGCCAGTGCGAGGAAGCGGGGGTGTGGGAGCACAGGGCCTCCACCCAGGCTGGTGCAGTCAGGCAACAGCCAGGGCTCCATGCGTCTTCCCTGGAGAAGGACGCAGGTGTACAGGCCAGCTGACCGCAGCATGGCATGTAGGGCCAGGTGGCAGTGTCTCTAGGGCACAGGGCGTAGTGGGCAGGGAAAGGGACACCATGGTCTTTGAAGGGAGTGGAGGCTTCCTGAAGAGGCTCTGCTGGCCCAGACGGTGCAGGTGGTAGGGACTGGTCCGGTCTGCCTTGTGTGCTTGATTCGGTGGGGCTGGGGCTGGCTGTGAGGCTGACAGAGGGAGCAGGAGGCCAGAGGCCACCCTAAAATAGCTCTGCATCCGCCATCAGCCTTTCCAACTGGGAGATAAGTGTGCCGGGGCCAAGTGGCAGGGCGCCAGGCTGATAAGCACGCCCCTTCCTGGCAAGCCCTCCTCGCTTTAGACAAGTGATTTAAAGCTTTCTTTCCCACTAAAAGCATCAAGGATACGTGAGGATGTAGAATGACAAATTTGCATAAAATTTAAGAAAAACCATGAGAGTAAAGAAATGCCATGCTTCGCGTCTGCTAAGACAGTGGTGTGTGCGCCGGTCCATCCTCTTCCGCCACAACTGATGGCAGACCTGACTCCTGGTCACGGCGCTGACACCGTTCAAACTGAAGCTCCCTCAGGGTCCCGAGCCCGCCTCTCCTTGTCTCTGGAAAGGAAGGGAAGCCGGCTAGAGGACCTGGAGGGACGCCTGCTTCCGAGGTCTGATTCTGCTCGACTTCAGGTCCCTGGTTCTCCTGGGGTCTTGCTGGCCCCGTGTCCAGTGGCTTCCCTGCTGAGCAGGGGGAGCAGGGCAGGTGCTCGCGCTGACGGGCCGAGGCTCTTTGCCCAAGTGGAGCTTGCAGGCTTCTCCGGCGGATGCAGATGCTCCCACTGAGAGAAACCATCAGGATGGGGAGGTTTCAAGCACCCCCTCCCATCTCATGGGCCCATAGAGTGGAGCAGCTGTGTGGCCGGGCGAGATGCTCTGTGGGTTCCGTGGTCAACGCTAGCCTTCCTAGCCAAAGGACATTTCCTTCTCACACGAGTAAGTTCAAACTCAGGTGCCTGAGAGTCAGGAACTGAGACTCCTTCTGCCTTGTGGGTCTGCTGTTTTGAAGCCTGTCTTCTAAGGTCACTGTGCACACCCACATCACAAGACGAGAGAGCACGGAGACTGTCCCCGGTGGGTTGTATGGGCCAGGTCTGAAAATGATCAGCCATGTCGCTTCCCGGTGTATATTCCATCAGCCAGGCCCCCCTCCCTTTTTGTAAGTGGGGGGATGGGAAGTGAGTCCCACGGGCCCAGGAACAGAGGGAAGGAGTTGGCTGATCCACAGAGGTCTCCACTCGGCCGCAGCACCCCTCCCCTCTGGAAAGCTGTCTATATTGCTCCCCTGCTCAGGACAACAACCCCTGAAGGGTGACATCCCGGGGTCCTAGTAGGACTGCTGCATGTCTCCTCCAAAGGCTGCTTCTCCAGCAGGTGGCCATCTTCCTCAGGCCTGAGCGCAGCACCCTGTGGTCTGACCAGGTTAACTGCAAAGAAGCTCCCATCTTATCAGAGGTGGAACACAGCAGCCCCGTGACTGGTGGGCACGCCTGTCTGGTGGGACGTCTCCTAGTGCAGCCACCATGTGGCTTTCTGGGGACTCTCCTGCCATCATTCTCTCTGGCCACAGCTCCGTCTCCTGGTTGGTCATGCTGCAGGGTCAGAGCTGAAGCAGGGTGGGGGCACAGCTTCCTGGAGGCAGAACGGCCTTTGCAGACTCTGCCTGCTGGTGGAAGTCCAGGGCTCGCTGCTGCTTTCAGGCTTTTTCTGCCTCAAGCCTTTTAAAGCTCATGGTTTCTTTGAAAGCATGATCACTTCTGGAACAGAATAGGTTTCTGAGTCTGCAGGCCAGACTGTTAGCAGCACACCCAAAGGTGTTTCCTGAATACAGCTCTCAACCCTTTCTTCCTGGTCTCAGTTACAGCAGCTTTCTTGAAAGGTACCCGAAGCTGTAGATTTGAATGAAAATCCAGGGCGCACATCGCAATATCCCACGTGACTGCTGGAGAGCTTTGCAGCAGGTGTGTAACTAGCACTAGTAGGGAGACAGTGGCCGAAAGGAGGAAAGAAAGGAGGCCAAGAGCACAGAAAAATCATGACAGATAATAAGCAAAAGGGGGACGGTGGATTTGGACCCAAATACGTAAGAGGTGGCATCACACTTACGTGGACTAAATACCCGATCAGCAGACAAGGTGGCTGGGCTCATTCTTTTATAAAAGCCCACACGCTGCTTATAAGAGTCATGCCTTAAAGAAACACAAAGTTTCATGAGGAAAGGAAGCCTACGCTGCACTGCTTCATCTCTGGCTGTGACTCCACGTTTCAGTGGTAGAAAACAACCGGAGCTCACAGTCACCATTAGGCCCCAGACAAGGCCAGCAGGTCGGCTCGTCTCTGCCTGGGTTGTGAGGCCTCGACTGGGAAGATTTCAAGGATGAATTCGGTGACCCGACAGCTGGGGGCGGAACACAGAGGCCTCTTTAGACGTCTGGCAGTTTGTGCTGTGACTCACCTGGACTGTCGGCCAGAATACCTGGGATGGCCTTTCCACGCGGGCCGCTCTGGGCTTCCTCAGAGCACAGTTGCTGGTTCCAAGGGCCGCAGCCTAAAAGGCTGGTGCTAGCTTGCATGGTCTAGACGCGGGGGTCACACAGAGTCACTTCTGCTGGGCTCTTCCAGATAGGTCCGCACAGTTCCACGGGGAGGTAACACAGACGCCACCCTGCCACCTGTCGGAGGAGGTGCCAGGTGACATTGTAGAGAACAGTGCAATGGGTGTATCACGGCCATCGCCGAAAACCACAAGCTGCCTCGATTGTAATCACCTGTGAAGGCCAGCCAGCGAGGCTGCGTCGGCAGCAGACGGGGCAGATTTCAAGACAAGCATCACTGGACGCGGAGGGGACTTTTCACAGTGATGGAAGACACGATCATTTTAGATATCAGTGATCTAACAACATACCTCAAAATAGGTAAAGTGAAAGATTGGCAGAACTTAGGAAAAAATTAAAGTCTACACTTTTAGTTAAATGTAGTTTTTAAAAATCCTAAAGAATATGGAAGGGTGGCCAACACCTGTGAGTGCCTCCAGAGGCTGAGAGAGGAGGGTCACGCGCTCAAGCCCAGCGACCAGGGAGGACCTGTCTCACAGGGATAAATAGAGAAAGTCTGAACAAAACCGTAAATGACACTAACCTGACGCCCCGATAGAGTATCACCCAACAACGGATCAGGAGCATATGGAACATTTACCAAAGCAGATCATGTACTGGGCGATACGAAGATCAACAAATTTCTCTGATAATGGGAAAATTAAGGTGGAAATCAATAAAAACAGAAAAAAAATAACTTAAAAAATTAAGTGTAAACCACGATTCAGTGCCACTTTATGCTACCAGCATACCCAAAATTAAAGACGGTGTGAAATGAGAGTGTGAGTGATGTGAACCCCGAGTCCCTGCCCGGAGAGTGGCCGACCATCCTGTGGGAACTCTTTCATGTTCCTGTGGCAGCTGAGCACAGGGCTCAACTCAGGCCCTGCAGGTTCACTTGGGTGGGCACTGAGCAGAAGTCTTGCTGTGTGCCCCAGAAGGGAAGCAACCCGCCCTCGCCAAGGATGTGGGGGTCTAACAACATGGCGGCTGCCCACAGACATAGGCCAGAGGAAGATGAACGCAGTGGTGTAGGGTTTTAAATAACTCCCTGGGGAATATGCATGCTACGAGCTGCCTGTCACTGGTGTGACCAGCTCCTGGGAGCATTGGCTGGGAAGGCCAATGGTGAATGCACACCAGGGGAGTCACTGAGGGGAGGTGGGAGGCCGGGAGCAGTGTGCTGATTGCACAGCCTCACACAAGGTCACCCTACCCTGGACAGGAGCACTTGTATGTGGGGATGTTCCGATGGCACTGGATCAGCCCTTCTAGCTATGGCTTCCCTTCCTAGTCAGGAGCAGGCCCAGCCCCAAAGACTCATGCAGTGCATGGAAGGGGCTGAGCTGCATTGAGGCATGTCCTGCGTCCAGGAGGACTTGATGACCCTTCTGTGCGTCTGCCCCCACAGTGTTGTTATAAGGGCCTAGGTATCAATATTATGGCTGCACAGACTTTTTTTTCCCCCCTACCTCTGAGTCACATCCTCAGCCCTTTTTGTTTCTCATTTTGAGACAGTGTCTCATTAAGTTGCTGAGGCTGCTTGAACACGGGATCCTCCTGCCTCGGCCTCCTGAGTGGCTGGGATCACAGGTGTGGGCACTGTGCAGGCTTCTGAGCCTGTCAATCAGCACCACTCCCTTACACAGAGGCCAACCCAAACTGACCCCTCAGGGCTGGATCCACAGTGTTTAAAATGAGAAGACAACCCTCAGACTGGAGAAAATATTTGTAAATACCTGATAAAGAACTTGTATTCCAGAGTTTTTTTTTTTTTAATCAGATATCAAAACCAAATAAGAAAACAACAATTTAAAAATGGATAAAACATTTGAACACATTCTTCACTGAAGAGGATATGTGGATAGCACACAGCCACCTGTAAAAGATGCTCAAAATCCTTAGTCATTAGAGAAATGCAGATCAAAGCCACAATTGCCATTATATATCAATTAGAATATCTAAAGTTAAGTTAAAAATTAAAAAGACTGAGAAGTGGAGTAGCTGAAATAATGCCACATTGCTGTTGGGAAGATAAGATGGTGCCACTGTCTTACAAACGGTCAGCTACAAAGTCAAACTGCGCCTGCCTGCAAATACGCTGCACCTAGTGCGCCTGCCTGCAAATACGCTGCACCTAGTGCACCTGCCTGCAAATACGCTGCACCTAGGAGGCCTTGCTCACAGGACTTGTGCATTCACAGCAGCTGTGTCTGTAGCTGCCAAGACCTAGGATGCCCGTCAGCCAGGAAATGGGTGGGCACATGGTGGCATCTGTCTACAGGAAAGAGAACAGAGCTGCAAGAGGCCACAGCGCGGCTTCAGCGGCAGCGGTGCATCCTAGAGCGATCGTGCCGAGTGAACAAGCAGGAAGGCCGTGTGCATCATTCTGCTCACATACAACACTAGGATGGGCAAGCTCACCCCTCCAGTGACAGCAGATCGCAGTCACCTGGGGAGAAACCAGCAGGCAGGGGAAGGTGCCCAGGGGCATGAGATAGCACCATGGGTCTACGGATCAGTCGCAGCTTAGATTTGGTGACATTCCACGGGTGGTTATGTGTGTCAAAACTCAACAGCCAGAACGTTTAAAATTAGTGCAGTTTATTTATCAATTATACCACAAAGCTGTTTTTCTCAAAAGTCATGAAAACAATTGGTGAAACCCTCTTGGATCAGGCAGCAGAGTGTGGGAGGAACTTCATGGTGTAACTGAGACCAAGACTGAGGTCAGATCTGCTCTTGGGCTCACTGGCCACCAGAGCACTGTGGCTGATTGAACCACATCCTCAGAATACCAGCTCTACCCAGGGACAGAGATTAAACCATGCAGAGGTACAAAGGCAGCTTAGGTATTTGACAGAGGGTGCTTCTCTCCCTTGTCCTTCCCACAAAGGCTGTCTGATGACCAGTCACTCTCAGGGACTCGCAATGTAGAGGCATTTTTATTCAAACAGTCCCACATGCGATCGCTAATCTGTTGTGTTTCTAATTCTGCCAAAGCAAATACTGTATTCTCAGCAACACATCCACGTATTGTCCTGGTCCCACCCGAAGAGTCCTCCCTGCGGTTGGAAGTGCCTGAAATCCCATCCTCTTGCTCTATCTCTTTAGCAAGAGGTTTGAATCTGTGGAAACTTAAGTTACACACCAACGCAAGCGCCTCTTCTCCAGACATCACCACAAAGTAGGTGGCTTAAAAACATCCTCAGTTATTCTCTCATGGTCTGGGAGGCCAAAAGCTCACGTGCCCTCTGAAGGCCCCAGGGGCTAGCCTCCTCGTCTCTGCCCAGCTGGCGTTGGCCATGGGCGGTATTCCGGTCTCTTTCCCCACCTCCTTCTCCGTCTTCTCCCCTTTTCTTATAAGGACACTTGACTTTGGAACCTATCCAAATCTAGGATGAGCTCATCGCAGGATTTTCACTTAATCACATCAGCAACGACCCTTTAAAGTAAAATTGCATTGCAGGCCCAGAAAGATGTGCCACTTTGGAGGCCCCTGCAGCCGAGCTCCAGCCGCCCGCAGACCTACTGTGAGCCTCCCGTAGAGGAGGACAGAGCCTTGCGAAACTTCACCAAGTGTTCCAGGAGCTGAGTAAACCAGTCGGGGATGGAGCCTGCTTGCTGTCCTGGCCCCAGCTGTAAATCTCATCCTAGGGTGAATGGAAATCTGGGCAGTGTGTGGTCAGTGGCCAGGACTGTCAGACTTGGTGACTGCCTGCTCTGGGCACTGGCCTCAAGAACCCCAGGCCCTGAGAGTCGAACCCTGCAGCTGGGAGTTTTCCACCTCCCTGCTGGGCAATTTCCCCAGGTAGATCAGGAGATAACCTTAAATGCAGACCCTGTGCCCCATGGGGCAGCTTGGCGGGGCTGTCCCTCGCCCATCACCTGCAGCAGATCTGCCCAGCCCCCAGACAGACGGTCTGAGCATGGTGTGCCCCTGGCCTGCCTCCTCCTCCGTGGTGATTACCAGGCTCCTTTTCCTTTCTAAATCAAGGGGCAAAGGTCTCTTTCTCCTCTTATTTCTGATCTGAACGATTCTTTTTCTGTGTCTCTTTGGACCTCTGGAGAGCCTTTGGATTCCCTTCCTGAATTTTCCAGGCCTTTGCTGTCTGGGGCACTCCCTGGAGATCTGGCCAGGCTCCTCCTGGGGCAGCATTGTTCCTGACTGTGTGGCTGTCCTTCCCCGGCGTCCAGCTGCTGTGGTGGGATTGGGGGACAGGAAGTGAAATTTCAGGGTGTCCACACTGCTTCCTTGGGCAATGGCTCCTCCTATCTCCGCTCTTAACATTGTTTCCTGTGAAGATTTTTCCACCTCATCCTGTTCACTGAACTTGCTGGAAACTATTTGTTAAAAATTAGTTTTCTTTAGTTCACTAACTCCTTTCCTTCCTGAGCTTTGCCCATGTGTGGTCACTTTCTCCTAAGTACCTGGACACTTGGAAATTAGAAGAAGCTCAGAAATTTGGTTCTTTTCCACAAAAGCCAAATCAGAAAAGATGTCCCCTCTCAGGCCTCTGTCTCCATTCAGGTCCAGGACTGCTTGACAGGAAGTGATCAGCAGTAGGGTATCTGGTAAAGGACCCCAGTTCCATGCCATTCTGTTTCTGCACAGCCTGGCTAGTGGTTTAAAGTAGGGGCTTTCAAACTTTGCTGACTGTTCTGCAGTAGGACAAACCATTTATATCTAACTTGGAGTGAGTGGATGTACATGAATGCACACGTTTTTAAAATTTTTTTTAGTTGTTAATGGACCTTTATTTTTTTTTAAATGTTTTTTTCTTAGTTGTAGAGGGACACAATACCTTTGTTTTATTTATTTATTTTTATGTGGTGCTGAGGTTCGAACCCAGCACCTCACGCATGCCAGGCGAGTGCTCCACCACTGAGCCTCGACCCAGCTGCTGCGCACATTTTTGAGTCCCACAGAACGAAACTTATGCCTGCCGTGAACGGTGCCCCATCTCCTTTCTCTCTCTTCTTCCTCCCTTCCTCCCACCCTTCTTCCTTTCCCAAGCAGAGGCACAACCCCTTGAATGGGTTCTATTATGCCGAGGGGGCCCAGCCTGGGGCTCCAAGCAGCACAGGTGTGAAGAGGGCCGCACCCCCTGCCTGGCCTGGGGAGCCCGGCGTGCTCCCCCTCACGGCTGCTGTGGCAGTGCACCCTCCGGTGTTTTAGCTGGGGCTCC
Source organism: Sciurus vulgaris (assembly GCF_902686455.1). Classification (NCBI taxonomy): domain Eukaryota; kingdom Metazoa; phylum Chordata; class Mammalia; order Rodentia; family Sciuridae; genus Sciurus; species Sciurus vulgaris. Next base: position 112,007,747 of record NC_136473.1, on the reverse strand, counting down.
CCTATCCTGTGAGGAGGCGTATATTGATCCTACACCGCTCTGCCTCCTGCGGCTTGAACAGGGGCTTGAACAGTGGCCCTGCTGCCTTTGCAGCAGCCCAAGTGTCCGTCTCATGCGTGGCTGGGGCATAGAAGTGGTCATAAATCGAAACCTCTAGGACTGCCATCTCACTGAGCTTGCAGATGCCAACAGGCACGGCAGCTCGGGGCTCTCCTCCTTCCTCCCTTCTTTTTCTGCAATCCTGCTTCTCTGCGGAAAACAGGGTTCTTGGGGGTCCCGCTGGCCTGGCCCTCTTTATTAGACTTAATACGCTGTGTCTGTGGCTGAACAATTCATGACTGTTAGGTTTACATCTCCCCTCGTGGCAGTTGGCTCCTGAAAATATTTGAAATCCACGCCCCGCAGTCCACACTAGATAACGTGGGGCAGCCCAGGACACAGACCAGTGGCTGGGGGGAGATCTGCTTGTCATCCGCATTCTCAACGACAAAGCCACCAACTTCCACACGTGCACCAGGGGGGTCTGTGCTTTCTGAGATTCACGAAGTTCAGTCTCTCCACCCGTGAGATGGGAAATGTTTCTCAGTCATTCCTGTGTGCACATTTTAATTTCAAATTCTCTCCTATCAAACCCACAGCCTCAGGGATTAGGTATATTTTGCAAAAAATCTCAGTCCCAAGTATTTTCACTTAAAACCAAATCTTCACAATTTGAAGTTGTCGGTGTGTTTCGGGAGGTGGACTAGGTGATGCCAAACCGGGAGCCTCCCCGCGGGGCCGTCACGCACACCTGACGGTGAGGGCGCCTCCCGTGCCCCTGGACCACTGCTTGGCTCCCGAGAAAGCCTTTTCCGAGTGCAGGGTCCTGGAGGCCCACAGAGGCACGAAAGAGGCTGCCACCGCAGGAGCCACTGGCCAAGCCCCCGCCCCAGTCCCAGAGCAGCGCTGAGGTTCTCAGCGTGGATTTCTGTTGTTTTATTTTGCCTCGAACTTCGATTTACACGATCTGACCCTTAGTAAGTGCAAGGATTCGTATTTTATTAATAGAAATGTAAGCAATGTAAACATAAAATTTAAAAATCCCTCAGTAAATATTGTTGACGTGGAAATACGGCTCACAATATCACAAACCGCAAGCTGCTGCCCAGGCCATGGGCGTGGCTGCTCGAAAGCCCTGGAGCAGGCTGGGTACCCGGGCCACAGGGCCAGGCTCTGCTCACCACGTTGGCATTGTCTTGTGGTGACTTCCCTCCACAGCAGACCAGCTGGCCAGCGCTGATGCTGGGGCTCTGTCATTCTTGGGTAGGAGAACGCCTCAGCACCTGGAATAGCGCGCTCCCCTGATTTACTGGGACTTAATGAATCATCCCAAAACTTAGCGACTAAAGATCGTCTACCTATTTTCTCCCTTTTGTGGACAGTGCTTACCTGGGCAGCTTATCTCTGATTCATGTGGCATCAGGTGGCTGGAAAGCCTGGCGGCTCCCCCTGAGAGGCTTCTCGAAGGGCTGACTGTGGCGGGGAGGCCAGTCCAGCTTTGCCCCAGATGGGTTGGGAGTGGACTTCAGGGACAGTGCCAAGAGCCAGGCGGGGAACCTGAGCTCAGGGAACCCAAGGTGGCCGCCATGAGGTCTGGGCACGCTACCTCCCAAAACAGGATGAAAACCCAAGAATAAACAGCTACCCTTGGGCTAGAATATTTGGGGGAGAACATTGGCATGCAGTGTGGACAGAATAGGGAAACTGTGGAACATGGAGACTCCAGATGGTCTAGGAGAAAGGGGACAAGGTGCCCTGTGGAAACCACATGTGTCCCAGCCAGGACCAGATTGAACCAAAGCAAGACCTTCAACGACAGGGAAAAAGTAAGCAGGGGGCCGCAGCCACCCACACGGGCACCTGCAGGGGATCCTGCAGCCCTCGTGGCCCTGAGCCCACGCGGGAGCAGTCACAGAGTGCACGCCACTGCAGTGTGCCAGGAGGGGACCCACTCACGCCACACCTCCCTGCCACAGCTGCTGCTGCTGTGGTCCAGTTGCCATCCGGGCTGCGGCCATGGCTTCACCTACCCCTGGCGTGTAGGGCCCGACAGGCATGTGCTGCCACATCACACAGGCACGTCAAGGGATCCCACCTCCATGCAGCCAGCAGAGACTCACAGGTATGTGCCACCACCAGGTCCCTGCCCCCTGAAGTAGCGGCAGTGGCTCCACCTCCACACGGCCTCCAGAGGCTGACCGGTGCCCCCTGCACCACACGGGCTGCATGCGAGCTGCACCACACCTGGCAGAGGTGGCGGGAGCCCCACCCTGCACAGCCTGCCAACCTGGGCCGCAGCACACCTGTCCAGGCTTACTCCAGTGGTCTCGGGCCCACATGGCCCCCAAAGGTTGACCGTCACACCACTGCTGCCATGCATCTGCCTGAACCCACAGGGTGGACACAAAGAGGGCACTGCTGTATTGCCACCCTTGTGTGGCCTGCAGAAATGGGTAGGCTCTCCAACCCTGCTGCCACATGCACCACGTCCAGAGCCATCCGTCACAGCGGAGGAAGCCACACGGAGACCAACGAAGCCTGCCAACTGACCCCCAAGACACCAAGACACCCCCAAGAGTCTTTTACTATGAAATCCACCCTAAAAATTGATAGAGACAACAGATCTACCAGATTTGCAAACATGAGCACAGGGTCACAGGAAGTGCAGAAAACAAGATCACAGGGCAGCTCTGTCGGAGCACTAACCCTAACAGTAGACCCAGGGGAAGAGGAATCGGTGAGGTGCTTGAATACGAATCCGAAAGAATCATTCTGAGGAACTCAGTGAGATACTAGAGGGCACAGACAGACAATTCAACAACTGGGAAACAATCCTCAACATGCATGAGAGATCACAGAAAAGAAGCTAACAGTTCACCTCACCGAAGACCTCAGGGAGCCAAGTAAGAGACACAGCGAGGTCCTTGGCAGCAGATTAGATGGAGCAAAAGGAATTTCTAAACTCAGAATCAAAACAATAAGAGGGGGGAGACATTGAGTCTTACAGGACACTTTTAAACAAACATGAGAATTATGCTGTTTGAAAGAGAAGGGGAAAGGCATAGGAAACTTATTCAGTGAGATAAAAGCTGAAGAATTCCCAAACTGTGGGAAAGATATGGACATTCAGGGAACTCTGAAAACAGCCAAAGCAAAGCTGGTCACATCAGGGAACCACCATGACACTGACAGCAGTTTTCTCAGCAGAAAACTTATAGGCCAAGAGGAAATGGGATGCAATATTTGAAGTTCTGGGAAAAAAATCTGCCAAACAAGAGTACTACCTCCAGACCAGCCATTCTTTAGAAAAGAAGAGGAAATAAAGACTTTCTAAGACGAGCAAAAACTGAGGAAATGCATGGCCTCCAGACTGGCCTTATCAAAGATGTTGAAGGCAGTCTGGAAGATCCCTACCATCGTGAAGCATACCAAAGTGCAAAACCCACTGGAAAAGCAGACGAACAAAAGAGAAAAAGAACCAAACCTTATCAATACAGAAAACCACTGCACCACAAAGACATAGAGAGAAAGGAAGGAAGGAAATTCAAAACGACCAAAGGAAAACTAACAAGCAACGGGAATATATCTTTACATATCAATAATCACCTGTAATGCCAGTGGTTGAATTCTTCAATTAAAAATCAGACTGCTTGGATGGATTTAAAAAAAAAAAGACCTAATCACAGGCTGCTTCCCAGTTGTCCACTTCACCAGTGGACACCTGCACAGAGTGAAAGTGGAGGAATGGAAGGCACGCCACAGGAAGGGAGGCCAGGAGCGTGCCCACGATGCCCACACCAGACTCCAAGCCAACACCGGAGAGAGAAAGGAGCTGCATGGCACTTGCGAGATCAATTCAATGAGAGGAAATAAGAAATGTAAACGTACAAGCACTTAATGCCGAAGCACCCGATTTCATAAAGCAAGAGATCCAGAGGGAGAGATGTGCTGCAGTACAGGACTTCAGCACTCCCTCCCACCAGACAGATCATCCAGACCAAAATTCAACACAGAGACATCTAGCTGAACTGTACCATAGAGCAAATGGACCCCAGAGCGCATCACAGAGCCTTTCATCCGACAGCAGCAGAACACACTTCCCGTGAGCACACGGAACACAGTCTAGGATAGACCACCGTCTAGGATAGACCACCTCGGGTCACAAGGCTCATCAGACCCAACAAGCATGAAAGCACCTCGGTCATCTTCTCTGAGCACCTTGGACTAACCAGAAATCAACAAGAGGAACGTTAGAAATTGTTCAAATTCATGGAAACTAGACAACATGCCATTGAGCAAACACTAGATCACCAAAAACCTCAAAGAGAAAGTTAAAGAATTCTTGAAACAAATGAAAATGAAAACACAATATATCAAAACCTATGGGATATAAAAAGTACTAAGAGGGAAGTTTCTAGCAATAAAGAGCCTACATTAAAAAAAAACCAGAAACCTAATGATGCAGCTCACAGAACTAGAAAAGCAAGAACAAATCAAACTTAAAATTAATAGAAGGAAAGGAATAACAAAGATAAGAGTATAAATAAATGAAGTAGAGACAGAAAATACAAAAGATCAACAAAAGGAAGGGTTGGTTTGTCAAAAACATAAAATCAACCAACCCTTATTTAGACTAACCTAGAAAAGAAGAGACAGCATCTGGGATGAGAAAGGAGACCCTACAACAGGGAACAGGGACACAAGGGTCACCAGGGATCATTGTGAGCAAACACGTCCACAGAGTGGAAAGTCCAGAGGAAGGGGATCCATCTCTGGACTAATACAACCTACCACAATTGAACCTCAAGGGCAGAAAGCCCGAACAGACTCATAAGGAGGAATGATATTGAATCAGTCATAAAAAGTCTCCCCACAAAGACAAGCCTGGGATCTGCAGCTTCATTGCTTAGTTCTACCAAACTTTCAAAGAAGAACTAACGTGAGTTCTTCCCAAACTATTGCAAAAAACTGAAAGGGAGGGAGTCCTTCCAAACTCACTCTTCCCAGTCCAGCCTTACCCTGATACCAAAACCAGACCTGGACACAGCAACAACCAAGAAAACTAAAGACTACTGACGAACAGCCATGCAAATGTGCTCAAGAAAATACCAGCAAATTGAATCCAACAGTGCATGAAAGGATCATACACCCTGATCGAGAATGATGTATCCTAGGGATTCCAAGATGGATAGACATACACAAATCAATAAATAAAATGCATTACGGCAAAAGAATGAAGGACAGAGTGCAAATGATCTTCTCAATAGATACAGAAATGCATTTAATAAAATTCAATGGCTCTTTATGATGAAGAACTCTGAATTAGGCAGAGAAGGAATGAACCGCAACGGAACAAAGGCTGTGTGTGACAAACCCACAGCATCCTCAGATGGAGCAGACAAAGCTGTGAACATTTCCTCTCAGACCTGGAGGAAGACAAGGGTGCTCATTTCCATGACTTGGCTTCAGCAGGGTCCTGGAAGTCTTAGCCAGAGCAATTAGGCAAGAACAAGAAACAAAAGAATTCAAATAGGATGGAGGAAGTCAACTTACCCCTGTATGCAGGTGGCATGATTCTACACACAGAAAAACCTACAGACTCCGCCTGAACTATTAGAACTGCTAAATGCATTCAGTAAGGTTTCAGTACACAAAATTAACATGCAAAAATTGATAGCATTTCTATGTTCCAAAAATATGAACTTGCTGAAAAGAAATCAAGGGAGCAATCCCATACATACTAAAGAGGCTGTCCTTTCTCCTATGCATTTTACTGGCACCTTTGTTGGGATTCAGTTGGCAGCAGATTTATTCATGTGGATTTATTTCTATGTCCTCCATTTTGTTCTGTTGGTCTGTGTTGGATTTTACACAAGTATCACGCAGTATTGGCTACTTTGGATGATAAGGTCACATTGTACTGTCCCTCAGGCTGCATGGGCAGGTCTGGCCACATCCTGGGGAGAATCACAGGCTGCTGCTCTCTCCTGGCAAGGGCACTTTCTTTCTCCTCGGCCTTGCAGAGGCCAAGCACACTGACCTCCCGTGGGTGGACTCTAGTGTTGCAGGAGTTACTTCAAGACAACCGTTCTGCCCATTGGTTCACTTTAATTCCATTCTGGTTCATCTTAGCCCAAGTCGACTTTGTTCAGTTAGACTCAACTTGACTCGACCTCACTGAGCTCCATCAGCCCATCCACGCTCTCAACAAGTTTTTCTGAAGTACTCTTCTGTCTGGGCATCTATATCAGGCCTCGGGGATTGGGTGGCTTCCACCCATGGCCTCACTTCTCTGTTCTGACCTGAGTGGTATCAGGGCATTGTGGTGAAGAGACTTACAGCAAGACTTAGAGCAGGGCTGCCCATGTCTGCTACTGACACTGCCCAACCTGGGTGAGTCACTGTTTCTTCATCTGTAAAACAGGAATAACGTAATGCCTACTATGTGGGAAATTTGTCAGGATTAAATTTATAGACGGCACTCAGAAATGGTATCCATTAAATCTTCCCACTTCTCTGGTCCTAAGGAAAGATTAAGAAACACACACGTGCGTGTACACACACACACACACACACACACACACACACACACACACACACACACAAGCTGATTCAAAACACAGGAAGCAGAGCCCACTAGGAAGGCGTCCACGGGGACACACGTAGGGGCCTAACCCTTGTCTCTTCCCATGCTTCTTAAGGGTCCCTTTGGAGGCCGCCACTGAAGTTCTTTTGGAAAACAGCCTTGACCTTGCTCCAGGTCACTGGATGGCATCCCTGGGCTCAGTCTGGCACTTGGCATTCCCCTGAGCCCTGTGCTCATTGTTAGTCCATCCCCATAGGAGCAGGAAGAAGACCGGGAAGAGAGGGGATGGCCGAAAGCTGCCCAGCCCACCAATCCAGCAGAACCCAGAGGAGGCACTGTTAAGGTCACCCCGCACTGTTGGTAGCAGAGGAACGGACCCGCACTGTTGGTAGCGGAGGCAAGAGCCACTGGACCTCTAGGAAGGGGAGGCCACGTCAGGGCAGGTCCCCCAACCCCAGGATACAGCCTCCCCCACAACCCAGCCTGGCACGTCATCTAAGATCAGCTCACCCGGGCAGCTCGCTCTGACAGGCTCCCAGGGTCAGGTCCCTGCGGTGCTGCGTCCCTGCAGCTCCCGAGGCCCGGTAGGCCTTCCTCCGGCTCACGCCAGGTCTAGGCTGCGCTCGGACAAGGGCGCTTGCCCTCGGGCTGCGCAGGGTCACTCACCTGCACGTCCTCCTCTTTCAGGTTCTCAGTGGTCTCGGACGCAGAGACGGAGAGCATTTTCATGGAGCCCATTCACCTCTCCTCAGCTGTGGCGGCCAAACAGATCATCAGCGAAGGTGACGCTGACGTGGCGGGCCCTGGGTGGGTGGAGGGTCCCACCCTGGGAGGCCCTGGCCTGTGCTCCCAGCACCGCCGGTCCATTCAGGAGAGCTGTGTGAAGGGCAGAGCTGCCAAGCCGCCGTGGCTTCCCGACGGAAGGCAGCCCAAGCTGCCCCAGGCCCCCTGTTCAGCTGTTTCAGCTGACTTCAAGGGTCATGGGCAGGGTTAGGGTTAGGGTTAGGGTTAAGGAAAGAGCCAGGAGGAGGCCTGTGGGCTTCGTGTTCTTGTGAAGCCTCAGATAATTTGGAAAATTGCTCAGGCAGGGAGGTGTACTCTAACCGAGGTGAGGTGTGGGCCAGAGGCCCAGGGAAAGCAGGAGGGCCAGGTGAGGGACTGGGACATTTGTAAACTGGAAAGGGAGGAAATCAAAACAAGGCTGCTTACATAGCCCAGGAAGACAGTGCTGCGTCTTCTCCTGAGGCCTGAGACTGGGCGAGCTCTCTCCTCTGCTACTTTACCTTTGCATTTGTATGAGGCCCCAGGGAGCCAAGGGAGAAACCCCAGGCTGGGGGCATTGGGCCACTTGTCTGCTTTAAGCAACGCAGAGCTCTGGCGGGAGAGTCTTCTTCCCGCTTTTGAAACAGAGATCAGAGAACGTGTAGAGCCAGGGCCAGCTGGAGCTGCACAGGGTGGGCACCACACACTTCAGACAGAAGCAGAATCCTCCACGCGGGGCGCAGGCGGAGCCGGACTCCCTGGACTCCCAGGCCTGGAATAGCGGCCCACTTCAGACACCGGCCAAAGGAGGCTGCTCATCCTGTGCCGGCTGCTGGAGGCCACCCCCCAGGGAGGAAGTGGTGCAGGCCAGTGGTGTCCAACACGGGACCCGCCTCTCTTCTTTCTTCCTCTCTCCTCCAGTCATGTGGCTGCCCAGAGAGGAATAGGTTCCCCTATTCCTGCCTACCTTCTTAGAGAAGGACAGCATCTTGCTTGGTGGCTGCCCACCCATTTGCTAGATTGTGAGCTAATGTACTGTTAGGAGATAAGGTCAGCTCAGAAGGTGAGTCAGATCTGAGCTGGCTTGGAATTTGAGCTTTTCTGACCTGGTGTCAGAAATACACTGGGTCCTGGTTTGAGATTGCCACGGGAGCTCATGGCAAACTTGGGCCACCTGTCTGGGGTCTGGACAGCTGAGGACCTGTGCTCAGGCTACAGCACGGGGAGACGGATACTAACCGCAATAAGTTAAAAGGAACACTATCAGATAGCGCTGTGGTCGTGACTCCTGAAAGCTTTACTCTCCCAGGGTTATTTGCATTCCACGTGTAAGGGCATCCAACTAGCAGAGGAAACCGAGTTAGGGAAGAAATCGTTCATTCATTTGGTAAATAATTCCCAACACCCACCTCATGCTGGGCACCTTAGGAGACAATAGTGTGGATCAGACAGACCCTAGTTCTCAGGGATCTGGTCTACACTGTTAGCAGCCAGCTTTAGAGAAACCAAGGAGAGAATAAGGGACCCAGCTTGCTTCCTGTCACCCATGCCCACCTGCAGCTGACCCTGACCAAGTGTCCAGCCGCTAGAGAGAGCCACCGGGGCCTTACTAAGTCCATCCTGGCAGATCTCACTGGCATTCAGCTCACGCCCACAGTCCTGAGCAAGCTGGCCAAGAACAAGTTCTCCCAAGGAACAGGGAGCGCTGTGGTGTCCCCACTCCCTGATGCCAATGCCACCTGTCCCCTCTAGAGCTCAAGCCTCGGGGGCTCAGAGCAGGTGCAGAGTGTCCGGGCATGCTGGAGTCTGCAGAGCAGCTGCTGGTGGAGGACCTGTACAACCGGGTCAGGGAGAAGATGGATGACACCAGCCTCTACAACACGCCCTGCGTGCTGGACCTGCAGCGGGCCCTGGCCCAGGACCGCCAGGAGGCCCCCTGGAACGAGGTGGACGAGGTCTGGCCCAATGTCTTCATAGCTGAGAAGTAAGTGCGACCGATGGGGGACACGACCCTGTGACCTCCCCTCTGCTAGTGTCTGGGAGAGAGGACATTCCTTCAGCTCCCCCCAGGTCCCCGTGCTCGCCCACGGAGGCTGCCTGACCACGTGCCCTGCCCCAGCCATGGAAGACTCCCCACCACCCACACGCAGATCCCAGACTCCCCGTTCTAGCTTTGTACCTCCGGTGCCTCCTCGGGGCCTCCATTCCTGACAGACACCACCTCCACCATCTCTTGACATCCAGGACCTCCATCTGACAGAACAGCAGGAGTCCTGGACAGTGCTGGTCTGCACACGTGTGTGCCAACACTTGAGAAAGTGTGAGCCACAGTGAGAGGGAAACTGGGTTACAAGAGAGTGCCGGGTGCTCTTGAGTAAGGTAGAGGGGTGTGTGTGCGCACACGCATGTGCGACATAAACGACAGGCTAGAAAGAAAAGTGATAGCGTGTTAACAATGTGTCTCTCTGGGAAGTGGTTTTACAAGGGGCTTTAGTTTTCTTATCTAGGTTCCTTATGTGTTTTACAAGTTTCCTAGACATTGATTGTCTTTATAATCAGAAAAATGTTATTTTTAAAAAGATTAGTGGTTTCCAAAACAAAAACAAAAACAACTCATTGACATTCTATCCCTCCAGGGTCTTGCCGGTGCATAATTGGTACCAGCAGGTTAATTTGTGAAACTAGTTTTTGCTGATCCGCTGCCTACTTAACGGATGTGCTCCCAACGTAATTGCCGAATATCCACAAGCATAGAGGGCCCTGGGCCCTGGAGGGCGGTGGGGGAGAGCTTTGAACAGGAGGTCCGAAACTCCTTCCCGCAGTGCCTGGTGCCTGGAGCCTGATGCCCAGGGCGCATGCGATCCTCCCTGCTCTAAACAGACCCGCACATCCAGAAGTGCTTGCCTGTGGCCACCAGGCATCTCCAGCTGCCCCAGTTGAAGGCCCTGCTCCCCCACAGGCAGGCCTGTGCTCAGGGGTCTTCAATCAAACCCCTCAAATTCAGCTGCAGCACAAAGAGCTCGAAGACACGGGGTCCTGTTCTGTCTTTTTCCTCTTTCACAGTCTTGGGTGGTTGTTCATTTTTATAACCTTCAACTGAGAGTTAAAATCGCCGTCCTTAAGGTTACTGTAAGGAGAAATAAGATAATGCACGTGAAGGGATCTGGGAACACAGCGTGTGTTATCACGCACAACACACCTCACGCTTTGTCTGCCGATTTTGTGCTTTGGTGAACGTGCGTCCCAAGGCGCGGGATTTGTAACCAGAGAACCCTGGACCACCCTAAAGGCTCCTCGCACCCCACCTGCTCTCCTCATCCCACCCTTCCCCGTCCGGCTCCATCTCTTCTCTCTCTTGTGCTGCAGCCAGGTCATGACCTTTAAATAGGGGTGCTCATAGTGAGCCCCAGACCTCCAGGGGACAGGTGGGGGCACTCACCCGCTGCTCCCCAGCCCAGAGGCAGGCTGCCATCTTGGTGGTAGCACAGCTCTCCAGTTCGCCTCCAGCAAACATGCCTGCGCTCCCCGCAGGAGCGTGGCTGTGAACAAGGGGAGGCTGAAGAGGCTGGGCATCACCCACATCCTGAACGCGGCGCACGGCACCGGCGTCTACACTGGCCCTGAATTCTACACTGGGCTGGAGATCCAGTACCTGGGCGTGGAGGTGGACGACTTCCCCGAGGTGGACATCTCCCAGCACTTCCGGAAGGCTGCGGAGTTCCTCGATGAGGCACTGCTGACCTACAGAGGTGAGGGGCTCAGCTGGCTCCAGCTGCTGGCACCCCAGGGGCAGCAGGTGGGGACTGCTAGGAGGCAGCCTGGCTGTCCAGGGGAGTCCGTCAACACGGACGCTTCTCCAGGAAGTGCAGGAGGGACAGGATGACCATTGTAATCCTCGAGGGCCTAACACGTGCAGGTGCTGTTCTAGGCGCTGCAGCAACAGAGGGGCAAGCTAACACCTTAGCAACGGGACAGGAAGCGACGCGGGAGGGTGGGAAATGTCCGGTGGTGGCGAGTGCAAGGCAGTGACTCTCTGGTGACATGCTCCTGGGCTGACCGCCTCCTTGGAGAGGCCATCTGAGAGGTCTTTCTGAGGGCCTTTAACCCAAGTGCTACTGCCCTGGTCCCTGCAGGAAGTGACATGGGAGAAGCCACAGAATCTATGTGTCTATGTGTCTCCAGGAGGACAGGCTAGGGACAGGGCAGTGCGCCACAGCATGCAACCAGAGCGCAGGGTTGTGGCCCAGACCCTGAGTCTGAGTCCAAGACTTGTTAGGCTTTTACCACCTGAACTGGGGCTATTTTCCTTATCATGGGGAACCCCAGTTTTCTTAAACATAGAACAAAGGTCAAAACATTTAATTCTAACGTTGCCATGAGGAAAAACAATCTTTAATACTAGGGTTTACTTAGCACAACACCCAGCACTCGGTAAGTGCCTAAAAAGTCATACCATTATTATAATCAACAACATGTTGATGTTTCTGTCACCACCAACAGCAAGGACAGGTCACGTCTAACTGGACGTGCACACAAACAATGTGTGTGCGTGTGTAAATACACACACATGCACGTGCATGTACACACACCCACCCGCACACACACACACACAATCCCCTGTTTTTAAAAACGCGGGCCTTTGACCCACTGGGATTGGATGCGTGTGTCCAGGGTCTGTGGAAGGGGCCTGTTCCTTCCCTTGGACCTGGACAACAAGGCTGACCTCCCTGTGGAGTGGGAGCCAAGAGCAGCAGACACAGGGCGGGCGGCAGGTCCTGCAGCATCCCAGGGTGAATGAGGCTGGAACTCTTCCCAGAGCCACAGGAGAGCGGTGGAGAGGGCAGGAGGGAGGGAAGCGGCGTGGGGGCAGGAGCTGCGCTCCAGCAGGAAGCTCCCTGCTGGTGTTCATGAGGGGCCAGTGGCATGCCCCAGCCTGCTACTAGGGGGCCTCTCCTCTCCCTCCAGCCGCGGGCAGGATAGGGACGGCCCCACTCTGGCTGCTGCCTTTGGGGGCCATCTCCGTGGTGAACGCCCCACCCTAGAGCCTCTGCTCTGCAGCGTCCTCTGCTCGCACCAGTTGCTAACAAGGAGGAGGGCAGAGGGCACCCTGACCCCTCAGGGCAGTCCTGTTATTTACTTCAACAGTCCTGGGAGCTGAGGCCCAGGCGCCTGGTGACTTGGCCAGAGTGTAGCAATCGAGATTCCCTCGGTTGCTAGTCGGCAGAAAACCACCTCGAGCTCCTTCACAGCAGCAGAGGCAGCCAATGCAAGGCCACAGCAAGGAACCCAGAGCCAACAGGGGAGTGGCACGCAGGTGGCCAGGAGCAAGGACGGACCAGCACTCTTGGCTCCCATCCTTTCTCGCTTCCCCGGGTAGCAAACAAAGGCCTGGCAGTAGCCGGTTTCTGTGGGTTTCTACTCGCAAGCCGTCCCTCAGGCTACTCAGGCTCCTCAGAGGACCAGATGACTGACAGGAGGACAAGGGGGCCCCGAGGTGGGGGGAGGAGTGAGACAGGGCATAGGTAGGCTGTGGCCTTTACCACTTGGATTCTGCCCTCCTGTGTCCCTCAGTGGTCACTGGATTTTGGAAGAGGACCCTTCAGCATTGCTGAGCCTCAGCGCCCCCATCTCGGTCTCTGACCCCATGAAAAAGACACCACCGTCACTGGCACAGATAGAATAAGACTCACCTTCCACCTCACTCAATCAGATAGGACTCCTAGCCGGTCGTTAAACATCCCCGAAGACTGGTGGCAAATAGACTGGTGACAGCCAGGGAGAAGGTCTCTGGGGCTCCAGTCTGCATTATAAGCAAGCATTAGAGGGCAGCTGTAGAGGCGAGTCCATTAGTTACAACAGAGGCAGAGCAGGAGGGCAGGCAGCAGATGACTGATGTGCTGCATGGCGGGTCAAGACCTGCAAGAGCTCCGCAGGCTGCAGGATCGGGTTACAGCCACAGCCCTGGCAGGGATGGGCAAGGTGCTCGGGAAGGGAGGTGGACTTAGTCACCTTGTTTAAGTGTCACTGATTCCAGCTGATACAAAAGAAGACTCGAGCTCCTTGTGGGGCGTATCCACCCGCACTGCAAGCTTGGGATGGGGGCTGTGGTTTAGACATGGTCCGAGTGTCCCCCAGCACTTCATGTCCTGGAATTGAGTCCCCTTGTGAGGAATTAAGAGGGTGGAGACTTAATCAGACTGTGATGTCTAGGACCTCTGGGGGGTGATTAGGGATAAATGCAGCCATTAGGGTGGGGCCCTCACAATTGAGCCCTGGGAACTTTAGGAAGGGGAAGAGATGAAGACAGACATGAATGCATGCTCCCGGTCACTTGCCCTGTGATGCTCTGCACTGCCTTGGGCCTCTACCAGCAGGAAGCCCATCACCAGATGAAGCCCCTAGGTGTAGCACTTCCAGAACCATAAGCCCAAATAAAGTATTTTTCTTTATAAAGAAGCCTGCCTCTGGTATTTCATAATAGTAGTGAACAGCTGGCTAATACAGAATGCATGAACGGAGGCCATGCGACTAGAGTAAGGTGGTGAGGGTCACACCTACTCTATGCCATTCGGTCCAAACCTGACATGCCTCACACCATCCTAGACCCAAACTCCTCAGAGGGAAACTGATCCATTCAGCTCTCTACCAAGAGAAGAGTGGCTAGAATAGCACAGAAATATGAGAAAAAAGTTTGAATAAGACACAGAATAGCTAGAAAAAAATCTTTAGGGAAGAATATGATAGCCGTCTTCTTAAGGATTTTGCACATAAGGTTTGGAGCATATAGATGTAGTCATTATTGCATCCAGAATGTCAGAATAGGAGCGCTATTCTCCAGCACTCCTAATCTGACATTCTGGACGCCTGTTGCACTATTATGCTTTGCCTTAGCATATGAAATAATTTCCAAAACTCACGTGACCCAGCATGAAGGGAGGTGTGTGCCTGTGAGTCAGAGAGCTCCGGATGGCAGGAAGCATCCTGCAGAGGCTGGATGATGGCCAGGGCGATCCCAAGCTTGGACTGACAGGTGGCGCTCCTCAGCCCTGAGATCTACCCTGATTCAGGGACTCAGGGGTGGACCACACCGTACATCAGCCAAGCAGGCCCAGGGAGCCACCATCACCTCATGCCTCTCGTGTGTTCTGTTTGCAGGGAAAGTCCTGGTCAGCAGCGAAATGGGCATCAGCCGGTCAGCAGTGCTGGTGGTGGCCTACCTGATGATCTTCCACAACATGGCCATCCTGGAGGCCTTGATGACTGTGCGCAAGAAGCGGGCCATCTATCCCAATGATGGCTTCCTGAAGCAGCTGCGGGAGCTCAACGAGCAGCTGATGGAGGAGAGGGAGGAGGACGGTGGCCCGGAGCGAGCTGGCGAGGACTCGGGGAGCACACTCGGGGCGCGCGGGCCCGCGCTGACGGTGGAGGAAGAGGATGATGCCGCCAGCCACCTCAGCGGTTGCTCCCTGGGGAAGGCCAGCCAGGCCTCCAAGCCCCTCACCCTCATTGACGAAGAGGAGGAGGAGCAGCTGTACGAAGAGTGGAAGAGGGGCCAGGGCCTGGCAGCTGGCAGGGCGGCCGGGGCTGGACAGCGCCAGCGCTCGGCTTCCTGGCGCCAGAGCGGCCAGGAGCAGGAGCAGGAGCTCGGGGACCAGGGCGTGGAGAGGCTTGTCCAGGAGTGGCAGAGCCGGAACGAGCGGTACCACGCACAGGGCCACCAGCGGTGGGCTCTGGAGGAGCAGGAGGAGGAGGAGGAGAGCAACTGCGGGCGACGGCGCAGGCGCACCCTGAGCCAGAGCAGCTTCTCGGAGAGCGAGAGCGCTCTCAGCCGCGAAGCGCGCGTCCTGCGGCAGGTGGAGCTCAGCTGCCCAAGCCCAGGGGCCCGGCGCCGCTCGGACTCTGTGTCCACTGAGAGCACCTGGGACGTGTGGAACGAGAGGCTGCTGGAGATCGAGAGGGAGGCCGCCCAGAGGTTCCGCTCCAGGAGCCGGAGGGAGGAGGCGGACACGGGCTCGGAGCCCGGGAGCAGGGTGCCTGAGGACGACCAGGAGAGCGTGGCCTCCGAGGCCAGCTCCTTCTACAACTTCTGCAGCAGGAACAAGGACAAGCTCACTGCCCTGGAGAGGTGGAAGATCAAGAGAATCCAGTTCGGGTTTCACAAGAAAGACCTGGAGGCAGGAGATGGCGGCAGTGAGCAGGGCGCGGAGGCTGCTGCGGCCGAGAGGAACCCCTCCGACGTCAATCTGACGGCCTACCAGGCCTGGAAGCTGAAACACCAGAAGAAGGTGGGCAGCGAAAACAAGGAGGAGGTGGTGGAGATGAGCAAGGGAGAGGACGTGGTCTTGGCCAAGAAGAGACAGCGGAGGCTGGAGTTGCTGGAGAGAAGCCGGCAGACGCTGGAGGAGAGCCAGTCCCTGGGGAGCTGGGAGGCGGATGGCTCGGTGGCCTGCGGGAGCATCCCCCTGTCTGCTCTCTGCTCCGCAGCCTCCTCCGTCAGTGCTAATGGGGACACGGCGTCCGTATTCAGCACCCAGAGCCACCAGTCCCGCCCATCCCAGGCTGCAAGCAGCGTAGGGGGATACTCGGCCGCCAACCCCAGCACACCCCTGCCTAGCCTGCCAGTGGGGCCTGGGGACACCATTTCCATCGCCAGCATCCAGAACTGGATTGCCAACGTGGTCAGTGAGACCCTGGCTCAGAAGCAAAGTGAACTGCTGCTGCTGTCTCGCTCACCATCCATTGCAAGCATGAAGGCAGCGCCTGCGGCCAGCTGCCTGGGGGACGACCAAGTCTCCATGCTCAGTGGACAGAGCGGCTCCTTCCCGGGTGACCGCCTGCTGTCTCAGAGCCAGGCAAGACCTAGCTGCGACACACAGTCCGTGCTGTCCTCCGGCAGCTCACTGAGCTCAAGGGCTGAAGGCATGGGGAGCAGAGCGAGGGGGGCCAGCAAGCCCATCTACAGCCTCTTTGCTGACAGCGTGGACCTGAAGGCGCTTGGCCGGAAGGAGAGGGAGATGCAGGTGGAGCTGAGGGAGAAGATGTCCGGGTATAAAATGGAGAAGCTGGCCTCGGACAACAAACGCAGCTCCCTTTTCAAGAAGAAGAAGGTCAAGGAAGGTGAGGATGATGGCGTGGGTGACAAGGATGGGGACACAGACAGTGCCATAGGGAGCTTCCGAAACTCTTCCCGCAGTGACTCCCAGAAGCCTGACACGGACACCGCCTCCTCCTTGGTGGTCTCTAATTGTCCAGGGAGTGGCAGCAGAGCTGGCAAGGACGCGGACAGCAGCATCAGTAAGTGGCTCAGTGGCCTCAGGGCAGAGGAAGACTCTCCTCCCCAGAGTGACTGGTCGGGAAGCTCCAGGGGGAGGTACACCAGATCTTCCCTGCACCGGGAAACTGAGTCCAAATCCTCCAGTTACAAGTTCTCCAAGTCCCGGTCAGAGGAGCAGGACACCTCCTCCTACCACGGCGCGGACGGCAGCTCTGTAAGGAGCACGTCTCGCTTCTCCTCGTCCTCCGCCAGGGAGGGCAGGGAGACACACGAGTTCTCCAGGTCCACCTTCAGTGAGACCTCCAGCTCCCGAGAGGAGAGCCCAGAGCCCTACTTCTTCCGCCGGACCCCGGAGCCCTCTGAGGGGGAGGAGTCCCCAGAGCCACGGCGCTCAAACTGGGCGAGGCCCAGGGACTGGGAGGATGTGGAAGAGTCCGCCAAGTTGGACTTCTCTGAGTTTGGAGCCAAGAGGAAATTCACCCAGAGCTTCACGAGGTCTGAAGAAGAGGGCGAGAAAGAGAGGACAGAAAACAGAGAGGAGGGGAGGTTCGCATCTGGGCGGCGGACCCAGTATCGGAGAAGCACAGACAGGGAGGAAGAGGAGGAGATGGACGATGAAGCCATCATTGCTGCTTGGCGACGCCGGCAAGAGGAAACTAGGACTAAGCTGCAGAGGAGGAGGGAGGACTGAGCTGCTCGGCTCAGGCTCAGGGCTCACACTGCCATCACCCACCACGGGGTGAGGATGCAGAGAGGACCTGCCCACAGCAGAGCCGAAAGTGCCCAAGTGGAAGGATACGGAGGTGCGTTGGTGGGAGGAGAGGAGCCAGGGAGGCGAGCTCCATGCTGGACTAGCTCAGGCCATTTCTGGTGGTCCAAGGCCCTCTATGCTTTGGTGCCTCACTTACGACGTATTTGATAGTTTTCATCCTGGTCTGGAGAGGTGGGCTTGACAAGGAACGTACGTCCAGGAAGGTAATGAGCACAGGACTTGGTTCTGTTCCTCTGTCCTGAAGCAAGTCTGACCTCTTTTGGCAATGCTCAGCCTGGTTGTTCCTTTTTAATGTCTTGATCTCCATTAAATTGGTATGTTGTCAATCTTTCTTCTTCATTCTATTCGCTTTAGCTCTTTAGATGTTAGGGGAAACTCCCTTCAGAAATCACAAGTGGGTTTTTAATGGACCAGCCCCACCTTGTTCCACAAGAGCTATGACTCCGGACAATGCCACCATCATCTTGTTACTAAATAATAATGGAAGATTCAGTCCAGGATGCAGTGCAGCTGAGAGACGTCCCAGGACCCTCCCGGGAGCAACAGAAGGAAGCAGGGAAAGAGTGAGTTTTGTTGTGTGAGTGGCAAGGTCTCAGGTAGAGAAGGTCCCTGTGGAATGTCAGGAACACAGAAATGGAGTCAGAGGGTGACAGGAAAAGCCCAACACAACCAGACGAGGGGAGTGTTCACAAAACCTCATGGCCACCTTGCTCAGGTTTCTTGAAGGATCACTGGATAATGACCGTGTGCTTGGTCCTTCCACACCTGTGGATGGGCTAAGTTGGTGAGGAGTCTTTACCCTCTTCCCCAAGGCACTTCTGCCCCTAAAACAGGTTGGCTTGCTGAAGCGAGCAGACTCTGAAAGCCTTGGAGCCACCCTGGTGGGCTGAGTTCTGCAGTTCTGTCCAGCTGCAGTGCCTTGCAGGATTTGAAGACAGGCCTGTGCTGTGTGGGGAGCAGAGATGTCTTGATTAATCACGAAATCCCCTTCAGGGACACAGCTGGCAAGGACACGGTTATTGAGAGGGAAGGAGTAAGGAAGAACCCACAAATGGGCAAACAGTGACTAGTGACCCAGCGATCCCTTTCCCTAAGCCCTGAGTTGCCCAGAAGGTGGAGACCAGGCAGCTTTCCTGCGTGGGTTGGCTCAGCATCACGTACCTCATGAGCTCAAAGCCGAAAATGTAAAGGTGAAGGGCACCGACCAGATGCACGACCCCGGCCCGGCGCACAGCTGCTGTCGGAGCGGCTGTGGTTGTTTCCTGTCTCCCCACATTGCTGTACCCACAGCTCAGTTGCTGCTGGCACATCTCCCCTCACTGACCGGTGACAGAGGCCTTGGTGGGAGCTCAGTCTTTGTCCCGTTCACCCCTTTCCTCCTTCCTGTTCACCTCGACTCCGGTGGGCTTCCCTGGGTCATGTGTATTCCCACTGTGTACCAAGGTGCTACCCTGGCACCTCCGCAGCAAGAGGGCTGCTCCCGCCCGGCCCTGGGCCTTCCGGGGAGCTCAGGGTTTCCTTACGTTCATTCTGCAGGCAAGTTTCTGATCCAGGCATGAGCAGCGGGGCAGCCACGCTAGCAGGTGCATCTTCTGACGGGAAGACTGAGAATATCATTGCATGGGCCCTTGTGCCTGTCCGTAAAGAGCCAGTTGACTCAGGCCTCTGCATATGACTCGTTTATTTAACATAACTGACAAAACGTATAAATTGATCTCACTTGTGTCAAGGTAGAGAAGAAATTTCAAAAATAATTCCTGGTCCATTTCAACTCATCCTCACTGAAGAATGTGGACAAAGTGTATGGATCTGAAGAGTCGCCTAGTCTTCCTCCAGCCTGGGTGTGAGCCCGGGGACAGGACCTGCCCACTTCCAGTTGAGTTTTGAGGCTAGAGGGGCACTTTGTAGACCAACGTGGCTTACTGGTGGAGGAAGCCAACTAGGAGTCAGAGTCAAGCTCAGGGAGGCGCCTTGGCGTGCCTTGCATGTCTCCAAGGAAAACTGCTGGGGAGGAGTCTGAGAATTCAAGATTCTTTGTTCAACTTCTGGAGTCCAGATACTATTTTTGGAAACCACATCAATAAAAATTGTATTTGATTTATGATGAAGAAATATTGGGATTTGAACTGTTAGACTCCCAAGTGTGACTTCTGTATTATACCTAACAGAGGGTGACAGGTGGCATCCAGCATGCTAGCCTCCGCCTGTTGGTAAAAGCGCCCACAGGAGGCAGCAGCCACACCTCCGTGGTAACTGAGGAGAGCTCAAGGCAGGGAGTGTTTACAGAGGCACAGAACAGGAAAGGGGTCGGAGAGGGAGCAGCCAGGCACTAGCAACAGTGAGAAATCGATCTCGCCCCGTGCTGAGGGACAAAGAGAGGAAGCTGTTTCCAGAGTGCAACAAGAGCCTTAGCCAAGGAAGAGGAGCCACCTGACCACCTGGAGATTAGGAAATAGATGTCTCTGCTCTTCCCCTGGTTTTGGTCTCATGCTAGTACCGCTGGCCAAACCTGACTGAAGGCAGCAGGTGGGGGAACCTAGTAGTCTGGGGAGGGACAAAAAGTGGGTCTGGAGAGGCAGAGCCAACCACACAAAGGAAAGTCCATTTCCGCAGCCCCTTTCCAAGGACATGTCTTCCACGAGGGAAACTGCATTGAGCGCAAAATCCACCCACTCCTAAGAATTGGCAGTTGGCACAGAGTTTCAGCTACATGAAATCAACCACTGAAGATGGTGATTTCAATTTTACAAGAAAGTAAATAAGGAGAGCAAATTTGAATTTTGAGCTCTGTCTTCTCCTAGAGCTCACTAGGAGAAAACTCCCGACTTCCCAAGCTGTGAGCTGGTTTGGGAAACTCAGAGGCATTGTGTGCACCCCAGGACTGGGTTCAGCCTCCAGGTGAGGAGAGGCAGCTGCCTCTGGAATCCTAGAGACAGAGAGGGCCATGTGGAGGGGCACCTGGGGAAGGAGTGCAGGGGAGGGAGTTAGTGCCTGCAGTCCCTCGTCAGCCTCAGGGGGCGTGGCGTGCATCTGTAAGGACAGACAAGACCCCCAGTTCCCTGGGGAGAACATGGGAGCAGTGCGCCAGTTAGCCGGTGACAGTGCTGATAATGGAGCAGGAAGAACCTGCTTCTAGTGTTTGGAATGTTACCCGAGTAGAGAATAGGAGTTTCTCTGGGCTCCCTGAGACTTATCCCTGGGGAATTATTAACAATGACAACTGAATAACAAATTTGTGCCACAATCTGCCTTAAAGCATGCTGCACAGAACTACCCTTGTGGGCAAAGTCCTGAGTACAAACCTGTCCCTTCTCTTAGGTCGTCCACTGTGCTGCGTTCTGATGCAAGCTTCCTGTTTGAACTCCACCGCAGCAGGTGTCTCCTAAGCTCCACCTGCTCTGCCAAAACCATCCCCTCCCTCCACACCACACGCACCAGTGAAGTTCACGTAGAACCTGGATTTTAAGTCATACCCCCCAAAAACCTGACAAAATCTGTCCAGTTTTGTCTTTCTTGTGAAAATAACTAGCAACCTAACTTGATTCTCACAGGCCCACACGTGCCATCTCCAGACCTAACCCTAAGGTCCCGAGGCCTCAGATGCGCAGCAGCCGGCTACACCATCACTGCCGGCTGGCCAGTCGCCTGGGCCCAGGGTGGACGTGGCCCTCAGAGCAGGGAGCTGACCTCTCGACTTAGTTTCTTTCTGGAGTTTCTTGAGTTTGGTGGCAACCAATAATCTATTTGGTTTGGCTCTGCTGGATGAACATCTCCCCAAGGCCGGGGCAGCGTGCTACCAAGAGAACACCGTTTGAAGCCATGAAAAGTGGACGATTTCAAGTAAGAGAAGGCCCAAGTCCCTCGCAAGAAAGGGCTCGTTGTTTTCTAATAGTGGGAGCTAAGAACCCTCAAGCTCTGTGGGGACTCAATGTCGTGGGAAGTAGCCAGGCACCAAGGCGCAGGCCTGTGACCCCAGCTCCTCGGGAGGCCAAGGCAGGAGGGTCCCAAGGGCAAAGCCAGTCCCAGCAACTTAGTGAGACCCTGTCTCAAAATGCAAGCTAAAGTGCTGGAGGTGAGCTCAGCCCCAGAGCGCCTCCCAGTACTGGCATCAGCAACGCAGAGTTGTGTCAAGCAAATCAGAAGAGCACAGCCCGGTCTCAGCGCCCTTGGCCTCCTGCCTGCACCTGGGCCAGGGGCTCCTCCCTGCCTTTGGCTCCCTTCACTCTGCCATTGCCCGAAAGCCAGGCCCCTGTTGCATAGCCTTGAAAACTCCTCTTCTTCTGTCCTAGGACCAAATTAATCACCCCAAGTTCACGATTGTTTCTTTGTACTCCTGTGCACATGAACTTTGAGGGCTCCTGTTCCCTTGCAGGGCCGCTGTCCTGCCGCCTGCACTGTGTGTCTGGTGCGCTCTCTGGGCTCTGCCCCTCTCCCTGCCGGGTGCTCTTCTAGTAGCGCCTGCACTGGGGCCCCTCCAGCTGCGAGGCACCCAGTCTCCTCTGCAGGCACACGGCACTTGGGGCCTGGCTTCCTTGCGTAGCCCAGTCTGCTTTTCATTCCAGGAATTGTCCTTCAACCTGCCTAGCTCTCAGGATGTCTGGTGCTACAGGGAAGTAAGACCTCGTGCCTAGGCAGCCCGCGGTATGCGGGAGAATTTAGCAGTCCCTCACTGGTGCATGACTCCAGAATGGTAATAATCGGGCGTAACAGTTGTCATCACAGACACAGTGTGGTGGTGGGCGTGACAGTCGTCATCACAGACACGGTGTGGTGGAGTAGTTAGAACACAGCTTCGTCATCTAATTGAGAAACCGCCGGCAGGATTCTAGCACCACGCCGAGAGCTTTAGCGTGGACCAGCCACTAGATGTCTACTATTTCCTACTTGATGGCTCTCAAGTCCTGTCCTTTATCTGTTTATTTTTTGCCCCATTTTTGAAGCTTATGATGTGTAAACACTGTGCTGGGCACTGGAAATTCAGCCGAAATCAAAGCAGGTCAAACCTGGCCTCAAGAAGTACCTGTGCTGTCACAGGTGGACACTCACTTTGGAACATCTAGAACTCGCTCCCATGTAGGGCCTGCGCACCATGCCTGTCTCCCCACTAGTGTGTGAGCTCTGGGGAGGGTGGTTATTCCGGCTGTGTCTCCACCACTTGGTGCCAAGCCTGCCCTGATGAAGACCCGGGGTACTCTGAAGGAAGTGGCGGGGCCGGCATGGGGCAGTGGGGCTCTAGGCGGGTGGCCAGGGATGCGTGTCCCCGAGGAGGCAGCTCCAAAGTGAACCCTGGGGCCGACCAGGTCGGGAGGGGAAGGCTGCTCCCCTGGGCCCCCTGCTGGGACCCCCAGGCTCCGGGAGGTGGGATAATGCACTCCAGGCCACAGGGCGCTACGCCACGCCAAGGCCGGGGAGCTCACCTGCAGGCTGACTCCAGGCCACGCTCCGCACAGGGCAGGCCAGCCTCTGACCCCGGCTTGGGAGGGTGCCGGCAAATGCTAGCTGCTCGGCAGGCCGTCTTTACCCGCTCCGCCGTCCTGCACGTTTGAAATTAGTCTTGCTCTGCAAGCGAGGGGTTAGGGTTAGCTGACTGATTCAGCAAGGGCCATACTTAGGACCCAAAGGAGTCAGCTTGTTTCTGTGTTAGTCTCAAAGTGCCTGCCTTTCCCCTTCCTTCCCTCCCTCCCTCCCTCCCTCCTTCCTTCCTTCCTTCCTTCCTTCCTTCCTTCCTTCCTTCCCTCCCTCTTTCCTTGCTTCCCCGCCCACCCATGGGTGACAAGACGGTTTGGGTATATGGGAAAGAGAAATGTCCACAGGATACTCATTTGAAGGGATTCCGACGGGACTCGATTGGGGTGTAGCAGTTCAGCCAGCTTGCTTGGGAGGACAGCCTGCTTCCGCCGACTGCACAACCACTGGGCTGCAGCTCCTGAAGCCTGGCTCTCCTGGCCAGGGGACGCGCACAGCTCTGCAGCATAGTCCCGTCTCGACCAACGTCGCTGTCCTTCAAGGCAAGCGGAGGCCAGGAGGAGTAGGAAGACAGGGATGAGCCAGCTCACATCGGAAAACAACCTGGTCGCTGCCACTGCTTTGTGCCTCACTGCCATGGGGCTGCCAGGACTCTGGAGGAACCAAGCTTTCCTCCAAGGAACTCAGAGCACTAAAACACCATTCGCAGGCAAAAGGGCAGACAGCAGGTAGGACTTCCGCCCTTTGTAAGACATGGAGACCATGTGGCCTGCGTGGGTCATCTCCAACAAGCCCTCAGAAAGGAAGAGGACGCCAGGAGCATCGGGTGGCCAACCCCCGTGGTCCCCAAGAAGAGGGTAGCGAGAGAGGCCCTCCCAGCGCTTCCTTCTGGGATGGCACCTGGAAAGCCCAGTGGACAGCCCTGCGGTGAAGTTCCACTCGGCTCTACTGGCCAGCATGACGAGGCTGTGACACAGGTGTTACAGACCGAGAGGGGTGCTGTGCTGTGTCCCCAGATTCATAGAGAGAACGGACTAGGCCAAAGTAACGTTCCCAGAGTCACACAGGAAGTGGGGGAAGGCAAGAACTTGAACCTAGACGTGCCTCATTTTAAGACCACTTTTCTACCACACCGCTTTGCCCAGGGAGAGATTAAAACCGTGATTGCAGAGAAATCTGGAATGTGGCAGCAGGGCTGGGGCCGGTCGGTCACTCAGAAGACACGGTCCCGGAACAAAGCGAGAGCGGCTGGCCTTGCTGCTTGCAGCACGTGGCTGTCTCACTAATCAACAGCGCAGCCAGAGAGCGCAGGGAAGATGACAAGCCCGAGCCCGAGCAGGGGACAGCTCCAAACAGGAGCTTGACTTAGAGGACGGCTGTTCAAAGAGGTTAAGATTTCGCTGCGCTCTCTTCCCGGCTCCCGGGAGGGAAGCTCTCGTGGCAGGGAGTCACGATATTTGTGATATTTGTGCGTCTTTCAGACAGCTCTCCTTTTAAAGCTGCAGGGTGCAGGGAGCGAGGTAGCTCTCCATCGTTACAAAGGCTGCCGTGGGCAGCAGAGTGGGAGGGGCTTCGGCAGGGCAGGGGCGGTCCGCGTGTGTGCGTGTGAGCGCGTGTGAGTGTGTGTGTGTGTATGTGTGTCTGAGATCCTCCAGTGTCGCTGCCTATTTGATAGCAATGGAGTCGGGATGAATGAGGATTTCAGACAAGACCCAAATTCAGACAAACAGGTCTAAATATGTTTTTATTCATAAACAGACAATAAGTCATTTTAGACCTGCCATGAAAGACCTCCCTCGCCAGCCTCCCTATCCACTGCTCTCCAGCAGCACTTGGGCCGCACTGTCCCGGAGGAAATGCACATCCCAGCCCCAGGCTCCTCTGAGGAGGATGCTTGCAGATCTGGCAGGTTCTCCAACAGAGGAGGGGGCTCAGAGCCCGGAGGCCTTGGCTGGAGGCCCAGCTAGGCTCTCCCTTTTGAGTTAAAGCCCTGGCCCTGCTGATACGGCTGTGGGCTCGGGATAATCTGGTGGCATGCATTTGCCAGCGTCCCTTTGGAGTGGCAAGGACATGCAGATAGTGGGTTACACAGGATTAATGGGGAAGGGTCTGGAGCCTGTGTCTCATGAAGAGGAATGGCAAGGACAACCCGGCCTTGCAAGTCCAGAGGGGCTCCTCCTGCCCTTTGTCCCCTGCGTTTCAACCCTCCTGGTCTTCACTGCCTGGGGCGCGTTGAACGCGGCTCCTTTTATCACTCTGGCCTCCAGGACAAGGAGGAAATCCGCTCTGCAAGTCACGTGTCGGCTGTTCAGCCGGGTGATGGAGGCCTTTTATTTGATCAAAGAAAGCATGGAGCTGTAGGTGATGATGTTCCCTGGACCTTCTCCTCGATACGAGTGTGAACTGGGTGATTTATAGAAGCCGCAGGTACTATAATAAGATGCTTTCACTGCTTTGTAATAATAATATGACCTGGCACTCAGCACTGGCCTGGAAGGCTGCCTTCTCAGCCGCAGACCAAGTCCTACCCAGATGAGCGCTCTGTGGGTGTGGGCGGCCTGCCCTCAGGTCCCCACGGGAGGCTAGCAGTGGGTACCAAGGAAGACAAAGGAGAGGGGCAATGCAACTGCACGGAGATCCCTCAAGATATCCTTCTGCTGACCCGGAAAATCCGGTGTGCACCTATTTAGGAAGGTGACTGTGATGTGTGTTTATTCCCTTCTGACAAAGGCAGGGAAAATTCAAGAAAACTTTGACGTTAAAACAATGTCAGACATTATACTCTCATCCTTTTTGTCTTTAAATAAAATTATGCTGTTCTACATCTGAAATTGTAGGTCAGTGTTCAGAAATTCCTTCTTGGTCTTGCCCGGGACTTCTTGGCTACTTTGGTTGTACCCCAAGCTATGCGCATATTTTCCGTGAAATCTCTGGGCCAACATATCTGTGCTTTGTGACTACATAACGTCAGTGGCCAGTTACTAAAGCAAAGGTCAGTGTCTTCAGTCATCTAGACTGGCAGGTTGGCCTGACGGGCCCACGCCCCTCCCCTACCCACATGGCCTCATGTTACAAAACACTTGGCAGGTGTAGGGCAGGTGTGGCAGAACACCCTCTCTGGTGATTTATTGTATCAACCATCCCCAGGCCCCCAAATCAAGGATGACCACCATAAATAAACCCTGGGCACCTAATTTTAATTGGTCAATAGTATTGATGTTCCCCTGGTTGGCTGTCCAGATCGTGTCTGGGGTTATTTCCTGTTTGTTTGGGATTTTTTCCTCTGGAGGAAGGGATATATTTGATCTGTGAGCATCTGTTATTTTCTGGGACAGTTTTCTGGTTTGGCTTTAAGTTCTCTGGAGGTATCAAATATGCCTCCTCAGATTTTTTGTGCATGCCACACACGTTAATACCTCTTGCTTGAGAACATGCACGCAAGGTGAGAATGGCCCTTGGTAATATGCCGTGAGCTGGCTTGATTCAGCTGCGGGCACCTGGTGCTCTGGAGCCCGGAGGCCGATGCTGTTCTGGGTGAGGTGCTCTGCTGCAGCGCAGGGAGAGGTCTACCTCACTGCAGACCTTCGGGAGTTCCTTATTGAGTTTCAGGAGGCTACACCCAAGGGTGCCAGGACGATCAGTGACTCCTGCAGCCTTCTGGGGTCACTGCGCAGAGCTCTGTTTAAAGGGGGTTAATCGCTCTGCTCTGAAAAACACATTGGGGAGAATAGGAACCCTCCTGTCAGAGGGTTTCCTGTACCACATACGGTTTCCAGGTTGGAAAAGACAAAAGTAACACTTGATAATCAATTGGAGAATCAACCAGAGAATATTAAAACAGTAGATAATGAATGTGAGATGCAGTGATACAGACCATTTACCTTTCTCAGTAACCTTGATTTTCTCCCCTCCATTAACAAAAAGAAAAGAAAGAAAATTTCACTGAAGTACACACAGAACATATAGAAAAACACAAAAAGGAAATGCATAAAAACTACCTATAATCATACCCCTGGGAGATAGTTACAGTTGACATTTTTCAATGAATGTAAAATTTAACTTTTTGAGATCATTATTTAAATATTTTAGAAATATTTTTAAACAATTTTTATAACTTTATTTTGCTTATCTATTTTTATTTATTTTTTAATGTGGTGCTTAGGATCAAACCCAGTGCCTCACATGTGCTAGGCAAGCGCTCTATCATTGAACCACAACCCCAGCCCCCATACAGGCTATTTTTAAAGTGAATTTTCACCTAACATTTTACTGTATCAGACATTTCCTTGCAAACATGATTTTTTTTGTAACCTCATAGCGTTTGATCTTTTGACTAGGACTCATTTATTTGGTCAATCTCGACTACTGAGCAATTCTCTCTTCTGGTTTTCCTATTATAAACAGCACTGAGATGAATTACATGGTTGTGTATCTGTCCAGTCATTTCTTCAGAATAAATTTAGATGAAGTTACTAGCTCAATGTACATGTACTTTAAAAACAAGAACCAAAAAAGTCTGCAATGTAAGGCCAAATTGCTTTCCACAAAGTTTGTGGCAATTCACTATCACACTCCCGCTTGTGCCTGGTGTGATATGCACTCACCTCAGCCAATGTGATGATGCTAATGGTGGCTGAGGTCATGAAATGCCAGGCTCCGCCTGATGCCTCCCTAAGAGTTATGTGAGTCTGCCCTCGATTTCCATCGGCCACCTGGGATGAGCCTTGACCCAAGTCATTGTTGCTCTCAACGAAACTAAAACGCCAATAAAATGTTTAATCCCCTTTCATCTGATAATGCTCACGTTAAGACCATCCTGGTCATTCAAAGTGAGGTATCTGTAAAACAATGCACATCTATGACTTATTAAAGATTTAAATTGTATCCCTATGGTGCAGTGGTTTCGTAATGAAGTTTTCCTGTGATAGCGCTCTCTGAACATACTAGCCACGTGGGATGATTGGCAGGTGTTTCTTCCTCTTCTTCTAGGATGAGAGTGTAAAGGATTAGTATTAATCCTTCTTTCAACATTTGGCTAAATTCAACAGGGAAACCATCTGGGCCTGGACTTTTCTTTGTAGGAAACTTTTAAATTACTAAGTCAACCTCCACCTTAACAAGTCAATTCAGGTTTTCTATTTCTTCTTGAGTCAGTAGTTCATGTCCTTTTAGGAATTTGTCCATTTTCTTTACATTATCTAATTTATTGTCATACAGCTGTTCACATATTTCCTTTATGATCCTTATTTATTTCATAAGGTTGATAATGATGTCTTTTTCATTCCTGATTTTAATTTCTGTCCTTTCTCTTTTTTCCTGGTCAAGCTAGTTAAAGATTTGTCACTTTTGTTGATTTTTTTAGGAGACCAGCTTTTTAAGATTGACTTTATTGTTTTTCTATTCCATTTCATTTTTCTTCTCTCATCTTATTATTTCCTTTCTTCTACCTGCTCTAATCTGCCACTGAGTCCCTCTAGTGATTTTTATTTGTTTCAGTTATTGTACTTTTTTTTTTTTTTGCGGTGTTGGGGATTGAACCCAGGGCCTTGTGCTTGCGAGGCAAGCACTCTACCAACTGAGCTATATCCCATATTCCCAGCCCTATTGTACTTTTTGACTTCAGAGTTTCTTATTTATTTCCTTTAAGGTCTCAGTCTCTTTATTGATATTTCCATTTTGTTTATACTGTTTCTTATTTGGGTGTCTTCAAAATAGTTGTTTTAAAGTTTTTCTAGTAGATTGGCCATCAGATCTTTTTCAGGTACTGTTT
Source organism: Sciurus vulgaris (assembly GCF_902686455.1). Lineage (NCBI taxonomy): Eukaryota > Metazoa > Chordata > Mammalia > Rodentia > Sciuridae > Sciurus > Sciurus vulgaris. The sequence goes on along the minus strand of NC_136473.1, from coordinate 111,979,078 downwards.
TTCTTGGTTTGGTTTTTTTCTTGAATGAATCAGACTGTTTTTTTGTGGCGGGTGAATGCCTTGTGATTTTTTGGTTGAAAACAGACTTTTGAATCTGATAATACAGGGACCCTGGAAACGAGACTCTCCCTACCTCAAAGTATGCTCTCTTCTGTTATTGTTACTTCAGGTTCTTTGCGATAAGGGTCAGCCTAAGGTGTGAACTTAAGCTCTCGGGTCTTTTCCCTGGCCAGTCCTGGTCACTTTCTGATTTCCCCCACACATGCAGTTGCCCTTGAACGTCTTTAATATCTGACTCAAGAAAGAGAAGAAAGGAAGGAAACATGGGTGCTGGCTCAGAATCCTTTGAGAATCTCTCGGGGACAAGGGAGGTTTGTACCAGCATGGAGATGCAGCCACAGAGGCGAAGGGACCTGCACCTCTGGGTCAGCATCAGCCATCAGTGATTGGAGTCCAGGGCCCTGAGTTGAAGGACAGGGCCCTTTCTGCTTACCCTGGTTCCCATAAGCTGAAAGCGAACTTCTCAGGGACATGTGGACAGCTGCCTGTCACAGGACCGGGGTGGGAGGACGGAAGCTGTTACTCCACTAAGAGCTGAAATGGACCGATATTAACTGCAGTTTCCTGCCCACGCCTCCCCTGAAAGTCATAAGCCTTCCATACCCTCGACTTCCAAAGGAGTTCCATAGGATAGATTCTGCCGGTGTATGTGTTGCCTAGGTGAAGCTGCAGATTCCTATCTGCCATCTTCCCAGAATTCTCCCCAGGGCCTATTGCTGTATATAAACTTTATTGAAATCTGCTCATGTGCAACTCAGTTATGCGCTGCCTGTGGCTGTTCTTGCACTGAAGTAGCAGAGGTGAGAGACTTTGACACATACTACATACTCTGCTTACAAAAGTGCTTACAAGTAGTCTTAGGACATGTCTAAAGCCAGTCATTCACACTCTGTATCGCTCAGTCCCAGAAGCCTACCAAAGAGAGCTCACACGGGATCCTCCCTGGAAGCACACACAAAACACAGAAAACCACACTTCCCAACTGTCTGTGGTATCAATTCTGCAAGTATGCCGATGAGTTAAACAATCAACGTAAACCCAGTAACACCAAGGAGAAAGATGTACTTTCGTATGCATGTTTTGAGATAAATCACCAGATGGTGTTCCCAGGATTTCAGTGGTTGGTCAAGCTGCGCCCCAGACTTCATCCAGGCCAGCTTGGGGGTCTCTGTGGAGGGGCGCAGGAGCGGGCCGCTTTCTGTGAGGACAGCGTGTGTTGTGTGTGTGGATTTCTCAGTCCCTCTGTGCTGGCCTAAGGGCTGGCCCAGAGAGCGTGAGCTGGCGCAGCTGAGGCGGACACAGACACGGGACCCTAGAGAACAACCAAGGAGCATCTCCCCAGACGTCAAGAAAGCCCGCGTGAAGAAGCAGCACCTACCACTGAAGGGCAGGTGGGGAGCGGTAGGCCGGGGAGGGACGGGATCCCCGTTGGGCGCAGACCTGTGGCTTCTTGCCAGCAAATGTACCCACGCACTCCAACCCAACCAACAAAATTAGGAGCAGTTCCCCATCTTCCTCTGGAAGGACCAGGGGAAGTGTTGCCTCTCAGCCTATCCCGGGCCCAGCTCCTCTCCGTCTCCCTCCTCCTCCACCTTCACGGATCTCTGGATTAAGGAGTGTGTGGAAGAAGGATTGAAGCCTCCTTAGGAGTCAGAGGATCTGCTTGTTCTGTCCCCTTCCCCAGGCCACACCATCAGCCAGAGGAAAGGCCTCTCTTCACAGCTGACACAGTCTCGGGAGCCTTTCAGAGCGACACTAGCTCGAGCTGACGTGCGTGGCTGGTGTGCTGGCCGGCGTGCCCCGGGAGAGGCTGGCTGAAGCTTTCTCAGTGTTTATTCAGTTCCAGGAAGGGATGAGTCCCTTCCAGGGGAGGTGGTGCTCCGCCATCCTTCCCAGCCGAGTGCAGCAGCTCTCCAGAGTACCTGGAGCTAATCTCTCCGCCAACACGTGCTGGGACATTGTCCCCTCCTGTGTCCATAACAATGGCTGAGATTGCTAGTTGTCTATTTTTTTAGTAATGTGATTCTGGTTTGGGCCAGGGGGAGTGGTAATATGCCCAGTGGAAAACCTGACCTGCCCAGCTTCTCTCACAGGGATTGAGTAACTGACTCAGCGCTAGGTCCTGATGCATAGGGCTGTCAGGGAAAACCTTACAGACGGGGTGTTAACCAACTGGGAATCCCCTTTGGCCTTCCCTCTTCCTCCTTCCAGAACAATGGATTCAATAGCGGGAAATGCAGTGTCTGACTTGTGACCCTCCAGTGGCCTTGTGAATGGAAGCCACAAAGGAACACGGTTTATTGGAGGAGCGCATCGGTGACTTTGCAGAGTCCACTAACAGCCTTGATTGTCCATAACCAAAATTCATTTACATGAGAGAAAAATAAATGTCTGTCTTCTTAAAGCCAGCCATTGGTTCACAGAGATCCATTGACAACCGATTGCGAAAGGTAGTTCCAGTGCCAAGTGTGCACAGGTCGAGTATGTCCAAGAAGGTGGCGGTGAAGTGTATCTTCCCATTGACAAACCAAACTGGTCCTGAGTTTGTACACCCATCTCGGGCTGTAAAGGTCTGGCTAATAGGAAATAAGTGACTAAAGACTTCCTGTGCTCAGGAAACTCCAGGGTTGAACTTTGAATCTCTCCAGGGCAGGCAGTAGGAGATAAGAGGTTTTCACGTAGGAAAACAATAAAGAAAACATCACTGAAATTGGGATCAGCTTTTAACTTGGGAGTAGTGGTGCAAGAAAATCTTGTGTGGGGTTTTGAGAAAAAACAGAAGTCGTTCACAAAGGTAGGTGACTCTAGGTGACGTAGGCAGGAAACATTCCAGCTATTTCCATGCAAATCCCAACCACTATCCACCCATCCCACTTACAGCCCCACTCCCAGACTGACACTGTATAGCACAGCACCCCACGTGCCCAGTCTCGGTGGCTTCCCAGTGGGAAGGCTAGACCCTTAGCGGCACTGGGCCCTCCGAAGGCGTCCCCACCAGCTCTGTTTCAGGTCCTAGGGCTCCACGGCTGTCCACACGTGACCCTCACACAGCAGACACTGGTCGGGATCCATGGGAAAAAAAGCCCACCGAGTAAAGGGACTGCATTTCTAAGGATGGGGTGATAAAAGGTAAAAGGAAATGGTATTTAAAGAGAAATTCAGGCACTTCAGAGGCAGCAGCGTGATGCCCCCGACGGAAGGTTCGGGGGAATCGCACATAAGGGTATTCTAGGGCTCTGGCCCGTGCAAGATCAGCCGCCACTAGTCAAAAGAAAGGCGAGGGAGGTGGAGCGGAGTTGTAATGGGAGTTGAAAGGATGCTGGTGACCAGCTCTGAGCCCGTCCACCCGGGCCAGTCGTGGTCACCACGTGGCCGTCTCGCTCTGGGTCACCCCTCTTAGGGCCAGGTGCCGCTCTGTCCTGCGGTGTTCCTGACGTGCTTCCTGGCGCCTCCTGCAGAGGGGCTAGTGCCTTGACCTGTTCATTCAAGGATGCCTGGGCTCCCGAGGGCAGGAGAGCCGTGCCCAGGGTGACAGAGTCGGTGACCACCTTGAGGCCCCCTTCCAGCCACTGGCTGGTCCCCCACAGAGCCCAGAGAAACCACACCTCAAAATTAGAATGCGCTGAAGTTTTTTGGCTGTGGAGGATCACGCGTGCTGTGTGGACGATTCGGTGGCCCAGTCCCACTCTGAGGCCAGTTCTGTCTTGTCCCCAATCTGCAGTTCAGGACACACACTCAGGGTGAATGTTTTCCCCAAGATTGCCCTTCGAAGGTGTAGCCTGGACTCACACCGAGTGAGTGACTGTGGAGTGACCACAGAGCCACTCCCATCGAGTGCACCGTCTGCTCACTGCGGTGAAACAAGGATGCGAAAGGACGAGACGGCCCGGGCTGCTAGTACCCGCGCGAGAGCTACTTGCTTTCCTTCCCGCCGCCACCTACTTGCGAGCCACACCCGGGGGCGGTGATGCCAATGAATGTCCCTGTGGGCAGCCGCCCATCTCTCTTCCTCCCGGACTGTGGCCAGTCTCCAGCGCCGCTGGCAAGTTCTTAGTCAGCGTCTGTGTCCCCACGCGCCCCGCCACTCTCCCCTCTCCTAGAGGTTCCTGGACCCTGCCCAGGCCCGGCCCCTCTCCCCGCTTCCACGGTGCCTTCTGCAGAGGCCTGCTACCTGATCCTCAGGTATGAACGCTGACACTGAGCCTTCCCAGGCTCCTCCCAGGTGACAGTTTCTGATACACAGGCATTTTCGCAGATACTGTTGTTTTTAGCCAAGAGACCGAAAGTGGAGACTTGCTGGGCCAGGCCAGCTTGTGTGATTCTCTTAGGCACAAGCATCCTCCAGGCTGAGGCCCGTGGGGGTGGACTGTCCACCCTGAAAGCTGTGCCTAGCAGGGAAGGGCCAGGCGGTCAGTGGCGGAGGGAGGACATTTCTCATAGTAGCACCGGAATTCTTAGGCGGTCATCAGCTGGAAGGTGGGTTCACCTCAGAGGCCTTTTCCCACCCAAAGCCTGGGCGGACAACAAAGCTCCTGCCACCTGCCAGGAGGGAGATGGAGCAGAGGACCAGCACCTGACCCTGGAGGAGCGCAGAGGAAGCAAGCCCAGAGAGCCCAGCCCTTGTCCTGGGGCCCAGAGAGGTGACCCAGCAGCCAGTGGAGACACCTGCTACACACAAGCACTCACCCCTGACCCCAAGCATCTACACCCCACCACCTCGACCCCCAGACATCAGGTTGCAGTGAGTCAGGAGAAAACGCAGTGGGGCAGAGCTGATGGAAGTCTAGACTCAGGAGTTAACCAATAGCGCCGGTCCGTTTCCCGACCCTAATCAGCCTAGATTTGAATCAATAGCATTGACCCGAGTGCTAGATAAGCCCCTAGGCTGGCAACATGGATGGGGTTCCCTCGTTTCTGTGTGGAAGCTCCGTTTCTGTTCCTGCTGTCACTGTGCCCACACTTAGTCCTGTGGGTCTCATTCTTCAGATTTGCAAGACAAGAACCCAGGGGGAGGTTGGTGGTCAGCTGCTGGAGTCTGTTGCAACCCTGAAGGGCAAGGCCTGACGTTCAGAGCTGCCACGCCCCACCCTGTGGTAGCAGAGAAGAATCCCTGGCAGGCGGCCCTTGCTGCGACTAGCTAATACCCAAAGGGGCCTTCTCAGCTGCGGAGGCCTCCTGCAGGCCCCGCCAGCCAGCAGAAGAGGAAAATCACTCTGGTCTCACTAGGATCATGATCCTCCACCTCTCAGACAATCCTTTGCTTCTGTGACAAATTTTTCATAGTATCTACTCTATTATCTAGAAGTGAGAGTCTTTATACAGCCTAACTACACGCGTGATTTTAGTTACTGTAACGTCTTGTTCTAACATGAAGAAGTAACAGGGAAACATGGACCTTACACACGTGACGCCAGCCATAGGCAGTAGTGCACAAGGAACCCAGGAGGGCGTTCCCTTACCTAAAGTCATTGTGGAGGCACCGACTGCAAGTCGGACTGACAGAGTCACAGTTAAAGTGGTGCTTCAGTGTTTAGGAAGCGTAGCTGCCAGAGACACGTGCTTCCAAAAACCTCAACAACTTGGTAAAACTCTCCACACAACAAAATACTCTCCTCACCTGGACTCACATGTGGTCACGATCCTAGAAAATCTAGTGTATGTTAAAACCACAGGGAAAATGTGTTCTGTTTATAAGTAAAGCAGAGTCACCCTCTGGGCTCAGACGATTGTCTGGAGGGTTCTCACTGACACAGCTCCAAGGCGTGCGCGGCGCAGAAGGGCTGCGGGGTGAAGAGGCGCAGCCTTGGTCCCCACTCCCTCCCGTCACTGTGATGAAGACTAATGCTTTAATGCTCCTTACTTTCCAAAATACCCCTGTGGTACAACCTCACCGAGAATCAATGGCCCTGGTGAGCCCGGGAAGCCTGTAGCCTCGGCTCTGCGTGGAGCTGACAGCAGCCAGGAGTTCAGGGCTTGCCCTCCGAGCAGGGATTCACTTCATCTCAAGAACTAGGAGTGGCCACTTCTACAGAAGATTCGGCCACAGCCTGACCAACGATGGTAAATAAACCCAAGACAGTCTGATGAACTTGAGGAAATCAGTTTATTGAAGATCTATTCACCAGAAGTCAAGTCACCAAATGATCAATTTGCTAAGAGCCAATATGTCAAAAATTAATTCGCTTAATTAGAACAATTGTTTCACTGAGGCACCCAAACTGGTGCCTTAAGCCAGGTCTACCGTAGCTCCCCGGAGCAACCTCCCCAGACCTGGTTCGCTATACCCTGTTGGTGGCAGGCCATACCCTAGCGTGTGTGGCCCTCGGGGACCATGTCATCAAGTCATGAAAGGATCACGAGCATTTCCAGTGTCATGCAGTGTGCCCACTCCAGTGTCAACCACTTTACAAAAAATAAGGGACGTTCCTCTCCGCCAGGGCTCCCAGCCCCACCTCGCCCGCTACACTCAATCGCAGCCCCGTGAATACATTCGTTCAAACTCAGATTCCTTTCATTTAATATCATACACACGAAAGAATAGTTTGCCCTTTACACACAGTTTTATGCCAATTTTTCCTTCCCTGTTTCTGCTGACTTTATCAGTCTTTAGAACAAAATTTTTTCTGCATTTCAATTTTCACATAAGCGATAAATGTGGAAACTAGCCCAAAACCTTTCCATAAAATGGGGTCTATGTACAAATTTAGAACTGGCTACATCCGAGACAGGTTCAAGTCCTGGAAGCTAGAGAGGTCCTACTCCAGTGGGCAAGCTTGCCCGTTCACACCAAGGGAGTCGCCGAGGCAGCCCAGGCTCTGAACGGTGGCCCGCGTGCGCTTCCAAGGAGCACCCTGACAAACTCGCGGCGAGAGCGCAGCGAGGCAGCCCCACGAGCCACAGGAAACAAATTCTGAAGAGGCGTCCTCAAGCACATGGACAGAACCCCACACAGCAATCTAGTGCAAGTGAATGGAGCCGCACGGTGGCGCGCACACCTGTAATCCCAGCAGCTCCGGAGGCTGAGGCAGGAGGATCAAGTTCAAGGACAGCCTCAGCAATTTAGCAAGGCCCTAAGCAACTTAGTTATACCCTGCCTCAAAATAAAAACTAAAAAGGGCTGGGGATGTGGCTCAGTGGTTACGTGCCTCTGGGTTCAATCCCCAGTATTAAAAAAAAAAAAAAGCAAGCGAAGCAAGGTTTTCATGAATCAATTACTTGGTAAGTTGGCCATTCGACACACCGCTGAGTCATCACATTATTTCTTAGGGAACTGGTACAGGGTTGGTCTTGAATTGTTGCTTTGCTTCTCTCAAGAAGTCACATGCTGGGCGGGGGGTGCCGGAAGTTAAGGAGCCATAGAGCCAGCGTGGGGAGTGTCTGTCCAAGCACAGCCCGTTACAGATGATGCCTGTCCTCGATTCTGACCTGCATACACATCCCTGCCGTGGAGACAAAGGCCTCGGGCCAGGTCAGCCAGCTGCCAGGAACAGGTGGATCCCATGGCCAGTTCTTGTCTGAGCCCACCTTCCCTGTAGAGCTTCTGCTCATGAGGAACTGTCCCAGTTGTCCTCCTTCAGAGAGAGAAGTTGCAGGCCAAGGGTCAGGAGTAGCCAGTCACCATGGCAGATGTGAATCTTGGTGTGGTGAATATGGGGTGCCCTTGTTTCCACACCTGTATTGCATGAGCTTTATAAGTGGGGGCCAGCGCCGCTGAGCCTCAGCACCCCTAGGACTGAGTGAGTCGGTGAGTAATGGTCAGACCGGGTCCATTTTGAATCCATCCCCTTGGTTCTGCACCTTTATTTATGTTTCTATAATCTACGAAGCATAGTGGACGAAGACGCTGCCTTCGAAGAGTGGATGGTAGGCATGTGGCACAGAGGCCAAGCTATTTTTATTGTATGTTGGAAGTGGCAGCCTGGGTATCCAAGGCCAGTGCACCCACGGCACTAAGGCAGGCCACACTGACAGACAGTGGGCTGCTCTGGTGCAGGGCCAAGACGTGGATTCGGTGCCACCTGCTGGTGCCTTGTGGGGGCCGGTGGCCTCAGCCCTGCTGCCCCAACGCAGCCAGGGCTCAGCGCTCTGCGGGCTGGGCAAGGCTCGGCTCTCCTGGAGCCCCGCTGGCCTGCCTGCTGCCGCCCCGAGCTGAGCGCCTTCTGCGCAAACCAGTGAAGGGCCTCTTTTCTCCCTGGTGTCCTCTGCCTCTCGTTTCTGAAACATTCTGAGACGGGGACTCAGGCTCCGGACGAGGGGGTGACATTTGCTGTGCGGAACCGGAATGTAAGCAGCTCAGGGTGCAGCAGAGAATCGGGAAGAGACGCCGAAGTACCTGGCCAAGGAAGAGGCCGTAAGTAGCCCGGTGGTGATGGGCCCTGGGCTACCCTGACCTGTCCTGCTCAGTCTGGAGGGACTTGAAATCGAGGGTTACATCGATCCACACCGAGCACATGGGTTACTTTCACGAGCAGAGGAATTGTGTCATTTAAACCATCCCTATAACAAAAGAAGACGTGGATCTATGTGTTTCCATGCTAATGGTGACGTTCACAAACGGCCAGCAGGTCAGAGGTCCCAGTGGTGTGGCTGTGGTCACTCTCAAATCGCCTTGCTGTCTCCATCAAGTCACAAGGTAACAAAGTCTGGAACAGGGAGAGACACTAGAGAGAACTGGACCCAAAAAGCTGCATCCAACACCAAGCTACCCTGAGCACGCAGATCAGGAAAGAGCTTCCTGTCCTTCCCGCCGGCCCCCTGAGGGCTCAGTGGGGCTCAGTCCCGCCCGGGCCTCCGGGGGTTGCACTTCTGCCACCCTTTCCCTACCTTGCCCCGCCTCTGAGCGGTCGTGCCGTGTGCACAAACACACGAGGTGCACATTTTGCCCTCTGCCCACGTGGTCGCCAGAGCTTCCCACCAAAGCGGGCAGGTGCGCACGCCAGGCTTCACCTCATAGACCTAAAGAGCTTCCCCTGATTCCGGCCACGGCTTCAGGAGACAGAGATCCTCTGAGCAGCCTGAATCTCATCTTCCCAGCATCGTCTCCAGACAGGACCCACGGAGGATGTCTGCGCCCGGCAGGAGGTCCAATTCCCATTCCGCAGACTCCTCTAATCTATTTCAGCATTCCGCTGTCCTTTTCCAGAGAAATCTTTCTTTTATTCCACATCTTTCTCTGCCTCCCCTCTCAGTCTCACCTTTCCTTCAAACTAAGTTAGGAGAGGGACTCTGCTATTTACGGTTGACCTTATCCTGTGCTTTGTAAGGTATGCTAAAGGATTCCTCTCCGCCCTTGCCACTGGATTTTAAAATTAATTTTAAAGAGAACGCAATTTCTGAGACTGTCCTTCCTTGAAGGACGTCTTTTATTCCCTCTGCAGAGTGTGAACTGGGGACTGATCTATAGAACAAAATCTCTCTGTGCCTCTGTTTTGCTCTATCCCTGGGGTTGTTTGGGGGATGGGTGGCTGGATGGCAGAACTAATTGAGGGGAGCATCCTCACGTGCCTGAGTTCAGTTCACGACACCGGTGAGCTGGCAGGAATGTCCTGGAGCAGCAGCAGCCTCCGCCACAGGACCTTGCGGCCTCAGGCCAAGCCCGCTCCCCTCGTCACTGTCCAGTCTCCTGTGCACACTGGATATTCGGTCCTCAGTGACTGAACAGAACACAGAGGCCTGTCCCACACACACGCACACACACACACTCGCGCAGTCTGACAGGAGAGTGTCTTCCAGAAGTGTTTCCTTGCATTGCTGCCCAAGCCTGGACCTCTTCCCTGAGGACAGCAGGACAAAAGGAGAGAGGTATCTGGACAGTTCTCCTCTGAGTTGGGGTCTGCTGGTCTCCTCCCCTCTGGCTGAGGCCTGGAGCCCTGGCAGAGGGAAGCAGCCCAAGGAGAGGACATGGGGAGGGAAGCAAGCCTTCCCCCATGCTCTACTCCAAGCATAGGGCCTGGGCTGCCAGGGTCTGATCCCAGGAGGCTGCAGGTACTTTGCTGGTCAGTGGAGGTCCTAGCAGGGTCCACGGGGAACTGCACTGTGGTCAGGGGAGCATGGGCCCGAGATGGCTCCAGTAACCAGTCACACAGTGTGCAAGAGTGGATTCAGACGCCCTGCTGTCAGGACCTCTGGTTCTACCCAATGGCACAGGGCTGTTCAGGGTGGGGGCAAGGTGTCCACGCTCAGAAGACCACCAGAGGCACCACTGTGAAATATGTGATTGGCTGAATATAGGTCTTTGACTATATTTTTAAAAGAAAATAAAGGAAAAAGCTTTAGCTGGAGCCCAACTATCCAGTGTTCTTAACTTAATTGGGACCATAAACTATAAAGAAAAGGAAAAAAATAACATAAAAGATAAAAGCAATAACTATTTATTGTGTCACTTTATATAATATTTACATATAATATTTATGGACCCCTAAGGAAACTGCAAGGGTCCAAGAGGTTCAACAACTGAGCTGAGATGGGACCACCTTTGACAAGCAGCAGAGTCAATCAATGTCAACGGTTTTCATGCTCTGAACAGGTATGCCGGACTTCTCTTGGTTTTTATTACCATTATTATCAATCCCTAACTGCAGGAGAGGGTAAGAATCACTCAGCCACTAGGGTGGTCACTGGTGCTGTCCACCACATATTTTTCAGATGACCACCCCTGGACATGGAGAAGGACACACTTCCTGACCCCAGCTGGGAGGACAGAGACGCTGCGATCAATGAAGCCGGTGTGTTGAATGGACCCCTGGGCTGGCACGTGGGTCACTAATGGAGGCCCTGCCGCTCTTCCAAACCTCTGTGGTCCCAGCTCCATCAGCACCTGTCCTGAAGACGGGGCAACGCTGAGCCCAGCCAGATGTACCTCATGCCTGAGCTCTGAGGGCCTCTCCTGACGGAGGGGCCCAAGCTGGAAAGTGCATCCTTATTCCCCCTTAAGTGAGAATGACTGTTCTTTTCACCGAGAACAAGATTTAGTCTGGTCCATTTTTGGATGGGGGACTAATTGATCAGCTCCCAGTTCTGCCCTCCAGGGAGGGGCACGGCCGAGCTATGAAAATGGAGGAGTCAGAAGGTCCCTGGCAAGCTCTCCAGCAAGGAGAGGCCTGGGGGCCCTGCCCTGGCTGCCTTCTCGTCTGCAGGCCTCAGGCCAGGGCCTCTTTCCTCCTCCACAGCAGGCGCACTGCTACTTGAAGTGGCTGCTTTTCCCTGTTGACTTTCGACCTGGGCAAGGAGCTCAGCTTGGTCACATCTGCCTTCTGCTGTTCTTCAGGTTCATCGTCACAGATTTTTAAAAATTTTTTTTAGTTGTAGATGGACACAGTATCTTTATTTATTTATTTTTTATGTGTTGCAGAGGATCAAACCCCGTTCTTCCAGCCCCCTAGATTCTTTTCCAAGATTTTTTTCTGCCAAATTTTAATAACCACAGAAAGTAATCCAGCTCCTCAACTGTGGTGCATTAGTGTCATCATGAAGCCACTGAGGACCCTCCCTGGTTCCCTGGTCCAATTCTGCCCAGCCTTGGCACCTGGCACCTGTACGTCCCGCTCGTCCAGGGAAGAGTCCTCACAGCATGCCTCCGCATTGAGGCTCCTGTGCAGGCGTGCCTCTGGGTGGCAGGGGCAGCCCCGTGCTCTTATGTGCTGTCCAGGGCAGTGCGTCAAGCTTTGTCCCACTGCTGAACACCCGTTTCCAATTTTGGAGGACAGTGAGGCATTCCACATCCCTTAGACTGGAGGTGAAGGGTCAAGAATTAAATTATGAGGCGACACAGACCCTTAGGCCCTCGGGTCACACTCAGTAATCAGGACTGGAGAGTTATTTCGCAGCTCTCCTTGGGAGAGGAGGAGTTTGGGGATTGAGCCGGGGCCTTGCACGTGCCTGGGAAGTGTACCACTGTGGAGCCATAGGCCAGCCCTTTCTGCAGGCTGGTTGAGATACAGTTCGTGTAGAATAAAACGCACCTCGTTGAAGTGTGTGATTCTGTGGTTTTTAAATGTACTGCCAAGGTCGTACCACTATCACCACTAGCTAATCCCAGAACACTGTCACCCCCAAAAGAGACCTCGTGCCCATTAGCGGTCATTCCCCGTTTCCTCTCCACACTAGGACCTGGCAGCTATTCATCCGCTCTCTGCGAATTTGCACACTCTGGGTAGCTCACACAGGTTTACTTATGAAATCTGTTGTCATTCATCACTAGCATCTCAGCAAGAAGAGTGGGCAAAGGGAGAGATTTGGGGGAAATTTCTGTATTTTTCTCTTCTTGCAGAAAGACAGAATTCTGTGCAAACCAGAAAGCGGTCCGCGTCTTCCTGAGCCCGCTGGTCTCTGTGCACTTTCCTCCCCAGGCGGACGCTGCCCAGGGTGCTCTGCAGACAGGGCCATGAGGGACAAGGGCGGCGGTGGAGGCTGCAGGACAGGGCAGCAAGTGTGATCGCTCACACACAGGGCCACGAGGCTGCTCGGAGCGCAGAAGGCAGGGAGAAAGCTCGGCGGGCCTGGGAAGGAGCCCCTCTGCTGCACAGCGTTGGCCTTTATGGCCGCACTGTTAATAAACAGATGTTCTCAACACATTCCTCCAACCAGTGACAGGGCTTGGGAAATTGCCGTGCCTTTATTGGTTGCTGAAACCAAATAAAAATCAAATTAAAGTTTAATGCCCTTCACCATTTCCTCCGCGGCAGCTCTCTTGGCAACCCTGAGGCAGGACCAAATCCCTTCTCCTCCTCAGCACCCCTCAGTCTGCAGCCCCCAGGGTCAGCTCTCCCCTGACCTCCCAAGGCTCCAGTGTGGGTGGTGTTTGCAGCTGGGGAAGGGCTGCCACACAGGCCAAGATGAAAGAGCTCTGGAAACTGCTGGAAGGTACCAGAAATGACCCTCCTTTTCTTCTCAGCCTAGGGTCTCCATGGCAATGGGGGAGGGGCCGGTAGGCATGCCAGCTATGTGACCTGGCCACTCTGTTACCGGCCTCCTGAGGGGCGCTGGAGGCTGCCTCCCACCACAGGCATGCTCCCTCTTATTCCCAGGACGAGTTGGGGGTGGGGGGGCATTAGTATTCCGGCACCCGCGGGGCAGGTCTGCCCACTCCAACACATGGACCAGGAGTGAGTCACCGAAGCCCTTGCAGGGCTTCCCCTTGACGGGGTCTCCGTTCCTCTATCTTCTTCCTTCTCTGACACACTCATCGAAGCCTTCCAGGGCACGCTCCAACGCCAGCCGATGACTCCTCACGTGCTGCCACCTCTGTGAACCTGGAGCCCAGCCGGTGCTCCACAGGGGCAGACCATGACCTCTTCCTCGAAATCAGACACAACAGAAGGACCAGGGGCCCGGATGCTGCCAGAGGTGACTGAAGAGCCTTCAAGATCAAGGACTGCTTCAGGAAGAGCCACTGCAGGCCGGGAGCAAACAGGCAGGGCTGCAGAGCCCTCTGGAAGGAGGCCGGCCCAAGCCTTCCGCCCGCCCTGCAGTGCCTGGGACACTAACCCACAGGGACAGAGAGCAGAGAGAGGACGGCAGGGAGCCTGCAGGTCCGCACGGGGGCCATGGCAGTGAACTGCACCTTACAGCATGCTGGGACTGCAGAGGGAGCCGGGAGGGCCTCAGGGACCCACTGGCTTGTGGAGGCAACACTGAGGGACGCCGGTCATCTTGTCTCCACCGCGAGGAAGATCAGCTTCCCCTTCCAAAGGTGCCTTTGAAGAAGCCCAAACCTGAGTATCTGTGGAAACATGATCTCTGCACTAGAAAGACAGTTTCCTTCTCCCTCTGTCTCGTTTTCTTCTCTGTGTTTCTGCTCGTCTCTCTCTCTCTCTCTCTCTCTCTCCTCTCCCTCTCTCTCTCTCTCCCTCTCTCTCTCTCCCTCCCCCACACACACACACACACACACACACACACACACACGGGACGCAACTCAGGCCCTGGCATGTGCTGACACGCTCTCCGACACTGAGCCGCATCCCCAGCCCTCTTCTGTCTTGGAGGGAGCTTTTCTTCGAGGGCCAAGGTCTTGATGTCTGAGCGCCTTCCAGCATAAGGTTAAGGAGAAGGGAAGGTGGAAGCGTGCTGCTGTTAAGAGGTGGTTTCCATTTTGTCAGAGGAAACGTAAGGCATTTTCTGAGCCGGTGCCAAGCTAAACAGCCAAGGTTTCTTCTCTCCCAGCAGTAGCTGAGCAGTTATGTGTCCTGATTCTAACTCAGGGCCCAGGAGGTCTCTCTGGCAGATCCTGGTGTGTGTTCGGGCTGCTGACAGATAAGAAACGTGCTTCTCGGGTGCCTCCTCCCCTCTGGGTGCGGCTGCCCATGTTCTTTGGAGCCAGGAGCAGGTGCTGGCCACGTGGCGTCCCTGGTGAAGGCCAAGACCTGCTCTGCAGGCAGCTAGAGACAGCAGGTCCAGGCGTGGGAGGCTAGCGTGGGGCAATGGACGTCATTCCACAGGACACAGCTCCTCCTCCATCCTCCTCCCCACCTCTGTTAGAAGTTGGTATTTTCTGGACAGAATCAAGGTTACTACAGAGCAGTGCTCAGAAAGACTGATGAATTAAGAGGGAAACAATAGGAAGGAAAAGGAGAAAAAAACAGGAGAGAGGTGGGTGAAGCAGGAGGAGGATGAAGATCAGGAAACTGGAGAAGCAAAGAGTTTGTTCTTAAAAAAAAAAGACTAATAATAGTGCTGACTGACTCAGGCTGTGAAATGGACTCCTGCCACAGGGCCTTTGCATATCACCTCCACTAGAGCGGTCGCTCCTCGTCAGTCTCCCTCAATCCCTCAAGTATCGCCCCCTGCACAGCTGTCCTGGGTCCCCACAGGTAAAATCCACCCCTGCCAGCATTCTCTAATGGCTTTCCCAGTTTTGCTTCTCTTCATAGCAATCACCACCTGTCACAGTCTGTATTTGCCAGGTCGTCTTCTCTCGAAGGAGTAAAACCTTCCCCAGCACAGGGACATTTTCAGCCTCATCCTCGGTGAGCGTCAGCGGCAGGCATGATTGAAGGGATGGGAGGCCCTGCTGAAGAAAGGCCCAGCAGCTTCCTGCTTCCTACCCAACCTCCCAGCGTCTCGGAAAGAAAGAATTGAAAACATCTTCATCTCATGGACAGAAACTGTTCTCATTCACAAGGGGTCCAAACCTTCCGCTCCTCCTCAGAAGCTGTCCCTATCAGCAAGCACTGACTCCTGGCCATGGGAGAAGCCTCCTTTTCCCCAGGGAGGCCTTTGGGGCTAGATCTGTGGGGCAGTGACAGCAGCGATTTCCCTCTGGCCTCCTGGAAGAGGGTGAGGACCAGCCCAGTGTAAAGAGAGGCCGAGGCAGAGCCCCATGGCGGGTCCCAGCACCCACTGGCGGAGAGACAGGTTTATTCAAAGCCAACCTGGAGGAACATGACCCAGACCTTCCTGTCCAGTCTTCACCTTTGGGGGTTCAGGGGCACGGGAAGATTTTCTAACAGAAGGGAAGGCGGACTGGGCAAGAGGCAGGGAATACAGGACTGCAGAGTCAGCACAGCTGGCTTGACCAGAGTCACGTCCCAGGCCCAGGCCCCGCAGCCTCCCCTCAGGCCAGGCAGCCCAGGCCTCTGATCCGGGTGTGAGGACTTGTGGGAAGTTATCAGGAAGTCCCCTTAATTTCCAAGGGACTCCGTTTCACTTTCCACGGTGACTGTCTGACCCGTAGTCTTGAGGGGAGGACAGCTGGAAAGGAGGCCTCTCCTGAAGATGCCCACCAGGCCTCCCTTAGGGCTGGGGGTCAGTGCTGTAGCTTTAAGCAAGCCAGCAGGGAAGGTCAGGGGAGGCGATGGAAAGGAACCCAGCACAGAGGGTATGGGACCTTGCTGGTCTCTTTGTTGAGCCACCCTCCCTGCGCCCTTTCTACAGAACTGCAACCTCATGCGCAGCACTTACTGCCTTCTGAGTCGTTTTAGCAAGTCACCCCACCTGAAGGACTCAGGAGAACCTTCCAGGTTACAATTAGTCTGTCAGCAGTGTGGGTGGCCTAGGGACCCCAGGAGCTCTGTGGCTAGCATCTGAAGTTGGTGTAGTCTTAAGGGGAACTGTGCCTTCTAGCTCGTGGGGTGTGTGCTAGCTCTGGGTGGTTGGAGGTGAGTGCCAGGGTTCAACTGCAGTGCACCAGTGGGCGTCCACGTCATATTAGTCCACTTGGCACAGATGTCAGCTCCTCCGTGAGGCCCTCCTGCCTCCTCCAGAATCCGTTGCTCCTTTGTCCTTTCATAGCATCCTGCTAATAGCTCTATGATAGCACATCCCATATTTTTATACACATAGAACTTTTCTGTTAAGAGTTCTGTTTTCCTCTACCATCTGGATCCCTCAAGAGCAGGACAGGACAGTGTCTTTTTCCTCTCCGTATCCCCAGTACCCATGTCTGGCACGTAGGAGGCATTAAGTTTATATCAAAAGAGCTAATATATTGATCAGCATTCCTTTACTGTAACAAATTACCTGAGATAATCAACTTAAAAAGAGGAAAGTTTTGTTTTGACTCACTGTTTTATAGGTTTCTGTCCATAGTTCTTGGTTCCATTATTTCTGGACCAGTCAGGAGGCAGCAATCATGGGGGAACTCATTGCAGAGGAAGTTGCTCACCTTGTGGCAGAAATGAAAGGAAGAGGAGGGGCAGTATCCCTGTCAAAGACACATGTCCAATAGGCCCCACCTCTTAAGGGCTCCACATGTCCTGAGTGCCCCAGGCTGGGGTCCCAGCTTTAAAACACGGGGCTTTGGAGATGCTTATAAAAATCACAGCAGCTAATGAAACATGGACAACACATGTTTAGAGCCATCAGCCCAGAGTGACTAATGACAAAAGAGTGGTTTTCCTGTAATATTTTTTTTTTTACAAAAATTATCTATCGTCTTATTTGTTTGTAAATAACATAAGTGACACAAAATGAGTATGTTTTTATTTGCGATCTTGATCCCATCCCCCAAATTCCCTCCTTGGAAACAGCTTGTGGGTCATGGCCATGCAGGAGTTCACGGAATTGACCGAGAAGTGAAGGCACAAGGAGAGAAGAACTCACGGACTGGTCAAGGCCACTTGGACTGGCTCAGCACTCATTTCAGTGCTGGGATCAGACAAGATGAAACTGAACGGTCTCAGGGAATTCCCTGCACCCGACCACAGGTCCGCCAGACCTGTAGGAGAGTGACAGACCTTCCGTTAGTTCTGACCCGCAGCTGCGGTGTCTGTGCAGGATTTCACGTCCAGCCCAAGCGCCCTGCAGTGTCCCACCCCTGGGTCCAGCCCTGCCCTGCTCTCAGCAGGGCCTCCCCACCCCTCTGCCCCTCTGGCAGCCCAGCTTTCTGTCTTTGCCTGTCGCAAGCAGAGGGCTCCAGGCCCAGAGCCCTGCGGCTTTGGTTAGATCAGGACAAGCTTCCTGGAGAGCAGAGACTGGAGACCCAGGGCGAGAGCAAGGAGGGCCCAGGTCCCGGCTGGCCCGGAAGACGACAGACGAATGCAATTGCCCCTTTGGAATTTAGCTTAGGAATTGAAAGAGACCAGAGGTGACAGGTGTCAGTTTTTTTTTTTTTTTAGTCCCCAATCCTCTTCTGGTCAAGAATGGGAAAGGGAGCTGGGGACAGGGAGGGAGTTAGGACAAGTGCAGCAGCCCATGGCAGGGGCGGGTGGGCTGGAGTCTCTGTCCAGAGGAAAGCAGCTGGCAAGGTGGGGAGGCAGCTCTCACCTCCAGAGGAGCCCGGCTTGGGAAGGCCTCACGGTCAGGGAGAGGCCCCAAACCCGGCGCCGGCCAGGAGGCCCCCGTCAATCAAGGCTCCTGGCTGCGCTGGGTCTGCCCGTGGCATCACGTGCCCCCACCTGGTGGCCACTCTCACCACGGGAGGGCAGGAGTGTGGGACCCGATCCAGGCTCCTCCACCAGCTAGCCCTGTGGCTCCCCTGAACCCTGGAGCTTTATCTCAGGCCCTCCGGGGAGGGCACCGGCCTGGCGAGGGTGATCCACACGGCCCGCCGGGCTTTTCAGATCCGGAAAGCAGGAACTGGCACAGCCAAGAGAGCCAAGGAGGCACAACGACTGAACAAGGTGTGGTGTCCCGCATGGGACCCCTGGACGGAAGAGGGGCACAGGGGACAGGAGGTCTGAACAGCGTGGACCTCTGTCAATAAAAGTCTCTCAGAATTGGCTCGTTCAGTGTGAGACGTCAATGAAGGGAAGCAGAGCCCATGCTACCCTTAAGTGTGCTGCCGAGAGGAGGGCATTCTGAACCGGGCTTCTAGAACCCGACTCACTAGCAGTGTGGGCTCCAAGATGAGCGCCTCTCTCTGGAAGGACCACGGCGAGATACACACGTTCACTCTCTCTCCTCCCTCCCGCCCGCCTTCTCTTCCCTGTGTACAGCAGGAAACTTCTCCGCAGTCAACACAAAATACTTCTGTAACGAAGCGGTCCGGTTGGCCGGCTATAGCCACGCGTACTATATCCATGGACTCAACAACTGTGGGTCAAAGTGTTTGGAAAAGAATGGCATCTCGAATGCATACAGACAAGCCATTATTCCGTCATACGGCTCGATTACTTACATAGTGTTTCATAGAACATATGGAAACACAGAGTGTTTCATGGAATCAGGTATGGAAGCCATGTGGAGGCCACTGGAAGAACATGGGAGGATCGTGTAGGTTCTGTGCAAATGCTGCGCCACGCTGTCTGAAGCACCTGCGCATCCTCGGCCTCTGGCATCTGCAGGGGTCCTGGGACGGGCCCTCGCGGATGCCAACAGCACCGTCAAACACATCATGTGTCACACACTCTTGGGAAGAAGAAAGGAGGTCAGCAAGCCTCTGACGATCAGTTCCGCGAGTTTGCTTAACGGGGCGTTTGTGTAATGAAGGCGTTAAGCCTGGCTCTACCCGGCCCAGGTGTGCCATGGAGATAACAAATAAAGCTCGGTCCCTGCGGGCGAGAGCTGGTGTGGTGGGGAGCTGACGCGGAGCCCGCGGAGAAGAGACAGTGGGGTGGCCTCAGCTCGGAGGACCTGCCGACCCAGGAAGGCCCGGCCTGCCAGGGCGGTCACACCTGGAGGGGACGGGCCCTCAAGCCCTCCCAGGGCTGCTCCCAGAGTGACAGCCAGAGCCAGCTGGTCCTGGTGTCAGGACACCGTCGTGCGCCAGGTCCACCATGAGTGCACACTGCCCTACCCCCACTCTAGAGGTGAGGGGTGGAGGCCCTGGAAGGTGGCCAATGGTGCATGAATGCCAGTGGGTTAGTGGTGGGCAGGACCCAGTGCCAGAGTCTGCCCTGAACTCCCTGCAGGGTCGCAGTCGTTGCTTTGAAGGGGGAGCCAGGGCTGAGGCGAGGTGACGCGAGCTCTCTCAGGTCTCACATCTCCACAGGCTCCTGGACGTCAGGAGAGGGCACGGGAGGCTTGAGGTCCTCAGCATTTGTGGGGAGGGCCTGATGAGGCGGCCTGGGAGAAGCCGCACGTCCTGCAGTCCTGAGGGGCTCCCAGGCCGCGGTGAGCTCGGGCGGCTGGATGCCATGGTCCTCCTCATGGTTCTGGGGGCTGGGAGTCCCGGGGGCGGTGCTGGTAGTCCGGCAAGCAGCCTCTCCTGCCTCTGCTTCACAGCCCTGCTGCTTCCCGGGAGGGTTCTGCCTGCCGCACGCGTGTCACGCTGGGGGTGAGGATGTTAGGGTTTCAGCGTGTGAACCGGGGGACACAAACGTGCAGTCCATGGCCTTCCACCTACCCCTCCACGTCCTTCTCACGTGTAAAACGCATGTTCCATCTCAACCACCCCAGAGTCTCGCCTGATTTCAGCGTCCTCTCTAAAATCCCAAGTTCACCTCGGCCTGACCCAAATCAGGTGTGAGGAAGGTTGATGATGCAGTTCATCCCGAGGCCAAGATTCCTTCCAGCGGGAAGCTGTGAAGCGAACAGGTCACGTGCCTCCAGAATGCAGTGGTGGACAGGCAGTTTGGGGATGGCCGATGAAGTCCGCAGTTCACTCTTGCGCGATCTCCTTGTTCAGTGGCTGGTCTGCCACAGGCTTAGCGTTCTCTCTTCAGCACAGGTTCCTGTTTTTGTATATGGACAGGCTTCCATTTGTCCAAGAGCAGGTCTCTGCTTCTTCCTGGGCAGCAGAACGACCTGTGCGCTCCGTTTCCGCCAGCTGACCATTCTGGGTCACTTGTGCTCCCTGAGGGGATGGAATTTCCCCTATAGTTCTCCTTCCAGAACCCCAGGAGCCAGTGCCTGGCCAGCACCACCTTGTGGTTTGCAGCTGACCATCTTCTCTTGGATCCTCAGATGGTGGGGGCAGGGAGGGAGTGCGGCTCTTCCGCCTCTTCTCGCCAGAGGTGTTCACATGACTCGATCACCTGACCATCCCATGGGGGCAGGACTTCAACACCCGAATCTGAGGGACACACATCCACAGCCCATAAGAGGGCTGATCCAGAGTGGTTTGTTTCCAGGAAAGGACCGGAGACCTCGCACTTCTGAGTGGCTACCTTGGCCGAGGGTAATGCACCGGCTGCCCTGTCTGTCCTCCCAGAGCAGCATGCCCGGCCTCTCCCAGGCACAGAGCAGGTCTCATGGGTCAGCCCGAGATAAGCTCTCAGTGACGCTCACGCACTTTTCCCCGCGTGGCATCCTTGGTTAGGAAGCCCGTGCCCGGGTGGTGTCCTAGGCTTCGGTCTGGGAGCTTGAGCGAGCAATGAATCCTGAGCTGGGAAAGCACGTACCACTCTGCAAATGAGTCAGAACTTCTTTCTCCCGCCTCCTCCAGTTGGCCCCTTTCCTAAGAGGATGTAATTAGCCGTTGAGTCAATAATATCTGGATTTTTGCTGGCTCAGACCTACACTGTTACCCAGCACATCGAGTGGCTGTTAGCAGTCATTGAACTGTACCCACTGCATCTGGAAAGCACCTTCATTTTCTGACCTCACCAGCCCAGGAAGAGTGACTGTTGGTAGCTACTTATGGCCCTAGTGTAGGAGCAGAACCAACAGACACCCATGGAACTGCCTGTACCCATCAGAGCACACAGCCCCCTTCCTCAGACACAAGGGTTTGCTGGAGGGGAGCGTGGGGAGGCGCAGCATAGGACCCTGCAACCCACAGCTCTCTCCTCTGCACTCCCGACACAGAATCTTCGACCTTTCCCTACCTCTAGGAATCCCCCATTGACGTTTGCCTTTAAGAAAAATAAAGCCAGTTGGAACTTAGCACGGAGTCTGGACACTCTGCGTGGCATCAGCCAGGATAGGACGGGTCATATTGCAGGAAGAAGATCTCGGAGTCTCAGGGCTCATGACCATGAAGGTTTATTTCCTGCCCACGGGCCACATCCATCTCAGGTCGTGGCTGCACTCCATGCTGCCTTACTCGTGACTCAAACTGGTCTTGATGGCTGATGTCCTAACAGAAGGGGACAAGAGCGTGGCAAAACCGAGCTGGCTCTTAGGTCCCCACCTTGTGGGAAACGGTCCACATCACGTGCACTACTGTGCTACTACCCATTGCTACTTAGCAAATCTCTGCAGGATCTTAAAACAACAATTCATTACCTCACATGCTCTGAGTTGGGACTGGGATGTGAGGCTCTGGTCCAAGGTCCCATGGGATGGCGGCTACGGCTGCACCCTCAGAAGGCTTGCCTGGGCTGGAGGATGGCCCCCAGTTGGTCTCCTAGCACGGCTCTCCACAGTGTGGCTTCAGGGTCCTCACTGCAGCGGATGACCTTCCCAGACCAAGTGACCTGGAGAGAAAGGCAGAAGCCTTCCATAACCCATCTCTGCCATCACTATGTCACTTCTGCTGTGTTCTGTTGGTCACAGGGCTGGCCCTGCCTCCGTGCAGAAGAGGACTGACTGCCCAAGGCATGATCACCGGAAACTGAGGTCACTGGGGGTTTGGCTGCCTCGTCCATGGTTCTTTGATGCCTGAGCTCCGTGTTGGCAGGATGGCAATGCATGACCCTTCCAGGGGAGTGGCGGCAGGACAGCCCGCTGAGACGCCCTTTCCCGAAAAGGCTCAGACTGCCTTCTCTCCTTGGCACGTCACTAGCCCAGGGGGCCTGCTGCTGCCTCTTGTCACATTCTTGCCTCTAGCATCAGGTGACCTACTCCTGCTCAGCACTCCACAGTGAGCTGAGGGACCACTCGTAGGAGTGCCTGCCCCGGGGGTGGAGAAGGCTGACGGTCCTGGGTGTGACGACTCCTAAGACACCTCTGGAAAGCCACGTCTTGGGAAAGGTGGGCAGGCCAACTAAGTCTGTGTAGGACGTGAGAACCTCAGGGTCAAGGCAGGGGAGCTAGAAATAGGCCCAAGTCGGACTTTAGGCTGTGTACCGGCCAGGAGCTGGTCACAGGGGCTGCACGGGGAGGAGCTCAGAGTCCAGGGCAGGGAAAGTCAGCAAGGGAAACAAGAGGGGGAAAGCAGGAGGACATAGCCGTGAAGGCCAGGAAGCCTGCATCCCTGAGCCACCCAGGACTCTCCAGCCTCGAGTCAAGATTCTCGGTCCCCTAGAGACCTCAGTTCTGAAATAGATCCCCTCTCAGACCGCATTGCCCTTGACCTTGACTTTATCCTGTGGACATGCCCCATTCACATTCAGGTCAGTCAACCATATTCAACAAAATTAAGACCGTGATTGCCGCCATTGATCTCACACTGCGGGCTTCTGTAGTAGCTATTGTAATACAAAGTAAGTGCTTCTTGATTGTTAACTATTGCCATCAGCTTTAATAAGCAAATATGTTGACATAGTAGCTTCTCAGCATTACCAGGGATCTAGGGCCTGAGTCTTGAGTTTCCCTCAGCAACCCAAACAGGTAACCTCACCGGTGAAAGGAAATTGAGGAAGCTAATTAAAGATGGCCTCTGAAATTTCTGACACGCCTGTTGAGAGACAAGTTAATTTCTCCTCCCCTTGAGTCAGGGAAACCTGGCTGCTTTTAGACACCGAGGTGGTAGACGTGAGGACTAGCTAGTGTGGACTTGGTCATTGAGAGGGCTGCCAGCTTCTGGCTTGGGTTTCTGGTGCAAGAACTCTGGCAACTTACTGGACACACCATGCGGAGAGGCCCGAGAGGACCTGGAGAGGGAGAGGGGCCCCGCTGAGCCCTCTTCCCAGCTGTCTCCCCCAAGCTGCCAGGGACAAAGCCATCTGGAAGCCTCCTGGGCAGCCCAGTCAGCATCTGGATCCTACCACCTGACAGCCTTCACCCTCCACAGAAACTCAGCTGAGTCCTCCTGGAGTTCCCGGCCCATGGAAACAGGCTGTGGCCTCTTACAAATGGAGGCCAGATTCACAGGACATGCAGTTAGCCACCTGAGAGTGTCTCATTCAGTACACAGTCACACTCTCCCCACGCCCTGCAACCCCTACCTTCATCTTGCTCCAAAACGTTTCCTTCACCCCAAAGGAAGTCCCAGGCCACCACGCATCACTCCCGAGGCACCCTCTCCCCAGGCACCCACCAACCTGTTTTCCCTGTGGATCTACCTGCTCTGCGTGTTTCACATGATAGATGACCTGTGCACGGTCACGTGCATTTAACGCGATTTGGGAGGTTCACCCATGCAGTGTCAAGGATCAGTACTTCAACGGCTGTTTTGAGTACTGACTTTCAGCTGTTCGTTACATAGAGTCACCAAGTCACCAGAGCACTTGGTTTGAGAGCTGAAGCTGTTTATACAGGGTTTCCTGACCATGAGCCACAGAGCTGGGGCTCTCTACGGAACCTCCTCACATGAGTGCCCTTAGCTTGTGTTTCCACATGACTCCCTTCTTTCAAAAGTGATATAAAGGGCCAGGAGGTACATGCAGCTGGGAAGTGTTCTTGCCTGTATATGTAATAATTGCTTCAAAGAAATTACCAGATCTAAACCTGAATGACCCCTGCCTTGTCTGCAACAGCCCACAGACTCCAGGTGTGCACATCAGAAAACACAGTGCTTATTTATGCATTGAAAATCACATTAGCATCCAAAGCTGCCTTTCATGAAGCACTCTGAATGCTTTAAATGAGAGGACTGTAATTACAAAGTATGCTTATTGTTAAGTAGTGCCGGGATCAGGGGTCCACCCACTGATCTGGCCACTTTGGCCACCCTACAGAGAAGCTACATGGAAGCCTGTTTCAGCAGTAATATTCCTGCACCACTGTGTCAGAAAAGGAAATTACAGGGGCCAGCTGCAGACTGGTGATTGCCATTTACACGTGGAAGTTAACCAGGAGGCTCCAGGACCTCTGTCCCCACCTGTTTCAATTCAAGAGCGGATAAGGTGGCTTGATGGGAAACTCTGGGACTGTAACTGGACTATCTCACTTGGACATTGAGATCTCCGTTGGACCCTGTTAACAGCTGAGCAACTGCTGCCAACCATGGCTCCGGTGTGGGCCTTTCTTGAAGGGGGTCTCTCTGGCAGTTCCTATCTGGTTCTCTGATGAGCCTGGCTGGCTCATGAGGATCACGTGGGGAGCTTGTAATGCCGTCCCCAGGGTCCACCAGGGAAGACCCTGATTGTTTAGGTCTGGGGTCGCCTAGAAGATGTGTATTTTCCCCACAGCTCCCCTGGTGGTTTTGGTGCATAGCCAGGGTGAGCAAACACTGGTTAAGATGAACTTGGGTTCAAGTCAGTAAATCAAATTCACATGCCAAGGCCATCTGGTGTCATCGACAGACCCTGTGTCACACACAGAGAAGTCAGCAGAGTTACGGCGAGTGCTAGGTAAGCATGCTGCTCTCTGACTAGGAAGAAGGAACAGAAGACAGTGCCGTGGTTTGGAAGTGAGGCAACCCAGAAAAGCATCTTGGAGGTGAAGTGACTGGATTGTGAGAGCTGAAACCTGATCACTCGTCGTGCCAGTTTGAATGGCAGTAACTGCAGGCAGGTGGGGCATGGCTGGAGGAGGGGTCCCTGGGCGTTGCTGTAGGGTTCGTATTTCCCTGGCACCTTGCCTGTGTTCTTGCTTCTAACCACCACCAGCAGGGCAGAGCTCTTCCACCCCCTCCTCCTTCAGCCGGATGTCCCGCCTCACCTCGGACGAGAGGTGATACAGTTCAGAGCAACCCCTCTGAATTTTCTGAATGCATATTTTACAAGCCCCAGGAAAGGAATTAGACTGACCCAGCATGATGGTATGTCTGCCCCCGCCCCAAGCATCTTGGCCACAGTAACACTCGGTGGCCCAGGAGCCACTCAGGAGCAACGGTGGGAGCCAGTTTTAAGGAGATGAGAACAAGCTTTCCAAGAAAGCACGCAGGGAGGGAGAGGCGCCTGGAGGCTCCTATGCCTGCCACCAGCCAAACTGCGTTCCTGGCCCTCACCTCCCAGGGCTCACCTGGGCCTAGATGAGCCCCCAGGACCAGACAGGGCAGAGATCTGGGTGGGTCTTCCTTTTGTCTTAATAGATGCTACAGTATAACCCCACAGAGCCCAGAGGCTTCTTCTGCCACCAAGCTGTGGCCTCTGGGGCTGCATCTGCCCTGGGGCCTGCACCTTCCTGACTCGCACAGGGCAGGAGTTTCTGTGAGCTGGGCTTCCTAATCTATCCCAAGCCCCTAGAAGATGCCTGAGCCATGAACACGCCACATGCTCGTCAGGTGACTGGATCAGTGAGGCAGTGTTGCTGGGAGTGCATCTTGGAAGAGTAGATGCTCTGGGCCACGTCATGGAACCATTGGAATAGACGTTCCTGAAGTAGGCCAAGGGGCCCACACGTGGGAAAGTATCCTGGGGTGGTGGGGCAGGAGGTTTTGAGGAAGAAGAATTGTTTTTAAAAAAACCTCTGGGATTCTTTTCTAAAATTCTCAGAAATAACTAAAGCAGCTGGGTAGGGACATAAGTAGAGGAAAAAGAGATAAACGACGACAAAACCAAACAAACTGAAAACAGAGGCAAGGAAAACAAGTTCTGGAGCTTTTCAAGCAAGCATTTCTAGCTTAAGGCTAGCACTCAGCACCAGTTAAATAGCTACATCAGATTCGAAGTATATTTGAGTGGGCTGGGGTTGTGGCTCAGTGGTAGAGCGCTTGCCTGGCATGTGTGAGGCACTGGGTTCGATGGTCAGCACTGAAGGTTATGGAAAATAATGTTCCTAAAAGACAGGTCCCCAAGAAAAATGGAGGGACAGCGAGGTCGGGAGGAGGGAGGGGAAATTGGCCAAACATTAAACCTCTCACCCTTTCCCAATAACAATGGGCCCTGAACTTAGACCTTCCCCCACCCAAATTAGCCCTAAATGGAGACACAGCAAATACTGCAACCCTGGGAAACAATGGATCCCAGAGTAAGAACAATGCGTTTCAACCTTTTCACAACCACCCTCCTAGGTTAAAGTTTTAACCTGTACAACCAGCCGCTGACCATCGAAACTGCACGTACGCAGCGTCCGATGATGACATCATCCTCATTGTACCCTATAAAACCAAAATCCCCTCTGTAACTGACGGCCACTTTCCCTTCCGGAAAGTGGGTCCCCATGGCACCCAAGTCCAAGAAGGAATAAAGGCTTCTCTGAATGCATCGAGGTCTGCCTCCCGTCCTTTTGCCCTTACAGGCACCATGTGTCAACAAAGTAAAAGGTACTGGGTCCACCTATAACTAAAAATATTTTTTGAAAGGTAAAGTAAAACATGTTTGAAAACAACTTCCACTATTTTCATCATGAGTCATTGTCAGCCACTCAGAAGTCAGTCACTTGCAAGACTTCATTTTTGGATGGATGTTTTATTACAATAACTTCCTAAAAATGTCTGATTGGCCAACACGGTTAGGGGTCGACGGCTCTCTTGAGCAGCCTTTCCACAGGGGTCTAACGCACTACGTAAGTATGAACAGCCGTGAAGGCCAACCCTCGAGGCTACTGCGCCAGTCGCGGCTGTTTGTACAGAGCAGCCGCAGCAGCAGAATCTCCGCTCGGGCGTGGGTGTCCTGCCTGCAGAGCACGCTTTGAAATGACCCGGTGAATCCAGGAGGAAGCAGGAGCTGCTCAGAGAGCCTGGCCTGGCCTCCCGAGGTCACTGGCCTTTTCAGGCGACCCAGCTCGGGTTCTACAGCACCCTCCGCACGCTCCACCTTTGGTACCAGCAACCACAGCCAAACACAGGGAGGACTTTGCCACACATGCAGTAAGTGTCACCCGCCTCCCCGAGGATGGTGACCTCAGGTACAGCAGAAAAGCTGGGTGCTGGCAGTGGACACAGGACCTCCTAAGGCATAAAAGAAGTCATGGGAAATTCTTACTGTCCTCTGCTTCCCTCACAAACTTGTGAACTGGCTGGAACTCTCACCCAGGAAAACAAGGGCTAGAAAAGGGCCCCAAAGCCTGGGGTGTCTCTGGAGGCTGTAGCCACACCCACCTCAGGTGCTTCTCTCCAGGGACCCTCGCCCTGCAGTCCCAGCTGGCAAGGCCCTTCTGTGCATTCTTTACCTTCCAGCTTGAATTTTCCCCTTTCCTTTCTGGAGACCTGGATTTCCTCTAGCTGGATTCTCCCAGGTTAATCCACCTGGGGAACTTGGAGTACTTCCTAGGGCACATCTAGATCACCAGGAAGAACTTGTTAAACATGACAAGTCTAGAGTCCTTCCCCGAGAGACGTGGCTGGGAGGAGAGGTGGAGGGTGCAGGTACCCAGCGCCCAAGAATTCTAAGCAAGTGGCCCAGGAGCTGCCTCCGAGCCCCAAGCACCTCCTACTGCTGCACTCAGACAAAACCCAGGCCTCTCTGACTGGCGGGCTGGGGTGGGAAGAGCGGGGTTGGCAGCATCTCTTGGACCGCAGGCCCCTCCTGCCCTTCCTCACTTGTCCTCCCTCCCCCTCTGGCTCCTCCTCCAGTGCTTCACTCATCGCCTGGAGCCACTGGACCTCTGAGGCCATGAGTCCTTTCTCCTCTAAACTTCTCTTCCCTTGGTGGGAGCCAAGACCCAGACACAGCCAGTGAGAGCCCGACCCCCCAAATCTCCAGTTGAAGGAAAGGAAGATATGTGATTGGGTGGCCCGAGTAACTTCAGAGTTAACTGCTCTGACCCAAAAAGGAACTGTGTGCTTTGTAATTTTTTTAAAAATGTGCCTTAAGTATTATGCTTTCTGCGAGTAATTCCTTGGTGACCTTGCTAACATAATATCGATACTCTGTACTAGAGAAGGAAGGGCAGATTAGAATAAGAAAGCCAGCAATGACAGTCCAGTGCATGGGCAGTGGGGTCAAAGAGAGACTCGACAGGAAAGGGGTGACTAGAGAAAAACAAAGCACTTCATGTTGGGGAGCTATAATGCTCAATAAGCGAGTTACACATGCTGAGAAACCCCTAGATCTATTAAACCAAAAGCAAACCAGATGAATAGGTGCTCGGGAGATGATAGACAGGTGATGGGAGATGATAGACAGGTGATAGGTGATGATAGACCCACACACAGAGTCAGCTTCTGTATGATCAAGCACGCCCGGGTGAGCCGAGACCAGCCTGCCATGCACTGAAAGCTTAGGGTGGGGGCGACCTGCGTGGACAGCAGCTGTTTCTTCTTGTGGTTGGGTGGTTCAGCCACACCCGTGTCTGAGCGCAGAGTGTCAGGGACATCGACTGGACTCAGAGTGGACACAGGCACTGAACACCCATTCCAGAGATAGCACTGGACGCCCCCTCAGGCATGCAGGCTGTCCCTGCTGTCCCCATATCTAACGCCCGCATCCTTCCCCCCAGACTTGACGGGAAGAGAGTGGAGTCATTCTGAGTGCAAACCAGAAGTCCTCTGGTCCCGTAGGTGGTGGCCTCCTGGCTCCCTGGCCAGCCAGCTCCACAGCCCAGCTGGTCATGGGGCCCACACCTCGAGGCCCCTCTTGTTGCCAGCCCACAGGTGCCACTGACTCGTCCTCAGAAGGCAGAGATGATGCCCAGGGTTCTTCGCCCTCTCCCTGCCCGGGCACAGTGCTGGTCCCTCACCTCCCATGTCCCAGTCAGGAAGGGACGCTTCGCTCAAAGCTGACCAGGTCCCGACACCACCCAGGGTCTGCGGACAGGGCTTCAGCCCTCGAGGCACCTTTGTGCCAGTTAGGCAAGTGCTGGCGCCCAGGCAGATGCTGCCCCAAAGGCCCCAGCTTGCTGGCAGGGCAGCCTCTGAGAGTGTCGAGGTCCCTGCCTGGGAAGCGGGATGCTGCCTGCGGCAAGACTCGGGCCCTGCTCTCCACTGCTGGCTGCAGATGTCCTCCCACACCTCGGTCTCCTCCCCCGTTCTCCTCCTGCACCCTGGCCGTCTACTCCCCAGGGCGCCATGGTGTGCCCAGGGCCTCCCTGTGACCTCCCCTCCACCCTCTCCCACTGCACTTCTGGTCCGTCCTGGAGAGGTCTTTCTCCCCGATCCCCAGCTGCACACACCTTGGTGCAGAGGATCTGGGGCAACGCGACTCCCATTCCCTTGCCGTGCCAAGGGAGGGTTGCTCATGCCACTATCAGAAAGCAACCGAGCCTCGCAAGCTTACATAACTCGACTGAGGTCACGCAGGTCTTAATGAGCAAAGCCAGCAATTTGATCCAAATTTAGGCGACTTCAAATATGAAATTTTGACTTCTGCTTCTGGCCAGGATCCAGTGCCAGCAACCTGGTTTTCTCTGTCTGCCTGAAACAACCATGACAAGAAAGAGGTGGAATAACTGCTTCAGGACACTGGCTATCAGGTACCCAGGGAGAGTGAGCCGGGAGATGAGAAGTAAAACCAAGACCCCACACCTGCCCGCCCTGAGGGAGCTTCCGGCCGGCTCTGGGATGGGTGGCTGAGCCAGGCCCGGTCCTCTCACCGAGGGCAGCAGACGGAGCTAGGAGTCTGGGGTCCACCAAGCAGCCAGTTCAGACGCAGAATACCAGCGGGGAGAGGACGACAGGAAGGGAATCCCAGGGAATCAGAATGCTGAATTTGGGGAAGGAACCATCTGAAGGGAGTAGAGAGAAATTCGAGGCACTGCACTGAGTCGTGTGGTATTTTGATCAGTCTGACGAACTCGAAATTCATGGGGCACTGGGCGAACCCTCGGGAAGGCCTTGCCTCGGTAGTGAGGAACACTTGGCCCTGAATACTACCCAGGACCCACTTAACGAACCATGAGAGCAAGAGCCAGAAAGATTGAGCTACTTCCAAGTAACTGCATCTCAGCGTAAGCGCAAGATGATTATGATACAAAAGGCTCTGTCACCAACAAGATGTAATTCACAATGCCTGGCATCCCATCAGAGACTGCTAGTCAGGTGAAGAGGCAGGGAAACGTGACTCGGGCCAAGGAGCGTAACTCATCAAGTGGAATGAGGGCTCACCCAGGGGTGCCGCAGCTGTTCCAGTGAGCAGGGAAGGCCGCGGACACACCCTGAGAGGGCTCGCAGAAGTCGGCTGCTGGTCTTCATTCATCCTCCGAAGACTTACCTCGTGTGTCAGCCTGTGTCACAGCGACCAAAATACCTGATCAGGACAGCTTAGCAGAGGAAAGGCTTGCTGTGGCTCAGGATTTCAGAGGCTCAGTCCGTGGGTGGCCAGCTCCATTGCTCTGGGATGAGATGCGGCCGCAAACCATGGTAGAAGGATGTGGCAAAGGAAGCGCTCAGCTCAAGCTGGGGTCAGGAGAGAGAGAGAGGGAAGCGGGGAAGGGGCCACAGGGTGTAAGGCCCCCAAAAAGGAAACCCCAACTCTGTCCCATGGATGGATGGCAACCCCAATCAACCGCAGGAGGCGTCACTTGATGCAAACCGCAAGAGGTGTTTATTCCAGCGCGCTGGGACCCAACTCCAGGAGTCGAGTCCCTAGCAGAAAATCTTGTAGGTTTATAAAGGCAGAAACCACACATCGGGAGGGGTCACACATGAAAGGGGGAAAAGGGGGACAAAGCTGCCAGGAAATTTCAAAGGGGGTCTGGGTTTGCTGACAACATGTTTCACAATGTTTTACAACAGGCTGTAGATTCTGGTCAATAGTTTCTGGTAATCCTACTGTTTGAGCACTATCTGGCTATCAGGCTCAATTTACTCTTTTACTCTCTGTTTGGGGCTATTTCCTGGAACAGCTTTAAGGGCTTTGTTCCCACTACTGGGAGGGAAACCTTAGGGAGTTGAGATAAAACAGACAGCCTAAAAAATGTCCATTCTTTCATTTCCCCATTTTCTTTTCTGGTAAGTTCTAATCATGGAACTTCTGTCTCTATATACTCTTCTCCAAAGCTATTTCCTTGGCGGAGGGACTGGTATTGTTGCCTAAGCATTAGTACCTATACAGCACTTACTCTTTCCCTGATGAAGGTGACTAGGTGATTTCAGGCAGGCAAGAGCCCAGGGGGCGGGCCACCAATTAGCAGCCCCTTGTTTGCAGTCCTTGATAAACAGTCCTTGATAAAGGCAGGTAAATTTGGTAATCAATGGGCTCCGGAGATCCTTGACATTCCATTCTTCCAGGGGCAGTCTCCAACTTCCAGAGGCAGATGATTTTATGGCCATTTCCTCGATTTGACCCGATCCCCTATTTCTACACTAACTACCTGTTCCCAATTCAGGCTTCATTCCCCCCTCTAATCTCAGGAACTCCATGCTGCTGGGGAAGGAGGTCGATGACCGCTCTAGCTTCTTCGAGCTGGAAGTGGGTGGCGTGGGGCAAGCAGCTTGGAGTTCCTTTTCTAAAAATCGGGTCAATCAAGGGGTCCCAGGAAGAAGCCTGGTTGGGGAAGAGCAGTTTGTAAAGTCATCTGGGGGCGGCTGCTTCTTTTTGTTCTAGAAGAACAAAAAGACATGAGTACTGAAATGAGATTAGCACAAAGTAAATGTTGCAGCATCTGAAACATGCCACTGAGTATCATGAAAATGACAGAAGTTAATCTCTCACCAGGATGTGGAAGAACTGAGAAATTGTTCCCATAACTAGGCCTAGCAAAGGCTGGAGAGAACAAGGCCTTTATTTGGGGACTTAAACATTGTCATAGATGTCCCCAGAATATATAGTTAAGCTACTTAATGTCATCTGATTTTGTAAAATATCCCTTTATTGGTATAACCTGTGTTTACTAGAGATCTCTATACTTCTGTTACTTAGGAATAGATAATCATACTAGCAAACATAGATTAAGTCTACCTGTGTAGCTTAGGAAGGTCTTAAACTGACTAAAAACTTCTGACTCTGGCAGTTTCTCTTGATAGTTATCAGGCACATTTGCTGAAGAATCTTTCTTTCATTTGTAGCTTCCAGCCTTTATTCTAGTGGGCTAATACAAGTGTACATCTTAAGTTACATTTAATTATTATTTCCTTTAAATGCCCAAGAATGGCTATATTTTGGTTTTAACTGTTTTGCTGGGTATCTAAGATCAAGCTGGTCAAATTGACCTGGTTCCTGTCTTGTTAAAGAGTCAGCTGAGTTCCCACAGGGGTCACTCGTACAGAACTTAAGAGAGGCTCCTTAGCTCCACCAGTGACTTTGATTAGGCAGGGTCTCTTGATGAGGTGACTTCCTTTAGAAGCATCAAGGGATGTTTCCCCTTTTCCATGAACCTCCTCTGCAGCAGATGCACTGGATAATTTTTCATCCTCTAGTCTCAACAATCTCCTTGATCAGGAGGTTGTGTGACCCAGAGTTGCAACGCTCCTTAGAGAAGTTCTCTTACTCCCTGGGTTCAGGCTAACGATGAGGGCAAGACCCAAATATGGACGTTTCTTGACCTCTGTATTTAACTCCAATTTCTAAGTTGGATCTTAATTATCCAGCAAGCCAGTCTCACCAGTCATAAATTAAGAGTAATGGGCTTTAACTTTAATGTCCATAACTTTACAGTTTTTTACCCTTTTATCTAACTGGAGTCTGCATTAGTACTGGAAGTTACCACTATCTATTCTATAGGTGATGGCTTATTATCACAAGTTACCTAGGTTGTTTGTTCTTGGAGCAGCTACTTCTGCAAAACATTAACAGGTAACAGTTTTACAAAATGAAATTAGCAAGAGTAAAAATATATTCAGCTTTAATAGCTATCTTGAATTTTGATTGAGAACTACATTCTATCCCCTATTTGAGATCACAGTACTTTTACAACAAGAACCAATCTTTTGACTATAACTTTAAATAAGCTGAAGTCTGGCTTATTTTGGAGTCACTCTAATATGCAGTGAGATGGGAGGCAGAGCCTTATCTCAGGTAAGGCAGGGCTCTTTACAGATCTTAAGTGTTCTAATTCTGATGTTGATCTTTGCTTCTTTTCCTTAAATACCATTAAGTATCTTACATATACTGTTTCCTGAGTCTATATAAACTTTATAATTAACACAATTTAACATAGTATCTAAAACATGAATCAAAGAAAGGCTGAGAGAGCTTTTAACTTTCCTTTTGTCATTAAGTGGCAAAATGTTTTCATGTTTCTTTCATATTTCACAATATTAACCTTTAAACAAATCAGACTCTAATGTTTAGAAATACATTTACACTTGAAATTCTTTATCTCAGTGTAAAAAGTAACAAATTTTACACATACCCTATTGATAGCAGGTCCTATAATAGAACATTAAATGATAGAAATAAATCCCCAATAAAATTTACCCTTTATAAGTTTAAGATTACCATTACAGACAAGTTTAATCTGGAGGATAGCAGAGCTTAATAAATTCCTTGCTTTAAAAACTTGTGGTCCTGAAAAATATGAACACATTTAATATACAACTAGTGACCATTTCACAAATACCTTGACACTTTTATCTTACCAAATTGAGTTTTTAAAGAGAAATGTAGACTCTGTAACAAAGTACAATACTCTATAATAGTTGTTTAACCGTAATTGTATACACCCCAATTTTTAAGACTAATTGTTCTAAAGAATAAACTTAATAGACACAAAGTTAAGAGTAAATTAGTGTTTCAAATCCTTGTCATTTTACCATGTCATTCTACCATATAGATTAAACTTTGGTTTATATCAGAACGTTAGTATTTCACCTTAGGAAAAACCTTCAATAGTTTTAGCTGTCTCACATACATATAACCAACTTAGTTACACACAAACTTGTTGAAACTTGCCCTTTACTTACACAGACTTTCTTAGCTCTTACTTAGACCCTCATGTATTTCATCACACAAGCACTTTCTTACCCAGAAACATTTCCTTTTTCCTTTTACTAAATATATTTCCATACCCAGAACCTTTTATTTTCTCTTTCCTATTCGTTGTCCCCTTTTTGTTCACATTCTGAAACAACTCTTATGAAATTTCTGAATTTAGATAAATTACTCTATTTTAATAAGATTAAATATTCTGTTATTTATAGTACTCTAATTGAAACACAGTTGAAACTTTTGGGACCCTTTGTATATAGAAGTGCACTTGTTAGGACATAACTCTTAGTAACCTTGTTTTTAGTTTAGTGATGACACAAAGCAAGTTTAAACCCTTTTATTTACCAACCTATGAAAACACCAATAATGTTTAAGTATGATACCCCATGGAATTTAATGAGTTAAAAGTACTCGATGTTATTTAACAATTAGCATTTTAACTTTGTAAATTAATCAGATGTCGCTACAAACACATTAGAGTAATCCCATACATGTTGACTCTAATTCACTTATTCTGAAAAAAACCAAGATATCAGGCAAGTGTCCTGAACAGTATTTGCTGTCTCTTCCCTGTTGAAGAAAAGTCCTAGAAACAATTGATATTAGACATTTTATTAACATCAATATTTTATTAGCTTGACCACCTAGAGACTTGCAAGTTATTTTCAAAGACATTTTACTCTTATTAGTTTACCCAATTTGAACCTCTTTTAAATCACGTGAATTAAAAGTATCTGGATCCATTTTTAAATTTTAATTTTAGGAGCGCTCAGTTTTGATACAGACAAAACATGACATCAGACAGCACAACATACAAATAACACAAAATCAAGCCCTTGTAACTTTATAGGTGAATCTCCATTGCAGTGTAACAGATGTTCAAAAACTCTAGTTGAATAAAAAATAGAACTGATCAAAAAATCATGAGCTCAAAAAAACATATAATTAAAAATATAGCATTTACTTTGCTGGAGTTTTAAAGACTCTTTTTACCTTTTCTTTCCCTGGGTTTGAGACCGGTCTCCTACTGAGCCTTTAGGCTTCTTTTATTTATATTTCAATGTAAGCCTTGACTGAGATCTGGAAGGATCTAACAGGTTTTAACAGAAACTCTGTGTCTAAGGCATTTTAGCCATCTCATCCGGACAGGTTGGATGTTAAAATTATGAGACCTTATTTTTCATTACTTTTGAGACTGAAGCTACTTTGCTAAGTTATCCTTCAGGGCTGTCGGGAGGGGGAGTCCAGAGAAGGAACCTTTGGGGTCCACCCGAGAGTAGCCCGGTCCGAGAACCCCCCAGTTGTTCCAACCCTTCCTCCACCTTGTCCACCACAAACATACAACAGAACCAGA
Organism: Sciurus vulgaris; assembly: GCF_902686455.1. Classification (NCBI taxonomy): domain Eukaryota; kingdom Metazoa; phylum Chordata; class Mammalia; order Rodentia; family Sciuridae; genus Sciurus; species Sciurus vulgaris. Next base: position 111,943,612 of record NC_136473.1, on the reverse strand, counting down.
TACAGACGGGCGCCAATCTCTGATCCACCAATTGAACCCCATCAGCGCCCTTACCGACGGAGACTACCAGGCGTCCCTGGCTCTCCTTCCACCCTTAGGGCGTCCCCCAGGGCTGCAACCTGTGGCCCCCCAGGCACGTCTGCCGGCCACTGTTCGGCCACTCTCACGAGTCACCGAACGGCTGCCACCGAAACCGAAAGCACGCTCACAGAACCAGACCAACTAACAAAACACAAGACAAAGACAGACAACTTCGGGGTACCCCTTCTTACCTCCAAGGTCGACTCCGCGGATGAGGGGGGGCCATCTTATCCCGGACGAGCCCCCAAATGTAAGGCCCCCCAAAAAAGGAAACCCCAACTCTGTCCCATGGATGGATGGCAACCCCAATCAACCGCAGGAGGCGTCACTTGATGCAAACCGCAAGAGGTGTTTATTCCAGCGCGCTGGGACCCAACTCCAGGAGTCGAGTCCCTAGCAGAAAATCTTGTAGGTTTATAAAGGCAGAAACCACACATCGGGAGGGGTCGCACATGAAAGGGGGAAAAGGGGGACAAAGCTGCCAGGAAATTTCAAAGGGGGTCTGGGTTTGCTGACAACATGTTTCACAATGTTTTACAACAGGCTGTAGATTCTGGTCAATAGTTTCTGGTAATCCTACTGTTTGAGCACTATCTGGCTATCAGGCTCAATTTACTCTTTTACTCTCTGTTTGGGGCTGTTTCCTGGAACAGCTTTAAGGGCTTTGTTCCCATTAGTGGGAGGGAAACCTTAGGGAGTTGAGATAAAACAGACAGCCTAAAAAATGTCCATTCTTTCAAGGGAAGATGCACCTTGCAGGGCAGCCCCAAGAACCTCCTCAGCCACAGTGCCACCTGCCTACAGCCACCACCCAGTCAGTTCACTCAAAGGAGGTCAGGCTAATTAGGTCGAGGCCCTCACGATCCAGTCCTTTCACCTTCTGCATGAACACAGGCGCTTTGGGGACACCTCCAGTCCAGACACTCAAGGGGGAATCTCAGCATCCACTTTGACAGAAAGGGAAACTGAGTCTCAGAGGTGGAGTTGCTTAACCACATTTCCTGAGGGAGAAATTCAGAGGGGCTGGAACCAATTCCTTCATTTACACATTGCTGCCTGACCCAGGAGCTTAGTGGGAGGATCTCCACACACTGGCCCCACCGGCACCCAAGAAGCTTGGGAGAAACAGCCACCCTGAGCCAGCTGCTATGATCAGTCTAGAGGGGAAGAGTCGAGCAAAACCCAAACTAGAAATGCAAAGAGAAAGAGAGTGTCTCACTAGGAGTGCATATATGTGTGACTTACAGGGTGGAATCAACTCCCTAACCCATCACAGTGAGACCCACCACTGACAGGGTTGTACACGTGGAAACATGAAATGATTACTTTACTTTGAATTTTGAACATGTGCTTGTTTGGGAGAGCCAGGTATCTTGGTGAAATATTTGCCCAGTAGCCCCTTTTGGGCCACTGGAAATATACTGGAAGGATTACATGTTGGCCTTGAAGGTATCACGCTTGTTACCCTATCCTATTACCACCATTATCTTGAAAAAAAAAAAAAAAAAATTAACCCTCTTCCAACTTGTAGCCCACTAAAGTCATCAGGCCTTTCTTTTGTCCCATGTCTGCTTGGTTATGAGGGGGTGATTACTCCTTTGTTCAATAGACTTTTCCCTCCCTTTCTAGAATATAATCTCGCCTTCTATTCAAACTTTCACAAACAGCTCTATCCAATTGTCCTCTGAAAAAGTAATGAGCATACTGAAAGTTCATCTACATTGTTGATGAAGATATTAGATGGCTAGAATTAAGTTTTGTGGGACAGTCCTCAACATTAAGCCCCTTTGTAGATAACGTCAAATCCCTTGGGTACGATCTGAGCCAGTCGACCCAATAATTCCAAACTAGTGAGTCATGGACCTTAAAGAAGAGGACCATGGAGTTATTTCTAGCTTTCTGTGTGTCAGCCACTATTTGCAGATTTTTGTAAAAATGCTTCATTCATATGGATATTTCTGTATTAAAAATGTGTCTTCAAACTGTTAAGACAACTCCATTTAAAACTGTTACTAAATTTACATTAGATTCTAGTGATTATGAATTCTCTCAATCAGAAGATAGCCTGTAAAATGCATTTGTTATTTTGTAAAAATCCTTTAGCAACCATGTATATGCCCAAAGTTGCTCATTACTGTTTGTTCACAATGTCCCAAGACTTGGAAACTACCTGACTATAGGTTAGTTAAGTCAATTGCTACACATAATACAATGGTCAACACATATTTTTTTATTTACAAGAAACGTGTAAAATATCTGGGTGGTGAACTGTTGTTTCATTTTTTTCCATAATTTTAATAGATGTTTTTGGAATGTAAGAATATGATATTTTAGAGTTCCTACATAGAAAAACGATGAGTAAAGTTTGTAAACACCAAATCTTCCTAGATTGGCTATTATGTAAACTCAGTGAAATTCCAATCTTCATTGCACATCTGCTTCCTGTCCTTGATGGGCCATCACCGGTCAGGGAATCCGAGGACTTGGCCCAGTTCTCTCTTCCCTCTGCCCTCCCTGGTCGCGACTTGTTCATCCGATGGACTCCTGCCCGCTACCCCCGTGTGGATTGAGCCCTGCGTGGGTCCGAGGCCGGTGGGAGTGCACCCTGAACTTGCAGGGGTGGTGCTGGCTGGGCAGTGACCACTCTCACTAGCAGTCTTGTCAGTTCTGTGTTGTTCTGGTTACGTTTTTTTATTTATTTATTTTTTTAATAGAAAACAGAACATTGGTGATTTCTACTTAGACACAGTTATTTGCATACAATTTTCCATCTGTGTCTTCCTAAGATCCCACTAAAGCTGCAATAAGGAATTTAAAAGGTATAAAGCAAACAAAGGGAAAGAAAATGGAAGAGAAGAGAACAGCTGCCATGCTAGACGGGGAGACACAATACTGAAAACGGGCAACTGGAGGCCAACAACAGATGGTCAGTTCCTCGCTTCAGTTCCAGGACACTCCCAGGTGGACATGGGGCTGGACGGGTCTATACTCCAGAGAGATGGGAGGATTCTCCGCTGGAGAAATTGGCCCGACACGTGGCACTTCCCAGTACCAAGTAGTTCCTTATGGTCCGTTCAGCCACCATCCCTGCCACACACAGGAAACCACCAGATTTTAATGCCTCATTCTTAAATATGAACGACTGGCAGATATTTGAGCATATCCTCCAACTTTAAAAGGGAAAGGTAGAAATTTCAAGAAAAACGGTTTATAAGAATGACAAGGCAAGAAGTGAGTTTCAAGAATGCCATAAGTAATATTTTTAAGGAGACAAAAAGATACTGCACCTGTCAAGTAAGAATGCAATTTTATGGAAAAAGAACATGCAGAAAATGAGAACGCTTACTTAGTGATAAACAACTGATGTGCAGTATCAAAAGTCAAGTTGAAAAGTGGAAAGACCAATTTGAGAAGGTATGTCTCGAAAAGAATAAAAATGCAAACAAGTAAAAAAATAGAAAAAACAAAGACAAAAAATTAGTCTCTGTGGTACAAAAAATAAATAAATAAACCCGGAAAGAGGAAAACAAGAAGAAACAAAGGAGAGGAAAATCTCGACAAAAAAATAAAGGAACTTCCCAAACTATAGGGAGAAAGAGATTTGGGAAGTTTTGGGGGTCCTATTCAAGGGCTCAGAAATAGGACTTCTCAAATCCCAGACTGGAAGTGCAAAGGCACCAGGGCAAGGATGTCAAAATCCTGAGGGAACTTTATATCCAACCAGGATTTCCAGACCCCGCGAAACATGTAATCACCTTAAAAGGTAGGATTAAGACTGGTTAAGATCTCAAAACGAAAACAAAACAAACAGGAGAACAGTTCTTGTGCACTTTGTCTCCAGCCATTCCTGGTGAGCAGGTGACTGGCCTGTGCGTCAGGAAGAGGAGGGTCGGGGGACAGCTGGGCAGAACGTCGAGCTGACAGGGCACCGGGGCCAGCTGTGTGGAGAAGGCCGACACCTCTGAAACTGAGTTGGTGATGGTTACCTGGAAACTGAGCGCACAGGAGGAGTTACTCACTTTAGAAAAAACAAAAAAAGGTACCTGACCGTGACATGTGGTCAAAACAGACGAAGGGCACTTGATGGCCGCGGTGGGTGCCCTGCGAGATCCTGGGCTTGGCCTTCGAGCGGGAGGGAGGGAAGCTGCCTCTGATGGGAACAGGCAAAGTTAGCAGCGCGAGCGTGCTTATGAACGGGGGTGCAGACCAGAAGAGTTCCCCGAAGTCTCACGAGGCTGCCTGTGGCAGCGGGACCTGGGATGGGCGCACGGGGCTGGACATGTTTAAATTCTCAGAGCTGTCGCACCGTTGAGTATCTTGGTATGTGTGCTTCACTCTGATAAACACCAAGGTTTTTAACGATTAGAGAATAGAGGATGAAGGTGCTTTCGTCAGTGACGGAGGCCAAGCTCTCGCTAACTGAACCCATGAAGGTGGACGTCATCCTGTACCTTAGGGGTCAGGCTTCAGCCCAAGCCAGACGTCCACTGGGTGTACTGTAGTCAACTCTGTTAAATTTTAAAGGAAAATAAAGCATGTACCAAAATAAAATGCTTGAAGATTCTGTCTAAACAGCAGGGTGAAGTTATGGTCTTTAGGATGGTTTTTAATTTGCTTGTTTTTATTTCTTGGTGGTGCTGGGGATTGAACCCAAGGCCTTAAACGTGTGAGGCAAGCACTCTACCAACTGAGCTATATCCCTAGCCCCTTAGAATGTGTTTAATACCCAGAAAGGGACCCCCTGCACCCCCAGCCCAGTGCAGTACTGTCCGGGCACATCTCCAAGACGCACCTGTCTCTGGTCAGGCACAGACGGCCAGGCAGCTCATCTGCCCCAGATCATCCTCATTTCCCTTTTCAGTGACAGTTTGCCTTTTCCTTTTTCCTTTTCAAAGATTCCTTCAGTGAAGACAGCATTCTGGGGCAGTTTTACTATGAAGAGGCCCTTATTATTAGGCACTTTGGGTTTGTAGAGCAAAGACTCTCCTTTTGGCTGAGGGCTTTTGGGGCACTTCCAGATTAGAGGAATCCTTCTTTCTCTAACTTCTAGGTGCTCCTCAGCATCCACCATCGTGGGCACTCTGGTGGGTGACCGGCTGGCTGCTGGCCAGCTGGCCTCGCGTTCCTGTGGCCCGCCCCCTCCAGCTCCCAGCACATCACCTTCAACACAGTGCACTGGCCATCTTAAAAAAGTCAAGCGTTTGGTAGCCACATGGTGTGCAGCAACCCATGATTGCCAAGAAGCTGGGCTTTCCCCGGCTGTTATCTTGGGCCCAACAGCAGGTGGGTTTCATCTCGGTTGAAAATGAACAAGACAAAACAAAGCAGAACACCCCGTGGAATCATTGTGTGGCACGTAAGTGGGCCAAGCACAACTCAAGGTGTCTAAACACCCCAACGGAGGGATGTGGAGGGACAGCAGCAGGACGGAGTGCATGAGAGACCTGGGGCGACCCCGAGGTGGCAGCAGGAAGGGAGCGTGGTCTGTCCCTGGGCCGGAACAGGTTCTTCTCTTGGGTTCTTCTGTGGCCAGGGTTGCACTAGGGCAGGCTTTTGGGGCCGGGAGAGATTCGTGGTCCTCCCTGCGGTGTGAGCACCTGCCAGAGCGGGGCTGCCTCCCACTTAATGGCGTCGGGAGGACAGAGCCGAGGGGCTCTCATGACCACCTGCACTCTTGGGAATCGTCCAGGAATGTGTCTCTTTCTGTTTTGGAAAACTCAAGTCTCTTCCCAAGCACTGAGATCCGGTTCACCTCCCTGGGGGTCCTCCTGCACTCCGATGAGAAGTCCCGCAAAGACACTAAAAGGTGACATCAACCCGGCCTTTGACGCCATGCCCACCAAATGCCTTGTGCAAAATAAACTTTGATTGCTGCTGGGCGGGAGCTGGGGCCTGGAAGAGGGACCGGTCATGACGGGGGATCAGCGCCTTCCGCAGAGGATGGGTGAGCTCGCACAGGCATGGGGCTGGTCGTTACTGCATCAACAGGTGGGCCCAGAGCTAGGCCGCCCGCTGTGCTCTTTCTTCAGCACGTGCCCACTCTCCCTCTGCTTTCTAGCATGGCTGAAGCCCCTCCTGGACCTGGCTGCCATCATGCTCCTGGGCTCCTCAGCTTCTATAACTGTGAACCAAAACTTCTTTATAAGTTTACCCAGCCTCCGATGTTCCATTACAGCAAGAGGATGGACCGAGACAGATGCCTGGAGAGACTCTCTTCTTTGAATGTCTGAAGGTGATCACTGTCCCGGACAAGAATCAGGAAATAGCTGTCCTTCTCCTCTATTGCCAAGATAGTAAAGTCCATGTAGAAGTAGCTTTTCCTTAGTTTTAAACAAAACTATATCCAATAATGTTTTCTTCCCAACTAAGGCTAGCTAGAGATTATTTTAAATCAAAACTAGAATTTCAGAGATATTTCTGAACTACAAGAAATATCATTAGGCCAATAGCCTTACCTTAGGCTATTAATTGCATTTTTTCTACAGCATGTTCCTATTTCCTAAACACAGTGCCATGCTCCGTCCCCTGGTGTCTCCTGGGCATCTGGTATCTGTTGAAATGCAGCACAGGGATCGCCCCTTCTGGGAAGCCTTTATTCTACTGCCTAACTCTACATTAAATACAGCTAGTGGCCACCCCTCTGCCTCTGGGGATTGGAACATGTGCCAATTGTTGTACATGAATCACCAAATAGAAATTCATTTTTCTTTTTGTAAAATCCTTAAGGACAGGGATCAAGTCATGTTTGTTTGTCTTTAGCTCCCTTTGAACTATTTATATCTTAAGGTAGCAAGTGTTGGTTGGGTTGAATTGAATGGTAATGGAGAATGTTTTCTTATGGATTAAATTACATAAAGTCTTGCAAATATATAAAACAACTTCATATTTAGTTATCCTTTAACAAACTGCCTTTGGCACGTGCTGGACATGGCCCTGTGGCTTCAGAGTTGCCTGGGACCCACAGTTTGGATCTATCTAACTTGACAATAAGGTGCTCATTGGCTTTTGAAAGAAATGTCAAATTAATTTCAGTGGCCACTGGGGAGTGACTCACTTCCAAGAGATGTGTTGATGCTAGTACTGGTTTCCTAGTTAATCTGTCTTATACCTTCTAGTAATTGGTTTACTACCTTGGGGTGTTATTTGACCCTTTCTCATACAAACACTGAACAACTCACTTTATAGAAAATTTATTTTTTTTGTTTTATTTGTTCTTTTTAGTTATACATGACAGTAGAGTATATTTTGACATATTTATACAAACATGGATTTTAGTTATACATGACAGTAGAGTATATTTTGACATATTTATACAAACATGGATTATATCTTATTCTAATTAGGATCCCGGTCTTGTGGTGGTACATGATGTGGAGCTTCTCTGGGCCTGTGTTCACATAATGTGCGTAGGAAGGTTCTGTCTGATTCATTCCATTGTCTTTCCTATTCCCATCCCCCTCCCTTCCCTTCATTCCCCTTTGTCTAATCCAATGAACTTCTACTCTCCTCTCCTTATTGTGAGTTAACATCCACATATCACAGAGAACAATCATCCTTTGGTTTTTTGGGATTGGCTTGTTTCACTTAGCATGATAGTCTCCAGAACCATCCATTTATTGGCAAATGTCACAAAGTCATTCTTCTTCATGGCTGAGTAATTCCATTGTGCATATGTACCATATGTTCTTTATCCACTCATCTGTTGGGCACCTAGGTTGGTTCCATAGCTTAGCAATTATGAATTGAGCTGCTATAAACATTGATGTGGCTGAGTCACTGCAGTATGCTGATTTTATGTCCTTTGAATGTACATGGAGGAGTGGAATAACCAGGTCAGATGTCGTTCCATTTCTAGTTTTCTGAGGAATCTCCATACTGCTTTCCAGAGAGGTTGCACCAGCAATGTATGAGTGTACCTTTTCCCCAAATCCTCACCAACATTTATTGTTACTGTGGTCTTGATAATTGCCATTCTGACTGGAGGGAGATGGAATCTCAGGGTAGTTTTAATTTGCATTTCTCTAATTGCTAGAGATGTTGAAAAAATTTTTTCATATATTTTTTGATCATTTGTATTTTGTGCCTGTTCAGTTCCTTTGCCCATTTACTGACTGGGTTATTCGTTTTTTCGGTGAACAATTCACTTTTAAAATACCATATAAGAAAAAATTTATTATAAGTACTTGCTAATTAAAGAACTAGATTCTTCTAGAGTTTAACTTAGGTTCTTAGAGAAACGAGGAGGGAATTACTTTGAAAGAGGTAAAAGTGTTAGGGGTTAAACTGGCCAAGACAGGCGAGCACAGGGATGGGGGACTGGGTCTCCCTAAGCTGGAGAAGCGCCTGCGGTCTCACAGCCCCTCATCTGCTCACGTGCTCGATCCACACGCTTCTCTTGAGGCTCCCCCAAAATACTGCAGTGACTATGGCACCCAGCAGGATCCCGGTGAAGTGCTGGAAAGGATGTCCCAGCAGCTTGAAAAAGTAAAAGTCCTTTCAGAACTCAGCTGAATGCTGTAAGGTCACTGAGAAATGAAACCATTAGGACAGCACCTCAGCAGGAAGTTGAGCTCGGTCCCACGCAAACTGGATTAGCTCTGACACGATTTTCCTAATGGTGCATACCACAGCAAACAGAACTTCATCTGCCAAGAAGCCCAGGGAGTACCAAGATGTGTGTGTGCCCCTTTCAAATCTGAGAGTGCGTTTGTTAGTGATCTGTACTCCCCTCATCCTTTGTTTTTGAGAACCTCGGAGGCAGAGAACATTCCTTTGGGCATTCATCTGGACCAAGAGGCCATCAGCATTACAGCAGTATTAACTTCGTTCCTTGTGCGTCCACAGGCAATAAGCAAGCCCAGTAGCTGAGCGGTAGCTTTTGCACTGGGCTTATAGCTCTCAAGAGGGAAGTTGGCACACAGGAGACACCAGAGGGGCAAGCACGATGTGGCCACACAGATGGCAGGTCCAGGATGGGAGCTCCAGCTGCAGGGACAGAGGAAGGAGAATGTGATGGGAGGAGAGGGGCGGGGTGATGGGCAGGCACCACATGGTCACAGAGGGAGGAGGGAATGGGGGTGGTGTTGGAGAACAATGGATAGACCCGTTTTGCCATAGTGAAGGGCTCCCATGGAACACGGTCTCTAAAGTGGAGCCCATTGCCTGGTTTGGGGCTATAGAATGTGTATTGTTTGGCTTGATTTTGGTTTGAACACTGAAAAACTGGTAGAATTCACACCAAAATCTGGATTCCTGATACTCTCTTAAAAATTGGAAAGTCTGGCAACAAGGACCTGCATTCCGGTGGGCAAGACTCCCTTGCAGCAGACTCACCCTAAAACCTGCAGACCTGAGCATCCATGCGGACACAGCCTCCCTGCCCATCTGCTTATTTACTTCCTCTCTAAGTGCTCAGTTAGTCAGCTTTGGCTAGGTTCTGCTGTGGTAACAAGGACGCTCCAAACCCTAGAGGCGCATGACTATAGTACAAAGTTTTATTTCCCTCTTAGTACTTGTCATCTACAGTCAGTTGTGGCTATTGAGCAGAGTCCTCCTGGTTCCCGGATCCGGGTTGAAGGAGCAGCTCCCACCTGGGATATAGACTCTCATGGTGCGGCAGGGTGGGGGTGTGGACAATTGGCAAGAAAGAGAATGGTCTTAAACCTTTGCTCAAGGCGGCACAGGTCGCTTCCTCAAAGCTGGTCACATGCAGACCCTGGTGCCAATGACTTGGGGAAACAGAATCCTGCTCCGGGGAGGTCGGGACTAATTGGGAACACACAACAGTCTTGGATGGTATTTGAAGGTATTCCTCTCCTGGCGAGAACATGTCTGGAGTGAGGCAGGAATGAAAACCAGGGGTCCCCATTGAGAGCTACGAATCTCATGGCTGACGGTGGTTTCCACGCGCACATAGAACAGACAAAGGAAAAGCCCCAAGGAAGGCCGGTCCAGGAGCGGGGCTTTCTCGTGTGCCCTCCGAGAAGCATGCCGCTGGACTCGACAGAAGCTGATGGAAGAGGCAGGAAGGGCTGGATCCCTCTGCTCCTGTCTTTATTTACAGCAAAGGACAGAACACTTTGTCACCTTGGAAACAACCAACAAAGGTGGTGTGCGAAGCCCTGAGAAATCCCTGTCTACACTCTCCGAGGTGACGGAGCTAAGTGTCGGGGTGGGGCATCCTGCCACTCAGCCGCCCTGGTCCTGGGTATTGCGTAGTCAGGCAGGTCCCTCCAGTGGGGAGAAAAAGCCGCGTGGCCTTTGATGGCCACCGCTGCCTGTGCGATGTGTACCTTCTTGTTCTTCGTATTCACAGATAACATTACCAGTCAAGAACAGCGTGGCTGCGTCCGCGTCTCGACCTCCGTTGGGACAGGCCTTCTCTGCTGTGAGTGGGTCCTGACCTCTCTGCCGCCAGTGCCTGAGCAGTGAGAGCTGTTGAACGAGTAACGACCGGGCGGGCTCTGCTCTCCTTCTAGAGGCCGTTTTTGTGTCACTGTTTGCACATGTCTAGTTCCTAACCCTCTCCTGTCTTTTTGCACTAATTTGCATACAAACTACATGGGAAAGTTCTTTGAGAAGCTGAGAGTGCTTCTGTCATAAGCTGGAGATTCCACATTATCTAAAAGATTGGTCACAATTATTGCTGGAGGCCTGCTATGATGCCTCAGGTCACGCCGACACCACACTGGCACTGTCCAAAGGCTGTTGGCCCTTACAAGCGTGTTTCTGGCTTCTCAGACTTTGCAGAGATCAGTGCCAGTCAGACGACAGCACGCAGATGAACATGGCCCAGCCTGTCCCTCCAGTCTGTGCCGCAGACTCCGAGGCACTCCCACACCTGAGGCCTTTCCTGATGACCTTTCCTAAATTTTAGTTACATTTTACTCTAGAAAATATTTAATTTTGTATCAGATTAAACTTTATTGAACTCAAAACTTCATAGTCAATTCTAGTGTCTTTGAATACTAAACTTCAGAGTACTAACCCATCTCCCTGGGCAATGCGGTTTAATAGTAATGACAACAGTTGAAATAAACCTGAGTTTGGCTTATGTGACTCTAGACAAAGTATTTATTCTTTAGTAAGAAGGACTAAGAATACAAGTGATAGCAGACATTTGACAGATGTACCATTACTTCCAGCTCCTTTGTCATCACAGACATGACTAATCAATCATAGCCCTGATTCTTACTGACTCTGGAACAATCCTGAGAATCCTTTTCAGTACATAATTACAAGCCACTGCAACCAATCATTGGAGTTGGCACTGAACTTGGAATCTGCATATGAGTCCCAGTCTTAACATACAGAGATGATGTGTGAAAGTGTGTTGCAAACTGTTATATGTTGCACAACTTTACACTGTTGTGCTAGCTAGTGTTGCTGTGATAGGAATCTGTACAAATTGTGTTCAGATTTCACAGGGCACTGATGGTAATTTACATACCACCTATGACCATTATTCTAATAGCATGTGTGAAGAGATTTGGCTCCTGGCATCTTTAAATAAGCATGTTCTTTTTTCTGGGCTAAATCTCTCTTTACATATCATTAGATTAATTTTTTTGTATTTTAATTTTTTGGCATCTCTACTCAACTCTCATATATTATGACATAATCTTGTACATATTGTGCATGTATGTGTGTGAAATCTAGTATGTAGTATAATTTTATACATAAGTATATCTTATATAGAATAGTTTGTAAGATTTATAGTTATAATTTATTAACATTTATTTGTGAGTTATTTTAAATGTCATTAGAGTTTCTATCTCTCTTCTTGCCTTAAGTGCATTTTCTTTCATATTGTCCATTTTTTCCACTAAAGACCTTCGTTAATAAATCTATTTAAAAAAAAAAAAAGTAAGCATGTTCTATGAAAGCAGCTTCAAAATACAGGCTGAGGAGACCTTTGACAGCCTGGGAAGCTCAGCGGGACACACATGGACTTGGCCTTAATCCTAGGCCGCACCACTACTGTGTGAGCGTTGGTAAGTCACTCCACGTCTCTGAGCCTCAGTCTCCTCGTTTGTGGACTGTATAGCCAAACTTCTCTTAGGGTTGTTGACATTTTTCAATATCTAAAATAAAAAGCAAACCCCTGATAGATAAGCTGGGCTCTATAAATGTTAGTTCCTGCAGCTGAAAAAGGAGTCTGTGATGAGCACTCCAAGGCTTTTGATTCACTTTCTTTTTTATCAAGAGATTTATAACCTTAAGGTCAGAAAACACTCTCAGTAGGATTGTTTTTTTTTTTTGTTTTTGTTTTTGTTTTTAGTGTAGAAGATAAGAGCCTGCACTTATTCAAGCCACCATCTTCCTTCAAACAAAAGCAAGCCCTGAGAGTGAGCCCTCCCTCTGTGAGGCTTGCTCCTGAGCCAAATTATTATTATTATTTTTTTCAGTGCTGGGATTGAACCTAGGGCCTGGCACGTGCTAGGCAAGTGCTCTACCCCTGAGCTAAGTTCCCTGCTCCTGGGATTCCTTTTATTTAAAACAATTATAAATTTTCAAAAGCTACTAATGCTGTATAGATAGTATTTAATGAGGAGAGAGGCTATGACCTCTACTCTATGCCAACATCTGAAATTGTCATGTTATGCACGCATGTGCCGATCATGGAGATGACCTTTCTGCAAACCTGTATGGGCATGTATACGCGACACTCTTCTGAGTGTAAGGGCTCTAAGCAAATACTTCTATTTCCATGCCAAAGATTAGAATTTCTATTGAAACTATTAACTTTAGCAGCTTCTGCCCCATCTCTATTCCTCATTATCTACTTCCTCTATGCCAAGTTTCCAATTTATAATGGTTCAACTCATTATTTTTCAACTTTATGATGCTATAACAATTATACATATTTAGTACAAAACACACCCTGCATTTTGAGTTTTGATCTTTCCTCTGGCTAGCGACATGTGGCAGGATATTCTCTTGATGCTGGGCAGTGGCAGCAAGCCACAGCTCCCAACTCAGTCATGATCAATGGCAGTATAGTCACCCTAGGGTCCCATCCAGTTAGCCAGCTATTCCCAAGACTTAGAGGAAGCCAAACCCATCTGCACACCTCGTTACAGGCCCACAGTCAGTGAACATTACAGGGACCATTATCTCAGCACCTGCCCCATAGAGCAAAGTCTTAGAGACAGCCCAATCCATCCAGGCACCAGGTAGTATCCATATCCTTAGAGCCCCTGGGAATAGGCCTGCTAACTACAGTCTGCCCTGGACACCCAGCATCACCTTCATGACCTGGATCCAGTCCCACTCACCTGTGATCCTAGAGGCAATTCCATCAGCCCAGAGACCTAAAGAGAAAACTGTTCTTGCAGAAAACAATCTTTAAAGACCAAGAGAGGGCTTGCTCCTCCAGATGCACAGAAATCAATGCAAGGTTACATGCATAATGAAAAATCAAACAAACATGTGACCACCAGTCAAAACTCCAGTCACTGACCCCAAAGGAATGGAGATACACAAATTGCCTGAAAAAGAATTAAAAATAATTATCTTAAGGAAGCTCAATGAGATGCAAGACAGCACAGATAGATAGCTAAATCAAATCAGGAAAACAATGAATTAAAGAAATTAGAAGTTTAATAAAGAAGTAGAAATCATAAAAAGAATATAACAGAAATCCTGAAGCTGGAGAATATAATGGCAGAACAGAAAAATTCAATAGAGAATTTCAAAAGTGGACTCAATCATGCTGTAAGACCTGAAACTGTAAAACAACTAGAAGAAAACAGAGGGAAATACACCACAACACTGGTTCAGGCACACATTCCATTTATTTCTTTCCAAGAAAAGTACAGGCAACAAAAGCAAAAATAAACAGGTAGGATTGCATCCAGCTGAAAAGTTCTGCACAGGAAAGGAAACATTGAATAAATGAAGAAAACTCATGGTTTGCAAGAAAATATTTGTGAACCATATGTCTGATAAGGGCTAGTAGAAAACATACATAAGGAACTCCCAACAACTCAATGGCAATAAAAATAACCCAATTAAAACCCTAAACAGATTCTTCTCTAAAGAAGACATAAAGATAGATGGATAGGAAGAAAATGTTTATCAGCACTAATAATCAGGGACATGCAAAGGAAAATCACAGTGAGATATCACCTCACACATGTTAGTGTGGTTACTATCGAAAAGACAAAAGATAACGTGTTGGTGGGCTGTGCAGGAGAGGGAGCTCTTATGCACAGTTTGGTGAATGTAAATTAATATAAACAATATTGAAAACAGTATGTAGGTTCCTCAGAAAAGAGAAGAATTGCCATAGGATCCAACAATCCCACTTCTGGGTATACATTTAAAGCAATCTAAATCAGTACACCAAAGGGATATCTGCATTCTTACCTTTGTTGCCGAATTTTTTACAATAGCTAAGATATGGAAGCCATCTGAGTGTCCATCAGCAGACCAAGAAAACATAGTGCATAAAGATACACGGTGGATTACTAATCAGCTTTTTAAAAGGGGTGAATCTGAAGATATTACACTGAGTGAAATAAGCCAGACACAGAAAGACAAATACTGCATGGTCTCACTGACGTGAGGAATCTAAAAATTGAAGTCACACAAGTAGACAAAACAATGCTGGAACTGAAGGCTGGGGCAGGTATAGAGAGGAAAAAGGTAGATGCTGACCAAGGGCCCAGAGCTGCAGTGGGACAGGAGACACAGATAGTGACTATGATAACAATGCACTGTGTACTTCAAAGGGTAAAAAGGTTAAAAGGGTAGGTTTTAAATGTTTTTATCACAATAAAATGATAATGTGGGGTGACACATATATTAATCATTCTGATTTAATTGGTCCACACTGTAAATATGTGTCAAAGCATTACACTGTTCACCATAAATACACAGTTATATTTGTTGATTAAAAATAAGAATACTTTATAAAAGTGTGCAGAACAAGGCCCCACAACTGATCTGTGACACTCGACTGGTGAGAAAATCGTCATTGCAAAGCAGCTGACCCAGGGCAGTCTTTTCAACAAGTCCTACTGGGGCTGATACATCCACCCACGTGGGAGAGACTCAAATGCTGACTACTTCACATGGGAAAGTCCAGTTCCCAGGTGGATGCTGGATGGCAAGGTGAAAGATAAGACAGTGACGCTTTGGAAAACACATTGGCAGATCCAAGATGGTGGACTAGAGGGAGGCTGCGTTCCTTGTTGCTCCGTAACTCCGGTTTCAAGCAGAGGATACCTGTTTCATGGTGAGGCAGTTTTTGCTGCTTATCGATCCCCTGGTGTTTACCCCTTTTGTCTGCTGTGATGACCCACAGTCTGCCAGCATATCCACGCCTTTTTTGAGTGCAGATTGCTCACTGTCAGGCGTCTATCATCCGCCATTTGCCTGACTCTGGCCGATCCATCGCCTGCCTTACACCTATTCATCACCCGATGCACGAGGTTCACCTCCCAATTGTCCGACTACAGTCAGCAAACTGATCCCCGACCACCAGTGGAGCACCAGCTGCCTGCTGTTGCCTGGAAGTTCACTCTTACAGTACCTGCAGGTTTGATTACACGTGGCTGCCGCCATTTTGAGACAACAGCCAGGCCCTGTAGGACCCCTGGCCGGACTGACTGAGCACCATCTCCAGGATCCCTCAGCCCGACCGATCACTCCCTGCCTCTGGGGCCCTCACATTGACTGACTGCTCCCTGCTGCCAGGACCCCCAGACCAACTGACTGCACCCTATCACCAGGCCAGACCAACTGATTGTACCCGGCCTCCAGGATCCCACAACCACACCAAACACACTGGACCTCTAGGACCCCTGCCAGACCAATCGCATCCCGCCTCCAGGACCTCCAGCTGACCACGTCCACCCCTGAGCTGCAGCTCCCCATTTGCCAACACACTTCGAAGCCAGAGTGGCCATCTTGGATAATCCTGGAAGCCATAGCTCTGATCTTTGGGTGGGGCAAATCCCATCCTGAGATGCCTGCTGGAGGCTTGAAGCTCACTGTCAGGTACCTCTCATGCATCAGGCTACTGAACACTGGGAGGTTTCATTAGTATATGACTGTTATACTGTAGATTTTCTTTTTTCTCCTTATTGAAAAATTTAAGTTTTTTATTTCTTTACTTTTCTTGCTCTCTTTTCCTTTTGTTTACCTGTTCCCTCAGAGTCTCTTTCTCCCTTTTTTGCATGCTAATATCCAATTTCTTTTGATTACACTCTCACCCTTTCTATTTTCTAGAACTTTTGTATATTCTTTTCTTATCTCATTAACAGCCACATTCTACATCCCTCTGCATCCTCTTTTGTCCATTAGAAACGGCAGACCTTATTGCAAACCTGTTTGTTTTACCGAAGATAATATTTGAACTCTTTCTGTTTATTATGACAATTTTGTTATTGTCCTCATAGGGGCTATTTGGTCTAGGATTGCATGGCGTCTGATTTTGGCACTGCTAATATTGATCTCCCCTTAAAGAAAGGGTTTTGGAAACCTATAGGGCCACTATAAGCCTATAGGGGGAAATCTGCAATATCCCAGATCTGCACTGCTAGAGGGGAAGATACATGAACAACATGAAAAAACAAGGGAAGAAAATGATCCAAACAAATCTAGATCCTATATTAATAGAATCCAATGACAGTATGTTAGAAGAAATGTCAGAAAAGGACTTCAGATTATACATAATTAAGATGATTCGTGAAGCAAAGCATGAGGTAAGAGAGCAAATGCAGGCAATGAATGATAATACCAATAAGCTGAAAGAGCACCTGCAGGAAGCAAAAGATCATTTCAACAAAGAGATAGAGATTCTCAAAAAAAAAAACAAAAAACAAAACAAAACAAACAAACAAACAAAAAAAAAACAAACAGAAATCCCTGAAATGAAGGAAATAATAAACCAAATAAAAAACTCAATGGAAAGCATCACCAAAAGACTAAACCACTTGGAAAACAGAACCTCAGACAATGAACACAAAATATTTAATCTTGAAAATAAAGTTGCCCAAACAGAGAAGATGGTAAGAAATCATGAACAGAATCTCCAAGAACTATGGGACATCATGGAAAGACAAAATTTAAGAATTATTGGGATTGAGGAAGGCACAGAGATACAAACCAAAGGCATGAACAACCTATTCAATAAAATAATATCAGAAAATTTCCCAAATCTGAAGAATGAAATGGAAAATCAAATACAAGAGGCTTACAGAAGACCAAATGTACAAAATCACAACAAATCTACACCAAGGCATATAAAAATGAAAATGCCTAACATTCAAAATAAAGATAGGATTTTGAAGGCCACGAGAGAAAAGCATCAGATTACATATGGGGGAGACCAATACGGATAGCAGCCAACTTCTCAACCCAGACTTTAAAAGCTAGAAGGGCCTGGACCAACATATTTCAAGCTCTGAAAGAACATGGTTGCCAACAAAGAATCCTATACCCAGCAAAACTAACCTTCAGATTTGAAGATGAAAACACATTGGCAGACATCTGTGACATGACACTTCTCTCAGAGAGCAGGACCCCAGGGTGGCCAAGCATTTCCTATTACCTGGGACTGCCCTTGCTGCAGCGCCAGGGTCCATGTGCTGGGAAGGCCCTTACTTCCAGGTACCCTGTGGTGGTTGCTCACCTTAACTACCCCGTAAAAGCAAAGACTGAAAGCAGACGACACTAGAACTCAGAACCTCTCTGCATCAAAGGATGCCACCGAGCGTGCCAGCCAAGGATGGGAGGAGACAACCCCCATCAGGGCAGGCAACCCCAAGGCCGTGTGCAATTTAGTCTTACAAACCAGTATGACTACTAGAGGAAAACAAGCAAAAGTCTTGAAAACGCATTTCGAAAAATAGCAACAAACATTCTAAAAGTGACTCCATCTTGTGAGTCCTGCAGGAGATGAAGATAAAGCTGCAGTAAGAAACTCCCGCTTGTTCTCCGGCAATCTCCGACATGGCTCTGTGAGACTGCAAAGCTCAGACAGCGTCAGCATCAAGAGCGTGCTTCTGGTCACATCATGAGGAGTTCTCAACAGGATCCTGTTGCAGCGGTGGTTGAACATTATTTTTGATTGGTGTAGATGATCCTGAATAAAGTCCACGTGGACTTTAAACCATGATCAAGAATCATTCTATTTGCAATTAATCCATCAGTTGTCTTCACCAAGTCCTGAGACAAAAGAACTCAACTACGAGGTTTTTGGAGAAACCTCCGCAGAGAAGAAGCTCTCCCATTGGGCATCTAGAGTATGCGGCTCCCTCACAGAATGACGTCCGAGAGTCTGTCCCTGTGTTGCATGTGGCCCCAAAGTAGTGCTGAATCCTGTCAGGTGGAGAAAAACTGAGCACCTCCAGAGAGTTTGGAAAGGCTAAAGCCCACTGGCATGCTCCTCTTGAAAAGAATGCAAAACTACTTTTTAAAAACACTGGTATTTTTAAAAAATCACTGCTCTATAGAATTTTGGAATTTTTTTTTTCTCCCAAGAACTTAAAAATGCCCATTATGGTACTCGATGTTCTAGGTGAATCCCAGCCCAGATTCAGTTGATTGTGTTTGCTGAGGCCCTGGCTGGTAGCCACAGAAACCTGTGCTTCCTGCTTTGTGCTGGGGAGGGGCATTTGAGGTGGCAGGTAAGAGGGGACAGAATGGTGCCTGATCCTTAGCTTGACCTGGTTTTCTTGAAGTACTTTGTAGGACTTGAGGAACGAACACTGACATTTCTGAAACAGGGGACAGACATTTTATCTGCTTTGGATTGAGGAATCACATGTTTCTTGTGAAAATCCTAGTAACAAAGTAAAGCAAGCAAACAAAAATATCGAGGGTTTTAACTTTTGGCAGAGGGTTGGGAGGGTTTGTCTAGGAGTGAAGTGCAAATTTTTAAAAGGTGGATTTTTTTTTTCTTTTGGTCTACCTGGAGGTATTACACTCAACTTTTGACTGGGCACAGTGGTGCACAACTGTAATCCCAGCAACTCAGGAGGAATGAAAGTCTGAGGCCAGCCTCAGCAACTTAGCAAGACCCTATCTCAAAACAAAAAAATAAAAAGGATCAGGAATACAGCTCAGGGCAAAGTGCCCCTGGATTCAATCTCCAGTGTAAACAACAACAACAACGACTTAGCTTTGGGTCTTGGCTATATCTTAGATTAAAGTTACTGGGGGAGGGGGGACTTCAGAGGAATATATATATATATATATATATAATTGGGGTGCTGGGGAGAGGGGAAGAGATAGTTGTAGCTCTCCACCTCACTCCCATCAACATTAGCCTATTCATTTTATGGAAATTGTAGTTAATATTCCAAATTAATTAGATCATATAATCGGTTTCAAAAGCATAATGCAGTGGTGTATAAAATTTAATAATGCATAAAACTTGTTATGGAAATTTAAACTTTTAGGGCCTAGATGGAATTCAAACATGAATTTTGTATGAAGAAGTCAAACAAAATAGTTTTGTTAGAGTAATTTGCTTTATTACAAAGGAAAATGTCTACAGTATCATTTAAATACTGTATCATTCATCACATGCAATACTTCCCAGCAAACTAATTTAAGGTGGACTCCAGGCTCAATAAATACCAAAAGGGTATATCACTGCCACCCCCCTCTGCCTGCTTTCCTTTGGAAGATCAGCAACAAAACCAGATTTCCTAAAATAAACATTATCATATACAGAGAAGACTGGAAATCATAAATGATGTGAGCAACTTCCCTCGGCTATGACAGGAAGCCTGCATATGTAATCTTTGTTGCGAATAAACATCTTCAATTTCTAGTATTGTATCATCCAATTCCAGGAAACATTATCATAATATGAAATAGATGAGAAAGTAAATAGCCATCAGAACTATCTGGCAATGACAAAGACTGGGCTTTCTCTCTCCTGAGTTGGGGCAACTGCCTGGCTGAGGCGAGCTGATGCAAGTGGTGCCGCGTTCAGATGTCAGTCCTAAGCGACTCAGGTGAGTTACTGATTCCCTGAACCTCAGTCCCTCTGACCAGCGTGCACTGGAAACGATCCTTCTGGTCTGAGGATGGCCAAGAGTTAAATGAAGTGGGTACATTTAGCAGTTTCCTCCACTCCGCATTACCTCTACTTAGGAACAGCGCTTCCACACTTACCATCTGCTGGACCTCACTTCCAGTTGTGGCCTTTGTTAGGTGTTCTCTTCATGAGGGACCTTCAGGCACCCAACCAGAAAGCTAGTGGTGGTCCAAGCTCTATCTTCTTCGCCTACCAGTTCTCATCTACTCCTCACCTGCACCTGGTGTAGTTAGGCGTCAAAGGCACCTACCTGCACTGAGTCCCCCGATGGCACAGACTTCGTTCACAGTGTGCACTCAATCCACACCGGTGACTACCAACAGACTAACTGCCCTGGGGGAAAGCCTGCAGTTTTCCTCCCTGGAAATGATGTCTGTGGAAAGAAGAACAGAAGCACAATTAGCAGCCTGCTACTGCTTTTGGTTGGTGCTGCTGGTCCCATTTGCCAGAATGGGGCAGAGTTCTCTCCCTTTTGTGTATTCAACTCTGCCAAAGGAGAATCAGAACTTCCCCGTCCTACTGAAAGTGTCAAAGTAGACCTCACCGACAGGGCTGGTGTCCAACAGGTGTGCCCCAGTACAGGACACATCTGGCACGCCCTGAGTGAGGAGTCTGTTTTGTTTAGTCAATGTTCACACCACACCGGGTGCTCATTACTTTTAATGTCACCCCTGAAACTAGAGCTACTTCTCCACGGGACTTGACAGATGAAGTTTCACGGCACTCTGGCTGGTAGTTTAGCCTCAGGACAGACAAGGTGCTCAAATCCTAGTCACCTATCCTCTTAAAAGACCAAAAGGAACTCGGATGCATGGTCAAGGTGGCAGCTTCAGGATCACTTGAAGCAGTTGCTCTAGAACACTCTTCCGATCTTCGAGAACACATACGTCTCATTTCTCTCCCTGCCAGATAAGTCCAGACACCGCTGCACAATAACGGTACACACAGTTCAGGCTCAATCTGGACACAATGATTTAGTATACTGATGGGGGATGGGTACCATGGTTAGTTTGTAGCTTTCGTGAAGTCACAATAGGTATGATTTATTTTGTATTATAAACCTATGCTTGTGATTTTATTACTCTCTGTAATAGGCAGTTTATATTTTATATTTTTCTAGGTAGGTTGTTAGTTTCATATAAATTCCTAATTGGTAGAGTTTCTTGATGGTTCAGTCTTTTGTTATCATGCATTTTTATTCTTTTTTGCCTTGTTTCTTTTCTAACAATAATATTGCTGAAATAGTTTTTTTCTAAATTTTATTTGTTCAAATTAGTTGTACATGACAGTAGAATGTATTTATGCATTTTGATAGATCACATAAATAGAGTGTAATCTTCATTTTCTGATCATACATATTGCAGGATCACATGGGTCATGCAGTCATACAGGTACATAGGGTAACAATGTGTTTCACTCCACTCTCATTTCTTCTCACATTCCCCTTCCTTCCCCTCCCTCCCCTCTACCTAATATAAAGTAACTCTATTCTTCCCTATCCCCACCCCCATTGTGAATTAGCTTCCACATAGCAGAGAAAACATTCGGCCTTTAGTTTTTTGGGATTGGCTTACTTCACTTAGTATGATATTCTCTAACTCTATCCATTTACCAGCAAATACCAGAATTTCATTCTTCTTTAAAGCTGAATAATATTCCATCATATATATATATATAACATTTTCTTTATCCATTCATCTGTTGAAGGGCATCTAGGTTGGTTCCATAGTTTAGCTATTGTGAACGAGCTGCTATAAACATTGATGTGATTGTGTCATTGTAGTATGCTGATTTTAAGACCTTTGGATATAAAGCAAGGAGTAGGATAACCAGGTCAAATGGTGGTTCCATTCCAAGTTTTCTGAGGAATCTCCACACAGCTTTCCATCACAGTTGCTTCAATTTGCATTCCCACCAGCAGCATAGGAGTGGACCTTTTTCCCCACATCCTTGACAACATTTACTGTTGTGAACTAACTTTCTTATAAAGGAAAAATCATTGATGTTTTCTTCTAGAACTTTTCACTTTTAAATCTTTGAACCATTGGGAACTGATCCTGGTCTAGATTTAGGGTACAGAATCAATTTTTAAAATTGGATAAAGAGCTTTAATATGAATTGAATATAATTCTACCATTTGTTAATATTTAAATTTGATAAAATATATTTAATATGTGCTATTAACATGCACATACATACATGTACTTTGAAATATATATTGTTTTCTGTACATACATATATATGTTTTGAACACTCTTGCTCATTTGCTGTTACCTCCATTCCACTTCCCAGATCTCAGAATGGTGGTCAGGGGCTCTGGAGGTGGTCTCACACACTTGCTATTGCCAGGTTGTGTCTCTGTCCTCCTGCTTGGCTGAATTCTCAACTTCCTGTGAAGCTGCTGTCCTGGATGGCACTTAGGCAGATGCTTTACTCAGCCTGTTTACAAAGGAGTGAGGGAGTATGCAGTGACACCAGGACGAGGCTCTGTCACTCTGCGCCAAGCTAGTTTGTGAATACTCCGTGTCCATCAAGAGAAAACTGGTTGAGTAAACCATTCTGCACACAGGGGAGCATACACAGCCATAGAGAAAGAGGGGTTAAGATCTCCACGTCCTGATGAGGAATCTCCTGCAGGTACCATTAAGTGAAAAAGCAAGATACAAAGCACTGTGTAAGGTATGCTAGCTTTTGTGTAAGGGAGCAAAAATAAGAATCTATATGTAGAAATATGTGTATTTTTCTTATTTTGCAAGAAAAAAAGTTGCAAGGAGAGGTGTTGAAAGGATATACAAGCTAATAAAAACTGTCTCCTAAGGAGGAGGGGAAGTGGGGAACATGAAACTTCTCTGTACCATAAAATGTCCCAGTTCTGATTTTTATGTAAGGTGTATATATTAACGGGCTGGGGATACAGCTCAGTGGTGGAGTGCTTGCCTAGCATGCACAAGGCCCTGGGCTCAATCCTCAGCATCACTAAAAAAAAAAAAAAAAAAAAAAAAAAAAAAATTGTATCTATTAAAATAAATGAAATGATAAAGAGAACCTACCAATTACAAAAGCCCTGTGTACTGCACATGTGCAACGAGTGTGTTGGGTGAGAGAGAGATGGGACAGAGATGGGTTCCTCTTTGTGGTGCTTAAGCCCCAAGCAGCACGGCCTGCTCTGAGCTGCAGCCCGGCAGGTTCAAAGCAGCAGGCTGTGCATGGTTTGCACTGGCATGTTCTTCCTAGCTCGTGGAAATTACTGCCTTTCAGATTGTTTCTTTTTGGTTTTCTCTTTATATATTTTATCTATCATTGCCGTATATTTGAAGCAGAGGAGTATTTGATGTGTGAACCTGTTCCAGTGGAAATCCTTTTCCACTGTTTTAACCCTAATATTGAAAAACCTTTAAAAATCTTTTCCTACATTTAAAAAACCCAGAATTACTAAACATTTCTCAGTTGATAAAAAATATTAGAATGATGTTTCTAAACCTTCTCAGGATAAAATACAGTATTTCATAGAATTAAAAATGTCACTGGTCATAAGATCTTCCACTATTTTATTTACTATTAAAAATGCTGCCAATGAAACTCTGACAATTACTTTTTATCAAAATCCTTGTACATCTTGATTTCAGATATCAAAATATGAAAGAAATGCATCTTAGAGTAGATAAAATAAAGCACTATTGATGCTGCTTGAAAGATTAAAGGGTTGAATTAAAATGCGTACTGATTTTGGAATGTTCCAAAAACCCAAAGGAAATGTTCTGCCTAGAGCAATGCCAGGTACAGATGAGCGACTCCTTTGAATAAACTGAGCTTTTACATGGCATTGGATGGTTGCTGTAACACAGATGGAAGTATGTGCCGGGGACCAGCCCAAGCAGCAGAGTCCAAGGGTCCTTGATGGCCTGAAATGTAAAAGCCCCAAAAGATTAGGTGGCGCAGCGTCGGCGATGGACAGCAACCACACAGACTCAGGTCAGTGTTAGGTTGCTGACAAGTTTATTGAATTCACCAGCAATTTTTATACCTTTTACAAACTTACTAAGAATAAAGTAGGGAGTTTCAAGGGCATAGATAACAGAAGAAGAATTTGGGCATTTAGCTTGGGCATTTAGCCGACAGGCGCCATCTGGTAATATCTTATCTTACTTGACACTTCCCCACAATGAAGTATCCTTGACTCGAAACTTACAAAGGCAAGTTGTTGTATACCACCTGTTTCTCCTTGAAGTTTAACTTCTATTTGATTTCTTACTGCTAAGATTAATTATAACTTCTAGTAATTTGTTATTAATTTTTCATGACTATAATTACATGTCTATGCTATGTTAAATCATATTATACTATTAAGAACCAAGTTATTATCTTCAGAGTAAAAAATCTTCATCTAAAAGAACTAAAACTTTTCTTTTGAACTAAATATAATGTATTTCTGTGGGAGGCTCATTACTTTGCAGAAGAAACCAGATGTAATAAATATGTTGATCACTGAAGCTAAGAGAATCACTTATATGCAACTAGATGTCTGGGAATCTTGTAAAAGTTAACAAAAACATCACAAGACATATTGCTTCAGAATGTCCACCATTCCCTATAGGAATATTAGTGCTTTGTGTAAACAAATGAACTTTATTTTACTGGAATTGAGTTGACTCATATGAACTGTTTGTGTTCCCATCATCCTTCAACCGAAGAACTTTATTAAACATGATTAATCCGCGTAATATTGTGAGTTCTGGTGAAAAACAAAAAAGGAAGAGAGATTAACACTCTGAGGAAGGGGCTCCAGCTTTACTCAACTTACGACGAGTCCTTGCTATCGTCTTCCAGGGAAGGCCTTGGCAGCACCCAACTTATGACGAGTCCTTGCTATCATCCTCCAGAGGAAGATTACCAACCTCTGGCATGGGTCTTTATGCGCCAGGCACACTTCCCTGGCATGAGTTTTATGTGCTAGGCGCCCCCGCAAGTATGCAATAAAATTTCTTTCAAAAAAAGATGTTAAGCATAGACTATGTCCAGGTCTTGTGGTATAATATTAAAGATAAAAAGATTTTTACAATAATGAAGATAGAGCCCAATCCTTGCATAGTTTATACCCTAGTAAGAGAGACAAGTGTAAAATCACCTGACAGAGATCAAGACTAAAGCTGCAAATTTAGGAGTCATCTTCAGAGACAGTTGAAATCATGGGGACAGAAACTGACAACAGGCTTGCCACATGAAGAGAGGAGCAAGAACAGGTCCTTGGAGAGCACCTATGTTAGATGGGAAGAAGATCCAGTGAGGAAAATCAAGACGTGGTTAAAGAGATAAGAGGAGAGACTGGAGAGCAATGTCACTGAGGAAGAGGCAGAGATGGCTTTAAGAAGGAAGGAACCATCAGCATTGTCAAATTGCTGACATGGGCCAAGATGAGGAGTGAAGATGTCATCAGTGACTTCTAGTAATTTCAGGAAAATGATTGGAGCAGATGTCAGACTGTAGTGGGTTGATGAGTAAATGCAGGGAGAGTTTATCTGGAAAAAGCTTATGAGGAAGGATAGGAAGTGGCAGAAAGGAGAGGAAAGGCAGAAATGCAATCAATAAACGCAGAGGAAAAAAGTGGCACCTTAACACCTGGAAACAAAAGTGAAGGACTGAATGTGCAGGTGCAGGAGGCAGGCAGGGCAGGCACCAGGACTGGGAGCGGAGGAAGGGCAGTCTGGCTCGGTCCTGAGCTCTGCCCTTGCTATGTGAAGCTAGTGTGCTACTTAATCTCTGCCCTCCAGATGTGAGGAAAGAACCCACAGAAAGAAGGCTCCAAAAATACTCCTATAGTGAATATGGTGCATTTCTAAGAGTTTTTCTTCTTATGATTTTAATGAAGGCTGATAATAAGTCCAAAGGACAATTCTAGGAAAGACTCTTAGGACAAAATTTCTGACAGTTTGGCTTTTAAGAGTATCTAGAGGTGAAATAGCAAATACGTTTCATGCTGCATGCCAATGCTGATGAGATGCCAGTGGCTGCCTGAAACACTGGTTGGAAACAGTCATGTTTGAGCAAGATTCTAGGCTCAGCCTAAGGAAGGGTTATGAATTAAAGCTGACCAGGGGCTTTGAAGATATACTAGCAAGAGCAATGTCATATATTTACTGACCTTGAACTAGAGGAGAAAATAATTATGTATCTATTCAGACAGTTCTCCATAAATGCTATTGAGCTTTCTGATAAGTACTGAGTTGTAAAGAATCCTGTACATTCTCTGAGAAGTAGAAACATTTTACATTGTACCTTAAGGAAGTAACACAAATTGCAGTACTCAGGTACAGGCAGTAGGTTTGACATCCTTTTATGATGTTAAGACATGAGACCAGGACACATTCATTAATCCAATAGACAGCTTGTCTACCTGCTCAAGAACCAGGGAAATATGAGACAGGTCCAAAATCTTCCTTGGAAAAACTTCTGGGTACACTCTACATTTATAAAAAAAAGACATGGAGGTCCCAGTACTTCGTATCTCATGGTCATGACTATTTTGTCTTGAAAACTTATAAAGTTGATTTCTTCAATAGTGCATAGCATAAGCATCTTCAAGCAAAAAAAAACACTTTGGGTGAGTCTTCCAACAGTATTTTCTCTTCTTTCACACACTCCCCCCCCCCCCTTTTTTTTTTTTTTTTTTTTTTTGCGGTGCTGGGGATCAAACCCAGGGCCTTGTGCTTGGAGGCAAGCACTCTACCAACTGAGCTATCTCCCCAGCCACCCCGCTGCCATTTTTAAAAGCAGTGATACCACGTTTGAAAACAAAATCTCATCTTGAATTTGACAAGGGTAAAGCGGGTTCCCGCTGCAGAAGAGGCACGAGGCTTTTCATCTCACTGTAAGCCAACCCTGAATACTTCATGGAACACGGCTTGAAACCTCTGCTGTAAAATGGTAGTGGCTTCCCTAGGCCACTAAACAAGATCTTAAATTAGAATGTTAATTTTTCTGAACAGGTGAGCAGTTGAGGATGTTTATAAAAATGGTAATTTTTAATTCTGTCACTTGAGGCAATGACAATCATTGAAATACATTTCCTGGAGTCTTTAACAAAAGCATGTGATAGCACCAAGAGTTTAAAGTTCAGTACAAGAAGGCTACCAGTTCCACTCCCAAGCTTCTCCTCAGCCTGTGAAGTCTGTTACCTCTCGATCCCTCAATTCCCTCCTCCTGCAAAACTGGGATAAGCGAAGTTCCTGTCTTCCAAGGTGTTGAAATGTGTGTGCTTGCTGAGGTCAAAGCAGTGTTTTGACATTTTCCTACCCCTAATACCTAGTAAAGATCACGGCAGAATGTAAGATACTCAAATTTTTGTTGAATAAGACTCCAGCAGTCTTAAAAATCCTTATATAACTGCTTTAGTACTATTATTTCTTCATTGTGAGCACCTAGCAAGTCCAGGAGTTTTGCTAGGGAGTTAGAAACACATTTTTCCGAGATAAACATGAAACACGGATACAACTATTTAAAACATATTCATTCTCACACAACCGTATTTCCTTAAATGAAAATTAACTCCGCTAAAATTTCCTTTTATGGAAATGTAAAAGTGAAGAATGAATAGTACATTCACTAGGTTCAATGCCTTTCTGATGGTCGTATTTACTTTTTGAACCAAAGAGTGAAACTAAGATTATTTAGAAGTTAGGATTTAAATTGGGCATTGGAGTTCTTAGAGGTGATCTCAGATTCGCTGCCCTCCAGAGAAGGGACCCACAATTTCATCTCGAATACGGCTGATGATCCGAGGAGACACACAGTAATGCTGCAGGAGTCGGGCATATTCCCAGACTCGCGCTGACATGGGTAAATTCTACGTTTAACAGCGTTGGCGGGCGCGGCCTGAAGTAGCTGGAGGTCCGGTTACTCGGTTTACTCGGCATGCGCGCTCCCTCGGGCCGGTCTCCAGCCCAACGAGCGGCGTGGGGACGCGGGCGCTGGGCCCGCGGTGCGAGGGACCGAGCCGCGCCGGGCTCGCGGCGCTCCGCCGGCCGACCGCCACGGGGGCCAGCTCCTCGCACCGCTAGCCCGTGGCCGGCTCGCTGCGGGGCACGCCACGCTGGTCCTCTCACCGCGCACTACTCTTACTACTCTGTAAGGAGACGTGAGAAGCGTGGGGCTCCAGGACCAGCGGAGACCCGACCGCGGCCTCCGCCAGGTCCCGGCCGCGACCCCGCCCGCGAGCTCGCGGGCGCTGGGCAAGTGCGGCGGGGCCCGACTGGACGCGGGGGCGGCGCGGAGCGCAGGTGCCCCGGCCCGCGGCGGGCGCTTCCGCCTACCTGCCCGCGGGGCCGGAAGTCACCTAGCGGGCCCGCCGCCCCTGCTTTGTTAGCGCGTCAACCGCGCGGAAAGCGGGGGAGGCGCGGGGCCGCTCGCGGCCGCTGGGCTTCCTGCCTGCCTCTCACAGTGCCGCCGGGGAAGGCGGAGCGAAGCAGGAGAAACGTAAGAAGACACCGGCCCTCGACATTACACTCCGCTCGAGCCGCGCTTCAGGAGGGCGGCCGGGGCAGGAAGCGCATGCGTCGCCGCTTCTCAGGCGCGTGGAGGAAGTCTCGCATGCGCAGAGCTGACGCGAAAAAATGGAGCGAGGGGTGACTGGCAGGTCGAGTGCGCTTCAGAGGCCGTGGGGGCCGGGGCAGCCTGGACGCGCGTGCGCAGAGCGCATGAGGGGGTGGAGCTCCGCCGGGGGGCCGGCGGCGAGCCGCGCCGGCCTCGCGCGCCCCCTGGCGCGCGCCCGGAGAGCGGCGGGCGCGGGCGGGGCGAGGCGGCGCAGGCGGGGGAGGGGCGCGGAGCGAGGGAGGGCTCATCGACCGGGCGATTTTGGTTAAAATATTCAAAATGGCGGACGGAGGAGCAGCGAGTCAAGATGAGAGTTCAGCGGCGGCGGCGGCAGCAGCAGGTAATCATTACGGCATTTTACATATTCATATTCATACTCGGCCCGGCTCCCGCGGCCCCCCCGCGACTTAGCATAATTTATTAGTACTCAGGATTATTATAATTAACGGCGGGGAGCTGGGGGGCCGGAGCGCGAGCCCCCGCCGGGCGCCGGGCGGAGGGCAGCGGCGGGCGCGGCGGCGGCGGGACCGGGCAGGGGCTGCGGCCCGCGCCCTCCGCCCTCCGCCCGCCGGCCGCTCCCCACTCCCGGCGCCGGGCGGGCCGGGCGGCCCGGAGGACAATGCGGGCGGGCGCTCCCGGGCTCGCCGCCGCGGGCGCGGGCGGCGGGGGCGTGGAGGGCGCGGGCGGCGGGCACAATGCCGCGGGCGGCGGACCGGGCGGCGCGGCCGGAGCGCCCGGCTCGGGGTCCGCGTGCAGGCTCCGGCCCCGGCCCGGCCGGGCCGCGGCCGGCGCGTCGCCAGGCCGCGCGGCCCGGGGGCGCGGGCGGCGGGGCCCCCACGCAGGCCGGCCTGGGGGCGCGGGCCGGTGCGGGGCGCGGAGCGGGGCGCGGGCCCGGTGCGGAGGCCTCGGCGCCCGCCGCCGCCAGCGCCGCTCATTTGAATAATGTCTAATCGGGGAGGTTTATATTATTGAAATGGCCGCCCGGCTTTCCCCGCCTCTCATGTTTAGTAATTCAGACCTTTAATAACAGCCACTCAGAGCCCAACGCCGTGTTTATATTTTACATTCGCCATGTGCTCGCGCGGTTCGAGGCGGCTCTCGCTCCTCGGCAGTCCACGGCGCCCCAGCCGCCGCCGCGCGGGCCGCGCGCCCGCCGCCCCGACCCGCCGCCCCGCGCCCCGCGCCCGGCCCTGCGCCCGCCCGCCCCGCGGGCCTGCGGAGCCCCGGCCCGCCGCAGCCCGCCTCGCCGCGGGGCCGCGGGTCCTGGGGCCGCCGCCCCCGCCCGGCCCGGACTTCCCGCCGGGTGGGTGGACGCGGCCGGCCCGGGAGCCGAGGCAGCCGGTGCGCCCGGGTCGCGGCCCTCAGCCCTGGGAACGCCGGGCGGCAGCGCTCCGCCGCCTGCTCTGCCTCCTTGTCTCGCGCTCGGCCCCCGTGGACTCGCGGGTTCGATGGCAGCGCTGCTGGACGCGGGACCGGGGCTCGCTCTCGGCCGCGGCGTGCCCGGGTCAGGGGAGAAGGGAAGGTGCGGGCGTCGCGCCGGCCTGCACGCTCCTGGCCGGCGCGCGCTGGGCTCGAGTTGTCAGCGTGGGTTTTGTTCTAGCCAGGCTCGGACAGCTGGCCTGGCGGGCGGCTGACTGCTGCGCACAGAGCGCCGCTTTTGATTTTATGTCGTTCCTGGGTGAACTTGTTCTTACAAATTTTGATTTTTGTAGTGTGCATTTAAACGTGTTGCACCTTAAGGTGAGTTAACATCACACTCACGTGTTAAACCGTCCGAATGATGTTAAGCCACTTCAGGGTGGATGATAAGCAGATATTTTGTGGGACGTTTAGTCTTCAGTTTAACTTTTAACAAAATCCCAAGATTTGATCGACGAAAGGACTAAAAGCAAGCTAATTAAAATAACTAGTGCTCTCCATTTTTTACCCCCACATCCCGTAGGTAGGCCCTGAATATATCAGGGGAAGACATCTGTAGTTCTCAGGAGAATATTCGGGTGAATGCCTACCTCAGAGACCTGAAGCAGGAGGTCTGATCGATAAAAAGCAGTAATACGGTTTCATGCCTTAAATAGCACATGTTTTGCACCCCATTCCCAAGATGTGGTCAGCTGATGATGTCATTGGACAGAGGACAAGGTGCAGTTACTTTGATTTATTATCTTGAGGTGAAGTGTAGCAGTGAAGCCTCCTCATAGGGAAACCATTTATCTTGGGATAGTTTCCTTTATAGCTGCAATTTAACCACTACTGAGGCTGTAGATATTTTATCCAGGGTGATAAAATACACATTGCATATTACAAATCTAATTTCAAATAACAAACTAGATTTCATTGATATGATATTTTTAATACAGAAAAAGGATGGGTGTTGTTAACTAGTCTTACACTGTGGTTGGCTTTCCATGCTATAGTAAAAATTTATTTATTCTCAGAATGGAGAGTTTGGATTTTAAGGATAATTATGAAAGTGATTCATTTACATACTTATTTTAGATAGGTTTGTCGTGCTCCCTCAAACTTTTATAAGAAGCTTTGTTTCTTAATCAGATCACAGCCCAGGCTAATGGCAAGACAGTTTATCTGAGAGCCTATTTTAATGCATAGAGCTGAATTCAAGAGTTGAGGGCAGTATATTCTTTTAGGTTGAGCTTAGTGTTTAAAATAAGGTAGAATACATATGGGAAAGTATGTGCTTTGAAAATTAAAAAAAAAATCGGAATTATTTTTAAATTTTCCTTAAATTATTCTGGATAAGTTTGGGCCTTTTGATTGATGATTTTTGAAATAGGTTTCCACTTTATAATTTTTGATGTATTAGCAGATTTTCATCTTAGGCATTTCTCATATTTTTAACTAGTGTGTCTTAAGGTAATGATTAAAACTGCTGTGGGAATGTGATAGAGTTGCTGTGCTTTATTCCTGACCCTGCACGATGGCCCAGGGTGGTAGAGTGTGGTAGTTGCCCCTGAGCCCTGTGAGCTCCTCTAGCCTGTCTCCTTGTGCGTCTCCTAGGGTGCTTCCCACCCGGAAACCCAAACTCGTTCTTCTCAGCTTGCCCCACCTATTCACTAATGGTACTGTTCAATTAAGGTCAAGCATTTGTGTGACTTCTGATCATATGTTGTTAATTTCTAAAGGACTGTTTGCTTTCAAGCTATTACAAGTACTTTTTAACCTCTTCCCCTAAAATAACTTCTAAATTCTTTCATTTTGTCATAGTCAAAAATGCGAGTAGTCAGGGAAAAAGCAAATTGTGGCTGTTACTTAGGTTTAAATAGTGTCATGTTCAGCCATAGTTTTAATTTACTGTTTTCTGCATCAGTAGGTAGCAAAGAGCAGATGAAATAAAAATGAGCTCATTACCCCCTAGGTTGAAATAATTGCTAATGTGTCACTCATCTGGTCAGTGGTTTTTGGAATAATTTTAGGGTTCAGAGTGTCAAATTACTCTTATCAAGTCTCCAAAGATATTTGAGAGAGCCTTGAATATTTTAGGTTGGTAGTTCTAAAATGATAGAACTAGAAACTTGTAATATTTTTGTAAGTTTTTTTTTGTTGTTAAAAAATGAAGTAGTTGAAATGTTTCTTGAATCTGTATTACTTGATCTTGAATTTAGTTGTGTTTTAAAATTAATCACTCACTTTCATGAATAGTTGTTTTTATAGTTGAAAGACTTTAACATGTAGTGGTGATTGCCTTTTTTTTTTGTTTGTTTGTTTTGCTTTTATATTGAAAACTCACAGCCCTAACTTTTGCATTTTAGTCTTCTTTTAAGCACTGCTAACAACAATGGTGTGCAACTGCCCCATAACTTGGGTTTACAGGATAGTGCTGGTTCATTGACATGGTGTTGGTGAAAGTAAAGATGTGTTTCTCCTAACAGAGGTGATTTCTTTTAGAATTATTCAGGTAATTATTGTTTACAGAATAAGTCACAGACAAAACCTACCCCTTCCTGTTCCTGTTTTTGAGGTCTCCTTAAATGCCAAATGCCTGAGTAGGTATACTTAACACCATTTATTCCTTCAAGGAAATCTAATATTAGGGTTAGTGTTAACAGTTGTGGATTTCATTCAGTGACACATCTATTTTGAGTTTTTGTATCCTTTGTGTGTGGATTTTCTGCTTTTTTTTATTTTTTTTGAGACTGGGCCAGAATTTTGCTTAATTTTTGTCTTTGTTATGTTGCCTAAATAGTATAAATATCTTTGGGGTCAGTTAAAAGAGGTGATAATTAAAGTTCATAGAGAATAGTAGTTTCCTTATATACCTTTTACTGAAAGATTTTTGCACATTGTTGTCATAAATTTTATGAATAAAGATGAGTAACTGGAGTTTTAAATAAATCGGTTTTATTTTGTGCTGAAGTATTTCTGTGTTCTAAACTGACAATGAGCTCTTATAAATTCTGATCAGTGATAGCAATGGCAGCAAAAATAGCATGTGGAGCTATTGCTTGGCTTACTGATCTACTTACAGTGTATTTAGAATTTGGAATGTGAGAATTTTCTTGAGTTTCTTAACTTGTGGTTCAAGGAAGCTCTTTATATGCCTGCTGTGTGTGTAGTTTACAAGGTTTTGTGTGTTTCACTGTAGAATATTAATTCACTGAATGATGATAGGATATCTTCTATATCTCCTTCGAGGGACCCTCCCTCATTTAAGCAGACACAGATTTTCAGTTTTGCGCAAATTTTGCTCACAGGACTAGTAATTGAGCAGAAGAAGAATCAGCAAACTTGATTTGATTGTCTTTTGAAGTTCTGTCCAGGAAACTGGATATTTAGAGAGAATACATTATATTAATTTTAAAAAATGCAAAAAGCACAAAACTAAGCTCAATATGAAAGTGTGTGGTAGCTTTACTTAGTGCAATAGTGACAATCATAGCAAGTACAGTTTGTGACATTAATTTATAATTCTCTGTAACTTTATTGTTTCTTATGTTAGAACCATAGAAATAGTGTATAAAATTAAATCAATAAAATATCAAATTATGGTAGGGTTTATTTTTACCCCCTAGTGACCATTGTCTGTGCAATAGAAAATATACACAACTGGAATGGCTGGGAAGGAAACGTGTTTAGTGCTTTCAGACTCATTTGCTTTAATATATGATATGGTCTAAGTATTGGAGTTGTACTGATGGCTTTAAGTGAGTGCACTTAAAAAGTGACTTAAAAATGACTTAGGCGTTTTCATGTTTAGTACAGTTATTTTAATGGTCTGCTTAATGAAGAAAATGCTTATTTTTGCTGACTCATACTGCAACAAGATGTTATAATCAATCTTTGCTGTCTTTAACATTTTTTAGCTTAAAAAATTACCTGCTGTATACCTGGTCCTGTGTGTCATTTTGGGGAAAACAAGGACATATAAGGCTGTGAAGAGGTTGGTTTGTTTACGTAAGCAAGGGAATTTTAAACACAGTGTATATTAAAATATGTAACAGATAGCGAAAATCAGAGAAGAGATGGGGCATGTCCAAGTTTGAATCAACCAAAGCATCCATCCTAGCCTGTTGTGGCCCGAAGGCGGTGTAGATACCATCTTCCATAGAGCTGTGGCTTCACCCAAGTCGGTGTTCTTACCCTGGTGCAGCAACTGGCCTGCAGACCTGCTTCCATGGCTGCACTGTTCTAACCGATAAGAACACAGGACTTCTGACTCGCTCTTCC
The DNA here is from genome assembly GCF_902686455.1 of Sciurus vulgaris. Classification (NCBI taxonomy): domain Eukaryota; kingdom Metazoa; phylum Chordata; class Mammalia; order Rodentia; family Sciuridae; genus Sciurus; species Sciurus vulgaris. The sequence goes on along the minus strand of NC_136473.1, from coordinate 111,909,204 downwards.
TCCCTCCTTCTCCACCTCTCCTTTTCTCTTTTCCTGAGTGGAGAGCCAGCCTCTTCATGGAGCCACACTGGTTGGCCCTGTAGGCCCTCCAGTCTCCCATCTCTCCCGCAACTGCATTCCTGCAGGTCAGAGCGACCTTATGTAGAAGGTGAGACTTGTAAGCTGAGCTTTAAAGAGCAAATTGAATTTAGAGGAGCGGCGAAGTGGAAGGTTGCCACAGGGAGGCTGTGTTCTGAGGTCAGCAGGTGAGGTGAGGAGCAGGCCCAAGGCTGGGGTAGGGCGGGAAGTGTGTTAGGGTTGACGTGTGAAGTGCAGAATGGGTGGAAGGGGAAGAAGATGGGTCTGTAGGAGCCACGTAAGGGTTACAGGTGCTGCCAGAGGTGCAGACACCATGATAGCCTTGGCCTTCAGCAGGCTTCCAGTCTGACAGCGACGGGACCACATCGACACTCTTGTGGCAGGGCTGTGAGGAGATTGTCCAGTTACGTGAGTTGGAAGGACAGCCTCTGGTAGGAGGAACTGTTTTATTTCTGACCACTGGGTTTGTTTTTAGTCTTGGAGACACGGACTTGTCTAATTGACTTTGTTTCCTTTTCAAATCAACTGCAGTATTTAGGCCAAATTTTTCACCTGAAAGGAAAACTAATCCACAGGCAGTCGTGGTATACATTTTTCTTAGTCTTATTCCCAGTTCCATTTTATGATCTTACATTTGTTTTGTATTTCTTTTATTGCTTCCATCTTTAAACTCTTGTTATTTTGAGTTTTATTGGGGCTACCTTACCTCCTTTCTGGAGCAAGAGAACTATAAATAAAATTACCATAACTGTGACATAATGATAATGTCTGTGTTTTTATAGTGCCTTAAAATTTATAACAACACTCATTTTACATTACCTCAGTTATACCTTTCAGGCAAGCATTATTATGCCCATTTTATAGTGGAGTAAAATAATGGTAAGATTAAGTGACTTTCCCAACGTCTTGTGCTTTAATAAGCACTAAGTATATTGGGAAGTAAATCTCCAGGCTTCTGGGCTAGTTGTTACTTGGGCTGTATGTTGGACAGTGGAGGAAGGCAGTTGGACTTACTGTAGAGTGCCAAGCACTCTGCCCTTGTGGAAGATTTTGCTTTCGAGGCTAAACAATAGGGAATATTGGGAGTTTTTGTTGTTCTGGACATTGCTGTGATCAAGACCTTATTTTAAAGTGTTTAGTAGCTCATTAGAGACAAAGGAAATATCAAGGTTTTGAGCTTTGGTTATCCAGAGAAGAGTAGTGCCATGAACAGATAGTTGTAAGGAAGTTGGGAGAGGGTGCTTTTGGGAGAGGGTGCTTTTTGGAGAGCAAAACAGGAATTTAGTTTTAAACATGTTGCTTGAGACATGATTGGGTGGATCTTTCTAGGTTTTAAGTTCCTTGTGAAAGCTGAAAATTTTTTAGTGAATTTAATACATGATAAGCATATGAATACTAGCTAGGGAGGTATGTGTTCGTGCTGCTGCTGTGTGTGGATTGGCATTTTAAATTCTAGACATCTTATTTTGGCTTTGGTGTTGACTTCTACGGTTATTTCTGCCAACAATAAGGTGGTCATGATACCAGTGTTAGGAGGGATGCTGTGGGGAGTAGCCAGTTGATAGTAGAAACATTTTTAAAGTACTGTAATAGTTCTTACACGAGCACAAGAGTAAAATCAGCAGTTTTAATACTTGTGCTGCTGTAGAGGAGAAGCTTAGCGACTGATGGAGCGCGTACATTTCTGGTTGCAGCCAGCAGCTTGGGGAAGGAGGGCGCCCTCTTAGTGCTTTTCTAAAAACTGTGCGATGTGAGCATTGCTTTGAAACAGATACAAACTCACCCTTGAGTTCAGGGTATTCTTGCATTCTTATATTTTACTACTTCCCTTAAATAGCACAGCTCAGTGATTCTGCCCCTCATGGACTCACCTCAATTACAGCATTTCTTTGATCAGGTTTTAAGTCTTAGAAGTTTCCCTAAAACTTCAAGATCTGCTTCAGAAGGGTGACTGTGTTTTATATTGGGGTTTTCTTGGATTCTTCTCTCTATGCCCCTCCAAGCCCATCCAGTTTGAGACCTGTGACCTGGCAGTATACCCACTGTTTTGGCCCAGCTGTAATGGTTAGGATGTTCTGAGAACCTTTACTTGCACTGACTGCCCTCCCACTTCCTGTGGAATGCTGGGTGTGAAAAGGGTACTGGGAGTTGAGAGACCTGGGTTCTGTATCTCTAATTAGTTGCACAGCTTTAGGACATTACTTCATGGATTTTTAAAAAAATTTGCATTTGTAAATTTAAGGAGTGTGTCATGCTATTTTATTTTTTCGTGGTGCTGGGGATGAACCCAGGGCTCGCTTTGCACGTGCTAGGTAAGCATGCCGCCACTGAGCTACATCCCCAGCCCAAGTTTCAGCCTTCAAGAAAAAGTGGAGCTGTTCTGATTGCAGTCAGGGGTAGGAGCAGGGGCAGCATCCTTTCTCCACTTTTCCATAGCAGACCCACCCTTCACAAGATCCTGAGGATTCCTGCATAGCAGCGTTTGAAAACTTTCTTGTTTATTTGATTTTTTTGGTGAGGGGGAGTGTACCAGAGATTGAACTCAGGGGTACTCAACCACTGAGCCACATCCCCAGCCCTTTTTTGTATTTTTTTTTTTTTTTTTTTTTTTTCGGTGCTGGGGATCGAATCCAGGGCCTTGTGCTTGCAAGGCAAGCACTCTACCGACTGAGCTATCTCCCCAGCCCAAAGCCTACAGCACCCGGTATTCCCAAGCGGTCTCCCATCCAAGTACTAACTAGGCCCGACCCTGCTTAGCTTCTGAGATCAGACGAGATCGGGCGCGTTCAGGGTGGTATGGCCGTAGACCCTTTTTTGTATTTTGTTCAGGGATAGGGTCTCTGAGTTGCTTAGGGCTTTTCTCTTGCTGACTCTGGCTGACTCTGGCTTTGAACTCCAGATCCTCCTGCCTCAGCCTTCTGAGCTGCTGGGATTATAGGGTGTGCCACCACACCCAGCCTGACTGTTTATCTTAAGGGACCTATCTGTCCACATTCTATCTCTGCAAATAGACACTTTTTTCAAGCCTGGGCTCCCATCCTACTTCCTCTGAACTTATTTAATTTATGTTTATTTAGCTAATTCAGCGCTTCATTATACACAGTCTTGTTTTCTCCCCTAGTTAGTTATGTAAGTAAATCTTGTCTCTTAAGAACTTTGAGAGCATGAACCTACTGCTAGGGATAGAACAGTCATTTAGCACATAATGCTTGATTGATTGAGTTAGTGGTTTTCAATCTTTGTCAGGATAGGAATCACCCTTGAAACTTTCAGCATGAAACTTGGTCTTATCTGAGTTTATTAATAGATAGTGGTCTGCACACCCATACTCTTTAACATTTTAAGCATAGAATGCCTTGAATAGTAATTCAGTGGCAGACCGCTTTCCTAGCTTTCTCAGAGGCCCTGGGTTGGACCCTCAACACCACAAGCCCAAACCAACTCCATAATGGAAAGCAGACTGAGAACTAGGGACTGCTTTCCTTTTCTGTTGCAATCATTATTTAGCTTTTTGGTCCTGAACAAATTGATTAACTTTTCTGATCCATAGATTTTTTTTCATTGATAACACTTAGTTGAACTCGATAATTAGTTTTCATACATTTTTTCTTTCTGAAATATTTCTCTCTCCTTTTAAACTGTGGAATTCTATTAAAAAATATCTTTTGGATGAAAAGCAGTAAAAACAACAGATACTTCTGTGAGCATGTTGGCTGCCATTTTAATGTGGAGTATGATACACTTGAGGCTGTCTTAGAAATGTAGCTGAGTTGTATGTGAAGGCTAGCACTGAAAGATGGGATTTAGATTTTAAGCTTGAAATGTCCTGTTAGGATGTGAACTTGGAACAAAGGCATAAGCTTATCAAGACAATAGTACTCCCCATGAGTGTGAACTAGGTCATAATTACCCAATTTGATGTGGTTCTTCTGCTCTGATTTAATTTAACAGCTATTCATAGAACTTCTTTCACTCCTTGCCACATGCCCAGCCCTGGAGATAGACTAATGAATAATGCAGACACGTCTTCCGCTCTCTCAAAGCTCATAGTTGTTGGGGAGGTCACACTGACACTGACCCTCCTCGTGGTTCAGCGAGTCAAACGTGGGAGATCGGAGTGCTCTGGGAGCCCAAGGTCGGGACCCTAATCTGGACAGGAGGTTCTGGGAAGGACTGAGGAAATGCTGTGTATCCTGAGGCATGAAATACTAGTAGGAGTAGGTGAGGCCAAGTTTGGGGTGAGAGGTGTGATTGAAAGCGGCTCTGAGCAAAGAGAATGATATAGACATACACATTAGGGAAAATGCAGTACGTTTAGGGAATTGAGTGAAGTTCACAGTAGTCAGTTCAGTATGGGATTTACTTGAAAAGCTGAGCATGATTTTCAAATTATGAGGCTCTTTTAGTGTTCTTTGTACTTTGTGACTAAATCCATAGTCAAAATTTGTGTCAGAGATTCTGTGCCTTCCAGCAATGCGTTAATTTCTAGTGACCGTGGTAGTGATAAATATCAAGTCTTTGTGCCAGCTACTGTACTACTTGACATGGATCTGTAGTCCTCGCAGTGGCCCTGACTTTCAGGTGAGGGAGCTCAGGTTTAAAGAGGCTGCAAGGCATACCTGGGGCTCCAGAGCTTCTTTTGGTTAGGGCAGTAGGCAGGAACACCATCATTGTCTTGACCATTAACTTCTGCTTCACTTCAGTTGAATGATGAACAGATGTGTCAGGTAGAGTGGGGTCTTGCAGAGTTTCTGCTGTAGATTTACGTTTTTTAATATTTGATTTAGATTTTTAATTTGTTTTAGATATACATGGCAGTAGAGTGTATTTTGAGATATTATACATACACGGAGTATAACTTATTCTGAGTGCCGTTCTTGTGGTTGTATGAGATGTGGCGTTTCACTGGTCACGTATTCATAAATGAATATAAGAAAGTTTTGTCTGACTCATTCCACTGTCTTTCCTATTCCCATTCCTCCTCCCTTCCCTTTATTCCCCTTTGTCCTATTCAGTGAACTTCTGTAGGATTTACAATTTTATCTACTGTTTTCGAGTTGGTGCTCAGTACTCTTGCACAGTCCTCAGGTCCAGATTATGTGGTGTAGAATCAGCTGTGCATCTTTATCTCTGTCTTGCAGTTTGGAGAGGTGGATAGTTGATTTCCAAATCTGATGTTAACTTATCTTTCAGACATTTGCTGTTAGTGTGTAAATTACTGGTCCTGGTAGCCCATAAATTGTGAACATTTTGGATTTTTATTAAGAATTACATATTACACTAAAACTAATTACAGATGTAAACATCCATATATATTGTGTGTAGGTGTGTGTATTTTGTGATCCATTTGATGAGATAGGTAGTCAGAAAATAAATGGATTACATATCCTTTTAACATGTTTAAAATATTTTAATATTTCTCAAGCAGGTTGTGATGTAAAATACAGGGAAATCATGCCAAAAAAAAAAAAAAAAAAAAAAAAAAAGATTTGTTTACTCCTTTCCTTTCCCCCATCAAACTGTTATTGAACGAGGGATGTAGTTTCCAGTAGAGGAAGCATGACAGTTGATCATTGTTTCTGATGAGAAGTTGGCCATTTAGTGGTATTGGTTCTCTGTCATGTACAACCTGTTAATTCCACCTGCCTTCCCCTGTTTAGTGGTTATGCTGCTTGTATTCTGAACTTTTTCCTTTATAACTCCCCCTCGGAGTGCTTCCTCGTGTGCACAGCCAAGGAGAATGCTGTTCTGGTTGACTGAAATGTGTACACACTCCATGCAAGTCAGTGTTAGAAAGGAATTGGTGAAAATCGCTGATGTTGTAAGAGACGTCTTAAGATCCCTGTAGCCTGAGGAGATAAATTAACAATTCTGTGGATGTTGCTGGAAGAAATCTTGGTGTAATTTCAGGGGATGTAGACTGCAGGAGCAATGCCGTGCCAGCTCATGCTGCTGGACCCCCTTCATGGTTGCATGCTGCTCTAAGGCCCCAGTGTGAAGCTGGTTCTGTTACTGAGCCCATTTCCTGGAATTTGTTCCTATGTATATGCCGCTTCATGCCACAGTTCTGAAAAAAGTTAACATGATATACTCTTGTTACATAACTTGCCTTTTTTTTTTTTTTTTTTTTTTTATGCCTGCTTGTTTGTTTTGCATGATTTCCCATTTAGAATTCACTCAGTTAAAATAAATAGTATCTTTTATTTGCTGGGTGCTTCTTTAAGGTTGATTTTTTTTCCTCTTTTTCCCCCGTGTTTCATTTAGTGGATTGCCTTCTGTTGGCACAAAGATGTTGATTATTGAATTATTACTCAGCCAAAAGCTGATCAAGTGAGAATCTTTTGCTAATTAGAAGAGCCCCATGAGTTAGTAGAGGGGAAATTTTACCTTGTCTTATAAAACTTGGCATCGTTCACTTGCCTGCAGGTTTTGATTCTTCAGAATCTTACCTGTATCTTTTACTTAACTGTTTTTCACAAACATCTTTCCATGTTTTAATCTCATCATTTTAAATGATTGCACAGTGTTCGGTGTTTTGAACTGTCTGCTCATTTATTGTCTTGATCCCTTTTTCTGCACTTTAGTTTTTTTTCCTTGCTGTGTTATAAATGTCCATGTAAATGTTTCAATTTTAAAGACAAATTCTCAGGAATGGAATTTCAGGACTAAAGAATTGCCAGAAGACAAAATTTTAACTAATTTAAAGATTGAATTGGTTTTTATTTGCAATTTTAGAATTAGGAAACATTCTTTTTTAAAATGGAATGAGACCTTCAATGAACTGAGCAGAGGAGCTCGACTTCATGGGCAGGAGAGGACTTTAGAAGGCAGATATGGGGGACAAGAAGCAGATCGATCAGTGTGAAGTTATTTTCTTCATAGGGTTAAAACAGGGGACTTCCTTTTCAGGTTGGCTCAGGTACTCAGGCTCCTTCTGGTTGCTGTCTGTCTCCTGTTTAATGAGAAAATGGCCTGTTTCAGAGTTAGGGTAAGGAACTTCATTCTGATTTGGTCTGGTCTGCAGGGCTCTAATCCAAATAGGAGGCTAGTGCAGAAAGATGGCCTCCTGTGGACTTTGTCCCAGGACAGTGCATTCAACATTTTTATACTTGTCAGGCCTCTGAGAGTGGCACCAAAACTAGTTACATTTACAGTATTCGATAGTGTCAGTCTTTCTAGTTTCTAGTACTGCTAGTTGTCTGTCCTCTTATTGTTCCCTAAGTTGGTAGGTGAAACACCTCATTGCTTTGGTTTTCATGCTTTTACTGTAGACTAGACATCTCATTACATTTTTATTTCTTTTTCTGTATATTTTATTCTTTTTCTGTATATTTTTGAATGTAGGACAATGAGTTATTTTTTTCTTATTGTATTACACTGATTCTACCCCTTTCAGAATACTTAGATTTCCTGAAAGTTTATGACTTCTTAAATATTCTCTTTCCATGAATACCTTCCCCTGCTCCCACCTAATAATTTCCATACCTTTTCAAGCAACAGCTTAGACGAGGGTAGAGCTGGGGTCACTGTGCCCTTTGTCATTAGAGTGTTCCTTGCAAGCCACTGGTTCCTAGAGGGGCTGGTTGCAGAGTCTGGGCAGGATGGGCCCCTGTGGCGCTGAGCTGCACGCAGATGGAACGTGTTTCTTGTAGTTGAGGAGAGCTAGAGTGAACATGCTTCACTCTGCTGCTCTGGAGATGGTTACGTTTTTATTCAGAGACTTGAGAGGGAGGGTGAAGGAGGAATGACAGGATGGTGCCATCTCTGTATCTGTCTGGTCCTGCCCGCTTGTCTTCTCCAAGGTGGACTCTGGAGTCTCTTTGGTGCTGGGCCGACTGCAGTCTCAGCTGGCAAGCTCCTGCTTCTCTGGGACTTAGGGAACAACATCTTCAAGGAAGTGGAGGGGAACGTTTTAACTTCTGAGTGGAGATGGCTTGGCAATGATGATGTGTGAATTGTGGTCACCTTTCAGTAGGGACAGCCCTGGAGAGTCCCTTGGTGGTGGAGAGAGGTGACCTTAAAGGGAAAGAAAGAGCATGATCCAGAGTGTTGCGGAGAATAAAACCTTGGGCTGTCTGCTGAGGGGCGTGTCGCCTGCGAGGCCTTTTCCTGATATTCCATGGAGGGGCAACGCAGGTAAAACAACAGGTCACAGCCATCTGCTCTGTTTCCTTGGTGCAATGCTTTTGGCCATTTTTATCAAGTAACTTTCGTGTTTTCTTTACCAAATGTCATTGTGTTGTTTCTGCCATTTTGAGTGATGCCTTTGGAATAATAAATGTTTATAAATATCATATGTAAAGTTGACTAAGTTTCCAGTCATTTTGTACTACTATTGGTCTGATTTTTATAAATAAAAAAAATTTGGAATATTCTTTGATTTTTCCTTTCTCCCCATAATTCCTCTTCTCCTGTTTTCCTAGTTGAGAGTTGACTTTTTAAATTTTTTCAATCTATACAATATATTCTGGATATCCTTTCTCTCCCTTGACTTTGCATACAACTTTTTTTCTCTGACCCCTTAAATATTTTCTTTGATATGTATTAAAGTAAACATTATTTATCCATTTATTTGTTCATTTTGTCTTTTCCTTAAAACTTAAGTTGGCTTATAGAAATCATAAACTAAAGCAACAAAACAAAATAAGAATATAAGATATACAATAAGAGACCTAATACAAAAATCTAACATTTGTTTCTAATGGGACAGATTTCTCTAAGCTTCATAGTAGATATGCAGAAAAGGACACCTGGTAAATTTATGTCTATGAAACTTAAGAACTTTTGTTTTAAAGAAAAACTCAACAATTCCTGACATTAAAATTAGAAGGAAATTTTACAGTGTGCCACATAGTGGGATAAGCAGTAGTCTTGGTATGGATATGCTAACACATTTTCTAATTTCTCTGCAAGTCCTATACCATGCCAGAGCACTGTGAATCAAGACAGCGGTGCGGGGTGGGGGTGGGGGTGCAGGGTGAGGACTGCTCAAAACTTCTGATTTAAAAGGAGAAAGGGTTGGAACAATTAGGATGAGACACTGCATATTCTTTAGGCATCTTCCATAAAGACTTGTTTTGTTCACAGTACCAGGCTACTGGCAATGTTGGCTAAGAAGGCGTGTTTTCAGAGTAAATGCTGGGTTGTACTGGATTCTGAAGCATGTTTGAGTTGATGACCAACAGGAAGGCTCGTTGGCCACTAAGGTGACATTTCAAGGGGTGGTACAGCATATGCAGGCTTGTTGGCAGCCCTGGTTCACAGAAACTCAATTTTATCTGCATAGTTGCAGGTAATCAAGTTCAAGGGAACTGACTCTTGCTAACTAGATACAGGGTAGACAGAACCAATGCCTATTGTATTAACCTGTTAATCAATTATGAGAAATGCCATTGTGAAGTAGATTAAAATTCTTGTCCATTCAGCAATACATTATCTTGTTTTGGAATAAGCCAAATTATAATCAGATGAGCGGCTTGGTGACTGACTCTTGGCCGTGGACATTAATGCTGCTATTTAATTGTTGGGATGTACCCTTCAGGCTGACTGGAGTGTACTCTGTCTGGGCTTCCCTTTCTCCCTTTCCTACTCCTTTTACTTTTTAGTGTTGGGGTTGAACTCGGACCTTGCACTTGAGCTGCACTCCTAGCTCCTCTTTTCTGTTCTTAATCCAGATACTCTCTCCTCTAAAAACATTGTCACTCTCAGAAAAACAGCACTAGATTAAGTAATGTACTTTAAAAGTATTTTTAAATAAGAAGATAAGGTTGAAGTTAGATTCTGAATTATTTGTGACTCCACTCCTGTGTACTGGGGATTGAACTCATGGGCACTCGACCACTGAGACACATCCCCAGCCCTATTTTATGTATTTTTTAAAGATAGGGTCTCACTGAGTCGTTTAGCACCTCACTTTTGCTGAGGCTGGCTTTGAACGCTTCGATCCTCCTGCCCCAGCCTCTTGAGCCACTGGGATTTCAGGCGTGAGCCACTGTGCCAGGTCACTCCTGTGTTCTTGTCTGTCGTGCTAGCAAGGTGTAGTTTACTCCCAGGTATAAGTGTGATGCCTACCTTGTATGGTTTTTGCTGCTTTACCAGAGCAAAAGAACATATCTAAATAAAAATGCTGTCCGGACGCAACAATTAAAGTGCAATTTTTGGCATCCTGCAGTTGTACATACACGTGGTAAACTGCTCTGGTGCCTTAATGATTCTATTTTGGCACTGTAGTCAAATTTGATACACGCATTCCCACCCTCCCTTTTATTTTCATTCTACCAGGTGCAGGGAATGCTAGACGCAAAATACATACCACTCGAACAACAATATACTTTGAAAAATGATCACCTTAATGCAGACGTGAAAGTTTTCTGTCAGCATTAAAGCAGAGTTTAGGAGCCTGGAATGAATTAGAAATGACATTAGGTAGGACCAGGTGTTGTCGGCACCGTTGGCTTTCCATTTTAGGGAAAAAAAAATTGTATGTCAGGGAGTACCTTATACCAATTACAGAAATTAATTGTGAGAGATTAAAGATTTCAGTGTTTGAAGGAAAAACTTAAAAATATTAGGACAAGAGAAGGAATGATTTTTATTTAGTTTTGGGCATGGAAAGACTTTCTAACATGATGCCCAGCTCAACTGCCATAAAAGGAAACATTATAACTGTGTAAAATATTTAAGCTTCTGTTAGCTAAAAAAAACCCCACTACAAATAAAATTGTTGATATAATGTATGGTAAGAAAATATTAGCCTGTGTGAAAGAGGATTAATTTATCTTAATAAGTGCTCTTAGACATCAGTGATAAATGACAAACACCTCAGTAGAAAAGTGGCCATGGTGTGTGACAGATATTTCAGGCAGAACAAGGACTGTGAACATGCTGGCTTTGATTTGGAGCCAATGCTGTGAACACAGACCCTCGGATCAGGTGTGAAGGGAATGTGAGCAGGTGGTGGAATGTGAGTTGTCCTGGGTGGTGGAGAGATTGAAACACTAGGGAAAGAACAGTGTGGGAGAGAGCGCTGGCTGTTACTCAGGTGACTGAGTGCTTTTGTGATCTTTTGGGTCCTTTCATTACTTTATAGTAATATCTAAAATCATGAAATAGTTTAGTAGAGTAGGAATTTCTCCATTCCTGATTTAAAGTGCAGGAAAATAGCTAAGTGAGCTTAAGCCTTGCTTAAATGTATGCATTACTTGTTAATTTCTTCCAAGATCAGTTTTTCTTGGAGACTTGGACGTCTTCTGCTGCTTTCTCTCACTTTTTCTTGTGTTCCCCACAGATGCCTTTAGTAAATGTTTCTGCTGTCCTAATGAAGTTTCTCTTGTGCCGTGGCTTGAAGCCCTTCCCTAGAGTTTTCATGTACTTCTATGGGGATATCTCTTTTGATTCACACCTTCTGGAACTTTAGCTTCGGGGACTTCTTGTTCTGTAATGAAATTGTCCCTCAAAATTCTCACCCCAGGAGGTAGCAACTGGCTGACTCCCCTCCACTCCTGTTTTCACTCATCTGCTGCTCATTGGCCAGTATAAAGCCAGGAACCCAGCACAACTATCTCTTCTATGATAACCCATTTGTCTAATTACACACATGACTCCAAGCTGTCTGTAGAATCTTTTTTTTTTTTAATCAGGTGAAACAACTGGATATTTTTGTGTAAAAAGGAAGGAATCTGAACTCTTGATTGATGGTCATGGTGGAGCACGCCTGTAATCCCAGCAGCGCAGAAGGCTGAGGCAGCAGGATCTCAAGTTCTCGGCCAGCCTCAGCAGTTTAACAAGGCCCTAAGCAACTTAGCAAGACCCTAGCTTAAAAAATACATTTAAAAATGGACTGGGGATGCGACTCAGTGGTAAAGTGTAAAGTGCCTCTGGGTTCAATTCCTGATACCAAAAAAGAAAAAGAAAAGGAAAAAAAAAAAAAATCTCCATCCTAGCTGCTGCTGGACTGTAAACAGTGAGGACTGCAGAAGCCATTTGAGCACATAGAGTGATGCTGTTGTGAATTTGAAAGTAAAGTTGCCTGTGGATAAATAAGTTGACAACAAGGTGGGGCTGGAGAATTTGGAGAATTGACTGCATTTTGTCCTGAGATGGACAAGAGGAACAAGAATAAGCTTTCTTTCATGCATAACTATTTATTTACCATTTTTGTAAAATTAGCCCAAATTGGGAGACATAATTCAACCTTTTATATAGACACATTGGGAAATGTTACTTGCTTTTAATAGCAAAGTAACAAGTGAAGGACCTTCAAGAATTTGTACTAGTTGCTTTGCTGTAAAATGATGCTCTGGATATAAGGAAGTATCTATGATGTCTTCTTTTGCATAGTATAAATATTCTAGCTGCACATTGTAGGCAAAATGAAGAAACCTGTGTCAGTCACTTGGGATATATACAGATGTCTATTTGCTCTCTCTGTGTTCCTTAGCTTTGCAAAGTGAATTTTGTCTTTATTTGGCTCAGTTAAATTTTGAGGAAGTATCTTTTAGTGCCACTCTGAAACTTCATGTTCATCTCCTTCACCTGTCATCTTTGTTTTACATTTTAACTTGAGGCATCACTGTGTGGTAATCAGGAATACTATCCTAGGAATCTGACAAACTGATGTTTGAATACCCAGACAGTTACTTTCTTCATCAAAATGTTTCAGTGCCTACTGTGTGTTAGGAACTGTTTGTTTTCTAGGTACTTAAGAAAACCTAGACTCTGAGACGTTTTCTATAAAAGTCCTTCCTCACATAGCTGTGGTTAGAATTAAATGGGATAGTGTATAATGAGACTGCTGAATACATTACTGGAACACTGAAATCTGCCAGTTTACATTAGCTATTCTTATTTTCAAACCTTTTCATAACTTGGAACCCTCATGGTAAAAAAGCAAGTGCGAACAGGTGCTATAACTTTTAATGTATCATACAAATTTACAAATATACAAAGCAAATAATACCCATATTTTTAAAAGCTTATTTGATTTTAAGTTACTGTAGATAGATAAGCAATAAGCTGTAGAAGATAAGCTGATAAGTAAAATGAATTTACTTATTAGACAATATCACAATGGTATTTAAAGTTACATGTTGCTCTCATTCTATGCACACTAAATTTTGTTTAATTTTCCTCTTAAGTTCTCCAGTTGCAGGTTGTTATTAGAACTCCTGGAGGGGAGAAACCAAGTATTGTTCATTTTAGTTTTTCATTTTTGCATAGTGTTTAGCTCATAGTGGACACTGAGTAAATACTTGCTAGACTGTTTTCTTGTAGTAAATCAGTGTCAGAATCAACTGCCTTCATCATAACATGTCTCATGTAGTTAATACTGTGACCATCACTGCAGGCATGCTGCTAGACGTGGCAGACCCAGAACTTAGCAGCCGTTACATAGAGCTTTTGGTTCTTTGCCCTCAAGTCCATATCTGCCCTCCATCACTGACCCAAGCAGAATCTCCCTGTGTATGCTACGCTCTACATCCTCAGCACCGGATGCCTGAGAAGACAGAGGTCCTCCTGTAGTAGGACTCGCCGATGGAGGGTTGGGCAGTGTGAGACTGGGCTCTGGAGCTCTGGAACTGGGACTGCATCGCACACGTCTTGGGCTGGAGGACAGCACACAGGAAGGGGAGAGTCTCCCTGGGCCCAGCTTCGTTGGGTCTTCTGCCTCAGGCCTCTCACAGGGCAGCCATTGAAGTTTCAGCTGGGCAGAGACCTGTGCCTAAGCTCATTCACTTGGTTGGCTCTGCCTGGTAGACTGAGGTCCTTAGTTCCTTCCTGATGGCCAGCCAGAGGCTGCCCTCAGTTCCTTGCAGGTGGCCTCCTCCATCCTGCTTCATCAGAGCCAAGTACATGAGAAGAGCCAGAGAGCACGCTAGCAAGAAAGGAGTATTAGCAAGACGGAAATCACAGCCTCTGTAACAAAATCACTGAGGTGTGATGTGTCATCCATTTTGCAGTTGTTGAAGCAAGTCACTTGATCCACCCCACACTACCAGGTGTTGGGAGTACATTGGGGGAGGACACTCTTAGAAATCTGCTTAACGCAGGATTTTCAAATAATATATAAGAGCCTAAAAGAACCTTGAAACCCAAAAGTTAGAGAACTGTTTATCTGGCTGTATATTCAATTGATGGAGTATGTGTGAGAGGTGATCCCCTTTCCTGGAGAAATCTTTCTCTAGGGTGAGGCCTTGGGCAATGGAAGCCTGTGCACCGAGGGTGATGAGAAAGCTCCCCCTTTTTTAGAGGGAACAATCTTTATATTACATAGCAGTCTTCTAGAAACATCTTTCAAAAAGTAACACAGACATGACAGGATAAATAGTTAACGTTAGAAAAACTCAAGTTTCTGGAGCTTACCATTGTCCTGAGTGCGAAGCACAGTTTTGTGGTGATCATGGAAACTCCATGTCAGTTGTGGGATGCTTAGAGCACTTGGTTGACTGAGGTGGACAGAGAGCATCTAAGTGATGTTTGCTTTACTCATAGGGTACAAGCCAAATAATTTGGTTTCTTGTCCACCTTTCCAAAAGGTTCCACTGCCAGTTTTGCCACTGTGTACTTGTTTGATCTTAATGTCTTTGGGCTAAAATTTCTCCAGCCATGGAATAGACTATGAAGATGGGTCTACATAGCTTCAAAGATCTTTTAGATAGCTTGAGTTTATATGAGAAGGAAATAAAAAGGTCAAGCCTATGATAAGGATAATTTAAGGCAGACTTTTAGAAATAAGTATATGAAATCTCTTAATGATTTTTCTGCCATCTCTCCTTTATCTTTTCTTGTTATCTGGTTTTGTGCTCCTGTAGAACCCACTACAGAATAAAGGCAGTGCAGTTCTTAGTTGTTACAGTCCTTATTTAAGCACCCTGTATTATGAAATACGCCTATCAGATCTCAGTCACAGGTCACTGTGTCCGGATTTTCTTTCTTTAATGCCTGAAGTTTTGAGAGAGTTCAGTCCTGTGGAAGAAGAGCAGGAGCGCATTTTTGCAAAGCAGAAACAAAACAGACCTTTTCTTTCTTTTGAAGCCCATTTGTGTAAGTTACCTCATAGGAAACTCTAGAACCCAATTGAAAAGTGAACGAATTTTGAGTAATAGTTTTTAGAATAGTTGTTAAAATGTTTCAGATAACAAATTCTTATATGACCAGAGGCCATTATATGATTCAAATAATTACTGTGAATTCAAATAAAACTGTGAGAAGATTTTATTATAAAATTGCTAACAAGTATAAAAATAAGCAAGGTGAGCCGGGTGCTGTGGTGCACACATAATCCAGGTGGCTCGGGAGGCTGAGGCAGGAAGATCGCAAGTTCAAGGCCAGCTTTAGCAACTTAGTGAGGCCTTAAGCAGCTAAGCCAGACCCTGTCTCAAAAAGTGGGGTGGAGGGGAAGCTGGGATTTGTTAAGCACCACTGCATTCAATTCCCGGTATTAAAAAAAAAGGCAAGGTGATTGAGAAAGGCATTGGTGTCAGTTAAGCCAATTGTAATATATAAAACTCACAAAATCAGTGGGTTGGGCACTTTCAGGCTGTTGTGGAAGTATCAGTCTGAACCTTAAGATATTCATATCTTTGATTCAGTACTTTAATTTCTCGAATCATCCTAAATGAATGCCCTAAATTTGGAAAAAGTTTATGCACAAAATACTCCTCTCTTTCGTTTTACAAAGGTTAAATTTGAATATAACTTAAAATGAATGTTTAAGAAAAAGTATCTATTTGATTGAAGGAGTAATAAGTATTTTTAAGAAATCATCAAAATAAAATGACACGCTGGCCAGCAGCAGTCGTCTTGCTGGACTCCAGGACTGCGGGCTTGTTCCCGTTGATCCTCAGGGCGCTTTCCTCCTGCTGCCCGTGCAGGTGAGGAGACAGGTCTGGAGAGAGCAAAGGCGGGGCTCCGCAGCCTTCCCGCCTGCATCCCTGTGCCTCCCGGTCAGGGGAGTGGTAGGGGCGGCCCCTGGTGTGTTCCCACGTGGAGACGAGGGAGTGAGTGGGAGATGAAGTCCCCAGGTGCTCCCCCGCCCTGGCAGGAGTCAAGTCACTTAACAGGTCTCACAGTTCCAATTGAAATTTGGTGATTCTTGAAGACAGGAATACCATATCTTTTATTTATTCATTTATTTTTTGCATCGATAGAAAGCAAATTCTGACTATTGTATTTGGTTCGAATTTTGTATTTTTCGTGGGCTAATGAAAATGAAGCATTACTGGATTTCTTAAAATTGAATTATAAGTTTAGTCACCATGAAACTATTAATAAGTTAAAAACTGAATAATGGTGCTTTAATGCTAACACTAAATGTAATTTTTTAAGTAAGGTTATATATGCTGTTAATATTTTAAAACCCCAAATTTTAAAGATGTTTTGTTCATAAAGAACCCCTAGAAAATAGTGCATATATTTTAATCTTTACCCCAATTTCCTTCTCCCCTCAACTGTTTCCTCTTCCAAAATTCCTTCTTATTTTTATTGTGTCAAAATCTCTGAAAACACCACATCCCTATGTGAGTTTTTATCTTAGTTGGAAATGGAATTGCTTATGGAATCATTTATTCTGTGGTAACGTAATGATCTGTTATGTGTTGTTCTCTGTCACTAACTTTGGGGCAGGAATCCTGTTGCTGGTCTCTGACTTACAGGGAAAGGAAAGGCGCACAGAAACGTGGCTTGACTTCCACGTGTGTCTTCCTCTGTGCCTGCGAAAAGGTGTACTCTAAAAAGTCAGCTTAAAAAAAAGGGCAAGAGAACGCCCTTTAGTTTTGGCTGTTGTTTGAATTTTGCTGTCTGTGACTTTTTTAGGGTTGTGGGCCCAGGGAAATTAGCCCTGGACGCTGCTCAACTCTGATCAGGAGGGCGGGAAGGCATCCACTCCTGGTGATGCAGGTGTGACGGTGTGACGGGTGCAGCCACCAGTTCCCGTGCTCTGTAGAAAACAGCTCTGCTCCTCTTGATTGGTTACCAGATTTTGGAATAGTTGTGTTGGGAGAATAATGTGTGCATATCTTGAGTTTAGGAAACACTACGAAATTGATGTCATGGTGATTTTTTGGGTGGTGCATGCTTTTTAAGAACTTGGTGAATAGTGTTTTTTTTTTTTAAAGTTGTTTAGCTATTGCATATTTATAAATGGTAGATAAGACATTAAGTTAGTAGATCAACTCAATGGATGAATTTGGTTTTCTTTGATGTGCTTTTCAAGAAAGCATAAATCAATCACCAAAGGCTACAGTGATTGGATAATTCATTTATTTAACATTTGTGGCCTAAAATCCATCAGGTGCCATGTTATACTCATTTATAAACATTATTTCACCTATTTTTAATCCTTGAAACCTTCAATCCTCGAAGAACTCAGTTTAGTTGAGGGGAGGGAAGTGGGGATAGCTAAGTCCACTTAAAGTCACAGTACCCTATGATACACACTGATGAAAGGTGTAGAGCCCAAGTGTCTAGGAGGGGAGGAAGAGCCAGGAAGGAGTTTTGAGGAAGGTAGAAGAGAGGATCAGAGCTTGGGGGGCGTCAGTAAAATGAATCCACATATACAAACTTCAGTTAGTTTTTCTTGGGATTCTAAAAGCAAGTCAATACTTTATTTTAGTAGCTTCCAAATAGTTTTCCTGAATATAAGTAAGGATTTAAAAATGTAACATAACCACATGATAGTGGTTTTATGTGTGCGTGTGTGAGATGTATTATACGAGCAGATCAGGTTTTTACTCTTAAACTTGAATTCATTTATACTATAATAAATTAGGCTTAATATTTACCAAATTCATGTATTTATTTTGCTGAGTGGAGAGAAATATTCTTAACCACTAAGTTTGGAGAGGCAATTTCAAAATATGAATGGGAAATTTTTGTTTTCTTTTATGATTTCTATATTGAGTTCTGGGGAAAATGGCATCTGAATAGACCTCTGTAGATAGTGTGTTTCAGAACCAAAACTCAAGGTTTTGAGTGTTATGTCTTTGCAAAAGAAAGGCACAGATATCTGCAGTCTCTCTGTAGAGTATATCTACAAAACAGCAGTCCCCAGTAACAGACTTGTTTGAAGAATTCAAGCACATTTCCAAAGCTCTCTTCAAAATGTTGTTCTTAGGCAGTTGTTCATCTTGAAGTCCGTTCAGGAATCACTAAGAGCAAGGTTTTGTAGGGGGATTTAAAATTCCAATTCAGTCTTTAATATTAATTTTTTATTACTGAAAATGAGCACCATGTTATATTCCATTGTAGATATTATGAAAACACAAACCAAATTAATTTGTTCTGAATAATTTTACAGTTAAGTTACAGCTTTTATTATGTTTTTTTCCTCTTTTTTTTTATTATTTTAACTTTGTTATAGATTCCACACTAAAGAATATTCATAATTGAGCCATAAGTGGCAAAATGAATCAAAGTAGTTCTGGGGTTATTAAAAATACTTTGAAATTTCTTTAAACATGTTGCTGAATATGATAGTTTCTTGCTCTAAGCAGAATCAGGTTGACATAGATAACTGATCTGTGACTTCTGATCTCCTGTGTAATGGCAGGAGGAAAAGCATACATCCCTCTGGGATGGCATGTCTGGTTCCTAGGCCCAGGATGTGCTGGCTGGCATTTTGCCAGGAGCTTTGGATATTGACTCACTTAAGTGTACATCTAAGTTTACATAATCTAATTGGGCCTTTGGGTTTTAAAAAAATATCTTGTTTTTTTTTGCAGCACGGTGTTCCTTACAATGCATATTTTAAAATTGGGTGACCCCAAAGAGCACTTTATGATGAATTTGGTAATGAAATACTTAAGAAACGTGGACAAACTTGATTATCAAGGGGCAAGTTCACTTAGGAAAACAATAGTTTCATTTTAAAGCCAAGCCTACAGTTCTTACAATAATGGTTTGAATTACTATGTTTTTATTTCTCATCAGCCCAAGAATTTATACTTGAGGGTTAGAAACAGAAACAAAACTTCTAGCCTCTGTGGATTCTATAATGATTTACTAAACAACTCTCCTGTGGAACAAGTTACCATTTTTCCCACTATCCTTTTTCATCCTTAATTTCTGTAGTTTTATTTTTTTTTCCAGAGTAAAACTTGGAGCTATAGTTGGTAAGGACTTTTTTTTTTTTTTTTTACTTTTCTTTTCTTTCTTTCTTTTTTTTTTTTTTTTTTGGAGACAGAATTTCACAAAATTGCTCGAACTCACAACCCTCTAACCTCAGAATCCCAAATAGCTGGGGTTACAGGGATGTGCTACTGCTCCTGGCAGGAATTTTTTATTTTAAAGAAATAGAGTTCATCTTAGGCTTTTTTCTTTTTTTTTTAATTTTTGTTTTCCATCTTTCTTTAACTTGGTGTCAGTTGCCACTTCACTGGGTAAAAGAATAGATGTTGGTTGAGGGAAGGTTTTTGTCTTTACTATAATTAGCCAACTTACTTACCTTCCATGTTCCTTCCTCCCTCATTGCTTTTCTGATGCAACTAGGAAAAAATAAAAGGTAACTTCAGGAACATTCAGACTCTGGTTGCATGTAGGAATTTTTATCAGTTTAGTTTTTTTCCCCCATATTTTTCATTGGTGTGTTAATAGTTGTATATAATGGTGGGATTCATTGTCATGTATTAGTATGTGCACACAGTGTATTTATTTGGCCAGTATCCTTCCCTAGTATTTCTCCTTTCCCTCACCTTCTCCCTCTCCCTGGTCCCTTTCTTCAACTCTACTGATCGCCCTTGGATTTTCATGAGACTCCCTGCTCCCGACCTTTCTTTTCCTTTTTTCTCTCTAGCTTCCACATATGAGAGAGAACAGATGACCCTTGACCTTCTGAGTTTGGCTTATTTTGCTTAACGGTGTTCTCAAGTTCCATGTATTTTCCTGCAGATGATTTAATTTCGTTCTGTATGACTGAATGAAACTCCACTGTGCATACCTACTACATTTTCTTTATCCGTCCACCACTGATGGACACTGAGGCTGGTTCCATAATTCGGCTCCTGTGACTCGTGCTGCTATAAACCTGAGCATGCATGTGTCACTGGAGTATGGCTGACTTTCATCCTTCAGGGTAAGTACCCAGGAACAGTAGAGCCGGGTCACAGGGTGGTTCCAGGCCAGGCTTTGGGGGAGCCTACACACTGACATCCATAGTGGTACTAACTTACATTCCCACCAACAGTGCAAAAGTGTTCCTTTTTCACGACATCATCTCCAGCATTTCTTATTGTTTATATTCTTGACAATCACACTTATCTGTTTAGTTTTGAAGTAGAATGCAGCATGGAACTTCTTCTGGCTTGGTTAGGTCCTTGCACAAAACATTTCAGACTTCTGTATTATGTTGTGAAATCATTTCGTTCAATAACACTTTTCAGTTTTTAAAACCTGTTCACACGTTATTCAATTTTTTAAAAAATTTTTAAATTTTTTTTAAAATTTATTTTTATTGTAAACAAATGAGATACATGTTGTTTCAGTTTGTACATGGAGTAACAGCATTCCATTTGCATATTCATATATTTACATAGAGTAAAGATGTTTGATTCATTCCCTTATTTTTTCCTCCCCCCCCACCCCTCCCACCTCCCTTTTCCCTCTATACAGTCCCTCCTTCCTCCATTTTTGTCCCCCTCCCACCCCCCATTAAGTGTCACCATCTGCTTATCAGTGAGATCATTCCACTTTTGGATTTTTGAGATTGGCTTATCTCACTTAACATGGTATTCTCCAATTTCATCCATTTGCCTGCAAATGCCATAATTTTATTATTCTTTATAGCTGAGTAATATTCCATTGTATATATATATACCACAGTTTCTTTATCCATTCA
The DNA here is from genome assembly GCF_902686455.1 of Sciurus vulgaris. Classification (NCBI taxonomy): domain Eukaryota; kingdom Metazoa; phylum Chordata; class Mammalia; order Rodentia; family Sciuridae; genus Sciurus; species Sciurus vulgaris. The sequence goes on along the minus strand of NC_136473.1, from coordinate 111,888,296 downwards.
TCAATTGAAGGGCATCTAGGTTGGTTCCATAGTCTGGCTATTGTGAATTGAGCAGCTTTGAACATTGATGTGGCTGTATCTCTGTAGTATGCTGATTTTAAGTCCTTTGGGTATAGGCTGAGGAGTGGGATAGCTGGGTCGAATGGTGGGTCCATTCCAAGTTTTCTAAGGAATCTCCACACTGCTTTCCAGAGTGGCTGCACTAATTTGCAGTCCCACAAGCAATGTATGAGTGTGCCTTTTTCCCCACATCCTCTCCAACATGTATTGTTGCTTGTATTCTTGATAATCTCCATTCTAATTGGGGTGAGATGGAATCTTAGTGTAGTTTTGATTTGCATTTCTCTTATTACTAAAGATGGTGAACATTTTTTCATATATCTGTTGATTGCTTGTACATCTTCTGTGAAGTGTCTGTTCATTTCCTTAGCCCATTTGTTGATTGGGTTATTTGTATTCTTGGTGTAGAGTTTTTTGAGTTCTTTATATATTCTGGAAATTAGCGCTCTATCTGAAGTATGAGTGGCAAAGATATTCTCCCACTCCGTAGGCTCTCACTTCGCATTGCTGATAGTTTCCTTTGCTGAGAGAAAGCTATTTAGTTTGAATCTATCCCAGTTATTGATTCTTGCTTTTATTTCTTGTGCTATGGGAATCCTGTTAAGGAAGTCTGATCCTAAGCAAACAAGTTGAAGATTTGGACCTACTTTTTCTTCTGTAAGATGCAAGGTCTCTGGTCTGATTTCAAGGTCCTTGATCCATTGTGAGTTGATTTTTGTGCAAGGTGAGAGATAGGGGTTTAGTTTCATTCTGTTGCATATGGATTTCCAATTTTCCCAGCACCATTTGTTGAAGAGGCTATCTTTTCTCCATTGCATATTTTTGGCACTTTTGTCTAGTATGAGAAAATTGTATTTATTTGGGTTTGTGTCCGTGTCCTCTATTCTGTACCATTGATCTACCTGTCTATTTTGGTGCCAATATCATGCTGTTTTTGTTACTATTGCTTTGTAGTATAGTTGAAGTTCTGGTATTGCGATACCCCCTGTTTCATTCTTCCTGCTAAGGATTGCTTTAGCTATTCTGGGTTTCTTATTCTTCCAGATGAATTCATGATTGCTTGCTCTATTTCTATGAGGTACGTCATTGGGATTTTAATTGGAATTGCATTGAATCTGTATAGCACTTTAGGTAGTATGGCTATTTTGACAATATTATTTCTCCCTATCCAAGAACATGGGAGATCTTTCCATCTTCTAGGTCTTCCTTAATTTCTTTCTTCAGTGTTTTGTAGTTTTCATTGTAGAGATCTTTTACCTCTTTGGTTAGATTGATACCCAAGTAATTTATTTTTTTGAGGCTATTGCAAATGGAGTTGTTTTCCTCATTTCCCTTTCAGCTGTTTCATCGCTTGCATATAAAAGTGCTATAGATTTAAGTGTGTTGATTTTATAGCCTGCTATTTTGCTGAATTCATTGATGAGGTCTAGAAGTTTTCTGGAGGAGGTTTTTGGATCCTCTAAATATAGAATCATGTCATTTGCAAATAGTGACAGCTTAAGTTCCTCTTTTCCTATTCGTATCCCTTTAATTTCTTTAGTCTGCCTAATTGCTGTGGCTAGAGTTTCTAGGACAATGTTGAATAGAAGTGGTGAAAGAGGACATCCCTGTCTTGTTCCCGTTTTTAAAGGGAATGGTTTCAGTTTTTCTCCATTAAGAATGATGTTGGCCATGGGCTTAGCATAAATAGCCTTTACAATGTTCAGGTATGTTCCTACTATCCCTATTTTTTCTAGTGTTTTGAGCATGAAGGGGTGTTGTATATTGTCAAATGCTTTTTCTGAGTCAATTGAAATAACCATATGATTCTTATCCTTAAGTCTATTGATATGATGGATTACGTTTATTGATTTACGAATGTTGAACCATCCTTGCGTTCCAGGAATGAACCCCACTTAATCGTGGTGCACAGTTTTCTTAATATGTTTTTGGATACGGTTTGCCAATATTTTGTTAAGGATCTTTGCATCTATATTCATCAAGGATATTGGTCTAAAATTTTCTTTCCTTGATGTGTCTTTTCCTGGTTTGGGTATGAGGGTGATATTAGCTTCATAGAATGAGTTTGGTAGGGTACCCTCCTTTTCTATTTCCTGGAATACTTTGAGAAGTATTGGAATGAGTTCTTCTTTGAAGGTCTTGTAGAACACGGCTGAGAATCCATCTGGTCCTGGGCTTTTCTTAGATGGTAGATTTTTAATGGCTTCTTCTATTTTATTGCTTGATATTGATCTGTTAATCATGTATGTCCTCCTGGTTCAGTTGGGGAGGAGCATATGTCTCTAGAAATTTGTCAATGTCTTCGGTAGTTTCTATTTTGTTGGAATACAGATTTTCAAAGTAGCTTCTCATTATGTTCTGTATCTCATTGGTGTCTGTTGTGATATTTTCTTTTGCATTATGTATTTTAGTAATTTGAGTCTTTTCTCTCCTTCTCTTTGTTAGTGTGGCTAAGGGTTTATCTATTTTGTTTACTTTCTCAAAGAACAAACTTTTTGTTTTGTCAATTTTTTGAATAGTTTCTTTTGTTTCAATTTCGTTGATTTCAGCTCTGATTTTAATTATTTCCTGTCTTCTACTACTTTTGCTGTTATTCTGTTCTTCTTTTTCTAGGGCTTTGAGGTGTAATGTTAGGTCATTTAATTGTCGACTTTTCATTCTCTTCTGGAATGCGCTCCATGCAATGAATTTTCCTCTTAGTACCACTTTCATAGTGTCCCAGAGATTTTGATATGTTGTATCATCATTCTCATTGACCTCTAAGAATTTTTTAATCTCCTTCCTGATGTTTTTTGTTATCCATATTTCATTCAATAGCATATTATTTAGTCTCCAAGTGTTGGAGTAATTTCCTTTTTTTACTTTGTCATTGATTTCTACTCTCAGTCCATTATGATCTGATAGAACAGAAGGCAGTATCTCTTGTTTTTTTGCATTTCCTAAGGGCTGCTTTGTGGCATAACATATGGTCTACTTTCGAGAAGGTTCCATGTGCTGCGGAGAAGAAAGTGTATCCGCTCGTTGATGGATGGAATATTCTATATATGTCTATTAAGTCTAGGTTATTGATTGTGTTATTGAGTTCTATGGTTTCTTTGGTTGGTTTGTTTGGAAGATCTATCTAGTGGTGACAGCGGTGCATTAAAGTCGCCCAGAATTATTGTGTTGTGGTCTATGTGATTCTTGAAATTGAGAAGGATTTGTTTTGATGTACAGGGATGCACCATTGTTTGGGGCATAAATATTTACTATTGTTATGTCTTCCTGATTTATGGTTCCCTTAAGCAGTATGAAATGTCCTTCTTTATCCCTTCTGACTAACTTTGGCTTGAAGTCCACTTTATCTGATATAAGGATGGAAACCCCCGCTTTTTTACTGAGTCCATGTGCGTGGTAGGTTTTTTCCCATCCTTTCACCTTTAGTCTGTGGATGTCTTTTTTTATGAGATGAGTCTCTTGCAGGCAGCATATTGTTGGGTCTTTCTTTTTAATCCATTCTGCCCGTCTATGTCTTTTGATTGATGAGTTTAGGCCATTAATGTTCAGGGTTATTGTTGAGAAATGATTTGTATTCTCAGTCATTTGGCTTATTTTTGGTTTTTAAGTTGGCTTGGTTTCTCCTTTGAGTGCTTTTTCTCTAAGGTAGTTCCTCCCTTTGCTGACCTACATTGTTGTTTTTCATTTCCTCCTCATGGAATATTTTGTTGAGAACATTCTGTAGCACAGGCTTTCTATTTGTGAATTCTTTTAACTTTTGTTTATCGTGGAAGGATTTTATTTCATCTTCAAATCTGAAGGTTAGTTTTGTTGGGTATAGGATTCTTGGTTGGCAACCATGTTCTTTCAGAGCTTGAAATATGTTGGTCCAGGCCCTTTTAGCTTTTAGAGTCTGGGTTGAGAAGTCGGCTGCTATCCGTATTGGTCTCCCCCTATATGTAATCTGATGCTTTTCTCTTGCGGCCTTCAAAATCCTATCTTTATTTTGAATGTTCGGCATTTTCATTATAATGTTCCTTGGTGTGGATCTGTTGTGATTCTGTGCATTTGGTGTTCTGTAAGCCTCTTGTATTTGATTTTCCATTTCATTTTTCAGGTTTGGGAAATTTTCTGATATTATTTCATTGAATAGGTTGTGCATTCCTTTGGTTTGTATCTCTGTGCCTTCCTCAATCCCAATAATTCTTAAATTTGGTCTTTTCATGTTGTCCCATAGTTCTTGGAGATTCTGTTCATGATTTCTTACCATCTTCTCTGTTTGGCCGACTTTATTTTCAAGATTAAATATTTTGTCTTCATTGTCTGAGGTTCTGTCTTCCAAGTGGTCTAGTCTGTTGGTGATGCTTTCCATTGAGGTTTTTATTTGGTTTATTGTCTCCTTCATTTCAAGGATTTCCGTTTGGGTTTTTTTTTTGAGAATCTCTATCTCTTTGTTGAAATGATCTTTTGCTTCCTGCAGGTGCTCTTTCAGCTTATTGGTGTTATCATTCATTGTTTGCATTTGCTCTCTTATCTCATGCTTTGCTTCACGAATCATCTTAATCATGTATAATCTGAAGTCCTTTTCTGACATTTCTTCTAACATAGTGTCATTGGATTCTATTACTATAGAATCTAGATTTATTTGGATCATTTTCTTCCCTTGTTTTTTCATGTTGTTCATGTATCTTCCCCTCTAGCAGTGGAGATCTCTGGGATATTGCAGATTTCCCCCTATCGGCTTATAGTGGCCCTATAGGTTTCCAAAACCCTTTCTTTAAGGGGAGATCAATATTAGCAGTGCCCAAATCAGACACTATGTAATCCTAGACCAAGTAGCCCCTATGGGGACAATAACAAAATTGTCATAATAAACAAAATGAGTTCAAATATTATCTTTGGTAAAACAAATAGATTTGCAATAAGGTCTGAAGTTTCTAATGGAGGACAAAGAGGATGCAGAGCGATGAAGAATATGGCTGTTAATGGGATAATAAAAGAATATACAGAAGTTCTAGAAAATAGAAAGTGTGAGAGCGTCATCAAAAGAAATCGGATGTTAGCATGTAAATAAGGGAGAAAGAGACTCTGAGGAACCGGTAAACAGAAGGAAAAGAAAGCAAGAAAAGTAAAGAAATAAAAACTTAAATATTTTTTTTAAAAAGGAGAAAAAAGAAAATCTACTGTATAATAGTCATATACAAATGAAACCTCCCAGTGTTCAGTAGCCTGATGCATGAGAGGTACCTGACCATGAGCTTCAAGCCTCCAGCAGGCATCTCAGGATAGGATTTGCCCCACCCGAAGATCGGAGCTACGGCTTCCAGGATTATCCAAGATGGCTGCTCTGGCTTCAAAATGTGTTGGCAAATGGGAAACTGCAGCTCAGGGGTGGACGTGTTTAGGTGGAGGTCCTGGAGACAGGATGCAGTTGGTCCGGCAGGGGTCCTGGAGGTCCAGTGTGTTTGGTGCGGTTGTGGGATCCTGGAGGCCGGGTGCAATCAGTTGGTCTGTGGGTCCTGGTGGCAGGGAGCTGTCAGTTGGTGTGAGGGCCCCGGAGGCGGGGAGTGATCTGTCCTCCTGATGGATCCTGGAGACGGGACTCAGTCAGTCCGGCCAGGGGTCCTACAGGGCCTGGTTGTTGTCTCAAAATGGCGGCAGCCACGTGTAATCAAACCTGCAGGTACTGTGATAGTGAACTTCCAGGCAGCAGCAGGCAGCTGGTGCTCCACTGGCGGTCTGCGGTCAGTCTGCTGGCAGCTGTCGGACGACTGAGAGGTGAACCTCGAGCGTTGGGTGATGAATAGGTGTGAGGCAGGCGATGGACAGGCGAGAGGCAGGCAAATGGTGGATGATAGACGCCTGACAGTGAGCAATCTGCTCTCAGAAAAGGCGTCGATATGCTGGCAGATTGCAGGTGATCACGGCAGACAAATGGGGTAAAGAGCCAGGGGATTGATAAGCAGCAAATCTGCCTCACCGAGAAACAGATATCCTCTGCTTGAATCCGGCGTTGCGGAGCGACAAGGAACGCAGCCTCCCTCTAGACCGCCATCTTGGATCCGTTATTCAATTTTTGAAGAGAGAATCTTTTGATTGTGCTCTTTGAAACCAGGAAAATACCTTAGTATCGTTTTTCAAAATTTTAATAAAATCAGGATAGTAATCTAACTTAAAGGTTTTGATGGAATAGGAGTGAAACCTTCAGCAGCCTCATTCTCTGTGATGTTGGTTTGAATTTTTTACCAGAGTGCTTGAGCTGCAGTGTTGTTTCTTAGTGTCCTGAGGGCAGCCACTCTGCCTCCGATTTCACCTTACTAGTCCAACAGATCCTTGCAGGTGGACAGATAATGCTTAAATTGAATTTTGATGTCAGAAAAATGATGTTTCTTTGTGTATTGCCCAACTTTGATTCATGCTATAGTTGTGTTTCATATGTATTTTGATTCTTGCCACATGGTATATTCTGAAGGCGATATTTGTTTTATGCATTGTTAAAAAGCAGCCTGACCCTTAACCACAGAAGAACTGGAAGTTAAACTCAGGAGCATTATCATCCCTGGCTTTAGTAAATTAACCTATGGATAATATTCAGCTTTTGGTTATCAGAGAAAGTGGTGATTCAGGTATTTTCTTTATCTGTCCCCTCCCCTACTATTTACCTAATGAATATGAATATATATATATATGAATATATATATATGAATACATACATATATATATATATATATATTTTTTTTTTAGTTTAACTGGGATCCCAGAACATGATATGTTTTGGTTTGTTTTCTTTTGTTGGGCGATTTTTATGACTGTGATTCTTAACAATATCTAAGACTTACTATTCATTTATCTTTAAGCAGATTGTGATTGGTCAGCATTTATGAGGTTAGGTAACTTAAGTCACCTTGAAGCTTTTTTCATAGTGTGCAGGCCTGGGTTCTCATCTAGTGATTTGGTGGTAGGTTTGATATGCTGCAAGCCTGGGCATCTGTATTTTTATAGAAGTTTTCAAGTTATTCTGATTCATGTTTGCTTTTGAGAACCATAGGAACAGGGCAGATCTGTGAATAGAAAAATGCTTTGAGAGATCACAGTAAGTCCTTTCTTATTCACTCCCAACCTCAGTCTGAAAATATTAAGTGGAAAATTATAGAAATATTCATTTATATTGCATGCTAATCTGAGTAGCAGAATGGAATCTTGTGTCCTCTTGTTGCATACTGCCCAGGACATGAATCATCCTTTGTCCAGTGTGTCCATTCTGTATATACTGCCTGCACCTTAGTTACTTAGTAGCTGTCATGATCATCAGATAAGACTGTCTGGTATTAGAGTGCTTGGATTCAGGTAATCCTATTTGAGTTAGTGATGACCCCAAAGTGCAAGAATGATGATTCTGTCAATTTGCCTATGCCAGAAAGAAGCAGCAAAATGCTTCAAGTGAATATATCAGCAAGGGGAAGAATAAGTAAATGTGGCAATATTCTTGCTAATGAAAGACTAAGTCTTAACTAAAAATGGTCACAATGCATGCCAGCTACATTATCGGGAAACACCCAGGATGAAATGCGTGGACTGCAGATGAATGATGAGCCTGGGGGAAGAGATGATCAAGTGGATTCCCTCGGAAGCATGTGGAGCTGGATTATGGGTGAACTTCGTCTCACCTCATCTTCGAGCCCAACTATTAAGTTGTTCTTACCTTTAATAGAGATGGTGGTGGGTGTCTGTATAGAGCTCTGCCTTTACAGTATGTTCGTCACAGGAAAATAATAGCAGGTTAAAAGTAGGCCTCCCTTATGTATTAAAATGTGAATTGTATTGTGTATGTCTACCTGGAAAGATACATAGAAACTTTAAAAAATTTCTCTTAAGGGGCTGGGGAGATAGCTCAGTCAGTAGAGTGCTTGCCTTATAAGCACAAGGCCCTGGGTTCGATCCCCAGCACCCCCAAAAAAAAAATCTCTTAAAAAAATGCTTCAAGTGAAAAAGTAAAAATTATTGATTTAAGGAAAGAAAAATAATATGCTGAGGTTGCTAAGATTGATAGTACAATACAATATCTAGAGAAATCATGCATAAATTTTACTCTACTGTATTGTTATAATTGTTCTATTTTAGTATTAGTTGTTAATCTCTGATTTTAAGTTAAACTCAACCATAGGTAGCTATGTATAACAAATAACATAGTATGTATTGTATTTGGTACCGTGTAATCTTTTTGGCATCCTCTGGACTCTTTGAACATGTCCCCTGCCTATATGGGAGGCTACTGTGTAGGTTCAAAAAAGAATCCTTCTGGGAACCCAGGAAAGATTTCGTAAGAGTAGAAATATCTTAGCTTGAATCCAGAGATTATCACAAGTGAATTCCAGTCCAGAGAGTGATTTGAACAAAAGGACAGAGGTATGAAACTGCTTAGTGAATTTTGGAAATTAACAGGTAGTTGGCAAGGTTCAACTACAGGGTAAGGATGGTTGGAAGTAAAGTGGTTCCTATGCTGCCAAAGGCAAAGAGACCTTAGTGAACATGGAAGGAGATTAATGGGAGACTTGAACATCTGTTGTTATGATAGAAAGGTCATAGGTGACAGAACAGAGCCTGCATTGGGATGGTGAGAGGAGACTGGAGGCAAGGAGAGGACTGGAAGGTGGTCAGAGTAATCCAGGCAGGAGTGAGCAGAGGCTTTCGGCTCTGGGGTAGAGTACTGGCCTATCATGCGTTTGATCCCCAGCACCTCAAATAGAAAAAAAAAAAAGCAGAAGCTTTTTTTTAAAATTTTTATTTTTTACTAAAGTAGGGGAGTCACAGTTGTGGATGAAGCAGAGCAGAAAACAGAAGCAAGGAGTGGGGATCTCTTAGCATTGATGACAGATTGATTTAGAAGACGAGGAAGACAGAGTGGTCTCTCACCCACATGAAGAGTATGGGAAATCTTGCAGATGTTAAGATGAGGTTTCAAGGGGATGATTAGGTCTTAGAAGAAAATACAGGGGTCTGAGGATGTAGCCGGTGGGAACAGGGGCCCAAAGGCAGGGGTCGGCCTTTGGTGAGAGAATGTGGAGAACGTCAGTGCTCTTGCTGTGGGTCCTGCTTCACTGTCAGTTCCTGCTTAGTGGTCCCAGGTCACCTGTGTGTGCGTGGAAAGGCAGGAGCGGAGCAGTCCCCAGGCCACCATGCGAGTAGAAGTGGAGGCCAGAGTCAGAATGAGGAGAGACGAGCTGAGGGTGTTGTTGCACCTGTGATGCTGAGGACAGCTCTTGAGGGTCTGAAACGTGCTCTGCTTTACTTCCAGTTACGACTTTTTGCTCAGTTTGTGTTGGGATTTTCTGTCCTTTGAAATTGATAGGCTTCTAACGGACAAGTGAAGATTGTTGTTTTTGAGAATAGATGAATAGTTTGTTGTTTTTGAGAATAGATGGTGGACACAACATAAATCTTTACATGAATGATTTGTGGGCATGCACACCAAGTAGCCTTGAGCTTCACGCTGAGAGTAACCGAAGTTGTGTGAACCTGCTGCGAGCATGCGTGTGCCAGTGACAGCTGAGACTAGAATTCAGATCTCACATTTCAGCCCAGTGGTGTTTGTACCATGTGTCTCACTTATGCCAAAAGGAAAGTTGAGAAATGATGGTCTTTGGATGAACTAAGTGCCTGTGGATACAGGGATTTACTGTTGTTGTTACTTCGGGGAAACTCTTAGGGGTGTAGCAGCACAATGACTTTGTAGCTCTGAAGAGGCCAAGTGAATACCTTTGGTATATTAGGGTCTGGCTGCACTGGTTATAGCTGCACAAATCTTTGTTTTGAGGCAGTCATGATTCTGAGTTGTCTTAGGGAGAGGCATACTTATAAAGCAGTAAAATTCTGTCTGAGTGTGGCCGTCCCTCTGCATTGTCTGGAGGTACTTCTGGAAAATGTCTCTCTAGGACCTTTGATTTTGTTCCTAAATTTATAACAGAGCCACTTCTCAGTGCAGTCTATTGCTCAGGGTACTTCTGGTGATAAGCTTGTTATTGAGTTGGATGGGGGAACTGTAGACTGCATCCTGCAGGGAATCATTTATTGTTTTGTACAAGACTAGGTAGTGCTTGAGGAATCGTGTCTCATTTTGGGCATCAAATGGTCTTTCACTTTAAAATCTGACATTGGCAGTACTTTTTCTTTGATTTAAACAGGGTAGCAGATGATTCTATGAGCATGAAAAAGAAAAACTTCTTAAGGCATTGGCTCTATTTGCTTTATGAAAAAATAAAAACAAAAAAGACTGTAGTAACATTGTATCTGTCTATGGACATGATTAGGCATTTAGCCTGAGCTAGTTACTATAATTTTTTCTTCCTAGAAATGCCTTTCTTTTGAGCCCTAAAATTGATTTTCAGTTGAAAATATTGGAAATATTGAAGACTTAGAATATACAGTAGCTTTAGATCTGAAGAAATTTGCTGAAAAGTGAAATAAAAGGTTTGTTTGTTTGTTTTTGGCATTACAGGTGCTGCATCACCGTGCAGGGCCCAAATCAGGGATGTCATGTGGTGTGTAGATGCTAATATAACAACAGAGAAAACAAATGTCCATACATTTTTAATGGACAGAATTCAAAGTGCAATAGAAATTGAGTAAGAAATTTGTAATACAAGTCTACTTATGACAAGAGTGTGGTTATTTTGGAGGGACAACATTTCTCCCAATTTGTGGCTGATGTTGCCCCCATCATCCAGTCTGTTGCGAATGTTCTTCTGTAAGAACTGCGCTTACCTGTGGGCTGTTCACAAACAGGCATCAGGCCAGGTTTGGCCACCTCATCATCTTTGTTCCTGCTGTACTGCTTGTTCCCACTGAAATGGTGCTTCCCCGTCCATACCTGAGAGGCTCTTGGAATTTCTGCCTGTCTTTATTCTAGGTGCTGGGGCAACGGTGACACAATGCAAAGCCCTGTTCTTGTTGGCTGGTGTCAAGTACCAAGTAGAAAAGTGAAGTATTAAAGGGGCTCTAGGGATGTGGAGTGCCAGAGGATTGTAGTTTTAGTTCGGGTGGTTACAGGGAAGACCTTGCTGAGGAGCTTGAGGCCCCTTTGCACCCTTTTGGAGGGTGTTCTCTTCTCCTTCCTTCAAACCCCGAGGGTGGCCACCCTCCTTCATGTATATATAATGTGTCTCTGTGCTTTCTAAAACATTATATATACAGTATGATAACATGATATATTTTTGTGCAGCTTTTTATACTCAACATTATATGTCAAATTCATATTAATATGACTCATTTTGTTATTTTTTTTGGTACTGGGGATTGAACCCAGGAATGCTGTGTCAATGAGCTACCTTCCCAGCCCTGTTTATTCTGTTTTGAGACAGGGTCTCTGTGAGTTGCCCAGACTGACCTTGAATTCAGTCCTTCTGCCTCAGAGTAGCTGGGATTACAGGTGAGAAACTGCTTGACATCACTTTGCATTCTATCGCAAGGCTGTCCGAGAGTTGAGGGCTGCCACTCGGGGTGGGAAGAGCAGCAAAGGCACACTGCAAATGGCATGAACACCAGAAGGAAGTACTTGCAGCCTGTTAGCAAAGTCTCCCACGATTCACTTTCACTGCCAGGTGTTTTATTGCATCATTGGCCATGGTTGGTGCATTTTGTTTGTGGCCATTTTTGACTGTTTGCAGTGTTGGCACTCAAACAGCGCTGCAGTGGATAGCCTTGTGTTGCCTTGTGCACATGCGCAGGCGTTTCATTGACGAGTATGTGCACAGAGTGTATGTCCACGTGCACAGACCTAGAAGGGGGAGTCACTGTGTGCTGGGGTGTGCACATCTTCAGCTTTCCCACACACCTCAGGGAGCCTGGGTCAGTTTACCAGTGTGGTTAACCAGTGTGGTTCTTGCTGCTCCACAGCTTTGCCAAAGCGTTTTTAATTTTGCCAGTCCCAAGGGACATGAATTAGCATCTCATAGGGGTTTTAACTTGTATTTTCTTTATTGTTAATTAGACAAAGCATCTCTTCATGCGCTTTTCAATATTTATTTTATTTTATTTTTTTAATTTGGCGTGATCCTGGGGACCCTGCTTGCCCTTCAGCATGCTTGGCCCTGAGCACCCCACGAATGTCAAAATGTCCTTCCTCCTCCTCCTCCTCCTCTTCCTCCTCTATATACTTTTGGACCAGTGTGTTTCTTCTGTGAATTGCCAGTTAGTACATTTTGCCCTTTTTTATTGGATTGTTTTATCTCATTGATTTATGGGAATGCTTTGGATTCCAATACTTCCTTGGTTACATGTGTTCTAATATTTTCCTCAAGTCTGTGGTTTGCCTTTGTTTTCAAATAGACTCTTAATGAGAAAAGTTTTTGATTTTAATACTGTTGGATGTACCATGCTTTCATTTATGGCTGATGTGTCTTACTGAAGAAATCTTTCTGTTCCCCATGTTCAAGTTCCCTTATGTTTTCTCCAAGTTTTAAATTTTACTTTTTTTGTGATTATTAATCTACTTGGAATTGAGTTTGTGTAGGGTGTTAGGTGGGGAGCTAAAAAGATGTAAGGACTTCCAGCCTTCTCAGCCTGATTTGTCAGTCCCCGCCGTTCCTCGGCTTCCTGCCGTGCCAGTGTTGCTGTATACTGAGTTCTGATGCATACCTGTGTGTGTTTCTTCTAATGCTAACTCACGTCTAGCGGCGTGTCCAGTGTCCACTTTTGAAGCTGGCACCTTTTGTTTACTATTGTGTTACTGCCTGAGTAGTCCTGACTAAATTAGTGCCCTTAATTACTTTGGATAATTATCACAGGAAACAGTTTTCTGGGTGCTCACTGTTTACTTGGTGTTTTAATACACAGATTCATTGGATTTTCACAACACTACTGAGTTAATTGTTTGATTCTCCCTTCAGAAATAAGTGAACTGAGGGCCAGAGGAGCTTACTTAACTGGGTGGGGAACCCAGGCTGGCTGCTCTGGGCTCTCAACTGCTTCTCATTTGATGGGTTCAAAGACTTCTCTGGCTTGAAGCATTTGAGCAGGAGTGAGGGCAGCCCCAGGCGTCCACAGCCTATCCCAGATTTGTCCAGTTGCTGGTGGTGTTAGACTAAGTTGCATAGAGGCCGTAGGGACTCTTCACAGCTCTTTTTTAGAATAACTTCATTGGGTTTTCTAATAGCCAAGTTATGAACCAACCTGGTGCCCATCACTGGATGAACAGATAAAGACAATGTGGTGTGTAGTACAAAATGAAGTTTTATTCAGCCATAAAGAATGGAATTATGTCGGTTGCAGGAAAATGGATGGAACTTGAGAGCATTGTTAATGAAATAAGCCAAGCTCAGAAAGTCAAGTGTTGTATGTTTTCTCCCCTGTGTGGGATGGGAGCTAAAGAGAAAAAATAGGGAAAAAAGTGTGGGGATGGAGAGTCTTATGAAATCAGAAGGGAGATCAGTTACAGGAAAGAACCAGGAGAAAAAGGGGAGGGAGAGGGGAGGTTCTGGGGAACCAAATTGTTACACTGTGGGTATGTGCAAAATCTTACTGTTACTTAAAATTTTAAAGATATGGAAAAAAATTTCATTAAGCTTTCTAAAATGGTTATCTTTGAACTTGGCCCTGCCAGTGCATGTGAAGGAAATATGGGAAACGATTTTGTGTTTTAGAAAACGTGTTGGATTTATGGGTTTTTCATGTGTGCAGTAGAACCAGACTCCACGTGCAGAGACCCTGAACTTTGTAAGTTGGAGATATGCTCTGAGTGGTTTTTGCTTTGTTTTTGAAGTAAGATGTAGGAATGGATCTGACCTGGAGTGACCTGGGAGAGCACTGTGCTGGATTAGCTAACTCTTGCTCCCTGGTGCAGTCTCCTCTAAGTGTTCTCCAGTGAGGCTGTCCAGCTCTCCCCAGCACTTATTGTCTGTTCCAACTTTTGAAATTCATACTCCACTTAAAATTTAGTCGTTTGATGTAGCACTTTTATTATTTTTATGATTGCCTTGGAAGTAAGTCTTGTGTTCCTAGGACAAGGGATGGTCTGTAGGTTGCCTTTTTAGTGTGGTGTGGGTCGGGTTGTTTTGCTTTTGTTTTTATGGCACTGGGGAGCGAACCCTGTGCTTGTACGTAACGGGCAGGTGCTGTACCACTGAAGAGCACCCCAGCCTGGGGTGATTTTTTTTAATACTTACTTTTAATCATCTCACCTGTCTCTTAGCACATGGAATAGCCAATGAGAGTACAGAAGCTTGCTTAATAAAAGGCAGCTTTTAATGTGGCTCAATGAGGAAGACCAGAGTGACAATGGCAAATTTTATTTTTGACTTAAAATTTTTGGCTTTTTAAAATCAACAATTATTCAAGTACATACTTTGAACCAAGAACTGCTAGAAGCAAAAGTTGAATCGGAAACATCTTGCCTTCAAAGGGAGTATGTTCTTAGAACAGCCGGTAAAGGGCAAATGATGGTTATTTGCCCTGTGTGTTCGTGCCCCATCTTAGTTTTGCAAAGAGCGGGCTAGAGGTTGTTGACAAGTTTATTGGAGAGATCAGATGTACAAGGAGAAAGTCACTCAGGATTGAATGAGGTGAGTTGAAGCCCTGGGGATGGGGAGAGCAGTGTGTACTGAGGTGGGTGGGCTGAGAGAAGGTTCCAGTGAGAGTGGCTGTGACTCCGAGCAGGGTGCCTTGAGTGGAGGGTGGGACTGCAGTTCAAAAGGAAGAAATAGTGTGAAGCAAGGTCTGATGGAGGCAGAAGGAGTTGGCTGTGTTTGGAGCAAAAGTAGCTCCATTTGGCTGGAATATAGGTGAGTTCAAGTAAGGTGGGGCCAGTTCATGCAGGGTCTTAAATATCAGGCTGAGACGTGTGGACTTAATTCAGTGGACAGTGGGGAGCCACTGAAGGTTCTTGAATAATGTGATCTGAGCCATGCTTTTGGAAGATTTATCTGGTGCCATGTCAGTAATGAATTAATGAGAAAATTTTCATTGTTGGATCACTTTTGTTCTCTATGTAAGCAACTAAAATGTAAACTTAATTTAGCTATTAAATAACACTAAGAATCTTCACTAATGAATATGTAAGAAAAATACATATTTGTGTTTTCATATCTAACTAATCTTAAAACTGGTTGAGGCTCTGTTCACCCGTTGGCTTCTAGTTCTGATTTTTGCATTCATACTCTTCTTGTGAATTAGACACCACAGATATCTTCCAAAAATATGGTTTGCTCTGAATGTTGTATTATACAGATCAAAAAGCCTTTAATACTGCTCTTCTTGACTGCTCAATAAAGTCCAGGTTTCATGACCCACAAACAAGGCCCATGTTCATCTTTTCTGCCACATGCTCACAAAGATTGTTAGTAAGATTCCTTGTGATTTCCTGCTTCTCTGTCTTATTTACTCTAGCTCTTGTGACCATCACAGAGGCTCAAGATGCAGAGAGGGGGAAAGTGCATTGAGATTCCAAGAACTTGAGTGATGGGCATATTCTGGCAGAGCCAGGACAAAAGCGCTGCCACTGAAGTGTTTTTGTGCTTGCTGTGTGCCAGGTGTTGTGCCAGATCACGGGGCTAAGACTGCAGTCCAGAGAGACAAGCATGAAGCCAGGCAGGTCCTGTTGTGAATAGTACTGTGGGGCACTTTGAGAGAATATAATGGGGGAAGGGAGTGAAGCTCATTTGGAATGGATGTCAGGAGGGTCTTGTGCAGGAAGTGAATTTTGAGCTGAGAGTTGAGATTCAAGAGCATTCTGGCAAGGCAGAGAGCAGAGAGAACAGTGTTCTCCCAGGCACCCCAGGTGGAAGAGAACTCGGGGGCATTTGATGACCTGGAAGATCAGTGTGACCAGAATGTATTTTGATTACTGAGGAATAAGATGAAGCTAGAAGAGTAAGGGGTCAGATCATATTAACCTTTAAACCATATTGGATTTTGCATTTTATGTTTTGCAAGTACATTGGGAAACAATGGCTTTGGAGAGCTTCTGCATTGATGATTGACACAGTCCAGTGTCTACAGTAGATTGACAGTGTATCTACTCATCGTCATCTCCACTACTCCTACCTGAGTCTCAGTCTGTGAATTAACTAGTCCCTGCATCTACCCTGTGGCCCAACAGCCTATTCTCAACATGGCTGTTTTCCTTTAGAATATTAGGCCATGGCTTCTTCTGTTTCTGTGTTCTGGGGATTTCCCATTTCATTCAGAGCAAGTCAGAGATGTGCTCACCCCTCAGGCACTTGTTTATATTTTACCTGGGATGGTTTTTCTGCATATATCCATGGGCTTCACTTCTGATCTCCTTCTGGTCTTTATACAACTGGGGAGTCCATCCCTGGCTCCTGTGTTTCACACCAAACCCCATCTCTGCCCATCCTTTATCACTTCATCACCAGAATGCTTACTGCTGTCTGCTCTCACACTCTCTTCTAGAACATAAGTTTCACTGGTCGAAGCATTTTGTAAGAGTTTTGTGTGCTCATGTGTTCTCAGTGTGTAGAGTGCTGTGTGTAACAGGCAGTCAGCAACGAGTTGAAGGAACTCCTGAACTGACAGAGCATGGCTTGGCAGCCGAGTAAGGTGGGAGACAAGGTCCGAGTCTAGCTGCGAGATGATGCCTGGGCTGAGGCTCACCTAAGAAGAGGTGGATTCAAGGAGTGGTTCATAATAAGAAAATAACTCAGAGTTTTGCTCAAGTTCAGTGTTTCTTCCATTAAACTGCTGTGAAACACCAGTGTTAGCTAGTAGTCAGAGTTTTTGTTTTGGTTTGTGTCTCTTGGATGCTGCTGTGTTCTCCGATAGCTCCAGAGTATGGTGAAGGCTAGTGAGAATTTGATGCTACTTTAACTATTTTAAATATTCATATCCTATATCTTTAATTTTTTAAAATGTGGTGCTGGGGATCAAGCCCAGGGCCTCATGTGCCAGGCAAGAGCTCTCCCACCCTTGTGCGCTTTTAAAAAGGAACTCGCAGAACAGTGTGTGCAGTTAGGAAGTGTGTGTGATGTCATTTAAGCACTCTGGGGTGGTGGGTCTCAACTGGCATGAGTTTGCCCATCCCACCCCTTCACTTCCCAGGGGGCATTTGGAAATGTCTGGAGACATTTTTGGTTGTCACAAGTTGTAGATTGATACTAGTGGCTTCTGGTGATCAGAGGACAGGTATCTTGCTTAGCACCCTACAGTGCCACAGTTAGCCCTCCTCCCTTCCCCCAACAGAATCATGTGATCCAAAATGTCAGCAGTGCTGAGGTTGCGAAACCCTGCCTTAGGAATTAAAATTCTGACTTCGTCTTAGGCCGGTGCTAAACCGTGATGCTGTTAAATCCATAGCCTTGCAAGGTGTGTAGATTCTAAATCACATACATGGTTTTACTTGCTTTTAAACAAACATACCCTAACTGGGCCCTGTTGTGTACATGCACATAAATCCACCTGAAGGCTCCACCTTCAGAATGGGGAAATGGGTGTGTGCATTCGGATGCTCTGGCCGTCCTGACAGTTGTCTTGGACTTGCAGCAGATCTTCTTAGCCTCCTCTTTGTGCAGCACTGTCTGCTGAGGGTGGAGTTTTGTTCTCTGAAAGCATTGGGACGATTATGGGATTGGGTAATAATTCTAAGATGAAATTGAGATATGACTGTAAAATAATACTTGACTCTAAAGGTAGTTTAAAATTAATACTTCCTTTATGAAGTCTTTTTATCAGTAAACACTGGGAATAAGTGTCACATTCTCAGTTTCAAAGAAAGTTGATGTAGATGTTCTAGAATGATTTATCAGATGTCTGTTGTCTTGGATCAGGGAAACACTTGCATCATATTAAGGAATGGGCTGGCACAACTTTTGGAGAACATTTGGTATATTAAATTTTAAATATTTGTCCCTCCCATTTAGGAATTCTGCCCCTAACCCGTTTGTTGACAGAAACATTTACACCGGTAAGGAAAGAAACACCTACAGTGCTCTTTCAAGAAGCTTTGTTTATAAAGTGGGGGAAAAAAAAAAATCCAGCACCTACCAAGAGCACTTGGGTCACAAGTCATTAGTACCTCCCTACAGTGAAATGCTGTGCACTCCCCCAAGTTGAAATGTTTGTGTACTGATAGAAGAGGAGGTATAAAATGTATTAAATGGGGGCAAACGAAGTTCTTAGAAAAAACTAATGAGTAGTATAAAACACAAAATTGCATATGTAAGATAAGCATAAAAGAGAGACCTGAAGAAAGGCCAGGCCTGATGGAGCATTTCACACTTGGCAGATCGCTTTATGATGAGTGTGTGTTTAAAGCCATGGGTCAGTCACTTACTTTACTGCCGAATCTTACAAAAAAAAAAAAATTGTTTTGAAACAGCCTTTCATATTAGTATGTAACAGCTAATAACCTTTCTGCAGTTCTGTATTTATATGCGTGAACACTTAAAATTGGCCCGAGATTTCTAGGGCTTTGTCTTCCATCTGAATTTATTTGCTACTTCATTTTTTTTTTTTTTTTTTTAATTCTTCACTTTAAAGTGATTTGTCTTTTAAAACCTTGTAGCATGCATAGCTGTATTCGTCCTGCAGGTGGCGCCACGGTGTTCTTCAGTGCTCTTCATCACTCTTAAAACTTCCCTAAGCTAGGAAATCATTTCATTACTGATTTGGCTTATAGAATGCTTATCATTCATATAACTACTGAAAAATAAAACCGTTTTATTACTAATATTTCAAAAGCACACGTAGCAGAAAAAATACATCCAGTTCTCAGTACATAATAATGTACCTTATTAATCAACTTTTATAATTGTTATCATTTCTGGGAAAACTAAATCTATTTTAACACTGAATTATACTTTCTAACTCCTTTAAAATTCCAAAACTTCATCAAAACTGGCAGTAGAACTGATTTTTTCCAATGGATTCTCTTTGAAGTGCTTCCTTTTCCCTTCTCTTTGTGTGTCTGACTCCCCCCTTCTCCCTTCTTTTCTCTCAGTCTGTCAAGTTCAAGAGCAGCTCAGATGCCATGAATTAAGTGAAGCACAAAAGGGAAAAAGGAGACCCTTTTGAAGAACAAAGGCCTCCCATTGGGCTGCCATGTTCTTTTTTGACCAAAAGTGCACCCTGCATGGTTTCTATTGTTGTCCGCATGCCCTGCACATAAGGTAAATACCGCAGATCCTCATTACCTCACGTTTCCCTCCTCTTCCTCCAGTGCCACACACGTCCAGTGAGGCTCTAGGTCTTTGATGTTTTTAGGCATTCTTACACAGTTGCGTTAGCTCCTGTAAAAAACTACAGGGTAGATATGGAAGTGGAGAGCAGCACACATCACGTTAAACCCTTCAAGAAGGGAAATTAGCTGTTAGAGAAACTGTAACCCAAGAATGCAGGGCAGGTGGAAGGAGCTGGAGACTGCTGCTGTGATTCTGCTCTGTGCTTTTTAATTTTCTGTGCTTGTGAATAGTAACTTTGATTTACATTACTGATAGATGGGTGAGTTTAGTTTCTCCTCTGTCTGCATAACTAAGCACACACATGGAAATCAATTTACTTTCTGAGAGTGGTCCTTATAATAATAACTTCTTGGTAATCTGCTCCTACTTCTCACTGGGTGTCTGCAGTTTGGGTCATGTACACAGCCTAACTATAGGTCTTTCGCCCAACATTAACTTTTCGTTGAGAAATAACTGGGGGTGGGGAACGATAAATAAGAAATAAAAAAAGGGGTAACCTATCCATAACCAAGCGTAAAATTTAAGAGGGAAATGATTGAAAGTTCATGTTCTACATACTTTGAAATTAGTCCACTTGTTATAAAGTAATTTTAATGTTGCTGACAAATATCAGTTGTGTTTGCAAAGGAGTGTGTGGTTCTAGATATTTGATAAACTACTGTTAATCATTGAGAAAACACTGTCAGTTTAGCAAGTATGTTGAAATAGCCAGAGAGTTCCTTAGTTCCCTGTAAATATGGAGCAGCTGATGGCTGGAGATTTAGACTATGATTTTGCTTATTTTTATTCTTTGAATCAGTAAGGGGCTTGTGATAGGTTGAGAGTGGTAAAGAGATGGAAAGAGTAATAAGAAGAGGAGAAATATTCTTTTAGTGTTATTTTTAAATCAAAACTTTCAATATAGTAAAGAACAAGAACTGGATTTCTGGCAACAGTTGTTTTCTTTCTTTTTTTTTCAATCTAATATTTAACTAGTAATGGGCAATTTGTGACTTAATGTTCAGTGGCCATATTGAATGCTTCCTGAGTCAGCCTCTGCCCTTTTCGGATTATAGATCTATGTAATGATATTCAGTGAGGTTAAAAAGAACATTAAAGAATTAAATAATTCCTCGTAAAAAGTGTAGTAACAGTTTATTTTGAAAATTCCATATTCTTACTCTTCTTCCCCTCATGGCATTCAAGTAAAAATACATAGCACATTCAACTTTTTTTTTTTTTTTTGGTTATCCTAAGGATTTCTTTTAACGTCAGATGTTTTGACTTCTCATGGACCCTGAAAGTTGCTTTTGGGAGCCATTCCTCAGTTTCATGGTTTTTTTGGGCTACAGTAGCCTGCAAGAATCCTTGGTTTGTACACTTGGCAGCATAACAAAAGACAGAGAGCTTCTTGTTTTGTAGTGTGTAGGAAATTGCCATTCCTGTGGTCTGTGCAAGATGTTGTAAAGATGTGACCAGGAGTCTCAGGAGAGAGAGAAGCTTGGGGGTTCTGGTCTTTTCTGCTTTCGCTCATGTTGGCTTGCTTTTCTGGTTTTGCTCCTTGGGGTAGCATCTGATGCTAGGAGAATTTGCCATTAGGTTGGATTCACTGGGAATAGTTTTAATACAGGTGCATTTGAACACTTCCTGACGGGAGAGAAGAGTGAAGCCTTGGTCTTTATTGAATACTCACCTCCTGCCCACCACCATTCAGGAACAGTCTGCCTCACCACCTGGCTTTTCACAGGTGCCCAAATGCTTCTCTAAGTGTGCCAGCCACTGCACGTTCCTACAAGTTCCCACGCAGAGGCCACTTTTGTCAACCAAACAATTCGACATTTTCCAGGTTTGTGATTGTACCTTTCCAAGTTAGTACTGACTTAAACTTATTTCAAATATTACTCTATAGTTAAATGTAAACTTACATTGTTCTAGTTATTTAGGTAATTTTAAAATTTTAGAACTATGTGACTTTAAAGATGTGTTAAAATGTTTTAGATCATTGTCCTAATAATATCATTAACCATAGTAATTAGAAAAATTAAGTCAACAATAAAATTTAAAATAAAAAAGACTAACAGGGAAAGTGGAGAGAGCAGCAGTTTGGAGTACTAGACACACTCTCCCTGAACTTCCTTGGAAGCCATGGGAGCGGTTGCTGGAGAGATTTTAAGCATTGAGTGCATTGTAAATAACCTGCCCTGTGCCCAGACTGCATCGCGGTGCCTTGCTCGGCAGCGATCTCAAGTGATGGCTGAAACGAAAGGACATGGTCAGGGTGGTCGAACCCATGTTTGTTCAGGGGTGAGGAGGACAAGATTGGGAGTATCATAGCAGCTCAGGGTGCAGAACATGTGAGAATTGAGATGGGTGACTTTTCCCCCTGAGTCTGGTAGATTTTGATTTAAAACCTTCAAGCTGTGCCCTGGGGAGAGGCATGTCCAAGGAGAAGAGGACCATAATGAAGCCAGGACTTCAGAAAGGCTTGTGGGAGACTCAGAGCTGAGAACAGAGGGTCAGTGAAATATTAAGAAGCAAATTTTTTTTTAGGTGATATAAATGTTATAGATTTTTATTTCCACAAACTTGATGAAAACACAGTGGTAGACAAAGGTCCTCAGGCTAAGTCTGATAGGCTTTCTGTTTTTGTATGACCCGTGAGCAGAGATTGATTTTTATATTTCCAGGTAAGGAAAGAATGAGAAGCAGCATATTTTATGACATTAAAGTCACGTGAAATTGAAATATCAGTGTTCACAAGCATACTCTCACTGGGAGGCAAGGACACTGCTTGTTCATGTGATGTCCATGTAGTGTCTGCGGCTGCTCTTGGTCTGCAGCAGCAGTGTAAGTAGTTGTGACAGGACACTGGGCCTGTAAAGACTGAAATGTTTACTTCCTGGTCCTTTGCAGAGCAAGTTTGCTGACCACAGAAATAAGGGATTGCCCTTAGTGTGGTAGAACGAGCAGATGCCTGGGCATGGTGGCGCATACCTGTAATCCCAGCAGTTTGGGAGACTAGGCAGGAGGATCATGAGGTCAAAGTCAGCCTCAACAATTTAGTGAGGCCCTGTCTCTAAATAAAATATAAGAAAGGGCTGGGGATGTAGCTCAGTGGTTAAGTGCCCCTTGTTCTGTTGGCTGGGGTTGTGACTCAATAGTTAAGTACCCCTGGGTTCAATACCCAGTACCCCCCCCCCAAAAAAAAAAAAAAAAAAAAAGAGCAGCATAGTTGTCCTAAGACTAGGAATGTTTGCCATTATTTTTGTGAAATATCAACATAGTAAATATTATCACCCCACCCCTTTGCTTGATAATATCCACTTTGGGGAAGAGTATTCTTGAGTATTCTTACACTGCTTACTTGAGTATATTACCATTCAATAGGATTTTGAAAACTCAAACTGTAGAACTCAACCTAACTTCCTGTTCTGATTCTTCTTTAGAGCATGGGAGATAATAGACCTTGAACATCAGAAGAGCATTTTGGAAAAGATTAAGCACTTAGATTTACATAGGCAAATTTTGCTCCATTTGAGCTGTGTTTGTTGAGATTCAGAGTCTTTCTTAAAAACATTAGCACTTCTCAAATTTGTAACTCGGGCATTTTGAGATGCAGCAAGCCTCTTAGGCTTGGTCTTTAGGTGGTGGCTTCTCTTTGTCTTGCTCTGTGACCAGTTATCTGCTGTGTTTCTCTGTCCTGCTGAGAAGTGTGGCAGTTGTTGGGAAGACACCCCGGAAGCTGTCTTGGGCGTCTGCATCAAAACCGAGGGTACCCCTATTAGTGTCTCTGACTTACCCAGGTTGGGGGAGCAGGTATGGATAAGGTTTGAATTTGCAGTGCATTCTTTCTGATTCTTCCTTCTTCCTCCCTCTCATTAGCTATACATGTTTAATACAGTAAAAATAGAGATTCAAAAATGTTAGAATAAAATAAATGATAGGGCATGGCAAAGACAGAAAAGTCAGTTAAAGATAAGTGTTAATTTTCCTTGCCTTCCTTCCCCTCCTAGATAACCAAGCCTGAACCAGGAGCGTGTTGTTCATGATTTGTTTCTACATGAAAAAGCAAAGGTTTGAACTCCTGATTTATTCTCAGTGACGGCCAGCTACTAACTAAATATGCGACCTCCCCCCAGCTAGGTTTTCTTATTTCTTAAGGTATTGAGGCACTAATAAGAGTGATGATTCCCTGACTTCCTTATGGCTCCTTTACCCACTTTATAAGGGTTGTTCTGTGTTGAACTCTCTTTATATCAGTTGTGTACCTTTTTCTTCAATTATAATCTCTATCACGTAACATTGTACTGTTAATCCTTTGCTTTCAAGTTCCCCCTGTTGCTTTAAAAGGTAAAGTTTAAGGAGCTTTATGGTACTGTTTGTGGGTGGAGAATGGAACTCTGAAAAATCTATATGACTGCAAACCCAGTAACAGAAATCAGCTTGGTTATTATAAACAATTCCTTTTCCTAATTTCTTTCTTTCCTCTCCTTTTCCTTCTAGGTCTTTGTGGAATTTACTTTTCCTGATAAATTTCTGTAGGAGATATGGTGCTAGTCAAGAGGCATCATTTTAAATAGGAAGTTACCCATTCATTTTATGCTATTTCTTTTGTTTTTGATGAGTTTTCTGTGTAATTGGTCTGTATTCTGCCCTGGAAACCAGAAGTCTACCCGCTACTCTGCATTTTAACCCATTTAGTACCTTTGCTAGGCTTGAGTCTCTGTGGGTCCAGCTGTTACCCACAGGGTTGGGAGTTCAGTAGTTGTTTTGTCATTTGTTGATATTTCCAGTTTTCTAGACAGACCGTGCCTTTTCATAAAGTCATGTTTTCTTAAAACTCCAGTTCTTGCTAGAGTTCTTGTCACCTTTCATAATGCTTCCATCTCTATCCTCTTGCTTCCCTTTATGGTCCTTTCCTGTTTTCTACCTCTGTCACTGTCTGATCATGTGTGTTCTGAGATCTGCAGCTGAGCAGTTGTAGCTCAACAGTTCCAGGGCTGGCTTTAGTTGAATTATGATAAGACCATCAGAAGCAGGCACTTACTTTGTGACTTATTATAAATCTTCATTGTGACTCTAAATTATATTGTTCTAGGACACAGTGGCCATGAAATCTCCTACTCACTCCCCACCCCAGAAGTTGGACAATGGGGCTGAGTACAATTTCTGATTCAACTGTTCAGATTTTCCATTCCCACTTTAAAAAATATTAGTGTTTGCCTGAGCCTAACTATGCTGATTAGAGTTACAGGACCTTTATATTTTGAGTCACCTGACAGAGCTCTGAAAGTTTAGGGCAGGCAAGAAACAGACATCTTTCTTGAGCTCTGTTTTAGGAATGGTGGATTTTAAATTCTGTCATTCCCTTTCCTCTGCAAAGAAAGGATGAAGTTAAGAATAACGATGGTTAGCAGGGAATGGTGGTCAGGCCTGTAATCAAGTTCCAGGTGCTGCAGCTCAGTCGGTGGAGTGCTTGCCTAACACGTGTGAAGCCCAATTTCATTCCCAGCACGACAGACGTGGTGATGGTGGTTGGTTAAATAGCACACAGAGAGCTGTGAACCCTGGGAAAGACTGGTGGGTGCCTCTGGGAACACCGCTTAGGTCTTCCGTTTTCTGCTCTGAATTCCTATACAGGAATACCTTTGTGTCCTACGAGGGGTCAGCGGAGACTTCTTCAGGTGAATCCCATTTAGCAACTTAAGATTTCATAACAGATTTGTTTGGGCCACATAACACCCCAAAATTAGTGACACAGGAGCAAAACATTTATCTTACAGTAGAGAACAATCTTATATAAGAAGAGTTTAGTTTTTCAGGAAATTCTTTCCTGTTGGAACCATGGACATACTCCAGAAGAAATTATTCAAATCTTCTATGTAAGTAAAAACAATGATCTTACTTTTATCACTGCCACTACCACCACCCCAACAAATGTGGAGTATAAAATGTTGAAAGTAAGAACAGGAAGAGCAGAAAATATTCAATAAAAAGCAAAAAGTTAAAAACATTACATGGTACCCCCATTAATGTGTAGTATTTTTGTTTTTAGGTACCAGTTAAAATAAATTTAATTCAATATTTTAAAAAATTAGATGTTTTTGATTCTCTATTACAATATATAGAATCAAATATACTCCAGTAGCGGATGGAAAGGTAAAGGCAGAGTTCAGTAAAGAATGGTGACGGTGACTGTGAGTAGGTAAAGCTCCTGTCAGTAGGTGAGAAGGAAAGCGTGCCCAGGAAGAAGGTGTGTCCCAGAATGAGGTGAGGAGAACAGGCACTGGTCAGGTTCTGCTGCTGTGAGCTGTGGTAAAAATCTTGCTGTTCTGAGATACATTCTTACTAACATTGCCAGTGCTCCAGGGCGTGAAATCCAAAGGGCATGGTTCAGACCTTCTCTGCTTTACCTTTCAGTGCCACTATCTCCTTTTGAAAGGCCTCACTGGAAATGGTGACCTCATGCTCTCTTGGCTTTCTTTCATCCCTCTAGTAACTCTTTTTTTCTCCTTAGATGTCGGCCAATGTTTAGTGGCTCAGGAGGCTGAGGCAGAAGGATCACAAGTTTGAGGCCAGCCTCAGCAATTTAGCAAGGCCATGTCTCAAAATAAAATGGTTGGGGATATAGCTCAATGGTTAATTGTCCTGGGCTCAATCCCCCATCCCCCCACCGCCCCCCCACCCCCCCAAAAAAGGATGTTGCCCTATGGAAAGGCTCCGTTTCTTTTCATTCTACAGCCTAGCATACACATCATCCCTGTAGCATCGATCGCTCATTGATGATGTGCCTGAATGGGTACTCCAGTTGTGAGTCATCCCTGCCCTCTGTCCCGCAGTTCCCAAGTCCGTATCCTCTGCTGTTTCTTGGAGCACAGTAGCAACTCCCGGAACCTTCCTTTAGTTCTTTTCTCACTGAAGCTGTGCTGGTACACTTTTAGACAGTGTGAGCCTAATCATGTTTCTCCTACTTAAAGTTGCTTCCCACTGCTTTTAGGTCCCGCGTCGCCTTCGCCCCCGGCACTGGGGCTGCTCCGTCTCTGTTCACATTCTCATAGGAACTGCGCTTGAACCCTCCATATCTCTTTGCTCAGTCTATTCCCATTTTATTCTTCATAACTCAACACAAAAACAGTTTCTTGATGTGTGGTTTCCTTATAGCATTGGTCATAATTTGTCATTGTATATTCGGTGATGAGACTGAAAACTGAAGGGGGGACCCTTCTCTTTTACTGGCTCCTGTGTCACTTGCACTTGACACAAGGTAGGCAGTTTATAAATAGTGACTGTGTATCCAGAGACTTTCTGTGGACTCAAGGTATCCATCACTGGTCCATGCTTAGGCAAAGCACAATCTGTGTAGACCTCAAAGGTCAATGTGATGATTATCATTTAATACAAGTTTAGGAGATAAAAGCTCAGGTAGGCCTGCCAGGTCCTGGGCTGGAGTTAGTTGTTCAGATTGTCTGGGAAGCCCATTTTCCTGTCCTTCCTTGTGCCCTGCCAGGAAGACAGGCTGACTTATAGGACTTTTGCTCTAGTTCAGCAAACATTCAAGCACCTACAGTGTACCAGGCATTTGTAGGCTTTAATTGGCTACCCCTGTATTTATCTTTGTATGATAATGGAATTTAAAGTGATTAAATGTAGATTTGGTTTTCAGTTCTTCTATTTCACATGGGTAATATGTGTGTCTTTGAGTGTGTTTCTTACTTTACAAATAAAATGAACCCTCAAAAGATTTTTTTTCACCTGACTGCATTTAGTTAGGCAAATTAATGAGAATATATAATGGTGCCTGTTAAGGGCGTTCAAATTCTGTTGGGAAAAGGTTGCTCTCCCCATGTTCTTCTCTTTCCTCCTGACTATTGGCATGCAGAACTACTGATGTCAGCCTGGCAGTGTTTAATGACACAGGTTTATGTAGAGTACTTCCCAGGTTGGTGACAGGTGATGCTGTGTAACTAATAAGATATAGCAGTGATTTAAAAAACAAATTCATCAGTTCTTCAAAGGTTTTACAACCATAATGCAACTGACTTCTACCCAGGGTTGCAGATGAGAACAGCTGCGGGTGGTTGGTTACATGTGGATTTGTGCTGACCTGCTTTCTTGCTTGTAGGTGTTGTGCCCGGCACCTACCTTGCAACCCAGATAAATGGTTTAGGTACAAGAACTTGAGGAATATTTTAAAGATTAGAAGGCAGAGCAGGGGAGGAATGCAGTTCATGGAGAGGGAGCTGCAGCCTCAGTGTTCAGGAGGGAACAGACAGATGTGGGTGCTGACTCAGCAGAAGGGCGAGCAGCAAGCAGGCTGACCGTCCTGAGTGGTGGAGAGTGCCTGCTGACTACTGGGCTCTGGAAACGCAGGGCGAGGATTCTGACAAGTGATTTGTACTGAAAGCATATTCTAAACTTGGGGTGTTGGAACTAAGCTTCTGTTGGACTGCTGAAGATAGGATGTGGCCGGTGGCAGCAGTGCCCCGAGTTTGACTCCAGTTGGTTTTATATTTTTTTCAGATTTTATGGCTGATATATAGGACTTTTTGTTTGCTTTTTTTTTTTTTTTCATTTAGCTTTTACAACTAATCCATTCACGTAGAAAATAGGTCTGCCCTCTTCCATTAGTAAGCATGCTGCCAGGCTCTTGGCAGTGAGGTTTCTGCAGTGGGTCACTGTGCCAGCGTCAGCCAGAAGTGCTTGAAGGCACACAGTGCCAGGACAGTCCCCTCTCTAAAGGGACAGTCAGTGTCTACAGCAAGGTTTCACAGAACCCGACCCTTGCCTCACATAAGGGTGAAGGTCGAGGTATTTTGCAAACCAGTTTTTTTTCTTCTGTTTGAAGTGATTTTAATTTACGCGTCTATGACACTTTGACCTTTCTTCCCTTTTCACTGAGAGTTTCCTTTGCATGGTCTTTCAGCAGTCCCACCCAATCCCTCGACTTTTGTTTTTAACCAGTTCTTTTTTTTTAAAGCTTGTTCTTTCCAACACTCCCTGAAATTAATTGTGTTAGATTCAGCTTCTATTTCAAGCAGTCCTCAACCAAAGGCATTTATTGAGTGTCCAATAACAAAGGAACACATGGGACTCACATCTATTAAGTGCTTTTTAAAATGCCAGGTAACAGTAATGCAAATCAAAATATCCAAGGCGTTCATAGAAATAGTTTCCTGTTCCCCCAGTCCCAAATGAAGAGTCTTAAATGCCTTAAGATTACATCCCCACAGAAGGAGGGGTGACATGCTTTGTCTTCATTTGGGTTGGGTTTAGATGAAGAAATGTAAGTTATAGAGTTCTGCAGAAGTCCATTTTGTAGACGAGTCATCTTGAAGTAGATACAAATTATTTGGTAATGCTATATTATCAGTTATAAAATGCCTGAGACTGAGTATAGAAAAATGGTATAAGAACTATAGTGTGCAAGTTTAAAATAAAGCATCTGTGAGAAAATAATCTATACGTGTAGGATAATTGTTTTTCAAGCGGTTATTGACGAGGAGAATTCAAAAGTAATTGTCATTTATTATTTGAAGGTTGATATACTATTGACTAGAAGACTATGGATTTTAAGAGAAAGTTCATGGAAACAAAGTATTTTTCTGTCCTTGTCTGAAATGAGCTCTGTGTGCTCTGTGTAAAATTAACTATGGTGCTTGAATCATTTCTTTAGTCCAGAAAAGAGACAATTAAGGGCCAAGAGGAAAAATAATTGAAGACCTTCAAGCTGAATGTTTTGAGGAGTTGCCACATTTACACATTCATTCACCCGGTGTTCACTGAGGAGCAGCTTGTTCTAGGCTTTGTGCTGGAGACCCAGAACGATGCCAGAACAATGCTGCTCTCCCAGAGAATGATGGCCACACATGCACCATGTCTCAGCAGTTTGTTTTCCTGTTGCTTTTATAGGAAAAGTGAAAGAACAAGAAATACAAAGCAGACAAAACCTTGAAATTGTATGTGATCTCAGGTCGTAAAACCTGAATAGGTAGAAGAGATGCAGTTGTTTACCTACATTTAGAGGCAGGTAACTGGAGCCAACTTGCTTCTCTGTTTTCTGTAAATTGAGTTTTGTGGAGTTTTGTTGTTTGTTTTTTACTATACTGTATGCAAAGTGCTTAGAACAGTTACTGGACCAGAGCAAGGGCTCAATAAATAGTATCTATCAAGTTGAAGAATGCTAGAACTTCTTAAAGACTTATTGTTGGACAAATGAAAGATATTAGGAGAACCCTACAGTTAACCAGCATGTTATCAGGCAGATTCACTAGCAGCTGGAGCTGCAATTCAGTGAAGATGCACGGGTCTCCAGCAGCATGCAAATGTTCATGCTTGTGGGGGATGTAATTGTGCTGCTTGAGATTGTTTTTGGAGGAAGCTTTGGGAGAGTTGTTTGAGCAACAGAAAATTGGTCTGCTGAATGTGGACGAGCATTCTGAGAGTCAGAATGAAGGAGGAACTTTCAAGGCAGGAAAGGGAAGCATGGCAGAGGTGTTAGGCAAGTTTCTGTCTAGAAGTGGTGTTCTCATCCAGTGGTGGTTCTGTTTTGCCCCTGGAGACTTGGCACTGTCTGGAGACATTTTTTTGCTTTTTGAAATAGGGTCTCATTATAATACCAGACTGATGGTGATCCTCTTATCTCATCCTCCTAAGTTGCTGAGATTGATAGTGCCCAGCTTTGGGGACAGTTTTTGATTGCCACCATTGGGGAAAAGAAGGACACTACTGGCATCTAGTGGTTTGAAGCTGTGCTGCTTCTGAGCATCATGTAGCAACTAAGCAACAGAAACCTGCATATTTAATATCATCTCTACCCCAGCATCCCCCAACAATCAAATATAAATACATATTTAGCTCAGGTTTATCTAGCTCAGTATCATGCACGCAAATGTCTTCTTAAGCCAGCCACCCTGCTTCCGCAACATGGTCTTTCACCGTGCAGTCTGGAACCTAAAGGAAGCCACCTTGCTCTGAGCTCCCCTGCTAGAGGAGAAGTGAGTTAAGAACATATGCCGAGATTAGAGGTAGCAGCAGAACTCCTAGCAGCAGTCTTCTCTGCTCTTGCCTCTTGCAACCCACCTGACCCCACCCCACCTTTTTTTTTTTTTTTTTTTTTGGTGCTAGGGATTGAACCCAGGATTGTTCTATATCTGAGATACAGCCCCAGCCCTTTTAAAAATTTTTTAAAATTTTTATTTGGAGATAAGGTCTTGCTAAATTGCAGAGGCTGGCCTTGAATCCTCCTACCTCAGCCTCCCCAGTTGCTGGAATTATGGGCATTCATCTCTGTGCCCAGCTTAGGTGCTCTTTGTGTACCAGGCAAGGTAACTGATGAATGAAAGAGTGAAAAAGGAATCTGAGCCTAAAGAAAAAGGAATCCTCAGCTTTCAGCTGTGGAGGTTTAAGAGAGTTGGATATGGTTAGAATGATGGATAGAAGTGACGATTTCCAGTGGAATGAAGGGTGGTCGGGAGTGTGACCTCATTCTGGAGTGAGCACTGTGTGAAGAGGCATGTGCCCAGGAGTAGGATGGTGGCCTCTCCTCTGTCCTCTAGACCTAGAGGCATAGTACATTCTGTGTGCCCAGCTGTTTTCCTGGGTGGCCGCGGCCTGGTGCCTGCAGCGCTCTATCTGCCTTCACTCGGCTGGCATTTTAATTTGTACCTGAGACTGTTCATACTTCTCTCTTGCCCTCTGTGTGGCTGCTGTTTCACACTTGCCCCTCTGATCTATTTATTTTGTTAGTCAAGTAAACTCCAAAAAAGAAAGATTATTTTTATTACGTCTTGCTTAAAACCACATGGTTCTAAGGACAGAATTAAAATTGTAAGTTAATTTAGGTGAAGTTGGAAGTACAGAAGAGGAATGTGGTAATGTGGTGCTGGCCTGACCTTCTGACCCCATTCCCACTGCCAGCTTGCTTGTCTTGTCACTGTGGTCTTGTCCTCCCATTTGTTGTTTCCTGGGCTTGTTATATGTGTCACACCTCTTTCCTTCTTCCCTGTCCTGCTTTTTCAAATGCTTCTCTACCCCATATTCTTGGTTGCTTGTTTCTGCTTCTTTGGGAAGTGTGTCCTAAATTTCTTGTCTGACACAAATGTTGAGCCTCTTCTCTGCCCTTTAGCATCCTAGCAAATGGAATTAAATGCTGGGCTCACTCAGAGGCAGACTGTCCAAGTTAAAATTTCTGCTCAACTCTTTGCTCTTAGGTGTTCTTGGGCAACTTCTTGAATATCTGTTTTCTCATATGTAAAATGGAAATTACAAAAAACCTTACCTAATAGAGTTCTAGTGAGAACGAATTAATGTATTTCAGATGCCGTACTAGGCCTGGCATGTGAGCATTGAGCTGTTTCTGTGCTGTGCATACTTCATTCTTAGTATAAATTAGGTGGAATTGAACCTGTTTTTCTTGTTCCCTCCTCTAATGCATTGTGAGCTCTCCAGAGCGGGTACCAAATCTTTTTCAACTTAAGCTTTATTTAAAAATATGTATTGATACTTAACCAAGTTCAAACTGTGGCCTGTTTTCGTAAGGCCCTCGAGCCTAGGAGTGGTTTTTACACTTCTAAGGAGCTATTAAAAAAGAAGGGCAAGGTCAGTGTGTGGTAGTATGAAGGTTACTGGAATCCAAAACAGTGCCTTTCTCATATGGTGACATGGAACTGTATGACTCTGGGTATGGATGTTTTGGGGTCCTGTGTCTTCCTGGTTTGTTTCAAGGTTGGACTGAGGCCTGCGTTCAGATGGCCGGTTGTACCGTATGGTAGAGGTGAAACATGCTGGTGTCTGGGGTTTGTGATGGTGACAGGTTGGAGTGGTCTTTCACGTGTCATGTTCTCGTGCCACATGTTGTGAAGGAGAGGGCTTCCTGCCTTTGTGGTAGACCGTAGCGCGCCCTCACGCAGCTGGCTGTGCTGCCGGAGAAGTCTTCTGGGGAGTCTCTGTGTGAGCCTGCAGTGAGCTGCTCAGGAGGACCTTGCCAAAGCCCTTCACCCTCTAACTGCCCTCTCTTGTATTTATGCTTTATGGTGCTAGAACCAATTCTTTTCCTTTTTATTTCCTTAATTAATGATTTTAACTTCTATCTTCTCCAAATAATATTCTTCTTAATGCCAGTGTCCAAATTGTAACAGATGATGGTATTTTTTGTATTAACTGAAAATTGGCGGGTGATTCTACCCTGAAGAGGACCATGGAGAACTCAAGGCAATGCTTTTATCTCACAGATGGTCAGTTTTTTAAAAGCACAGGAGTTGATAGTAGTAGTAGGAGGAAGCTGGGATTCTGGTGTCCTTTCTGTTTATGCTCTTAGATAGGCCCTGCTGCATCCTACTGTCCTGTTTTTTATGTAGCTAGAGCTTGCATTTTCACCTAAATTGTTACGTCGAACTTGGCACTCTTTCCACTGCTATTTGACAGAATAATGATGATTGAAACTTAAAATCCATTTCTACATTATTTTTCAGTAATTTGAAAATATGCTGCTCTGCTCACTCTGCCCTTCCCACTGTGAATGGTTCAAGAAGCTTTTTTAAAACTGCTCTTTGGTGTAACTGAGACTGGATCCATTTTTAATATTCGTGGTCTTTGCCTCTTCATCTTCTGCTCTTGAGGCAGAAGTGGGAAATTCTGCTTTTAGAGAACACTACCGTGTATTAATTTAAGATGTAGGAATTAAATTATATTCCAAATAATTTGGGAATTAGGTGTTGGTTTAAGAGCATTTGGCTTGAAGGCAGATAGTAAAGTGGTACTTTGATTTTGTCACTTAGGGCAGAATCATATTAGGACAGTCTACCAAAATATCTTTTTTTCTAATCTGTAAAATAATGACTTTTTAAGGGTTTTGTTTGGATTAAAAAGTTATCACATTTAAGCTCTCCTAACTGTCTGGTATGGGGAGCGAGCTTAATAAATATTTATCATGTTAAAAAAACAAAGAGTGAGTAGTATGCACTTTAGGTTTGTCTTAGGATTAGTTTAATAAAGTGTGGGGGTTTCTCAGCCACGTCCTGCGTGGATGAGAAAAGGTGCTGGAGAAGGATATTGGCTGTCAAATCAATCAATTACCCATAAACTTATCCAATCAATAAACACACAAGAGCCAGTACTCCTTTTAAATGAGAGGGGGTGTGACGGGTCTGGCCGTACCAGCTCTGGCCGCTAACAACATGGAGTAACCCAGCTCTCTTTTACTTATGATCACACAGGTAAGGGGGCCAGAACTGGAGGGGCTTCTTCTGTGATGAGCAGGATGGGGTGGAGTTCGGGAGCCAGTCTGCTCAGGGAAACTGTCATATAACTGGGCAGGGAACCCCTCCCACAGTGCCACATACCCTCCCTGCCTGCCCAGGTAAGTCAAGCCTCTGTGTCCTGAGGCTTCACCTAGGTAAGGATGGCTCCCCACAATGAACACTGGATCAGGAGGACTGTCTGAGCCCAAGCCCTACCATCTGTGTAAGAAGTACTTTCTTCCCTCATATGCTCGGCAAGTCTTCAACTCTCAGTTTTCTTCTTTGAGCACAGTGCAGTAGTGGATTTTCAGGAAGCTTAAGAGTTGAATAAGGGTGATCAGTGTAGCTTCCTGGAAGCCATGGCAGTGGAGGTTGGTCTTGAAGGATGGGGTAGAATCTGAACATTTATGTGTTTCTGATTTTGGGAACAGTTGGAAGAGAAGAGAAGATACAGTGCAGTTGCAGAAAATGGTTTTTGTGAATGATTCCATGGGGCTGGACTAGGGCAGGCAAAGGAATGATGAGCCCTACAGTTGCAAAGGAAGATTGTGACCAGAGATTAAGGGTCCTGAGTGCCTTGCTGCAGTTTGACATCCTGGTACCCATCAAGTGAAATACAATGAAAAAAGTTTAACTCAGCAATATGATCAGGTTTTAATATATGTGCTGCTTTTAAATAGTTCTCCTTTAATATTAGCTTGTCGTACTTTTCATCTCTGTTTTCGTTCATTCTCTGTAGCCTTAGAGTCAGTTCCTCTCTTATCCCTCTCATCAGCTTAGACACCTGTCAGTTTTGCCTCTAAACATATGTGTTAACTACCTCTACAGCATATAGAGAATCGATCCCTGTTGGTATTGATGTGGCTAAGCCACCATCGTCTCTTATGGATTTCTGTCACATGTGAGCAAAGATCAACCAGTCAGTTTCCATTCTGTTTCCAGTGTGTTTTAGTATTCAACACAAATTCTGGTAGCTTTTATTCTCTAAGAATATGGAGTAATGCACACCATTGTCACTGCCTTGGCCCTTACCTCCAAATGGTCTCTGGATTCTTGTTTTCCCACTTTGGCCAAAATAGGAATCACTGAGGCATTGAGTCATTATTTCTGCATCACTAGTGATGTCTGTTAAAATCAGAACCCAGGAGTAGCTGAGCCACAGTGACGAGATGGAGTAGATCAGGAGCTATAGTGAAGCACTCGCTGTGCCATGGAAACAGAAGCAGAAACAGTACTAAATTAGCGCTTGCTTTTGAAAAATGAAATCATTTAAAACTTACTCTCAGAGACTTCTGACAATATAGTGGATCAGCTGCAGAATTCTGTGGGACTCCTACAAATGTCCATAACATTCTTGTCCATATTTTGCAAGCTCAAGATGTGAGGAAATCCCCCCAAGTTCCCTGGAGAGAAAAGTGAATGCTGCCCTAAGGCTTTTGTTCAAGCCACGCTCTAGAGCCTTGTGTGGTAATGGATATTCCGCACGGAAGACTGGGTTCTTCAGAGTGTGGTGGAGCTGAGATCCCTGGATGTCCTCAGGGAAAGAGCAGGCTGGGGGAAAGACCCACCAGCAGAGCTCATCTCCGAAGGTGCTTCCTTCTTATCCTTAGATCTAAGTGGAACTTGTGCCCAGAGCTCCTTCTAAATACAAATTTGAAGTTTCTGACTTATACCCTTTGTGTGGTCGGGGAAACCCAAATGAAAGAATTACAAAAGCGATCCTGGTCTAGACTGTCTCAGGTGCGGCATGGGCACATTGTGACCTTTCTGAATTTGCAAATTCAGACTCCTCCAGACTCTTTTTCCAGCTATGAGCCTGTAGCCCATGATGACACCACCTGGGAAGAAACAAAGCCGCATCAGAAAATTGTAGCAGAGAAACCAACAATGGAAGTAGACTCCTTTTCCCAGGGACTTCAGATCATTATAGTCATCAGGGTTATTTTTTTTCCCCATCCCAATTAACTTTATAATGCTGTAATATTGAAAGAGGGGATTAAAACAGGAGTACAAAAATAAACTGCAAAAATCATCAGGCACATTTGGCAAAAAAGACAAAACAAAACAAACAAACAAAAAACCAATTTCTGGAAAGGAAAAATTGTCTTTGGAATTTGGGAACTTGGTAGGCAAGTTTATTAGAAACTCAGTGGGCAGTAGGTTAAGTATGTTTTGAAGAGTGAATTAATGATAGATCTCAGGAAATTTACTAGATGTAGTACTAGCGAAACCAAGTTGGAGGTGAAACTTGATTCTCTGCTTCTGCTGACAGGTGGGGTCTGCATAAGCTGCAGGCCTCTGCAGCTGAGAGTCTTAGTGTTAGTAGCTAATCACGGTAGGGAATGCTTGCTAGCAAAGCTGGATTCTTACCCACTACTGTTGCGTGGTGCATCTTTGAATGTGGCCATGCTCTCCAGTGTCTCGGCTGACACCAGCAGCTCACCACCCGTTTCTTTCTGGGTTCTTGTCTCTCAAATTCAAAAAATGAAAATCACAGAGGGCATGGGTGAAAGGAGCAGAATTTATTCCCATGAGAAGAAAAGAGAGAACTCCTGCAAGGTGAGAGGGTACTTGGTAGGTGTTGCCACTTAAGTTTACTAATCCAGGGTCTTCTATAGCTACTGGGTAAGGGCATTGATCAATATCTATGCTAATCAGATTTTGGAAAAGTACCAGCACTCTTGGTCAAAATCTGTGCTTTTAGGTCTTGGATATTAGTCGCTAATGGTTAGCCCCTCTATAGCCTTCACTCAGGTGTGTCCTTGATCTCTTTTCCCACCACTTTGGGACAGAAGAGTTGACTAGAATGTTTGGAATGTTTCTGAAGATTAACTTCATGGAGTAGCCTTTACATTTTAAAAAAGTCTTAATTGGGAACCATTAGCTATCTTATCTTTATCCCCCCTCTGAAGAAGTGCCTCTAACTGCCCATAGGGAACAGGGTGATCACCACTCTTGCTTCTTTGGGCTGAAAAGGGACATGGAAAGGGATCGCAGTCAGGATCTTACAGAAGCCTACCTAAGAACCCCCAGTAGGTAGGGATTTCATTTTGAATTCCATTTGTGTCACATTTGCTACTTGGGTATCTCACATATATCAGGGTCGAGGTCCATGGTGGAGGTTGGTGATTGGGCAGGGATCATGTTAAGACAACAGTGAATGAGACAGCACAGAAACAATCGGTATTATCAGTCCCAGAGAATCACAAAGACAGTAAACTTTAGGGTGTAGTCTAACATGCCACTGATCTGTGAGTGGAGGCCATCTAAGACTTTGGAAACATTATCAGAGTTGTTAAAAACATATGCATAACATTTAGTTTTTTAAAAAATGTCTTAGATATTTTCTTGTGCTGTAGTTAAGATACCTAACATCATCTGATTTCTATAAAACAGCATCTGTAGGGAACATTCCTCAAGCTTATTTGACAGCAGTTACTGACGCCATGGTTTAAATAAACCTAACAGCCTGGACGGAGAAACTAAGGAAATGGTAAAGACTCGCCATGGATTGTAGGCCTTTGTGGTTAATGAGGCTGAGCTACAAGCTGAGGGAAAGCCTCGCTCAACAGGCATCCCAGCAAGCTGTGCTGTGCTGCCTCGCCTCATGCTGTGTGCTGGAGCTTGCCCTTCCCCCAGTCCTTTGTCTCAGACTTGTTGATGGACAGAATCATTTAGGGATGCTTGGTTTGTTTACATTCGGACGATGGATAGCTTACCTATAGTTGGTTCTGCTATGTTTTAACAAGCATCTTAACCTGATTGGACAATGTACCTATATATGTCTTGTACAATCCTAAGTAAAATTAGATCTGTGCCTTCTGTGCCTTCCAAGCCTGGTCTCTGATGTCTGTGTTTGCTGGGAGACCTTGCTGTCCTCACTCTCAGTGTGACCCCCGTCCCAGATAGCTACAAGCCTCTTCATTAGTGTTACCTGTTTGGTAGAAGGATCCCCTTTAGCTTTGTCATGTAGGCTCTCTTGGAAAAGTTGGTGAGGACTTCCATGTGACACATTACTTCTTTTAGAGGGATAAATATTGGGCATAAATAATCATACTGGCGAAAAATACATTGAGCTGACCTGTATTGGAGGCTTGGAAGATTTTTAGGTCTTGAATTGAATTAGAACAAACTTGTGACTCTAGCAGAGCCTTTTGTGATAGTTATCAGAGAGGCCCTTGTATATAAGAACCCTCCCTTTATAATCTCCCAGTTTTCCTTAACTTTTGAGAAGACAGTGTACATCTCAAGTTATAGTAAGAAAGCCATTGTCTTCTCTTTTAAAAGTTCATGTATGACTCTGTTCTGGTTATACTCTTCTGCCAGTTGCTTTAAGATTAAATTGGTTTAAAAAATATATGGATAGACAGATGCACATATGTGTGTGTGTATATATATATATAATATATTTATTTATTTATTTGGGCTTGTTCCTATCTACTGTTAAAAGAGTCATCTGAGTTTTGTTTGGAGTCATTCTTGGGAACTTGTGAGAAAACTTTTGGGTCCTTTAGCTTTTCTTTTTCTTTTTTCTTCTTTTCTCTTTCTTTATCTCTCTCTCTCTCTCTCTCTTTTTTTTTTTTTTTTTTTTTTTTTTTTAACCAGGGATTGAACCTAGGGTAGCTTAACCACTGAGACACATCCCCAGCCCTTTTTAATGTTTTGTTAGAGACAGGGTCTCACTGAGTTGCTTAGTGCCTCATTAAGTTGCTGAGGCTGATTTGAACCAGAGAGCCTCCTGCCTCAGCCTCCGGAGTTGCTGGGATTACAGGTGTGTGCCACTGTGCCCAGCTTTCTTCTTTTAAAAATGTTTTTAGTTGTAGATGGACACATAGCTTTGTTTTATTTTATTTATTTATTTTTATGTGGTGCTGAGGATTGAACCCAGTGTCTCACATGCAAGGCAGCAAGGCAAGCGCTCCACCACTGAGCCACAAACCAGCCCCCTTTAGCTTTTCTATCACCAGTCATGCCATTTGAAAGAATGGGTCCACACTCGCTTTCCCCAGGAACCATGAAGGACATTTTTTTTCCTCCAGTGACCCTCCTCTTCACAGAATGTTCTCTATGGTCCTCTCCAGGTGACTCACTGGAGTTGCAGGATAGTGAAGTCTGACTTCCTGAATTTTGACTGACCTAAGAGACCAGGGTCCCAATATTGGTTTTTGTTGTTGTTCCTTAACCCTTTTAATTTCCTGATTTTTGGTCTCCTAAGTTTTGGGTTTAAACATGTAGAAGGCCAGTTTTACCAGTCTTATAGTGGGAGTAGTGTATCTTAACTCTAATATCTGTGATCTCACAGTTCCCCTTTTGTTTAGTTAGGGTCAGTATCAGTACTAGAAGTTAGCGTTATGTCCTCTGTGAAAGCACCCAGAAAACCACTCCAGATGCAGGAACTCACAAGGGATTGTATTAAGCGGAGGAACAGAATGTCTGCCCTAAATAGCAAGAGAAAGAGAGAGAGAGAGAGAGAGAGAAACAGAGACAGAGACAGACAGACAGTGGCGGGGTTGCTATTCTTAAGTAGTGGAAGTTCATGGGCTAATAATGATCGGGCCAATGACTGACAAGAAAGTTCATGGGTTAACGATCTAGGTTGTAATATGGTGTGTGTGTGTGGGTGGGCAGAATAATGGCTGCAGCAAAATGGCAGGGGAACAGTAAATGGCTGCAACCTTATTAACCCATTATCCCTTGATTCTCCCATTTTTGTTGTTGTTATAAGAAGATCCCTTTTGGGCATATGGTTGAAGATCCATCTTCAGTTGCTTCTTCCTGCTGAGTGTGGGCGTAGAGCTGATTTAGGAGAGGTAGATGTCATTGCAATAGGCGGCCGTTTAGGGACTGAATAGTTCCCCTGGGGAGTGCACTTGGAGCCAGGCTCTGATTCTTCCTTTATGAGGTCCTGATAGTCCTGTAATAGAAGCTGATTAATAGTCTGATTAAAAATTTTTTGAATCTGATTTTGTGCAAATCTCAACATGTGGGGCAAAGGCCAGTATGATGTCAATTTTAAGGAGTAGGGACATAAATGGGAGAATAAGTTTTCATAATTAGTCTGAAATGGGCCACAAGGATCCTTGGGTAAGTTCATTCCTTCTCCTCTCCAAGTCCTCCTGCAGCTGTTTGGTTTTGTCCTTAACAACACCTGATTGGTTGACATAGAAGCAGTACTCTTCCTGTGAGCTCTTCCTTTTTCTAGTGAACCCACAGGGTGGCTTCCATTGGAAGATTATGCACCCCAGTGAGTTTGGTAGGACCTGCAGTAGGTGTGGGGATTCCAGTTTTTGTCCCATGTTGGGGAGGGAGGAAATAAATGGCACCTGGACAGATCTGTTGGGGGAAAAATCTGATACTTAGGAAAATGGCAGTCAGGGCAGGCAAGAATGTAGCTGGCAGTCCAGTCTTCATGGTTGGGTGTGGCTTTCTGGTGCCTCAGTGTTGTGGTTCTCGACCTCCAGAATGGGAAAAAGGGTGAGGTCTTGATGGACTTCAACCTGAGGTAGACAGGTCCGACTGGGGTGGCCAAGTATTGGTTGGAAGAAGTCTGTGGGTTAGAAACTGGAGCCAGGAGTTTGTGGATTGAGAGTAGAGCTTAACCTGAGAAACGTGTAGCCATCCCAGTAAACCTGGCACCTTGACAACTATCGGCATAGCTAGGATCACCATATGGGGTCCCTACCATTTGGGAGATAGAGGGGCTGTAGCCTCCTGAGGAGGAGAGATGAGAACTTGGTCTCCTATTTGAAGAGGTTGAGCCAGGGGATCACACAAGGGTCTCACAGGGAGGAGTCGACGTAACCCCACAGGAATGCCCAAATGTGGTTTAGGAGCGGAATGAACATGTGAGAAGGAAGAGGAGAAGGAAGGGGCATTACCCCAGGGGAAAGGATGGGATGACCGTACATAGCTCAAAGGGGAGATATTGGCAGGTTTCTTTGGGAGCAAGTGAAGATGCAGAAGAGCAAAAGGCAGGAGCTTAACCCAGTCAAAGTGAAGTTCCAAAGAAAGTTTGGTTAAGACATTTTTAAGAGTTCAGTTTGTTCGTTCTACTTTACCCAATGACTTTGGGTGAAAGGGAATGTGGAAATTGCCAAGGGACTCCAAGAGCTTTGGCAAGTTGTTGGGAAACTTGGGAGATGAATTCAGGCCCATTATCTGACTGGAAGGAGGTAGGCACTCCAAAGCGAGGAATGATTTCATGAAGGATGAAGGTAGAGATGGTGGGTACCCTTTTGTTGGAGGTGGGAATAGCTTCAACCCATCCTGAGAAGGTATCCACCATGACCAAAAGGTATTTCGATTTTCTTACTGTGGGCATGTCAGTGAAATCAAGTTTCCAGTCTACCCCTGGAATAGCACCACGGGCCTGGTAAGCCAGAAAAGTGGGGGGGGTCTGATGGCTGTAGGATTGGTTTGTAGGCAAACTTCACATGTGGAGGAGAGTTCCTTCAGAAATGAGATGTCAGAGGAGATAGTTGCAGATGAGTCTTAGTGAATTGTAAGAGTGAAGAAAGGTTGGGGTGGAATAGACGGTGGAGGTAGGAAAATCCCTGTTGGGGGTGGTGGAGGTAAGGGATCATGGAGAGTCATAATGGGGGCTGGCGTGGATGACAGGGCAGCCCTTTTAGCTTCCTCATCTGCCTTGTTCCCTGAAGAGATGAATGATTGGTCTGTCTGATGGGCCCAGAAATGTACAAGGCCCATGGTTGCTGGGAGGCGAAGAGCCTCAAGGAGGTTTAGGATGTAGCTAGAGTTGGTGATGGAGTTCCCTTTTGTGGTAAGAAGGCCCCTCTCTTTCCAAATACCAGCCTGGGAAAGGATAATGTGAAAAGCATATTTGGAGTCAGTGTAGATTGTGAGGGATTCTGCCTTTGCGAGGGTTAATGCATGGGTGAGGGCAATTAGTTCCACCTATTGGTTGGTGGTGTTATTAGGTAGTGATCCTGACTCTACAACCTTTTCCAGGAAGTCAGTGGTGTATCCAACCTGTCAGATCCCTTCATGGAGAGAGCTCCCATCAGTGAACCATATGAAAGTAGGGTTGTGTAAGGCCCTCTCCAGAACATTGGAGGGACAGGGGAGTAACTCTTCCAGAGTCTCAAGGCAGCTATGGGTTACTGAAGCATGTATGTTGGAAGGCAAGGGTAAGAGGGTGGCTGGATTTAAAGGAGGAAGTGGAAGAGTCCTCAATAAGAGCAGTTTGCAAAGCTAACACCCGATAGGGCAGTGGAGTTTGCAGACCTTTAGAAGTAAGAAGCTCGGACAGATGAGGTGAGAGCACTTCATGGGAGCCCCAAAGGAAAGTTTTTTTGATTCCCAGGTTAAGACAAATACTGCGGCCAATACCCTAAGACGTGATGCCCAGCCTTTTACAGTGGGATGTAACCTTTTTGATAGGTATGCCACTGGGCAAAAGGTGGGACCAAACATGTGTTCTAAGACCCCCCAGAGTGAACCCACTTTTCTCAGAGATAAGCAGGTAGCATGGTCTGGTGGCGTCAGGGAGGTGTAGGGCTGGGGCCTGAGGAGGGCTTTCCTTAGGCTTCCATCGTGCAGTGGAGAGGTTGGGTGGGGGTGCCCTTTGAAGCCTCATATGGGGACCACCAGGATGGAAGAGATTTGGGATTCTGAATCATGAATATCCTGCTGGCCCTAGAAAGGAGAGGATTTCTTCCTTAGTAGATGTAGATGGGGTGGGCATGTCCTGCAACAATGCTTTTCTCTCTAAGTGATGGCCTTAAATCCAGGTGAGAAGTTGACTCCTAAGTAAATAACCTGCGGTTGGGAAAGCTGTACCTTTGCTGGAGAGACCCTGTACCCTCTGTCAGCCAGTAAATTTAGAAGCTTCACAGTGTCTCCTTGGGAGTCCTTGAGAGAGGGACTACATAGAGGAAGATCATCAACATAACTGTAAGAGGAAGGAGGAAACGAAAGTGAGAGAGGTGAGATCATGAGACAGTGTTTGGCCAGAGGTGAGGGCTGTCCCGAAATCCCTGTGGGAGAACTGACCAGGTCAGCTGAGAAGAAACATGAGTGAGAGGGTCAGTCCAGGTGAAAGCAAAGAGATCCTGCGAGTCAGGATGAAGCGGGACAGTGAAAAAGGCATCCTTCAACTCCAACAGAGAAGTATGTGGTGGAGGAAGGGATCGAGGAGAGCAGCGTGTAGGGATGGGGCACGATGGGAAGATGGGGACAGCTGCCGAGCTGATGATGCGGAGATCTTGCACCAAACGGCAAGATCCATCAGGCTTTCTAACAGCCAGGATGGGAGTGTTGTAAGGTGAGTTGGCGGGCACAGGAAGTCTTTCTGCCTTAAATCCTGGATGACGGGGTGAAGCCCTAAGAGGCTCCTTTGGGGAAGGGGATATTGGGCCTGGGCTGGGTAGGATGTTGGGTCCTTCAGACGAATGAGTATAGGTGAGCATGTGGCTACAGAGGGGTGTGGGTGTCCCAGACCTTGGGGTCAACAAGGGAGGGAGGAAGGGGATATGAAGACTCAGGTTGAGCTGTATATTCCTGCAGAATCATAAGGAGAGGAAGAGCAGAGGAGTCTTGGCGGAGGCACATGGTGGGTGAGAAGAAAATAAAGGCACCCAATTTGGCTAGGATGTCCCATCCCAGAAGGGAAATGGGACAAATAGGAATTATCGAAAACGAATGAGTGAAGCAGATTTGTCCTATATGGCAACTTATTGGAGGGGTTTGTAGGGTTTGGTATGGTTTTCCCTCTACCCCAACAA
Organism: Sciurus vulgaris; assembly: GCF_902686455.1. Classification (NCBI taxonomy): domain Eukaryota; kingdom Metazoa; phylum Chordata; class Mammalia; order Rodentia; family Sciuridae; genus Sciurus; species Sciurus vulgaris. Next base: position 111,845,114 of record NC_136473.1, on the reverse strand, counting down.
TAGAGGATTTAGCAGGGGAAGTGGGCCTCCAGAACTCCCGCAGCACTGGAAAGGTGGCTCTATAAGGAAAGGGAGCTGCCTCACTGCCACCGTAAGGGTCACCCGGGGCTTCTGAGTGGTGACGGTCTTCGGGTGTAGAAGTCCCGGGCCCCTTCAGTCGTCCTTGCCAGTCCCAGTAAGTCACTGGGGAAGGGGGCTTGGGTGACCTGGCACTTCTCTGAGCACCAGGGCAATCCACTGCCCAGTGTCCTGATTGGTGCCATTTTGTACAAGGACCTGGGTATTGCTGGGAGTAGGGGCAGGCTTGTGCCCAGTGGCCCTCTTTTCTGCACTTGAAGCATGGCCTGGAGGCCTTCTGGGAGCTAGGGTGCCCCTAGTGGTGGCCAGCTGGGCAGGTCTAGTTGGCTGAAAGGCTTTGGCCAGCATTTGGTATTTTAGTTTTTTTTTTTTTCTTCCCTTCCATTATACACTCAGAATGCCACCGCTGCACCTCTTGCTATGGGGTAAGGGGCCCCCTGTTCATCCACCTCAATTTAACCTTTATGTCCAGGTAGCTTTGGGAAAATTAATAAGTGATGAGTAGTTGTCCCTTCAGGGTTCTGATTAGTATACTTGAGCATGGCCTATGTGAGGCAATTCAGAAAGGCAGATGGTTTTCAGTTTTGTCCTGTATTACTTCCTGAAATTTATCATAATTAATGGGTTTAATGGCAGCCTTACAAAGACCTGCAAGGATGCAGGTGGACTTCATCTGCATAATTGCATGCCTGTTCCCAGACTCTCCTGGACTCCTCAGGGGTCAAGGTGTTAGAAGTGATCATGTAATATCATGCCAGGTAAGATCATAAGACGAAATAAGATACTGAAATTCCTTAATGAAGTTTGTTGGGTTGGAGGTGAAGGAGCCTAGCCACTTCTCTATCTGGGAAAGATCCGAGGGTGAGAAAGGAGCATGGACTCTGACCACCCCCTCCACTCCGGCCACCTCCCATAGAGGGGCTAGAACATGTGAGCAGGATTGTTGGCGGGAGGACTGGGTGGGCTGCACAGGGGTGGTGGAAGCAGAAACAGAGCGGGACAAAGGAGATAGAAGAGCAAGGGCTGGAGAGGCTTCTGCCACAGAAGACCAATGTGGGGGTGGTTCGTCAGCCTGGCCAAAGTCAGAGAAGAAGGAGGGTTTAGGAGGAGGAGAAGAAGCCAAAAGGAGGTCTTTGGGTTTGCAGGAAGAGCAAAGATCAGGTTTAGTACGCAAGAAAGAGAAAGCGTGAAGGTAGGGAATCCCTTTCCATCTGCCGCTTGCCCGCTTGCTCACAGAAATTGTATACGTCCAGAAGAACATTGGGATCCAGGGTGCCATTAAATGGCCATTTGGAATGATTATCTAAAGGATACTGTGGCAGATATCATTACACAAGTGAATAAGTTTTGATGGCTGTAGACCAGGGGTCAGGTGAAGGGGTTTAAGGATTGTCTAGTAGACACCCCAGGAGTGAATCTGCCAGAATGGAGGACCCAGATCCCATGGTGGAGACTGATAAACAGCTGAGTCAGTGTCCAAGGCATCCGGATGTCACAGACTAGCTGGCTGGAGACGAGGAGGCAGCACACTGATGGAGTTGTCATCCCCGTCAGTGTGTGCTGGGCAAAAGCTGAGGGGTTGAGGACCTGGCACCAGGAATTTTGAGAGGCGAAGTGAAGAGGAACCTCAACCCAGGGAGAGAATCTCCACCATAAGGATCGGGGACCCACCCATCAGAAAAGGTCAACTAAGGGGGTCAGCTGTAACTGTAAAAGTCATGGCTGGGGGAGCCCCCACTACTCAACCACCTCCAGGCCACCAAACCATCAATGGTGGCATCTCATGTGAGCACAGGAGTGTTTAAGTTGACCTAGGGGGCATCTCGCCAGTCTGAAACTGGTAGTGAATGTGGAACTGGGCATCCAGGCAAATGGAAGGTGAGACCAGTGTCTGGGGGTCTGGGGTATCAGATGGGCTTCCACTCGCCTAAGTGAGGTAGAGTAGGCCATCTGAGTCACGGCACCAGTGCAAGCACCTAGGAAACCACTCCGGACACGGGAACCCACAAGAGATCTTACCAAGTGGAAGAGCAGTGTCCTCCCTCAAGGGTGAGAGAGACACACACACACACAGTGGCAGGGAGCTATTCCTAAGTAGTAGAAGCTTGTGGGGTAATAATGATCAGACTGATGGCTGACGAGGAAGTTCGCAGGCTAACCATCTAGGTTGTAAAATGGTGTGTGAGGGGCGCACAGAATAATGGCAGCAGCAGCAAAATGTCCGGGGAGCAGTAAATGACTTGCAGCTGTGTTAACCCATTGTCCCTTCACTCTGCCCTGTAGGAGATGGCTTATTTTCTTCACTCAGGTTTTTATTTATTTATTTTTTAGGTAGTACTTCTGCAAAACACTAACAGGCAATAGTTATAAAGTTTTACAAGGAAAATACAAAATCATTTATATAATGAAGCCCAACCAGATGTAAACCAGGTTTTAAAAAGACAGTGTAGCTTTTTGGTGTCAAATACCATGTAAAAGACATTTATTAGTTACCTTGTCTGTATTAAACCAACTAAAATTATTACTTACATAACACTTAGACAAAGCTCAAAAATGTACTTAGTTACCCAAGTATGTTGTCTTAAACTTGAATTTGAATTTATATTTAGCAGCTGATGCTTTAGTATTTTAACTTTGTAAATTGATCAAATATCTCTTCTAACAAACTTTCATGAGGATTCATCCCATTTATGTTAATTCTAATTTACTCATTCTTAACTGGTAACTTTAGTTTACCCATGAAAATCAAAATATCAGCTCAACTTAGGTAACACTTAAACCAGTTTTTCCTGCCAAAACTTTTTTAAAGCATTGCACTTTAAGCATTCTTTAGAAACTAGTACTTTCTTGATTGACTGACCACCTAGAAAAACATGCCGATTGATAATTTCAAAGATCTCTTTCCTCTTGCCAATTTAAATTGGCCTTTTCATCGACGTTTTATTAAGTCATGTTATATTTAGATCTAGTTATTTTTTTAAAAAAATTTGAGTACTCATTTACCTATAAGTCAGTTCTGATATGCTGCAGATGTTGTATAGACACGAGCTCACATGTAGTCATAATGTACAATACACAGGTACACACATACATAAAGTAGAAAACAGAGATTTGGTAGCTTTATACCAGTAGTAGGGGACAAAAGGATTACAGTGTTTTATCACACCCTTTAGAAATTAAAACTGAATCCATCACTGATTTTCACGGCATGACTCAGACACACAGTCCTGTGCAACTGGAGGTATTAGGAATAGAGGCTGTCAGCCAGGGTGGGTAGTGAACTCAAAGGTTCAGGTGACCACTTGTTCTCCGTGGGTTAGTTCACTCCCATTATCATCCCTGTTTTAAAAAACTCAAGTTAGACAAAACAAGATTGGTCAGGAAAAAAGTAATATTAATTTAGGTGTGCATGACCAAAGGTGGATTTGCCAGAAAAATTGAGCTCAAAAATGAAGCAGCCATAATCATTCTAGTAAAAGAAAATAAGGAGCATGCGTATCAGACTAGAAATGCACTTTTGGATTAGGTTAGAGAGAGCCCAGATATTTAAAGAATGTGGGAGCCCAAATCTCAGGACAGATTTTTAAGAAGAAGAAAATTGTACGTATAAGTCTTTCCATTTTCCTTCCCTTGCCTGTCTGGAGAAGAGAAAATCCTGTAGGACTTAGGGTGTTCCCTCATATTCTAGGTCTCTCATGCCAGCTTCCTGAAGTGAGTTTCTGTCCTTTGGGTACATTCGTCCTCGAAGCAGAATGTAGACCTCTTAAGCATTCTGTAAAATCCTGGTTCCTGGAGCAACTGACCTTTCCAAATGCCCCTCTCCTTAGCACTGCCACCCCACACCACCCTTTTTTAGCATTTAGAGAGGAAGTTACTGAGGGAGCAGAATCCCAGAGTATAAGAAAGTCCCACAGCAATTGGGACTTGAACTGATTTGGGCAGTTGCTCATGCAAGTCCAGCTGTAAGGTACCATTGTAATTTGTGTTTCCCTCAGGGACTATTGGTCCCTGTTCCTGCTGGTCTTTGGACCAAACTCCAGTACAGAAAAATGTGTCTTTTCTTCCCAGGGTCAGAGGGTCAAAGGAACCTCCATGTATGACTGCTTACGCCAGGTGGTGTGTTACCCATTTGAAAGACAAGCGGGGAAGAAGGTGTCTCTTGGCATCCCTCCACTGCCTGAGCCAGATCCAGGTGTTTCTTGACCCCCTGTGGACCTCACAGCTGTTGGCAGCCACCCCTTGAGGCCTGCCTAGGCTCTTTGGCCAGGGGGATCAGTCACCCTTACTGATGTATTGCTGAGCCTTCTCACTCAGTTCCCTTTATCTCCTGTGAAACTGAAACATTAGTGACTGTGTATTGAGGCCTGCTCATTGGATTAGTCACTTATCATCGTGTGACCCACAATTCCTTCTCTTTATGTCACTTCCCCGTAAGAGGAGAAACTTGTTTTTCTGTACAGTTTACTCCCAGTTATGGGGGTACTGTGACGGGATTGAGCATCACAGAGGAGACAGGCCAATAAGGGAGATGCGTTCCCAAGGGCCATGTACCCTGGCCAAGTCTGTAGCCTTTTATGATGGCTGTATTTGCTATTATACTAAAAAATTAGGGCCACTAAAGTCCTGTTCTCTTTGTTGTGTAAAGGAATCTACTCTGTAGAGCCAGGAATGATGTCCCCATTGTTCCAAGCTCAAAATTCAGCCCTAGAGACGAGAAGGAATAGATGACAGTGGACTTGGTTATCCTTTTTCACGCTAGTAGGTAGGAGGATAAAGCACAGACTCAGAGCAATTAAAATGATGAGATCCATTGGGGTTTTTTTCCTGGGGAAACTGACAGGGTTAGAAACCTCGGGAATGGGACCCTTGTGTGAGGAGCACACCAGGGACAAGCAGTGTGTCCGGGTCCTAAAGGGCTTTCAAGGACTCAGATTCCCGATAGCCTATCTGTAGGTCCTAGTGGAACAGTTGAGGCTTAGAGGGGCATGTCAAGAAACCGGGTCCACATGGTTCTGCAGCACACAGGATAGAAAGGTGTTCTTAGCTGAGGAATGGAGAGAAAGACCACTTGGCTCAGGCTTTTGGGGCTAGTGGGTCACCCCTTCCCTAAGACCTTAGGTCAGACTAAGACTTCATCTCAGGATTCAAGATGCATGAGGTGAGGGCACCCTCCATCACAGGGCCAAGTCAGTCTGAAAGTGAAGAAAAGAGTCAGACTCTTGAACCAGTCCAGTTGACCTGCTTTGTGTTCTGTGGAGAGAAGCTGAAGCAAAGCTTGACCACCATTCCTCCATCAGAGACAAAGTGATTGATCCAGCCTCCTCCATTAAGCCTATCACCGTGTCTTCAGACTGGTGGTCGTACTAACCACTTTTAACTGGTCAACATGTGCCTAGTAATCAGTCAATCTATCTCTTCCTCCCTCCCTCCCTCCCTCCCTCCCTCCCTCCCTCCCTCCCTCCCTTCCTTCCTTCCTTCCTTCCTTCCTTCCTTCCTTCCTTCCTTCCTTCCTTCCTTCCTTCCTTCCTCCTTCCTTCCTCCCTCTCTTTCTCTCTTTCTTTCTTTCTTTCTTTCTTTCTTTTTTATAGAGATAAATTTTTCTCGAAGGAGTGTAGCACTCTGGAAAACAAAAACAATATTTCTGTTGATTCGTTTCCCTTACCCTTCCAAAGTGTCCATTCATGGTCGCCAAAAGATGAAGCTGAAATTTGAGATAAAACTTGATTCTCCACTTGTTCTGGCAGATTGGGCCTGCATGAGCTGTAGTATTGTGCAGCTGAGAGAGCCAGTTTCAGGACTAGGAGCTAATCACAGCAGGCAGAGCTTGCCAGAGTCAGCTCTGAGGTCCCAGGCAGCAAAGCTGAATTCTCCACTGCTGGGGAGGGTGTGGTGCAGCTCTTCATGTGAACTGTGCCCTCTAGAGTAAGGACAGACACCAGCAGCCAACTGCCAGTTTCTCTCTGAATTTTTGTCTGGCAGATTTGAAGAATGAAATACACAGACAACAAGGGAAGATGAGAGTGAGGGGGTAGAATTTATTTAAGTGAGAAAAACAGAGAGAAAACTCCCTCCCACAAGGCAGGGGGACCTGATAGGTGTTGCCACTTACATGTACTATTCTAGGGGCTTGTATTGCTGCTGGGTAGGGGCACTGGTCAAAATCTATGCTGATAGGTCTTGGAAAAATACCAACGCTATTGGTTAGCCCTTGAGCCTGTGGCCTTCATTCTCAGATCTGTCTCGCTTCTCTTTTCCCATCACCATGTGGCAAAGGAGATGTCTGGACTGTTTCTATAGGTTAACTCCATGGAGTGACCTTTATATATATTTTTTTAAAAATACGTTACTTGGAAACCATTAGCTGTCTTATTCACTGGTATGGATGAAAAATATGAAAGAGCACTTAAAAGACAAGAAGAATAGAAGGCTTTAAATGAATCTACATGGAGTTCTAGAAGTATAGGGCAGCTTTTAGCTGTGACAACTTTCTAGAGTGATAAAAGTAATTAACTCTCAGCTTTCAAAGCATACTGAAACCCCAAACATGATAGATTAAAAAAAAAAAAAATTCTTCATCTAGACACATTATAGTGCAATTGCAGAAAATTAAAGAGACTATCTTCATAGGAAACAGAAGCCAGGCATGGTGGTGTACACCTGTAATCCCAGTGACTGGGTACTGACAGGAGAATCACAAATTTGAGGCCAGTCTCATCAATTTATCAAGACCCTGCCTCAGAACAATAAAAAGAAGGGTTAGGGATGTTGCAGAGTGCCCCTGGGTTCAGTCCCCAGCACTGCCAAAAAGAAAAGCAGGGATGGAGAAAACATAATTGCTCATGTAACAGCCACATTTAACAGTACTCAGTAGCAGCTCTGGAAGCCTAAAAACAAAGAAACTATAAAATGCTGGGAAAAAATAACGGCCAACCTTAATAATTTTCCCACTAAACTTTTATTTAGGAATAAAGATGAAAAAACATTTCGAACAGATAAAATGAGCTGGCTACCATCATACCTTCACTAAAGCAACTTTTCAAGGATGTATTTGAGAGAAAGAAATTGAACTCAGAAGGAAAGACCAGATGCACGAGGGAATGAGGAACAAAACATTGGTAACACGGGCAAATGTAAGCAAGCTGTGACTCTTTAATTCAAGACCTCGGAACGTAGTAAGTGCTTTGATCATGCATCATTCATCAGTTCTTTCAAAATAATATATTTTTCACATTCAACCATGGCCAACAATGGAATTATTTAGAATTTTTAAAGAGAAGTTAGAATCTTAACAGGACTCCCAGCATGCTTAATCCTATTTTGCAAAGTTAAGCAGTACAATCGTCTCTAGGATGTGATTTGGCATGGTTGGGGTTTCTTGTAGAAAATATGCCTACTCAGAGACTGCTGAGCAGATTTTAAGTTAAAAATTAACTGACCCTGCCCTCTATTTACCAAGGTCCTAAGTGTCAATGTTGATTTATAGTTTGAATCTGGAATATCTGCTTACAAGGTTCATAGACTTAACATCCATTAATTAGAAGACAGTTCTAAATTTATTGTTTCTGCCAGAAGTTACTCAGTATTCCATATGGCTCTGAGTTTAAAAGAAGTGTTTGTGAGACAGTGTTTTGTTAGCAGTTGAACCTTCCAAAGAAGGGAGAATACTTTCACTAAGATTAAGACGTCTGCCTTTATTTAAAATCAAAAGTTTTCTGTATACAGATTTCTGTTTTGAAAAAAGGGAGTTTTATTGTGGACTGACTATCCTTGATCCAATATTTGTTGGCTTTCTCAGCAACATTTATTCAACAGATATTTTTGAGCATTTGTGAGGTTCTAGGAGACTAATAGTGTGCCTGTGCCCAGGAAGTGTAACTTCTGGAGGGGTTAACAGAGAATAAATTAGGAGTGCATAATAGAGAAGACAAAATCAGGTGACGCTATGGTGACTTGGGAGGGAGGGTGCATTTTAGATTAAATGGTAAGGGACACCTCTCTGAAGGTGGCATTGACAGGCTGGGATGGTGAGAAGCCATCGGGGCAGAAGCATCCTCTAATGAGGTAGCAGATATTGCAGAGGCCTCAGGTGCATGTGAATGAACTTGGTGTGTACTCCCTTTGCTACTTAAGTCCTGAGAGGGTATATTAATTAAAAGAATGTGACCTGGCATATTTTGTGGGAATTAATTTTGATTTTATGATGGTATAAAACCCACACTAGATTGTCATAGTTTAAATGCTATCTTTTCTTATTTTTTATTTTTTTGATACTGGAAATTGAACCCTGGGGTGCTCTACCACTGGGCCACATTCCTGCCCCCCTCTTTTATCTTGTTTTATTTTATTTTTATTTTGAGACAGAATCTTGCTAAATTGCTGAGGCTGACCTTGAACTTGGATCCTCCTGCCTCAGGCTCAAGAGGCAGGATTACAGTCCAAGTTGCTAGGATTACAGATGTGCACTACAGTGCCCAGCATCAAATGCATCGCTTGCTTGAATGATTCAGGTGTTGTGAGTTATCCTAATTTTTACCCTATTCTGAATTTAGCCAGTGGAACTCAAACCCAGTTTATAAACATTTGTTCTGAGATGTGTGTTTTGTTGACTGGATTGTAGTGTGTTCTCATTTAGATGTTCTTTGCGGCACAGTGATATAAAAACACTGAAATATTTGTTGAACTTAGTTGAATCATAAATCTAGGTTTTTACATATGGAGACAAAAGATATGTTAGAGAATCAGTATTTTAGGTATATAGGAGACTGTATCTGAAGCCACAAACTGTTAACAGTTTAAGCACTTAGACTTTTCTTTAGAGTAAACTTCGTTCTGTAAATATCTAATTATTTATAGATTTTCTACCTAAGCAAATTTAAAAATTGTATGAAAACTACCTTTTCTTTCTCTTTTGTGTTGAAAATACACTTATGCATGTGCTATTTTGCCACAAAATAAAGACATTTCTTAACTTTTTCTCAGATGATAGCTTTCTAATGTCTGTTTCTGTTGTAGCCTCCTAGTCTACTAGCCTAAAATTTCTTATGGTTAGAATCATGTTTGATTTCTCTTTCTGGCCACATGGAGCAGAGTACAGTGCCCAGTAAATAGTAATCTCGTGGCATTACTTGTTGAGTAAATGAATGTGCAAACATTTGTGATATATCTTTTGAGAAAATTACTCATAATCAGTATACTTAAAAAGACATATAACATTGATCACTTTTCTACAAGTCACCTTACGAAATTGTTGTTGGAAAATAAGCATTTCTGAAAGGGAGAGGGCCATGTGGAGAATACTCATCTAGACCAAAAATCAGAAAGTGGATCGGAATTCAGCCTTGCCACTCATGTCCTTAAAAAATTGTCAGCTACCTCATCACTTCCTTGTTTACTTAACGAAGGGGTGGGACTGATTGATGCCAGCATTTCTTTCTACTCTAAAACTCTGATTTTTATCCTTTGCTATTCATAAGAACTAGGATAGATAAAGGCTGCCTGTTAAATTTGATTCTGAATCTGATGATAGAGGATAGTAGTGCTTAAACTATTTTCATTAAGTGATAAAGAAGAGGCCAGAAACAGGTTTGATGATAGTGGGCACAAGCTGATCACAGTCGTGGTTGGGATACCACTTCTGTTTTCTTTAATGGCTCGTGCTCTTCATCTAGCTGTCTGATATTTCTCTTGGGATAGACAAGTGTTGTCTTTGCAAAAGCGGATTCAGGTGGTGTGGTACAATTTCTGGGTGCTGATGGTATCTAAGAGGAGATGGCTTACGGAGGATGGTGTACACACGGGGAAAATACTCAAGATCTTAATTTTTAGTTTAGTGTGAGATGTTAAGTGCTTCTCTGTTTCACACTAAGTGTAGCAGTCTCCTTTATAGCAGGTTAGCAATTTTTAAAGTTTTCCAAGGTGAAAATAACATCAGTTACCAGCACACGAAAGTAGAGCAGAGACTTCTACCTCCCAGTCTGCGTCTCAGGAACATGTTTGAGTGGTAGTCCTGAGGGTGTGCTTGGTGTGCTTGCCTTCCTCCCTGGTGTTCAAAATGAAGCCTAGGGCTGGGGTTGCGGCTCAGTGGTAAAGCACTGGCCTAGCATGTGTGAGGCACTGGGTTCGATTCTCAGCACCACATAAAAAAATAAAGGCATTTATGTCCATCTACAACTAAAAATATTAAGAAGAAAGCAGAAATGAAATCTAGATACCCTGTGGGCATACTGCTGACCCAGGCTCCTCTGGCACGGCTGTTTTACTGCCTGACTCGATTTCCTTCAAATTCATGTTAGAAACGTGTGCTTGCACACGGAGCACCAGTGTCGCCAGAGCCACTAAGGCTTCTTGCAGGTGAAGTAGGTGGGACTTCTCCACTGCTTTTCCTTCATCTGCATCTTGGTCATCGTTAGTATCTTTCTGTGATACCTGTTTCATGAGGAGGAGAAGTGACAGCAGCCCACATACTAACTTGGCAGGATTTTGATTTGATTTGGCCAAAATATGCTGTGTCTTGTAATCCATCACCACTCATTGCTTGGAGTCTTCACCCTCACTTTCCACTCTCAGGGTTGTTGGCCACTGTTAGGAAGGTCGGGTTTATTCTCTGGAGCTCTGAGGCAGCTTTAGGAATCTGCCTCAATTCATGGAGTCTGAACGTGACCTCAGGCCAAAGTGGTACTCAAGTCTTTCGCTGTCAGTTTAATTGTAAGTTGTAGAATGAGTGAGTTTTGATATATGAAGCATGAAAGCAAGAGGTTCTAGAGCTGCTCTTCTCCTATGAAAGGTAATTTAGAAAGCATCCGTCATGACTGCTGTGATGCTTGTATCTTGTCCAGATGTAAAGATTACAGATACTTTCTTCAGTTCACCTACAGGTAAGTCATCATGGGGACAGAGTATTGGTGGAGACGCAGGAGTCAGGGCAGGCAATTTGGAAGTTCGTTCAGTTAGTCTTTTTGCATTCATATAAAATGAACTGAAACTCAGACCAAAGAGAGAGATGGTCAGTATTACTTCTAAGCAACCTGACTTTGTATTTGTAGAATCTTCCCTGTATTTGCCTGTTTTCCCTTAATTACAGAATTTTTTTCATATCATAACAAGTTATTGTGTTTAACACCAGTATCATCATTCCTGCCTAAATAATTCTTACTTGTTTTCAACCTTTCCTATAATTTTCTCTGTTGAATATAGTTTTAGGATCCTGACTGGTTTATCTTGGATCTTTGTTATCTAAAGCAGAAAAACCTATTTTGAGAAGTTATTTGTAATGAGGTAATAAAACTGACTTCACAGCATTGCATCCTCTTAGTTAACACTGATTTTGTTAAGAAAGTGAAAGTATTGGGTCAGGCCAGGCACAGGGGCACATGCCTGTAATCCCAGCAACTCGTGAGGCTGAGGCAGGAGGATTGCAAGTTTGAGGCCAGCCTCAGCAATTTAATGAGGCCCTAAGCAATATACTGAGACCCTGTCTCAAAAAAAAAAAAAAAAATGCTGGGTATGCCCCTCAGTGATAAAGCACCCTGGGTTCAATCTCCAGTACTATTAAAAGGAAAAAAAGAAAAAAATATATATTTGGTCAGATTCTGGGAAGCCAACCAAATAGATTAGGAAAGTAAAGAATTCAGCTAAAAATTTTTAATCAATAAAAAGAAATTTATAAAACCTTTCTGTGTCTCTTTAAAAAATGGAAACAAAAATAGAAGAGTGTATATATACTGAAAACCGCCACTTCTTAGCCTGGGTTGCTGCAAGCGGCTCGCGCCGCTCCTTGCTCTTTCGGCCCGACCAGCGGGACAAAAGACATGTACTCTTCAGAAGTTCATGAAGCAGCTTCCGCTTTATTCAGATATCACCTTCAATATATAAGCAGTCTCATGCATAAGCAATTGTAACCAGATATGTCCATCCAATCCTGTTAAAGGTCAAGCGATCACTCGCTCAAGCATACATGTAAAGTGTATCTGTCCACGCGCTGGGCGGCTGAACTGATTATCATACAGCCAATTGTAAACGCTTTCTACCTTTCTCCAGGCATAATCAGGACGCCGTTTGCTCTCTGCCAGTCACCATCTTTAGATGCACGTGGCGTAACCCTGGGCCCTGGGTCTCGCCCACCACATATATGGCAAATATTTACCATTTGGTATGGCCTACCAGGCCTTTTTGTAAAATGAACATAATATGTGTGTAGTTACGGCTAAAAATGGAATAAGTATCCAACATATTCCAAATATTGTCAAATAAAATATAGGGACTGTTTGAACTTTAATGATATGTACCATGAAGGCTAATTTTTGAAAAATTATAGGCTAGAAATATTGGTATAGATCTGCAAGTATATGACTAAATTGATATGCAAGACTGAAAAGAATAGTTGAAATTAAAACCTATAACTTAATAACTGATAATACACTAAAAATAGGATCAGATTTTGGAAATTCTGGCAGGTACATAATAAGCATGTATAATAGGAGTTTTGCAGGCCAGCCTCAGCAATTTAATGAGGCCCTAAGCAACATACTGAGACCCTGTCTCAAAATAAAAAATAAAAAATCCTGGGTGCACCTCAGTGATAAAGCACCCCGGGTTCAAACATCATGTGGCAGTTACATTTGTTAGCAGAAAACTTAAATAAATAATCTTTGGCAACTCTGGTAACTTTCTAAGTTTTGGACTCAAAATTAATCACTCTTAATAACTTTGGATATTTGTTATTGATAGGTCACTTTCTGCCTCAGGTAATTGAAACTAACTTAAAACACAAAGGGATTACTTGGCTCATGTGATTGAGAGACCCTGCTTTGGGGCAATAGGACCGGATGCTTTTGACTCTGCTCTCAGGTTCTTTTCCTCCTGGTTGCAAGATAACTGCCAGCAGCAGCCAGGAAACAAGCTTTCTCTCTCAAGGTGCTGTTGTAGAACCGTGGGGGCGCTCTCCCAGAAAGGCGCAGGGCCTTTCCTCACAGACAGTCCTCTGGGACTAGGGCCTTCCCTCGAGCTGAGGTCGCTTTCTCCAAGCCCTCTGTCTTCCTCAGGAAGAGTTGGAGTGGCAGCCCGCTCGTCCTGCTGGGTTGTGGCAACAGAAGGAGCATTTTTGGATCAGACCTGTTTCATTTCTAGTAGCACAGAGACTGCATTAGCAATGACTGGCATAGGAAAGAGGTGGCGAAGCACTGACCCTATCAACCCTGACGCTTAACAGGTGAAGAACCAGGAGCCTCTGAATCTGCTTTCTGTTTGTTCTGCTACTGCTGCTTTTAGATAGTACTGAGGACCCAGCATTCGTTTCTTTTTCATTTTTTTTTTTCCAAAAGAGTAGAGTAAATGCTGGCAGTGCATTAAGCTTAGAAACCAAGAGTTGTATTTATTTATTCCTTAAGTTAAAAGGCTCCTTAAATATTTAGATAAAACTGTTCCTATGAGGCAGCCATTTCCTAATTTAAGAAAACAAATGAAATGTACACTTTTTCTCTTTCCTACTTTGTATATAAAACTAAGAATCTGACCTTTGAGAGATATTCATTATTATTTCTTATGTAAAACAAATCAGAGGGTAACTCTGGGAATAAGTAAATAAACACTTCCTTTGAATTTCTTTCCTTTGGGGAGGGTCCTTTTTTGTTTTTCTTGTATGTTTGGTCTTCAGATTCACTTAAAATGTCCTATCCCAGTGTGGGTGGTTACAGTGCCAGGGCCTTGTGCGTGCTGGACAGGTGCTCTCCATGAGCTACACCTTCCTTCAAGTATGTGCGCTGCATGTGTATGCCCTCCCCACCCCCGCCCCTGCCCACAGCACTGGGGATGGAACCCCGGGATGCTCTGCCACTGAGCTACATCCCCACCTCTTTATTTTGCTTTTGAGGCTGTTTTCACTAAGTTGCCCTTGAATTTATGATCCTCCTGCCTGGGTCTTCCGAGTTGCTGGAATTACAGGCATGCATCACCTGCCAAGTGTAGTTCAAAAGTACATTTTCCAAGTGTAAACACTGAAGGCATTTAGCTAGCTACTTAATTGTGAGCTTCAGAAAACTATTCATTTGGGTTGAATTAATCCATTTTAACAGCATATGGCACGTCTGATTTACCCAGTAACCTTTTTTCTCTTAAATTTGTGTGTCCTTGGTCAGTTTAATGTCACTAGCTTAGCTGTTCTTTGAAATGTTTGCTGCCCATTAGAAATATGGAAAGAAAAGAAATATGGAAGGGGTTGTAAATGGGCATACTGAAGTTAAGGAACAAAAGGTGTGCTTTGGAATCCATGAAGGCTGTATCTCATGAGTTAGATATCAGAGAAGTGTGTATCCTTGCATGTTTTTAAGGAATTCTTAGAAATAGTGAAGGATGCTAAAATTTATGGTTCAGACTTCATACTTACCACTACGTGCTGCACTCTGAATGAAGGCATCAGTGATTGGAATTGGGTTGTGAGTAGAGGTAGATTGAGGTCCTGTGTGCATACTTGATGAGTCCCTCGATGCCTGACGTGTAGGAAAGGCAGTGTGCTGACTGCTGCTCATCTCTGCACATCCTTGACTCAAGAGGGGTCCTCGCCAAGACCCCACTCAGGAGGCTAGTGAGTGCTTTGCATGCTCTGAAGTCAGACACTCTAAACCAGTGATTCTCATACTTCCATGTGCATTTCTCGGGCCTTTACCCTAAGGGTTTCTAAATCAGTATATCCAGGATGGGGCTGAAGAATTTGTGTTTCTAGTAAGTTCCTGCTGCTGTTGATCTTGGTACTGCCCTTTGAGACTCACTGTCATAAAAACATCAAAAAAATTTTTTTTCTTAATAAAACCAAGGAATAGTCACATCAAGGTTTTATGAGAAACAATTGCACTGTATTTACTACTGTTTAGCTCAGACAACGTTTTTTCTCCTTCTCTGGATGTTACTTATTATATTAAGTGGGGAGTATTCACTTAAAGCTTTATTTTTTTAATCAGGAATTACTACTAAATTTGATGGTTGGCATCTTGTAATTTTTTTACTGATGTGTTACTTCATGCATCTAAGACTGAAAGTCTCCCTTTGGACTAGCAGAAAATGCTTTGCTTTATTTTGCTTGATATTTCAAGCAAAGAATTTTTTTCCTGTTTTGTATTTCTTCTTTACTAAGAGACTATGATTGTTACTTTACTCAGGGAGTGTTGAAACTTCTTAAACCAACCAATGTATGGTCAGTGCCACCTCTTGGCCATTCCCAGCTGTGCTGTCCCTGTGGGGACTAGCAGGGCTATTATTGTAAGGACCACACCTGGCTTGTTTGCATCCAATTTAAAGTTGGTGAATTTCAAAAGGATAAAAGGTCTCTGATGTGCCGGGAGACAGCCAAAAGAGCTTGCCCCTCTGGGAGGCGGGGCGGGGTTTCCTTATTCATCACAGGGCTTGCTCTGGGACAGTGGATGTGTTAGAGTATGAATTTGTGTTGTGAATATACATGTCTCAATGTCTCCCGCACCCTTTTCCTTTTAAATATTTTTTATTTTTACAGACATATTTTTATTCATTGTACACAAATTGTTTTGCTTGTGTTTGGAGTATATCCTCTTAAAATTTAAAGACTTTTTTCATTTTTATGAAGAACTTAAAGTATATACAGATTGGAATGTTTCAAGAGAGAAAATTTGTTGCTTTTAATTTGTATTATGTAATAAAATTTTAGAAACTTTGACCACTATAAGAGACTTAACAGCAGACTTTTATGTTGATCCCTGCTTTTGAGTATTAAATCCACTATAATCCCCTTCTCACAAAACAGTTCCTTTTTAAGAAGTTTATTCTCACCAAACGACCTAAAGTTCCATTAAATTTTACGCTTAAAAAAATTAGGAAGCGACTTATTTTTGTGTTTCTAGTTACTCAGCATTCTCATGCCTAAATAGGACAGTGCTGTAGCAGAAAACTTTGGAAAACATTTCTAATCTAACTCAACATTATACAAGAGAATAATTAAATTTCAGTCTTTGTGACTCAAGTTTGAGGCACTTACCACATGAAAAAATATTCAGAGACACTTAACTGTTCAGGGTAGCCAGCCCAATCCCTTTGCCTTGATTCCCTCCCTCTCCAGCTGTCAGCAGGCCTTCTCCAAGGCACTTAGCCATCCTGCACCCTAGCACCACAGTCCACAAAACAGGAATAGTATTGCCCAACACACGGAGACTTTGTAAGAAGCAAGTGAGACGGCACATGTGAGAATACCCCCGAACTATACACACCTGTGCTTCCAGGTGTGGCTGTGCCGTTTTCAGGGGCAGTGTTCAGATCTGCTGCTTGCTCAGGTATGGCCTAGAGGGATGTGATCAAAGTAGCTATGCCTGATGTTTAGAGATCTGCCTTAGTAAATTTGACTGAGCATTCTAGGGGTAAAAACAAAGAGAATTTGAAATGTTTACACATTTGATTTTGTTTATACCATTGAACCTAACCTGTTGACTGAGTTTCATGAAAGCAGGAAATGACTGAATGTGTAGGAAGAAGAGGCCTGGACTAGGTGCATGACTACTGAGTTGGGTTATGTAAGATTTAGATGGTTTCCACTAACTAGTTTTACTACTCAGTCAATTATACTAATTTTATACCAGTTATTGTAATCATACTGATTCAGAAGTAGATAGATAGTACTGGCGTATGACAAACAAGAGCCAATGTGTGTGCCGGTTGCAGTGTTGGTGGAGGCTGTTGCTCCCAGCTGGTCAGGGTTCTGAGACTTCCTGATAAGACTTCCTGTGAAGGTGACTTTCCACACTGCCGTTTGCCGTGTGGACCTTTCCCTTCTAAGCAGAAACTGTGGTCATGTTTTTTTTGTTTGTTTTGTTTTTTCAGAATCTATCTATACCTGACATATGTATGTGTATATAAAGCCATTAAAGTAGGTTCTTGTAAAACTAGAAGTCAGTTTGTTACTATACAATAGCATCCTGCACCAATCTACCTGTACCTACCATATGTATGTATGTATAAAGCCAAAGTAGGTTCTTATACATTTGGGGGAGGTGACTATTAGAATTAGAAGTTAGTTTGTTACTAGTAAAATGCACCCTTTAAAGAAAGTTTATGTTGTCCAGCTTTCTCCAAGAACAGCACCTGCACAAAGAATACCCATTTACTTCTTGTTCCTTTAGCAAGGGCCAGGACTGGTATCTCTGGTGAAGCGGGCCCAGGACAGGTGCCTGCTTAAGGGAGCCGAGTGTCTCTGTGGGTCCTCGGTGTTCCTGGCTGTCCATAATTGTCCCCCCTTAAAGTCTGAGGTTATTTTATGCAGCTTACTCAGTTTTGCCTTTTTTATCTTTTTGTATTCATAAATTGGAAAAGTAAAAAGAGCTTTCCTGCCTTTTTATTTACCAAACTACTCTCAGTTTTCAATGACTCAGTTCAAAGAAAGAATGCAGTCTTTCTATACCTGGTAAATATTTTCTGTTAAATAAAGCAATTAATTTTGTAGCCTCTGATAAATCCAGGTGTTAATGATGATTGCCTTTTATTTTGTGGAATGACTATTAAAATGACTTACATGTTTTTCTTTTCATTTTTATCTCTGATATTTGTTTGATATTCATTGATATGAGGGGGTGCTGCTTGGGAAGCCTGTGGCTTCATCAACATCAACATCAACATCAACCAAGAAGGGAGTCTTGGGTTGGCCCTCGTACTTAATCTTTTATCTTTATTCTGTGATAATAAAATATTAGCAGTACTCCCTGTGTGGTAGTTTAATCAAAGCACTTGGTAAATGATAGTTTTACAAAATCAATCTAGTAATCACAATATGATAACCTAACATTTTATGAATGACTTATAAGAAAGGTTCAGTAACTGGCTTAAAGTTCATCTGACTGGTGTGGCAGTGAGATCAGATCTAGGTCAGAATCTATGCGCTTTTTAATATTTTCATTTTCAAGTACCTTATATGTAAATTAGGATGTCTAAAAGAAGAAAAACCCATAGTGACATTTCATGTAGATTTTCCTTTGATTATAACTTAAAATATTAATGTGGGACAGAGAAGACACAGTCATCTAATCTGTTCTGTTTAAGATATTTTTTTCTGTTAACACCACTGTTAACAGCCACTAGTTAACTGGCATATGCCTTTGAAACTTTCATACACACTATTTTATTTAAACCTAGAAGGACCCTTGAGAGCCCCATGGTGCCTGTTTTACAGATGAGGAAACTGAGGCTTAGAGAGAGAGTCTTAGAGCATAGAATGTTAGACTAAATTCAAAGCCCATTACTGAACTGTGAATCCTTTTTGGTTTTGGAATTAAAAGTTTATCCAGTGGTAAATCCAGTTCATTATAGAATCTTTCCTCTCTTAATTCACTCATGAAAAACATCTGAGCATTTTAGAAACAGTCATGAAGTAGTACTGAGAACTATCTTCCTCTATATTGATTTAACTAGGAGAGTCATTAGCTGTTTTTACAATGTAATTAAAGATGTAACTCTTAGTACCCCTTTAAAAATGCTTATAAATGCCTATATATTACAAACATGTTTAAACTAAAATAAATTAATCTGAGCAGGTCCAAAAGGATATTTAGTGTGACGTAACACTTTGGGTCTGTGTTTTTTACTTTTTTATTTTTTGGTACCAGGGATCGAACTCAGGGGCACTGGATCACTAAGCCACATCCCCAGCCCAATTAACCCTATTTTATATTTTATTTAGAGACAGGATCTCACTGAGTTGCTTAGTGCCTCCATGTTGCTGAGGCTGGCTTTGAACTCTTGAACCTCCTGCCTCAGCCTCCTGAGCTGCTGGGATTATAGGCGTGTGCCACCATGCCCAACTTATTTTTACTTTTTGTAGTTGATCGCCAATGATTATTTTCCTAAAACATTTTAAAAACAGACCTTTCAAAATTAGCTAAGATCTATTTAATGAAAAAATTTGATATTGCAACAAAGAATATTATTCCAAAATCAATACAACATTTCAAGTGTCCGTCTCTGGGATAAATAAAGGCTTATTAATGAGACTAATGATGAAAGTATAAAGAAAATTCCTTCTACCTTGTTAGTAAGATGCCTGAGTTTGCCATACTCGGGAGACTCTTCACCTTAAAACTAGACTCAGCCCCCGTAATTCCCCATGCTCTGCTATGCCTCATTAAATTACCACGTCTACCTAGCTGGTGGGTACTCCCAGGAAATAGGCAGTGTGATACTAGAATATATCTTTTAATAGCTCATGCCACTTACATGTTTTACTCCTGGTTAGTTGTGGACATTTTGTAACAAAGAATTCTAGTTCATGTGTGTTTTAATCTGTACTGTTCAAAATAAGAGTTATGAGAGTTAACAATCATTAGATGGCCTACCTTTCTGTTTGGAGCATTTGTATGTTAGGACTTCACAGGAAGTGATGTACATTGGCAGATACATCGACAAGTATGATGATTTTCTAACTATCTAGAGCTTGCAAAAATGATAGCAAACTTGTTGATATTATCTGACATTACGGAAAGGTTGCAGAATTGCTTATCTGCCCTAAGTCTGACTGGCAGCCAGCCACTAGTTGTCCCCTGGGTAGAACAGGTGGCGATGGGGCGGGGCTGGAGTAGCTGCCCTTATTTAATTCTTGCTCTGCTGGGCTGTGCGGGGCTCGTCACAAGTACTCTTTCACTTCTAATTCACATAGAGATATAGAAGCACGGGGAGCGCGTGAAAAGAAGCAAGCACGGGCACAGAGCTGTTTCCCCCTTTGTGTCAGCACTGCAGTTTGTTCACGTCCCTGGAGTCTGTCTCCACCTGCTCTGGCAACACCCAGTACTCTGAGTCATATCTGCCTGGGATTGTTCTATGGTACTTACCTGGCCGGAGAGGCATGGATAATTTTTTTTTTTTTTAAATTTTTGAGTTTTCAGAAAAAAAAAATTAACTTCTTAAGAATTGTTATTTAAGAATTAAAACAGAAAAAAGACGAAAAAGAAACAAACAACTTCAGACATGTTCAGATAATCTTAACAGTATTAAGATGGTTCTTATTATGTACAGCAAAGATGATTTATGGCTTATAGGTTAAAGGTTGGTTAAAAAGCATAGAAATATTCAAGAGCACCAGTTAAATTTTTTTTCTTATCTTAGGAGAAAACCTTGAGAGTAGTACTTATTAAATATTTATCCAGGGGCTGGTGGAATAGCTCAGTAGCAGTTTGCCTAGCAGGTATAGGGCCCTGAGTTCAATCTTCAAAACTGCCACCCCCCCCCCCCCAAAAAAAAAACCGATATCAAGTGGTGGTAATGGTGCCAAAATCATTTTTATAATTCCTGATTATTCCAGTACTCTATTGTTTTAATTTTATAAACAGCTGTAGGAGACAACATAATCTTCTCTATTTTTCAGATGAAGAAATTAAGGATCAGATGCTATAGATTTTCTGGGAATGCCATAACAGTTCCATAAACGAAGTTGCTTGAACAACAGAAATTGATGGTCTTACAGCTCTGGAGGCTAGCAGTCCAAGATCAGAAGTTAGTAGAGTTGGTTCTTTCTAGGGCTGGGAAGGAGGTTCTGCCCAGGTGTCTCTGTTTCTTCCTTCTGTGTTAAAATTTCCTCTTTATAAGGACAATGATGGTATTGGATCAGTGCCCACACTGATGTCTTGATCTTAAGGGATCACATTGCAAAGGCTCCATTTCTAAATAATTTTTATTTTGAGGTTCAAGAGATTTGGACTTTTAACATCTTTTAGGGAGACACAATTAATACATAATAGATAGTTAGTCTTTACTCAGGGTCTCTGTAAGTGGGAAGTTATACATATTGCATTGTAGTGCTACTAAAATGTAGTTTTAAGGAACGTGATGATGTATCTATACTAGGAGATTTAAAATTCATTTTCTAAACCAGGCATGGTGGCACATATCTGTAATCCCAGGTACTTAGGAGGCTGAGGCAGGAAGATTGCAAGTTCAAGGCCAGTCTCAGCAACTAAGTGAGAACCCATCTCAAAATAAAAAAATAAAAAAGGGCTGGTGATGTAGCTCAGTGGTAAAGTGCTCCTGGGTTCAAAAGTACAGAAAAAAAAAATCAAATCAAACTCGTTTATAATATTGTCTTATATCTGGGAGATTTTATTTAAAATTAACCGCGTTTCTAAAATAAGTAATAGAATTTGGGGGGTGTGATAGTTTCTGAGCTTTGTTTTTTCTTCAGATAACAAATGTGACGATATCGACTATGGGAAGTCGTCGAAGGCTCAGTGCTTAGATCCAGACGCCATCGATCAAATGTGTGGACTCTTCGTGGCTCTTGTGGTGGCTGCCAGCGCTCTGTGCACGTGTTGCAAGCCCACTCTGACAGTAGTGTCCGTGTGTTTCGTGGTCCCCTAAGAACCCGGGTATGGCCAGTGTTAGCATCCGTCTTCCCCTGTGATCAGGGTATCTGAGGAACGGGGAAGGCAAAGCTACACAGGGCAACAAAAATAGCACTGGGTGACGGTTTGTTGATCACTTTTTTTTTTTTTCCTGCTCATTTTAAAATAATTTCAGATTTAACAGGAAAAGTGAAGGAAGAGTTTTGTGCCTTCTGTGCAGTTGTTTGCCTTCATTCTTCCCTCTGGAAGAGCCCTCAGCCTGGTGGCTTCCAGGATCTGAGCTTTGGAGGAGTGGGGTCGTAGGCGCAGCATGTGGGCTCGCCTCTGTCTGGAGGCAGGTGCTACTGCCTGGCTCGGGTCCAGAAGTGGCCTGTATTCTCCCCACGCTTCAGTGCTGCTCCGGTTGGATTTGCCTTGCCTGGTGCCCTAGTTCTGATCACTTGAGGAAGGCACGGTTTGCTGGCTTCTCCACGGTGAAGTTCCACTGAAGTATTTTGTTGGGAAAGTGTAGATTTTCATCATCCAGTTTTCACACACTAGATTTAGCATCCGTTGTTTGTTGATTGAACTAATTTATCATGGAGGTTTTCAAATGTCAATTTTCTAATTTTTATTTTTTCTATGTTTGGCATTCTATAAGAAAAACTTTATTTTCTATTTATTTATGTCAACATGGACTCATAAGTTCCTGTGAGTAATGGTTCTAATCATTCATTGTTATTTTTATTTATTTCCTTCTAGTTATCCAAAATCTGATGCAAAATCCTATAAACTGGCTTCTGTGTCTTTTTTCCATATATAATCGTATTTTCTCCCTTTATTTTTTAAACTAGTAGTTTCTCTGAAAGGAGAAAGTGGTTTCTTGTATGGCAGAATATAGCACTTAAAGTCACCACCACAGGGCACCGCCGCTCCCAGGTCCTCAGAGGACAGCCAGAGAATGCATATGGGGATATGTGTGGGTCTCTTTTATTTCTTTACCTATGTGCTTTAAAAAACATGAATTCATACCAGAAACTGTATTTCCAGCTCAGTATTGTAGAGTCCATTCTAGTTTTTTTCTGCTTTCAGGGTTTTTAGTTCTCTTCTCCAGCGCTAATAAACTTAACTCATGTTGTCCTGAGCATGTTTACTTACTAGATGAGTCTTTGAATCTCAGCAATATCCTCATAAGAACAATGAGGACCTTTTACTGTTTTTAAGTTAATTACCTCAGCTCTGAATTCTTTTCATAGAACATTATTTATGAAAGGAGTATACCAAAGTGTAAGATGAATTCCAAAAAACTCAAGTAGTTATTGTATGTGTAAAGGTAATTTATATAAGGCATTTTCTTACTAGGGAATTACCTAGGGGTACTGGTTAGCTTTAGCACTTATTAGAGAAATAAAAATTTCTTTTGATGATTAAAGCAATCACTAAAAGAATATAAAGAAAAATTAACTCCCAAACTGTTAGAAGGAGAAGAAAGATGACTAGAAAAAATGCCTGTAATATAAACAAGGGAAGAAGGATAGGGGGAGCAACAACAGCAGAGAACAAAGAAGGCAAAATAAACACTATCAAGTGATATAATGGCAAAAGGTCAACCGTATCAATAATCACAAAGGAAATGGTGGGCTAACAAGCCTAGTAATAGCTTACGTTCAGTTTGGATCCTTTAAAGGTCAGAAGCGCATCTTGTCTTTTATAAAAGACATCCGAAAACCAAGTGACATAGAAATGATGGTTAATGAATTTAAAAAGATATACCAGATAGCATCAGAAGGGAGTCCTGAGACCATAAGGGGGAAGAATGTGGATATAGTAGATTCATTTTAAAATGAAGAAGGAGCAGTCTATCAACAGCCCTTGCCACAAAAATAGAATTAAAAATATTTAAAGTAAATACCAATGATTCCAAAGAACTATTGATGAATTCTTAGTTCCGGTGGGGAGTTTTTATTTTTGTTTTGGGGTGCTAGGGTTTGAACCCAGGGCTTCATACATATTAACTACACATTCTACACTAAGCTACATCCCCAGCCCGTGGAGAATTTTAATGATTTGTTCTCTGCACGTAAGTACATATGCTCAGTTTACAATGGAGTTATTTCTCAATAAAGGCATTGGAAGTTACAAATATCATAGATTGAAATGTACCTAATATGCCTTACTGAATTACCGTCATGGCTTAGCCTAGACTACCTTTGTTGAGCTTGAACAACAAAGTAGGCAGCATTTGAGCAAAATCCTCTAACGCAAAGCCTCTTTTATAATAAAGTGTTGAGCATTCATGCAATTTATCAAATGTGTACTGAAATTAAAAACTCAGTTGTATGAGTTCCCTTTTGCACCATTGTAAAGACAAAAATCATAAATGGGTTAATTTCTTGGTCACCTTACACCTCTGAATGTAAGACTCAGAGCTGAAGAGGAGACACGTAGGCACTGGGGACCTGGCCTGAGGAGCAGCACGCTTGCACTCCAGGCCTTCGTTGGCTTGTTTCATACATCTTAGACTTGGGGTGGTGCAGGGCTCAGCAGAAGCTGGCTCTTCTCCAACCAGAGGAGGAGGAAAGGTGCAGCCTAACAAGATAGAAAACCTTTGACAGTGGTCACTGGTCGGGTCAAAGGCCATAGAGAAGAACTCAGCTCCTCTGCCCCATGGGAGCCTGCACCTACCCTCAATAGCCCTCCTGCAGGGTGCAGCTAGGAAGACACAGCAGGGAGCCGATTACACCCCCAGGGTGCTAGCAGCCTGCCAAGCCCGAATTCACCTTCTCTTCCCTGGGGTGCAGTAGGAGGAGGTCGAGGAGAGTAAGGCCATCTCCATCTCCCTGCCACATGGAGGCCGTGTGGGAGCCATAGAGAGGCATGCCTGCCCTTCGCAGCCAGGACAGCACCAGTGGAGCCCTAGCAGGACACCAGAACTCTCACCCATGCCCAGTAGTAACAAGGAGTTCCCTCTCCTTCCCTTAGGAGACAGGTGGGGAACCTGGAATACCACTCCACCCTAGATGGAGCCAGGTTCTTCCCCTCTTGCCTCCTGGAAGGGTGGTGGTGTTACAAGGTCAGTTACAATAGCAGACTTAAGATCTAGAATCCTGTAACATGTAAAATCTACATTTTAATTGGTAATTGCTTGTCTTACCAAAACCCGAAAAATCTTAACTTGAATGAGTAAAAACAATCAGACAATACCACAGATGACAGAGATGGTAAAATAGCTGAAGGATTTTAAAGCAGCTATCAAAAAAATGCTTTAGTGAGTAATTATGAGCACACTGAAACAAATGGAAATGTATCAGACCTCAGCAAAGAAATAGAAAGCCTTAGTGAAGAGATAAAAATGCAAACAAGAACTGAGTTGGAATTTTAGAACAAAAACCGTAACAACTGAATGTTTTTTAGAAAGTCATTGGACAGGTTCACAGCAGAATGGAGGGGACAGAGTGAACTGGAAGGTAGAACACAGTAAATTACCAGTCTGAGCAAGAAAGAAGACATGGACAGGCCCTCCGAGACCTTTAGGACTACGAAGGAAGATCTACAGTGGTGTACGTCAGAGACCCAGAGGAGAGGGGAAGGAGGGTAAGGCTGAAAAGCCCTGGAGAAACCAAGGCTGAATGCTTCCCGAACTTCAGAGCTCCCCACAGTGCGTGCAGGTTTAATGCAGTTCCCATCAGAATCTCCACAAGAGTTGTAGATACATGCAGACAGGACTTTTCTGAAATTCACATGGTGGTGCAAAGGAACTAGACTAGCTAACAGTTTAGGGGAAAAAAGAGTAATTTGAAACGATCCATTTCCCCGGCTTTTCAAGGCTCACTATGCAGCTACAGGAATCAGACCTAAGGTTACTGGGAGTGGCATATACATCAGTGGAACAGAATAGGGGACTCAGAAATTGACCCCAGGAGTATTGCCAGCTGATTTGCAACCAAATACAGAAGCAATTCAGTGGAGGAAGGAAGGATAGTCTTTGAAAAATGATCCGGCAGGGGATTCAGCCTAAACCTCAAATTAGGGGGAAACAGAAGGACATCTTCAGGACATAGAGCTTGTTGAAAAGCCATTGAACATGTTGCCAAACGTGCAGTCCATGAAAGAAAAGTTGGTACGTTAACTTTGTCAAAATCAGGATGTCTTGCTGTGTGCCAGACCGTGCTGAGAGGGTGCAGGGACAAGCTCCATGGGGAGATGTGTCTGTAGAGCACAAGTGGGTGTTGCCTACGACACACCAGGGCTCTCAGACTCAGCTCTGCAAGAACCAGTGCATTACAAGTGAGAATTTGGATGAAGAAAAGTCCCAAAGAAAGGAAAGGGATGTTATTGAAGAGGTTAGATGGACAGCAAATAAAAACATGTTCAGTGTTACCAGCCATTGGGGACTTGCAAATCGAGACTACTATGAGATGTCACCACACATTTGTTAGAATTGCTAAAGGAGTAGTGACAGCAGCGGTTGCTGATGGAGATTTGAAGAAATGGAGCTGGGCATGGTGGTGCACTCCTGGAATCCCAGTGGCTTGGGACGCTAAAGCAGGAGGATCACAAGTTCAAAGCCAGCCTGAGCAACTTAACGAGGCCCTGTCTTAAAGAGAAAAAAAAAAAAGAAAAAAAAAAGGCTGAGGATGTAGCTCAGTGGTCGAGCCCCCTGTGAGGATATAGCTCAGCGACCGAGCCCCCTGGGAGGACATAGCTCAGCGGCCGAGCACCCTGTGAGGACATAGCTCAGTGGTCGAGCACCCTATGAGGACATAGCTCAGCCGCTCCGGTACCACAGCCACAGCACGTTGTTTGCCATGCGTTCACGGAGGTCGGGTCAGTCCTGTAAGTGGCACAGCCATTCTTGAAAATACTGAGCAGGTTTATTATGAACTAGACACAGACAGACTTCATTCTCCAACAGTCTCTTGTGTGTTTATCCCCGAGAAAAACTTAAATCTGCATAAAAATGTGTATGAACTTCACATGTTATAGATAAGAATCTGTATGATATATGTGTGCTTCGATTGCAGGCTCCTAATGTGGAGCTCACCATCTGAACGTGTTGTGCAGGAACGTTTGCAGTTTATAACAGCTGTACTTGTAATAGCCCCAAAGTAGGCACAACTGTACATCCTTCAGTAAGTGGAATACCGTGCAGCAGCAAAAGGAAGCCAACTGTAGAGGAGCGCACAACTTGGGATGGACTTTAAGGGCACAGTGTTGCATTTTTTTAAAAAAAAATCACCAATTTCAAATGGTTACTCACTCAAATGGTATGACTCCACTTGTGCAGCATTCTCAAAGTAGCCAGTTATAACGGTGAGTGACAGATTGGTGGTTGTCAGGGATTAGAAATAGCCAGAGGGAGAAGAGTGGTGGGCATGTCTGTAGTGGGGTCACAGGAGAAGGTCCTGTATGATGAGGCAGTTCTGTATCTGCACGCGGTGCATATCGTGAAGGTACGCATGTGACAGTTCAATGACTGAGAACTCTACACATCTTCTGTACCAGTGTCAGCTTCCTGGATTTTGTGTAGCACTGTTGTGAAAGATACAACCAATGCAAGAAACTGGTGAAGGGTACTTGGGACCCAGCTTTTCAAGTTCCTGTGAATTTCTAATTATTTCAAAATAAAAAACGAAAAATAAAAGATGGATACCATACTTGCTGTAGGATTCCAAAGGAAGAAATGGTTGCTTCCCAGCTAGGGTGATGAAACCTGGTGCAGGGACCACACCTGTGATCCCAGTGACTCAGGAGCCAAGGCAGGAGGATCGCAAGTTCTAGGCCAGCCTGGCAACCCTGCAGTCGCACATTCTTGTACTCCTTGGGGAGATCGTGGCTTGTGATTGCATGTTGGGCGATGACTTACTGTTTCTCTTCTATTTGATCATAAGCCTTCTGAGGGTACTTCCTGTCCTAGTGCCTGGAAGGCAGTGCTCCTCAGATGCTTAATGCCGAGATCAGTGACTAGAGTGAAGAAAAAACAGATACAAATGTGGAGAAGCAGGATGAGAGGAGACAGGCTAGACAGGTGGATAGTGTGTAGTAGAGCTTTGGTAGATGTGTAAGGATTTCAGCTTTTACAAGGAAGAAATTCAGAGTGAAATTTTATAATTCCGATATATTTATTTTTCTTTTCTTTTTTCTGTGTTTACTTGTAAAGGCTGCCAGAATTTAGATTGAACAATACAGGAGTTTTGTAAATGGCTTTGAATTTATAAGCTGGTACAGGTTAAAGAGGCAGAACCAAGTGCCTTGTAATAGCAGTTACTTCCTCGTACTGTTGCTTTTTCAGCACACACCACTTAAATGACTGGTAGGTTAGCCAGCACCGATTCCCACCTGAACCAGCCCAGCGAATATTCCTTAGCACGTGTCCACATCCACTCCTGCTGGATGTGAAGGCCATCAGGAGCCATGTACTTATTTGTGCTCCCAAGCCTGTTCCTGCTGGCTGTG
Organism: Sciurus vulgaris; assembly: GCF_902686455.1. Classification (NCBI taxonomy): domain Eukaryota; kingdom Metazoa; phylum Chordata; class Mammalia; order Rodentia; family Sciuridae; genus Sciurus; species Sciurus vulgaris. The sequence goes on along the minus strand of NC_136473.1, from coordinate 111,817,269 downwards.
CTTCTTATTTTATTTTATTTTTTATTTTTAAATTTATTTTTATTGTAAACAAATGGGATACATGTTGTTTCTGTTTGTACACGGAGTAACAGTATACCATTTGCATATTCATATATTTACATAGGGTAATGATGTTTGATTCATTGTTATTTTTTCCTTCCCCCCCACCCCTCCCACTCCTCTTGTCCCTCTATACAGTCCCTCCTTCCTCCATTCTTGCCCCGCCTCCCATCCCCCATTATGTGTCATCATCCACTTATCAGCGAGATCATTCGTCCTTTGCTTTTTTGAGATTGGCTTATCTCACTTAGCATGATATTCTCCAATTTCCTCCATTTGCCTGCAGATGCCATAGTTTTTTTTATTCTTTATAACTGAGTAATATTCCATTGTGTGTGTGTGTGTGTGTGTGTGTGTGTGTGTGTGTGTGTATATATATATATATATATATGTATATATACACCACAGTTTCTTTATCCATTCATCAATTGAAGGACATCTAGGTTGGTTGCACAGTCTTGCTATTGTGAATTGAGCAGCTTTGAACATTGATGTGGCTGTATCTCTGTAGTATGCTGATTTTAAGTCCTTTTTGTATAGGCCAAGGAGTGGGATAGCTGGGTCAAATGGTGGGTCCATTCCAAGTTTTCTAAGGAATCTCCACACTGCTCTTGAGTGGCTGCACTAATTTGCATCCCCACCAGCAATGTATGAGTGTACCTTTTCCCCCACATCCTCTCAACACCTATTGTTGCTTGTATTCTTCTTGATAATCGCCATTCTAATTGGGGTGAGATGGAATCTTAGGGTGGTTTTGATTTGCATTTCTCTTATTACTAAAGATGGTGAACATTTTTTCATGTTTGTTGATTGCTTGTAGACCTTCTTCAGTGAAGTGTCTGTTAATTTCCTTAGCCCATTTGTTGATTGGGTTATTTGTATTCTTGGTGTAGAGATTTTTGAGTTCTTTATATATTCTGGAAATTAGTGCTCTATCTGAAGTATGAGTGGCAAAGATATTCTCCCACTCTGTAGGCTCTCTCTTCGCATTGCTGATAGTTTCCTTTGCTGAGAGAAAGCAATTTAGTTTGAATCTATCCCAGTTATTGATTCTTGCTTTTATTTCTTGTGCTATGGGAGTCCTGTTAAGGAAGTCTGATCCTAAGCCAACAAGTTGAAGATTTGGACCTACTTTTTCTTCTATAAGATGCAAGGTCTCTGGTCTGATTTCAAGGTCCTTGATCCATTGTGAGTTGATTTTTGTGCAGGGTGAGAGATAGGGGTTTAGTTTCATTCTGTTGCATATGGATTTCCAGTTTTCCCAGCACCATTTGTTGAAGAGGCTATCTTTTCTCCATTGCATATTTTTGGCACCTTTGTCTCGTATGAGAAAATTGTATTTATTTGGGTTTGTGTCTGTGTCCTCTATTCTGTACCATTGATCTACCTGTCTATTTTGGTGCCAGTACCATGCCGTTTTTGTTACTGTTGCTTTGTAGTATAGTTGGAGTTCTGGTATTGGGGTACCCCCTATTTCATTCTTCCTGCTAAGGATTGCTTTAGCTATTCTGGGTTTCTTATTCTTCCAGATGAATTTCATGATTGCTCACTCTATTTCTGTAAGGCACATCATTGGGATTTTAATTGGAATTGCATTGAATCTGTATAGCACTTTGGGTAGTATGGCCATTTTGACAATATTAATTCTCCCTGTCCAAGAACATGGGAGATCTTTCCATCTTCTAAGGTCTTCCTCAATTTCTTTCTTCAATGTTTTGTAGTTTTCGTTGTGGAGATCTTTCACCTCTTTGGTTAGATTGATTTTATTTTTTTTGAGGCTATTGCAAATGGGGTCGTTTTCCTCATTTCCCTTTCAGATGTTTCGTCGCTTGTGTATAAAAATGCTTTAGATTTCTGCGTGTTGATTTTACAACCTGCTATTTTACAGAATTCATTGATGAGGTCTAGAAGTTTTCTGGAGGAGGTTTTTGGATCCTCTAACTATAGAATCATGTCATCAGCAAATAGTGACAGCTTAAGTTCCTCTTTTCCTATTTGTATCCCTTTAATTTCTTTAGTCTGCCTAATTGCTGTGGCAAGAGTTTTTTTTTTTTTTTTTTTTTTTTTTTTTTTTTTTTTTGCGGTGCTGGGGATTGAACTCAGGGCCTTGTGCTTGCAAGGCAAGCAATCTACCAACTGAGCTATCTCCCCAGCCCCTGGCTAGAGTTTTGAGGACAGTGTTGAATAGAAGTGGTGAAAGAGGACATCCCTGTCTTGTTCCCGTTTTTAAAGGGAATGGTTTCAGTTTTTCTCCATTAAGAATGATGTTGGCCATGGGCTTAGCATAAATAGCCTTTACAATGTTCAGGTATGTTCCTACTATCCCTATACTTTCTAGTGTTTTGAGCATGAAGGGGTGTTGTATTTTGTCGAACGTTTTTTCTGAGTCAATTGATATAACCATATGATTCTTATCCTTAAGTCTATTGACAGGATGGATTACATTTATTGATTTACGGATGTTAAACCATCCTTGCATTCCAGGGATGAACCCCACTTGATGGTGGTGCACAATTTTCTTAATATGTTTTTGGATACAGTTTGCCAGTATTTTGTTAAGGATCTTTGCATCTATATTCATCAAGGATATTGGTCTAAAATTTTCTTTCCTTGATGTGTCTTTTCCTGGTTTGGGTATGAGGGTGATATTAGCTTCATAGAATGAGTTTGGTAGGGTACCCTCCTTTTCTATTTCCTGGGATATTTTGAGAAGTATTGGAATGAGTTCTTCTTTGAAGGTCTTGTAGAACTTGGCTGAGAATCCGTCTGGTCCTGGACTTTTCTTGGATGGTAGGTTTTTAATGGCTTCTTCTATTTCATTGCTTGATATTGATCTGTTTAAATCATATATGTCCTCCTGGTTCAGTTGGGGAGGAGCATATGTGTCTAGAAATTTGTCAATGTCTTCGGTAGTTTCTATTTTGTTGGAATACAGATTTTCAAAGTAGCTTCTCATTATGTTATGTATCTCCGTGGTGTCTGTCGTGATATTTCCTTTTTCATCACGAATTTTGGTCATTTGAGTTTTCTCTCTCCTTCTCCTTGTTAGTGTGTCTAAGGGTTTGTCTATTTTGTTTACTTTTTTAAAGAACCAACTCTTTGTTTTTTTCAATTTTTTGAATTGTTTCTTTTGTTTCAATTTCATTGATTTCAATTCTGATTTTAATTATTTCCTGTCTTCTACTACTTTTGCTGTTATTCTGTTCTTCTTTTTCTAGGGCTTTGAGCTGTAATGTTAGGTCATTTAGTTGTTGACTTTTCATTATTTTCTGGAATGCGCTCCATGCAATGAATTTTCCTCTTAGTACTGCTTTCATAGTGTCCCAGAGATTTTGATATGTTGTATTGTCATTCTCATTGACCTCTAAGAATTTTTTTATCTCCTCCCTGATGTTTTTTGTTATCCATGTTTCATTCAATAGCATATTATTTAGTCTTCAGGTGTTGGAGTAATTTCTGTTTTTTATTTTGTCATTGATTTCTACTCTCAGTCCATTATGACCTGATAGAACACAAGGCAGTATCTCTTGTTTTTTTTGCATTTCCTAAGGGCTGCTTTGTGGCATAACATATGGTCTGTTTTTGAGAAGGTTCCATGTGCTGCTGAGAAGAAAGTGTATCCGCTTGTTGATGGATGGAATATTCTATATATGTCTATTAAGACTAGGTTATTGATTGTGTTATTGAGTTCTATGGTTTCTTTTTGATTGGAAGGTCTATCTGGTAGTGACAGCGGTGCATTAAAGTCACCCAGAATTATTGTGTTGTGGTCTATGTGATTCTTGAAATTGAGAAGGATTTGTTTGATGTACAGGGATGCACCATTGTTTGGGGCATAAATATTTACTATCTTTATGTCTTCCTGATTTATGGTTCCCTTAAGCAGTATGAAATATCCTTCTTTATCCCTTCCGACTAACTTTGGCTTGAAGTCCACTTTACCTGATATAAGGATGGAAACCCCCGCTTTTTTACTGAGTCCATGTGCGTGAGTCCCATCCTTTCACCTTTAGTCTGTGGACGTCTTTTTCTATGAGATGAGTCTCTTGCAGGCAGCATATTGTTGGGTCTTTCTTTTTAATCCATTCTGCCAGTCTATGCCTTTTGATTGGTGAGTTTAGGCCATTAACGTTCAGGGTTATTATTGAGATATGATTTGTATTCCCAGTCATTTTGGCTTATTTTTGGTTTTTAAGTTGGCTTGATTTCTCCTTTGAGTGGTTTTTCTCTAAGGTAGTTCCTCCTTTTGCTGCCCTACATTGTTGTTTTTCATTTCCTCCTCATGGAATACTTTGTTGAGAACATTCTGTAGCACAGGCTTTCTATTTTTAAGTTCTTTTAACTTTTGTTTATCATGGAAGGATTTTATTTCATCTTCAAATCTGAAGGTTAATTTTGCTGGCTATAGGATTCTTGGTTGGCAACCATATTCTTTCAGAGCTTGAAATATGTTGTTCCAGGCCCTTCTAGCTTTTCGAGTCTGGGTTGAGAAGTTGGCTGCTATCTCTATTGGTCTCCCCCTATATGTAATCTGATGTTTTTCTCTCGTGGCCTTCAAAATCCTATCTTTATTTTGAATGTTAGACATGTTCATTATAATGTGCCTTCGTGTGGATCTGTTGTGATTTTGTGCATTTGGTGTTCTGTAAGCCTCTTGTATTTGACTTTCCATTTCATTCTTCAGGTTTGGGAAATTTTCTGATATTATTTCATTGAATAGGTTGTGCATTCCTTTGGTTTGTATCTCTGTGCCTTCCTCAATCCCAATAATTCTTAAATTTGGTCTTTTCATGATGTCCCATAGTTCTTGGAGATTCTGTTCATGATTTCTTACCATCTTCTCTGTTTGGCCGACTTTATTTTCAAGATTAAATATTTTGTGTTCATTGTCTGAGGTTCTGTTTTCCAAGTGGTCTAGTCTGTTGGTGATGCTTTCCATTGAGTTTTTTATTTGGTTTATTGTCTCCTTCATTTCAAGGATTTCCGTTTGGTTTCTTTTGAGAATCTCTACCTCTTTGTTGAAATGGTCTTTTGCCTCCTGCAGGTGCTCTTTCAATTTATTGGTATTATCATTCATTGCCTGCATTTGCTCTCTTATCTCATGCTTTGCTTCACGAATCATCTTAATCATGTATAATCTGAAGTCCTTTTCTGACATTTCTTCTAACATAGTGTCATTGGATTCTATTACTATAGAATCTAGATTTGTGTGGATCATTTTCTTCCCTTGTTTTTTCATGTTGTTCATGTATCTTCCCCTCTAGCAGTGCAGACCTGGGGTATTGCAGATTTCCCCCTATAGGCTTATAGTGGCCCTTTAGGTTTCCAAAACCCTTTCTTTAAGGGGAGATGAATATTAGCCGTGCCCAATGCAGATACTATGCAATCCTAGACCAAATAGCCCCTATGAGGACAATAATAAAATTGTCATAATAAACAGAATGAGTTCAAATACTATCTTCGGTAAAACAAACAGATTTGCAATAAGGTCTGAAGTTTCTAATGGAGGACAAAGAGGACGCAGAGGGATGTAGAATGTGGCTGTTAGTGGGATAAGAAAAGAATATACAGGAGTTCTAGAAAATAGAAAAGGTGAGAGTGTAATCAAAAGAAATTCGGTGTTAGCATGCAAAAAAAAAAAGGGAGAAAGAGACTCTGAGGGAACAGGTAAACAAAAGGAAAAGAAAGCAAGAAAAGTAAAGAAATAAAAACTTGAATATTTTTTTAAAAAGGAGGAAAAAGAAAATCTACAGTATAACAGTCATATAGTAATGAAACCTCCCAGTGTTCAGTAGCCTGATGCATGAGAGGTACCTGACAATGAGCTTCAAGCCTCCAGCAGGAGTCTCAGGATGGGATTTGCCCCACCTAAAGATGGGAGCTCTGGCTTCCAGGATTATCCAAGATGGCCGCTCTGACTTCGAAATGTGTTGGCAAATGGGGAGCTGCAGCTCAGGGTGTGGATGTGGTCAGCTGGCGGTTTTGTATGTGGTCAGCTGGCGGTCGTGGATGTCGTCAGCTGGCGGTCCTGGATGCGGGATGCGGTTGGTCTGGCAGGGGTCCTGGAGGTCCAGTGTGTTTGGTGTGGTTGTGGGATCCTGGAGGTCTGGTGCAATCAGTCGGTCTGGGGTCCTGATGATAGGAAGCAGTCAGTTGGTCTGGGGGTCCTGGCGGCAGGGAGCAGTCATTTGATGTGAGGGCCCCAGAGTCAGGGAGTGATCTGTCTGCCTGAGGGATCCTGGAGAGGGGGCTCAGTCAGTCTGGCCAGTGGCCCTACAGGGCTTGTCTGTTGTCTCAAAATGGCAGCAGCCATGTGTAATCAAACCTGCAAGTACTGTAACAGTGAACTTCCAGGCAACAGCAGGTGGCTGGTGCTCCACTGAAGGTCAGCGATCAGCTTGCTGACTGTTGTCGGACCACTGGGAGGTGAACTTCGTGCGTTGGGTGATGGATAGGTGTGCTATGCTCCTTATTTTAATTATGCAATTTATATAAATCAAGGAAATGAAAGAGTTTCTGTGAACTTAAGTTGAATGTTTTAAACAATCTGTGAAGGGTAATTACTAAAACATATGATATTATTTAGAGCAAGAGAGTTATAAAATATTAGGGATAAATGATTCTGGACGGAAGGGAAAGGGGGGTTCTGCTTTCAGATTGCTTCATCTGTCTTAAGTTCCTGCCTCACTTTTGTAATCAGTGTCTTCCAATCTTTGTATCATAAACTCAGTTTAGTGGGTTAAAACCAGTAATTTTAGAAAAGACAGGGATGGGACTGTAGCTTGGTGAAATACATGCCTGACATGCAAGAATCGTCCTGGTTTGATCCCCAGCACTATTTAAAAAAAAAAACACCTATCAGAGTGCATTATACCTAGAGAGGAGTGTTTCTCGAGTTTTTTGTATTTATTCTATGAATATATGTAAAATTTGACTTAAAGTCAAAATCTTGAAAATGCTTTGAGTTTGGGTCCAAACTGAAAGAAAAGGCTTTGGTCTAACCTCAAAAGGGTTAGGGTTGGTGAATTAATGTGTGTGTGCCTTGGGTTAAAGGAAAATGTTTATATATATAATGTTTTTATGGTATCTGTGTTGACCTTTCTGATTATCCAGATGACAACTTAGTCTTATGGGATAACAGTTTTTGCGTATTTTATTGCGCTTATTTTCTTCCTGGGCCTTTTTTTCTTACTTGCATCCCCTCTACTTCTCTACCACTTATTAGCTGTGTGACCCTAGAGTAATTCTCTAAGCCGCAGTGTACTTTTTATGAGATAATCCTTAAGGTTTATTGTTATATGGCAGTGCTTAATAGCCAAATTGATGACGTACATTTCTTTCTTTCTTTCTGCCCATCCAGATGTTTTGTAAATAGTAAAAATCCCATTTTATGTTGTTGAAAAACTTTCCTTAAGTACTTGGAGCCCCTGGAAAGTTGTCACTCACCTAGGTGGTCAAATGGTGCACAGCAGTGGTGGCAATTCTAATGTCTACCCTTGACTGCGTCTGAAGTTTTCAAAACTTGGAACGTCCTAAGTGGTATGTGAGTGATGACATTTTTCGATAAATAATTAAGATGTTAAGTGTCTTCAGTACTGCAGGTTCATGGCTGAAGCAGTGTGAAATGTCTTAAGTAAGCAAGTTAGTAGAGTACCTACTAACTAAAGGGGAGGTAGATTTTTAAAAGGGGTGAAGATTAAAAAGGATACCTGGGGTGAAATGGAACTATGCAGCCCCCTGTGAGACAGCAGTAGTTGCTGAGTCAGACACTCCTGCCCTTAGACCAGGAGTGCTCAGTACAGAACATTGTGTACAAACAACCGTCCTTAGGGAGCATGACCAGGGTGGGTGCTGATGGTTTAGTGGGGGAGGGTACAAGCCTGCCCCAGTTCACTCACAACAGAAGGTGTGTTTTAAAACCCTAGTTTGTAATTCCATTTGTATTGCCCTCGTTTTCTTTTCTAGTGAGACGTAGACTAGCCTAATACTTTGCTCATGAGCGTAAGATTATTTTAGTATTAATAGCCATGAATTCTGTGTCTTCAAAGAACATGCTTTCCCCCTTATAGGGAAAAAGAAAGCAATTTTAGGCATAATTTTGAAATATTTGAATTTGAACTCTGCCCTTTCAGCTCCTTTTTACACTTCTGTACAACCCTATTTTCTGTTCTTTCTACGTTCTCTAGTTCTCTACCCTGTTCCTTCACCTCCACCTCTTAGTCCAGATTATCTGAACAGTTCTTTTCTTCATGGAAACAACTAATCACATTCTAAACTAGGTGTTGAAAGAAGGAACTTGGATGGGATTAATTCATGCTGACGTATGAATGACCGATAATCCCACAAACATTTCAGAATGTTTTCCTTTTTTAAATATAGTGGTTTTTGTTTATTTATTTATTTATTTTTTTAGGTTTACTTTTAGTCTCGGTGATTCTTGTTGATATTTCAGAGGACAAATGAAGTAAGCATTTGACTTTGTGGGCAAGATTATCTGTCTTTCTCTTCTTTTCGATATGAATGGGCAGTGGTTGGAGAACACAGGGGAAAGATGGTGGCCATCCCTCCCCAAGTCTCCAGTCCATCTGCAGCTGTAGAGGCCTGGACAGCCTTTTGTATTTCAAAATGCCCTCTGGAATTCACACGGTACCTGCTTCAAGCGTGGCAAGAAGGGTTTTTTCCCCTGCACACCCCACTATAGCCAAGTCAGCTGCCTACAGTAAAGGGAAGCCGAGGCCCACTTGAGACAGTGGTCTCTGCCAGTTGGTAAGCTTTGGCCTCCTTGCAGTGCAGAGCCCCTGTGGGACTCTCCTGATCTAATGTGACTGGTAACTGTGCCACCAAGGTGCTGCCTCTGTGGGGTAACTATCAGCAGACACAGTGATTGGCTATAGTCCCAAGCCATCCCTGTCTAAAAATGAAAGACATTTCATTTCGGCAATGAGGGTGCTTTAAAGGTGTCATGGCGTGAAGAACAGAAAGGCAGATGATAAGTGGCAGTGCTATTCTGTGCGCATTACGGGCAGTAAGCTTAAAGTTATGAGCACAGAACGTGTCAGCAGCTGCGCTTTCCTTGTTTGTCACCCTTGCTCCTCGCCTTTTCCTACCACACAGAGCTTGTACAGCTAACACAGTCTACCTCATTCAAAATCTGCTTTCTGTTCTGTAATATATTCTTGCTTCTTTTGATACGAAGTATTGTGAATTCATGAATAAAAGTGATGCTTTTTAAAATCTGCCCCATGTTTATCAAGTGAATTGATGTCCCCTTGCACAACTGACTCTTACTCTAGACTGAGAAGTGTGACCATCTTTGTCTCATAGCAACCTTACCATCATCTTGGAGATGAAAACATTCTGGCTCCAGAAGGGGAGGAGCTTAAAGAAGGTCTCACAGGCACTAAATGGCCGTGTTAAGTTTCTTCCCCAAACTCTACTCATAACCATTTTGTGATTCTGTAAAACAGAAAAACTAGCAAGATAAGTAGAGTGCTTATCTAAAAGTTAAGATTTTTGTTTCTAAGTTACTGAGTTTCAAGGAAATGTTTTTAAAGCCCCTGATTTAAAAAAAAAAAAAAATCTTTCATTTCCTTGTATGCATATGAAGTTTAATTTCATTCTTAATGTTGGAGAAAGCTGCATATGTATTTTAAAAGTTAGGTGTTTGGCATGCTTGAAGAGGCATTCTCAATTTAAAAAAGCAGGTCATAATGGGATGCTACCCTTGAGAACTCTCCTATCCAGGGCCCTCTGACGTGTATCAGTACACACCTGACTGTTCAGCACAGTGTCTTTGCCACAAGTTACTACTCTCCTTCCTCATCACACAGGCCTCTAGCATAGCCCTGAATGTGTTACTCAGCCCCACTGCATGGTAAAAGCCAAGAACCCTGAGTTCTAAACTAGCAGAATCTCATTTAAAAACCTGGCCTCAAATTATTAATATAATATTATGTAAAAAGTGCCTTAGTTCTCTCTACCTATTTCCTTATTATTAAAATGGGTAATAGTGCCTACATTGTGGACTTTTTATAGATCTTCTGAATTGTCTATGATGATTAGGTTGTAATATTATTGTGTAATGCCCAAAAGGTTCCAGATTGATCATTTACCTTGTAAATTGGATCAACATTGTGTAGTAAGGACGTAGAGAGGAAGGGAGAGGGATGCATCAATGAAATCTACTTGAAAATACTGACAAAGTCCATAGTTCGCATAGCTCTTTTGTCAATTATCTATACTCCGAGTAGCATACTGTCTTCTTTTCATGTGAGATTGATTTTTAGGGGAGAAAGGATACTGCTTGATATGTGGCATTCCACTAATCTCTTCTGTTAATTTGGTAGTATAAAAAGATTTGCAAATAATGAGTTTCCATACTCTCAAAATACTTTCATACACTCTGCCCGGCTTCCACATTTATACTGTTGCCATGTTTAAAGTAGGACTTTCTCTAGCCTGCGTTAATAACTGGAAAATTCCCTATCAGTAGACTGGCACCATCTTGACAGCCCTGGGTTCTGCTTCTACCTTGCTAATTGTTTCCTTGGGATTATTTGGATTGTGTGGAAAGCTTTTTGCAAATCCTCTTATTACTGAAGTCATTGTTGCCAGCAGGAATAAGATTAAAGGTGCTTAAGTCTGTAGAGTTGTTTCTAATTTGTACGTGTCATTTCAGTGGCATTTTAACAGAACTCTGTCTCCTGTCCCTCCCTTCTCCCCTGGTACTATCTCAAGTTAGGTCCAAGAAGCCAGACCATTGGAAGAAATCACATTTTATCCTCCTAATTATTATGCTGGCACTCAGGAGATAATTTTTCCCTTCATGCACTGCCAATTAATATGCAAATGAGCTGATAAATATTTATGCAACGATTTAAATTATGCAGGGAGTGCTTTCAGTGTATTCTGTAAATGAATTGTTCCTGGACTTCAAAGTGCTGGCTGCTGTGCTAACGAGGAGAGATTTGCATAAGGCCCTAATCACGCGCATACTGATTAAGCTTCATTATGGAAACTGCCAGCTGCAATCTTTGTTTCTATTTTATTACAAAAAGGGGAACTTTTCATGCTTCAGTTGCCTTGACAATGTCAGTCCTAGCTGGTAGGAGAGACTAAAACTCCTCTGAGCAACTGAAGTTTCCTTATTCAGCCGAAGATTGCTATGGTGTAACTGAAGTTGTATTTTGCTTCTCCTGTTAATTCACTTTCCACTCCCCACCCTGTTCTCTGAAGAACATGGTGCAGATTTGTTAGAAATAGTGCTACCTTCTTTCCCCCACCCCAGACCACTACCGTTTCTTGCTTGCTTTGGATTGTCCACACCTCTAGAAGACTTCACAGCGATGCTGGACTGCAGTGACTATGTTCTAGGTGGGTACCAGCACAGTTCTTTCTTAGAAGCTTTAATATGGAAATAGCGTGTGAGGGGTTGACTATGCATAAACGCTTAATCACATGCAGCCAAGGCAGGGGAGGGGGAGGTGGTTGAGCCAGCAAGGAGGAAAGCATTTGCAAAGCACTGAGCGTGCTTGAGTGTGCTGTGGTCCCTCCCTACACTAGCTCTTCTGGTTCTGAGGGTACCTTCAATAAACAGTATGGATTGAGAATTGGACTGAATGGAGGACATTTTTACATTTGGGGGCTTTCTGTAGAAAGCATTTAATGTAATTCTAAAAACATTTTAAAATCAGAAACAAAGTTTGAACTGTACCTAAATAAAATAATATGTACATATTAATAAAAATTTTGCATACCTAATGAGAATGTCTCATACAAAAACAAAAAAGCTCAGTGAAAAATAAGGTGGAGCCATAGTCTAGAAGTGTTTCCATAAATACTACCACAGTATTGTAGTGTTAACTGCCTTAGATCTGTTGATTCATTTCCAGATTTTAGAAATTAACTTTCTTAAAAATTCCAAGATTAGCCCTTGATTTTATGTTTTGAGACCAACTATGTTTTGCAGAAAACTACAGTTTTAAGTATTGGAAAACCTATCTTAGCGTTTTCCCTATAGAAGAGCAAGCCTTTGAAAGAGGGAGGGATCCTACTTTAATGTACACACCATTGTCAATGACTGAGATTTAAAGTAGGTGGAGGCATTGAAGCAAATGAAGCCATATTTTGTGTGATGTTTTGTCTGTATTTATGCAGAATTAATGAAACCTTTTTAGGTTACTATAGTCACCAGAAAATTCAGAGGATAGAAACTCCGGGAGTTGAATATATTAATTGTAAAACTTTTGCTGATGATTTCTCTTTTCCTATGTGTCATTTTCCCCACTTGAAAATGGAGGCTACTTCTATCACCTTCCCAGTTGCCAGGGAAAAATAAATTGACCATTCTGAAGATGTATGAATTCTTACGCAGAGGCATGGCCTGGACCCAAGGTAGTAGTAGTGTGGTCCCTCACAATGAAAACCACCATCTCACGGGCACGTGATAAGCAACAAATGAATGTCAGGAATTCAGTAGCAACCTCACATTGGACTCCTTATGTCTAGTCAGCTCAGGGGCACAGACCTGTGTTTTTATATTGCCCAGAGAGAAGAAGACTTCAGATATCAAAGAAGAATATACTGGTTTTTCCCCTTTTACATTTACTAAATTGGGAACTCAAGAAACAAAAGGAAAATACATTTTTGAAATATTTTTAACATTTATTGTAGAATTAGAATTTATATCTACTACTTTCAGTTAACAATCAGTATCATTGAAAACAGTTTTATCATTGTTGCACAGTGAATCAGAATTTTATTATTTTATTCTTTTTGATACATTTGAATTTCATTAAGTGCCCTTGAAACTCTTGGCAGTTCAGTGATTGATCCTTAGGAGACTCACATAAATACCTATGACATACTTTTTTTAATTTATAAATGCGGAGATTAGAATGTGAATTATAGAGGGTCAGGCTCATGAGTTGTTACAATTTGAGCCTCCTTTGTTTCTGTGATGTCCATGTATGTGGGGAACTCATTACCCTTTTTATGAATGTTAACTTATTCATCAGTTTTTCTACTTTCCTTTAAAATACATTCTAAGGGAAGCATTAAGTCATGTGCATTCTTAATGGTTTATTCTGTTAAACATGTGATCTTAGTTAACTTTCATAAGATTTTGGGTAAGTCATTCAGAAAGCTGTTTATCACTAAGGCGCACACCTGTTTCTTTCAAACCTTAGTATGCTTTCAGATGGTATTTAGAATTTTCTGGACAGTGGGGGAAGGAAGTTGTAGAACTGCCCTCATTTATGACCATAGGCACACAACTTTTAAGCCTTTGAACATGTACAGAACAGTCCAAGGATACACTGTCACTGTCTAAACCCATAGGACAAACATCAGGCACAAAAGCTTACTATTTTGAGAAGCTGTTTGTTATAGAGCTTCTGGGTTGGATGTGAAATTTATCAAAGAAGGACTCCTGATATTTCCTTAGCACTTTGTGCATGTGGGTGCCGCAACTTAATGGGCACATGGTCAGAACTTCAAATGAATGCTTTCATTTTCTAGTTGAAGTGTTTGTTCTCCTCTAATAATTGTAGTTAAATAGTTGAAAAAGCAGAACTTATTTGATAATAAACTTCTTTGATTGTAAGTATTCTGAGTTTTAGTTTGCAGTAGACATTGAACAAGGTGTTTGCTTATTTTTTTTACCCTTTCAAAGTGGTAGAATAGCAGAGTTGTTCTTGACTCGTCTCCTGCATGTTTTCTAGAACACTATTTAATACAGCTTGGTGAAAACCCTTGTGGAAACAAACTTGTTTACGTAGATATCACTGAAAGAAGTAAACTCAAATTAGCAGATTCATTTGGGATTTCAAGGTGATAAGATTCTAAGTGGGTGTGGTTCCAGTTTAGTTTTGAAGTCTTTAGAGATGTCTGTTTGTTGGTATAACTTGTACTGGTTTTTGCCTGAGGTATGCATTTCACATAGTTTTCTATTGACTCGGGTTAGTTTGGTTTAGGAGGGAAAAAATTTTATATATTTTTCTTAGATATGTTTTCTTTTGAGTTACTGTCCCATCTATTATCAATATTACCAGTGGATTGTTTGGAGTATAATCAATGAATATCTTTGTTTATAGAAAAAGGCATTTCATTTGAGAATAGCATTTTCTACTTTTCTAAGTGCTTCTCCCTATTGAGTTTATTTCTTTAGCTTATCTTAGACATGATGTTATAAAGTGTGTATTCTTTTTATATGTCAAACTTGAATATTTTTTTTTCAGGTTAGAGTTCTTTTTTTCAGGTTAGAGTTCTTCTTTCTTAGAAGAATCTTAATTCTTAAAATTAGAAAGATAATTTATTTGTGGATCCCAGGGACCCTGAATTTCCTTTCAGGTTCCTTCTATTACAGTTTGTAATGTTTTAGCCTGATATGCCTGAACTTGTCCTTGAACTCTATGACTATAACATTAATTGATCCTTTTCCTGTTTTGTTTTTTTGTTGTCTCCTTAGCCCATCTCCATCCCCAGTTAAAAATCTTATTCCCCTCTACTTTATTGCAGACTCAAGAATGAACAATCCGTCAGAAACCAGTAAACCATCTATGGAGAGTGGAGATGACCCTACAGGTAAGAAGTTGTCTTGATCCAACTTTTTAATTAAATGAGACAGAAGAAACTTGCCACTTCACTTGGACATGTATTTGTCCTGTACAAAACAGTTTGCATATTGAGTGGTCAGATATGATTTAGTAGTTGCACAAGTGGAGTTGTTTGTTTAATAATATCTAACTTTCTTCTGCCGATTGTTTAATCTTTCTGCTTCCATCTATCAGAAACTACAGAATAGGTATGGGAATAGTTGTTTGGGTCAGATAGTTCTGGGTATGAATTATGGAATTACCACTTAATGACTGTGTGACTTTAGGCAATTTCCCCAATTGTTTTGAGACTGGATTTATTCAATTATTCAATGAAGATGTTTCATAGGTCATTAGGAGTATTAAATGAGAGAATGTACGTGAAGTGTGAAGCACAGTGATCATGCTGTTCAAAGTTTGGCTTGTTATGGATGTTGATCAGAATAGTAAATCTTATCCACCCCACACGGTTATAAGTTAGGTTAAAAAGTCACAGGTTGTCGTTAAGTAGCTATAAACACACACTCATTTCCAATACATTCTTTTATTTTATTTTTAAAATTTACACCTGATTAAACCTTTTATCAAGAGAAAATTAATTATCATTATCATATAAACGAGAAAATTCAAGCCCCATGAGAGAAAGGTAGATCCATTAAAAGAATAGTTGGTCCCACAGCCCCTACTCTTTTTAGTCAGCACGTTGCTCAGAGGACATTTGGCTGTGTATCTCTAGCATCTGCTGGAGGTGGCGCAGGGCCTCCCGTTTCTGGAAGAGGCCTGAATCCCAAGTTTAGGCTGCATTGAGTAGAGCGTCATGGGTTGGGACGCACGGGAGTTGTCCTTTCCCAAGTAGATAAGCTTTTCACTTACAGAAAAGGCTCCCTCTTTGGCTGTCATTTAAATATGTGCCTGACTCTGGGAGATGGCAAGAATGAGGCAGCCTTGAAACTGTTTCTACTTCATCTGACCACAAAACTTTTTAATTGGTGGTAGATGGGTGAGTTGAACCACTCTTCCTGCCTGCGTGGTTTCCACCGTAGGCTGTCCTGTACCTGGAGATACCTGTTAACCTTTCATCTCTAAAATGCACCTACCTCTTTGTCCTTACTGAGCTATAAGGATTATTTGTGCAACTGGGTTATATTAAAGGTGTCTCCTGTCACTCTGCCTGAGTAGACAGGTGGACTTCTCTAGGCTCCTGAGAAGGGGAGGGCATTGCTGAGTTCTGTCTGAATTGTCAGCCACTGTCTCTTTCCTGTTATCTCTACCCTGTTTTTGCCTCATCTTCCTGTGTCTTGTGGCACTGGTACCTGTGCCAGTGTAGGTGCTTTGGCCACAGCCAAAGGTCCATACCTCTGCAGAGAGAAGAATGCTGCTGATCATATTAAGAGGCTAGGGGAGTGGATGGGACTCACATAGCTAAAGAAGAACTTCAGAGATAAGACCCTGTTTCCTCTTAAGGGAATAGAAACAGACTGACAGAAGAATTGGAGACACATCACCTGATTTCAGTTCTTATGATAAGTTAGATGTTATTTCATGGAGTAGGAAATTTATTTGTACCCTCATATGATTTTTCCCATGAAGTGTAATAAAATAAAACTGAAAATTTAAGCCACACTTTGTATTCATTCAGTCCTAAAACCATTTTCAGAGCTCTGTGAGATAACTTCTGGCTAGAGCACTTCTTGAAACAGTCTTGTGAATTTCTTGCCTGTTATTATATGGGGTGCTTGACTGACTTGTTCACATTATGGAGCTGAGAGTTATCAGTTTAGATAAGCGGGTACTGAAAATTGGCACTGTCCTAGATGTCTTTACTCCCAATACCACCAGAGCTTCTGCTAATGCAATAACATGTAGCTGGGTCAAATGTGACATGATCATCCATCGACTCTGAAGCAGAGCAGCTTACTTCCTGTTTGTCTACTGAGGCATTTGCTGCTTCAGTAAAGTTATATGTTACTTCCATTTTATGGATCTTTATATTCACTTGAGAGTAACATAAGTCTTGATTTTCTTTCTCAAATGTAAAAAAGTCTGTCACCATAATGAAGTCTGGTATTGTCTGGATTCAGAACACTTTTGTTCATCTTTTCTTGAAACATTTATAATTGTTATAATTTTGACATGAGATTTTAAAGAGAATATTAAAAATTGTTTAAGATTATGTTGATATGATATTTCTTTGTCTTTCTTTAATCAGTGGTTTATTTGAGAAGGCAAATCTAATAGTGCATTTTGGTCAGTTAACCCTATGTGTTCACAGAAAATCTATAGTTCAGACTTGTTCAGGTTTCAGTCTTCTATATGTAAAATATTATAGTTGGTGTTATTAGGTCCAGTGCAAACAGACAAGACTCAGTCCACTAACACTAAGTGCCTGGCAGACACACAGGCACTTGAGTCTGGGTAGGCTGTGGGGAGTGGTTGAAGAGCAGATAGGGAGGAATACCGTGTGGTGGTCAGTGTATTTCTTTGGAGAAAGTTGAGTATGCTGTTAGTGAACAAAGGGAGGGAAGAAAACCAACTGATAGAGGCAAGGCAGGGAAGAAAGGCTGTGATAAAGGAAATGAAGAATGAGGGCTAACTTGAAAAAATGTGCACCTTTTCTCTACATAGGAAAGAAGAATGTATGACTGGTCTCCAGTGCTCAGTGTACCCTTGTACACCCGGTCGAAGGACTAACATTGATAAGATAGTGATCTTGTTCTCAGGAATTTATGTTATAGAGAAAGCATGTTTGAAAATTTAGCAGAAATTGAGAAGTTTTTTAAAAAAATATATGTGAATCTTGAGAATCTACTGTAGGGAGAGACTATTTCTAACTCTGAGGGCCAGGGAAGGGTTTGGAGAAAGTGGAGCCTCCAGTGTGCCATGCAGGTAGCATTTAAATAAGACAGTGATGGGCAGGATTTGGTCATCTGAAGAAGCGGCAGAGCACAGATGGGGAGGGGCAGCTGTGTGCTGAGCACCTCTCATCCCTTGCGAGTGCTGCTCCTGTGCTGTGGTTTCCAGACCTCCCTCAGTCGGCTGTCTTTCGAGCCAGTTACCATTCCAGCTCCTCCGACGACAGTGCAGCTGTTGCCGCTACCTCTAGCTTACTAGTTTTGTAGTCTTACCAGTGGCTTATTAGACTTAGTTTTTATAATTAAGGAAGGTAAAAAGGACCTGTTTTTAAATATAAATTTTTATATGATTTTTTTCTGATAATATTGGTTTTAAAATAAGAAAACATTTTCTTGAAAAGCAGTGAACCTGTTAACTCACCGCTAACTTTCTAGTCAGTTAACTCTTTTTCCACCTGAATTATGATAGATACAAGACTCCTCTGTCCTGTCCTTTTTTATTTCGTCTTTTATCCAGATGTCCTCCCTCCCCCAGTCCCTAGTCTGGAGAAAATATCAAGATCTTTTGGCAAATGAAAAGGCCAAAGAAATTTATTAATGTAAACTAATGTAGATTTATGAAGTAGAATTATAAAAATACCATTCATGAGAAGTTCCTAATAATCAGTAATGTTTTTCATGTGGGATTTCCTAATACCATGATCGGTATTAGGAAGTTAAATTCATAAACAGAATTATCAGACATCATTTTCTCCAAGATGAAGAGAAAGGATCCTGAAGACCAGGGTCCCAGTAAATAAGCTTGCTGTTGTTCTTAATAATTTGATGCCTTGAACCAGCACTTTGGAAGTATTTCCAGATAAAATGCCAGCGTTTTCAGGAGAAACCTCAGAAAATCACCAGGGAACAGGCCTCAGATAAAAATCTCATCAAACCGGAGTGAAGCATGGCAGATTTCAGATTCTGAAGGACTAGCCTCTCTTTAAACTTATGTTTACTTAGAAGCCATTGCTAACATTCTTGTTTATTTTATTATCATCAAAATCTTAATGTGTATTTCATAATTCACTGTGGATTTTATTCTGCACTGGGTGGGATGACCCTGTATAAGCCTGAGAGTAGAAATTCCAATATGAATTTCTTTGGAATTCCTTCAGGGTGAGGTTTTAAATAATGGGTAATTCCATGGCTCATTAACAGTGGCTGAAGCACTTCGAGAACCTCAGGAGCACAGTGAAGGGTCTCTGCACCTGTGTGTCAGAACGTGTATCAGAAAGGTAGACTTCCTCTGCAGGCTGGGTGATGTCAGTCACAGGCTCCCAAGAAGCTCTTGCCACTGCCTGTTAAGAGCTGGGCCCTGGCCACCTGCCCACTGTTGCATGTGGTTGGTGGGTTGGTGGGTTGGTTTTTCAGACTAGAAGGAGAAGAGGGGAGCTGTAATCACTGAACCTGTAAGAATAGTAAAAAGTACCACCTGAAATAATGATCATACTTTTGTTAAATGAGAGAGCAGACAATTGATCCTATTGCCAGAGATAACCTAATAATAAGTTTTGAATTTTAAAAGTAGCATCCATTTTTATTCATTACTACTTACTCTAAATGTGGAACACTGATGAGAGGATCAGTTTCTAAAAGGCTGCTTTAGGCACAAATTATCAAAGATTGTCTATAATTTTCTCCTTTCTCCCTTAGAGGGCAGCTGACTTTTGTGTCATGTCACTCTTTTCATAATTTTTTCCAACAGGAATAGAGGAAATTTTTATATAAAAGGATTTTCCAGCCTGTTACACTTTACATCTTGCTTGAAGCAAAAAAATGATACTCCTTTACTTGTTCAGTTGGATCCACTCCATAGCATCCTGGCCCAGAGCAGCAGCAGTGGAAGTTGAGGGTCAAATTTAATGAGCCATTGGGGGAGGAGGAGACCGAGGGTGGGTAAGAAAAGGAAGAGGGAACAGGCATAATCCAAAATGAATGCCTGTGCTTGGTGTGGGATGAGCTGGATGTGGTGTGCTTCTCTGGGTCGAGACTGTCCAGGAGGAGCCGACATGGCAGGGAGGCGGCACCCTTCAGTTCTAAAGGCAGGCTGCTCCTGTGGAGCCTTGTGGCTTTGCAGGTGATGGTGTGGGGAGGCAGGGATGTGTTCCTGAGAAGAGAGAGCTAGGTTCCCGGGAGGCCTGGGGAAGAGCTCCTGCATCACTGCCAGGACTAGCAGACCAGAGGGAGCCGCCCACTGCCACTGGGCAGACCACCGACTGCAGTTGGCAATTTAGGCTTTAATTACATGGAATTAAATTAGCTCCTTAATCACACTGGCTAAGTTGTGTTCAGTCCCGGTGGCCTTGTGTGGCTAGTGGCTGCCATGTTGGATACTAGGTACGTCGAACATTTCCATCATCACAGAAAGTTGTTTTGAGCAGTGCTTAGTAGAGTTGAGAAAGAACGACCAGAGATAAGAAGCAAATCAGACAGCGAGTTCATGAAGTCAGTATTCTGTGTGACCAAGAAGTCAGGACATAGAGGGCTAAAAGTGAGACTCCTGGATTTGACAATGAGTCGTTACTGGGGCCCTTTTAA
The DNA here is from genome assembly GCF_902686455.1 of Sciurus vulgaris. NCBI lineage: Eukaryota > Metazoa > Chordata > Mammalia > Rodentia > Sciuridae > Sciurus > Sciurus vulgaris. Next base: position 111,797,183 of record NC_136473.1, on the reverse strand, counting down.
GTGGTTAGGACAGAAATAGTGGTGGGTAGGGAAGCAAGCAAGAGTTGAAGAGGGATCTGTAAAGTAGGTACCTCCTGGCAAAAGCTTGGAGGGACTTGGCACTTGCGGCTGGTGAAGAGCCCACACCCTGGAACCAGAGACTGCCTGTGCTCACTCCCCAGCTGCTTTACCCACTCGTCCTGTGACCGCGGCAGTTTCTCTCTGTGCCGGTTTTCCTGCTATAAGATGGAGATAAATGATGATTACCTCTCTTGTAGTATTGCTGGGAGGTGGAAACCAGAAGCCTGGAATCCATGTCTCCTCTTCCACTGTCTCCTGTGAGCCCGATGTTAGCTCTGCCTAGAGGTCAAGCGCGTACTTGGCGGTCCTGTGAGCAAGGTCAAGCGTGTACTTGGCGTTCCTGTGAGCAAGCATTGATTTGGACTTCTTGGTCGCAGGGTGAAACAGTGGAAGGACCCTTTGGGGGAGTGAGAGCAGGTGTGGATGGGACCTCTGGCTTCAATCTCTGCCCAGTTACTTCAGTAGGAGTATTTCTGTGATTTTTGCTTTTATTATTTGTCAAGTAGGGAGTAGGCTAGTTCTTTTTGATAGTCCCTTCCACTTTCACCTCTTCCAAAATGTCCTATTACATCATCCAGTTTAGCCTGTCTTGTTTCAAGTGCAGCTGTTTATGGACTCTGCTCTGGCTGATTTGTTTATCTCTGCACTAATGTCACACCACCCTATTACTGTCCTTAGTAAGTCTTGATCACATGATCATGGAGGTCCCTCCAGGTCTTGAAGAATGTCTTGGTCTTTTGCCCTTCTGTTTAAATCTTAAAGTCAGACATCCCACTGTTCCAGAAAAGAAGAAGATGACTTGTCAAAATCTTGATATTAAGTTGCTGTGAATCCCTAGTGTCAGTTTGGGGAGAAGTGACATATTTACAAGGTTGAGACTTCCAGTACTGAGCATTTCGTTTCTCTTCTTTATCATGTCTAGGTAAAGTTTTATAATGTTTTGCTTATAGAACTTGCTGTACTTTAATATATTTATTCCCAGGACTCCATAAGTATTATACATAGAATCTCGAAGTTTTTTCATTTGGCCTATGCAAAGGCAGTTTTGCATTGGACTTCTGTGCTGCAGCCTTGTAAGACTTGGGCTCTAGTGACGGTGTTAGGGCTCTAGTGACAGTGTTATTGTCCTTGGGATGCTCCACATGGAATCAGACCACCTAAGAGGAGTGGCTTTTCTTTTCTAGCCCAGGTGTTTCCTACCCTGCTGCTTGTGCTGGCAAGGCCCACCATGCTGTGGCTGTGAAGGTGGCCGGCACCCTTAGCTCACTGACCTTAGAGACTCAGTTTTGGCCATCACCTCTGAAGCATTTGTTTAATGCATACTCTTCAGTATAAAGTTGAGAAAGTCTGTATTCCCATGCCTAGAGTTTTTAGTGTGTATTAAATTCTATCTGAGCATCTTTTGTGTCCTTTGAGATGACAGTATAATCCTACTCCTTTCTCTCCTTCTGCCACTTCTCACTCTCCCTCCCCCATTAGTGAACTTGGTGAATCCTATTCATTGTTTTTTTTGTTTGTTTTTTTAAATCACAAGTCAACCTTGTATTCCTGGAATAAATCCACTTTAGACTTATTATCTTTCTAGATCAGGTTTGCTATTGCTGTTAAAGATTTTTCCATATGTGTTTATTAATTGAACTGGTTTGTATTATTTTTTCTTTTTTATACTTTTTTCTGGTTATGAAAATAACAAAGTTAGGCCAACCTCATTAAATGAGTTAGGAAGTGTTTCTTGTTTTGTTTTGTTCTCTAGAGAACTTTGTGAAACACTGGAATTATTAGTTCCTTAAATTTTTGGAAGCCCACTTAGTCAAATTGTGTAATCTTTGTATTTTTGAGATTTTTACCTATTGATTCAGTTTCTATAAATGCTGTGGGACTCTGGATTTTCTATTTCTTCTTGAGTCAGTCTTGTTATGTTTTTCAGAGAGTTGTCCATTTCTGAGTCTTTTAGATTTTTTTTTTGTCTTGTCTGTTTTTGAGACAGGGTCTCACTGAATTGCTTCGGGCCTCAGCCTCCTGAGTTGCTGGAACCACAGGTGTGTTCCAGCACTTCTGGTTTCCACTGCGAAGCTCTGATTTTATTAGCATGAAGTGGTTATGTACTCCTTATCTTTTTATTATTTGTAGCATTTATTGACCTTGTTTTAACCTCTAAATTGTTTACTTGCTTTTTCTCATTTTCTTGTTTTATCTAAGCAGAAATTTGTGAGTTATATGATTCTTTTGAAAGAACCAAGTTGGTGTTTTCCTGTCGTGTTTCCCCCTATTTCATTAATCATTTGTCGTACCTGCATCATTGCCTCTCCTCTCTTTCCTTCAGACTGATCTCTCTCACAGGGCTCCGCACCCCCTGACAGTGATGGAACCATGCCATCCTTGTAGCTCCCGTCCTGCTCCTGAGACTCGAGTCTTCAGAGTTCTTTCTCTACTCTTCTAACTGGTCCTTCTCTGGCGCTTTGTCCTTTCGACTACTAATATAGGTACCCTCATCTTCAGCCTACCTTTCTTTGTGCCCGTTCTTTATTGACAGACTTTTTTGTTCTACTTATCTATTTATGTGTGGGTGAGCGCAGCACTGGGGATTGAACCCACGGCCTCCCATGCCCGGTGAGCACCTGCTAGTAGCACCTCCATCCTTGCGTTCTTGATTTAACTATCACTTTGATGTGAGTGACTAGACAGAATCCAAGGACCTGGTCACTGTAACTTAGCCTTTCCACTAACTAGCCATGACTCTTGAGCAGTTCACTCAAGCCTCCTTGAGCTCTGAACATAAGCTCTCTGAGATTTGGCTCAGTAGTATTGTTCTAGTGACGACCTTACAGAATTTTCACCTCTGACCTGTCATTTTTCAATGCATTCTGGGCCATTTTTCTTAGGTGCTGATCAAACTTCTCAGCCTCCACATGTCTTATATTAATCATATTACCTGATTCATCTTTTCCCCCAACAACTCAACTTCCTGGTTCCTTTCCCCAGGGTCCCTGCCCTCCCAAGCAGGCTACCCATGTGTGACTTGACTTCTACGCTTGTACTGTCTCCTCCCGCCCCTCACACTCAAGTCCATCTGGGGCAGGGTTGGGGGCACATCTGTTCTCCTCTCCTTTGCTTTCAGTCCAGTTTTACAAGAATGATTTCTACGCAATCTCTGTTTTCTTCGCCCTTACCTTACAATGAAGCCTTAGCACTTTAGTAATAAAGAAATTGTCTGCCAGGCCCAGTGACACGTCTGTAATCTCAGCTGCCCAGGAGGCTGAAGCAGGAAGCTTGCGAGTCCCAGGCCAGCCTCAGCAACTTAAGCAACTTTGTGAGAACCTGTCTCAAAATATTTAAAATATTTAAAAAGGGCTAGGACTAGGGATCTGGCTTAGTGGTTAAGTACCCCTAGGTTCAAATCCTGGTACAAAAAAAAAGGAAAGAAATTATCTGCCTTTGCACCTGAGTCTCTATATTTGTCTCAGATATTGCCTTAGTGTCCTTTTTTTTTTGCAGTGCTGGGGATTTGAACCTTGCGAGACAAGCACTCTACCAACTGAGCTATATCCTCAACCCCCCTTAGTGTCCTTTTTTACCTTTGTACTTTGGAATACCGTCTTATATTCCTTAGGAGATGATCAGTTAGTTACAGACACAGAAGGGACACAGGAAAGGCTCAGGAAGACACAGTTCATTACACTCACAGGTCCCAGAGACAAGAGGCCCAGCACTCTATTCAAGCTCATGAGAGAAAACATCAAGATAGCCCAGAGCCAGAAAACAGGGGGCAGGGAAGTTAGGGCCACTGTCTTTATTGGGTTTCCCAGGGAGCAGGAAAGGCAGGGTGGGATGAATAATTGGGATCAGCTAGTTTGATGCAGCCTTTTGGTTTGGAGGGCTTCGAACTTAGGATTGTTCTCTGGTGACCTGGTACCTGGTCTAGGGTGACTGAGACAGAGAAATATTGCCTCCAGAGTTGGAGGGGCAGACATGACTCAGGACTAGTCAGGTTGGGCCCTTCACTCTCTCTCAGAATTGACTAAACGTAGGAGGACAGACTCTTCCTAGCTGAAAGGTTTTTGCAAGATGTTAGAACTTCCTAATGTGTAAAAAAAAATGTTAGTTTACAGTACAGAGACCATACCTTCAGCCCATCTTCCCAGGGGGGCAGAGCACAGCACTTCAGTGCTACCACTGTGATTAGCAGCAGCCCACTGAGACCCTTGGCCAGGGACACCAGCAACCAGTCTTTTGTTGTGTGGTGCTTTGTGACTTATGAGGAGCTTGTCATGGTTTTTATGGGAACTGGAAGGTGGACTCAGTGTATAGATAGAATTTTGATGGATTCTGTAATAGGGAAACAGTTGGTTCTGGAAGACTTCTCATTGATGTTACTCTCTCCAAGTGCTAGTGTGGTTTTCCTAATCTCATCTTTTAGCCATGTTGGCTAATTTAGTATATATTTGAGCATATTTCTCCAAAGGTACAGCCTTTTTCCCCAGTTTTGCTGAGTTATGATTGACTAATAATCTAATGGCGTACAATCTTAAAATCTTCTCATAGGTGATGATTTCCTGCATAGAGAGAAAAGCAGCAATTAATGACAAAACACACAACTTTAAAATAGTAAAACTTCTGGATTTGCCTTGCAGAAGTACCTCTGATCACTTTAAATTTTATTTCATGCTAGATTCTGATTCCTTGACATAATTATATACTCTTAAGTTCTTTAACTGTTTGTGTCTAGGTAGTCCTAAAGTTTCCTGTTTGTGGGAGACTTTAGGAAAAAAAAGCATAAGAAATGATCTCTGGGTTTTTAAGGAAGTGAAATATATATACATTCCTTTTGTGATTATCTCAAGGAGAGCTCAAGTAGCTCTTCAGGGTCATGCAGTGTACCTAAGAAATTAGGATGTGCAGTGGCAAAAACGAGCACTCTCACAGTGATGCATCAGGTTCTGGCTGTCTGTTTTGCTGTCTGCCCGGGGTGGGGGACTCCCTGTGTGGGGGTGGGGAGGTGAGGCGTTAGAGTGGTGGGAATGTCCTTGTACAGAAGACTTCGGAGCTCCTGGGGTCAGTCATGCCGTATTCAATACAAAGTAGTCTGGCTTTTTTTGAATAATAACTGGATATAGTAATCTCAAAACAATGTATTATATTCCTGAGAAACTATTTCTGGGTGTTAGGGTGCAATGTCTTTCCATAAATCAGTCCCGTTCCAACATCACATCATAGCATTAACATAACATTTTGAAAAATATAATAAGAGCAGAGCCCTTGCTAATAGATGTGTATAGTTGGGCCCTGGACACAAGTTGGTGATTGGAGCATTTGCCTGGCATGCAGGAGGCCCTGGGTTGGATCCCCAGCCCCGCCCCCAGTGGGGCTGTGTGGAGCAATCTGTACTTTGGGACTGGAGAAACCACTACAACTATTTTGTTTTCATTATGCTTACCAGATAAAGAATTGCACTTGCCATCAGATGGTCATTCTTTAAAATGTTTAAATCAATAGTAAATCCTTGCTCTTACAGTCACAGTGATTTTCTTCTGTCCAAGCCCAAATATCAAGGTATGATGAGAATAGGAGAGAGGCTTGGTGCCTCTTTTGGAACTCTGTCTCTATCATTCTTTACAACAGTAGAATGATCTAGTGCTACATTATGGCTGTAATTCATTATTTACATTACATAGTTGTCTTGCAGTCCTATCTTTTGAAGAGAAATCATTTCATTGTATTTTCTTTCCTTTTTTTATTACTCCCTTCTCCTTGGAGGTATTTCAAAAGTGCTTATACAAAACCAGTTCCTCATTAACATTGGTAACTGAAGTCTGATGCTCCATTTGAATTTATTTCTTGGAGTAATTCTAATCATTTTGCTTGCTTTCCAGGCACACAAACCAATGGTCTGGACTTCCAGAAGCAGCCTGTGCCTGTCGGAGGAGCCATCTCAACAGCCCAGGCCCAGGCTTTCCTTGGACATCTCCATCAGGTAAAACGTTCTGCTCAACCATAAGTGAGAGTAAAAAATGAAGACTTGCAGTGCTAGGGCCTGGGGAGGTTATTTCAGAATGTAAGACTTTTAAAATTATGTAAACCCTAGTGCTAATCACATCTAATTATGGTTCCAGATGGTTAGCATGGAATCTTACACCTTAGTTGACTACATAGCCATTGACCCCACAGCTGTTGGGGGGAAAAATTTACTGTTGAATGGAATGTCTGTAACAACCAGGTACTGTACTTTCTGAGTGCCCTGTGAGTTTGTGATGGCTCACTGCCGCCTGTGGTTAGGGCTCTGGGCACGGTGCTCCTGTCCCTTCTTTGAAACAGCTGCAGACATTCTGATTAAGGCAACTACTCAGAGCCTTTTGCTTGACTGTAACCCCCAGCTTGAGGTTCAGAAAGACCTGCCTCAGCTTTAGTACCGACACCATAGGAATTTTTTTTTTTTTTTTTTCAAGAGTCTAAAGCAGACCCTGGGTTCTCTTCATCTGTGTTTTAGCTATAACTGAAGGGGAAGAGAACACAAAACAAATATTGGTCAGCTAAGAGTTTTGGGGTATGGGAGCCGATTGAAAGTGGAAAGCCAGCAGGGAAGACAGTCGGGAGGTGTGTCATCAGAGCATCCCACCTCTTGATCTCTGTGCACAGTTGTCTATTAGAGCTACACTGTGCACACTTTAGTGGTCTCTCCCTCAAAATCTGGGATTAATTATTGCTCACAGTGTGTTTGCTAGTGGTGATGCCAGTGAGTGTGTGCTGCATGGGGCGGCAGATCAGCGACAAGGTGTGAATGTGAGCCTGCCAGGTCGTGTGTTCCCAGTTGAACCACGTTGTGGGTGTGTTCGTGCCGCTCTGCTCTTCTCCTCACAGCACGCTGTAGGACTTTCTAGAATGCAAAGAAGCCTCTCTACTCAAAAACAGGTAGGATTCTGGAAAGGTACTCCAGAGCTTGTTATTTTTCCACAGATCCAGAGGAGTTGTAGGCAGCAGGCAGCTGCTTCTCTGGGGCCAAGACTTATCCACACTGTGCTCAGCCACATGGCTTTCTTTGCCCTGTGCCCCCTCCCCACAGCCTCCGATATCCATGACAGAAATTATAAAAGCAGTTCACAAGCTTCGAATGATAATCTGTTGTAGTATGTTATTTTAATCGCTCTATTTTTTTACTAGTTTTCATTGCTAACTTCTTCCTGGCCTAATCTGTAAATTAAGCTTTATCGTAGCCATCTTTGTGTAGAAAAATCCCAGTATTCACAGGTCTAGTATTATCTGCAGTTTCAGACATCAGTGGGGGCAGTCTTGGAATGCATTACCTGTGGATAAGGAGGGACAACTGTATCTGATCAAATAGAGAAACTTTAAAAATATGAAACAGAGACTTCCATAGACAACTTCTATAAAAATATTAACATGAATTAATATTTTAAATGAATTTAAGCATTTTTAAATATAATCTAAAAAAATATTGTTGTTTATTTTCTTCTAAGAACATATTTAAACCTCCAACAAGTTCTCTGACTTATTAGAGGGAGTCACATTTTTTATGAGTATAGTCAGTAATGTGGTACATAGAAAGCATCTTTTATTGGCTTCAATATATGTCAGTCTGTATTAGCTTTCTGTACTGTGACAAAACTGAGAAAAATCAACTAATGAAGGAAAGATTTATTTTAGCTCATAATTTCACAAATTTGGTCCATGATTGCTTGGCCCCTTTGCTTTGGGCCTGTCATGCAGCAGAGCATCATGGCAGGAAGTGTGTGGTGGAGCAAAGCCACTCACCTCGTGGTGACCAAGATGCAAAAAAGGAAGAGAAAGGAAGGAGCGGAGGTCCCCGTGTCCCCTTCAAGGGCATGCCCTCAGTGACCTCACTTCTTTCATTAGGTCCCACCACCTCCCAATAGTGCCATCAGCTGGGGACCAAGCCTTTCAGCACATGATCCTTTGGGGGTACATGTAGCATCCAAGCCATGACATGGTCCAGATGTACGTATTTTACAGTCACTGAAGGTACATAGATGGCATGAAGTCTTTTCCCCTGGGGTCCAAATTCCAAGATGATTGTAAACTTTGAACCAGCTCTGGGACCTCCAAGGTCCCAGACCCTCCAATACCCCAAAGCAAAAGGATGGAAGCCAAAAAATGTCATTTGAAATGATAAACTTTTAAGCTCCCCATCAAGACAGAGGCCCCTATGAGACGGTTCCCATCCCACCAGACTCGTGCTGTGTGGTGTTCCCGTCCATTTTTAGCCTACCCCCTCTCTATTCCCAGCCTTGTGTGGATTTAAATGTGCATGTGTTCATACAAAGCAGGTTGTTTTAGGTCTGTCACCCCATGAAGAGGGCCACCTTTTCCTTGTTTACCTGAATCCCCAGCATTTAACAAAGTCCCCAAAATACAGAATAGGTGTTAAGTAGTATTTATTGAATACATGAATAGAGGAATGAATGAAAATACAGAGGAAGAAATGATGAGCTCAGACTGTATGATCTAACGGGTTCATGGTGTAGGGAGTGATTTTTTTAGCTGAATCTGGAAAAATATGAGAAACTAGCAAAATGGAGTGTTAAAGGGAAGCTCTTTTTTTTTTTTTTTTGTTAATCTTTCTATTTTGAAAACTTTCAGGTCTACACAACTACAGTAGAACAGTATTTGAAGTCCCCAGTGGTTGCTGCTTTACCATATTTACTTTATTGCTCTTTGCATATGTGTGGGTATGTGTATGCACACTCAAAATGTGAATTTTTTTCTCTATCATTTGAAAGTAAATTGCAGACATTATGACCATTTTCTTATAAACACTTAAGCATGCTTTTCCTACAAAAAACATTCTCTTAAAAACTACAATTCAAATTTCAGACATTCAGCATTGATATGAGACTGTTTTCTAATATATGATTGCTTTTTAAATGTTTTCTGTCCACGATCCAGTTCATACTTTGTGTTTAGTCTTATTGTCTGTTCAGAACAATTCCTCAGGGTCTTTGTCTTTCATGATACTGACAATTTTGAAGAGTAGAGACAGACAAACTATTTTATGGAACACTCCTCCATTTGGGTTTGTTTGATGTTCCCTCATGACTGGAATCAAGCTGAGTGTTTTTGAAAGAAACACTCATAAACATTGTATCCAAAGGCATGTGATAATGCCTCTTCCCACTTTTGTAATGCTAACTTTGATCATTTGACTAAGGTAGTGTTTGTCAGATTTATCCACTGCAAAAGTAGCTCTTTATTCCTTGTAATTAATAATCCATGAAGAGGTTCTGCAAGACTGCATAAATACCCTGTTTCTCAACAAGTGTTAACCCAGGAACATCACATCATGGTTTAAATAAAATCACATAAAACTTGATCTTCTTTGCTAGGTGCACACACCTGTAATCCCAGCAGCTCAGGAGGCTGAGGCAGGAGAATCAAGAGTCGAAAGCCAGCCTCAGCAACAGCAAGGTGCTAGGCAACTCAGTGAGAGCCTGTCTCTAAATAAAATACAAAAAAATAGGGCTGGCCATGTGACTCAGTGGTTGAGTGCCTGAGTTCAATCCCCAGTACCCGACCCCCCCCCCCCAAGACCCCCCCCCCCAAAAAAAAAAAAAACCAAACTTGATCTCCTTTGAATCTCTGTATCTGAAACTTCTCCCTCTGTCCGGTGGGCTGTCTTCTTGGCTACATGTCATGAACATTCTCTTTCCAGACTGGCCTCTTCTGAAATGTATTCTCCATACATCTCAGCAGGGGGAGTTGTTTTTGCTTCCCCTGCAGGAGTATTTCCTATACTAACAGCACTGTTCATGTCAAATAAAGGACTCAGCGGTCAGTGAGTTTTAGTTCTTCACTCCATGAGCTCCATACCCAGGCTTAGATTTAAATTCAACTCCAGGACATCTTTTTTATCCATTTATTTTTTATTTATTTGTATGTGGTGCTGAGGATGGAACCCAGTGCCTCACACCGGGAGGCAGGCGCTCCACCGCTGAGCCACAGCTCAGCCTGTAACCCCAGGACATCTTACTGCTCTGTGGTCTATCCAGTGTGGAATTCGTGTCTTCCCTGTTGGTGATACTGCCCTTCCCAGTCTCTCAAGTTTGAGCCTGAATGATTCATGATGCTCTCTTCCCTTCCTGTGTACGGTCCCTTGCCAGAAGTCTTGTGTAGTGGGAGCACCTTTCTCATGCGCCCCTTCCTCTCCCTGCCAAGCAGCTTTGAGTGCCGTGCACTCCCTGCTCCTCACAGTGCATCCTAGCGGGAGGCACGAGTCCTCACTGGCGACTCTGCTTGCTTGGTCACTGTCGGCCAGACCCCCCTGTGGAGGTAGGAGTCTGCCCTTGTCATTAGCACTTGTGGAGAAATAGTTGAGACCTTGTCCATTTCCTGTTACTCCTCAAGTCTTGCCCTTAGCTGATCATCCACTGATGACTCCTGCCTGAATCAGTTTTACAGTTGCCAAACAATGGTTGTCTAATTTGCTGCGTATCCATCTTTCAACATAACCATGATTTGAACTTTTCTGAGGGTGTGAAATGTAAATATTACGACTAACTTTCATGTGTGGTTTATAGGACAGGGTATTTTAGCTAGGAATTTTAACTTATGACTCTAAATGTTTTACCTGTGTAGGTGTGTGTATGTGAAAGTTTTGCTCTGTATGCATGGATATTGTGAAGTAAATATTTGGCTCTCATTTCTAATGATGAACTAATGTGTTAGGGAGTTTATTCCTTTGTGTTTTCAACATGACCTGGAAGGTGAATGAAGTGTTCTGGATCTACGCATCCTGTGAATACAGACATGTTAAACAGGCACACCCAGTACAGGTGTGAATCCTTGATGCTCATTTAGGGTGAAAGCAGCTTCAGAAAATTCAGCAGCATCTTTCAGTGGAGGTGGGGACTGTGAGCTTATCTGTGAAGTTCTAACACAATGAGATGAAAGTCTTGTACTTAGGTCCTCACTCAGAGATGTGTACTAGCGCAGACTCACCGTGTTTGTTGACGACACCCCCAGTGATGAACGTCTGCGGGGTTGCACTAGAACCTCCCTTTTTTACTTTACTCAGGTCCAACTCGCCGGAACAAGTTTACAGGCTGCTGCTCAGTCTCTAAGTGTACAGGTAAGCTGGGACATGGGATTATGGGTCAAATTTTTCATTTATTTTTTTCCCGAATTTTCTACAATGAGTACATAATAATTTTATAGTAGGAAACAAGTATCACTATTTATTATTTATCTATTTTATTGTTTTTTCTATATTTTTATTACTGAATCTCATAAAGGTCCAAATGATAATTATTACTATTAATGAAAATCAATTTTATATTCTACTATACATGAATCAAAGGTAGCCAAGAACAGTCTACCTTCAAAGTTTTGTATATAAGTTCAATAAAATGTTTCTGAGTTACACACTGTATACGTATTCAAACATTAAGCCATATAATCTCTTAAATGCCCTTTTGTTTCCAAAGGTCTTTTTATTTTCATTTTTCATGTCTGAGAAAAACATAGTGCAGGGGAAAGAGTCCTGGACCAAGAATTGTGGAGGTCTTAGGTTTGAACTGTGTGACCTTTTAGCAAGTCACTTCACTTGATGGGGCCTAGTTTTTCTTATCTTCATCTAAGTGTGGACGTTTATAAGATTGCCAGAGTTCTAAGAATTCTAAGAATTGTAACTAAACCTGCTTACAGACATTGGTGGATAGATTGGCAAAATTTTAAAACAAAACTTAAACCTTGCAACTTTGCTTGTGTGAACATGTGGTATATGGCAGTGTGCAGAATTCAAGTGTCATGCATCACTCCATAACGTTCCAGTCACCCTGCTGCTTTTTTTCATTATTGTGTTTAGGTAACTAGCGGTCAAGAGATAGAAACAGTATTCTGGTAGATTGATTTCAGTGTTGCTAATGACTAAAGACCTTGGGTTGAACATTCCATGAAGCCCAGTGGAATATGGGCCTTGTAACACATGGAAACAAGGAAAGAAAAGAAAAAGAGATAATGCAATCTTCCTTTTTGAGGGAGAAGAGGTGGAAAATTGCCTTGGTTGCTATGGTAAACTTTCATCCCTTAGAGAGATGTTGGCAAACAGGCTGTATCTCCAGTGCAGAATGTTTACAGTCCTGCACTGTAATTATCTTTCAATGACTGGCAGAATTAATCAGAGCTTTTATGTTAATTAGCCTTGCCGCAGTCCCCAAAACAGGTGGTGGGAAATATGCAAATCTATGCAGAATTTTAATGCTCTGCATAACTAGTTTTAATCACCATGAAATTTCCTCTCTGTGCCCCTTTCAGGAGTGTGTTCTCTTTCTTGACTGCAGCATTTCCCCTCAAGCTTGAGGAAGTTGCTGGATTTACAGGTCGTTTAAAGTAGTACAGGAGAGACCCTCTGGGTCAGACATTGAGCCCCCAGGATGGCCTATGAAGAAGCTCCAGACTGGCGAGTCTAGGTCAAGATGTTGGCGTGGGGGGCCTGACACGAAAACAGACTGAGGACTTGAGATTGTGAAAATTTCTGTTGATAAGTGGATTAAATTTTTTTCTTTATAAAATTTATAATTGCAACTTTGCTGGCACTAGAATAAAAACAAAAACATTCACAAATCCAGGAAGGTATAGGCTAATGAAAAAGAAAAAGAAACTAGAAAATTCATGATCAAATAACCCATATTTTAAGTAATTCCTAAAATATGGAGTTACTAGTACATTTCTTTTAATCAGCTGTTTGAAATCTTCCTTTTCCTATCCCTCCCACTTCAGTCTAAATCTAATGAAGAGTCAGGGGACTCTCAGCAGCCAAGCCAGCCTTCCCCCCAGCCTTCAGTGCAGGCGGCCATCCCCCAGACCCAACTCATGCTCGCTGGAGGACAGATAACGGGGGTAAGTTTCCACTAAGAACATTTTAATAAACTTCCCATGTCCCAAGTGCCGTTGGCTGACATCTGATTAGCGCTGTTTACTGGAGCGGGCAGGAACATGGCACTGTTGTGTCTAAGGAACTCCCTGTGCTGCAGACGGCTCTGAAAAAGGACTCACCTTTATCGTAGGTTTTCAGGATTTCTTTTGTTACAATTGCAGATTCTCTGGAATAAACTGAGGAGTTTCTAAATCTATTTTTCAGGTGTTACTTCATCATGAGATGAAGTTGTGTTGAGACAATTTATTATATTGGCTAAATGGCAGTTGTCAGTAGAGAATTATGACATCGCTGCAGGATAGAAGTTAAAGAGTGGATTAGTACCAACAAAAGGAAAACATTTTCTCCTAGGTGACTGAGTCACGTTCTAAATACGTGGTCTCATACCAGGCTCTGCAGCAGCATACTGCCTGGGCTGACTAACTTCATTTCCCTGAACCTCAGTTTTCCTTCTGTAAAATGGAGATGTCCATAATACCTATTTCAGTACTGTTAGAAGGATTAGAGATAATATAGGTAAAGCTCATAAGACATTGTTGGCACATAGCATTCAATAAATATCGTTTATTTTTACTAATAACAAATGGCCTATGTGACTACATTAAATTTCTAACTGTCTTTGCTTTAAGACATCATTCATATCACATCAACCCTCCAAATAAATATATGCATGCACCTATCTTGAAGGGTATTTAGTGTTTGAATAGTTTCATTTTTGATTCGTATGGGGTTTTCTGTTTTATTTATTTTTCTTTTTTTGTATTGGGGATTGAGCCACTGAACTCCACCTAGACCTTCCCTCCCACCCTAGCCACCCTGCCCCCCCCCCCCTTTTTTTTTTCTTAATTTTGTAACAGGGCCTTGCTAAGTTACCCAGGCTGGCCTCAAACTTGTTACTCTCCTGCCTCAGCCTCTGGAGTTGCTCGGATTACAGGCTTGTACCACCATGCTCAGCTTGATTCTTGTTTATAATGCACAGATTGTGATAGACACTTTTAGAAGGAGGGTTGTGCCTCTAAGTGACTATTAATGCACTTCAGAATACTACATGATTCCTTTGTTTTTATTAGAAATGTTACTAAAATGGTGGTTCTATACACTTGTGACTTGGATTTAAGCTTATTTTTTAAATAAGTTGCATTATGAAAGCAAGTGTAAATCTGCTCTAAATACATTTCCCATTTTACCATGTATGGCCTTTTGGTGACTGGTGTCTACAACAATAAGAGGCACTTGGGATTCCAGGTTCTTGTTTCTGGAGTTTCTATTAAACCTGAGCATTAAGATTCATTTGCATGTAAAGAGAGTCACTGTCACCACCTATTTCACAGAGATAATATGTTGGAAGGGGATGTAAAGTTGCAGAGATTCAGTGCTTTCAACACAGAAAATATCGTGTGAGGGAGGGGCTTGTAGGGAGATTGGGGAGAAGCAAATGGCCTCATAGTCTTTAATCGCATCTTAGGACATAATGGGAATGTTGGAATATGGTGGGGTTTGTGCTAAAGGGAGGCAGCTGGGCCTTATCAGTTCTTTTCCTGGTAGTATCCAGCATCCTTGTTCCTCATTCATCTGACTAATCACTTGCTGTTCTGTTGGGTGTAAATTTCTTTTCATATCCTGTCAGCATTAATTCTTTTTTTCTTTCTTGCTTACTAGTTAATTACTTTCTTGCCTGAACCCTGGGGCCCTGGACAAGCTTGAATGATTAAGTCCAGAGTGAGGACTACCATTTTAATTCAAATGTCCTGCTAGTGATGATAGTTTAATCACGAATGAGCATTCTAGCTACCATGCTGACTGAGTCGGGTAGCTAAGCCAGACGCCCCTTGAGTCACCTATTTCAGAGCAGTTGGCTTGCACGAGGCCAGCTTCTTCAGCCCGCGCCGTCTGCTCTGGTTCACACAGCTCACCTTGACACCAGCCCAGCAGCAGCTGCTGCTGCAGCAGGCCCAGGCCCAGGCCCAGCTGCTGGCTGCCGCCGTGCAGCAGCACTCTGCCAGCCAGCAGCACAGTGCTGCTGGCGCCACCATCTCCGCCTCTGCTGCCACGCCCATGACGCAGATTCCGCTGTCTCAGCCTATCCAGATCGCGCAGGTGAGTGAGCAGCTGGTGCGGCTCTTAGTTAATGTTCATTTAACTTTCTGATAGTTAAGAGGTCCTTCCTCGCCACTGAGTTTGAAACCATGTATGTGTTTTCGTATTTGAGCTGGTTACAAACGCAGAGCTGATTATTGGAATAACTGACTGTTTATATAAGCGATGATCTTGAATGCCCAGCTGGTGAATTTCCGAGGCAGGGGTTACTGCGTTTATCTTAATTAGCTAATCGCAGCAGACATGGTTCTTCACGTGCGGGCAGTGAACAGGCCACCGTGCATGAGAGACAGCAAGGCATCTCTCTGTTCTGGAGCCATGAGCACTGTGGAGAACCACATTACCATGTTGTTTGGCTTCAGTTTTCTCATTTTAGGGATATAATAAAAGGAATTATTTAAGAGGCATAGAGAGTAGGACCAAGGAGGAAAATAAATCCTTTGTCTCACAAAGAGGAAAAAGTTGAATTTTCTTTCAGTGAGTAAAATATATGAAGAGCTGTGAGTTTAATTCTGGACCATTGCCTTTATCCCCCAGGGAAGACTCAACAGTGGACTTAAGTTGTTGCAGGAGTTTGACTAGATGTTTAAATAATGATGTCACTCTGACCTTTATTACTCTTATGTGCAGTCTTTATCAAGATAGTGGTTCACTTTTGCCCACTTTCTTCATCGCCAAGCCGTGTATCTGAAAGCAACCTGATAACCATAAGATGCTAGGACCAACCAAGGCTGTCGTTATGCTGTGGACCAGAGTTTTGTAGGGATAACTGTTTTTCTCTTTTTTGTAACTTAAACCTGATTTTTCAGTTGAGTTGGATAAACTTTAGGTGTCAAATTTCATGAATCATTGATCTTAGTTTATTGATGGAAATTCAGGCATAACACTCAATTTTTACTTAACAAGAAAAAAATGAGTCAAATGTTTAAAAGCTCTTTTGTCACAACATGGGAGTTTTAAAATCCTTCTTGACCTCTGTATGTTGAAAAATGGAACTGTAGCCATTTGTGCAGAGAGGATTTTAAATAATCTGAAAATTAGGCTTAGCACAGATGGTGACTCTGTATACCCACAGAAATAGTAAGGTCTTGCAGGAGCCCTGGATTTCTTCACATGCTGTGCAAATCACACCTAGCACACACTGTTGGAACCTGAAAGAGTGCTGGATATTGACTCTTCTTTATGTGGATGTGTCAGAAGTCATCAGCTGGGAACCTTATGATTAAGAGAGCTTTATTTTAGAATTTCCAATCCGTGTCTTAATTCTGATTTTCCAGGATCTTCAACAGCTGCAACAGCTGCAACAGCAGAATCTCAACCTGCAACAGTTTGTGTTGGTTCATCCGACCACCAACTTGCAACCAGCGCAGTTCATCATCTCACAGACGCCCCAGGGCCAGCAGGGTGAGCTCCTCTGTAGGCCTCAGTAGCACACCAAGGCTGTCCACTTAGTCTGACACACACATTGACTGGCATTTTCACACTACAGCTGGCCATTAGGACAGTACTTTTCATGAATCTGGATTTTAAACTATGAATATGCATGTTAAGGAAAACTTTTTTTGTCATATGCATCACATTATTGAAGGGTGCTCTTCCCTGTGGACGTTTCATCACTAAGAGGAACCAAGACTTTGGCCAGATGTCTGAATGAAACCACTCAGTGTACTGAACACAAATTGGATAAATTGCTTTTGTAATTTATCATGGGACTGTGTTCAGTCTATAGACTGAGCTTTGAAAGTATATCCCTCTAATAGCCCCTTGGTTTCCTTTAAAGTTTAAGACAGAGAGAGTGCTGTATTAGATACTGTACCAATTTTGTGAATTGTAAAAGAACAATTTTGAGTAGGGCACAGTGGTGCACACCTGCAGTTCCAGCTGCTGGAACCTGAGGCAGGAGCACTGCAGTTTGCGGCCAGCCTGGGCAACTTAGCAAGACCCTGTCTCAAGATAATTTTTTCTTTTTTTAAAGACTGGAGATGTAGCTCAGCAGTAAAGCACTTGCCTAATAGGCACAAGACCCTGGGTTCACTGCTCAGTACTAAAATTTAAAAATATATCTATATATGTAGTAAATACTGTTGTATAAGTACTATATCAAACAATAATAAAGTTCAGTCATGTTTCTGAGGACTGGTTCATGTTATCAGTGTAGAAAGCATCAGGGTATCGAGAGCTCAGCCAAGAAACATTTGTGCATCTCTACTGATTTTTAAAAATATTTTAATTTACATATTTATGGAGTACAGTGTGATAACTGGTACAGTATACAATGTGTAATGATGAAATAATCATATGTATTTATGTGGTACAGTGTGATATTTCTATACATATATATAGTATGCGCTCATCAAGTATCAATACTTCATTATTCCTGGAGTGTTTGGTTTGGTTTGGTTTTGCTTTTTTTCTTCTTGGTCATTTATTCCAAAGTCATTTTTTGTGTAAATACCTATTTTAGTATATGTTCAGAATTATCAGAGGGTAAGTCAGTTTTTACTTTCAAAGAGCTCTCAATCTAGTGGAAGAGAAACAGACCTGTTATGGAGTGTGCACAGTCCTATGTGCACAGAACGCTGTGGGAACTGAGCAGAGGCCCCTGTTCCTTTGTTCCCATAGCAGCCTTCAGAGACGGGATAATGCGTACACAGGATTACAAAGAGAGAATGAACAACAGCATTTGCAAAGCTCAAAGACATGGAGGGAAAATTTATACACTGTGTTCAAGAACTATTAAGTTCTTAATCTTGCCTTAAAATGCAAGATTAAGTTGCATGTGGGAATAATAATGAAGTTTAAGGCCTGAAAAATTAAGAGGTACCAACCTGATCATTAAAGAAGCTAACATGGTGTCCAGGAGCTTGACCTTAAATCTAACTGTTTAATCCTTCCCAGGGTTCCATGTTTTTGTGAGTCACTTGAAGAATTAGAAAAGTAGATTTCTGAGCCTGACACCCAGAATTTTAACTAGCACTTTGGGGAGTCTAATGTGAATGGTCCACTGCCTTCCAATAAAGAAAATCTTCCGTAGGCTGTACAAAACTATAGAAGGCTTAAGCAAAAGGTGGCATGTCCTACTTTGTATTCAAAAAAGCTCATGCTGAAACTTGGGGAAATTAGAACAGAGTAATACTGGTTAGGAGAACATTTCAATGGTCCTGCGAGGTCCAGTGAGGGCTTACCTACGTGTAGGGTAAAGAGAAGGAGATTTGGTGGATAGACAGATGGGGAAGAGCATGTGGTAGTTGTTGGGTTTTTGGAAACTTGGAGGATTGATGGCTTATAAAGAGAAAATGCATGTGTAGTAATGGAAGAACATTGGTGAATCAACACTCTAGATGTGGGAACAATTATAGAATCAGAAGAGACTTTGATTTCAGAGGTCGGAACTAGTGAAGAGTGGCAGTCACAATGGAAGGGAATTCCAAGAGGGAAGGACGAACAATCCGGAGTAGAAAGCCTCGGAAGGTCAAGACAGATGTAAATGTCGAAGACTTGGGATTGAATGAGAGTGTCTTCCATTACTCTTTGCCAAGCCAAGACCTCTATCTTTGCTCTCTCTTACATCTGGGACTACCTTTTACTTATTTAAAAGAATAAAGCTCACATTAATATAGTTGGAATAACAAATGAGTATTCATTTTCATATTTTGTATTTGCAGAGGTATCTGTGTTCTTAACCTCTTCCCTCCCAACCGTAGTAAGAGTGGGAAGTAGTGTAGACAGTGGAATGCTGATTGGCGCTAGAGCCAGTGACCTGGGGCACGTCCCCTCCCCTTTCTGGAGTTTGATGTGTTTGCTTTTCAGCTTGCCCTTTAAGTGGGTTGGTTACATAAAATGTTTGACCTGTGTCAGGAAAATCCTTGTAACACAGTAGGGAAGAGCAGAGACTCCAGAGGCACGTGAGGGTACTGTCCATGTGCTCCCCAAGGGTTGCAGAGGGCTGGTGAATAAGTACATGGAGGCGCGTTTCTAAAGGAGCTTCACAGGTGGAAACCCTCTTGGTGTGTGCTGCCATGTCATCTCATTCGGTAGCTGATGACAGAATGAAATGTGCTCCTTGAACAGTGAAGACCAACTTGAAAGCAACCTGGGTCAGAGTGTGCCGCTGCCGCTGCTGCATCCTAGTCATCCCCAAGACTGCTCAGCAGCGCGAAGGAGCAGAACAGGGAGGGTTTAGACTTCCCTGGAGTAGAATCCACAGCACCGGAAAGAGTAAACATCTCAACAGCTCTTCTTTTAAGTGCTAGTGTTGAGCCGGGTAGATTTAGTTTGTTGGAATTTTAATAAAAAATCTTTCCAGCATGAGATTAGCCTGCAATATCCATTTCTTCTGTTTTTTTTTCCTTTCATTTATTAATCCAGAACTTTTGAAATATAGTTCATATTTTTGACAATATTGCTATTATATAACTAACTGTATAAGATTTAATTTCTAGCAAGGGAGTGAAATCTAAGCCATTTTCCAGAATTATTTTTATTATTATTTTTTCTTAGGACAATTCTTATTGATATATTTCCACACTTGAGTTACATTTTATTGGAGGATTTTCTGTTTGTTTTTTGGTGCTAAGAACTGAACCCAGGGGTGCTTGACCACCAAGCTATATCCCCAAGCCTTTTTATTTTTTATTTTGAGACAATGCCTTACTAAGTTGCTGAGGCTGACTTCAAACTTGGGGCTTTACTGCCTCAGCCTCCCAAGTCACTGGGATTACAGGTGCAAGCCACCACACCAGGCATCTTGGAAATCTCAACTCTTAACCTTTCTACTGCGTCTTTTGCTCTCTCCATTTATTCTGAAAACATCAAAGAAATGTTCCTGTTGGGAAACTGTTGAGTGTTTGTGTTTCATTTGTTTGACTCTGAGGTTTAGGGAGGTGGCAGGGGTTGATCCTTAGGTAAACTTCTATGGGCCCCTACAGCATTTTTATCTGTGCTCATTTTGGGGAAAAGAGTCTATGGTTTGAATTTATTCATAGGATATGCTACTATAAGCCAAAATGAATCATTTGGGGTTGTAGTTAATGATTGAATAGGAATCATTTTGAAAATACATTCTTTTGTGAACAAGTAACAAAAATCAAAATTCATTGCCAGACTTTAAAGACACTTGTATATTTAAGTACCTAAGTTTAATGATAGGACCTGATTTCTGACCTTTATGCTTTCTTATGTTTTATTTATCATCACTATTTTTAAAAAAAATATTCTTGTGTCTTTATTCTTTTCAAAATAATCTTATTTAACAGGTTTTCTTTAATCATTGTCACTGAATGCAGTTTTCTTTCTTTCTCTAGAGTACCGTACAGGTTTCTTAAAACAGTAAAATGTGACATTATGTTTAATTTGCTCAACAATTAATTGAATTCTCAGCAACTTGGGAGACTAAGGCAGGAGGATGGCAAGTTTGAGGGCAGCCTGGGCAACTTAGCAAGACCCTGTTTCAAAACAAAATAAAAAGTTAAAAGGCTAAGGATGTGACTCCATGGTAGAGCACTGTGTGTTCAGTCCTCAGTACTGGAAAATTGTTGTTGTTGAGTACCTGCTTCGTGTCATACAGTGCTGTACGTGTTGGGATTGTAATTCCAGGCAGGAGAGCCGTGTGTGTCAGGAAGAGACAGCAGATCAGAGGAACCTGGTGAAGGTGAACCTGTAGAAGGGCAGGTGGTCTGAAAAGGCCTCTCTGGAGAAGTGTACTCTGAGTTGGGAACTACGTGTGAGGGGGAGCCTGCCACAGCTAGGATCTGGGTGAAGAATACTCGGCAAAGGAAAGTACAAAGTACGTTAGAGGGAAGCACACTTGACCCCAGCCAGCGAGAGGCCAGTGAGAGGCAGTGAGAGGAGGCAGGATCGGTGGGCACCCGGGGCCCATGCTTGCACAGATCCTGTTCTGATTAGACTGCAAGTCGTTGGAGTGTGTCAGGTGGGAACAGTGCAATCAGAAAGGTCACCCCTCTGCTCTAGGGATTGAGCCACAGGGGACACTTGGGAAAGCAAGGTAGGCACTTCAGTTTCCCCTAATTTTTTTTTTCTAAATCTGCCTTTTAAGAAAAGTTTGTGGTAATATATACTCAGTTTTATGTAATCTAATCATACTTTCTTCAACAAAAGTCAGTGTTCCCTAGAAAATTCAAATCTACTTAGTATATTTATCTTATTTGTGATCTACATTGTGAAATAAATACCTGTCTTAATTTCTTGAATTTAAGCAGTGTTTAGGTACAGATGATAAAGTCTATGGCATAATTAAGTCTCTTGGTTGTTCTGCATATTCCAACATTCAGTATATCCAAATTTAGTAGCCTAGGAAATCCTTATTAGGAAGATTCCTGTTACCCCCAACTAATAGTACCACATATATTTTTTTTAAAATGACTTCCTTTGATACCCTTTTGGGAAATTTCTACCACTGCTCTTATCACAAACTATCCTACATTAGTATTTTAGCAACACTATTATACTTTAAACTATGTACTGATATCAGATCCTTGAATTCAAGTATCCTGGGTTGGTTCTTTCTTTTTAAAATATTTTTAGTTGTAGATGGACATAGTATCTTTTGGGTTGGTTCTTTCTTGACAAGGTTGTGAAAGTAACAGACCCAATACTCACATGCTCCCCTACGCATCACTGCAGACACATCGAGGACTCACATTCTACTCAGGATGCAGTTGTCATCCTGTAGTATTGCTGGTATTGCTTGTTTTTTTTTTTTTTTTGTTTTGTTTTGTTTTGTTTTTTTCCTTTTACCCAGTCTGTCTTGAGCTCTGTACACACAAGATCCTGCTTCAGCCTCCCCAGTAGCTGGGACTGCGAGTATATGCCATCACACCCGTCTGTCAGATAAGAGTTCACATCTCAACCTTATCATCTCCAGGAGGCAAATGTTTGCTGAAGAGAACTTAAGAGCAGTATCTTTTTCCACTTAAAGGATAGCCATGTTCTTTCATGCTGGCTGAGTCCAGCAGATGCGGGATTAAGAGGTGGAGCTCTTTTTAGAATTTCCTACTGCTTCCATTTAGAATAATTACGTTTTCATCCATTCCTTGCTAAAACAAAGAATCGGCTTATCAGAGAACTTATTCTGGTTACGATACAGGCACATCTGTGCTGATTTCCTCTTGCCCAGGTTGCATTTAACAAGGCTGAATTCTAGACTGACAAGGCGAGCTTGACTATTAGGAGATTGGTTTAAGTTCTCAGTCCACCTCCTGGTCCTCTCCCTCGCTGTGTGTCGACAGTCGTCGCCAGTGTCCCGTGTAACATGTCCGTGTTTGCAGGTCTCCTGCAGGCGCAGAGCCTCCTCACACAGCTACCTCAGCACAGCCAAGCCAGCCTCCTGCAGCCGCAGCCCAGCGTCACCCTCGCCTCCCAGGTCAGCTCTTCGTTTTTTAACATGTCGTTTTGAGAAACTTCTGGATGGTTTTTTAACTTAATAATCCAAACAGTCTTTAAAACCTAACCAAAACTTCAAATCTGGCTTGATGAAGCAGTGCTTTCAAGTTGATGGGGTCTTTGAAAATTTCCAAGAGTCCCTATTTTCTTACAGGTCATAAGGAATAACTGTGTTAGCAATAAATGAATAATGAGTGATGAATTCTGGCTGTTGTACACACACACACACACACACACACACACACATACACAGCGTTGGCAGATACTACCACTTGAATTAGAAACCTAATGCCTCAGTTAAAATCTGTCATTGTCTTTAGTCCTTTCTCAGAAACTGCAGAGTTCAAAACTCTATATTTTCCTCTTATCTCAGTGCTTAAATGTTGTTTTAGCTCATTTTTACTAGTCCATATGCCCATACAAAAATCACGGGTCTTCTGGAACGCATATAGAAGTGTAAGTGTAGACCTGCCTTCTTCTAACCTAGCAGTCACTTTGAACATGTATGTCTTCTTACCTCTCAGAACCTCAGTCTCCTCACCTGTAAATTAAGTGACTGAACTGGCCTACTCTAAATCCCCCTTCTAGGTCTGATTCATTGTCTAAAGTATAGAAATTAAAACTTAATACTAGCACTTTGCCAGACTTGGCAGAGTTCAACATCCATTTATAGTAAGAACCTTTGCATGTTAGGACTAGAAGGTAACTTTTAAAAAGCACCTGAGCCAGGGGTGGGGGGACAGTGCCGTAGGGTTGCCCTTTGCCAGGTTAAGAAAAAGAAAGAACAAACTAACAAAAATCCCACCTGCACCATAGCTAATAACTTAAGTCTGACCACCTTCCAAGATCAGAACAAGGAAGGGTGACCACTGTTGCCACCATTTGTAGTACACTGATGATCCTAGCGGTGCAGTAAGATAAGAAAAAGACAAGACATATAGTTCTTCTTCTATATGTTTTACTTCTTCACAGAGGAAAAAGTAAAACTATTTTAATTGATAACATGACTATCTATATTATAAAAAAACAAAACTAACTCCTAGAATAAACAAATGAGTTTTAGCAAGTATCTAGCATGCAAAGTCAATATACAAAAGCATTTATATTTCTGTACACTGACAATGATCATTTGGAAATTGGAATTAAGAAAAGTATTTACCACTCTTAGGGATAAACTTAACAAAATATTTTTAAGGCCTGTGAATTGAGAACTACAAAATATTGCTGAGTGAAATTAAAGTCTTACGGATCAGAGAGAAGTAACGTCTATGAGTCAGAAGATATAAGTTGTTCAAATGTTGATTCTCCCCAAACGGATAATCATACCCAGCAGCCTTTTTGTAGAAATTTGTATGCTATTTCTAAAGTTTATATGAAATTGTAGAAGACGTGGAACAGCCAAACAATTTTTTAAAGTAAAAAAAAATTGAAGAATTTTATTAGTCAAGAATTAGCATAAAGGCCAGGTGTGATGGTGCACATTTTTAATTTCAGCTACTTGGGAGGCTGAGGCAAGAGGATGCAAATTGAAGGCTAGGCTCAGCAACTTAATAAGACCCTGTCTTAAAATAAAAATTAAAAGAGTAGGGGGTGTAGCTTAATAGTAAGAGTGCCCCTGGGTTTAATCCCCAGTAATACACAAATAATTAACATAAAGCTACAGTAATGAAGATAGTGTGATATTGCAATGTAGATTAAAATGTAGCTCAGTAGCACAGAATAAAGAGTCCAGTAGACCTACCCATAAATGGCCAAATGATTTTCTAAAGGTGCCAAAGGATTTCAATGGGGAAAGGAAAAACTTTTCAACAAATGGTGCTGAAACAGTTGGTTATCCATAAACAAAACAAAACAAACCTTTACTTTTTTTTAAGAACCTAGACCCTTATTTCATACCATATGCAAAGATTAATTTGAAATGGGTCATAGATCTAAACTTCTAAAAGAAAACTTAGGAAATGATTTTCATGCCCTTGGATAAGGCAATGACTTTGTGAAATAGGACACAAGGCATTAACCATGAAAGAATAAAACTGATTGCATAAAAATTAAAAACTTAAGATTAAGGATAAGAAGTAAAACCACCAATGGGGAGAAAATATTCTTAAAACATACCTGTTAAAGATTTGTATCCACAGTAAAGAACTCTTCACAATTCAATAATAAGACAACTGGATTTAAGCCAGTGAGAGGCAAGAAGATTTGAAGCTGTTTTACCAAAGGTGATGTGCAAATGCCCAGCAAGCAATGAAAAGATGCCCAGAATCTTGAGTCATCAGGAAAATGCAAATGAGGTTTCCCTGCACATTCACTAAGATGTGAGTCATGCCCAGCTATGAAGGCTAAGGCTGAAATGTTGACAAAGATGTAAAGCATCTCGATGTTTCATGCATTGCTAAAGGTTTTGCAAAGTGGTACACACACTTTGTAAATCAGTTTGGCAGTTTCTTAAAAAGTGATATTTTTTATCACATATATATATATATATATAAACCTCATGACTGTTAGAAATGAAAAACCTGTACACGAATGGTCATGCAGATTTGTTCATAGTCACCCAAAGTGGAAACATGCAAAATGTCCCTCAGCTGGTAAATAGATAACATAAACTTTGACTCATCTCTGTGACAGATTTCAGCAGTAAAAACAAATGTACTTCTGATAATGCAACACTGTGTATGAATTTCAGAAACCTTACGCTAAGTAAAAGAAGCCAAACATAAAAGACTGCATGCTATATGATTCCACTTAAATGACATTTTAGAAAAGATGAAACCACAGGTACAGAAATCCTTTTAGTGGTTGCCAGGGACTGGAGGCTAATGATGGCTTTTAATTGCCAAGGCACAAGGGAACTTGCGGGGGGGTCATGAACTTACTCAGTGTCTTCATTGTGTTAGTACTTATGTAACTGTATTCACTTGCCAGAACAAAGTACATCCTTTTTAAGTGGTGAATCTTTGAATATGCCAGATATAAAAGTAAGGTTGGGATTTCCATGAAAGCTGACTACTGGAGACTTCTTCCTGGTCTGCGTGGTCTGCACAGGGTGATAAGCTGTCGTGGATGGCTACATCCTGGCTCCTGCTCATTGAACTCTAGTCTGCCAGTTTAGATCTGACCTAGTCCAGCCTGAGCTTCCTAGAGTTGGGTATCTTATCTGTAACCCCACCAGAAGATATCCTTCCAGGCTATTTTTCGGTTCTGTACTCTTTGAGAAAGAGGTTGCTTATATCCTGGAGATGTGTGAGACTTGCCTCCACCTGTCAGCCAGTTTCGTTGTGGGAAATGTGAGGCTGTGTGGAACTCTAGCATGGTTGGTGCTGTGTTCAGCTGTCAGGTTGGAAATCACTCAGTGTCAGCATGTCATGAAGATGAACTCTGTTGTCTTCATTGAAGCAGAATGGGAAATGAACTTACCTAATCATTGTGTGGTGCCTATTGTAGTTTTCTGCCCTAGTCAGTTCCTTGGAGAGAGCCTTGACTAATGAAATTAAGGTCAGGGGTGTATGACTCATCTGAATTTCAAAAAGGGAACTCCATAGCCTTTATCTGCAGTCCTATGCTGTAATCCTTCACCTGGGCTACTGTTCACAGGAAAGATCAGCTGAGCAATCGGGATACAAAATCAGGCAGTGCCTCCCATTAGTGAATACTCACAAAAGAGTTCTAGAGAATCTTACTCAGTCCTACTCAGAGAACACTAGCCTGGTGTTTGTAATAAGAAAATTTAATATTTTCCTTTTTTAATTAAAGAAAGCCAGCCAGGCAGTGGTATATCCTATAATCCCAGCAACTCAGAAGACTGTGGCTGGAAAGGAGGATCATGAGTTCAAAGCCAGCCTCAGCAATTTAACCTCCTAATGAGCCATGTCTCAAAATACACAATAAAAATAAAAGTTAAAAAGGGGCTGCAGATATGGCTTAGTGGTTAAGCTCCCCTGGATTCAATCCCAGGTACCAAAAAAAAAAACAGACAGACAGACTAGGGACTAGGGGTAGCTCAGTGATAGAGCACATTCTTAGCATGCACTAGGCTCTGCACTGAGTCCCCAGCACAGAGAGAGAGAAAGGGGGTGATAGACAATACTCTTATGTCCCGGACTAAACTTTAGATGGATGTAAGTAATTAAACAAAATAAAAAGAAGGTAGCAGATTATCAGAGGGAAACTTCTCTATTCAGTGTTCAAAATAAGTGAAGCTCTGTACAGAAGAGACTTCTACAGGGAGACATCTTCCAAATGAAAAATTTGAAGTTTACATGCATAGAAGTTAAAAGGAAAAAAAAAGCAGATTGGGAAAATTACTAGCATTAATATGATACACACAGGCATGCTCTGTCACGTTTGGTAATGTCTGACAAATACCTTTAAGAACAAGAATGAGGATGTCATTAATATATAAGTGGATTAAGGGTATAAATCCAGTTCACATCCAAGAAAATGCAGATAATAATTAGCATGGGCGTTTTCCACCTTGAGTAGTTAAGAAATACAAGTTACAGCAGAAGTGATGCTCCATGTGTTCTCTGAAACCTACAATATGTGTATCAGAAGCCATGAAATTATTTATTCATTGCCAGAAAAATTCCTTGTGAATTTATCTTGAAGAACTGCTTACAAATAAATCACTATAGGTACAAACTTTTTCATTGTGGTATTTTCTGTTAGTGAATGAAAGACATGTAAAATGGTCCAATAATTAAGAAACAGTTAAATAAATTATAATACTGCCTCATTCATTCTTTGAAAAGGATAATGTTGAAGACTAAAGCACCATAGAAAAAAGTTAAAACATAATATTACATGAGAAAGTGTAATATAAAATCATGTTATCACATAATCATAATTACAGGTAGGGTTAGAAAAGTAGGTCTGTGGGTAAAAACTTAATAAATATCCCATAATGATGCCTGTTATTATAAGTTATTTTAAAAAATAACTTATACAACAAGTTACTTTAAAAAATAACATACAAAAACAAGTACAGGAGACTTGTTTTTCTCCCTTAAAATAGTCTTAATAGTCTTATAATTTTATAACACTGTGTCATATTTAGAGATGTAAGAAGTCATGTATTGTCCCCTGCTGTTTTGCCATTTGTGTGGCTGTTCATGAGACACATTCTTTGAAGAGCTGTTTGTTAAAAGACATAAGGCACATGTGCTCCAACATTGGTCTTTGTGTGTCCAGGTTTCCTCGTAGACCTGCTCACTGACCCTTCACTGTGACTGCCCTGTGCTTGAGCCCAGGCTCGATCGTCCGCGGTGAAACGGGTGCCGTGTGTACCCTTTGTAGTGCTACGTGGTCCTCGGTTCTCCACAAATAACGACTCTTGCCTTAGTGTGTTCGGTTGCAGCTCATCACAGTTGTTAACCTGAACTCCTTTTGCTTGTTTGTCACTTTGTCCCTTCACAACAGCCAGCAACCCCCACACGCACAATAGCAGCAACCCCAATCCAGACCCTTCCACAGAGCCAGACCACACCAAAGCGCATCGACACTCCCAGCTTGGAGGAGCCCAGCGACCTGGAGGAGCTCGAGCAGTTTGCCAAGACCTTCAAACAGAGGCGGATCAAACTCGGCTTCACTCAGGTAGGAGGAGCCCCTCAGACAGCCTCCTGCTGCATGTCGGAGGGGCTTCTGGGAGCAGGGTGTCCCTCAGCCACGTGAGGTTTTGATTTGAGCTGTAGATTTTTGTCGTCACTTAGGATTTACATTTTATATATTCAAGTTACAAGTTATCATCATACATTTGTGATTTAATATTAGGATAAAATGTCCAAGATTTATCCCACAACATGGGCCTCTGAAATAATAATTATATATAGTAAATTGTGAGAGTTTGAAAGATTTTATTGGAGGATGATATAACTGTACTGAAGGTTTTTATTTGAAGGACATCTGGTTGTGATCTTACTGCTGCATTATCTAAGAGTAAAAATTACAGTCTTTTATAGTAGCTGAAATGGGATGTGTTTGAAAGGCTTATTAAAAAATAACTTTTTTCCCAGTGACTTGGGAGGTAGGTGCAGGAGGATTACAAATTCAAGGCTAGCCTCAGCAATTTAGCAAGGACCTTAGTAAGACTCTGCCTCAAAGTAAAAAACGCTAAAGAACAGTGGATGTGGCTCCATGGTAAAGTACCCCTGGGTTCTGTTCCCAGTTAAAGAAAAGAAAAAGACTTTTTTGGAGAAAAGGGTGGTGGTAGACACACACACACACACACACACACACACTCCAAGCCTATGCTAAAACCAGTTAATCAAATAATAATCTATTGAAAATGAAAAATACGAATTAATCAAAATCCAAATTAGTTTTTAATGCTAATTAGCAGAGGACTCTTCAAGGGAAAGAGCAGGCAGTGGTGGGAGCAGCCATCTGGGCATGCTCCAGTTTCACTCTGCACGCTGCCCTGAGGCCTGCCTTTATCAAAGCCCGAAGAGTTCAGTTGAGGGACCTTGATGTAAAATGGGAAAGGTTATTAGGTGGAAGAACAAAAGGTGAAGTATGGATTGGGTTGGGTTGGGTGTTTTTATGGAGTCCGGAAAAATCCTAAAATTTTGTTTCCAGAGAATATAGTTACTATTTGGAATTTGGGCCAATATTTATATCCTATCCAAATTATTTTGTGTTGAAAGTATATAATGCACCACCTGCTCTGTTAGATCAAAAATCAGGATGACATCTCTGCTTATGTTTTTAGAAATGGATTTGTATCATATTTATTTGGGAATTTGTTTTTGTTCAAAGAAACTACATATTAGAAACACAAAATGATTAAAAAAAAATTTTTTTTATAGTTGTCAATGGGCCTTTATTTTACTTATTTATATGTGGTGCTGAGAATCGAACCCAGTACCTCACACATGCTAGGCAAGCGCTCTACCACTGAAGCTACAACCTCAGCCCCACAAAGTGATTTTTTAAAGATGAAATTTTGTTACATTTTTGAGGAGTTCAGTTATAAAGAAATAAATTACAATCCAGAAACATTTTATGCTTTTGAAGCGCCTGAATGATCTGACTTGTTTTAAAAAATAAAGCTCAAGATAAAACTGGATTGAAAGGGTAAGTTTATAAGCTGAAATGGGTATTAGCATGTTTAGCAGTGTGCCCAATTTAAGACATTAGCACAGCATACTCATGGGTTTCCTGGGAGATTTTTGCTTAAGTGATATGCCAAGGCATTTTGAAATTTTAACTTTTAAAACCAAACAGTGGTTCACCTTTCTGTAGCATATGACCCAATACATTGCGTGTGTGTGTGTGTGTGTGTGTGTGTGTGTGTGTCTCCCTCCCTCACCATGTGAAGGAGTTCCCCTGTGGTCCTGTGTTCTGCTTTATGGTTCCATCCTATGTTTTGGCATGACCACTCCTTATTTTTCAAAATAACTTGGACATAGCAGTCACAGGAGTTTGCAGACCTTTACTAGGTAATAAAAACACACAGCACTGCTGCAGGATGAGAATGTCAGCTTACCAACCAACCTTTGCTTCTAAGTTAGTCACCTTTAATGCAGTTGTGCAAAGGCAGGATTGTATCCAATTATTATGTTTATGTACTTACACAGAAGGAAAGTTAAACATTCAAGGTATTTATTTAAACAAATCCCTGTTCTCTGAGTAAATATACCTTATTATGTAATTATGTTCTAATTACCTAAGTACTTATTAAAGAATTGCTACAGGTGTCATTACATTACTGGAAAGCATGTTATAAGATATAACACATTTACCAAATGCAGTACCTTCAATATTGCCAGTCCTAATCTTTGTTTCTTTATTCCTCTTGCTCTTCTTAAAAATATTAAGGGGATATAATATAGTTCAGTTTGTGTATGAATCAACTGTTTGAAATGTTTGACTTTTGTGGGGAAGAATCCAAGAGTTACAAGATCACTTATCCAAGCATTTAGCAAAATAATGAAAATTGGTATGTTAACTGAAGAACACATTGCTTTTTATTCCATCAAACAATTTAAAAGTAACATAAAGTTATATTGCAAATCTCAGTTAAGTGACTTTGTCATTTATTGACATGGTTCTGGTTGATGATATACTTTTACCAGTCACCATCTGAAAGTAATGTTTTTTACACTTCTTGTTATGTGATTTATTTATTTATTTTTGTACCAGGGATTGAACCCAGGGATGCTTAACCACTGAGCCACATCCCCATTTTAAAATATTTTATTTAGAGACAGGGTCTTGTTGAGTTGCTTTGGGCCTCACTAAGTTGCTGAGGCTGGCTTTGAGCTCGAGATTCTTCCTGCCTCAGCCTCTTGAGTTGCTGAGATTACAGGCATGCACCACTGTACCTGGCTGATATGATTTTCTTGAATAGTTTTTTGTTTGTTTGTTTTTGCTTAATTGTCAAGATTATTACTTTCATGATTAAATATTACAGGTATTTGTAAAAAAAAATTCTTAGTGAATTTTCCCATGATACTTCAGAAAACATTTATTGTCATCTAACTGCTACTCACTTTTTCATACTCAAAAAATTGCAAGTTTAAGTTGCCCCAGTTTTTTTGAAAGCGGTAAGCTAAACAGATAGAGTGGCCAGGGCATGAATATGTAGCACATGGGCCTACAATCAGTGCCTGACCCACAGAAGGCTCCGGAAATACCCCTGGCAGAGCAGCGCCCCCTCTGTGCAGCCTGCTCACCTGTCCTGGTTCACTCCCTCTCGTCTAATTGGGAGGAAGTTGATGAGCAGTCCACTGTAGTTGTAACCAGCGCGTCTGCCCAGCACTGACAGAAGGGGATGTTCTGAAGAACTGCAGTTTTAGTTAATTTGATGTTAATTAATTTTCATGTGTATGGCTTGTTTTTCATATGGGAGTCCTGGGCTGTAGATCACTTGAAGTTCAAGTATTCTCTTTGCCTCATTTTATCCACGTTTGTCCTCAAACTTTAAGTTCTTCACCTGTGAGAAAATGGTGTTTTAAAAAAAAAAAAAAGTTCTTTCCTTAACTACTACCTGATGCAGGTGCTAATAACAGTATGATATCCTGAAGATAAGGGAGTGGGTCAGAAGGTAGGACAGTCCAGTTCAGCACCAGTGTGGCCAGGGTAGCTGGGAGTAGGCTGCCTCTTGGGAGAATTAGCTCTCTTGCATTTGGGCCTTGTCACAGAACTAATTGAAATGAGTGGATACCTCATTTAAACTCCATGAGCTTCTGCCTGTTAACACCTGGCCTTTTACAGCTTGAACAAGGGAAATCCAGCTGGAGGAAAGGCACATGCACATTTCAAAGGTTCCAGGTGCCTGGTGAAAGACACATTCTATAATACATTCAGGGATCATTGTTCTGTACAGCCATCAGGTTTCTAGTGCCCACCAAGGTTTGACTAAGTGGGTCAGACTTCTCTACTGTGAATTTCTATTTCTACCGTGGTTACAAAAGTGATCTTTTAGAATACCTGTTTTTGTAACCAACTTTGAAATCCAAACTAAGGGTGAAAATTGATTTTTTTTTCCCCCCAGAGCTTCCAAAAATAGTTTATAAGAAAAAAATAAAAAGAACGAGGGATCATTTCTAGTTTTTGAAGTGTGTTATAGAAAGCTTGATTATCTCAGAAATCCCTAGGGTTATCTAGGCAGTAGGTGATACAGGTGAATTGATTTTTAAAGATTATTTATATCACTTGGTTGGATCAGTTAAGAATATCACCCTGTCTTTGGAAACTTACGGAAGTTTTGGTATCTTGATTATTATTATTATTATCATCTTGATTAGAAGACATTCAAAATAGAGAGTCTATGGGGCAGAGGTGAGCACTGACATGATCAAAGCCCTGTAGAGTCCTCCCTTGCAATACTGTGCTCAGCTGGGGGTGGAGCTTGTGAGGGACCCAGTAAAGAGAATAACTTTTGGTTCTTTGTCTAGAGCAGTTACTGGAGCAGCCCTCCAGATTTGGAGGCTGTGAATATTAATGAGATGAACCTCTCTTCTTCTCTCCCCTTTGCTGCTCTGCATTGTGCCAGGGTGATGTTGGGCTCGCTATGGGTAAACTATATGGAAATGACTTCAGCCAAACTACCATCTCTCGCTTTGAAGCCTTGAACCTCAGCTTTAAGAACATGTGCAAGTTAAAGCCACTTTTAGAGAAGTGGTTAAACGATGCAGGTAAGTGAATATCTAAAATATTTCTTCATTTTTCATTGGAATTTTGCAGGGGATAGTTGTGTGAACTAGAGCTCCTACAGAATTCTCGAAGCTTGTTAGTCCTGGGAGGCCCATAAACTATGGCTATGTCAATTCATTTAAATATTCTAATAATGACAGTATGAATAATCAGTAATTTTCAGCTTTCAAATATCTGTTGTGTTTGAGCCAGGATTGGGACGTGCACTCAAATTTGAGGAAGAGGATAAGAAGGCTGTGTAGTTAGATAAACTCCAGCAGATTCGTTGCTTCTTCCTTGGTGAATTATCATAGAACTTGTTCCTGGTAATATTTCTGCTTTTGTTATTAAAACCAGTCACATATTTCATACAAAAATTTGGGCTTCTAGTCTTACCTATTTTGTGCCAAGACTTCCTTTTGGAATATTTAGATTTTGAACCATAGAATGATAGACTATGAGAAATAAAGGGAACCACATAGATGCCCTAGATTGTGGTTCTCTTTGTAGATATGACCAAAAATTAGGCCTTTGGAAAAGAGAAGTATGAAACACAGCTTTGGACACTCGGTAGCCTTGAGTGAACCATTGTAGTCCTTCTGAGTGTAACAGGTGAGAGCTGCTAGTCTGCTCTGTCTTGTTCTACATGTAGTAGAAAGAAGTTCCGAGATGTGTGTGACACACCTGGGTCATTTCACTATTAAATGACAACATTATTTTAACTAAGGAATATACAGTAGGCTTTTTCTTTTCTTTTTTTCCCCCATGTCATACTAATAAAATGAGAGGTCATTTATAAGATAAATATTAAACATTCAACGATTTCCAAAAAGCTTTCTTCCTTTTATCCCAGGTTTTATTAAAAACATAAAACATAAGAACAAGAATTGATAGATCTGAGTCAAAACATAGGAATAGTAAATGTCTTCATTCTCAGAAAGAGCATCAGAAAGTAGTGGTGGCACTATAGCCAACCATCCTGGGCCAGAGAATGCCAATATGGGAAG
Source organism: Sciurus vulgaris (assembly GCF_902686455.1). Lineage (NCBI taxonomy): Eukaryota > Metazoa > Chordata > Mammalia > Rodentia > Sciuridae > Sciurus > Sciurus vulgaris. The sequence continues at coordinate 111,763,577 of NC_136473.1, read as the reverse complement.
TACATCCCTGGTAGTATTTTAATGTAGGTTATGTGAAAATCTCTTATGCTAGGATGTAGCTTAAAATATTTTGTCAGTTTTGTTGTTGGGGTAATATATGTGTCATGCACATATGTCTCACATCTGAAATTTTATTTCTGTTTTCTTCGTTCTTACAGAGAACCTCTCATCTGATTCAGCCGTCTCCAGCCCAAGTGCCCTGAATTCCTCAGGGCAAGGAGTTGAGGGCTTGAATCGTAGGAGAAAGAAACGCACCAGCATAGAGACCAATATCCGTGCGGCCTTAGAGAAGAGTTTCTTGGAGGTCAGTAGGGTCTACTTACTCTTCATGTGTGTGGGATGTCTGTAGTTAATGTAGGAACTGTAGATGATGACAGGCAAGCTTGTCAGCCTCAGCCTTTATGGACACTTACAACATGGTGGAGAAAATAAAACAAGGTAAGTTACTTATCCTGAAGACACACCAGAGTATATGGGCTCCCGAGAGATGTCGGTGGTAGCTACGTATGCATTCTGTGTGCAAGAGGTGGCAGTGACCATAGGATGCATGGCAACTACCTCTATAGATGAGAGAGATGCTGGAAAGCCCTTCAAGTGGAGAACTTGCCTGAGCCGCACCAATGAGACCGAGTGGTTGGTTGAATTCTAGTATGCCTGCAGCAGTAGTTTGGTGCTGAACACTAGAGACCTTGAATATTGGAATATGGAGTTCAAGTTAATTCTGAAGATACTCAGCATCTCTTTTGTACCAGGGAATATCATAATAAAAGCTTCAAACAAAATTTTGATTTCTCTAATTAAAAGGTTTGAGAGTCAGGTGCAGTGGTGCACACCTATATATAATCCCAGTGACTTGGGAAACTGAGGCAGGAGAACCAAAATTTCAAGGCCAACCTGGGCAACTTAGCAAGACCTTGTCTCAAAATAAAAAGGACTGGGGATGGAGCTTCCTGGTAGAGCGCTCCTGGGTTCAATCTCCAGTAGCCCCCTGCCTAAGAAAATTAAAGCCCTTTAAAATGAAATAATATAAGTATTCAAGAATAGCCTATTCTGAGTTAATGTGAGCAGATTTAGTGGATAAATATTCATTAGGATGTGTGTCTATAGAAGCTCTATATTGAAAGTGGCCTAATATGGTCATAAATATCCCGGCTTCATTTTCTGACTTGCTTTTCCCCATAATTATGTCAACATCATTTGTTCAAAAAGTTATTCCAAAAGATGGAATTTTTTTCCTTCAGAATCAAAAGCCTACCTCGGAAGAGATCACCTTGATTGCTGAACAGCTCAATATGGAAAAGGAGGTGATTCGGGTGTGGTTCTGTAACCGCCGCCAGAAGGAGAAAAGAATCAACCCACCAAGCAGTGGTGGGACCAGCAGCTCGCCTATCAAAGCAATTTTCCCCAGCCCGACCTCACTGGTAAGAACAGAAATAGCAGGTGCAAGCTCAGGGGCTCACTTATGCAAGTTTGCAGATGGCTTCTGAAGTCAGTTTATTTCCTAACAGACAGGAACTTAGTGTATAGATACAGCATTCATATTGAATGAATGTATATAAATTTCTATTTCAGATATTTCCAAAACAGTGAAATTTCGTGTCTAATTTAAGAAGTACATGTTCTTTCTTAGTTTTTAAAATGAGCAGTTTTAATTCTTTACCTATTTCATTGCATTTTCATTGTTTTTATCTTTGGTGTAGTTTGTTGAGTAACCAAAAACTGTAATTATAGTGATAAATTTCTTTAGTTATCTCAAAAAAACCCTTTTAATTGCTCTTGACTTATATTGAGGTGGCAAACCCAATGCATTAAAGTTATATAATTGAGTGATAGTGAGTTCCCGGATAAGCTACAGACCTGGCTGTGCTCAAGTGGTGGCTTCAGACCTTCACTCGCACACACATGGCTCTTTCCGAGACTGCCTCATGGACTGACTCCTGTTGTTCATCATTACAATATTATTCCCAGACTGAAGGGAATGCAGTGGCCAAACGGCTCCCCTGATTTCTAGGACGATTGTAAATGTGACTGCCTCTGTGCCAGTGAGGTTTCAAAAGGTGAAGATTGTCTAGTTTGTATTTCTCTTCCCTTTTTTATTAAATAGCATTGCCTTCAGGAAGGTGTTTTAAACTGAATTCAGCATAAAAGCACATACTTGTTAAGTGAAGACTGGTTCTTAGTGGTGGGGCTCTAACCACTAAGTTCATGAGATAGCAGTTATGAAGAAGATAGGCATTTTGTGTATGTGACTGCTTTGGGTTTCACATTTATTTGTATTAGAGAGAAGGCAATTTTTTTTTTAAACTCCAGAATTATGTTGTTATTTCAAAAAGAAAGTTTTTTAAACATTTGCTTTACCATCTTTTTGTATGCTATCAAAAACAAGACGATCTTGCCCCCACAGAATCAAAAGTAAAAGCAATACAAGACCTCAGATTCCTGATCCTGCCAAGTCGTTTTCTTGTTTAGGTAAAGTGGATAATTAGTATACCATTTCTTACTGACTTAGCGTGTATCTGACTCAACATTATTGAAATTTAATCATGTTTTAAGCCTTGAGTTTAAGTGCTTTCTGCCTCTCTTTGTGTCTGGCCTCTAGGTGGCAACCACACCCAGCCTTGTGACAAGCAGTACAGCAACTACCCTCACAGTCAACCCTGTACTCCCCCTGACCAGTGCTGCAGTGACCAACCTCCCTGTTACAGGTAAGCAGCGGCCACACCTGTGGCTGTTAGCACCTGGTTAGGCCTGTGATAAATTTCCCCATTAAATTGTGAATTAAGGCTCCAACTGAAGACACATACTGCTTTTAAAAGAAAGCTGTTTATGGTCCAATGTCATGGCACTTGCCCATAGTCCCCGCTGCTCAGGAGGCTAAGGCAGAAGGATCACAAGCTTAAGGCCAGCTGGGCAATTTCAGAAGGCCCTGTTTCAAAATAAAAGAACTGGAGATGTGGCTTGGTGATCGAGCGCTTGCTTAGTGTGTTTGAGGCCCTGGTCTCAATCCCCAGTGTCACAAAGAAAAACAGTTGTATGTATGAAAACCTGAACTTCAGAAAAGTTGGGTATGATCAGTTTATTAGAGGAAAAAAAATCACTTTTACCCAAGGATGGATTTCCTTATGTCTTCTTTCCCACATTTGTCCATCTTCTATGTTGTTCCCAGAGTTATCTTTTAAAAACACAAATTTTTTTTTTGCAGCATGCCTTTCTTTACAAACCTTCAATAGCTATGGCTTTTGGCATTCAGCAAAACATCCACATTCATTAGTTATAGGTTATTTCTACTCTGGACCTTGGCCTGTCCTAGCCAGCACATGGGAGGGCTCCATCCATACCTCTGTAAACTTTTTACAGCCTGAAATGTCCATTTTAGTATGTAGTTTTGGTCAGGTTACATGTCAATTCTTTTTAGAAATGTTCTTTAGCTTGTTAAGGAAGCTGCTCATTGTCACCTACCTGTATTATAATTTATAAAGTCTGCTTTTCCCAGTGGGCCTTTGTACTTACCAGAAGATCTAAGCACTATGTTCTTTTTCATGCCTACCTTAGTGCCTGACACACTCACTGTAAAATGAATAAATGCTTTTTTCTCCTTTCGGCCTCCTTTAAGTAACAAATTTCCCAATATATTAAGATGATTTCTTATTGTCATTGAGTATTTTAGTGATACATGATATATAAGATACGCCAAAATTACTGACCAGGTCAGTTACATGCTAATAAGCCTTTGGATGGTTTTGTGATACTGCACTGTCAAACTTGATTTGACCTAGAATTGGGGATTTTGATTTTTTTCACTCATGTTTTCAACTCTGTTAACCATGATACAAAAATTCAAAATGACTTTATGCTGTATTACATTTCTAATTTATTAGAAAACTTCTTTTTTGTTTATTTTAAATAGTACTTATTGACTTATTTTGAGTGTTAGATCTCTGAAAGCTGTGGACTTTTCCTTCCCATAAAATAGACACACTCACAATTCTGAGTAAAGTCTAAGGAAGTTTATATGTAATGTCCCCTGCCAGTGTCCGCCCTGCCCCCGGCTATTCATGGGTGCCTAAGGAGCCTGCAAACTCCAGGTTTACAACCTCCGGTCAAGAGTGTATACACACTGTTCAGGACTGTGGCTTGATAAGCGAGCCATTGGGGGCTGATTGGCAACATGTTGGGCATCAGCAGCTGCCTCTGATAAGCTGTCTCACCTGACTCCAGGTGTTTGGAAATTGTGAACTGGACTTCACCATCCCAACTTTTTATAAATCACATTGTTTTAGATCTAAAGATAATTCATTTTCTGCATAGAAACCCCTTAGGGTCCAGACATTAAAAACACGTAGCCAGGGCCAGGCACGGTGGCACCTCCCTGTAGTCCCAGCTACTCAGGAAGCAAAGCAGGAGCCCATTGGAGCCCAGGAGTTCCAGGCTACTAGGTTGGGCAACATTTTGAAAACAACTTTAAAGAAAAAATACACACACACACATGGCTTCACAGATTTCTTAAAATGTGGGGAAAAAAGTAATTTTAAGAATGTGTATACTCAAAACTTAACTGTAAATTTGTATTGGTTTTTGGATCACATTTTCTTGAATTCAGTTACTCAGCCAATCTGTGGGTTTAATTATGATTGTTTTCTGAAAGGTTGATAACTCTTCTTGGAATGATAAATTTTTTCTTTAATTATTAGGAAATTTACAGAAAAAACATCACAACAAATATCATTTTTGCTTTTTCTTCAATTTTTTTATACACATGTGTATGTATGTACACGTCAGTAAACTTCACCCAGTGTGGTATTCACATCCTGATGATTCACGTCCTGAGTAGAGGACACAGCCGGGCTGTGCCTGGACATCTACCCCACAGAAACTGTGAGATGATAAATTGTGTTGTTTTAAGCTATTGAATGTGTGCTACAGCGGTTGAAAGTGAATACAATAATATGTTTGCGTAAGTATCTTACAAGGCCAGATCATAACTGATCTATAGGAAGGAAATGTAATCTCATCACAGTTAAACATTGTTGTTTAAAAGAAAAAGATTACAGGAGTTGGAGACAAATGGGTCTTGCCTTCTTACTCTTAACAGCTGTTGCTCAAAGTCACGCCCTGTTTTAATTTGTTTTTCCTCTTTGGACCCTAACTTTCTTCTATAACCTCTTTTCCTTTGACATTTCTATATGCCTTTTCTATTTTTCTATCGACAAAAGTAGCATATTCCTTTACCACACTATTTATTAAAGACATCCAGTGTCATCTTTGTACAACTCATCTAATGCAATCCATTTCCTTCCTGCAGACTTTCTTCTTGGGCTCCTACAATTGCTTGTTTCCTAAGTGTATGGTTTAGATATTAGGTGTCCCACAAGAACATTCAGAGGTGAACTGATTGGTTATGAGAGCCTTAACCCAGGGATTAATCAAGTGGTAATTGAAAGCAGTAGGGTGTGGCTGGAGGAGGTGGGTCATTAGGGATGTGCCTTTGTGTATATATTTTGTGTCTGGCGAGTGACGTCTCTCTCTCTGCTTCGTGGTGGCCCTGTCCTGACCTGTACCTCTGCCATACTCTTCTGCCATGATATTCTTTCTGCCTTAATGTTCTGCCTCACCTTGAGCCCCAAGGAATGGAGCTGGCTACCTGTGGACTGAGACCTCTGAAACTGTGAGCCCCCAAAATAAACCTTTTCTCCTCTAAAATTGTTCCTGTCAGGTCTTTTAGTCACAGCAGCAGAAAAGCTGACTAAAGCATTAAGTTAGAGTAAATGTTTCTTAGATCCCATGTCTTCCTCTTTGATTCCTAAAATTTTGTTTGTAGCATATTCTCAAGTGATCTTTTACTTTGCTTAGAAAGACTATTTGGAAAGTAATTTATAAGTACAAGCATACCTGAAAAGTACTTATTGCATCTTCATGGTTTTTTGGAGTTGGTCTAGTAATAGATTTCTAGGTGCAAAACTATTTCTTCTTTGAACTTTAAAGATGTGTTTTAGCATCCATTGTTGCCAGTGAAGTCTTAATTTCGGTCTCTTTCTTTAATTATTTGGGGTTTTTTCCACTATGAAACATTGAGGAGTTTCATACCTTCATGTTCTGAATTTTCTCTGGAAAGATTTAAGCTGTGGGCCTTTGAGGGAGATCTCATGAAATCAGAAGGGAGAACAGAGGAGTGAAGGGGAATGGAATTTGGGGAGGGGTGGGATGAGAGACGGGAAAGGGAGGAATGGCAGAATGTGCACGCGCGACCATATCACAGTGAATTCCGCTCTTACGGATGATGCACTGATTTATACAACAGATCAACAAAAGGAAGACCAATAGAGTGAATTGGAGCAAATTATGTTACATGCATTTATGAGAATGCCACAATGATGAAAACCTCAAGAATAACTTAATGCACTAATTAAGCTTTTTTTTTCTTTTTTTTTTTAAAGTTTAAGTATGAGCCCTTCAAAATTTACCCTCATTGGCCTTCAGCAAGCATTTTCAATCTGAGTTCATGTCTTTCTTCAACTCTGGCCCTTTATCACTGTTTCCAGACATTGTTCCTTCTGGCACCAGCTGTGTTTATTCATTTTGTACTCTTTCTTTTGTGCTGTCCCCCCGACCCCTGTGTCTGCTATTTTGAGTTATTTATTCACACTGATGAACACAGGACCATCTTCCTTAATGTCAGCAGCGTGTAGGTTTTTCTGCCATTGCATGGCTTCTGTTCTTCAGCAGTCTGCTCCCTGAATGGAAGGGCCTGCCACCTGAGAGACTGTTTCAGGGTATGTGAGTGGGAGGCAGGAACAAGCACGGCTTCACACCTATACTTTCCCAAAATGCTGTTTTCTGGCGGACACTTACGCCTGCACCAGAATCCTTAGCCTTCCGCGGTCAGGAGTAGCTGACATGTGGGAGGTCTAGAGAGAAGGGAGCCCAGTGTGTGACCAGTCCAGGAATCACCTCCGCGGTCAGGAGTAGCTGACATGTGGGAGGTCTAGAGAGAGGGGAGCCCGGTGTGTGACCAGTCCAGGACTCGCCCTGTTCAACATCCAGCACTCTTGAGTCCAGCTCTTCTCAGGGCTCCGTCAAGGTGATTCACTCCCCTTTCGGTCATGACCTTCTCCTGTGCCATCTGGAGTGTCCGTGGTCTCCACCACCCAGTTTCATTCTTCTCATTTTTGTAAAAATGTCTAAATCTCATATCTGACCCCAGAATGTATTCCATTTTGTGTTTCTTTGCTATCATTTGGAATTGGATTTCAGAAGCAAAGAGAAAACACATATACTCAGTCTACTGCCTTTTAAGAAAAATCTTATTTGATTGTTATGGTCATCTTTATTTTCCCATAGTGCTTGGCACATAAAAGGTCCTTGGTAAACATTTCTAGAATGGAGACAACGATTCTGATTACACTCTTCCTGAAAGACAGGTGTCTCTTGGAACTTCGCCACGGTCATTAATAATCTATACTAAAAATATTCTCCACCTCCAGTTTTTTTTCCCAAAATATGTTTAATAAAGATAAAGAAGTGTATTCCTGAACAATTTCAATCATTTAATTACTGTTTCAGTCGACTTTTTCGCTGCTGTGACTAAATGATCTGACCAGCACAATCATAGAGGAGGAAAGGTTTATTTTAGGGCTCATGGTTTCAGAGGTCTTAGTCCATAGATGGCTGGCTCCATTCCTCGGGCTTGAGGTGAGGCTGAACATCATGGTGGAAGAGCATGGCAGAGGGAAACAGCTCACATCATAGGAAGTAGAGAGCAAGAGAGAGAGGTTCCACTCTCCAGATACAAATATATACCCCATGGTCACACCCCCAGTGAACCACTCCCTCCAGCCACACCCCACCTGCCTCCAGTCAGCACTCAGTTAATCCCATCAGGGATTAATTCACTGATTTGGCTAAGACTCTTACAACCAATCATTTCTCCTCTGAACCTTCCTGCATTGTCTCACTTGTGAACTCTTGGGGGATACCTCACATCTAGACCATAACATTTCGCCCCTGACCCCCCAAAACTCACAACCATATCACAATGCAAAGTACATTTTGTCCATTTCCACAAATGCCCACAGTCTCCACAATTTCAAGATTGCTTAAAGTTCAAGTCCGCAGTCTTCTCTGAGGCTCAGGCAATCTTATTGTGAGCTCTTGTAAAAGTAAAAGCAGTTTACAAATATCCAACATATAAAGGAAATGAGTAAACATTTCCATTTACAAAAGTAGGGGCATAGAAAGAAGGGATGGGACCTAACCCAGACCAAAACCCAGCTGGACCCACAGGTCCTGTAGCTCCCTGTCTAGCATTTGAGGCACGTGACATTGTGTTGTCTCTCCAAAGGGCGTGTGTAGCTCCACCCCTGTGGCCTTGTTGTGGGCTTGTCTCTGCATGATTCCTGCAGCTTTCCAGGATGATGTCGCATATTATTGGCTTTTCTTAATCTCGGGGGTCTCCACTACCGCTTCGACTTCCTCCTCGCATCTTCACACTTTGACTTCTCAAGGGGTGCTCGCGGGGACTCCAACCCTGCTGCACCTTGCCTCGCTTCCCAGGCCTTCCTTTGAAATCTTGGTGGAAGCCTCTGTGACCCCCTAACTCCAGCAGCCTGCATTCCTGCAGAGCCAGCACCATGTGGTTGACGCCAGGTTCTTCCACCATCTCAAACAGTGGCCAAGCCTCCAGGGACCCTTGCTGCAGCAGCCTCTGAGGGTCTGGGTGGGTAAGCATGTTGAAAAAACTTCCTGGGTCCCCTTGTGCCAGAAGGGTGCCCCATTGGTCTCTTCTGAAGAGAATTTTCACCTGTACCCCCTGGAGCTTGAGGTGGGTGTGACCTTGCCAGCTCCTGAGATGCCCTCAGCCATCTTTCTCACTGTCTATAGGCACCGTCTTCAGCGTTCCTTTAGTGATGGTAATGTCTTTAACAACTGCAGCTTCCTTAGCCCTAGTTTTACTCCTGCCTTTCAGATTCATATTTTTAAAATCTTTCTGCTCTGCCTTCTCCTGATTATCACAGTAAATCTGGCTAAAAGCTGCCAGCAATATCCATGCCACTGCCTGAATGCTGTGCTGCCTAAACATTTCTTCTGCCAGATTAAGAAGTCCATTGCTTCTAAAATCGGCCTCACAGAAAGTCTCAGGACACAGCCTCTACTTCAGTTTCCAATAGAATCCTCCTTTTCTGAACCCTCTGGAACTGAGTCTTCACTGATCACGGTGCTATCACCATTCTGGTCTTCTGAGCTCCCACCAGAATCAGCCATTAATTTCTGCTTACAACAATCTAAAGCATTTCCAGATTGCACTGCTACACATCTCAAAATTCCTCCCACCAATTCCCAAGAGCTCCAAAATCTTCTGAAACATATGGTCAGGTTAGTCACAGCAATGATCCCACCTCTCAATACCAATTTCTGTTTTAGTAAGCTTTTTCACTCCTGTGACTAAATGATCTGACCAGCACAATTATAGAGGAGGATAGGTTTATTTGAGGGTTCAGTTTCAGAGGTCTTAGTCCATAGAAGGCCAGCTCCATTCCTTGGGGCTCAAGGTGAGGCTGAACATTATGGTGGAAAAGTGTGGCCGAGGGAAGCAGCTCACATTATCAGGAAGCAGAGAGACTCCACTCTCCAGATATAAAATATATACCCAAAGCCATGCCCCAATTCCAGTCTCCTGCAGCCATACCGTACCACCTCAGTTATTACTCAGTTAATCCTATCAGGGTATTAAATTACTGACTGAGTTGAGACTCTTACAACCCAATCATTTCTCCTCTGAACCTTTCTGCATTGTGTCACATGTGAGATTTTGGGGGACATCTCACATCCAAACCATAACAGTTTCCTAACAACAGAGGCCCAAGACACAGGAAGTAAAAGTGAACAGAATCAGAAGGAGAAATAGACAGTTTAGCAATGTAGTTGAAAGAATTTAACACCCCATTTTCAATGATTGATTTGAACTATGTACAAAAGAGTTTCAAGAATATGCAAGACTTGAGCAGTGTTGGCAGGCAGCTTGACTGACTGCCATGAACATGAAAGTACATTCTTTTCAAGTACACAGAGAACATCTCTTCCAGGAAACAGAGGAGGAGGGACACTTTGCTTGTATGAGGCCAGTGTACAATGGTGCCAAAGCTCAATAAATACGTCACAGGATAAAAGATGATAGACTTGTGTTGTTTGTGAAAGTACATCCAAAAACCCCTAGCAGAATCTTATCCCAAGAATGTACCTTTAGTTTAATATATAAACATCAGTTAACATAATAGACGTGGTTAGGGTCTGTCCCCCAAAGCTCATGCGTTGAAGGTGTGATTCCCCAATACAGCAGTGTCCACAGCTGGAGCATTTGGGAAGTATTTGAATCATGTGGCCTTTAACCTCATCAGCAGATTGATCCATTGGAAGTGGTAGAAACTGTAGGATGTGAAGCCTTGTTGGAGGGAGTGGGTCCTTACTGGCATGCTCTTGGGTCTGTACCTTATCCCGGCCCCTTCCTCCTTCTCTGCTTCCTCCTGGAAGGCTCCATAGCCTTCCTCTGCCATACCCTTCCATAGTGATGTTATCTGCCTCACATTAGGCCCAAAGCAATGGAGTCAGCCTACCATGGACTAAAACCTCTGAAACGGAACCAAAATAAAGTTTTCCTCCTTTAAGTTGTCATGTTAGGTATTTTGGTCATATTGACAAGAAGCTTGACTGTCACAACACTATAGTAATAGAAGACATCATCCCAGTAGATAAGGGAGAAACTATTTGATAGGATTCAAATCCATTCGTGATAAAAGTTCTTTGACCTGGACCGGAAGGGACTTGCCTCACCTGATGAAGAGCATCCTCTAACCCTGCAGCTCACACATGAGAGACTGGTAGAAGATGGAATACCTCCCCCAACCCTTGAATACAGGAACAAATCAAGGACAATTCTTTCAACCTTTTACTGGAGATAATAGTTTAGTAAAGGGGAAAAGGATTAAAGATATCCCACTTGGAAGAAAAGTTAAACTGCCTTTACTTACATTATTTTGTGTGTATAAAAAATTCCCAAGGAAAAATTGACATCTTAAGAATATGGAGTGCTTGCTTCAACAGCACATAAAGTCAGAACAATGCAGAGATTAGCATGGCCCCTACTCAAGGATGACAGCACATTCATGAAGTGTTTCATATTTTTAACTATTTTGCCATTGTGGGGGAGGGGGGGAATAATATAAGAGTCTGCCAAACTCTGAAGAGTTGCTTCTGTATGTCTTTACTTAGTTAGGTCTTTGATTCCTCTTGGCAATATTTTGTGGTTTGTATTTCACAAGTTTTACATGTCTTTGATTAACTCCATTTCTCCATTTCTGATATTTGGAGCTGTTCTGTGCTGTTGTATATAGTAACTGTAATATGTTTAGCTCCTGATTGTTGCTAGTATGTAAAAACGTAATTAATTTTTCTTATTTATCTTGTATCAGCCATCTTTGCAAAATTGCACTTGTTCATTCTAGAAATTAAAAAAAAAAAATCCTAAGAGAAATGAAAGTTGTATCCCGTTTGTATACAATGAATCAAAAATAATAATAAAAAATACTAGGGTTAATCAATTCAGTATTATAGGATACACGGTCAGTATATAAAAAATCAAACATTCATATATGCGTACTATCAATAGATGGTCTGAAAATGAAATTAAGATAACATACACAATAGTTTCAAAAGAGTAAAATAGTCATAAATTCGACAAAGAAAGTACAAGACTTATGAAAGCTATAGGTTGTTGAAAGTTTAAATAAACAGACATTTCATATTCCATAAACATGGTTTGAAAGAAGATTCTTAAGACAACTTTTTATTCCAATTTGATTTATAATTTCAACACAGTCAAGTCACAATTCCAACAGATTCTTATTTGTTTTGAAGAAATTGATATGCTTATTCTAAAATATGTGAAAGTAGAGGTCCACCGATGGTCTGCTGTTAACCTGTAGACTACCTGCAGACTGCCAGTAGATCACCTGCTGTCCACTGTTGCCTGGAAGTCCATTGTCACAGTACCCACAGATTTGGTTAAACATGACTGTTGCCATTTTGGGACAACAGCCAGGACCTGCAGATGAGGTACTGGAAGCCTTCAGGGACACTACAAAACTACAGGGCAGAATCTATACTACCTCAGCTCCACGCTGCTAGATGAGAAGACACACAAACAACATGAAAAAACAAGGGAGCAAAGTGCCTCAAACCAACCAAGATGTTCCAACAACAGAAGCCGTAGATAACACAGTAGAAGAAATGTCAGAGATAGAGTTTAAAAAATACATAGATTGGTCTTCGAAATAAAGGATGGTTTTGGAGAGAAAATACAGGAAGTGAAAGATCACTTCAATAAAGAGGCAGAGATTATAAAAAGGAATCATGCAGAAAAACCTTAAAATGAAGGAAACAGTAAACTAAATTAGAAATTCAATGGAAAGTATCACCAACAGACTAGACCATGTATAAGACAGAACCTCAGACAATGAAGACAAAATATATACTCTTGAAAATAAAGTTAATTACACAGAGAAGATAGAAACTATGAACAGAACTTCTAAGAAATAATGGGACAACATGTAAAGACCAAATTTATTGGAGATTTATTAGAATAGATGAAGGCATGAGATACAGACCAAAGGAATGCACAACCTTTTCAATGACATAATATCAGAAAACTTCCCAGATCTTAAGAATGAAATGGAAAATCAAATACAAGAGGCTTACAGGACCCCAAATGTACAAAATTACAGCACACCTAACCAAGGCACAATGTAATGAAAAAGACTAACATACTGAATAAGGATAGAATTTTAAAGGCTGTGAGAGAAAAAAAAAAAAAAATTACATACAGGGAGAAACCAATCTGGATCTCAACTGATTTCTCAACCCAGACCCTCAAGGCCAGGAGGTCCTGGAATAGCATATATTAAGCTCTGAAAGAAAATGGATGCCAACCGAGAATTTTATATCCAGAAAATTAAACTTCAGATTTGACAATGAAATTAAAAAAACAATAAAACAAAAGGTGAAAGAATTTACAACTAGAAAGCCTACAGTACAGAACATTCTCAGCAAAATATTCCATGAGAAGGAAATGAAAAAAAAAAAAAAAAAAACAATGAAAACCAGCAAAGCACACTAAAGGAAAGGTCAATCAAAGGAGAAAATGAGTCAAGTTAAAAACCCAAATGGCTGGGAACAGAAATCATATCTCAATAGTAACCCTGAATGTCAGTGGACTGAACTCATCAATCAAAAGACATAGACTGGAAGATTGGATTAAAAAAAAAAAGACCCAACAATATGCTGTCCTCAAGAGACTCACCTCCTAGGAGAAGACATCTACAAATTGAAGGTGAAAGGTTGGGGAAAAACATTTCACTCACATTGACTGCATAAACAATCAGGGATTTCCATCTCATATCAGACAAATTGGACTTGAAACCAAAGTTAAAAGGGATAAGGGAGGACATTTCATACTCTGCTAAGAGGATTACACACCAACAAGACATAACAATAGTAAATATATATGCCTCAAACAATGGAGCATCTACGTACATCAGACAAACCCTTCTCAATTTCAAGAATCAAATAGAACACAACACAGTAATACTGGGTGACTTTAATACACCTCTCTCACCACTGGATAGATCTTCCAAACACAAACTAAACAAACTATTGAATTAAATGATGCAGTCAATGATTTAGACTTAACAGACATATATAGAGTATTTCATCCATCATCGAGCGAATACACTTTCTTCTCAGCAGCACATGGGTCCTTCTCTAAAATAGACCATATGTCATGCCACAAAGCAACTCTCAGCAAATACAAAAACATTAAAATCCTACCCTGCATTTTATCAGATCATAATGGAATAAAACTAGAAGTCAGTGATAAACACTAGAAGCTACTCCAACACCTGGAGACTAAATACCGTGCTATTGAATGATGAATGATGAATCAAGGAGGAAATAAAAAAATGCTTAGAGGTAAATGAGAACACCAATACAACATATCAAAATCTCTGGGATACTATGAAGGCAGTACTAAAAGGAACGTTCATTGCACATACATTAAAAGAATAAAAAGTCAACAAATAAATGACTAACATTAAATCTCAAAGCTCTAGAAAAAGAAGAACAAATCAACACCAAAATTCAGCAGAAGACAGGAAATAATTAAGATCAGAGCTAAAATCAATTGAAACAAAAGAAGCAATTCAAAAAAATTGACAAAATGTTGGCTCTTTGAAAAAATAAATAAAATTGATAAACCCTTAGCCACACTAACAAAGAGAAAGAGAAAACTCAAATTACTAAAATCTGTGATGGAAAAGGAACTATCACAACACATACTACTGAAATACAGAAGTTAATTAGAAACTATTTTGAAAATTTATTCTGAAATAAAATAGAAAAACTTGAAGACATTAATAGATTTCTAGAGATATATGACCCACCCAAACAGATGAAGGAGGACATACACAATTTAAACAGATCAATTTCAAGCAAAGAAATAGAAGACACCATCAAAAGCCTACCAACCAAGAAAAGCCCAGGACCAGATGTATTCTCAGTCAAGTTCTATAAGACCTTCAAAGAAGAATTGACACCAATAGTCCTCAGATTATTCCATGAAATAGAAAAGGAGGGAACCCTTCCAAACTCATTGTATGCGACTAGTATCACCCTTAAACCAAAACCAAAGACACATCAGGGAAAGAAGACTTCAGACCAATATCCCTCATGAAAGTAGACACAAAAATTCTTGATAAAATTCAGGCAAATTGCATACAAAAACATTAAAAAGTTAGTGCACCACGACCAAGTGGTGTGGAGGTCTCTCAGCCACGTCCTGCATGGATGAAGAAAGGGTTAACTGCCAGAGGATGTTGTTGGCTGTAAATCAATCAATTACCCATAAACTTATCTAATCAATAAACACACAAGAGCAAATACTCTTTTTAAATGAGAGGGTAATGACAGGTCTGACCTCTAAAAACATGGAGTAGCCCAAATCTTTTATTTATAGACACACAGGTAAAGGGGACCAAGACTGGGAGGAGTTTCTTCTGTGATAGGATAGGGTGGAGTTAGGGGAGCCATTTTCTTAGGGCTAGACAGGGAACCATCTGATTCTGCTAGATAAGGATGATTTTCCACAAAGTGGGGTTCATTCCTGGAATGCAAAGTTGGTTCAACATCTGGGAATGAATAAATGTAAAACATCGCATCAATTGACTTAAAGACAAGAATCCTATGATTATCTCAAGAGATGAAGGGAACGTATTTAACAAAATACAGCACCTCTTCATGTTCAAAACTAGAAAAACTAGGGATAGCAGGAACATACCCCAACTTTGTAAAAGCCATCTGTGCTACGTCCATGGCCAACATCATACTAAATGGAGAAAAATTAAAAGCATTCCCTCTAAAATGTGGAATAAGACAGGGATGCCCTCTTTCACCACTTCTATTCAACATCATCCTGACACCTTAGCCAGAGCAGTCAGATGAAAGAAATTAAAGGGATACGAATAGAAAAAGAAGAACTCAAACTATCACTGTTTGCTGACGACATGATTCTATATTTGGAAGATCCAAAAAATTCCACCAGAAAACTTCTAGAACTCATAAATGAATTCAGCAAAATAGCAGGATATAAAATCAATACCCATAAATCAAATGCATTTCTATACATAAACAATGAATTTCACTGCAAGAGAAATTAGGAAAACTATCCCATTCACCATAGCCTCAACTAAAACAAATTACTTGAGAATCAGTCTAACAAAAGAGGTGAAAGACCTCTATAATGAAAACTACAGAACACTAAAGAAAAAAAGAGGACTGTAGAAGATGGAAAAATCTCCCATGCTCTTGGATAGGCAGAATTAATATTGTCAAAATGTCCATACTATCCAAAGTGTTATACAAATTTAATGCAATTCCTATTAAAATCCCAATGACATTCATTCTTCATAGAACTAGAAAAAAAAATCATGAAATTCATTTGGAAAAATAAGAGACCCAGAATAGCCAAAGCAATCCTCAGCAAGAAGAGTGAAACAGGAGGCATCACAATACCAGGCCTTAAACTGTTACAGAGCAATAGTAACAAAAATAGCATGGTATTCTCACCAGAGTAGACATGTAGACCAGTGGTACAAAATAGAAGACACAGAGACAGACCCACATAAATACAGTTATCTCATACTAGACAAAGGTGCCAAAAACATATATTGGAGAAAAGATGGACTATTCAACAAATGGTGCTGGGAAAACTGGAAATCCATATGTAACAAAATGAAATTAAACCTCTGTCTCTTACCTTGCACAAAAATCAACTCAAAGTGGATCAAAGACTTAAACACTAAAACAGAGACCCAGTGCCTAATAGAAGAAAAAGTAGGCCCAAATCTTCATCATGTTGGCTTAGGAACTAACTTCCTTAACAAGACTCCCAAAGCTCAAGAAGTAAAATTAAGAATCAATAAATGGGATGGATTCAAACTAAAAAGCTTCTTCTCAGCAAAGGAAACAATAATTTGAAGAGAGAGCCTACAGAGTGGGAGAAAATCTTTACCATATGGACCTCAGAGCATTAATCTCCAAGATATATAAAGAACTCAAAAAGCTTAGCACCCAAAAAAAAAAAAAAAAAAAAAAAAAAAAAAAAAAAAAAAAAAAAAAAACCCAATCAATAAATGGACTAAGGTACTGGACACTTCACAGAAGAAGAAATACAATCAATCAACAAAATAAGTGTTCATCATCTCTTACAATTAGGGAAATGCAGATCAAAACTACTCTTAAGTTTCATCTCCAGTCAGAATGGCAAATATCAAGAAAACAAGCAATAATAAGTGTTAGCGGGGATGTGGAAAAAAAGGCACACTCATACATTGCTGGTGGGGCTGCAGAATGGTGCAACCAACCACCTTGAAAAACAGTATGGAGATTCCTCAGAAAACTTGGAATGGAATCACCTTTTGACTCAGCTATCCCACTCCTTGGTTTATACCAAAGGACTTCAAAACAGCATTCTACAGTGACGCAGCCACATCAATGTTTATAGCAGCTCAATTCACAATAGCTAGATTGTAGAACCAACCTAGATGCCCTTCAATAGATGAATGAATAAAGAAAATGTGGCATATTATATATATTATGGAATATGATTCAGCTTTAAAGAAGAATGAATTCTGGCATTTGCTGGTAAATGGATGGAGTTAGAGAATATCGTGCTAAGTAAGCCAATCCCGAAACACCAAAAGCTGAATGTTTTATCTGATAAGCAGATGCTGATCCATAGTGGGATTTGGGTAGGGAAGAATGAAGGAACTTTTGATTGTACAGAGTGGATTCAGGGGAGGGGTAAGGAGGGGAAGGACAGTAGACTGAGACAGACATTATTACCCTATATACATGTATGAAAAGAATTTTTTTTAAAAATCACTGTCAATAAAATGTTAATGAAAATAAAGTTTTTAAAAAGTAAAATATATGAAAGGGACCCAGAATAGCCAAAATAACTTTGAAAATAATGAATTTAGAGGACAGATATGTCCAGATTTCAAGGCTTACCCTAAAGTTTCATTAATCAAGACAGTAAAATACTGGCACAAAGGTAGATTAAATGGAACAGAAATGCAAGAATAGAAACAAA
The DNA here is from genome assembly GCF_902686455.1 of Sciurus vulgaris. Lineage (NCBI taxonomy): Eukaryota > Metazoa > Chordata > Mammalia > Rodentia > Sciuridae > Sciurus > Sciurus vulgaris. The sequence goes on along the minus strand of NC_136473.1, from coordinate 111,745,882 downwards.
CCTTTAAATTAATGCTCCGTAAGTTTGTTGGTGGTTTTTGTCTGTTTGTTTTTACACAAACATGGAAGAGAAAAAAGCCTTCAACAAACAGTTCTTAGGACAATTAGATACCTTTATGCACAAAAACCAGTTTCAACTTTTACTTTTTACCATGTACAGAAATTACTAAAATGGGCCAAAAGCATAAATGTAAGAGCTGAAACCTATAAACTTGTAGAAAAAGGCGAAAGATCTTCATGATTTTGGATTAGGCAAAGAGCCCACACAGATGCTGCACCAAAGCACAAGCCCTTAAAAAAAAAAAAGCCTTGCCTGGTGGCACATGTCTGTAGTCAAGCCTGTAATCCCAATAACTTGGGAGGCTTACACAAGGACGCAAGTTTGAGGCCATCCTGGGCAATTTACTGAGGCCCCTAAGCAACTTAGTTGAGACCCTGTCTCAAAATAAAAAAGGAAATAAAAGGACTAGGAATGTGCCTCAGTAATTAAGTATCCCGGTACAAAAAAAAAGTTAAAATGTGCTTCATTAAAGCTAACATCTTCTGTACTGCAGAAGACACCAGTACAGAAGTGAAAACACAAGCCCAAGACTGGGAGAAAATATCTACAGGTCATGAACCTGATGAAGGAATTGGAGCTGCAATATGTAAAGAACTCTTACAACTCAATAGTACAAATGCAGACAGCCCACTTGTTTTGTTTTGGGGTGTTTTAGTTGCTGTTCTTTTTGGAAGTTGTTTGTTTTCAAGTACTAGAGATTGAATTGAGAGCTTTTAAGATGTGAGGCAAATATTCTGCCACTGCCTTGGAAACTCAGTTTTTTTAATGAGCAAAAGACTTTAATGTACATTTTACCAGAGAAGATGCATAATGACCAGTGAGTGTGTGAAGGTGCAGTGCTGGACTCTGCACACCTGTCAGTCAGGTGGTGGCATCTTGCTTTGTTGTTAAGGGCATTGAGGCTCAATAGGCCTAGATTCTCTGATCAAAATTGCCCAAGTAATTTAGTTGCCAAGAACTTAGGGCCATAAAAGATGTCTTTTGATGGAAGCGTGACTCACTGGCTGGGAGAATTTGAAGATCATGTTGTTATACCATGTTACTTGGGTGATGTTCAAATTGGAGATACTAGACTGTATCTTTTAGAGTAAGTATTACAGCCAGAAATGAAACAATTCCAAATAGTTTTTAATCCTAGCCTGTGTTAAGTTCACCCAAAAGATTTGGCTGAGATTTTTCTCTGAAAACCTTACGAATTTTAAAGAGATACCGAATGATTTGAAAGCAGTAGTATAGAGAAAAGAAACAGCCATTTCAAGCTATTTGACCTCCAGACATGAAGTCTTAGGAAGATGGACTTTGAAGGGGAGTAGCACTATAAGTAAGACTGGGCCAGGTGAGGTGAGAAGTCGTTCAAGAAAAGATTGAAAGTACATTGAAGTTTTATAGCAGTAGAAGGAAAACAAGAAAAGACGCTTATCTTCCTGTAGATCCAGGACCAGGTCCTTGGGGAAGAGGACAAAAGTGGAAGAGTGTGTGTCAGTCTACCCAAGACAGGATACAACACAGCCTCTGTGGCTCAGTGACAGCCATAGATTTAACACCGAAGAAATATCAACAAAAATGGAATGAAGGACACTTACAAAGATGCCACTGCACTAGGGCAGCTGCAGTGAGACGGAATCATCTTTTTCACATTTTCCAGAAGGGCAGGAAGGAATGGGTCCTCTCTTAGATGTGCATGATATGCTTAGCTCATTGAGCCAGCGGCCCCCAAACCGCTCGTGGGAGGTGGAAGGCAGTCACCACTGGCCCAGGAGACACCTGAGCTGCTGCCAGTCTGCAACTCGGGAAGGAACCTGGGGAGTAGGCGGGAGGGAACTGGCCTCTCAACTGTTCAGAAGATGGCTTCTAGACAGATCTGGAATTTGAGACAAGGCCGTTACAAGAGAAGAGAGTCTCTGGCAGCTAGTAATAAAAAGGGGGAAAAAAGTAATTTTACCTGAGATTTTTCCCATATAGGCCTACAGTTTCTATTTTGAATGGTCTGGTTCTCTTACACTACATTGTTTTTCGTATATAATTTTGTTGTTTTTTGGTACTGGGGGTTGCCAGGGGTACTTTACCACTGAGCTACATTCCAGCCCCTTTGATTTATTTCTCAGACAGGCTGTCTTGAGACTGGCCTTGAACTTTGGATCCTCCTGCCTCAGCTCCCCAAGCCACTGGGATTACAGGCATGGCCCACCCTGCCTGGCATAGTTTTGGGGGCTTGGGTTTTTGTTTTGTATTATTGGTTTGGGTTTGTATTATTGGGTTGGTTAGTTTTCTGCATTTAAGTTTTCTATCCTGAAGAAGTCCCTTAGGTTCTGCTTTATCCACATATTAGCGTGTAATAGGTTTCACCACATTAGACAGCCTGTTCCACAGTCTCCTGCAGAGAGCACCCCTCACCGGTTGGCATCTTCTGCTTGGTGGAAGGTGGGCTTTCCTCTGCCAGCCTTATGAGCCAGGCTGCCTTACGCGGGGGCAGCGTTCTTTAAGTCGTGCTTGCCTCTGCACCCGACACGCCAGCTCCGAGACATGTCCTTGACCTGTGACGCCCAGTATAGCACCTACTAACTACATATGGGTTCATTATTTTTGTTTTGTTTTGGACTGGGGGTTAAACCTGGGAACACTTAACCACTGAGCCACACCCCCACCCTTTTTTATTTTTTGAGACACAGTCTGACCTTGAACTTGTGACCCTCCTGCCTGAGCCTCCTAAGTCATGGGATCACGGTGTTCGCTGCCTCACCTGAGCAGAAGGCCATTCTCTAACCCAGCCTTCCTTCCAGGCACTACAGACAGCACCTCCAACAACACAGCCACCGTGATCTCCACCGCACCTCCAGCTTCCTCAGCAGTCACGTCCCCGTCTCTGAGTCCCTCCCCTTCTGCCTCAGCCTCCACCTCTGAGGCATCCAGTGCCAGCGAGACCAGCACAACACAGACCACCTCTGCTCCTTTGTCCTCCCCGCTTGGGACCAGCCAGGTGATGGTGACGGCATCGGGCTTGCAAACAGCTGCCGCGCTCCAGGGAGCAGCACAGTTGCCAGCAAACGCCAGCCTGGCTGCCATGGCTGCTGCTGCAGGGCTCAGCCCAGGCCTGATGGCACCTTCACAGTTTGCACCTGGGTAAGGCGCCCTCGTTGTGTTCACATCTGAGAAGCAGTGGGCACGGTGCCCAGGAACCGCTGTGGGGAGACTTCATCACTGTCTTACGGGGCGGGGGTCTCTAAATGGGCTGTCCTGTGGCCACACAAGGACCTTGATTCTGGAGCTGAACCCAGGTTGCTCAGCACTCAGATAAGGGCAAGAGCCACACCTTTCTCTCCACTTGAAGACCCAGAGCACCTGGTCGCTGAGCATCTCAGTGGTGGGCTGGGAGGGAGCCGGAATTCCTGACTCTCTCTCTCGTGCTTTCTCACTAAACGCTCAGGTGTCTTCTTTCTAATTCTCAAACACGGATGAGAGAAGCAGTAAGGAGAGTACTGATTTTGTTATTTTTGTCAGGAGTATCATTAAGAATTTTCCTTTTCTCTGAAGTTTTATTTCATTGTTTTGTTTTGTTTTAAAAAAAAAGGAAGTAATTCAAAGAAGAGTCAAAATGGCTGTAAAGTCACATGTTTTGTGCAGACCACACAACCTTGCTGCAGCTAAGCTTCAAGGAGCGCAGGAGCTCAGAAGCAGCAGGGCACCAGTGCGAGAAGGGCTCTGTGACTCCCATCCCGTTTTCTCTTGGTCCTCTGAGGGTGCTGTCAGGCTGACCCTGCGTCTTGGTGTAATGTGTGGCCCCTCTTTTGACTTGCAGAGGTGCCTTACTCAGCCTCAATCCAGGGACCCTGGGCGGCGCCCTCAGCCCAGCTCTGATGAGCAACAGCACACTGGCAACTATTCAAGGTGAGTTGGGTCCTTCCTTGGCTAGCATGTCGGGGATTGGGGATGGAGGAGTCTCCTCTGCAAGAGGCGAGCATGGCGGGAGAGTTGGTTGAGTGCTGACTAGCTTGTTCTTGAGAACTACAAAGATGTCCTTGTGAAAAGGCCTTGTGAGGGCTGGGGGTATAGCTCAGTAGGTAAAGCGCTTGCCTTGCATGCACAAGGTCCTGGGTTCAATCCCCAGCACCACTGGGGGCAGGGGAAGCCTTGTGTTCCTTTGTAAGAAGAAATACCTGGATTGTTATCTTTAAGAAATCAGGATTTATATGCTGCTGTTTACTTTCTTATGTGAGTAGTCTTGGAGGCAAAGTTTTTTCCTCCAAATAAATGTATCCAAGTGCTCATCTAAAACCTTTCTCAAGGCAGACTTGGCCAAGTAAGAGTCCCAGCCCCCCTACTCCTGAGACATGGGGGTCCTGTCATGAGTGATGGATCAGTAGAGCACAAGGGGCAGATTTCTAGGGCGTTTTTATTTCTCAAAGGACCGTCAGGGTAGAGCTCATTCCTCTTGGGTTGCAGTGTTTCCTCCAGGCCTGTGTGGGTCCTGCCCGCCCTTCCGGGCAGTGTGCGTTCCGTTCCCCACCAGCCAGGGTTGGTCCCACTTTGCATCTGACTGCTGTGTGATTCAGGGGAGCATCTCCTGGTATTAATCAGAACATTGTTTTCTCAATTACTTAGTGCTTATGCAAAAATTCTTGGGGCCAAAAAATAAGGTATTAGCCAGCTTGGCTTAAGATCAGTATGTCAGAGCTGTGTCTGACAGCATGCTGTGGAGAATGTGGACTTGCAGACAGACCACCTTGTAACCTCGATTGCCGCACATTATTTTGACTTTTTGATTGACCAAGTTCTATCTAAATTGATGGTTAGATCTGTAAAGCTTCTTGCTGTACAAGGATTTCTTTTTGGACTAGATTTATAATGAATCACTTTCTCTCCTACGTTAGGATGTGTCTCTGGGCCGTAGGGATACTAGAGTCATGATGTCTGACCACAGATCTCACTCTAGGAAGATCTAGAATTGGTCTATGACCCTACACCTGGAATAGGGGAAATTCAGGTTGCACCAAGCCTCACTGTCGTATGGTGCTTCTGTGATGGTGTCCAAAGTCAAGAGCATTCCCTTCAGCTATCAATTATGTAATCAGCCAAAATTCTAGTTCCATCAGAAGACCCCTGAAATCTACATATGGGGTGAAGTTATGTGAGTGGGAGGATTTGGGAGTGTTACCAAGTAATAAGATAAGCTATTAAATGAAAGTCCTAAACTTTCAAATTCCTGTGATTTCATAAAAAGAAGGAAAGAAAGAAAAATGAAAGTTCTAATTATTCTAAATAAGATACTGATGATGGCTTTCGTGGGGACCAACAGCATCCTTTAGGAACCCTCCCCTGTGGATGATGTGCTGGCCTTGGCCACCCACTGAGGCCGTGTGCCTCACCGCATCCCTGCCTCAGGTCTGCCCAGGAAGTGAGAATCAGGCAGATCGTTCACTGTGGTGATATATAATTTATTTTATAACTAAAGCCTTTTATAAAGACTTTTTTTGTATGAAGAATTTGCTCAAATTTATCCACAATGCTAATTGGTTTCATAAAAACTTTTTTTGTGTGTGGTGTTGGGATGGAACTCTGGGCTTCATGGTGCTTTACCAATAAGTGACATCCCCAGCCCAACAAAAGATATTTTTAATGTTTTAATTAGTTTATCTAATTTTTGTCTTTTGAACAGAAGTAGTTTAAAATCATCTTCATTGAAGACAAATTACTGGCTTTAACAAATATTTCTAGATTAAATGAAATAAATTTGTTTAAAAATAAAAACATGATTAAGACAGTTCCTAAAACTCTCCTTTAACCTGCCCTGCTGATACTCTTTATATTTTTCAGTCCTTTACACCCTTCAAAAGTATGAGTAGATTTCAGTTGGTATCAGTGTAGCACTGTGGGAAGTAAACCAGCGAAGGGCTGCGCTTTTTCCTGAGCGGTAGGAGCGCGGAGCTCGATGCAGTGTGGCTCGGCTTCTCCAGCATGGCGCTAACGCTCTCCTTCCTGCCTGTTTCTTGGGTCTGTGTCTAGCCCTTGCTTCTGGTGGCTCTCTTCCAATAACATCACTGGATGCAACTGGGAACCTAGTATTTGCCAACGCAGGCGGCGCCCCCAACATCGTGACTGCCCCTCTGTTCCTGAACCCTCAGAACCTCTCTCTGCTCACCAGCAACCCAGTCAGCTTGGTTTCTGCCGCTGCAGCGTCCACAGGGAGCTCCGCACCGGTTGCCAGCCTTCACGCCGCCTCCAGCTCGGCAGAGTCCATGCAGAACTCGCTCTTCACGGTGGCCTCCGCCAGTGGGGCTGCCTCTACCACCACCACTGCCTCCAAGGCACAGTGAGCGGGTGCAGAGGTGCTGCCAGAGCCTCTGCCACTCTGCAGTGTGGTCAGGCTGCCAGCCAGCTAACAGACTGCAAAACGTGATCGGCTTCCCCTCGCCACGGGGTGAGGGGCGAGGCAAGCGAGAGGAAGTACACATGCCAGAAGAAGAGAGGATGGAGACGAACAGCATTTGCCTAATTTTATAATAAAACACTGTCTTTTCAGGATTGCTTCATGGATTGGAGAACTTTCTAACCAAAAATTTAAAAAACAAAAAATCAAAAACAAAAAAAAAAAAAACAAAAAAAAAACAAACAAAAAAAACAAGTGGAAGGACTACTTATCATCTCCAGCAGTCATGATGACAAGCTAAGGTGGGTACCAGTTCCAGTGTAGGAAAGGATTTCTGGTTTGTCTAGATTTCTTTTTTCTTAAAAAAAAAAAAAAAAAAAAAATCATTTTTATGGGTCTGTTGTACAGGCCATTAAGTCATAACAAGATGTTTATAATCGTATCAATTGCATTGGGGGTTCCTTTCTTAACTGGTACAATTTAGGCAGGCCTGTATTACTGTATCTCTATTGTTGTTGTTGTTGTTTTTATATATATATATATATATATAGTTTGGACATGTTTATCTCTTGCTCCTGGATCCTGTTTCAGTGAGCTCCCACACTGTGGGGAGGGAGGGTTGGGGCAAGGGAGACTTATGCTCTTAACTGCGGGGAATGTTCTTGCTGGTTTTCTTATCCTCGAAGACTCTTACAGAGGTGCTAGAAAATTATTTTCTTTTGCCACTTATGCAAGAGGCTGGTGCAGAAGCTGAAGGCAGTGTGTGCAGACACTCCCGCCCAACGTGCCCTCCCCCAGCAGGCGTGCCTTTGGAGCACTTTTGTGTAGGAAGGAATTCCTGCTGAACTGTAGCTCTCACTCACCCCAATCATGGACCGCCCCGAGGCCCAGATCCTGTGGTGCAGCACTGCTGCTTTCCGCTACCCTCATGGGAACAGCTGCACGTGTTGCAGGCAGGGTTTGGTTCCAAAGAGCAAAGACTACTGCAGACACCTGACTTGGTGGTTCTCCTGATTTCTTATCTCCTGAAAAATGCTCCTACTGTTGGTGTGTTTGTTTGTTTGTTCCATTTTATGGGAGTTTTTCATCCAAACTTCTTTTGAGTTAGTTGGCAAAGAACAAATTGACTTCCTGGTATCGGGGATCTTTTCCGTTCTTTACTTTCTGAATTCTGTTAGACTGTGTCCGTCAATCGGCGTGTCCAAAAGAGTCCCTGAGAGGAGCCTGAGGTTGCCACCTTTCTCTCTGGAGCACCGCAGACTTCCTTTCCGCTGGATGGCTCATCAGTTCTAACCCCAAACTCTCCGTTCTCTGACTGACAAGGCACTTGCTGGTGGGGTGTGGGTCCTGCGGAATCTCTGAATACAGGCTGAGCAGGAAGGTGGTGCCCCCTGAGGGGCTGCTCCTGCCGGGCAGACCCAGGCAGCACACATCTCTCTTGTAGAGAGATCAACGCTGCCGTTGTTTTCAGGGTGTTTCTATAGACTGACTGCATAAACGAGCCAGTGGAAGGGAAGGGCTTGTGGAAGCGGATCAAGAGGAATGAGGGCAACAGAGAGCTTCTGCTCCCCTTTCTGCCAGTGTACCATTATTATACTCTCTGTACCAAAACTTCTCCGAAAGACTGACTCCCCGCAATGTAGCTTGGTTAAGTTTCCCTTCTTACTGGAGGTGAGGTTCCCTTGTGGTATCCGTGGCACTTGCTTCAATCTCGAGTGGTCCCAAGACTGCACTTTGTCCCCTCTTTGAGCTGGGGGTTGAGAAAGAGCTTTCCTTCTGGTGGCTCTGCTTGTGTCTACAAGGGAACTGGGATTCCATGTATTTGTCTCTCCTCACCATTATTCAGGAAGGCAGTAATACACAAATGTGTGCCTGTGTGTGAGAGATTCAAGTGGGAGACAGTCAAATTAATATTAAAGGTCAGAAACATTTTAGTCCCCTTTTAATCCTTTAGTTCCTCTTGTTTTATTTCACAAAGTATTTAATTACCACCCCTAAATTTCCTCTCACCTTTCACTTTCCCTAAAATCCCTCTAAAATCAGTGAACTGCAAGCAGGGAAACTAACAAATGTCTATCCACCTTTTTGTGTATGGTGTGTGGTTTCTTTTTTTTTTTTTTTTTTTTTTTTAAACTAAGCTTGAACCAAAGTCAATTTTTAGCAAGCTGCTGTACTAATGGACTAGTTTATAACGTGCAGTTCAGACACATTGAGGAGATAGATGCTACTGACAATTTCTTTTTCATTTGTCTTTATTAATTTTATATAAAAGTTGCTGCTTGTTTTTAATCTTCTATGTTGGTAAATTGTAATATCCTCTGGGCAGACATTACCTTGATTTTTAAATAGTTTATTTAGGTTGGTATGTAAATAGAATGGCTGTGTCAGTTACTAATTTCTCTCCACTCCATCAACTTTTTCTCTGTTGTAGTTAAATGTAGTCTCTTATTCTGACTTGACGTCTCTAACTGCAGTCTTTGCAAATGATTTTAGGGCTATTGATAACACTGTGGCTGCCCATAGTCATAAATCCCTCTCTTGGGAGTGGTAGAAGTTAGGAGGAGGGATTTCGTAAGAGAAATGCGAATACTCACCGTATTGGATCAGAGCAGGTGTAATATAAGTTTCCCAAATGTTACCAAAGGAAGTGTCAGGCTTCAAGGAACTCTGACTCTGCCCAGGGGGTTAAGAGGAAGGACAGAGAAAGTATGTTTTTGTTTTTGTTTTCTGTGTGACTAAAAAAAAATTCCTTTCCCAAATAAGCTCCACCAACAAACTCCAGTACTGAAGAAAGATACTAAGCTTTAACTGTCAGCACAGTGATCTCTGAATCCCCACCCTGTCTATATTCTCTAGTCACTTTGGGATATGGGGATTCTCTTTTTTTTTTTTTTTAAATGTGAATCACTTGATAAGGGTAGATCTTAAGCCAGCATAAAAATCTCTGTAGAAAAGAATAAATTTTTAGACAAAGATAACTTTAAAACTTTTTCTCTTTTTTTCACTTATTTAAAAATAAGTTGTGAAATGAAAGGTACTTTTACACATGTACACATGAAACACTAATAGAGCTGTTGGTGGGTGTTTCATTCAGAATCAGCTCCCCGTCACCATCCCTAGAGACTCTGCTGATCATACTGCTTCATGATCACCTTAGTCCTTGTTTATTTTATATCATTCCTTTTTTTATCATCTCAAGAAATGCTCTTTGAATTGCATGAACTATCTCCTCAGATGCGGTACTCAGACTTAAGTCTTTAGCCTCCTTTTCTGGGGGCAGTCTTCAAGCTAAAAGGTCCAGTTGACCAAAAAGAGGTATTTGGTAGAGTTTCTGCGTCTCGAGGAGGAGGAACAGACAGATCATTAGGATTCATTGTGTTCTTCTTTTTTCTCCCTTAATGTTTAGACAAGTTTTATTTCATCCCTGAATTTGGTTAACACATATTAAGCCAAAGACTAATGTTAAACACATTTTAATGATACTGTATTTGCCCATGATAAGGGGCCATGCCTAGGGCTGGTGAATGTAGTGGTTTAGATCCTGCTTATCATGAGTGATGCCATTTGGTCATGAACTTTATTTATATCCTGTGTAAATCTGAAGGACAGAGCAGAAAGACCTGCAAAGGATCTTCTCACCGGAACGATATTATTGTTCTAAGAAATAAGTTAAGCGCTATTCTGAAGTTCAGTAGGCAGCTTTTTAGAATTAAGAAAAAGTATTTATATCACTTGACTGGTATAATACACACTCCCATTTATTTATTGTTAGAAAGGTCAGTACCTTCCCAACATACTCAGCTTTGTTTGAGAATGGAACCAAAGGAATGCGACTTTGACTTTGTGCAGAAGCATGCCTGTTTATTCTTCATGGTAGCATTATTATAAATGAACACTCTTTTGGCAAACGGGAAAATATCAATTAGAAGGTTTCTAGTTCATCTTTCCAATTCATTCTACGTGTTTGTTTGTTGGGAAAGAAAAAGCACAATTATTCCTCTTTTTAATGTTATGTTGTCCATCATCTTTCGTTTATTAGGAAGATGGGGAAATAGTCTGTGTATTATCCAGAAGCACAAATATTTGCTTGACAGAATTTTTAAATTCAGCCCAATCTTCAAATTCTATTTTACATGCTGGAAGAACTGAATACATTTGCAAATATAGGGAATCCCTGTCAGTTAGAATCCTGATAGAAAACGTTGCAGTTAGGATGTAAACACTCGGCTTACAGTGAAGCCCTCTGCCTTCATAGTCTAACATGGCTCCCAAGCTGTCATCCTCGCAGTCTTTCTTGATGAAGAAAGAAATAAGATCCTTGAGCTGGGAAGCAGAAGAGAAGTCTCTTCTTTCTTTTGTTTTTCTCCTAAAACAAAGTGCTGCCCAGGTGTGGAGAAGTCAGGCCCTCCGGAAGGCAGTCTGCTTTGACCTGACCATAAGGAACCCCAAAAAGCCAGCCTGTGATCTGAGAACCCTTGGTCGAGGAAGGGCTGCAGCAGTTCCTTAGGAGAGTTTGGCCAAGTACTTTGTCATTAAGTCAGCTTTTAAACTTGAAGAATTTAAAGTTCATGTATTCTTCAGACTCTTTAGGCTGCCAGTACTAATGGAAGAAAAAGACTAAAAGATCTGAAATATTAATTACCTGGACGGAACAGGACCTGGTGGGTGAATTTGCTGTGACCGCCGTGCGTTCACTTGTGTGAGTGTGTGTACAGAGCCTCTAACACTGACACTGTCATCGTAGCCCTGGCTGTCTTGAAGTCATTTTCAGTCTGTAACGTTTTGAGGATGATACTTTCTAAAATGGTAAATCTTGGTTTTTATCTTTAGTTTTGAGAAGGGGAAAAAACCCCTTGGCATTCCTGTGAGAATAACTGAGATCAACTGTGTTCAGGTTGGTGCGGTGGCACCAGATACACACCCAGGCCGGGACGGGAGGCAGGGGGCCATCACTGACAGCTGATTGAGTCCTGTCCCTGTTCTGGCCTGACTTTCTCTTCCTCCAAGAGATTTAACGGGACACCCCCGAGACCTCCACCAAGACTTGAAGGGGCCCCACTAGCAGGGCCGGGAGCACGTTCACACCGCGCAGCTGGCATGCAGCCCCATGCCAGCTGCGCACTTCCCTCAGCCCTCCCTGTCCTTGAGGCCTGGTTACTTGCTGGACTCTGCCCCGGCCTGGTGGGCTCTTAGGTGGATCTCGAGTCTGGGTCTCCTTTCCTCCCCTCCTTCCCTGCGGATGGATGCTTGTGGGCAGCCGCTGGCTTCTGGCACCTTCATAAAATACCTCAGCATAGCTTTCGTTGTTGCAGAACTGGTTTAAACTAAAAACCAAATAAATAAAAGAAGAAACTTTATAAATAGTGGAAATAATTCTAGCTGTAGTGTTTAGTTGAACTAATGTTCATTATCATTGATAAACATGATCGATACTGTATGTATTTGGGATCCTGTTTATAGGTTACAATTTAGGGTTAGGGAGGGTCGGGTGGGGGAGAGGATGATTATGTTAGAAGGAAAATGTTGTCGTGTGTGTTTTCCTTAAGTCTGTCCTGCCGAAGGAAGCCTGGAGTCCCTGGGGCTGGGGCTGGGATTGACAGCCCCTCTGAGGTCTGGTCTGCAGCGCAGGACACAGTGGCGTGCAGGCACGTGTGCGGGTCACCTCGGGAGCATCTACAGCTTTCCCGTGGCTGCTGTGCCCCAGACCTGCCAGCCTCTCCTGATGACCACTACCTCTGTACATACAGACGCTTAGGCAGAGGGCGAGCGCGGCCATCGGGTGTGTGGGGAGAAGTAGAAGCAGGAAGACACGCGCCGACTCGGCGAGCAAGCAGTGAGTGATGGCCCTGACCTAGACGGTGAATGTGCTTCTTTGTGTCACCCTCTGTCAAGCAGTCGAAGGTTGTGCTAGCAGCCCAACATTTAAATCTCACCTCCTCTCAGACAAAGACTAGTTCTGTGTAGGCCAGAATCACAAACAGAAGAAAAGCCAGCAGCCTACTCCCCACACCTGAGACAAGGTGCGACCTTTGAGGACTGGCTGGTTGGTGGATGGAGGGGAGGACTGTTCTGGGCGGGGTGTAAAGAGAGGCAGTGGTGGTTTAGGAGAACAGGGAGCCCTCTCTGCCCATGCCCCTGGCTCCCTGGGTTCAGATGCAATCCTCCAGAAAGGCTGTTACTGAATAAGTGATCATCCATCTCACAGGACTTACGTGGGGTTTGGTCCGTATACCAAAGACACTGCTATGTCGTTGCTTATCCTTGGTTTTAAAAACAGGTGGAGAGAATAGAACCAAAAAGCTGGAATTTAGAAAAGCTTTACCTTGTCTCTTCTCTCCCCTTACCTTCCCTCCTACCCTGTTTGAAAGAAGTCTTGGTTATTCTGCCTTTAGAAAAGAGATTTATTTTGTTTCACTCTGCTGGCTCTGTAAAGATGGATAGAGTTGCTCAGTATAGCCCTGATATTCTTAGAATTGCTGAGAAATTTGGGGAGGGCAAAAGATGGGGTAAAATCTTTGTTTTCCTTTATCTGATACTCAGAGCTGTACAGCCCTTTTGGGTTCAGACAGTGTTTAGATGTGCTTCTCTGTTCTGTCTCTTAAGAAGCTGCATTTTCAAGAGCAGGATTACAAAGAAAACCAGAAAATTCTCCCTTCTCCTGTAGGACTGTTTCTGGGCCCCGGGAAGCTGAGCAGTTCCTTGTCCTGGTGTGCTGTAGATGGGGCACAGACGGGGAGGGAGAGAAATGCGCTGCTCTCGTGATCGACCCTCAGAAATGATCACGGTGCAGAACCTCAGGACGGCTTTCCTAGTCGTCTTATTGCTCCGCCCTGGAAGAGTAGCCTCGATATTGTGTGACTTTTAAAGCTCAGTAGGCTTCTGAGAGGTGGTAGGGATATTGAGGACTAGAGCACTGGAAACAAAGCTGTGGGAAGCAGGATGTGCAGGGAAGGTGTTTGCTGTTGTCATGCCCCTGAGTCTGTCCCATGCCCAGTGCCAGCTTCTGGTTCAAACCCAGGACACTTACAAAAGTTGAGACCCCCAAAATAGTGTAAAAACTGTTGAGGTCTGCTGCAGAGCTTTCCCCGTGTACCGGTTCGTTATGATTTAAGTTGGCCACAGCCTCACAAAAACAGCTGGAGGCTTCTTCTGTAAATTGGCAACAGTATTGAATTGGCCACCATTATATCCCGAGGTCTGCAGGTGGACAGCTGGATGCATTGCTGTTTTGAAATGAGACTTCTGAAAACCTTAGTTCCTTAAAATTGGGATCTCTTACAGCAGAGCCCATTCCCATCTAGCCCTGGCCGTCCTGGAGTCTGAGGAGCAAGAGGCATGAAAGCACTTTGAGAGGCTCAGGCAGCGTCCCGGGACCCCATCTCCAGTTCCATGCCCACTCAGGTCTGCAGAAGGCACCTGTGTCTTAAGAGTGGAGTGGACTAGTGCAGCCCGATTGTGTTTAAACAATTGAAGGAAAAGGGGGGACCTAAACTGCAGGACAGTAGGGAGCACGGACTCTCCAGCAAGTAGGGTGTCTCCTCTAAGGTCGGTGGAGGGGACAGAGACTCTCCCAGCTCTGGGCTCTGCTCGCCTTGGGCACGTGCCCAGTCCTGGGTCCACCAGGTCTGACCCCGCGGGTCGCCGCCTGCAGGATAGCAGTGGCGTTGGTGAGTGAGGAGCGTGGTCCGGCCCAGGGCCTGGGAGCTGTTGTATACCTCATTGCTCACTCGAGACTGAGTGGCTTGCTTTAACTTCCTCTCAGCCCCACAGCGCTGCCCAGCCCACCCTCCCTCTGGCCTGTAGCATCGTGGGACCTGTGGCTAGGGCGGGACCCCAGAAGCCTCTGAATGTCGCTGCTCGAAGGCTACTGCACGCTGGGGGCAGGCTGCAGGCCGCGCTTCTTTCTGTCGCAAGGGTCTCCCAGGTCTCCTAGCCTTGGCTTTCCTGCCACCTGCCTTGGGCGTGCCGGCTGTCTGCGCCCCGCCCCGTGTTTCTGACTCTGGCCGCGCGTTGACTTCTGCCCTCGCCTCCCCCTGCTGGGGTCCAGGCCGTCCCCTTCCCGAGGCTGGGTCTGCCTTCAGGACCTGGGTGGAAGGGGGACACCAAAGGCTCCTTGGAGCTGACTGCTGCGTACACATTTCACTTTTTCCTTTGACATGACCAAAAACAAGTCCAAATATTTAAGTTGTATTATTATTATTATTATTATTATTATTTGACAATCTTTTGTCCAGTGGGCTCTCCAGAAGCTGCATCCCCAGCCCTTTCGCCTTTTCTTTGAATGTAGTGCTCGGCCTCCAGTTCTCACCCGTAAAGCTGAAGAAACGCACGCCAGGTCCTCATGCTGCTGCTATAAGCCAGGGGAGGGTGGTTTCTTTGTTTTGTTTTGTTTTGTTTTTAAATTTCCAGCCAAAACCAAAGATTTCTTAATGATTGTATAAACTCAAAACAAACAAAAAAACCAAAGAAAAGGGAAGTGAGTCTCCAGTAGGCGGCCGGGCCTCCGACCAGGCCCAAGGGGCGGGCGGGCCGTTTTCCAGCCAGGAGTTTCGGCACTTGCCAGCTTGTGAGCATGCCAGGAAGCAGATTGGCATTTCAGATGTCCCAAACCCGTCACCAACATTCTCCATCCAACTGCAAGCAGGGCCACCGTGGGGACTCAGCTGGTGGGACTTGGCACAGGGATCGGAGCCAGAGCCGCTGCTGGCCTGGCCACAGACCCTGCAGAGTGGGGAAGCCGAGGCTCTGGCGCTCAGTTGTCTGCTCTGCAGGGCTCCCCCTGGGGCCTCCGAGCCCTGCTCTCCCCTCTGAGCTGCTGGGGTGGCCGTCTGCCTGCGGAAGGCTGCAGGACGATGACCGGCTCTCCTTTCTCCAGCGGTTTTGTTGCCCTCGAAGCACCACTGTGCACTATGCATTGTACTTCACAACCTCTCGCGCTAGGTCGATGCCGTGACTTTTTAACCTGGGGGGTTGCAAATGAAGGAACTTTTTACATGGACCTTTTTAATCTCAGTTGACTGGGGGAGGGGGGTTTTGGTTCTAGGGTCATACAAGCTCTATCCCAAAGCAAAATCCAAATGTTAATAATATTAGCCTGATGCAGATACCAAAGAGAATTTCTTTCCTGCAGAACCTTAGACTTGTGTATTAAGTACGATTACCCAGCACTTGCATTAGTCTAACCTCAGTAATTCCAAAGCTTAGATGTATATTTTGGTATATTTCTGGGATTTAAAAAAAAAATGTCGTTTAACTTCTTGTTTGTTTCAGTGTAATGCTCTTAAAAGTCATAGCATGGAAATAATTGAGCTGTCCTATTCTTAGTAGTTTGAAATAATAGTATTTTTGTATGTTTCGGGTGTGTCTGTGTATGTACTAACATAACAGTTTTCACTGCCTAGGTGTTCATAATAAAAAAGAAAATGAAAAAGTCGTGGGTGTGCATAATATTCAGTAATGATCCTCCACAGTGTCATCTGGTCACACCGTCACTGATGACTGTGCCCAGCCGGGTTTGGTTTTGTTTTAAAGAAGCAGTGATCGTGTTTTTCTAAAGGTGTTCTCCTTTTCTCTGTCTTCAAGTCCCCCGAAGACTTAACTCCCCCGCCTTTTCTTTCTTCCTTCATCTTTCTTGTTCTTTTTAATTACTGATTCAGGGGTGTTTGTCCACTGTTGTCAAGGGAGGGGCACAAGGGGAATTGTCCCCTGACCTCCTGGAACTTTTATGTACTTTGAAATGTGAGTTTGAGTTCTTCTTTGTGGAAACTTAAGATGTGGTGTAGATGACTCTTCCCAGACTTGTCCAGCAGCTTTCATGAGGCAGTGACAATTCCCGAGTAGTTTATGGGAGTCCTTTCACATTTCTCCTTAGGTGACTTTGAATCTGGGTGGCTATTGTGTAGCCTCACTGCCCCAGAGCGCCCGTGTAGCCATTCCCCTCTGATAGGAATATTTCGTTAAGAATCAGCTGATAACTTGGAGCACGGGTCCTTGTTACCTGTGCCCCTGGGAAACCAGGGTTTCCTGGTTTTGAAAACCTGAAACAAAACAACTTTACCTGCTGGGGAGTTAGCTAGTCGTGCCTCCCAAGCCTGCGGAGGTGGTGGGGCCTGTGAGCGGTGCTGTCTCTTCAAAAGTGCCCTTTATGTGACCCCTCCTGCTGCCCGTGGGGCCGAAGGCTTGGGAGAGATTGCATAGGTGCCAGTGCATCGGAACGAATTGGTAGATTTTGTGTAGATGCATTTGTCTGCTGTAATTTTTATATATATATTAAACTTACTGTAACTGTACAGTTCATTTCTGTTGTAAAACATCATTAAACCATTTTTCAAGTGTTTTCACACTGTTTCTGTGAGGTTGCTGTGTTGGTGTTCTGGGCCCCTCACCCGCGTTCGCGCAGACTACTCACCGTGACCCTTCCAAGCTGCGTTTCACAGAGGTGCTCAGGACACCAGAGTCACCGTCCACACGCTGGCTCTGCTCCTACCCTCAGGCTCCTAGGCACGCGGCTGGGGTGCTGTGGCCACTGCCTTCCCCTCCCCAGGCCCTTAGGGTGATCTGGTGGGACCTGGTGTGGAAGCAGTGAGTCTGCTTCAGGCCCAAGTGCTGTGTGTCACCAAACCCGCAGGCCCTCGCTTGATCCTGCCAGGGGACTCCAGAGCTCGTCCCGCTGTGCACGTGAGGCTGCAGAACTGGCTTTGAACTCCACTTGCCATGCCATCAAGCACTTCGTGCCCGACCCTGAGCATCTGGTTTCCCGGGAGTCCTCTGAGGGAGGTTGGTCCCAACCTGGCGTCTGGGTCTCCTGTCTGAGGCACGTGACGCAGCTGCCTCCAACTGGTTGTGTTGTTCAGCACTGGTGTCTTCGTGAGTCGTTGGTTCCATAGAAAGGAAAGTTGAATCTTAAGGTGAACCTCCCAGAGAGAAGACATGACTTTGTTAGAAAGCTCTGGGGCCTGGCAGAGCCCCACAGGCTGACGTCTCATGTTTGAGAATTTGAAGGAGAAGAGAGTGCTCATCTCAAGATGAGGCCACTGCCCAACAGAAAGGCCAGAGTGGGGAGACGGGGGTCCTCTTCTCCTGCCCGTGTGAAGTTTCTTTCTAGAATAATTTCGGTTCTTCACAGAAACCCTCTCTTTGGGAAAGACAGTGGCATGCTCCCCAACATGAGAAAGACTTCAGCAAGTCAAATCCCCATGTCACATCCTAAGGAACAGGGTAAAGGGGTGGGACCCGAGCTGCCATCCCACTTTGTAAGGTGGGTCTGTTCTGACCGTTCCTGGGGGCGGGCGTGAGGAGCGCCCATGAGAGGCTGTTAGCTGAGTCTCATCCGTAGAATTCAACCCTGGTTCACAAACGTGACTGCCAACTCACAGCTGAGACCACCGGAGTCACCAGGACATCCCAAGCCGCCGGCAGAAGGAAGACCGGCACTGTACCTGGCCAAACCAGGGCATGTCACCCCCCAGAGAGGTCCTCAGCCTGCCTCAGCCATCCGCCCTGTTGAGCCAGGGCGTTGGGTCTGCTTGCAGAAGAACCGTACATCAGCACTGCCACAGTGCAGGTCCGACTCGTGATTCCTTGACTGGGTGGCGTGTCTTTACGTGCTGCTGGGCCTCAGGCAGGGCAGGGCTGGCCACTCTCCCCTGCCCACGGGGCCTAGCTCTCCCGGGCGCTCTGCTTTCTCTGCTCTGCTCCGTCAGCACATCTGCTGGATTCTGTCCCAACTGCTTTCTGCATACAGCTGTGCTGTTGGGAGCCGGGTAAGTCCCCACCTGCAGCTCCAGCCCCGTAGCGCCCTGCTGGGTCCTCTTGGGACCCGTGTGACAGAACTGGGTCAAACTGATTTTCAAGCCAGCCTGTAGGTCACACAGCCCGTGTCAGTCTCAGCAGATCCTGAACTGAGGTCAGCACGGGCCCTAGGTACAGGCTGCTCATTTCAACAAACAGAAGAGGACATCAGCCTTAGAGACCGAGGGGAGACGCTCCCACAAGCTGACTACAGATTGAGGGCCTCTGGGTTGTCGCCCGTGCCTGGCAGCAGTGCACATGGCTGTCGGAGTCCCAGGTTTTCAGGGGCTTTTACTAGGTGGCCTTGGATTTCTTGAAACAGTCAAGGCAGAGGCTTCAGAATGATTTCAGTGTTTTAACTGGTGGTCCTGACGAGTTGGGGCCCTATGAAAGCCCCTGCATTAGGAAACCAGTAGGGGCAGGCCACCTTTCAGAGGGAAGCGGAGACCTCTGTTGCCCCCCACCCCGCAGCCACTCTGTGCAGTGGTGTCTGCTGCCGGTGGGCACGTTCTGCTCTCAGCACCCCTTCCCGGCCCACTGCAGGTCTCCTGCCTTCCAAAGCTGGGCATGATGACGCAGGGCTCCTTGCCTGTTGCCCTCTCTGCACTGGGGCACAAGACCAGGCCAATAGGACTCTGCTGGGAGCTGCCCTCTCCATCCTGAGGCTTGGCCGCCGGAGGTGCGGCTCTTGCCGGCTCTGACCCCCACGGCGGCCTTCTGGGCAGACATACCATGTCCCCCCATGTGCTCCCGGGAGCATGGGGGGCACCGCCTTCCCAGTGACCGCTGAATGAAGCTCAGAGGACAGCGGCAGTTTCCGGAAGCATTTATTACGCAAAATAGGCTTCAGCAAGCCAGTATAAATTAGAACCAAGTGGAGCAAAGAGGGTTTGCCCCCATGGCCACGGGCCCCGTAGTCACACCACAGGGCTCAGCGCGCTGGCTGAGGCTTCTCCCGTTGTGCCCCCGGGATCCCTGGTGCCAGGGAACAGGGCGGGCAGGCTCTCCCTACTCTCACTTCTATACTTGGTTCCTACTCTTAACGACACTAGCTGTTCACTCTAAGGACACTTCCTGTTCACACTCCACTTCCTGTTTTTTGAACCAGGTTGTGCCCAACTCATTTTCCCTCCCATTGCGTGAACCCGTGAGGGTGAGGACAGCCTTGCATGTTTTCCGATCCCCAGAGCACCTGGCGCACAGGGTTGATAATGCGGAGGCACGCCTGAGGAAGGACACCCCCCAGCCCTTGCAGGGCACTCCGCCCGCCCTCTGCCAGCCCTTCCAGAGTGGCCCAAGCACAGGTCATCTTGAAGTGAGGGGAAATTTGACAGCAGAAGCCAAACTCAGAGCAGGAACAAAGCCACTCAAATTGTGACAGAACAGTACAGACAGGCTGTGTGTGACACTAGGGGCTTCCCTGGGACTCCACAGAGCAGACGTAACCCAGCTGTGAAGGAAGTGTCCCCATCCCCAGGTGAGGACATGGAGCCAAGGGAGAGGGCCTCTCTCCAGCCACCAGCAAATTGAAGTCCCAATGGTAGGGCCATGACCATGAGGCTATGCTCCCTTAGAGCCCAGGGACCATATTCTTTGTGTGATGGCTTGAAATTGGAGACCACCAAATGTGACAACTTGAAGCATCCTGTTCGTGGAGGGAAAAGCTTCGGTGGCTGAGAAATAGGAGGGAGTGAGGTGGGAAAGCGGTTATCCTGTCTCACGATCGGCATCAGCAGGGTGGTCTGTGAGTGGTGAGACCCCACGCTGTTAGCGAGGGGGCAGGGCCTGCATGTGGAGAACATTGTAGGTGTCCTTGGTGGCTGGACTGAGGCCCTGGTGAAAGCAAATGGGAAGAGTGGTCAGGAGCCTGCAGCCACCTGTCTGCAGCCTGCCCAGGCCCTGCCCCGCCTCCAGGAGCAGGACGGGCCCCTTGCCGTAGGTGGGACCCTGGCTGGGAGTGCTGCTGGAGAGGGCTCTGCCACTCCCAGCTGGGCTCTCACCCTCGCCCCACCACCAAAGTCCTGCATCCTAGGTGCCTGGACCCAGCCACCTTCCTGTCAGAGCAACAGGAAGAAAATCCCACCCCGAATCCTGAGCTGCAGTCTCTGGGAAGGGCCAGGCAACAGAACAGGATCTGCTAGTCACAGGGAGAGTGGCTGCTGCTTCCCAGTGTGTTCGCCAGTCAGGTAACAGACCCTCAAGGTGCGCCCGACCCCACTCAGATGGAAGGCCCCGCCCGTCTCCCCCAGGGCTGGGAAGGAGACAGGCCACAGCAGGCAGGTTTCTAGGGCTCCCTTTTGATTTCACTGTCCTCAGGCAAACCCAGCACCAGGCACCAGGAGAAAATGAACCCCTGGGGACCCTTTTAGAGAAGTAGGGTAAATATGCTTAGTTTGCATAACCATTTGCACTAATTTACATGAACCAGGCACCTCATTACAATAGCAGTTTTCCTTTTGAAGTTGCCCTTTCTCTTTCCTCAATCTTCCTGCCCATCCTCCCAGATCAAGGCAGACTGGAGGCAGGGTAGGTCCTCTGCAAGGGCCCAGTGTGCATGCGGACACCGGCGGGAGACCACTTGTAGGATCCTGTACCCACACCTGCCTGCACCTTTGGGGAGCTACAGCGACCACCTGTCTGCCGTGGCCTGGCGCATGGGGTGCCCCAGCCTCCTGGCTGGAGCCACATAATCTGATGGAGTGGCTGAGTCCCAGCCCTGCTCAGGGACTTCTTGCCAGTGTACTGGCCCGCAAGAGGAGCCTGCGCTCACATGCTGCCGGCAAGGACTGGTACCACCATCAGCCACGCAAGCGGCCTGCCCTCACCAGTGTGTGCACCCAGCAGGGAGCCCGGCTATTACCTGGTACAGGCCATCCTGCCCCTTGCCTCTCCGACGCTGCGAAATGAGAAGGGGACATACGGGTCAGTCACGGATTCCTGCTCAAGGGCTCCCCCTCTGGAAAGTCGGATGACTGTCCAAGCTCATGCCCCTCCCCAGAGAGAAGAGGCCTCTCAGCACCTGGCCGGAGCTCTGCCTCTGCAGAAGGGGAGGTGTGGCTCTGATGAGGGCCCGTTCACTCTGCCTCAGGCAGAGCCCCAGGATCTGGCCCTGTTGCCACAGCCTGCAAGTGACCCCTTGCAGCTCTTGAAATTCTTGACCTGTCGTCCACTCGCCAGGAATGGACCTGCACAGTGGTTGTGAGCTCTGGGCGAGTCCTCAGGCACCCTGTTTACTGCATGACCTGGGGTGAGTCATTTACCTTCTCGTGCCTCGTGGGGCACACATGCATGTCTTACCAGGTCCCTGGGGGCTACATGGAACCCCTGTGCCAGGTGCTGGCCCTGCAGGCATCAATGGACACATGGAGCCTGCCAGAGGGACTCGGTGACCTTGAAATTCTTGGTCACTTATGAACAAAGGACCCTGTACTTTCATTCTGCCCCAGGACCCCATCCCAGGCAGCGACTCTTGGGCAGACCTGAGGCCCTCAGTGCTTCCTGTTAGTGACCACTTTGACTCGCTTAACTGGGGAGACCTGGAGTCACGTTGCCCCTGGGGGCCACCACATGGGCTTCTGTAAGTTATAGGAGGAACAGATGGGAGGGGTCCTGTGACAGGCATACCTGAAAGCCGCTGAGGAACCCTTGGAAGCCACAAGCAGCCACACTCACCTCGCCTTTCGTCCCAATCTCACTGTAGGCCTCCGCCATCTTTTCTTTCTGCAGAGCCTGGAGGAGAAGGCAGGAGACACTGACTTACTCAGCATTGCAGAAAAGAGGGCTTTCCCAACAGAGGAGGCCTCAGCGCCCAGTGGCAGGACTCCACGGGTAGGCCCTAGCCTTGGGCAGTGAGCCTCTGTCTCTCCACCACCTTCCCGCTCCTCCACCCTGGGAACCTGCGCTGAGCCGCGGCTCTTTGCACGAGGCTCAGACATAAGGCACGGAGTTGCAGGCCACGTCAGGCAGGGCCATTGCACAGTGGGAGCACTTGCCCAGGCTGCGGAGGAAGGACAGGTGGCTCCCTTCCCGGTAGATTGCCCCATGCAGGGGCCCTTAGTGGCCTGGACAACAAGCAGGTTCACACCAAGGATGGTGGGGTGGACCTCTCAAGAAGAAGCACTCTGCACAGCTGTGGTCCCAGCACCTTCAGGAGGCCCAGGCAGGAGGATTGCAAGTTAAAAGGCAGCCTCAGCAAGACACCTCTCACAATAAAAGGGGCTGGGGATGTGGCTCAGTGGCTCAGGGCTTGCCTAGCGTGGGTGGGTTTGAGCTTAATACAGGGGAAGAAAAGCGGCCCTCAGGAAATAGCAGCCCCCCAGGAACAGCAGCGCCCAGGAGGGGTGTCTGCCCAGCTTGGCCTGCAGTTAACCTCCCTCCCCACAGGCTGACGGACCTGGGGACTCCCGCAACAGGCCCTAGGCTAACAGCAAAGGCAGGCAAGGGCAGGGGACAGGGACAGGCTGCAGGCAGAAAGCACCGAGCAGGGCAGGGAGGGCTGGACAGGAGAGGGTGTGGAGAAAGCCCCTTCCGCCCTCCTCCACTGCCCACTCACGTTGTACACAGCTTCCTGCGGATTCTTCCTCCTCTGCTAAGAAGGACAAAGGAGGGAAGGTGAGGTGGGCAGCGTTCAGGCCCCCAGCAAGCCACGGCCGGGTCCTGCCCGAGCGCCTGCTCCACCCCGTGGGCGCCACCTCTCTCCGCCCGCCTCCTGTCCTCTGCGGCCAGCCAGGCCACCGTCAAGCCCTTGCTGCAGCACACACCCAGCCCAGGCTCAGGGCCTGGAGCAGGCGGCAGGTGTGACCAGAAACACCAAGGGCCACTGGGCAGCTTCTGTTGGGAGCCCTGCTCCTGAGAGGCCTCTACTCCGGCCCACTGGCTACTCCCCTTGCCAGCAAAGCCACAGGAGCCAGCTCTGACCATGCTCTGGGGGGTACTCAGGACCAGAATCCCCGCTGAGCGCTCCTGTCAGGCCTGTCTCCCTGGGGGCAGATGGCGCCCCGTGTGCCTCCCAGGACAGCCGCTGAGCTTAGACGTGAGGGCCAGGTGTATTCATGAGCGCGGCCCCTTGTGATGCAGGATGGGGCCCACGGGAAGGAGGAGGGCTGGCAGCAAGTGGGGTCATCTGTCTCCTCCCCCCCTCGCATGTGAGGGAGCCCGGCTCACGGTGCTGTGCAGTGGGCCTTCCCGCAAGCCCACCCCACGCAGGCACAGAGGTGTTCCCTACCTGCTTCCCTCCCATCTCAGGGTCCCGGCCCCGATGCTTGTCCAGCACATCATAGTCCTCTCTTCGTCCTAGATTGAGCTCCTAAAATAGACAGGAAGGTGTCAGACCTAGGATGGGGAGGATGGGACCACAGGACCTGGGAGCCTGCTTTCCCTCCTGGTGTGGCTCACAGAGAAAGGGAACAGAGAGCAAGCTGAGGGCTGGTGGGAACTGGGCCCGCTGGATGCCATCACCTGAGAGAACCTCTCAGAGCGCAATTGTTACGGTGACGGGGGGGAGGGG
Source organism: Sciurus vulgaris (assembly GCF_902686455.1). NCBI lineage: Eukaryota > Metazoa > Chordata > Mammalia > Rodentia > Sciuridae > Sciurus > Sciurus vulgaris. The sequence goes on along the minus strand of NC_136473.1, from coordinate 111,722,162 downwards.
CCCCAGAGTCACCCGATGCTTTTCTGACTATACGCTGACCGATCTAATGGGATAATAACAACATTCCCTGGAGCAAATGAGGAAACCCAGGCTCCTAGCCGGTGGTCAGTCAGACCAAAGTCCCACTGCAAGGGCCGTGGGATGGCCCTCCTCTGCTGGGAGGGTCCTCTGCAGCCTCTAGCCTGGGCAAACTGCTGGAGGCTGGGGGGCTCCCTGGAGGCCGGCTACATCTTCGGCTACATGGTGCATCACGTGGCTGAAGGACAGCCTCCTCGCAGCTCCTGTGTCGGGTGGCAGACAGACAAGCGAGAGCCGGGTGCACTTACGTTGTAGAGCTGGTTGGAGCCCTGCTGCAAGGCGGCGACGTCCGCGCTCCTGCCGAACTGCAACAGAGCAGCGAGTGATGGCTTCGCGGGGCCCAGCCTCGCCAACCTGCCCTGCCCACCCTGGCGGCCCCTCTTCTGAGCTCAGCTGCCCTTTCTGCACCTGCCTGTGACCCGCACGGCCACGGTGCTGTCCCGGAATCTGAAGCTTCCTCTCCCAGCCAAGCGCCCTTGTGCTCAGAGGTGAGAGGCGAGCAGCATTCTGAGCCCCAGGGACTCTTGGGACAACACAGTGGCTGTGGCTGCACGTGGTCCTGTTCCCTGCTTAACCCCTGGGCACAGTGCCTTGGTGCTTCACTCTCGGCCTCAGCCCTGGACCTCAGCATGTGGCACCTGAGCCGGAAACCCAGGCTTGAGCATCCAGAGCATCTGTCCCAAGCTTAGCACAGCTTGGCTCTGCTCCAGGCCATGCCACCTCAGGGAGAACTTCGAGCATTTAGTCAGAGCACCAGAAAGGAACTTGGAGATCAGCTGGGGTCCCTTTCCAAATTAAAAAAAAAAAAAAAAAAAAAAAAAAAAAAATAGAAAAAAAGACTGATCTGTTTTTCTTTTTAAAGTAAAATCTTGTCAGAGCACAAAATCCAGAGGGAAGTAGGGTGCACTGAAGTGACGACGGTGACCCCACCCTCTGCCCACCCCTGATCCAGCCCCTCTAAGAAATTCAGGGTTTGCTGGCCGGTGGTGAAATCCAGGCTCTGAGCCAACCCTTCCATCTGCAGGTGGGGAAAGTGAGGTCTCAAGAAAGCTGGCATGACCTCAACTGGCAACTGGCAGCAGGACTTGGGAAGGGGCTGTGGGTCCTCCACCTGAGCAGGACCACCTGTGCATAAGCCTCTTGCTCTCCAGCAGTGGCCCCTGCCAGGGCAGCTCCCCGCACCCTCAGGCTCAGCCCCAAATATGCACTTGGTCTGCTCCCTGCTCTGCTTGTGAGTACCAAGCCCCAGGTACCACCAAAGCCTGAAGCTCATTCCCCACGAGGCTAAGCCTGTACCTCTCCCGAGCCCAGGGACACCCACCTTTGCTCTCAGGAACAGAGCAGTGACAATGACACCGTAGATGAAGAGGATCCCATCCAGCAGGTAGCAGAGTTTAGGATCCAGCAGACCAAAACTCTGTGCTTCTGTGCAAAGAAATGACCCTGGTCAGCCAGGCCCAGAGTAACAAGAACACATCCCAGCACCCCAGAGTGGCCCTATGCCTGTGTGGCCAAAGAAATCATGACCAGGACATTAGACCCCTCCCTACTACCCCACCCCAACCAGCTCCTGGAAAACAGCTTGCCCCAGTGGTGGCTCTGTGAGGCTGGGAAGACGGGAGGCAGACCCCAGGTGAAGCTGCCCCCCTGCACAGGGCTTCTGCCTCGGGTGTGTGGCCCCAGCTGCAAGTGAGTCCCACAGGAGCCAAGAACTCAGGAAGCCTCAGCAAGATGCCCACACCTGGATGACCAGGGCATGTGGCTCCCGAGGCCTCCGATGGGGAGAGAGCAGGACTCCGGGACCTGGGAAGGGTGGTCCCAGAGAATTGGCCAGGTGAGAACCAGGCTAGCTCTGCCCTTGACTCCCAGCTTCCTCACTGCCTGTACTCTCCCCCTGGTGGCGGCTCTGGTGCTTGGCTTCCTGCCCCCAGGGCCCAAGTGGTCAGAGGTCCACCTCCCTCTGGGGCCTGAACTCCCTGCCCCCAGTCCTGCCTCCAGGGCCTGGGCCTTGTCTGGCCCTCTAGACACACCTTGCCCTTCCACAGCCTTGACCTCTGTGCCTTCACCCAGCTGGCTCCTCTCTCCCTCCCTACGACCCTGCCAGGGCTAAACTTGGATGCCTCCTGTCACTTTTAGCTCAGCAGTCCTCTGTGTGGCCTCTCCACTCCAGATGTCCAAGGGTGCCCTGACTCCTACTGTCGCACAGACCTTGTCACACTGCCCCGGTGCACGCTGAGCTGGTACTGGGACACAAAGGGCAGGAGCATGGGTCCAGTAAGTGTGCTGCTCGCATTTCCACTTAAAAGAGCCCAGCAATGTCAGGGAGGAGACGCAGCTTCTGGGCTGTGCTGCACTCCTTGGTGGGTCTGCAGCAGCTCCAGCCGCGTCTCCCCTCACTCACCCACCCCTGCGGGCTCAGTGGCCCCCGCTTCCTGAGGCGCACGCCCTCTGGTGGCCACAGAGGGCCTGTGTGGGCACAGGGAATGGACAAGGTCCTCCGGAGCACAGCTGGGTGACTCCTGCAAGTTATTTACCCTCTGGCTGCTGCTTCTGTCAAGCAGGATGAACCCGCCACGTTCCTTACCTCCGATGCTGAGGGCACCACAGGCGACAGGCCCCAGGACCCCGGGAGAGAGCTCATGGGGACCCCACCCTTCCATGCCGGCAGCCTTTTGGCTTCCCCCATAAGCCATGGAGCTGGTGACTAGGCTGCCCCACTGTCCCCATCCCTCCACCCTGAACTCCTCTGTTCACAATCTTTGGTGCCCACCCTAATTCAAGACCCTCCTGGACCCAGGCAGCTTTCTGTCAACTCCCACAGTCCCTGCTCAGAGACTATGAATGATCCGGGCTCTTGCAGGGAAGCCCAGACTCCTGCCACCCCCGGGAGCCTGCCTCACCAGCCCAGGGCCTGACCGCACCTGCTCAGCACGCTGACCCTCCTCCTATACTGACCCTCCTTGACCACGCGGTGCCTCTGATGCCTGCCTTCGCTGGAGCCAGTTCCCTACCAGGCCTGCCAGTCTGGCACTACCCAACTCCTGCACCACCCCCATCTCCTGCCACAGCCCTTGTGGTGGTGGGAACCCTAGTTAGGGAATGCTGTAGACTGCCCACTGTGCTGGCCCCCACGGGCCTTCCGTTTAAAAAGTGATGTACCTGCAGCCCCCCGACCCCCCAGCTTAAGTCAATAGGACATGTTATGTTCCTCAGCAAACCACCTGTTGTCTATAGAAGTGCAGGCCCAGAAGTCTCCTCCCTGCCAGTTACCCTCACACATTCCAGAACTGGGAGATAAGAATAATTCCCCCAACCATAAAATCTGTAAGAACAACTTCCTATTAGAATCGGTGAGAATGGGCCAAAGTGACCCTTTACTAAGCACGGTGGGACTTGGAAGTCCAAGACAACCCTGCTGTCAAAAGTCAAGAGGTGGCCAGGTGCAGTGGCACAAGCCTGTAATCCCTGTGGCTCCGGAGGCTGAGGCAGGAGGATGGCAAGTTCAAAGCCAGTCTCAGTGACTTAGCAAGGCCCTAAGTAACTCAGTGAGACTCTGCCTCTAAATAAAACACAAAAAAGAGCTGGGGATGCAGTTCAGGGTTAAGTACCCCTGGATTCACTCCCCAGTACCCCCCCAAAATGAGGGGAACCTGGGTGGGACTTTCTGGAAACTTCCCTGTGACCCTCCCAATAAAACTGGAGAGCATGGGGTGTGCTCCTCCACTCTGAGAGGACCCACCCTCACTCAAGAATGTCCCCTTTTCCCTTGTCCTCCCTTCTTACACACTTTACTTCTCGTTCACTAAGGCTGGTGTCTTGCTGGGAATCCTCTCAAGCAAGATCGCAAGAACCCAGGGCGGTGACCCAGTGGCTGCCTGGCCCAGCTGTGCGGGCAGGTCTCCCAGGCAACACCTGCAGCCCACAAAGCACTCCACGGACCTAGCAGGACTTGCGTCCCTCCTTGGCCACAAGCACCGAGACCTCTGCTGCATCTCCTCCGTAGCGCCCAGCTGACCCTGGGCAAGGCACTAAGAACCTCAGGACAGCTGGCCCCAGCCAAGGCCACCAAAGCCCGGAGGGGGGGGTTGCCTTCTAGGCTAGAGAGGAGACATCAGTGGCAATTTACAGGGTGGCTGGGATCATTAAAAAGGAGAGGAAAGTGTTCAACTGCTTGACACATAAAGTGAGAACAGAAAATCACTGGATGGTAAATTTAGAACAAATAGGAAGAGCTGCTTCTTTGTGTTGTGCAGACGCAGCACGGTAGGGGCAGGGGACCGGCTGCCTTCCTGGAGACGAGTAATAGGGACAAGTGTTCTTCCTTTTCAGCAAGCAGCAGGACCTTAGGGCCAGGGCAAGTGTGATGCAGCCCTGTTGCTTGGGGAGGAGAGGACGTTAAGCCCACACACCTTCTCAGCGGCCCTCCCACTCCTCCGTTTACTGTGCTGTGCTTGGAGGCGAGGCCCAGAAAAGGCAGTGATAGCCAGAAAGTTCCGTGTAAGGACCCAGGACCCAGTTCAATTACATCATCACTTAAATAATTTGGGGGCATCAGCTCTGCCAGTGGCTGTTGAGGCTGAAGAGGCCTGGACCAGGGGCAGGGAGATGCTAGTTCTTCTCCTGCCATTTATTAACTGCATGGTCTTGGAAAGACCTCACTTCTCTGGGCCTCAGTTTCTTCATCTGTAAAATGGAGGGCCTCACGTCTACCTTAAGACCGTGGTGAGACTCACATGAAATATCGCAGCCTCAGGCAATCTATAAATGACAGGCTTCTAGTTCCTCCGTAAGGACAATGGTGTCCAGTGTCTGGGTGGGGCTCCCAGCTGAGCTCATGAGGCCACACAGGCAGGGCTGGCCACCAGCAGCAAGTTGTCCTCCAGGGTGCTGTCTCAAAGGCAGTCCCAGTTTCTCACTGTCCGTCTCCACATACCCCAGGCAGAGACCTGTTCACCTCCTTCCCGAGCCCCTCACCTGCCTCTGGAGGCACAGCCCTTGCTGTCTGCCCCTTGGACACCACAGCAGTTTTGATGGGCTCATGTCACAAGTCCCTCCCTCAGCGGGCTGGCCAGATGGCATGGCCACTGGGCTCTGGTTCCCTTGCTGCCCCTCAAAAAGGAGACGATGCAGCCTTCCAGTCAGGAAGACTCAGTCGTGCTTGGCTCCGCTGCTGGCTGGTGTTCTGGGGCAGCTTTCTTAGCTCCCCCGCTCCAGTTCCCCCATCCATAGAAGCAGGTCACCAAGACTGCCATCACAGGGTGATGACAGAGAGCAAGTGAGACCAAGGGTGTAGGATTTGCCCAGCAAATGAGCCTGCCTCTCCAGCAGCCTTTCTTTCTGGACCGTGTCTGTTGCCCAGGCTGACCTCTACTCACTGACCTCCTGCTTCAGCCTCCCTCCCGAGCAGCTGGGTGGCAGGCACACAGCACTACCCTGCTTCAGTGCCCTTCTGGCCACCACAGAGGTTCTGCTGGTGCAAACGGCAGGAGCGGGCAGGCCCCTCTTCTCCTACCCTTCTAGCCAAGTTCCCTGGTTTGCAGGGACACCTGCCTTTCAGGACTGCGTGAGGACCCTGTTGCTGGTGACTGTGGAGGGCAGGGCCCGGGAGGAGCCCCAGCTTCAGAATGACGCCGGCTAGACGCACAGTCTAGAGCGTGTTCTGCACTCACCCCGTCTGGCTTCTTGCACAGACTGATCTTTTTGATCTGAGCAGATCATTTACAATTCCATTTTATGGGGAAGTAAATGAAGGCTCCCAAAGGTCACACAGCTGGAAAGTGCCCGAGTGCACCTGAGGCAAAGTTCCTTCTCTCCCCGCTCTGTCCCAGGGCCTCTGGGGTGCCCTCCGTCGAAGGACTTCCACCCTCTTGCAGGGATTCCCCTGACCTGAGCCGCAGCTCTTGCCTCTGGTGAGGGGGAGCCAGCTCATCACCCACCGATGACGATGGAGAGCTCTAATTTTCAGAGTGTAAGAAGTAACTTTGGTTACTTTCCAGTCCCACTCAAGTCTACTTCACCTCCACTTCAACAGGAAGAACTCTGGTGCTGCAAGCGAGGACAAGTCCTTTGAAGGCAGCCAGCTGTGTCTAAGATATGGCTCATCTACCATGTGACCCTGGAGCAACTCTGGCTCCTTCCTAGGGTGAGGGACCCTCCGGTGGGGTGGATCTAGCACCTGGTGAATGCTCAGCACATAGGAGCCAGTGTCACTAGTATTGATCACAATAGCCCATGACCAAGGTGGGAGCAGCCACCTTCCAAGCCTCTGACCTTCCTCCTTTGCACCCTCAACTCTGAGCCCAGGGTCCCCCTGCTGCCCAACCCCACTCCTAGTCTCAGACTAACTGACAGTGACATTGCAGGCTAAAGATTTAGAAAACAGGAAGTCACATGTCTTCAGGAAGCGGTGGCAGCAGCTCTGGGGGTGCCTGTGCTGAGCAGGCTGTGGGGTACGACACCAGCCCACTGGTATTCCAGGGTGCCCAGTGCCCCTCTGGCACTGTTCCCCTCCCTGAGCAGCTTTGACAGCAGTGGCCAAGCTACAAGCCAGTTACACAGAGTGACAATGACAATCACAACCGAGGCTGTCCTGTCCTGGGACTCTCGTGCGAGTTCATGCATCACAGTGATTCTTCCTTTACCACTTGGGAAACTGAGGCTCGGATAACAACTGAGGTCAAGAGCCAGGTTGAATCCAGGTGTGTTTGGAGCCATGGCCTGTGTTCCTAGCCACCATGGGGCACTGCCCTAGATGACGCCTGGTCCTCCTCCGGGCCAGCTGCACAGCAGTGTCCTTACTCTACGACCAGCCTTCCTCCCTTGAGGGCCAGTGTGCTAAGACGTCTAGGGGCTGGGTGCGTATGTGAGCCCAGGACACACCTTGGCCGCCCAGGACCCCGGGCCCCCTGACCTGCAGAGCAGCCTTGCAGGAGCTTCCAGCACGGCCGAGTGTGTCGCTACCGCTGCGGCTCGCCAGACTCTCAGCCGCTTCCTTGGATTTCAGGTGTTCCTGTTTTATTGTACAGTGATCATCTGGTCACACCTACCGATCAAATATTCTCACAGCCAAAGATTCCATGGAGGCGGGAAGGGACCGTTTGGTATCTTGGGGTAACAGGACTGTGGGTATTTCCCTTCTCATATTTTTATTTCCATTAAAGTTGTTATGTTTAGTGCAATACAACTAATTTTTACGTGATCATTTTTCTTTTTCTTTTCAAGTAAACCAACTCACTATAAAGAAAAAAAAGTAGCTAGAGAAATCAAAATCACCCGTAATTTCATGTTCAAGCACAACCACTACTAACACAATACCAGGTTGCCTTCAAAGTATTGCTGTTTATAATTCGTAATCATTTGAGAGCAAAAAAAACGTTGTCCTAAAAAACCTTGGGAATATACACATACATCTAAAACGATACATACAGAAAGAGGCCACACGTACACTCAGGAAAATGTCCTCCTAATGCCAGTGCAGGCTCCAGGGACTGACACTCTAACACTCATCCCCTTAGGAACGTTGTCTCCACACACTCAGTGTAGAAAACCCTCTGGCATTTCTTATTTCATCTGATCATAACAACACTTGAGTGGCGTAACCTGGGCAGATCTTATTTGCTCCACTTTGCAGATGAAAAGACCAAAGGTCAGGAAGCCAAAGTGACCCCCCCTGGTCCCCCCGTACTTGCACAGCAGAGAACAGATGAGGGGCCGGGCTCCCCAGGATTTTGTTCTTTGTCACAAGTGCACGACCCTCACATTAGGTTCTTGAACATTAGCAGTGTTTAAAAGGAATCCACCACCTGGGCATGGTGGCACAGGTCTGTAACCCCAGCAACTGGGGAGACTGAGGCCGAATGGAAAGTTCAAGGGCAGCCTCAGCAACTTAGCAAGACCCTACCTCAAAATAAAGAATTGTAAAAAGGGCTGGGAGTGCAGCTCAGTGGGAGGGCCCTCCCTGGCCTAGTAATGCAAGAAAAAAACACAACGCCTAGTACTGCAAGAAAAAAAACACAAAAATGAATAAATAAAAGAAATCTGCTCCAGATCAAGCCCCTTTATGTCAAAATTCCAGGAAGGATTTTGCCATTTCTTTGAGAATTTATTTTACAGATAAACCCTTCTAGTATATAAAGTTATATGTACAAAAATGTTCATTGCATCATTAGCCGAAGGAAAAAAACTAACTTAAAAGTTCACTAACTAGGAATCTGATACATTCTGGTTTATTTATTTACTTGGCACTGGGGATTGAACTGAGAGTGTTCTATTACAGAGCTGCATTCACAGACTCTTTTGTCGTTTATTTCGAGACAGGGTCTTGCAATCCTCCTGCCTCAGTTGCAGGGATTGCAAGTGTGTGCCACCTCGCCCAGCTAAATTTTGGTATATTTATATAACAGTCATGCACACACACTCGCTTACACAACAGATATCCCTATACATGCTACTATGAACAGATGTCCAAGATAATTATGTTAAAAATTAACAAAACAAGATTTAAAATGGTATGTATAGTATTTGTATGTAAAAAAAGGAACATTATGTAGGTTCCATATGTATGTATGCGTTTATATTCACAAAAGTGCATCTGAATGGAGTTTTTGTTTGCGCTGATGGAAGATGGAGAGTAGAAATGGATAGTGGTGATGGTCATGCAACATTGTATTTCATACTGTTGAAAATGTGTTTAATGTATGTTTGGACAGTTAATGGCACACAAATCATCCTCAGCTACCTCTGCAGGGAAGCCAGGGGAAGAGAGTCTGGAACGATTTTTCTTGTCTTTTGCTTTGCACCGAATGTTGTATTTATGATACTAATCACCCAACTACGTGAACGCTTAAATCGGGAAGGCATGAGCATCACTGTTCTGGCAATGCAGAAAGAGGGACACAGGGTCAGTCTAGCAAAGATCTTTGAACTTGGCTGAGGCTGGGTATCTTTCTAACCTTTTATTTTAGACAGGGTTTGGCTCTGTTGCTCAGGCTGCTGCAGACTCCAGGGCTCAAGGGGTCCTCTGGTCTCAGCCTCCAGAGTGCTAGGCCTGCAAGCGGGCCATTTAGGAGCGCTGGCTTGGGATATTTCTGGATGACTTGCCAGGTTTGGATACCCCAGCTACACGGAAATTTTCACCATAACGGTACTTGAAAAATGATCACCTTTATTTGTGCACACAGATTACAGCTACGGGGCCATAGCGTGCTCCTCATTGTCGTTATTATCCACTGCTGTAGGAATGAGATGCGTTCACTGCGCAAGCCAGCACCCCCCCACCCCCGCCCCCGCCGCCATCGCTACGTGAGCAGCGCAGAGGAGCCAGGCCGGCCGAGCGGTGCAGACCTACCGAGGCGCACCAGCCAGTCCCACCGCAAGTTGGGAGGTGGTGGCTGGGACCCCTGGGAAGACCGCGGCCGAGAGCCGGAAGGGGACCTTGCGTCTGTGCCCTCCCGCGGGGAACCGTCCTGCCGCCCAGGCGCCTGAGCACAGGTCTGCGCTCAGCGAGGCCTCTGGCCTGTCGGGCGCGGCGCGGCGCAGAGGAGCGCTGCCAGGGCGCCCTGCTGCCCCAGGCGGACACCCTGGGGTCACTGTTGGCTGGCTTGGAGGGACCGCCAGCTCATTCCCGGTCCCGGCTCGCACGGCCCTCCTGTCCAGCCCACCGCAGCGCGCGTCGCCCGGCGCGGGAGAAGGACCAGCTCCGCGTGGGACCCGGGAGCGCGGCCCCTGCGGGTGGGTCCCGAACCTTCCCGCCGCCCTCGTGCGGTCCCGGGAGCAGGGCCCGCCCGGCCGCAGCTCCGCTCGCTCGAGGTTTCCTGTCGGGCGCTGCCGTCCCCGCCGGGTTATCGGCCGCGATCTCGCCTCCGAGCCGCTGGCGCACTCGGGCGCCCGCCCCCACTGCGGTCCCTCCCGACCGCGCCGCCCCCGGCCGGCAGCGGGCTAGGGTTAGGGCTCGGGCTAGGCGGGGCTGCGGACCCTGGGCCGGCTGAGCGCGGGTCCCCTGAGAAGCAGGGGTAGGGCCGGGCTCTGGGCCAGGGTCGGTGGGCAAGGTGACCCGGGGGAGGCGCGCTTCGCGCTCCCCCAGCGCAGCCAGCCGGCGCGCACGCACTGTGCAGCGGCTCGGCCCGCCGGGCCAGCCCCCGCCCCAGCATCCTCCCCGGCAGAGCACAGGGGTCTCCGTTCTCACGGAGGGGGACTCCAGATGTCGTCAGACCTGCGCTCAGAATCCACAGCCGCTTTCGTTTCTCAGCCCTGCGAGCAGCGGCCCCAGGGCTTTCCTGGCGCGCACGCCGCACCCTTTCGCACTCTCCCGGCCATTGCTGCTGGAGCTACCGTGTGTGAGCCGGTGCACCTGCTGGGCCTGCGGTCTCCCACTGACTGCAGAAGTGAGGGGCCACTGTGGGGGAGGGGGACGCCAGCAATAGCCGTGGTCAGCCTTTCCTGGCTTCTCTGACTTGAGTTAACCAGATCGCATGCCAGGGCACTCGTTTTCACTGCAGACACGGAGGACTGTGCAGATTTTAGAAAGACAGGAGAAGGTGGTTGAGCTAGTTGTGGGGTGGGGGGTTCCTTTGTTCCTTTTGGCTTATGGAAGAGCCCAAGTCCTTAACAGTGCTTCAAAGTTTGTCCTGAATCAGAATCCACAAAGCCGCCAAATCAATCTTTGACTGAAGGCCCAGGGCCGTCCAAAGCACTCCTAGCATGCCCGGTGCACTGCTCTTCCTGGACCCACTGGCTCTGGTTGGTCTGGAAGATCTATGACTGTATCCAGCTCCAACTGGGCATTCGTGGCCAGGGCTTGCAAGGCGGCCTGGAGCGTGGGGCAGACTGCCCAAGCTATGTCTTGTTTCCACAGGGCCCTGAGCCGTCTGCTGAGTCCCTCAGTTGCCCAGAGCAGCTTGTGACCCTACCAGAAACACAAGCACTGCTGAGACCATGCTCCTGGAGGAGGGGCCTCCCCAGGCTCTCAGGGACACAGGGCCGCCCCAGGCACTAGAGCCACATACTGGGTCTTTTTTGGTCAGATAAACACCAGAGTGAGCCACAACTTTGACATCGTAGGACCATCTTGTGCTCATTCCCCCCGTTTTGAGGTTGCAGGGTGGATGGACATCAGGCCATTCCGAACAGGCAGACTGAAGAGCTACTTTGTTTAAAATAGATGAACGGACTGGGGATCTTGGCTGTAGCTCAGTGGTAGAGCTTTTGCCCAGAATGTGAGCCCCCGCACCATAAAAAGAAGAAAGAAGAAAAAGAACCCAAACATATACTAATGAAGACAGCCCTAGAATTCACTGTTCCTCAGCCCTGCTTTCTTCACTTCTGGTGGCACTCTGAGGACTAGCTGGGAGGGGGAGGTGCCTGTCCTGAAAGACCTCACACCACCTGTGCCTTGGGAGAAATCAGGTATGAGATGCCAGCCTGTCTGGTCAGAGCTGGGGCGGCGTCTCACGCAGCATCAGGCTGATCTCCATCGTGGCATGCTTTTGCTCCTGGCACAGAACCACCAGCTGCTCTGGGCAGATTAGGCAGACGGCCCAGGGGCTGTGGGATTGAGGTGGGGGTGCTGGACAGTCTGTAGCATGCTCCGCACCCGCTTACACAGTTCACTGGCTGAAGAGAACAAGGCCAATTTCCCAAGACCAGAATGATAGCAAAGGAGAAAAGAACAAAGAAGCACGGCAGTCAAATGGAGCGGAGTCCTGCCGCTGCCCCACAGGTTCACCTGGATGGAGAAGAGCAAAATCACCTACCAAGCCTGGGAGGAGAGCCTGTGTGGGTGGACGCACAGGTGTGGCAGCAGGAGCAAGCTCCCCACCTGGCAGCGCCTGGGCAAACTGCTGTGCTTCTTTCAGACAGAACCAATTTCCTTCGGTGGGCAACTATTTCTATTCTATAGGGTGAGATAAAAGTCAGGAATCGGGGGTAAATTTCTTGTTAAACAGGATGCTATTTTAGCCTGTGGGCATGGAGGTACACTGCAGTCCCAGGTACTAAGGAGGCTGAGGTGGAAGGTTGGCTTGAGCCCAGGAGTTTGAGACCAGCCTGGGCAACACAGCAAGACCCCATCTCACAAATAAGTAAACAAATAATGGTGATGATAATAATAAAACAGCAAAACACCCAATGATGACAAAAATATGCAGTTAATATTTTCAAATGATATATTCAGTATGTTTTCATTCAACCTACAGATAGGTTTTCAGATGAAGTACTTCTAAATGTAGAGAAATGGGTCCAACTGTCAACCTTATAAAAGAAAGTAAGTAACTGGCTACCTCCTCTGTGTTCCCAGGCTTTCCATTCAGAGACACTCCTGGAAAGCAGTCTGGAGGGTGAAGACCAGCGCTGTTGTCTGAAGATGTAGTTCAGGGGCAGGGTTCCGGTGCTGAGTACGGAACCCAGGACCTTGCTTGGCTCTACCACTGAGCTAGCCTCCAGCTAATGCTCTATTTTTAAAATAAGTTTGATTTTTTTTTTCTGAGTTTTCACGCTGTTGTTCTCTGCACATTTTCCATTACTTATTTGACGCCAGGTTCGCCCCTGCTAAACACTGAGAACTCCACACATTTGAGTCTTCTTTGTCTCTGCAGCCCCTAGCTAGCAGCGCAGTGGGTGAGCACAAGGGCCTAACAAACGAATGACAAAGGTCAGCGACTTCCACCTGTGTTCTTGCTCCCTTGGTAAGTCCAGAGGGGACCACTTCCCATCTTACTGTTTTGAGGTATCTGTTCTGAGCACCCCAAAACGTTTGACGAGAAGAAACCAGAGCGGACTAAGCGCCTCCTGTCTCCGAGGCGGAAGAGACATCTGACCGGTGCGCAGCGAGTGGAGGGCCTGGCCGGGCCCGCTGTGACGCCTGCAGCCGCGCTGGGGTCGCCGCGCGGGGGCGGCCACCGCAGGGACTGTCACCCCGAGCCCCACGCCCTCGCGTGGGCGCCGCCCTCCCGCCCCGCTCCGTGGCAGCCAAATCTGGGTCTTCAGGAAGGTACCTGCACCGCCAGGTGAGGCGATGAGGCCCCGCCCAGAGCCGAAGGTCTGAGTCCCGGCTCGGTTCTGTGCAGTCGGCTGGGGAGGCAGAAGGGAGAGTGCTGCGAAGTGCCCCGCCGCTTGCACCTCTGGTCTGGGCCGGACAGGTCATTATTTCTCTCTGTGCCTCCCTACGTCCCACGTGCTACGACACGTAAGAACATACGATTCTGAAATAAGAAAATCATCCAAGTACGTGTTTACACCTTGTATTAGTCTCCCTCCTGCCAACCCCCGCCCCAGCCTGGATTCTTATTTGCACTTTAGGTCAATGAATATCTAACTCGTTCTGCATCTCACACACACGCACACACACGTGCACACACGTGCACACATGCATGCACACGCACACAGCAGGCGGGCCCCAGCTACAGGGCCACTGAGGCGGGGCTGCTGGAGCTAAACATTGGTTCTAGCCAATTTGCAGAGTAGGAGATGCCAGGGAGGAAGCTGAAGGGCTAGCATGGTATGAGTCACAGCACTGGGCCACAACCACAGGCCCCCAGCGCCAGCCCTGGTGGAGCCCAGGCTCTGCCCACCCAGCTCTGGTCAGGCCCAGCAGGGTGCTGGGAGCGCATCCACTCCTCCCCCCAGGGTTTGACTCTCCCTTTCACTTCCCAGGGCAGGAACCAAGCGGGGTGGGGTTGCTCTGAGTCACTGGCCAGCATCCCTGGAGTCCCTCTCAAGCGCAGCTGGAACCACAGAAGTTCCGGTGCCAGGTGTGTGTGGGGGCGAGCTCTGCCTTGGGACCAGCATGGTACAGGGACCAGGCCTCAGCAGAAGGGACCATGCTGCAAGGCTGCGGAGTCCTCGCGCACCTGCGCCGGGGCCTGTGTGTGAGCCAGTGTGTCACAGACACAAGGGCCAGTTGAGGAGAGGTCTGGGGGAGGGGGCACATCTTGCTTCTCAAAAGTGTCTGAACCAGGAAAGAAGTACTTCACTTGGGGCGGGACCAAGCCCCAGCTGGGAGCGGTGTGCAGGGCCCTTGGGACAGACATCTCTGCTCCACAGTGAAGAGGCTCCTGGGCCCTCCCCTACCAGGTTCCCTCTGTAACATCAGAAGAATGGACCAGCCAGGAAAGCAGGGCCAGGCCAGGCCAGTTCCCAACCCCACACAGACCTGCTTCCCTGCCTGCGACGCTCACCTCCCGGTCTCAGGCCATCCTCTCCTGCCCTCTGGCTCTTCGCCCTGTCTCCTCCCACTCTTCTCCACCGTCATCTCCCACCAGCTTATTTTCCCCTCCAACATCACTCTTGCTGCTCTGCCTCTCCTGTTGCACCTCATGGTTACTACCAGAGGCAGTCATTGCATTGCCACTGCCCTTGGATAGCCTTGGGGTGGGCGACATGTTGCCTGGCAGCCCTGCCCCCAAGGATTTGGGGACTGCTGCGTTTGTTTGGTCCAGCCCTCTGGGGGGACAGGCAGTCACTGGGTCGTCCTGGCAACCCTTTCTGGCATTGGCGAGCAGCTTTCCTGCAAGGCCACTGAGCAGGAGCTGCTTTTGGCTGTTGAGCATAGAAGGTCACTATCTGCCCTGCAGCAGTGACCATCCAGGGAATTGCAGTCAGGTCTGCTGCAAGATCTGTGACCTGGGGCCAGCAAGCCTTCTCAGTCCCCAAGCAGGCCAGGTACAGCAGCACACTCAGACACCCACAGTCGCAGGCTGCCCTTTATACCCACACGCCAGGACGCACCCAATTAGCAGCGCTCAGGCCTGCCTCCCCTCTGACTTCAAATGCCCACAGCCTTCATGTTGGGAAGCGGAGGCCTGAAAAAGTCATCATTTCTCTCTTTCTCTTTTGAAAGGAGAAGGGGAAAGGCAGGTGACGCACAGTCACTCATTCACACACACACAAAGGAGGATTTTGTGGAGTTGGTTCATCTGTGAGGATATTTAGAACCTAGGTTTGCAACTTGCATACCTAAATGGAGAACTGGAACAGAAATGTGCTAATTTATTAGTCGAACACCAAATTCAAAGAACCATTATTTTGTGGAACAAAGTGGAACTTTCAACAATTCAAAAGAATAGACCTCATTGAAATGGCTGGTTAGAATTGGATCTGAAATCTATAATTCTCTAAAAGCACTAAATTAGGAAAAATGTCAACCTACGCTTGAATTAAAACTGGTGATTCATTTGGCTAACAAATTTCCCTTTTTCTAGTTGGGTGTGTTGGTGCGTACCATGGTCCTACCTGCTCTGAGGCTGAGGTGGGAGGACTCCCTGAGCCCAGGAGTCTGAGACCGGCCTGGGTACATAGTGAGATGGGAAATAGTGAGATCCTGCCTTTTTTAAAAAACTGGGTTTTTTTTTTTTTTTTTTTTTTTTTTTGGTGTGTGTATGTGTTTAACGTCCTACATGTTTACAGGGGAGGGTCAGAGAAATGGCGAAGAAGAAAAGCAGTTTCTTTGTTTTTAATGTTTTGTTCACTGACTTAAAAAGCACACAGCCCTGGAGTTGGCCTCTCATTATTGGAGACAACAAAACCCCCCAGGACCTCTGACACTGGTAATAAGACACATGCCTTCAGCAGCCGCCTTGGGAGGAAGCCCTGGCGTCGAACAGGAGGTACTTGGCACTGTTTTTCTGCAGAATGTACCAACTGTGGCCGGCAGCAATTGTCTTTCCGTGGCAGTAATAAAACTGTTTTTAAGTTCCCTTCAAGGAGCCTGGTTTTTAAATGGAAATAAGAAGTTCATAATTTCCCCCATGCAGATGCCCCTCTCCTTGAACGGAGATGCTCCGGGCTGCGGGAGCCCAGCAGGAAGCCGTGCTCTGCACGCCCAGGCTGGGCTGCGCTGCGGCAGGTCATCCATTTCCCCAGCCTGTTTCTGGCAGGCTTTTTACAAACACTCAGCTCCGAGTACAGAGCTGCCTCCCACTGCGTGCTGGGCTCCTGCAAGTCCTGGTTCTCTGAGGGAGGATGAATCTAGTCCACTTTTGAACATCTCCGGGGTACCCTCCCAGAGTGCCGCCAACACAGTCCCTGAGGAGACTGGGCAGCACGGTTCTCGGGTGCAGGACTGGCCGCCCCCTGCTTGGGCAAGGGTGCAGGCGCCTAAGCATCTCCAGCCCCCCAAAGCTCTTGTTTTCTCTTTCTCAGCCCCTACCCATTTTCTGAAAGCAGAGAGCTGGCGAGCAGGGTGAAAGATGGGAACAAAGGCGGATTCTGCCTGTGGTTGTCCCAGTGCTGGGAACAGAGGTAGACAGCACTGACCCCAACTTCAGTCGACTTTATTTTAAAAACGAAAAGTTTCTAATTAAAGCACAAAAAACGAAGGGCAAGTGTAATAATACAGTTGCTGAAAAGACGCCAAGATCGCAATGTTTATCTGCAACATGTACTCTGTAAAAAGCCAGCTCTGGAGAGCTACCTAGCACCCCAGCACTGTATCTCCGTCTCTATTGCTTCTCATTGGCTTCATGTTGTCCCACTCTTCTCTCCCACCCTCAGTCTCCTTGCCCTGCACCTCCTCCTCCCCTCCTTCCTTCCTTCCCCACCTGCGGCCTTCCTTTCCGAGAACTGTCCAGACTTGGCGCCACGTGTGCCAGCTTGCACACAGCCTCCCCGGTGCCCAGCCCCTCTCCAACCCAGATCAGTGAGGCCGAGGCAGTGCTCAGGGGCCCCACCACCTCCTGTCCTCTGTGTGCTCCTCCAGGTCCTTCCAGCTCTGTGACTGGGAAGTGAAAGAGTTGGTTTCTCTGAAACGTTTGGAGAGCCGTCTATTTCTCAGCATTGGGAATTATTTTCCCGGCCCAGGCTGCCAGAAGATTCTGAGCGTCCAGTCACTCAGAGGTCATTGATGACTGGCCGTGCCCTCACCATATTTCTCAGGCTGCAGTTAGAGTCATTCTTTGAGCAGCCAGCTGGGTGACATTAACTCGCTGTCTCTCTCCTCTGCTCATTTGAGTGCTGGGATGATCCACGGCCAGGCACGCGCACAGTCCTGACAGCAGTGCTGAGGAATATTGCTTTTTTGGACTTTGACACCAGCTCCAACTTTGAGAGGAATTTAAGTGATATTTACTGCATAGAAATTCCTCGTTGGAGCTCTGCTGTCCCGGTTCAGCCTGCTGACAGCACACTGGATTTATTCTGGCACCGGCGAGCTGCAGATTCCAAGACTCAGACTTAATTAACTTCACCGGGGGTTCCAGTTGCAGCTTCTGAGTTTGCTACTCAGCACAGACCTCATTATTGCTACCGATCGTGACACTTAGGAGACCTAAAATCAAACAAATGACCCCTGCAAGAGCCTCCCTTTACAGACTTTCCTGACCACTTGCCAGAGACAGCACGGACCTGCTTCAGAACCAGCAGACAGCCAGTTTGTCTTTGGACCCACCCAAGCTGCTTGATGGTTTTGTGTATTAAAGTCCATCTTTATGATGTCCTATATTAGTTTTATTTTTAAACAAATATTAGAATTTGGAACTAATTCTGTTGAAGAAATTCCATTTTGAGATAACCTGCAGAATATTCTCTGCCCTGCTTCTTATTTTTTTTGGTCTCCAATTTTCTCTTAGTTTTAAGAGTCACCTGAATATTGAAAATGAAGTTTAATCCAGTTTCATTCATGAGGGAAAGCATGTGAAGGTGTGGAGCTGTTCATGGGGTGGAGAAGCACAGACACAGGTGTATGCATATGTGCTGGCCGGGCGGCAGCTTCAGATTTTGAGCTGGTGGCCATCAGGAAGTCTAATGGGCAGTAACCAGAGCTCGGGAGCCCAACGGGCCAGAGTGCCTTGGTGAGCTGGCTAACGTGCAAAGGCATCCAGGGCCCGGCTCTCATTCCAGAAGTGCTTTGTCCTTTTCAGTGTTCAGAACAGAATGCACAGGCAACTGAGGATGGATTACAAATGCTCATTGCTGCACACTCTCACTTTTAAAAATTTATCTGGGGCCCCCAGCTTGTTAGCAGAGATTTGCCACTTGCTCATTCCCAGGTTAATGGCATCTGCCTTGCACTAGACCCTCACACAGAGGGAAGCCCTCCTCCAGGCAGGCCAGGCAGGGAAGTGCACCTTGCTACCTCCCCTTGGTTCCCACCTGGACACGCCCATCCCTGTTTGGGATG
Organism: Sciurus vulgaris; assembly: GCF_902686455.1. Taxonomy (NCBI): domain Eukaryota; kingdom Metazoa; phylum Chordata; class Mammalia; order Rodentia; family Sciuridae; genus Sciurus; species Sciurus vulgaris. Next base: position 111,703,975 of record NC_136473.1, on the reverse strand, counting down.
CTCAGAGGACATGAATTCCGCAGAGGGATTTTCTGTTTGACGGATGGACATTCTGTAGCAGTAGATTATTCCTACTTGTGGTCTGCACTTCACAGATAAATAAGAAATGCCAACAGTCCCTCCTGGGGGACCCTGAAGCAGGTTGGTGCTGTCTGCTGCTGGAGAGGGGTGTGAAGCCCAGGCCCAGGTGTCCCCAGCGGCTCCACCTCACACTCCCCTAGTGCTAAGTCATTTTCTGGGCAGTCCAGGGGGTCTGCTCTGTTCTGAGTTATTGGTCTGCCTGTCCATCCCCCATCATCTTCACTCCATCCCCCCAACCGAGCAAAGTAGCTCATAACCCAGGGACCCAGGGCCACTGTCTGGCCAGTTTCACCCGGCACGGGACGGCAGAAGGCTGCTTCCCATCGTGGACACTTCCTCGCTCCAGACATCGGGTAACAAACTGAAGTCCGGGAACTATATTACATGCCACAGTCCTCCAACCCCCCAGCCAATTCATAATTGACTTTTAAATCATTTAGGTGCAAAAGCAAATAATAATAGCTCCACAGTTCAGTAGCTAATAAATTCTAGCTCATGAAAACGGAGGGAGAAGGCTTAGATCATAAAAATTAAATATTTATGTAGATACTACAGCCACATCGACACATAAATGCACATACACACACATTTTAGGCATCGCTATTCATTTTTAATTCCTTATGTGATATCCAATAAGAAAAGATTGCTGGTGGAGAAAAAAAATGAGAGGAAGATTTATTGCCTCCAGATTAATACATGAAAGCACCCCATAATAGCCGCCCTCCTCTCCCAGTAACGGGGGAGAAAACACGAAAATATTGAGTTGACAAAATGATCTCTTCTCTATCCCGAGAAAGGTGAGTTAATATCCATAAAGAACGCGGCGCTCCCTTGGTTGAAGGTGCTCTATAAATACAGAACGTCATGGTAATTTGTCATTGAACGAGTCCATTTTTCCATCCGAGTCATTTTTCAAACCTCTGGAGCTCAGGACCCTCTGATGGAGCTCTGACCCGAGCCAAGCGCCCGACAGATGGGAGGCTCCCTCCGCAGACCCAGCTGGGCATCTGTTCACAGCCCAGGGGGCACTGAGGCCAGTGGCTGGCACAGTGAGCCCAGTTCTGGCTGGTCTCAGGCCTCACCACACCTCTGGGCTGCGGCTGGTCCTTCCACCCTCCAATCTCGCTCCCAGTGAGGGGAAACCCAGGCGGAGGCCACCTGGCTTTTCGCTTCCCACCCCCAGGCCTGCCCTGTGTGTTGTGACCAGTGACTCTCCAGTGGTACCAGCTCCCTTCCCCTCAGGCAGTTCCTCCTGGACACTGGTCGCCTGCCCAGCCGAGCCCTCCAGAATGGAGGGAATGGAAAAATGAAGGGTTTCTTCTCCCTGCAAGCAGGGAAAGGAGACCCACTCCCAAATGTGGAGAAGGAGCAAACTATAACCAGAAGCGGGAGTTTTGACAAGTGAAGGGCTGTGATCTGGCTTTGAAATGAATCTTTTAAAACTTTGGCATGCTAGGTTTACACATTTGTGATGTGTGGGACTGAGTCCATTTAAATAGTCCCAAAATGCCAGGTGCCTTTGCTGTTGCTGTCCAGACTGCTGCTCTCTCCCCAGCACACCTGTGCTCTCTAGGGTCTGGGGGGGTCTCGTTAGGAGGAATCTGATTTCCCAATTCAAAACTGGGGGAAATATTTTTTATTTTCTATATGAATTTTGCAATTATAGGAATAAAACATTACTTGTAGAAAAATTGGAAAATACAGGACAGTGTGAAAAAGAAAATAAAAATTACCCATTACCCCACCACTGGAACATAATAACTATTAACATTTGGGTATACATTTTTTCAATGTCTATTGTAATGCATTTTTTTAAAAAGTAGGATCCTATCTTTAGGGTTGTTTATTGTTGTTTTTTAATGAACAAATGTTCTTTTAAAATTTTTTTAGTTGTCAATGGATCTTTTATTTTATTTATTTACATGTGTGCTGAGTATCGAGCCCAGGGCCTCTCGCATGCCAGGCAAGTGCTCTCCCACTGAGCCACAACTCAGATCCTAGGGTTGTTTTTTTCTGAATGCTATCTATTTTTAACTGTCTTGAGGTATTGCTATATATAATAATTTAGTGAACCACTAAATTGTTACAAATACAGGTTATTACTGTTAATAATATACTGTTGCAAATACAGGTTATTACTGATTTTTTAGTATTGTGGTATTACAAACAACATCCTTGAAAATAGATATTTTTGTCCTTCTGTTATTTTTAAATGTATTTCTTAGTTGTAGATAGACATGATGCCTTTATTTTGTTTATTTATTTTTATGTGGTGCTGGGGATGGAACCTAGGGCCTCACACATGCTAGGCAAGTGCTCTACCACTGAGCCACAACCCCAGCCCTCTGTCATTTCTTACGAATAAATTATGACACATGAGAATACATAGTCAAAAGGGAAAAGAATGCATTTTTAGACTCTTTAAACTTAGGGCTGAATTATTTTCCAGAAAGTCAGCACCAGCAGTTTCTGGGACTCTGATGTATTGTGTCCTCACCAACACGGGCTCAAGCATTGAACCAGACTGGCAGAACCACACAGGCCACCCAGGAAGCAAAATCCAGAGTCTGGCTTTAAAATCCGCATTTGATGATTAATGATGTCGCATTTTGCCGTGCACTCTGCAATTTGTTTTGTGGGTTACGTGGAGGTCACTTTTGCTCCTTCCTCTTTGGAGAAGGTGGTTCCCACGACCCTGTTATGTACTGGGGATCTCTGCCCTTTCCCTACTGTATATATTGTGGATTTTCTCCCACTTTGCTATCATTCATTTAGTGGCTTAGACATGTAAAAATTGAGATTAAAATCATCATTTTTTCTTTTTCTCATTTGCTCTGAACATCTTGCCTCATTTTGAGATCACATATATATCTGCTTATGTTTTCTTGGGGGTGCTAATGTCAATGATGTTCTGAAAAAACACAAACAAAAATTAGGAACTGTTGGAGGCAGCAGCCCCGGCTGGCAGGATCCTATCTGCTGTCCCATGTGTCCCTGCACGCTCTCATGCGCACATGCTCACGCGCACATACTGCGTGCACACGAGGCAGTAAGTCTGGCAAGACTGACCTTATCTATTTCAATGCAGTAAAACTAAGAAGGCAAAGTTGTGGCTGTTTTCAGGAGGGCAGTGCCAGCACCAGAGGCTGCCCGGTCGACAGCGGGTAGGTGAGGCTTCCTCATGCTTCCCTTACTGCTTGGCCACCTTTAAAAGCAGGTCCCCCTGCAATTTGTACATTTGATTTAGCACAGTTTTCTCTAAGGCGGTGAAGTTCCGGGGCAGAGGCATCTGCCAGAGAGGATCTGTGTGCGCGCCCACCTGGGTGCCGCTGTGCGCGCGCATGCACACTGGGGCCGCCATCCCTGGCATCCCGACTTCGTGGTACCACCGTCCTCGCTGGGGACGCTCTTGGATGGCACTACGCTGTGTGTTCTCTTTGTGTGTGTGACAGGTGCTGGAGACCCAGGGCCTGACGAGAGCTGAGCGCACCCTCTGCCTGAGCTACACCCAGCCCCTGTGTGTTCCTGAGTGAGGTGGCCACTGTCCTGTCTGATCACACTTTCTGCCCCAAGTGCTGTTGGGCTTGGTGGCCCCCTGACCCCGGGGCCTGCATGTCCCCAAGGGGTTCTTTGGTCCAGGCCTGTGGGACCTGCAGGAAGGAGCAGTAAACACCTGCTGGTCGGTGTCCTGCGGCCTGCACCTTGGCCCGGCTGCCCTCCCCCTCAGCCCTCCCCCTGCCTGGGTGTTCTACAGCTCAGCTGGGAGGTGCCGGGTCTTCTCCTCTGCACCTGCTGCCGTCGTTTTCTCTGGTTTCACACACGCAAGCGCTGCCTCTGGAGTCTCACAGGACACCGTTTCTGAGGCCTTTCCCTGAGAGGCAGTGATTCCACATTCAGACTCACTCTCGGGCCTCGGGTGGTTCTGACTCCTGAGAACCCCGGCGGCCCCTCTCTGCCTGCCATCTCCTTGTGCAGGGCCCTCTGTGGACTTCCTCCTGAGTGCAGCTCAGCCGGATGCTGTCTGGGAACAAGCTTGGCCCTCCCTGGCTTTCTGCAGACCCCTGTGCTCATGGGGTCAGGGAGACGTGAGGACCCACAGAGCTCCTCAGCTCACCAGCTCCTCCCGCCCCCACCACAGCCTGGAGAGTGCGGTGGGGACCCCCCTGCACAAAATAGGAAGTACAGCCCAAACCAAGCCCGCCAGCTGTGAGCTCACACGTAGAGCTCTGCACGCCCACAGCCTCTCCTGAGCCAGCGGCCACCTGTACTTTTTTCTTTGGGGTTACAAGGGATGGAGCCCAGAGGTGCTCTGCCCTTTTGATTTTTCATCTTGAGACAGGGTCTTGCTAAGTGGCCCAGGCTGGCCTTGAACTTGCCATGCTCCTGCTTTCGCCTCCAGAGTGGCTGGGATGGCAGGCATGGTCCCCAAGGCTGCCCTCCCCGTAAGGGGACACCCAGCTCACAACAGCTCCCCCTCCTCCACTGGGCGGCCTCACGGGCCAACAGCCTCCTGTCGCACTGACCAAGGTCACCTGGCTCTGCCCTGGAAATCAGCCAAAACGCTCTGTCCCCCATTTGGACCCCCTCTGGTCTTCAATGCTGGGTTCGCCTGCACTTGTCCCTGGAGGCTCCGTCTGCTCTGTGCTGGAGCCCCCGCCCCCAGAAGATTAGATAAGGCTGTGTGAACCAGAGGCCCCACTCCTCCTCCCCAAGTGCTTCTCTGATGGAACTGTCGAGATAAATCTGCCTAATTTCAGGTGGATGGAGACACGAGTGTTCGTAGTGCCCCCCTTTCCTTCTCCCGGCACTGGCTCGGGGGTGGCGCCGGGCTGGGGAGGGGGAGCTAGTCTCAAGCAAGATGCTGCCTGAGCCTTTAAAGTCAGATTTTAATCTCCTTTCCCCTCCACCCACACCAGCTCCTTCAACGCATCCTGACACCTGCGGCCGGGGTGGGCACAGCGGCAGTGGGGGTGAGGGTGGCAGAGGCGGGCTGCTCTGCTGGGGAGAAAATCCTGCTCCTGGCCGCAGAATCTAACTGGAGCCTTGAAGAGTTCTTTCTAGATGGCAGAGGCCAAGCAGGAAGGAGGAGAGGCAGGGCACAGGAGGTCCTGAGCCCAAGAAAGGCCCTGCCTGGAAGGGCTGGCCCAGCCCACGAGAGGATGGGGTGCCTGGTCATGGAAGCACGGGCTCTGGAGGATGCCCCGCGCGGACTGGAAGGAACATAGGGGACACTGAGAAGCCCCCCAGGGCCAACAACGGACTCTCCAGTACTGATAAAAGAACTGCAGCTATTAAACCTCATTGTGACCCTCAAACCTCACCCTTGAAGGTGCTGGGGAAGCAAATCTTTGCTGAAGTTTTCACTGGAGAAAATCTCTTTTCGTCGTGAGACGGTTACGCCTGCAGAAGAGCTTACAGAGCAGCTGGGTGCGCCTGGCACGCGCCCTCAGTGGCCAGCTCGGGCTATCCCCCGGCTCTGTACCCACGGCCAGTCTCCTCTCCCTGGATTGTTTTGAATCAAATCACAGGCATCCTCTCACCTATGAATAACGAATCATTGTGAATAAAGGGAAGGAGCCCACATGTATCCTGGGCATTTATCAGGGTGACCAAGTAGTCAGCGAGGGGAAGTTTCTCTCTGTAGAAACATTCCAGAGAATAAATGGAAACAGACATCACCCCTAGTGAAAGAGTGCATTAGGCAATGACTACCAGGGACACTTGGCATGGCAGCAGAGAGTGCGGGACAGGTGGAGCCTCCTGGGAAAGCTGCCAGCCACGCTGAAGGGTTCTGCCCGGTGCCAGCCTGGACTCCAGGCAGCCCCCAGGTCCAGCCGCCAGGTGAAACAAGGACAGGAGGAATAGAGAGAAGGTCAGATGGCACCGTGGAGGCAACAGGGAAGTCCAGACTGCAGGGAGTTCTGTGGGACACAAAACGTGGCCTCCCCAACAAATGGAGTCCAAGGAAATAAGGGGGCGGGCGGGGGGACGGCCGGGAGGAGGCTATGGATTCAAGAGGGGGTGGCTGGGTTAACAAAGTAAACAGAGTAAACAGAGGAAGAAAGAAAAGAACGAGATGGTTGGAAAAATTAAACTCTGACTAGGTATTTGATGACACTAAGAAAATATTGTAAATTGTGTGGTGGGATAATGGTATTTTTCTTAGGAAAAAGATCCTTGCCTTTTAGAAACACATACTAAAATATGTCATGTAGTTCATTATATTATTTCGTCTATTTTTGTAGTTTTTTTAAACAGAAAGAACTGCCCTGGAAAATTGTCCTATTTCCTCCTCTGGGAGACAGAGTGCATTGGAAGCGAGGAGTCACTGGTCACCAGAACATTCCCAGTGAACCGCCTTTCAGTCAGCTGGCACCTTCTCTGAGGCCCTGAGGAGTGGCCCAAGGGTGGGCTTTGATTCTCACACCCCTCTGGGACCCCCTGGGTCGCCAGGCTCAAGGCTGGTCTGCTCTGCCCACCAAGCCCGAAGGGCAATGGGCCCAAGTGTCCCAGTGGGGGCTTGGGGTGGGACACCAGTGCTCTCTGCTCCCTTTGCCTGTGAAGAGGGAGCAGTCAGACTTAGTTCATAAGGAACGAGATGGCATAATGGATGTGAGTCCCTCTGTACTTAGAAGAATGATCTACAGTCATGGTGACGGCTGACAACTAGTGTGCATTGAAAGATATGTTCCAGACTTAATTCCAAAAGTATGGTGAGCATGTTCTCAAGTAGTTCCCATAAAACTTGAGGTGTGTGCTGTGGTCACCTTTGTCTCCGAGTGGGGAAGTAGAGGCACGGGGACATGGCTGCAGTGCTGGGTTTGTCCAGGCTGCGTGTCACGGCGGGCAGTTGGCCTCACCACTGTAACCAAGGAACTGCAAGAAACTTCTCCCCCTGGAAACATCTTTGGGTGGAGGCTTTACGGTCTCCAAGTTCTCTGTTAGAGCGCTGATCACCGGAGAGGGCAACACCTTGGCTTCGGCCCCCACTAGTGCCTAACATGAAGTCACTAATCAGATCACTCTGCCTCCTGCCAGACCCTGAGGGCAAGGTGGTGGGGCAGTGGAGCCTCCCAGAGCAGGAGGAGACCAGGTCCCTGCCGCAGCCCCTTCCCCAGAGCCCTGACCCCACCTCAAGCAGGCGGTGCCTGACGAGAGGCTCTCCAGCTCCCCGCCTTGCATCTATGGCTGGTCACCTGGTGAGACACACAGAAGAGCCGGACCTGCTGAGTGGAAAGCAAGCCAGAGGGCCCTTGAGCCACCACCAGCAGAGATCAGGATGTCAAACCCGGAGAAGACTTGGGGACTTCAAGTTGCCTTCATATTTGAAAAGTTGTCCCATGGAAAAGAGATTGGACTTGTGGGGGGGGGGGTGGCTTCAAGGGGAGAACGGGGGCCAATGAAACAGCTCAGGTGTGCAGAAGGATGCATGGCTAGGCATGGCGGACAGCAATCCGAGCTCGGGGCTTCTAATCCCGCCTCCTGGGGCCTCTTACCTTCCCTGGGAAGGAGGGTAACCAGCATATCTCTCAAACGGCTGCTGTGAGGCCTGTCTGGCCCAGTTCCTGCCACATTCTCCGTGGATGTTAGGTTAATGTGAGATTCCTGACTGAAAGTGCAGAAACTTCTGGCTTGTTAAATGAAAGCAACGGGTCCAAACTGCATGATTCCAATGTATTTTTACTTGTTTATTTATTTATTATTGAGATGGGGTCTGACCCTGTTTTCCAGGCTGACCTTAAACCCCTGGGCTCAAAGGATCCTCCTGCCTCAGCCTCTCAAGCAGCTGGGATACAGACAAGTGCCCCCATACTCAGAGCTACTCCAATTTTGTTTTTAAAGTACACATTGTTTTGGAAGAACACTAGAAGAACATACTCCCAAATATCAACCATGGTGATTCCTGGACAGAAGGCTTCTGAGTGATGTAAATTTACAGTTTTAAATGTTGTCTATTTTCTAGGTAAGTTTACAGCACTTCATAAGCAGAAAAGCTTTTAATGGAATCTCTCTTTCAAAAAAGCCAATGCAACTAAAAACGTCGTGAGACCCACGGTACTAGAAGGGCTTGAACTACCTGCCACTAATAGTATCCACACCCACCTGGCTCGTGGACAGTGAAACTGTTGAAACCCACCGTGGGAAAACACCAGTGCAGGAAGACAAGGCCTGGCTGGAAACAGGGACTCTGGGAGGTGGGTGACGAGCCAGGCTTGTTCCTACATTCTTTTCTGTATTCCAGAATTTCCTAAATTAAATGTCCGTTGCTTGGAAGATGGAGACCCGTGGGGACTTAACTGGAAATGGGAAAAAACTAAAAAGGAAAGGAGGTCAGTCTAGATTAGCTCAGCTGCCCAGGGACCTGCTGATCTGGTTTCCTTGCCCATGGTTCTGTGACCACGCAGGTGACATTCCACCTCTACCGTGGCACGGACAGCCCCGTGGTGGTCATGCCGTACTCGAAACCACCTAGGACTCGGGTTTGCTCTGCATCACATGGAAACCCTTCCCCGTTGCGTGGCTTCCTCCCTCTGTCCGCTCTCCACTTCCCTTCCCTCCATGTCCACCTTCCTGGGGACTCACCAACACCTGCCCTCACCACGCTTGGACGCCTGGACACTCGCTGCTGACCCCTGCCCTGGAACGCACCTTCCACTCTGGTACAGAGGCTCCTCCTGCAAATGCTGCGTGTCTACCAGCAGCAGCAGGCAGTGAGCATAGGAGCGTCTCTACCACTGCCCGGCACGGCCTCCTGCCTGCTCCCCAGACTTCGGAGCCACGATTTCTACCTTTCTTGTCTCCCAGGCCCCACACCAAATCACCTAGCTCAGTGCTCAGGATCTACAACCTGGGACTCAGCGACCTCTGCATGTGGTCTTCCAGCACCTGCAGCTGCTGATGGCCAAGGACCAGCCAGGCGGACCCTCAGTGACTCTGAAGGACAGCAGAGCCGCGAGTGGCCCCCCAGAGTTCCCTGCTGGAGTGAAGGGGGCAGCTTCCTTGCTCTTCTGACCTTTGGCGTGGGGTTTAGGGCTCCTCGGCCTGTGCGGATGGAGAGCTGGAGAGGAAGCGTTCATTCCACTGGAAGAGCGGAGGAGCCCCTGCTGCTCTGCGGTGTGGATGCTGTGGCAGGGCGCAGCTTTTGGGGACCACTCCTCTCCCCCACCCTGGCCCTAACCCCCAGAGCTCTCTTCCTGTTCAGGCAGCCTCCAGCAACACAAGGCCTCTTCTAGCTCCAGAAGTCTGCCAGGGCTCCTTCCCCTGAGGTTTCAGGTCTGGGGCATGGAAGGAGGGCTACTGGGCCCCGAGGATGACTTTAGGGACTGTAAGACATATTCCTGAGGGTGTCATTGTTACTTGTAGTAGTTAGAACACGACTCTTGGGAATACTTCTACAGCCAGGCCTCTACTGAGAGCCTCTTCTCTCACTGGCTCTCCAGGGCTGGAGGAGGGGAGGGAGGGCTCTGGGCGCACGGGGCACTCGCACGGGGTGCTGTCTGTAATGTGGGTTGAATGAGAACTTGGGGCCAGTGCTCCGGCCATTAGGTGGACTCTCTGAGTTCTCTTTTGGACTGGCAAGTCAGTAGCGAGCAGAGGGACTGAAGGAAGAGCTTGCCAACTCGAGGGACACATGACGCTCTGCGGAGCCTGTCACGCTGCACCTCAACCCCGGCTTCCCTAGGAAAAGCCGTGGGCCTCAGGGCTCGTCACTCCTCTCCATCCTGTGAGGCTGCCCGGGGATTCATGCAGGTCCTGTTTCACAAGAGACACTGAGGCAGGCTGGGGCGGGAAGCAAGGATGGGAGCTGAGAGGATCCCAGGCCCTGTCCACTCTGGTCTGCTTGTTTCTCAGCAGGGCCCGTGTGACCTCTGCCTCGGGACCTGGCTCTCCCTTGCCTCTCGAGCAGGACTTCCTGGGGACCTGCTCTTTTTATTCTCTGAACAGCTCTCGGAAGGAGGCTCACCCCTCTGAAACGACTGGGCAGGAACTAGAGTCTTCCCCAGGCCCCATGAAGTCCCTGGGCCTAAGAGTGATTATGAAGCCCCAGCAGCTTCAGCCCCCACCCTGCAATTGGAATAAAGGGGTCAAGGTGACCCCCACCCATTCACCTCCCTATACTGAAGGACCAGGCCCGGATATCCTCCACAGTGCTCATAAAGCATTGAGCCCTACAGGTGCCAATAAGAAAAATGGCAGGTCTCCCCCCAGCCCACTCTTCCCACGACCAGCCAGCAGGCTGCCTGAAGGCCAAAGGTGTCAGGGTACATCTCACCTGGCCTCCGCTGGGGGATGCAGTGGGCTTCTCTCCTCCCTGTACCCTGCAGGCATCTGGTGCTCATGCCTCCTCCTCCCCCTCCACCTGCCTCCTGCCCTCTCCAGGCACAAAGCCCCTGCAGGACAGACCCCGCTGCTGACCTCCAGGGGCCCTCACCGAGGGAAACCCAGTGGCTGCAGGGGAAGCAGCGGCCCAGGGCGGGGTCTCCAAGCACATAGGAGGGCAGCAGACTGACTGAGGAGCCATCTCAGAGGCACACAGAGGACTCCGTCTTCTCCAGGGAGAGAGGAGTCTCAGCCTGAACCCTGGGAAGGGGAGGCGAGGTGGTGGGTGACCTGTCCTGCACATGCTGCCGCAGCCGACTAGGACAGAGACCAGGTTTGCTCAAGGCCAGGTGCAAAGTAACCTGGAGGGAGGGGGAGGCTAGCTTTTGGCTCCTGGTCTCCACCTTTTCTGGATGCCTAATCTGGCCTAGTGACCCGCGGACGGACTGCTAAGTAGCTCAGGGACCCCAGTGCCTTCAGCTGACATCACAGTGCCCTCTGAAGAACATGCTGAGACCCTCAAAGGAGCTGCTCTCCCTCCCAACCTGTTCCCACAGACGGGGACATCCCTATGCCCGTAAGAGAGTCCTGCCTGTTCCCCGAGGGAGTGGGTACATATCACTCTCTTCTGTTACACACGAGTGTCTTGCTGGGTCCTCAGAGCTCACTTATGGGGAGAGGACGTTTCTCCCCATCTCACAAAGAAGCAGAGGCTCAGAGAGATTCAGTCACTGCCCAAGACCACGCAGCTGGTGGTAGAGGAGCCGTCCCGGGAGGTGGCATGATGTGCCCAGGGAAGAAGGGCCATGACCTTGTCAGACACGTGCCCTGTCCTCCCCGCGATGCTTCTGGACTCTGCACTTCAGGCGCACATTGAGTTCCCTCCCCCAGCACCGGATCCCTTGGCTGCCTCCCAAGGGACACCAGCAATGGATGGAGCCCTGGTTGGCCTCAGTGGTGCTGGAAACTTCCTAAACAGCAGCCACCCAGACTGCCCAGGGCCAGTGGCCCACTGCTCTGCCCCCCAGAGCCTGGGGAGGATGCCTGGGAGCCTGAACGGGGCTGGGGGCCGGGGGGCTGTGGGGGCCGGAGGGCCAGGGGGCCAGGGGCCGGAGGGCCAGGGGCTGGGGGCAGAGGTTCTGTGGTGCTGCTCGGGCGCAGCCTCGGCCGCAGCTCTCCAGACAGCCCGCGGGGTCCCGGCACAGGCAGGCCCACGCACCCCTGTACTTCCTCCTCGTTTCTCTGGAGCAACATGGTCTTTCAGAGATGGATCTCTACTTCTAAAGCCGGATGTCTGTCCACCTGCCTCTCTTCCCTCCCTGCCTTCTCCCCTCCCTGGATAGAGGCTCCTAAGCCAACCTCAGGCACAGGTACAGCCCCTTTCTGTGCTCCAATGCCCTCAGAGAGCTCAGAGGCCAGGGTCCAGGTCTGGAGGACAAGGACCAACTGGAACCCTTCAGTTGGAAGATTCCAAGATCCACGTCCCATGTCCAGCGCCCCCCAATATTTGGCCAATTAATGCAAGCAGAGACGGCAAGGATCTGTGTGCTGACAGGTCCCTGCCCCTGGAGCACTGCAGATGGTCAAGGTGGTGGTCAGTGACTGGGCACCTGCCCTTCCCACCTGCCACCCACCTGATCACAGGGGTAACTACATCCTGTGGAGTCATTTAGAACTGAAGAAGGGTTTAGACACTCAGCCCTGGGAGGCAGACTAGGGGGAAGACACAAAGGGACAGGAGACTGGGAACCTCTCCTTCCAATTCTGTGTCCAGGCCCAAATCCCGCCAGCCCCTTTGGGAGGGTGTGGCTAACCATTTCCCACTAAGAACAGCATGCATGTTGCTGCCTGCTTCCTTCTGGCGAGCCCCAGAGGAGGCTGGTAGGGCTGTGGGCGTGGGTGGAGGAAAGAAGCCAAGGGGTCAGCAAGGAGCTTGATCAGCCAGGTCACAAGAGAAAGCAAGTGCCTGGAGGGCTGGAGGCAGATTCCCTGGAGCTGCCTTCCAGAGACCTCTTCCGCACGGCCCAGGATCCACACCACTGCTCTGGGCAACACAGCCAAGCAACACAGGCGTGTTCAGAGGGGCCAATGGCCCCAGTTCAGTGGCTCCCCAGATGTAGCAAGAGAAGAGGCTTGGCCAGGCTAGGAGCGAGCGCCAAGGAACGCAAGCAGGAAGAAAGTGTGTTCTAAGCACAGCAAAATCAAGCAACTGGTCTGCTTCTTGCACGAACGCCTTAATTTTCAAGTGAAAAATCAAATTCAGAAAGGACCCAGACCTGTCTGGGTCACGACAGCTAGTGAGCGGCAACTGTGGGGTGCAGAGCAGGGGCCTCAAGGCAGAGCTGTGGGCCTGGAACCTCCACGGGCATCACAACCACCCAGACAGGCCGAGGAGGCCGTGGGGGCTGCGGCTGCTGCTCGTGGGAAGGTGCCCTGTGAACTGAGAGGTAAAATAAGGAGGGCTGGCAGCATGACTGGACGAGCCCAGACGTCCTCTGCCCCGCACGGCGGGAGCCCAGCTGCAGAGAGCTGGTCGGCAGGCCGATGCCCGCAAGTGCAGGCCATTTCCCACGCTGGGAGGCCAGTCTCCGCTGCAACCACATCCTTTCTCTCTGGCTTGCGGCCTTGCGACCTGCTGACGGTCAGCACCACACAGCCCTCCTGCCCTGGAAAGCACCTGGCCGCTGCCGCCTCCATGGGAGCTGCTGCCTGGAAGACTGTGTGTGAAGGCGAGAGGGGCAGCCCCCTGGAGGGCCGTGGAGAAGTCTCCTGGCCAGCAGGCTGCAGACTGTGGAGGACTTGTTCCCCTGCCCAGTGCTCACACCGAATGACCACCCTTGGAGTTATCCACAAAGCAGCTCTGCCCTCACCGGTGCTGGGCCTCACATGTTCTCCCAGCAACGCCCTTCTCATGACAAGGCAGCAGGCCCAGTGCAACCGGCACCAGACCAGGTGGTAGCAGAGGCCAGACGGTCCTGGCCCACTCAGTTTCCACCTGTCAGGTGGGAATGTCTCTGAGGGACACACAGGAGGTGCTGAGGAGGTGAAGTCAGCGTGCACCATGCGGGATTATCATCATACCTTCAACAAAATCTTAAGAATGGCTTTATTGCTAAGATGGGTTAAAGAAAAATTATTCAAAATTACTTGTCAAAGCATGTTAAAGAACTTCACTCAGGACCATGGAGGTGGGTACAAGGGCCACCACGATGGGGTCTTGCAGTGGGGAGAAGAGACGGGGCTCAATTCCAAATATGCACGGGCAGAGTGGGGGTCAGTGGACAGGCAGTTACCACGTGGACACCTCCAGGGTTTGAGGATTCTGTTAAACTAATTAATATAACTCTAGCAGAAGCCTGGCCAGGTGAGCAGACTCCCCCCAGGCGGTGGGAGGGTGAGGAACCTGGTCAACGCTGAGGGAGCTCAGGTATCCAGGACGGGGCCTCTTGCTGAGCTCGCTTAGCTGGGTTCTTTGCTAAAACTGGATTTTACAAAGTACCCAGATGGGCTGGAGAAGGGTCAGAAGCCTGGCTGAAGTTTGGTCAAGCAGAGAATCTTTGCCAGTTAACATAATGGTGATATTGAGGAGTTTTTGGAAAACTGGAGAAAGACCTCTGACAGCAAGACAATGCCCCCCTCAGCATGCCATGCTGACACTCCCACGCGCAGTGCCACAGGGCGCCCGTTCTGCCAGTTCCTCACCCTGAAGCCGAGGCTCGAGGGAGGCCGGCCTTGGGATCAGGCTCCTGCCCCAGCGCCAGGCAGCCGCTCCCAGAGCTTCATGAGCCTGGACCGTGTGGAGAGGCCACTTGAAACAGGGAGAGACACACAGAATGGACTGTGAGGTCTCACTACCCAACAGCCTACAAAAGGATTTTCCCAAGAGGGTTGTGTCGCTGCGGAGTAAAAATAAGAGAAAGAGAGCACTCTGGGGGGATTTCTCCCCCACTGGCGGGTTCTAGGCAGTTGGTGCTCTGGTGACTGTTGAAGATAAAGGTGGTGCTAAATTAGCACTCCAATCACGAGACTAAAAGTGCTCCCACTTCACCTTCAAATAGGGTGAAGTGTTAAGGGGGCTTCCGTGCCCGGAATCAGGGCTGATTAAAGATTTCCTGCCTGCTTGTGAACAGCTGAGGCCCGCGATGCCCTATTTACTCCACCCTGAGCTTCCTTTCAGTTCATGGGTGTGGGGGGGCACTCTGTGGGCATCTGCCTCTTTAAGGATGAGGGAGGGAAAGGTTACTGTTCACTCAGATGCCAGTGGCCTAGAAAATAGGTGTCAGAGAGATGCAGGGACACCAACCAAAGTGACATGGTACAGGGACCTGGGTCTCCTTTTCTGTGATCTATAGAAGGCCATGTGACCATCCACAGCAGGGTCAGGGTCCTGGCCAGTTGGTTCTGAAGGGCAGGGGCTGCTCAGCTGTGTGAGACTGAGGCGCAGAGCCTCCTCCTGGGCTCAGCCTCCTCCTCCTCCTCTAGCTCACGGGCAGCCTCCCTGAAGGGAAAGGACTTGGTGCATTTGCTCAGTGCCTTCAGAATTGGATTAAAAATGCATGAAGCCCTAGACTGAAGGCCCCCCCAGCCTGGCCTCTGACTGAGCTGGCAGTGCTGAGGCGGGCAGCCAGGCCAGGGAGGAGGCTGGCCTTTCAGCCCTGAGAGGAAGACTCAGGTTAGCTTCAAATGCTGCCCCCACCTTCTGACCTTCTGGCCCAAGTAGGGAATTGAGCTCGCTCACCTGTGTGACCCTTCCTGCACAGAGACCCTGAGAGCCATGAGTGTCCCCATGCATGTGTGTCCATGTAGAGGTGCAAGACCTGTGGGGGTCCCAGGTACCCGGAGACCAGGATGGCCTTTGGCTCAGGTAGAGCACTGGGCGCTGCCCGTCCAGCCACATCTCTCCTCCTGCGCCGTCCAGCTTGCCCTCCCCTGCTTGGGAGACTGTCTTTAAAGCGAAAGCAGTTGTTGTCCTTTTAGGGTGGGCTAAAATCATTGATCTGTTAGATTAATTACTGTAGTAGTATATTTAATTCTGTATTTACAAT
The DNA here is from genome assembly GCF_902686455.1 of Sciurus vulgaris. NCBI lineage: Eukaryota > Metazoa > Chordata > Mammalia > Rodentia > Sciuridae > Sciurus > Sciurus vulgaris. The sequence goes on along the minus strand of NC_136473.1, from coordinate 111,688,529 downwards.
TTTTGAAAATCTCTTTTGGTCATTTCTGCCTTCTTAAAAAATGTGGACCACCTCACCCTCATTGGAACGGCCATTAACAAGGCGCCGTCAGAACCGCAGACAGTGGGGGTGCGGCTGTGGCCAAGCTGGAGCGCTGGGCGCTCTGGGTGGAGGCCCAGACGGCGAGCTGCTGTGGAGAACAGCGTGGTACTTGCTCCAGAAGTGCAGGGTGGAGCTACCCAGGACCAGCACTCCCACGTGTGGGTCTGCATCTGGAGCAGGTTCTCCAGAAGGTCCTTATGCACCTGTGTTCACAGCGGCCTCCTGTCCATCAGCTGGCGAAGGGAGCAAGTGTGGTCTGCACCGAGCACGCGGGGCCTGCCCTTTGGTCTCAGAAAGGGAGGCAGCCAGAGCTGCTGCACTTGCAGGAGGCACCTAAGTCCTCCGATCACAGGGAGAAAGTCAGAGGCGGTGCCGGGTGGGGAGGGAAATGGGGCTTAGGGTCGGTGGGTTGGGGTTTCAGTTCTAGGAGATGAAAGGGTTCTAGAGACGATGGCTGGAGGGGATGCTTGCAGAATATGAACACACCCAACCAAGCTCTTCGAAGAGGGTGAAGGTGGTAAATTTATATTTGACCACAATTTTTAAAAACTTGGGGAAAATTCAGAAGCACTTGTGATTAAGGTGGTCTCAGGCGCTAGGGCGATGCCCTCTGTATGGTGAGGCGTCCACGGTGTGTGTTTGGAGGGGTTGGGAGGGAGGGGAGGGGCAGCCGGGTCGCGTCCGCCTCAGGCCAGCCCTTGCCTCCCACCGCCTCCTAGCTGTGACTTTCGAGAGCTCCACGTTTCCACTGCTCTGGGAGGTGAAGGCCACAGCCCCTGTGTCAGAGCTGGGGCGACAAAGGGAAGAAGAAAGAAGAAAGGAAACAAGAGCTGGCCAGCTTCCGAGGTGCCTCCCCGCCGGGCGGGGTTTTCCAACGCGAGCTGCCCCTTCAGTTTCAACAAATCACAAAGGAGCCTCCCCAGCACCCAGTGGGGACGCCTCCCTGCAGAGCCCCCCTCAGGAGCTGACAGTTGGCCCTGGTAGGAGGGGGACACTCTTCCCCTTAGAGGGCTCCCTCCATGGGAGTTGGGAGGCAGCGGTGACTCCTCCGGAGACACAGGACAAAGGGAGGTGTCGGCTGGAGGATGGAGGACTGGCTCCAAGGCCAGGGAGGAAGGCAGGCCCAGGAGGGACTGGGTGCTCGTCAGAGTCCTGCTTGTTTTTGGGGCAGGCGCTGCCCCCAACTTCTCCTGCCTTGCCCACCAGCCTTCTCTTCCCCCTCCACCTCTGTCTCCTCCTCCAGCTCTCTCCTCCTGCACCACGGAACCTGCCGGTTGGGGACCGCTGTCGTTTGTGCTGAGTGCTGTCTCAGTGCCAGGCCCCTGCCAAGGGCTACCCCACGAGATGGGTGTCACCCCACGAGATGGGTGTGACTTTCCATTTTACAAGGGGGATGCTAAGGCTCAGGAGGGGTAAGTGCCTCGTCCTGACTCCCACAGCTGGACGTGGCAGAGCAGGGGTTTGGACCTTGAAGGCCCAGACACGTCACAAGTCACCCACCCGCGCATTATTTTACTTATGTATCTATTGCAAATCTCCCTCATCCTCCTCCTCTCATTCCCCCTCCACAGCTTCTCCTCTCTGTCCTTTTCTAAGGCAGGAGATCTGAGGCTGCTGGGGTCAGCAGGGTGGGAGAGCAGCTTGACTGAGAGGCACAGGACGAGGGTGGCAGCAGACTCTGGCGTGGGCCTTTGGGCTCCTTTCTGTAGTGACTGAGTTCCAGTGCCAGAAGGGGCCTTGTTGACCATCTCTGTCCCAGCCTGTCATAATGCGCAGAGGAAATCGGGACCCCACGTCAGGGACAGAGCCAGGACCAGAACCGGCCTCCCGATACCCAGGCTCTTCCTGTTCTAGAGCCTTCTCTGCAGGTGCGGGCCCCCGGGAACTTATCTAGAATCAACTCCAGGAAGCGCACGCCACACTCCCTCATCTCGCACAGCCTCTGCACAAAGCCCACCAGAGCCTGGAGCCTGGTGGCTCTTGGCAGCAAGACCTGAGCAGGCAGGGGCCTCGGCCTGGGCCGGCTTTCCGGCCTGGCTGCTGGGTGAGATGGGTGGTCTGGGCTGAGTCCCCCAGTTGCTAGGCCAGCAGGACAGGAGGGGTGTGGCAGGGCAGCAGTGACTGGGGAGCAGGGGGAGGCAGCAGTATGCTCCCCAAGTTCCGGGGGTCAGCGCCACTGTGCCGACAGCACAGTCCAGTTCCCTCCCCTGGGCCCATTCAGCCAAGCCAACTGGTGGGGCATGTGCTGCACTTTTCTGAAAGAGTCAGGTGGTCTCCTCAACGGGGACTGGCCAGGTAGCTGGAATTTCTAGAGCACCATGTCGGGTTGGTGGGGAGTATGAGCCGCTGTGTGTGCTGGGCCTGGGGAGAAGCTGCCTGGCTACCGTCTTCTCATTTGTGATTCTGGGATGCTCCCCCAACACTGGCTACCTCGTGGGCTGCTGTGAGGGTCAGACGGGGAAGCGGTGGGGGTTCTGACAGTGACGGCCCCTCTCAGGTGGGAACGTCCATGGTTTCATTTTGCACTCTGGCTTCATACCACTGAGGTCACTGGATAGTTGCAAGGATCAAAAAAGATCCCAAATTGTGTGTCCCTTAAAGGGCGGATGTTTTCCTTCACATTTGGGGTTCCTCTAGGTCCTGGACACAGAGGAATAGTCATAAAAGGATGAGGAGTTCTTCAGAACACTGATGGCCACCCTGTGATCCCAGTGCCTGGGGAGGCCGAGGAAACACCAAAACAGCAACAACAACGACAAATCGAGTGGGCAGGCCAGGCATCGGCTACCTCAGACCAGAGACGTGCGGGATTCCTGGGCTGGAAAGGGTCAGAGACCTAGGCCCAGGCCTTATTCTACAGCAGAGAAAAGGGGCCAGACAACCCGGAGGACTCGCCCCGTGGGCTGGATCCAGTCCCGCCTGCTGCCTGGAGCGTGTGTCCCAGAAGCAGTGCAGGGGCGGGCTGTCCACTCAGGAGTAGCAGGAGGGTGGATTCCCAGGAGGGGAGCTGTGGCCCAAGTAGCCTTGGACACAGTACAAACCTCCCTGAGCCCCAGTTTCTTCATCTGTAAGGTGGAGATACAAGGGATCGCAACTGAGAGGAATAAAGGCGATAGCAGGGGCGGGGGTCTCTCGTGGTAGACACGTGCTTGGCACACGAGGCCCCTCGTCCCCTCCCCACACAGAGACAACAGCAGATGGGGGTGTGCAGCCCACAGGTGCCGGGGGAGGAGCTCGTCACAAGCTCGGGTCGTCCCATGATCCCCAGGGGGAGAGCTTGCTCCCTGTCTGCTCGCCTCCCACAGCCTGGAGCACAGGAGCCCAGTGTGTGTGTTGATCAAGCACCACTGAGAAACAGCTGCCTCCCCGGGGAAAGGCTCCAGGCCCCCTGGAGACCAGACTCTGGGGATGCCCATGTCCCTGGCACTTTCATGCGTAACTGTGATCTGAATGCTACGTGACTGGGTGTCACATAATGATGTTTAAAGAGTAAAGACCAAAAAAAGGGCCGGCCCATGTCCAGGATGGACAAACCACAGGGTCCCTCTGCAGGAGCACAGAGCTGTGGGAGACCCTCACCCACACCACAGGACCCAAACGGCCGGCAGCCACACGTCACTTCACCCCCAGGGTCCTGGTGCACACCAAGTTCAAGTTTTCCTTTTGGAACTTTCTAGAATTTTTAAGAAACACTTTGTCTGAAGTTGATTAATCTATGGCTGCAGGCCCCAGACTCACAGAGGGCTGAGCGTTGACTGTGCTCACCCTGCCCTTTCTCCCCAGCCCAGCGCCTGAACCATCCTGCTGGAACATGCAGCCATGTCCCTCATCTGCTCCAAGTCTGGGCTCCATCTCACTTGGAGTACAGTGTCCTCCAGGCCCATGGACGACTGTCACTCTCCGTCCCCACCCCTGAACTCAGGACTCCACACTCTCCTCCGCCAGGCCCCCCCACAGCCTCTCCACCTCCGAGCAGTCCCAGGAACAAGCGGATCTCTGTGCACGCAACGCACTTCAAAGAAATACCACAAGTTGGACACAGGCCTATGCATAGGGCTGCCGGGAACGTCCACGGTAACATTATTTACAATGTGTCAAACCGTGAGGCCATCTAAATGTCCAGCAATAGGCAGAGGGAAAATAAATTATGGCACTCCACACGTACTAAAGTCTGTGTGGAGAAATATTTAATGACAAGGAAAGATAGCCATGATTTATGGTTCAGTGAAAAGAACAGTCAGAGTCAAATGCTCACAGCCCTCCCTGCCTTGGAGGAGAGTGATCAGCCCACTCCTGTGTCCTGCTGGTGACATTTTAAAATGATTTTTTCCTTTTTTTTTTTTTTTTTTCTTCTGTATTTTCCAGGTTTTCCAGAATAAATATACTTTGACCTCGTAAAATATGATAAACACTATCCAACGTGTTGTGTGAGTCAGGGTCTGGAAGCAGGAAGTGGAGTCAGCAGCGAACGCTGATTCCCAGGTCTCCTTCCCTGGAGCCTTCCAGGGCAGCAGAGGCTTTTTCAGTGGTAAATGACCATTTAAGGGGCAGCATCAAGTAAACGAGGACATACAGATGGTGACCGCGGTTGGCATTTGATTTGGAAACAGTGCAAATTAAAATAAGACGCAGGCCTGAGACAGTAACCTGGCCCTGCAGAACAGCACTGGGCTGAGAGCAGACCGGGAACCATGAGCCCTCAGCTGGAACCAGCGCAGAACTTCCCACGTAGGGCACCCAACCCAACCTGGACCTGAGCGCGACCTGCAGCTTCTTTCTGGCTCAGCCACCAGCCTGGCCTGCTCAGGACCCTGGAGTAAAGAGACTAAGGCAAAGGGGTCTTCGGGCTCTCGACTGGTGCGGATTCCATGATGCAGAAGCGGGAGGAGGGAGGGCGCCAGAAAAGCCCCCTGGGTGGCTTTGCCCAGGGCTGTGCTGGCCAGCTGCCTGAGGCTCTGGGCCTTCTCCCTGACACCTCCCACTGACCCTGCTGCTATGGGCCATAGGTCCAGTGGCTCAGCTGGGCAGCCTCTTGCCACGCCTCCTGGCCCGCGGGCTCTCCTCCAGCCCTCAGCACAGGCAGTCGCCTCTGGGGTGCTGCTCTGGTGGAGAGCCGCGCAGCGCATCAGGCCGTGCGCTGCTCACGCTCACCACACTGCGGCTTGGCGACTGCTTACTGTTCACAGCAGGTCAGTTGCTAAGACCTGCCCTGAGCTGGCATCCCACAGGACTCCTGCCTTCCCAGCCTCCTTCCCAGCCTCCTTCTCTGGGATGCTCACGTCCTTCGAGAGGCAGATGAGCAGGGACGCGGGGGTGAGGTCAGCTGGAGAGGGCCTCCAGGGAACTGGAGGCAAGCATCCGCTTCTGAGACCATCAGAAGACTCTTGACTTCAGCCGCAGACAGACGCTGCCTCTGGCATCCCCACAGAGATGTCCGGGTGCCGAGTGGCTTTCCACCTATCCGTCCAGCCACTCTTTTTTTTTTTTTTTTTGTGGTGCTGGGGATTGAACCCAGGGCCTTGTGCTTTGCAAGGCAAGCACTCTACTGACTGAGCTATCTCCCCACCAGCCACTCATTTCTTTAAAAATCTGTAGTACTAGCAATCGCTTAGGACATTCTGCTGTCTCCCTGGCCCCCCAGGGCCCCTATGCTCACTGTGTTTGATCCCCCTAGCAGCCCTTCCAGGTGGGCAAACTTCCCTTCATGTATGAGAAAACAGTTTCAGAGAGGCCAAGGAACTTGCCCAAGGTCACAGAGCTACATAGTGACCGAGCCAGAATTTTATTCTAGGTCTGATTGCCTCATAAGTCTATCCGTTTCTACTTCCTGCCTGAGCTGAGTTCCTTCATCCCCACCATCTAGATGGAACTGCAGATAGCTAGAAGACAGAGGAGGGGCCACATGGGGATGCCCAAAGCCAGGAGGTTGCTTTCTGTGGTTCATGACCGTCCTCCTCGAGCCATGCCCTGGGCACCCCTGAGACATCATGGCAGCTAACAGCAGGCAGAGGCCTGGCAGAGGCAGACTGCTGGCCTCCAGTCAGTGCAGTCACCAAAATGAAGTCAGGGAAGTCATCCTTCACGGGCTAATCATCTCCCAGTGACCCACCGAAGAAACTGATGGTTCCGTTTACTGGTTCTCAAACAGCGGGGGACCCCACCTCTGGGAATCCTCCACATTGTTTAAAGTCATTTGTGCCTGTCACACCTGGGGGTGTGCCACCTGGATCTAGTGGGCAGAGGCAGGGGTGCTGTTAACCACCTCTCCACGCACAGAACAGCTTCTAGCAGAAGAGCTCCTGGCCCAAACGGCAGGAGTGCGAGCTGAGGAGCCCTGTGCAAGCGTTCAACCCCGACAAGACCTGGCTAGAGGCAAATCAGGACGGCAAAGGGCAGCTGTCATGCCCCGGGGGAACTGTGGCTAGGGTTAGCTGCACAGGCTTGGCCATGCCTGAGGGGTCCACACCCTGCTGACCAGAGAGGGCTTCAGGTATGTTTTCCAGCTGCCTTTATTCAAGAGTGGCCTGATGGAATTTACTTAGTCTTTCTTTGGGTTAAAATCAGGAATGGAAAATGTAACCTCTAAGAGGAAAACAAACAGAAAATGAGAAGTATGTGTAATAATGGAAGCTTAGGTGCAAGTTTTGTGTAGGGCATTCTTTCCTGTAAGATGGCTCGCCCCTGCACCCCAACCGCCAGGCGTAACCTGCCCACGCGCAACCGTGCCGAGGGAGAGCCTGGATTTGGATCCAGGAGAATGGGCTTCAATGCCAAGTCTGCTGAGCAAATCACCTTCTGCAAGCTTTGCTTTCTCCACCAGGAAAATGGGGCCTGGCCTGCACACCCTGCAGGGCCCTTCATGACGTGATCTACATAAAAGCACTGGGCACAGCTCTCAGCTGGCCTGAGCACTCACCTGGTGACCAGGACACGGAAGGCGGCTCTCGGCACTAGAGCCCCACCCCATCGCTGCCTGCACAGAGCTCCTGGGGTACCCTTTTTAGGCTGCGCTGGAGACGCATTCTCGAAGTCATGCAGTGGAACCACTGAGCCCCACCTGTGTTACTCGGGACCCCAGGAAGCTTCTTGCCTCCAGAGGACGGTACTTCCCTTTAAAGCAAGAAGGCTGAGAATGGTGGCTGGCAATGTCAGACCTCCCTCCTCCCAGGGCCAGCGCGCCCATGTCCCCCAAGAGCTCCTGCCACCCTTTTCCAGACTGGCATTGCTCTTGGACTCTAGTCTGTTTGCCTCTTCCCGTAACAGCATGCTGGATCTTTACTTTCCAAATCAACAAAAGCGTCAATGGAATATGCCCCCCTGGATTACAAGAAGAGCTTCTGTGTGGACCTGAGAGTGGCCGCCCGCCATGCACAGGGAGCTCATTAGCTTTACTGGCCACCTGGGCACATGTGATTTCTCATAATGGGCCCACGCCCTGTTGTGCACACCAGCATTATTTTGAAGACGAGCGTGCGGGGTATTGTGATGTGCCGTAAGTTCTTGAGAATAGAAACTACCATGACTAAACTCTCCATGAACAGAGCAAACCGGAGAACAACAACAAACGCTTTTACCCTCCAGGCCAGCTGAATCACGCTTGGTTTTCCATTTCGCTCTGGGGAGAGGGCTGCCTGCCTCGAGGGTGCACCCCTACAGTGGATGCCATTTTTTTTAAAGCTTGGCCTGTGTTATCTTCTTATTGATCTCAGCCACCCACTCCAGCCATGTGGCTACCTAAAGAGGGGCCCCAGGTGCCCCCTGGTGCTACGCGACGGAGCCGGCAGGGGTGGGCAGATGCTTGCTGGTGGGATCGCCTCTCAAACACAGAGGTGGCACTGGGAGGGAGACGTGCTGGGGGCCGCGTGGAGCCAGCACCTGGGTTCTGCTCCCATCACTCTTACCTGGGTGTGGGTGGAGTGCCTTTATTTTATTTCTATGTGTGAGGAAAGTTCTGTTGACTCTGGTCCTTGGAGGAAGAGTGTGCTGACTGTGCTTGACTCTGCATTTATCCTTTGGGGGGTCCAAAGCCAAAGGCTTCAGGCGCACAGAGAAACACATGCCAGGGTTCCTGCCTGGAGAAACTTTCAGCCGGAAAAGCAAAATTCAACTACCCGAGGCTTCATTGAGGACAAGCCGGCCCTCGCCAGTGACGCAGCCCACAGGTCCCAGGCACAAGACGCCTTGGAGGAGACACTACGTTCCAGACCCAGGGCTTCCACGTGCCCGAGGACACAGCAGAAGCACTGAGCCTAGGAAGTGTGACTCCAGGACGGGCTCAGAGCCCCGGCCTAGCCGCGGACTGAACACAGCTGTGCCCCCCGCCGGCCACTGCAGGAGGCACCACTTTGTGGGGGCAAAACACAAGCAGCATCCCTCACAACCCCATGTCCAAAGCTCACCTGCAGCACTGCTGCCAAGGAGGAGAAGGGGACCAGGGGCACGTGGGTCCTTTCTCATGGGGAGCAGCCTCCAGCCGGGCTCCCTGCCCTCCGCGTCTCCTGACCCTCCCCACCTCTCACGCACACACCCCATCTTTCTGCCATGGCAGAGAACGTCAAGGCCATCCCTGGGCCTGACCTGTACATCTGCTTTGTAAACAATCAGATCACACTGGAATCCAAATCTACTCTGAGCGAGAACCAGAAAGGGCTGAGCCCTCATCTGGCCTCTCGGACAGCACCCGGTGCCCAGGGCAACAGGGACGAGGGCCGCTGCTCAGTGCCTCCTCCCAGGGGAACGCGTTCAGGGCGCTGCTTGTCTCAGAGCTGAGCGGAGCTGCCCGCACACAGGTGGAGGCCCTGGCAGTTGTGACCTGGAAACAGACCCCCTTGTTCTGCCTCCCCAGGCGCAGAGCCACGCAGAGGGCGGTGGGGGGCTGCCCCAGCTGCCACCTTGGCCTCGCCCCTTCTCAGGTCCCTCACCAGCTCCCTGCTGTGTGGGCGGAGATGTCAGAGTTGGAGCAGGGAAAAGAGGGTCTGAAACAGTCAGAAGAACCGTCTGAGATCCAGAACGAGCCCGGCTGCCTGACTCACCGGCAGACTCATTCTGAGACTCAGAGTGTGCTGGTGATGTTTCCTGAAGGGCAACCCCGGTGCTCCCGGGCGGGAGGTGCCCTCCCTCTGACACACGCCTACCCCGTCTTGGGGGACAAGCAGGGCAGCTGGTCAGCAACCCCACTCTGCCGCATGCCAGCCATTCAGCAGTGCTTCAGAGGCCACCAGGCAGGGAACATCCTCCCTGAGGGACATCATGCAAAGACCCCTGCCGTGTGCTAGCTTGTCTCTTCTCTTCCCCCACTGACCCACGTCCTGGTGAACCCAGTCAGCTCTCATGCAAAGAAACAGGGCCATCGAAACACCCTTGCCAGAGCCTGCAAAGATGGTGGGAAGCATATTCTTGCCTTGAAGTGAGAAATTAAAATGTTGACTCGGATTGGGATTTCTGCAAGGGCTGGTTACCTGGTGCTAGGAAGGTGTCACCGTCTCTCTGTACCCTGAGGTAGCATCTTTCAAAGGGCATCCTAGTTTAAGTTCCTCTAGAAGCAGACCCAGAGGTGAATGTTAGAGGACAGAGTCATTTGGGAGATGATTCCAGGAAGCAAGAGTTTGGAAATGGGATGTTTGCAGAAGAGGTCATCAGAATGGGCCCTGACCCAACACAATGGTGTCCTTATGAATTGAAGACGCTTACTTGCACGTGGAGACACCCAGGGCAGCACCACGTGAGAACAGAGGCAGGCCAGGGAGCCCCTGCCAGGAGCTGGGGGCAGCCTGAACAGATCCTTCCTTTCACCCTAGAGGGAGCCCGCCCTGCCAGCACCTTGAGTTTGGACTTCCAGCCTCCAAGACTCTAAGACAATAAACTTTTGCTTTTGAAGCTACTAGCTTTTTAAAATTACCGTAATGCCCCAGGAAACTGATATGGTAGATGCTGCCAGTATAGTTTCTTCCCTCTGAACATTTATTTTGAAATCTACTCCCTGGGAGCATTAAGAGGTGGAGAGTGACTCTGATGTGGATGGAGTCAAGGTCTTCAGGAGGTGACTATGACAGGTAAGGTCCTCGGGTGGAGCCCATGGGGCTTGGTAGGAAGAGGGAGGGAGACCAGGGCTCACAGGCCGTGTGTGCGCTCCCCGACTCTCCACATGCAATGGCTGGTGCCACACAGGGGCTCTCAGCAGAAAGGCCGTCCCAAGAGGCAGGCCTTCAACCTTTAGTCGGAATTGAGAGCCAAAATAAATCTGGTTCCTTTGTTATCGCCCAGTCTGTGAGATTGTGTTGTTAACTGAACATGGAACGCTCTAGGGAATTGAGCAGGCAGGGGTGGGCATCAGGACATGGAGCACTTCCAAGCCCTGTTCCCAGCTGGGACCTCACCCCTCCAGCCATTCCCAGGAGCTCAGTGCCTCAGAGCCTCACATGTGAGTCCAGTCACTGGCCAAGGGCTGCTCCTGTGTGGTCCTCGAACGGGGTGGCTCTCAGGAGGCCCTTGTCTGGGCGGTGCTATGCCCAATCACGTGGCCTCCCTTCCTGGGCCCTCAACCTCTTCTCTTTGTAAATCCTACCATTCTGATGGTGCCTCTAGGACGCGCCCTTGCCTCCTGCCGCCGTCCCCAGCACTCCCCCAGGGACCCTCCTGTCTGAATCATTCAAGAATCCTCTGCCACGTCCTTCTCCCACTACTCTGACAACCATTTAATGGGCGTTTCCTGGAAAAACACCCAGGGGCACGGGACCCAGCCTGTGCAGAGGTGAATGGCCATATGTCCCTCTCTTCCCTTGGGAAACGGGCCCCACACATTTGCAGACAGAAGGCTTGGAAAAGTCCTGCAGTCCAGCAACAGCAAATCCCTCCCCAGGGACCTTAAACCAGCAGCTCCAAAATGACACCCCTCTGTGTGGAACACAGCCTCAACACCCTGAGCAGCACAGTTCTTAAAGCTTCGCCTTCCGTAGGCGTACTGGGACGGAGCACAGCCTGTGTGAGCAGCTGGGATGTCATGTGCAGTTCAAATGCTGTTTGTTGGCTTCCTAAGCCCAGGTGCATTGACAGCATGCTGATCACCGGACACCCCTGGACAAAAGCAGCTCCTGTGCTGACCTGTGTTCACAAGTGCATGTGTGTGCATGGCTTGCTTTCTGCCTGGTTACCTGCCTGCCGCGTTCCTGGAGAATTCCCCTGAATTCCCATTGTCCTCCTGGGTCCCCTCGTCCCTGTTTCCCTGTGCGAGGACAGGTCAAAGGTCCCAGGGACAATGGGCACATGGCCTGAAGAAGCCACAGGGAGGGAGGGCGGGAGGCCAGTGACTGCAGGGCTGGTGGCTGCCTGGGAACTCCTTCTTGCACCACACCCCCGCCTGTGGAGATGGCAGGCCTGCCACTGCCTGGCCCCAGGGTGGGCGGGCTGAGCCAATGTGGCCCAGCCCCCTGCAGCTCTGTTGGGGCTGCCATTCCAATGTGAGGTCCCTGGTGCACACCGGAGACCACAGTGGCCAGGACCAAGCAACTGGTCTCTTTTCTGGTCCCATGAGAGGACCAGCCGCTCACTAAAGTCTTGCTCTGGTGATCGTTCTGCACTGAATTTTGATGACTGGCCATTGGGAGGCTATCTTTCTGCTTTGTTTTCAATTGAAATGACTCCAGGCTTGAACACTGCTAGAAAATGTCCAACCCAAACTTGAGAATGCCTCAATAGCCAGATCCTTTCTTCATCCCTTGGCGTCCAGGAGCCGTTCCATGCTCTTCCAAATGGCTGCCAAGGATTTTCTGAGGAAGTTAGGAACTGAACTCGGGAAATAGATCAGTTTCAAGCCTGAGGCTTTGATTTAGAGCCATAGCTAGAAACTAACAATGTGTTTTCTAAACTAACGAAATCAAGAAATTGCTGTGAAGATCAAAAACTGCTCCCAGCCTCCCTTCCCTCCTCTCCCTTGCCCCCTCTGGATTGCGGCGTCTGCAGCTACGACTATTCACCGTCCACTTGAGCCCCCAAAGGGCTCCCTCTCCAACGTGAGGTTACAAAGCTTTGAAAATTAGAGGCGCACCCCACCCCCACCCAAAGAGCTGTCCCTGACAAGATGCTCCCGGGAAGGGACAGTGTGCTTCACAGCCGCCTCTCCCGGAGTTAGGACGGAACGCTTAACAATGTCGCCTTTGCGATGAGCAGGTGAGAGCTGGCCAAGATTTTAAAAGGGGATTTCACAGGCCAGGTCAGCAGGGGGATGATGGGTGAGCGGTGGTGGATACAATTATGTGACTTTCTGGGCTGTTCTTTTGAAGCCTCTATGCTTAATAAAAAGAAAAAGGATAATCCTCTTTGCCAACCTTTTGTAGCTCAATCTTTATTGTTCCCATCGAAATCCAAAGAAAACAGACAAGATTCATTTTGTCCAGAAAGCATTTGTGTATTTTATATAGGTCTGGGCTTTGAAGCATTTATAGTTAAGTGAGAGAAAAGACAAAGATTTCTCTCTGCCCTGAGAAATCAAAGGAGGAATTTCTGAAGCTCTTTAGTCTAACTCAAAACAGTCCTGGGTGGCATCCCCTCAATACACGCTTCCTCTGCCACTAAACTCAGCACGGAAATTAGCACAGGCTGACAAAATGATGAAAATTAGACCAGACCATCCAGGCAAACTCAGTTTTTTTTGTAAAAACTGAGAACATGGTCACGGGGACCACAGAAGTGCTCTCTTGCTTGTGGGCTCCCAACCACTCACTGAACGCCCATCTCCAAGGCTTGGGCCCTGTCAAGGGTGATGTGGCTGGCTAGTTGCAGGTGTGCTTGACCAGAGCACGTGTGATGCTGTGTGAAGATTTACCCATTGATAAGCCAATTGCCAACCAGGTGGTTTCAATGACCAGATCCTAAATACATCTGGTTATGTCAACCATCTCCATGGCCAAAGTAGGTCATTGGTGGCCACCATGTTGGTTTGCTCACAAGAAAGAAAGGCAGCAAATGCTCTTCGATTGTTTTAGACCAAACACACAGGATGGTCACTGTGGGGAACACTGGTGAGAATCTGGGGGTTTGGTGACATTTTCTGCTGACAGGGAAGTTTCCTGAAACTACTGTGTACTGGGTCTCCACTGTGAGAGAGCTCACCCTAGGGAAATAATTTTGTTGGGTTTTTAACCCTGAGTTCTGAGAACAATGATTTTCCACCTTCATTTTAATACCAGCTGTGGGTCTGGGAGATCCCCACACATCTGGGCTTACGTGAGGTGGTGGATGGGTTTCCACAGGGGGTGGGTGGGGTGCTGTCTCTCCTGGGATCTGGGGAAGGAAGGTGCCAGGAAGGAGAGATGCCAGGCTCAGCTGGGAGCAGAGAGGGTGCAGGGGATGGTGCCAGGCCAGCCTGAAGTTCTAAGCACCCATTAGGAGCCACTCGCCCTCTCAAGACCCTAGAGGCTCTTGTCTGGCCAGAGTGTTCTTGTCCCGGTCTCAGAATCCTGGAGTGCTCCCCAGTGTCCTGGCCCTGCTGCTCGTGCACCACAATGGCAGCTCTGAGCTCAAGCACAGAACTTCGCCTTCCAGAGTTGTCCTGCTGCCACCAAACTCCACTAAAACACACACACCACACATGCAAGACCACTCACTGGCCCACACAAGACGACCTGCTGGTGTGCACCAACACATACCTGCAGATGCCAGCACAGGCGAGCGTAGACCAGCACCACACACCAACGTGCACACCCACACCAGCACACACACCGGGGCTGGTGGGAACCCTGCCAGAGTGCCCACCCTGACCTGGACAAAGCCCTGGGCCTGGCTCAGGCTGTGCAGAGATGGAGTCGCCTGACCTGGCTCCCTCCCTGAAGCTGGCATCCTGCAGCAAAAGATTGTAACCTCTACCCCTCACAGCCTATCTTTCCTGCTCATCCCCATAACACCTCTCTGTCCAACCCTCCCATCACTCCCAGCCCAGAAGGTGACAGCAGTTGTAACTGAGGCTGTCGTTCATGCTGTATCTTAGAGCAAGCACTTTTCGGCAGGACGGGAAACTGCTGAAGACAGGCATGTGTGGCTCATCTGAAGAGGGGCACGGGGTTTGTGCGACCCAGATGCCAGTGCCCCTGTCGCTCCATGTTCCTGGCCAGCTGTCCTCCCACCACACGGTTTGACCAGGGCAGCCGCGCCACAGACCCTCACTCTGTGAATGTCCCACGGCAGGGCCTGAGTCTGGCCTTGCCGCCCCTCCTTCCAGTCACTTGGGTGCCCCCAGGAATTCAGGTGCCCGCACGCTGGGCTCCGCCGTGCTCTGCGCACTGTGCCAGGGCCCTGGCCTTCTGAGGGTGAACCTGCATTCTCCCTTTTACTCCCCGGGTCCAGCTTAGGAAGATGTGAAATTTGACATGAATAACTTCAAGTTGATCACAGACATTTGTCATCCAGAGACAACTTCTTCCCCTCCTCAAGGATTTAGTAAAAAAGCCAAATCTCCACTCAAGAGTCTGTGTGGCAGGGTGCTATTCTTTTAGAAAATATCATACCCATGAAACCTTCCAGGCCAGAGGAAGATACATGCTTACCAAGCAGATTAATTACAGGCGATTGTTGAGGGTCAACACCCCTCAAGGATGATTTAATTTACATTTGTATTTCTACCTGTGCATCGGGTGGAGGTGCCTGTGTGCGTAGGAATGGATTGAATTACAAACTGAGTTCCTCCTCTCTCAAGGAAGGTTCCCAAATAGGCATGCTTATTAAAAGTAAAATGGAAAATATGGGTTTACCGGATTTGGGGGAAATGAGTTCAGAACTATAATAACATGTCAGAGAAAAACAGGTCTTTACTGACAACCCAATATTTCATGCTCGGCAGGAAAATGTGTAGTAAATAAAGATATTCAGCAACAAAATAATTATTTCTTACTTGAAAAACTGAGAAGCTAGACATAAGTGCTTACTAAGGAGAATTCCATAAAATCTGCTTTGGAACTCAGTCGGTGGACATAGGATGGAGCAGATCAGCAAGAACCTGGCAGAGCAGCGGTGGAGGTGTCCGGGAGTGAGCTGAGTGGGCCGGGAAGTGTGTCTGGAGCCCGGTTCTACTCCGGGCATGTCACCAAGCCTCGAAAAGACCCCTCTACTGCCTCTGCTGCCCTCGCCTCCTGAGGCCCCCCGCCCGCCTGCCCTGTCCTAGGGTTTTCCACTCACTTCCTCCCCTTGCGCCTGAGAACAAGCTGCTGAGGGGCACAATCCCAACAGGCCAGCAACGGCCCAGCGGGCACTGCCAACACCTCCAGCCTGGCACTCTGGCCACGTCCAGCCACGCGTGCTTTCCCACCAACTGTCCCACGTGGCTCCTGCTAGCCTGCCACCGACGCACAGCCTGAGGGGCCAGCAGGGGAGCGCTGACCCTGCCCGTGGGTTTTCATGGAGGCCACCACCAGGTTTGAATGAGGCCTCGGTGCAGGCGGGGAAGGAAGCCTACGCCCAGCGTCCTGGAGCCTGCACCGGCCAGGCAGGGTGGGCCGGGGAGAGCAGGAGTCCCTGTTCTAAAGACCGGCAATTTCAAGACCGCAGATAATGCATTCTGTAGCTGAAGGGCTGTTTGATCGCTCGTCTTCTCTGGTCGTACTGAGGAGAACACTAAGGCACAAAGGGAAGTTACTAGTTGACACTGCAAACCCAGCGACAGAGGAAGAAACGGGAGCTGGGCAGGCCTGTGTTTCTGCTCTGCTGCTTCAGGAAAAGGAGACTCTTTCTGCTCTGCAGGTCGGGAAACTGAGGCACACTGATTATAGTCACAGCATCCACGCACCCTTCTGACCAGCACCTCCCTTCCACATGCCCACGGGAGGTGGACACCAGAGGCGTCATCTTACAGGGGAAGACCAGAGCTCTGGGGGGCCACCAGCCAAGAGGAGGGCTGTGCAGGCCCTGGCTGGGGTCCCCGTCCTCCCCTCTTCCTAGCCTCCTCCAGAGGGGACACGAACATCTGCAGATGGTCCCCAAGAACTAGAAACTGCCCTCTGCTCAACAGGATCACTGTCAACAGAAGGTGTAAGTGCTGTGAAATGCTCTTTTAATTTAACCTGTTCTTTTAATTGTCAATCCTGGATTTACATAAGAAATTAACAAAAGCTATGTATGTAAAGATTTTCTGGCAGGACTGGCTATCATGACGACATCCAAAATGGCCCTAAATGTCCAACAAGCAGGAAACAGCCAAGAAAACAGGATGCTCCCATGTTGGAAGTCTCCAGAGCACTCACAGCAAGAACGAAGGCCGACCTTAAAATTGCTCACCTCAAATGTTAAGGAAGAAGCGTTTGGAACTTTTCATGAGAAGAACCAAAGATGCACCAGTAACAAGACATTGGTGTGGAAGAGACGTGAAAATGGAGAGCCGACAGGCTGGCTGGCTCTGGATTTAAGATGTCGTTAGCTGCCTTCCATGATTCTGCATTTTTATTAACATATCTCAAATTGGGTTTGTGGCTCGGTGGTAGAGCGCTTGCCTAGCACGCACGAGGCCGTGGGTCCAATCCTCAGCCCCATATAAAAATAAGATAAAGGTATTATGTCCATTACTGCTAAAATTTAAAAAAATAAAAATCTCAAATTCAGAGAGGAAGAAAGTGATAACTGGAGCAGTTATTTCGGTGCCGGATCAAGCTGGGCTCTGCTGAGACATCCTGTAACCCTGTGTCTTATTTCCGTGTTTTGAGGCAGTGGGGCGATTGGACAGTGTGACCTAGGCTACCATCTAAAAAAACTCCGTTTTCTCTTGGCATCTTTGATTCATTAAGTAGTTCGTTAGTCCAGGGGTGAGGGCCTGATTGTTTGCTGCTTTTCCCTGGAGTTAAAGTCAAATCAGGAAGATGAGCATCTATTTGTATTTTTGAGATGTTAGTTTAACCACATGGATTTATCATCTTTATAGATCCAAAATAAACAAATAGCAGAATTTCATGTGATCCAACAAGAAAACTTCAATGACGACAGGGTTCTACCTCAAACCACCTTGACCTCACCTTGACTCCCTCTCCACTCCAACTCCCTGTCCGCTTCCAGAGTCCAAGTCCTGGATTTTGTTCAGTTTTGTTTTAAAGCCCATAGTTTATTACCCTGTTGTCTAGAGGAAAAGGTCAAAGGAAGCCAATCCAACAGGCCCCAGACAAGTCATCACGGTCAACCTGGTGACCAGGAGATGTGAGATTCCTGCTCGCACGGCCTTTGATTCACCCGGCGAGCCCCGACGCGGGCTGTGCCCAGGCCCTGTCCCTGGCGCTCGTGGGAGCAGGACGGTCGGCTCTTCCCTGGGGGAGCTCTGAGCTGCTTTCAGGCCGCAGGACGTGTTACGCGGGCAGGGACCAGAGGGAACATTCTGTTTCAACTAACAGGTCAAAGGACTGGTTTAATTTTTTTTTAACCAGGTGACTGAAGGCTCATTCCAAATTGATTAACTCTACCCTCTCGGTAGTGCTAATAAGAAATAGTTTTGACCTGGCAGAATTAAGAAATATATTTTGAACCATTTCTGAACACTGGTCACCTAGTGGGCCTACAGGTATGAAGGCTCAGGAGGAAAGGGACTCCTGACGTGTGTCTGGACGCGGGACAGCAGCTCTGGGGCCTGGGCCCTGCTAGGTCAAGGCCACTCTTGGAGGTAAAGAGTATATCCAAGAGAAACCAGATCTGGTTTTTAAAGACCAAAATCAAAACTGCAAAGAGCAGGTGCTGCACAGGGTTCCGCCCCTGAGCCAGCGCCCAGCAGTGCTCTGGGGGGCAGTGAGTGGCCGCCAGAGGACGAGCACCCTCGCCAGCAGGGCCCGGGCAGCGGCCTGTCTGGGCACCCAGAGCCGGAGCAGAGCGGCGGCCAGGAGCTTGTGCTGCGTCAGGGCGGGGCTCCCACTGCTCCTCCCCAGCAGCCGGACCACGGCTGGGTGTTCGGACGTCCACGCTGGGCACCAGGCACCCTGCCCACCGCAGCCCCTCGGCCTCCGAGTCCACGGCCGCCCCGAGGGGCCACGGGTCCATTCTGTGTCCAATTTTCTCCGCTTCCACTATTTCCTTATGTATTTTCCAGATAGGTTTCGCTTTGGGGAATCTTTTAAAAATTCAAATTCAAGATTCCATGACCATCCCAGCCTCAAGCCTTCCTACGCCAGATCATGGCGTTCACACAGAATTCAGGGAGGGGAGCTGCGTGTCAACAGACGGGGAAGGTGCCGGCAGCGCCTCCGACACAGTCGAGAGTGAACCGAGAAGCAGCCAGGAGTTTCTGCCTCCTGTTCCTAGGTTCACAAGAGCTCAGTTCAGGATGTAGCAGGCTGACTAACGCAATTCCTTTTCCTGGCTCATATCCATGCGGCATCTTGCATTCAATTCCTGGCTTCACAACTCTATGAAGAAGGTATCATTACTTTACTTTAAAGGTAAGAAAACTGAGGCTCAGAGAGGCTCAGTAACTTGCCGAAGTTGCACAGCCAGAAAGTACTGTGTCTACCAGGTCCAACTGACTTCCTAAGAGCCGAGCTGCTCACAACCCCCGGGGCTCCTGTCAGAGTTACATGTTCTCGCTGGAGACGGGACAAGAACTGCACAGACCTCCGGGTGTGTTCTTGGCCGTGATGGGGCAGGGAGTTGGGGTGCTGAGGCTCCAGGGCCACAGCCGTGTGCTGCACTAGGCAGGCCACCTGCGTCCCTCTGGCCTAGGCCCGGGAGGCCGTCCTAGCAGGTTCTGGACAGACCAGGTTGTCACGGCTAGGATCCCATGAGATGCAAGTGGGAAAGGCCTGGTAAAACGTCCATGTTTGAAAGGGGCTCAGGGGACAGGTCACACCAGAGCAAGGAGCGGGAAGGCCCCACTACTGCTGCCGGCAGCCCTTCCCGTAGGCGGCCTGTGCCCTGGCCTCAGGCTGGCGCTCTGAAAGGCTTTGGTACAGCAGCCCGATCCAGAAAGAGCTGATCGCCAGTCTCACGGAGGCAGCGCAAGGCCTGACACGTGAGGGCCCACTGCCCGCCCCTGGGGCTGCTCTTTGGAAGTGGGCGGCCTCTGTCCTCTGGGGTTTTGCTTTTGGCTGCTGGCAGCCGTCAGGCCTCCCAGCCTCCTCTGTTCCTTCTGACTCCACTTTGGCCACCTCCTCAGCCCAAGGCCTGACACAAGCTGACCAGCAAGGGACCTGCCTCCTGAGCCTCCCCAGCCCAAGCCCAGAGACAAGTCGCTGCCCCCAGCTGTTCACGGCCGGCTGTAGGGATCTCCTTTGTCCCCTGCACTCAGGGAGGGGCCGCTGGGGCTCCGTCTGATGCCCTCACCCCAGAGCACACTGTGACTCACACCCGTTCTGAGAAATGCTACCATCTCAGAGAAAACCCCACGTCTGTGGCCCTCGGAGCCCAGAAGGTGCTAGCCCAGGCCCGGGCCATGCTGAGAGCCAAGATCTGCCTCACTGCAGGAAGGACACTGGTCCTGACCCCTTCCGGGCTTCCTGATCCACACGAAGCTCGCTCTGTCTGCAAAAGCAGCCCGACACGGACCCGCATGGGCCCCGTCTTCCCTCGCCTGCTCCCTCCAGAGTCTGGGCTGGAGAGCATGGGGAGGCTGAGACAGGAGGATGGGCCTCCGTGACCCAGGTCCTCACGCAGCCATTTGACAAGCCCACACTCTCGTGGTCCCCTGCTTCTGCCTCTGGCCAGGGAAGGGGGTGTCCTAGTGTGGCCCTGGCCATGGTGCAGACAGCCGCGACAGGACCCTCTGGGCCTGGGAAGTGGCAGATGCTCTGTGGGAGGCTGCAGCTCCTGCCTCTTCCCTCCTTCCCTGGCCCTCTGTCCTGGCCAGCCAGGTGCTTCGGGCCAGCGAGAGCCGCTGGCTATGACACTGCCTGACTGGCCAGTGACATGTCCTGTTGGCAGAGTGAGGCTGCCTGCCCAGGGTGACGTGAGGAGACGGTGGCCAGGCTGGTGTGAGGCGGCCTCATTGACGCCGGGCTGGCCTCTGCTACACACCCCTCCATCCCAGGTGGCCGGCCTCCAAGGCTCTTGGGCCTCCTTCTCCCTCGCCTTCCCTCTCCTGACTCCTTTGGTCACTGGGAAATCCACACTTTGGGCAGCTGAGTTCCGAGCCTCTGGCTCTGGTTTGGCAGTGTAGAGGGCACGGCCTCCCTGCCCTTGACTCTGGGAGCCCAGGAGGAGAGCAGACACCAGTCCTCACACCCTCAGGAGCCCGACACACAGGGTCAGAGGGCTCCCTGCTGACCCTCCGCTGCGCCTTACCTGCCACTGGGCACCGCGCCTGCAGGATGGCCGCGATGGCAAGCGCCCCCCGCTTCATCTTGTCCTTCTCCCGGGAGGTGCGAGAGGCTGGACTGAGACGAGGGCGAGAGGAGCAGAGGCTTGGAGGAGGCCCTGCCGGCTTTGTGCTGCCGCCGCCTCAGGAAGTGGAGGCCGCGCAGCCTGTGCAGAGCACCTGCCAGCAGCACCAGGCGCCCCGCCGCCCTCGCGCAGGCAGGAAGCTCCGAGGCTTGAGGTTCGGGGCGTGTTCACACCAGCCCGCCTCTGAGATGAGCCATAGTGTAAGCCTCTGTTTTCTGAATCTCGTCTCAGGTGTGTCTGAGTCCTACCTTGATTGGCGGCCAGGCCTGCACACGTGAGCGCGGTCACGGTGCAGAACCTCGACTGTCCGCGGAGGCTGGTGAAATGGCCAGGCTGGACTCAGTGCGGCTGATGTCGAGGTGAATGCTGGGCTTTGGTGACAGCTCCACCTGCCACCTGCTTCCCCTGTGGGGGCTGCAGCCACAGGAGGCACCGGGCGGGACAGAGAGCCTGGGCTCAGCCCAACCACCCCGAGTCACAGCAGCTGGAAGATGGTTCCCGGCCACGGGATTCGTGACAGTTGTGAACCGCTGATGGAGAAGCCAGGCTCAGTGCCCCTCTCCCCTCTCAGGAAAGCTCACTGGCTCACGCGCCGCCCTCCGGATCAAGCACTGCTTTCGGGAGGCCGAGGCGCGGGGTCTGAGCCCCAGCCCAGCAGAGCCGTTGGTAACGGGGAAGGTGGCGGGAGGGTGCTGGGCACACAGGGCAGTGACCGTCCACACCGCCACCTTGACTGGGGAGTGCAGCTGGCTGGACTGGCACGCAGAACCAGACCCACGCTCTGCAGAGGAGGACAGAGCAGGGCCGGAGTGAGCACCTGGTGGGACAGGGCCGCCGTGAGCGCCTCCCCATCAGCACCTCCGACGGAGTCACTGCCGGCCCTGCCAGCTTCTCTCACGCGGGTCTCTTGGAAGCCGCCACCTCATTTCTCTTGGAGGGGGCCGCATCTCCCCTAAACCTTGGTCCAGTTCTCTGACAGGCCCCGGATACATGCTGTCCCCCACCAGTCAGTCAAAGCACCACATTCTGCAGTCCACAAAGATCGGTTCCGAGACAGGTTTAGCTGCACACCTACCATCCCAGAGACTCAGGAGGCTGAGGCAGGAGGATCGTGGTTCAAGGCCAGCCTCAGCAACTTAGTGAGACTCTGCCTCCAAATCAAATGGGCTGGGGACATAGCTTGATGGTGAGGTGCCCCTCAGTTAAACCCCCAGTACAGCAAAAAGGAGGGCTGGTTCGGAGGGCCATGGAAGCCCTCTTCCAGTTCTTTCTACATCTTCCTGCAAGGGGCACCTCTTTTCTTGGAGAATGAGTTATGGGGACATGCAAGCCTGGGCAGTAGGAGCCAGCACTCAGGCCATGGCCAGGAGCTGGGAGGAGCGGGCCGTCCCTCAGGCACCTCTCTCTGAAGTCCTCAGAATCGGGAGGGAAGCCTCACCCACAGCGAGCCAGAGGCTGTCTGAGGAGCAACGGCCTCAGGGTCTTCCACAGGGGCTCTGCCCCTTCCCACGAGGCCTTGACCCGAGGTCCCTCCCCACTTCTGACGTTCCCGAGTGCCTCTGCTGCGAAGGCCCCTGTCTAGGCAGCGGGACAGCGGGCAGCCTGTGGTTCCCTGACTTCTGGGCTCCTGGCCACCATAGACCATGCACCAGAGGGAGGGCTGGCTTCTGTCCTTGGGGTGCCAGAGCCTCCTGGGGCTCCTCTGCTGGGGCAGAACCGCCCGGGCCTGAGACCCCACGCTGGCCACCATCCTGCCATGGTGACATCCCCTCACCGAGGAGGCGCGTCCGCACCCATTGCCGGCCAGGGCACTGAGCACCCCTTGGTGCTGCTTTACGACATCTGCACTTCTCTGTTGGGGCGATTTGCTGACGTGCGTGACCCTCCAAGTGCTGCCGAGGCCTTCGACGCCCTGTGATCTAGGTCCAGTGTGCAGGTGGAATTTAATGGGGTGGAGAAAGACTGCGCCCCTCCCAACCCGGGGCTTAGACCCTGGGTGAGAGGCCAGGTCTTAGGCAACTGGAAGGCCCAGAGTGAACACAGGGCCTGGCTGGCACCTAGGAGGTGTTCACCCAGGGTCCCTGCACCAATGAGGGGCACAAGCCAACCACCATCACTGAGAGGGAAGGAGGGCTGAGGAAGGGGCCAGCACGGCCTTACTGGCCGGCCCGCACCTCACCGGCTAAGGTGCTGATCTGGGCTATGCCAGGCTCCCGCCACCTCCCCACAGAGCCACTTCCATGGACCTCCTGTCTGACTGGAGCTAGAGGAAGGGCAGAGCCCAAGGGGTCCCCATTGCTGGGACGGGAGTCTGAGGAAACCACCAGACTGTCCGAGCCGAATCTGGCTAGCCTGCCATGTGGCCCATGGATCATAGTCCATGGAATGTGACTTCAGGCCACCATGCAGGACCTCCTATCCCTAAAACAAGCACAGCCTCCCTCACCCCACCCCTCCCTCACTCACCCTCCAAGCACGCCTTACAGTCATCTTGTACCTACAGTTAGTGGCATGCCGGAGGTGGCTCCTATCAGTTCCAGAGCTGACCGTTAAATTTCCAGAAAACCTCAAGCTGGTTATTACATCCCTGGAAGCTCGAAACGGGCCATGGGGGAGCCGACCCCATGACCCACTCTACTCCCCCAGCCCTGGCTCTTAGACCCTCGCCAGCACAGCACCGACAGAGAGGCCCTTCCTTCCATCCAGAAAAGCAAACACCCTTGAGAAACAGCGAGTAGGGCCACCAGTTATCTGTGCCTCAGTGTGAAGGGCTTAGCATCGCGTCACAGATTGGCCAGGGAGCTGGGGACTGCAGACAGTCTAATCTTACCCTTGTTTTGCAAGACGAGAATCAAGACCCAGAAAGGTGAAGCGACAGCTAGGATCATAGAGCGAGCTAGCGTCAGAGGCCAGCCTGCTCTGCGGTGCTCATCCCGGGAAGGGGAGGCTGTGAGAGCAATGTGCTCATGCCTGCACCCTTTCGTTCCCTGCAGGCATCCTTACAAATTCTGGCCCAAGCACATGGTCCAAGTAGAGCTCACTGACAGCCCAGGTGGCCACATGACCCAGCCTGGCCCGTCAGAGGTCTCTGTCCAGGGGCCCCTGCAATGGTAGGGGGAGAGCACACCAGTGTGGGGATGCTTTTGCTGGTTCAGCATCAAGACCCCCTTGTCCTGGCGACAGCACCCATTTTGCTTTGAAGAGCTCTCGTTCTCGGTTGGTGACAGTCTTGATGGGGTTGTCAGACAGAGCCAACCAGCCGCCTTCTCTCTGGACTTTAAGTCTTGGGTGAAACGAAGCCTGGAAAGGCCTGGATGCAATCCTCCTGCCCGGGTCCATCGCAGGAGCTGCTCCTGGGTCCTGTGGTCAGACGGACACTGTTCCAGTAAACCTACTTTTTGTTTACTCCCCAGAACTGCTTTGTGTTGCTTGCAACCAAAGAATTCTAACGTACACAGGGCTTTTGGTAGCCGCTTTAGCTTTCTATTGCCACAGAGCAAATGACCACACACTTAGTGGCTCAAAACAACACAAGCGCATAACCTCATGGTAACGCAAGTCAGAAGTCCAGGCACAGTGCGCTGGGCTCTCGGTTCAAGATGCTGACCAGGGTTGTGCTTCCTTCCGACCTGAAGCGAAGGGTCTGCTTCCAAGCTCACCGGTCGTTGGAAACATTTTCCTCCTTTCAGCTGTGCAAACGAGGTCCTGCGGTCCTGCTAGCTGTGGGCCGGCACGCTCAGACCCCAGAGGATCCCCGCACTTCCTCGCCACGTGCCCTCAGCAGTTCACAGCATGGACGTTTACTGTCTTCCCACAGCTCGGACTTCCTGTCTGGCAACCAGCTGGAGAAAACTGCTGGGAAAGAGCTCTGTGGATAGGGTCAGCCCCACGGGATTCCCGCCCTCCCCACCTAACTCAAGGGAGGCACGGGAGGCTAGCTCCATCCACACGTTCTCCTCGAGGCTCAGGAGACCATGTGGGGCACACGCAGCGAGGGGAGGAAATCCTGGAGGCAGCCTAGGAGCCTGACTCCCGCAGAAGGGCTGCTTCGCACTGTACCTGCTCCTCCTCTGGGAGCACGGGCATGGCTGCTGTCCCTCTTCCTCTCCAATGGAGGAGGTGTGCCCAGGAATGAAGCCAAGGCAGAGGAGAGCAGAGCGAGAGGACACTTCCGTGCAGGGCCCGGATCGCCCTGCCCCGTGGCCTGCCCCGGCTTCCCCATCATGAGCCAGGAACTTGGGCGGAAGCCATTTGGCTCTGGCTCTGTGGCCTGCACCTGAAAAGGCCCCACGTATGGCAGATGCCACTGATGGCACCCTGCACACCCGGCCTGGGTCCAGCCTGCTGGGGGCTCACATCATGGGGCCTCCCCTTCAAAAGATAACTGTCCTTAGGAAAATCAAGCCACAGGACTTCTCAGTGAGATAGTAAGGAGGGAAAGCAAGCTTGATGTCCAAACACACCGGAAAAGCAATAAGCAAAAATAACAGACGGCGAAAAGACGTAAATGACAAAACAAGACGACAGAGGCACCGGGGACGGGCGGGATCAGGCAGGCAGCAGAAGGGCTGAGACGGAGGGCAGCCAGGAAATGCGGGCTGGAGGGCCCCAGGCGTCCCCCGAGGAAGCCCTTCCCGCTGCCCGCTGTCGGGGGCCTCTGTTCACAGACCCCTCCCACTTTTGACAGGTCAGTCTGTGACCGTGTAAGGCGGCCATCACCGCACAGCGAAGGAAACCCAAATCCGCCGGGTCACAAAGCCTGTGAGGGCTGGAGGCTGGAACCACAAGTCTGGGTCATGGTGGTGGAGCTCCAGCTCTAGAAGAGGTGGCTTCCAATTCCTGCCCATCGCTTAGCGCGGCTCACGTTTCTGAGCAAGCTAACAGGCGCCTGAGGGCCCTTGTCCCCAAGGGCTCCCAGGCCACTGCTTTGCGCTTGTGGAGGAAGGAGGAGTCCTGGGTCGGGACCCAGGTGCTGGGGGTGTCAGCCCTCCACATCACCTGGGGTCCGGGACCACACCAGAGGGTCGTCCGGGGTTCTCAGCAGGAGCCTGGTGCAAAGATCTCCCCAAGAGACAGACCCCAGAATGAGGAGTGGGCTGCGCTCCCTGGAGAGAGGGGAGGTGCAGAAAGCCCTTCCACAGGGCAGGCCGGCCCCGGGGAGCTGCTCTGCGTCCCACTTGAGCCCCAGGCTGGGGCTTGGTGTCTGCCGCACAGTGGGGACCAACGGACCATTCTGCTCCTGGAGTGACTTCAGCCTGAGAGGCCAAGAGCGTCGGCTCTGGGCCACCCAAGCAAACTCCAGGTCTTCTACAAAATGAGAGTGCTTTGTCCCCGGTCCCTCAGCAGCCAAGGGCCTTGCTGGACGCCCGACCCTCAGCAGTGACGGGAGGGGGGTGTCTTAGCAAGGTCCTCGCCTCTGCTAAGGTCCTCACTCTGTCCCCACAGGGGGTGACAGTGCAGCTGCATGGGACCACCCCAGCCTGGGGCCCAGCTTCTCCTTCACTGTGTGCCACCTGGACAAGTCACTTAAGTCACTTTCCTGCTTTGGGCCTTCCTATCTCCACCAAGACGGAGGGCCTGACCCAGCTGGCCCCACAGTGTCTCCACCGCAGGCTTCGAAGCAGTGCTGTCCCTGCCTCTCCCCTCCCCCCAGCCCCACCAGCTGTTACCTCACAGAGGGCAGGGCCACTGTGTGTGTCCCAGGGCTGTGCCCTAGGGCTCTGGCCGCTCGTGACAGGAGCAGGCAGTTGGGTCTCCATGCAGGGCAGTTTCATGCAGGCCACATCTCTGTCATTCCCAAAAGGGGTGACAGAGGGGAGGTGGCTGGGAAGTCCTCACTGACCCCGGCCTGGTCCCCATGGAGTGGTGGAGAGGCCAGCACAGGCACCTCTTGCCCCAGGAAGGACAGGCCTGCAGGGGACCACCTCGGGGGGCTGCCCACTGAGGACCCAGGGGTCCCAGCAGGAGCCCTCAACAGGTCCCCGTGGTGGCCAGCCTGAAGGAAGGGACTTGAGGAAACTGGGGCAAAGCCCATGGCCAGAGGGGCAGGTGGGCTGACCCAGAAGGAGGGCGGTAGGGCAGGTATGGCTTTCCACAGGCCCCTCAGGGCTGCAGGCTCCTGCTGAGGCCCTGGGCTCCTCCCAGGCCCAGCCTGTAGGTCTGATCTCCCTCCACAAGCCTGACCCAGCATCCATGCCTGCTCACTTCAGCTCTGTCCCCACAGCACACACAGCCAGGTGGTGTCCCCAGTGCCCATGCCAGCAGGGGACTTCCCACACTAGTCCCTGCTCAGTAGCTGGCTCTCTGCCGTGGAACTGTGGACTCCTGGGCCAACCACTGGGCATCCTGGCCCCTGGGAAACAAGAGCACAGTGTGTGCCTGTCTGGTCCCAGGCACAGAAGTTGGGGAGGTGCCGTGGCTGAACGCAGTCTATATATCTCGGCACCTTGGCAAGCAGAACTTTGTTTTTGAGAAAACTCCATGAGTTACCAAGTGGCATTTGAAGCAGAGGAAAGGAAAGCAGATGGCGTCCACGGCCGTTGAGTTCTTGCCCATTCGTACTCTGTTGCCTTACAGAGAGGCTCAGCGCCTCCCGGGCCCCACCGTCTGCCGTGCTGCTCAGTGGCACCGCGGCCGCCACCGGGGCCTTCCTCCCCAGCCCAGGGCTCCCTCTCCTTCACCTCTGGGCCCTCCTGCACAGGAAGCAGAAGTACTGAGTAGGAAATGTCCCCAAATCAGGCACTGCTGGCCCAGGGGCCAGGTGACTTTAGACAGGACACCCTGGATGCCGCCCACCCAGTTTGGGCCGCCCTCAGCCTGGTGCCATCTTGTGGGACAGCACGGACACATGGTGGCTGTGCACGCCTACAGCCTCAGGTGGGGAGCCAGCCTGAGGGCAGACCGCGTGCAGCGAGCCAAAGCTTTTCCTCAGGAGAGCTGCACCACGGTTGAGCCGTTCCTCACCCGTCATTTTGAACAGCATCTACCACCAGGTTTGGAGTACAGAGACACAGACGTAGTCCCTCAAGTCTAAAGTCCAAAGCATGATAATTAACTCATCCCAACACCCTGCTTCTTCTCTTCCTCCTACTCCTCTGGGCAGGGAGTGGGGTGCAGAGGACTGAACCCAGGGCCTCACGTGTGCTAGGCGAGTTCTGTACCTCCGACTGCGCCCCCAGCCCCATCCTCTGCTTCTGCACGGACCATCTGCAGGGGTTGCTCAGGACCCAGGAAGCAGGCGCCTCCGTCCAAGCTGTAATGTGGAGCTTGACTTCGGGGGTGCTAAGCAAAGTCTCCATGAAGTTTGCCAAGCTGGGGTTTAAACATGCTTGCACTGAGTGAGTTGGAAGGCCAACCTCCATTTTCCACTGTATTCATTAAACTTTTGAGTAGAAAGTGTGCAAGCAAAACATTTGTCGCAGTGTCACTGAGGCCTGTGACACGTGATGGACCACCGACACTGGTGTAATGCGGGTGAAGCCGCAGATCATCAGCGGCTCAGATCGTCAGCAGCTCTGCCGGCAAGGCCAGCACCCTCCTGGGGGTAAGGAGGGGTGGGCATGGGGAGGAGCCCGGTGGGAGGAGCCTGTGCAGAGGCAGAAAG
This sequence comes from Sciurus vulgaris, assembly GCF_902686455.1. Classification (NCBI taxonomy): domain Eukaryota; kingdom Metazoa; phylum Chordata; class Mammalia; order Rodentia; family Sciuridae; genus Sciurus; species Sciurus vulgaris. The sequence continues at coordinate 111,660,517 of NC_136473.1, read as the reverse complement.
CTCCCTGCGAAGGCTTGGGCCCTGGCCAGTCCACTGTGGTCACAGCATTAGGTCCGCTGAGCAGCGGGTGGCAGCGGGCGTTGGAAGCCAGCCGAGGCTTCATTGTGGTGGACCTGAGGCTTCAGCTAAGAAGCGTGCACGAGGCCTCCGGAGGCTGGAACGTGAGCCCGTCAGCAGAGCCAGACTCTGCCGACCCCGGTCCCTGTCCCAGCTGAGGGCTGCCGAGCCTTCAGAACACACTGTCCTGCTAACGGCCAAGCAAGTGGAGGAGGTGGCGCTAACTCAATGTCCTCCTACTGTTGGGAAATTCAAGTTCAAATTTGGGTTCACAGCTAGACTAAAAGATCTAAGTTCTAAATGTTCTAAAGTCCATCAAGAAAGGGACAAATGCTTTCTAAGTGGTTTGAAAAGTTTAAAGGTAAAAAATTAAGCCACAAAAATGGAAGAAAATCAGAATTGATACTTGTTGAATAGGAACAGAATAAGGTTTAAAGAAAATTAAAGAAAGAGAAATTATTAGTCTATGTTAAATTTGCTATAGAAATTTGAAAATCTATGTTTTTTGTTTATTTGGGTTTTTTCCCCCTCTTTGGTACTGGGGATTAAACCCAGGGGTGCTTTACCACTGAGGAACATACCAGAGCTTTTCATTTTTTGGAGTTGCTTAGACTTTCCTAAGTTGCTGAGACTGGCCTCGAACATGCTAACCTCCTGCCTCAGCCTCCTGAGTTGCCGGGATTACAGATGTGGCCACTGTGCCCACCTTTGTTTTCAAAAGAAAACAAACCAACGCTTGGCACCAAGTTTAGTGATTAAATGGTTTTATATACTTACGATCCTCAAGGGCTGGGGATACAGCATGGTTGTGGAAACTATGCTTAGCATGAGTTAGACCCTGGATTTGATCCCCAGCACTGGGAAAAAATAAATAAAAAATAAAAGGATCCCCCCAGAGATAACTGGGCAAAGAACATTAACCAACAGTTCACAATGAAGAAAAATTCTACTAAAAACTTTTCAATGTTACCAGTAACCTAAAAAATGCCCATTACAAAGCCACAATATTCTTTTTATCTATCAAATTCAGCACAGAGTGAGCACTGTGATAGCTGCTTGGCAGATTGCTAATTGGGATAAATTCTTAGAAGCAATTTGTAACATGTACCAACAGCTTTTGGCTTGGGAATTTCACTGCACAGAATCTAAGGAAATAAAAGAAATGTAGACAATATCCACAAATATCTCCTTTACATGACAAGGAAATGTTTGAAGTAACCCAAGTGTTAGAAAACTGGGAGAGTGGTTGCAGCCCTTTGTTCTGGTCTGCTCAGTGTCCCTTCAGTTAATATAACTCTCTTTTCCTTCCAGGAGCTCCCCTTCAAAATTCACCCAGTCCCTGTGGTTCTGGCCCATCAGAAACCCCAATCCAGAAAAGGACCTGCAATCCAGGCTTGGCCAGTGAGGGCACCAATTCCCAGACACAGAACCCAGGCTCAGTCAACAAGGACACCCATTCCCACACACAGGACCCAGGCTCAGTCAACAAGGACATCCATTCCCAGACACAGGAACCAGGCTCAGTCAACAAGGATACCCATTCCCAGACACAGGACCCAGGCTCAGTCAACAAGGACACCCATTCTCAGACTCAGGACCCAGGCTCAGTCAAGGAAGGCACCCCACTCCCAGACATTGACTGTTTAGGAGTGGGTAGGCTCAGCTGGGAAGCATGGATCCTCTTTGCTCTACAATGGCTGGCTGCAAGTAAAACCAACACAGCAGAAAGTGGAGCAAAGAAATGAAGGCAAATTTCAAGGTGGGTGAATTCCTCTTTTCTGCGTAGATTACTTCGATGGGGGTTTCTGTTTCTGTAACTAGCAGGAGTCCTGCAGAGAGGGCTCTTCCGTGGCCTGGGTGCCTGGGTGCCTGGATCTGAGGACAGACTGCGGCCACTCTGTCACCCTCCTGAATGGTTCCTAGAAGCATGACACACCTCCAGGAAGTGAAAGTGATAGGCCATCACCATGAGCAAGACCCTGACCTGGCTCAAACTTCCCACCAAGGCAGAGACTGGAAGAAGACACGGAGTATTAGCAGCCATGTTAGCTGGTAGGATTACAAATTTAAAAATCTCGTTTCCATATATAAATAAGTAAAATAGGGGTCCCTTGACAACTAAAAACTATTTTTTTAAATAAATCTTTTTCCATATTTTCTACACAAATATATAAGCCTTACAATTTGAAGGGGAAAAAAAAGAAAGAGATTGATGTGTATGGAGTCAAAGTCCCTTGAATTCCAGAAGGACTGAAGCCGGGCTTGTCTAACAGGAAAGCTGACAGACGCCCGGCTTCGAGGAGACAGTTTGGAATTCCCCTGGGAATGCTGACCAACAGCATCTCTCAGGGAGAACGCTGCGTCTTCAGCACTGAGGCCGAAGAGCAGGCCCTCAGGAGAGCAGCCTCTTCAGCGACCCGGCGACCAGCCCGAGGACGACCCCGAGGGAACATGACCTGGACACGTACCAGCAGATCACTTGTGCAGTACTTCACCTCATTGTCCTCATCCCACAGTGGATTTTTCTTCAACCCACTGCAAACCTGCAAGGACCTCAAGCCTGCTAGATGGCTCGTGCCCATGGTTCAGGGAGGACAAGTGGCTTGGGCCAGCAGAGCGGATGGATGGCCCAGACAAAACCTGGCAAGCCAGCCATTTGAGCTCGGAAGCTGCAAGGGCCTCAGCTCCCGCCCCACCGTCTTTCTGCTTTTTAATGTGGCGATGGGGGTGGACCCAGGGCCACATGCAGCTGGAGCTGCATCCAGGCCCCTCTTCTGTTTGAGACAGGGTCTCGCTAGGTTGCCTAGGCTGGCCTTGAGCCTCCTGCGTTGCTGGGGACACAGGGTGCCACCCTCTGGCCCTTTCCTACTTGTACCTGCTCTTGATGGGGGTCTGCCTTGCTCTCCGGGCCAAGGCTCTCATCCTGTACGACACCTGTCCGGGCCAGGGCTCTGTCCCGCACAGCCGCAGAGAGGGTGCCGGCAGGAGGCCCGATGGGGGAAACGCAGGGATCTAGCAGCAGCAGTAGCCTCGCTTGTGCCCTCTGCCCTCTCCAGGGTCGCCATCAAGGCCCTCCACCTCTAACCAGCCCAGGGCAACGTTCTCAGCCTGACTGGCTCCACGTACAGGAAACCCACATCTGCACAAAAAGTGGTCTAGGGTGCCCTCTCGTGGCCAATCGACGTAACAGCGGCACACGCCTCCAGGACACCTGCCGTGGGAACCCCGCTAGCTTCACCCTGACCTGCGCACGGATGCGTGTTCATATGGTGCCAAACACTGAGGACAAAGCTCAGAAAGCGGGCAAAGGGGAGACCAGATGAACGCCTTGGTCCCAGGCTCCAAGGCATGCTGGCACCCGTGCACCTGTCGGGGAGCCCGAGGCTGGCCTTGCCCAGGCCCGGACAGTGAGCCTTTGCCAGTGGGAGTGAGGCTGACTCCCCTCTGCACTGGGAACAGCCAGGGTGGCTTCAGAGTGTGCTCTACTAAAATTGCAAGAGGCTGTCAACAGAGGGCCAGGAACAGTGATAAACACCTCCATCTGAGAAAGCAAGTCCTAGACGCCTTGTTAAAGCCAGGCCTTCAGTTACTGATGCTGTGAATAAGACTATTTTATTAAGTTTAATACAAATCAGCTTTTAAAACAGAAGCTGTTTGCTGGGTTTCAGTTCATTTTCTAGCTTTCAAACATGATGAATCATCTTCTTTTCTCTTTGCCACTTTTGGATTTGGCGACTTGATGCATCTTTAAGGGAAATCTAAAACTAAATGGTGCCTTCTCTCCTGAAATGTGACTTTTCAATGCCGTCTCTTCCTCGGACAGCCTGACTCTGGAAGGCAGCTTCAGGAGCTATGCAGAGTGACCGAGGGAGCCATAGGTCACTGCCGAGATGGGATGTCCAGAGCTGTGGTGGATGGCTGGGCAGGGGGACTAACCCTGGCCAGAGCTGGTCCAGACCCGAGTCAACGCCAATTAAAAGGAGAATAGCAGAAATACACAAAACTCCCTTCCTTCTCTCTTTTTCAATTCTATTTTAGGGCACAAAGTAGACATGTGTGCTTTGGGTGGAGAAAGCTGATCATCAAATGTCTACTTAGGTGGGAAACCAAATTCAGGAAAAGTTTCTATGAATTTCCTCGGTCTAGGTAAGCGTCACTTTAAAATGTGAAAGTTTAAATGTTCTTTGTAAGAAACAGTTTTGCCCTCTGTTGGGTCAACAGCACCCGGGACGGTCAGGACAGTCAGGTGGGTCACACCAGCAGGAAGTGGCCTTTGTGCTCACATTCCAGCAGGGTCACGAGGCCCCTCTAACAGGGGCCACCCCTCTGCACCAGGCACCCGTGGCTGGGAGACAGCTGGGGTGAGGGCACACGCCCAGCATGCAGCCGCCAGGGATAAAGGACGCAGACCAGAACCCACAATGCCAACGGGCCACTGGAACCTGCACTTGGTCTTTAAGGAGCTCCGCTGCAAAATACTTGGAATTGATGAAACTAATTTTCTTTGATTATATGAAGGAATTCCTCCTTGAAAATGGCCTCAAAATATGGGGGGTGGGGGGGACCAATCTAGCAACCACAACTTCCAGGAAATCGAGTTTAGGTTCAACATTATTCTGTAAACAAGCAAGCAAACAAGCAAACCAGCACGTCAGAAAACCGGCTGGTATTCAAGGGACTTCCAGAGAAAAGCTAAGCCCGTCAATGTGCAGGAGACAGGCCAAGGAACCTCACAGGTGCCGCCCAATTCTCCATATTCCGGCTTCACCTAGAAAGACGAAAGAGAGGAAGAACTGTCTCATTAAACTGGGTTGACAATTCTTAAAAGTCAGTTCGTCCTGCGGAAGGATCATAGAAACCTGTGACCGAAAGTCTAGGATTCTGCGTAATTTCAGCCAGTCCCCACAGGTGCTCATGCCACGCGCTGCGCTCTGCCCTGTCTGGGATGTAAAGAAGAAAATCAGCTGAGTGACGTGGCACACCTGTGATCTCAACCACTCAGGAGGCTGGGGGTGTGGCACACCCGTGATCTCAACCACTCAGGAGGCTGGGGGTGTGGCACACCCGTGATCTCAACCACTCAGGAGGGTGGGGGTGTGGCACGAGGACCACAGGTTTGAGGGTAGTCTAGGCAACGTAGCAAGATCCTGTCTCAAAGTAAACCATTTACAAAGACTGGTAAGCCGGGGTAGCTCAGGGAAGAGCACTTGCCTAGCATGGGCAAGGCCCTGGGATCTGTCCCTCGTGTCGTCAAGTAAATAAATAAATTTAGCAGCTTTGCTGCCCCCAAATGTGCAATCCCGGTGGGAAGCACACACATCCACAAGACTGTTCTACAAGAGCCGGACACAGAATTCACAAACCCAGGGAGCCAAGCCCCACGGGGCTCCATGTACAACCCTGGCGAGGTCATCGCCCAGCTCCTCAGACGCCTGTCAGTCATCACGACCAGCTCCTGCTGTGAGGCCATCGCGGGCTCCTAGGTGGCTGTGCACCAGCATCGCGCTGTACAGTGCGGAGAACTCAGGGACTCACGCTGGGAAGCACCAGCAGGCCCGGCACCACTGCAGAGGAGCACTGTCTTCTTGGAGCCTCTTGCTGACACCCACCCTTTGAGTACTGACCACGTAATCATTCTAGAATCTTGTTCTCGAAGGCTGGCCAAGTGTAACTCCACGAGTAATTCACGAGTTCAAAGCCAGCCTCAGCAAGTTAGCAAGGCCCTGAGGAACTCAGCAAAACCCTGTCTCTAAATAAAATATAAAAAAGGGCCAAGATGTGGCTCAGTGGTCAAGCACCCCTGGATTCAATCCCCACTACCCCCCCCCCCCAAAAAAAAAAGCTTACTTCTATTCCATGCATTTAAAACTGTCTGTAAATACATTTTAATACAGTAGCTTTTGTAATCCTATATATTTTGTACACTTAAAAATATTGTTCTGAGAAGGGGTCACAGGCTTTCCTGACCTGCTAAAGGGTTCTGGCACATGACAAGGCTAAACCCCCTTGCCTGAGAAGGCAAAGTACCTCTGTAGGGCTGCAGTATTAGGAAGGAGAAAGGTATACAAATACTTACTGAAATGTGACGTTATAATATTCTTCAGGTGTCACTATTTTTGGCCCACCAAAGTAGTCCAGGACCCAGATATTGGTTATATTCAACTTAACAAAGAACCAGTTGTGGCTGGAAGGCCAGGTTTTCATCTCAGGGTGTCGGACGAACAATGAATGCTTTGCAAAGTCCACTTCCGTTTCGTTCACCTAAAGGACAAATGTGGAATGAGCATTCTCGTGGCTGGGCGCTTGGTGCCTCATCTGTTAAGCACGTGTGATCGGGCGTCCTGCCAGTCCCGAGAGCTTGTTCAGCCGAAATCCTGATCTTAAACTGAAGGACTCAAGCGCAAGTGAAGGGAGAGTGAGGAAGGCAGAGATCAACGAGGATCCCAGTGTTGGGGACAGCGGGTGTAAGAAGGGCCATCGCCAGCACCGGCGTTCACGGCTCAGCAGGCTCCCAGCTGCGGGTGACTGGCACAGGTAGCGAAATGAGATGCTGGAGCGGGGGGTGGGGGGGGATTGGAGGGTGGGGGGTTGGGGGGGCGGGCAGAGGCAGGTACCCTGAGCAGGCCCACCCCAGACCAGCACTCCCGCGTCCGGCCACTGGAGGGCACCAGGACAGACACACGCCCACCGAGAACTTCCAGGCAGCTCAGCACCACCTGGTGCACTGTCCCCGTGCTTGACCCGACCCTCCCGAGGGTCCAGATGCACTTGCAGCTTTTATTAGGGATGCTGTTCCTGCTGGCCTGCTCAACATTCTCTCCGCCCCAAGCCACGGTGAGAACGCGGGGGCCAGAGGCCAGACACAGGGCCCCTGTACAACTCAAACCAGGGAAACCGCCCAGCTCCTTAGCGGGAACCGCTTTCCCTGGGAGCCTTATGGTTACAAATCTGTTGGCTTCAGACAATAGTCACTTCCCTGGCGAGTATCTTCCTGGACGCCTGGAGAACAGCAACTGATGAAACTCGGAGTCCCCAAGGACTACATTACGTGCCCCAACTGCACCAGCACGAAGCCACTGAACTGTGCTCCCGAAAGGGCTCTTCTTCCACTGTCGGTGGATGGCACCCTCTGGGCCACTCTCTCCGTGTGGACCACTCACCTTGGTCACAGCTCCTGACAGTATTATGTGAGCGCAAAGGGGACTCTGGGGATCGAAGCCATTTTTCCTGCAGAAGTTGGTTTGTGCCAAAGACATGGTCAGCGTAGCATATGGATTCTCCTGCAGGGACACAATGAAGACCCTCTCGTGAGAAATACAGCTCCTGAAGATGTAATAAATTTCACATGTCGCATACATAATGTCCCCAGGGCTGGAGCAGTGGGTGGCTCTTCCATGAAAGGACAGCTTGTACAACGCCACCTTCCTCTCAGGGAAACACATGCCTGGACAGAAACTGATCCTTACCCCCCAAATGGGCCCATATTTAAAATTAAGTGACTCCATAAGAACTATTTTACTTTTTTCTTGGACTTGGAATGGGTCCATATTTGTCAGAGGAATTATAATTGCAGCACCACCCATATTTAAGGCAGATGACCGCCCTGGCTGAAATACCTAAGGAGTTAAACTCTAATGCGAACCGAGCATGAAAACACCCCAGTTGCTCAACCAGCTAATTGCCTAATTTACGCAAGAAAGTCGCTGAGTCACGCTGCTGGGTATCTCGCGGAGCAGGACACCATGTGACTTCAGCTGAGAAGTCCTCCTTCGGGATCCAGCAACAGCAGGGTTCTCAGACTCAAAACGTGAGGCAAGCAAAAGCCCCAACTCCTTGCCACCCAGAAATCAGCTTCTGACGGCACCGCTGGCAGATGGCTGTGAACGCCACACACTGCACTCCAGACCACCTCGCTCCTCAGCCCGGAGTGATGGTGGAGAATTCCGGCATCTCACAGGATGTCATCAGAAACAGTCATGACAGAGTCCTTGAAATCACTCGTCAAAACGTGTGGTCTCCCAGTGATGAGGCCGGGAGCCAGAGGAGACCCAGGAGGGAGAGAGGAAGCCCCTTAAGACCTAAGCGGCACTCAATGCTGCCAAACAAAGACACAGATATGTCAAAGGCAGAAGTGACTTGTCACCATTAGAAGGATGATATGTAGTCCAGGCTCAGTGCAAGGAGCCCTGTAATTTGCTGGACATCAGGACAGACGTGGGAGGACGCATGAAGGCAGAGGAAGGTGCAGAAGGAAGGTGCCCAAACCACAGAACTGGCACCTGGAAGCCAATGGGGAGGCCCAGCCTGCCAGGAAGAGGCCTGGAGGGCAGGGGCAGGCAGGGTGAGGGGGCTTCCCGAGCTAAGGCGCTGGACTGTGCTCTGTAGGCCAGCGTTTGGCAGCATTTCCCCCAACCACCCTGACCAGCTCAACAAGCTGATTCCTGGGTGCTCACGCCGGGGGTTCCTGGCAGCAGCAGGCGGTGGGGTGCTGGGCAGGTCTCTGGGCATGGGCGGTGCTGCAGAAGTACTGCGATAAGGTGGATCCAGGGGCAGGGTGGACGGGCAGGTGACTTAAGAGCTGTTCAGTGCTTTAGGCAGGAGGAGATAAGGGCTCAGCCCAAGAGAGGCAGAAATGGATGCAGAGAAAGCAGAAGAAAAACTGATGGGACTTTGGAACTGAGGGATTTTGGGCAGGCAGTGAATTTTCCAATGTGCCCACTGAGAACATAATGGACAGAAATGCAGAACAAGGGTGGCTGGTTTCAGGAGGAAGAGGAGAACTGGATTTAAACATACTGAATCTCTAACTGTATAATCTAAGGAAGCAAAAATGAATAGCAAGCATTAGGAATGGGGAACTTGGAAGAGGTCAGAAACACAAAATTTGGAGGTAATCTTAGTAAGAGGAAGTGAAGCCACAAGAATGCATATCATGATCAAGAATCATGAGAACAGAGGGGTAAGAATTAACTTTGGGAGATACTTATTTTTAGGGAATCAAAAAAAAAAAAAAAAAAAAAAAAATCAGGAGTGCCCAGAAACTGGAAGGTCATATCACAAGAGAAGAATGTCAAGAAGAAAGGGAGGCCAATAGTCTTGAGGTTTTGGTGCCAAGAATCAAACCCCAAGATTTCATTTCTGACTCTGGTCCTGCAACCTAACTTGGTAACATTACCACCAACATTAGCAGCACATTCCTACAAACATTTACTATCCAAAACTGCCACAAAGGAAAGGCAGATCAAAGGTGCATCCTGGTGGTGAGTACCTCTGAAGCATGCAACCTGTCCCCGAGTTTCAGAAGACAGGCATTTTACACACGAGATGTGGCCCCAAACCTGGGTCCTCTTGTTCCTCTAGAACCACTTCACTCCCTCCATGGGAAGAAGTGCATCCTGGTGGTCAGGAGGGAACACAGCAGAAACAAACTCTGTTTAACTGATGGGATCAATCAGACACATTCTGACACAGCCACATCTCTCTGCGGTCACAAAGACCTCAAGCCCTGGGTAGGTTTCTCCCCACTGTCCCACCTGATGGTCTTCGCTGGCTGGCCCCGGCCAGACCTGCACCTTTGAGTCTTCTATAATGGTAGATACTGGCACTCCCAGTCAGCTCACAGGTTTAACCACAACCACGTCTAGTTATGGTGCTCAGTCTCCCCCATGCCCCTTAGAACAATCAGCAGGGATTTGGGGGTGGGGGCGGAGTGGGTATTATTTTAGAATAAAATGTATTTTCAATGAAATACCTTGGCAGCACATTTTTAAGTCTCTCCAAGTCACTGTGATTTGCAGCCAAGTTGCACCTCACTGATGGAGTGAGAGTCTGCCCGGCGCGAAGGCCTACAGGAAGGGGTGGGCTGGGGACGAGAAGGTGGCACGCTGGAAGGATGTGCCTCGTCTGAAGCAGCAGCTCCTTCTGGTTTTGCTCAGAAAAATCTAGGCCCTCAGTGTCACTAGAGCTTCCGGATTTCCAAGAGAAGTCAGTGATTTAGACTGTTAAGTAAAACCTCAATTTAAAAAGGTGTGTAACTAACTGACACTTAATTTAGAACAAAACAGAACTCTGTGTGGGCTGAAGAAAATTGGTCTGGGGCCATGTTCAGTTCATGGGTTCCGGTCTGAAGCCTTGGGTCCACCTGCCTTCAAACTACAGGCTGTTCACCTATCTAAGCTGCATTTGCAGAACAGGGATAATAACACCTACATCAAAGATTTATTAGAAGAGACAAGGAAAAGAAAATGAATGGAACTTGAAGGTCAGTCTGGTGTATGGCAGGTGCTTAATTAAACATCAGTTTCTTTCACCTCTTTTTTGGTGATGGCAAACCCAGACCTGGTTGTGAAATGAAATTATAAAAATGTCATGGTAAGGAGCCAGTGCCTGGGGAAGGGTCAGTTCCCCTCCCCTCTCCCAGCAATTCTCCAGGAAGCCCACTCACTCATCTGTCCCTACCTTTTGGATTGTAAACCACTGCCCTGGAGTCTGACCACTCTCTCCTGATAGGTAAACAGCCCTGTGCCAGGCTTCCAGGGCTAGAGAGGCCTGTGGAAGGAGCCTTTCTTCTTACCTGTTCTGTGGGCATGCTTTACCTTAGAGACCCACCAAGGCCTTCAGCTACGTATTAGGATTTTTTTTTTTAAAGAGGAAAAAAGCTCCAATGGGAGGATGATGCCAAATAACCATAGATGCTATGAGAAACTGGATCAGGGCTCAGAATTGGGAGTTTGTTTTCCTTTGCTGCTTCTCTACCTGTTTACAGGAACACTTTGTCGATAATGTACTTTTCCAGTTAACCTGAAATCCGAGATCTGGTCAAAAGAACCCTGTTGAAATCAGGCTCCATTCCTGGGCTTTGCTGCTATGAGCTCGCCCATGGGGCAGCAGGGGTCCACCACAGCGGTGAGCTCTGCCCAGCCCTGGAAGGCGGCCGCTGCGGGCCGGAGGCCTAAAGCTTGCAACAATCCCTACTCATCTACGATGCTGTGCGGGGCTTCTTACAGCTGAAGGGGAAGCCTCCACTCAGGAGGAGGGCCCCGAAGTCACATCTGCAAAATGCTCATCTACCCAACGATCTCTGTGCCCCGTAAAACCGCTAAATAGGAGCTCGGTTAATGAAGTCACCAAGGGGACTCGTGACACTCAGGGCAAGGCGTCCTCCAGGGCGCCCAGCAAAGAACGCACTCACTTCTTCGCCCCGCGGGAAGTTCCTGCGCCTGGCCGCTCGGGATGCTGCACGGCCCGCCGGCCACGCGGGGCAGAAGAGGCAGCGCCAGGCTGTCCCCTCGGCGAGGGTGGGCGCCCCGCTCACCTGCAGGTTGTGGGCGGAGAGCTGCAGCGGGCTCAGGTAGAAGTAGGGCACGCCGCTGCCCGCGCCCGGGGGCCCGTCGCTGAGCGAGAGCACGTCGGCGAAGGGCCGGCCGCGAACCGCCTCCAGCGTGGCGGTGGTGGCTAGCGCGCCCCAGTCGCAGACGTGCGTCACGAAGCGGGCCACGCGCGCTGCGTCCTCGCGGGGCGGCAGCGGCGGCAGCCGCGCGGCCGCGTCCCAGTCCCCGTGGTCCCGGCCACCGCGGCCCCGCGCCGGCGACACCAGCAGCGCCAGCAGCGCGGGCGCCAGCAGGGCGGCCAGCAGGGCGCGCGCGGAGCCGCGGGCACGTCCGGCCATGGCCTTGGTCGCAGCAGGTCCGCGGCCTGCCCGGCCGCCCGGGTGGCCCTGAGCTCGGCCCCGCCCCGCAGCAGGCCCCGCCCCGGGGCCAATCGCAGCGCCGCAGGCCGAGGGGCGGGGCGCGGGCGGTCGCCAGGGGTGCTGGCTGCGCGTCGCTCACGAACTGATAAGCCGGTCTGGGAGGGTTCGGCCGCCGCCTCCGCCGCGCGGCGGGGAGCGGGACTTCCCGCGCGCGCCCACCCGCTCTTCAGAACGTCGGAAGTGGACGCCTGGTCTCCGTGCTTCCTGTTCACCCACCGCCCGCTCCACGGAGCGGCCAGGCGCCCAGCGGGGAAGGGCGGAAGCCCCAAGGTGCAAGACCCAGGAGAGTCTCGGGTAGAGACACCAGGAAGTGTCGCTCTCAGTGCCCAGCGCCCACATTTGAAACCCCCGCTTGGGACCTGTTAAGTCATCGGGCTTGGGGTCAGTGGTTTCACGACTGTTGCCCTCGTGAACCCTTCCTGCCCCCGGGAAGGGGCATTTCCTTTTGCTGCTTCTGGGGAGAGCGCTCTGAGTGCGCCCTCTTCGATCTGCTGTGCTGGGAATTGGTAAATAGGTTCATGCCACCGGGTCCGCATTCTGTATAATTTTAAGCCTTGGTCACAGCTGTTCAGAGAGTTTATCTTTTGGGCCTGGCCCCAAGCCCTCTATTGTTGTAAAGCTGGCGTGGGACTGCGCGTGCAGGAGTTGATCATCTTGTAAATCTGGCTCAGGCGGAAAGCTGACCCTCTGAGGGGAGGTATTTAGCAAAACTAGTTTCGCTCAGCTGCTGAGCCAGTCACGTGAAGAGGTGTGGGCCGCAGGTGCGCCAGCCACAGTCCCGCCTCTTCTTGTCTTACACCTGGTCTTCTGTGTTCGGCCAACTTCGGTTTCTCGGCAGAACTTGTGTATCTGGAACAAGATTCTCAACTGTGAACAGGAATCTCCAGTTCCCTCTGATGGCCAAGGAAGGTAACACACTCAGGTTTCCACATTCAACAAAGAGACGCCCCGAGTCAATGTGGGTCTACTTTGTAACGATTGAATTTGGAAGAATTACTGCTTGCATACAAAATAACAAGAAGCCTGTTACAGCTCCATGACACAGCAGGTGCCCAGCACTGGGTCTCATGCATCCCAGCGAGAGAATGGTTCTGCAGACCCCCCAGCTTCCAGCTCCTCGCCTCAGCGTTTCCCTACTCTTGCGCTTCCCCAGGCCCAAGTGCTCTGCCTTGGCTACTGGCATGACTATCTTTCTCCCATTGGGATCTCCTTTTGAATTTCACACTTCAGAAGTACCTCTTTCTCTTTCTAGGTGGCCTTGTTCCTGTCCATCACAGCCCTGCGTTTGGCTTCAGAACTATGAATTAAGTCTTTAATAGCTCTATTTATTTAGTTAGCTTCTTGTTAATTGTCTCCACTGCTGGAACGGAAGCAGGGGAGCAGGTTTGCAGTCTGTCTTGTCCACCACCAAATCCCTGTGCATACAGTGGGCACTCAATAAATACTTGTGGAATGGCCACCTGACTTAATGAACAACAGCTAATGGAATTATTTGCACACACAGCTGTGTAAAATCAACAACAAGAAGTGAGGCCGACTGTGTAACAGCTGGGTGCTTTAGCTCTTTACAAGCAGGCTGCCCTCCTTGGAGCCCTGGGGAGAACCTTAGGCCAGCAAGGCTGAAGTCATCATTCCAGCTCTGTGCCCCGACTGCATCTATCTGAACAGCCCCAGTGAGCCCTGCCCGCCACAGTGTTACCAAGCCAAGCCAGGGAACCTGCCTAGCCCTGGTTCAACCCACAGGACAAGCCAACAATGTAGAAAGGAACGCTGAACTTTCCACAAGTGGTCACAATTCAGGAAACAAAAGCCAGGAGATGTACGCAGGTAGATGGAGCAAGGCCTTGCTGGCCAGGGAACATCGGTTTCAGCTTCTGTGGCGCCAGCTGAGCCCAGGGTCTTTAGTTTCCATTCCCGGCAGGAGGAAGTTCAGGAGCTACAACAATTGGGAGCTTTAATATCAAATGGACTCAGTGGAGTCCACTTTGGAATAATCTAATGTCGAGGTTCAATCCTGTTGAAGGACCTCCTGTCCCTGCAAGCTCGTTCACACAGCATTTCCCTTGTTCCTTTGTCTAGGTTGCTACTTCTTCTGAAATTCCATCTAGGCCAGGAGCAGTGGCTTTGTCACCTCTGGGTCACAGCACCAAGCACAGTGCCAGGCTTCTTAACTAAGGTGCCATTGCCTGTTGTTGACAAAATGAATTGCATCAGAACAGTTATACCAAGTGCCAGGGTCCTCAGTTCTGCAGTCACGCAGGCTTTGGTCTTTAAAGAACAGACAACTTTCTGCCTCACCATGTGGATACTTTTGATAGCAGCTAGTGAGGTGGGAAGACAGCTAGCTTTGGAGCCGGCCACTTGGGTGACACTGAGCCTCAATTTCCTGAGCATTAAAAGAGGGTAAAAACAGCTCCTACCTCTTTGGACATTCATGAGGATTGAGTCAAAGAATTTTAAAATACTCAATACAGTGCTGGGAATACAGGAAGTTTTGGCAACTTTAAGCTTAGCTGTGTGTTATGTTTTGTCATTATTAGCTTTTGTCCACTATTCTGTTCCCACTTTCTACTCTATAAATCCATAAACTGCTTTGCCTAATATCTCTCTCTCTCTCTCTCTCTCTCTCTCTCTCTCTCTCTCTCTCTCTCTCTGTCTCATAAAATCTGGGGATTTTAACCCAGAGTCATTTTACCACTGAGCCACATCCCCAGCGTCTCACGGAGTTGCTTAGGGCCTTGCTAAGTTGCTGAGGTTGACCTCAAACACTTGTGATCTTCCTGTCTCAGCCTTCTGAACTGCCGGGATTACAGGTGTGTGCCACCGTGCCCAGTCCAGCTAATCTCTTTATGAACTTGAATACTTTTCACCGTAGACTCTGCAAAAACAAAACAAAAAAAATAAATAAATAAAAATAAAACAAGAGAAAACAACAACAGCAACAAAAACTAGCCTCCCACAGGGCCTGGCTCCCCACACAGCCACAAGGAAGAGGGTTTGCTGAAAGTGCATGCAGGCATCACTTCCCTTAGCAATGCCCTTCTCCACGGCTCTCCTCCTCTTGGTTTCCAGGGCTGGAAAGGCAGACATGAAAACGGCCCTTTTGTTGATACTATGGGTGTTACTTTTACTCCTTCATCACATTTACCCTTGGCTAGCCATTGTTTTCCAGACATAGGGATGTTCTTGACTCTTCTTAATCTAGAGGACATGTTTTTAAATCTCTAGAGAGTGCTTGGTATGTAAAAAGAAGGGCTCATATCTTTTGGATTACTTTTTTAAAATTAAAAGCGTTAACTAGACTTTAGAACAGTAATCTTTCCAGTATTCCAATGTATTGATAGCATTAAACAGGAAAAGAAAGTTATCAGGATAAATTTTTAAATTAGAATTTGCACTAAAATGAGTCAGACTTTTATCTTCTCATGATAGTAATTTTTAAAAAAATTTTAGATGTTGATAGATCTTTATTTTATTCATTTATTAATACACGGTGCTGAGAATTGAACCCTCACACATGCTAGGCAAGCCCCCTACCACTGAGCCACAACCCCAGGCCCCATCATGATAGTAATTTAAAAAGCATACATGAAAGAGTGTCCATGCCAGGTGCCAAAGTTCCACTACGAGTGCATTCAAATTATGCATTTAACAAGTATGAATTGATCATTGACCCAAGCCTGGGCACTACAATCGACCTGAGAAACCCAGATGTTAGTAGACATTATCCCTATCCGTAAAGAAAATTTCCTCCTAATTAACCCCCATCAGACGGCCTCTGAACCTGCACTTGATCCATGTTCTTTCCTGTGTGTATGTTTGTGTTTCTCCCTAACAAACTGCCCCAGGCTTAGTGACTTAAAGTGACAAGTATGTCTCTTTCCCCACTTCGTTGGGTGGGAGTCCAGGTGTGGATTAGCTAAATGGTTGACTCAAGGTCTCTCATGACAGCTGCAGGCAAGCTGTTGGCTGGGGCTGCAGTCATCCCCAGACGGTGCTGGACTCTCCTGGTCTCAACGATCCCAGAGCAACAACCCATCACTTGAGGATGATGCCAGGCATGATGCCAGGAGCTGGTGGGAAAGGCTTGCAATGCGAGGCTGGAGCCGAGCATGCTCTAGTGTTCAGAGAGGGGGACTGTAGGACAGAAGCACCCACAGCTCCTGTCCGTCCTCCAGCCAGCCTCCCATGCTCCACGGGCTCCCGTGTTGGTGGACGTGTGGGGAGAAGGAGGGACTCAAACAAACCTCAACCACATAAGCTGAAAGCACACACACTGACTGGCCACTGTGGAGGGTGGGTTCACTTGTGAGATGCTTCTGGTGCTGGGAGGCGCCGGGAGGGAAATGAGGTCCCACGTCACAGGAGGTGAGCGGCATTAGCAGACTGTTGAATATCTCACCTCTCTTGTCTCCTAGGCAAACAGAAACGACCTCTGTAGCTTCCCACGGACAGACGGAAAAGCCATGAGCTAGGTGCACATTGTACGGTGAGAGCTGGCCGTGGCCAGAGGTATTGGACTGGAGGCCACTGGCCGGGATTCAGAATGTTCCCGAATTCCCTTTGTTGCTCATCTACAACAAGAGGCTCTGGATCCCTCAAAGTCTATCCGTGACCCTGTGGGGAGATGTCCAGAAATAGGGAGTGATGGACCATTATTGGGATTCTCAGAAGGAAAGAAGGAAAGCAGTGACAGAGTCGCACCGTCCTGACATCGTGGCCTGCTGAGGGCCTCCTCCATGTGCGACTTGCTCCTTCGTCACTCGAGCCAGCATTCACTAGGCATCCATGTATCCAGGAAGCGGTTGGCACAATAGAAAAAGCCACACTTGCTACCTCACGCGCCTCGCTTCTGACAACGACTGTCTTCACACCTGGAGAGACTTCGTTTTCGAGGTTGTGACTCGAGGCACCCTCACCGACCTGGGTGACTACTGGAACACCAGCTACAGGAACTAGGATGAGCCAGTCCTTTAAAAGCTTTGCTTCTAAGTTGCACTAAGACCGCATGAAAATGGTAGACCCGAATGCCCTGTAAAGAGAAGCGTCCTGCTCCCAGGTAATCCCGAATGGACGGCTTCCTCCTTTGCTGGCGCCCTGCCTGTCACTCACCAGTCTCCATATCCTGCCTGGCCTGTGAGGCACCCGGACTGAGCCGGGCCTCCAGCCATGCCCTCCGCGTGCTCGCCCTGCTCTGGTCGCAGGGCCCCCGGGCCACCCCCCAAACGCTCTTGCCCCTTCTCCTCAGCAGCTGTGCCTGCTCTTCCGTCTACTCCGACTTTTCAGCTCTTCACAGCCGCCTCCTCCATCCCTCCCCATGGATGAAATGACTTCATGGCTGCGCGCCTCCCTGGCTTCCTCCACCATCTCTGCACCACCTTCTGCGCCAAAGTGGACACTCCAGGCTGGCAGGACCTCATCTGCTTTGTGCAGCCTCCAGCCCCCTGGGCACCAGACAGTGCCAGGTCCGCAGCAAACCACGGGCCTGATGGCCGAATGAGTATGTGGACGATTCCATCACAGGCCTTTCTGAACGGATGTTTGGATGTTTGGCTCTGTCTACTCTGTCGCTTTTGAAACCCGGAGCACAACCTAAGATCTCACAGCTCCACCTCAGTCTCTGTGTCCTCCTCCCCTAGAAAGAAGCCCCAGGGCCTTGTTGGGTGTGGAACCAGAGCCCTACGTGACAGGCTGCACCCGGAGACTTTATGTGGAGCTGCTGATGCTCAAGGTGTTACTGGAACAGGTGACCTAGGGCCAGGTGCAAGCCTGGCTGGAACCTCGCCCCTCGTCTCAGAGTGCAGCGTGAGGTGGCCTCCTGGGTGCTGGCCTGGGCTGCGGTCACTCTGCACCCTCAGCATGACCTCCATGGCACGTGCTTTGTGCCTAGCACCGTTCTAAATCCCTGCATGACTCTCATTTAATGTCCCCATCGGCCTTAGGCACAGAACCATAGGCCTCAAGCTCATCTCACCTCTGCATCCAAAGAGCGTAGAAAGTGGGCGGTTTCCCTAAGTCACCGGCAGCAAGCTTCCCCAGCGAGGCTCCAGAGCTTCCTCTGTTCTGCTCCCAGCGTGCGCTGCAAATCTGTAGAATTAACACTGTTGAGGGAGAAAAGCACCCAGCATGCCTGCAGCACAAGGCTGGGGGGCGCCAGGCCAAGGGCCCCGAGGGAGTGTTCTCAAGCGACTTGGGGTGGTGTCAATAGGGCCTGTTGTGGACTCTCCTCTGTAGTTCAAGAGATGGAGGTTGGTGCAGGGAAGTGGGTTGTTCAAAGCCAGACTTGAGGAAGCTGGGGGAGGCCCTTTCTGTCTCCACACACATCTCCAGGGTGTTAGCGTGGGCGGGAGGAACAGCCATGGGGGCAGGACCCGAGAGGGCCTCAGTGGAAGCTTCTCAGTCCTCAGTCTCATGGCCCCAGACCCAGCTGTGGGGCTAACGCATTCCACATGAGCTAGATGCTCCTGGGCACCTCAGCGCCCTTCTCAGATCCGAAAAGCCCCAAATTCTGAGACACACCTGGCCCCAGCAGCTTTGGGTAAGGGATTATGGGTGATTCACCAGCTGAGGGAGCTGAGGCCAGTGGGTGGACCTAGACACCTGGTTCTGAAGGTCACTCCCAGGTGCCAGAGCAGTTGGGTCAGAGGGACCAGTGCCGCATCCAGTGCCAGGCCCAGAGCTGCTCTCCCTCAGGACCACAGTCCCTGCCTGGCTGGGAGAGAGTGGCCGCCTCTCTCTGAGCTGCCTGTGGTGGAGGAGGATAAGGAAAGAGTCACTAGCCGCTGCCATACCCCTCACCTCTCCAGGGGTTGATGAGGAAGCCAGGGGTTGTTTCCCTCCCCACTTTATTTCCTCTCTGACAGACTTTCTTGGTCATTGTCAAAATTTTAAGATTTTTTTCCCCCTTAAGAATCATACAAAGTGATAAAAATGCTTATAGGGGTTGAAGGCATCCAGTCAGACCTTGGAGGCCTGACAGAGGGACCAGGGTAGCTGTTTCCTGATGCTGGGCTCCGCTGGCCCTGGGCGAACTTCCCACTGACAAGCCTACTTGAGTTTGGTGGGAGTTCAGGGACACCAAGATGGCGGAGGCAGAGTACAAGGAAGAGGCCACTGGGGCCAAGACGGGAGATGAATCCTCGTATCCCTGTTTGGGATAAGTCCCATTGTCCTGACAACTCTGGCCACTGAGGACTAACCACCCATGATAACTCCCGCCACATGTTCGGTATTCGAAAATCACCCATGGGGGCGAAGTGGACATTATTCTAACAGGTTTTCTAAAGTAACCAATGGGGGAAATCAGACACTGTTTTAATCAGATATCATTAAGTAACCAATGGGAGCAAATGGCGTAAGGCTTCAATCAGGTCCTTATAGGGAAGGGAACGTCTCACAGCTCAGCCTGTAAGACACTGGTTTCCAGACATGGGGTCTTGAGCCTCTCCCTCCCTCTTGCCTGTCCCTCTCTGCTGTACCTTATGGAGGGCTACTTTCACCTTCAGGAAATCTGTGCCATGCCTGTTATATTTGTGTGTCTTGCTCAGTTCTTTGTTGGGGACACCCAGGACCTGGACCCCAACTGGACACTTCCATAAACCTTCTCCATATGACAAGGACTCAGAGTCTTTGCTTTTGCTGAAAATGTCTGATGGGTGGCTAAATGCTTCTGTGCCCCCAGTTGGCCTGTGTCCTCTGCTCTGAGTCCCTGGGATTCTAGGACACCAGGTCTGATTCACAGACATCTGCCAAGAGTCAAAGCCACCCCCGGGCAACAACAGCTTTCTCATCCTGCCTGACCAATCCTGAGATCACCTTGGACAGACCACACCTGATGGGGGCCACCTGCTTTGGAAGCTATGAAAAGCCTCTAGCTGTGCGAACCCCGACCCTGGCCCTCTTCCCCTTTCTATGAAACCTCAAAGTCATTGTCAGCCTCATGAGGACAGGGCTGAGAACACAGGTCCCGTGTCTTCCTGGTGTAGCTGCACGGATCAAAGTTCCTTCCAGCTCTTCACCACCACCTTTTCTGTTTGCCATTTGTGGCAAGTGGCCTGACCTGACCTGTGGGATCCCCAGGGTCAGGCCTCTGGCCTAGGACAATGGTGACATCTAGCGCTTCATAGCAAAACACGGCAAACATTTTAAAAAGTTGATACAGTACCAAAATTACAAGTAGGCCCCTGGCAAAGCCAAAAACACCAAAGCCACCTCATCAGAGCTCTATGATTCTTTATTTCACTGCGACCTCTTCACAGAACCTAGTTTTGTTCTACAAATAACCTAAACCACCCGCGTCCTCCACACATAAGCTTATTCTGACCCCAGGTTCCACTTGGACTTCAGAAAATGCACTTTTCTGTTTGACAGGAGGCAGGTGGAGGTGTATTAAACCTTCGCATCCTCCTGGCTCAGAGCCCTGGAGAGGCAGGGGCTGTCAAATGACTCCCAGGAGAGCAGAGGGTCTCAGGAACAAAGCCGCACCCAAGGTCCCCTCAGCCACCCCGGGAGACAGAGGCTCCACCGGAAGTTCATTTCAATACCTGATGTGCTGAGTCTGGCTTTGCAAGAATTTCTCAGAGAAATCAACTTCAGTCACGATTTTAAAACTGCTCACCATCTGCAACCAAAACCAAACCCACGGATATTGAAGGCCTTTCTTCCTTTTCTTTTCTTCTATTTTAATCAGAAGCAGCCAGGAAACCCCCACTTCCTTCTGCTTAGTGGGGTCACTTTTTCCCTTTATTATTTAAATAAGAATCTCCTATGCTCCACCGGGAAACCCAGCGTTTCCCCAGGGAATCACTGAGACTTCCCAGGGGATTGTTTCCCACGATGGTCCTCCTGGTTCTCCGCTAGATTCTTGCCCTTGCTTGAAGCTTTCTCTACCCTGTGTCCTGAATTAACACACCCAAGACTTCGCCCTAATTCCCTGCAACAAACACTACTTAGCAAAGGGCAGCCGGCTTCCGTTGAAGATTTGGGGGTGGGGTTAAGCCCAGAGCAGAGATTTTTAAATTGAGTATCTGAATCTCCATTCTAGAAACTTTCTCAGGCCGAGTCAACAAACTCGAAATTCTTTTCTCTTTAATATGGACAGTAATTTAGCTCAATGTCTTTTCTTAGTTCACACACCCAAGTCTGGGGCTATTTTTTTTCCACAATAAAAAGGCTTTCTGAGCAGTTTGTTAAAGGAAATAAATTTCTTTTGCTGAAGAATTTCTGGGGCACGTTTTTAAACTCCCATCTTCACGTTTACAAGACTGCACAGAGAAACATCAAGTAGGCTTGGTTGATGCCCCGGGAGTACAGTCCCAGTGTCTTAGATGAATTCATCTTATTCCTCGACACATACAAAGGGGTGGGGGATATTTGGTGGGCAAATGGGACTGTTATCCTTGGGGCAATGTTGGGGTCCAGGTCCTTGGTGTCCCCAACAAAGAACAGAGCAAGACACCGAGAAGTAACAGGCAGAGCACAGACTCCCGAGGATGGAAGAGAGAGTGGCACTTGGCGAGGTGGAAGAGGGCCCCGCAAGCTGAAGGCTAGAGGCCTGGCCGGCCTTGTGCACAGCTGTGAGGCATTCCCTGGCCTACACGGACCTGGTGGGGACCTTCCTCCCCTGCTCCCAGGGGCTATTTTAGATACCAGAGCTCTGGCGGGAGTTATCACGGGTGATAAGTCCTCAGTGGCAGGAGTTGCCATGATAATGGTGTTAGGGAACACACAGACGTGAGTGGCGGAACCTGAGGTCAAGGGGCTAATCCCACAAAACGTGCCCCCTGTGCTGAGCCCCCCATGCTTCCTTTCCCAAGAAGCACTTTACCTGGAGCCCTGCCTGGCCTAAGTGGACAGGACATGTCACATTCCTCAGCAAACTACCCATTATCTGCAGGAGAAATGCAGATAAAGTCAATGAGAGGGACCCAAGTCACCCTGAAGGGGGAGATTTTGTGACCCTTTCCACAGACCAGACCCTGAAACTTAGGGAGATAAGGATAATTCCTTCTAATTACAAAGTCTGTAAGAATTTATGGTTAAGAATCCAATTAGAGGCTGGGGTTGTGGCTCAGTGGTAGAGTACCTGCCTAGCACGTGTGGGGCACTAGGTTCAATCTTCAGCACCATATGTAAATAAATAAATAAAATAAAGGTATTGTGTTCATCTACAACTAAAAATTTTTTTTAAGAATCCAATTGGAACCCATCAGCATCGGCCAAAGTAACCTAAGGGGTCACAGCAGTGGGGACTTGAAAGTCTGACGTCATCCTGCTGTCAGTCAAAAGTTAAGAGGTGGACTTGAGCAGGACTCTCTGGAAACCTCTCTGGAATCCCCAATAAAACTGGAGTACAGAGGCACATGTCCCTTCTCTCTAAGAGGACCCACTCTGTCTCTTGAGAGTGTCCCATTTCCTTTTCCTATCCCTTCAATAAACTCATGCCAGATACTCTGAGCAACATGTCTGAAATCCTTCTGACTTGATCGCAAGAATTGCAAGAATTCACTCTGCCTTGGTTTCTTGGAGTGCCCTATCCCTGTAACGGTGGGACTTACCATAAACAGGGACATGAGGTCTCGTCTCCCTGTCTTGTCCCCAGTGGCATTTTTCTTGTACCCTGCTTCTGCCACCTTGGTGTCCCTGAACTCCTACTTAACAGGGCAAAGTTGTTCTGTGTCCTAGGTGGTAGGCACTGGCCCATGTTGTCTGCCTTCTGGGCACAGGGAAGGTGCAGGTCCAGGTCAGCTCGGGGTAGCAGGGCAGGAGACCAGTCCTGGCGGCCAGTGGTGACTGAAGTGCTTGGAGCAGTGCGGAGCCGAGCACCCCTTTCCAAAGTGGCTCTGCAGCAAACCCAGCGAACGTGCACCTTCACTGGGACCCAGTAACGACACACCTTTGATGCTTGGAGTCTCGGGATTCGAGGGCTGTTGCCGTAGCATCGTCTGGTCCACTTTGACGACTGAAGTTCCTCCTGATTATGATCCCTGCAGTAGCCCTGCGACTGGTCACTTCACCTGGTTTCCTGGGGCGACACCCTCAGGCTGTTCTTTCGCCCACCTATCCCCCCCTGCCTGAGCTCACTGCCTTTGCAGTCGCTTGACTTTTGTCGGGGTGCACGGCCAGGAGGAGGCAACCTCTGCCATGGGCTGTCAGCTGCCAGCACTCCCTACCTGCGGGGGAAGAGGGCTTTCCCCTGTGGAAGGGGACAAGAGATCCCTAGGGCACACCAAGGCTTCCCAAGGGCCGCCCTTAGGCCTCTCGGGATTCAGTGCCCGAGGAACGTCCTGGTGGGCCTGTGTTCCTGGGAGAACCTCAGAGAGGATGGGTGGGGCAAGCGGTAGCCTTCACTGACAGCTGGTCCCAAGGCTGTCGCAATGCCCTCTCCCACTAGTTATTCTGGGTTCCTCAACCAGGTGGCTGACTTGGTGGGGTGACCTAGACCCTTACCCCTGAGGAGGCTGGTCTCCTGGTCCCCTGGTCCCCTGGGCCCTGCCCAGGCCATGGCGACTGCATTTGCCATCAAAATTGGCAAGAGAGTGCTGAGTGATGCCCAGGTGGGTCCCCCGCACGCCAGATGTCCCTCTCTGCCCCATCATGTGGTAGCACACCTTCATCCTCTAATGATCAGGTCTTTTCCTGCTGGTCTCACCATGAGAAAGGCAGGGCGACAAGCGAGCCCAGAGCTCTAACCCTGTGGAGCCCAGAGCCTGGAGCAGGGAGCACCCACTTCCCAAGTGGACCATGCGGAGCACTGGCCGGCAGAACTCTGGTGTCTGTCCCACCCAGGAGGACACTGAACCACTCAGCAGTTGGTGATGGACAGGGCTGCGGTCTGGGAGCGGCCGCCGCTCCCACGCACCTCAGCACGCCTTTCCGGCCTCCTGTTGCGGTCAGGAGGGTGCTTGCTTTGTAAAGAACTAGCTGGCCACTGCTGTGTGTCCTGCACTGTACAGTGGGGCCCTGGCCCAGTGCTACGTGAGGGAGGACCCGCTTCTGTGGCTGGGACCCTGGACTTCCACCGCCCATCAGGTGGGACGTTACTCTTCCCTGTCAGTCCCAATAAGTGCAAGTAAAACTGTGACTGCGCGGCGCGCTCACAAACACACACACACACACACACACACACACACACATTGAAAAAGAGCAAACATACTATTCTGAAAGGTGGAGAAAGGCGGCTGACTGGCTAGGGAGCTGGGGCCCTGGGGAACAACAGTGGTGAGCTCCTGGGTTTTCTCTTCATCTTCTGTATCCTAGACTGAAGAAGCAGGCAGCCCAGAAATGCCAATTGACGCAGACAGAAAAAAAAAAAAAAAAAAAAAAAAAAAAAGCCTGTTCTCTTTCCCCAAGGCCAGGAGAGGTCCCTCCTAACAGGACAGAACACTTTTAGAAAATAGCCACTCCATTGGAGTGGATGGAGTGCAGCCAGACACTCCAGAGAAATCTGAAGGCCCATCCGTGCTGGCAAGGGTGGGCGGAGAGCTCCCCACCTGCAGGCAGAACCTTCCCAGGGACGCAGTGGCGGAAGGGCCTGGCCACACCACTCCAGAACCAACGCCTACGTCCGGAGGGCTGAATTCACTCTGGTGAAGAAGCGCAATCGAGGGCACTGCTTGGTGGAGCTTATTGCGGCCATCCCACACCCTCGAGGGTGTCAGAATGACAAATTAAATGGCATCGTGGGGGGAGCCACCACCCTCTAGGTCTGGAGCCTGGCAGGAAGGACAGCGTTTCCCCTGCGCTGTGACACCAGGTTCGACCTGCTACCTTGGATGGGTGGGGCAGTTTCAGAGGAACACAGGGGACTTGCCTACCTAGACACCTCTCATGCCGTGGGCCAGCAGAACCACGTGAGGTTCCTGCCAACTCTCAAGTTCGTCTACTTCAAATCACATGTTTAGTGACTAGCAAATGACCACTGGCTGAATCTATGGACCCCAGAGTACCGACTGAGGGGGGGCCTGGGCCAGGACCGTTCACCGTCTGGTCCCCTCTGCGCCCCGCTAAGAGAGGGCTGTAGCTTTCCAGGTGTCAGCATCAGCTTGCCTGTGTCCTCAGGCGGTCCCAGCCCCCTCCGCCTGCGCACAGCGACCTGAGTGAACAGCGCCTGGCTTCTGCAGCGGGGCAGGGGAATCCCTCCACTTCTGTTCCTACTGCATGGCGAGGCCTCCCTCCTGGCCACTCGGCTCCTCTCCAGCAGTTGGCTCTAGGTCTGAAACTGGCTCAGGTCTCAAAAGAGTTCTTCACTGTGGATGGTGGCTGCCCTCAGCCACCTGAGCACCACTCTTGGTTTCTCCTGTTGTACAGATTGAGCAGGGGCCTGTCCGGCTGTGGCCTTACCTCTAGGACGTCACAGTCTAGGCCCTGGCTCAGTGGCTCTCTTGGGCGGCCCAAGCTGCCACTCCGGCCTTGATGCTCAGCACAGTAACTGCCCCCACCTGGCCTCCCCTACTTCATGTGCTATCTCCCCCACCCCTACGACAAGAGCCCCCCTCTGCCTCGGTCCTGAGACTATTCTCCAGGCCCTCCCTCCTGACTGTGTTGGGCCCACCTCTCCGGGGCTTCTGGTCCCTCTTCCACCGGATTCCACAGCAATTCTGGCATCTCTGCCTCACTTCTCTAAGCATCCGTGGTCATCCTAGAAGCAAGTTGGCCTCATGAGCTTGATAGGGTATTAAATTACACTGCCATATTTATAAACCACCCCCAGTCAACTTTATTTCCCAGTCTCCTTGGTCCTGGACCCTCCGAATCCAGTCCTTTATGCTGTCCCAGCTCTGACCAGCTGGACTGGCATGCATGTGGGTCCTACCGCTCCTTCTCACTGAAGTCACGTTCCTCCCAGAGCAGACCTGGCACAGTTGCTAAGCTATTCATCTAGTGGCCAGGAGGGAGGCTGGCAGCATGTCCCTCAGGAGGGTGTGTGTAGGCAAGGGACTCTGCATTGGCTTAAAGCCAGGGGTGCAGGGGAGGAGAGGCACCAGAGTGCCCGCTTTTAATAGGAAGGGGTGGGTCACTTCTGCAGGTCCACAGGGTATAGGAGAAACTAGGAAGTCAAGCTATTCTTTTTCTTTTCGATTTCATTATTAATTATTGTTATCTAATATGTATTTATCTGTTGTGATCAGATCAGTGTGGTTAGCCCTTAAACTTTGGATCTTTAAGACTATTGCATATTCTTTTTGATTGACGTGTGTCAGCTATACGTGTTGGTGGGGTCTGTGATACTTCAACACAGGCGTGCAGATCACCCTGGTCAAATCCAGCCCCACTTCACCCCTTATGCACCGGCGTCCCTGGTGATCATGGGTCCACACTCGAGTGGGCTTTCTGTGTCTCCCACGTGGGAGAAATCATGCAGTGCTCATCGTTCCACGACCGACTTGTCTCACCGACCCCACATCCCAGGTCCAGCCATGTGGCTGCAGACACAGGAGCTGTTTCTGCAGAGCTGAGTTCTGTTTCACTGTGAATGTGTTCCATGTGTTCTTTATCCATTCATCCACTGAGGGACAAGACTGGAACTTCCCTGATGCCCAGGGCTGGCCTTGGTGAGGTCAGCCCTGGGACTGAAAGGTGACCTTCTCTGGAGCTCGGTCCTATTATGACTAGAGCTCAAGTCTAACCCTCGCCTTTTCTGCAACCCAGCCACGGGAGGCGAGAGAACCTTTGCGTGCTCCTGGGCGTGCTCTGGATTTCACGCCTGGCCTTTAACTGGCACTTGATCACCTCTGGCCTTTCATTGCTCTTCTCCAAAGAGTGGGGTTTCCCTAACAGCAGTACCAAGGCTGCTGATCTGTGATTACCGTTTCCACTGTGTTCTCTGGTGTCTGATGCCGGCCCTGGCCGGCTGATTCCGTTCCACCATCAGTCTGACTTCATCCACTGCTGGTGAAATCTTAAGTGGCACCCCTACAGTGGGTTGAGGCCATCGACCCACCAGTCATTGGTCACCATTGCAAGCCGGCCAGTGGGTGCCCACACTCTCAAGTCCCAGTTTGTTAACTGTCTTCTTAGTTAGACCAATCCTGCCTCACAAACACAGCCCAGGTTCCCCGGCACCGGGCTCAGAGGTGGACAGATGGGAGTGCTCTCAGAAGCCACCCTGGGGCAGGGCAGGAGCAGGATGGGAGGTGGGGACGGGGCCAGCGGTCCATTGTGAGCTACCAGCACTCAGGGCAACTGAGGAGGAGCCTCTGTCTTGAGGGGCAAGGCTGGAGTCTGGGGCACCCTAGGCTATGCTGTGCATGACGGCTTGCCATATTTCTTTTCTTATCCTTTTTTTTTTTTTTTTTTTTTTTTTCTGGTACTGGGAATTGAACCCAGGGGCGTTTAGCCACTGAGCCACATCCCCAGCCTTTTTCATTTTTTGTTTAGAGACAGGATCTCATTAGGTTGCTTAGGGCCTCGCTAAGTTTCTGAGGCTGGCTTTGAATTGGGGATCCTCCTGCCTCAGCCTCCTGAGCCGCTGGGGTTCCAGGTGTGCACCCCTGTGCCTGGCTCAGATCTTCCTGAAAAGAGCTGGGCACACCACCGATGGTGCAAGTGAGGGTGGTGGTTTTGCCAATGAAGAGACAAATCAATGAAGTTCATCTAACCCAAAGCTCAATACTGTATTATCATTACTGTGGGACGTACGTTGGCTTCGCCTCCACGGCTTTGTCTCCCAGAGTTAAACAGACACATGCACCATCCTAGAAATCATGTCCTAGAGAAACTCTTCCTAGAAATCATGTCCTAGGAATCATGATCAGAGCAGCAAACTTTATGATGCAAAGGTAATACAGGAGAGAAGCTACCCGAATCCCACCAACAGAGGACAAGTGGCTAAATTGTGAAGCACTCACCTGCGGAATATGGCCCAACTACACAAACAGGTCTCCCAGCTGCCCACGGAAGCACAGATGCACCCGGGAAACATAAAGTGTAGTGGAACGCAATCCAGTTGCAGAGAGCTGTCTCTAAATGCTCGTTTGTAACCTCAAAATGAAGCCAAATTAATATATTAATTAATATATACATGTGCATATATACATCTGTAGTTTTACTATTAGAAAACAAAAGAGCTGAGACATAAAACTCAGGATGATGGCCTCTGGTGGGAGGTGAAGAGAGCGGGGAGGCATGCCGGTGGTGGGTCCACGGTGTCAGTGACACCACCTTGGTTGGTGGTGGGTGCACAGGTGTCATGGTGACCAGGCTGCATGAACATCTAAGCCCCACATCTGCCTTTGCACGAATCACATATTACAAAGTGAAGAGAATTCCTCAAGTCAGGTGGAAAACGAGACCACACTCAGTCTCATTTGCGCTTCAACGTGGACTAAGAAATCATCGGGAGAATGCTTCCCGGTGTCCGAGCCCCTTTAGCTTTTCCACTCTGTGAACTTTGATTCCACCGCACCTTTCCCTGTGGTGAGTAGCAGTGGTGCCCACCCTAATGCCAACTGGGCAAAGGGAAGGGTGGGGTCTTCCTAGGCCCAGCACCGACTGTGGGCGGGGCACAGGTCTTGTTTGGAAAGACCTGAGATACTAAGCAAAGCAAGCCTTGGGGTAGGCCTGGGGGAGACGCTGCACTGTTCACCCTTCTGGGTGACTTGGGTCGCTCCCAACAGCCTGGTTGCGTGGGTTTCAGAGCAGTCAGCCTGGAGGAGCGCTGGACAGTGATGTGTGGCCTGTCTGGTGTGCATCATGGACAGCTCCGCTCCCACAGGAGGACGGTGCATGCGTATCTGCTGCTGAGGTTGGAGAGGCGTTTTCCTGAGGGAAGTCCTGTGGCTTTGATGATGCCCGGAGGCTTCTGTGGTGGCCTTGTGACCTAATCTGTGTCACTGACGGCCATGGCAGACGGGCGAGACATCTGCCCCCTTTTCCTTTTGTCATTAGCCTCTTTACTTAGCTGGGTATCTGGCCAGCCAACCCCAACCCTAACTTTTTGTGGCTAAATATGGCTGTGAGACTACATTCTAGTTAATGAAATGTAAGCACATGTCCTGCTGCAAACCTGAAACGTCCTCCTTTCCCGCTAGCTGCAATGTGGAGGGAGGGTGGGCGCTCCAGCAAACATCCTGGGCATGAAGGAGAAGCTCTCTCCTGGAGCTCAGAGCCATAGAGGCAGTCTGGGCCCTGCTGCCGGAGGCGCACACTGTTCTGCACTGCCAGTCTCTGAGCCATGTTTCTGCGAGACAGAGCGTCTGTACGTTTAAGCTGCTGTGGTTCTCCTGCCCCCTGTGGCCAAACCTAACCCACCTGGTCTCATGGCTTCCACTCATCTACTTTAAAATTAAATCAATGCTGGCAGACACCCCCCAGCACGCGTTGACACGGGCAGCAATTGAACAGGGCGGGTCAAGCACTCAGCCACTTGTGCCTCGTGATCCTAACTAATTTGTCCTAGAGGATGTACCAAGAAACTAT
Organism: Sciurus vulgaris; assembly: GCF_902686455.1. Classification (NCBI taxonomy): domain Eukaryota; kingdom Metazoa; phylum Chordata; class Mammalia; order Rodentia; family Sciuridae; genus Sciurus; species Sciurus vulgaris. Next base: position 111,631,293 of record NC_136473.1, on the reverse strand, counting down.
AAATTGGCATAAATCAGTGTTCGTTGAGAGAATTTATCCAAATGAACAATTGTGAGCATCTATTTTGATTGTTTTTTCTGCTTTAAGGCAGTGTCCCCATCCCCAGTTGTTTCTTCAGTGATTGTTTAAAGTGCAGGTTCACCGGCCTGGGCTACAGCACCGGAATTGAAATCTGCTGGACTCTATTTTCAGCAAGCAGTAGGTCCTCCTGTGCACACTAACATCTGAGAATCCCCTGAATGCCCTTCTTTGTATCATAAGCCAGAGGCCCAAACCGCTTTCTAAATCTACCTGGGGACCAGGATAGCAGTGCACGCCTAGAGCCCCAGCTACTGAGGAGGCAGAGGAGGAGGATGGCGTGAGCCCAGCAGCTTGGGGCCAGCCTGCCCCTGGCAGCACCCACATCTGCTCCGATGAAGTGGGCCTTGTGGTCACCTGTCTGGGTAAAACCCTTATGTCTCCTAAAGAGACTTTATTCTTTTCTCTTCTAAGTATCAAATACAAGACAATCTTCTCTTATATCAACATAGCTTCTTTTTAGAGATTGTGAAGTCACATTCTGCCATACTGAATTTCATCAAAAGCCCAGTTAGGAGAAAGAATTCCTGCGGGGATTTCCTGAGCGCATGCAGCTGCTAGTTGCTGGTTGGCTTGGTTGGTTGTTTTTAAACAGTGCTAAATTTTCTCCTTGAAGTGTGTCACGGCACCAGAGCTGCCTCCTTGGGTCGCACTGTTTGGCCCCTGTTTGGATGTACTTTTACTGGACTGTCCTTCAGAGTCACCCCAACAGCCTCACTGAACATTGTTTAAGAAAGAAATGTAGGAAATCCGTCATGGAGCCTCCCTGGGGAACATTTCCCACCCTAACCACGGTACTCCTGAATGAGAACCCATGGAGAATTTGTCAGCTGTCTGTCAGTCCACGTGATACTGCACGAGCACCGCTGGCTTGTTTGGCCTAAAGGAGGTGCTCAGTCCACGCCTGGCTGCTCTTCCTCCTGCCCTCTTCCTCCTGCAGAGGTTGCAACCAGCCGTCCGCTGCCTGCCTTGGCCCACAGGGTGGGTTGGCCCTGCTGCGCTTCTCTGACCTCTCCACTGTTGCGCACGCCCTTCTCTTCCCGCTGTCTGCCTGTCCCTTCGCTGTGTGTTTTAATAGGCCATCGCCAACCTTTGTGGCATGGGCGGGGAGGGACGGAGGGGGAGACGAACCCAGACGCTCTAAGTCCACGCGGGGCTTTCCCCCTTGATGCATCTCCGCCCGCCCGCGCCACCTGCCCGCACACTCGACGAGGGGCGAGTTTTAAAATCACATCAGAGACACTTATAAGTAAGGGGACTATTTCTAAGATTGGCGGAAGAGGGGAGGGAAAGGGCAAATGAAGGTGGGGAAGAGCGAATAGAGAGGAAGAGAAAGCACAGAGGAAGGAAGGCAGGCGGAGGAGCGCGCTCCAGGCCAGCCGACCCCGCTCCAGGCCAGGCGACCCCGCTGCAGGCCAGCCGACCCCGCTCCAGGCCAGGCGACTCCCTCCAGGCCAGGCGACCCCGCTGCAGGCCAGCCGACCCCGCTCCAGGCCAGGCGACTCCCTCCAGGCCAGGCGACCCCGCTCCAGGCCAGGCGACCCCGCTCCAGGCCAGGCGACTCCCTCCAGGCCAGGCGACCCCCTCCGGGCCAGGCGTCGCCGCGCCCCCGCGGGGCCTCGCGCGGGGATCCGCCCGCCCCGGGCGGCGTCTTGGGGTGGCCCAGATGTCCTCCCGCCTCGCCAGCACGAGGAGACAGCTCAAAGAGAAAATGAAAACGAACGAAGGACAGAGGCGGTGCAGAGTCGCCGCGTAAGCTGTTCCTCCCGAGTCCGAGCGAGCCGCGCTGGACGCACGAGGGCGCCACTTCCCGCTGCGGGGCTCACGGCGGGAATTCTTGCGGGGCCCAGGCCTGGGGGACTGCGGGTGGGGACAGGAAGCGGGGGCCTCGCGGGCTGTTCCGGGCTCGGCACGCTTTCTGGAGCGAGACCTGCCCCACGCACCACACCCTCGGCCAGAGCCACGGTGAGAGCAGGACCTGGGCGCAGGGAACGCACCGCTGTTGAAGTCTGACCTGCAATCAGATGAATGCCTCAGCCCTTTGGGGCCTAAAAATGGAAGTTTTAGGTCCCAGAGCTGTGGGGAGGCCTGCCGGGGGCGCGGTCTACCCAAGCTGTGCACGGCCCGGTTGGGGAAGCTCGGCAGTGCGGAAGAACAGCCATGGGCACAGCCAGGTTTAAGAGAAGATTTGCACAGGACTGAAGAAAACTAGTGGTTTTGCTTTAGACCCTTGAGGGATGAACTCACCTCAGGGCGAAGCAGTCGGACATTCTGTACAAGCACCCTGAGATCTGTCTTCTCCCCACCTGGCCACTGAGAAGAGGAGGTCAGAGGGAAAGGTGACATTAGAAGAGACCCCACGTCTCCTTTGAGCCCTGGCACAAAGCCTGACTGGGAGGGACCGACCTGACCCGGCCAGTAGGCAAGGTTAACATATTGAGGCTAGAACAGGCTTTGTGGTGGTTTGACTGTGCTTGTCAGGGGTGACCCACCCAAGTGTGGAAAGAGCCTCCAGCCTGCCCAGGGCCACCGCCTCCCAGTGGAGGACATCCCCCAGAGCTCCCACTTCCCCAAATGTGGCTCCGGCGTGTCTCAAGGGACCTTGGGTCACTCCTGCCTTCCTGCAACAAGATCAAAAGGGCAGTTCCCCACTCGGCCTCTTCTTTCCTGTCAACATGATCTTTGCCTTTCCGGGACCGACTCTCAGGACACAGTCCTAGCTGGCTCTTTCTAGCAGAAGGCCTCCCCAGTCTCCTGACCTAGCAGAACGCAGGACATCTCTGGCTGATGCTGCACAGGGCTGAGCAGAGTCCTCCTCTCCAATTTCCCCTCTGCTGGCAAGGAGGCCCTAGCACCTGCTGGCAGGGGGTGTGGTGAGGGTGAAGGCTGTGCAGGCGGCCCCTCTGCCTTTGATCTACTGGCAGGAAGCAATAAAAGGGGCTTTTCACATGCCTGCCATAACCATGTTTTCCAAATTCATTCAGCCAGTACACATGACTGTGTGACTTCCCTCTCTTCCTTCCTCCATTCCTCCCTCCTTTTGTGGTACTAGAGAATGAACTCAGGGTGTACAACCCCAGCCTTTTCAAATTTTTATTCTAAATCAGGACTTGCTAAGATGTCCCAGCTGGCCTCAAACTTGCCATCCCCCTGCCTCAGCCTCCTGAGTCTCTGGATTACAGGTGTGCACCACTGCCTGGCTGTACATGCCACTTTCTAAGGACTCTGGATGTAAAACTGGACCATGCCAGGAAACCTGGGCTGGACGGCTGCCAAGTGCATGCCTGTGGGCAACTCTTCCCTCTGGGGGATGCCCACTGGAAGTGCCACCTGCTCCCACCACAGGTTCGCGACTGAATGTGTGGGTCAGACTCCACTCTGCAGACCCTCAGTTCACTCCTGCTCTGGTTCTGCCAGGAAGCTGGTGCCACGGTCTGTCCAGGGCAGTTCTTCCCTGATTTCACCTGCACGTTGATCTGCACATGATCCTCCTTCCACGAGGGCTTAGCAAGGGCTCTCACCTTCAGCCCTTGGAATGGCTGTGGTTCTCCTTCACATACCAATCCAACAACCTTGCACATCCAGGGAGACCCGCACTGATCTGACCAGCTCGTCTGGGCACTGCCAGAGGAAAAGCATGGAAAACTCCACCACTTTGACTCTTGGAGTTCCTGCTGTGGGCATGAAATTGTTAGTGCTGGGGAGTAAGACGACTGGAGTCCTGGCTTCTACCCTTTCTAGCTCAACTATAATAAAAATAGTCACGGACTCAGAAGAAAGCCAGACTTGGTGCCAGAGGTCCTGGATTCAAATCTCATGTCCTCTGGTCGGGGCATATGGTACTGAGCAAGGTACTTGTGCAAACTCCAACTCCTCCTCTACCAGCAGGGAAGCCCTAGTACCTGCGGGCAGCAGGCCTGGTAACGTGTCGCTGACCCAGACTTCCGGGATGCTGGCACGTTGTTTACATGCCCATGTTGATATAGGAGGTGCTGGGAGGCTCCTTCCTTCCTTAAGGAGCTCAGCAGCTACTGGAGAAAAAAACTGGTTCTCCTGAAACCAGCACACCCTCCATGCAGAGTGCACTCAGCTGCACCAGGTGGCGGGCAGGGAAACCCTGTGTCTGTGGTCTGCTACATGGGAGGTGGGGAGAAGCAGCCCAGACCCATGGTGCTGGGGGACTGTTCACTGGTTTCCTTCCTGCCAGTCCTGGGTCAGTGTTCTGCACCCAAATCCCCTCTGCAAGGAGGAAGTTCCGGGGCTCCTCCACCACATGTGACCTGAGCTCAGGAGTAGGTGGGGGCGGGTTGCCAGTGACTCCTGCCTGAGGGAGGGGTGGGCCAGGATGGGAGTGCTCTGGGGAGTTGGGGCACAGCGGGCAGGTGGGCCAGCAAGATGAGGATGCACTCAAGCATTAGCACACTGTGTTCCAGAGTGGACACACAACGCAGGGGCCCTGAGCCAGCTGGGGAGTCCACAGGGTGCGCACAGTTTACCAAGGAAAACAAACTCAAAAGGCCCGCTGGGCATCACGCTGCCCCTTGCCTCCCACGGACCTGGTGGCCTACACCGGGCTCTCGAAACATTAGTCCACTGGCCCCCCGACATCCCAGTGAGACACCGGACTAATAGTGACCTTGTGCAGGGGAGAAACAGTTTCAGAGAGGTCACACTTTCCAAGACCACATCTAAGTTGGCAGAGCAGTGACTCTAAGCCTGGTAATGTGTCGCTGGCCCAGACTTCCTAAAGCAAGTGTAGTGGCCTCCCAACTCATGCCAGTCCCCGAGTTGTTGTGGACGTGGCTGCCACCTTTTCTTCCCAGGACTGTTTTCTCTCATAGCAACAGAAGTTTTACTGCATACATGCAGCTCAACAAAAGACTGCATTTCCCAACTTCTCTTGAGCTACAGCCATCCCTGTAATGATGTTTGGGTCAACACGAGATGGACGCAGAAGTGGTATGTACAATCTTCCAGGCTAGACCCTGGAAAAGATATTGTGGCTCTCCTGCACCCTCATGGCATGGGTGCAGAATATGATGGATGGAGCTGAAGACGCTGTCATGGTGCACACTGGCTCTGAACTACTCACCTGGAGTTTTATGTGAGATAAAAATAAGCTTAAGTTTAAGCCATCATATTTTGGATTTCTTTGTTATATCAGCCTAGCATTACTCAGCTAGCGTGAGTATATGTATCCAACTGCAGTCACAAGGAAGGGACACTGTAGGATTACAGATGTCTGGAGGTTGTACCACCAGTGTGCTCTGCTTGATGCAGTCACCTGAGTTACACTCACTGTGTTGGGCCTCAACCTTAGGCCCGTGGAAGACACACATTCACATTGAGCCAGCAAACACTTTCCCTCAAAGCAGTTTTGAGTGGCACGATTCAAAGAGCGCCAGACAAGGGGCAGAGGGCCTGAGGTCTAATCCAGCTCAGCTCTCTCTGCCTTACCAAGTTACTTACGCTCTGAGTTTAGGTTGCCTCGTCTTAGAGGTGATGATGGTATCTGCCTCCAGGATGGCACATGACAGACATTTAATACTCTCCCCCAGGCCCAGCCGCCTGCCTTGCCCCCGCAGAACAGCTTGTGACCCGTGTCACAAGGTGTGACTCCTACCACCTCCACTCTCAGCAACCCACCAGGGACAAGCACACAGGGAGTTGTGGGGAGGCACCAGCCCCCAGCAGGGGCCTAGACTTCGATGAGCAGGGAGAGGCCCTGGGCAGTGCTGCCCCTGCCAGGAGGCCTTCTACCTCAGTGGATCTGTGACACGGGAGGAGAGGACAGCCTCCAGGCATTGGGAAACACCACAGTGGGGACCCTTGTGTGGCCGAAGTGCCCAGATCATGATCAGAGCCTCTGAACTCGGTATGACCTCTGGGGTCCAAGGTGCCTGGGAAAGAATGGCTGATGGGTTCAAGTTCAGAGGGTTTGCAGTTCTGGTGGTTCCAGCCTGTCCTGAGCAACCTGGGAAAACTTCTGCTGGACAGCCCAGGGCTGACATCAACCTGAACCGCTGCCAAGTATCAGGAGATGCTTTCTTAACAAATCAGTGACAATCAGACATTGTGGGAGCAGGTGGATCACAGTCTGCGTCCAAACTCCACAAGGAGCATTCTCGAATATCAGCTTACAGCCCTGGAGACAGGCGTTGTTCAGCTGGGGACTTAAACTCCTACCCACAGCCTCCAGCCACGTTCTTGGCCCTCACCAGACCCCCCAGGCCTCCTCTTGGATCCTAGGGCCCCAACCACACGTGTGGCCCCACTCTTCAGTGATCTGCAGAGCCTGATTCCCACTTACCTGTCCTTGTCAGAGCCGACTGTCCCTCTCATGGCTGCCTCGCCCAGCCAAGCTCAGGGTCTGCAAGCAAGAGGGGCTGAGGCTCTGGGCTGAGGAGCTGAGTCAGCCCAGCCCAGCCCAGCCCTGCTGTCCCAGCTGCTTCCCCCAAAGCTCACATGCAGGTTTTAGGTAAGACAGCAATGGTTTCCGCAGATTGGAGCTACATTTCAAGAAGATGATTCTGAAGTAGGTTACCAGAAAAAAATACAGAGCACTCTATTCTATCTGAACTTCAGATTAATTATTGCACAGGACATATTTATCCTAAAAATTAGACATTCATGACCTAAAATTGAAAATTAGCCAGAAGACCATATTTTTATTTGATAATCCTGGCAGTTCCACTCTGAAAGTTCAGGTTCTGCTCAGCTCCTCCTCCCTACCCTGCCTCCCAGTCCTGGCAAGTCAAGTTGTCCTGTGGTCTTCAGACCCTCTTCCTCCTCCCAGCCCAGGCCCTTGGTGGGTCTCAGCCGAGGGACTGTGCTCTCCTGACTCGTTTTCCTGTCTGCAATGGCACTGCCCCTGAGTCCCATCTTCCTGAAATGCAAATCTGACTCCCACAAAAGCCCCTGCATGGTGGCCCCGCTGCTGGGCGAAGCCCAGACTCCTCCACGTGTCCATTGGTCTCCTTCCTCCTGGCCATAGCGGCCATGCTGGTCTTTGCTCTTTCCTTTCACGTAGCCGCTGGAGAAATCTGATTTGGGTCTTTCATTATAAATCCCAGCCATGCAGACCCAGTGTCCAGCGCTCTCTGCAACCGTGTCCCCTCAGCACACTGGCCACATCTGGTGGGTTGGAGCATGGCTTTCAGGGAGCACCTGCAGAATCCTGAGTGGGGTCCTGACCACAGCAATAGGGTCCGGGCACCCGGAGGTGAGAGGAACAGAACAGGAGCACACGGGTGGAAAGGGTGCCACTCCCAGCAGCCTGCAGGCTTCCGCTCCCTGATCTCAGGGAACTGACTACATGAGGGGATGCCTCACTGGCCTGCAAACAGGGAGCTAGCCGGAGAAATGGCCTGACCCAGGACCTCGCCTCCCAGAAGGAAAGCCAGTCTAGAACCATGTGTCCCTCCACCCCAACTTACCCCCTGTCCTCTCCCTGACCTTTGCCACTCAGGAAGAAGTCCTGGAAAACAAAACCCTTCTTATTTGCAGGCTGCATGCTTGTTATTCCACACACAGTAATTTCATTCGGCTTAGTGTGTCGGGTCGGTGATGATCAGGACTTTGTCCTGGATGTTTTTCAGATAAAACAAAATAGAAAAGAGAATGGATTCTTTAATTGCTACTGGGACAAATGGCTGGTTAAACATGGTCAATGCATTTGCAAAAAGGAAAAAGGATGGAAGTCTAGGATAGAACTGGAACCCCTTTCTGACCCTTGGACTCCAGAACATTCCAGGCAGCATTTTCCTAGCAAGAGTCGTTTGCTGAGTTAAAAACACAAAGGCTGGGCTGGGGAGATAGCTCAGTTGGTAGAGTGCTTGCCTTGTAGGCCCTGGGTTCGATCCCCAGCACCGCCAAAAAAAAAAAAAAAAAAACCAAAAACAAAAACACAAAGGCTTTTGTAGACCCTAAAAATATTATCTTAGGGCTGAGGATATGGCTTAGTGGTGGAACACTTGCCTAGCATACATGAGGCCCTGGCTTCAACCCTCAACACTGCAAAAATAAGAAAAGAAAAAAAAAAATATGTGAAATTTTACAATTCACTGACTTGAGTCTCTCTTAGAAATTCAAAATGCATCGCATCCAGCTCAGGAGTTCTTCATTTGCACAGACCAGCCCCCTTCTCTCCCAAGGCCTGCACACCCTTCCCACCAATGCAATAGCCGGGCTGTTGTTCCACTGTCCATCACCCCAGGTAGACATGTCTGTCCTGAAGCAGGAGCTCCGCCACGCCTTCTACTCAGACATAACTCAGTGTTATGTCTTTAAATTCATCTGTCAATGTGTACATCAGTAATTTCTTTTTATTGCTGAACAACGTTTTATTGTGTGAATATTACACAATTTGTTGGTCTTTTCTTTGCCATTTGGGTTGTTTCTTGTTTTACACTATTATGGATACAAGTGATTTGTGCCTGTAATCTCAGAACTCAGGAGGCTGAAACAGGTGGATCACACATTCGAGGACAGCCTCAGCAATTTATTGAGACCCTTTTTAAAATAAATTTAAATAAGGGCTGGGAGTGTAGTTCAGTGGTAGAGCCATTGCCTGGCATGTGAGAGGCCCTGGGTTCAATCCCAGCACACAGTTTATATGCTGCCATGATAAACCTGGGCACGCCTCTTGCTAGAGGAACCCATTCCTCTTGGGAGCTTGCCCAGGCGTGGCCCGCTGGGCCATGGAACAGATGCTCACATTTGAAAGGAAATGAATATAGTAACTCCTAATGACACAGCTGCCAAGCCACGCAGCCAGCCTACAGGTCCCTGCCAGGAAGCAGCAGGGGAGCACTGCAGTGACACAGTTGCAACCCGGGAGGGTTGGGACATAGCACCAAGCACTGGTGGCATGGAGCCTGCCAGGCACACAGGCAGTTCTGAGGCTCCCCACATGCCTGTCATCCTTCAGCAGTCAGCACTGAGCCCGGGCGTGACCGCCTGCTGAGAAGCCCGCTCCAGCCAGCACAACAGCCTGGAACCTGCGACCCCCGCCTGACCGCAGCCGCCTGCGTCCTGACCTGCGGGCAGCAACTGGAAGTGGGGCAGAGCTAAATGGAAGTCAGGACTTGAGAGTTGACCAACAGCAGTTAGTACTTTTCCAAACCTTAATTAGCATAAGCTTGGACCAATAACAGTGACCCAAGTGGTATATGAACCTCAGGCTGAGAAAACCTGTTATCAGATGTCCTCTGAAAGAGTTCTGTTTTTGCTCTATCTTTTTAATAAGTCTCTGTCTATGGATTTTGTTCTTCAAATTGAGACAAGAACCTGGGGAGAAGAACTTGATGGTAAACTGCTGGGCCCGCGGCACTGGAGGGCAGAGCCCTGAAGCACAACCTGCAGCTTGGTTGCAGAGGCCTGCGTCTTACCCGGGCTCCACCAGGCAGCCCAAGAGAAACTTAGTCTTCCCTGCCAGGAGAAACAGGGGGTTAAGTTTTATCTCAGAACTTTTTGGTTTTGCCAACAACTCTAGGAAGAGACTGCTCTTAAGCAGTCCACTAAAGTAAAATTGGTCCTTTTCTATACCTAAAATCTGATTTGGGTGTCCAAAGGCCCTGAGACTGGCTGTAAACTTTAGCCAGGATGAATACTCAGTATGCATCCCTGGCAGATAACACCTTTTATTTTCACATAATGATAGCATCACTATCACACCCAGGAAAAACAATGTGAATCTACCAACACTTACCTAAAACCCTGTGTTCAAATTTCCTGTTACGTACTGACGTGGTTTAAAACAGAATCCAATGAAGGTCCACCCGTGAATTTTGCTAATGGTTCAGTCTTCAAACTTAGCAAGAGTTTTGAAACTTGATTCTCCCCTTCTGTTGGCAAGTCAGGTCTGAGCAAGACAGACCCTCTATGCACAGCTCTTAGCCTCTTAGCCGTGGGCTATGCCCTCGGGCAGTGGTCATTTCTTCTTCTTGGGTTGTTGTCTCCTGAATTTGAAGAGTGAAACCCAAGGACCGGAATAAGTAAGTGATACAAATTGCTGAAAAGAAACAAGACAAAGCTCCCGCACTGCAAAACGTGACCCGACACAGTGGGCCAGTCTGAGAGTTTATGTAGCACCTAGGTTACCACTATTGGTCCAAACTTATGCTAATTAGGGTGGGAAATGCACTAACGCTATTGGTCAACTCTCCTGTCCTGACCTCCCTCCAGGTCTGCCCCACTAGCAATTTCTCCCTGCAGGTCAGGAAGCAGGGGTCCAGGTTTTTGGATGGTCAAGGGCTCGCTGGTTCACTGCTGCAGCGCTGCGTGGAGCCAGCTTCTGCTGCAGACGTCCACAGGTGCCCAGGCCTGGCCACTGAAGGGTGACACCTTCACTCGGTGCACCTTGGCTCTCTGCGCCTCAGGACGGCTATGCCTGCCTGTTAGGCTCCGCCAGGCCAGGCTTGCTGCCTGCGCTCCAGCCAACGGGGCCTTCTCGGCAGGGACCAGTGGGCCGGCTGGGAGCCTGGCAGCCAGGAGCCCTGTCAGGTCCCTTCTCTCTCTCTCTCCCCTCCCTGCTCTTGTCACTTAAGAATCAGTTCCTTAGAGCTGCCCAGGTTGAACCCTCGAGGGTCCGACGTGGGCATGCGCCATCTTTCCTGCAAACCGGGAGTTGCAGCGAGGGGCTGGCGCACAGGCCGTTGGGTTTTTGCTCTTCTTACTTTGTAGGCGGCACTGTGCCCTCTTAGTACCTCACGGCCAGAGGGCCGCATGTCTTCCTGCCTCGCTTTGGGAGCTGCTAACACAGCAGTGCTGCCACCTCTGGGCCCTCCTCTCCCTCTCCACCGGCCTGGCCCGGTGGCCGCTCCATTGCTACCCCTCCCACGGAGTCCACAGCCCCAGCCGAGCACCCGGCACCCCCTGTGTGGCTTTGCTCTGTGGCTTCAGCACACAGTTCATCTGGGGCCTAATCAGAAGATAAGGCCCAAAGCTGACCGGCCTCCGCTCTCCTGATGCCACTTCTCAGCCCACTTTTGTGGTTTCCAATCTCAAAATCTGCAGTCAGAACTACCTTGAAAGTCCAGCAGTTGGACTGTCAGAGCACAGATGTTCCTGTGACATCTCACCAGTGACTCCGGGGACTGGCTGAACAAGCCAGTGGCGTCCATACTGTAACTCTCTCCTTCATGAGGAAGACCACAGCGAGGTGGCTCGGCCTTGTAAAGGTGTTTTCTTTATCAACACCAAATCTGCTTTCTGAGAATTTTTACCCAGTGAGTCATTTGCCTGGCCTTTGACCCAGAGGAGTGCACTGATGGTGGCAATTTGTGGCCAGGCATGTTCAAGTAGTTAGACATTTTCTTCTTTTCTTTTTCTTTTTTTACTTTGAATTACTTTGAAACACACACACACACACACACACACACACACACACACATACACACATATATAATTAACCTTCTGACCCAGTTTTGAGATCAGTAGCATTGACTGTATTCACACTGTTGTATAATAGATCCTTTGCCAGGTGTGGTGGTGCACGCCTGTCATCCCAGCTACTAGAGAGGCTGTGGCAAGAAGGGTCAATTGAGTCCATGTATTCAGGGCCAGTATGGGCAACATAGCGAGACCCTGGCTCAGTAAAAGCAGATCTCTACAAGTTTTCATCTTGCAAAATTGCAACTCTATACCTATCAAATATTCCCTCTCCCCTCTCCCAGCACTGGCAACCACGATTCTACTTCCTGTTTTGTAATTTTGACTGCTCAAAATAGAAGTATGCTGGGTGTGGTGGCACCCACCTGTAATTTCCACAACTCAGGAGGCTGAGGCAGGAGGATCACAAGTTCAAGGCCAGCCTCAGCCACTTAGAGAGGCCCTCAGCAACTTAGTTATTTTAACTTAGTTACTTTAGTTATTTATTTAGTTATTATTTTAACAAAATAAGAAAGTGCTGAGGATGTAGCTCAGTGGTAAAGCATCCATGGGTTAGATCTACAGTACCAAAATAACTAACTAAATAAATATAAGCAGAATCACACAGTCCTTGGTGACAAGCTTCTTTCACTCAGCATAAGGCTCATTCACATTGTAGCACGTGGTAAGACTTCCTTCTGTTTCAAGGCGTCATAATATTCCACTACATGAATACAACACATTTCTTTTTCAGATGTAAATGGTACTTGGGCCCCTTCCATCTCTGGGCTACTGTGAACAATGCTGCAATGAATGGAGGTTTATAAATAGTTTTTGAGACTCTGCTTTCAGTACTTTTGGAGGTGTAGCCCAAAGTGGGATTGCAGGGCCACAGGGTAATCCCATTTTGGGTCCCCGACAACCTCCAATTGTTTTCCACAGGGAACTTTCTGTTTCATAGTCACACCCATGGTGCACGGAGGTGCCGGGTTCTACACATCCTTGCCAACACTTGTTATTTTCTGTTTTTCAATTACCTTGTTTTTGACAACAGTCATTCTAAGAGGGTGTGAGGTAATACTGTGGTTTTGGTTTTCATCTCTAGGGAAGGGGACATTGAGCATCCTTTTGTGCACTGTAGGCCCTTTGTGCAACTTCTCTGGATGGTTGTCTGCTGGGTCCTTTCCTGTTTTGTTCACTGGGTGGCTCGTGGTTTCATAGTTGGGTGGTTAGAGACCTTTCTGCATTCTGGGTGTAGAGCTGCGCTGGAGATGCGTGGACGTCACACCTGCATAGCCTCTCCACTCCCTCATTTCCTTTGCGGTGCAGGGTTGTTTAAGTGTGACATGGTCCTTCTCTCCTCCTGCTTTTGTCACCCGTCCTGGGGGACCACTGTCCAGGCATTACTGCCAAATCCATGCCTGGAAGATTTTTCCATTTTCTTTGAGAAGTTTTATGATTTTTGGTCTTAGGTTTAGGTCTTTAATCCATTTCCAGTTAATTTTTTATGCGATATAAGGTAAGGGTCCAACTTCATTCTTGTTTTTATTAGTGCTTTCTAGTTCATACATAGAGTGAGGTTCATTTTGATGTAATCATACATTCAGGGAATATAATTTGCTCCATTCCAGTTCCTATATTGGATGTCCAGTTTTCCTGACACCGTTCATTGAAGACATTTTTCTGTATGTGATCTCGGTAACCTTGTTGAAGATCATTTGGCCACATACACGGGGGTTAATTTCTAAACTCTATCCCGTGTGTCTGTCTTGATGCCAGTTATCACATCGTTTTGATGACTGTAGCTTTATAATGTTTTGAATTCAGGAAGTATAAGACCTCTAACTTTGTTCTTCTTTTTCAAGGTTGTTTTGGCAATTTGGGGTCCCTTGAAATTCTATATGAATTTTGGAGGTTTTTTCCCTATTTTTGTAAAAAATACCATTGAGATTTTGATACTGACTGCATCAAATCCATAGATAGCTTTGGAAATTAGGTAGTATGGAAATTTTAACACTACTATGCCTTCCAATCCATTAACACAAGATGTAGTTCTATTTATTTTTGATTTCTCAAATTTTTCTTGGCAACATTTTACAGTTTTTAGTGTAAGGTTTTTTACCTCCTTGGTTAAGTTTACTCCTAAGTATTTTACTCTTTTTGATGCTATGGTAAATGGGATTGCTTTCTTAACTTCCTTTCAAGATTGTTCATTGCTACTGTTTAGAAACACAACGTGACTTTAATGTTAATTTTGTGTCCTGAACTTTGCTGAACTCATTTATCAGTTCTAGCAGTTTTGTACGAATGTGTAATCTTTGCTTGCCTGTATATTAGATCATGCCATATGCAAACAAAGATAATTGTACTTCTCCCTTTCCAATCTGTGTGCTTTGTTTCTTTTTCTTGCCTAATTGCTCTGGCTAGGACTGCTGGTACCATGCTGAATTTAGTGACAGTGCTAGGCAAACTTGATTGCTCCTGATCTTAAGAGGAGAGATTTCAGGTTTCACAGCTGAATATGATGTTAACTATGAAACGTGTATAGTTTTACTTTGTGATTTATTTTGGAGTACTAAATGTGGCAGACACTAGTCAGGCATTAAAAACGACAGCTCAGCTGGGGTTGTAACTCAGGAGTAGAACACTTGCGTAGCATGTGTGATGTCCCAGTTTTGATCCCCAGCTCCCAAAGGAAGGAGAAAGAGGAGGAGGAGGAGGAGAAAAGAAAGGAAGGAAGGAAGAAATGCTAGCCTGCTAACCTAGGATAACTAATTGGCAACAGAAGATCTCCTTATGGGTTTTTCAGATATGGCTTTATAGAGACATGGGATATACCTGTCTTGTAAGCTATGTTCTCTCAAACTCAGGTTTCAAGAGACATGAGTATTGTGCAGTACCCAGGAAGCATATCCAACCCGAGAGACCAGCGATGAACCATCTGGTGGTCCTCCAGAGCCAACCCTGACGTTCACCGCATGGGAGCTCAATGGAGCAGCGGCTGTCAGGAACCAGGATGTTGAAGAAGGAGGACTTGGAAAGGAACTCATCACTTTCCTTCTAGGCTCTTGGTGGCTTTAGAGACCTAGGACCTCCTAGTGTAGAGATCTTTCTATCTGGACTTGAAGGGGAGGCAGTAGAAGGGGGAGCAACCAGGAAAGAGAAGGTCGTGCTCTGAAAAGTCTCAGAGCCTCAAGAAAGGGTCCTTCAGTCATCGAGGGGATGGAGCCATGACCGTAGCTTGAGCAGGCCTTGAGCGGGCCCCAGTTGCGTCCCAGAGCTGTGGTGTTTTGTTTCTGTCGTGCTCCATGTTCTAAGTGATAAGTCGACTTGGGTGAAAAGAGGAAGAGAGGCTTCACTCGTTTATTCACCAAGGGTTTCTTGTGGGTGAGAAGTGAACAGGCCGCTGTGGCTTGGGTGCCCTGGGACACTGAAAAGTCACCCCAGCACATCCTGTGCTAGAGAGGCACACCTGTGGGAGTGGGGGACAAGGCACTCGAGCGTGGCTTAGGGGTGCCTCCCAGCACTCGGTCTGCTCAGCAGTGACCCTGAGCTGGAGGGCCATCCACAGCTATCACTTCCTCACACTGCTTTCTCAACACTCATTTCCTTCTTACCAGCCCCAGTTCTCCTTCTGGTCTTCTGGCCTTACCGTAAGCGTGGCTTTGAGAAAAAGCACCAGACAGACAGAGAGACAGACAGACCAAGACACAGCCAGAGAGAGCACGTGAGCCCTTCAACACAGCTGCAGAATTAAAACAAAAACGTCAGAGGAACAGAGTGTTCCAGCTGATGAACTTCCTGTCCATGTCTCTGGGGAGCAGGGGGAGGGCTGGATCTCAGAATGGGGGAGGGGGAGGGCAGGGGCCTGGCGGGGTGGGACTTGTCTTTCCTGCATGGTCACCCAGGTCGGGGCCCACCTGCAAGGCGGAGATGCACTCGCTGAGGCTGGCCGTGGTCAGAAGAGGCCTGGGGCCACTGGTGCACCCAACTTAGAGCAAAACAGGATGTTAGCTCAGCGTGACTGAGCCAGGAGATGCAAATTCCTCCCTGCCCACCCTCTACCCCCAGCCGCTGCACCCACACCTCCCCGCCTGCTGCAGAGCATGTCTGCCTCCTGGTGACTCCATGTCCTTTGCTTCCCGGCCAGCCCTGCAGTGGGGGTCAGTTTAGTTCTCAACTCTTTTCAATAAGGTTTCAGACTTTGGGTCATTTTGACTAGGGGTCCCTTACCACATCCCTGGGGACTGAGACAATTACCCAGTGAGGAAGTGAGGTTGGCGATTTGACCTCTGCCGGCGCGTGCAGTGGCCCCTGGGTTTCCGCACTCACCGAGCCTTTGGCCGCAGTGTCCACAGGCCAGCGTCTGGAATCTCCCTCTCCTGCTCACTCTTGCCCCTTCTCTTGCTCTTCACTGCCACCAAAGTGCCCCTTCCTGTGCCTTGAAGGAATCAAAAATCGCAAACCAGAAGCGATTCTGCTCAAGTTCAATTACCTTCGAAATGCAAATATCACTTCTTTTTTCCGGGCAAGTGCCAAGCTTGAAACCCCCCAGAACAGCACTCTGGGTGTGGCCCCCTTTCCCGTGGAGGGAGGAGGGGCTCTGTGTCGACCACTGTGTGAAGGCCGCCTGTGCAGCTGGGGCGGGGGCTGTAGGCCAGGGACGCCGAGGCCGGCCCTCCCCTCAGGTCCTGGGGCCTTTCTCACAGGCTCCTTCCACCCGGAGCCCCACTGTCCACTGTCCACCTCGCTCCCAAGCACACGGAGGTGGGCTTCCTCTGCCTCCTGCCCCTGGGTCTTCCTCGACCACCCCTTCCCTGTGGACCTGCCCTTCCTCAGGACCAAGCCCCATCAGCCGTGCCTGGCCTCGGGACCCTTGGCAGTGTATCCAGGTCGCATTCTGCTTCGGACATCATGGACCTGTGGTCACCTTCTCAGATGAATGACATTCATAAGGTGGGGCTCCTGTGCGGCCTCAGGGAGCCAGCAGCACCTGGCACCCGCCAAGAAGAGAAGTCTTTTAGAATCCCCAAATCAAGGAAGCAGAAAAGTAAAGGACGGTGTCTGCGTTTAGGTGAGGTACTAATGATGCCGTCCAAAACAGCAAAACCATGGAGAAAGCTCAGGCACCAGGTGCCATGGGAGACTGTGGGATGAGAGGAGGTGGACCGGCAGGCATGAGCTGAAGGGGGGGCGGCGCTGGCACCTCCCCAGGAGTCGTGTACCTGGAGCGAGCCCAGGGCCTCACCACTGAGCCACATCCCAGCTCTTACGTTTTGTTTAGAGACAGGGTCTCACTAAGTTGCTCAGGGTCTTTCTAAGACACTGAGACTGGCTTTGAACTTGCCATCCTCCTGCCTCAGCCTCCCGAGCTGCTGGGATCACAGGTGTGCGCCACCATGCGGGGCTCCGTAGACCTTTATTGATGCACTAACTCTGGGTGACGTAAAATAGGTTTCCAAAATGAAGAGACGCTCTTCAAGAAAGTGAAATCGAGTTATGAAAACTTCCCCTTCCTCCTCCTCCTCCTCCACCTCTTTGGCAGGTGCGAGCAAAAAATACAGAATGGCCTCCAAACTTGGAATATCCAGGAACCGAAGAGACAGGGACTCCAAGGACCATCCCACGGAATACAGGTGCAGAGAGGCAAGACAAAGACACGCCCTTCCTTAGAGGCTGGGCTGCAGTCAAGACACACTCATAGGAAGAAATGGGATCACACGCAGGAGGCTGAGGACTGAGAGGCGGACTTGGAGTCCCACGGTGGAGGAGGCTCCACATGCTGCCAGGACCTGCCCCTGGGTGTCACTTTTCCTTCCTGAGAGTGTGTGGCTGCCCTTCCTATTTCTGTGGCAACCGTGACCCGCGTCCGTCACACTTGCTGCATGCTGCACATTCTCCAGCAACCCTGTGTGGTGAACCCTTTATCCACATTTTACAGATGAAGAATCTGAGGTCATGGCTGGACCCAGGAAGCCTGGTGCCAGAGCTGACCCTAAGCAGCTGTGCTACGCTCCATGTTACAACTCTCGGCTGTTACTACATTTTTAGGTGGGCATGCAAGAACTGGATTACAAAATGAATTATCTACCTTTTTGCAGGGGGATAGTATACAATTATTGGTTCATCCAACATGTATTGATACCAAATTCGAACCCAGTACTGATCATGGAATTTTAAGACAGAATGGACCGGGGCCTCGTCCAGTGTGGAGTTTAGCAGAAGATACAGTAAACAGGTGATTTAAAACCCTCACCATGACAGGAACAGGAGAGGCAGGAGTTGGCTCTTGGGCAGTGCCTCTCTCCCAGGTTCCAGGTGGTAACTGTTCCTAGGGGCCCACGCGGAGAACTGAAGGACTGTGAGAGGCAGCTCTCTGCAAAGCAGGGGTGGACTCGGGGTGGGGGATAGCCCATTGGGAGACCCAAAGGCTGCAGGGAGAAAGCCTGGGGGTTCTCTTGAGGGGAGATAAGCACTGCCCCTCAGGGAAGGGCATGAGTCCTGCAGAAAGTACTGGGGAGCCGAGGTGTTCCAGAGGAGAGCCAAGCAGGACCTGGGAGCGGTGGGAAGATAGAGCTGGAGGGCCAAGGACGGTTAGGAGCTGCTCGGCCCAGAGGTGAGTTGCTTAGACTGCAGGAGGTGGCAGGGAGCTCCCAGCAGGATCACAGCCCCGACTGGCAGAGAGAAAGGAGGAGCCCAGAGACGCCCAGGTTTCTGTCCTGAACAGAGGGATGCTTAGCGGGACCACCACAGAGGGAAAAGGACACTAGCAGGTGAGGACAAAGGTTTTTAATGATTTTTGCAAATGAGCACTTTTCCAGAGTCGCACACGGGAACACAGGGTGCAGAGGACTTCCCTCTGCCTGCTGTCCCGAGGGAAGACGGGATGCGCGCAGGCTTCCTTATCAGTGTTGAATCGCTGGGGAGCCTGCCGCTGGGGCAGAGGGCGACTGGGCTGGCAAACGCCCCGCTCTTCACCCTACTAACAAGAGCTTCAGCTGTGCGCGGCCTGGGTCCCTCAACAGATCCTCGTTTCTCTAAGTGTCACCCGGCCTGCATTCTAGAAAAATCGATTCCTTTTCTTTGTAGAAAATAAGGCAGGAAATGGTGGTCCATATCACCTGCTGCTAACCTTAGACAGCAGCGAGGTCACTACAAATTCCAATGATGACTCTAGTTTTTTCAATTTAATTCTTTTCCCTTCTCAAAGGACATTAGTTTCCAACTCCCTTTTCCGCCTGCCACACATTCTCCCTTCTCTCCATCTACCTGGGTTTCTCTTTCTGACCTTCCCTGCCGATTTCCATCTCCCCATCTCGGCTCCTCGGTTTTTGCTTCTGTGTCTGATTTTGTCTTATTGTAAGTTTGTACCTATCTGGATCAGCTGTGTACCTTCCACGGTAACAACAACAAAAATAACTCAACAAGCTTAAACTATAAAGAAATGTATTGCTTCCCATACTAAAGCCCAAGGGAAAGTCCCTCCAGGGTTGGTCAATTTAGTACCTCAACAAAGTCACTGAGTTCTCTATTAAATGAATATTTACTGAGTGCTTATTTGTGCTTGGCCTTGACTTTGGCACACAAAATACATACCAAGAAAAAAAGAAACAAAAGTATCTGTGTTCACAGAGTTTTGCCTCGTGGCAACAAAGTGGCTACTTCAGTTCCAGTTATCAGGTAGGATAATATTTCTTCTTGCACACCTCTTTATCATAAAAGGTGAACGTTTCCCCTTTTGTCTCAACCAAAATTTCTTTACTTATCCTTCCTAAAACAGTTCTGCACAGGGGAAATGGTATTTCCAGAGTTGGCTTAGACTGTTCAGGATTCACCTGTTTGTTGAAACTAAAAAAAGTAACAAATCAACCAACTAAACAAACAAACCCACAAACACTCCCTATTGGTCTGGGTGGGGCTCACGCACAGATACTTTTTCAAAGTTCCCCTGGTCATCCCAATTTACAGCCAGAAGTGGAACTGGTGGGCAGGTGGGCGGCTTGGCACACTTTTTTAGGTCTGAGGTTTATGTGTTTTTGATAGATCTGCCCACTTTCTCTCCTAAGCCTGGGATGATGCGGCAGAGGGGGAGGGTAGCCCTTGGGACCCCTGTCTGGTCCCCTTGTGGTATTTGCCAGCGCTGCTCTTGAGCCTGGGTGGTTGGACCTGCGGCCCTGCCCTCGGCTGAGGCTGCCCGGGCTCCCCAGAGCACCCAGCTGACTGCAGCCTCCATCTGCACGTCCAGGCTGCCTCACTCCAGATCGGGTCTCTTTTCCTTTTTTAAAGAATGAAATATCTCCCCAGAATTATAAAGACCCATGGGTTAACTGCAACCACTGAAACAGCACAAAAATATTGTGGCAAAGAAGGATTTGGACAACGCTGTCCACCCCTCCTCTGTCATCCCAGAAGGCAGCCCCTCTCTGCCCCCACCTCCTGACAGCGTTGCCAGCCTGGGTCCCCCTGTGGTGGGAGGAAAGGTGGGGAGGAAGGGTGCCCAAGGGGCAGGGCAGGGCAGTCCAGAGTCAGGAGGCCTGGTGCTCAGTTCTAGCCCCCTCCCCACCACCGTTTTTCTCAATTTTCTAGTTTGAAATAATTTTAAACTTTGAGAAAAATCACAAGAGTAGTATAGAATCCACCCAGGACTCCTTTTGGTTTTGCCAACTAACTTTGTAATTGTTTTAACCCTCTATAGTCACAGGGCCCTACCCGAAGCCCTGCCTTAGCCCAGCCACCTCCCTCACCAGACCTCCCGCCTGCTGGGCTTTCCTGACAGGACTCTTGGGAAGATTACCGACCAGTCACGCTGGGGAATGGCTTCCTATTTGGTTTTTCCAGCGTTTCCTCCTGATTAGATTCAGGTTATGCCCCTTTGGTCATCACAGAGTAATGGGACCTTGCCCTTGTGTCCCATCAGGTAGCGTGTGACGTCCATCTGTCGGGTTGCTGGTAGTGTTCACTTTGATGGCTTGATTCGTATGGTGCCTGTTACGTTTCGCCTCCGTAAAGTTATTTTTCCTCAATTGTAATCAATGAGTAACTTGTAGGGAGAAATTCAGTGAAATCCCACGCCTCGCCCCCGCCCTCACCCCCTAGACGTAGCATCGTGTGGGTCCTCTTCTGAAGCACCGTGGCTGGGCAGTGGGCGCGTGGCCGGTCCCCACCTCTCCCCCTTCGCTAGCTGGTAGAGTGCAGTTAGCTTCGCTTCCCACTTGCGCGCACTTGCTCACACCCCTGTGGGTGGTGGACTAAAGCTGTGTCAGTTCTGACCCACTGCTAGCACTGCTTACCTCGAAGGCTCTGCTGGTCCAGACTCGCCCGCCGGAACCGTGCAAGCTGACTTCTGTTTGTTTCAGCATCTCCCATCACGCAGGGACCGTGTTCTGGTGGTCTGGCGAGCGACGTTCCAGGTTTTCTCACTCCATACCTGCCCCCTCCCCCCCGTAGAGCCACATGCAGCCCACACCCCACTTTCTAAATAACATTCTCCACGCACAGAACAGGCCTCCTTGGGGAAAATGAAGGCCTGGAGCATCCACAGATTTTGGTATCCAAGGTGGCGGAGGGGTTCCTGGAACCAACCCCCTCCCCTAGATACCGAGGAACAAATGCGTGTGTGTGTTAATATTTATAGTTATGAAAGAATCTTTGCTTCTTGCTCTGAATTTTAAAAATAGATGATCAGCAGAATAATGTGGAGTTGAGCTTTTATAGTTCTGATTGAAAACTGATTCTGTTACTGCTCGTCATGGCCATCTGATGATCTTTTCTCTCACTGAGCCCTTTCTCCCATGGAGCCCCCACCTCAGAAAGGCTCTGTCTTGGATTTAAAGGTAAAGACTGCAAATTTGCTTCATTCATTCATTCTTCCAGGTATCCATTCATCAACTATTCGCTGGAAGCCTGGCAGGTGCCTGGGGAAGCCAGTGGTCATGGCCCTGGTAGGTGCCTGGAGAAGCCAGTGGTTATGGTCCCTGGCAGGTGCCTGGGGAAGCCAGTGGTCATGGCCCTGGTAGGTGCTTGGAGAAGCCAGTGGTTATGGCCCTGGCAGGTGCCTGGGGAAGCCAGTGGTCATGGCCCTGGTAGGTGCCTGGGGAAGCCAGTGGTTATGGCCCCTGGCTGGTGCCTGGAGAAGCCAGTGGTTATGTCCCTGGCAGGTGCCTGGAGCCCAGTGGTCATGGCCCCTGGCAGGTGCCTGGAGCCCAGTGGTCATGGCCCCTGGCAGGTGCCTGGAGCCCAGTGGTCATGGCCCCACACAGTCCCTCTCTGGTGTGCCTTGCTCTTAGTCTGCACAGACCTCTGTTTATTGCTTGGCTGGTTCAGACCATCAGGGCATGTGCAGGGAAGGACCAGGGACTGAGAAGGAAGTGGACCCTTGTGAGCCCTCCAGACCCCACAGAAGGGGAGACACTGACTCCTTAGACAGCCACTTTCCCTTCCCCCTAGTTGTCACCTCCTCCCACAGAGCTGCTGTTCACCCAGCAAGGCCCAGCTGGGTCATCTCTGTTCTGGCTTCTGGGGGTCTCCTAGAGGTCAGTTGAGAGGAACACATACCCACAGCCACTCACCCACTCCCTGTCTCCGTCCCTCCTCCTTCCCTCCCTATCTTCTGCTGCTTCCTTAGGCAAAGGTCTCCACCTGGGCCCAGACAGCTCTGGAGCAGCATTTGGGACCAGAAGCATGGGAGGCTCCGTATTTGCTTTGTGTGCCCCCCCGGGGGGGGGGGGGGCTGCGCAGGGCGTAGAGAGCAGCAACAAGGCACCTTGGGTGGCTGTGGTGTGGTCGGAGCCTAACGGTTGGTTTCCTTTGGGTAGGCATTTCCTCCTCCTGTTTGTGAAGCCAGACACCTGTACAGGGGCTGCCCATTGAGAGCTGAGAGCAGGACAGGTTGAGGAAGAAGGGAGAGTTCCAAGGTCAAAAGACATGGCTGATGATGAAGCTCCAATTGCCAGCTCAGTCCCATACCTTCAAAAAAGAAAGGGCAGAGTTATGAGCATGAGCGTGCATTGCAGCGACCCTGCTCTCACGCTGCTGGCTCTGCCCTGGCTTCCTCACTTCGGCAGCTGGACACCTTGAATGGGAGGGGCTTCCCATGAGTTCCTGGGATGAGGGTGCCTTTGCTCCAGAGTACCTGGCTCTAAGTCACAGGAGTACCAGGCTCTTATCCATTTGAAACTTATTATGAAGCTAAGTATAGCTACTCTTTCCAGAGCACCTATTACATCGTAAAGGTTAGGAAATGAGGATCAGAGGTTCAAGAGTTTAAGTGACCTGTCTAGGGAAACACAGGCAGAAAGCAGCAGGGTTGGGTTCAACCTTCCATCTGCCTGTTTCTGAAGTCGGGGTCTAACCCCTATGCTCAGCTGGATAAATGAACTGGAGACCACCCCGGCATGAGGGCTGCTAGCAGTTTAGAAGGCCAGACCTTAGAAGTTTCTATGACAGGAAGGTGGTCACGTCTCTAAGGCTGGCACCCAAAGTAGCAGCTGAGGTGTCTGAAGGCCGGGCACTGCTCGGAGAAGGGTAAGGGCTGGGGCGAGTTCTCAGCTCGTTCCTTCCCCAGTGTGTCCTGTCTCCCTTCACAGCACCTGCCTGTCCCACTGTCCACCTCTATGAAGGCCCCCTTCCCTGGCTGAGTTCCCAGGGCTTGGGGAACAGGTTAGGGGTAAGAATGCTGCAGGGGGACACTGGCGCTGCTGCCAGCCAAGTCCCTCTCCCCTTTCTCTCCGACCTGGGAAGAGGGTCCCAGGACGGCGCCTAGAGCTGTGGCCAGCACATAAACGGGCAGCGGAGGATGCCCTTGGCACTAGCAGTCCTGTGTCCTCGCATGCTGCCTCTCCGCCACTCAGAGGGCTGGGCGGACCCTGGGGGAGGATTACTAAGCCGGGCCTTATGGGAATGGGATGTTTAGGATCTTGCCCTTGCTATATTTACTGGGAATGGAGGAAAGGCCCTTTGAAATTCCCACAGAACCCGGAACACTAATCGAACCAGCTTGGAGAAGTTTTCCAACAGCAGGCTTGGAAAACTTCGCTTAGATTCCTTGGTTCTCTCCTCCTCCTGAAACACAGGTCGACGGCAGATGGGCAGATGGATCGTGTGGTTCCCAGAACTCGAGGATGCGGAGGCAGGTCGGGGAAAGGTGGCCCTGTGCTGCACGCGCGGCCGCGGTCTGCACAGCTCCCGCAGAGAGCGCGGCCGCGGCCTCGGGGACCTCGCCCGAACCCCAGGTGTGACGGTAAATGCAAGGAGGAAAGAGGCTGGAAGGATGGGCATGAAGGAAGGAGAGGGACGCAGGGGAGGAAGAGCCGCCGGCCGGCCTCACCGCCAGGCGCGCGGGAGCGGTAGCGGGGCGGGCCGCGGCCGGCGAGCGGGCGCGGCTGCTGCCACCTTGTTTGGGCAGCCCGTGGAGTCGCCGCGCCGAGTCCCGCCCGAGGAGGGACAGCGTCTGCTTAGATCTGCGTCTAAATTTAAACGCGCTCGCCGCGCTCCGCCCCGCCCTCCGCCTCGGGCCTCCTCCCCCTGCGCTCGCCTGCTCGCGGCCAGTCCTGCGCCTCGCCTCGCCCGCCGCAGCGCGACCGCCGGGGACATGGAGGTAAGGAGCGCGGCCCGAGCCCGCGGGGCGACCTGCCGCACCCCCGGGCGGGCGCGGGCGCGAGGGGCCGCGGGAGGCGCCTCTGCGGGCGCGCGGGTCCCCGCCGGGCACTTCGTGCTGGACGGAAAGTTGGGTGCGGCTACGGCTGGGGACAGGCTGAGCGTGCGGAGAAACACCGGCGGGCAGGCAGGAGCCCCAGGCTCAGAGGTGGCCTTGAAATGCAAACAGCTGGCGTGGAGGCTGGCCCCTCTGCCGGTGCGGGGCTTCCCTTTTGACTTGCAGAGTGGCCTTTCGGGAGTCCGTCTGTCCTCTTCTGAAGTCCCTCTGTCCTGTCACATCTTTCATAACTTTCTGAAAAGCACCCCTGACCTGGCGGCCGGATGACCTCATTTGTAGTGAGACTCCAGGCTCCCCGGATGCCCCTGTCTTCTGAGACCGTGTCACATCCAAGGGGAGCTCCAGAGTCAGGCCCAGGCTCCTCTGACTGCTGGGAGGAGGGCTGGGGACTTTCTGTCCTGCTCCAGTCTTAGTGGGGTGCGGGGCTACCACCTTCCACAGGAGGAGTGGCTTCCTCTCTCTACTTCTGGAGACCTCTATAAGTCTCCCCCTGGGAACAGACACCTACCATTTCTCCTAAATCAACCTTAGCCAGACCTGGGGCTTTTGAAAAGAGCAAAGAAGAAGCTGCAAATGTCACACAGTTTTGAAGGTGGTTCCCACTGGTATTGAAAAGAAAAGTGTGCTCCTCACTGGGCTGGTGGCTGTCCTCTCACTAGCCAGGTGCTGAGCCTGAGCCCTGGCTCTTTCCTAAGCTGGAGTGCTGCTTGCCTTCTCTGAAGGGACCGTGGGTTTGTCCTGGTCATTCACCTCACCCAGTTGTCTTCAAGGAACAGGGATCGCCTGGGAGATTTCAGGGAGGGAAGGACCGTGGGATCCACTGGGTTCTGAGAGGGACACTCTGTAGACACATTGCAAAGCAGAGAAAATGAGATGTGTGTGTTAGGATGCACACACAGCAGAGCTCAGCGGAGGGGGTTCCCAAGTCTATTCAAAGATCCTACTAGCTCAAAGCAACAGGACTCTTTTGGGGCTGGCTATTGCTGCAGGGCCGAGGAGGGACGTGGCCCCTGGGAAACCTGGCTTGTTGGACTAGGGACAGGCAACTAAAAAAGTGTGGTAGATGCAAGCGACCTCCTCTTGGAGGAGTAGGATGCTCCCCATCCTCTTGGAGCTGGGATACGTTAAGCCTGGTGGAAGGTGTTCAGTAGGAATCATGCCCTTTCTAACCCCTTGCAGAATGAACTGGACTTGAGAGGAAAGCAAATTTATGCTTAAAACAAGTTTGAACTTCACTCCAGTAAAGACACCGAAGGGCTCCTTCCATTGGGGTACTTTCCCCCCCACTTATTTGAGGAAGGAGCAGTGGGTGGCGGAGACCCTGAAACAGCACAGCAATTTCCTGTGCGGCTTGGGGCTGGGTGCATGAAAAGGGAAGACCCACCTCTAGGAACTGAGAGATGCAGAGAACTCCCTGGGGTGCTGGGGGCTGCAAGGGACCAGGGGATCCCTCAGCCTGCCTGGAAGCCTGGCAGACCACCCAGCAGTTGGGAATGAGCACCTTTGAAGTTTCTGTCAAAATCACCTGAAAAAATCCCCTGCAACTGCTCTCTCTGGTGAAGGAAGTGAAGGGCAGGAAATGACAATGCTTACCAGGAAGTTGGCTTGTCCTGGTGGGCATGGCATGTGGGGTGAGCTTGGGGATTCTGAAAATCTCAGGGTTAAGCCCTCTTTTGAGAGGTGAAGTCTGTTTTTGAAACGTGAAGGAACTGCTGTGTTGGGAAGAAGCTGAGTTATGTTCCTTCCATACTAGGAATTCAAACCAGACCTGTGAGGCTCACTCTGCCTCCCCCCCTAGAACTTTCTTACCTGGCAGAAGCCTTTGGGAATTTTTTTTTAAAGTCAGTTCTACCTCATTGGCAACATCAGTCCTTCTGTCAGCCTGCAGTTGGCCCTCTGGAAGGTGGGGTGGCTGCTGTCTGACCCCTGCCTTTGACACCCACAGCCCAGTAGGATTCCCTGTGTCCCATCAAGTGTGTGCTCAATGAGTGGCTGCTCAGAGCAGGAGTTCCACAGGAGCTCAGAGCAGCTGAACCTCAAAGCAAGCCTTCGAGGATGGTGAGAGGAAAGCCTGAGGAACAGGTGCAGGCAGAACATGCCCCTCTGTTCAGGAGAGCGGGCCAGCGGCTGGAGGGGAGATCAGTGTAACCTGGGGCCACTGAGTCACAGCAGGTGCTGGCCCTGCAGGTGAATGAGGGCTGGAACCAACCCAGACCACCTGGAAGAAGGAAAGTCCCCTTGCCTACCTGTGTCCCCAAAATGTGCCTTTTTCTAATTCATACAGAGATTGTCTTCTCTAGAAAAGTTTTCATGTGACGTTATTGTAGATTCCAGGTGTAAGCATTATACTGTCCTCTCAGCCCAGAGGACAGAGGGGTATAGTGAAGAAGGAACTGGAGATTTAGCACCTCAAGTTTAAATTAATATCCTCAGTTCCTTATGTGCAGCTTGCAGGCCAGCTGGTGTGTCTCGCCTTGGATTCTGCTCCCTGGTCAGTAGGAAACTTGCAAAGTGTTGCATCAGGAAGTGGCCATGAGGTGGCAGGGGTGAGAGGAGTGAGCAAGGCCTTCAGGTCAGGGAGCCCCTTCCAGGACAGTCCAGGTATATTCTGACTTGCAGAAACACAAGAATAGAGGAGATGGCAAGGAGTAAAGCCCATGTGCTGGAAGGGACCGTGGAAACCACGTCTGGGTTTGAGCTCACCAAGGTACCCAAAAGCAGGGACTGTGTGCAGCTCGGCAGGTCTTCGGAGATTAGCACAGCGCACAGCCTCAAATCACAATGCTGGACCCAAGCTGGCTTGACAGATTTAGCAGAAACTGGGAGCCCCTTCCCCCTCCATCTGCAGCTCAGAAGCCACCACCTCTGCAAGCCCTCCCAGATGTCCTCAGACTCTAGTCTCAGGGTACTTTGGGCACCACTGGGCATGGGGCAGCACTGTGATTATCACCTGCCTGGCTTTCACCAAGGCAGCTGGAGGCAGGGCCAGCCTGATGTAGTCCAGTGGCACCCTATAAAGACTTGCTGGATGCGTAAACTCGTTGCTGGAAGTGACACAAAGATCGAATTTTTTTTTAATGCAGGGTTAGGTGTGCTGGCTTTGATTGGTCTAGGCAGAAATTCCCACTGCTCCATGAGAAATACAGACCTCTTATAATACAAATGTGAGTCTTCTGTAGAAAAAATAATGGGTGAAGTTATCATAGATAGGAGCCCAGAAGACATAGGTGTTTAGTAAGAAATGCTGGAAACGTTGAACACTGAATTTAAATTAGTATTCTCAGTTCCTTATATACAAATTGTAGGCACTGCCAAATAGCCTGCGGGTGCTTGAAAAGGTTTAATTTTCTCTGCCTAAATCCTTCACTTGTTCAACTAAGTAGTAGATAACATGAAAATTAAACGAATCTCCCCACAACACGTGTCTGCTATTTAGTTGAACAAATGAAGGGTTAAAATCAGTGAAAATCAAACTTTATCACCACTGAATAAATCAGGAATTTCTGGATGGGGACAGCGAATGAGCCTTTCTTCCCTGAGGCATGCCAGGCTCCTCCTGGATATTGTCCTCCTGGAAACTGCCTGTTCAATATTCGTTGAGCATTTATTATGTGCCAAATCTTTAAAATGTTACTTAAAAACATAGAGCCTGTCTTTTCATCCTCAAGGAGCAACAGTACTGTAAGGACAAGGGCGCGCGCTCAGGTTCACCTGACCTGTTCACTTTGCGATCTCTTTTCATTTGTGCCTTTTTACCTTAAAAAACATTTCCTAACACGTGAAAACGCGTCACTAGGAGAGGAGACTCCAGCCTTAGTGAACACGATGTGAGAGGCCCCTCAGAGGCCCCCATTCTCTCACAGCCGTCTGTCCGCCATTCCTCCCCGGCTCCCCTGGGGGAGCTGGCTGCACCAGGGAAAGGCGGGAGGCGGGACCGCGGGGCGCCCTGGCGGGCGGGTGAGCCCGGAGACAGGTCGCAGAGGCCTCCGTGGGAAATCTGAGCGCCGGCGTCTCTGCAGCGGGGGAATCTTATCAGGGCCGCAAGAGAAAGCATCTCGGTTCCAGAGAAATCTCAAGGCAGCTCCGCCTCTCTCCACTGATAACACCGGAGGTCTCAGAGCCAGCCAGCCCACCCCTGCCAACTCCCTGGAACAGAGAGGTCACAAAGCTCTGGGCAGAACCGGACGCTCTGACTGCCCCTGCTGCATGGTAAGAAGCAGAGAGGTGTGCCCAGGCCCAGGTGCCGCGGCAGGGTACAGTCTGTCTCCCACGTGGGGAGAGAAGTGAGTCCTGGAGAAGTGAGTCCCGGGCTGCACCTCAGGTCCAGCCTCCAGGGGCTCATGTGGAACTTCCCTCTCTGAGCCAAAGACCACCCATTAATAATGCTGACAAGTGGGGACTTGCCACCCCTCCACCGCATAGCCCTAGGACCCTGCAGGAGCTCCTCTCCCAGGCAGCCTACCTAGGCCAGACCTGAGGACATTGCCCTGTCCCTTGGTCTTTGGGCAGTGAGTGTCCCACCTATTTCCTCTTGGGTGCTCTGAATACCTCTCTCCTGGGAATCATGGTAACACCCTGTAAAAGTGATGTCTGTGGATGGATCAAACCCTATTCTAGGGAAAGGGCCTCACTGCCCACCCAAGTCTCAGAGTCTCCTTAGGAGAGGCAAGGCGGACAGGTGGGGCCTTACCCTGGAAGGGACCCCTCTGAGATGCCAGTGAAGCTCGTCCCTAGTGTCTAGGGTAAGGGGCCCCCAGCCAGATGCTGAGATGGGGACACTGAGAAGCTGGTCCTTGGAGCTGACATCATCCCCATCAGAGAAACGGGTATGGCATCAGAGATGCCCGTTCGAATGTGTTTGCACTGTCTGTATACCTGCTGACACTCCACTGGGGCCATCCCCCTGGCCTGTGGGTTGAGATCACAGCTCTTTCCCAGGCTGGACTTTTCGTGGTCAATTGGTGGCAATATGCAGGATGCCACACACTGGCATTAGTAGATTCAGCCAACACCAACACTCCCTGGGCCCTCTCCGCCTTCCAGGCTGGGGATCCAGACCAGAGTGTATCTGCCACCTTGCTGGCCATTGAAGAGCGGGCAGTCTAGGAGGGGAAGCACCTAAACAGGATGCGACCTACCCGCAGGGAGGAGGGGCATCCCACCCAGCCTGGGGCCCACCCGTTAGCCATGGCTGCCAGTTGGGTGTTGAGGAAGGAAGAGGAGTCAGCCCGCACAGCCCTTTGAAGGGTGGAGCTCCAGTCAGAGGGTGTGGCAAGAGCAGGGGCTTTGGTGCAGGCAGTGGCACACAGCACTGGGGCACACAGCTCGTTCCTGGGAGAGGAGCCCCAAAGTGCATTTGCTGTGGGAGGACTAGATGGGGGACATGGAGAAATGTCAGGTGCTGTTGCTGCCATAAAAGGCTTTCTCTTCTATTCGGGGAAACAAAATATATGCACATGACATGACATAAAAAATACAAGGTACTATCTTGATGAACTCGGAGATATGTGGGAGTTCAAAGCCAGCTGCTTCTGTAACGGGGTGGGGACACCCTGCCTCAGCTGGGGTTCCTCTGCCAGTGCTGCCCTCCCCTCCTGGCAGCCCTGAGGGGCTGTGCAGACGGGGGACGACGTCCAAGAGTGAGCACACTCCTGCCGTGCCTGCACCCAAAGGCTCCTGGCTGAGAAGTGGATTTGAAATAGGTTCTTGGCCCCACGGGAGTCCCCAGCCGTGGCTCTCAGGTGGGGACACTGCGAAGCTCTGGAAGTTGGAGCTAATGTTCAAGAAATGGGCATTGCATGAGAGATGTCCCCAGCCTTTGTTTCTGGACTTTATGCAAACCCTGCAAAAGCACCCTTGGACCCATGAGCCAAGTAAACCACACACACACACAAGCTCCTGCCCCACTCACAGCCCCCGAAGCCCACTCATTCCTCCCAACCCAGGGCCTCACACAGGCTGCGCTCACGTCTATGGTCGAGCTCCCCGGCCCCCGCCTCTGCACCCTCTGAAAAGCCAGCATGTCTCCTCTGTGCCCAAGGCAGCCCAGGCCTGAGTCAGGTGGACCAAGGAGCAGCAGCGACTACAGACATTAGCCCCCGCCCGACAGAGTGGAGCAACAGAAACAAGAAGCAGAGCCCGCAGCTGCCATTGCACAACCAGGCACCCACCCCACAGGACACAGAGAATTTCATCATGGAAGGCTTTAGCCTCCTTGGGGCCTCCCTGCTAGACCCCCACCCCAGTAGTTCACGCTAATAATGAGCTAGACAGACCCTTCTCCCCAAGCCCATCTCGGCCTCCTGAACTACATTCTCAGACCCCAGCTTGTCGCGTGTTCCAGATATGCTCTGATGGATAGTGGATTCTCTTCTGAGCAGGCGCGCGGACACCGTGGGAGAGACCTGAAAGCCTGTCATGGGGGTACTTTCTGTGGCTTGCTGAGTGCCCACCACACGATGTCTTGCACAGATTTATGGTTTTAATCTCTAGGTGAGGATGCTGAGGCTCAGAGGTTTGCCCAGACCTGGAAGGTGATTAGCGGAACCCTCCCCAGGGGGTGGGGTCCCGGGCCCCTGTTCTTTCCCTGGCTCTTCTCCGAGGCCCTGTGGTCCCTGGGGAAGCCACAGGCCCTGACCTGGCCAGTCCTCCTCAGCTCACCCCCAGCTGTGGAGGAGGCTCGGGGCTGGAGCCTTCACATCTGGATTGACGCTTCACCCTCATCTGCACCTCTGAAAGCCCCCTGAGGGCCCTGTGTGTCTCTGGGGGCTCTGGTGCCACCACCTGAGGCAGGAAAGGAGGTGGGTCTGTAAGGGGGTGTTAGGGTCTGAGCATTCTGAGAACAGGGGCAGGGACTTTAGCACCTTTTCCTCAGCCCCCTCTATCTTAACGAGGAGGATATGAACGAAGCCAGTGGCCCAGCCATAGCGATGGTCTCATCCCCCGCAGCATGCTACAGGACGCTGTGGACCCTCGTGCCTAAGTCGACCTCCCGGCTCTCTGTGTTGCCCTGTCCGGGTCCTCAGAAGCCCTCCACAAGCCTGGCGTTCAGCTCTGCAGGTCTCCCGTCCAGCACCACCCATGCGGGTGGAGGGGGCGGGTGAACAGCTTTCATTGTCCTTTCTAAGCGAGTCAGGAGGGCTGGAGGGCCCAGCCCTGTGCAGCCCACACCTCCCTTTCTACCAAGGGCCTTTCTCAGGGCCCTGAGCCCCTCTGCCCAGTCATGCCCAGTCAAAGCCCTCATGGAGGCCTTTGAGTGTGAGGAGGAAAAGAACCAGAATGGTTCCAGACAGATTTCCCTAGGGCAGACAGATGGGAGACTCGGGGAGATGCCTGTGCTCTGGCCAAGTGCCACAGTGCTGTGCAGAGGAGGATCCAAGCCAGCAGGGTTGGCAGGTGTGTGAGTTTGAACAAGCAACCGCCAGCTGGCTGGCTTAGAATGACGGAAGTTGATTCTCCCCATTCTGGAGGCCAGAGGTCAAGGTGTCAGCGGGGCCACGTGCCTACAGAGCTCGAGGGAAGACTCCAGCATGTGCCTCTTCTGGTTCCTGGTGGTTGCTAGCTCCTGGACTTATGGATGGTCATGTCACTCAGCCTTTGCCTGGTCTTCTCCTGTGTTCCTCATAGGGACATGTGTCACTGGAATAGAACGCTCACTGACAATTCAGGTTGATCCCCTTGTTTCCAAATCTTTACGTCGGCAAAGACTTTCCAAATAAGGAGAGGAGGTCTCTGGGGTGATGTGGAGCAGCTCCACAGGGGGCACAAACTGAATGGGAGGAGCTGCTTGAGATCACCTAGGGTCCCCACCTCCGTGAAGGACCAGGCCTGGCAATATTTTAAAGTTACGTTTTGACCTCATTCAATATGTTTTCTCAAATACTGATTCCTTCATTGATTAAACTTTCGTGCACTTATTTAAAGATGTCTGCTGAGAAATTACCAAGTGAGGATGCATAAGTCACAATATTTACCCAGGAGACCCGTAGACTCTGGAGGCAGAGTGAGGAACTGAGATGAAAGAAAAGGTCACAAAACCAGAGGATTGTAAAGGTCTCCGTCACAGAAGGACAGGAGAGGCCTGAGTTGCCGTGACGTGCGATGCTATGGTTTTAGTAGCTGAAACAGAGGGGTTATTTGCTTCTCATGCATGTCGTATGTCTGTTGTGGGGCTGGGGGCTCTCTCCAGATCACTGTTTGTCCTTCCTGGAGGACCCTAGATGATGAAGCAGTTACCGCATGGAACTCGCCTGTTTGCTGTGGCAGAAGGAAGGAAGTTCTGCAGGACATGCGGTGGCCATTAAGTGCTTTCTCCTGGAAGGGACAGAAGTGGCCATGCAGCTCCACTCAGTACAGGGCTGGGAGGACTTCACCAGCATCTTTAGTGCCTGGCAGAGTCTGGGAAGACCTCACAGAGCAGTCAGCCTCTGAACTGGCCTGGACGTGAGACTGTCTTTCTGACAGACCTGGGGGAGGCTGAGGACACTCTGGCCCCGCTCCGTTGGCCTTGTGCTCTCGTGGGCGCACGTGATCTGCCTTACTGCCGTGAGAGCAGCTGCACAGGCGCAGGGTGCTTTCAATGGCATGACGCCCCTGCTCTTCATGCTCGGGGGGATCTTGAGGCAGGTGGGCTTGACCGGGAAGCCAGGGGTGCACATACATCCCATTTCTACACCAAAATGCACCAGAGAATTATAAAGCCATTAGGTGCAGCCACTGAGGCCACCTGTTGACCATCCTGGGCCACCAGCCCAAGGGCCATGCCATCAAGAGGTGCAGCTTCTAGCCCTGGCAGTGCCTGGGATTTGGAAATCTCTGCCTCTTGTGCTAAGTTATCCACAGGCCCTTCCTACGTAGAGGCTCCCCATGGTGAATGGGGACTCGGGGCCTGTTTCTCAGGTGGCGTTACGTGGCTCTTACAGTCCCATTCTTTCCAGAAGCCTCATCATAAGCCTGGCCTCTTGTGCCCATGGGAAGGTTCGTGGAAGTCAGTCTGCAGGCCATGTTGGAACCAGGCAGTAGTCAGAAGGACAGGGCAGCCACAGGCTACCTGCTGCCCTCTGCTCCCTTGGCTCACAGGTGGGCTCGTGAGAGGCCAAAGGGGGACGCTGTGAAGAAGAGAGACGGCAAGACCTGGGTTCAGGTCCAGAGTGGCAGTCAGTTCCTTCGTCTCTGAAACTGACACCTGCTTTGCTGACCTGACAGGCTGTGTTGACGAGGAACTAAGAGCACATGTGCAATAAATTAGACAATTCGTGAAATCACCTTGAGGAGTTAAGCTGTCCCATAACACCACGGTGCTGGTGTTGATTCCAATTAAACCAAAATTGTGAACTATTGCAACAGCCCTGAGGGAATCCTCTAGTGGGAGGCAGCAGAGGTGACGCTGATGACTGTGATCCAAGGGCCTGGGAGGCTTCAGATGCTGGACAGGGAGACAGAGGCCTCGGATGCAGGACAGGGAGACTTTCTACAGCAGAAAAGAGGCTCGGATCTGTGCAGTGGAACCAGGCACTGCTCTTCTGCCACTCTTTCTCTTCAAAGCACTTTCCCGTACCGCCTCTGGACTCTAAGCTCTGAAACCCCACTGCTGGCCCTCGCGTCCTGTGATGACCGTAACATGCACTCCACACGCTTCAAGAATGAGGGTGGGATGCAGCTGCACAAGGCCACGTGGAGAGGCAGCACGAGACTCTGCACGAAGGGAGCAGACCCCGCGCCGGGCAGCTCCAGACCTGCCTGCATCTCGGTTTTCAGGTTGTAAAATGGAAATGCTGCTAGCACCTACCTGGAGGGTCCTTACAAGGGTTGACTGAGTCAGGGTTGGTGTAAAGTAGGTGGTTGAATGGAGCCAGGCACACAGTAGGTATAGTAGGTTCATCAGCATTGGAGAGAACAGCCCCAACCCCCACCTGCTGTCGGTGCAGCTCTGCCTGGGACATGGGATGGACAAGAGGCCATCTGGGTCCTTTCCAGACCAGGAGTCTGGTAGAGTGCTCAGTGCTGCTGGCAAGACTCTCTGGACTTCCATGGGACACTGGGCTTTGGGGCAGGGCTGGGCCAGAGGTTGTGTCTCCTGCATCTGTCCAGACTGCAACCTGGGGAGCCCAGGCATGGAGTAGCCAGTCAAAGCTCAGCTCACAGGGCCTGGGCTTCCGCCTTCTCACGTAAAGGAAGCCCTTCATGTTTGCTTTGGCAAGTTGAATCCCCTGCATCATGGCTCTTGCACTTTGGGGCCTTTCTTAAGTACAATGAGGGTTGTTTGAACACAGGCTGTGAAGCCTCCACAGCGGATCTGGGCCAAGACAGCTGCTGGGTAACCAGTAGGAGGGTGGCACACATAGTGTGGAAACGGTGGACAGAGAGGTGATCCACATGCTGGGCAGGCAGGAACACGGCATTGTGAGATTCCTCGTGCTCCTCGGAAGGGAGTGCACCTTAAAACTGATAAGTTGTTTATTTCTGGAATTTTTCATTTCATATCTTCAGTCTGCAGCTGGCCACGGATAACTGAAACTGCAAAAAGTGAAACCCTGGCTGAGGGGTGACCAGCATGCAGCTTCCCTGCTTCCCCCTGCGCCTGCTCACTGACCTGGTTTCCTGGGTCTTGACCTGTCTTCTTTCCCACGGAGGGTAGAGTCTGAGCTGGCTGAGATAGCTGCTGGGCCTGGAGAGTGAGGCCGGTTCACACCAGAGCCATCGCAGACGCAGCAGGCCGAAGTCCCCAGCTTCTGGTGGGTTTAAGGGTCAGCATCCGTGTACCCACAGGGCATTCTCCTTCCTCAAACAGTCACGCTGCTTGTACAACCAAGGATTTTTTTGCTAAGATGAATTCAAAGCCACCTTGCCCGAATTCTTCTCATCAAGGACCCTAGGTCTTTCCTGAGGAAAGGAGTCTCTGGTGGCAGGCCACAGGGCTCTGTCCTTGGCCCTGACTTGTTAAAACATTTTTGTTAATGACTTGAATGAAAAGTAGAAAGAATCCAGATGACCCGCAGCTGGAATTGTTAATATGATACATGACATACTCAAGTCAAAAATGATTTATGTCGGATGAGACACCGGGCCAAAACCAACAGAATGAAATTAAACAGGGATGAACGGGCTTTAGGAAAATTTCCTGCACCAGCGCCCGACGGCCTGGCCTGGAAGTACACGTGCATTTTCAACCACTCCACGGATGCAGGGGGCGTACTGAACGCACAATGCTGGCTGCCGGAGAATGAGAAATGAAGGCACGGTGTGAGGTGGAGGGGAGTGACCAGGCCCCAGAGACGCGAGTCGCAGGTCCCGCAAGTGCTGCCGGACAGCACCGCCTCAGACGGGCTCCGTGGGAGGGGGCATCTCCGCACCGCAGACAGCTGGCGACAGTGAAGGGGTCAGAATGGAGGGGCTCCTGAGTGTGGGCGCGTGCGCACATGTGTGCACGCGGAGGGATCGGGCGAGCAGGTGGCCACGGCCCCAGCGTCCGCGGAGCAGGGCCGCAGAGGCCAGGAAGAGGCGGAGGGTGCATGCTTTCCCCAGGCCGGAATGGGGTCCTGGAGGGCAGGGGTCAGGCATCACCGAGGGCACCGCCTGACCCTGCGTACTGTGAGCGTGCCAAAAGGGAGGACGGCCCTGCGGCACCTCTCACGTCGGGGAGGCCCCAGGAGGACTCAGAACAGTGACAGAAAGCACCCTCCTTAGGTTCCCATGAAAAGACCTGTGCGTTTTAGCTGACCACAAACTTTTTTTTTTTTTTTTTTTTTTTTTTGGTGCTGGGGATCCAGATGTAACCTCAGCCCAACAACATTTTTTGAAAAGGGCAAGAAAAGAATTCAATCTGAGACTTTATATTCACACCCCAAATGCAGGATTTGAGTCTCTCTTCCTGCCCAGGCACCTCTGGATGCTCCTAGGGTCCTTTCCCCCGACTTTCTCTCCAGCTCTGAAAAGGATGCCCCAGGGACACGGGAGCCAGTGGACTCCGGGCTGTGACCTGAGGCTGGGGAGTGGGGTAGAGACACGTCCTTTGAGTGCTTTCAGTGGCCCCCAGGCTGTGGTCCTACAGAGATGACTTATGAGCCCCCAGCCATCCACTGAGAAAGTCTAAACAAGGAATGTTCTGGTTCTTATTTCTTAAACAATGATCAAAGTGTAATCAAGAAAAAAATCCTTGGCGCATACCTATAATCTCAGCCACTTGGAGGCCGAGGCCAGAGGATGGAAAGTTTGAGGCCAGCCTGGGCAACTTAATAATCATATCTCTAAATGAAAAATGAAAAGGACTGGGAATGTGACTTGGTGGCAGAGCACTAGGCTGGCATGCATGAGGCCTTGGGTCCCTACCCAGTAATATAAATACAGAAAGCATTGATTTGTTATTAAGATAATCTTGAACATTTTCAATCATCCTAATGCAATGACTGTTTTCTTTTTCTCTTTCATTTAAGAAAAGGGAGAAACGGACAGTTCCACTAGTGTAACTACTTTCAACTTTGTGCCTTTATTATTTTTAGCCACCCACGAGTCTTACGTAATTTGAGTCAGTATATGCGTAAGTCTGCACTCTTTATTTAATGTTGTGACACCCTTGTTCTGCATAGTCACGTTGTTGTTTTAAATGTCTTCTTGATATTCTATTATACATATACACCATCCTTTATTTAGTTGCTTTTCTATCTTGGGCCATGGCATTGGCTTCCACTTTCTCCTCGATATAAATAACCCAGCTATAAACAGTCCATGTGTCCTTTTCTTCTTTTGAATGATTTCTTTGGAAGCAATTCCCGGGAGTGGAATTATTAGGTCAGAGGATATGGATGTTTTTATGGCTCTCCATGAGTGTTGCCGATTCGGTCCTGGCTTCTTCCTTCCTTCCCCAGAGGCTCCCTGCACAAATTGCCAGCTCAGCAGGATGTACCAGTAAGGGAATGTGAGGTGAGAGGGGCCCAAGAGCCTTTCCCCCCCAAGGCATTGCTGCCAGCTGGGAGGGGAGCGGAAGAACGGGTGTGGACACCCTGGGAAATGAAGCCATCCTCTGGCACTTCCCCTGAGCATGGGCCACTAGGGGGAAATGACATACCAGTGGGGGCGGGGACAGGCACTGGTAGGACATGAGGACACAGGAGCCTCTAGTGGGGTCAGGAATGGAGCAGAACCTGAGTGTTTGAGCTGGCTTTTCAGTGATGGCTTGCAGTCATGGGCAAGCATGGTCTGGGCTGGGAAGGAGTAGCAAATCCCTGGCTCGCTGGCTTG
Source organism: Sciurus vulgaris (assembly GCF_902686455.1). Lineage (NCBI taxonomy): Eukaryota > Metazoa > Chordata > Mammalia > Rodentia > Sciuridae > Sciurus > Sciurus vulgaris. Next base: position 111,593,897 of record NC_136473.1, on the reverse strand, counting down.
CCTGAGAAACCTTTAACAAGCACCGGCGATGTCAGGTTCTCTGCTGGGAACTGTGGACACCTCAGGGAATGAACCCTGGCTCCTGCCCACAGGGGCCTTGCAGCCTAGTAAGGAAGTCAGACAGGCAATGGGTGATTGCAGCCAAGTACTGGGCAGACACAGATCTGCGCATGGTGACCTGGGCATCCTACCTGGAGTGGAGAGGAGTCGGGGAAGGGGAGGCCCCCAAGGAGGTGATCCTGGGCTCATCCTTCAAGGATGAGGAGGAGAGGTGTAGCAGAAGGATGCTCTAGCTGGCAGACAGAGAAAGTGTGTGTAAAATATGACCTGATTTAATGGGGGACCATGGCAGACCTCCAGAGTCTCTCTGGGGCTTGATCTGGAAGGAGTCGAGATTTCTACACAGCTGGCATTGGGGGACAGTCTAGCTACAAGGGAGCCACCTATGGGTGTCACATTCATTTCATTCCCAGAGCAGGGGAGCTGGGAGTTACATGACCAGACTTACATTTTAGGAAGCTCACTCTGGCTATGGATTGGAGAGAAATGCCATGGAGGCTTTGTGGAGGCCGTTCAATCATCCACACCAAGACCAGGGGGCTGGGCTCCAGCGGGGACCAGGGAGGAGGAGAAGAAGGAGTTCGAGAGGAGAATTCTCACCTAAACCTGGCTGGACTAGGGCAGGCAGCATGGTTCCCAGGGGACTGCTCTGATGGGCATGCCCAGAGCACCAGGACGTTTAAAAAGCAGACAGGCCAGGGAAGGCGTTTCTCATGTCCACGGCGAGAAGCACCTGTGTCTCCCGGGCACCTGGGAAGGTGCACTGTGTGAGCATGGGTGCAGGTGTGCTGGAGGAGAGCCCCCGAGCCCTCAGGGCGCTGGGCCACACTCCATCGCTAAGGCGCTGTGCCTCTTGGATCAATGGTGCAAGATTTGGGAGCCTCACCAGCTTGATAATTCCACCCCCGTCTGGCTCACAGGGAGCATTAAATGACATAATGTACTTATAGTCAAGGACTTGGAAAATGTGTGTGTGTGTTGTCACCACTGCATCTCGGAAAATGCTGGGTACATGCCAAGGGCTCCTTGGAGCGAGTGCCTGGAGCCCACCCTGCCCTCCATGCCTGCTCCCGCTGGGCTTGTGTAGACGCCGCCTAGAAAGAGCGCCAGGCGCAGTGCTGCTGACTGGCCTCCTGCTCTCGCCCCTTCTTCAGGCTCCATAAGCCAACACGGGGTGCAGTGCGCCCTCCGGCCCCTCTGCTGGGACCCGTCCCGCAGCTTTCTTCCTCTGGGGCTCTTACTCCCCAGACGTGGTTCTTGGTGGGGAACCATGTCTGCCCAGCCCAGACAGACAAGGGCCTGGCTGGAGCATGCTACGAGGGCCAGCACATCCTAATCAGGCCTCTGTCACCCCGGGGGACCAGGGGACGGCTCCAACTGGCTGCGCACCCCCCTCCTCTAGGGGTGGGCCCAGATGTTTCCTCTCAGCCAGGCTGCCCGGCCTTTCTCACAGGAGGGCGGCCCTGGCTCCATTACTCATGGAGCTGCCCCCTTATCATCTGGACTAGGAGCTGGGCCCCTTTAAAACTGAAACTTCGCCCAGACGCTCCAGGGTATTTTCAGCCTGGCCCGGTGGGGGTACAGCAGCAGCCAGACTGGAACCAGGGGCTCCTTCCAGGCAGGCTGGGGGCATCCCTGCAGGGACACACGTTTTCCACTGACGCTGTCTGACTTCGAGGCTGGCGTGGCCCAGTCCTGGTCAGTGTGCGTGCCCGTGCGGTAGGGGTGGCTGGGCCGCAGCTTCGCTGGGTGTCCACCCACTCTTGAGATTCCACAGGGACCTCGTCACTTTAGAAATGGAGCATCTGTCACCTTCAGCAGGCACATGCTGGTGTGTTACCCCGGTGCTTGGGCCTGGCAGCGCTTCTCTAAAACCTAGTGCTCGGCCTCTGACTTGGGTTCTGTGCAGGCCGCACTCTTCACTTCTGCAGTGTGTTCTCTGAAAACAGAAGGAAGCCATGCACACTGTCTCGCCGCCCCGCGTGCTGTCTCTGGACAGGCCGAGTGGTCAGCGTGCCTGCTGTGGCCATCCTGAGGAGCTGGTTTCCTGGGGTGCTGACAGCTTTGGCTTTCACCGTCGCACACGCCTGTGAAGTGGCCGTGCCACAGTGCCCGGGTCACCTTCCCTGTGCAGTGCCGTCAGGGTCACACACCCTCCTTCCCGGATGCAGACCCTGAGAGGGCTGTCTCCTCACTCCAGGACGCCCCTGCTTTTGCTCTCTGGCTGTGCACAGATTTCCTGCCTCTGGACCTGGGCTCTCCCTGGGCAAGCGTCCACCCTGGAGGACGTGGCCTCTGCTAACTTGTCTGTAGGTGAAGGCAGCAGGGCTCAGCTGGGTGGATGCTGGGGAGAGTTTCTAAAGCAGCCAAGCATGCCCCTGGTCCTGTGCTACCCACAGGGACACAAGGCCCAGCAGCGTGGAGACATGGCCACAACACAAGCCCCCGCCATTTTCCAGAGGCTGAGGCTTGAAACCAGCAAACAGTCATTGCACACCTGTCACTTGCTGGGCACGCTGCTAGGAGTCTGGGGAAGCCGAGGTGAAGGCTGCGGTACGTCGGTCACAGAGGTCACAGTCTGGTGAGAGGGACACACGGGTCATGTTAGCAAAGCAGATGCAACAGGAGAGGCTCTCAGGGTGGTTGTGATTAATACCCAAGGAAGAGGTCCATGGGGGCTTCCCAGAGGAGGCAGCAGGGAGCTGGGTCTTGGAGGAGGAAGAACTATTTGGATGAAGGTGTAAGAAGCCAGGCATGTGAGGTGGAAAATGCATGGTGTTCAGAGATCACATGGTGGGAGGGGCCAGGGCCTGGAGTTCGGCTGAACCCCAGCCCCACCGAAGTTCAGAGGCCGCCATCCACAGCCTGATGGTCAAAGCATCTGACTGGCTTGAGGCAGGCTGTGAGGTTCAGAAAAGCTGGTGTCCGTCACGTGCCCGGTGTGGCACATGGCAGGGAACACTCAGTAAGTGCTGCTGTTGTAAGAAGGTGCGACCTCAGGGGAGGGAGAGGTCTAGAAGGTAGAGTCTGCCTTATCCCAAATACTTGGGACTGGAGTGTTTTTGATTTTGATTTTTTTTTCAGATTCTGGAATATTTCATATACATACCTTGAGAGATCTTGGGGTTGAGACCCAAGTATCAACATGAAATTCATTTGTTTCACATACACAAGGACAAAGGCAATTTTGTGTGATAACTTCTAGAGTTCCTTCATCTTGGCTGTGGCCCATCATGCGAGGTCTTCCCTTGGGTGTTGTGTCGTGTGAGCATCAGAAAAGTTTCAGATTCTGGAGTTTGGGGATTTTCCGATTCCGATGCTGAGCCAGTAGGAAGATGCTGTGCTTGTGTGGGAGGTACCACACAGCAGGTAGACCAGGAGAGGACATGACTGACTTCAGTTGAGAAAGATCATTTGGGCAGCAGAGGGGAGAATGGACACAAGAGAGAAGAGTGGAGACAAAGAAACCAGGGGGGTGACCGTGATTTCCCCCACAATCGAAGGAGAGAGAATGGTAGCCTGAGGGTCAGTGGCCACAGTGAGGATGAAGAGGCCAGAGCAGAAATATACATGAAGGGCAGGACTAGGCTTGGTGACCTACTGGATGTGAGGAGCCGGGAGGCAGATCTGATGTTTCCCAGCTGCTGTCCCCAGATCTGCCCATGAGCTTAGCCACGTCCCCCGACCTTGACCTCACTGGGTGGGGCTGTCATCGCTGCTCTTCATGGCTCTGAGAGACAGACTTCCTGTGGTTGGGGAGACTGGAGGACAAACACAGGCCCCTTGTATCCAGAGCTGGATGGAGGATGCTCCTCTCCCGGGGGAAATGAGCTCAGCTTTCCTCACCCTCCCTTCCAAGCCTGGAGACTCGGCACCTGCTCCAAGACCCTCACTGACCACCACACTCAGGCATCCGGACGTCTTGAGCTGCTGAAGCGGGTGGTCCAGGCCCACCTCTGCCTGGGAGGGACGGCCCCAGGAGGGGTGTGTTTTGCAGAGAGGAAATGGCTCAAACCAGATACCACTTTGTTTGTTTTCCCTGTGAAAAAATAGAGACCATTTTTCCTCTCTTCTTTTTATTTATTCATTTTAGGGATCAGGCAGATATTTTTAATTCCTCTAATTTCCTGTTGTCTACAGGTGTTTCCTATGTACTGCTGTTGGGAAGGACAGAGCCCATAATATATGACATAATCAGCTCTGTTCCTGAGATTTCCAAAATCCTAGCTGTGGTCTGTGTGCCATCTCAGCTTCCCCGGGCTAGGCCATGAACATGCCAGCTGCCTGTGGAGCAAAACAGGGCTCCCCTTAACATAGGTGGCAGGCCCCTGACAGTGCGATTTGGAAGGTGGAAGTTCTCAAGCGCAGCAGTGTCCTGTGGCTGCTGAGTCCCTGGTGAATGTGGCGTTCATGACAGAGCAGAAGCATCATCTTTGCTTCTGATTCACCAGACAGCTCTCCCTTCTCCACCCAGTGGTAGCAGCCCTGCAGGACAGGCAGGGAGGATGGGTACTGAAAAGATGGAATGCTCGTTCATTAAAAAAAAAAATGCTTTGCATAAGCGAAAACTAGGGAGAACAGTGTGTTCTCTGCGCCCTCAGAGAAGCCCATCATGGGAAATCCTTTTGTAAAGTGAAGAAACTATTAGGAAAACAGCAGTACTCTCTCGCAACTTATTTGTTTACCATCTGCGTGGATTTATGGAGCCTCATGTCTGTCTCTTAGAAGGAGTGGAACAAATATTTACGGAGCATTTTTATTCCGCAGCTTATCTTTGAAAGCCTCATGGTCATTCTGCGAGCTGGTAATTCTGACTCATTCTGCTGATTAGGAAACTAACATCAAGGAGTCTGGTGGCTGCCTGGGACAGAGGACGCTAACCCAGGTCTTCTCACCCTGCCTGGGTTCTGTGTTAAGATTTGGTCCTCCTTAGATGTCAGTGAGAAGTGGTGGGAGCTTATTTGATACTAAGAACAGTAATAAAATGATGTGTATAGAATAATTAGAAATGAACTCATAGAGTAAACCAGAAGCCACCACCTGGAATTGTCTAGAAAATGGCAGGGTGGGATGAAGGCATTCTTCCCAGAAATCAGGAGTCACCAGCAGGGCCCTGTGGATGAAACGCAGCAGGCAACGCCACCCACCCACTCAGATTCTCCCGTTTTTTAAACATCCAGCTGATTTTTTAAAATCTTCTCTTGAAACATCAGAGCATTTGACCCATCTTTTGAAAAATGACCCACTGTGCACATGCAGGTGTGGACTGGAGCTGGGAGTGTAGCGGGCTCAGGTCACCACCCACCCACTCCTCACGCTGCCCACCTGCCTCTGAGGACCCTAGAGATGGCAGCACGCCCCCCATGATGGCCAAGAGGGGAGCGGAAACAGCTGCACAGGCACCCCGTCCAGGTGGACCCCACACTGGGGAGGCCCCGCCCCATCCCCTCTGAGGGGCCGTGGCTCCCAGGTGTCCAGCAGCAATCTCAGACTGGCAGCTTCTGCTCGGAATTTACACCGCTGAGTCGTGGAGTGGAAATGGCGACTCCTGGGGACGCAGGCTGGGAAGTGCCCGGATGGGAATCCACGCAGACCAGTCCAAGACCTACGGAGATCAGGCTGGGGCCTGGTGGAAAGCACCTGTGTGCCTGCGTCCTTCTGCTTGTCCTGGAATTTGCCTTTTCTGAGTCTGTGGTGAGGTGGAAGGGGCTGTTGGGCTTCACGTGGTCATTTTCTAGAGCAGAGGGCAATGGGAGTGGAGAAGGGACAGCATTTCGGAAGGAGTCCGGGCCACTGCAAGTGGGGCCAGCTGGCCTGGGTTTTCATGAGCCTCCGACTTCCTAACCGAGCTTCAGGTGGCATAGATTTAAATTTAGCAACAAAATATCTCTGTAGAAGCATTAGTAACCCTCCTCTCTGCCTCCCTTCTGGGCATGCCTGCCCTCTCCCCAGGCCCCTGGGACTTGGTCTTGAGGTCTTGACATTTTGAGGACGTGGGGTGTTCCAAGTGTTTGTCCTCCTGCTCAAGCCAGGCTTCCCAGAGCAATTGGAGAGCAAAGCTTGAAACTCTCATTCCAGCCTTTCAAAAGCTTGACTTGGTATTTTTCATTTTGTAATATAGCTTAGCAACTTGCCTTATAAATCAGCTCTACCTAGTAGAGTAGGAAGGGGCAGGGGAGGGGGGAGGGAGGGAAAGGGAGGTCCTGGAGAGTGAGACGGACCGAATCGTGTTGTCTGCGTGTGTGTGTGCGTGTGTGTGTGTGTGACAGGGCATCCCGCTCATGTGTATAGTTGTCATGTGCCAGTGAAAAATAAAAAGTCAGACTACAGCTGAAAACCCAGGAGATGTGTGACATATAGCACAAAGTGCAAAATATGACATGTCAAGAATTCTTAACTTTGGAAAGAATGAAAAGCCCAAAAACCTGAGAAAGAAAAGTGAGCAAAAGATAAGTAGCTGTCACAAAAACATGTAAAATCATCTTCAATCATATGAAAAGACTCCACTTATAACAAGACAAAACTAAACCCACCCTGAGGTACCGTGTCTTCCTACCTTCCAGACTGGCAAGAAGTTAGATAGTGTTCGACACACCCTGGGCAAGGCTGTGGGGACACAGGCTCACTCACATGTGGCTGGGGACTCGCAAAGGGCACCACCTCCGTGGCAGGCATCGGTCAACCCGCCAAGTGTACACACGCACACACCGGGGTTCCTAGCAAGCCCACCTGGGAGAACCCACCCAAGAGCTGTACATCCGTCAGTCTGGACGTACAGGAGCACAGGATTATCACGGCAGTGCCTTCGTAACTGTGACGTGCTGCAAAATGGCCTAAGTGACCGCACATCAGAGAACAGTGGTGTGCAGCGTGGTCCACCCCCTCGGTGGATCAGTCAGTGGTGGAAGGAATCCCGGTGTAGTGGTGCGGGTGGATTTCCGGTGTAAGTGGAAGCGAGATGCTAAAGACTTTCTGCAGCGTGTTTCATGAACATGTGCACAGGGTAGATCTAAGAATGTGTCAAAAATGAAAGAAAAACAGGCCAATCGGCTCTCGCTTACTCGTGCACACGTTTAAGTTCGCCAGGTAGAGCCAGCGGCTGGGCCTTGACAGCAGTACTGTTCATTCAGCCGCTTCCCGAATGGCTCCGGCCCGCCCACCTCCACCACGTTCTTCGGGTGCTCTTCTAACAGACATACTGACACAAGTGTGCACACTCGCGTGCTCACACATGCACACCTAGGGTCAGGTTCTTAGAGGTCGCTTCTCTAGCCAGCTGGCCTTATACTCCCTGCCCGCCTCCTACTGTTCTCACCAGGCTGGTGAAGTTGGTCTCGGTCATTCATTCTTCCTAACAGTCCATGATGGCCCATATGCAGATGCATGCAAACCACTTCCTTCTGCTGGGTCTTCCTTTCTCTCCTGGGTCCTGCTGTGGTAAACAGCTGTCCACGGCCTCCTGCCCTTAAATGGAGGGCCTTAGAAGGCTGAGGGCAGGGCGGGAGGCAAGGCCTGAGGGTTGGGTGATCTCATTTCATAGGTGCTGCTGGATTTCTTTCCCAGAAGGCTGTACCCCTTGCATCTCCTCCTGCAGCGCTGGAGGGCCCCTCCCCTGCTCCCAGGGCTCCACCCCTCCTCCTCCCTCCCCTCCCCTTGCGGTCTGATAAGCACAGAGAAATCTCAGGGTTAGGTTAACTCTCATTTCCCTGGTGTATTGTTCTTGTCGTGGGAGAGTGCCTACGTGACAGATGCCACCTCTGCTTCCAGAGCTATTGTTTTCTTCTCATTTCATTTTTACCATAAAAAAACTCTTCATTTCCACCAAAAGAAGTTTTACATTTTTAAATAGTGAGACAAGTATTTGTTTGGGTTTTTTGGGGGGAAAGTTCTGGAATTTCTTAGTTAAAAAGGGAAACATTTCACTTTTTTTTCCTTTCGAATAGTTTATTGTTTAAAAATTTTATTGGTGCATTATAATCACACGTAATGGTGGGATTCGTTGTTACGTGTTGGCACGTGTACAGCTTGGAACAACATAATCTGGTCGATTTTGTTCCAGGTACCTCTGCTTCCCCTCCCTCACCCCCTCCCTCACCCCCTCCCTCTGGTCCCCTTCCTTCTACTGGTCTCTTATCCTACAATCTGTTGTCACATACTCTGTTTCAGCTAAGCAACCTCAGTTTGTCTTCAAAATGTCACGAACTCCAGAGCCCTATGTGGGAAATCAGCAAAGCCACAGGTCCCCAGGACCACGCGCCCATCCTCTGGTCAGATGCTGCAGCTGACGCCAGTCTGGAATGTTTCTGTCTCCAGCGCTTAGCCTCCTCTTCTCTTCTGTTCCCTGCTGCCCCTCCCCCGTTCACTCCTTAGATGGAAGGTTTCCTTCCATTTTCCCACCTCTCTTCTATTTTTTGCCCTTTTCCTCCAGTGGCGTGGATGTGGAATGTCCCTGCTCCAGGACCTCCCAGAGTGGCAGATCCCTTCCCTGTGGTCTCGCTGGGTTGCTCACTCTTCCCTGGACTTTCCTCGGCACCCGTTGGTCCCAACCTGTCTGAACTTAATCGGGTCACCCAGCTCCGCTTTCTCCACAGAAGAGAAACCAAGTCTTTGCAGTTTTCTTCACATTGAGTTAAAGTTAAAATATAAGCAGCCGCGAGTAGAGGGGCCCCAGGAGCCTCCTCTGGGAGGCCATCTCGAAGGCGCTGCATCTTCCCTGCCCTCCAAGAGAGGCTGCGCTTGCCTGCCCAGGGACCTGCCCCGGTGGGCACAGGCAGTGTCCCGGAGGCCTGTTCAGCGCCTGCTCAGCAGCCCTTAGGCCCAGGCTCCCATGGGCAACCATCCCCCTCAAGCTCGACAGGCAGGGGCAGGCTCTGCCTCACACCCAAACCCGGTAACACCCCCGACCCCCTGCCGGGGGCTGTCCTTCTACGGCCCCTTCACAGTGCAGACCTGGGGGCAATAAGCCAAACTCCCCACCTGAGCAGGCTTCCCTCCCAGGGCTGGTCCTGCCCCTTTACCCCACCCGAGCCTGCATATACCCCGTGACCCCAGCACGAATGTCCCTGATAGCTGAGCAGAGTGGCCCCAGGCCAGAATCACACTGCACCTGGCCAGCTGCTCTTCACCTTGACTCAGAAGCCTCCAGTTTGTGAATTCCTCTGATGCTAAGAGGCAGTGCCAACCCCTCTGGTCTGCCGACTTGTTCTGCAAGTTGGGAATGAACAAAACTTGGCAGTAGCAGATCCCTGCCACCCCTGCAGTTCTTCAGGGCCACACTGGCACCCGCCTGGCATCCCCACAGAGTGCAGGGGAGCCAGCCAACCCTACGGTGAGCCAGCGAGCACCTGCGACCTCGACGGCAGTCGCCGAGGTGGGAGAAGCTTCTGGGCACTGCACTGGGCACTGTGCTGGAGTGGTGCGCAGGCTGCTTTAGGCTCAGAAAAGTCCTGCGGGAGAAGTGTGTCCTAAACTTGTCTCAGGAGCGGATGGCATTGAGTCTGGGGGAGGTCAAGTGTTTTGCCTGAGATCACAGGTGTAGGAAGGGGCAGGATTTGAGTGTGCACCCAAACCCTCCAATCAAACACCATCTCCCGGTATCCTTGTCCCTGGAGAGGGTGTTGTGACCCACATCTCAGGGACTCAAAGCCGTTAAGTCAGTTGCCCAAGATTCCACAGCCCATAAGTTGGAGAGCGGGATTTGAACCCTGGCTTGTCGAGTCACCCATTCTGTTCTCTCTCTGCTATGTTGTTGTGGGAGCCCCAGGCAGGATGTAAACAGCCAAATGTGGTCTGCTCCTGGCAGGTCTGGTCCCAGGCCTGCTCCCTGGGCTCCTGGGGTTAGCACACACGAGAGGGAGTACACCTCAGCCTTTGTACTTGGACAGTGATCAGTGCTTTAAAATGTTTAGCTACCTTTACAGCATGAAGCGGATGTGCAGTAAGATTCGCCCGCGTTAGTGCACAGCGCTGTGAGTGCTGAGCATGTGCGGTCACACCCACCGCTCCTAGACACCAGGACCCGTTCCAGGTACTGAGCCTGTCCTCATGCCAAGTTCTTCCTGCCCCTGAGTCAACTCCCCACCTGGCTCCACCCAGGCCCAGGCAATCAGTGACCTGCTCTTTCGTTGCAGTTTTGCCTTTTTAAGAACGTTGAGTAAATGAAATCCTGCGGGCAGTCTGTGGTGGCAGCTTCCTCCACTTGCCACAAAGCTTCCGGGATCCGCCTGTGTGGGTGGGTCAGCCTCTGCCCTCTCACTTTGAGTGGCCATCTGTGGTGCACATAACACAGTTGGCTTGTCCATTCCTGCCAGGTGACCTTAGTCCTGGGCTAGGAGTCGTGGAATTTTCCTGAAGATCTGCATGCCAGTCTTCATGTGCACGTGTGCCTTCTCTTCTTTGGGGTAAATACCTGCAAGTGCAATCGAGGGGTCCTTTTGAGGATGTTTGTTTAACTTCGGGAGCAGCTGCCGGAATATTTTTTCAAAGTGGCTGCACACTTAGCACTTCCACAAAGATGTCCTGCTGTGGGCCAGGCAGCAGACCAGGGCTGGGGACATGGATAAGACATGCCATCCGGGCTCTGGGCTTCCATAGGAGACAGGCTTGCAAACTGGGGACCTGGTGAGCGCTCTCCGAGTCCCAGCTACGCAGGCCCCCTTCTTCAGTTCCCTTTGTCCCCTCTGGCCAAGGCTTTGTGCAAACTCCTCGTGGGGTGCTTTCAGCCACCTCAGTCCCCTCACATGCACACTCCTCGCTTGGCTGGGGTCCCTTCTACTTGACTCAGTGTAAAGGTCTCACCTTGGGGTCGGGCTCCCTTCTCACATGACCTCGGAGTCCTTTCTGCCTGTGACATTTGCTGCCCTAATAAATGAAGTTAAGGTGGCCGTGTTGGTGGCATGCCTCCCAATGGACAGTGACTAGGTTAGGAAGGGACCTGGGGCAGGGCACGGGATCCAGGAAGAAGGAGTGGCTGAGTCAGAGGACCATGAAGCACAAAGAGGGGCCAGCGGTTTTGCTGAGTGGGACGGGGGCACAGGGGACCCCTCGGGGTTTGCTGGAAGTATCAGCAGCACGACTCAGGTGGTCCGTTTCCCAGGCCATGTCCTCTGTACAGCCAGGATCCCAGAGATTCCTTCTACGATGTCGTACGGGGTTTTCTGAATGTAGTTAAACAGGTTTGTGAACTTGATAACTCAGGTTTTCCTTCTTCTGATGTTATTTGAATCCAGTTATTTTCTTCTGCTTCCAAATTAGATGCTTTCACATGTGATTCCAAATAGAATCGAGTATCGAGAAAGTAAATGGTGCACGTGAGGAAGCTTCTTCGTGTTTGCTAATGACCTAATGACCCTGTGACAGCCAGGGGTGGGAGTGCATGCCTCTACCCCAGCTACTCGGGAGGCCAAGGCAGGAGGATTGCAAATTCAAGGCCATCTTGGGCAACTTAGCCAGACCCTGTCCCAAAATAAAATAAGAAGGGTTGGGGGTGTCGCTCAGTGGTAGAGGGATTTCCTGGAATGTATGCGGCCCTGAGTTCAGTTCCCAGCCCTGGGAAGATAATGTTGGAAGAGCCTCCATCTGTGAGGTTAGGGATTCTCATCTGGAGTTTCCAAGGACTGTGGTCACTTTGATCACGTGGCCATATTCTGGAACACCATCAATGCAGTACATATTGATTAAGTGGAAAACGCTCCTCTTCCTCCCTCGCCTCCTGCTCACATGGCCTCAGTGATGTGAGGAGGTCCTCAGCTGTGCCCTGGGCATCTGTCCTGCCTGGCCTGTCCCCTCCAGGCCAGCCCAGGCCTCTGAAAGCAGGTGCACTGCAGCAGAGCCAGGCGCCCTCGTGGTCCTTGCCGGGCTCCTCCTTACGCTGCACGTGACAGTTGTCATTCATGGGACAGATTCGCGGCTTCCTGCCACCACTCACTCAGTGCGGCTTTGGCAAAACCACCTAACTGCTCTGTGCCTTAGTTTCCTCAGCCGATAGGGTGATTCAGTGACTCCCCTCTCGGGTGCAGTTGTGTGAGTCTGGTGAGACCGCCCACGTAGAGGGCTGGCCCAATGGCAGCTCCTACAATCGTATCGGGATCCCTTCTGCCTGTGACCTTCACTCTGGAGCCAGGTATAAATGCCATGTCCTCATGATGCCCAGCGGCTCCTCACCTGGCCCCTGTCCACCTCCTCCACAGCCTTCCCACCCTGCCAGTCTGCAGGCCCTCCCACCTTGTAACACAGCCAAGCTTCAACCCCAGGCTGCTCTTGTCCCCCACTATAGTATCACCTCCAGGGCAGGCACCCGGGGGGCCTCCCATCCTCCCCACTGAGCGTCCAGCTCCAGAGCTGCTCTGCTCAGCCAGAAGGGAGGGCTGAAACAGGAGAGGCCACAGCTGACTGGGAGGCAGGCCTGGCCTTGGGGGCTTGCTCTAATCTTAGAAGGCAGGCCTCCTGTGGCTTGAAGGACAAACGTCCCAGACCCTGGACACACACACTGTCACCTGACTCCCGCTCAGGCAGCAGGAATGGCTCCAGCCAAGGGTGTTTGTGCAGGGGCTTCAGGTGTGCAGCATGCCCAGGACCCAGGCAGCCTGGCTTACCAGGCGTGTTACTGAGCTAACCAGCGTGAGGGCAGCATGGGGAGGGAATTTCTGGACGTCCTTTGCACAGAAAGGAATTACACATTCCCTGCAGGTGCCAGTGAGGGGTCCATCCAGATCACAAGTGCCCATGTACTAGGCACTCCCTTCTCTTCCCGTCTGCCCTCGACAAGCAGTCCAAAAGCTACTGACCCACCGGGCTGAAGTCGCCCTGCTTCTGCCTCTGGCAAGAGGAAGAAGAAAGAAATGTGGCCCAGATTCCTGGAGAGTGCCGGCCTCTCCTCCCCCAGCCCCTGTCTACCTCCTCTGCAGCATTCCCGTCTGCCAGTCTGCAGGCTTGGCCACTTGTAACATAGCCAAGCTTCAACCATGGCCCTGACTCTGAAATTCCCGAGCAGGTGCTTCTGGGTCTGTCCGGCCTCTGCTCTGTCCGCCACCCCTCTGAGCTCTCATCCTGTGACTTGCCATCTCTCCTCCCAGCCCTGCTCTTGCCTGGGCTCCTCTTCCACGCAAGTGACACTCCACCCTGCAGAAGCCAGAGCTGGAAATTCAGGTGGCGGCTCGACTCTTCCCTGTACCTACTGGACAGTCACCCAATCTGGCCAGTCTTTCCTCCTGACTTGCCCTGAGACCCTTGCTAGTTGGCTTTCCGGCACTGTACTGGACACTTGAGATAATCAACTTACAAGGAGGAGCGTGTGTTTGGCTCAAGGTTTAGGGTTTACAGTTCATGATTGGTGCCATTGCTCTTGGGCCCGTGGTGGAAGTCCGTGGCAAAACGGCTCGCCCTGTGGCCCAGGACAAGAGAGAGGACAACACCAGGTCCTGCGGTCCTTCCTAGAGCCCGCCTCCCTGTGACCCACATACTCCCCCATGTCCTGCCCTCTTAAAGCCTCTATAGCCTCCCAGGAGTGCCAGGCTGGGGACCAAGTAACTAACACATAGGCCTAAGGGACAGTCCACCTGTGGTGAGTTCTACTAAAGTCTCTATTTCCGTGACCCTTGGAGTCCTATTAATGACCTCTAGCTCCTCTGACCCCGTGCCAGTCAGTCTACCATCCACTCTGATTCCTCAGACTCCTGAGGTCAACAGAATGTTGGCACCAACCTCGGCCCCAACCTCCACCTGAGGCCACCCTTAAGACCTCGACTCATTCCCAGATGGGCCATGTGCCCGGGGTCACAGCTGGGCCAGTCTTCTGCCTCTGCTGACTCCTTGTTCTCCATTCCCCTACAGCCTGTTAGACTATGGGGGGAGCCAGCCACACCTGCCCTGCTCTCTGGTCCCTAGACTGGACCAGGCCTGACTGGTGGTAGGACTCATGTCCTCTGAATGGCTGAGTCAACGAACTGCAGATCTGAAGCTATTCCCTCCCCCTCGGAAGGCGGCCACAGACTCTTGAGTCTTGCTCTACGCACAGTGAAAGGGTCTGTGGACGGCGGGAGGTGTCCACACAGCAACGGGAGTTAGGCATGAAGATCTATGACTCCAGGCCCTCGCGTCCTGGCCAGAGGCTTCCCTCCTGCCTTCACCCCAGAGGTGACCCCTGCTGTTCACTTGTTCCCTCCCTGCTCACCTGCCCTTCCACCCACTCTTTCCAATGCAGCTCCCTGCTCGCCTAGACCCGGGCCAGCAGACTCAGCTCAGAGGGTCTGCGCTCTGAAGGCGGTGTGCTTGTCGGCTGGCTCACTTTTTATCTTCTGTTTTATCTTTATCTTCTGTGACAAGGGCTGTGGCCTCCAAATGGGCCTCCCTGCCTGCCTCCCCTGCCCCCAGCCTGCCCAGCCCCTACACTGCAGCCAGACAGTGCTGCAAATAACCCTGATGGCTCTGCTCTTTTGCTTCAAACCCCCCAGGGACTGTGGAGGCCCTCGGCCCCTTCAGAGCCCTTGGCACTCCGGCTGTTTTCCTCCCCAGCCTGTCTTGCCCTCTGGCCTGGGAGCCCTGCTCCAGGCTCAGAGCTCCTCCCTCTCCCAGTGATTCCCGGCCGCGAAGTCTTCCCGTGTGCCCCCACTGGAGTGCCCGGATCCGCACAGCTTCCCATCCAGCTTGGCCCGGCTGCCCTTCCTCCCAGAAGCTGCTTGGTGCCCTGGCCAGGTCGGGAGCTCCCATTGTGCATGTCACCCTGTGGCTCCAGATCACAGCAGCCTCCACTCTGTCTGTTCCTCCTCCCCTCCTCCCTGGCAGAGGGCAGTGGTGCCCAGCGCCATCTCTGCCGTCTCTGGGATCAGCCCTGCTGCCCACATTCCTGCCTCTCAGTACCGCCTGCAGGCAACGCACTTGCTGGCTCCTTTGTTGCCATCTGTGTTCACATCCCGCTGGAGTGGGGGTGCCAGGGAAGAGCAGGGTCTGCCTCTTCTTTCCCGCTGCACCGTTCCCGAGCTCAGAGCACGGGGCTTCCGAAGGCTCACAGAGGTATCGGTGCCCGTGGCTGCTGTAACAGGCGCTCACCCCTGGGGCTCACCCGATGCAGACGTAACACCCGATGGCTCAGGAGGTCACAGGTTCAAAGCAGTTCTCAGGGAGCACGTTGCCTCTAGGGAGGAGCCCTCTGGCCTTGAACTTCTAGAAGCACCTGTGTTTGGCAGGCTTCTGGCCTCTTCCTCAGGGTTCCAAGCCAACGGCAGTGGCCGAGTCTTTCTGACTTCCCTCACTCTGACCCTGATTCTTCTGCCACCTCTTGTACTCTAATGACCCTGTGATTATAAGGGGTCCACCCAGACAACCTGGATGATCTGCCTGGTTTTTTTTCTTTTTCATTTTTGTTTTGGTTTTGGTTTTGGTACCGGGGAGTGAATCCAAGGGTGCTTAACCACGGACCCACATCCCCAGTCCTTTTGTGTTTTATTTAGAGGCATGTTCTCACTGAGTTACTTAGGACCTTGCCAAGTTGCTAAGGCTGGCTTTGAACGTGTGATCATCCTGCCTCAGTCCCCGCCCCCAGCCTCTGGGAATACGGGCGAGTGTGTCTGCGCCCAGCGTGACCTGCCTGTTTCAAGGCCCGCTGCTAGAAATAATTCCATCCGCAACCTCAGTCGCCCTTAGCCACGTAGCTTAACTAGCTGGCAGGTTCCAGGGTCACTGGAATGCACTGAAATACCCCTCCTTACGGTACCTGCCTCGGGGTGGTCCTTCTGGAGCAGGTCCTGGGCCCCACCCCATCGCCCCCGCCAGAGGAGTGAAGCCGGCCTGCAGCATAGCCTCAGCCACGGCTGTCACCGGGCACTTCTCACGTTCTGAGTGGGCACTTGAGGCAAGGCTGGCACGGAGGACACGTCCAGCAAGTGCTGGCCGTGCCGACATTGCGTCCGAGGTGATTCTCACCGCTGCCTCTGTGAAGCTCCCTGACCCACCCCGATCCCCGGCCCAGAAGTCCCACCATCCCAGCCGGACATCCAGGAGTCATCCCGAAGCCCTGGGTCCTTTCCTCCCCCTGCACCAGGCGTTCCCGCACTTCCACCCCCAGGTCCTCCTCCCCACCCCACCCCACCCCACCTGTGACAGGCCTGGTCCCCTCCACTGTCACCTCTCAGCTGGACCTTTGCCAGGACATGCCTCCTGGTCTCTGCTTCTGCTCATCCATCCTCCTCAGATGACCTCTTGATGGCAGGTCACATCCCTCCTTGAAACCCCCAAGTGGCACCCCATTCTTTCACGAGGAGGCACAGACTGCTTGCGGTAGAGGCTGGCCCCAAATTGCCTCTGGCCTTTCCTCCTTCCAGCCCCTCTGGTGCACGGCATGGCCCTGCCTCACTCTCTTTTCCCGTCCCTCAACCTTGGTTCCTGTCTGTGTGCTTCTGTTCAAGAGTAATTTTCCTCCTGGCTTGTCCCTGACCGGGGTTGAACTCAGATCACCCCTCCTCAGGAGGTCTTCCCACCGCCCAGGGAGAAGCTGCCCTACTTTGCTCTCACAGGGTTGGCAGATGCTTGTCTGTTCGGGGTGCACCTGTCTGCTGTGGGCTTCTCCCCGGAAGGGCAATTCTGGAAGGGCAGGACTTCTGTCTTGTCAGCGTCAGCCCCAGAGGCTGGAACAGCACCAGAGACGGTTGGGATCAGTCTTCAGGGAAGCAGGAGGGCAGGTGCCATGTGCGTTGACCAGGAGAGAGCTGGAGAGCCAGGCGCCAGGTGTCCCTGCGCCGGTACTTACTAACCTGAAGAGCAAGTTACCGGCCGCTCTGCTGCCTCCCTTCCAGAAGTGGTCAGCCTCGGGGGGAACACGCTCACTCCAGCCACACGTGCCCTGGGTCAGCAGGGAGGGTGAGTGGCCCATGTGGTCCAGTCCAGGGGCCTTTCCTTCACCTCCAGTGGTGCTCAGACCCTGGGACGGCTCTGGAAGTCAGAGGAAAGGGAAGAGTTAAAGGAATCGGGAGCATCCGGAGACTTCGCACTGGTCTGAAGTGGCGACCTGGGGGCCTCAGAAGGGATGGCTGGCCATCTCAGAGGGCGTGCACCTCGCAAGATTGTCTTGAGATCCTCTGCAGTTCTGGAGGACGGAAGGAGCACCCGCCTTCTCTGCGGTCCTGGAGGACGGAAGGAGCGCCCGCCTTCTCTGCGGTCCTGGAGGACGGAAGGAGCACCCGCCGTGCAGGCTCTGGGTTCTCTGGCCTGCTTCTCAGAGCGAGAGAACCTTCCTTCTATCAGGGGCTCCGCGGCCCCAGCAGAGCCTCTCGTTGCTGCCCAGGCCGAGGGCCCAGTGCCTCGTTTCCCTAAGCCGAGGCCCAGAGGCTACAGACGCCTGGACCCTGGAGGAGGCGGGTGGAGGAGCAGGGCAGAGGCGGGGACGGAGGAAGAGCGTCGCTCACTCCGCACGCCCACTGTGTGGATGGTCACCGCTTCCAGTCCCTGTGTCCTCCGCAGGCCAACGCAGGAGAGGTCCATGCCTCTAGTCACAGGGCCCCTCGGTTCTTTCAGAAGAACGTGCGAGAGGAATGGAGAGAAAACCCCAGAGGCGACTTTCTTCTGGCCTGGGCACCGTGGGCAGCGCCCACCGGCGTGGAGTCTAAGCCGGCAGGTGCAGCCAGGCTGGTGTGGGGAGAGAGCAGGCAGGGGGAGGAGTGTCCGGGCGTGGAGACTGGCCCAGGAGAAGGGACAAGCTGAGGTCGCGGGGGCACAAAGACCCAGAGTGCGGCTGCAGCGTTGGGGGCTGCAGTGGCCCCGGTGCCCAGACCCCAGCTGAGGGGGTGCTTGAGCATGACGTCTGGAGCGCAAGCCCTGATCTGGCAGGCCGGCCGGAGGCAGGAGGGGCGGAGCCAGCCCTGATGAGCTCCTCCCACACCGGCCCGGGCTAGGTACCTTGTGGGCCAGGGGCTGGGGGGTCTCGGGAAAGCCTGAAAGTAGATGGGGACCCTGAAGTCCTTCCCAGAACCAGGATGACAGTCCAGGTGAGAGTCTGGCCTTCCCGAGCCAGCTCAGGGCTGAGACAGCCACTGGCTGGGGGCAGAACTGGGCGGGCGAGGTTAGTGGTTTGCTGCCAGAATTGCTAGGCGGAGCCTTATGTAGGCAGAGCCGACAGCCCCTGTCCATCCCCCAGGCCATGCATCCTCCACTGCACCTGTGCCGCCCAGTGGCTAATAACAATCTGAATCACATCGCGCTTTACAGTTTTCAAGGCATGCTCCTTAGCTCTACTCCTAACTGATGTCCATCGCTGTGTTACCAGGCGTGAGGTTCAGCTGTTCCACAGCTTATTCCACGTGACTTCTCCTATGTGACTAAGGCCACGTTACTTGTCCTGTCCGGGCTCTAATGTGCCCAGTGGGCAGCAGGCAGTAATCAGTCTCCTGCAGCATGGCAAATGCCTGGGCTCACCAGATCTCAACCAGCTCTGGTGTCTGGGAGTCTAAAGAAGACCCAGTCCCTGGGCTCCGGGAAAATAAACTCAGAAGCGCTGGGCTTCCCTGCGACCCAGCTCTGCCGCTCTAAATGCATCCAGAAGCCTCACAGTCCTCCTGCCCAGCCCCTTGCCAAGCCTGGTTTCAAGACGGGGAGTTCCGGAGGAGATTGGTGCCGACATTGCTCTATTTTTAACTGGAATGTGTGCTGCTGCGGCACCCGCGACAGGCGCCTGGGAAGCCGAGGTAGATTGCGCTGTCAGCAGGACCCGCGGAATAAATAGTCGTGGACGGAGGCTGATCCGCTATGTGGGCAGGAAGCTAGACAGATGGACCGGCCGGTGGGCCAAGAGTGGCTGGGTACACCACACCCGCCCCATGGCTGTCCCCTGTTCCAGGAGGACGAGGTTTTGGTGCCTGATGTGGCAGGTGTGAAGTCCAAAGCGGTGTGAGCCCTGTGAGCCCGGCCCTGTGGGGTGCTGCTGGGGCCAGCCTTGGACGGTTTTCAGCGCTGGAGGAAGTCGGGCATCGTCAGGAGCCGTGAATCTTCTAACCTCTAGTGAAATCAGCCTCCAGTGTTTGGGTTGGAATCAGGTGAACTGGAATCACGGCAGGCAATGGGAACAAGGCACCTGCCTTTCCCCCAGCAGAGCCTCTCACGGGCCAGAAGTTCTGTGACCCCATGGACGTTCCCACCTCTGAAGGAATCTTCTCCAAATCACCCCATTTACTTAACTCACTGCCACAAGTTGGGGGTGGGATTGGTGGGAGAAGCCTGAGAGCCTGCGACACTTGTAGCACACACAGTAGGATCGAGGACATGTGTCGCCCCTGGGCAGCCAGTGCCCCCCACTGGCTGGAGGGGCCTTGTTATTAGGGCCAGAGGCTCATGCGCAGACAAAGAGGGACTTTCTCAAACTGCTGCCAGGTCCTCCCAGCTTCAGGCTCGACATGGGAAGGGGAGTGGCAGAGGGAGCTTGCAGTCTGTAAGAAATGGCCCCGTGGGGAAAGGAAAGGAGACGCCTAATCCTGGGACTGGACATGTAAACGTCATTGAAACCAGGCGTCCGAGGGCTGTGCGTACCGAGGTGGAGGCAAGGGCCCTCCTAGGGTGGCTGACTTGCCCTGCCTCAGGGACACAGCTAAGGACACCTGCTGGACACCTCCTGGCCCCAGACATGACAGTGGCCAGTGACCGGAACCAGGCAGGCGCCATCGCCGGCAATAATGACAAGAACCCTAAGGCACTTGCAGGGCTCTGGGCCTCAGCCTGACCTGCCCCTGACCCACAGAGCGGCCCTGCGAGGGGCACACTGCTCTCCCTGTGGAGGAAGGAGGGGCACGACAGTGCAGGCGGCGGCCGGTTCTCCCCCTGCACAATACCCGCCTCCCAAGGCATTTTCTTAATTTGGTGGGTGTCTACTGAACGGCTTTTCGCCCAAGGCACTCAGGAAGGTAGGGCAGTCAAGCCCCATGTGTGTTAAGATTCAGCACGAGGCATCTGCTCACCCGCTTCCTACAATCACAGGCCCCTCTCTCTAGATGCACCGGGCCAGCCCCCATTTTTCAAAGTCGCTGAACAACGAAGGGAGACACTATGCAGACAGCCTTTTTCTGGGTCCTTGAGAATGAGAATCCCTGGCCTGTGTTGCCTACCCATCCCTGGGCCGCCCTCCGGGACAGGACCGAGCTTTATTTGTCCCCAGGTCCCGGGAGGCATATCCAGGGCGGAGTGCATTGCAGATATTCAGGGAACGTGTTGACTGCTTGCTTCATAAGTTCCTGACCACAGGCGCAACCCCAGAGCCTGTACATGTGGTCACAGCATTCCTGCACGTGGCCACCAAACAAGTGTCTCTCGCAGCGCCGGGTGTGGACACTCTGCAGGGGTGAGTGCACACTTGCTGACCCACTCTTGCTTCTCTTTGGTTTGCCAGGAAAGGCCAGCAGAGACAAATGCCAATGTGGACAGCTCAGCGTCCCCGTCGGTGGCCCAGCTGGCCGGGCTGTTTCGGGAGCAGGCAGCTACAGCCACGGAGGTGAGCCTCCCGCTTCTTATCTGGAGGGGCTGGAGCGGGGCGTCTGCTCAGGTGAGGAGGGAGAGGAGGAAGGTTTGCTGTTGCCAGATTAGGAAGAGAAACCAGGGTCCCTCTGGACAGGAGGAGCGGGCCATCAGGGAGCGGGCTGGTGCAGGGTGGCTTACACTGGTCTGGGACACGGGCGGCCAAGGGGGCTGCTCTTCCTCTTGCTTTCCACTGATGCAGACTGAGCACTGGCCAGGCTCAGAGTGCCGACGTCCCCAATCCCAGGAATCAGGAGCAAGGCCTGGTCGCCCTTCTGAGCTGAGAAGGAAGAGAGAACTTGGGAGGAAGCCAGGGATGGGGAGGGGGCCCGAGGAGGAAGCGTGGAGCGTACCTGTCTTGGGGCGAGCTGGGCTCTGTCTCAGGAGAGCAAGGGCAGCGGGCAGCGTCCAAGCAGCCTTCTGGCCTTCTCACGGCCACTCTTTTGACCTTCGATTTTCTCAACTGAAACATGGAGCCAATAATTTCCAGAAGCCATAGTAATGTCCTAAAGGACAAAGGCGATGACCTCCAAACAGCTGAACAGGCTGGCTGTGGCTGTCCTCTCGAGATGCCCGTTCATCAGGGAGTCAGGGAAGCAGGGTGTTGTGCAGGGAAGGAGACGCTGACTCCCAGTGCACCCCGTGGGGAGAGTCCTGCAGCGCTAGGCAGCCCAAGGACACCGGCCTCCTCCATCCGCCTTCTCCAGGCCGCCTCGACTCTCCTGCTGGCCTCCTCCAGGCCCTCCTCTTCCTCCCTGTGGCCTGATGGGCTGTCTCTCTCTGTTTGTCTGTCCGTCTGTCGCCCTCCCTCTAGACACCAGCCTCTAAGCCAACAAGAAGGAAACCACCCTGCTCCCTCCCCTTGTTCCCCCCCAAGGCAGAGCTGGGCCAGAATGGTGAGCAGGTAAGTACGGCTGGGCCTGGAGCAGGTCCCCACGGGTGTCTTCCTCCTTTCAGGCCTCAGCAATCTGTGCAGGAATGTCTCCATTCCATATCCGAGGAGGACTCTCTTTATTTTTATTTTTTCCTGTTGTGTTTATTAGTAGTAGTGATGGTGCTGGGGATTGAACCCAGGGCCTTGCATGTCCTGAGCTACAGCCCCTCCCGGCATCTCTTCTTTCTGATTCTCGGATCCTTTACTCTGGAATCTAAGTGCCTGCTGAGCCTGGTATGCTCTGTCGAGGCAGGGACACCACTTTTCACTCTTAAGAACCTCAGCCACAGCGGCCACGTATTGTCACCACACCAGGGTCAAGCTTCAGGAGAGCCATGTCCTGGTCCCAGGCCTGACAGGAGGGCCTCAGGATAAGGTGTGGAGAAGGGGCTGTGCTGGCCTCAGGCAGAACTGCTGCGTGAGAGACCCTCGCGGGTCCCCCACAGAGCACGCCAGCCATTGTTCTGGGCCACCGAGGAAAACCAGAGCGCCAGGAGCACGATGCCACCAGCACAATAAAGGCTCTGGCGGACAGGCCACGCGGGGGTCCCCAGCCCTGGTGCAGCGGGAGCTGTGAGGGGAGCCCTCGCACCCTGTCCCACAGCCCAAGGACTTCACTGCTTCGTGGCCCTGCCAGGAATGAATCCGCACCTGCCGCCGTCCAGCCTGAGAGGCCCCCAAACAGCCAGTGAGCGGAGGCAGCTCCGCTCCCGGCCCTCTTGGGCCACCTCGGCTGTCCTGCCCTCCTTCCTTGGGACCAGCACTAGGCGCACACCCTGAACACCTGTGTGAGCTGAGCAGGCCCCGAGGGCCTCGATTCAGTGGAACTGGCCTGGACGCTTTCCAGCCCCCTTCCGAGTGCTAGCGTTGGGTTCTTGGTTCCGTGGGGCTACTGGCCTACGCTGTGACGAGATCCCGACGGCAGCTTCTCTTACAGAGCACCAGCTTCCCCTGCAACCTTCCCCCTCGGGACTTGGTGTCTCTGCTGCTGTGCAGCAGGCTGGCCTACCAGTGTGTCCTCTGATGCCCTGGGCTTGCCCAGAGGTCACCACACTACACTGACTGTTTCTTTATTCACAAAGTGAGGCCAAAAATGCTAACCAGAGAAATCCCATAGGCTGGGAAAGCGTTTGCCAGGGGAACAAGAGCAGCACAGCTCAGGTTCCCGTGTTGGATTTATCAGCTCCGTTTCGGTGACTCTGTAGAAGCATGCCTAGAGGATGTGCCCCATGGGCAACCACCTGGAAGTCAAAGGCATACCGCCAGGTGTAGGGAATGTAAGGGCAGATTTGAGACTGAAAGTCCTGTTTGGAGTGACCAGCTTCTTGCACATAGGAAGGAGCTGTCGCCAGGAATCAGCGACTTTTTGTCACCTTGAAATTCATACTGAAATAAAATGGGTAGCTAGTTCTGTCCAACTAGATTGGGTGGAGGCTGCTGGCCACACTTCTCCTGTGCTCTGGTAGATGCCAGAAAACTAGGGGTCTGCTGGAGGGGGACCCCATTAGGTGCCCTCCTTCCTGGGAAGTGCTGGGAAGGGCCACTGCATCCCTCTTTTTTTTTTTTTTTTTTAGGTACTAGGGATTGAACTCAGGGTGCTTTACTACTGAGCACCTTCTTATCTTCATTTCTGAGACAGTGTCTGGCCAAGTAGTCCATGCTGGCCTCAAGCTTGAGGTCCTCCTGCCTCAGCCTCCCAAGTCACTGGGATCACAGACACATGCCCTGACCCCTCTTTACCCCTGCCCCCTCCCCATGCCTGTTGGGGCCCGAGGCCATGTGGTCAGCCCCTGGACAGGGTCTGCTGGCCACAGGGCCCTTCAGACAGGTGACCAGGAGGCTCCCCTTTCTGCAAGAACCAGGAGGTTTAATGCAATCCCAGATCCAGCCTCATCTGCTCATAAAAAGGCTGAAAATCACTCCCTTATGAAAAATTATGTCCACAACTTCTGGGCAGTATGGACATGATTGGCATGTAAGCACGCACAATACACATTCGCCGACGTGAGGCGGTGTCCTCAACCTGTGTCAGCCGGCCTCTTGTCTGGAGCCCCTTGTTAAACTGTGAGGGAAATGCTGCCACCTGCTGTCGGTCATAGGAACTGCAACAGCGACTTCACAAAATTCGCCTTTGGTTGGAATCACCCGTGCTTTTTGGCACATGGACGCGCCCCCAGTACTGTCCTGTGGCTAACAGCTAGCACTCATTGAGTTTCTTCTGCCTTCAGAATGCAATGTTCAGTCGGGGAAACATGTATAGCATTACCTAGAGTGAGCTCTGAAGCAAAATTGCTGCAGTTCCTGAAACGGCACCTTCAGACACACATTCCACCACAAAGCACAGCGGCTAGGGACCCACCCACTGGGACTGGGAGCTCTGTACCCACCATTGAAGGCTGCTCTGGAGCCCCCCTGATGTGGCGGCAGAGGAGCAGGGAGAGTCCTTGGCCTCCTGCATTCCAACCCACCTGTGCAGAGTTGCTGCGGCCAGCATATTCACCTGGCTCGCGCCGAGTGAGGAGCAGAAGGGCGCGTGTCCCCAGCCCCAGTCAGGGATCGTCCCTCTTCAGCATGCTCCCCCTTGGCGATGGGCCTTAAAGGTGACAGGGGATCTGTTGAGTTAGTCTCCCTCCTGCCATCTCACTCCATTGCTGCTCAGACGCCCCTGAGGCCAGCCTTCGTCCTCCTATGGGTCAGGTAAACTAGTACCTGGGTGAGGGGCAGGCAGGATACCTTGGCCCAAGCTCTGGGAAAACCCCTTCCATGACTTGGATGATGACAAGATAACTTGGAGAGGAGTCTTCTTCACCAGAGTGTCACACCCTGGCCACCCCATCACCTGGCTGCAAGGAGTCCGTCTTTCCAGAAGTGTAGAATCCAAAGGCAGACGAGGTCCCTGACCTGTGACGGACAGCCCGGGGCCTGTGGTTAGAGTGCAGGTCAGCCTGGATGGCTGCCTATGGGGCAGCAGCTGAGCCGTCCTCACACCACCCACGAGGGGCTGGGGACACGGCAGACAGGCCACCGTGTCCTCCTGATTAAAATGTGCTTTGGGAAATGATGTGGTCTAAACAGTGGCCCCGCAGGAGCAGGGGAATCTCAGCAGTGTCTCTCTCTCTACTGAAATCCCATCCCTGGCCTGCAGCTCCTTAGCCCCCAGCAGTGGACTCCCCTTGCTGGAGGTCACAGGTGCAGATGGGGTGCCCACAGATGCAAAGTGGTCATTCTCCTGGCAGGGGAACTCCTGTGTTGGGGCTCTGTGTTGTGCCTCTGCCCTGTCCTAGGTTCAGGTGCTTTTGCCGGTGCTGAGATGGGGGAGCTGGACTGGCCTGGCCTGTGAGCCGGGTGGGCAGTGGAAACTGAGCAGTGGGGTTGGGAAGGCAGCGTCTCCTCCTGGCGGCCTCCCCGGCTCTGGCCTCCACAGAACCCGCCCCCCTTCGCCTCTCTCACTTGCTTGTTTTGGTTCATTTGCTCCGTAGAAATCGCCGCCCAGTGTCAGCCACCCTCCCAAGATCAAGGTGAAGAGCTCACCCCTGATCGAGAAGCTCCAGGTAGGTGCAGGTTGCACGGCCTGCTGCTGGCTTTCTTCCAGCTCCTCCTGTCATCCAAAAGCTTTGGATCCAAAAGTCTTTGTCCTTATTGTCACCTGGATAGTTGGCCCCTGGAACCAGTTAATGACCAAATTGCCCTAAAGGAGGAGACTCACAGCCTTCACCCAGGGCAAAGGTCTGTCAAGGACCATGCCAGGCATGGAGTGGCCAGGCAAGGGGGTGCCTTGAGAGTTTTATGGGAAAGTATGTTTTAGCCTCAAGAAACACCCCAGGAAGACGGAGCCCTCCGCTTGCCACTTCAGCCCTCCTCAGGCTGCAACAGAGCTGCTATGCACTGCAGCGGCCAGGCCAGAATCCTCGTGCCTCTCCACCGATCACCTGTGTGCCCAGAACACTTGCGAACTGCACCCACGGCTGGGCTGGCCCATGAGGTATCCAGGAAGCAGACGACTCTGCCCAGAGCTCAGAACCGCATTGGGGAGACAAGATTTTCACCCTGATACAGTAAAAGACACGGGAGAGAAACCAGAATCTCTGTGTGTTGTGGTCAGCTCCTGATGGCCCAGTCGGAGCTTCCAACCTTCCTTGGGGGCCTGAACACCCTTGTTACCGGGGACTGTCCTAAACTCTAGGAGGCTCGGGGATCCCAGGTACCCTCCAGGGATCTCAGAAGGCCTCAGAACACCAGCGTCCCTCCTGGCAGTCAGCTGAGGGGGTCACCAGGATCCTGCCCCCTGCACCCCCCACACTCTGGTCCAAGGGCGAGAGGTCAGCCCCCGAGTTCTGTGCCCCACGGTACTGCTCGTTCCCCTTTCCAGTCACTAACACGGCAAGTTCATAATGAGGGCTGGACAGGGTTCACTGTTGAGCCCTGTTGAGAATATGTCAGCGAGAGTGTGGAGACTCAGCCAAAGCCCAGGGCCTGTCGGGAGCAGGCGTGGGGAGGAACGGGCAGCGCCTCGTCAGTTAGGGTTTCCACTCAGGTCTTCCAGGATCAGTTAGAAACTCTGATTTTTCTGCACTAGAATGTCCTCTGTTCAAAGTTCAACTTTATCGTTGTCGTTGGTTAGTAAGAGCCACTTAACCTGCAAGCCACAGGGGGGACTTTCCTGTGAGAGAGCGGAGGAGGGGGAGCCCTCCTTTAACAGCCAGGCCAAGCCGCTGTGCCCCGAAGTCCTGAGCTGGCACCCGCACTGATTCCATCGGCATCCATGGGCCAAGTCCCCACCTGGGTACTGATTATGTGCTGCTTTTTTTTTTTTTTTTTTTTTTTTTGGGACCGGGGATTGAACTCAGGGGTACTCCACCACGGAGCCACATCCCCAGCCCCATTTTGTATTTTATTTAGAGTTGGGGTCTCACTGAGTTGCTTAGTGCCTCACTGATTTTGAGGCTGGCTTTGAACTCACAGTCCTCCTTCCTCAGCCTCCCAAGCCACTGGGATTACAGGCATGCGCCACCATGCAGGGCTGTGCTGCTTATTGACACGGCTTGGGCTCTTGGTGTTGTTTCTTCACTTCAATACTTTATCAATTTAACTATTCCCACGATTCGTTCTTGCCTTCAACATTCTTTCTTACATCACAACAACACCACTGCTCTCCGAAAGGTGTTCAGCTTTGCATTTTGAAAGTCCTAAGTGCACAGGGGGTTCTGCAGGGCAGTCAGCAGGGTGTGCCTGTGGGGTACGAGCCAGGAGCTAGAGGACCCAGCAAACAGGGTCCCTATAAAGACTGGAGCTGAGCCTAAAAGGCGTGGAGAGATGATGAACCCGAGTCTCAGAAAGACTACTGAGCTTGCGGAAGGTCACACAGCTGCTGTGAAGTGGAGTCCAGTATTTGCAGTCAGTTATGGAGAACGTGTGGACTTCCGGCTGCTCCGGCCTGTCCCTGCTCTGCGAGGTCTCACTGCTGCCTGGAGGACACACAGCACGATGACCTGGAGAAGAGAGGACACTCCTCCGCTGGAGCCTCCTGCTCTGCTCCTCCTGGGGAGTGGGGGGACTGGGGTCTACCACCCTCCCTTACTGACTCAGACCCCCTTGGGCTTCAGATACCTGTGGGTCACCCTCCCTGTAGTGGTCCTTGGCAGGCTTTGGTCCAGACGCACCTGCATCATGATGCCGGAGCGAGGCATGCGCCCGTATGTTCTGCCCCTCCCACCAGAGAGGCTGCGGTGGCCCCCACGCTGGCCGTCCACTGGCTCGGCTCTGGGAGCAGGTTCCTTGCTCTTGTCCCCAGTGTGCCCAGTGAGAACAGATCTGACGTGCCCGACTGCGGCGGAGGTGGCTCTGCGTGTGCCCAGGGGGCCTTCCCCGCGTAGTCGCTGCTGCTAGTGGCCTGGCTGAGTCGGGACCAACCTGCTGTGAGGTCCTGGGACCTGTGGGCACTGCTGGCAGCTGCTGTTTTGGCTACCAGTGGGTGCGGTCCAGCCCCTTAGCTGGGGCTGCGAAGGTGCTGTCTGAGTGTTCTGGAAGACAGTGTGGCAAGCCCAGGTGCAGGAGAGGGCAGGCCATGCGCCAGGAGCGGCCCTGCAGGGGCTCAGCGTTGGCCGGGAAGTGACAGGAGAAGTGGGAGTCCCACCAGTTCCGAGCCCAAGTGGACGCTCTGCTCCTCCCCCACCCCACTTGAAACCCCTCACCTTTTCTCAACAGGCCAATTTAGCCTTCGACCCAGCGGCTCTGCTGCCCGGGGCCTCGCCCAAGAGTCCGGGACTCAAGGCCATGGTGTCGCCGTTTCACAGCCCCCCCTCCACCCCCAGCAGCCCTGGTGTGTGGCCTCGGCCTGGCGAGGCGGAGCAGGTGCCTGTCAGCTTCGACCAGCCTCCGGAAGGTAGTCATCTGCCCTGTTACAACAAGGTAAACTTCGGTTCCCAGGTGCTCCGCCTGCCCGGTGTCCCCTCCCTGCTGTTGTCCTGGAGAGGAGGACCAACCCCCTCCTTTGCTAGTGATTCCTGAACTAAGACCGCCCTTCCTCCAGCCACCCCTCTCCTGTCCTCTCCTGGTCCTTGTCCCTGTGGCCTAACTGGCAGTCTGGGGATGGAATGTGCTCTGCTGTCTGGAGAGAGCGGTGGGAATTCAGAGTGGACCCAGCTGCACATAAAGGTAATGCCAGAAGCTGGAAACAGCAGTGAAGAGCCCACTGTCACTCACACAGAGGGTGTCAGGGTCCCTAGGACTTCAGGACACCCATTCTGACTGGTGAGGGGGCAGGCCTGAGCCCTGCTTGGGAGCAGAGTGGACGTCCCCCATCACAGGGCGCATGGAGGGCTCTGTCCTCCCGCAGGACATCCGGGAGGGAGCAGCAGGGAGGCAGGGCTGCTTCGGGGTCACCGCACCCAGGGGCTTCCAACAGCAGCAAGGGAGCAGGCCCAGGGAAGTCCCCCCGAAACAAGAACTGATTCCAAGCCTCTGAGAAAGAATGGGATTGACAAATACCAAAATGTGAATCATGGGAAACAAGTTTTACAAAAAATTTAGTGTTAAAGGAGACATCACTTCAGCCAAGTAGGGATCCAATTGGAACATTTCAGGCCAAGCCTGGAGGCCAGATGAAGCCTGATCCTGAGCCCCATGTGCTTTTGACACAGGATCATTTCCGGCAGCTCAGTGGAGCTGCTGAGGTAGGGCTGCTGGCGGCGGGGGCCTGACTCCCAGGAAGCGGAGGATGGCTGCTCAGCTTTGCCAGAATGAGCCAGCTTTGAGGGACGGGGCAGACCCGGCAGGGCAAGAGGAAGCTCCTCGCAGCTGTCCAGCTCAGCAGGGCCAGGCCATCTCCAGACCTCAGCCCTCTTCTCTGGTGGCTCTCCTTTGTCTATCATTTTCAAAATGTTGAAGCGTGACTCTTACAAAATAGAGCTAGATGGTATTCGATCCGTCGACGTAGGAAGAAACCAGGAAATGATGAGGTTCACTCAGAGAGCATTTGAAGGACTTTTTAAAAACTTTCCAGTAAAACTGCTAAGTTACACACCAAACTGGTCAGCGCCTCACAGTGGCGTCCAGTCACCGTGCTTCGCTTGACAGACAGCACCTGCAGCCTTGGGCCACAAAGGCCCCACAGCTTCCCCTAGGAAGCTGAGCGGGCCAGGTGAGTTCATGGAAGGATGAGCATCCTCCTCTGGGCCTTTGTCACAGGTTTTGGATGATTTTTCTTTATCCCTTTCTCCAGGTGCGGACAAGGGGCTCCATAAAAAGGCGCCCTCCCTCCAGGCGGTTCCGAAGGTCTCAGTCGGACTGCGGGGAGCTGGGAGATCTCAGGGCCCCGGAGGCATCTCAGGAGAATGGCACCAGGGAAGAGAACGGAGATGAAGTGTTCACAGCCTCGAGCAAGGCCCCAGGGGCGCCCCCGGCCAGCGAGGGGGCAGAGGGCGAGGGATCCAGGAGAGGCCCTGGACCGGCAGAGACGTCCAGCAGGACAGAGAACCAGGAGGAGGCCAGCACCCCAGGGGAGGCCAAGCAAGGCGAGAAGGCCGGGCAGAATTCCAAAACCGCCAGCCAGGGCCCAGCACAGGAGGCCCCAGAACCTCCAGGAACAGCAAGCCCAGAGAGAGAGGCTGGAGGAGGGGGCCCAGGGCAGGAGGAAACAGCTGGCGAGGAGAGGGCGGCGTCCACAGAGGAGGAGGTGCAGAGGGCCGAAAACCAAGAGGACAGGCCTGGACGCAAGAGCCAAGATGCCGAGGAGCCAGAGCAGGGTGCTGTCGGGGACCAGGCCCCACAACGTCCTCCTGAAGACCTGAAGGGTAGCAATGTCCCTGCGCAGGAGAAAGGCCCGGGAGAGCAAGAGGAGGGGGCAGCTCTGGAGCCAGGCTCCGGCCCTGGCACTCGCCAGGAGACCAGCAGCGAGATGCCCACGGTAGGTGGCCGGGCTCGTTCACCCAGGGCCAGAGAGTGCCCGTCACATGCCCTCGTGCTGTCAGTCCCGGGATAAATCAGCTCAGTATGCAGAACAAAGGCGCCTGGCTCCTGCCTCGTGCAGGCTGTATTGGGACGGGCAGCGACGGTGGACAGGCAGGTATGGGAAGTGAGTCTCCTCCGCCTGGAGGTGAGCCGAGCGTGTGTGGAGGGAGCCGCCCTGGCACCATCGGAAGCAGGCCCACCAGAGCCCAGCAAGGGTCGCTGAGGCAGGGCCCTGGGCTCACCGCTGTCGGGGGTCCAGAGGTGAAAACGGGGTGCTCCTCCCAAAAAGGGAAAAGTGAAAAAGAAACTCAGTCTAGCAAGTCTGCCGGGGCTCCTCAGCAGGTCACAGGGAGAATGCGGAAGCGGGCGGGACACTCCCAGGGAAGCCCAAAGCACCAGGGACCAAGGAAGGTAGGGGGCGGACAGGGGCAGGAGCAGAGGACCCTTGCAGTGAAGGCGGCATGTGAGTGGGCAGTTAGCAAGGGAGACCCTCTGTGCCATCTGCTCGCTCTCAGGCACCGGGCTCCTGCTGCTCGAGCAGGAGAGGGCGCCGTCCCCACCCTCCCACCGGGGCCAGCACTTCTGGACCTTCCACCGTCCTCTGGCTGTTCCCCTCCCCGACTCCCAGGAAGCCCATCTGGCACTCACCTGTCTATGCTTTAGGGACAGAACCAGCCCTAAAAACTTGGGAAATTCCCCCGCAAAAGCTCACTGTGCCGAGGGTGTAGCGCCTGCCTCCTGCGTCCAAGCCCCTGTGTCCAAGCCCCTGAGTTCAATGCCCAGCGCCACAAAGACGAAGGAAAAGAAAAGTTTGGCAGGACCCCCGCCAGTTCTTGGCATCCCAGCAGCTGGGCACCCCATGTCCCCCACTGCGGGCTGTGCGTCCTGGGCCCACTCATCCACCACCACATCCTCGTAGGAAGCCTCCCCCGATTCTGCTCCCACCTTATGTCAGGCTTTCTGTTCCTGTACAGCACCAGGGGTGGGTGCTGGGTGCGGGGTGCGGGGTTAGTTTGGGTCATCTAGTCTTGGCTGAAACCACTCGCCTCTTTACTCATGGTGTCCCACAAACGTGGTGGCTTAAAACATTAGAAGATGCTTCCTCACCGTTCTGGGGGCAGGGCGCCAATATTAAGATGCCTGCAGGCCACTCCCTCTGGAGGGCCTCGGGCTAGCTTCCCTCCCCTGTGTGGGACCTGCACCTGGGGAGCGGCCTGCCTGCTCCAGCCCTGGGGTCGACAGCCCTGCTGGCCGGCTCGTCCTGCAGCTTCTTTCGCATGGCCTTGGGTGGCACCTGTGGGGTTCAGGTCTTCCTCTCCTCGCCCTTGTTAGGCACCAGTCATTGGGCGTAGGGTCTGCCCTAAACCCAGAGTGATCTCACCATGAAAGCCTTAATCATATCTGCAAAGATCCCATTTCCAAAGAAGGCTGCTCTGCAGGTCCCAGGGGCAGGCCTGGCTGTGCCGCTCCCCACCCCTCCCCTCGGTGCGCTCTGGCTGCACTGATGACCGACAGTGTTCCTCAGACACAGGTGCACTCATTCCCACCTGTGAGCTCCCTTCCACGGCTCATCTGGAACACTCCACCTCCCGCCCTTGCATGGCCACTACCACCCGCCAGCTCCAGCTTAGCCGGCCCCTCCTCGCTTAAACCTGTCTGGATCTCAATCTCAGAGCGTCCACCCCGCCCTCAGTCACTCTGTCCCACTGTGTCATCGCGGTGCGTATCACAATATGAGATTCTCATGTTTATTCTATTTATTATGATTCTTTTCTACTCTTTTCCCCAGGGCATCCCTGGTACTTTCTCCAAAACTTGGAATGTAAAAGGTTCCTAAAAAATATTTGTTGAGTGAATGAGTGAACTTTAAAAGAGGCGAGAAAATTGCTCAGGCAGAGCGATGATCCCTCAGGACAGCACTGCGGTGGAAGGGAAGCCGGTGGCTTTTAGAGCTCCCCAGGAGCCCTCTGCTCCATCATGCACACTAGAGGGGGCAGAGGCGGGACTAAGACCCCGAAGGTTCAGGTTCAGGGTTTCAGACGTCCGTGAAGCAAAGATGCTTCAGATTTCCTTAGGCCTTTCATTCGAAGGAATGAGATTTATAATGAACAATCTAGATTTATAACCTCTGGAGCTCGGAGAGTCCACCATGCCTCCAAATGGCAAGTAACTGCCCAGTCTTGGTCCTTCTCGAGTCCAAGCAGTCCCCATGGTGCCCACATCTGAGTATGCTCAGGTAGAGGCACCTGCCTCGCCAAGAGGCCTTCCCAGCTCACTGACAGCAGCTTCCCCCCCTGAAGTGCTGAAAAGGTACCTCGGATTCAGAGCTAGCGGGGCAGGGGCTCGCCTCAGGGAGGTCTCAGGAAGGAGGCTTCTTGCAGCCTCCAGGAGCCTGGGCAGGCTCCAGGGTCTCTCTGAAGCCTTGGCACATGCCTGACAAAGGAATGCTAGCAAAGGCCAGGCCAGGGGAAGAGTGGCCCCAGCACCCACCCAGGGGGCTGTCCCAGACAGCAGCTCCACTGACCACCAGGCTTCTCCTTTCCTTGTCCATCACTGAGATGCAAAACCTCAACGCCAATTCACCCAGTCGCCTGGGTTTACAGAGACAAAAACCAAGGCTTCACGAGGGCCCAGGAGTTGCCCAAGGTCACTGACTTCAATCAGTGTTGGCAGATTGGGACCTGCTGTGGTCATCAGCTCAAACTACCTGCAGAGCGCCTCTGCCCCCACACAACTCTAATCCATGAGGGGCGTCGCCTCCCACCTTCTCTCAACCCTTTCCACCTGGTCAAGGGCAGAATCAAAGGGCCCAGGCCCTAGTGCAGAGGCATCCACCCGTGAGGGTGTGGGGGAGGCCCTTGGAGCTGCCCCCAGCTCCTGCTGCCCTGGGTCCTCCCTGGATATGGCAGAGGCAGCACAGCCCACTAAGTGGTGCCTCCTGCAGCTACTCTAATCCTTGTCTTGCACCTTGATTGGCAGAAATAAATCGGTCAGATAAACTGGTTCTGATTGCATGAATGCAATCAGCATTTAACAGGCACCAGTCATCCATACAGCCGTGGGGAGACG
The DNA here is from genome assembly GCF_902686455.1 of Sciurus vulgaris. Classification (NCBI taxonomy): domain Eukaryota; kingdom Metazoa; phylum Chordata; class Mammalia; order Rodentia; family Sciuridae; genus Sciurus; species Sciurus vulgaris. Next base: position 111,560,899 of record NC_136473.1, on the reverse strand, counting down.
GGACGCAAAATGGAAAAGACAGGAAAGGCCTGCCAGTAGAGTCAAGGGGACGCTGCCCTCCCAGGGTGCTCTGCGGAGCCCCCGGATGGAGCGCTTTGTTCTTCAAGAGAAAGCAGGGCAGGTTCACAAGAGACCAGAGGCCGAGATGTGAGAGGGCTCCGAAGGGCCAGCTCCCTCTTGGGTCACCCCTCACGGGCATTTGATATCTCCTGCCAGAAGAAGGAGCCTTCCTGGGATTGCAGCCTGGGCTGCTGGGCCACTGGGAGAGTGCCGGAGGAAAGAGGTGCTGGGAGGAGCGTCCCCTGCCACGGAGCTGAGCGTGGGCCTCCATGCCCACTGCCTCCGTGCTGGGTGGGAAGCCCAGCTTTGCCACAGACAGGCCTCGCCAGAGGACAAGCCAGAGGCTGGACAGGCTGGCATGGGCCACTTCCTCTCCCAGCTCCAGGCAGCGCTCCGTGCTCTGCACTTCTGCCTGGAACCCTTCCTCCTCCGCTGAGAGACACTGCCCCCAAGCGCCCGCCTGCCTTTGGAGCTCTCTGGGCAGGTCCCTGGCTGCTCTTCCTCAGCCTCCCAGACACTGGGGCAGGTCGTGGGGACTCCACTGATGGCCCTGTCCCTTCAGTTCTCGGGCACATGCCCTGCATTCCCACTCCGCCCTCCTCAGCCACGGCCCTTCCCGGGGCCCTTCTGCTCTCCCTCCCAACACTGCCACAGACTGGCCTGTCCTTCTCCCTCTGTGGTGGCCACAACTCCCACCAGAGCTCTTGGTCTCCAGACCAAACACGAGCTCCAAATTCATCTTCCTAAAAATACCACCTCTGTTGTCCACCCTCCTGCCCCAGACCTTGTTACTGCTGTTGGGGAAATTGAATCCACTGCTCTCCACCTACTGAGCTGTGCTGGAGTCCTTGCCCTTTTGTCTTCCCACTGCCTCACGGTGGGACCCAGGGCTGCAGCCAGCCAGCCTCTGCGCCCACCATCCCCCACCAGGCAGCTCGCCTCTCCCCTGCTTTGCTGTCCTTCGGCGGCGGCGGCGAAGCTTCCACCACCACTGCAGCGGCTGCAGACCTCCTGGGCCCAGCCCTGGCCGCTGCACATCTCTGTCCTCCCTCCTGGGCCTTCCTGATTGTCCCCAGGACAAGCACCCTCGCTCCTGCTGCGTCTCCTTGGGCACATTCATTAAAGTCTCCATTTCTCAGCTAAGAGTTGATGCAGACGAGGCCTGGGTCCCAGTCCAGCTGCTGGCCCGGAGGAGTGAACAGGGAAATTTTTGAATGAACAGCAAATGAATCGCTGCTTGGTTGTCCTACTTGGTGTTTGCAGGGCTGGGCTTCAAACTCAGGGCCTTACACAGGGCAGGCAAGCGCTCTACCTCTGAGCTGCACCCTCGGCCCAGCGATCTTTTCTTTTCAGTTCTCTGTGATCTTTTTCCATGTGTATGTTGTCATAGAACTTTGAGCGATATTTCAGGAAAAGGAAATTGAATGGGAACCACCTCTTAGTGGAGGACTCAAGCTCTGGCCCCTGGATTTACTTACTAGCTGTGTGACCCAGGGGAATCCACTTCCCCTCTCTCTGCCCCGTTGTCTTGCCTACACACAGAGTTGGTGGGAGTGCCCAGGTCATTGCTTTTGTGAGGACTGAAGGAGTGGGTGCCTGTAAGGATGATGTAGTCGCCCTGCTCCCACTCTCAATTTTGCATGGGGCATCCCCAGGGAGGCCTGCCGAGTGTCCAGACTGCCACTGGCTTCCAACTCATCCTTTCCCCCCTCATTACAGGATGACAGCCCCTTCCAGGATACTAAAATGTGAAGAAGAGCTCGGGTCCCCAGGGCAAAGCTGCTAGGGACAGCTCTTTGGAAGTGACAGCAACAATGGTAGCAGCAGTGAATGAAGCCATCACAGAAGCAGAAGGCACTGTGTCTGGAGCCGGCAGGGGACACAGGGTCCACTGCTTCCTGGCCCCCATGCTGACCGTTCCCTGGCAGGTGGAGAGTGACTCCAAGGGCAGCAGGCCTATCAGCTTGAGTCTGTGTCATCTGATGGACTCAGTCGGTGCTTAAAGCAATTGACCCCATGTGGTGACAGCCCCCAGCAGCCCATGGGGCCCTGGACACCACCCTTTTCCCCTTTCCTTGCAGCCCGAGCTGGTCAGATGCCACCTGTGTAAAGTTACAGACTTTTCACTGTTCTAAGATTTTCATGGTTCTCAAATGTCAGTAAAAATTAATTTTAGGTGGACGGAAACAAAAGAAAATCGTCCAGCTGAAAATAGAATTACTGTAAGTCATAGAAAGCCTTAAATCATGTCAAGGCCCTAGAGGCGGCTCTTCAGCTTGCTGCAAGTGTGAGCTGGCCAGCCAATTTTGGAAACATTGGATCCAAAGAGATAATCATTGAAACCTTAAAAAAAAAAAAAATTAAAAAAAGCTTGCCGTTCTGAGCTCAGGAGCTTTCCTGTCCCTGATTCTCTAGCTGAGACTCCAGCAGGTGCTGGCTCCGTGCACTGCCTGCCGCCACCAGGAGGGGGCCAGAGGGCCTCCCACAGACAGGCAGGTGGCCGGAGAAGAGCCATGGGGGCCGATTCCTCCCTTTGAGGCTGTTGGTGACCCTCAAGTGCCCACTGGATGTCTGCAGGAGGAGCCTCGAGTGCCAGGATCACGTCCCCTGTGGAAACAGCCTTCCTGGCTTCCCTGGTCGGAGCCTTTCCTGAACCTCTGCCCACGCTTCTCCCGGACTCATGCAGTTGGGCCTGTCCGCTGGTGGCGCTCGCTCCAGCCCTGTTGGAGAGAGCGTGAGGGCGCCAGGGCCTGGACACCGCTTTTGACCTGTGCCCCTGCCTCTCACGCCTGCTGGCCTTGCTCCGGCCTGTTGGCTAGAGCCTCAGCTGCTGGCGTGTCAGCAGGAGCCCCTGTTCTGGAGGCCTGCTGGGCACTCGGCCCTGACGTCACAGACCGTGCCAGACAGCAAGGCCCGATGTCACCAGCAGTACCTCAGTTTCCTCATCCAATTTAGAGTTCTTCTAAATCCAGCATAGTGTTAATATTTGGGATATATCTATTTTTTTCAAATTGTTTTTAAATAGTTTGTAACTTGTAACAAATTTGGAACCTGGCTGAGCCTCCTACTGTCATTGCTACAATAAACTCTGGATTTTAACAGAACTGGGGAGGTCCATGTGTCCGTTACTTTGAGGTCTCCATGCTGTCCATCCGTCTCTGTCACCTGTGGCTGGGGTCTGCTCACACGTGGCGAGTTCCTGGGGGATGTGCACATGATCGTGCATGTGTGACCAGCGGCCTTGTCCTCTGGCAGAGATAGGTGTGGAAGGCATTGTACTTCTCAAGGGTCTAAACCTGGTGGCAGATGAGAAAGGAACAGGGAAACGGGGGGCAGGCGGGTGAGGCTCTAGAGCGGGCCTGACGGCGGAGCCCCTTCCAACCCTGGCCCTTGCCAGCCACAGCATTTGGTCCACGTGGGAAAGCAGTGCCCCCTTCCCAGGGCACACTGACTGTCGAGGGTCCTCTGGGCAGGGCACCCCCAGGGGCAGGGTGCCCCTTTCTGGTGCTGCCACAGAAGTGTCTTCTCTACCTCCCAGAGCCCCCATGACCAGGCCTTGCCCCTGCCTGGCTGACGTAGGGATTTCCGACTGGGGATCACAGAAGCCCATCAGTGTCCAGGTGACACAAAGTCAGAACCAGGCCAGGAAGACCTTTTCGGTTCCCTTAGAGGCTAAAAAAGGAAAACTGAATCTTCCACAGCAGGAAGGCAGGAGAGAGGACTACCACTCTCCCTGTAGTCTGCCTCTGACTTCAGAGGCCTTCCTTACTCCAGAGAGGGAGCAAGGAAAGAAATCCAGATGCTGTGAACAGACATGCTGGTGATCACAAGGGGGCCTTGCTGCTGTTCGAGCCGCACGCGGGGCACAGCGACTCTGTGACCACCAGGAGCTGCAGGCCTCTGAGCCCCACGCTCTCACATGGGAATCCAAAGTCCAGGCGGCTGTTCAGACTGGGACCGGGACTGGCCGGGTAGATCCTCCATAGATACCTGTCAGACAAAGAAGCGCCTGAGTGGGAAGGAAAGCGGTGGATGTCTTCTGACTGGGCTCTTCCGATCTGGAGAAGGTTTGATGCCACTGAACGCGTGGGGACAGGAGCCCAGCTCAGACTGGTGAGGAAGGCAGAACTCTGTCCCGATCCCTTGCACGAACTCTGTCCCGATCCCTCGCACACCTCTCCACCTCCGTGCACAACTGGACGTTCACTTGGGGCATATCAGGGATCTCTCTTGGGGCTCTGCTTTACTCTCTGTCAGGCAATGGCTTGGCTCTGGACTGTCCCTGAAAGCTCACACGTTGGCAACACAGTCCCCAGCACAGGGAGGTTCCGGGTGCCTGAATAAACTAGCTCAAGGTGGGACCCAGTTAAGGGGCAGTAGGTCACTGGGCTGGTCTAGTCCCCAGCCCCTCTTCTCCCTTCCTCTGCTTCTGGGCTGCTGTGAGCTCAGCTGCTTTCTTCTCCATGCCCTCGGCCATGAAGTGTCTGCAACAGAGCCAGCTGACCATGGACCTAGACCCCACCATGGTGTCTGCAATGGAGCCAGCTGACCATGGACTGAGACCCCACCGTGGTGTCTGCAATGGAGCCAGCTAACCATGGACTGAGACCCCACCGTGGTGTCTGCAATGGAGCCAGCTAACCATGGACTGAGACCCCACCGTCGTGTCTGCAATGGAGCCAGTTGACCACAGACTGAGCCCTCTGAAACCATAAGCCAAAATGCACATTTCTTCCTCTAAGATGTTCTTGTAAAGTATTTTGGTCACAGTGACAAAAAGCTGACTGACACAGTAGGCCACAGACTCAGACAGGCTCTTTGCAGCCTGCAAAGCCAAGGGCACAGTCCACACGTTCCAGAACTGCAGAGGGCTCCCGTAGCCATGATGCTCGCGCGCCTGCACCTGAACCACCACATGACCAAGGAGAGGCAGGATGTGGTGTCCGCTCCTGCGGCCAGGCACAGGTGAGTTAGTCCTGTTTCTCTACATGGACCGTGACTGGGAATAGGTGGTTTGCAAAGTGTGGTTACCAAAGACACCATGGTGGGCAGGCAGAAAACGACTGACCCCAGCCAGGCAGCACCCCAAGCACTCTTCCTTTGTTTGATTCAAAGTTAAATTTTGCTTCGTTCTAGGGAACTTTGGGCTTTATGATCCAGGTTAAAATGGCATGAGCAGAATGTCTCACAAAGTGGGATCAGCTGGCCACAAAGATGTCACTAGCACTGGACCAAATCAAATGCCACTCAGATAAAATGGGACTAGGTTTCATGAGCCATCGAGGAAACCAGCCGTGTTGTCCTGTGTGATGATGTGCTGCTGTGTCAGTCACCTGAGCTCCAGGAGGCACAGGACCGTGCCGCCATTACCCTTCACTGTGCCCCGTGCCTCTCACCTAGCAGGTGCTCCCTAGGGAGTTGCCAGATAGCGGATGGCTGAATGGGTCTCACAGCGGGAAGAGGGCGTCTTCAGACTCGCTGCCTCCCAAGGCCCCCCCTTGTCTCAGCCCAGTCCTGTAAAATGTCAAAATTAGCAATCGACTCCCCTGGTGTCTTTCTTCCCAATCAAAAGACCAAATCAAGAGAGAGAGAGAGCGAGAGAGAGAGAGAGAGAGAGAGAGAGAGAGAGAGGAAAGAGTGTTAGTTTTGCACCTCCCTGTCATTCACCCTTTGGTGGGAAGAGCAAAGGGCACAGAAGTCTTGGGGAGGAGACCGCGTCTCTGGCTGCCCACTCTCCCCGTGGCCCTGGTTTCCAGCAGCCCTGGTCTCCTGACCACTGTGGAGGCTGAAGAAAGAGCATTATTCCAGTTCTGCCCTCACGTCCTGTCCAGGATTGCTGTGGGAATGCACTCCAGGGAGCCCCCTGTGGTCAAGCGGGCAGGAAGCTGTGGCTGTGCTCTGAGACTCAGAGGAGGAGCTGGTGACAAATGTGTGACAGGCCTGGCACAAAAGCGGCGTCTGCAGAGTGAAACCTGCTCCTGCAAAGCAGGCAAACGGCTCTTACGCCCCTCCTGCTCCGGGTGGTGCCGTCTGTCCACCGGAGCTGGGAGGCCTTGGCTCTGGCCCAGCCAAGGAGTTGCTGGGAGGGAAAGAGGGTGCAGGTGCAAGAGGAGGCCGGCCAGGATCCCAGCTGGGTGCCCTGGTAAGTGAGGACTGGGACCCTTCACTGTGTAGTCCTACCTAGAAATTTAGGGAAATTCCTTGAAAGTGGGTGAACCTATAAAAGTCATTGTCACACATATTGATTCCTTGGTTTTGTTTTTATTTTTTTGGTTTTGGTACCAGGGACTGAACCCAGGGAGCTTAACCTCTGAGTCACATCCCCAGTCCTTTTTATAATATTTTATTTAGAGACAGGGTCTTGCTGAGTTCCTTAGGGCCTAGATAACTTGCTGAGTCTGGCTTTGAACTCATGAATGAATAGTGGAGATACACTTGGCCAGCCTTTGAGAACAAGGTTCTAGAATGGTTACATGGTCAGTACTCAAAGGGTAGATTTCAGCAAGAGGCCGACAGTCAATCCTCCAAGAAAACAGTGTTCTTCAGATGCCAGGGCCTCTGGTCCTCCTTGTGCTGCTGGACTCCCCAGTCAGAGCTTCTGAGTGGTGTCAGGCTCTGCCCCATCCAGGCCACGCCTGGCCTCGTGGGAGCCACACACCCTTACTGACCTCTGGAAGCAGGATTGGGAGAGCACAGCAGGAAGGTTTTCCTCATGACCTAGACCTTAGGTTCACATCACCTCTGTTACCTCATGTGCTCCCCAAACTTAAATCAAGCAAAAATGTCTGAGTGAAAACTGTAGGGGCCAGGCAGTCCAACAAGGAAGGCAGCGGTGGAGACTCGCGGCAGGGTCAGGAACTTCAGAGGGAGGCACGAGGCACACCTCCGGAGAGGCATCACCGAGGGAGCCAGAAAGTGCGCTTAGTGAAATGTAGCTGAAGCCGTTTCAGAACAGCGGCGGGGAGCCGGAGAGGGCCACAGGTGTTCCGACCCAGATCTGTTTCCGGTAAGTTGGGACGGGCCTGGAGGGGCGAGGCCAGTCTGCCCGGCGATTGCCCCTGGGGTTGGTCACTCAGGGCTCCACAGCAGCAGGCTGGTCTGGGCGCACAGGCCGCTCTCACCACCCACTGAGCAAGAACAGCGAACTTACTGCTGATTCTACTCTCACCCCCAAGGGCTGGCCATTCCAAGCAGGCCAAATCAGCGCCTCTGAAACCCAAGTTGGGGCCGAATTCAGCAAACATTAGTTGTGAGTCACCAACTCCCCAAACAAACGATTGAACAGCCCGTTCTGAGCTTCAGTAACACCACCCAGAGTCACCCTCACTGTCCTCCCCTCCTGCCCCGGGACGGGGGCTCTTCCAGTGGGCGACAGCCCCATCATCCTGTCTGTCTGATTTTAGAGTCTTGCCAGGCAGCAGAGGCTGGCCCCCCACCTGTCCTCCTCCTGCTGCTACTCTTGCCTGACCTCATCTGCACCTCTCATATGTTTGGCCCCAAGTCAACATTATCTTCAGTAATTCCTTTTATAATATCACTGTTTTCGAAATGTTGTTTGCCACCAAAACCCTTAAGTGGAATTAGAAGACTGAATCATGGGTTTCAAAGTTCTCTAAGAGCCACTGATCCTCTTCCATGTTTTCGTCTTGCTTGCTAACCTACCGGGTCAAGCTCCTTGGTGATGAATTGCATCAAGAGCCAGTACCAAAAATAAATAAATAAATAAAAATCACACTCACAAAAGTAGTCGAGGCTAAAGTGCCCATCCCTTTGACCATGCCAACTCGGGAAGTATAGCCTTGGGAAATGCCCAGACAATGGAAAAGGTTCATACACAAATAGGCTAATCGGACCATATCTATCTCAATGCAACTCTGGACACCAGTTGTTTACCAAATGCAACAGAAGAATAAAGAAAAGGATGCTCTCTTGTCTTGCTGGAATAGCTGGAAGCCATTACAAATAACATTAAATGGATGGGAAAGTGGGCAGAACAGCAAAGGCACCGCAGGGATGCTCTGCGCAGCCGGGACAGGCCTCCAGCTTGGCCTTGGTGCAGCTCAGGCAGGGCCCAGCACCATGTCAGACGCAAGGCTGAGGGAGGCTCGGGCTTGCCCTGAAGTGTCTCCTCTCTTCACGCTCACACATCTCCCAGTCAGCCCCAAACTACCAAAGCGCGGGCTAAGAACAATATCCTGCTTTCAAACCTCGGTCCAGTAGGAGGACAGAAGCCGAGAGGGGGTCGGCGCTTTTACAGTCCCTCAGGGTACATGCAGGCTAGACAGGCCACCCTCCTCGCAGACGTGGTCCCTGCACCAGGACCATCGGGTCTCTGCACCTCTTTGTTCTCAGGTATCCTCACTTGTATTTCACACTGCCTGCGGGCTTGAGCACTGGCTCTGACCTCCTCTCATTAAGTGGTGCCCCAAGAGCCACATCATGGAGAGGGGAAGGAGGACAGGCAGGGCAGGGAAGCTTCTGGTCAACAGGTGGGAGGGCAGCCCGGTGCAGTGGTGCAGGCCTGTTATCCCAGCGATTCCGGAGGCCGAGGCAGGAGGATGGCAAATTCGAAACCAGCCAGCAAGCAGCTAAGTGAGGCCCTAAGCAACTTGGCGAGACCCTGCTTCAAAATAAAAAGGGCTGAGGATGTGGCTCAGTGATAGAGTGTCCCTGGGATCACTCCCAAGTGCCCCACCCCCAAAGAAGTGAGAGGGCAAAAAGACCATCTGGATCCCCCGGCGACAGGCAAGGATTCCATGCACCCAGTTAAAGGTAGTCTAAGGATGGAAGAGGACTTTGGAAATAGGGGCCTCTGCCACGCTGCTGTCCACCGCCAGGCGCAGGGCAGGAAGCGGTCTTAGTAGGCTCAGATTTGCGCGCGGGTGGAGAAGACCCGCTCCTTCAAGCCACAAATCCTCCGCAGCCGCAGCCCCATCAACCGCCACTGCCCACGTTCGCGCACCTACCCAGGTCGCCTCCGCTTCTGCTTCTTAGTTCTGTGACCTTAAGTGACCTACCGAACATCCCTCGGCCTCCCTTTCTTCGTCTGCGAAATGGGGCAAGAGCAGAACCCACGGGTCGACCAAGCTAGCAGAGTGACGGAGAGTGCAGTAGCCCGCGGGGGGCTGTCCCGTCCTCCGGTACTTCGCTCACCTCCCTCCCTTCCGACCAGGACACAGGGCTTTCCTGTCCTCGCCTGCCCTCGCCGACACGCCCCGGTGCACTGGCTCACCCGGGTCCCCTGGCTCCAGGGGCGCCGAAGTCCCTGGCGAGAGTCGCCGTCAGAGTTGCGCGGGACTCGGGTGGAGGGGTCCCGGCCCCTTCCCGGGGTGCAGCGAGGGGTCCGGGTGGAGAGGTCCCGGCCCCTCCCCGGGGTGCAGCGAGGGGTCCGGGTGGAGGGGTCCCGGCCCCTCCCCGGGGTGCAGCGAGGGGTCCGGGTGGAGGGGTCCCGGCCCCTCCCCGGGGTGCAGCGAGGGGTCCGGATGGAGGGGTCCCGGCCCCTCCCCGGGGTGCAGCGAGGGGTCCGGATGGAGGGGTCCCGGCCACTCCCCGGGGTGCAGCGAGGGGCCCGGGTGGAGGGGTCCCGGCCCCTTTCCGGGGCGCTTCGCGGGCCCGCGGCGATGCAGGCCCCTCGGCTGCGGCCCGGCGCGGTGGGAGGGCTTCCGCCCGGGAGCTGAGTCTCTGTAAGCCCAGCATCGCGGGCCGGGAAGCTCAGCGAGTGATGAAGCTGAAGGGCGGCGCCGGGAGCGCTGTTGCCGAGAGCGGCTCGTTGGTCTAGGGGTATGATTCTCGCTTCGGGTGCGAGAGGTCCCGGGTTCAAATCCCGGACGAGCCCAGGCTTTTTCTCGAGCTCCAGCTGCATGGAGGACGATTTTATTTTCCTCGCACAGCCCATTCCTGAGACTGTTCGGGCCCCACCAGCTCCGTGTCGGCGCCTTGCGAAGCTGGATCAAGAGCTGAGCTCGCACGGTGGCCGGAACCCTGCGGCCGAGCACAGGGCCCAGCGAACAGGCGCCGCGCGCGCTCCGCGGCCCGCGCCCCCTGCGGCGGCGCCGAAGGCCTGGGGGCCGCGACGCCCCGGAGTCCGCGAGCCAGGGTGCGGCCCGCAGGGAGCACGAACCGGGCGGGCGGACCCCGCCGAGCTCGCTGCGCGCCGCCGCACTCGCGGGCGGAGGGCCAGGCTTCACGGAGCTGGAATCGCTAGCGAACTTCGCACGTCTTAGTCACTGGAGTTGAGGACGTGTCGGGTGTACGTTTCGCTCGACCCTGACCTCATTGCCTTTATCTACCTATTCCCCCAAAAGTCAATTTCGGTGTGCAAAAGAGGGCTCGTCCGGGATTTGAACCCGGGACCTCTCGCACCCTAAGCGAGAATCATACCCCTAGACCAACGAGCCGCCGAGGGTTTCGCCTTTCAGGCATCGTAAAGGAAGCTGAGCAGTTCCGTCAACGCGCCCCCACGCGGTCATGCGCGTTTATATTCTTTGACTGCTTTTTTTTTTTTTTTTTAAATAGATCTCCAGTTTTTTTTATTTTCTTCTTCCCTTTTTGCTCTTCGAGAATAAGTAACAAAGAAAGCAACGATGTTATCACCAGTGTAATAGCGACCTCATTTCAAAAACCATGATTCTATTTATATTCATGGCTAATAAATTGCACGAGGATGTGCAGTGGGCCAGTGGCAACCCCTGACGCTCCGCTCGCTGAGTTTCGGGTGTTGCACTCGTTCTCTTTCCCGTTAGGTAAGATTGTTGATTTCTCGCAGATGCTTTTAACGCTAGGGTTCTAAGTCTCGCCTTCTTGCTTTGCGCATTGCCACGCCACGTTCTTACTCAGTGTTCTCTTCAGCAGGAGAACCTGGCTGCTTTTGGCCTCAGACTCGGGCCGTCCCATAAAAAGATCCTTCGGCATATCAGAAACAATTTATGTGGCATATGATTGGGTTGAACCTGGTCTGCTCTGATTTACGGCGGGCAAGACACCCAGCACCGACACCGAGTTTTATTGTATAACTTGCCAACAATTGTGTAATTGTTGCCTCTCGTCCCAATATCTTTAATCCGAGGCCTGGCTTCTTACCTACATTTTAAATCCTTAAATACTTTGCATTGAGGTTGACCATCATTACCAAAGATGGGACTCAATGGATAATTCTGAAGGACTTCAATTCGTCTCGAATTCCTCATCAATACTGAATCGTCAATTTACCACATCACTAACAAGAGAGGAAACAAGTTGGGTGACCATCCAACAAGTAGACTCATTTATTTCACCATTCATTCACTCATGTTTGTTCATTGTTCATTCATTCAACACACATCTGGCATATTCTGTGCTGGACAGTGAATTGTTAACTTTCTTCTTATGGTCTGACCTCAGAAAATCGCAGGTGGGGAGTTCTGACTTTCAGCCTCCACCTTGTTTTATTTGAAACTGACTCCAATTCTTGGGGCTCAAGGCAAGAAGGATAAAAATACCCTTTAAAATGCTAATGAGGTCTAGATGCCAAGAGAGTTTATTCACCAACACCTAACTGGGAGAAAAATGTGCCCTGACACCCAAGGCGCTTGTCCCTCTCCCTAAAATGAGGAAGCCACAGCGTGCAACTCAGAGGCAGAGTAACTGACCACTTCGGACTTCTGAAGGCCTCGTATCCACAAGCAAGCAGGACTCGACGCTCTCTTCCTCACTGGAATCTAGAAGGGTTACTGTCCTTTTAGGGTTTTTCCCCCCTTTGTTCTTCTCTCTAGTGACTGAAAAGGCATTTTTACTCCACACGCTGGATACTAGCACGTTTCATTTGTCCCTCACAAAGATGCAGGACGCTGACAGTAACAAAACTCAGAATGTCCACTGCCCATTTTCAGTGGGAAGTGTCCATCTCTGGGTAGGCAGTCTCTCAAGTCACAGCATACACTACCCAGTCCAGGCAAAGGGCAGACCTTGGGGGCAGGGCGGGGCGGGGCGGGCAGAACCCGAAGCCCCGTGCCGGAGGCCTGGAGCAGAGGTCTGCTGCCCCCCGCACTCTGACTCTTCTTTTCCTTCCTTTTTTTTTTAGCTAGGTGAACTGCCTCCACCCTAGCGCGGCCAGGAGAAGGCAAGCAGGGCGAAACGGCGCGGTCGGCCCGGGAGAAGCCCCGCGGCGCCGGAGACAACGGGGCGCTGGGCCAGCCCCGCGGGCAGCAGAGCGCTGGACGGCGGCGCTGGACTCCCGCCTGGCGCGGGGCTGCCGGGCCGCGGCGCCGGGGCGGGGCGGGGCGGGGCCCGCCGTCGGGAGGGGCTGACGGACCGACGGTTCTCCCAATAGGGAGCCGTGAGCGGCGCCGGCGGGCCAATGAGCGGGCAGCGGGGCGGGGCCGCGGCGGGACGAAGGCAGCGCCCGCCGGAGCCCGGGCGGGGAAGGCAGGCGCTGGCCGCGGCGCGCGCGCTGAGGGGTCCCGGGGCCGCGGCCCTGCGTTGCAGGCCCGCCCGGGCCTCGCTGGGGACCGGCTCGCGGTCGTCTCCGCCCTGGGGAGGTGGCGGAAGGCGGCAGTCTCCCTGTGGGGCCTTCCGTTGGCTCGCGTCCTCGAGAGCCGGGCGGAGTCTGGCGGTGCAAGGCCCCTTTCCAGCGCATTCGCTTCCAAACTGGAGCCCGCGTGGCGGAGGAGCCCTGGGTCGCATCTCGGGTCTGCAAAGCACACGGAGAAAAATACCTTGCCTCCGGGCTACCACGAATGCCAGCGAGGCGGCCTGGCTTAGCAGTGTGGCGGAATCCGCGGTGGTTCCAGAAATAGTCACCGTGACTGACACCCATACTTTTAAAAACAAACTCATGGTGGTTTTTGTTTGTTTGTTTTGTTTTGTTTTTTTCTCATCAAATATCCGGACTCAGGTTTAGGGTAAGCCTCAACCTCGGTTTAGGTGAATTGGATGAGTCGTTTTAGGGACATCTTAAGTAGTGTCTGCCCCAGGACTTTTCCTGTGTTGTTGTTCAAAGCAGAGACTTGTTGCTGTCTCAGAATTTGGTGAAGTAATGCTTATAAAGCTGGCCGACTGCTGAGAAGCCACAGATCTCTTCATTTCTTTTGTTCTGCCACACATCAGTTGCATCACGGGATCTGAGTATGAGCTTAACAGTAATGTGTCTCACGGAAGGGTCCTTAGTGGGGTCTGTGGAGCCTGGGACAACTGATGGAATTCTGCTGGATTGCCAACCGCTCCTTTTCACCGTGCTCCAGGGGCTGTGAAGTAGGAACGCGAAGCCCTCTGCCCTGCGGGGGTTGACAGATGGAGATGCCTGCTGTGTTTGCAGCTCTTCTGAGGAAGAGAAGATGTGGTGGGGGGACAGATGTGGTGGTGGTGCTTAATCAAGGAAGTAAACTAATGCTGTACTACTGAGCTACATTTCCAGCCTTTTTAATTTTGAGACAGGGTCTCATGAAGTTGCCCAGGCTGGCCTCGGAACTGCCATCCTCTGGCCTCAGCCTCCCGAGGCACCAGGCATAATTACAGGTGTAATTTATTTTCCCTCTTTAATTACCCTTTCATATTTCTTCAGAGATTTAAGGGATAAATTAACATTCATAGACCAAACACCATGATTTTGAAATTAATACATATTAAATTATTTTGGTTGTTGTCCTTAAGTTTTTTATGAATAGAATTCTTCAGTTTTTTGATGCTTCTTTACTGAATTTACACTTAGACTCTGCCTCTGCAGTTGAAAGACCCCAAGTCTTGTTACCATTTCCTTGGCCTTTTACTTGTTTACTGGTTGTGATAGTAAAATAAAAACTTTTATTTTACTATCAGCCTTAAGGACCAAGAGTCAGAGACATGGGAGGAATAGTATAGCTAGCTCAATAGCAGGCACTTGCCTGCCATGCAGGAGACCCTGGGTTGCCTCTCCAGCACTACCAGAAACAAAAACTCTAAGTGTGGGCTGGGGTAATGTTCTGTGGCAAAGCCTCAGCCGTGCATTTGCAAAGCCCTGGGTTCAACCTCCAGTTCCAAAAAGCAAACAAACGAAAAAGACAAAGTGCATATATATAACATATATATGTATGCACACACACAATCTAGCTGTATATACATATATATATCACATTTTATATGTGCATGTATATTCATGTGTGTGCATGTATATATGTGTATATATATGTATATATATATACATATATATATATATATATTTTTTTTTTTTTAACCACTTGTTTTTTACTTCAACTCCAGGATATTGTCTAGGCTCAGATGCTGTCAAAAAAGAACTAAAGACAAATACTAAGTGAAAGACAACTGTATGTAGAAGTTCATAAAATGTAAACTTGTTTTCACAACCTCTTTATTCACTTCTTCAGTTAAATGACCACCTACTGGGCACCAGTTCTGTGTTACACACAGGATACAGGGGAGCCTGGGTTCTAGTGGGGGCATCAGACAGGATTCCTGTACTCAAATAAATTGTAAATATAAGTAATGAATGCCAAAGGACAGGTCACATTGCTTTTAAGAAAATGATTTGCTTACTATGAAAATGTGTACTAGTTTTTTGAAAATGGAGAACACTTATGCACATTAAAATGTTTGTTTGTTTTTGTAGCAGAGATTGAACCCAGGGGCACTTAACACTGAGCCTCATCGCCAGCCCTTTTTTATTGTTTTGATTTGAGACAGGATCTTGCTGAGTTGCTGAGGCTGAACTTGAACTGACAATCCTCCTGCCTCAGGCTCCCATCTGGGTGATTAGAGCCTTCTAACTGAAGCCCAAGAGTTTTTTTGTTTGTTTGTTTGTTTGCTTGTTTTTAATATACTTTTTAGCTAGTAGTGGACCTTTATTTTATTTATATGAAGTTTTGAGAATCAAACCCACTTGCTAGGCAAGCGCTCTGCTGCTGAGCCCTAACCCCAGCCCAAGAGTTTTTATTAAGTTGTGTCCCTTACCTGGGAATTTGAATTCTCCATGTAGGACATGCATTTCACCTGTGTTTCAGACTTGGAAGTATTTTAATCTTACTAAGACCCTTGATGCCATTTTAAAAGGGAGAATAAAACGGTTTGCTCTGGCATAGACTTCTTTAGAGGTCAGTTCAGTCTTTACACCCACCCCACCTTGGGAAGTTAGTTCTTGGGAGAGCTAGAAGCATCTCATTGTGTGCTCAAGCTTCCCGTGGCTCTGACTCTTGGGCCTTAGGGCTGATGAGATATTACTTTGCCAAGTGCTTGACATTAACAGTGTCCTTGAGTCCAGACAAAAGTCCCTGGAATTTTGAGTATATAAGCAGCAGAGGTCAGCTGGTTGTGAGACCATTGGTGATGCCCAAATTGAGGGACTATAGTTTCCTCCTGAGACTTATGTTTTTTGCCCTTAAACCCTTTTTTTCATTTATTATCTTTTTTAAATCTTTTTTTAAAATTTTTTTATTGTAAACAAATGGGATACATGTTGTCTCTGTACATGGAGTAACAGCATACCATTTGCATAATCATACATTTACATATGGTAATGATGTTTGATTCATTCTGTTATTTTTTCCTTCCCCCCACCCCTCCCACCCCTCTTTCCCCTCTATACAGTCCCTCCTTCCTCCATTCTTGCCCCCCCATCCCCCATTATGTGTCATCATTCACTTATCAGTGAGATCATTTGTCCTTTGAGACTGGCTTATCTCACTTAGCATGATATTCTCCAATTTCATCCATTTGCCTGCAAATGCCATAATTTTATAGGGCATCTAGGTTGGTTCCACAATCTGGCAATTGTGAATTGAGCAGTTATGAACATTGATGTGGCTGTGTCTCTGTAGTATGCTGATTTTAAGTCCTTTGGGTATAGGCCAAGGAGTGGGATAGCTGGTCAAATGGTGGGTCCATTCCAAGTTTTCTAAGGAATCTCCACCTTGCTTTCCAGAGTGGCTGCACTAATTTGCATCCCCACCAGCAATGTATGAGTGTACCTTTTTCCCCACATCCTCTCCAGCACCTATTGTTGCTTGTATTCTTGATAATCGCCTTTCTAATTGGGGTGAGATGGAATCTTAGTGTAGTTTTGATTTGCATTTCTCTTATTACTAAAGATGTTGAACATTTTTTCATATATCTGTTGATTGCTTGTACATCTTCTTCTGTGAAGTGTCTGTTCATTTCCTTAGCCCATTTGTTGATTGGGTTATTTGTATTCTTGGTGTAGAGTTTTATGAGTTCTTTATATATTCTGGAAATTAGTGCTCTATCTGAAGTATGAGTGGCAAAGATATTCTCCCACTCTGTAGGCTCTCTCTTCACATTACTGATAGTTTCCTTTGCTGAGAGAAAGCTGTAAGGCCCCCAAAAAGGAAACCCCAACTCTGTCCCATGGATGGATGGCAACCCCAATCAACCGCAGGAGGCGTCACTTGATGCAAACCGCAAGAGGTGTTTATTCCAGCGCGCTGGGACCCAACTCAAGGAGTCGAGTCCCTAGCAGAAAATCTTGTAGGTTTATAAAGGCAGAAACCACACATCGGGAGGGGTCACACATGAAAGGGGGAAAAGGGGGAACAAAGCTGCCAGGAAATTTCAAAGGGGGTCTGGGTTTGCTGACAACATGTTTCACAATGTTTTACAACAGGCTGTAGATTCTGGTCAATAGTTTCTGGTAATCCTACTGTTTGAGCACTATCTGGCTATCAGGCTCAATTTACTCTTTTACTCTCTGTTTGGGAACAGAGAACAGCTTTAAGGGCTTTGTTCCCATTACTGGGAGGGAAACCTTAGGGAGTTGAGATAAAACAGCTTAAAAAAATGTCCATTCTTTCAAAAGCTATTTAGTTTGAATCTATCCCAGTTATTGATTCTTGCTTTTATTTCTTTTTTTTAAACTTTCCTATGTCTTTATTTATTTTTTAATTTTTTAAAATTTATTTTTATTATAAACAAATGGGATACATGTTCTTTCTGTTTGTACATGGAGTAACAGCATACCATTTGCATAATCATACATTTACATAGGGTAATGATGTTTGATTCATTCTGTTATTTTTCCCTTTTCCCCCACCCCTCCCACCTCTCTTTTCCCTCTACACAGTCCCTCCTTCCTCCATTCTTCCCCCCCTCCCACCCCCCATTATGTGTCATCATCTGCTTATCAGTGAGATGATTCATCTTTTGGATTTTTGAGATTGGCTTATCTCACTTAACATGATATTCTCCAATTTCATCCATTTGCCTGCAAATGCCATAATTTTATTATTCTTTATATCTGAGTAATATTCCATTGTATATATACACCACAGTTTCTTTATCCATTCATCAATTGAAGGGCATCTAGGTTGGTTCCACAGTCTGGCTATTGTGAATTGAGCAGCTCTGAACATTGATGTGGCTGTATCTCTGTAGTATGCTGATTTTAAGTCCTTTGGGTATAGGCCAAGGAGTGGGATAGCTGGTCAAATGGTGGGTCCATTCCAAGTTTTCTAAGGAATCTCCACCTTGCTTTCCAGAGTGGCTGCACTAATTTGCAGCCCCACCAGCAATGTATGAGTGTACCTTTTTCCCCACATCCTCTCCAACACCTATTGTTGCTTGTGTTCTTGATAATCCCCTTTCTAATTGGGGTGAGATGCAATCTTAGTGTAGTTTTGATTTGCATTTCTCTTATTACTAAAGATGGTGAACATTTTTTCATATGTTTGTTGATTGCTTGTAGATCTTCTTCTGTGAAGCATCTGTTCATATCCTTAGCCCTTTCGTTGATGGGGTTATTTGTATTTTTCGTGTAGAGTTTTTTGAGTTCTTTATATATTCTGGAAATTAGTGCTCTATCTGAAGTATGAGTGGCAAAGATATTCTCCCACTCTGTAGGCTCTCTCTTCGCATTGCTGATAGTTTTCTTTGCTGAGAGAAAGCTATTTAGTTTGAATCTATCCCAGTTATTGATTCTTGCTTTTATTTCTTGTGCTATGGGAGTCCTGTTAAGGAAGTCTGATTCTAAGCCAACAAGGTGAAGATTTGGACCTACTTTTTCTTCTATAAGATGCAGGGTCTCTGGTCTGATTTCAAGGTCCTTGATCCATTGTGAGTTGAGTTTTGTGCAGGGTGAGAGATAGGGGTTTAGTTTCATTCTGTTGCATATGGATTTCCAGTTTTCCCAGCACCATTTGTTGAAGAGGCTATCTTTTCTCCATTGCATATTTTTGGCACCTTTGTCTAGTATGAGAAAATTGTATTTATTTGGGTTTGTGTCCACGTCCTCTATTCCATACCATTGATCTACCTATTTTGGTGCCAATACCATGCTGTTTTTGTTACTATTGCTTTGTAGTATAGTTGAAGTTCTGGTATTGTGATACCCCCTGTTTCATTCTTCCTGCTAAGGATTGCTTTAGCTATTCTGGGTTTCTTATTCTTTCAGATGAATTTCATGACTGCTTGCTCTATTTCTGTAAGGAACGTCATTGGGATTTTAATTGAAATTGCATTGAATCTGTATAGCACTTTTGGTAGTATGGCCGTTTTGACAATATTAATTCCGCCTATCCAAGAACATGGGAGATCTTTCCATCTTCTAAGGTCTTCCTCAAATTCTTTCTTCAATGTTTTGTAGTTTTCATTGTAGAGATCTTTTACCTCTTTGGTTGATTTTTTTTTTTTTTTTTTGAGGCTATTGCAAATGGGGTTGTTTTCCTCATTTCCCTTTCAGCTGTTTCGTCGCTTTCGTATAACAATGCTTTAGATTTCTGCATGTTGATTTTGTAGCCTGCTATTTTGCTGAATTCATTGATGAGGTCTAGAAGTTTTCTGGAGGAGGTTTTTGGATCCTCTAAATATAGAATCATGTCATCCGCAAATAGTGACAGCTTAAGTTCCTCTTTTCCTATTTGTATCCCTTTAATTTCTTTAGTCTGCCTAATTGCTCTGGCTAGAGTTTCGAGGACAATGTTGAACAGAAGTGGTGAAAGAGGACACCCCTGTCTTGTTCCCATTTTTAAAGGGAATGGTTTCAGTTTTTCTCCATTAAGAATGGTGTTGGCCACGGGCTTAGCGTAGCTAACCTTTACAATGTTGAGGTTATGTTCCTACTATCCCTATTGTTTCTAGTGTTTTGAGCATGAAGGTGTATTGTATTTTGTCGAACACTTTTTCTGCATCAATTGATATAGCCATATGATTCTTATCCTTAAGTCTATTGACATGATGGATTATGTTTATTGATTTACGGATGCTAAACCATCCTTGCATTCCAGGGATGAACCCCACTTGATCGTGCTGCACGATTTTCTTAATATATTTTTGGATACAGTTTGCCAATATTTTGTTAAGGATCTTTGCATCTATATTCATCAAGGATATTGGTCTAAAATTTTCTTTCCTTGATGTGTCTTTTCCTGGTTTGGGTATGAGGGTGATATTAGCTTCCTAGAATGAGTTTGGTAGGGTACCCTCCTTTTCTATTTCCTGGAATACTTTGAGAAGTATTGGAATGAGTTCTTCTTTGAAAGTCTTGTAGAACTTGGCTGAGAATCTGTCTGGTCCTGGGCTTTTCTTGGATGGTAGGTTTTTAATGGCTTCTTCTATTTCATTGCTTGATATTGATCTGTTTAAATTGTGTATGTCCTCCTGGTTCAGTTTGGGAGGAGCATATGTCTCCAGAAATTTGTCAATGCCTTCAGTAGATTCTATTTTGTTGGAAAACAGATTTTCAAAGTAGCTTCTCTTTATGTTATGTATCTCAGTGGTATCTGTCATGATATTTCCTTTTCATCATGAATTTTAGTAATTTGAGTTTTCTCTCTCCTTCTCTTTGTTAGTGTGGCTAAGGGTTTGTCTATTTTATTTACTTTTTCAAAGAACCAACTTTTTGTTTTGTCAATATTTTGAATTGTTTCTTTTGTTTCAATTTCATTGATTTCAGCTCTGATTTTAATTATTTCCTGTCTTCTACTACTTTTGCTGTTATTCTGTTCCTCTTTTTCTAGGACTTTGAGCTGTAATGTTAGGTCATTTAATTGTTGACTTTTCATTCTTTTCTGGAATGCACTCTATGCAATGAATTTTCCTCTTAGTTCCGCTTTCATAGTGTCCCAGAGATTTTGATATGTTATATCGTCATTCTCATTGACCTCTAAGAATTTTTTTATCTCCTCCTTGATGTTTTCTGTTATCCATGTTTCATTCAAAAGCATATTATTTAGTCTTCAGGTGTTCGAGTAATTTCTGTTTTTTATTTTGTCATTCATTTCTACTCTCAGTCCATTATGATCTGATAGAACACAAGGCAGTATCTCTTGTTTTTTTGCATTTCCTAAGGGCTGCTTTGTGGCATAACATATGGTCTATTTTCAAGAAAGTTCCATGTGCTGCTGAGAAGAAAGTGAATCTGCTCGTTGATGGATGGAATATTCTATATATGTCTATTAAGTCTAGGTTATTGATTGTGTTATTGAGTTCTGTGGTTTCTTTGGTTGGATTTTGTTTGGAAGATCTATCTAGTGGTGACAGTGGTGCATTAAAGTCACCCAGAATTATTGTTTTGTGGTCTATGTGATTATTGAAATTGAGAAGGATTTGTTTGATGTACAGGGATGCACCATTGTTTGGGGCATAAATATTTACTATTGTTATTTCTTCCTGATTTATGGTTCCCTTAAGCAGTATGAAATGTCCTTCTTTATCCCTTCTGACTAACTTTGGCTTGAAGTCTACTTTATCTGATATAAGGATGGAAACCCCCACTTTTTTTCTGAGTCCATGTGCGTGGTAGGTTTTTTCTCATCCTTTCACCATTAGTCTGTGGACATCTTTTTCTATGAGATGAGTCTCTTGCAGGCAGCATATTGTTGGGTCTTTCTTCTTAATCCATTCTGCCAGTCTATGTCTTTTGATTGATGAGTTTAGGCCATTAATGTTCAGGGTTATTATTGAGATATGATTCATATTCCCAGTCATTTGGGCTTATTTTTGGTTTTTAAGTTGGCTTGGTTTCTCCTTTGAGTGGTTTTTCTCTAAGGCAGTTCCTCCCTTTGCTGACCTCCATTGTTGTTTTTCATTTCCTCCTCATGGAATATTTTGTTGAGAACATTCTGTAGCACAGGCTTTCTATTTATAAATTCTTTTAACTTTTGTTTATCATGGAAGGATTTTATTTCATCTTCAAATCTGAAGGTTAGTTTTGCTGGGTATAGGATTCTTGATTGGCAAACATGTTCTTTCAGAGTTTGAAATATGTCATTCCAGGCCCTTCTAGCTTTTAGAGTCTGGGTTGAGAAGTCAGCTGCTATCCGTATTGGTCTCCCCCTATATGTAATCTGATGCTTTTCTCTCGCGGCCTTCAAAATTCTATCTTTATTTTGAATTTTAGACATTTTCATTATAATGTGCCTTGGTGTGGATCTGTTGGGATTTTGTGCATTTGGTGTTCTGTAAGCCTCTTGTATTTGACTTTCCATTTCATTCTTCAGATAGGGAAATTTTCTGATATTACTTCATTGAATAGGTTGTTCATTCCTTTGGTTTGTATCTCTGTGCCTTCCTCAATCCCAATAATTCTTAAATTTTGTCTTTTCATGATGTCCCATAGTTCTTGGAGATTCTGTTCATGATTTCTTATCATCTTCTCTGTTCGGGCAACTTTATTTTCAAGATTAAATATTTTGTCTTCATTGTCTGAGGTTCTGTCTTCCAAGTGGTCTAGTCTTTTGGTGATGCTTTCCATTGAGTTTTTTATTTGGTTTATTGTGTCCTTCATTTCAAGGATTTCCGTTTGGTTTTTTTTTTGAGAATCTCTACCTCTTTGTTGAAATTATCTTTTGCTTCCTGCAGTTGCTCTGTCAGCTTATTGGCATTATCATTCATTGCCTGCATTTCCTCTCTTATCTCATGCTTTGCTTCGCGAATCATCTTAATCATGTATAATCTGAAGTCCTTTTTAGACATTTCTTCTAACATACTGTCATTGGATTCTATTACTATAGAATCTAGATTTGTTTGGATCATTTTCTTCCCTTGATTTTTCATGTTGCTCATGTATCTTCCCCTCTAGCAGTGCAGATCTGGGGTATTGCGGATTTCCCCCTATAGCCTTATAGTGGCCCTATAGGTTTCCAAAACCCTTTCTTTAAGGGAAGATCAGTATTAGCAGTGCCCAATTCAGACACTATGCAATCCTAGACCAAATAGCCCCTATGAGGACAATAACAAAATTGTCATAATAAACAGAATAAGTTCAAATATTATCTTCAGTAAAACAAACAGATTTGCAATAAGGTCTGCAGTTTCTAGTGGAGGACTAAGAGGATGCAGAGGGATGTAGAATGTGGCTGTTAATGGGATAATAAAAGAATATACAGAAGTTCTAGATTAAAGAAAGTGTGAGAGTGTAATCAAAAGAAATTGGGTGTTAGCATGCAAAAAAGGGTGAAAGAGACTCTGAGGGAACAGGTAAACAAAAGGAAAAGAGAGCAAGAAAAGTAAAGAAATGAAAACTTAAAATTTTTCAATAAGGAGAACAAAGAAAATCTACAGTGTAACAGTCATATAGTAATAAAATCTCCCAGTCTTTAGTAGCCTGATGCATGAGAGGTACCTGATAATGAGCTTCAAACCTCCAGCAGGCATCTCAGGATGGGATTTGCCCCATCCAAATATCGGAGCTATGGCTTCCAGGATTATCCAAGATGGCCGCTCTGGCTTCGAAATGTGTTGGCAAATGGGGAGCTGCAGCTCAGGGGTGGACGTGGTGAGCTGGGGGTCCTGGGGGCGGGGTGTGGTTGGTCAGGCAGGGGTCCTGGAGTTTGGGTGTGTTTGGTGTAGTTGGGGTATCCTGGAGGCTGGGTGCAGTCGGTCTGGAGTCCCGGTGGTAGGGCGCAGTCAGTTGGTCTGGGGGTCCTGGTGGCAGGGAGCATTCAGTCGATGTGAGGGCCCCAGAGGCAGGGAGTGATTTGTCGGGCTGAGGAATCCTGGAGACGGGGCTCAGTCAGTCTGGCCAGGGGTCCTATGGGGCTTGGCTGTTCATTTATCTTTTTAAATATATGTGACTGCTATGGTTTTTTTTATTCACTTAAAAATTTCCCTTGATTCTGTTAGGCCTTATAGAAAAAATCGGAGTCTTGTTTAAGAGTGCTTTCAAATAGTGAAATCAGGGCAAGGAGGAAACAACTTGCTTGAGAAACTTAGTGGTTTGGCAGTGCCCCCGTTCAAGGACAGATAAGCTCTCTGCCTGAGAACAAAACAAAAAAACTTAAAGACATCTGGTTTCTGCTCTCAAGGCCTGGCTCCTGGCCAGATCCAGGTCTGGAGACCAAACGTATTGAAGTCACTGGGCCCAGTGGCTCCAGACAATAACTTTGTATGTTTACTCCAGTGTATTTAAGAGAGATGGGAAAAACTCAAAGGTGACAAGACTGCTTTCTTTGGTTATGTATGTTGCGAAATGCCCGTGATGTCTCTCCAGTGCTGAGTTGGTGTGCTACCTGGGATGGTTTTCCTTTTGTATATACTTTATATGTCTTAATAAATACTATCTTTTCCTATATGGCTTGTGGTGGTACATTCAGCAGATCGGCCCATATAAATTATAAGTCTGTGCACAGCCACGGGAAATACGTTCCCAGATAGGCCTTCATCCAAGATGATTTTTTTTTTCATCCAAACCCAGAATCACTTTCAAAATGATGTTACTTGGTGACGACACTGGTCTGTTGTCAGGCTTGTAGGTTAGATAGTTTCTTAGCAATGGCGACCCAACTGACCAGGCTCTGAACTTGCAATGCACATTTTCTCTGTTGGGAGTCTGGTACTCCACATACAAATCTGGGGAGTTATTTTATGTTATTGGAATCATCTACAAATTGGTTTTGTCAAAATTAATAGTGTATTTTTTTTCTTCACACTTTAAGGACAACACACAGGATAGAGGTTTCTAGTCAATATTGTAATGCTTGAGCTGGAGAATTTGAATTCCAGAGCTTATCCCTCCTGCCCCTCTTGTCCAGTGATAGGAGTGGCAACCGATTTCTTTACACTCATCAGTTCCTCACAAATGTTCAAGGTTGACTGCAGAATGCTTGTTCAGCAGGCATGAGACCCTGGGTAAATCCCGGCACCGTGAGGGAGAGCTTTTGAGGAACTGGCCTGTATGACTAGACACTTGGAAGGCTAGAGTCGGTGAGGTGGGCTGGCAGTCTGCAGACCCAGGGAGGAGCTGCAGTTCAGTCCAAAGGCAGTCCTCCAGCAGAGGTCCTCGGGGAGGGCACACCCTTACATTAACTGATTGGATGAGGCCCACCCGCAGTATGGAAGGTCATCTGCTTTACTTGAGGTTCACCAATTTCAATGTAAATCTCATTCAAAACTCAGCTCTGCAGAAACATCGAGAATAATGTGTAACCAGACATCTGGGCACTGTGACCTGGCCAAGTTGACACATAAATTAACCACCATACTAGAAATGAGCAATGAAAGCCAGGCCCTAAGCGGAGGTGTCCAGTTGTAGGTTTCTGGTGGTCTTTGATGTCTCTATTTGAGCACCTCCTGTTCACCTACCTCTATTAATCAACCTCTGTCACTGGCAAGATGCCTGCCATAATCAACTAAATAAGGGAAAGGGTTTGTTTAGGCTCAGGGTTTTAGACGTTTCAGTTGCTGGTTGCTTCCCTCTGTTGTTCTGGGCCCTCGGCAGTGGCCCAGTCAGGCAGGGCGGGAGCGCAGGGAGGAGGGAGGCCCTCACCTCCAGGTGGCCGGGAAGCGAGGAGACGGTGGAAAGCTGGCTCCCAGCATCTCCTCCGTGGGCACACCTTGTCCAGCTGCCTTCTCCACCAGGCCTTGCCGCGCAGCAGTCCCACCACCTCCCCATAGCACCAGAGGCTGGGGACCAGGCTGTCAGCACATGGACCGTCCAGGGACATCCCAGGTGGGAGTGGCGATTCCTCCACTCAGTGCCACCTGGCTCCTGCCCCCCCTCACCTACTTGGCACTTTGCTAAAGGCAACCTGATATTGCCAACTGACCCGCCCCAAGCTGAGGCTGC
The DNA here is from genome assembly GCF_902686455.1 of Sciurus vulgaris. Lineage (NCBI taxonomy): Eukaryota > Metazoa > Chordata > Mammalia > Rodentia > Sciuridae > Sciurus > Sciurus vulgaris. The sequence continues at coordinate 111,535,860 of NC_136473.1, read as the reverse complement.
CTGATTGTTTTCCTTGACCTTATTGACCACGGATCTTAAGTGGTCCCCGCCTGTGCCCCAGTGTTGACCTACTGACTTTCTTGAGCCTGTCCTGCTTTCAGCCCTTGGCTGGGCTTGCCTGCACGTCTTTGCTGATCCCATTCAGCTTGCCGTAGAAGGCACATGGGGCAGACACAGAGCCTCAGTTGGGATTTGTTGATAAATATGCCCCTGGTGCTCTGAACTGCAGGTTCCCAGCCAGCTGACATCATTCTTCAGACACAGACGGCTGGCTGCAGGTCCAGAGCCGCTAGGGCTCTGTGTTCAGATGCGCTCCTCATCGCCTTCTCTGGCTGTCCTCCGGTCCTCTCCCCTGGGTACCATCTCCTTTCCTGCGGTCTCCGTGCATTTCTCCCAGTCACCTGAGCCCCAGACAGGCTCCATCCTAGAATGCTTTCCTTCCTTCCTCCACCCGGCCTCCCTGATTTCATCAGCACCTTGCCAAATGTGCCTCCACCTCTCAGCCCACCCCTCCTGTCCCTTGGGCTTCGACAGCTGTCAGTCATTTTTAAGTTCAGATTACTGTAGGAGCCCCCTAAATGGTCTCCCTGAAGCGGGTCATGTTCCCTTCAGATCTGCCCCTCTGCCTCTCTTGTGGGCAGCCTTACCTGGGCCACTCACTGAGCTCCACATCCGTCCCACTCCCCCAGGATGGACCTGGATCCTTGGCTCGACTCATGTCCTGCCATGTTATCTGTGGGCCACCCCCTCACACGTCTGACATTTCCCACCTGCTCTGTGTGGTGTGCTGCTGTCTCCTTGCTCTTGTGCACAATAGCACGTTCTCTCTCCTGGTTATCCTTCCCATTGACCTTTCCCGTCAGCCATCGAGTGGAGCCTCAAGTGCCTTGGCCTTGGGGGTCAGAGTGCACAGAGACGAGCTGAGCAGCCGCCTCACGCCCTCCACTGTCTGGGGGAATGGAGTGAAAGGGCCACATACAGATCCTGTTATTTGCTCACTTCCATTGCTATTTATAGCTGGAAGTATATTAATTTTTATTACATTTATTCTTCTGTGGCTTTCCCACTAGAATATAAACCTCTAGTGAGCCCTAGGAAAGTGTCTGGGACATGGTGGGAATTCAGTAGGTACTTACTGGATGTGTTTATTGGTGGTGCTCAGTGTTGCCATGCTTTGTTGAAGTTGTTACAAGAAAGTTTTTCAGGGGGGAAGTTTTTGAATCTGTACTCATTTAAGCTGCCTTAGATTGTAAGGTGGGTGGTTCACCTTATGCAGGTGTGGAAACTGAGTTGCAGGCTGTGCCAGGGTACCCAGGAAGCCCCAGGGGCCTGGCTAGCATGCTGGCCTGGGGACCACAGCCAGGCCCTTGTTTGGTACCTCACTCAGTCTGGACTGACCCCTTCGTTGGTCATCTCCCCCTTGACCACCATCACATGCAGGCAGCCCTGGCCCCCAAGCACCTGCCTGACCACGCTGGCCCTCTCCCTGACCCCTCTTATCTCCTCTGACCCGTGTCATTACCAGGAAGTGTGCCAACTTGAACTCCTGTCCCTGTCTCCAGCGCCAGCCCTGTCTCACCGCAGCGGTTCCCGGAGCTCTGGTGACTTCTGACCCCTCCCCACCGTCTTGTTTGCATCAGTCACCTCCTGGCTGGTCCCCTCTGCCCAGCCCGTCCACAGTGCATGTTCTGGTCACTCCCAGGCATGCCCGTCCCCTGGCAATGGGAGGCCTGCGCCTCTCTGCGTGGGTCTTTACTGCTTTGTGCTGCCTCTGCCCTCGAGGCCCTTACTGTGGCAGAGACGTGCGCTGGAGCTTCCCTCCGTCCCACGGTCCACCTTAGCCTCACTTGCAGGCTCCGGACCTCAGCACAGCGTCCCAGGCAGTGTCTGCACTCCAGCCTGGCACGCACCTCTCCGGTCAGGGTCGCCCGTGGACTCCAAGCCGTCTGACCCCGTGGGTCCTTCTGTGTGGTCCCTCGGCATGGCCTCTCAGCCCTTCTCACCCCCTGGCTTCGGGACACCAGTTCTCTGGCTCCTCCCCTCTCACCATCTGCTCCCTTCCCCCGCCTGGCGTGATCCCTTAGCCCTGTGCTCCCGCTTCCTCCGGGCTCCTGCCCTCGGCCTCTGCTCCAAGGGAGGGCATCTGCTACTGCTCCTTCCTGCCACCATGCTGGTAGCCTCCGGTGTGGCTGCCCCCTACCTCTCCAAGCTCCACAGCTGCACACCCACTTACTGCTTGACTTCGCTTGGATGTGTCATGATGTCATGGACATTTCAAACTTAGCACTTCCAAAAACTGCAGGTTGCTTTCCTTCTTTCCAGTTACGTCTCTGGCCCTGTGCTCACCTGTATTTATCCTGTCACTCGGGCCAGAAGCCCAGAAGCTTTTCTTAAGATTCTTCTCTCGCATGTCCCTCCACCTGAGAGTCCTGTCTGACCCAGTTCTCTCTTGCCATTCCCTCCTGTCCAGTGGGCTCACCACTGCATTGCATGGTACTGGAACTCGGCCGTAGCTTCTTCTTCCCCTTCTTCTTTAATTTAATTTAGTTTTTGAAACAGGTCTGACTCTTGCCTGGACGGGCCACAAACTCCTGGGCTCAGTCAATCCTCCAGCCTCAGCGCCCCAGGTGCCTGGTGCGGTGGTTCCTAAGCTTCCTTTTTTATTGTAGCAGCAGGAACTGTTTAAAATCAAATCCTGTCACTTTTTTGTTTAAAACCCTGCGGTCCTCAAAATAAATGAATAACATCCTTCAGTCCTACCAGATTATTCTTGTCATTAGTAATATCAGAGCCCAACATAAGCGTGTGTACATTGTTTAAATGCAAGATTATATGCAGATGCTTTTTTTTTTTTTTTGTACCAGGGATTGAATGCGGGTCGGGTCGCTTTACCACTGAGCGACATCCCGAACCCTTTTTATTTTTCACTTTGAGATAGGCTCACTAAGTTGCTCAGGGCCTCAGTAAGTTGCTGAGGCTGGCTTTGAACTTGCATCCTCCTGCCTCAGCCTCCTGAGCCACAGGGATCACAGGCATGTACACGGTGCCCAGCCGTTTCTTCATTTCTGTCTCCATTTTTTGCTCTTTCACTTCCAGTCTTTGGTGTGTGTCCACCTCCAGGAGATGACAAGCAGAGTTGTGTTCTCACTGCCAAGACTCATAGCAGCATGGGCTTATGTTCAAGAACTTCCCAGTTCATGGTGGGCCGGCTCTGAGTTCCCTGCGCAGTGTCCCAGGCAGTGTCCAGATGGATGGTGCCCCCTCCCCCTGCACCCCAGACAAGTGCATGAGAAGGGGCACCAGAGGCCTCAGTCCCCTGGGGCAGTGGGGCGTGGGGGGTCAGCACGCACTTCTGGGCCCATTCTGCAGGATTCTGTGGCTGCACAGGCATGCAGCTAGTGGAGTCACGCAGGGCCTCACCCTCGAAAGCTCCTGCAGCCAGCTCTGGTGTTGTCTTAAGCTTCTTCATGATTTTATCTCTGTGTTTTGCACGTGAGGTCTGATGGGACCGTGGAGCACGTGCGGGAACTTGGAGTGGCCCCGCCAAGCCCTGCATCCCAGGGATGAGTTTTGGGGTTTTCAGCCTGTGCTCTTTGCCCTTGGTTCTCTGGGCCCCACACAGCCTTCCGCCCTGGGACTGCTGCCTTTCCCTGGGCAAGCAGTCAGCCCACAGGAGGGAAACCCATGTCTGCCCTTGTCCTTTGCCTCTGGGTTTGACACAGGCCCAGCAGGGGCCTGGGAGGATCAGGGTCGGGGTGTGCCCGGAGCAGCAGAGCAAGTTAGTGGCAGCTCACTCTCCAGGAGCCGTGCGCCCTGCTCTCCTCGGTGCCAAGCACTTTTCCCCTTCTGGCTTGGGCTCTGCAGATTATAGAGCCATAGACTGTTGGGTGACTCAGGAAATTTGGGGGCAAAAGTCATATTGCCTTTGCTCTGTGGTCCAGAGTTGGGGTGTGGTCCATCCCTTGTGCTTTATTCTAGAGCAAGCCCCAGCTCACTCTCTGAGGAGAGCGCTGCCCCTGCTACCAAGGGCCACCCCACCGCTCACCTCCCACCTGCCTGCCAGGGCCAGGCCATAGAGGTGGAAGGTGTGATTTGGCACCTGGGTGTTTACAATGTTGTATCAGGATGCAGAGCTGCCCTTGGTAAGCCATGGACATCACGCGGGTACAGAACACCACCGAAAATGTTTGCAAAACCGCGTTATCAGGAGTGCAGCTGCAGGCTTGGTTACCTGTGAAAGGTTGTGAAAGGTTGTTTCAGTGACGTGCTGTCAGCTCCCTGAGCTGCGCCCTGCTTTGCCCTTGGTTCAGCTTGACCGAACGTCAGGCCGAGTTCCTCACACAGGTGTTCTGTGCAGCCTGCTGTCGTGTTGTCAGCACTGAACACCTGTTGAACATTTCTCCCTCTAGGTGGCTTTTCAGCTCCTACCTTTGCAGGGAAGATGGATCTCACTGGGCTGGGCGGCAGAGGCCTTCTGCCCTCTGCTTACTGGCACCTTGCAGCCTGACTGAAGGCAGATGAGGAGAGCCACCTGCTGTGGCAGGTATCGCGAAGATGGGGCATGTCCTGGGTCCCTGTGGACCTGCAGTGACCAGGACCCAAACTGGTGAACTCATCATGGAGTGCAGTAGTTGCTAGAAAGAAGGAGAAGCCGATGCCTGTCTCCATAGACTTTTTTTTTTTTTTTTTGTCCAGAACCATGCTGGCACCCAAGTAGACCTAAAAGTCATCACAGCCACGTATTTATCAAATGTATATGGTAGAGCACTTGCCTAGCAAGGGCAAGGCCCTGGGTACCATCCGCAGTGCTGAAAAATAAATAAATAAATAAATAAATAAATAAATAAATAAATAAATAGAACAAAAAAACATGTAGAGCCCCTACTGGGCCGGTACGATGATGCTAAGCCTTTGTGAATGTGAACTCATTTTGGTCCTGTAATTAGCTTATGAAGTAGGTACTAGAGGGCACTTCCCTGATCTGAAATGCTTGGGGCCAGAAGTGTGTCAGATTTCAGGTGTTTGTGTTTTGTTTGTTCGTTTTCGGATTTGGGGATATTTGCATATGCACAGTGAGATATCTTGGGATGTGCTCCAAGTACAGACATGAAGTCCACTCATGTTTCACATCCACCGTGTACATGTAACTCGAAGTGATCTCACACAGTGCTTTTGAGCTCTGTGTTCTGACTCACCTGTCACTGGAGGTCTGACATAGGATTTTCCATTTGTAGTGTCATGTTTGTGCTAAAAAAGTTTCACATTTTGGACCTTCTTGCATTTTGGATTTTTGGATCAGGGTTGCTTGACTTGCACTCGAATGCATTGACAGTGAGAGAAGAAGCTGAGGTGGGCAGGGGTCTTGCCCAATGTCACGGGTCATGTTTTGTTGTCTCAGGCGGCCCTGTGTCTTCCCTACTTGCACGTTTTTCAGGAAAAACTTCTAGATTTTTTTTTCTTAAAACTTACCTTACCAGTGGGGCAACTTTTGATGTGCAAAACCAATAATCACTAGAAAGTATATCTACACACTCCCACACCCACGCTCCCCCTTCCTCAGTGCTTGGGGTTGAACCCAGGGCTCTCTACCACTGCACTGTGTCCCCAGCCCTTTTTATTTTTCACTTAACTTAGTGATAGTGTCCTGCAGAGGCTGGCCTAGAACTTGGAGTCCCCCCACCTCACCTTCCCAAGTCTCAGGATTACAGAGGTGCGCCCCTGCACCTGGCTCTTCCTTGTATATTTGGATACAAGGGTCTTACCAGATATTTTATTTGCAAATATTTTTGCTATTTTATGGAAAATTTTTCCAATTTTCTCAATAGTTTGAAGCACAGAAGTTTTAAATTTAGATTAAGTCCAGTTGATCTGTTTTTTCCTTTGTTGCTCATGCTTTTGGTATCATAACTAAGAAACCATTGCCTAATATAATACCACAAAATTTTGCTCCTGTGTCTTCTAATTTTATAGTTATGGCTCATAACAGTAGCATTTATGATCCATTGGAGTTAATATTTGTTATGTTGTCTACAGTTTGCTTTCTTCACTTAATACTACACCTTGGAGATCATTTCATACTGGTGCTAAATTTCCTTCTGCCTTCTTTGGATGCTTGGTATTCCCTTGAGGGAGTATACCGTTAAGTTTCTTAAACAGACTGGGTGTGGTGGCACACACCTGTAATCCCAATGGCCTGGGAGACTGAGGCAGGAGGTTCACAAGTTCAAACCCAGCCTCAGCAACTTGGCAGTACCCTTAGCAGCTCAGCGAGACCCGGTCTGTAAAATAAAAAGGGCTGAAGATGTTGTTCAGTGGTTAAGCGCCCCAGGTTCAATCCCTGGTACTAAAAAAAAGGTTTCTTAAACAGCCCCATTAACAGAAATTTTTGTAAATATTTGGGTTCGAAAGTTATTTCAAAATGTCAGCGTGGCTTGAAAAGTTATTCCATGATAACCTCTTCAAAATGCAGTTTATACCACATGGCGGACTTGGTTGTTCTGACAGTTCTTGCCATCCAGAGACCTTTGGTAGGTGCCACCCCTCGGGGGAGAACGACCCTGAGGAATTCAGGAGCTTCATTCCATTGAACATTCAGAGTGAGTCGGGTGCAGAACATCAGTTTCTGAAAGCGCTGGGGACTTGCTTCTGGGGGATGGATGTGGTTCTCGGGCTGCAGTTCCGGATGACTGGACTCTGCACTGGTCTGTTGCCGACTCTGTGTGTGTCAATCAGATTGATAACAATCTTGGCTTGGAGCAATACCTCCAGCCACATAGTGAGCCCTAAAATATCCAGAGAGTATGAAATGTGGGTTTCTTCATTAAGAGGACGTTTGGGGGGGAATTTTGAAGTATGCCAACACTTGACTGATCTGCAGAGGCTCATCTTCCCACGGGAAGTGGACAGAACAGGCCAATGGGAAGCTAAGATTAATGTGATAGGGTCCATTCCTCAAGCCCTTGTGACTTGTAACAGTTCTTCACTGAGAGACTGTGTGCTCTTATTTTAGGCACTGGTTGTATTAGCTTGATAACACACAAAAGAACTTTGGAATTCTTCAAATCTTATTCCTGTTCAGTAGATTAACCATTCAGGGTTAGAATTTTTTCATCTGTAAAATGAACATGCACTAAGTTCATTTCCAAGCCTGTATAGATTAGAGAACTTACTTAGGAGTTCTGTGTGCTGCACACCTGTAATCCCAGCTGCTGAGGAGGCTGAGGCTGGAAGGTGGCTAGTTGGAGACCAGCCTGGGCAATATAGCCAGACTTTGATCTCAAAAAAAAAAAAAAAAAAAATACTCGTTTTTAAATGTTTCATTTATTTTGTGGTACTGGGGATTGAACCCAGGGGCGCTCTACCACTGAGCTAAACCCCCACCTTTTTTATTTTTTATTTTGAGACAGGGTCTTGCTGAGTTGCCCTGGCTGGCCTTGAACTCACCGTCTTCCTACCTCTGCTTCCCGAGTTTCTAGGGTTACAGGTGTGCACCACCATGCCTGGCTAAAAATGACAGATTTAAAAAGTGAACATGAGGAGGTACCCAGGGGGCAGCTTGGGAGGGTGCCGCCGACCCAGTCCACATGCTGCACATGGTAAGAAAGTGGAAAGCATCTCAAGAAGCTCTGGACAACCAAGGCACGGATAGCCAGAGAGGGGTAATGGCAGCCCCAGAGGGCATCCCTGAGTTCTGTAATGCCCCTGATATCCATGTAAGTTCCAGGAGACCAAATAAAGGTTAAATGAAAAACTATCCTTTCTATTTTCTATTTTTATTTCAATTTAATTTCAGATTTAGAGAAAAGTCGTCAAAGAGTTGCAAAGGATGCCATCTGTGCTTCACTCTGATTCTGCACATGAACATCTTTTCCAGTGGCTCGGTCTCCCTCCTCCTCTCCCCTCTCTCCTTGCTGGGCTGCAGAGGGGCTACCTTCTCCCAGGTTTGTTAGTGTGTGTTTCCTGGAACCTAAGGACATGGTCTTTCTAACCGCAGGGTAGTGACGGGATTCAGGAAGTGATATTGGAGCCGCGGTGCTAGCTAACATACGGGCTCAGTTCAGGCATTGCCATGTCCTGACTGCTTCCTGGCAGCCCCAGGAAGTCCAGAACACGTGCTTCCTCCTGTCCCTCGCTCTCTAATCCAGTCTGGGCGCTCCTCCATTCCATCAGAATGGTTGTGGTGTTGAAGAAGTAGACCTTCCAGGAGCAGGGCTGTCATTTGATAAGTATCAGCTGGAGTGCCTTCTCACTCACTATGCCAGAGAAATCAGCCTTTGTGACGCCCACTTTCAAACGTCCTCGTACACCAAAAGCCGACCCACAGGCTCATACCTTGTTATTTTATTTAGAGATGAGTTTCTCCCACGACTTGTATTTGTCCTCTATCAAGGGTGTAATAAAAGAAGCAAAAATGCTTTTAGAAGAGATCGATTCCAAGAGCTTCTTCCTTTCCTCTTTTTTCTGTGTATCTTCCAGTATTGAACAAAATCTCCACTTTTACTGTATTGCCACCTAAAAATCCTGAGGTTTCAATTCCAGCTTTTCATTTAAGTTTAGCCTCCCCCTTCAACTTAAGAGCTTTCCTCTCTTTAGCCAAATTAATCTACATAATTTGCTTTCAAACAACGTATGTTTCTCCATCTCTGCAGAATGCCTTTCCAGTCTATCTTGATTCTTAGAACATTCCAGATAAAATCAAATGCATCTCCAGAAGGGATCCTGACCTCTTCATTTCTCCAGTTTGACTTCAGCTGCATGTGGTCTACTTGCTACCTTAGGAACTTTCACAGGGGAGACAGTTTTCTATAAACAATAAGTAAAAGAGAGACCAGGCAGTCCATGACCCCTCTCTCACAGGCTGTTTTCCTGTGTCCTGCATTTGGACCAGACCCTGCACATAGCATGGACACATTTTTCAGGATAAGTTACGTATGTGCCCATGTGTGGTATCTAATGAGATTGCATCCCCCATAGAACCCAGCATTTGTTAGCTATTCAATAAAGAGAGATTTTATTGACATCTTTTTTAAAAATATTTTTTGGTTGTCAATGGAACTTTATTTTATTTATTCATTCATTTGCTTATATGTGGTGCTGAGGATTGAACCCAGGGATGCTTTACCACTGAGCAACATCCCCAGCCCTTTTAAAAAATTATTATTTTAAATTTTAAGACAGGGTCTTGATAAGTTGCTAAGATTGGCCTTTGGAATTGTGATCCTCCTGCTTAGGCCTTCCCAGGTGCTGGGATTGCAGGCATGTGCCACACCTGGTTTATTATCCTTTTTGTTCTGATGAAGCCTATATCTCAACAGGATGGGGGACAGATGTTTCCATTCCTCATATTTTACATCATGTCCAAGTGTGAGTGTTTACACTTTGAGTTCTGATGAAACTGGGCTCCTTTACCAGGTTTTTCTAGGAGCGAAAGAGCACTTCACTGGGATTAGGTGTCCATTTGAGGGCAAATTGTTTCTTTATTGTAGTAAAACATGGGTGCTTATGTTTCAGTAACCGTAACTTCACATTACAGGGATCCTCCACATCTGCCTGTCACTGTCCATCTGTTTTAAATGCTCGAGAGCTGGCAGGTCATCAGCAGCTGGTGCTGGGACACAGGCCGAGTCAGGCTCCTTGCCTGGAGATGAGTCCTGGAGGAGTTTGAGTTAACTGCAGAACTAGTAACCAAGGGGAATTAGCTGCAGTAGATGGTAGCCATGTCCTGTGCACCAGGAGAGCCTGGTACAGAGGCAGAAGGGGCAGCCAGGCCAGGGCTTCAGCAGCTAGGCAGGAGGAGTCAGGAGCTGCCGTGGGGGTTTCAGAGGCAGGCCTGGCCTCAGGCCGGCGAAAATGAGCATCATGTGGCCAGAGGAATAAGGAGGGAGACAGCAAGTTGGTGCCAGCTCTGAAGAACCAGTGTTCTAGACTGAGACTGAAGCAGAGGAGGAGCTTTTCAACTGGGCTTTAAATAAGAAAAGTGGTACCAACAGATTAGCATTAAATTAGAGTTCATTAAAGACCTGCTCCAAGGACAACCCAGCAGTGGACCAACTCCACGAGTGTCCGCAGCTCAGAGAGATGAAATATCTCCTCCCCGTTTAAGTCACTTCGCCCTGTGTGGTGAGGGTGCCATTAGCTGTGTATCGCCGTCAGGCTGCCAAGCAGAGGTGGCCGTCAGGCCCTCTTCAGGAGAGTCCTTGCGACTGTGCACGGTGCTCTGGGGCTTTGTGTGCTTGGTGCACACTACCTTTGTTTCCAGAGTACTTTGCTAACGTTTCAGTCACGACAAAGAGCAACTTGTGGGATGGGGTTGTGTATGTCATTTGGGGACTTCGGAGACCGCTGCCACCTAACTCGGGACGCAGTGCATTCTCTAAAGCGGCAGATTTTCGTCCTTTCTCTGTAAATGTGTTACTGATTCAAAGGTAGTAGAGTACTGCTTTGTCTTCGGAGAGCTCAGGTCCTCGGCTGTGCTGAGGACTCACTGTGCGAAGCTCAGGTCCTCGCCTGCACTGAGGACTCACTGTGTGAGTGTGCCAGCTTGGCACCCTTGCTGCAGGCGTGGTCTCGTGCAGGAGCGTCGGAAGTTCCCACACTGCACTGGTGTGCTGGAGAGCGGTCATGGGTTTAGAATCACCCCAAGGCCTTTAAAAGATCCCAGTGCCCAGGCCAATCCCATACCAATTAAGTCAGGATGGGAGGAGGTGGGGGGACCCGGCATTGGATTTTTTTAATAGGCTTTATTCTTAGAGCAGTTTTAGGTTTACAGTAAAATTGAGAGGAAGGCAGAGAGGTGACCCGTATTCCTCTGCCTACATGCATGCCGTCCCTCCCCGTACCAACACCGCACCAGGACAGGACATTCAGTACAACTGGCCCGTGATGACTCCCAGAGACTGTAGTGTCCGCGTGGGGCCCACACTTGCTGCTATGTATTTCATGGATGCGGACCACCGTGTCGTGATGCTTCTGCCATTACTGCCGTTACGGGTATCACAGAGAATGGCTCATTTTTCAGTGGCTTCAGTAGGCATCAGTACTTTGAAGGTCTTCTCTTTGATCTTGGCCGTGTTTTGGAAGTGAGGAATGGCCCATTGCCATCAGCCTTGGGTGTGCCCTCCCATCTCCTCTTCTGTCATCTGGTAGTGGTGTGCACTAACCTCTTCTGACACGCTGTACGCCCAGGATCTGGGAACTTGGGGAGACAGGTGTTGGGTGCAGTGGCTGGTTTGAGGAGTCTTGTTTTGCCGCTTCAGACCTGACAGGTGTGAAGTGGGACACGTGCTCAGCATGTGCTGCTGCGGCTTATCATAGTAAGATGATCTGAATTCATACCCAAAGTGTCTTACTTTCATCTGCTAAGATGAGAAAACGCTTGGGTGCCTGGTGCAGACGGTTGGGCCATGCCACCGGCGACCCTGACACCCGATTGCCACTAACATGTGGGGCCCCTAGTCTTGTGCGCAGCCCCGTCCCATGTAACAGCCCCGCAGCCAGGGCCAGGCCCCAGCTGCTGCGACTGCACTGTAGGAGTTTGTCCCCTCTGGGCTGTCGGGACACGAGGGCTGAGGCTGAGTCCCAGCTGGTGTTGAAAGAATGAATGGTTGATGGAGAAAAGGAAGTCCCAGGAGAGATGAACAGAACAGACACGAGGCCAGGAAGAAACACCAGGACTTCACAGAGTCAACTGGTCAGCTCAGTGACTGGCCCAATTCAGGATCTTTGGACATTTCTCATTTCAGGAACAGAAAGGTCTTTGTTGGTGCAGAAGAGGTTGAGGCTGGAGACGTGACCAGCAGTCACGGGAAGGAGTTGGCTCTGGGCTCGGTGACGCTGTATGCGAGACTTCAGGAGATAATCCCCCTTGGGAGTCTCCTCCGAGGACCCGTCTGTGCCTCCCCCACCACGCGCAGCTGCATTGCTGCTGGCACTGTGCCGAAGCCTCCCGTGGTGGAGCAGGAGTGGTGTTTTAGGGCTGAGCTTATCTGAGTTTAGTTTGATAAGTTTTATTCTGCTTAATTTTTTTCATTCATTTGTTCAGTTTTCCCAGAATTCCCAGCTGTTTGTTGAACATGTCAGGAAAAGCCAGTATTCATCCAGCAGTAAGGGTACACACACTGGTGAACGGGGACACAGTCCCTGCCTGCGGATGGCCACAGACGGCAGTCCTTCCAGCAGAGTGTGAGCCGACAGGGAAGGACGGGGTCGGGGAGCACAGGGTGGGGGCTCAGGACAGACGCCAGGAGGGACTCGCTTTGCAGTTGAGCCTGAAGCTGATTTCAGACAAGAGTGCAGCGGAGTTGTTCCTGCCGGTGCGGAGTTGGTTTATGGATCCGCAGGCCTCACGGGACGGGGTGTATTTTGTAGCCCCCTCCCTTGTGCCGGTCAGCCTGGGGAGGTGGGAAATGGCAGAAGGGAGCCTGCGTCAGCTGCAGGGTGGGCCAGCTCCCAGGAGCACAGCTGCAGATTCCATGCTGTGACTGGAGCATCGTGGAATTCTAAAGGAGATCTCTTGTCACCTCGCTACAGTCTTCCCTCTCTCTGAAAAGTTTTTATCCTAAAAAGAATATGCACATGCCAGGCGTGGTGGTGCACACCTGTAATCCCAGCAACTGGGGAGACTGAGGCAGGAGGACCACAAGTTCAGACCCAGCCTCAGCAACTTAGTGAGGCCCTAAGCAACTCAGTGAGACCCTGTCTCTAATAGAATCTAAAAGAGGGCTGGGGATGTGGCTCAGTGGGTAAGCCCCCCTGGGTTCAATTCCTGCTACCAAAACAAAACCAAAAAAAGAATATACGCATGAGAGACAGACCAGCTTACAGAGTGACCTTGAGGTGAGCACTGTGCACTCCCTGCTGGCCTGGGAAATAAGCCCTGCCAGTCTGAGTCCTTCACACCCGGCCCCCGGCCCCCAGATCTGTGTTCAGGGTCTCCTTCATTCCTCTCTTTTAGTGTGTTTTAAAAGGCCACGTCTGTGCTCACTGGAGATATCAATGTCAGACCATCACAGAGTGCCAGTGGACTCAGCCAGGGTTCATAAATGGCTCCCTCATGCAGTTTTAAACAGTGTCCACCTCAGAGTGCTTCAAACCATTTTCCAAACAACACCCTCTTTCAGTTTCAAGGAAGTAACAGGACCTGTTAAAAAGATAAGGTCTTCACAGAGCAGCCTACTGCAGGTGGACCAGGCCACGAGTGACAGGGAATCGGCTCAGCCAGCTGGCGGGAGGTCCGCGCCTCGGCTGTGGAGGTTGGAAGTGTGATTTCCTCCTGGCCGTGCTGCTCCAGTACATTTCCAGTGACCTCGCCGTGTGAACGCAGCATTACTTGGAGGAAGCTCTTCCCGCGGGTAGCTGGGAGCTACATTGCTTTTGTATGACTTACCCATTCAGGGTATTGGAATGGGTCACGTCAGGAGGAAGCCTCTTGGGCGAATCATTCTTGAATTTGCTTTCTTATGATGGATATGGTTTTGCGTCCATGTTTTCTTCATCCTCTTTTTTCTCTTAAATGTTCTGCTTCTCCATCCACTGTGTAGGAATATCAAGCTCTGGATAGCATCTGGTCGTGGTGGGAAGCCCTGCCAGCTGGCCCTGTGGACCTGTTGACTGCTTCTTGGATGGCTCTGCAGGTGACTCTGGTTGGGCTGAGTCCTGGCTTGGGCAGCACCGTCACCAAATGCTGCCTGTTGGCCATGGAGTACACTTTAGAAACCCTGCTGTCTGGACAGCACTAAGAGAGGGGTTGTTTTGGCTTTGTGCTCCTGCTCTAAACTCTGTCCTGACTCAGCAGGCTTCTGCTCCTGGGACAAGCTTACCCAGGGAGAGAGAAAGCCACCCACATTCCCCGCAGCGGTTCACTTGTGAGCTCATGAGTGACCAGGACCCACAGCTGGCAGGTATGCAGACACTTCTCTGACCCTTCAGTTTTCATTTCATTTCATTTCATTTCCAAGGCAGTTGGTTCTCCCACAAGTCAAAGGAAGCTTGCTTCTTCCATTGTGAGGTTCTGGGCCACGGTTCTAATCCGCATCAGCCATTTTTGCAGCTATGCCATAACTGAAATCCTAGGCTTGAAAAGAATCCATGTTGTGTCTTATTCAGATGGGATTCCAGCCTTCAGTGACACGGAATGTAGATTAGAACAATACTTTCTGTATATCTCAGTTTCTTTATATTTGCATTTTAGTCACTTTACTAGCCCCTAAATCTCCCTTTTGTGGCTCTGAGAGGAGCTGAATCCACAACAATTTTACTATGTATTTCCATAATACTCTCAGTCACTTAAGAAGGTGGGGTGGGGCTGGACCAAACTCACCATTCCCAAGTGTTTCAGAAGCCAGTGAAACCATCCCTTGCTGGGCTGTGAGGAACGCAGGCTGAGAGGGAGACCTGCTGGCAGTTTCTCTTTCCCGCGCAGGAGAACATCTCTACGGAGACGCCATTCGGTCAGAAGTGTCACAGTGAGCTCAGGGAAAGCACTTTGGACTCTAGAAACTGGTGCGGGAGACCACATGCACCTTGAAGCAAGCCTTTCGGCCAGCACCTCTCCTCCCAAGGCCCCCAGTCTCCCTGACCACAGCATTCTCCGTCCTGAGGTACCTTTGCCACTTCATCACCGGTCACCTTCATCACATCAAGCTGACCAACGTGGCTGTTGGAGCCCGCGTGAGGGGTGACAGTGGGAGATGAGGTCTGAGAGGTGCGGAGGACTTGGTCACAGAACGTAAGGACTGAGCCCATCCCGAATCGGGATCCTGGGAGGGCTTTGAGCAGAGAGATAGGGTCTAACTTGTATCCCATGTGGTCCTCTGGCCTCCTGGTGGACCATTGCTGTGAAGTGGGCAGGACTCGAAGCAAAAACACCCACTTGGGAGCTACTGAAGCAGTCCAAGAGCAAGATGGTGGCAGTGTGACCACGATGCTGGCCCTGGGGAGCAGGGAGTGGGCAGACTCCAGTCAGGGTTCTAAGTAGAGACCATCTGTTTTGCAGGTACCTGTGAGAAAGAGGAGTCAGGGACGGGTTCCAGCCCGTGGAAGGCGGGTCGCTGCTTGCTGAGAGGGAAGACGGTGGGAAGGCACGCTCAGGGCCGGGAATCAGGAGTCGAGTTTGAACTTAAGTCTGAGCTGTGTCAGTCCATCCAGGTGAAGCTGCTGAGGGGCGGAGCGGTGCTCAGCACGTGGGAGTTCTCCAGAGTGTGCAGCTGGATGAGGAGAGGACTTTAGTTTAGTGGCCAGGGAGTGATGGGGACTCGGACAGGAAGCGGTCAGGAAGACCCGGGAAGAAGCGGCCGTGGGTCGGAGAACTGGGGGAGTGGGATGCAGAAGCCAGACTGCGGAAGGACGTTTCAAGCAGCGAAGGTGGGTGGGTCAGGTGGGTGGTAAGACGAGCTTTGGGAATTGACCTTTGCTCTAACCACCTGGGGGTCGTGGCAGCCCCTAACAAGGAGAGCGTCAGTGTCATGGTCAAGTGAAAGCTCAGGAGAAGACAGGAGACTGGGCACAGTGAGCCTCTCGCGGTTCTTCTAAGAGTGTAGAGGGCTGCAGCTGCGGGGTCAAGATGTTTACCCTAAAACTGGGGCGAAAGTGTGACTATGGTACTTAAATGACTGGCAGTGCTGATTCCATAGCCAAAGAAAAGTTCAGGAGCAAGAGGGGATTACTGGACCAGTGTCCTCAGTGGCAGGGGCAGAGGCTGCAGGTGGCTCAGCAGACGCCACCGGGGTGCCCGCGGAGGAAAGGAGGACCTGGGGCAGATGCTGGGAGGTGGGCAGAGGTGGTGTGGGGCGTGGAGAAGTTCTCTTCCAGGTGTTTGGTTTCCACAGTGAGACAGGAAGTGCAATCGGTAGCTTTGCGTGAGAAGCTGGAAGAGGTGGAGATTCAGAGGGAAAGCCACAGACTTGTCCTCCAGGAAAGCGGGCTGGTAAATGCTGTTCTGCATCCCAGATTTTCTCATGCTGAGAGTGAGAACTGAAGAACTACCCTGTGGGTGGCCTGATGCCGGGGAAGCTCAACCTCACGTTCTCTGCCATCACAGCCTAGCTTAATCTACACATGGATGTCACTGGCTTTCGCCTCTGTAAGTTATAACCAAATCTGTGGGACAGGCAGAGAAATCTAGCTGCTTCTTCCTGATTTGATCAAGCTGCACGAACCTCATTTTTTGTTTTTACTCCAGTGGCTTATTTCTTTCGCTGGGCGACCGCGTCTGGCCAGCTGGACCCAGGCGTTGTCCTGGTCTGGCTGCCGTGGTGGGTAGGTTGGGACATGTGGATGGACGGCTGGGCAGCATTAAGAGCCTTATGAGAGGCAGGGCTCCAGGGAGTGGTGGACGCCTTGCTTTGTATGCAGGAAGCACAGCACAGCCCCAGCCCCGCGAGAAATGGTCAGCAGCCATTCATCTAGGGCGAATCCAGTCCGTGTGGTTTTGAGGTTGGGCCAGGGAAGTGGTGCGCTGAGGGAAGAGTGGCCAGGGACTTAGGGAGCGTGCGCCAGGTGGGCATGATGTGGGTGGCTAAAGAATGAGTGGGTTTAACTTCAGGCCTGGCAGCAGGATCAGTGAACACAGGGCGCTGGGGACACTGGGAAGCCGGGAGGAGGAGCTGTTGGGCAGAGTGCAGAAGCCCGACCTTGAGGACCGGGGAGGGTGCAGGACTGAGGGCAGAGGCTGGAGCGGGGCTCTCGGCCAGGCGATTCCCATAGCCACGCTCACACACCTGGGCCCAGCGTTAGTTGTCACAGCCTGGGGCAGAAGCGTTGCTACCGTCACAGTCCCAGACTCGTGACAGTGTCCAGCACAGCCCCCCACCACGTGGCATCGTCTGCCTGGTCATCAGCAATACCGAGCAGGAGAAGCCCTGTTTAGGTCTGGCCATTGGAGTGAGTGGCCAGGGTTGGCCCACCCTTAGCCAGTTTTCCAGAAAGAGAAGGTAAACAAAGGAACCAGGAATTGAGGAAGGTGATGACTAGAGAATCTCCTGTGTGACCAAGAAGCACAGGAAAGAGGACAGACAGCAGGGGTAAGGGAAGTGGCGCGCTGTGTGGAGTCACTTCCTTTTCCTGGAACTCACCAATTGTCTGGAGCTGGACTCAGTCCTGACTGTCAGAGCTGCCTGTTCATATTAGCCAAAGAGTGAGGGAATGTTTAAAGATGAAAGCTGCTTGTTACTGTTTGCCAGCTTTGGTGCAACTTCGTCAAGGCTGGCTTAGCATTAACTGGCCTAAGAGCCGGTGGGATGTGGGTTCATCTTTTTGCTCAAGATCATTAACTGTAAGCTTGGCTGCTTGGCCTGGTTCCAACTTTAAGTAAGTCTTGAGCCCACAGCTCTGCAGCCAGGCCTTGATCAGGCCTTGATCTTTCCCTGAGAAAGGTTGTCTATGGACTTTAGAGACTGGCAGTCCATGGAGAAACCTAGTCAACCTGGCAGGGAGAGCCAGGGCTGTTAACCGGGCTCCTTCCTGTGGCGAGCTGGTGAACTATGGTCCTGTGCGTCCTGCCTGATTCTGAACTCCAGTGCCTGGGGCTGCTTTTCTGCCTGCCCACAATGGCAAGGAACTTCTTTTGTTTGCTTCTGGTTTGAAAGAAGGGCTTGTTTTGAGATTTGGACCACAAGTAATAATCTGTTGTTCCCTAGAATAATAATCCACCCTCTTTTACAGAAAAAGATCTGCTTGATGCAGTGTGGCTATCAGTTCATTTAAAAGAACAGCCAAAAGTGCCCACTGTGTCCTGAGAATAAACATTTGGAAGAGTGTTGGGAGGACTGGGGGGTGCCCTGTTCTCCATGGACAGAATTATCCTTAAGGCCCCAAGAAGATTCTGAAACTGACCGTTGACCTGGTGACAATACCCCTCCTTTTCTGCCTGTTACATTCTAAGAATAATCAGAACACTGGATATTTTTTACAAACAGTTTCTTTAAAAATATCTTATTTTGAAGGGATGGGTGTTTTTAAGAATTTTAAGGCCAAATACGTTTCTTTCTAACCATCTAGTCTGTGCGTCTGTCTTTGGGTGATGATTCTCACTCTAGCAGCAATCCACAATAGTTCCTGCAGTGCCTCTGGCTGCAGATCCTGAGAGAGAGCCGTTTCCAAGCAGCAGGGGCTGGGCGTTGTCCTCACTGTGTCCTGGGCTCAGGCTGCCTGAGAAGCCTCCGTGGGCAAAACACACGGCTGGCACACTGAGCTGAGCTGTGCCTGCAGGACCTGTGTGCCTAACGGAGCTCCAAGGCCAAGGACAACATTCACTGTTCTGCCTCAGGCCCTTCGTGGTCAGGACCAGCAAGTAGCAAACACCCTTACCAACGGAGAGCTGTCTTAGAATAGTCCAGCGCTCTCAGTGGGCAGTGTACCAGGCAGGTCCGAGGCTGCTGAGAGGAGCAGTGTGCCCTTGCCTCACCACAGACAGGCCGCGGGGCAGCTGCAGCCCCGAGTGGGGGAAGGAGAACTCTGAACTCCGTGCGCCCGGCCTGCCTTTCCCAGCCTCCCTTTCCTTATTCATGAAATTCCAGGTGTCTGCAGGAGTGAGCGTGCGAGGGTGGCTTCCCCACGGGTCTGCGCGTTGAGCAGAGCACGCCAACTTTGTTCCACAGTTTCTTGGTAAGTTTCTTGGTAAGGTAGCTTTGGAAGACAGCTGACGGTTCCCTCTGGAAGAGAGAACACATTTGCTTACTGTCCAGTGTCGTAAAGGCAAGAGTTGGGCGTGCCTTCAGCCCACTAGAGAAGACTTGGATTGGTCGGGCGTGGAGGTGCACGCCTACAGGCCCAGCTGCTCAGGAGGCTGGGATGGGGGGTCACTTGACCAGCTCAGGACCAGCTGATCAACAGCAAGAGCCTGTTCACAGACAAAGACCTGGCTTCCCTCCTGGGCTCCTCAGCAGCGAGCAGGCTCTGCCTGTGCAGCATCCCCTCCTCCAGGCCATCCCTGGGGTCTTGGAGGCAAGGGGAGCAGATCAGAGCAGGCTTCCTGCTGCCTCCTAAGTAATAAGGCCTTGTCTCTGAGTCTTCCTCATGGGGTGGAGTCTTCCCTAGAAGGGCCCTCCCATGCCCCACCTGGAAATGTGTTCGTTTGCAAGTGGGTTGAAACCTCAGACCCCTCACAGTTCTGACAAACACTAGGTCATCTTAAATGTAGGGTGTATAGTGACTAAGTGGCAGTAATAATTGTTTCATTACTCCTTGGTGGTGATCGTTCAGGCCTTATAGAAGGTGGGCAGCCTCCATCCTGAGGCTGGAGTCAAGCCAGTGGAGAGGCCCCGGCGTAGCACCACACGGGTGTCGCTGTGGAACCACGGGACGGGGAGCAACGTGTGGAGCAGGTCACAGCAGCCAGCGTGCATTGCCTGGGAAGCTCTTGCTGTGCAGCTCGAGGCAGAGGGCGCAAGGACAGGAGCACAAGCTGTCTTCGCCGACCCCTTGTCATGAATGGGTCCGTCCTGAGAGCGAGCCCTCACTTCCTGAGGCCTCCGCCAGCCCCTCCTCACACTGTTGCAATGGGAGTCGAGTCTCAGGCAAGGGTCTTGGTGAGGACAGAACCGTTCAACAGCAGCCTCGGTAGAGACCAGCGGGTAGAAGAGGTTTACAGGAGGGGACAGGCTTGTGGACAAACAGCCCTGCCTGGTAAAGTGGCCATCGGGTGGGAAAGTGGCACGCGTGGGCACTCATGGAGTGGAGGTGGTCGTGAGGTCGGGATGCGAAGGGTGACCTGCCACGTCCCCGTGCCCAGCACCGCCTCACCCCGTCCAGGAACAGAACAAAGGCTGAGCAGCACCGGGTCCTTCCGTGGGCCTTGCCTTACTTCCAGCACCGGGTTTGAAGGTTTCCTTTGAGAAAGTTCTCTGCTAAAAGCAGAGAGCGTGAAGAAGGCTAGAGAAGTGGCTCCAGCGGACCCTCAGAGGCCGGCGGGCACTCTGCCCGCGTGGACTCCCTGGCCTGAGACCTGTGCTGCCATCTGCATTCCTCTCGGTGGGAATTCTGTGTGTGTGGTGATGAGGATCGAACCCAGGACCTCCTGCGTGCCAGGCAAGCGCTCTGCCACCAGCCCGTCCCCAGCCCAAGTGAAGTCTCTTCCCAGAGCCTCTCACCACGGGCCTGTCCCAGACTCCTGGGGTTCTCCCTGAGTGCGCCCCACTGTTCTCTGTTCCGATTGCAGTTCTTCTACTCCCAAGGACAAGTGTACCTTGAAGGACAACTGCCCACCTGTGAAGGACAGAGTCAGCTGTGCTGGAGACCTCGGCAAGACCCATGCGTCGATCAACAGAGAAAATTTGAGTTTATTCCCAATGGCGCCTCCACCGGTAACGTCAGGAGCCCTCCCAATGTCGCTGTCCAGCCTGGGCACCTCAGGCTCTGTGTGGTGGAGGAAGGTCCGGCTCCCCATGTTGGCGATCACGCTCCAGGTAGGTGCTCAGAGCCCTCTGATGAAAGGAAGGGTTGGGGCTGTGCTCAGTGGTGGAGCAGTGTGTAGCATGTGTGGGCCTGAGTTCAGTCCTCAGCACCAAAAACTAAATAAAGTAGAGATGGTCGGATTGGGTAGAAGTCACCTTTGTCAGCCGAGTAGATGGTGCGCACCTGTAATCCCAGGCACTCGGGCGGGAGGCTGGGGAAGGAGGATGGCAAGTTTGAGGCCAGCCGAGGTGTCTTAGACACTATCTCAAAATAAAAAATAAAGATTGAAAAAAAGGCAACAGCACCCTTCACCTTCCCTGGTTATCTTCCAGGTCATGTTTGTGCCCTTTCCTTTAGATTTTCAGAGGGTAAGTTATTTGCGGAATCTGTGAGTCCTTGGCCAGTGGCGTGAGACTTTGGGGTGGGTTCCCTTGCGAAGTCTGCGGTGTCACACAGACTACTGAGGAGGGCAATGTCCCGGGCTAGAGCGTCTGCCTCAGATGCTCCTCCAAGTTCCCGAGCCCTCGGAGGTCACAGGTGACCCAGTGTCACCACGGTGCCGCTTTGCTCGGGATGGGAGATGCTCCACTTCCAGAAGCCCCAGGGCCTGTCCAGTGCTGCTCTCACCAGAGCCCATGGGAGAGGCTCTGTCTTCAGCCTGTTCAGAGAGGAGGGTCTTAGGGATTCAGAGAGCGGCCTTGAGCTGAGGTGTTTACCTTCTTGTGTCCACTGTGTCCTCTTGATCACTTCCACGGACATCTGAGTGCTTACACATTGTTGGGTGGTTGGCCTCGGGTGGCAGAGGCAGAGACCAGCACCCAGTGCTGCCCCCAGAGACTGTCTCCCAGGTGTTCAGGTGACTTCAGGCTCTGCCTTCAGGTAGAGAGGGTATCTGTGGGTATTCTGGCAAACAGCCCTAGGACGTTCACATCGATAAGCCCCACCGTAGGGTGAGCAGCTGTCACAAGCTGGCGCTGACTTGGGACCGGCTGATGGTGTCAGCCTGGAGAGGGTTTCTCACGTGGACGTCTGGTCTCTAGTCTCAGATGACAGGTTGATCGTCCCCCTTTTCTGACTCTAAGGGCTCATGATCGCTGTCCACATGGATTTGTGACAGAGCTGTGAACGGTGACATGGAATCTGTGTAAACCATCCCCTGGGTTCTGTGACCTACAGGCACCATCTGAGAATTGAGCAGTGTTATAATCACTCTGGATGAGTAAGTGACTCGTGTTATTTCACCAGAAGCAGAAAAGGACACGAGCTTTCCAAGGAGATTTTTAAACAGAGGTTCCCCGGTGCCAGGCATGTGCCTTTGGTCAGCACTGTTGTGAGCATTGAAGACTGAGTAACAGGAACCCCGTGAACAGTAACCGGCAGCAAGCAGCTGGTCAGCTGGTTGTCCGGGGCTCCAGCGACGTCCTTGCAGGCACAGATTCTTCCCCTTTTGCTATTGGCCCGTCCTCAGCACGGAGCCGGAATAGGTTCCATCCCCAAGCCCCATCGTCCGAGTGTCAGGCACATGCTGGTAACCCCATCCAGTCACCCGCAAGGGGATGGGAATTTTGACTGGCTTAGACGTCGCCCTGCTTCTCCCTGAGAGGCAGGGGAGGCAAAGGGAGGGTGAACCGCAGAACCAAAAGCCCTCCCAGCACAGGGTGGGTGACTGGGAGGTTGGGGCGGGAGAGGCTGCGTGGGGAGGAGGTGAGCCAGAAATCTCTTGTGAAGCTTAGTTTTGACAAGGATTGGTTTTAAATGATTTTTGTGCAAGTACTTGATGAGTAATTGGGTTTTTAGATCCTTTCCTGGACATGGTTTTGCAAAAGGCAGGTAATTTTGGAGAACGGTGATTGGGAGTTTTACAAATTTGCCAAGTCTCATACACAGGCACGGTAATGTTTCCAGAATCTCGGTGCATTCTCTCCTCTCGGCCTCACGGAGTTGAATGGGCTACGTTCTTTGTTGCCCCTGTAGAGCTGAGGCTGTGGCCCAGCCACTGAAGGAGGTCAGTCTTTAGGGGCAGGGCTGATGTCACCCATCCGTCTGGTCCAGACGTGCTGGTTCTGTCCTGCTTACCACCCAGCTCGCCTCGGTCCCGTGCTGATCAGCATCAGTCCCTTCGCCTCAGAGAGAATCGCAGTGCTGCACACTCGCCTGGCTCTGCAAGCAGTGAGTGCACACTGCCAGCGTGTGCCCCGAGACCTCGGCTCAGCCACCCCGCCAGGCACGGGGAGCCAGCCCCTCGGGGCCCAGAGCCAGATCCCAGGTGGCGGCAGACCGGGGAGCTCCCTACCCAGCTAGCCGCGGTGCCTGCTCAGGCATCAGTGTGTTTGCAGGCTGGTCTCTGCTCTTCCAGAAAGAACCCGTTCTTCCTGGACCACCTTCTCCACTGTGTTTTTACTTGGGAATAAATTTGATACAAATAGAATTCAGAGGTGCTTTTATCTCCAGTTGTCACTTGAAGGATAGATCTATGTGGGGCTGTTCGTTTCTTGAAACATTTTCCATACATAAGGCCTGTTTGTGTGGGGTCTGTATTTGAGGGAAATATTGAAACAGCATGTGAAGGAGAGTTAGGGGTGTCTGTCTGCGGGGCTCAGCGGGGGAGCCCTTGCCTAGCATACACCAGGCCCAGGCAAACCCGCTGCCAAAAGAAGAGATTCACCCCAAAAACAGGTAGGCTAACGTGGGACTTGTCGTGGTCCCTCTCCTTATTTATTCTTGCATACCCAAACAGCCATGTCTCAGCAATGGCAGGTTCATTTCCAAGTTGATCTTGTTTCATGGGATTCTCCACCGTCCTGAGCAGTCTTATGGGCCCTCAAAATCCAGGTCCATGGGGGGCCGCAGTACCTTCAGCTTCTCAGCACTTGGAACCAGACTTCCCAGAGCTCTGTAGATCCAGCAAGACCCTCGGCAGATCCCAAGCTCACACATATCCCTCCCTTCCTCTGGCCCCGGGCTGAGCTGTCCCCACGCCTGCCGAGTTGTAGGCAGTCAGCTGACCTCAGTTGACAGTTCCCTCACCTGAGGCCTGTTACAGACATCCCCAGAGAGCAGAGGGAGTGACCTCAGACAGCTGAGCAGCCTAAAGGACTCCTGCCCAGGGGTCTCCAGGCACTCTGCAGAGGCCTGGGAGCCGAGCCCTCTCCTGAGGAAGGCCTCTGGCTCCTGGCGCCTGCTGGTGGTCAGGTGCCTCTACTGCTCTTCTGGCGGCCTCTGCTTTCCTGCGTTCCACTCACTAGTGCCAGGCACCCACTGTGGGCGAGGCCGCCATTTATTTGGCTCAGGCTGTTGATTGGGCAGGCCTTCCGTCTGGCCAGCTGACCCGTGCATCTGCGGTGGGCTGGGTGGTCTGTGGTGGTCTCTCGTGCAGTGTGACAGTTGGGCCACGTGTCTCGGGTCACCAGCAGGCTGGCCTGGGCTTGTTTGCATGGTGCTGGTGGCCGTGCGTGTCCCAGGAGCAGCGAGGGAGCGGAGGCCACGAGACGTGGAGGTCCTGCTGTGACAGTGGCGATGTCACTTGGGCCTCATTCTGTGGTTCAGAACAGGCCACAAGACTGACCCGGATTCCAGGGGTGGAGAAATAGATTCCTGCTCTGGTCACGGTGCAGAGGGTGCGGCTGCAGGGAGCGCCACCCTCCCCTCGGGCACACCCCACACCGTGCCGTGAGTGGAGTTGTGCACAGGGTCCTGTCGAGTCTGCGGGGCTCGGCGGTGGGAGCCCTCTCCTCCCTGCCTCCTCCCCTGTCAGTGGATCGGCCTTCTGTGTTGCGCGCGGCTCTAGGGTGCAGAGAAGGTCTCTGGCTTGGTGCGGCCGGGGGGCCTGTTCAGCAGGCACCGCCCGGAGCAGCGGCACCTGGGCTTTGACCGGGGCTCCTCCGTCGCTCGCTCAGCGTGTTTAGATCGTGTCTGTGTAAGGAGAATCCCGGGCGAGGACAGCTGGTGGTGACTAGCGTGCGTGGAGTGCTGCCGGACAGACAGACAGACGCCACCGGGTGCTCATGGTACCCCATCCAGCCCCGGGTGCGGAACCGTTCTGAGAGCCGTGTGAGAGATGGAGAAACGGATGCCCGGAGCCACACGCGGTGCCTGGCCGACCCTGAGCTCACCAGGCCTGGCCATGTTACAGGTCCACGGCCCTGATGGGCCTGCCCTCCCGGGGACATCGGAGAGTCCAAGCTCCACAGGTCCCCAGCTCACACACGCCCTGGGGACATTGGAGGGCTGGAGCCCCACAGGATCCCGGCTCACACAGGCCGGCCCGCCGTCGGGGCTCGGGTGGGCGAGAGCGTGTGCGTCGTACACTGAGTGCTCTTCATGGCGGAGGTCCGCGTGTTCCCCAGGACATTCCCGGGTGGCGGGAGGAGCCGACTCTGGGCGATAATTGAGTTTTCTTTTAAAGCTACGGCTGTTTCATTGCTATTGCTGCTTCCGTTTTAGAATCTCTGTGTTGAAAGGAACTGAAAAGTCAGAAGTGCAGCCAGCCAGCTGGTGAGGCCCTGCCTGGGCCCAGCCTCGTCCCCGCAGAGGCAGCCTGCTCCTCACGTGCTCCCTGCTGGCCCAGGTGAGCTGCGCTCTGCTGCGGAGGCTGCCTTAGGTCACCACCTCACCACCCCGTGGAAAGGCAGGCTCAGCCCCGAGTGCTGCACCTTTGGGGCGGAAGGTGTCCGTTCTGGTCTTTGCCAGGTCCCTCCTCCTCGGGTCAGAGTGGCCGTAACACAAGAAGCCAAGAGCAGTCAGCGCCCTCCCCTGGGGGAACGGGACCAGGCTGGCTGATCAGTCCCGACGCTCTGCACCAGGTGACCAGATGACCAGGTGACCGTCCTCTGGAATCCTTAGGCTCCTGCATGGGCAGTCAGGCCTGGCTTTCCTGAAGCTTCCCTCCTCTGGGAGGTTGAGGTCCTGGGGGTCTCTCTTTCCCCATTACTCGAAAGATGGGTGACTTGTTTTCCCCTCAGGTCTCCTTTGCCCCCTGGCCGCCCTGCGCCCCTCTGACCTGAGTCTCCTGTCCTCCTGGGAGGCAGGTTCCTGGTGAAGAGCATCACGCTCTGGTGTGGGCTGTCCTTTCCCTCCTTCCCAGGCTACTTGGCTTTCAAAGAAACCTTTTTCTCTTTAAAACTGTCTTGAACCCTGGGTTATGGGAAGAGGTCACCTGGAAGGAGGGACTGGGCGCTTTGCTCAGGAGTCCCCAGGAGCTGCTTCCCCTCCCTCGTACCTGGTTCCTTGGGGGAAGGTGGGGTCAAAGGTGATAAAATGGAGAAAGGACTGCTTCCCAGCCGGCTGGCTGTGGCCAAGCTGTGTGTACTGCGAGCCAGCAGTGGGGCTGATGGTCTCCAGCCACCATCTCCTGGAGCGGGTGCCTGCTGGCCTAGCCTGCTCCTCCGCCCCCTGTGCTGTTTTCAAGCCCAGGGAGCCCAAGGCTCTGGCCTGAGCGTGTTGGGTGGGGAATTGTGCAGCTGGCCAGGGCTGAGGGAGGGAGGGAGGGAGGGCAGGCACCCTGCCTCGGCCAGAGCCTGGCCCTCCCCCTGGCAAAGCCCCTGCCCGGCTTCCAGCCGGGTCCACCACCACCTTCTGGTTGTTTGGCCCTTGCCAGACGCATGCAGAACAAGACCTCTTGGAATTACCTGTGGATGTGGGGCTGGGGTTGTGACTCCATGGTAGAGCCCTCACCCGCCTGGCACATGTGAGACTCCAGGTCATCTCAGCACCATGTAAGAAATAAATCAAATGAAGGTACTGTGTCTATCGGCAACTAAATAAAATTTCTTTAAATACCCAGGAATTTTGTAACAGAACACCTAAAAGGGATTGCATAAGAAATTAAAATTCTTAATTATCGAGTTTCTCAATGGAAATGTATCCAGCTAGGGAAAAGAAATGTCAAATTTATTGTAATTTTTTAACCTTTTCTTTTTAAATTGTACTTCTGTGAATCTTTTAATACATCCTTTTCAATTGCTGAGTGTTACTGTGTGGTCATTTTTAATCAAACAGAAGGAGAGATAAAATCTTTTCATTTCTTCCACCCCAGCCACACCTTCCTCTTTATTCTTCAGCCACCTTCCTCGGGGCCTTTGCACAGCCCCTCCCTCAGCTGTTCATGCTTATTGACTGGGTGAGCTGATGGGTAAATGGATTTATCCATTCAACAGTCTATACCAAGAACTCTTCTGAGTCAGGCACTGTGCTGAGCACAAAGAAACAAGAGTCACAAACAAGAGCAAGCTCCTAGAACCTACTGTAAAGAGGACCACAGACATAGGAAGGAATAACAGACATATTAGAAGTAGTTACTCGGTGCTTGGCGTGTGCCAGGCGCTTTGCGTCTTACTATTCCAACACTGTGAGCTGTGGTGGTCGTACTGATCTTGTACCCATTTTCAGAAGGATAGTGTCAGGTTTAGATTCTGTGACTTGCCCAGCCAGGGTCACTTAGCCACTGTGGGGAGCTGCGGGGCGGGCCTTCCTGTCTGAAGGAGAACCCCTGGCTTCTGTGTTTAACAGCTGTGCTGCCTGCCTGACGCGCCCCTCTGCAGCTGGTGCAGGAGACACAGGGAGCTGGTAGCAGGGCTCATCTGCTGAGAGCTGTGTCCTGAATAACGTGTTACTCCAGACGTGCGGCACACACTTGAGATCCCAGCAACACAGGAGGCTGGCAGTGATACCGCCGTTTACCGGTGCCGAGTTCTGCTCCTTCTAATGTTGAAGATTGAACACTAGAGAAGCAGCCAAGGCAAGCATATTAAGCAGGTTTTATTTAAAGGTAATAATACAGACTTCTTGCGGCAGGAAGAAGGGGGCCATGGCTGATGTTCTAAAGTCCCAAGAAGTGAGCGCACCCTCCATCTTTTATAGGTTAAATTCTCTTTTGTTCTCCAGTTCTCTCCCCCTTATCTCTCCTTCCTGCCTACCTGACTAGGCTTGGTTTTGCATTAAGTGAGAAGCCATGGGCAGGGGGAGGGCCAAGGTGATTCAGGCAGGTAAGGGCCCAGGAGGCATTAATTAGCAGCTCCTGGCTTGCAGTCCTTGATAAAGGCAGGTAAATTTGGTAATCAATGGGCTCCGGAGATCCTTGACATTCCATTCTTCCAGGGGCAGTCTCCAACTTCCAGAGGCCGATGGCTTCATGGCTTCATTTCCTCGAATTGACCCGATTCCCTATTTCTACACTAACTACCTGTCCCCAATTCTGGCTTCAGCGGGAGGATGGCAAGTTCAAGACCAGCCTCAACAACTTAGTGAGACCCTGTTTCAAAAGAAAAAATAAGAAGGGCTAGGATGTGGCTCAGTGGTAAAGTGCCCTGGGTTCAGTCCCCAGTACCAAAAAATTAAAAATTAAAAAAAAAAATAAAAAGGTCTTACGGGCGGGGATTACAAATAGCTGTTACTATTACAGCAGTGATGTTTTCTGGTGCCGTATTGATTTTATAGAGTGCAAGGATCCATGATGAGCCCCAGGCTCTCATAGCTATATGCTCTTGAGTGAGAGAGAAGAGTTAGAGGTGTCAAGAACGTCCCCAGGGGGCCTCTCCCTTGAGGGGAGGACCCCAGAGGCTTGTCTTGCAGGAGACAGCCCTTGGGAAGAAACCTGCCTTCCCCCACACGGGCTCCTTCCCGACCCTCCCGTGGCAGGCCAGGGGCTAGAGGGCACCCGTGCTGGAACCTGGGAGAGGGGTTCTCCAGTGGGCCCCTCCTTACTTTCTGGACAAGACTTTTCATCATGAAGAATGTCATGTACACAAAGAGGAAAGTGGCGTCCACCCTTCGTGCGCTCCTGGGGCCCTTTCTTTCTCCTCTGTTCTGAATTGCTTTAAAACAAATCCCCAGATCATCCAGTTCACCCTGCTTTACTGTGTCTCTTTAAAATTATGGACATTGTCTTACATAACTAAAATCTTGCCATACTTAGCAAAATCAGTTTGGCGGGTGGGTACAGAAGATTGAACCCCGCCGCCTCTGGAGTTACAACCCCCCACCTTTGTTTTTTTTTTTTTTTTTTCTTTGGAGACAGGTTGCTGAGGCTGGCTTCCACCTTGAGAGACTCCAGCCAGCACCCCACTCGCCAGTGACTTGGGATTACACGAACAAAAGCATTTTAAAAACACATTTTAAAAGCCACATCTTTGGTGTCCTCTATGACTCGGTTTGTAGTCAGATTCCCTTTGCCTCAGAAATGGTTTCTTTGAGTCCGGACCCCACATGACTCTAATGAAGATTCATTTTGATCTGTTTGAAAACCAAAACTGGAGCATGCACAGGCCCTGGGTGTGGCCCCAGCACCACAATATAAGAAGAAGGAGCCCAGGGGTCAGGGTGCTGTGCGGTCGCCTTTCCCAGCATTGTGCCCAGAAGTTTCCAGTGTGTGATGGACAGGGCCAAGCGTTGCCCACGCCTACATGATGTTTCTGGACTAGGGACACTTAGAGTGTAACTGAGGTGCCATAACTGCCCTTAGTCCTGAGGGACTATTAAAAACGGAGGCCAGGCTAAGTCATCTGCCCCCAGGGGAAGGCAGTGGGACCAGTCCCCGCCCCACAGCCTTCCCCAAGCCTGTGGCTGCCTGGGGGCCGCAGCTGGAGGCAGGAGGGCTCCAGAGTTGCGGGAGGCCTGGCTGATCACAGGGAAGGAAGCCCGGCCTTTCAGTCTCAAAGGAGTCCCCGTCCCGGGAGCTGCCGCTTCCGGCCTCCCCTCCTGCCAGAGGATGTGGGGCTGTGGTGATCCTGCTCAGCTCTGGCCCCGGGATTTCATGCCCTTTCTCGGCTGGGTGCTTTGTGAATCTGACCTTCCGTCTTCCAGACTACAGAAGGGCTGGTTTGCGTGGTGTTTTGTTAATTTCCCTGCCTCTGGGAGGAGGAAATCTGGCAGGTTGGACATTCTCACATGTGCTTCGGGGTCCGATTGCTTTGCCTTGCAGGGCAGTCAGTAATTCTGGGAGCGGGACGGGCAAAGCCATGCCTGTCGGGCTCCAAGGAGACTGAGAGACCGAAGTTCAAATCTAGAACACGTTATTTTTTCTTTCTCTGCCTTTAAATAGAGTTTTTTTATTACAGAGATTTTTTTTTTTTTTAACTAAATAAAAGAAGCGAAATTTGCATTTACTTTTCAGGGACTCAGAGGCAGAGGAATGCGGAGCACTTTACAGGACATGTCCGCCCTACTGGCCAGCAGAGCCCCGGGGTTGGCTTATGTGTCTGGTGTTCCTAGCTGAGAAAAAGCCATTTCTCAAGGACGTCGCCCTAGTGGAGGGGAGACTTCTGAAGCTTGCCCAAGGACCTCTGTCCCAAGGAGGGCAGCACGTGTGGAACAGGGGCCACCAGGGAAGCCAGCCCAAGCTCATGGGCTAAAGGGCCCCTTCAATGATGAGCCCCTCACCCCGGAGGCTCTGGGGCGCTTTGGGCTGGAGGTTGAGCTAATGATAATGAACTGAGGACTAACCAGGAGGGACAAGAGAAGCAGCCCCCAGGAGAGAAAGGAGGAGAGGAGGGTTTGGCAGCAGTCATGGGCCTCCTTCCAGATCCGAGAAAAGCAGCTCCGGGCTTGGCTCCTAGCATGAATCTGGACTCTCCCTGGCCGCGCCTCCCGCCTCCCGTCAGTAGCCGTGCTCCATGGTCATCACGGAAACGTGTCCCTTCCTGTGGAGCACAGAGGTTCTTGCCCCTTACACGCCACTCTTCAATCACAGTGGTGCTGATTCACGATCATTCTTATCCTCAAGCCAAAGATGACCACAAAGCCAAGCAGTTCCTTTTATTTCCCAGATTTAAAAATAGTTCCTCGACTGTATGAATTTTGGAGAGTCAGCCTTTGATAAAATAAAACATGAAGTCTTCTCCATGCTCTTTGCTAAAAGGGAAATTTCACCCCAAAAACAAATGGCCAGGGCTGGGAGATAGCTCAGCTGCTAGAGTGCTTGCTCGCAAGCACAAGGCCCTGAGTTCCATCCCCAGCACTGCCAAAAAAAAAAAAAAAAAATGGCCAGAGCGCCTGACCACGTAAGGATTTGCAGATGACCTTGGACTTGACTGTCCGATGTGCTCAGCCCCAGTCCAGCCTCAGCACGCTAGACTGATGTCCCAGCCTGCCGGGGCAATGGGGTCAGGAGGGCCAGACCCGGGCGTCGAGGGGCACAGGGAGCCGGGGTGCGGGCGGAGAGGACGGCCTCTTCAGCAAGTGTGGCACGTGCAGAGGCTGGCCATGGCAGGCCCCCCTCACCTGGCTTCTCTGTTCCCTGAGCACCTCCTGGAAAGCCGCGGACTCCAGAGCGCTCTGCCTCCCTAGTGCCTCTCGGTTCCACGCCCTTCTCTCTACTGCCACTACCTGGTTCCAGGCCACCCTAACTCCAGGCTGGCATCACTGCTTACCTCCCACCTTCGTCTTGGCCAGCCCACTTCTAGTCCACCCTCCCTGAGTAGACGTGGCTGCAGGTGTGGCTCAGGGTACAGAACTGCTCCCCGTGCCCAGGGCCCTGTGCCATCCTCAGCACCCAGGGGCGAGGAGAAGAGTGGAGGCAGACCTGGACGGATTCAGAGACGCCGTCGTTCCTTCACGGATGGACTCGGGCGCCGTGGGGGCCCATCTTCTGGATGGGAGAATGGCTGTAGGTTACAGAGGGGACTCTGGTTTTGGGGGGCACAGTGCGGATGACGTCATCATTGGAAACCCAGCAGTGCCGTCTTGACCCTCAGGGGCCAGTCGTACGGGTTAAAACCAGACCCCTGTGGTGAGTACTCAGATCTTGCTGCCGTTATGCTGTGCTTCCAGTTTAGGACGACTTTGCCATGGGGAAGGTCCAGGTTTAGGGCCGCATTCCCTCCTGCCCCTTTCCTTTAAAGAACGTGCTGGGAGAGGTTGTATGCTCGGCCAGTGGCTCCCTCCTCCCAAGCCACACCGTCAGGAACATTATTTCCCATGGCCCTTCAGGCGGTCTCTCTACAGCACCTCCTCACACACGCGCCTCCTCAGTGAAGCTATTCTGTGGCTGCTGCCAGGGCGGGAGGCGTCCCGAGGCCCAGCCCAGAGACAAGGCTGTGCTCGCCCGTCCCATGGCATCGCCTGCTCCGCAGGCCCCTCCAGACCAAGCAGACGGGTCTCAGGATGCCCAGACTGCTCTGGTGCCAACTCTGTGTCCTGGCCTGGAAGGACCTTCCCTGGCCGAGTCACTGCTCTTCGCTGGCTTTCTCCAGCCTTCCTAGGCCACAGTGGGGCCTGGGCCAGGCTGCGCTGCTCTGGATGCTGTTGCGTGTACCTCTCCCCAGCATTCTGATGCTCTCTGTTTTATCCCACAGCCACCTGTGAGTGTCCCTGCCAATATGCTGCGATTATCCCCTTTTACCAACAAGGGAACAGACACAGGGGTTTCACCCAAGGACACACTGCGCGTGACTGGATCTGACCCACAGAGGTGGGGCCCAAGGCCTACCTCTGCCTACCATGCAGCCTCTTTCTTATTTGTCCTTGTGACCCAGAGCAGAGTCTGGCTAGTACAACTGAGGACAGTACCTTCTGTGGGTCCCTGTGAGGGACCAGATGCTTTACTCACTAGGTAAGTGTTAAGTCCCCTGAGGTGGCCGGGAAGAACTGGCTTGAAACAGTCACATGAAAGTGACTTGATTCATCCAGCAACGCGTGCTTTCTGAGCACTTGCAGTGTGTCCAGGTACTGGGCTCAGTGCTGGAGACGGAATGGGACAGGACCTTTGTCCTGCCCTCCGGGAGCCCACGGGTGTGGGAAGCATTCAAAGGCTCCTGAAAAATGACAGAAAACGATCCTGAAGGCACTTGCCGGGGTGCCCCTGAGACAGGCCCTGGGGTGCTGTGGGGCGCCGGGAGCTGGGGAGGCAGGCCCAAAGAAGGGTCTTGCCCAAGAGTCCCTGGCTGCGGCCACCACCAGAGCCAGTGCTGCCACCTGCTGTCCGCACAGGAGACGCACCACACCCAGCCCCAGGCAGGCCGAGTCCTGGGAGGGATTTGCCCAAGATCGCCTCACTGGTCTGGGGCTGTCGGGACCAGACACCACGTTCAGAGTTCCTGTAAAAGTGGAGGCATGTGGATTCAGACGTGCGGAAGATTCAGGCTCCAAACTAGCATCCAGTCTTTTCCCATCTCTGCCTGTCTCACTTTCCTTCCTTAAAAAGAAATTTTCATGGACACAACACAACTGTAGATTTTTATGAGGTCTACGGAGCTACCCCAATACAGGGGAGTGTGTACGACCTTGGTAAGTGGCATATCCCTCCCTCAGACATGCATGATTTCTTCATTAGGTAATGTTCAAAATGCTCTCTACTAGCTATTTTGAACTTTTCAATCAACCATCTTACCCCATTGGGCAATAGAACATGGGAAGTTCCTCCTGCTCTCTTCCTGTGTCCCTGAACCTGCCGATCATCCTCTCTCTGACACCCCCCAGCCTCTGGCAACCACCATACTATTCTCCACCTCTATGGTTTTAGCTTCCGCATGTGAGAACATGCAGTATTCGCCTTTCTGTGCCTAAGTTAGTTCACTTCATGTCCTCCAGTTCCACCTCTGTTGCTGCAAATGACAGAATTTCCTTCTGCTTTATGGCTGAAGAACATTCCATTGTGTGCACACACTTCCTTTTCTTTATTCACTCATCCACTGATGGAGACCTCAGCTGATTCCACATCTTGGCTGTCATGAGTACTCCTCACGTTTGTGGTCAGTCCTCAGGGAATCACACCACTATGCTTCCAGCGAGGACCCGCCTGTCCCTGTCTTCTCCAGGTTTGCCCAGCCCTGGCTGTGCCTTGATCAAAAGGACGTAGAACGTGAAGGAAGCGTTCCGAGTCCGGAGGGCAGGTGTCTCCTGGGCGCATGGCTCCACATCACTCCTGGAAGATGTGGTCTCCTGGGATGCTGGTTGTCTTCTTGGGAGCCTGACATGTGCTCTTCCCAGTGCTGGAATGGGAGGAGGGTGCACTTCCAGGGCAGAGTGGCCCGTGCACGGTGGACTCGCCTGTCTCCCAGGACACCAGGGAAGCCGGAGGTCAAGCCCGCTCTCCTGTGGCAAGCGCTGTCGGGAGCCGGACCCCTTCTATGCCCGCCCATCTTCTCCCTCGCCTGCCTGTCTCTGGACAGTGAAGACAATGAAGACTCGGCTCTCAGATGAAGTTTTAAGGTCTTTATTTTTATGGGAGAGCTTCTGAGCCGAGTGCCTGGTTCTTCCTCCTCCACCACCGCCGTCTTCTTCTTTTTCCTCTCGTCGCGCAGCTCTCTCTCTCCTTCTTCTTCTCTCGTCACGCAGCTGCTGCCTGCCTGCCTCCGCAGCGCAAAGTATGTACTTTATGGGATGTAACAGCCAATCACCTTAACGGGTCAGGCGTTTGGCTCGTGGAGACTTAATGGTGGGCAATGAGGACATGTACTGATCACGAGCTAAGCACGGACGCGGAGGAGATCAGTCAGCCAA
Organism: Sciurus vulgaris; assembly: GCF_902686455.1. NCBI lineage: Eukaryota > Metazoa > Chordata > Mammalia > Rodentia > Sciuridae > Sciurus > Sciurus vulgaris. Next base: position 111,502,038 of record NC_136473.1, on the reverse strand, counting down.
TAGAAAGCAATTCCTTAAAGTTGTTTTTCTTTGCAGTTGGGATTCTCAGCGCCATCTTAGGGCAAGGCCAGCTACCACTGCAGGCCCTACAGGGCAGCGGCCTCCAGCACCTGCCTCAGCCACAGTGGCAGAGAAAGCTGTAGGAGGAATGCCCTTCGCTTTGCCCCAGGAACCAGTGGCAAATGGGAGACCTGGAGGGCCAGGTGGACATGCTCAGGTGACATGGTCCACTCCAGCAGGGCCAGAACTGCCCGAGCCCATAGGCAGTGAGCCAAAGAAAGAACTCATCTCCTTCACCCCACAGAGCACCTTCTAGAGGTGGCCCATAAGGGCCGGGGTACAGCTCAGTTGGTAGCGTGCTTGCCAAGGCCCTGGGTTCAATCCCCAGCACCGCAAGAAGAGAAAAAAAGAAAGAAAAAGAAAGGTGGTCCATGCAGACAGTTAACCTCGGTCCACCTCTAAAAACCATAGATGTGGAGGCCCAGAAAGAGGCAGAAACCAAAGAAGGACCTTTCCTGGATTCCGAAGATGCCCAGCAGGCTGGAGGCCAGGGACAGTCCTCTGAGCAGAGGTTGGAGGGTGGGCTAGGTGGACAGCACCAGTCTCACACCCATAGGAGATCCTTTGAGTCTTTGTCCAATTATTCAGTGTCCTGGGAAGACCTTGGAGGATTTTAAGTAGGGAGTATGACGAGATGTGACTTTCAGGCCCACTCTGCCCTCCAGGTGGAGGATGGTTCTGAGGGGCAGGAATGGACACAGGAAGGCCAGTTCATCCGTTGCCGTGGCCCAGTGAGAAATCATGGCCTGGCCTCCCGTGGCGTGCAGGGGACAATGGACAGGGTTCTGTGCCCAGGGTACTCCGGAGGCTGGATGGCTTGCTGAGGGGCTGGGTGGGTGTTGGAGAAACAGAAGAGCCAGGGCTCACCAGATTCTGAATGGCGGTGTCCATTCCCAAGCAGGATGGTGGGAGAGGCTGGCCAGGGACTGGGAGGAGGGCTGCCCGCTCTGAGAAGGGGAGGCAGTGGCCGTGTCTTTGTTTCAATTTGGTATAGAGCCAAATGGCAGAAGGCCTGGGGTTCCCACACTCTCTGACCCCCGGTCAGCATCTCCCACCAGAGGGGTGTGTCTGTGGTGGTAGTTGATGAACCTGTATCAGCACATCACCGCCCAGAGGCCAAGGCTGGTCCGGGCTCACTCCTGCCGCAGTGCATCTGTAGACTTGGACAACTGTGCAGGGAGGCATCCTTCCCTTGAGGTCGCCTTCAGAGCCGTTGACGGCTTTAAACTCCTCCCCGTGCCTTCCCTCCACCCTCCTTCTCCTCGACCCTGACAATCCCTCACCTCTGACTTTCTTCATAGTTTTGCCTTTTCCAGAATGTCGCATAGTAGCCTTTTCAGATGGGCTTCTTTCACTTAGTGACATTTATTTAGGTTTCCCCCTGTCTTTCTTATAGCTGGATGACCACTTCTTTTTATCACTGAATAATATTCCATTATGTAGATGCACCAGAGTTTACTTATGGATTCAACTACCAAAGGACATCTTGGTTGCTTCCAAGTTTTGGCAATCAGGATTCAGCTGCTGCGAACATCTACGTGCACCTTTTCTCGTGAACAAAAGTTTTCCACTCCTGTGGGTAAGTGCCCAGGGGCACGATTGCTGGATTGTATGGTGTGGTGGTCAGCTTTTCCTCACTGACCAATCATACCTGACAAGAACACCTTAGAGGAGGAAAAGTTTATTTTGGCTCACAACAATTTTGAAGGTCTCAGTCCTGTATTGGCCAGCTCCCAGGAGGGCATGGCAGAAGAAAGATGCTCAGCTCGTTAGAGAGCAAGCCAGGAACCAGGGACAAGACACAGCCCCCAAGGGCACGCCCCAGTGACCTACCCCCTCCAGTCACACTTCACCTGCCTGCAGTTGCCACCCAGTAGTCCAGTCAGCTATCCATGGGTTAATCCAGTGGGTGAATTAATCCACTGATGAGATCAGAGTCCTGATCATTGCCTAAAGTCCCACCTCCAACCTTGCCGTGTTGGGCACCATGCTTCCAACACGTGCCCCTTGAGGGACTCTCCTGATCCAAACCCCAACACGCAGTAAGAGCATGTCTAGTTGTGTAAGGAACTGCCGAGATGTCCTGCTACGTGGCTCCACCGTCCCACGTTCCCGCCAGCAGTGAGTCCGAGTTCCTTCTGCTGTGTGCCTTGCCCAGGTTCCATGTGGTCAGTGTTTGGGATCTTGGTCATTCTGCTAGGTACGGAATACACTTCAGTGTCTTAGTGACTTAGGAGACAATTATCCCCAGCAACTCTCGTTCATTAGCACTGTCTGTCTTAGAACCAAAACCACAGGACAGCCTGGCGCTGTTGAGCTGGGAACACTTGGAATTCTTGCCTGCCACTCTCAGGGGCGCCAGGGGAGGCTGACGCTCACCTTGGGAGGCTGGGCACCAACCAGCTGAGGACCGGAGAGCAGAAGCCCAGAGTACTGTCCCCCGACCCTCCACTCAGCTAGTGCTGAGTGGCAAGCAGGACATTAGACCCCCAGAAGCTGGCCTGATGCTAGAATGGTCACACCTACGGCTACAAGCAGGAGGGCTGGCAACAGGGTGAGGACATTCGAAGAGAAGGAGAAGGCATTGCCCAGTAAGGAAGGCAGGCACTGGACACCCAGGCCACTACCAGGAGAGCTCCCTGGCGCCTCCCCTTACCCAGCGGCATGCACACACAAGTTTGCATCCTGTGCACCATCTGATCTCTATAAAGAACAAAAGCAAGCTGCAGGAGTAGGAGGGGAGCCCTTGGAATCTGTGGCGTGTCGAGGGCTGACCTTGGTCTGTCTGTATGCAGGGCAATGCTTTAAACTCTTTACATGTTGGTCTATGTGATCCTCAAAAGACAGTGAAGAACACCTTAGAGTACCCTGTGCAGATTGAGTGTCCCTCATCCAAAGTGCTTGGGATCAGCAGTGCTTTAAATTTTGGAGTGTTTCAGATTTTGACATATTTGCATAGACTACCAGATGAGCATCATGTCAACATTAAAGTTTCTGATTTGGAACCTTATGGATTTCAGGTGTTTGGGATTAGCGATATTTAACCTTTTTATGGTTTTGATCTGAAAAGTCCCCAAGGACACGTGCCCTTGTCAGCCTATGGATCTGCCAGGAGATGGGGTGTCCGTAAGGAGGTGGGACCTTGGGAAAGGAGGGAGTCACCAGCTCTTTCCCCTTTTGCTCCGCCCTTGTTGCCCACCATGATGTTCTGCCTTGCCGGAGGCTCAGGGTGACGGGCGAGTGCCTTGGACTGAAGCTTCTGAAACTGTGAGCCAAAATAAGTCTTTCCTCCTTTTAATTGTTTATTTTAGGTATTTTGTTTCAGAAATGGAAAACTGACTAACACAACCTTATTATTATTTCCTTTTATAGATGTGGGAATTAAGGCATTGAGAGTAGGGGTCACCTTGGAATTTTCTTCCCAAGTCAATTGATATGTACACAGTGACTCCAAAAATCTCTGTCCCCAAAGTCAAGGTATATAAGGAGGGCTTTTTGTTTTTGCAGTACTGAGGATTGAACTCAGTGGGGCTCTACCGCTAAGCTACATCCCTGACCCATTTCAGTTTTTATTTTGAGATGGGGTCTCCCTAAGTTGCTGAGGCTGACCATGAACTTGTGACCTTCCTGCCCCAGTCTCCTGAGTTGCTGGGATTACAGGTGGGCACTACCATGTCTGGTGTATAAGCAGTTTTAAAAGGACTGTTCTAGGTACAATAAGAGAAGTAAAAGTCCCCTTCCATTCCACACTGGCCATTCTATAACTCTTACTTACTTATTTATACTGGGAATTGAACCCAGGGGCACTTTACCACTGAGCTGCGTTCCCAACCCTTTTATTTTTTATTTGAGTCAGGGTTTCATGAAGTTGCTGAGGCCTTGCCAGGTTGCCCAGGCTGTCCTGGAACTTCCGATTGTCCTGCCTAAGTTTCCTGGGTTGCTGGGATTCCAGGAGTGCACCGCTGCACCGGGCTCTCATTTGTATTTAACAGATAATTTGAGTATATTCAGAGAAGTTACCAGGATGCTGAGGGAACTCAAAAATCAAGTGCCTAGAGACGTTTAGCATGGAGAAGAGAAGGCTGAGAGAGAGAGAGAGTAGTTCCAGGGCAGGGAGGGTGGAGGAAGAGGCTTTCCACAGGTAGAAGTGAGCTGAGTTAAAGGGAATCCAAATCTCTGGGTAGCCGAAGCTATTTAAGACAGAAAAGCTGGTTTCCTGATGGCTTGCAGAGCCCAGCCTGAGGGCTGGAAGGCAGGGAGTGAGCTGGGACAAGAGGAGACAGTTTCTGTTTTGGGCTCCTGGTGGCTGCTGGCTAGCCAGCAGACCTCTGGCAAGCCCCGGGCCCTGCCATTATCATCTCTCGCACTTGCACGAGGCAGAACGAGCAGCTCCAAACTCCTTACATCTGTGAAGAGTGGCACAGATATAAAGGGCTGCCCGGATGAAGGCATTGGCTTTTCTTGACCCTGTCACAGAGAGGCTGGGCTTCAAGGCACGGTAGCAGCCTCCTGGACATCTGGTCTGTATGTGCCCCATTGCCCCGTGGCCCAGGTGGATGGAACGTTGGAACGTCGCAGTGGAAGGGGCTGAGTGACATGTTTGTCTGTTTTCTTAGGTGGCCCTCAGGGAGTGCCGAGGTCAGGAATTGCATCTCCTGAGACTTTGCATCTTGACCTCCGACACTGACTCTGTGCTTGGTGCGTGGTGATTGGCTGGATGAGAGATGAGAGAAAGTGTGGGGTGAGTAGCCCACAAAACGCTGAGGCATTGACAAGACGCCGCCTCAGGGGCGTCGGGCACTGCGGGCAGCCACAGGACGGCCGCTCCGGTGTGGCATCTGGTCGCAGATCTGTTTCTCGCTGACCCGCGCCACTCTCCAGCGCTTCCTTCCTCTCTGCCTTGCTGACACTCAGCCAGGCATGGAAGCCGGGAAGCCTGGGCTCTCGGGAATGGGCTGTGCTTGGGGCAGGGCTCCCTTTCCAGCCTCCCCAGGGCTCCAGGCCTCCAGCCTCCGTGGCTAACCTTGGGTGGCCTCCTGGGAAACTCAGCTGTGTTTCCCAGAGGAAAAATACACAGCCCTGACTTTGCATCTGGGAAGAGATGAATGCTTCTGCTTCTCAAATCAAAAAGTGCAACACACACACAACTCTGAGCATATGGAAGATGTCCGCATCAAAATATCACTATTGGGATTTCCAAAAGTCATTTCCCACTTGTTGATGCACGGAGGCTAGAGGGGCTGACACACCAGCCTGGCTTTGGAAGCTGCAGTCAAGTGACACAAAAGTGTCTCTTTTCCAATCTTGTCCTCAGAGACCATGATGAAAGTTTGCTATTTGCAATTTGGTGCCACTTTTAAAAGATATAACAACTGGACATTTTAAAATAAACGTTTTAAGTTTAATACACTAATTTGAAACAAGTCTGTCACAACTCAAGATGCCACCCCACCTGGGTGCTAATGTTTTCCCATATGATACAACCCCCACGGGCTGGAAAACACAGGCTAACAGCGCAGAGGTGGGTGGGCAGGGTCGGGGGGATTCAGCAGGAACTGCCAGCCCTCTCCACCCTCTGGGAAGAAGAAACGTGCCTGCAGGGTCGGACGGGAGGAAGGTGAGCAGGAGAGTCAGAAAGGGTTGTCCAGGATGTTGACTCTCATCAGGAACTTGTTCTTGTGGACGTCGTGGATGTTCACCTTGCCTGTGGTGATCTTCTCCCAGGAAGGGAGGCTCAGCACTGTCTGAAGCCAGTGGTCCTCGGTGCCCTCTGAGGTGGAGTACCACCACTCCTGGGGGAGAGAACGGCGGGTCGGTGCTGCGCGTCCTGTTCCAGGACTGCTGCACGTCCTCTGGCTGTTCAAGTCCTGCAACTCCGCCAGCTGACTTGTGGCCCGCAGCAGGCCCGGGACACCACCCTTTCAAACACTCACACACGTTCATTCGCCTACCCAACAACACCAAATTCAAGGTGAGGACTAACTAGATTTTTGCTTCAGAGAAGTCCACATTCACAAGGCAGGGAAACAAAGGTCAGGCAAGTGGAACTGGGAAGACAGGGAGCCACGCTGGCAGGACTTGCATGAGGGAGAGGCCACAGGAACTCAGGGGAAGAGGAGGTCACAAACCTGAACCACAGACATGCAGCCCCTTTGCATGGGAGGCCAGAAAGGCTGTGACGGCCACAGGGTCGGAATGTGGGTACGCCCCCAGTCCCTACGTTGGAACTTGACCCCAGGTGATGGCATTGAGAGGCAGGGCCCTTGGGAGGGGCGATCAGGAAGGCCCTGTCCTGGGTGGAATTAGAGCCCTCACACAGGGCTGGAGGGGGCAAAGATTCCTTCCTGCACAGCCACCAAGTGAGGATGCAGCCAGCGGCACCCTCGCCAGACACCAGGTCCAGCACCTTGATCTTGGACGTGCAGACTCCCAAGCTGAGAGCAGTACGTTCCTATTGTTTGTAAGCTGCGCAGGCTGCGCAGTTGCTCAGCAGCCAGAGAGGACCAGGCGGTGACCTCCCACGCCTGGGACAGGCTGGCTGGGGAGTGGCCCCTGGCTTGCTGAGGCCGCACCTGACTCATGTTCAGCCAGCATTTCTCCAGCATGTTCCCCTGGGTCTCCGAGAGCCTCAAGGCTGTTTTCAGGAACAGGTCGCAGTTCTCCCCGTCGCCCATCAGAATGCAGACGTACGCCATCAGGTGGTAGAGTCGCGGGTAGAAGATGGGGCCGGTGGTGTTTTGGGCCACCAGACTCTCTAAGTTCTAAAGGTAAAAGCCAGAATGGTCAAATCAGAATCAGTAAGAGCTCATTGACTACAAAGTCATTTCCTCCACAGAGGGTTCGGGAACGTTTACGTATATAAGCAATCAAGTGGGAAAGTTTATTACAGAGACAAACCTAAGCATTGCAGATGGGATGGTAAATACCAGAAGGAACCGCCAAGGTCCGCCCCAGACCTCGGTGGCCTGCCAATACTTTTCTGCAACAACCTTTTTTTTTGCAGTACTAGAGTCTGAACCCAGGGCCTCACACATGCTAGGCAAGCACTATACCCCTGAGCCACATCCCCAATCTGCAAAAATTAAAAAAAAAAATAAAACATTTAATTCTGGTTATCAAAGCAGTTACAAGTGAGTTATTGAAAATGTTAGGAAGAAAATGCCCGGTTCTGCACGTTAGGAGCTTGGAAGTCACCACGCGGTAATCAAGTAAACAGCCGAACAAGCTGACAACTGCCCAGTTCTTCTCAGACCAGTAGGAGGGGAGAGACACAGGACAGACAGCCACCCCCAAGACTGGAGAGACAGACAGGCGGATGCAGGGCCCTGAAGGCAAGCTGCTGTGGGAGCAGTGCCAGCGCAGAGACCCTGCACTGCTCCTGATGAGTCTCTGGACGGAGAAGAGGCGGCGCAGGAAGCACCAGGTCTGTCTCCCACGCAGACAACAGCCCACTGGCAGTCTGTCAGAACTCAACTCTTGGAACTCTGGAGTCTGTAGAGGCTGTGCGCAAGGGTGGGCTTGGATGGCAAGTTAAAGCCGATTTCGGTCAACTGCAGCACTAAGCACGTAGCAGCTGCCTGTCTCCTGCGCCAGTCCCACAGCAAGCCGCTGTGACACATTCCTTGGGCCACCTGCACAGAACTTGCCGAAACCAAGATGGACAAAAAGGACCCTGCCCCAAGTACCTGGGGTCTGCGCCCCAATCGCTGATTACTGCTTCTGACACAGAGGTACAGTCCCAGAGGCAGGCGGCTGGCAGGAGCACACCTGCCTCCTCGGTCGCGAGCCTTCCTCCCTCTGGAGGTAGGGACAGCCAGGGGACTGAAGGGCCCGGACCTCCCCTCTCTTCAGGCTTCTCTTTCCCCCTTTGAGAGCCAGAAATTAAATACTAGAGCATTCCGAAGCAGCTGCTTATATGCAGAAAATTAGAAAGCGACTGAGTGTGCCCAGGGAAAGGCACAGGCTCAGAAAGACCAGGGAAAAGCTTGAGTGGGCGCTTCATGCTGATCCTGGGCACAGAGACAGCCAGGAACAGAAACAAAGAATAGCCAACCCCGGGAAGGAGAAGCACCTGATATCCAGGGCTGCCACACCGTGAGACGCAGACCTGTAACGTCAGACACAGACTTCAGTCAAAAACAGCTGCAAGAGACAAAGGAGGAGCTTGCACATTAAAAGGAGGTTCCATGCAGTGAGAGGACATTTATGCAAGCCATCAAAATACAGAGCAAGAGCTGGTCCAACTGAAATTCAGACAGCCTACAGGAGGGTGGCTTCGTGACCGAGTCCCAGCAGCAGGAAGATCAGTGAGGAAATGCAGGACTTCACACCAGAGCAGCGCCGCTCACGCAACGTGCTCTTGGCGGGTAGGGCTCCAGCTCTGAGGACGAAGAGTCACGGAGACGGTCGAGGGGACCGGCGCCACAGGCTGCTTGGCAAGGTCCGAGCACAGGGAGGGCTTGGCAAGGCCACCGTTCCAGGAAACTGCCGCTGTCGGCTCTCCTAGGAATCAGGTGTGTCCCTGTAATTATCACACTTATAACTATGCAACTGCAAATCATGTTCCCTGATTGTTGTGATAAGAATTTAACCTCAATGAGTCTGCGGAGATTGGGGGAGGATGAGGAATGCTTTAAAAAATGTACCACTATCACACATAAGTTTGAAAGTGCTGATTTGAGGAGTTCTTCAGAAAACTACAGTTACAGGAACTGCTTCTCCTATGCTACCACAACTGCCCCAGGTAATGCTTTACCAGTAAATAGCCTGACAACAGAACAGATTTGTCCCCACAGTACTAGGACCACCCTACATAGCCTACAAGAGTGGGGGACGTTTATGTTAACCACCCGGAGGGAAAGAAGCAAACAAGGATAAGGACCCACCTCCCACAGATCCACCTCTTCCCTATACAGGAGTGTACAATGAAAATGGTGAATGAATAATTAATATTAATGGTAAATGGATGAATGTCCAGTATTTGTCCTTCCTTCAAAGGCTTGGAAGTCAAGGGCCACCCTGGGAATGTAGGACTAAAGAACAAAGAAACAGCGTACACAAACAACTAGAAAAATATTGTCTTAAAATCAATGCCCTCATTGCGTGTTAACTGGTTATGAGTAGTTTATGCTGGCTTAGGTCTCACGTGTGTATTACAATAGGTAGAGGACAAATCAATAACATAAAGAATAATAGGATAAAATTAGGTACTCACACTGATTGTTTGACAATAAAATAACCTAACTTAGTCTAACTGAGCTTGTTAAGGTAATAGAGTAGACCTTTAAGGTTAACTCAAAAACATAATAATATGAGCTAAAGATTAGTGCATGTTTTGCTTAGCAGTTCAGTAAAATTAGCTTAAAACAAAATGGAGTCATTATGCTGACAACAGGTCTGACACCAGAGGGCAAACAGAGGCCAGTAGGAAGAGAGGAAAATACCTTTCACTGTAATTTGCTTATGTGAGTAACTTTAAGTGGATGTAGAAAGTTGACCTTAATGCACCCTCTCTGTGTTAGACGCCTGCTGGAGAGTGTGGTTAATGACAAATCTTGTGGTAATTTCTCTATAACTTGTATCTCGTTTAATCCTGCTTTACTTAATACTATAAAAGAAGAGCTGAAATAAATCTGAGCAGCACTTGCTTCAAGCCGCTCCAGGGGTTTGTGTCCTTCCTCTGCACCAACTCCACCCATCCTGAGATGCTGGGGCTGCTCCCAGCAGCCACCTGGGAGGGATTTGACCCTAGGGAACTGCACACTTAGAGCCGCTGGTTTTATGCTATGTGTACTGGACCACCACCACAGAAAAGTGGACAAGAAATTCATTTGAAAAGCTTACATTTTGTGAGTTTCACCTCCGGAGGACAGAACAGGTTCTCACAGCAAGTATTGAGGGAAAACAATCCCCCCAGGCTTCCAGCAGGGAAATGCAAAAAGGGGTCATTTTGAAAGACAGCAGAGCACTCTGTTCCAGTGAGGGAGGCGTGCCCTCACACCTTCCTGTAGCCCCTCAGAGAGGCCACGGCCAAAGGTTGAGCCTTGTCATGAGGCGACAGGACCCCTCCCCTGGCAGACACCTTCCACCACGTCACCACAGGCCTACTTACACTGCTTCCTGTAGCTTGAACATCGGGTTCAGCTATCGAGAAAAAGTTATAAGGAGTAAAAACAATTTGAAGAGAAAGAGCTAACATCATAACCAGGAATGGCAGAGAGGTTAGAATTCTGTCTAGGAATTTGAAGCGACTACGATTAATATGGTAAGAACACTAATGGATAAAGTAGAAAACAAAAGAAATATAGACAGAGATGAAAAACCTAAGAAAGAACCCAAAACAAGTGCTAGAGATGAACAAAACAAACAAACCCAAACGCTGTGAAAGAGAGGAGGAAATCCTTTGTTGGGTTTACTGGTAAACTAGGCCCAGCGGAGGAGAGGCTGAACTTGCAGGTATCCCAATAGAAACCTCCGGAATGGAAAAGAGAACAAAGAGGAAAGAAGGCAGAACCGAGTGTCCCAGGCCTGTGGGGGCAGAACAGAATGTGTCCGCGTGTAGGGCAGGCCCCGAATGGCTGTCCGCAGCTCCCTTGCCAAGACTTCCAGCAGGCTGCTTTCAGTGCAGCCAAGGTCATGAACACCTGATCCAGTATATGCACTCAAGGTCACAGACACTGCTTGTGAGCCTGCGCCCACTTACATAACCGGTTGACAATGTGCCTTCTGTGTCTGGCCTGCATTTAAAAAAAAAAAAAGTAAGAAAAAGAAAAAGAAACAGCCTATGGAAACGACCCAGGGAGTTAGACGGAGCTGGCAGGGGCTCAGTGGGGCTGGAGCTGCCACCGCCTCTGATCGCAGAATGTCCACTGTCCCCACTGTGCCTACATCTTCTTCCACCTGCCAGCTTCTGTTTCCCAGGGCCTGAGCCTCCACCCAGCAGTGTGTCCTGTCCTTGCCCAGGCCCCGGTCCCCACACCTTTCCTGAACTCAAAGCCGTGGGCACTTAGCGTGCGACTGCCTTTGTTGCGATCGCAGTACTGCCTGTTGTGCTTGTAACTTCTGCTGCCCTTGGTGTGAGCGAGTTTTATCACTCTGCGGTTGGTGTACCTTCATTTAATCACCTGCTCATTTATCTGCTGGATTAGTCGAGCACAGGTAAGGCGCACTTTCATTAGTACTCAATCCATATCTAAAAGTGAAAATGGCAGTCAACACACCTGTCAGGAGATGCACCTGATATTTGGGGAAAAGAGAAACTTTGAATAAGATGAGTCAAGTGTAAGATGGCCAAGAATCTTTTTTCTGAATGACCTGGAGTAAAGTATATTTCAAATTCCTTATAAGTACTTTTAAGTGATGTTTTATACAACCAAGCGACTTCCAATCGAGTGAGAGCCCGTAGCATGTGGCACAGATCCGAGCCTCGGACACCTGCTTTGTGTCAGGTCACCCTCAAGAGGGCAATGTCTGTGAACATGCCCGTGTTCAGAGGCAGATTCGTAAGCTGGGGAGAGACCCGGAGATGTGTGTGGGAGGAGTGGTACAGAGAGCCCTCACCTGGCGGTGTGAGACCTTCCCACAAAGCAGGAGTGAAAAGACCCCCCGGGACCACGTTTAGAGCCAGGGACCTGCTCTGCTTCCGGATCCCAAGATGCCCAGTTTCTTTTCTTTAACATTTAGCACGTCTAAGGAGGGCACGCGTCTTGATAGCCTGAAAGACTTGGATACAAACTCTCCTTGTTCCTACAGCTCAGAGCACAGCTCGGCCACACCTCACTTCTAGCCTCCTAAGATCCTACGCAGAGATCCCAGCCAGGCCCACCCAGACAGGTGCCTGTCGCTGTGAAGTGGGACGTGCTGCTGGGGATGAACCAAGGCCCAGCACGTGCTAAGCTCCACCCTCTACCCCTGGGCCAAAGCCCCAGCCTCTGGTGTGGGCTCAAGCTATTAAATTGGTGACATAGCAATACAAAACTAACACATCCGTGCTCAGTTTTTATGAGAACAAGGCAAATGCTGACACAAGAAGTTTAGCCCTTCATTCCCTGAGGGGCTTGTCCCCACGGGGCCATAACCCAGGTCTGCTTTGCTCTCCACCCCCATGCTGGGGAATTAAACCCAGGACCGTGGGCAGGCTAGGCAAGTGCTCACCACTGAAGTATATGCCCAGCCCTTTGAAATTTTTATTTTTTTGAGGCAGGGTCTTGCCAAGTTGCAGAGGCTAGCCTCAAACCTGCAATGCTCCTGCCTCAGCTCCTGAATTGCTGGGATGACATGCACATGCCTCCACGCCCAGCTTAATTCGCTCATTCTCGTACACGGTGGTACTTAGTCTAGTACTTGATACATATCAGTTGAATATTTGAAATTGTCATGTTCAAAGACTTGTCAGAGCAATAGCAATAAAATAGTACAGGAAAGTTCTATCCAAGAATGTTCGGGCTACATAATCTAATAATATATCTGCTAGATAAGAATGCTATATTTTGTTTTAAATTTAATGAGAGGAAATTATTCATAATGTTTGATAACAAATCATAACAAATAGAAACGCATATGCACACACATCAAAGAAAACTTGAAAATGATATCTCAATGCATAAAAGCAATCATCTCTGAGGAGCAGGGTTACAGGCAATTTGTATTCAAAACATCACTATAAATAACTGTCTAATGTAAAGTCTGCAGCAGAAAGCAGCTGGCCTGCAGGCAGGTAGGATGCAGAGGAGGAGGGACAGTGCCCCCAGGCCTCACCTTGAGCAGCTCCACCCCGCTGTCCTGGGCCGTCTCCGACTGTTCTTCAATTTGCTTCTGCAGGTAGAGAACCTGCCCCTCCAGGTACCTGACAACTCCTTCATAGTAAAGAACTGTTGGGGTTCTCTGTGACACCAGGTGTTTGGCTCTGCTGGAAAACACGTGGAACTCATCCCACTCCTGAAGCCTGGCGTACCTGCACACCACAGGGAAGGGAGGAAATCAGAGCCACTCTTGGGGGCTGGGGCTCACATCCTGCACAGCAGTTTCCGGGCACAGGTTCCTGGGGCCTCTGTGGGCCTCCTGCCCGGAAGCACAGGAAGTTGTGCGCCACCAAGCCGGGAGAGGATAGAATTCACTGGGGATCTGAGATGAACTGGATCCCCAGGAGCACCAGGTTATATTAACCACCATCTATTTTATTGTTTGGACTCTAAAACAATGAGACAGATCAGACCCAGAGCTATAAATTCTGTGCTTGAAAAAACTGCTCCCGTTCCAAAGACTGGCAGGGCCAGCACCACTCAAAGTGGTGGAAGCAGACTGGCATCCTCGGTTTCACCTGGGCTGCCCTTTTAACAGTGAATTCTCAGGTCCCAGGTGTACTGAACAGACAGGCTCTGAGGGGGGCCAGGACTTTGACTTAACAAGTGTTCCAGGTGATTTTTTTTTTTTTTTTTTTTTTTTTTTTTTGAGGCAGCGTCTTGATATGTTGCTGAGGTTGGCATAGGTGTATGCCACTCCGCCCAGCTCTTCCAGGTGATTCTTAGGCCCACTAAACGTGACATGCATTGACCCAGGACACAATGGTGGAAAGAACTCTTTAGTCAAAACAGAGAAGAAATCAGGATGACATTTGGACTATCGTTGAACTTCAACCCACGTGAGCAGGTGAATTTGACTTTGAAAGTTAATTGGCAAGGGTAATTACTTTGGGGATTTTAAGTTCTCCCAAGTAATTTTATAATAAGAAGGCATTTCTATTCAAATTTGAAGCTTCTCTCTTTTGTGACATTTCATATGAGTCTCCATGTTGTCATTGACTCTCATCTCAAGACCTTTGATGAGGATTTGGACAAGGAGGCTGCGTGTAGCTGAAGGTAGATGGGAAATATACTGGAAGGACTTTCAGCCTGCGGGATGGTCACTAGAATTTAAGTAACATTTGGTTCTGACTCATTTTGGAGGCCAGCTCATCATTGGCTGCGGGTGTGGCCATTGCTGGAGACTTGCTTGGCTAAAGGCTTAGCAGGCTGAGGGGGCTGAGCCTGGGTTCAGGGGGAGTGGGCCACAGAAGAGTGCTTCTTTCCTCCCATCTCCTTCCATGTGAGGGGTCTCCACAGGGGAAGCCCAGGTCTACGGCCCCGCTTCCCTCATCCTCCAGCGAGAAGTGCTGTAGTTGGCTGACGGTCTGGGGAAAGAATGAGTGGAGTGCACCTGGGTCCCTGTCTCTGTCCGTCCTCCTGAGAGCCAGGGCAGCGGGCCAGTGCATGGTGTGCATCTTCTCTGCACAGGGGGAAGAGGCTTGCCTCCACCAGAGAGGCCTGCAGTTTCCAGGGCTGCCTGCTGCTGAGGGTGCCCCGGCCTGGGGCCAAATCCTCCAATATCTGTTCCATCAACATTGTTTACATCTGACCCCACATGGGTGGGTTCAAGTGGGTTCAGGTGGGCAAGCACCACCCTTGACTGATCCTGGAGGCTTTGCCCTCCCCAGAAGCAGTGTAGCAGCCCCTCGTTACCCTTGGGGGTGTGGCTCCAAGACCACCCTCCCCCCACACAGGCTCTGTGGGCCGCTCAAGTGCCTTACAGCCAGGATTGGCACTTAAGATAGGCACCCCCTCCCGTAGACTTAAAGTCACCTCTAGAGGTCTTAGGATACCTACTCCAGTGTCATGCCAAGTTAAATAGTGGTTACAGTGTATTGCTTAGGGAAAAGCGACAAGAAAAGAATCTGCATATGTGCAGCACTCACACAATTCTGCCACGGCCCCTGACCCGGGTCTCTGTCTGGGTTCAGTTGAATCCACAGACACAGAACCAGGGACACACAGGCCGTTGGGCTATGTCCTTTCCTGTTCCCTTGTGATGTGGGTTGTAGCAGGTGCTCCCTGCACTGGTACAACAGAGACTGCCACTTGTTCTGTCCTTGGTTGCTGGTGATTGAACCAGAGGGCCCCTCTCTGTCTCCCTATGGACACTCTGCAACACCCTCAAGCCCACTCGGTATTAGCTGTATGGCTTTTGCTTTCTTTTGGAAAGACTCCCTGAAGCACTCCTCGGGGGACAAGGTTCCCCACCCTAGGACGTAGCGACCAACGCACTGTTACCAGATAGCCACACAGGAGTACAGTCCCAGGAGGATCCCACTCTGGAACTTGAGAATTCTGTTGTCCTCGTTTTGGTATATGAATTCCACACATTCTTCAAATGTTCTGTAGACAAAGCCTAAAAAGAGAGGGGCAGGAGAGCACGGCTGGAAGGGGCTGCATTCGTCTTGCCCCCGTAGAATTCTCCCCACGGAGAGAGTAGCTCTGATTCCTTGAGTCCGAAGGGTCCCGTGGATGCAAGAACCACAGTACTTGCACTCCCTGGTTTGCCAAGTCCCTGTGATCGGGGACGGTTTAGGGAGTCCCGTGCAATTGCACAGCACAGACCAGGCAGGAGCGGAGCTTGAACCCACCCTTCCCGGCCTGCGCGCAAGGAGTGGCCTTGGTGTGGCCTCTCTGCCATGCTCCCCCGCCAGCCTTTCCCTACTGGAGCGTATGTGCACCCCTTCAAAGTCGCTGTGCAGGGCATGAGGCCCTGGTTGGTCCTGTCTGTTGGACTGTGCGCTCGGGGCTGCCCAGTGCTGGCCCTTCAGGGCCGTCAGGATCCCCAAGGGCGGTCGGTGCCTGCCACGCTGGGCATTAGCAGCCCAGTCCTCCGTGCTAAAGCACCATGTCTCTAAATACACCCTAGTAAACAGGAAGCACTCCTGGCACAGGGTGCTTGGCCGGGCGCACCCCTCACTTGGCTCACGTGCAAACTGGGCTGAGTTTAACTGACAGCGTAGGCCAAGCCTCCTCCAGATGAGACTCTCTCTTCCTGCTCCTGCACAAGCTGGGCACCTGCCAGATAGCTCCTCAGCCCAACCTCCACCTCTGCATCCCGTCACATCCACCCGGCCTGAAAACATGCAGTCTCAAGGCCTCGGCCCTGAAGGCCGCCTCCCTCCACCAGCCCAGGGACCTTCGATCCCCAAGCCGCACTTACCGGAATAGAGCATGATGTCCAGACAGACAAAATAGAAGAACGCCTTGCTGAAGACGTGCTCTTCCGCCACGGAAAGATCCCACAGCCAGCCCAGCACCTGGATCAGCTGCTTGTACCTGTGAAACAGAGAAGGCAGTAGGATCACCAGGTGGTGGGCGGGGAAGAAGTGAGCCCCGGTCTGGCCCTGGTCCTGCCAGTAACTCCAAACCGAACACGACTCTCGCAGACCCGAGACCTCAAAAGCCACTTCTGCTCTGGAACAAACCCAAACCACCAATGCTTTTTTGGTTTGTTTTGCTTTGCTCTTTAAACTGGTTTTCATAGATTCTCGATACCAGGGTGACCAGAGTCAGGCCAAGCTGGCCTCCCCTCCTGGATGTTCTTCTCTGCGTTTTCCTTCCCGTAAGACTTCTCCATTTCCCTCCACCTGGCAGAGCTAAAGGCCCCGAAATAGAGATGATCAGTCTCCCGGCCAGAGCGACCAAATTAGAGATGATGCCTGTGAATGAATTCTGTCAAACACAGTGGTATCCCTGGCCAAAGATGGCCACCAACTGGGCCACGTTGCTGGGAACCATGCTCCCTGCCCTGCCCTATGGGCCAGGATAAAAAGGAGCCCAGAACATTCAGCAATATGGCTTCCTGACTTTGGAAAATAAATAGGCCTTAAAATAAGTACCTGCTTTTTAGGAAGAGAGATTTACAAAGTCTGCAGAGGACCAGATGGTGTTTGTTGGGATTCCGAAGCAGTGACCACAACTTATGGGCTCGAGAGCCTGGAAGAGAACAAGCCCAGTGTACTCAGGGCACTGTCGGTGTCTTCGTTCCCCTTCCTGCCCCACCAGCCGTTACCTAACTCGATGGCCAAGTCCAGGTGGCCCATCGTGTACTTGATGTAGGCTAGCCGGCCAGCCACGTAGGCCACAATCTCAATTGCCCCGCCCTTAGCGGGAGGTGTACGATCTGCTCCATGGCCATCATTTCATACTTGAACCACATGCCCTGGCAGCCAGCCAGCTGGTGGTACAGCGAATAGTCCAGGTAGGCGTTAATGATCTGAAACGGCAGCAGGCCGGAGACAGGGGCAAGCCTGAGAGGCCCAGGCCCAACCCAGCACACCACCTGGCACCTCCAGTGAACCTGGGGTTATCAAGCCCGGGGAATGGTGCTGGTCACGGGCCAAAGTCATAGGCATCCATACAGAAATCAGACCGGGTTTCTACCGCCTGTTTGCTGGGGTGTCCGCAGCAAGAATCATGGCCCTTCTTGCCTATGGCCCTTGAACAAAACCTAAAATGTTTCATTCCCATGAAAACATAAAAGCAACAGCTTATATATTAGATAAATGAGTGCAGGGCAGGAGCCTGGAAAGGTCTTTTAAAAGAGAATCACCCTCTAACCTCCTCCCTTTTCGCCCTCATTCTTGAGTGTATTGAGCATGTTTCCAGAGGCAACCTGTGTGAAGGGCTGCGCCAGAGTAAAGGTGCGAGCCGGTGTAAGAGATCCAGTTACTCCTGAGAAACCAGACCTTAAGCTATGTGCCAGGGTTTAATACAACGCCATACTTCTCGTATTTTGTTTGTTTTTTGGGGGAAATAGAGTTCCTTTAAAAAAAATTAAAAGTTGCCAGGCACAATGCTCCAGTTTGTAATCCAGAGGCTGAGGCAGGGAGAATCTCAGTTCAAAGCCAGCCTCAGCAAAAGTGAGGCACTAAGCAACTCAGTGAGACCCTGTCTCTAAATAAAATACAAAATAAGGCTGGGGATGTGGCTGAGTGGCCAAATGGTCCCCGAGTTCATCTCTGTTACCCAACCCCTGCAAAAAATGTATCATGCATAGTGCTGCATGCTTGTAATCCCAGTAACTCAGGAGGCTGAGGCAGGGAGGACCCCAAGTTCCAAGCCAGCCTTAGCAACTTAGCAAGACTATAAGCAACTTAGTGAGACCCTGTCTCAAAATAAAAAATAAACATGGCTGGGGATGTGGCTCAGTGGTAGAGCGCCCCTGGGTTCAATCCCTGACACCAAAAATAAATCAATAAATGAAGAATATGTCAATATGTAACATGCCTATTACTTTTACTTTAAAGTATTTCTAAATTGCCACAGCTTTCGTTTTATGATGACATCAACAGATATAACTCATAGAGAAAAGCATTGGGGATCCTTGATCGTTTTAGAGTGTGAAGTGATCCTGGGGCAGGAGTTGGAGAACTGCTGAGAACCTTCCAGTCAGAGAGTCTCTGACATCCTCCTGACTTGGAGTCTGGCTGGCTTTCCCCAGGCTTGGCTCTTCAATGAGACTGGGAATGTAAAGGGCACCTAGGAAGCACCCTACCTGGAAATCGTTCTGCGTTTCCAGCGCAGAGTTCACCTGCATCACAGCCGCCAGGTGGCCATAATACTTGTAGTGGAAAAAGTAATTCAAGCTGTAGATCCGCCAGAGCAAGGAGAAGCAGGTGGTTTGCCGGTAGAGTTGGGCCAGCCTCTTCTTCCTGGTAAGTAAAGTAAAACATGCTGTGCAGGAGGAGGTGCAGTCCTCGCGCGGGTCGGCCCCTTCGCGGGCCAGTCGGTTCTACAAAGCACACTTCCCTGGAGGAAAAACGTGGCCCACGATGTCAACTGGCGAGATCATTCAGGTGAGGCACATTCTGGGTAGGGTAATCGCTAGTTAGGGCATGGATGTCATTTACCACACCTGAGTCTGGAAGGACAGCCTTACAGGAAAGGAAGGCATAACGGACCCCATCACTCAAGCACGCCACGCAGCTAGAAGGCATGGTGCTCAGTGCAGGCCACCCGCCCCCGCCAGTCAGTGCCCGCCGTTTCCTGCACACACTCCGCGATCAGGCCGGTCTCTGCTCCCTGGAGCCAGGAGCACAGCACCCATCACATTCCACCATTTTTCCGTGGAAGGCAGAGGGCTGGGCAGCGAACACCAGTGCCCGAGGTGACCAGGGAGGATGAACGCCCTTCCACAAGGGGTTCCTTCTGGGTCCCAGGCCATGTCACCCTCTAGGCATGTGACAGAAACAAGGGCCAAGACGTAACCAAACCAAGAAAACAAAGCTAATTAGGAATATTCTCAAAAGGCATGTTTTAAAACAAAGATGAGAAGGAAGGGAGAAAGATGGTGCAGATGCGAAGAATTCCAGGTCCTTGTCCTCAGACGCTGAAGACAGGGCGATACCTCCAATGCCGGGCTTAGGAAGAGGAGGTGTCCGGCTTCACCTCCACCTGGGGGGGACTGTAAGGCAACAGCACCTGCCGTTTCCTCCCTTCCCAGCACTTTTCTGCCTTTTCCTCCTTGTGCAGGTATTTCTCATATCCTGTTATAAAATGGGGTTGCCAACTAGGGTTGTTCAGTTCAGCAAATGATCATACAGGATGCCCAGGTAAGCTTAAATTCTGTTACAATGCCTATGCCCTAAGTATCTCATGTCTCACACACACACACACTTTATCAGAAATTCAGGGTGTGACTGGGCATCCTGGACCCTGCCTGGCAACCGCTCCCTTCTTGCCTCTCAGAGATCCCTGTTAAGCTTCTGCCTCTCCTCCCTGTCTCCAGGAGACCACCTCCACCTGCAAAGGAGCTCAGCTCTCATCTCATTCCACCCTGGGATCCCCCACATTTAAGGGGCCACTTTGGAAGCTGGGAAAACAGTTTCGGTGGGACTAAAAAGAGCTGGAACCAACCTGGCCGTGAGAGCATCTTAGGCAGAAGTTGCAGGAATATTGGCTTCGGGTCTCCTCCCAAAATGGAAGAGACGTTTGTCATTAGCTCTCCAGACTAGCACCAAGCGGGCAGCCCCCTCGTATGAACTGCCAGTAGGTGGAATATGTTTAAGACTCTTATCATGGAAAACTGTCAAACCTGTACTTGGCAACAAGAGTAACAATCAGCCACGTGCACTCAACACCCAGCTTCAACCACGGCTGACATTCTTACTCACCTGCCTTTCTACCCACTGTTTCTCTTCCCCCTTACTATGTTTTACAGTTCTTTTTTTTGTAAAATTTGCATCCACTGAAATGCACAAATCTCTTTTTTAAAAGAAGAGTTTAAAATTATAGTGCATTTTGCTTTCTGTGGACTGTGGTTTATAGTGCTGTGTTAAAAATTAGTTTTTGAAAATTTTTTTATTCTTTTTGGTTATACAGGACATTTGTAGAATGTATTTCGATATATCATACATACAAGGAGTATAACCCCCCATCATTCTTGTGGTTGAATACGACGTGGAGTTTCACTGGTCGCGTGTCCTACGTGAACATGGGAAGTTCTGTCCTATTCATTCCACAGTCTTTCCCATCCCATCCCCTCTCTCTTCCCCCCACTCTGCCCTGTCCAATCCGGTGAACTTCCCCCTTTTCTGCCCCACCTGCAGTCTGTCCTCCCCAGTGGTAAGTCAGCATCTACACATCAGAGAGAACATTGGGCCTTTGTTTTAGGGGGATTGGCTCACTTCACTTAGCATAATAGTCTCCAGTCCCATCCATTTACCTGCAAATGCCATTATTCTATTCTTCTTTGAGACTAAGCATATGTGGTACATGTACATTATCCATTCATATGTTGAAGGGTATCTAAGTTGGTTCCAGGGCTTAGCTATTGTGAATTAAGCTGCTATGAACACTGATGTGACTGTGTCACTGTAGTATACTGATTTGAAGTCCTTTGGGTATAAACAGAGGAGTGGGATAGCTGGGTCAAATGGTTCCATTCCAAGTTTTTTGAGGAATTCCATACTGCTTTCCAGAGTGGTTGCACCAATCTGCAGTCCTACCAGCAATGTATGAGTGTACCTTTTTCCCCCACATCCTCGCCAACGTTTACTGTTACCTGTATTCTTGATAGTTACCATTCTGATTGAATGAGATGAAATTTTAATTTTTACTTTACACCTCTCTTATTGCTAGTGATATCAAACATTTTTCATATATTTGTTGACCATTCATATTTTCTTCTTCTGTTACGTAACTGTTCAATTCCTTTGCCAATTAATTGATTGGGTCATTTGTTTTTTGGTTTGAAGTTTTTGAGTTCTTTGTATATCCTGGAGATTAATCTGAGGTGTAGGTGGTAAAGATTTTCCCCATTCTGTCAACTCTCTCTTCATGTTCTTGATTGTTTCCTTTGCTTTGAAGAAGCTTTTTAGTTTGATACCATCCCATTTATTGATTCTAGATTTTTCTTCTTGTGCTTTAGAAGTCTTGTTAAGAAAGTCAGTTCCTAAGCCAACATGGTGGAAATTTGGGCCTACTTTTTCTTCTAGTAGGCACAGGGTCTCTGGTCTAATGCCTAGGTCCTAGATCAGTTTGAGTTGAGTTTGTGCAGGGTGAGGATAGGTATCTGATTTCATTTTGTTACATATGGATTTCCAGTTTTCCCAGCACCATTTGTTGAAGAGGCTATCTCTTCTCCAATATGTTTTTGGCATCTTTGTCTAGTATGAGATAACCATAATTATGTGGATTTATCTCTGTCTTCTCTTCTGCACCATTGGTCTTCATGTACATTTTGGTGCCAATAACTTGCTGTAGTAGTATAATTTAAGGTCTAGTATTGTGATGTCTCCTGCTTCACTTTTCTTGCTGAGGATTGCTTTGACTATTCTGGTCCTCTTCTTTTTCCAAATGAATTTCATGGTTGCTTTTTTCTATTTCTATGAAGAATGTCATCAAACTCTTAATAGGAATTGCATTAAATCTGTATGGCGTTTTTGGTAGTATGACCATTTTGATAATATTAATTCTACCTATCCAAAAACTTGGGAAATCTTTCTGTCTTCTAAGGTCTTCAATATCTTTCTTTAGTGTTCTGTAGTTTCCATTGTAGAGGTCTTTCGCCTCTTTTGTTATATCGATTTCCAAATATTTTATTTTTTGAAGCTATTGTGAATGGGATAGTCTTCGTAATTTGTATAGGAACATAATTGATTTATGGCTGTTAATTTTGTATCCTGCTACTTCGCTGAATTCATTTATGAGTTCTAGTTTTCTGGTGGGGATTTGGGGTCTTCTGAACATAGAACCATGTCATCAGCAAATAAGGATAGTTTGAGTTCTTTGTTTCCTATTCGTATCCCTTTAATCTTTCTTCTGTCTAATCACTCTGGCTAGAATTTCCAGGATGACTACATTGGGTAGAAGAGGTGAACAGGGCATCCCTTTCTTGTTCCAGTTTTTAGAGGGAATAAACGCACAAATGTTAACAGTGCAGTTTTGACCAGGATCACGGATGGTAGGAGTTGTCCTGTGGTGGATGTCCCTGAGGCAGGGACAACACCAGGATCTCAGCACTGAATGGAAGTGGGCTTGAGGCTGAGGTTCTGGGAGCACTAGTGCCGGCCACAGTGGGAGCCAGGGAGGCCCAGTGTGAGCAGGATGGAGCAGAGGGCGGGCCCCAGAGCTCACTCTGCAAGGGACCCCTCTTATTCTTGTCACCTGAGCTCCCTTTGACAACAGCTGCCTGTGCCCTGGCCTCGGATCCCCTCCTGGACTCACTTCCTTTCCCTGGGGGTGGGTTCGGGTCTGCCTCCCTGCACTGCGGGGCTGCCTCCCGGGGTGAGAGACGCTCTGCCCCCAGCTCCGCCCTCACCCTGGAGGCGAGCTCTCCTGGCTTTGCGGGTTCAGGGAGTGGAAGTGTCTGTTCTTCTCCACGTGGGTTTGGAGGAACAGGGAGATCAGGTTGTAAGGGAAGACACGGTTGAAGAGCTTCAGCGCCTTCCTCAGCATCTTCTTTGCAAGCACCATCTGGCCCATGTTAAAGCAGACCTGGAGGGAGCGGGAGGGGAGAGGGGAAGCCATGACTCTGGGCTGGCCGGTAGGTTCCAACCACACAGACGTGGTGCGCTTACCAACACAGCTCATCTGTGGCCCAGAAACAAAACCCTCCTGTGCGGGGGCATGACTGTGAACGTTGGTTGAATAACTGCGTCAGGGAAGGCTGAAGGCTAGGATTCAGCATCTCGCTTGTGCATGGCGAGCTCTGAGAAAATGCCGACCCTTCACGTCCATTTCTAGAGGTCGTCACACATAGTTCACAGAAGGGCTTGTGCTGGTGAGCAGCGGTGAGGGCCTGGGGCTAGGGTCTCAGGCAGGGCTCTGCGGCAGGGGTGGGAGGGGGGTGTGGAAGGCACAAGGATGATTCTGCCGGTGAGGGACTGAGTCATGCCTCCTGGCTTCTTACCTGGCCTTTGAGGCTGTAAAACGTGGCAGACTCAAAAGTCCTACTCCAAGACTTTTTCTGCCTGAGAGTTTTCAGCAGCTTCTCTCCCTCGTTCAAGTACAGGTAAGCCTGCAACCAGCACGAAGAGAAGAGCGTTGAGCTGGCGGGACAGACCACCGAAGGGCTGAGGCCCAGGAGGCTGCTGAAGAAAGGAAGCAGGCCCGGAGATGACAGCCACCTCCCAGCTCCAGGCGGCAGCTGCTGTGCAGAGCTCCCTGCTGCACACTCTGCTCCCGTGGGCAGGATCACTCGACCAAGAGGCCGGACCCAGAAGTCCCGCCTTTCCTCATGCTGCCACAAATTGTGACCTCCCCTGCCGCTGCCAGGGCTGTCCCGGGAGGCAGGAGAGGAAGGAGAGTCCCGAGCTGCTCTCCTCGCTGCTCTGCCACCTCCCAGGATGAACACCAGGACAAGATCAGACCCGCAGAGCAGCACAGGGGAGGCGACCACCAGCCTCCTGCAGCCAAGGGAGGCGAGGAGGCTGGTGAGGAGGCAGCTGCCACCCGTCCAGCCAGGCTCTCCTGGGTGGCAAGGGGTGCAAGCGGCATGCTCTGGGGCCTTGCACCTGGCCTCTGCTTTCAGTGGTCCTCTCCCTGCCAATCACCACTCCGTAGAGTGACAGGGACCCACAGGCTTCCGCGAGTCAGTCTCTGAGGCCACCTTAACCCCTGCCTCCTGGAACCCATTGGCCACATCCCCACCACCACCCCAGATACATGCATAAACACCTAAGAGACTTTCGTTTTCAAACCCTTGAGAGGCTTGCAAATGTCTTCAACATTTTTTTGAACTTTACGTAAATCTAAGGTATGAATGTGGATTAGGCTGCTGTGATCAACAGCAACTTTAAAATGCAGACTAGGTCAGTACTGTGGCCAAGCCCTGGGACACAGCCACTCAGGCGTGTGATGCTTCTGCAGCTGCTGGATTCAGATGAAGCAAGGTCCAGAGTACCTTTCCTCAAGTTCCTTCACAGAAGGCTAGTTGGCCAGCAGTTCCACAAGGCGAGGCCCAAGGTCAGACAGGCGGAGAAACAGCTGGCTCCTCAGCCCAGCCTGACCTGCCCTTTCCCATCCTCCTGGGACTTAGGTGTGCCTTAGCATATCAAAGGACCTGCAATGTCTGCATGAAGAGATCTCCTTAGCTACGCCGCCGAGCGAGGCTCCCAGTCCTAGCTTGGCAGTGGACTGCCTCTATTTCACTATGTGTGTCAAGTCCCCACCTCTAAGGGTCACATTGCTCTGGAGCCTTGTTTACAATTATCCTGGAGGCACAGTCCTTTGTGCTTTTGGAGCCTAAAGCCATGTGTGATAATTTCAGCACAGATTGCATTGAGAAAAAGTGGGGGAGGCCTTTTTGGGGCTCAGAAGATTAAAACCAGACTTGTACCCATCAAAAGGCTGATAGGTATTTCACGCTCGAAGGCATTCTGGGACTGCTATGGGTAAACGACCCGGCCTGGGTAGAAAGCAAGCTGAGGACGCTCCCCGGGAGAGTACCGCCAGCTGGGCTTCAGGAGAGCTAATCAGCACCATTCACTCCTCCTTTTAGAATGTAAAGGACTTCCCCTGGTTACTGACCACGTCCCTTTGTAGTGTAAACCCTGTGAAAGCTCAGGGCGCAAGGCTGGAGATGCGGGAGACCCTGTAAGCCAGCTCATGTCCAGTCTGCTTCTGTAAACAGTTCCCACTCCAGACCTGTACACAAAATCCTATGTTGTCTTTTGAAACTTTGTGTCCGATTATGTGCTGTTTTAGACTAGAAAATCTATGCCACTAGACAGCCTGTAATGTTGGAAGAATTAGTCAGAGGAGCTCAGGATTTTGGAATGCTAACCTCCTCTGGGCCCGCAGGCGTAAAATAAAGCTTGGTTTCTCCTACTTTGTGAGTGCCATCTTGTTTCCCACGACAGGACAACAGGGCGAAAGTCACTGGGGATATTACTGAGGAAGGCTGCTGAACGGAAGCTCGGATACCTAGAGTCCTGTCTGTACTATGCTTGTCTCCCACCAGACAGACAAGCCACGCCAGGCTCTGAAGGGGCGACGGATTATATGATGCTTGATGCTGGCTGCAGTTGGTTCCGGTGCTCTCTTCTCAATTGATCCTTCCCTCTGAGCAGTGCGGTTTTCAAAGGAAAGGGGCACTGGCAGGGATCAGGAGCGTGGTACAATAGAAAAGCACGTGGCTTCCAGGACAGCTTACCATGTAGTTATCACCCAGGATGAGATAAGCGGCTGCGATCTCTAGGAAGTAATACAAGGCTTTGTTGTTTTCTCCCAGAGCCAGAAAATGCTGGGCTAGAGGCAGGATGACAATCTCCAGGGTCTCCTCACACTGGCAGGATTCCAGAGGGATGATGTCTTCCTCCACTGTCCTCAGCCTGGTTATAATAACGTCAAAGAACCCCAAGATCTTATCTTTTATTTCTTCAGGACTGTTTAAAGGCAAAAATAAATAGAAGATAAGCAAGTAATAGAGCACACTTTTTTTTTGGTATTGGGGATTGAACCAGGGTCTTGCTGATCCTGGGTAAGTGCCCCACCACTAAGCCACATCCCCAGCCCTTTTGATTTTGATTTTGAGTCAAGGTCTGGCTGTGTTGCGAGGCTGGCCTCAAAGTTGCTATCTTCCTGCCTCCGCCTCCCAATTCACTGTAATTGCAGTCATGCCTCACCACATCTAACTTAGCATACTATTTTGATATGATATGAAAATGTCTTTAAAAACTAACAAGAAGGGTTGGGGGGTGGGGGACGGAAAGATAGTCGACTGAGAAGGACAGTATTACCCTATGTACATGTGTGATTACATGAGTGGTGTGAATCTACTTTGTGTACAACCATAGAAATGAAAAGTTGTACCCCATTTGTGTACAATGAATCAAAATGCAGTCTGTAAAAATTTTTTTTAAAGTTAAAAAAAACTAACAAGAACAAGGCATTTAAACCTACTGTAGATACTACTGACCAAAGTTATCACACACATCCTGGACATTTTTCCATTGTACCTCAGAGGCCAAGAGGACAGACTGGACGAAAGAGTCTAACAGCAAATTTAATGACAATGATTTATGCTGTCTCCTAACAGATACGGCCATACCTGAGATTTTCAGGAAATAACTCAGATCTCTTAGGAACCTCTGACTTAGGAAAGATGATCTCTTCTTTAGCTGGAAAATAAACAAAGGAGTGATGTGGGTCATTGAGGTGCTCCCTGAAGGTGAGGGCCTGGCCTCCCCTCACCATGGAGGGCTGCCGCTGCCCAGCCAGGAACCACATCTCCCAGCCCCCGCGGCGCCCAGCGAAGCCACGGGAATGCTGCTCACAACTGAAGCTCATGTGCAGCGAGAGAAGTCACCTGGGGCTAAGAGGGTCATGTGACTGCTCTACCTTCTTCTTCGGCAGGAAAGCAGCCAACTCTGAGGACCTAGGGGCACAAAACCCCACACCTGGAGGGGTCTGAGAGCCTGACAACTGCAGGCAAGGTCAGCTGTTAAAACTTCACGGATCACAGGAGCAGGACATAAGCTGTCCCTCTGTTTCCGGAAGCCACCGAGGTGTCCGGTGGGTCGAGGCTGGCGACATCACCCTAACTCCTTTATCCTGCACAAACTGGAACGGCGATTTAACAGTCCTGAGCACAGTGACCTCAGTGTCAAGTGGGGAAATATTTAAATGAAGTTCCCCAAAATGCTAACTCAAGGGTGGCAAATCTTGAAGTTACAGCCTTTCACCTAACCAGACGTCATGATCTTAAAATAGAAAACAAAGGAGGAATGTCGAATGCAGCCAGCACCCATGCAGGGAGTGGAAAGAATCCGAGAGCAGGGGAAGAACTGTCTGGTGTCACGATTTGCTGGTGGCAGAGGTAGGGCGAGAACGCGGGTTGGCTAGCTCCCAGGCCACTGCCTCACTCCAGAGATCTTCCAATTTCTAGAAATGCTCTGTGAGCCTCTCAGGGGCTGTCGGCTTCTTCAGAAAGCCTTCTGTGCCCCTCCCCCACAGAGGAAGTGCCCCGTCCCGCCCCCAGGGTGCCCAAGAGCCCCCTGCAGACCCCTCCTTCCAGACCTCTCCCCTCGTGTCCTCTGACTGGAAGCTGAATATGTTGGGTTTTTTCTCCCCCCTAGTCCTCCAGAGCTGCTCTTGTAGGAGGCCAGTGGAATCAAGGAAGGGACAGGAGGGTGGAGAGGAAGGAAAGGGGAGATATTGGGTGCTATACCGACCGGATTCCATTGTTACCTGTCATCTGCATGTAACAGCGATCCCCCTCGTATTGTGTAATTGTAATGCACCAATAAAAAGTATGGAAAAAATGAAACTGCTCTGCTCACGGTTACCAGTGGCTCCTGCGTTGCCAGAGAGACTGTATTTTCCCAGCTTTTATTAGACCTCAGCAAGCATTTAATACAATCCACTGCTTCTTTCTTTTCACGGGCTTTGATAACACAACTACCTCGGTCCCCTCCCTCCTTTCTTGCCTGTGAAGCCATCATCTAAATGCTGCTAAACCTTAGCTGGGCATGGTGCTCGCTTCTCCATCTGCCATTTGCCCCGAGGTGATTTCATCTGCCCGTGACTTTAAATTCCATCCTTTTGCCACGACTTTCACGTTTATGCGTCTAAGCTCTGACGTCTACTTTAGCTACACGCCTATACCTGCAGGAACCACTGAGAGGCCTAAGAGGCATTCCGAAGCTGCCGCGTGCTGACAGCTCATGAATCTCCTCCACACACCTCTGCGCACGTCATCCTCCCTGTCTGAGCACCTGGCCATGTTCTCACTGCCGTAGGCAGAAACCCAGGCAGCAGGCTGCATTCTCTGCTTCCCCACACACCCTCAGGCTGCCCAGCAGCACCTCCTGGGACCCCACCCAGGAAGGCATCTGAACCCTTCCTGGCCTGTCCATCTTCCTTCCGCACAGCCTCCAAGAATTTACCTGAACAGGAGCGGAGGCTGAGCTCCCCCGAGCCTCTTCCTTTCGGGTCTGTTTCTCTAGAGAAGATGGAGTGGGTCTTTAGCTGCCTGACCCAGATCTCTATAGCAGAAGCCGCTGGTCCCCAGCCCCGTCCCTGTCGCTCTGTCCCCACTCCCTAACAACTCAATTGTATTCAGGATAGTTACATTTTTCCAGGCTCCCTTGCAGCTAATATAGTCATGATACCAAATTCTGGTTGATGGGATATAGAGGAAACTTCGGTAGGACTTCTAGAGAATTCCTCAAAATGGAGAGTGGACTCCTTTCTTTTGGCTTCTTCCTCCTGGCATTAGATGGGAATGGGAGGCCTAGAGCTCTGGCAACTGTTTTGGTCTCTGATGAGCTAGAGTCTTGTGAGAAGAGCTTTTACATGACAGCAAATGAATTTAATACTAGTTTAAGTCCCTCTAGCGGGACTCTTGTCATATACAGCCAGGAGCACCTCTGGGCAATACCTCTCCAACTTGGCCCACTCACTCAGTCTCTTCACTGAGGCCCTCAAGGCCCCTGGATGGTTTTACTAATTCATCTTGCTGTCTGCTGGCCACCATTCAAGTCCAAACTTGTGGACAGACATGTGCCCATCCCACCATTCTTACCACTACAGTCCCAGTATGGACATCAGTACCTGGCAAGTAGCAGGTGCTCAATGAATACTTGGTGCATACATGAATGTTTGTTGAAAATACTCAGTGAGTAAAAATGAGAAGCTATTCTGCCTTCAACAGCCTATATTATATGTATTGTTTTTAAGTGTTTCAAATTGTAATGGTGGGGGTTGAGGATGTAGCTCAGTGTTAGAGTTCTTGTCTAGCATGTACGTGCGAGGCCCTGAGTTTAATGCTTTGCACTGGAAAAAATATATATTTATGTACACACACACACACACACGCACGCACACACAATGGTGCTAGAATTAGATGCAGAGAAAAGAATATGGACTAGAAAGAGCAAAGTCGGGATATAAAAGATACGCTCTCTGTCTACTACCAACTGAGTGAATCACAGTACTTATAGCTTTTGATTTTCTTCACTTATGAAGGATATTATATTGAGCTTCCTACAAGACATTCCAAGGAATGTCTATAAAAATCAAAATGCTAAATGCTTGTAGAAGAGAAATTCTAAATGCTTGTAGAAGAGAAATAAAAAGAAGAGAAATTCTAAATGCTTGTAGAAGAGAAATAAAAAGCAAAGATGCCACCTGCTCACCTGTAGTTTCAAAGACCTGGAAATAAGACTTCAGGTTGAAGTGTCAGACTGAGTCCTCCTTGGCCCTCCTGTGTCTCCAGGCCCAGGACATTGTTTTCTAGTGCTCAGAGTGAACGAGGACCTTGAGCATGCTAAGCATGCACTCTGCCTCTGGTCTACCTCCCCAGCCCTAGGCCCAGGACATCTCCCCCTAAATGAGAATAAAATAATTTTTAAAGGTGTACACTCCGCATGTGGAGAGAGGGAGGGGCCACGATCCTGGGGAGGCGTTGTGCTGGCCATCCCCTGTCCACACAGCAAATCTCTACATGAATCTCACGAGGGCTGCCCTAGCAGCTTTTCGCTCCTAACCCTGCTGCCCTACCCCAAGCTTTGTCCCCTCCGTCCATGGGGTTTGTTACTATCATGGTCATTTCTTCCTGGATCCACTTTTCCCAGAAGAAAGTTGCTTGGTTCACTAATGAACCTGGAAGACAGTAGGGATGCAGTACATATCTCTTGGGTGAGTAAATGAAATGTCAAACAAGACCAAGACCAAGCTGAGGGAGGGAGAAGGCAGCTGGAGGGAGCTGAAGGAGCAGCGGCGGCTGGGGATCCTTGAAATGGATCAAGTCGCAGAAAACAACCCTTTTTTAGGATTCGAGGATCAAAAGAGACTCATCCCAAAGGAGCCACATCCTCACTCTCTGACTCATGTCAAACACAGTGTCCTTACATCTCTTCCAGGTACGGCCTTGGCCAGCATGTCCTCTGGGGCACCTCCACCCTGTGGGAGCGCCAGGGACGGTGGATAGAGCACCCCAGGTGGAAGCAGGATGTCCTAGGGAGGACACTGCCTGAAGAGATTCTCTGAATGTTAGTGACGAGACAATAGCTGGGGCTGTGGTACACACCACGTTCCCCGCTGCTGGGGAGGGCCCAGGCAAGAAGAGTACAAGGGCCAGGAGCTCAAGGTCAGCCTGGGCCACACAGCCAGAGGCTCGGCGCGCGCTCTCTCTCTCTCTCTCTCTCTCTCTCATCTCTCTCTCTCATCTCTCTCTCACACACACACACACACACACACACACACACACACACACCAGGGGAAGGGATGCTGGGAAGTTGTATAAGAGTTAAATCCTCATTTACCATGGCAAAAAAATAAAACAAAAGACCTAAATGATGTCACAATTTGGCTTTTTGAAAAGCACTGCGTGGAGGTAATGTCTAGAAAGAACAGCTGCGTTAAAAATATTTGACCCCGAGAAGAACTGCTGAAAGTATACAGGACGTGGGTGGTGGGACTTGTTTCCATGACCCAGCTTGTAGGAGGCTTTACAAAGCCTCCGTGTGAAGTCTGTGTGGGGCGACCTTTGAACAGGTGGGAGGTTCTGCTGACAGAGGTGGGCACTGGCCTCACTCCAGGGGTGCTGATGAAAGATCACCAGCAGCACTGCCCAGAGAGGCCTCATATGACACAGGCTAGCCGGCCAAGGTCTGTTGCAGGATCCAAAAATAACCGAAAGCCTTTCCTCGGTCGGCCCTAGCTGACCTCGGGAGGCCAGCCGATCAGAACCTATCTGCGAGGCCAGCCGATCAGAACCTATCTGCGAGCTGCCGGCTTATTTCACTCTCCAAAATAAAATGACCTCCTTAGAAGATCTGGGAGGGGTCACCGGCTGCATGCTGTCTGGAAAGCCCTTCCCCATCTCTCCTCGGGGTCCTCTCCTCCTCCTTGGAACACAGCCTGCCCTGGGGTCCCTCTTCCTCCGGGCAGTGCATCCTCTTCAGTTCTCCATGCCGGCCCTCTTCCCCAGGGCCTCTGTGGGGGTCTTCCCACATTCCCAAGGCTACCCCAGGCTGTCTTCTCCAGGTTGGGTTATATCTGGCCTTTGGGAAACCCTCACACCTCCTTCCACACCCTGGGAGGGCGGCCGGGCCCCAGTGCAGCCCAGGCCGCTTGCTCCGGCCTCTGTGCTGTAGCTGCTCGGCGGCAGACAGCTTGCTGGGCAGGAGGTGCCGAGAGCAGCATGAGCTGGAGGTGTGCAGGAGCCCCACCCTCCCCAGAGACTCGTCCTTACCCATGACCGACGCTGCCATTTCCTTTGCAGCTTCTGCAGATCCACCTAGGACCTCAACTTGGAAACCAGCATCCATTGTCTTGGTGCCTTGGGACAAATGTCAATGTCAATATCACGTTACACAATACTACTTCTATCACAATAATTAAAAAGGCATTGATGGTTTTGGAGAAATAGAGCATCTGAGGGGAATTCTAACAAATGCTAGTGAGGGACTCTGGACTCAGCCACATGTGCCTTCCCTTGACGTCCTCCTGCTGAAGTCTGCTCTGTGCCTGTGCTCTGGACCCAGGGGCTCAGAACCCTCACGGGTCAGACTCTGAGCCCATAGCCTGACTTCTCTCTTTAAAAAGTGACATATACCTAAAGCCGTGGAGCCTCTTGCAGTCTCCAGTGCAGCATGACCCCAAAAGCCCAGCCCCACGCCGTGGGGAGCTCAGAAGAAGTGGAGGAATTGGACTAGGAGGAGACTGAATAACGTCCCTTGCTCTTTTTCTGTGAGCCTCAATTGCATTGTCCATAAAATGAAGATGACCCCCCAGTGGAAGGTCGCTCCAGTGACAGCGCCGAACAGAGGGAACGAGAATGAGTATTGATTCTGTGGCTGCTGCAGTTCTTCCCAGTGTTTGGGGTCCTCAGCCCTCTCCATACAGCCCTGCTGTCCCAGCCGGACTCACCGGGGCACAGAGGCCCTCCAGCCAGGACCAGCAGCTCACTGGACCCTTCCCTGCCGGCCGCGGTGGACCAGGCTGGCTTTGGTGCTACCACTGTGACTCTGATGTGCGTCCTTGGCCCTCGCGCCCTGAGCCTTCTGCTGTTTTCCCCAGGAGGCTGGTTTGTGTTACAGGTTTGTAGTTTCTCTGCTGGTCTGGAAACCCAGCCACTTTTTAAAGAGACCAAGCGCTCTTCTCTGGAGGAGAAGACCTCTCCCACTCCTATTCCTTTTCCACTGAAAACAGTTTCAGGCCAGATCAGCAAAGCAACAACTGTGCTCCCACTTCATCAAGTTGGACCATCTCCGCCCCATGGATTCCATCCATCACTGTGAACTAAGCCAGGCATAATTTACGCTCTGATCCCCAAACCCGACCCTCCAACAGTCTCAGAGTGAGGTGGGTTCTGCTAGACAGAGCCGGTGGACATCACCCACCTTCTCCCTTCTGCTGTGCCCAGCCCCCAGGGGACTTGCAGCCCTTGGGGTCAGACTCACTGCTTCTAGAGCTTAGTCTCCAGAATTCCCAGGAATCATTGGGATTCATTAGGAAGGAAGGACCTTTACCTTGGCATCCCTGAGGCTTGGTCATCTTCTTCACGGCGTCCATGTCCAGGGTGTTGAGGCGGATGTCCACCGTGAAGTGGTGGTAGGGGATGAAGTCCCCGCTTCCGCAGTGGTCGCACTTGTGGGCGTTTTCCTCTAGAAAGCGGGCGCACTTCAGGTGCATGGCCTTCTTCTGGTCCTTGAGCCAGAGCTCGTAGGCGGTCTTCTGCATGATAGGCCGGGAGAACCGGATGATGTGGCACTCGATCACCTCGCCCTCCAGTTCCTGGAGCTCCTCCTCCTCACCGTGAGCTGCAGGAGACAGGAAGGGCTTGCCAGCCAGGCTGTGGGCCAGAGGCCAGCCCACTGCCCAACACGGATCAGCCAAGGGGCTCTTGGGGCACTTCCAGGCACCACTCACCCATCTCTTCACTGGGCTTCAGAGACAAGGAACGATAGTGCACCTCAAATGAGGTGGCGTTCTGCTTCAGGGCGAGACGGAGGTCCTTGCCGTTCCGGAAGCAGTAAAAAATGTTGAGCTCCACAAGGGTGGCCAGGGCCTTGATCATCATCTTCATGTTCCAGCACGGGAGAATCTCAAACAGCAGCTCCGTGGTGAAGGTCAGGCCAATGATGGCCGCGCACCTCACCAACATTTGGTGGGAGAGGCTCATGCTGTCCAGCTGGACCAGCGAGATTTCTGCAGGCGGAAGGCCACGCAAAGGGTTCTGGTTACCCGTCTTACTGCCTCTGTCCAGGGCAGACCTGTCCTACGCTGCACATCTGTTGCAGACACCCAGCTAAGCTAATCAGAGGGGCATTTGCTTGGTGTCTGGCACACAGCTAGCTCTTGTGCAGGAGTAGACAGGGTGCAGCTGCTGTGGTCCGAAGACACACGCGGCCAGAGTAAGCCTGATTCCAGGGCTTCCTGACTTCGTGCTAAAGCATGACGGGGATGCGCGAGGACGCAGGGGTCGGGGCAGGCCACGCACTGTGCCTGCCCACCTGCTCCTCGTTGGCCTCTCCGGCCAGTCCCACCCGAAAATGTGCTGCACCTCATTCTCTGATGCAGTCGAATAAAGCTCTGTTCAAATCAGACCCCAGAACACGGCAGGGGAAGGAGGCTCCTCAGCACAAGTAGAAGAATCAAACCTGCCAGGAAGCCGTGTGGACTGGGCAAGTCAGGACAGACGACAGGAGCCCTGGGCACCGCCTCCCTCCTGGTGCAGGTGGTCATCCCAGGATGAGTGGAGGGGGAACTGGCAGGAAACCAGCCCCGGGTGGAATGCCCTTACCTTTCAGTGACGCGGGGGGCGACAGGTTTTTCAGCCGGACACCACTGACGAGGGTGCAGACCTCTTCATTTCCCTCCTCGTTTCTCAGAGAAAACGCTTTGAATTCCTCTGTGGGCTTAATGAAATTCTCTGTGGGGAGAAAAAAAGGAAGGGAAGTCGGGGCTGAGGATGTAGCTCAGTTGGTAGAGTGCTTGCCTCACAAGCACAAGGCCCCGGGTTCAATCAAGAGTGGGAAGACCTGTGTGCTGACTCCCCAGATATTCTGGGGTACCTTGTTTAAAGAAGGCTGATTTATGAAAATTGAAATTTACCCAAAGATGTTTTGTCCTCCCACCCCGGAACAGTACGTGGTCCCAATGCTGGTGTCATCCACAGGACACACAGTTCGATAAACGTCTGCTTCATGGTAGCCTTAGGGTCCTCTCCACGCACGCGATACCTACTCTGCCATGCACACTCGCTCAAACACATCGGGGAGACGCAGCCCTAACGAGGGCGTGTGCTGCCAGAGAGTCGAGACATGAGGTCCGGAAGGCGGCCTTGCCTAGCGACTCGGTCTCCCGGCTCCCCTCCTGCGTCGTCTGCTTCTCCCACGGCCTGTGTGGCGCTGGGCAGACTGAAGAGGCATGATGGGCGGGGGAGACACAAGTGCACAGGCCCGTCCCCTCCGCAGAGGTGACTCCTCACAAGCAGCAAGACCGCGGGCTGTGACGGAGGGCCACGGGAGTGGCAGGAACAGCAGGCGCGGCAGACCTGACCCCACTGTGTGCACGCACTGAGGGCTGTCACATAAACACCACGTGCTTCCAGCCGGCGTGGTGCTTAAGAGCTACAGGACAGATACACAGGTGACTGATCACAGCACAGGGAAGAGCGACTAAGAACAAAAGAGTGAAGACTGAGCCAGGTGCAGTGGCGCACACTTGTAATCCCAGCAAGCCCGGAGGCTGAGGCAGGAGGATCACAGGCTTGAGGACAGCCTCAGCAACTTAGCTAGACTCTCAGCAACTTAACAAGACCCTGTCTCAAAACAAAACAAAACAAGAAATTTTTTAAAGGCTGGGGATGTGGCTCAGTGGTAAAGCACCCCTGGTTCAATCCCCAGTGGCCCCCCACAAAAAAAAGAAAAAGAGCAGCAGAAGCAGTGAAGGTAGATAGGAGGTGGTGAGGGGGTGCAGCCAGGGGGAGTCCAGGAGAGGGTGAGGATGGGTCAGACAGGCAGGGAGGGGAAGGGGCAGGGCGTGATCAGGGAAGCCCAGTGAGGGCACGTGGGCAGGCAGAGGGACCCAGGGTGCGCCCGCCCTGTGCTCCTCACGCCCACCTGTTTCCCTCCCAGGACCACCGTGGTGATTATGTGTTCCACCACTGGATGGACATTAACCAGGGCCTCCAGCCACGAGGCATCTAGGATTGGGAACTCTGGGTACTAAGGACTCCCGCCTCACAGGTCAGATTCTAACGATGGAGACAGACGGACAGTAGATAACGGATTAACAGGAAGCTCTCAGGGTGTGATTCGGTCGTGCACAAGAAGGGAAAGTGACTGGCACTGGGCACTTCCCACTCGGGCTCACTGCTTGGACCTGGGCTGGTCTGCTCCGCTCTGCCCACAGGCTCTCTGGAGCTCAAACGCAGCGGCTGCCGCCTGGCTCTCCACACCCCACTCCACAGTTCCGGGGAGCAGCCACACCCGCGGCCTTCGGAAAAGGTGACATGGCTCTGCTCCTGCCATCCTGGGTCCTTATGCAGTTTGTCCACTGACCCTACAGTGTCTTTTAATGTCCCTTTTTCTTTCAAAGAGACCAGTCTCGGATCATGATTTTAGTTCAGATTTTTAATTGACGTGGAATCACACAACATACAACTAAGCACCTTCCAATACGCAGTTTGGAGGCACCAGCTCTCCCAGGAGTTCCGAGGAGCTTCTCGGGGGAGACGCTCCATTATCTCATTTTTTAAACTTTTATTTGCGCATTTTAATTACACAGAATGCTGGGATCATGGTGGCTTGCTCATACATCATACCTTGATCATGCCCGGTTCCCTGCACCCCCTCCACTTCTCCACACGTCGCTCCCCTCCCGCCAGACTCCACACGTGAGGGAACACGGAACACGTGTCCTCCTGAGTCTGATGGGTTTCATTTAACATGCTGCTTCCCGGTCCTGTCTATGTTCCTGCAAATGACATGACTGTCCTCTGTGTGGCTGCACACACTCACTGTGCACGTGTACCCCACTCTCTCCATTGGTGATACTCGCTGTGCATATGTACCCTGCTCTCTCCATTGGTGACACTCGCTGTGCACATGTTCCCTGCTCTCTCCAGCGGTGACAGACACTCACTGTGCACATGTGCCCCGCTCTCTCCATTGGTGACACTCACTGTGCACACGTGTATCCTGCTCTCTCCATTGGTGACACTCACTGTGCACGTGTATCCCGCTCTCTCCATTGGTGACAGACACTTGCTGTGCACGTGTACCCCGCTCTCTCCAGCGGTGACACACACTCCCTGTGCATGTGTACCCGCTCTCTCTAGCGCTGACAGACACTGAGGCTGGTTCCACAACGGGGCTGCTGTGGTTTGTGCCCTGATAAACGAGGGTGTGCAGGTGTCTCTATAGCAAGGTGACTTTGGTCCCTTCCGGTGAAGAGCCAGGAGTGCCATTGCGGGATCGTAAGACAGTCCTGGTTTTAGTCTTTTGCACGATCTTCAAGCTGGTTTCCGTGGCTGTACCAGTTTATACCCCTACCGCTGAGTGCATGGGCTCCTTTTCCCTCACATCTTCACCAGCATTTATTGTTATGTGCCACTAAACTTAGTCTCAGAGGAAGAATCTGACCCTGCTATTGCGTGGTGCACACAGTAGTTAGAGCTGTTAAATCGCCACCGCTTACTGTGAGTCACGAAAATAAAGACTTCCCCTTCCGGAAGACTGGAGGCAAGTTTTCTCCGTCTTCTCCTGCCAAGTACAACTTGAATCCCTGGACGTCAAACCCAAAACAAACACAAGAGACCCAGGCGGAGAGGAGGCAGACCCTCTGGGGACCTGGGGACCCAGGGAACATGGGGCACAGAGCTCCCTGGTTCCTTCTGCCTCACACATACCAGACTTAGAGCTAAGACTGTGACGACTCAGAAACCCGATGGCATGCCAACAGAAAAGCCCCAAAGTTAGAGTGAGCATCAGTTGACTCTCCAAATCGCTTATTGACCCCACTCTCTGGCCTGGTCCTCTCTGCGATGGAACGCCCCACGGTGCCAGCCGCACGTTCCATCCCTCGTTGCCCTCTGCAGTGTGGCTGCCCTGCCAACAGCCCTCTCTGGGCGAGGCACGTCACCTCTGGAAAACATGGAGCGCCCTGAGCTCCTGGGGTCTGCCTCTGCGCCTCAAACTTTCCAGGCTTCTTCCCTGTCCACCGCTGGTGTGCGCTGGCCTTGCTCAGGGACTCCCGGGCCTCGCTAAGTCCTCGTGCAACCTGGAGTCAGAGCAAGATTTTTGTCGTCCTCAAGCCCTCTGGCCCTGCGGGAAGCAGCCGATGGAGCAGCCCCATCCTTGGCACCTTCTCCACATCAGGATTGGTCAGGGAAGGCAGAGTAGGTGCCGCGTGTGGAGGCGCACACCCGTCATCCCAGAACTCAGGAGCCTGGGGCAGGAGGACAGTGAGCTGAGGGCCAGCCTGGGCAATGTAGGGAGACCCTGTCTCAAAACAAAGCAAAAGGACTGGGGATGTGGCTCGGCGGTAGGGCACCTCTGAGTTCAAACTCTAGCACTGCAAGCAAGAGAGGAGAGTCTCCCCGAGACTTACTGAACAGGTTGTTCCAGGTCACCTTGGTCTTTTCCTCAGACTCCATTTGCTGGAAAAGGAGCACCCTGTGGTGGTCCAGGTTCTTCAGCAGCTCTTCACAGTAGAACGGGATCCCGCAGCTGGCCTCCACCAGGTACCTGCGGTGGAAACAGCAGCCGGCCCGCTCAAGAGCGCCTGCCAGGGAGGCTGGCTATCTCCCCGGTCACTTGACACTGATCCCGTCCCATTCTCTGTGTGTTCCTTTGTTCTCAAGTTTTAGGGATCGCTTTTGTCTTGTTTCCTTTTAAAATTACATAAAACATTTGTATCTTCCCAAAGTTAAAACTATGTAGTAAAGAACATCCTCCGTCTTGCTTCCCTGCCTTAGATACAGATAAGAGCTGCGTGCGTTTATCCTTCCAAAATTTCTTCCAAAAAATACGAACAAAAGTGTGCATGTGTATGCACGTGCACACACACACACACACACACACACCCTATTCATTCTGCCTTTTCTAGGTGAAGGATAGTTACATGCGCCCCACACGTGGGGAGGGCACCTAAGCGTGCCTCCTGTCGTCCCTCTGATCAGGACTCTCACTCCCTTTACTACTGCACCGTGCTCCACGGGATGCGTGCCTCCTAGTTTACTGAGCTTAGCTCCCCTTCGAGATGGATATTTGGATTGCTTCCAGCCTTGTGTCAATATACATAGAGTTTGATAAAAACTTTGTACATAAGTCTCTTCGTATTTGTGTCAACACGTTTGAGACCCTGTCCTAGAACTGGGATCACTAGATCAAAAGGCAAATGCAGTATAAACGTGTGGGGGAGGAGAAGAGAGAAAATCACATTTGTGACTCGAGTTGTTTTATTTTGGGCACTGGGGACTGAACTCAGGCGTGTTCTGCACTGAGCCGCATCCCCAGCCCTTTTTACTTTTTATTTTGGGATGGGATTGGAGGTATTTTAAGTGATCCCTTGTTCTAGTCATCTTCCTTCCAGAAGCAAGGCAACCTCATTAGAAAGAACAAACTCAGAGAACAGGGGGATTGTAAGCAGCCAGCCCAGGAGAGATGCTGTCATCTGGGTGTGACACAGCACCTGCCCGCAATCCCAGCTACTTGATAGGAGCAGCTTAGGGAGACCGGCCGTCTCACAACAAAATAGAAAGGGCTTGGGATGCGGCTCAGAGGCAGAGTGCTTGAGGCCCTGAGTTGCACCCTGAGAGAGAACTAGTGCACGTTGTTAGGGGTCTGCCCTCAAGACCCCAGGGGAGACAACCCTGAGAGGCTCAGACCGCGCTCACTCGGAGAGTCAGGCCTGAACAGCTCCGCCCACCAGCACACGCCTGCCGGCCAGGGAGACACAGTGGCCGCAGGATGTGGTCTAAGGCTCTCCAGCTTGCCTTTCCCATCACGTGACCGTTATTTAAAGTGGGCAGACCCAGTGTGATGCAGGGCAACAGGCTGGCTGAGCAGAGTGTGGGAAGAGGAGCAGGGAGCCCGTGGGGAAGGGCGAGCAGCACCGGCCCACCAGCACGGCTTGCCGCCCCTCTAAAGGGTGGGTGGAAGAACACTGGCACTGCAGGTGCAGTGATACGATGGCGTCAGCACCGGGGACTGCAGAAGGTGCGACTCACGTGTCCAGCTCTTTGGGGATGCTGCGCACGTTGAGGTCGAGGCAGACCTTGTTGCGGATGTCGCTGGGCTGCATGGGCCCCAGGGTGATGTAGGTGGTGTTCCTGTTCTTCATGATGGCACTGGCCGCTGCACAGGGAAGGCCCGTGAAGGGCGACAGGGACATGATGATGAAGATGGGGACCGTGCGGACCAGCTTCTCTATGAAGGTCCAGGAGGCCACATCCACAAACTGGGCCTCGTCGATGATGAAGATGATGCGCTCCTCTCTCACTGTCTGGACAAGGCCACGGCACAGAAAGGGAAAGGCTTCAGGACTCAGGGCTTGCGCTTTGCCAGCAGGCATGTGCGTCCGTGGGATTGGGTGGTTCATTTGCAATTTTCTTTTCATTAACTTTGCATTAATTTGAATTTCAATAACTTAGAATTCATGTTAGTTTGGACATGGACTCTTACTTGGGCAAAGCTTTGTATAATGATGGAAGGAAGAAAGGGAGGGAGGGAGGGAGGGAGGGAGGCGAGTCCCAGGGGTGAGGTTTAGGGACTATGTAAATTCTGAATTGACGCTTAGCTCAAGGTTGGAAGCTGGAAGAGAGTGCAGTACTTTTGGATCAAGCTTTTGCCCACATCCAAATGCTTCCTGGAGCCAGAGCTCCTTGGGCCGGTGGCCAGTGGTCATTTGCCCAGTTTCCTCCTGCCGTGGCTGACTCTTACCTGTTCCAAGATCTTCATAAACAGAGCTTCCAATTGCTTCTGCTTCCTCAAGGTGCTCATTCTGGAAATCTCCCGAGAAATAGGGAACTGTAGGGAGAAGAATGAGCACACTCAGTATGGGAAAGCAGCAAAGGAACTACCAGCCTCGGGGCTCTGGGCAAGTCACTGAGCTGTCCCAGGCCTGGACACCGTCACATGTTAGTTAGTTCTTAATGTCCTTTTCAGCTCTGATTGTCTGTCCTTGAATGTAATAGGTCCAGGAAAGAACAGGACATGTTCTGTCTTTGCATTGGCAGTCAGTTGTGGGAGAAGTGACCTTGTGCCTCAGCCTTGCTGGAATCGTACAGCTACGGTGGAAAGGTAAGAAAAGCATGAGCCAGCAGGTGGCCTTTAGCCAGGCATGGTGGTGCACACCTGTGGTCCCAGCCACAGGGAAGCTGAGGCAGGGGGACCAGAAGTTCGAGGCCTGCTGTCCAAATAAAATGTAAAATTTTTAAAGGGGCTGGTGAGGTAGCTCTTGGTAGAGCACCCCTGAGTTCAAGTTCTAGTACCACACACAAACAAAACAACAAAACAAACAGGGGCCATCTGGATTTTCTTGTGTGGTGTTTCCAGACACCTCCAGTACATCCTGAGAACGTGGAGGTAGGGGCTGGGATGTCACTCAGGGGCAGAGCTGTGCGTAGTGTGTGCAATGTCCTGGGTTCGACCCTTAGGACCCTAGTGCTGTTAAAAGAGAGAGAGAGAGAGAGAATGTGGGTGAATTTTCAGGGAGGATTGGGAGCCGCTTCCTCACCAGCTGGGTGTGCTAGTGAGAGGATACTAAGGCCAAGGAGATGTCAGTCGCGCCTGGGGCCACAGCCTCCAGAAGCCGAGCACTAGGCGTGGTACCTGGACGTGGAAGATGTCATTAAGAAGACAGTGGAACTTCTCATCCAGCAGCATCTTGACTCTGTTTTGAAGGTTGCTCTGTCGCTCTTTGTAGTGTTTGCAAGTGTCCAGACCTAGCACGTTGGCCATGAGTATCTGGATGGTGTAAAAATTCTGATGGAAGCTGATCTTTGTCAACGCAATAGCAATGGTCCTGTTCATGAGAGACCGAGAATCACGAGGGAGTTTTGCACATGTTTTTCAGAAATAAAGGTCAAAGGGGAGCACTGACTCCTCCTGTTGAGCTGCCAGGATGGACCTGCCCAGCAGCCTGGCAGCTGCTGCTTCCCGCTATGGACAGTCCCACTCCACTGTGAGCCCAGCCCCCATCACCTGACCCAGCTCCCCAGGCCTCTCCAGTCCTGCTGCCACTGCCCTGTGCCCTGGCCACGCTGCACGGTGGCAAGCCACTCCTGCCCTTGCTGCATGGCTCTGAAGGCATCGCGCCCACAGGAGCCTGAGGGAGCTGTCAGGTGCCAACCTGGGCTGAAGATGCAGGTCCGTGGTGGAGCGCTTGCCCTGTGCAGGTGAGGCCCTGGGCATGAGCCCCAGTCCTGGGGTACGAAGGCAAACCTTGCTGTATCGCTCTCCTGCTTAGTGTTCCCGTGGCTCCCGTTGCCTAAAGGCCGGCGTCCACCTTCCTTTCTGTGACAGGCAAGACTTCCCAAGGCCTCATCTGCCTAGCCACCTTCCTTCCACCACCAGCAAGCATGCGCATTCCTTGCCTGCCTTTGCCGAGGTCATCTGCATGTCCTGAAGGGCCCCTCTGACTGTTCATGGGTCAGTCCTCTCAGGCTGCCCCTGGAGGCCCTCCTTGCTGCCCCAAGGCTGGATCGCCTCCCCCTCCCTGTGGGGCTCTCTTCACTGGAGGGCAGACGTCAGGGTGGTTCAGGATCATCAGCCCACCTCCCCCAAGTCCATGTGTTGAAGTCGTGGGCCCTGGAACCTCAGAACTGAGGCTCTTTTGAGAATAGGGTGGTTGGAGAGGGATGAGTTAAGATGAGGCCTTACTAAAGACAGCTGGGCCCTCAAACCACCAAGACCGGGGGCCTTATGAAGAGGGGAAATTAGGACACAGAATACACATGCGAAGACAAAGGCAGAGGTCCGGGTGACACTTCTACAGGACAAATAGCACCAAACGGGGCCAGAAAACCCCCAGAAGCAAGGCGAAAGACTCTTCCTCCTGGTCCTGGGAGGGAGCCGACTCTGCTGACACCGGGATCCCAACCTGGGCCTCCAGAACTGTGAGACCACCTTCCTGTGGTCAGGCCACCCCGTCTGTGGTGCTGTCAGGAGCCCTGGTAACCAGCATAGCCCTGGATGGGCCCGGCCCCTGTGGGACTTCCCAGGTGCCTGCAGGAAGGAACGCCCGCCCTTGGCTGCGAGTCGGCCCTCGGCAGTGCTTCAGTGTTTGGAAAGGGCCTTTTTCAGGCCCAACACTGAGTGATGGAGATAGAGCGAAGGGGTGAGCAAGCAGTTTCCCTTCCACGCTTTAGATGGGGAAGCCGTGTGAGACTCCAGAGTCATCCCTGTGAGCGTCACTACTTCCACATGGGGCCAGGCAGACTGATCCAGAAAGGGACCCACCACACTCCACACATGAAGATAGATGAACAGTGTCAGGTGATTGCAATAGCTCC
Organism: Sciurus vulgaris; assembly: GCF_902686455.1. Lineage (NCBI taxonomy): Eukaryota > Metazoa > Chordata > Mammalia > Rodentia > Sciuridae > Sciurus > Sciurus vulgaris. The sequence goes on along the minus strand of NC_136473.1, from coordinate 111,459,216 downwards.
GCCTTCCAGAGCATGTACCCAGGCCAGTCATTGTCCATTCCCACTCGCAGGGTGACAAACTTATGTGTCTGTTCTGCAGGCGAATCTAGCCCTGATCACATGTCTGTACTAATGGTTCCCAGCCGGTGGGCATGTTGGGATTATGGGGGGAACTTTAAAACGCCCAAGCCCCACCAGGCTTTAAATCAGGATTTCCAACAACCAGACCAGTTCTCTTTTTCTTCGTTCAAAATATTTATCAGGGCTGGGGATGTAGCTCAGGGGTAGAGCGCTTGCCTAGCATGCATGAAGCCCTGGGTTAATTCCCAGCACCACCAAAACCACAAGAATTAATCTAACCAAAATATTCATCATCATTTATTTAGCACAAAGGTCATATCACCCAACAGTTATAGAAATACAAAATAAATGGAACTGCTTTAAGGATGCAGGATCTCTGAATCGACTCGGAGAGATAATTCCCAGGCACTCACCTGTGGTTCTCACCTTGAGCCAGGTACTCAATTTCCATAAGTATCTGGCTTTTTTCCATATCCAAATAATCCTTCGTACATTAGGATTCGGCTGCAGTTAGACATCAAAAATTCCTTCATGGTACGCATGAAGTATCTGATCTCCTTATCACGCCCTGTTATTTTCATTTTTATTTTTAAAAGAGGAACAAAATCAGCAACACAAAAAAGTCTAGAGATATAAAAAAGCACAGAGGGACACCCCTTCCAAGAATATCCTAGGAATTGGCATGGCATGGTTCAGACTTTATTGAGTCCCTGCACACTTTTTAAAATCTTTTTTGAGAATTTTCCAGTTAATAAGGTGGTTTTGCAGTTGTATTTGAATACCACAGTTGTAAAAGAAAGTCGATTTGTTTTTTGGGTTTTTTTTTTTTTTTTTTTTTTAGTGTTTTTCCTGTCCTGGACATGGAACCCAGGGCCTCTCGCATGCTAGGCAAGTGCTTTGCAACTGAGCCACACACCAGCCCCCCAGGAAAAGTATTCTTGTATGCTCTTTATAATTTGCTCAGATTAAATGGAATTAAACCAAGTCTGTTTAACACTAAAGCTTGTTTCCCTTTTTTTATAGCACAGTAAACTGTAGATTTAAAATTAGGGCTCTAATACCGAACGACTATAGAGAAAACATTTTTATTTCCAATTCCATGATGAAGGAAACCTGTCCTCATAAATGCAAATTATATTGTCTCGGGCTGCTAGAAGCATTATCAGGGACAAGAAAGTTCAATTTACCTCCAGAAATTATGTATACATTTTTATTATCATAAGGACAACCTAAATTATTTGTAAAAGTAAATTGTCTTTTTTTCCTGATTATAAAACTAACAAATGTTCACTTTGGAAAATATGGAAAAACTCAGGAGAAGGAAAAAAAAAAGAACAAAATAAAAATCACCGTTGGTTCCAATCCTGTCACTGTTCTTTTTCTTGTGTTTTAAAATACATGTAACAGAAATCCTGGCTGAAGTCAGAAGCTCAGCTCACAGCCTCTGAAACTTGGGTGGGTACAATGAGCAGGAAGGACCATGATTTCAAAACATGGAGCATTTCTGTCAAAAGACTGAGGGACGAGACAGGTGCCGTGGTGCACGACTGTAATCCCAGCAGCTCAGGAGGCTGAGGCAGGAGGACGGCCAGTTAATGAGGTTCTAAGCAACTTGGTGAGACCTTGTCTCAAAATAAGAAATTTAAAGGGCTGGGAATGTGACTTAATGGTTAAGTGCCCCTGGGTTCAATCCCTAGCACCAAAGCAAACCAAATCAAACAGAAAAAAAAAAAAAAAAAAAAAGACCTGGGGACTCAGAGCCCACTACCACTTTTTCATGGGACAGCAGATTGTGAAGGACTCATCTGTAAGATGTCTTTGTGGAAAACCAGGACCATTTATCCCCGTGTAGACATTTTAGGAAAAGAGGCTCTGTGCTGTGCTTGGTAACGTAAATGTCTGGGTATGTTTAGCAAGAACTACTCGCACATGTATGATTCTGTGTGTGTGTGTGTGTGTGTGTGTGTGTGTGTGTGTGTGTGTGATGCTGGGTAGGAACCCAGGTGTGCTCTGCCACTCAGCTCATCCCCAGCCCTTTTTGTATTTTATTATTTTGAGACAGGGTCTTGATAAGTTGCTTAGGACCTCACTAAGTTGTCAAGACTGACCTCAAACTTGCAATCCTCCTGCCTCAGCCTCTCTTGTTGTTGGGGTTGTAGGCACACACCACCATGCCTGGCTCATCTATGTACATTTTCATGCTTATTCATTTATTTATTTAAAAAGACACAGGGTCTTGCTATGTTACCCAGGCTGGTCCTGAATGCCTGGACTCAAGCCATCCTCCCATCCTCCCAAGAAACTTGGAGAACAAGCACTAGGCTTATGTAAAATTAAACAGGTGTAAATAATCCCAGGTGTTAGGAGTCCGTGGGGGAAAAAGTGGAAGAGCATGCGTAAGTGTTCCTGGAATATTGCTGTTTCTCTTTCTTGGCTTGGATCATGGTTAGATTTTCATTTTGTGATAATTGATTAAGTTGCACTTAATCAACACTTTTTTAAAACACTTTTTAAAAAAGTGTTTCTTTTGTCAATGGATTTATTTATTTGCAGTGCCGAGAATCAAACCCAGTTCCTCACACATGCAAGTCCAGCGCTCTACCGCCGAGCTACAACCCCAGCCCTAGGCTGCACGCTTATTGATGCACTATTCTGTGCGTTCTGTTGTAGTCTGATAAAGGAAGTCCAGGGCGGGGCTGTCACTCAGTGGTAGAGCACTTGCCTAGCATGCACAGACCCTGACTTCATCCCCAGCACTGCAAAAAAACGCAATGAGTTTCAAATCAAGTCTCACTACCTACCCAGCAAAGGGTAACCCTCGTTTCTGTTGCAGATGAGGTACGCCATACCAAACATGCTGAAGAAGAGAGAAAAGAAGTCAGATTTCAGACGGAGAAGCAGCGAGAGCAAGCGTCTGTCTGGCTTTAGGCCCCAGGAAGCCTCCTTCTCCATCTCCAGCAAGAGTCGGTCCCTGAATCGCAGTCCTGAGCCGCAAGATGGGGAGGGCCCCGCTTGGTGTGTCCGACAGCCCAGCCCATGCTCCATAAGTGCAGCCTGGGCTGCCAGTGGCAGGGCGCTGGGGAGACAGGCGCCCGCCGGGGAGGGCGCCCGTGCCCACTCACACTTTCTCATTCAGGCCCAGGCACTGATAGACTGGTCCAGAATCCCCAACGCCTTTCATCGCTTTCTTTGGAAGTTCTTTAAAAAAGTAGGCCGGTAGGTTGCTGCCGCTGTAGGTGACAGAGTCACAGGTCACGATTCCTGGGTAGTACATCATCATCCTGGCGGCTATGTTGACTTTTTGACCAATGACTGTAACAGCAAGGAGAGAGTCAAAGAGCAGGACAAAACAGCCCTTGACCTGCCACTTCCTTTGCCACTCATGAAGGACATAAGCATTTGGCCTTCAACCACCCACAGCCCGTCCACAGCTACTTAAAAACCCGTTCAGGCCCTGGGAGGCCAAGAGGACACTCTGCGTGGGGTAGGAGGACCGTGAGCATGGGGAGGTCTGCCAGCTGGGTGGCCACGCTGAGAGCTCCCACCCCGGCTGCCGCTGGCCTTCTGGACAGGGTGGCTGAGCACAAGCTGGCACCGTACTGACTACACAGCACGCCTCATGTGCTCTGCAGGCCCTCCGGGCTGTGGCTTCTTACTCAACAGGGCCAGTGGTGTGTGTGGAGGATCGCAGAGGGAACATCCCAGGGCGATGCCTGCAGCCCGCAGATGGCGCAGGCTCCACCGGCCCTGCCTCTAACTGCCACATGCAAATTACTTGGGCTTCAGCTTTCCGGTCAAGGAAACGCAATGACAATACTGCTATCTCCAAGGGGAGCTCGAAGGTCAGGAATCGGGGACCGGGCTGCAGCTAGAGGTAGCGCTCTTGCCTACCATAAGCAAGGCCCTGAACTGGATCCCCAGCACCACACACACTCACACACACACACACTCTCTCTCACACACACTCACACACACTCTCTCTCTCACACACACACATACTCTCACACACTCACACACATACACACACACACATGCACACTCACACACATACTCTCTCTCACACACTTTCTCACACACACTCACACACACATTCACACTCTCACACACTCACACACACATTCTCACACACTCACACTCTCTCACACACACACTCACACACACATTCTCACACACTCACACTCTCTCACACACACTCTCACACACACTCACACATACACACATGAACACACATGAACACACACATTCTCACACACATGAACACACTCGCACTCTCACACACTCACACTCTCACACACTCACACACACATACACACACTCTCACACACACTCACACACATACTCTCACACACTCACACACACTCACACACATGTGCACTCACACACATACTCTCTCACACACACACTTTCTCTCACACACATTCACACTCTCACACACTCACACACACATTCTCACACACACTCTCTCACACTCACACACTCTCACACACACATACACACACACTCACACACATGCATACTCACTCACACACATGAGTTAATATATGCTTACATCTTTGGTGGTGCCTGGCTGCTTGCAAGCACTTATTTAATATTATACTAAATGAGCATTAAACGTTCCATTTTAACACAAAACCTTCCTGTCTTGTTTTGTTTCTGGTGCTGGAGGTCAAACACAGGGCTTTGCACCTGCCAGGCAAACCCAGTACCACTGAGTTACACTCCCAGCCAGGGAATCCTTTTATAAACTTTGTTAATAAAAATTACAAGAGGCCTTTGTTTTGACTCTTGCACTGAGTCCCAAGAAACCAGAATAAAAATCAAAATAGACTCCCCCATGCTAAAGTTCTATATGCTCACACCAAGCTGTTATCTGAATTTCAGAAAAAAAAAAAAAAAAAAAAATCAGGAGAAGGTTGATGCCAGTTTCCCAAATGGGCTGGTTCCAACAGGCAAGATGGTGAGTTCCCCTGCCTTCATCCCGCACCAAAGATAAGCTGAAGCGACTTGATGCTAACCAATCAGTCGCTTCTCCTTGCTCTGTCTTCCTGTCCCTTCCTTCCAAGGACCAAACTGCTGTGCGTTCTGTTTCTGCTTTCTTGGGCCTTATCTATAAAACCACACTCCTTTGCACTGACCATGGGGATGCTTACTCTATTTTACGGAAGGAAGCATCACCTGATTCTAGAACAGAAAATACAGTCAGTTAAGACCTTTAACCTAGGGGCTGGGGTTGTGGCTCAGGGGTAGAGTGCTTGCCTAGCACGTGTGAGGCACTGGGTTCCATCCTGAGCACCACAGATAAATAAGTTAATGAAAATAAAGTTTCACTGACAACTAAAAGAAATGAAAAAATAATTTTAAAAATGATCTCTATAGTAAATTGTTGTAATTGATCCTTTGACGGACTTTGTAATGGGGAGCTTCACCATATGTGAAAGTATAGTATCACCGATGACCACATACCCTCTGCCACCCCACGGCACCTGCCTGACCCTTGCCTGTCCACTGCCCTCTGTGGTCACTTTGAAGAAAATCTCACAGTGTCACTTTGGACATAGTGTTTTGGGACCTCAGTGGTGCCCAGTGTTTTAGATGTATCATTGCTAAACCCTCATGGGACAGAGAGGCAGAGAGATCACCCTGCTCCTCAGCACGCTCCTGCAGAGCAGTGTTATTTCCGGTAACGCCAATATTCTTAATGTTAAGAAAGGGTCCTGACCTGTTCCAGGAATGAGGGAGTTACCACGAAGGCCCCAGGTCCCACAGCGCCCCCTGCTCCTCCCTGCAGCGCCTTCGTTTCCTGTTCTCCTCAGGGCCCCAAGATGCATGCTCTGCAGACCTGGAGCTCCTGCAGGGCAAGGCGCCCGCAGGTTCCAGACCCCTGAGGGCCACACGCGCCCACCCACGCACTGCCGCCCAGGGCTCACCCGTGTACTCGTGTCTCACGGTGTGCCCCACGATGCCGCAGAAGACGATCCCGCTGGCCACGCCGATGGACACGGTGCTGGCATGGTGGAGGGGAGACAGAGAACGAGCACCTTAACAGAAAGTCAGGTTCAGGAACGTCAAGAGCCAAGGGAACCTGGGGAGGGCAGGGCGTGGTGAAGGGGGCCCAGCAGCCCATGTCCCCAGAGGGAGGGGGCAGAGGCACAGGACTCGGCCCAGTTCCTTTCCTCCTCTGTTCCAGGGTCTTTGCAAAGGGTCAGGGACCCCTGGTGGGATCAGGGTCAACACTCACTGGATCTTGTGGACCTGAGAACAGAAGTCGAATATATCGACAGCACTCTCCAAGGCATGAGAAACCTCGTCGGGAGCCTTTTCCCCGGGGAAGCCGAAGACGCAGAGGAAGGAGCAGCCCTGTGTGGGAGAGTCAGCGGACCTGCCGGCACCGGACTTGCATCCCTGGAATGACTTTCAGTCTCTGGGTGGGACTTGCTCCTGCTTCCTCTCACATCAGTTCCATCTCTAGTGAACGTCACCCAGCTCCCAAGCCCTTGCTGAGTCCTTGCTTCCGAGGCGGCCAGTGGTGAGGAGCCCTTTGGGCACCCTCCCCTGCCTACGCTCTCCCGTGGCCAAGGTCTCATGCCACAAATTGTAAGTTTACGTAAGAGGTAGCACAGAGCTGGTCCAGCTCTGCGGTCAGAAATCTGCCTTCCCAGCTCTGGATGGAGCCCTGCACAGTGCTGTGGGTCCACAGGCCCAGCCGCTGGAGAGGCAGAGGAGGGAGGATGGCTTAAGCCCAGGAACTGGAGAACAGCCTGGGCAACACAGCCAGACCCCTTCAAAAACAAAAAAAGAGGCGAGGCAGGCAGTGAGCCAAGGATCAGAGCTGTTCAGGGACTCACTGGGGTCACCCAGGATCCTGAGGGCCACGCCTGCGAGACCGCACACTGTCCCGAGATCCTGTGCTCTCCGACCCTCCTAAGGAACACTGAAGCCGCCCTGGAGGGCCCCACTGGCCGCGAGCACTCCCTCCGAGTTCCCTCGGCCGAGTTGGCGCCCCTGCCCAGCCCTGCAGGCAGAGCGCCACTCGGCGGCTGCCTCTACGCGTGGCCCAAGGCCCGCTGCGTGCTCGTTGGAAGAGCGAGCGAGTGGATGTGGGCCGACCAAACGCTCTGCTCTGCAGACAGGGAGGCAACTCTCACTGCCCCTTCTCAGGTCCTCTGTTCACCGCAGAACGGAGAACAAACTGAGAGCCGGACTGAGCCATGCACAGCACTTGAGAGCTGGAGAGGAGCCACTTCCTCCCTGCCACGGATGGAAACGCTGACGTGGCAGGCGGGCACTGCTGGAAACCAGCTCCTGGGCATGTAGGTCACTAGGCTCGGGACCTAGATCCTGGGAATCACGTGACGCAGTAGGCGGGAGCCACAGGAGCAGGAGAGAGCTGAGATGGTGAGCGGACCAGGGAGACAGACCCAGTGGGTGTGAACCCAGTGCCCGTGGAGGCACGAGTGAGAACTAGCCACAGCTACAAGATGGGGACCACGACAAGAGCACTTGGCTTGGAGTGGTCACGAGGAGGAGAGGAGTTCATGTACGCCAAGTACCGGGAGCACCGCCCGGCACCAGCAAGGGCCACGTCCGCGTGTGAGCTGTTCCGACTCACAGACACTGATGTCTGCTCCCTCCAGCTCCCCAGCCGGCTGGCCACGCACCCTAACCTCAACCGCTGGCCGCTTCCCACCCCTTAGCTCATGTGTACCTTGTCGAACATGAAGACTTTATTGATCTCGCCTCGGAAGACCTTCAGGACAGAAGTGATGTGCACACAGGCATCCTGGATGGCCGAGCCTATGACTTCTGCTTTGTCTTGCTCTTTGAACATCAGGTTCACAAACACAATCGTCACTGGGCGGAGCTCAGACAAATAACCCCCAAGTTGTTTGTCGTCGATCTGCAGGGTAGAGAGCGACTTTCTGCAGCGGTGGATCCTTCCTGACAACACCACCCCCGTCCCACACCCAGATTGTCCCTGGAAAGAGGAAAGCAGCCTCTTAAGAGTCCAGGAAGCTGAAGCCGTCAGGGTGTGTGAGGCACAACCCCGCAGAGCCAGCCAACCTGGAGCTGAGCTGTTGGAAATGGCAAGCTCCCGTCTCTGAAAGTGGGGTTTGCACAGTTGCTGATTTTTAGCCAGCAACCACTCCATCGCCCCAGTTACTAGCTCCTGCACGCCACTGAGAGACCTCAGGATAAGAGGAGAAGTGCTGTTCTTTGGACCTCTCTTTTTTTTAATGGTAGGATAAGAATATCATGCTCGGGCTTGGAGATGTAGCTCAGTGGTAGAACTCTTGCCTAGCAAGTAAAAAAGCCCTGGGGACCATCCCAGCACCTCCAAAAACAAAAAGAGTAATGTGTAATTCAGCCTTTACATAGTCTGGTGGCTTCGGGAAGATTTCTACATTACATTCACTCTATCTTCAGGCAAAATAAAGTCAGTTTTATATTTCCCATTTTACAGATCAGATCACAGAGGCATAGAGAAGTAACACAATTCTCCCAAGGTCCTGTGGGAAGACGCAGCAGACGAGGACCCAGACCTGCAGATTTCACTCCGCACAGCTCTGGCACTCGCGTCCTGGCCCCTGTCCGCAGCAGCTCACCCACAGGGAGCATGGAGACACGAGTTCTGAGTGTGGTTTGGAAGTCGGGACCGCAGCATCTGGTTGCTCTTCGCCGGGTGTTTGTTCATTATCACCCTGCGAGTGACCCTTTCCCTGGGAGTCACCCCTTATCCCTTATCCCTCCTGTAGACCTTGCTCTCAGCTGGTCGCCGCTAACAGAGCATGATTTCTTATGTCCTTTGGGGCGGTGACGATGGGTGCAGGAAGTGACTTTCCCAAGGGCTGGACAACTGCAGGCACCAGCATTGGCCGCTAGGCAGGTGATTTTAGGGGCCCCTGCTTGCCCTGACTGACTGACGAGTGACTGGTGGAGATGGGATTGTCCCCAGAAGCTCCTGCTCCCGCCCTGGCTGCAGGCAATGGCCCTCTCTTCAGCCTGCAGGTCCCCTGCTGTTGAGCGGTTCTGCCCCCTCCACCCCAACCCCATGCGGGCTGACCCCGGAAGGTGTGCCCAGGTCAAGCTTGTCTTACAAAAATTTCCTGTAGGACACAATTGCATTTTGACAGGATTAAAACCATAGAAACAAAAACTTGTACCGCATTTGTATACAGTGAATCAAAATGCAGTCTGTAAAAATAAAATAATTTAAAAATTTTTTTAAAAACCCACTAAAACAGACATACATTAGGACGGTGCATAGCCTATGCCAAAACCATGGCACTCATTCAGACCAGGGTCCAAACCCTGACACCACCTCTTATAATCTCTGGAGCATCAGTTTTCTCACATATACAATGGGGTTATGCTGGGCATGACAGCGCATGCCTATGATCCAGCTGGCTGGGGATGTAGCTCAGTGGTAAAGTGCCCCTGGGTTCAATCCCTGGTGTCTAAGTAAATAAAAAAGGCCATTGCAGAGTGACTGGCATGTGGTGGGTGCTGAGAGTTAGTTATGATTGACATGGTTTAATGTATTTGAAAGTCCAGATCTAAGGGAATGGGAAGGGAGGCTCAGAGGCCAGGGCAATTAAAGTGCTCTAACTACCTATGTTGTTAAATCTCACAACGAATGCAAGAGACTTGAAGAGACACTGCCTGGATGCTCGAATACTCCACTTCTGCCCTGGGGCGCACAGAATAGGTGCTCCTGTGCTCCTGCGTCACCTCTTGCAGTCCCTGCTCTTTGCCCAGTTGCATAAGGCAACACAGTCCTGGTTGGTGCTCTTTTTAATTTTTTTTTTTTTTTTTTTGGTACTGGGGATTGAACCCAGGGGCACTCCACCAGCCCTTTTCAGTACTTTATTTAGAGACAGGATCTCACTGAGTTGCTTAGGGCCTCCCTAAGTTGCTGAGGCTGGCTTTGAACTCAGGATCCTCCTGCCTCAGCCTCCCAAGCCTCTGGGATTACAGGCTTGCGCCACTGCGCTGGCCTCTGGTTGATGCTTGTTATCATAGTGGAGCTGTGACTAAGGCCGCTTGTACCTTCTTTGTTTCTGCAATGCTGGGGCTGAACCCGAGGCCTTGCAGAAGCTACGTGAGTGTCTGCACCGCAGAGCTACACCCAAAGTACCCCCGCCAAGTAGGGTCCTGAGTTAAGCAATGTATTTTGAATTTGTCATCCACATATACAGAATGTCCTCAATCCACTGGATCATTTTTTTCTTTTATTCTTTCCAGCTGTCCAAGATCTCTGACATCTCTAAAGCCAAAAAATTCAATTATGAAAATACCTGCTTTGAAATGTTTTCCATCACATACTTTTGTAGGGACATCTCCAGTTTGGGATCAGAATCCAGGATGCAGGCAAGCCTCAGGAAGTCTAGGAGGGCAGGAGGAGGGGCGGCTCAGCAAGGGAGGCCTGCTCCCCAGGCCAAGGGAACTCCAGGGTGCTTACAGGTTTCCTGGAATTCTTTTGCATGTAGCTCTAAGCCCTGGTCTCACTGTCATTATGATTTGGGGCTTGGGGAGGACAGGAGCCTCTGGACTTGATGTAAAGCTACTGCCACAGGGGATGGTAAGGGGCAGGAGCGTCACCAGGGAGGAGGATGGAGCCAGGATGCAAGGACAGCAGATCAGATGGAAGCTGGCCTCTGATCTCAGGCTGGTGACTGTGGGAGGAAACAACAGGAGGCATTGTTTTGGACTAAGCTCCTGCCTGGGACCCTGACAGACCAAGCTAAAGTCAAAAGGGAACACTCTCAATGAAGTCCCAGGTCCCCAAGCTGACACTGATTGCATATCTGACCTTCTGGAAAAATCTCCCAGCAAACCAGTTTCAAATGGCACAATAAAATTCCCTCTGCTTAATCCGTACACACAAAAAGGAAACTTGAAGTAACCTGATGCTACCGGTTATTTTTCTGTTCCGTCTCCTTGTCTCTGCTTCTCCAGGAAAGTAATTCTGAAATGACCAGTTGGTTTTTTATCCTTTCTGCTCCCATGAGCCCTTTTCTCTTTACAAAACCAATTACAGTTGACTCCACTCATCAGGACACTTATTCTATTTTATGGAATGGGGTGTTGCTTGATTCTAAACTGGCAAACTACAGTTGATAATAATCTCTAAATCATTGTAATTTTGTCCTTTGACAAAGAAGTGGAGAAACAGTGTCAAGAAAAAGAATAATCTGAGATTAACCACCTAGGGTGAGGCTGGAGAGGAAGCCATGAAGCTGGGTGTTACTGGTGGTCAAGGTGGACCTGATATAAACAGCCCCAGACAGGGAAGAGGGCAGAAGCTTGAGGGCAGGGAGCCGACGTCAGCAGCTCAGCCGAGGCTATGCCTGTCGCACCTTCTAAGGAGGCCCAAGCAGGAGATCGCTGGAGCCCAGGTAGAGATGACCAGGGCAACCTAGCCCACCCAGCCTCTAAACAGTTAAATAAAAAATAGAAGACTGAGGAGCAGTGAACACATAGCCAGGGGCCCTCAGTCGGTGCAGACTGGGCGACTGGCCTTGGGACGTGGGAGCTGTCAGGGCTAGGTCGGATTCAAAGAGGTTTACTTTTTCCTTCATCGAGGGAAACTGGGCAAAGGCCTGGAAGAAGAGGAAGGGGATCCGTGCCCAGGGAGGGGCTGCTGCTCAGAACCGCTGTTCTGGGGGACGAGAAGCGTGTCCCCCGTGGCTGGGAAGGACCAGGAGCTGTGCTGGGGAGTGCAGCCTTGCGTGCCCAGCCGGTGCGCTGTGCACAGACCCTACCGACCACAGCCAGGGGTCGCACACACCAGGGTACTTACTTTTGTGTTCACCAGGGTAATAATCCATGAAGGTCATACACTTGGTGAAAAACTCCTCAAAGTTAAAAGAAGGGGGTGGTTTTAAGAAGTTAACCTGAATAAAAGAAAAGAAGGAGCATTTGCTTGTTCTGAGGGTTATCTGGTCCCTAGGCGTGAAATAGTGATTGGCGTTCTTAAACACAAACGATCTTTAATTTATAAAACTGAACATTTAAGTAAAAAATTCAGAGGCTGGGGGCGTAGGTCAGGGAGAGCACGTGTTTGCCATGTGAGAGGCTAGGTTCAGTCGCCAGCTCCAGAGAAAATCCCAACGGCTTCTACAACTATTCGTTAAGATTTCAATGTTCCCCAGACACCATGGCTTGCCTACAATTCCAGCAATTGCGGGGGCTGAGGCAGGAGGACCCAAGTTTAAGGCCAGCCTCAGCAACCTAGCAAGACCCTGTCTCAAAATAAAAAATAAAAAGGACTGGGGCTGTAGCTCGGTGGTAAAGCACCCTTGGGTTCAATCCCCAGTATCCCCTTACCCCCCCAAAAAAGAACAAAAGATATAAAGGTTAGTCCCCTGGAATGGCCCTCTGTGCATCTGGGTATATATACTGAGCATTGAGATCTTTCTTTTTTAAAAATTTTTAATTTTATTGGTATTTTTGTTATTTGGTATTTTTGTTACTGGGGATTAAACTTTCTTTTTTTCCTCTCATAGTACTGGGGATTGTGCTTACGAGGCAAGCACTTTACCAGCTGAGCTATATTCCCAGCCCCTGGGGATTAGACTTTACCACTGAGCTATATACCCAGTTCTTTTTACTTTTTATTTTGAGACAGGGTCTCACTAAGTGACTGAGAGTCTCTCTAAGTTGCTGAGGCTGGCCTCGTTCTCCTGCCTCGGCCTCCTGAGGCACTGGGACCACAGATGTGCACCACCATGCTCAGCCTCTGGAGCATTCTACCCTCCCTGCCCCCAAACGCATACACTTTGTTCGACAGTGAAAAACACTGGGCAGAACTGAACACAGGGCACTCAACAAACTAGCAGCCAAGTTTCTTCCAAGTGTCAAGGTCACAGAAGACCAGGAAAGACTGAATGATTGTCACGGACTGCAGGAAGCTGAGTGAAAGAACAAGCGGGTACAAGAGGAGATCTTGCACACTCCAGCAAGGATGTTGGTGAGCACCACTGTGCCCATGCTGACTTCCGGGTTTGGGCTTGCATGTGAGATGTCTACGTAGGGGAAGGTTGCCAGGCACCGTGGCGCACACCTGTGATCCCAGCGACTTGGGAGGCCGAGGCAGGAGGATCGCAAGTTGGAGACCAGCCTGGGCAATTAAGTTAGAGCACCTTGGTCTCAAAATAACCAAAGGGGCTGGGGGTGCAGCTCAGGGGTGGAACCCCCTGGGCTCACTCCCCAGCACCACAAAAACAACACGACAGTGGGCAACTGGGGGAGGACTGTGTGCAAACTCTATTTCTACAACTTTTCTGAAAGCCTAGAATCAATTCAAAATTAAAACCATTTTGGAAGGTGTGAAAATTCCTGAGCCAGCTGGATCCCAGTGTGGGTGTGCGCTGCAGGACTGTGCGGGTCTGTCCGGTGGGGAGGCTGGGGAAGGACGCTCTGGCCCAGTGCCTCCCACCTGGGCCCTCATCCCCTGAGGCTCTGTCTTCCCTCCTCCTGCACGGCAGGCAGCCCTTGCCTGGCGGCTCTGCTCTCCTCCCTTTTCTCTCTCTAAGCACAGGGTACTGGGATCGAACCCCAGGGTGCTGAACAAACGGCCACGTCCCCACGGCCACGTCCCCGCTGTTTTATGTTGAGTCAGGCCCTTGCTGACTTGCTGAGGTGGGCTTTGCACTTCCCGTCCTGCTGCTGGGATCACAGGCCTGTGCTGCCACATCTGCCTTCAAAGCACTGATTCTCTACTGGCCATTTGCAAGGAGCGCTCTGGGCAACGTAGAGGCCTGTCCTCCCTCCCATGGCCTTGCTGCCATCACTTGCCTCCAGTCCTCACCCTAGTGAGCCTCCACCCTGGGTAGGAGGGTGTTGGGTAGTGACAATCAGGGCCAATGGTTGCCCTCAAAACTACCCCTCTGCTCGTAGGTAAAGCAGATCCTTCCTTAAGCAAGGCCACTTACCATCCCCTGCCCCTGCTGAGGAGCGTGATCCCCCACTTCCACCTCCTTAGCGACCCACAGTACAGCCGGCCTTTCCTCAGCTGGCCAGCCTGGCTCCTGGACCAAGCCTACCCAGCGTAGCCCAGCCTGATGCCGCCCGTCTGCAGCCCAGGAGCGTTGGCATCTCAGCCTCTGGCGTAGACTGGCAGGGCACTCTGCAGGCAGCAACGTCACGCCTACCTTCACGGCTCTCTGATCTGGGATCCTCTCAATTTCAATCATGCTCCGATCACAGAGCTGCCAGCAGTTGGGTGACAGAATGACATCGTTCATCCGCGCCATGTTCTGAGCAAGGCGCACATCATCCACCGCCTGACCCATCACCAGAAAGTAGTTGCGTGTGTCATCTCCAAAGACCAGCATGGAGATGTGGCCAGCAGCCAGCCCTGGCAAGCAGGCGAGCAACAGGTTGGCACAAGTTCTGGGTTTGTCCCCAGCAGCACAAGCTGTTGGAGAAACCAGAATCTTGATGACCCTACCTCAGGCAAAACCTCCCCTCTACAATTCTATGTCAGGATCAAGAGTGCCCCCCAGGCTCAGGCCTTCCAAAATGCCCCATCCCTCAAAGCTAGAGAGGGCAGCCACTAGGATTAGCCCTGCTGTGGCACTGCTGTCCCCAGGTGCCCCACCAATCCCCCAAGTCATTTTTACCTTGTCTCCAATTTATTCACACATAAGGGCAATAGAAAACAACTCTAACAGTCCTGATTTGGGGAGGACTTTAATTTTATCAGAGATTGAGGCTTTAACTAAAAACAAAATCTTAGCATCCCACTTCAGACAATGGCCAGAGGGGAGGGGACAGAAGTCCTGAGGACTGGGGCCCCCATCGTCCTCAAGAAAGGCTACGGGTCAGTCTCTCTGGGTGTTAACCTGGAAAACAAAGAGCTATTTCTTTTTCCACAAAAAAATATGTAATTTATTTGGAAATTTAAAATAACAGCAAAAGGAGCAGAGGTTGGCTGGGTGCGGTGGCGCACACCTGTGATCCCAGTGGCTCAGGAGGCTGAGGCAGGAGGATCACAAATTCAAAGCCAGCCTCAGCAAAAGCGAGGCGCTAAGCAACTCAGTGAGACCTTGTCTCTAAATAAAATAGAAAATAGGACTGGGCATGTGGCTCAGTGGTCGAGCGTCCCTGAGTTCAATCCCCGGTACCAAAGAAAGAAAAAAAAAAGAGGTGGGGGGCAGAGGTTAAAGCAGGTTGAGAAACAGCCCATCGGATGACCTCTGATGACCCCATCAGCTCTGACGCGAGAATCCTGGATTCACAGCTGCGTCGGGCGGACGCTGACATCAACATTTGCTAAGATTGCTCTAGCTGTGACTCCCCAGGATCTCATTCCTCACCCGTGAAGTGGGCACGATGATGCCTGTACCTCATAGCTGGGGACAATGGTCAGCAAAGACCTGGCACGTCGCAGTGCTGCCCTGTGTCTGACCTTAGAGCCTGCACAAGCTTCTGTTGCACATCATTCTTAGAAACGGGCGGTGGCCAGTCTGCTGTCACTGCTGAGTCCGCAGTGGCGAGCCGCCCTTGGCTGCGCGCAATGCTGCTGGGTCTCGAGAAGCAGCAGGACAGAGTGACGCCTGCAGAGGTTCTGACAAGGGCCCTCTGCTCGGGGGTGCACGTGCGCACTGCCTTCGGAACAGTCTGCAGGCGGGCGCTCGGCCGGCCCAGATGGGCTGGGTGGCCAGGGAGGGAGGGAGTGGGCTTGCATGCGTGGGCAGCCTGCCTCCAGAGCCAGCCTGCTCCAGCCTGCCCCGAAGTCACGGCTGCCCAGGAGCTCACCTATTTTGACGCGGATGTCCAGGCCTTCTTCAGCCTCCTTGGCCTCAAACAGCCCGTGGATCTCCAGGCTGCACTTGATCACCACGGTGATGATGTTCTTCAGCTGCTTCCGCTCCACCTTCCACAGGGCCAGCAGCGCGTCACCTTTGGGAGAGACACACGGGGCGTGGGGCCTGTCTGGAGATCAGTGCTTCTGTCAGGTGTGCCCTGGCCCCATCCGTCCTCCATACCTGCAAACTTCAGGATGTCTCCTCCGAACATCAGCACTTCTGAGGAGAGAGGGCAGGAGGTCAGCGCACTGCTCCGGACCTGAGAATGGGCCCAGGTCACTCCCGCCTAGTGCAGCGGCCCAGGCGCAGCCACTGGGAGGGCCTTGCTCTCAGGACACCCTCTCGTCAGACCCGCTGGGGCCTCCGGGCTGTAGAAGGAGCACGCTGGGCCACGGCCTTAGGGCTCCACTCTGTGCCTCCTCTGGGGACAAGGGAAGGCTTCCCCAAGTGGGCTTGTGTGGGCATGTGTGTGCCCACGTGTGAGCCGGGCGACAGGACCCATGCAGGGTGACAGGATGCAGCAATGGGGAGATCAGTCGGCATGGGTCCCTGCCGGTTTCTGCTCTTTGTTTAGACTTTGTGGTGTGAGGGGACATTTTCCCTCTGCATTGGCTATCGCCATGGACTTGCTGAGAGTTCTCGAGCTGAGCCGGTGCAAAAGGAATCAGGCCCGATGGTGCTGCCGTGAGCCGGAAGTGCGGCCTGGCGGGGGCCTTAGGGCAGGCACTGCGGGCCTGCAGAGCGCCCCACGGGAGCCTTCCCTCCAGGAACAGAGCGACGTTGCAGCCCAGACACTGGTGGAGGGGGCAGGGCACCGGACTCCGCCAGGGGCTCCGGAATGCACCGTCAGGAGACAGCGCCCGCGGCCTGGTGATGAGCCCCGGCTACCTGCACGCTCTTGGTTCGGGTTATACGGACCCTGGCTTTTAAAACATGAGAAAGTGCCGAGTCTGAGCAGGAGTCTGCGACCTTCCTCGGGGCCTCTGTGCTGGTGTGGGGCGTCCACACTCCTGTAGTTGTGCTGACGCCTCAGACGACATTCGGGGAGAAGGAAGCGCACTAGGCAGCTGCATTGGCTACCACCAACAACAGGGAAGAAGCGATGAGTCAGAACACGCTCCAGCCGGAGCCCCGTGGGGACACTTACTCTCCACGATGGCACTTATGTAGTAGTTGAGGATCTCCACCAACTGCTCGGCCCCGCGGTCCATGTACATGGCTGTGCTGAACTTCTCGGTCATCGCTGTGAAACCTGAAACAGAAGCGAGGCTGGTTTTCTTGGCTGCTCAGAGAAACCAAGCAGAGCCAGAAGATGCAGAAGATGGCTAGATCGAACCCAGAGGCACTCTACACTGAGCTACATCCCCCAGAGGGCCTCACCAGGAGCGGGAGCACACGCCTGTAATCCCAGCAGCTCTGGAGGCTGAGACAGGAGGATCAGAAATTCAAAGCCAGTATCAGCAACTTAGTGAGACCCTAAGCAACTCAGTGAGAACCTGTCTCTAAATAAAATACAAAAAAGGGCCGGGGATGTGACTCAGTAGTAAATGCCAATCTCTGGTAGAAAGAGAGAGAGAGACAGGGCTTCACTAAGTTGCTGAGGCTGTCTCCAACTTGCCATCCTCCTGCCTCAGCCTCCTGAGTTGCTGGGATTACAGGTATACACCACTGCACCTGGCTCAGTTTCTTAACGATCTTTTGGCTGGTCAGCTGTCACACAGGCAGCCTCCTCTACCTGTGTTCATTATTTTAGGGGCCAGGGGGAGGTTCCACACTGCTCTTTCTTTCAGACTCTCAATTTGTACAGTGATGACCGAAATTCCTTTAACTGGGAACAGAACTTTCTTTCCAAGGGAATGAAAACACAGGAATTTCAAACTCTTTTGAAGAGGTGGCAGGTTTAGTATTGAGATGTAAACACGTAGGCGATCATCTCTGAGGTCACACTGATGGGGATGCGAGTGGGGTTGGGGCAGGAGTCAGTGAGACGGGAGTGGGAAGCCCTGCCCACGGCTGGCAGTGGGGTGGGGAGGACGGGAGGCCCAGCCCAGAGGCTGTGCCTGTGTCCTGGAGGAGGGCCAGAGAGGGCGCTGCCCCGTGCAGGTGTGCGCCACTCCTGGTGCCGCCCTGCCAGCGCGTGCCTGAAATGTCGACAAACATCAGGACTCCGTCAAAGGAGTCCAGCGAGGGCAGCTCCTGGGAGAAGTCCCCGTACACGACCAGGTCTGGGAGGTGGGCGGCGATCCTGACGATGGCCCGGTCCTGCGGCTCCTCCTCTCGTGTGGCCATGGTCACGACCAGTGTCCAGGACTTCCTGGTGACAGGAAGCCGTCCTCTAACAGGTCTTCTGGAAAGAAAGGTTGGGGGACGGAGGGAGTCTGACCTATTCCTTGGCCCGCTTTCCTATTTCTGGATTTTTGGGGGTACTGGGAATTGGACCCAGGGGCACGTAACCATGAGCCACATCCCCAGCCTGCTGTTCTACATTATGTAGACAGGGGCTCGCTGAGTTGCTTAGGGTCTTGCCACATTGCTGAGGCTGGCTTTGAACTCGTGCTCCTCCTGCCTCGGCCTCCCCAGCCTCTGAGATTACAGACGGCTACGGCGCCGGGCCTATGGCTTGCTCTTTGCCGGCTTTGCTCCCACCTGGGCTTGCTTATCCAGATGCCCGAGTGGTGACAGTGGCAGAGTCGGCGAGTCGCGCCTCCAGAGGACCCCTTTCTGTGCAGAAGGAAAACCCTGGCACACGACTGGCCCTCCAAGCCCTGGCAGCCACCATTACCAAGTGGGCGAGCCCCTGGCGTCTCCGCGGCGGGAAGCGTGGGCTTTGTTTGTGCAGATGAGCAGCAATGCTTCACAGACAGGCGAGTGGTTGAGTGAGTCCAGGTCAGGGTGGGATACAGAGCGGGAGCGGCCCGGCCTGGGCGCCCCGTCCGCGCTGAGGAGGGCAGGCTCCTGGGTCAGCCAACTGGGAGAGGAGCTCTCAGGCCTGAGAGTGGAAAACCTCTCCGCCAGCCAGGGCCCCACCAGGCGCTCCAGCTTTTCCAGAGCAAACCAGTTTCTGAAAACCAGGAAACTTACTACAGAAAAAGAAAAACAGGTATTTTCAGTTTCATCCTGGACACAGGCAGGAGCCGGTTAGTAATTTCAACCAGAAGCAGCTCACATGGGGATGGCTTCAAAGCAGGTGGCTTCAAAGGAAAGAGTAAGACCACCCACCACATATGCTCCTTGCACTTAAGGGAAGCAATTCTTTTTTTCTTTTCTTTTTTTTTTTTTTTTTTGCGGAGCTGGGGATTGAACCCAGGGCCTTGTGCTTCCAACGCAAGCACTCTACCAACTGAGCTACATCCCCATACTGAAAATTTAACCCAGAGGGGCTTTACCACTGAGTTACATTCCCCAAACTTTAAATCTTTATTTATTTATTTATTTATTTATTTTATTTTAAGACAGGGTCTCACAGAGTTGCTTAGGACTTCACTGAGTTGCTGAGGCTGGCCTTGAACTTGTGATCCTCCTATCTCAGCCTCCCCAGTTGAGCAATTTCTCTCAAAGTCAGGGAAAATGTTAGTATATTTCATGGATAAGCTTCAGAATGTAGAGAAACCTCTAAAAATGAGTACTACATGTTAGATATTTGGTAACCTTTAAAAAGGAAAGTTGGGGGCCGGTACATAGCTCAGTGACAGAGCGTGTGCTCAGTATGTATGAGGCCCTGGATTTGATCCACAGAACAAAAAAAGAAAGAAAGAAAGAAAGAAAGAAAGAGAGAGAGAGAGAGAGAGAGAGAGAGAGAGAGAGAGAGAGAGAGAGAGAGAGAAGGAAGGAAGGAAGGAAGGAAGGAAGGAAGGAAGGAAGGAAGGAAGGAAGGAAGGAAGGAAGGAAGGAAGGAAGGAAAGAAGAAAGAAGAAAGAAAGAAAGAAAAGAAAAGATGAGAGAAACTCAATGTCCAGAATCAGCTCAGACTTAGGGAAGAAGTTTAAGTTAAGAAAACTTCAGAGGAATTCTTTGGCTTTATTGAGGGCAAAGAGACTAATGAGGAATAAGGACCAAGTTTAAAATCCACACTTGTTTCAGTTTTCTCTACCATGAGAATCAAAAAGTATAACAACTATTGCTGAACTTCTTTTTTAAAGGTGGCTTAAACAATAAGGTGCTAACTAGAGCACACGTCAGGTGTGATGTGTAGCAGGGAGAGTTCCACCTGGCGATCACGTGCAAAGCTGGTAACCCTCAAGAAGGCAAACCTGAGACTCCAACACCCAGGTCGTCCTTCCTGGCCAAAGCTGGCTCTTGCCTGTGCCGTACACGGGCCAGCGGGAGGGAAGAGGACTCCTGTCATCTGGGAGCACAAGGGTCTCCTTTCCTGAGTACATGGGGACCGTGGGCCCTGTGCAGATGTGACCCAGGGTAGAGCCTGCTTCTCTGCATTTCAGAAGACCAGGCTACGGGGGCTTCTGGAAGACAGAGGCCCGTAGGGACGAGGCGTCTGCCAAGGTCGTCCAGGTCATGCCTCACTAACACCTGACCCAAGCCTCAGGGCTTATTTCTTGTTTATTTCTTGCTCATACCACAGGCACTGTCGGCGCCTGGGCTCTCCTCAGTGGCTGCATTCACTTTGGGACTTTCTCTTGGCCCTTCTCTTGAGAACAGGACATTCTCAAGAGTGGGACAGCAGGCGCAATGGGTGGACCCATTTTCCTCCCAGCAGTAACACATTTTGCTCACGACATTGACCCAAGCATGTGACAGGAACGCACCTCATTTCAAGTAGGCACAAAAGTACACGGACCAACGTATCAATGTACCACAGGTGCAGCAGGAGAAGGCGCGGGGGTCTGCGAGCAGCCTCGAGGTCACCAGGCTCAGCAGCATGTGAGCACCGACTTCAGAAGGAAGGGATGAAGGGGGTCGGCAGGACTCTGCCAGGAGCGAGCTGCCCTCCCTCCCTCCCTCCTTTCTTTTCTCCCCCCACACCCCCTCTCCCAATGGAGTCTGTGTTATTTGGGGTGGCCTTCAGCTCCCTGGCTTAAGCAGTCCTCCTGCCTCAGTCTCCTGAGTAGCTGGGACTATGGCCCATTGTGACTGGCTCATTTTCTATTTTTTGAAGGACTAGTGAACTTTTAAATCATGAGAATGTTATAGACAAAGTGTATTTTGACTCTAACAAAGCATTTGACCACATTTTTCATAGACTTGTGAGTAGAATACAAAATTATAGAAATGATAAAAATAATATTAGTGGTTAACAATCATACTAAATGATATTGGGAGATGTTTCAATATCAACTCAGAAGAAGCCTCCATAGGCATGCTGGAGGACTTTGATAATGATATAATTGAAAGATAAAATAGGAAATTAACCTAAGTGGCTGTTTTGGTTTGGCTATGAAGCACCTTCCAAAAAGTTCACATGATATCTAAGGGAGCAAAGCTCAAAGGTGAAATGATCAGATTATGAGAACTATAATCTCATTAGTGGATTACTCCATTTAATGTATTAATAATTTGAATGGATTAGTGGGTGGTAAATGTAGGCAGGAGGGGCATAGATGGAGGAAGTAGGTCACTGGGGGACATGGCCTTTGACTATATCTGTTCCAGGACCTTCCTTTCTATTTCTTGGCTTCCAAGAGCTAAGTGGTTTTCCTCCACCATGCCATTCCACCATCTTGTTCTTGCTTCACTCAGACTCAGAGAAATGGAGTTGGTGGCCATGGAGATCTGATACTATAAGCCCAAATCAACGTCCTCCTCTAAATTGTTCTTGTCAGGTATTTTTGTCACAGTGACACAAAGCTGACCAACAGAGTGGCCACTGACAGATGAATGGATAAAGAAAACGTTGTGTATATAGGAACAATGGAATATTGTTCAGATGTAAGAAAGAAGGAACTTCTGTCACTTGGGACAACATGGATGATCCTGAAGGATATTATGTTCAGTGAAATTGACCAGGCACAGAGAGACAAATACTGCATAATCTCACGCTTACACAGGATCTAAAAATGTATAACTCATGGAGGACTGGGGTGGGGCAGGGGCATGGGAAGATGTTGGTCGAAGGGTACATTTCAGTTGGACGGGGTCTAGCCTACAGCATGGAGACTGCAGTTATTTATGCATTGTACACATGAAAATCCCAATCTCACATGTTTTTACCACAAAAACGAGTTAAATATGCTACATGATAGGTGTGCTGATTTCCTTGATTTAATCAGTTTGCAATGTATACATACATTAAAACATCATATTGTATACCATAAAAATGTACAATTTTTATTCGTGAATTTTACCTTCATAAGATTGAGAGGGAAAACAAAATTTTAAAAATATCTGGTGGGAAAAGTAATGTACTAAAACCAAGATCTTACCTTTTTTTTTGGTGCTACAGATTGAATCAGGGCTTTGCACATATTAAGACATGTGGTCCTCCTGCCTCTGCCTCCTGAATAGCTATTTAGAGGTTTGTTTGTTTGTTTTGGTTCCGGAGAATTGAACTCCAGTGCTTTGCTACTGAGCTACATGTCCAGCCCTTTTTGTTTTTTATTTTGAGACAAAGTCTAAGTTGCATAGGCAACTAACAGTCGTGATCCTTCTGCTTCAGTCTCCCCAGTCACTGGGATTACAGCCATGAGCCACCATGTCCAGGTAGCTATTTAGAGTTTTTAACAAAATCGAATGGACTCCTGTAATCCCAGTGACTCAGGAGGCTGAGGCAGGAGGATCCCACATTTGAGGCCAACCTCTGCAACTTAGCAAGAACTTGTCTCAAAATAAAAAGGATGTAGCTCAGTGGTGGAATGCCCCTGGGTTCAGTTCCCTGTCATGGGGAAAAAAACTGCAATGCTTTTAGAAAATTCAGGCCACCTTGAAGCACATCATAAGGCCCATCCCCAAGTCCTTTTTATTATTTTTTAAATTTTGAGACAGGATCTCATTTAAGTTGCCCAAGCTGGCCTTGATTTGTGATCCTCCTGCCTCAATCTCCCAAGTCTCTGGGATTAGAGGCCACTGTGCCTGGCTGCTCTCTTGATCTCTGATGCCATAGTTATTTACCAGTTTTTAAACTTTAAATTATTGAAATCATACCATATTTCTCCACCCTCCGCCAATGTCTTGATATTCATCCTTGGTTGTGTCTATGTCAATGATTGTTGATTTTCAATAGTGTACTGAAATTCGATCACCTGATTACACCACAAAGTGTTGGTTCACTCTGCTGTTGACTGTGGTCTGTTTCAGCTACTAGGAATAAGATGTCTGGGAACATTCTTATGCATGTGGACTGGGGAAAGCCTGGCTGCATTACTCCTGGGAATACGACTGTGGCAGGAATTGCCAGCTCACAGGATGCATGTATACTGAACCTTAATTCATCTTTTTTTTTCTTTCCATTTTGGTGCTAGGGATCTACCCCAGGGCCTCGTGCCTGCTAGGCATGTGCTCCACTACTGAGCTATCCCAGGCTTCAGGCCAACAGAGTTTGCCAAACAGCTTTTCAGAGCTGGCTGAAAGCGAACTGTGAGTTCAGCTACTGTGTACCGAACCAGCACACACTGCTGTTTCCAGAAGTTCCCCATCTTGCTCCCAAGTGCTGAGATCTGTTTTTGTGCTTCTCTTTCGTGCTAAAGTGATTGAGCACCTTTTCGCGTATGGGCCACTTAGGTGAGATGCAATCTTGAGGTGCCCAGGCAGTGTTCAGAGCTGACCCAGACTGAACTTGGGTTCAACCAGCCTGCTTTATTTGAAATTCATTGACTGTAGAACATGAGGAACGATGGGAGAGATTGGAAATGTCAAGTCAGGAGAGGACATTTGGGTTAACATGGTAGTTGTCTTCGAATATTCAGACTGAAATGCGAAAGTCACGGGGTAAGTAGGAGACATAGGTCCTCACACCAAGTCTACTGAGGCCCGTGCAGCCAACCAAAGAACCACCCACTGGCTCCCTGACGTAGGGATTTTGTTTGGCTAAATGAGAGTCCTGCCGGCCGTGGTGATGCTCATCTGTAATGCCAGTGGCTCTGGAGACTAGGACAGGAGAATTTTGAGTTCAAAGCCAGCAATTTAGCAAGCCCCATCTCTAAATAAAAAAGAAGGGACTGGGGATGTGGTTTAGAGTTGAAGTGCCCCTGAGTTGGTATTTTTTCTTCAGTGAAGGGAGCAGGTTCACTGAGGATAAGTGGCCTTAAACAGCAGATTTCTGGAAAGGCTTCTGCAGTGAGCGGTGCAGCCCCGGAACTGAGACGGGGGAGGAACTGGGCGGGGGGCAGCTCGTGCCAGGGTGCCCTTTAACTTGTTCTCATTGGCTACTGCCCATGAGACAGCCAGACTGAGCAAATAAAAGTACAGGATGCAGAGCTGCCTGCCGGGAGGGTTTTTACAAGTTAGTGGAAAGAAACATGGTGGCTGATTCCTTTTTTTTCTTTCCTTTCATTTGTTGTATTTGGAATTGGATCCAGGAGTGACCTACCACTGAGCTACATCTCCAGTGCTTTTTATTTTGAGACAGGCTGTCCCAAAGTTGCTGAGGCTGGTGTCAAATTTGAGATCCTCCTGCCTCAGCCTTCTCAATAGCTGGGATAACAGGTGTGCACCACCAAAACCAACTCCATTGTTTTAATTAAGGTGAATTGAGGACAGATTTTTTTTCTAAGTTCATGAATACAAAGCAAGAAAACTAGGTGCAATTTGATTGAAATGACAAGTGAAGGAATATTTTTGTTCCTGGGCTTAAAAAGCAGGGATATCTTGTTGGGTGTGGTGGCCAGTGACTTGGGAAACTGAGGCAGGAGGATGGCAAGTTTGAAGACAGCATGGGAAAGACCTTGTCTCACATAAAAAAAAAAAAAAAAAAAATGACCCCCGGGGTTGTAGTAGTGCCTCTGGGTTCAATCCCAATACCCCTTCTCTGCCCCCAAAAGGCAGAGACATTTAAAATGCCTGGGAGTTTTTCTTATGAACAGTCACCCATGAGAGAACACTAGAAATTTTCCATTTTAGAGTAATCCTGTATTAAGTTCTGCAACTTTAGAGGCTGGTTAGTAACAGAGATGTGTGCTTTCTACAGATATGGAGACATTGCAATTATAATCAAGACCAATTTGTGTGAAGGATTTTACATAGGTCACCTCATTTAATCCTCCAGACAGCGCTGAGTTGCTCAGAGGTGCTGACTTGTCCCCAGCCACACCACCAGAGAAGCCAGGTCTGTGGGGCTGGAGAGCCCACGTTGTTTCCTCTGGTCCGGCCGAGCTGGAATCCCATTTGTATAAACTTTATGATACTTTGGGGATGTGACGACCCAGAAAAAAGGTGTATTTCATCTCAGAGCACTCAGAACACGCATCGACGGCATTCCCCACCCTGTGCGGCCAGTTCTCCCAGGCAAGGCAGCAGCAGAGTGGGCGCTGCGGAGGCTGGAGGCAGCCAGGAGAGTGCGCATCCCACCCTGCTTAGGGAGGGCTCGGCAGCGCCCAGCAGTGGAAACTGCAGAGCAGTTAGGGATTAACACTATCCACTGTTCCTCTCCATCTCTTCTAGAACTTTCTAAAAGAGTTCAGCTTATGTTCAACTTTCCATTGACATGCCAACCGAGAGTGGCGGCACATGTCTGTAATCCCAGTGACTCAGGAGGTTGAGGCAGGAGGCTCTCAAGTTCAAGAGTAGCCTCAGCAACTTAGCAAGACCCTGTCTGAAAAAAAAAAAAAAAAAAAAAAAAAAAAAGGCTGGGCACGTAGCTCAGTGGTAGAGTACCCCTGGGTTCAATCCTCAGTCCAAGAAAGAAGAAGCGGACTCATGCTCGGTGAGTGGTGGGGCTGGGCAGGCGGAAGGCAGGGTGGGGACAGGCTGTGCGCTCGGGTCTCCTTCTCTTCCGAGTTGCCACGGCATTCGGTGCCCATAAGCTTGAGGTTCGCCTCCTACACGAAGGCCCCTGGTTTTCTTGGGTCCTGTGCATGTTTTGTCTTCCCCAAGTTGTCCATCTGTTTCTTCCGGCACCTTCCTGCCCCTCAGGGGTAGGCACTGTAAGTGACTGAGGAAAGGACGCTATTGCTATCACCGAGAGGTCGCAGCGGAGGCCGAGGGTGAGCAGGATGCCCAACACGGGTGGCACCGAAGCCCTCAAACCTCTGCCCTCACTGAACCCTGCAGGTGCGACAAGCCTGACCCCCACAGTGCTGACCGGTCCTGGCACCCCATAGGCATCTCCCTCCCAGGTGGCTGCCTGCGCCCTCCCGGGACTCGGGCTTCCACGTACCTCTGCTCCCCAAGGGCGAGGCAAGCCAGAGCCTACTGGGGGCCTGCATCCTGCAGGAGCGCAGAGGGCAGGGGCCTGGGTGGCATCATTCGGAAGACAGCAGGAGCGCCATCTGTCCACAGCCAACCCACAAAACGACAGTTTCGTCTGACAGGAAAACGACAGTTTTTCATCTCCCAGGCCAACCCTCCTCTGAAGTTCATTGTTGCACGTGCCCTGAGCAGGCTTCTGATTGGCCGCCCTCCCCCACCTGGAGTGGCCAGGGACCAAGCACTGGCTGGGCCTCAGGTTCCCTCGTCTGGACGGGGCAGGGTGGAGAGGGGAGCCTGCCGTGACCCCAAAGCAGTTTCCCAGCTCTTCCAGACCCTGAGGAGGGCGACTGAGGCCAGCGAGAGCAAGCTGGCGCCTCGTTTTTAGGCAACAGGGTGGTCCCGCACCTAGGGGGCCTTGCCTGAGTTTGTCACCCCGCGGTCTACCGGAGCCCGAAAGCATTACTAGAAAATTACAGAAGAGCAAAGTCCTGATTTTTCAATTGTAGCTTTGTGTAGTGGCAGAGTCTCGTGCTGCCCTTCTGTCCTGTGTGGGACAAGCATCATCCCTTTGTGCAGAGCATCCATCCCGCATGCGCTATTTTCTCCCTGGCAGATGAGACAGACCACACGCACTCACTCACAGACAATTTCTATTGCAATGTGTTGTCAACCTGTGATAAATATTTAATTGATGAATCAAACTTTATCCTGGGCCTGGATGAACAGGATAGTTTCAAGCCTCCACCGGGATCTTGGAGCACTCACCTCAGATAGGGGGCAACTACTGTTGACGATGGCTTGTACCAGGAACATGGAATTTTCCAGTTAAACGTAATTCAAATATTTCTGTGAGGTGAATTTTGTTCTTGAGGAATTGCATACTTCTGAATGATCAAGTGCATGCTTCTAGCCAAATTTACCCCAACATTTTGATATCCCATGTGGTGCTAGATTTCTTTTTTTTTTGGTACTGGACATTTAACCCCAGGGTGCTTTACCACTGGGCTTAATTTTTATTTAGAGACAGGATCTCACTAAGGTGCTGAGGTTGGTTTCAAACTTGTGATCCTGTCTCAGCCTCTCTGGTTGCTGGGATTACAGGTGTACACCACCGTGCCTGGCTTGAGTTTTCTTAATCCAGTGTGACACTAACAAAATGTTTTAAGAGGGTGGCATCTTTTCTAACAGCTTAAATCATGTTTTGATTTTCTAGACATTCTTATGAATATCACAATAATTAATACTTAAGGGCACATATGTAAAACCTGAACTAAAAAATGGAACTGAAAATTCTAATGCTTTCAAATAAACCCAGCCCTATAATTAAATTACTGTGCATTTCAAAATGTTTTGAAACATGGTTGCCTTGAGGGAAAACAAAGGTCCACTTAATTATGTTTGCTGAGTAAAATTTTGTTATGGTTTGTATCTGGAATATTCCCACAAACACTCATGTGTTAGAAGCACGGTCCCCAATGCAGCAGGTTGAGGCAAGGCATGTAGGCAGCGAGCCTAGCGGCTTCTCTTAGCAGGTCCTTCCTCCACGTCCTTCCTCACCAAGGTCCTGAGCAATGGATTTGGTTCTTGATGGACTGACACCAGGAACTAAAAGGAACTCTTCCTCCCCTCAGTGTCTGAATTCTAATTTGTTCTTTTATTATGTGTCTGAGTTGTTTTGTCAGGCATTTTGGTTAAAGCAATGCAAAGCTGACTGACTCATGGCGTCAGCTGTGAGGACCAGTCTTAGAAGCAAGCCTCCTGTAATTAAATGGACCCCTAGAGAGAGAGCCTGTCTCAGCAAATGCCAGGGCTTTTTTCTGTTCTGTTTATGAACAAGTTCCAATAGACTTTGTTTTATAAAGAGGAAACTTGGCTTTCAGGTCAATCCTTGTTAACATTCAACCTTTTACTGTCATTTAAACAACTTAAAAAAAATCTGTTTACTATGGAGAAATGCAGCATTGATATAACTTGGATTGGTATTTCCAATGAATATGAAACCACAAAAAAGGATTATGTTAAAGGCATATTTTTCGGTAGCTAAATTCAAACTTCCTAAGTCTAAAAAGGTACTTTTGAATCTATGTTCAATTAAGTTTACTATTTTGTGAATTTTGTATATATTTTTAATGGCATGAAGCAGGCACTGCTAAAACAGTATCAATTCATCTTCACAACAATCCTATGAAGTCAGTATTATCATTCCTGTTTTACTTTTGAAAATACCAAATCTGCCAGGGGCAGTGGCACATGCCTGTAATTCCAGCGACTCAGGAGACTGAGGCAGGAGGAGCTCAAGTTTGAGGTCTACCTCAGCAATTTAGCAAGAACTTCACCAACTTTGTGAGACTGTATGTCAAAATAAAAAATGAAAAGAACTGGAGATGTAGCTTAGTGGTAAAGTGCCCCTGGGTTCAACTCAGTACCTAGAGAAAATACCAATCTCAGAGACAAAGGTTAATGAAATCTGTCAATATGTGCTAGAGGTGAGTTGAAGCACATGGCTATCGGATCTGGCACTGAGAAAACTTACCTAATAAAGCCACAGGAAATGACTTGTTAGAAGATTGAGAAAGAATTCAACTCAACTACACCGAGTGATTTGATCAAGTGATCAGTACCACTGTGGAAGATCTTTTCATGGAGTTCAGCATCTACAGTGAGAGTTGGACTTCTAGTACATGAATTAGTCTAAGTTCTAAAAAAATTTTTTTTAGTTGTAGATGGACACCATAACTTTTATTTTTATGTGGTGCTGGGGATGGAACCCAATGTCTCACATGTGCCAGGCAAGCACTCTACCACTGAGCCACAACCTCAGCCCTCTTCTAAGTTTTTAAGAGTAAATGTGTATCTAATCATTAGATTGAGTTCCAAGTGCAATAAGTTTTTGACAGGATATATTTTAGAGTCATCTAATTTTTAAGATTCAATAATGAGATAAAGAGTCTGGGGGCAAAAATGAAGGATGGATTGTCAATGTGTTTTTTTCTCCCCCACAGTGGTGGGGATGGAACCCAGGGCCTGGTGCATGCTAGGCAAGTGCTCCACCACTGAGCTGCACCCCAGCTCTGTGGATGATTTGAGGATCGCTTGTGATCGCAGCCAAAAGTGACAATTTGACTAACAAGGAGTGCTTAGGAGGCGACAAGGCAAAGAGCAGTGTTCCATGAAGAGGAACTGAAATACCAGCTCAACATATATTTTAATAAACTTTTCCATGACTGTGTCCCATCTCCTGTTTTTCCTAGATGCTTCACCTTGGAAACACACATATACTTAACAGCTGAATTTAACGGTGTGGCTTACGGAAAGATGGCAATAATCTGGCGGCTGAGACCTCTTCACTTTTGCTTATGTCAAAGTCTCTATTTTCCTTCTCAAATACAGACTGGTGAAGGGACAGATGATAAAATGCAAGATTTTCAACTGCTAGTGGCCAGTTTTCATCAGTCGTAGTACATTGCACTATTTAAGAAGCTCTTGACACTGTGTGTCAAGAATGTGTGTTTAGCACGTAAAAGGCCCTGTTTTCAATCTACCAAGTTATTTTTCTTGCTTATTCAAATTTTTAAATAACTGGCTTTGCTTATTTATCTGACTATAGTTCTAATGAAAATCAACTTCATTAGCACTTTTAGAAAAAAGCTCTGTACTCAAAATTGAAGCCCAAATCAAAGAGACCTGCATGATTCTAGTGTGGCCGTCTCTCCTTGCTGTGGAGGAAAAGGTCATGACATGCACAGGAACCTTCCTCGGGTTCCAGAGGCTGCTGGGCACTCAACTTGCTCAAGTCATAGCTTATTCATCACAGAACTGGGGCTCCAATTCAGGTCTGTCAGACTCTCAGCCTTTCCTGCCACATTACATTAGTTACAAACTAATTTACACATCGAACATTCTTCGTGGCTCAGGCACCGTGTTAAAACATCATCTCACTGGGTTTGAGGTCAGCCTGGGCAACCTAGCAAGACTCCGTCTCAAAATTTTTAAAGAAATTTAAAAAGGAATGGGGATGTAGCTCAGTGGCAAAGTACCCAAGTACCAAAACAAAGCAAAAACAAACACACCTCCCCTAAAAAAAAGCCCCAAACAAAACACATCTCAACTGATTTTTATAAGACTCCTATTTTTAAATCAGTAGCTGTAGCCAGATATAGTGGTGCACATCTATAATCTCAGCAACCTGGGAGGCTGAGGTAGGAGGATCACAAGTTTGAGACCAGCTTGGGCAACTTAGCAAGACTCTCTCAAAATAAAAAGGGTTAGGAATGTAGCTCAGTGGTAGAGTGTCCCAGGTTTAATCCCCAGTCACCTACCTCTGCCACCCAAAAAAAGAAAAAAAATTCTACAGCTGTAAAAGAATTTCATATAATATGCAAAATAAATAAGTAAAATCAAGATTCTTCGTGTCAGGTTAAAATGTTCTCAGGTAGCATGAGGTCATTCTATGAACCCCTCCACACCCATTTCTCACCCTCCTCAGTAAGATCTCCTTTCACTTAAGCTACTTGATCAACCTAAACTAAATAAGCAGAACACATAACCTTTTAGCTTGCTCAATTTGTTTGTTCTTTTATGTACAAATTTTGGCTAACTAAAACCACAGGCTATGGTGTATATGACCAAGTATGGTTTATTATGGACAGATGGTAGAAAAAATATCACAGATAAGTTCCCTAAGTCATGTGTAAAGAAAGACTATTATTAAAATTCACTTTATTTTCTATGGAATCAAGCACTAGCTACCAGTTTCAGCAAGATTTTTTTTTTTTTTTTGGTGTGTGTGTGCCTTCCAAATGTTAGCACAGCTAGCAATGCCTTAAAATAATCAAATACTAAGCTAGGTCCCAGTGGTTATGTCCACATCTAGATTTAGGTGATCAGGAACTCTTATTTGATTGCTTTAGCTTTTAGTTCTTGGTTATACCTATAAAGGAAAAAGAAAGAAAACAACCATCAGTAATAATAGATAAATTCATGGTAAGGAGAGAATGGGAAGCATATTCCATTTCTCTTTCCCAGTGGTCAGGTGGCTGTGTAGCTGCTAACAGTCTTCCCAGGAGCCAGACAAAGGTAGAAGTGACCCAAGGGTTCATCTGCGTTTGATCTGTATGGCAGATAATTAAATCCCAACTGCCAAGAAGTTTTAACAGCTTACATGACATACAGTTTTCTGTGCAAAAGTTTTATTTTATTGAATATTTTCACTCTTGGGCTATATAAGAATATGACAAATGTGAACATATGCAAAAAAATTAGCAAAATATGGCCAACTTACAAACACTTAACAATAAAATCAATTGGGAATGGGTTCTAGTTTAATCACTCGAAGTGACTTTTTTAAAACACAGGTTAACAGGTTATGAACACTTATGCTTACTGAAGCTAAGGACTGTTTCCTTATTATCACCCATCCAGAAAACTGACCAAGTCAGAGTCTCTCTTCCACAACACTTTGGACTTCACTTACTAATCTTTCCAGCTTAACAGAGTGGAAAATAGTTTAAGCTCATGAAGGAACTTAGCCCATAAAGCCTACTGTACTGTACAGATTTCAAAAAGATCCTGATTGCAGACATTTGTTCATATTACCATTATTATTAGTCACTGATGAATAATGTTAACTGTCAAGTAAATGGCTTAAAAAACTTCCAGGGCTCTTGGAATATTTTCTAATGCAACAAGTGACTATGTCCTAAATGTTATTTTCAATACTACATACATTTAAATCCTGTCTTATTATATATCACTGAATGTGAACAATCAAACGTTTATGTTGGAAATTACTTAATAAGCTACACATTTTATATGCTGTCTTAATAAAAGGGACCACATAAAAGGGTTATCCAGGTACACAATGCAGTTAGATCTAAAAGCTAGGTAACATACTACGTAACTGCTTCTAACTTATTTATAAACCAGACTTTTCTAGAAATGTTAAATTTCTGCTTCAGGCACATTCCTGTCTTAGCATTATATATGAATCCTAAAAAAATTATGTTGCCATCTGGGTAGCTTCTGAAGGAGATGCAAAAGTATCCTGGTAGGCTTACCTCCAAATGCGCAAGAGCTGAGAGGCTCCTGCTGCCCCCACGAAGAAATTAACAGCAAACAGACTCCAATTTTTTGGTATAATTACAAGTGAGTATCTTGACCAAATAAACCCTGTTGAAACAAAGTATCTGTTTAAAAAGCATACCTCCTGTCCCAATAACTCACCTGAATATTTCAAATTAGAGTAAAACAATTACAAAAAGACTATGACAATAATAATGTAGGAGGAAGGACAAAATGCTACACTGAATCCTCAAAAAGGTCTCTGATTCAGTGCTCCACAAAATCCCGAGTTCTTACACTACAGGGGAACCTTTACAGAACGAGTGAATATTAACTGTAATTTTTTCCCCTAATTATTAAAAAAAAGATGTTTATGACAGAAACATGAGAAACAAAACCCATGCAGATAAGTCCAGCTACAAAACTCTGTCCCCTCCATTCATAAGGCAATGACTTCCTACAGATAGGTAACACTGTTAATTCCTTTGCAAGTGGTGAGTATGTATATATTTTAAGTACTAAATTGTTAAATAAAGTGATGTGAAACAAAATAACTTATGTTGTATGTGGAATAGGAAAGGTATTAATTTAATTACCTGTGGCCATCAAAACAGCAGATTGAGCTGTGCTGAGTTTTTCTGCAGGTCTGGCCATATCAGCCAACCCAGCACACACCAACCCCTGAAAATACACACACACACATAAAGAAAAAAGGTATAATGGTTTTCAAGTTTCTGTCAGTGTTAGTCTTTTTTAAAAGTGGAAATATCAGAAAAGTCATAATTTTATTTTTTTTGTTAAGATTATTCAATATCAATGTATACATGGTCATTTCTTCTGTTAGGTTTTGAATACTGACTTTTGTAAAATTATCCCACTATATCCCATCATCAGCATCACTCAGAAAAGTTAACAAGTCTTCACTACAAGATTAGTTATGCTACTTTATTGCAAGATTAGAATACATAATAAAACAATTTTTATTACTGAAAAATTCAGACCCAGAGTTAAAAATTATTGAGATTTTTATCTCCCCTCCTTCTTTTCCTCATTTTTATTTAAGTATTTTAAGTAAATTCTAAGCATGTTATTAGAGAATATCTTAAGGAATTATTTCCAGTTTTACTGAGTTTCTAAAAGATGTTCTCATATGAAAAACAGAAATCAGCAAAAGGTTCTGCTCCTTAACAGAACACAGATATACTCATGAATTCTTACATAAATTTAAAACAAGCCCCAATTGTTTTGAATTGCTGAATCTAGGAGTTCAAGAAAGCAAGCCACCGTTGAAGACTCATCCCTCCTGCACACTCCTTCCAGGCTCCGATGCATTTTTTTCCCTCTGTTCCGTATTTGTTCTACTTCTGCAGGGGGAAAGCTGCCCATCGGGGGAACAAAGGGACCATTTTCAATCATTCCGCTGGATCCACGCATTACTCTCACTGTGCTATGGTCTGGATATGAGGTCCTCCCCGCCAAACTCCAGTGTTACTGCAGAAATAGAGATGAAAGACTGGACTGTGGGAGCTGTAACCCAATCAGTCCACTCCAATCTGAATGGACTGACCGGGTGGCAACTGTAGGCAGGTGGGCGTGGCTGGAGGAGGTGGTCACTGGGGCCTGCTCTGGAAGGTGCTTCTTCTCTGAGCCCCTTCCTTTTTCGCTGCTTCCCAGCTTCCGTGAGCTGAGATCCCTCCACGGCACATTTCTGCCATGATGCTCTACCTCACCTCAAGCCTGGAACAATGGCGTCAGCTGGGTCTGTACTGAGGCCTCTGAAACCAGGGGCCAAGATGAAGCTTTCCTCCTCTGAGTTGCTCTTGTCAGGTATTCTGGCCACAGCAGTACAAAGCTGACTAGCACACTGTGGCTCACTAAATGTACCTATGAAGACTTGAGTGGTATTCTAACATTCTCTTTTGGAAAGAGATTTTTTTTTTTTTTTTTGAAGGGATATCATTTATTGAATATTTTTTTAAAAAATCTGAAATTGGTGTACATACATGTGTTTTTTTAAAAAAACTTACACATAACCATGCACTGCAGAAAAAATACAGGTAAGCTTCCATGTGATACTAACAGAGAAAGTCTTTAGCATAAGAAAATACATCTTTAGAAGCTAAACCGAACTTTACAAACATGCAAAATACTAACATACTTTAAGCAGAAAGTCTTTAGTTTTAAGAGAAAAGTAACATTTTCATTTTCTATACTTGACCTAAATTTTAATTCTGTCCAGTAGAACCAAAACACCTCCTGAACCCCTTTCAGTGTCATTCACAAATAAACTTTGCTATTCGATCACCCTTTTTTACTTCAAACTTTTCTTTGCCAAAATTAAATAGCACAACACCAACATCTGCTCTATGATCTTCATCTACGACAGCAGCTCCTACATCTATGGAGTGTTTTGCAGCCCAGCCGGAACGTGGAGCTATTCTTCCATAGCACCCAGCAGGAAAAGCCATCTGAGTGTCTGTTTTCACAGGGGCTTTCTCCATAGGTGGTACTATATGATCATAGGCACTGTACAGGTCACAGCCCGTGGCCCACTTGGACCCTCGGGTTGAGGCCGTGGCCGTGGCCGTGGCGTGCTCCAATAGCCGTACAAAGCGGAGCCGCAAGCCACCCTCCTCTGCAGCTGGGCTGCTTGCTGGGGGAGACTGCGGTTACTTCTTCAGAGCAAGGCATGGCAGCACCAGAAGGCGAGCAAAGGCGAAGACCAGCATTTTTTTTTTTTTTTTTTGAGACAGGCTCTCATTATGCTGCCTAGGCTGGGCTCAACTGATCCTCCTACCTCAGCTTCCCACATAACTGGGATTACAGGTGGCTGACATTATCACCATGCCTGGCTTTCCATGTTTTTTAAAAAAATCCCTGTCTACTTTTACATCATTCTAATCTTATAGAAATTATTTTGCTAAATCTCATTGTGAATCTATTCTCTGCTTCTTACTAGCTGTATGACTTTGGTCAGGTTACATTAACCTATCTTAAATCCTCATAGGTAAAATGAGAGTATTATTACCTACCCCTGCAAGACTATATGCTTGCTAAAGGAGGACTACTCTGACCTTCCCACGGTGCCAGCCTCAGATGAGGAAGGTCCATGCTCCTTGTCAACTTCATTCTGAACTTCACTCACATAATAGAATCATAGCTGCAGAAAGTGCTCAGGACGCGCATCAAGATTACGTGAAACAGTGTCTGACACCCTAAGAAAGCCGAAGACCCACGGCAACTGTTTCAAGGTGACGGAAGTGTTCAAGAGCAAAGGCCTTGGGGTCAAACAGACCTGGACATTCAATCCTGACTCGGCCACTTACTAAAATTAGTGTCTGTGATCACCTCGTTCTTTGAACCCCAAAACCCTTACTTGGAAAACAGTGTTTTGGGATGAGGATTGAATAAGAGATGTGTTAAACAACCCAGCACAGACAATTTGGCATCTCGTAGACTCAAGCTAGCTCCCACTTCTCCCATCAGTTAGAACATGTTTTTCAAATGCCTGAAGCCCACACTTTTTTCTCGGCATCTGGTTATCTTCACTAGGTTGGGATACTCATGAGATGGCTTAAAATAAATTTCTTTTAGTATTTTCTTGTTCATTAAAAAACATATGCCAGGATGCGGTATGTAGCTCAGTGGTAGAGTGCTTGCCTAGCACGCTCAAGGGCCTGTAATCCCAGCGACTCAGGAGGCTGAGGCAGGAGGATTGCAAGTTCAAGGCCAGCCTGGTCAACTTAGTGAGACCCTGTTTCAAAATAAAAAATAAAAAGGGCTCGGGATGTAGCTTAGTGGAGGAGAGTTCCTGGGTTTAAACCCCAGTACCAAACAAAACAAAACTCCAACCTGAAAACTGGAGCAAGAGCTCTCTCAAGGACACATGTTAAACATTAATTAGTTGGAATACAGCTCTGTATCCTGGTATTCCCTCTTTTTAAAGCCCTGTTTCCCCTGGCAGTTAGAATCACAGCCTGACATGTGAGTCTGCTGCAGTTTCTCATTTGCTAGTAAATCAATAAAACTTCTTTTTCCTTTTTCTCAAAGTCTTATCCTTGTTATTAGATCAGTATCAGGGACAAGGACTAAGCTTTCAGTGTCGCTCATCTATGTTAATAAGAAAAGTTAATTTGGGAGTTGTACCTAGGTCAATGTTTTCCTTGCCATAATTTTTATTTTTTTGTGAGACAGTGTCTCACAATGTTACCCAGGCAGGGCTCAAGAGGTCTTCCTGTCTTTCTTGCTGAGCTGACAGATGGACCCCAGGACCGCTCATATGGTATACTCTTAGTCCAGTCCTAAGATTTTAGAATGAATCTGCATGTTCGTAGGGGCCCACAATTGTATTTTTTTATTTTTTGGCACTGGAAAATGAACCCATGGGCACTTTATCACACAGTACAATACCCAGCTCTTATTATTTTTTGAGACAGGGTCTCACTAATATCACCGAGGTTGGCCTAGAGCTTCCCATCCTCCTGCCTCAGCCTCCCTAGTTCCTGAGATACAGGCGAGCGCCACCACTCCTCGCTTGTATATTCTGATAGGAAGTATGTTCCAAAAGCCCTGTTATCTAAGGAATTCAGAAAGACAAAAGTAGGTGGAATACTTTATGTAGTAAAAATGATACACCTGAGAATATTTTCCATAAAATCAGTTAAAGGCATACCAATAATGAAGTATATTTTCATAAAACTTACCTCAAATTAGTAAAATCTTACTAAGGAAGTTTTTTCAGTAGATGCTGCAAAAACTCAGACTTACCCATTTCATAATTGGAGCCCAGAAAAAAAACTGTTCTGGGGCCTGAAAGAAAGAAAAAAAATTCAGGAGTGAACCAAACATGTTATACATACATGTCTTTTAACAACCATTACCAAAATTTGAAAACACGAAGATTTACCAATCTAATCATTTTTACTATGCTTTCTGCATATTTTGTATTGAACATTTAGAAAATTACTACAGTGTCACAGTATCAATCTTTCACGCAAGTTGCTTTGATTTTTGTGACCCATTAACAATTAGTTAAGGTATAATGGAGATGGTTTGGAATCTATTTCCAGCACTT
Source organism: Sciurus vulgaris (assembly GCF_902686455.1). Classification (NCBI taxonomy): domain Eukaryota; kingdom Metazoa; phylum Chordata; class Mammalia; order Rodentia; family Sciuridae; genus Sciurus; species Sciurus vulgaris. The sequence goes on along the minus strand of NC_136473.1, from coordinate 111,421,914 downwards.
TGCTTGGAACATGGAACTTCATGTTAATCCCAGATAATCTTCAAGTTGAGAAATTGAAATTTATAAATTTTATAATATGAGCTTCAGTAGATATTTGTATATTCACTAATTTTATCAATATTTATAACCATAAAGTACATCTTACCATATGTATCATAGTAAGAGTTTTTATAAAATTTCTACATATTCACTGGGTGTGGCAGTGCACACCTGTAATCTCAGCTACTGGGTGGCTGAGGCAGGAGGATCTCACGTTTGAGGCTGGATTCAGCAACTGAGCAAGATCCACAAAATAAGAAATCAAAAGGGCTGGGGATGTAGCTCAGTGGTGGAGAGCCCCAGGGTTTGATCTCTAGTACAAGATAAAAACAAAAACAAAAACAGAAACCTACATATTCCACTAATTTTTTCTTCTCCGCCCACAGTGCTGGGGATTGAATGCCCAACGTCGCACATGCGAGGCCAGCACTCTACCACTACATCCCCAGCCCAGTGAGCCTAACTTTAAAGTCCACCTGAGAGACAGAGACCACTTGTAAACTCAGTCATAGCAGGTCCTTGATTTTTGGTCATCACATACCCCTTTGCTTTGTGCAAAAGGCCTGAAGTACTGATGATGATTTTGGTGTCTTAGATAACTTAGTATTTGAGAAGCAAGATGTTTCAGAGCTAGAAGGGAACTCGGGTAGCTTCATCCAGCAGATTGCAACTGGAAGCTGTTGTGCAACTCCTGAGCTACTGCTCTTTACGCAACTCCTCCACATCACACGCTTCTGCTAACCTTCAGGGGACACAGTGAGGGGACAGAAAGAGACTGTCCAGGGGAACTTAAATGTGGTAAGTCCCCTACATATCAGGGCCCTTTAATCGCTGTGTATGCTCTCACACACTGCATCAACAGAATACATTTCTTAAAGTGCAAATTAAGAAATTTTACATAAGAGAACAGTGATTTATAAACATACTCAAGCAGTTTAAAATCCTGTTATATGCACAAGTTTATTACTGCTGCCTCAAAACTTTACTTCGCAAAAAAAAAAAAATTGGCCTTTATGTGTCACAAAAATCACTTCTAAGTGAACCATTTCACTCTTTTATCTGCTCCCAATTAACACTTCTCAATAACGCTAGCAGGTGAAGACACACTTCTCTTTCCCCCAGCAGTACTGACTCTCCTCCATAACCTGATGTTCTGCTCACACATGCTAAGACCAGGCTGAGATAAAACTGAGTTAAACCCATTAGTTGGAAACCAAGAAAACAATAAAGATAAAGAAGTGGAAGAGCACCAAGCGGAGAAGAGCCAGGTTTAGCTCTGGTCTAGTTGCAGACGGGCCGTCACTCATCCATAATACTTACTGTGAGACTCACACTGTGCCAGGCACTGGGATATGTTAGGAAGTAAGAGACAGTGGTGCCTCTTAGTGACCTGAGCACAGAAGGGCTATCTGAGTAAAATCATGTCTGGAAGCCAGATAAACACTTTTCAGTGAAACTCAGTTCTCAAGTGCTTTCGTCAAAGTCATACTGTTCACTTTGGTAACAGCAAAGACCCCAATGAAAACAAACCCAGTGACAACACCCCTGTTTTGGGTGCATTTTGACTGAATTAATTTCAAAAGTAATTGGTTAATTTTAACATTAAGCAGAAACATCCGACAAATGTAAAACTAGGCAGTCTGCTTTGTAAAATTTATTTATTTATTTATTTTAGAAACATTCCAGGTAGTATTACTAGCAGCCAAACCCGGGACCCTGTCCGGATCCTGGTTGGCTGCCCACCCCCATCTAGAAATAAGCAAACTATGGAAAAAGGAAAAATGGATCTAATGCAATTTGATCAAACAGAGGAGAAGCAGCTGGATTGCTTCTCCACTGATCCTACAGAAGGAGCGACAGTTAGCAGAAACAAAAGCCAGGGGATGTGTGCGCACAGATGGAACCAGGCTGTGCTGGCCAGCTTAGCTTCCGGGGTGCCTGCGAGGGAGAGTCTCAGTTTTCATTGTCAGCCTGAGGGAATTGGGGAGCTAGAACAATTTGGAGCTTTTAATTTCAAAGGGGCTCTGTTTCAACAGTATGAACTATTACTAGCCCTTAGCAGTAAGCATGAGCAGTGTTACAGATTTTGTCTGTTCTTCCAGATTTAATATGGTTCTTGCTATTTTTTTTAAATCTCTCTCAAATGAATTAACATCCTTAGAGTTAAACCTATTAATTCAGTGTGATTTTAATAGAATAGGATTTAAACCCCGCCACAGTGCACTTTAACTGTCAGCTGTGCATCGACTCACCTATGAAAATTATGACTTCTCAAGCTTCTGGCCTCATACTTCATATTTGTATGAAATATATATATATATAGAGTTGGCAAAGGACCTTTATTTCATTTATTTATAGACAGTGCTGAGAATCGAACAAAGTGCATCCTACATGCTAGGCAAGCGCTCTGCCACTGAGCCACAACCCCAGCCCCTTGTATGAACATTAATGTTAAGTACTAAGGAAAGCTGGCCAGCAGTTGAAAGCAGGTTGTATAGCAGGGCTTATCACCCTAGTACACACATGGATATAGTATATGAATACATAGGCGTGTACATGGACGCATGCAACAGGGATGGAATCCAGGGCCTCATGCGTGCTAGACAAATGCTCTACCTCTAAGCTAAGTCCCCAGTCCTTACACACAACTTTTAAAATACACTAGGCCTTCTCTGTGAGCTCACACCTATGGATTCAACCAACTGCAGACTGAAAATTAAAAAAAAAAAAAAAAATTGCATCTGTATTGAATACTTCAGACTTTTTGTCTTTTTTCTTTTTTTAAGTTTCCTAAAACAACACATTGTAACAACTACTTACATTGTATGGGGGACTATCAGTAATTTAGGGATGACTGAAAATACACAGGAGGAAATGTATTGGTTATACGCAAATATCCCGCTATTTTACCTAAGGGATTTGAGCATCCTTGGATTTTGGTGTCTGATGAAGTACTGGAAGTAATCCTGTGTCTACTGCAGGATGACTATACTCTAAAATCATGAGTTGCTTTCATCAAACTGATGTTTAAAGGCTGGCATGTTTTTAAGTTTGCTCATTTTCTAATTTAATTCTACATCCTTCTGCTGAGACCTAAACTTTATTTTCTCCTCTTATTCTTCAAAGGAGCTGTATACCATGTTTAGAATAACTCTCCAAACACTAGACGGTCACAGCGCAGACCCTGCTCCCCATGGGCACCAACGACTCGAAACCACACTTTGCTTCTCAGATGCTGGCTGCAGGCATTTTCATGGTATGCGCTCACCTCCGGATTTTCCTTATCTTAAGTTGTGGAATGAATCTGGAGTCAAGGTTGGAACAGCCGCTGGGAGAACTAAAACTCTCAAGGAGTTCTAAATCTTGATGTTCTTACAAGTGAGTGGGGAAAGAAATGTACATTCACCTTGTGGTTCATCATACGTGTCCTTTCTCCAGTTCCCTAGGTCTGTCACCACTGCATCTAGAACTCCAGGCACATCACCTTCCATTTTGAACAAAATATGAAAACAATTTTCTTTCCTTTTTGGTTACTAGACTGAAATTTCCCAAAATAAATTTTTACCAATGGAAAAAAAGAATTTAAAAGAACACACAAAGGCACTAAGTTTCAGAATTTATATTCTAACTATATTTTAGACCAGCTCAGTGATTCTTGGCCAGGGGTGATTTCATTCCCAGGAGACATTTTGCCCTCCTATATAGGTTGCCAACTGTGATGGGCTGACAGATCTGGCTCCATGAGAATGTTCTAGGCCAGACTCTAAGGGAAATGACTAAACAGACTCCATTTTGCTCTGAGACTCCATGTTATGTAGGAAATGTTTCTCCCATGGGAACACCCTGCCTCTGTGCCCATCATCAGTTACTTGGTGTGACATGTTTAATAATGTACAATGGCAACTCCTATGTAGTAACCAATGTACCATGTAAACAGTAATTGTGTGAATGTTAGTAACCATTCTTTAGTTTGTACCTAGGTAAGGGTCAGTTTGACCCACTTCCCCCTCTGCCGATGATCTCATGATGTTAGTTTGTAATTTTGAATCAGAGCAACAGATACTTATGATTGATGTGATTTTGGTATAAGAACCCCTACAACCCTGTGGTCGGGCTGTTCTCCCAATAGCCATTTTTTTTGGGCATTGTGTGAGACAGTCAGCGGCTGGCTTAATAAAGACTCTCAAATTCGGACTTCTCAGTGTGATCGGTCTGTTCTTAAGTTGTGCCCCATAACACCAACCTCAGTGGGGAAGGAGCTACTGCTGCTGTCACCTAGGGGCCAGAGGCCTGGGATGCTGCTAAATGTCCTATTATGCATGGGACAACCGCCACAGCAAAGACTCATCCAGCTCAAATAGTCAATGGCGCAAGGTTGAGAAACTCTGGCCTAGACTGACGTTAGGCAAATGCTCAACCAGTTTCACTTTATTTTTGGTACTGGACACTTAACCACTGAGCTGCATCCCTAGTTCTTTTTGCTGTTTTTCTTTTAATTTTGAGACAGGGTCTCATGAAGTTGCTTAGGGCCTCATTGTTACTGAGGCTGGCCTTGAACTTACTTACGATCCTCCTGCCTCAGCCTCCCAAGCACTGGGATTACAGGTGTGGCCACCATGCGGGTTCTCAGTTTCACAGTTTAAGGTTCTGTACTCAGCCTACACCGTCCACTCCCAACACTCGGCCCTGTTTTCACCTGACTCCATCTTCAAACCCTCACCTGAGGCTTCATCTCGCGGAAGCCATCCTCAGGGGAAATGCGCCTTCTCTCAACTGCCAAAGCAGCCTGTACATTTTTCTGTTGCTTTCTATACTCATCAGATCATGCCATCTATCACTTTAACCTGACAAAAAATTCCTTAAAAACAAGGACTGCTGTCTAATCTTCCTTGACAATAAGTACTTGTCAACAGAAGTGCATTCGATCAACAAGTTGAGGAGGGAGGTGGATCAAAGATACTTATCTTCAGGTGTGAGCCAGATTGCCTTGACGCTGCCTCCTGTTCCTACCTCCAGGGATACAGGTGCCCTTCATGGCAGGCTGATCAGCCTTCAGTCCTCAGGCCCCCTCAGACACAGGGCATTCTCCTCTGGCCAATGCATGCTGACCCCGTGCCTCAACCCTTCCAGGCCCGGTCTGGCTCATGCCTCTGGAGGGTGTCAGCACACGGGGTCACTGCTCTTTGATGCACACAGAACTTCTGGGTCACGTACAGTGCAAACACCAAGTTTATCCTCCACTCACGCGTGGAGCTCGGCTCCCTGCTCAGGTCAGTGGGCACACAGCTGCAGCCTGTGGCTGAGGGTGCTCTCTGGTCTTCTTATAGTGAAACCAGCGTTTCTTCTTCTGCCACCCCCAAAGTGTTTCCTGGATAATGCCTCCAGATGCTGGTTTCTTTCTAAGTTTAATGGTTGTTTCTATGGGGTTAACGAACAGTCAAGCTTTTCAGTAGGTTTGCCTGGTAACTAATTTACTCAACTCTCCAAGCTAGTTTAAAATATTAACTGCATACCAGCCCCTACCAAACCAAAAAAGAACCAAAGAAACTTTAAACATGAAATGATGGTCGCTAGAACTTTGGACCAACAGAGGCATTTTAGTTAGTGATTTTAAACAACGAAAATAAACTAGTTAGTTTAACAACTGCAAAGTATGAACAGAAGAATATTGATAGCAAATATATAACTCATTGGAAACAGCTGATTTTTCTGAGGTACCAGAGGCTACTCAGAAGCAATGAATAATGAGCCGGATATTTGTAAGTGCAAATAAGCAGTGTTTTGTTAATTCTTAAAAAAAGGAAAAAAAAAAAAAGAAAAGATACCTGTGCTTACATAATGTGTTAAAGAAAATTTCAAAGAAAACTTATTTTACTATAGTGAATTATTTTCTACCTTAAGAGTAAATAATGTCAAATAACTTCAGATACAGAAGCGGTTTTCCAGAAACCAGCAATCAATCTGCAATGGACATGACAGTGAAAACACATTACAACTTACTTCGACAGGTCTAAACAGAAAGTTTTGACAAAACAAAGCATTAAAAAATGAATACTACTCAAATAGTGACAATATCACATATATTATTCTAGATCTTGAAAAAACAGGTTTGGGCTCCATACCATTACACGGTTATTCTCATGCAAGAACATAAAAATAAGTGAGATAATTATGATATCTGAAGTGATTATAGTATCTTACTCTCAGGATAAGTAAAAGTAAAAAATTAACTGTTAACATTTAGTAAGATAAATGTAATAACTTGACTAGATAGAAAATTTGAATTGCTAAAAATACTGAGTAAAACAAAAATCACCTCATAAAAGTTTATCTTAAAGCACAAGATGAAAGGAAATACGCCCCCATCAAATGTAAATGTATATTCTTTTAGACAAAAAATTAATAATTAACACATTTTCATCTTGTTTCTTAAAATCCTACTTTTTGGGAGTCGGATATGCTGGTGTGTGCTTGTAATTCTAGTGGCTGGGGAGGCTGAGGCAGGCAGATGGAAAGTTCAAGGACAGCCTTAGTAATTAAGCAAGATCCTGTCTCAAAATAAAAAACAAAAAGGGCTGGGGTCTTACCTCAGTGGTAAGGTGCCCCTGGGTTCAACCTCTAGTACCAAAAAACAAACAAATAATCAAAACACCCTTTTACTTTTGGGACTTGAAAAGGCCTCACACTGACAATTTTGGAACATCATCCTCTCTATATATAAATTTAAAACTATGAACCATTAAGAATAATGAATAATATAGAGAATATAATTTTTTTTCCCTTCTTGTGCTTTACTGTCTTATTTAATTAAATTGATGTTTTTTAAAGTTTAACTTTTCATAAAAGAGTTTAAGAAATTTTGCAGACAAATATCAGAACTAAATAGTAACAGACAAATTCTCAAACAAATTAACAAATCTAGTTTTCATTCATGCACTTTGACAAACGAAATTTTACTTCCTAAGTTCTTCATCTGAAAGGAATTATTTAGTAAAATACTGTATGATTTTGATTGAGAAAGTAGGTCATTGTGTATGTGATTCTTTCCTAAGGAAAACATCCTCCTTGGAAAGAACAGACGATTTTTACACACATGCATACTTATACTCAGCTGAGGCATTCACTATGTTCCACCTTATTGAAAGCTTGGAGGTCTTCTCATACCTTTCATACCATTCCTCTATCACTTGCTACCTTTTAATTTCATATTATTTAGTTGACATAAAAACATATAAATTATACACATTCATGCAGATGTGATGTTTTGGTCCATGTACATTGTGTAATGTTTAAATCTGGGCAAAAATATCTATCCCTGAAACATTTGTAACTCATGCTGAAAACATCAAGATCCTTTCTTCTATTTTTTTTTGAGATGTCCAGTACCCAACTGTTGCCCATAGTCCACCCCACTGTGCATCGACACACTGGAACTTCTCCTGCCCAACTTAACTTGGTATCCACTGATTAGCCTTCCCTACCCCCTCCTCTCCCCTTACTTTTCAACACCCCTTAGTTCCTTGATCCTGTGCAAGTCCACCTGTTCTCTATCATGTGATCAACTACATGCACAGGTCCTTAGAATCTGTAAAGCTTAGTCTTTGACACAGATACTGACGCCAAAATCATTCACTTTTATTTGGCAAAAGTTAGTTCTTATCTAATGCTAACAACATGACTGGGCTATCAGTTTCATCAGGTCGATCCACTTTATTTTGTAACTTACAGATAACAAACAAAGCAATGTCACCTATTTAACTAATAAAGTCTTCTCCCCCAATGGTAGGTAGTTCATTTTAATTACTATGATGAAATATCCAAGAAACGAGGCTTATTTTGCCTCATGATTATAGAGGTGCAAGATCTAGAGGCCTCATCTGGTGATGGCCTTGTCCACACACTGCTGAGGTAGGAAGAGCACCCCACAGCAATAGAGAGCATGCGTCCACGTGTGCATGTCTCTCTCCCTGTTCTCATACCCACCAGGAGTCAATCCTGACACTCCACCCTACTGACTTTATCTACTCCTGGTCACTTCCCAAAGGCCATCCTCTTGATACTTCATGATAAGGACTGAATTTCAACACATACAAGTTTGAGGGGCACTCCAACCATATCCAAGCCATAGCACCAACCGAGCTTTTAATAAACACTGGAAAACAGACTTCCAGGTAATCTCTGAGGCATACCAGCAGGACTGTCATGCAGGTGGTTAGTGTGGAACCACATACTTTGACATACAGTCAGGTGGTGGTGGTAGGGGAGTAACATCCCCTTCTGTGAGTGGAGGAACCTGACTAGGTCGCACCTAGAACTCTATTCCTTTTCATAAAGGCAGTAGATCATGATGTGCCAGGAACACAGGCAAATGCATGAAGGTCTCAAAATCCTGGACCATGTAATATTCCAGCTGTAACATATTTGTATACAAAAACATATTCTTGTTGCCAGTTCAGACAGCTATGTTAGTGGTAAAAATAAATCTCAAAAATTTAGAATCAGTAATGTATAATTTCCAACTGTTAATATTTTAGCCTTACATAACACTCAAAAAATTTCTTGTATGTGAATTTTGTCTAATGCTTAAAGGGTGATTCAATAACAATACTATGCAAAATAGTATGCAAAACTTTTGAATATTCACTCTTTATAACTCTTAGAATAATAATGTTTAATCAGATTTCATCCAGTCAGCAGTTATATTTTGTGCTTCTGTTTCTACTTTGGTGTTCCTCAACTTTTAAATTATAAATAACTTCAGAAATAGATATCTTTACTCTGCATATTGTTCAAAAGCTTAGATGAGAACCAACATTTGTTGAGAGTTGAAGAGCAAACACTGTTACATGTTTTACAGACATTACATCATTTCTCAAAAATACTCAAATGGGATAATTATTATCCCCATTTTATAGAGTAGAAAATAAAGCTTAAGGAATTTAAGATGAAGATCACATGGGCAAGACTCAACCCAGTCTGGTTTTCAAGGCTGTGTTGCTTCCAATACTCTGAGAGGGTTTAAAATAACTGAACCAATTCAAGAGATGCTTAGATGAAACAATCTACTCTGAAAATTGAGCAATTATACAAAATTATGAGCAATAATTACAGGTGACTAAGAGCCAAGACCTTGGAAAAGATCAACACAAGACTACCTTATTAAGAAGAAGAAATAAAGATAACTGCCCAATTCTGTATTATTTTGAGTAGTTGCTCCTCCTCTATCCTGCCTATCTTTTCTTAAAGCTAAAACACAAAGCTTAAGAGGGTCAGAGTAGACTCCACTACCCTGTCCTATCATAACTGTTGACTCTGTAATGCCCAGATCATTTCAGAACTTTACCCAATCCCCCCAAAAGCCTCTGCCATAAAACACAGCACAATTCTAAAAATCTAGGTGAAAAACAACTAAAAGACAAACTAAATAAACTTACTAATCAATAACAACCTCTCCCTAAAGATTATTTTTATAATGGGTTCAATATTACAGTAAATAATATGAAGGGTTAAACTAAAAGTATAATTCAGAGGCATACTTCATTCCATTATCAAAATGGAAATCCTATTTAGCAACCATCTCAAATTCCAGAGGGCTGCTTCATAGTCAGATATGGATAGAACTCACAACCTTCCTAATGACACCAAACTAGGACGCAGATTTAAGGTGGGGAAAAAAACATTTTTCCAGTAGCACTTCAATCTTGCAATTTGCAAGCTTTCCTTTGCTAAATCTTACGCTTGAAAGAAGCCTCAGAATATATCTGACGTTAGCCCCAGGCAAGTGGTGTTGCTCTCTCTCACAAGGGAACCCACTGCAGATCTGGAGTGAACACTTGGAGGAACGGGGGTCTGCCGGTTTCTCACGGTTGAATTAGGGTTTAATCACAGGACACTTTTCCACGGGACGAGAGGGAGCCCACGTCCACCGAGCACTTACGAGGAATCCAGCAGGCACGGCATCTTTAATCCCCACACCCGCCACATCCAAGGGGCCGAGACCCGGACTCTGCCCAAGGTCACCCCAGCAGGGGAGGCGTCCCCGCGACGGGTCCCGGGGGTGCGCGCGACGGCCGACGCCGGCCCGGGGCTCGACCCGCCGGCCTCCCGCAGGCCCGGGTGCGGGTCACCTGCGCAGCGCTCGCCCGCGCGGCGGCGGCCCCCGGGGAGCGGGCCGGGGGCGGCGAGGTGCGGGCGGCGACGCGCCCGCCGCAGCGTGTCAGCGGGTCCCGCGGGACGCGGCGGGGCGCTGCGGCCGGGCCGTACCTGCCGGGTGGTTGTACAGCGGCCGCAGCTTCTCCGGCAGCATCAGCTCCACCTTATCCAGGAGCCGGTGGTAGCTGGCCCGCAGGCCGCGGGCGCCGGCGGCTGCCATCTCGGGCGCTCAGCGATCGCGGGCGGCGGGCTGGAGCGCCGCGTGTCCTGGTCTGCGGCTGGCGGCGAAAGGCAGCTCGTCACCTTCCCTGCCACGGAGCCTCGCGGCCGCCTCTGCCCGGGACGCCCTTCCCGCGGCTCTGCCCGCCCGGCGAACCGCCCAGGGCCCGCGCCCCGCGCAGGCGAAAGGGGCGGGGGCTCCGCGACAACCCGCCCTCCTCCCGCAGGCGACCGGGCGACGGGGGAGGAGTCATGGCAACAGGTGCGGAGACCGCCCCGCCGAGTCCGCCCAGAGCCCGCCGGCAGCGCGCACGCGCGGGCGCAGCAGCCAGCCGCGATTGGCGCCCTACGCGGCGCGGGCGGGGCGGGAAACCCCGACTTCTCCTTCCTGCTCGCGCCGCCATGATGGAGAAGGGAAAGTGAAGCTCGTCTGGCTGCTTCGTCCCTTCGCTTGGAGGAACGAGGCCCGCAGTTAACATGGGCTTTTCGGGCTTTCCGTGCCCGCACTAAAGATGACACCTCAAACGCTCTTGCTTCCTTTGGAGCGAGAAGCGTGGGCGAGAGATTACAGGCGTCAGCGTCTTTCTCCACTCCTCTTCAGTCTGGCTAGAGCGGCCTGAGTCCGCTTTCCTTCGGTGAGGGCCGCCGTGACGCACGCTGGCTGCCGGCCCCGCGGGGGACCGTCATCTCGCGAGAAAGACGCGGGGGGGCGGTGTCCCGAGCCGAGGGAGGGAGGAGCCGCGACCGCCTCCGCCTCCGCCTCCTCCTCCGGCGGGAGGGGGCAGGGAGGGGACTGTCGCCCGGCTCGGGATGTTCTGGGTAGTCTGAGCAGGAGAGTATGAGGCGAGCTCCGGCCCGGGCGCGGCCGGGCTGCGGGCACCAAGGCGCCGCGGCCGTCTGAGTCGCCGCGCGCGAGGCCGGCGCGGACGGTGCCGGAGCGGCGCGGGAGCCCAGCCGCGCGCCCGCGTCCCGCCGCCCCTCCCCCGCGGCGGTGCCCCCGCTCCGCGGCCCCGGCGGAGCCATGTCGCGGGGCGGCTCCTGCCCGCACCTGTTGTGGGACGTGCGGAGGAGGTCGCTGGGGCTGGAGGACCCGTCCCGGCTGCGGAGCCGCTACCTGGGTGAGCGGGGCCGGGCGGGGTCGGGCTGCCGGCCGGGGTCGCTCCCCAGCCCCGCGGCCGGGCGCCCCGTGCGCCGAGCGCGCCGCGGAGAGCCGGGCGGGCGCGGGCGCGGCGGGCCGGCCGCTCGGCGCAAGTCGGCGCCCCGGCCAACCGACCGGCCCGGGCGGCCGCCGCCCGGGTCGGGTTTCACGTCCCGCCTCCGCCCGGGGGCGCCGGGCCGCGGGCTGGCGAAGCCTCGGAAACGGCCTCCGGCGCTGGGCGGGCGGCGGTGCGGGCTCGCGTCGGGGCGCGCCGGCCCGCGGGGCGCGCTGGCGAGGGTCCCCCGCCGGCCTGGCCGGGGTGTGGGGCGTGTGGCTGCGATCGTCCGACTCCTGCGGAGCAAGTACGGAATTCGGAATCGGGGCGGCCCGGCTCCGGTGTGTCAAGGACTTGAAAGAAGTTAGGACGTAACTTTTCCCCTGCTTCTCGTTCTCTTCGAGAAAACCCAGATGGGAGGCTCAGGTTCCCGAGCCTCTGCCCGGCCCTGGCTCTCCCCTGCCCTGCAGGGAATTCTGTTTTGTTTCCTGAATCCACAACTTTAACTTTGTATTCTTTTCCCCCTCCCCCGTTTGGTAGGGGTTGAACCCAGAGGCGCTTTACCACTGAGCTGTATCCACATAAATTTTGAGACAGGGTCTCCCCGAGTTGTTGAGGCTGGCCTCGAACTTGTGATCCTTCAGCTTCAGCCTCCCGAGTCGATTGCTGGCCTGCACCACCTTGCCTAGCTTTCTTTGAATTCTTAATAGGCACTTATACACGTAGAGAAATAGGTGCGCAAGTATGCGTGTGTGTGACAGGCCTGACAGGTGGTTGGTGTAAGCAGTCTTTAGCAGCATGCTTTTTCTGCACTACATGTTGGAGATCCTTCCAGGACAATAAAGATAGATCCAATGTTTTTTAAGTTATTACATAATTTTTAACAACTGAAATACTGAAGCGTACTCAACCGTTTTTCTTTAACTGAATGTTCACTGTTAATAATGGCAGTGCACCTGTCTTTGTATATGCCTCTGTGCGCTTGTTCTAGTAACTACGAAGAGTGATTAATCATTTTAAAATTAAACATTTGTAGAAAGTGCTAATTAACCATCACCTCACATAGTTACTTTCTTTTTTTGGTGAATGGTGAAAAAAATGGGGGCGGGGGGCAGTGCTCTACCACTGACCTACATTGCCAGCCCTTTGTATTTTTTATTTTTAGAGAAGGTCTGGCTTAGTTGCGCATACCGGCCTCACATTCGTGATCCTCCTGCCTCAGTCTCTCAAACAGTTTGTATTACACGTGTGGATTGCCTCCTGGACTGAAATGTTTATGACTTAATTTTAAGAGTACCCTTCTAAAACCTGCCTTTTAAATTCCAAGTTCAAGATTTTAAGAAGTAAATAGATTTCTTTAAAGACAATGTCTAAACATTATAATTGTTTATTTACAATATTGTAGGATAAATTTATTTCTGATATGGTTCCATTATTTAAATTTGTAATAATGAATTACAGCTAAGTAACCAATTTAGGATAGAATGGAGAGTTTTTTTTCTTGTAACATTTACAATTTGTTTCACCATAGCATGTGTCTTTCTAATAGAAGTGTTCAAGCTTCATTGATTGTACATAAATTGATTAATTACCTCTCTTCTTTCCATACATAAAGTATATAGAAACACTTTATTTTTGTTTTGCAGTTCTGGGGATCAAACCTAGGGCCTTGAACATTCTAGGCAAGTCCAGTACCACTGAGCCACATCCCCAGCTCTAAAAGAAAATTATTCACGAAATATCCTTTTATGTTATGGGAATGAAGGTGAATAATTTTCTATATATTATTTATGAGAAAAAGATGTGTGCCTTTATAGCTCCCAAATTTACAAGAATCCCCTGAACCAAGGGAGTCTTATTTTGGACTCACATGGATTCAAAAGCTTGTCCAGGGATTGTAATCTTTATGAACTTGATCTAAGTTCCAGTGTAGGACATATATATATATATATATATATATATATATATATATGTGTGTGTGTGTGTGTGTGTGTGTGTTTTAGTGAATAATTGTCAAAGTCCAGAGTCAGAGATAACTAAGTTTAAAAGTTTCAGTTTCTCAAGATACTGTATACCAGCTGGATTTCAGTGATTGTTACAGTAACTCATTATCTATACATATTTTATATACAGTTTTGTAAAGATAAACCTGGTTTAGAAAAGAAACTCTTATTTCTATGCATGCATTATTTCTACTCATTTCTTTTTAGACAGACTTGCCTGCAGTTGAATTTACTATTTCTAACTGTTCTAAATTAAAAGAGAGTAATTGTTGACAAAGAAGTAATTTTAAGGGCTTTCAAAAAGATTTGTTTACTAAACATATAAAATGTTTTATATAAAATGCTTAAGCAGGGGGCTGAGATTGTGGCTCAGTGGTAGAGCACTTGCCTTAGCAGGCAGGAGGCACTGGGTTTGATACTCAGCACTACATACAAAACTAAATAAAATAAAGTTATTATTAAAAAAAAACTTTAAAAAAGTGCTTAAGCCATAATTAGGCAGCCAATGACAACTTTTTAATGTTAAAATCTCCTTTTTTTGGTAAGGGGTTTGGGAAGTCAGTGTCCTTTGATTATTGTGAGTTGGTTCTATATTGAAATGGATAATTTTGCCTTCAGATTACTTTCTAGTGAATGCTGAATTCATCTACATTCTAAATTACCAGGTTCTTCATAATGTGTTGCCAAGTTACAGTATATAATAGGAGGATCAGGAAGTTCTGATGTTTGTCTCCTTGTTTAGCCACTGGAGAAAAAAGTTGGTGGAATTCTTTAGTCTCAGAATCTCAATGAAAGTCCAAAATATATTGCTTTAGTATTAAAAGTGATTTTCAAATATAACAAATAGTAAAGTATACTCATAATTCTTTAAGGTAAGACCCCCAGAGGCATATTTGGAAGTCATTACATTTGTAGACAACATTTATAATGCCTCTGGATTTCATTCTTCCCTGGCATGGGGATGAATTAAGAAAGTGCTTAGAAATCATAGAATCTTCTAGTAGCATAAAACTTACTTTACTGGTCTGTTTTAGGTCAGGGTTTTTGAATGTTTTGACATGATCGACAGTAAAAGTATGTTTACATGACTCCTGTGATACGGCTAAAGATCCTTCAGATGTAAATTTAGCCTTACTAGATAGGGTGTGTTCTATTTTCTGTTCTGTATCATGTTCTTAAAAAGTTGGTCTTGACCCAATAGACACCTACTAGTGACTCTCAGCTTGAGGCTTGTAAAACACTTGTACAGGGTGTGTAAATTTTATAATTAAAAAAAAAATATTTTTAGTTGTAGATGGACACAATACCTTTATTTTATTTTTATTTTTTATGTGGTGCTGAGGATCAAAGCCAGTTCTTTACACGTGCTAGGCAAGCACTCTAATACTGAGCCACAACCCCAGGCCCTAATTTTTATAATTTTGTTTGAATGTTATTGACTTCAGAGTTAGGGTGGATGAAGTTCATAAGTATTTAAATCAGATTTCAAAAGTTTTTTTTGAATTCTGCTGATGACTTAGAAGGAATATATAAAAAGTAAAACTTATACTTTGGACAAAATAACTAGGATAGGATGCTTTTCAGTTTTCATTTTTGGGGTAAATATGTACAGTGAGATTGCTGGGTTGCGTGATAAGTGCATTTAACTTAATAAGGAGCTGCCACAATTAAATTTCCAAAATAATTGTTCCACACTAATTTCTATCAGCAGTGTATGAAAAAAGGTCAATCATTCTACTTTATCCTCAGCATTTGGTATAACAAATCTTCTTTATTTTACCCTTTCTGATAGGTATGTAGAAGTATATTATCTTTTAGTTTGTTTTTCTATAATGATTTTTTTTTCCTGTCTGCATACTTTGGCTAAAAGTGTCAAGTTTACTTTTTTTTTTTTTTTTTTTTTTTGCCATGCTGGGGGTTCAACCCAGGGCTTTGTACTTGCAAAGCAAGCACTCTACCAACTGAGCTATCTCCCAAGCCTAAGTTTACCTTTTTAATATTATAAAAATTCTTTATGTAGTCTTGGTATAAGTCCTTAATCAAAAAATTTTAAATATTTTCTTCCAGTTTTGTCTTGTCTTTTTTCAGAAAGTATCTTTTGTAGTTCATATTTTTCATGTCCAAAGAATCTTTACATAATCCAAGGTCACCAAAATTACACTTCCTTTTTTCCTGTAAGTTTTCTTGTGTGTATGTGTGTGTGTTGTGATGCTGGGGATTGTGCTGGGAACTTGCACGTGCTAGGCAAGTACATTACCCTGAGCCTCATCTTCAGGCCTGGAAGTTTTTTATTTTATCTTTGAAATTCAGTTCTATAAACAGTGTCTAGTTAATTTTTACATACTCTGTGAGGTAAGGGTCAAGTTTCCTTTCTTCACATACCCTGTACAATTGATCAGCACTGTTTGTCCTTTTCTTTGTCCAAAATAAGTTGACCATGTGTTTCAGCATCTCAGCCATGTTTTATTGAGCGAGGTGTCTGTCTTTGCTGGTACTTCATGTCTTTATAGTGATGTTGAAACCAGCTATGTGATACTGTGTTCCAGGTCTCTCTTCCTTCCCCCAAATTGTCTTGGCTATTTTGGGCCTGTTCCCTTTTCATATAAATTTTATTTTGAAAACTGCAGAGAGATCATGTGTTTACAGGAGAGTGATTTAAAGACATTATGATTTTCTTTATGAACAGATATAAGCAGTTCATATAAATTTTATAAGTAACCTCTTTTGGAAGTTTGGGTTGAATCGATACATTATCTCAGGGAAAACTTTCATCTTTACAATATTGAATATTTCAAACTACATTTCTGGTTTCTTCCTATACGTTTAGATGTTCTAGGATTCTTTCAGCAGTGTTTTACGTTTTTTCATAGTTAAATTTATCCCTAAATATATTGTTTTTCAAGCTGTTTTGGGTGGTATTTTTAAGTTTCAGTATCTAGTTGTTCATTGAGAGTATATAGATACACAATTTATGAATTGATTAATATTTTTTTACCACTCGACCACTGAGCTACATCTTCTGCCCTTTTTATTTTATATTTTGAAGCAGGGGTCTCACTTTGTTGCTGAGGCTGACCTTAAACTTGTGATCCTCCTGCCTCATCCTTCTCAGTTGCTCTTATTACAGATGTATGCTGCTGTACCTTGCTATTCCTGAAATTTAGATGGAAAAGATTGTTTATCATTATTGTGTTATGGGTTGTAGGTTTTTTGCTGATGCCCTTTCAGACTGAGGAAGTTCCTTTCTATTCCTAGATTGCTGAGAGGTTCGTCATATCTGGCTCTTGACTGCTGTCAAAGTTTTTTTTCTTCTACTGTGTTTTCTTTCACTTATTCTGTTAATATGGCATGTTAACGTATTGATTAACTTTTGAATGTTGAGCCAACATTCAATTCCTGGGTTGAATTTCCCTGGTCATGGTACATTATCATTTTTTTGTATTGCTGACTTCAATTTAGTAAGACTTTTGAGCTAGTGTTCTTAAAGGAGCTAATTTAGTCTATAGTTTTCTTGTAAAATTATACCTGATTTTGATGTCAGGATAATGCTGGCTGCATGAATGAGTTAGGATGTGTTCCCTTTTGTCTGAAGAGTTCGTGTAGACTTAAAACTACTTTTTTCCTTAAATGTTTGATAGATACTAACTTTGAAACCATCTGGGCTTTGAGTTTTCTTTGAGGGAAGGTTGGGTAGTGGTGTTTTTTTTTTCCCCCCTCCCTGTGGGGTGTTATTTTGGGGTGGAGGGGTTTAAATATTTTTAAAAACTTTTTATTTTAAGGTAGTGGTGTATTCATGTGCATTTGTAAGAAGTACTGCAAAGAGATAAATAAACTTTACAACTAGGACCTCCAGTGTTCACATTTTTTATAATGTAAGAACCAGGAAACCGACATAGATAAAATTCATGAACCTCATTCAGATTTCACATAGTCACTTGGACTCATTTGTGTGTGCCTGTATATTTATGTATTTCATGCAGTGTAACCTACTAATTTTAATTAAGCAATTTTAATAGATTAATGTTGACTTTAATTAGTTAAGTGATTAATGAAGTTAAGATACGGAATAGTTCTATCACAAGGACCCTTTTTGAGACCCTGTGCAGCCTAGGCCACATCCTTCTTTCCCCACTGCTAACCCCTGGTGGCCACAATTTCGTTCTCTATCCCTGTAATTTTGTCACTTAAAGAGCATTATATAAGCTGCACATGGTGTTGCATGCTGATGATAGGGGAGGTTGAGGTAGCAGGATCTCTTGAGCCCACAAGTTTTGCACTTATGGGCCAAATAGTGAGATTCTGTCTCAAGAAAAAAAAAATGTATAGGCAATATATGTATTTAACCTTATAAGTTATAGTGTGTAACCTTTTGAGATTGGAGTTTTCATTCAGATTAATTATCTTGAGAGCCATCCAAGTTTTTGTGTGCATAGTTTATTCTTTTTTTATTGTTGATTAGTGGCCTAGAGTATGAATGTGTGACTGTATTCACCTGTTTCTGAATATTTGGATTTTTCCAGTTTTGGGCTAAGAATAAATTGTTAATATTTTTGCACAGGCGGGATGCACACCTGCAAATCCAGTGACTCAGGAGATAGAGCCAGGAGGATTGCAAGTTTTAGTAATTTAGCGAGACACTGTCTCAAAAAATAAATGAAAGGCTGGGGATTTAGTTCTGTCATAAATCACCCTTGGGTTCAGTCCCTGGTATTAAAATAAAAATTGCTGGGTGTGGTGGCACACAACTGTAATCCCAGAGGCCGGGGAGACTGAGGCAGGAGGATCGAAAGTTCAAAGCCAGCCTCAGCAAAAGTGAAGCGCTAAGCAACTCAGTGAGACCCTGACTCTAAATAAAATACAGAATAGGGCTGGGGATGTGGCTCGGTGGTCGAGTGCCCCTGAGTTCAATCCCTGGTACGCCACCCCCCCCAAAAAAAAAAAAAATTCCACACAGATTTTATATGAACATAAGTTTTAATTTGGTATGGTAAGTGTATTGTTTAATTTTGTAAGGAGCTGCTATACTCCTTTTACAGTGCCATTTTATATTTTTGTTAGTCACACATGGGAAATATAGTTTCTCTGTATCCTATCATTTGATGTTACCTGTTTTTGAATTTTAATCATTTTTGCTAGGTGTGTAGTGATGTCTCATTGGTTTTAATTTGCATTTCCCTAATGACTAATGATGTTGCATATCTTTATGTGCTTTCTTGCCATCTGTGTATTTTCAGTGAAACATCTCATTTTTCTTCCTTTTCTACTTGGATTATTGTTTTTCACCTGTTGAGTTTTGAAATTTCTTTATATATTTTAGGTATTAGTCCTATGTTAGATATGTGGTTTGCAAATATTTTCTCCCAGTCTGTAGCTTATCTTTCAAAGGACCCTTCTTGTCAGAGGGTCTTTTGTAGAGCCAAAGTTTTTAATCTTGTTAAGGTCCAGTTTATCAGTTTCTTCTTTT
This sequence comes from Sciurus vulgaris, assembly GCF_902686455.1. Lineage (NCBI taxonomy): Eukaryota > Metazoa > Chordata > Mammalia > Rodentia > Sciuridae > Sciurus > Sciurus vulgaris. The sequence goes on along the minus strand of NC_136473.1, from coordinate 111,402,844 downwards.
ATGGATTGTGTTTATCGCACTGTAAGTCAAAGAACTTGGCCCAATACTATGTCCTAAAGATGGTTTACTATGTGTTTCTCCTAGAATTTTATAGTTTTACATTTAAGTTCAGGATCTGTTTTGAGTTAATTTTTGTATGAGGTATGAGATTCTGAAATTCATTTTTGTTCACTTCCTCTGGCCAATTTCAAAGTCCGTTTTCTTCATTGAATTGCTTTTGCATCTTTTTTTTTTTTTTTTAATCATTTGGACATATTTATGTGGATCTAATCTGAGTTCTTGATTCTGCTTAGTTGATCTCTGTGAATGTCATATACTATCTTGGTTCCCTTTTTTGGTTGGGGGGTATTGAACCCGGGCTCTTTACCACTGAACTAGGTCTTCATTTCTAGGTTTCCAATACTTTTTACTTTTTATTTTGAAGCAGGGTGTTCCTAAGTTGCAAGGACTAGCCTTGAATTTGTCATCCTCCTGCCTCAGATTTCCTAGTTGCTGGGATCATAGTTTTGTGCCACCACGTCTGGTCTCCATACTGTCTTGTTTTTGTAGCTGCATAGTAATCTTTAACATTAGGGTAGAATGATTTCTTCTTTTTTCCCCTCCTTTTTTTCAAAGTTATTATGATGGTTCTAGGTCCTGTACCTTTCCATATAACTCTAAGCATAAACTTGTCCATGTCCCCAAATACATTGCTAGAATTTTGATAGGTATTTACTTAAAGATCAGTTTGGGATGAGTCATGTACTATTGAGTCTTCTAATACATGAATGCAGTATATCTGTTTACATCTTTGATTTCTTTCATTTGTAATTATCAAGATATATATGTTCAGTTTTTTTTAGTATCATTGTCTTTGGACCAGTTGTGATAGTATTGTGTTTAAGTTCAATTTCCACATGTTCAATTTTGGTATATAAAAATGTGATTACTTTTTGTGTATTAATCTTGTATCCATAGACCTTACTGAATTATTAGTTCAAGTAATATTTTGAATATTCTGTTGGGGATTTTATATACAGACAATTCTGTCATTTTTCTATAGGAACAGTCTTATTTCTTTCTATCCCTATATGTCTTTCTTTTTCTTGCATTATTACATTGGTGAGAACATTTGGAACTATGTTGAATAGTGGTTGTGAGAGTGGATATCCTTGTTTTATTTTTTATTTTAGGTAGAAAGTAGGCTCTGTTTCATCACTAAATATGTATGCTATAGGATGTTTTGTTTTGGTTTGGTTTGGTTTAGTTTTTTTTGGTGCTCATGTGGAAGAAATTTCCCTCATGCTGAGTGTGCTGAGTGTTGTGAATGGGTTCAATTAGAATAGCAGAGTAGTTGGGAGAAACGTGCACACATATGCATACAGATGTTTTATAGGGATTTGACCTTATTTAATTATTCTTTAAAGCAGTCTTATGAGTTACTCTCTTCATGTCTCATGCTGGGGCTTGCCATATAAAGGACAGGCAGTTGGGAAGGGAAGGTATTTTAAAGTGAGAGAAAACAAAGACAAGATCTGTAGCTTGCAAATAAGCCCAAGCTGCATCCCAGGAAAACAGACCATGTCAGTTTTCAGTGTCTCTAATCTAATTGATTATAGGTGTTCTATAGGAAAAGCTGATGCACTTTGCCAGGGACCTAAACACACATTTGCTCTAGTGTTTGAAGAAACTAAAGGAGAATACAAGGGAAAGTGGGGCAGTTGAAGGCCTAGTTGCTGTCCAGCAAGGTGAGGCAGCAGATAAGTATTAAGGTTTGCCAGGTACAAGAGCATCATCTGCTCCAGACTTCTAAGCATAAAAACCAGCACAGCTCCTATTTCCTTTCCACCCTCCAGGTCTGCAGAACTGACTGTGGCTCATTCTAAGCAGAAAGTGTTAGTATAACTTCGTCAAACTTTAGTTTATATCTTAATTTTAATCACTGCTGTGTCATAACAGGGAAGGAATTCTGGGAAACAGTTTGGTCTGGCTGTGTGGAAATATTTTGGAGCCACCACACTCTTCTGCTTGTTTTTCAATGTAAGGTTTATGGGAGGGGTGGGGAGGGTAATTTCTGCCCTCCCTTTAGGACAGGCCATTTATGCCATTCCTGTGGCACTTTGCCTTTGCTTAAAGGGGTGTGAGTAGGGAGATTTTGCTGCGACCCTGTTTGCCAGGGCTTGCCCCCAGTGACTTGAGGCTTTTGCTTCTCACAAGGGGACGGCCTAGGAAATGAGTGGAGTTTCATTTCCATACCCTGTCAGACTCAGGATCTTCTGTGTATCCTGCCCAGTTCTCACAGTCTTTGGAGAGCCTGATGGAAGCTTATGGAGAAGAGCTGGCCGCTGCATGTAGACTGTCTGTTCTAGAGTTCCTGTAGATAATGAGCTGTCCTTCTAGCCCAGGTGGGCCTTCAGTGTCCATTTAAATTTTCATTGATTTCATCTTAAGTGCTTCATGGCATTCTCTTTGTGCCAAAGAGGAAACAGTTCTGTGTCTCATTACTCCTTGGAGAAGGTGGTTGCCTTTGCTGTGCGTTTCTTCTGGTTATCTGTATGAGCCATGGGAACCAGAGGGTTGTATCTCAAGGAGATAGTCATTAGCCATGACAGATATTAACTGTGGGATCGTGAAAAATGTGTCTTGGGTTTACCCAGCACATGTGATTTCTTAAAAACAAAACTAATGGAGAATTGGGGCCAAAGAGACTGCTGTGGTCTAAATGTGTGTGCCCCTTTAAAGTTTTTATGTTTCAGTCCTAACCCCAAAGGTAATGGTATTAAGAGGTGGGGCCTTTGGGAGGCAGTTGGCTCCTGGTGGCAGAGCCCTCATTAATTATTTGTGCCCTTATAAAAGAGGTCCTGGTGAGCTTCCTTGCCCCTTCTGCCATCCGAGGATGCAGTGCGAGAGCGCCGTCTATAGGAAACTGGCTCCCACCAGACACCAAATCTGGCAGTGCCTTGATCTTGGACTTCCCAGCCTCTAGTACTATGGGGGAAATAAGGTTCTGTTGTTTGTAAGCTACCCAGTCTAAGACATTTTGTTATAGTAGCCCGAGTGGACTAAATTGGCGCCAGTGAGTAGGAAAGGAAGGCCTGATAGTGAGCTAGGAAAGCAGCCTCTGTGGACCTGAGAAGTTTGCATTAGAAAGCTCAGATGACAATACTGTCAAATAAAAATGGAAAAAAAAAAAAAAAAAAAACTTTGTTAAAATGCTTCTTCTTTTTCTTCTCTTCCTCAGTACCACCAGCGTTATTCTTTTTCCTCATTATCTTAACTCCTTTACTGAAGTTATGTTTTTTTAAATTATTTTTTTTCACACTATGTTAAATTAGAACAATCTCACACATATAGAGAACTAATTTTAAATGTGTACAGTGTTTTAGGCAGTTTAGAAGTTGTGCATATGCTAATTTTCTTCTTATAACAAGCATCATGTTTTTGTTATTCTTTCTTTTACAAATATAAAACTAAGGTTTTATGAGATAGGATAGTATAAGTGTTGTACATCCCAAGATAGATATTTAAACCTGTTCTTGTCACAAACATTTTGTAGTGTAGAGATGGAGTTATACTATGTGAACACACAAATCACAGAATTGCTTAATGTTATACAACTATCAAAAATGAACAATAATTAGCTCTAAATTGTCCTTGAAAGATGTTCTCTAAGTATTATTGGGAAGATAAAGATTACAGACAGGATGGGATATTATCCTAATTTTTTATTCACTAATACAGCAAATGTACACTGAATGCTTTGTGCTAGGCACTGTTCTAACACTTGGGAGACTTGGCTAAACAGGCGCACTCCTCTGATGGAGCTTATTGTCTATTAACAGAATAGAATGTCAAAGTGGAGGTGGAATTGTAAAAGGGAGCTTGGGGTGCAGAAAGAGTTGAGTAGGAAGCCATAGTAGTAAGTTCATCCATTACAAATGTATCATTGTTGGGAGACGGTTCTCCAGGGCTGCTTTTCATTTCTGCACATCTTGTGAGCAGAGACACTCCGCTCCTTTGTTCTGGACTATCTTTTGAATGATGTTTAGCCAGTGAACAGCCTTGGAAGATACTTTGTCTCCTGGAACAGAAGGCAAGTTTGTTTATTGTTTAGTTTAGTAAAAACAATGCCTGACTCTGGACAAATACAAGGCTAATATGCTCCATAAGATTTGGGTTCCCTCCGCTCAGTTCCTCAGTGCCAATTCAGATTCATTACATGTTCAGCGTCCATCCACCCATACCTCTCTAAGGTGCCCTGTGACACTTGGGAGGTCAAGGGAACCAGTGTGCACCTGAAGCTCATGCTGCTTGCATGCTGTGGGTAGTAAGTCTTCTGCTTATGACTTAGGGTCTTGAGTCTAATGCTACGTGCAGGAAATGGTGGCAGGCTGACTGGTGATCTTGCAAATAGCCCAGAACCTTCAGTTTTTAATAGCATTCAGATATGTGTTTAATTGGAGAGAGCTCAAGTTTTACAATTTAATTCTTACTCTGGTGGTTTTTAGCTTGTACAGGCACACTTTGTGGGATATCTGGACAGCAACAGTTTTATCTTGAAAGTCACATGTAAAAAAGTCACCGAGGACCTAACTGTGTCATGTTTCAGTGCTTGTTTTTTAGGTACAAATTTCACGTGTAATATTTTTTTGCCAGAACAGCTTAGTTTATCTTCTGTTCTTTTATATCCTGCTACCATTTTCTCTAGACCAAAATGGCTAGAGCTGGATTTGAAACCAGATTTAAAAAATTGGGGGGAAAAAATGTTTCTAGTATATTTTAACATTTTAATGAGTTCTAATTGCGGTCCTGTTGTTAATTTGAATAGTTTGTTTCTTGAGTCTGGTTTATAACCAGCAGGATTACCAAGACTGCCTTTGGCCAAAAGGAAATGATTTTTAAAACAGAAAATTGCCTGTTTCCCACAGGTACCTTCTTTTTAAAACCAAAAGTTAGATTTGGAAAGTTAATGATATGAAAAACAACCTAGTTCATGAAAATACTTTACTGAATTTCTTTAGTTTTTTTATTTTACTTTAATAAATCTAGGAACCATAGACCATCCTCCACAAAACACCCCATAATTTATATTTTAACCTACATGTTTATCCTTTTCCTATATCTTAACAGTTATAAGTAAGGAAATAAGACAAATTGGCTTCAAGAGTATCTTGATCTCTACATTGAATGACAAGAAAATGCAATAATTGTTTAACAATGTATGGAGAATATAGTCAGATTTAATTTTAATGGAAAGCTCAGCAAGCCTGATTGCTTAGTTAATTGTCACTTTTTGCCATAAATTAAGCTTTCTTTCATTACAGTTTCTGAATAAACATGCTTTTTAGTCTATCTTTGGTAAAGATGATTCATTTCTTGGAGGGAGACATTTCTTTCTTTCCAAGAAGGAACTTTATTTGTGCAGAATTTTAACTATTCTGCTATTGCTGGGCATTGGACTATTTTTGTTGTTGTTGTTGCTGCATTTCATCATTGTAAAATTTTAAATATTTTTAAGACTTCTAAAATCGAGTTTTTTTTTTTTTTAAATTGGTGGTATCTTATTATTGCTATTTGGCACCCTATTTAAAATTGAAAACCTTATCCCCACCACCAGTCTTACTTATCTTCCTTCCTGCTTTGTTTTTTCTATTTCATACTCTCGCTAACTGACATATTGTTCATTGTCTTTATCCTTTTATGAAGGGAGGAGGTCTTTTCTGTTTTATGTTGTCACTGTATTCCTGGCTTCTCGAAATTAACTGGAACAGGGGCACCAAATAAATATTTGTTGAGTGAATTGGTGAATGAAGATATGTTTAAATGTTTACTGTGGCCCAGATACTGTGCTGAGTCCTTTCTGTCCAGTGATTCCTTTATTCCTTTACCATGACCACATGATATAGGTATGCTAATGCATGAACTGGGGCTCAGGAGGTTAATTTGCCAGTATCACTCAGCTTATGAGTGGGGGAGCTGAAATCAGAGCTTGAATTCTATCTTACTATGCCAGATCCTAGGCGTTTAATTTCTTTGTGATACTTTTGTCAGTAATAGACTATATGATTTCTTTCTTTCTTTCTTTTTAAACAGGAAGAAGAGAATTTATCCAAAGATTAAAACTTGAAGCAACTTTAAATGTGCATGATGGCTGTGTAAGTAATGGTTAATTTTCAACTATGAAGGACTTTAATAATGTCTAATAAATTATTTGATAATATGCCCCAATCATCCTAGGAGGGTTTGTAACCAACTTTAATAAAATGAGAGAATAAAGATTGGAGGTGTAGCTCAGTGGTAGAACGCCTGCCCAGCATGTGCGAGGCCATGGGTTCCGTGTCCACGACCGCTAAATAAAGTTTTGACTTTTTAATTTATGTTTATTCTTTAGTACTAAGGATTGAACCTAGGGGCACTTTACCACTAAGCTACATCTCTAGCCTCTTTTTTGAGACAGGGTTTTGCTAAGTTGCTGAGTCTCTGTCTTGAATTTGTAATGCCCCTGTCTCAGCCTCCTGAGAAGCTGGGATTACAGGTGTGTACTGTTGTGCTTGGCCAAAGTTTTATATTAAAAGATTAAAAGTGTATTTGAATTCAGAAAAATATATGTAAGATTTTTTTAAAGTGCAGGTGAGTTTTCAAATATCAAAAGCCTTTCATTCTTCACTCTACTGAAACTGCTTTTGTGGTTACCAGTGCTCTGTGTATTTCCTTATCTGTGGTCATGTCTCAGAAACTTTAACTATCAGTTGAACCCATCCTTTCTTAAAAATACTTTGTTAATTCTACATCCCCCCCGCCCCCCCGCCCCATCCTATTGGCTCACTATGTCTTTTGTCTTCTTAGCTGCTGACTCTTCTCTCGACATTCAGATGTTGAGTGGTCAAAGACTGTGATGGCACCTTCCACCTTATTTTCTCCTCAGTGTTTTGACCCTATCCAGTTCCATGGCTGAAAAAGGCATGACTTCTGCCTCTTCCTGAAATAGCAGGTCCAACTCCACTTAACGTATCTAGTTGCGTGTCTCATAGGCATTCAGATTTTTTTTTTTTTTTTTTTTTTTTTTGCTTTGCTGGTTAGTGAACCTAGGACCTTGTGTTTGCAAGGCAGGCATTCAGATTTAACAGGTCCAAAACACAGAGCCCTTTCCTTTTTAAAAATTTCAAACATACTTTCCTTATACTCATTGCCTGGATTTAGCAGTTATTAAGATTTTGTCAATATTTACTTCTCCTACCTTTTTCTTAGTTCTTACCCTCTTGCCTTAACTATTTTGAAGCAATAGATATTTTCTTATATGATCAAAGTGCCATTATGCATTTTAACAAGAATTGACAGCATATTTTTGGTATCATATAATAATACATTGTCCATAAAGAAATTTCCCATTATAACAATATCTTTTTATAGTTATTTTGTTCAGAGATGATCTAGACCAGCTCCATATCTTTTAAGTTTTTAAATTTTTATTTTTGTTGTACTGGGGATCAAATCCAGGACCTTGCACATGTCAAGCAAGTGCTCTACCAGCGAGCTATAACACCCTCATTCCCTACGTACTTTTCTGTTCAGGTGTGGTCTTCCATTTTTGTACCCTGCTAGACTTGTTAAAGGAAACAGGTCAGTTTTCCTATAGACTGTTTCACACGCTAGCTTTATTGGTTTGTTTTCTTGTGTCGTCATTAAGTTACTTGTAGCAATTTGATAAGATTCTTCTCAACAAAAGTACTTAGGTTATACCATGGACTTTATAGTGTATTGAATAAAGAAGCTCATGATGTTTTGTTTACCTACTTTTGGTTAGTCTAAGATTTATTATACAATTTGATTTGTCAAAATGAATATTTAGTTTTCTTCCCTAAATTTGCAACTTTCTATATTTCGGTGAATAGGACTGCCATCCATCTAGATGCATAAGATGAAAATGTTCAAGTTATCCTTGATCTTTCTTTCCCTAAACTTTCACATTCAGTCTACCCATGAAATTCTACTTTGAGAACTTATCTGGAATCCATCCTCTTTTTGTCTGCCACCCGATTTAAGCTATAGTCATCTTTCCTTTTTTCCTTCAAGGTGCTGGCAGTTGAACCCAGGGTCTCATGCATGCTAGGCGAGTGCTCTGCCATTGAGCCACACCCAGCCCTAGGCTGTCCTCTTCTTTTACCTGAACTACTACGCTATCCCCTTATTTCATACTGTATTCACTCTAATTTTCCTATAATAGCTTCAACTACAGATACTAGGTTATGCATACAAATCTAGTCATGATACTACTTCTATATTATTTCTTCTATTTTTTCATGTAGCATGCTAAGACAGTGTAGTTAGCAGTTACTGATCATCAAAGTGTATTTATTTACATTCACTAAGATGTTATCTATATTACATTGTTATCCTTCGTTTCATTACAGAAGGTGATCGGAACAACTTTTAAAGTGTTTTTGAAGAAATGGAACTTTTACTCTTGGTTGTAAAATAAAACAAATATGCAAACAAACCTCTGAAATTTAATGCCAAGGAAATTTGTGTTTTAACTAACACTTCAGGTGATTTTGAGCTAGTTGATCCATAATTCATACTTTGAAGAACAGATTATGTCACCATACCTAGCTTCCTCCTTCATTCTGTTCTTATTTTCCAAAGGCAGTAACCCTTTGTAGTCATTTTTGGTTTCTAACTTTAAACATCATATATAAATGTCCTTTGTTTTGTTGTTCTTAAAAATAACTTTTTTTTTTTTAAATACTAGAGATTGAATCCAGTGCGTCAAACATGCTAGGCAAGCACTCTACCACTGAGCTACACCCCAGATCCCCCCTTTTTTTTCCCTTTAGGTTCTGGGGATTTAGGAGTACTTTACCCCTGAACTGAATCCTCTAGTCCTCTCTGTTTGTTTATTTTATTTTGAGGCAGGATCTCACTAAGTTGCTTAGGGCCTCTCTAAGTTGCTTAGGCTGGTGAGCCTGAACTTGTGATCCTCCTGTCTCAGTGTCCTGAGTCACTGAGATTACAGGTGAGTGTGTACCACCATGCCCGGCCCCCAGCCCTTCTTAGTTTTATATTGAGACAAGGTTTCGCTAAGTGCCCAGGCTGGTCTTGATGGTAGGCTTCTCCTCTTCAGTGCTGAGTTACTGGGGTTATAGACATGGACCAGAGGCTACCAGAGGCCTTTCCGTTGCTCTCAGGGCCCTGCATTACTTGTCACTTTCCACCTTCTCCAGTTTTATCTCTTGCATCTATTTGTTTTGGTCATACCTGTCTTTTTGTTATTCTTAAATATGCCAAGTATACCTTCACCCCATGTATTTTATGCCTTAAACCGAGAACTCATCTCCATTTCTGTGAACACTTACTTCATTTCGTTCGGCTTTTCTTCAACTGTTACTTGTCAGAGAAGCTTTCCCTGACCATCCTCATTAGTGTGCTAACCCTGATCAGTCGCTTTCTTTTTCTGGTAAGTTCCCCCAACCCTGTGGTGCGATTTTCTGACATTGCAGTTCTATAAACTCATTAATGTCATCTTTGTCAACATACTTGCCCCTTCTGTCCTGGAATACTTGACTGAGGAGATATGTTCCGAGATTTTTTTTTTCCCCTTTCAGTTAATATCAGGAGGTATACACAGCATAAATGTGCCACTTATTAATTGTTCATTGAAGAATCTTTTTTTTTTTTTTTTTTAAGTTGTGTATGGACATAATGTCTTTATTTATTTATGTGGTGCTGAGGATCGAACCCAGTGCCCCATGCATATAAGGCAAGTGCTCTGCCAATGAGCTACAACCCCAGCCCCTCATTGAAGAATCTTTAGAGGGACTGGGATTGTGGCTCAGTGGTAGAGCACTTGCCTAACATCTATGAGGCACTGGGTTCGGTTCTCAGCACTGCATATAAATAAGTAAATAAAGTTTCATCAACAACTAAAAAATATATATTAAAAAAAAGAATCTTTAGAGTGTGTTATGTGTTAGATTTTATATCTTTTCAGGACCAGGGGTCAAAACTTTTACCTTACCCAAAGGAGACTTTCCTAGGGCTAACTGCAAATTGATTCTCCTTCATGATGTGCAGTTGCCATTTTTGTATTTTCAAGTTTGCACAGCTGTTTGTTCTTCCCATCTTTAAAATTATTTTTTCAGGTGTTACTGAGTAGATTCCCAAATATTTTTCTAAGGGTGAGTGGAAAGTAAACTTTTCTTTACCATTTTAAACTTCTTTTTTCTCTGCCTTCACACTGGATCAATGATTTGGGTGGTTTTATAGAATGTTAGGTTGAACATTATTTTCACTTAGTGTATTTGAAGACCTTCTAATGTCCAGTGTAGCTGATAAAAAAGGAATAATACCAGTCTTAATTTTTTAAATTACACGATAGCTTTAATTATGTTTGTGAATTAACTTACATTTGTGTTTAAATTTTGTAGAGATTTTTAATCCCTCTACTGAGTTTTAGTTGACTGTATTTAAAGTATACATTTTGATAAGTTTAGCTTGTGTATACATTCATGAAATCATCACCACAGTCAAGATCATGAGCTTATCAGTCACCCATTAATATCGATGTGTCCTCTCGTTTCTTACCACCATCTTGTCAGCCACTGACCTCCTCTTCATCACTGTAAATTAGTGTACATTTTGTTGACTTTTACATGAATGAAATCATCAAGTTTTTTTTGTTTTTTTTTTTTTAATTATATGTGTTGGGAATTGTGAGTGCTAGGCAAACACTGTAGCACTGAGCTGTACTCATGGCCCTGTATTCTTTTGTTTGTTTGGTTGCTTTTACATTCAAGGCTTACTTAGAATACTTTTTTGGAATTCATCCATGTTGTGGAGTGTTTCAATAGTTCAGTAACTTACTGCTGAGTAGCATTCATCCTGTGGGTATATCATAATTTGCTTATCTGTTTATTAATGGGCATTGGGTTGTTTCTCGTTGGGGACTCTTACAAATGAAGTTACCATGAATATTTGTGTACTGCTTTTGTATGTTCATATATAGTGCTTTTATTCTTGTTTATTAAATAGCTAGAAGTACAACAAATGGATCATGTAGTAGGTACATGCTTACCTTTTTAAAGAAAAAAGCTGTTTTCTAGTCATTATATCATTTATCATTCTCATCATTATTATAGTAGTACCATCTCATCTGTGGTTTTGGTTTCTGTGGTTTCATTTGCACATGGTCAGCTATAGCCTGAAAGTATTAAATGGAGAATTCCAGAAATAAACAATTTGCAAGTGTTAAATTGTGCATCATTCTGAGTAGGGCAATGAAATCTTGTGCTTTCCCACTCCATCCTGCCCAGGACATGAATAATCATCCCTTTGTCCAGTGTATCTATGCTGTGTATGCTATCCACCCATTAAGTCACTCACTAGCTGTTTTAGGATCAGATCCACTGTTTCAGTATCACAGTGCACAACTCTGATTTTACTTAGTAATGGCCCAAAGCAGAAGAGTAGCGATGCTAGTAATTAAGATATGCCAAAGACAAGCCATTGAGTACTCCCTTCAAGTGAAAAAGTACAAGTTCTCTATAAGGAAGAAAAGAAATCCTTGCTGAAATTGCTAAAACCTATGGTTAGAACACATTTTCAAACAGTGAAATCATGAAGAAGGATAAAGAAATTCATGCTGGTTTTGCTTTTTGCACCTTTACCTCAAGCTGCACGTGATGACTATAGTGCACAAGTGCTTAGTTGAGATGGAAAAGGCATTGAATTTGTGGATGGAAGGCATGAACACAAAAATGTCTTCCAATGTGGGCAGTGTGTTGTGCCAGCAAGCATGGAACCTTGATAAAGAATTCAGCAAGGAATGTCCTGAAATGAGTGACACCAAGCTATCTAGTGCAAGTAAAGGGTGATTACATAGATTCAGAAATATATTTGGAGTAAAAATGCCTACTACCACAAAACCTGGAGAGACTGCATCTCTTGATGAAGAAACAGCTGCCACATTTCTGGCAGAGTTGAAGAAGTTAATTAAAGAGAAAGGACACCATCCAAAAGCAAGTCTTCAGGTGTTATAGAACTGGCCTTTTCTGGAAGAAAATGCCCAGTAGAACATACAAAAGGCCAAAGGAGGCCCCAGAGCATAAGATGTGGAAGGACATATTAACTCTGGTGCTACGTGACAATACTTCAGGACATAATAAAGCCAGCCACAATGTGCAAAGTGAAGAACCCACACACTTTCAGACACAAAAATTATCTGTGTTCTGGCAACATAATCAGAAAGCATCGGGGACAGATCTACTGTTTATGTAATGGTTCCATCAGGGCTTCATCACAGAAATGAAAAAAATACTTGGAAGAGGAAGGGTTGCAATTTAAAGTCCTACTAATAACAGACAATACACCTGGCCATCCTCAGCCGTTTGCTATGAAAATGAAAATGATCAGGGTTATATATTTACCTCCAAATAAAACCTCCTTGTTTGAACTTCTTAGCCCTAGGTAGTATTTATTTGTATTTGATAGCAATTGATGCAGGCCTAATCTCAACATAATAAATGTGGTGCTGGAAATCATTTGCTGTGATACTGTTGCATCCTTCAAAGCTTCTGTGGAGAATTAGAATCAGACACCATAAATGCCTGCTCAAAAAATTTAGTTAATGAGTGATTTTAAAGACTTTTTCAGGTTTGATGGATCGGTGAGGAAAATCATTCATATAGCAAGATGGAAAAGGATTTGCCAACAGGCTTGATCAGGAAGTCAGAAGAATATACTGAAAGACATGGAGAAGTGTTAACAAATGAGGAATTAGGTTCCCCTTCAAGCTACCTCTTCTGTCTCCACTGCCACCCCTGCTGCAGCCATACTGTCATCTGCCCTTTGCTGCAGACAAAAAAAGCAAGTAGCAATTGGACAGGGAAAGAATGGCATGAAACACTTGTCCAGCAACAAGTGCTTTGGGGGATTGTAGAAAGGATTTGAACGTGACAGTGTTGAGCTGAACTGCAAAGTGAAATTTGCTGTCTACTTACCGCCAAAGGCAGAAAGTGGAAAGTGCCCTGCACTGTATTGGTTGTCTGGTTTAACTTTCTCAGAACAGAATTTTATATCAAAATCTGGTTGTCATCAAACCACCCTCAGAACATGCCTTGTTGTCATTGTTCCAGGTATCAGTCCTTGTTGCTGCAGTATTAAAGAAGATGAGAGCTGGGACTTTGGCACTGGTGCAGGATTTTATGTGAATGCCGCTGAAGGGCCTTGGAAGACTTTAACTACAGAGTGTCCTCTTGCGTAACAGAGGAGCTTCCTCAGCTCAGGAATGCCAATTTTCCAGTGGACCTCCAAAGGGTGTCTATTTTTGGCCACTCTGTGGGAGGTCATGGAGCTCTGATTTGTGCTTTGAAAAGTCCTGGAAAATACAAATCTTTGTCATCATTTGCTCCAATTTGCAACCCAGTACTCTGTTCTTGGGGCACAAAATCATTTAGTGGATATTTAGGAACAGATCAAAATAAATGGAAGGCATATGATGTGTCCCATCTTGTAAGATCCTATCCAGATTCTCAGCTGGACATACTAATTGATCGATAACCAGTTTCTTCTAGATGGACAGTTACTCCCTGATCATTTCATAACTGCCTGTGCAGAAAAGAAAATCCCTGTTATTTTTAGATTATAGGAGGCTTATGATTATAGCTACTATTTTATTGTAACCTTTATTACTGCTCACATTAGACGTCATGCAAAGGAGACTCAAGGATTATGAAAATTATAATAGAATGGCCAAGGGAAAATATTTCAAAACATTGGATTTCATAATGCTGAAATAACTTCATTGTACAATTGAATCACCTGAATAAATATATAAATTTTTTTTAAATGAGGAATTAGAAGAACTTGTTATAGAGAAAGATGAATAAGCAGTGGAAATAGCATCAGTGTGGACATAAATTTGCAGAACCATTTTGAATTATAAGACATTAAAGGACACAATTTTGGAACACAATCTTCAGATGGAACACTGTTTTAAAGTCACCTGTGTGCTCACCAAAAGATTACAACCTCTGCAGCAACACTTCGATGAGTTAAAAAGAGACAACAACTTCTGATATATATTCTTCCAGAAGGTTTCAGCAAAGAAACCTTCAAACCTTCAATTGTTGAGGATCCTCAACTATCAGCATTGTCTGCACCTAACATCCAGTCATTGACATCATTATGGCTGTGCGATCCAGGATCACCTAAAGCAGGTGTTTCCCCTCCTGATGTATCATCTGAAAGCCCATTTCTGTGTGAAAACGTCTGTTGTTTGCCTCACTTCAGCTCATCACATAGGAATTGCATCATCTCACATCACAAGAAGTTCGACCTCTGGGAGGGCCCTCTTGGCTGCATCACAAGGGGTGGAGAAGCTGGAAAGGAAGTGGCTGCCTGGAGAAGAGCCCAAGCCTAACTTTATAAAACCCACACTATGAGACTAACTGAGTCTGCAAGGTCAGCGATAATTCCTTGCAAGGGTGGTGTCCATGATTTAATCACCTTGCATTAGGCCTTACTACTTAACAGTTTGACCACTTCAGCAATGCCGCACAGGGGCCTGGAAGCCTGAGCTTCCAGGACCTGAACCTTTAGCAGTAGCAATTGTGTTGCTAAATGGTAGTCAATGCAGTTACTGTTTTTTGAGACTTTATTTTTTTCACTTTCAAGGATCCAACCCAGGGCCTTGCACATGCTGTATCACAGAGCTATAGCCCCAGCTCATACTTAATTTTTTTATTAGTACTACACACTAACTGATTGCTCCACTGGAGCTCCAGACTTTTTTAAGAGCAGTTTTAGGTTGGCAGCAAGATTGAGAGACAGGTATACTAATTTCTCTTGCACTCCCTGCCCACACATGCGTGTACCCTCCCATATTATCAACTTCCTCCCGCCCCAGAGTGGTACATTGTTATACTTAACCTGCACAGTCACCCAGGGTCCATAGTTTACTAAAAATTCATTCTTGGTGTTGGACATTTCAATGGGTGTGAACAAACTTGTGATACTATCTAGCTCCTTTATAGTACTTACACAGGGTTGTTTCACTGTCCTAAAAATTCTTCCCTCCTGTCTGCTCTTGACAGCCACTAATATTTTTCTAGTCTCCATAGTTCTTCCTTTTCCAGAATGCCTTGTAGTTGAAATTCCATGGTGTGTAGTCTTCAGATTCTTGTCTTGGTTCACTTAATAACAGTCATGTGCCACATAGAGACATTTGGATAACTGATAGACTGCTTTTATCTTCTGTCTTACAAGTGGTCCCATGAGATCATATTGCTTCCCGATGTCACAGCAGTCTTCGTTTGTGTATGTGCACTCTGTGATGTTTGTACAATGATGAAATGGCCTGTTGACTCATTTTCAGAATTTATAGCCATTGTTACATGACATAGCTGTACATAAAGTAATCTGCTGGATCTATTTCTGATAAGAGGTATATTGAAGTCTCTCAATATGATAGTAGATTCATCTCTTCATCTGTGCATTCCTGTCAGTTTTTGCCTCTGTTAGGCACCTACATGTTATGGATTATTGTCTTGAACTGATCTTTGAACCAGTATGAAATGTCTTTCTTTTTTTCTGATACCTTTTTGTGCTTTGAAATCTGCTCTGCCTGCTGGCTTTCTTCTGATTAGTTAGCACGTATGTTTTCTCTTCATTTACTTAAAAAAAATTTTTTTTAGTTGTTGTTGGACCTTTATTTATTTATTTTCATGTGGTGCTGAGAATCAAACCCAGTGTCTCACACATGCTAGGCAAGCACTCTGCCACTGAGCTACAATTCCAGCCCCCTCTTCATTTACTTTTAATGTTAATAAGAGTCTTTATGTTTAAAGTATAGATAACATATATTTGGGTCTTCTTGTTTTGATCCATCCTGACAGTCTTTTAATAGGTGCATTTATACCGTTGATGTTTAAAGTGATTATCGAAATAGTTGATTATCTTCTTTACAATTGTTTTCTATTTGTTACCCTTGCTTTTTGTTCCGATTTTTTCCTTTAGTGTTTGCAATATACATACACATCTAATCCAAGTCTGCTTTATTCAGATAACACCATACTGCTTCATGAGTAGTCTAAGTACAGAATTAATCCTGAATTCTTCCTTCTGTACTTTGTATTAATGCTGTCATTCATTTCACTTATAGGCATAGAGATAAGCATATTTGTATACAATTGAAAATTATTTTGAGCAATGATAATTGCTGTTCATTTACTTAAGAACAATTAAGAATAAGCATATTAAATATTATAATCATTTATTCCTTCTTAGATGTTTTTCCTTTGTATAGATCCAAGTTTCTGATCTATATTATTTTCTTTTTCTCTAAAGAACTTCTTAATGTTTCTTGCAAGATTAAGTCTACCGGGTAGTAAATTCCCTCAGTGTGTGTTTATCTGGAAAAAATATTTCTTCCTTGATTTTTGAAGGATAATTTTATAGGGTATGGAATTGTAGGTTAAACATGTTGTTTATTTTCTCTTAACACTTAAGTATTTTCATTTCATTTCTTCTTTCTTACATGATTTTTGAGAAGATGTCAGATGTAATTCTTTTTTACTACCAGGGATTGAACCTAGGGGTGCTTAACCACTGAGCTACATCCCCAGTCCTTCTTCTTATTTTATTTTTTTTAAGAGACAGGGTCTCACTGAATTCCTTAGGACCTCGCTGTGTTGCTGAGACTGGCTTTGAACTTGGTATCCTCCTGCCTCAACCTCCCGGATTGCTAGGATTATAGGTGTGCACCACTGCCCCAGCCAGTTATAATTCTTATCTTTATTCTCTGTGAATAAGGTGTTACTTCCCTCTGGCTTCTTTCAGAATTTTTAGCTTTTTTCTTTAGTTTGAAATTATATGCCTAGGTGACAAAGTTCTTTTGCTATTCATTTTGTCAGGTCTTCTCTGAGATACCTAGATCTGTGGTTTGGTCTCTGACATTAATTTGGGGTAATTCTCAGTCATCATTGTCTCCGATTTTTTTCCCTTCTTTTCTCTCCTTCTTTACCTTTTGGTATATATCTATTACACACACACAGGGTATGTGACAGACCTTGGTTATTTTTTTTTTTCGTTTTTGCTCTTGCCTTTGCTTTTCAGTTTTGTAGGTTTCTGTTGCTATATCCTCAAGGTCAGTCTTTCCTAAACTTTGTCCCATTTACTAATAAGCCTGTCAAAGGCATCTTCTTTTCTATTATAGTGTTTCTGATCTCTAACATTCCTTTTTATTCTTTCTTAGAATTTCCCTCTCAGTGCTTTACATTGCCCATCTGTTCTTACATGTTCTTACATTCTACAGGTTAAGGTATGATTAAATAGTTTCAAGGGCAGATCTTGTTAAGAATGGAGACTTTGCCGTATTTCAAATTGGTTCTTTGACTAAAGCACACGGGAATTTTTCTCAGATTTATTTTGAGAACCTACATGAGCCACTGAAGTTAAAACTCATCACAATGTGTGTCGCCCATGGTGGTAGTCCCATTTTTAGCAATAGGCTTGTTCTTTCTGAACCTCCCCAAACTTCATTGGTTACAGTTGGGGTTTTCTGTCCTGACAGTTTCCCGCTGAGGTTTTCTTCCTGTGTTCCGGTACACCAAGACTCCCTGCGTTTACCTTGGGTCTCTGTGGACTTGTGGCGGCAGTTCCTCCTGTGTTCTCACTTCCCTGAAGAGTTGGTGTTGATTTTGTGTCTTCTCAGCTTTTCACTTATCGTCAGGCTTCTTTCATGTGGAATTGAGAACTGAAGCCTGTTTATTTCAATACAGAAACTCAGATACTCTTTTACTGTAGACATAACCCCATTAGTGATATCAATTTTGTACTATCAGGTAAGTGAAAAGTGACACACTTTCTTTAATGTCCAGTTTGCTTATGTTTCTTTTTTGCTTCCTTTACAGGTTAATACAATCTGTTGGAATGACACTGGAGAATATATATTATCTGGCTCAGATGACACCAAGTTAGTAATTAGTAATCCTTACAGCAGAAAGGTAATGTGGTTAAAAAAAAAAGACAGACTGTAGTGAGAGAAAAAAATAAAAAAGCTGATCATATAGTCATGGGATGGGCATTTGCAATAGAATACTCTCTTTATTTTGCCAAAATTAATTGTAAAAATTAGAAGTTATTACACGTATCTCTCTTAGTTTCCTTGGGGACTGTGTAAGACTTTAATCAGCCCTAGAATCTGGAAAATTTAAATATGCTGCATAATAGTTGTCACAAGTGACATTATTTCAGTAACATTATTGGGGAAAAAGGCAATGGCTTTTTTCCCCTTTAGTATAAAGGTGTCTCAGTAAGTGAATTTCTTTACCATTATTATTTACTTGTAGCATATTAGAAATAACTTTTTTGGAGGCTGGGATTGTGGCTTAGTGGTGGAGCACTTGCCTAGTGTGTGTGAGGCCCTGGGTTCAATTCTCAGCACCACATACAAGTAAGTTTTAAAAAAAAAAAAAAAACAAAACAAAAAGGTTCATCAACAACTAATAAAAATATTTAAAAAAAAAAAAAAGAACTTTTTAACTGTAAAGTCAGGGTCTTTCCAAATTGGGTACTTCCTTTTGTATTTATAAATACTTGGAGGTATAAACATTCACAGTACAATTAATAATGTACATTAGTGAAGATAGATTACTAGTTTTCTAAGAGTTGCAGTTTTAAATTTCAGTAATACTTGTTCATACTTGTCTATCATGACATTCTATATATAATAACTTCAGTTTTGTAAACATTCAGGTTCAAGTGTTCTAATTTTAAATATTTACAAGAAAGTGAAAGAGGGAGTTTTTTTTTTTTTTTTTTTCTTTTTTTATAAATTTCTTCAGATAATACTGAAAAAAATTCCTATTCTGTCACCTAGAATGAGCTTGTCTCAGCTGGCATAGTTAGTATGTTTACTTTCACCGTTAATTTTTAATTTAAGGAATGGTGACTTTTAAAGGTAAAGGTTTTACTGAGCATTCTTTAGGCTATTATGTGAAGCAGAACACTACTAGTTTCATCCTTTTGTTCCCTGAAATGTTACGAACTATATTTTTATTGTACTGTTACATTTTCTAAGAACATTATAACACAAAACTGCTATTCTCTGCCCAGCAATATGCTAAGTAAAATTATATAGAGCATAATTTGTAGGCATACAATGCTCCCAATTTATTTTGAGCTTGTTCTTACAAATTTTGAAAAGTGTCCAGTTTGTTGTTAATAACAAATGGTTAAATAATAACAATATAGTCTGATAAATACTTAGTATTACAGATTTCAGGGTAAAATTGGAAATGATATTGGGACGGAAGTAGAAGGTTTTTCTATCATGTTTCTCAACAGTTTACTCATTCATTTGGGGAGTTTTTAATCATTAGTAGGACAAAGCATTCAGTTGCATAACTCTTATAGTTAAGCTGTATAAAAAAAGTGTTTCATGTGCATAGAACACATTTATAAAGTGCCCTTAACTATAGGAAAAGCTTGTGCTATGTATAAAATGAATTAACTGAGAAAGTTACTTTTATGTGTTACTTTAGTATAATATTTTAACGTTTTAAAAGTTGTGTATTTTAATGTTTAGAATAGTTGTGAATAAAGTTGCTGAGCTTAGTCATTGTTTCATTACTTCTGGTTGAAATTTAGATTTTTAAAAAATTTGTACTTAAAACTTTTTAGATAATAAAGTATGAGGCTCTGGGTTCAATCCTCAGCACCATAAATAAATAAATAAAATAAATAAATATCCATCGACAGCTAAAAAAAAGAATAGTCAACTGACTGCCATGTGACTAATTCTCGGGTAGCTTATTTTAATTACTACTTAATAATGTTTGGTTTGCAAGAATAAGAAAACTTAGCTATGAATGATAGAGATATAAACAGCTGACGGTTTTATTTTATTTATTTATTTATTTATTTTTTGTGGTGCTGGGGATTGAACCCAGGACTTTGTGCATGGGAGGCAGGCACTTTACCAGCTAAGCTATATCCTCAACCCCAGCTAACTGGTTTTAGTAAAAAGAAGTCGTGTGCTCTTCTTTACACTCCATCTTCTATTTACAAAGGGAAACCTATTTTATTCATGGCTAAATAGTTATTTTAAAGTTTGTAAGATCTTCAACATTTAGAATTGTTTAAAGTTCTAGTTAAGAATAGGAATGTAGTTGTCTCATGGGAGATTGGTTCCAGGACCTCTGTGGATATCAAAATCTGTGGATGCTCAGTTCTGTTACATAATGAAATGTCTCAGTATTTGCATATAACCCACATACCAGCTCCTGCTGTATACTTCGTCATTTCTAGGTTACCTAATACCACGTAAGTGCTATGTGAATAGTTGTCTACCACATGTTGCTTAGAGAGTAGTGATGAGATCAGTCCATGGGTAGTGTGGACACACAGCTTTTTTGGTCTGTGGTGGGCTGCAGCTGCAAATGTGGAACCCATGGATAGGAATTGCCGACTGTCCATGTTTCCCAGCTGCCTCCCACCTCATGGATTTTTTGTTGTTGTTGTTAATTTTTTTCATTTTCTTATATTTCCAATGTTATGTCTTTTTAACATCTATTCTTTTAATAATTCTTCTGAAAATGTATCTTTTTTGTAGTAGTAGCAACTATCACAACTAGTGATAGCAATTGTAGCAGTCAAAACTCAGTAAAAAAAAAACACATAGTAATTTCAACAGGGAAACTTTAATATGAAGAATTTTTGGACTGGGACTGTGGCTCAGTGGTAGAGGTCACTTGTGAGAGGCACTGGGTTCAGTCCTCAGCACCACTTGAAAATAAATGAATAAACAAAGATGTTGTGTCCATCTGCACCTAAATAAAATTGTTTTAAAAATATGAAGAATTATTACCTATAAAAGGAGATCAGAATAATAAGGACTTGGCTAGTAAAATGTTAAAAAGACTCCAGAAATTACAGAAATAATAGATATAATGAGCCTTCCCTGAGATAAACTACCCAAAGAAGAGCCCCTCCCTCTAGTGCTGAGATCTAGACATTGTTACAGAGGGCACGCTGTGGCTGATTGGGTGGCAAAGGCTGTTGTAATGCCGTGCTAGTAGGATGAGGGGCGTTCCCTTTGGAACTGTTTGGAATACCTCCTCAAGGGCCCTGGAGAAGGCTATTGAAGGAGAAGTAGGCTCTAGACTGTCCCAGGACTTGGGGAGGATGGCATTGCCGGAGAAACTGGTCACTGCTGGTACTGCAAAGTTCATCCAGGAGCTGGGCTACTTGTGGACCACCTGCAGCTCTCCACACTGTCTCTAGCACTGGAGAACCTGTGCGCGTCTCAGATCCTGCTCAGGGCAGGACATCAGGAATAGGAAATAAACTCCTTTCCCTGCAACATCCTTCCAGTGCCTTCTCTTGACAAAGTGTTAGTCCAGCCTACAAAGGAAACACTTAGGGGCGAGGTCCTTGCCTAGTCTGTAAAGTGAAAGGTAAATGGCAGCTGAGCGGCAGTGAGTTGAAAAGTGGCACAGTAGTTGTACCCATGTGTCTTTTTTGGTACTACTTTAGAGTGAGCTTTTTTTCATTAATATTTAGGTCTCTGAATGAAGAGGAGTTCCGTGATAATTTCTTAATTGCCTTATTATTAGTAAAATGGTATATGTAGGCTTGTGTTAGTTTTCTATCACTGTGGCCAAGTTACTTAAAAATTTTCAAATCATTTTCATCGTACATAATTAAGAATCACAATTCATGTCTAAAATCTTTTCTAAGATAAATATTTTATATTTTTGTTGCTCTCTGCCTTGTGAAAAATTTTTGTTTATTTAGGCTAGAGAGTGGCTGTTCTGGTTGTATCTTACAAGCTATAATCTACTTAAAAATTTGCTTACGGGTTCCCAGAAACTAATCCTTAGTCGAGTAGTTTTAAGTGACTAGGTTTTAGTCAGAGGCTTTATGGCATCTGATTGAATAAAATGTGACAGCATACTGAGTTTTAATTATAATATTGGCTCTTAGCTTTTGAGTTCACATAAAGAGAATATATAACCTTCTTTATTGGTGAGAATGTTTTACAGAACTATAGCACGAGTGACTTGCATGAAGTTAGCTACTTGAAAACCTTAGACTAAGGAGTTATGGTCGTATGAGTGACTTGTATATAGTTAGCTACTTGTAAACCACCCTAGTATGTCCAACAGGCTTAAAGACCATGGTATCTGTCTTATTTAAAGGACTTATATTGATTTTTCTATTTCATGGCATCAGTGCCAGGCTAGTTCTTTTATAAGCATCTCTTTCTAGTTGGATTTGGCTGGTTGATCTTCATGAGTAGATTCAGAGTAAATACTTTTGTTGAGAATTCCCCACAGGTGGTACATGATGTTGGTTTGTCCTCTTACTGGTGATGTTAGATTTGATCCCTCCATTGGGTTACCTTTTGAAACTCATAGCTATCTCCATGAAGTGGTCTATTGAGATTGTGTGAATATTCTTTCCCAAGCCTGTCTTCTGGTAGTTTTCATTTGATGATTCCTGTCTGAATCAATTTTTATGAAAGAGCAGTTTTAAAAATTGTCATTCCTTCTATTTTTTTAATTAGGAAGGGAATTGAACCCTGGGACACATACATAATAGACAACATTGTCACTTAGCTACACCCTCAACCATGGCCTTCTACATTTATTAATTTACATTTGTGTTGGTCAGCTTCTGTTACTATGAGCAGTTGCTTGAGATAACCAACTTATAAATAGAAAAGGTTTAATTTGGCTTAGAGTTTGGAGTTTCTGTTCACGGTTGGTTGCTTTGGACCTCTGGCACATGGTGGGAGCATGTGGCAGAGCAGAGCCTCTTAACCCCATAACCAGGAAGTTGAGAGAGGATTTAGAGACCAGGGTTCACCGCACTCTTCAGCGGCACCCTCCCAGGGAACTGAGGCTCTCCCACAAGGCCCCACTTGTCTACCGTCTCCCAGTAGCTCCACTCTGGGGACCAAGCCTTTCACTCATGGGCCTTTGAAGGACATTCAGAATTCAAACTAGAGCAACATTCTGTAAACAGAGAACATTTTGTCCCTGTCACCTTTTAAAAAATACTGTGGACTTACAGATTTTAATTTTTTCAATGGGTTTTGATCTATCGATGATACTCTTTTTGATGCTCAAATTGTTATAAGTTTATTCCATGGAACATAACCAAGCCCACCAAGCCCTGCTGGTTTATTCCTCCCATTGTCTACCCATTGTGGAAATAGGCCTGTTTGTTCAACCAGCCTTTTGCTTTTGCTATTATGATTAATAACTTTGTGTGTGTGTGTACATAATTTGTTTTGGTATTGTTTGAGGTACATCATTAGGCTAAATTCCTAATAGTAGACTTGCCTGGTCAGAGGGTACACACATACTTAGTGTTTTGAGTCTCTTGACCTCTCCCCACTGGTGGTGTACCATTCAGCACCCCCACCACCAGGATTATGAACCTGTTTTCCACAGGCTCACTTACAGCATCTGTTGTCAAGCTTTTGAATTTTTGCCAGTCTGTTGATTAAGAATTGGTATCTTGGTGTAATTTTAATTTGCATTTCCCTTAAGAATAAAGGAGTATTTTTCCATATTTTTTAAGGGTTATTTGTGTATCCGCAGATTATTTGTTTAAGTCTTTTGCCCATCTTTTTTAAATACAAAACAAGACAAAACAGGTCTTGTTGGTTATTTTTCCTCACAATTTTTATGCACTGCTAGGGGAATTTGTCCTTTATTTGCAGGGTATGTTACAAATATTAAAATGCTAATTTTGAACTTTATTATAGTAATTGTGGTCTTCATAGTATAATTAAGTAATTGGAACTTCTGCTACATCCTCATCTCTACCATTTTATTACTTTGACAGTATGAGTCATTTAAATTCAGTTTGTTTGATTATCCTAAAAAAAGGGAACAACTTAATCGTATAGCATCCCGTCAATATCAAAAGTCATTCCAAATAGTTATTTCTTGTAGATTTTATGAGTGAGTGAGTAAACCACGTAAGTGGAAAATGCACATTTGCTTTTCATGGCACTATTTGCATTGATGATATGCAGCCTTCCCATCTCGGAAAAATATGTGAGATTCTGATTCTAATTATGATAGTTGGGAATTAAATGATAATCTTTTGTTGAGATGAGAATGTTAATGAGAATTTATTACTGGCTATGATTATATTAAACATGAATTTTTTTCCTAGGAAAAAATTAATTACAACTATTTTCTCTGTATGTTTTAGGTTTTGACGACAATTCGTTCAGGGCATCGAGCAAATATATTTAGTGCAAAGTTCTTACCTTGCACAAATGATAAGCAGATTGTATCCTGCTCTGGAGATGGAGTAATATTTTATACGAATGTTGAGCAAGATGCAGAAACCAACAGACAATGCCAGTTTACGTGCCATTATGGAACTACATATGAGGTACAGTGTTAGGATTGTATCTATTCTGTCTACAAATGTATGTTTTTATATAAATGTGTGTGTGTGTGGGTGTATATATGATGTATGTATATATACACATTCATGACAGATTAGATTTTAGCAAAGCATTTGAGAGAATTTATCTTGATAGACTTGTGGATAAAGTTAAGAAATAAAGATGTAAGTAAGAGTCTTATTAGATGGTTTGCAATTGCTTGAGCAAACGTACTTTGAGAAGACAGATGTTAGCCCTGCAAGGATGCCTGTTACTGTGCCACATGGCTCTGTACTAGGTTTTAACTTCTTGAATACTTCTATCATGTGCTTGCATAAAGTCATTGCTAGCATGCTTACTGTATATGTTTGTTTCTGTTGCTAATAACAGTACCACAGACTGGGCAAATTATAAAGGAAAGAAATTTATTTTGACTCACGGTTGTAGATTTGGAGGTGCTGCCTTTCTGGCAGAGTTCTGAGGCATTGCAGAACATTTCTGGCAAGAGACAGAAAACACCTGCATAAACGTGTGTGTGTGTGTGTGTGTGTGTACTTGTGTCTTCTGGTCTTATAAAACCACCAGGATTCAGTCAGGGGCTGCATCTTAATGGCCTCGTCTTATCCCATTTATACCTCTCCAAGGCGCTACCTCTGACAGCCGTGGTCGGAACCAAATTTCTACCCTCTTACTACTCAGAGTAAGGATTACATTGAAATATATGAAATATTGGAATTCAGACAACCATACCCAGATCATAGCATTTATCAGATTTTCACATTAGATGGAATACTAGTAGACCAAAAAAGAAAAAGAGAGAGATTTGTAGAATATCTATTTATAAGCTCAAACCTTGAGCTGAATTGAATGAGGTGGAGTGAATTTATGACACAGTTATACTTCTTATTTTAGTTCAGAAATATTTTTCATAGTACCAAGTGCTCTTTTTAAAATGTTTGCCTCTAATTTCATAATAGCAAGTTTGATTTCTTATTTGTGGTAACCTGGTAATTATTTTCCATCTTATGTTATGTTATGGTGTTATGTTTTGGTGTCTGCTTATATGAGTAACATAACTGGATTTTGTTTCTTAACCATTCTCAAATTTTGACCTTTTCTTGGAAATTTTAGTCAACTTAAAATTACTGTGAGTGTTGATACATTTGGGTCTATTTATGTGTTATTCTGTTTGGGGTTTTTTGTTTGTTTGTTTTTGTGGGGCTGGGACTTGAACCCGGGGCCTTGCATGTGCTAGGCAAGTGTTCTACCACTGAGCCACACCCCCACCCTGTGTGTTTTATTGTTTAAAATATTTGCCACTATTCATGCCATCTCCTTTTCTTGTCCATGCTTCAAAGTGCTTGGAGGTCTTTCTTTTATTTTGTTTGGCTACTTGCTTGGAAGGTGGACATTTGTGTCTTTTATTCTGTGATTACCTAATTTGGTTTCACAGGAATATTTGACAAAGTCTCTTCATACTTCTAAATGAAGACTTTAAAACATCTCTTGCCTAATTTTATATGATTATATTGTTCAGAACTTCGTTATATTTTTTTCTTTCAAGAATTAGATAATATCACTGTTTAATACTCAGTGTTTAGATTTACCTATATATTTATAGGGTAAATACCTTTCACTCATCATTCCTGATCCGTTTGGTCTTTAAAGTACATTGTTTGGCAGTTCCTTTAATGGTACTTTGTTGATAAACAACAATTTTAATTTCCCTTTTCTTTCCTATTTGTGGGAAAATGTCGTCCCTTCCCCTGCTCCCCCAGTACCAGCTCTTGAAAGGTAACTTTGCTGAGTAAAGCCTTTGTTTGATGACGATTCTATTTCAGGTGGTATCCCTTGTGTTCTGAGTTTAATTGTTGAGGTCACAGAGTTAGCCATCAATCTAATTATGCTTCATTTATAGGTAATCTCTTTTTTCTTTCACTACTTTCAAGTTTTTTTGATAGTTTTTATTTTTTATGTCACAACAGTGTGTCTAGGTATGGATTTCTTTTTTATTTCCCATACTCGGGATTTATTGATGTTCTCGGTGTCATAAACTGGCATCTTGTATCATGTGGGGCATTTGTAGTCAATAATAAGTCTTTGGTCATTACTTCATCATTCTATATCTTTTCTGCTGGAATTTTGATTAACTGCATATTAGACCTTTTTCCACCCTTTATTCAGTTTTTTATGGAATTAAAAACACATTTGGGAAAGATACATAAATCCTAAATGTATTCCTCAATGAATTTGAATTATCACAAAACAAATCTATTCATGTAACTGTCACCTAGAACTGTAGAACATGTAGCATAACAGAAGCCCCCTCATCCTGACTTCTAAAACTCTAAAATTTTATGTTTTTCCAACACCTTTGTGTTTGGTTTTGATCTTTATATAAATATTATTATTCTTTCTTTCTCTCTTTCTCATTCTTTGTTCAGTGTTTGGTCTTTTTCTTTTTTCTCTTTTGATGCACCCGGGATATTATGCATGGTGATGGTGTGCAAGCCATCTACCACTGATCCACATCCTGTCTCTGGCTCTGTTTTTGTTTTGTTTTGTTTTGTTTTTGAAACTGTTGTTTTTGTATTTGACTTCCTTCACAAGGCCTTGAGATTCATCCATGTTGGTGATAATAGTAACGATTTGTTCATTTTTATTGCTTATTTGGTATTTTATTTTAAAAGTAGATTTTACTTAGTATTCCCACTCTGTTGTTGGATGATTCAGTTTGCTTCATGTGTTTTGAGTAATTTGAATAGTGTTACTGTGAACATTCTAGTGCAACTCTTTAGGAGGCTCTGTACAGACATTTATTTTTATTGGAATTCCTAGATTACAGGAGAGGCATATGATCAACTTTAATTGATATTGACACATGGTTTTCCATTGTGTGTGTGCGTGCATGCATGTGTGTCTTGGTGTGTGTTTCTGTACCCTTTTATACTTCCATTGACAATGTGATTTTTCTGATTTTTCCACATATACATCAATACTCTGTATGTATTATCTATCTCTTTCATTTTGGCCATTCTGGTGGTATGTATTGGTGCTGTAGTATTTCTAAATGGTGCTAATTTGTATTTTCGATGCATTCACGAGTATAGCTCTTTTTTGTGTATACAGTGTTTAAAACAGAAAAATATCTTCCATATATGGGAATGCTAAAAACCCAAGATTGGTAGTATATATTTCTAGGGATAGAAGGAAAGGGGAATTTTCTTCAGTAGACCTCACAGAGGACATTAACTTACATTATTGTCATTGCTAAACTAGAAGTGGTTACAGGAACATCTAAAATGTTCTAATTCTTTAAAAATGTTTCTATTGTGATAAAATATATGTAATATAAAATTCTCCATTTCAGCCATTTTTTAGTGTACAGTGCAGTGCCATCACATATTTATTGTGTGATTGTCACCACCATTTAAGAGTTCAGTTTATCAGCTTTAATCATTTCAGTATTCCACAGTAATTTTTTAGCATCAGAGAAGAACATTTTATCACATACTTATAATACAATGATAGATTTATTACAAAAAAGTGATAAAAATTAGTTTTGGAATCATTTGAACAAATTAGCTAGTAGAGAATCTTTTTGGAGCAGGAAAGTCTTATCAAAATGTTAATAAAAGTTCATAATATTAACTTTCTGAAGTTATTGTAATATCAAAATATTTCATTCAATTCTGATGTTTCTCCATCTGTTTGTATTGTATTCATGGTGTAGGTATGTCATAAGTAATTAAAATGGATGGATTTTGTTGCTTTTAACTTAATGTTTTATGAAATAATAGTGTGTTTTGAATCCACCTACTTCAGTGTTCAATATGTTTTTTGTATTATTGTTTCTGTCTTCAGATCATGACTGTACCCAATGACCCTTACACCTTCCTCTCTTGTGGTGAAGATGGAACTGTTAGGTGGTTTGACACACGCATCAAAACTAGCTGCACAAAAGAAGATTGCAAAGATGTAAGAATCCAGTTTCCGTACAAATGATACAGAAAAGTTATGGTTATAATTACATTTGCACAATTATTTATCTTTGGGTGATTCTAGGTGAACTTTAAAAAATAATTTTGCTAACATCTTCAGTCATAAAATTTCTTAAATTAAGGTATTTTAATGAAGTTGAAGAACTTATATTTTAACTGTATTTTTAAATTCATCTGTTAACTGGGCATTGTTGGGAATGCCTGTAATCACAGCAGCTTGGGAGGCTGACAGGAGGATCAACGGTCCAAAGCCAGCCTCAGAAACTTAGCAAGGCCCTAGGTATAAGCAAGACCCTGTCACAAAATAAAAAAATAAAAATGGTTGCAAATGTTTCTCAGTGGTTAAGCACCTATATGTGCATATAAAAATCTCTGAAAATTTGTGTAATTGCTTAGTATATACTCTAGTATAAAAACCTGGGGAATTTGTCAATATATCTCATTTACTTATGGAGACCATTTTGACTGATCAAAATAGCACTGATAAAAGTTTATGTAAGTTCAGTATCTTTTCCCCCCATCTTTAAAACAAGAATTATATGTTATTTTTTTGAAAGAAAAAAAGTCTGTCAACATGATCACTCAAGTTTTAGCTCACTTCTCTAAAGATACAGTTTTATTTTCGATATTTGACTTTTCAGTACTACTTGAAACTTACAAAATCTCTGAGCAGTCTTTCAGTCTTTTGACCGCACTGTTGACTCCAAGTGTTGTTATCTGCTATGCAGTAGTTAGAGCACTGTAGCTTTTTCTTTTTTTTTTTTTTTTTTTTTTTTTTCCCTGTACTGGGGATTGAGCTCAGGGCCTTGTGATTGCGAGGCAAGCACTCTACCAGCTGAGCTGTCTCCCCAGCCCTTGTAGCTTTTTCTTGTGCCTTTTGTTCCCCTCCAGTACTGGGAATCTTAACCCTGGGCCTTGTTCATGGTAGCCAAGTATTCTACTACTGAGCCACATCCCCAGCCTTAGATGATTTGGAGTAGTAAATGAAAATAAAAAGCATTACTCAGTTTCTTTTTACTGAAAGATAACAAAAACAAAAAACAAGAATTACTAGTAATTCAATTGTCTGCTAACTGAACAAGTTACCATAGTTAACATGGTTCAGGAATGAAATGGTTGTTATATATTTGAGAAAGAGAATAGAAAACAAAAAGTAGAAATTGAAAAAAATCTTAAAGATACAAATTTTAATCAGTTTTTATGTTTTATATATAAACATGAATATATATATATGTATACACATACATAAGCAAATAGGAAGCCATTGGAACTGGAGGCAGAAATCAACCTAACATATCAGGCTATTGGGAGCATTTTCAATACCTGTTTCTTAGGAAAGTGATTGGTACTAAAATCTATTCTTCCGAGTTCTTTTAAACTTTATTATAGGAGGATTTAGTTGTGCTTTTCTAAACCAGGCTTTCTTGAAATAAGAATAACTAGAGGAATTAACTACTGACAACTTAGAATTATGAGGACTGGTAAATCTATTCTGTGTAATAGTAAGATTCTGATGTTAATAGATAAAGTATAAGGTAAATTAACTTAAAAGTGTGACTATCCTGAATAGAATGAAGAGTTAGAGTTATTAGCCAAAATAGTATATACCTTATCCACATGTTTTTAAGGTGATAGCACTTATTTTTTTTTTAGTTATAGATGGACACAATACCTTTATAATAATTATTTATTTTAATGGAATGAATCAAACATCATTACCCTATGTAAATGTATGATTACGCAAATGGTATGCTGTTACTCCATGTACAAACAGAAACAACATGTATCCCATTTGTTTGCAATAAAAATAAATCTAAAATAAATATTTATTTATTTTTATGTGGTGCCAAGGATGGAATCTAGTGCTAGGCAAGCCTCACACATGCTAGGCAAGTGCTCTACCACTGAGCTATACCCCCAGCCCAAGTGGTATCACTTATAGTTTCTACTTCATCTATAGATATAAGTAGTTACTTTATAGTAAGATCTGTCTGTTGAGGGGTTTGTAAGTGTTCATGTGCCACTTTGTTTATCAACTGGTATGGAGAAAAGATTTTACCACTTAAGAGAACTATAGAAATTTAAAATCAGTTCAGAGTATTTTGTTGTATTTTGTTAGCAGTTAGTTATATTTAAAATATTATGTGTATCATGTAATTATGAATACTTATCAGACAAAGGCAGATCAGACTTCCACTTTTACTGTCAAGTGGACCAATCGGTTAAGGCATTTCTAATGGTATTAATGACTTTGCCATCCATTACTCAGGTAGAAGTGTATGAATATTTTACATTTCTAAAGAGGTTTGTTGTTCATGAGTAAAAGAATGTTTAGCAGGTACTTCAGATAAATACTTTGTTTTTATCATATGAAATATAGCTAAATTTTGAAAAGAGGGTTTAAATTGTAGTAATGTACATTTCTTGAATTATTCTCTTTGTAGCAGATGATGACCTGATGTCATTGTTTAGGGTTTTGTATATTTGGGCTAATTTTAATTAGCCCTCTTCAGAATTCATTTTGTATTACTCAAATATTGATAGTTTTTTAAAATCTAAGTTTATAGTTTCTATGTGTTACTATTTTGATTGTTTCTACAATATTGTGGAAGTCAGTTTTTGGATTGTCAAACTAAAGAAAAACAGGGTTTTTAGATTGATAGATTGTTAAAAAGGAATACTGACAGTATATTTCTTTTGGTTTCATATCAGATGAATGTTTTAGAAGTAATTTTAACAGAAACCTAAGAAGCACATTAAAAGAAAATCATATGCTGTCATTTTCCCCTTTCTGCTTTGCTGGCTTTATTAAAATTTCTGAGGAAGGTTCTTTTCTTATTTAAGGGAAAAATGTTTTAAATATGGTATCATTGTTACTGTACAGCTGTATGTATTGGTTATTGTCTTCTCCTTTTTAGGACATTTTAATTAACTGTCGACGTGCTGCCACATCTGTAGCTATTTGTCCACCAGTGCCATATTATCTTGCTGTTGGTTGTTCTGATAGCTCAGTACGAATATATGATCGACGAATGCTGGGCACAAGAGCCACAGGTAGGGGGATAATAAGAATATATGGGACTGTCAGTTCAAAGAACAAATCTTTGACATTTTCCATTAAAAATTTTTTTTGTTATAAATTTTTAAGAAATAAATAATATACATTATTGTATTTAAAATAAAGTATATCATCAAGTTTTTAAGACCCTGTTGGGATGATACTTTTAGCTTGTCATTTAAAAAATATCCTAGCCAGGTACAGTGTGGCACGCCTGTAACTCCAGTGACTCAGGAGGCTGAGGCAGGAAGATCTCGAGTTCAAAGCCAGCCTTAGCAAAAGCAAGGCACTAAGCAACTCAGTGAGACCCTATCTCTAAATAAAACACAAAACAGGACTGAGAATGTGGCTCAGTGGTCCAGTGCTCCTGAGTTCATTCCCCAGTACCAAAAAAAAAAAAAAAAAAAAAAAAAGAATAGAATAAAAGATATCCTAACACTTGGTGTATTATTTTCCCAAAAATGCCATAATAAGTAACCACAAAATGAGTTTTTCAAAAGAAATTTATTCTGTTACATTTTTGGAAGCTGGACATTGAGTCAAGATGTCTCAGGTTTGTTTTCTGCTGGAGACTGAGGAAAAATCTATTGATGCCTCTTCTTCCTAGATTCTGGTGGTTGACGCCAGTTCTTGGTATTGCTTAGTTTGTCGGGTATATTACTTCAGTCTTAAGTTTCCATCTTTATATGCTATTCTCTGCTCTGTCCAGGTTTCCCTCTTCTTATGACATATTGAATTTAGGGTCTATCTAATCCAGTATGATTTCATCTCATCTAATCACATCAGCTAGAACCCTGTTTCCAAATAAGATCATATTCTGAGGTTCTGGGTAAACATGAATTTTAGGGGGACTGCTGTTTTTTGGTCAAGAGGATAATGGTAAACATGGTTGTATAAAAGAAAGATGAGTGAGTTGGGTATTTATTATTGGATAGCATATAGTTTTGCCTACTTAGTTTAAAGTACTGTTAGTGATGCTGCAGTATTGGGTTTGAACCTGATTTAATCCTGTTCTTTTTCTCTTCAACCAGCATGAGATCAGACCACTTCTGGCATGAATAATTGAAAGTTAATTTCCATTAGCATTTTTCTCAATGAAGGCCACAATTACTCCTAAGCATGTATACACATAAACATGAGTATCAAATACACACATACATATATATTCACGTTTTATATTGTGAAAAATTAAGATGTCCTTAATTAAATTAAGATGTCCTTAAAACCAACAATGTCATTTTTTTGTTTTTGTTTTGATTGATTGATTGTTTTGACATCATGGGCAGATTTATTTGGGTTTGTTTGTTTGTTGGCTCCATTAAATACTCACGGAAGATGAATGTACCCCATAAGGAGAAGTTTCATGTTGACAGGTTTTGGTGGCAGTGAGACTGTGTCAGCCCAATAATGTCAGTATCGGTGGACATAGATTATGGAAATGGGAACCCTAGATGAGATCTTTCCTTTTTTGAACTGTGATTGAGAAGTCCTGTCAGTGTGGGTAGGCATAGTAGTAATGGAATATGAAATCATAGGCTTAATTATTGTTCTTAACAGATGGGAAACAACTGACAGTTTTGAATAGGACAGCACTTCTTTGTGCAGGATTACACAACTTTGTTAGAGATTTAGAATTAAGTGTTACTGGACCTCTAGGACACAAAGTACCAGTTGTACCTCCCTGTTATACTGAATTATATTAAAGGCTACTAGAGTTGTTAAAAATGGAATCATAGGCTACTTAATATGCTATTATAGGAAAGTAATTTTCCTGCCGTAGAAATTATATTATTTTAGTTTGAGGGGAATATTGGAAGATGACTTAGTGTAACAAATTTATTAAATAACTGATCTTTAAGCAAAGCATTAATTTTTTCATAGATACATTATCTTTATGGTAGTCTTTTTTGTTATGAACTCTTGAAGAATAAACCTAGATATTGAATGTGATAATTTAGATTTATATTGCTACAGTAAATCACATACTCCATAATTCAGGTAAAGAATTTTAAGAATGTTTTTCTTTAAGAAAAAAAATTGTTTTAGATAACACCCACTTTTCTTACTTAGGGAATTATGCAGGTCGAGGGACTACTGGAATGGTTGCCCGTTTTATCCCTTCCCATCTTAATAATAAGTCCTGCCGAGTGACATCTCTGTGTTACAGTGAAGATGGTCAAGAGATTCTTGTTAGTTATTCTTCAGACTACATATATCTTTTTGACCCAAAAGATGATACAGCACGAGAACTTAAAACTCCTTCTGCAGAAGAGAGACGTGAAGAGGTAGGTTTCTTCAAAACCATAATCTTTATTCAATTAAGAAAGTATTAATTTAGTGATTTCTGGGGCCCGAAGGCCAAATACATACACACACACACATACATACATACATACATACATACATATGTACATACATGGATCACTTACAAGGTGCATCTGGTTTAGGCAACAAGGACAGAAAACCTACCTGAAAGAACAGGGGCTAATGAATGAGAAGGCAACTCTGGAGGAAAGTATTATGATATCTTTTTTTATAAAGAAAATATTTAAGCCAGGAAGGGTGTTGCTTGTATACCTGTCTTTCCGGTGACTTGGGAGTAGGAAGTAGCCTGGACAGCTTATTGAGACTCTTTCTCAAAATAAAAACAAAAAGGGCTGGGATTGTAGCTCAGTGGTAGAATGCTCTTGGGTTCATTCCCTAGTATTGTTAAAAAAAAGAAAGGGGGAAAAATACTAGCAAAATGTTTTTCTAGCTTTGTAGATGTACAACAACAGCAACAAAGATCAGTAGTTCTAACACTTGAAGAAAAGGCAGTTAAAATAATAGGAAATGATAAGATTCCAGAAATTCAGTGTTAACATCTGTGTACCACCAGAAGTTCTATCCAGGACCATCCGCCATGCGTGTGTGCACAGCAGTCCCCTCCTTCCCAAATGGTACCTCTCTTTCGCAGTTATGCACTAGACTAGGTAATAGGGTATTATCCCTAGGTACATTTTATAAATAAACCTGAGCATGTTAAGTGAAAGTAGGCACATACATTTAAAAGGGGTGTAAATGAATTGAATTATTGTCACTGAAATGACTATAAAATAGTTAACAATTTTCCTGTTTATAAACATGGAAAATTAGAATAATACATTTTTGACAGCATGCAGATGTAGAAAAATTGTTTGCTTTAACCTTGTTAAACCTCTTTCCCTAACATGTTTTTCACTTTGTCTTTTGTATCTTATAATGTCTTATGTATTCATCCTGTACTTTGGCTTAAATGTCTTTTGAAATTAAAAGTGATTTTTATTAATTATTCGTGACTTAGGTATTGTGGCAGTGCCAATTAGGAACATTTTTTAAAGATTATTAAACAGCAGTTTTGTAATTCCTATGAGATGTAAAACTAAACTCAGTTTTTATAATTTATAAAATTAGAAAAAATAGGATTACTTTATAAATCTATTTTAGAATTTTAAATGTGTAAGTGTGTTGTGTGAATTAGAAAGTTGACAAAGAAGGAGGGTCTGAGGGCTAATGAAAGGTATCCATCAGACTGTTGAAAACACAGACTCTGCCCTGCCACTCTGTCGCTGCTTGTAACCTCCCCTTGCAGGATGTGGATAAGTTCCGGTCTGCTTTGCACCTCTAAGATGGTGGACGAGTTGGAGGTGCACTGGCCTGTGAGAGGCCGACAGGCTTGGCTGCGAGTCCTTGGCCCAAGACTCGTATCATCAGAGTGAGTGGTACTGAGTCATGAGCAGTGTCTTTCCTCAGCATGTTTTTCTTAGTATTCTTTGTTGAATTAACTAAATAAGAAAAATAATTCTAAAATGGGAGTAAATTTATAAAACCCAATCATGCTTATAACAAAGCAAATGATTAAGAGGTATATACAGACAAAATTAATGATCCTTCCTCTTAATGCCCAATTTTGTAAATAGTATTTTGTAGTAAAACCTGACAGCAGTGTTCAGCCCATCTGTTCTTAACTCATTGAAGGTTTGTTGGGTACCTACTATACACAGAGTCCTACATCCAACTCCAGAGAATTAAGGAGGACTGCACAGACATGGCCCCACACTCAAGGAGTTTGTTACCCCGTGGAAGTGTGGATGTAAATAAATACATAAAGAAATTGAATTATAAAACTTAAATAATAAAATTGTATGTGTAAGTACTATTTTCTATATAAGAAGAACAAGGGCAAAAATGATTGAAAACATTAGTAAAGCTTAAGCAGTTCTAGAGCATGAATAATAGTTTATGATTTTTTCCTTATGTTTCCATATATTTGTGTATTTCTTAATTTGTAGGGGCCTCTTTATTTCCTCATGCCTTCTAATAATTTCATTTTTTCCCCTTTCTTTGGTACATTTTTTTTTTATTTGTTTTCTTTACTTTTGCGTTTTTTTTCTTTTTATTGTCTTCCTCTTTTTTTCCTTCCAGTGTCTTTTTGACATTTCCCTGCCTTTACCACCCTATTACTGAACTTCTGTTTTGAATCCGTTCTCTGTTTTTCTCCTGTTATCTGTAGCTTTCTCTAATAATATATCCCAGAAGGACTACTGCTTACCATCCTGACTATACTACTGCCATGATCAGAGGCATGAGTATCTCTCTCCTCCAGTATTTGTGTGGCTTTCTAACCAGTCTTCTTTCTTTGACCCTTGTGGTCCTGGCTGCACATCCCCCAGCCAAGCCAAGCTGAGGTCCTTTAAGACTAAGACCGTGTATTAAAGGTTCACGCTCCAGCTCTTGTTGCTCTGACTCTAACCACTGGATGTCCACCTACTTAGCACAAACAGGCTGAGTGTGCTTAAGCCTTCAGGCATTGGTATTTGCTCTCCTTGAAATGCTCCTTCCCTCATACCTGGGTTTTTCCTCCCTGTGTTCATGAGGTCTGTGCTGCTTCCATCTTCTTGGTAAAAGGCCCAACCACCCTATTTAAAATCATAAACCTTAACTCTGCCGTACCGTCTGCCTTCTGCCTCACTTTTCTCCATAACACCACTGTGTGTGTGTGTGTTATCTTTCCATTGCACGTTTAGTCTGCTCTGTAGGAGTGGGAATTCCGTGACAATGGGAATTTTTCTGTTTTATTTGTTGTTCTTTTTGAGTATCTGAAATAGTACTCTTTCCAAGATCTAGAATAGTACATTTTTTAATATCTAGAGTGGTACATAAAAGGTGATCAAAAATATTTATTGGGCTGGGGATATAGCTCAGTTGGTAGAGTGTTTGCCTCGCAAGCACAAGGCCCTAGGTTCAATCCCCAGTACCGCAAAAAAAAAAAAAAAAAAAAAAAAAAAATGTATTGACTGGCTGAATAAATGCTGTGCCATTTTCAGTATTCTTGTCTGGGTTATTTCACATACCCTTCCCTACATCAGACTTGGTTATTTTTAATTTGAAGATTTTGTTCCAAAAATAAATTATAGCAGTTGTTCCTTACTTGCGTGTTCTACTATAGTTCTTAAAAAGGGTGAGGCCTTCTTTTGGGAATAATTAATTGTTTGCGATTTTGGACAGTTGCCACACTGATTGCTCTGTTCTAGATCTACCTTGTGGCATTCTGTGTAGATTTTGTGGTTTTTCAGTAGTTCTTTGCCATACTTCCACATGAGGTAGAATTTGTGGGGATGTGCTTTCTTCTGTCTCATTTGCTGGGAATGGTAACAATCCCCCCCCCCCCCCCCCCCCGTTCTTATTGGTTGGTATGGTTTCTAGGAGAAATCAGAAAATTTACAGCTAAGCTGTCACTAAGTTTTAAAATAAAATCTGCTTAATTTTGAGGGGGTGGGAATCAGTGAATGTTATGATTTATTTGTTTATTTTTCTTGGTGCTAAGGATTATACCAGGGCTCAACACATACTAGATAAGTGCTCTATGACTGAGCTACATCTCCAGCCCTTGACTGTTATTTAAAAGAATAAAATAAAAATAGAGTAACCCACAGAATGGGAGAAAATGTTTTTAAATTAGAAATCTGGTTAGAATATAGTATCCAGAGTGTATAAAGAAGTTTAAAAAAATTTGTAAACAATTTCAGTAGACTTTTTCCCAGGGAAGATACAGTGGCCAGTGAGCACATACTGAGATACTCAGCAATGCTAATCATCAAGGAAATGCCTATCAAAACTAGAGTGGGGTATCACTTCACATATACCAAGATGGCTAAAGTTAAAAAAAGAAAGGCTAGACAATAACAAGTTATTGAGGAGGGGAGAGGTTGGAACCCTCATACTCTACTGGTGGAAATGTGAAATAGGGGAGCTGCTTTGGAAAAGTTTAGTAGTACCTCAAAAATTAATGAGTTATCCACATACATATCCATTTACTGATTATTTATTATTCATGGATAGTGGCAGCATTATTCATAATAGCTGTTAAGTGGAAATATCAGTAACTGGTCTTATCAACTGTTGAATGGGCAAACAAAATGTGTTATGCCCATAAGATGGACTGTTATTCAGCTATAAAAAGCAATGAAATATTGATGGGGTGCCATTATGTCAATAAACCTTGGAAACATTATGCTAAGTGAAAGAAGCCAGGTACATAAGACCACACATTGTGTGATTCCGATTATATGACGTGTCCAGAATACACGAATCCATAGAAGGAGATAGTAGATTAGCAGTGTTTAGGAACTGAGTTGGAGGGACTGGTGTGGACTGGCTGCTAAGGGGCATAAAGTTCCTTTCTGGGTTGATGAAGATGTTCTGGAATTTAGGTAGTGTCGATAGTTGCACACCTTTGTGAATATACATTCTGAATTGTATACTTTATAAAAGGATGAACATTATGGCTTGTGAACTGTGTTGCACTATAAATGTAAGAATTAAAAGAGTGTTCAGGTGTGTCAGATAATCACTTAAAGGTGCCATTTGACTTATTAATCATGTTATTGATCATTTTTATCATTGATCTTCATTGGTGACCTTGGTAGAGTAAAATCAATGTAAAGATGGAAAGAGGAGAAATCAGTGGAAACATGGACTGCAGTGTATTGAGGAGGGGATGGTAGATGAAGTGAATGTAGACTTTTCTCCGGAAGCTTCAGAGTAGAGGTAAAAGCAGGAAAAAGGACCATAGCTGGAGAGAAATATAAAATTGAGGGGGTTTTTATATATTAAAAATATCTTTGAGCATATATGAGAGAACAAGGTGAAAGTAAACATATACAGATGTAGAATAGAGAGGATAAGTGTTTAAGTGGGCTTGAGGATTCGAAGAAATGAAATAAAAAGCACAAGTGGAGAGTTTAGACTTGAACAGAGTACTTGACCCTAACCTTGAAAAATGTTTAACGTAGTTAGGATTAACTAGTAGACTTCAGCTGAGGAAATAGATGTATTTCTACAAGGCTTTCGATTTATTTATTTTGTCCCTGAAGTAGAAGGAAAAGTTATTAGCCAAAATTGAGGGCAGCACATTGGAGTAGAAAGTTTGAGGAAAGTGAAAAATCTTTGGAATAGATGCTGGGGGAACTGGAGAGTAAGTTGTCAAGACTAGGTGAAAACAGCAGCGGCTGTCATTAGGTGTGCAGGCGCTTTACCCAGACTCAGTGCAGAACTGAGACTGTGGTTCACTTCCTCTTATCAGCCAGGTGAGGGAGGCAGGAGTAGAAATCACACATACGTGATTTCAAAGTTACCTTCAGACTTTGGGTTGAAGAAATTTAGTATAGAGTGTCAGCATCGCTGGATATCTACCACTATGAGTACGGCTAAAGACTTATGACCTTTTTATCAGGGTCTCATTTCGATCTAGCATCTCATTTCCATACTGAATAGAGAAGGTAGGGTGATGGCAATAATCTGTTAGACTTAAAGTTGGCTTTATGAATTGAGGGTGGGGCATGCAGCTCAGTGGTAAGCATGTGCCTAGCATGCACAAGGCCCTGGGTTTGATTGCCAGCACAGGGGTGCAGGTGTAATCCAGAGC
Source organism: Sciurus vulgaris (assembly GCF_902686455.1). NCBI lineage: Eukaryota > Metazoa > Chordata > Mammalia > Rodentia > Sciuridae > Sciurus > Sciurus vulgaris. The sequence goes on along the minus strand of NC_136473.1, from coordinate 111,363,452 downwards.
AGAGGAGTTTTCTTTTAGACTTACAAAGAATCTACCTATCCTTATCTTTAGTTGCGACAACCACCAGTTAAGCGCTTGAGACTTCGTGGTGACTGGTCAGATACAGGGCCCAGAGCAAGGCCTGAGAGTGAACGAGAACGAGATGGTAACTATACTTGGCTCAGCTTTTTGTGGGGGTATATGGTATTTTAAAGATAATATTTTAATTCAATTCCAGTTTTATCACTATTATAAAGGATGCTGCAATGAACTTCCTTGTACATCTCTCTTGGTACACTTGTATAGATCTGTCTTAGAATAAATTCCATGAAGTAGAATGTCTGAGGTACTGGATTAGAACATTTAATTTAGATAGTTATCAAATTACTTTCAAAAATTGATGCACTCATTTGTATTTTTACTTAAAGTATAAAAATACCCTTTGCCCTTAGAACATTTGGTATTTCCAGTTTTTACTTTCTTTTAGATATAAAGACAAATGGAAACTTAAATTTTAATATGAAAGTTTTATAATAGTATTCCCTCCCTCCCTCCCTATTTTCTATCAAGTGCCTTTCACTAGTGCAAGAGATTGCGTTGGGAGATTTCAGATGGAACACTTTAGAGCAGGGCACAGTGGCACGTACCTGTAATCCCAGTGACTTGGGGAGGCTGAGGCAGACTTGGCAACTTAGCAAGACCCTGTTTCCAAAGTGGGGCCGTGAGGGTGGGAATATAGCTCAGTGTTAAAATACTTCTAATTTCCAGTATCAAAAACAAAAAAATGATGACTCACTTTAGAATTAACCCGAGACTATTGTATTAATTGTAGCCAAAATATTACTCTAATGACTTATAAAACTTTTTCATGATCAAAAGCATATTCTTCAATATATTATCCTTGATATTATTTTATAATACATATTTAAAAGTGAAGCTGTATAATATAAAGTGTAGAAGTCTGAATCCACAGAAAATTTAAGAACAATTGATTTCCATGTTAAATGACTTGATTGTAGACCAGAGTTGTCATATTCTAAATTTGATGTCATACTGTCAGTTTTAAAATGCCCCTAAGAAGGCTTGGTTATTTGACAGGGAAAGGAGTAAAGGCAGAGGCACAATACTTCCTGTTTCAGCTAATTTTAAATATCTGGAATTTGCTTATAAAATGATGAAAATTTAGATTTAGGAAAATTCATACAAAAGCCCAATTCCAGTTGTTGTCTGCGTTTGATGAAAATGCTCTAGTAAGGGGAAATGCCATTTTTCAATCTGTTTAACTTAGAACTTATGAGCCCTTTCTAACTGTGCACTCTTAGACTTAAATATGGAGGTTAGGATAAGGGTGGGAGACGTGGAGGTACCTAAGGATGGGAAAGATGAAAGAGATGCAAACTCTATTTTTTCACTGAAAGCAAATTCCAGATATTGGAAATCAGTTGGAACCAGAAGGTATTTTGGTTCTTCCCTCTCCTCCTTTTTCACTTGCAAATAAAAAAAGGATCTTTCCATACAGGGGGAAAGTCATTCATACAGTGGTTTAAAATGCAGTGAGAGCTTTAATGGATTTTTCAGTATACCTATAATTTACGTAGGTAAGTTGATTTTTTTAAAATTGCTTGCATTTTTAAAGCCTTCAAATCTAGGTTTTTGCGTTAATAAAAGGTCCTGACTCATTACTAAAGTCCCTGATAAGACTTATGATCTAATAGGAGAGCAGAGTCCCAATGTATCACTGATGCAGAGAATGTCTGATATGCTATCAAGATGGTTTGAAGAAGCAAGTGAAGTTGCACAGAGCAATAGAGGACGAGGAAGATCTCGACCAAGAGGTAATTTTTCTTATTAAAGTCATTGGAAAACTGGCAAAAGCTGTTTATGAAAACTGTTTATTAGTGTCATCTAAATGATACTGTTTTATACCTATAGTAACCACAAAATTTGTATGGTTTGTCTGTTCCACTTACTCTAAATCTAACCTTTATTTTATTTATCTCACAAAACAAAACAAAAACAGCAAAGAGTCTGAGATTCCCCATTTTTAAGCCCTTTTAAAATGCACTTTGAGAATAGAAATGTGCAAGATTCTATGAGCAAATTTTTGTATAATTGAAAAGATTGATTAGTTTAACAAGAATATGTTGTGGGTAGATTTTTTTTTCCCTCTCTCAATTAAACTTATTTGGTCAAGTGAACCACACCACAGTGACTGTTCTGGTTTTCTAAAATTATGAATTTGTATTTGCTTTCAGGTGTGTGTATGTTTCGTGAATGCATCTTTTTGGAATTATTGTTTATTAAAGCATGTAAAATTTGAGTTTTGCACTAACATGTTTTTTGAAGGTGGAACAAGTCAGTCAGATGTTTCAACTCTTCCTACGGTCCCCTCAAGTCCTGATTTGGAAGTGGGTGAAACTGCAATGGATGTAGATACTCCAGCTGAACACTTCCTTCAACCTTCTACGTCCTCTGCTGTGTCTGCTCAGGTTCATTCAACATCCTCTTCCACAGAAAGCCCTCATTCTACTTCTTTGCTATCATCTCCAGACAGTGAACAGAGGCAGTCTGTTGAGGCATCTGGACACCATACCCATCATCAGTCTGGTGAGGATGTTACTCTTCAAGTAGGCTGTTGTTCATCTTGATTTCTGATAATGGAAACATTATAGGTTGTTTTGAAAGATGCTAAATCACACCAACTTCTTTCTGGAATAAATGATCAAAGTGACATGAAATATATGCAATATATGAACATGTGACCAAACACAAAATTCAAGTGTGCCTAACTTGTATGAATTTTAACACATAGCAGGAATCTTTAGTTTATACAGAACAGTTTTAAAAATAGTATGTACCAACAGGTAGTGTTTTGACATAGTTGAATGCACTTGACTTAAAGATTATTTTACGAACCATTATACACCAAAACATCTTTCTAGATTTACTTGGTTGTGTATGTATATTAAGCAGATAGTAAAAATGTAGCTCATTGTTATTAGTTCTGTTGGATTTATATTCTTGATTATTTTTTTCCTCACATCATGAAATACTTTCAGTATGCTCTCTGTGGTGGATTGGATGTGGTCTCTTGCCGATAACATAATACACTTACAAACAAAAAGAATTGTTTCTCCAATACATTTATGTGAAAAGAATTATTTTAGTAAATTCTTATTTTCTTGACACTTGATGCTATCGAAAATAAATTCATTCCTGAATTGTTAAAATAACATTTTATCTAAGTATGTTTCAACGTTTTTTTCTCCCAACTATGGAATGTACAATATATATAATAGTAATTTTTAGTAGATATGTGTATGGTTTAGTTGACATTTTAACCAAATACATGTAATTATAATAACCAATAGAAGTTTATTGTCCCCCCCAAGGTTTTCCTAAGGAATAATTTTACTTGACATTGAAGCAAAAGCATTAGCACCAGATACAGCTGGCATTCCAAGCTGAAACCTAAAAAAATTTCTAACAGCTTCACTGCCAAGCTGTCATTTATTTTTGCTTCTCTAGACACTGATGCCAGTTCACCATATATGGGATGTTTTAAATTAAGCACTATTTTTTCAGTATATCTCATTTTTAGCAATTCATTTTCAGTTTCTATGGGAATAGAAGCCAAGTCAATTACATAACTGTTAGCAGTATGTACATTTTATAATGATAAAAGCTAAAGCTGACCTACAAAATCAGTTTTTTCAAGTTTTGATTGACACAGCATTTCAACTTAAGGGCAAATACAGTATTTTGTTGGATTTGAGAGGTAGGGCAAAAGGAGTTAAAAGTTCTGTTTTCCAAAGCAGGTAAATTGGTAGAAGCAAAAAATTTTAAAGTGATAGCATTTACATGATGAATCTTCATGTAAATGGTTATGTCTTTCCTTCATTTCCTTCATTTTCTTGCATTTCCTTTCTCATTTTTATTAGTGAAGGGAAGGGACAGTGTGAAAAATGGCCAGGCAAACCTCCACAGTGCTTGAACCCTGATTTTTTGCTTTTCTTAGTCTACAACTCAATCGTGATGGTGAAGAAAGTCATGACCACTTTCAGAGGGTGTCACCTGAGGTGGGATCGGAAGAGTCCACGCTGTTGCTGTCCATCTATACAAGACTGTCTTCCCCTTCACATCGCTCAGAATTAGCATTCCCTCCATCCGTGCCCCGCCCTCAGCTAGCAGCTTTTCATTTATGATGAAAAGAAAAGCATTCATTTTCCTACTATTGAATCTCCCAACTTTCCAACATCTGTATCCCATTGTCTGTGGTAGAAGCAGAAACACGTTTTGGAAGAAATGTATCTATTCCTGTCAAAAGCTAACTGATGCAGCGCCCATCCTTTTCCAGTTTCTCAAGGACTTTCCTCCTCTCACATCATTATTTCCTTTTCTGCTGAATTCTTCCTTTTGACCACAAACCTGCTCTTGTCTCCTTTCGGTAAAAGATCCACTCTTTTTAGAAGACATGTCTCTGTTAGTATCTTCGTAGATTTTATTTGATACATACAGTTTCATTTAAAAGTCTGTCTCCTCCTTGTCATTGATGACACCACATTTGCCTGTTTTACTGGTGATCAGTTGTGGCTGGGTTGGAGTCCGAGTGTCTTGTGTGCTTCTGTGGTAGTTGGACCTGTTAGTCCTGGTTCTCTTGTCTTTTCTATGTACTCTGTTCCTAGGTGATTGTATCGTTCCCCATAGATATTAATGTTCTCATAGTTATAACAACTATCTGATCTTACACCTTGAGTTCCAGCCTCCCGTGTGCAACTGTTGTTTGTAACATTTCTTTTTGATTATGTTTAGACATCTTAAATTTAATCTGTTCAACTGAAACTTTATTCAGCCTCCTACCCTCTCTTTATACCTAATCAGTTCCATCTTAGTTCTCTTATGGCTAAATTATATTACTTGTTTGCTTATTTTAATAACCCATGAGTTATTGATTGTTTCCTTTCCTTTCTGTGTCATACCCAGTTAATCAGCAGGTCCTATTGGTTCTGTTTATGAAATAGTTTTACTTCCTTCCCTTTCATCATCATTTCTGATCTCCTAATTGGTCTCTTTGGCATCTACTTTGTTTCTGTATGTTATTATCCATGGAGCAGCCAGAATGAGTATTTTAAAATGTTGTTCAAATTCTAACTGCTGTGTTAAACCCACCAAACTCCTTGTTGTGGACCTACAATGACCTGCATGACCTTCATCTGATTCCACTTTCCCAGTCCATGATGAACATTTTGTTCCAGACGTACTGATTTCCTTTCATTTCCTTTACTGTGTCAAATTCTCTTCTGCTCCTGTCTGTCCTTTTGATTCTAAATCTAAATTCTTACTGTTCTCTGTACCTGGAAAGCCTACCCTATAACTTATCACATGGCCAACCTCTTTTTTCCTTAGGTCTCAGCTCAACTGGTACCCAAGAGAGGTCTTTCATAACTATCCTAGATAGAGTACTTTTCTACTCTCCCAAACTTTTACACTCTTTTCTACTACCCTGTTTATTTCCTGAGAAGTACTTTTTTTTTTTTTTTTTTTTTTTCCATTTTCATTGGTTTGTCTATTTCTTTTACTGGAATATGCTCTCAGGCAAACAGGGACATTGTCTCATCTCTAATCTTTTGAGTGTGTCCCCCCCAACTCCTGCAGAAATAACCATCCTCTAATGATATTGTGAGACATTTAGTTACCTGTAAACTGGTGTAGTATATTCAGTGTTATTTTGATGAGTGAGAGATGCTGTGTTCAGGGATCCAGTTATCATTTGGGACCCATTATCTGCCTTCACTGCCTAGTCTATAAAAGACTGTGTAGATAATTTTTCTTAACCTTGTTCCAAATATATTTTAAGGTAACTTATAGAAATACTTTTAAAAAAATAATGTGATTGGTACCAGCTGTGGTGGTGCATGCCTGTAATCCAAGTGTTTTGGGAGACCTAGACAGGAGAATCACAAATTTGAGACCACCCTCGCAATTGGGCAAGGCCCTAAGCAATGTAGAGAGACCCGGTCTTAAAACAAAAAGGATTGGGGATGTAGCTCAGTGGTAAGCACCCCTAGATTCAATCCCCAGTACAAGCCTCAAATCATGTGACTGAATAAATAAATGAGTAAATTGGGAAAATAGAAATATAGGTGGAATAAAAAATAAGCCACCAATTAGGGGAATGTACAAAAAAATTAATGATCTGAGGAATAGAACATCTAGAAGAGAGAGAGACTAGTTTTGGGAGTTAAATTAGGAAAATGAATAGAAATTTTAATAAGTGAAATCTGAATCAGTCCTTTCCTTCTTTTCCTCTTTAATTTTTATATTTTTGAAATTTATTTTAATTTAAATGTCAGATCAGTGGAAACCATGTTCTGTATACATAGATCAGAATTTAATTATTCATTTTGGTTCTTGTACATGATTTTTTTTTTGAAAATTAAACAAAACATTGCTTTTTAAAGTGTATTTTTAAAAAATAGTTTTTTTAGTTTAGATGGACAAAATACCTTTATTTTATTTATTTATATGTGGGGCTGAGGATTGAACCCAGTGCCTTACAACTGCTAGGCAAGTGCTATACCACTGAGCTATAACCCCAGACATTAAAATGAAGTCTTCATAATTTATTTATGAAAAGGATCTCATATTAAGTCTAGAATATTTTATTTTCTCAGTAATGCCTACCCTATCTATGTTATTTCTGAAACTAAGCCTGGAAATGTTTTCATTTAATGGCTTATTTGTAAAATTTTCCCATTTTAAGAAGCTTTTTTGGAGAGAGTACTAAATGAAACAGTCTTTCTCGTATGTTATAGCTTAATATTTTCCTTTGATTTCATCTTAACTTATTTAAGGAATAGGATTATAGAAAACAGTAACTTTGGATTGGGTAAGGATATCAGTACAAAATTGAGTTTGTCCAGGTGATTGAGTTTGTCCTATAGATAATAAAGGCATGATGTGAAGTTAGAATCAAGAGGTACTTTATTTTTCTCTTATCCGAGTGAACTTAAGTTATTAGGGAGAATAAGCTTGGAGTCTTTCAGAAGAAAACAAAAGCAGGGTTAGAACGTTCAGGAATAGGAGCACAGACTTCTTGTAGCAATTCCTGGTACTTCCTTAGTTTCTGTTATTGTCTTTAAAATTCAATCTAAAATATTCATTGTATTAATTTTTTAGTTTGGTTTTATGTTAACAGAAACTGATGCTCTGTCCAGCTCGTGGTGGCATCCTCCTATAATTTCAGTGACATTCCAGGCTGGCCTGAGCAACTTAGCAATATCCTATCTCAAAATAAAAAAGACTGGGGATGTAACTCAGTGATAAAGCACTCCTGGGTTCCATCCCCCACACCAAAACCAAACAAATACAAATTTTCTAAATATTATGTATATTTGTGTGTACATTTTTTTGTTGATTAACCTTTATTTTATTTCTATGTGGTGCTGAGAATCGAACCCAGTGCTTCACACATGCCAGGCAAGCCCTCTACCACTGAGCCACAATCCTAGCTCCATGTGTGTACATTTTTAAAAGGATATAATTTGTATTTGTATGTCTTAAGCTGCTAAGCATACTGTTTATTTAGTTAATTGGTGACTACTTTTCCTAGCCTCATTTTAAAAAAAATAATAAACTAAGGGAGAAGAAAGCCACCAATCAGCCTTAAAAATAGACAGAAACAGCACTGGAAACAATAAATGGTTCCTAAGATTATCATAACTAAATCTTGGTTTTTCAAGGTATAGTGCATCAGTGCGTGGAACCTGCTGTTTATTTGTCACATCACTAAGTGTTTCTAGGATGGAGGCATCTACCCTCATAAAATATCTTGGAAGTTCATGAGAGAGGGTTTGGAACTCCAGTGAAATTGGATGAATTTTTTGTGATTTTTTTGCTGTTTTTGGTTTTTGGAAGAATTTCACAGATAAGTAAATATTCCCTTATTATGGTAGATTTCTTTTGAAGGGTAAAATGATGAACCTTATGGCTATATAATAATGCTTTATATTATGTTACTAAAAGCATTACTGTTATGCTGACTGTAAACATAGTATCTATATAGAAATGTATAGGAGGCAGCTGTGCCCAGTTGCAAGAACTAACAATGAGAGACAGTGATGATACTTGAATATTTTATGAAATCTTAACTACCCATTAACAAGTTGAATAAAATTATTTATAATAATGACCACAGTGTGCAGAAGACATGTTTGGGTAACTCTAAGATGGCAGCTGGCGTTGAGCCAAGAGGTGGCGCATAGTGTTAACATGACGTGATCTACTTTTGCCTGATTAGTTAATGTCTCCTTTGTGCTAGTGGTCAACAGATATTCCTCATTCTTTCTTGATTGGTACCGAGGGGCGTGCTTCAATTGTGCTAATCCTAAGCTGATTGGCTGCCTTAGGTATATAAGACACACCTATAGGAAGCACCAGGGATAACCGGATAAGACACACCTCTAGGTCGCTGGGCAGGGGATAAGCAGCACCTCTGATCGATCGCAGAAGGCAGATGGCAGATCACAGAAGAAGCACCTCTGATAGCACGCACCTTTAGTTTGCAGGATGCAGGACTCTAAGAAGATACAGATCTCTGAAAGTGTAGCCTCTCGGATAAGCAAAGATTTTCCTTTAAGCAAAGCCTTTTCTTCCTCTCTCTCTTGTCTTCTGAAACTTCCTTTATAAGCTAAGGAACAAGCAAACAAGCAAGAAAGTAGCCCACTAAAGAAAGATAGTAGAAGTAGTTCGATTCCAGTCCACCTCCGAAAAATACCCGCACAATTGTTGCTGCAGGCGGTAACAATATCCGTCGGCGACTGTTGCCACGGGCGGCGACAACAGTGATAAGAGGTTAGTGTCTCTGGCATGGTTGATATGTTAAGTAGTAAAACAGAATTTTCACCCTTAGAATCTGTATACAAGAGGCTGAGAGTTATTTAGTAGTTTGTATAATTTGCCATCACTGAGAGAAATTCTACATGATCTACAACTATAAACACCTTTACCCATATGTGGTTATAGCTGATGAAGTTGTTTATGCACAGCTCCAAAGCCAGTTCCTCCTCTTACCCCTGGAGTCCATCTCCTTTGATCTACTCCAGAACCTCTTCCCTGCAGTGGCTTACTTTATATGCATTAACTTTTCTCCTCCCCCCAATTAAACATTTTCCATTAGAACATAAACATGCATATTGTTTCCCAAATTAAATCACAGGAACCTCTCTTGACTCTCTTTCCCCACCAACAATCATCTAATTTCTCTTTCCCTACCAACCAGACTTCTACCAAGAGTACGTGTGCTTTGTATCTCTGCTTCATTACCTCCCGGTCCTCTTGAACCTGCTGCACTCTGGTTCTGGCCCATATTATTACGCTGAAACAGCTCTGTTCAATGTCATTATTACTTACATGTTGCAAAATCTAGAGCTCAGTGTCTTTTTCCAGTGCGTTACCAGCATGTGATACAACTGCATGCTCCATCCTCTTGACACACTGTTTTCGCTTATCCTGCAGAACTCTGGTCACTCAAGTTCTCCAGCCCTCGGTCAGGCTCTTCTTCACGCCCTTCCTCTTCGTCAGCATCGATGTTCACTTTGTAGACCTCTTCCGGCATCAGTGCTGTCCGGGAGCTTACAGTAACGTCACCAGTGACACTGGATCTCTTTCTCCTGTGAGAGCCAGTCTTTGTCTGTCCCCTTGGATCTGTATTTGTTTTCTCTTCTCCCCGCCACCATTGTTCATTCTTCATTGTTCCTCACTGCAATAAATGATAACTCTTTTCCAGTTGCTTAGGCCAGAAGCACTGGGACCATTCTGTATCTAAACTTTCAACAAATTCTCTTACTTTTACCTTTAAAATATATCTTACATCTCGACGAGCTTCTCCCCGAGCTTTGCCCTCGCTCTGTTCCCCTTGGCACGCTCTTCTCTAGGTATCTGTGTGGGTCACTCCCTCACATCCTTAGGTCTTTGTTCAAGACACCTTATACGAGAAGCCTTTCCCAGGGACCAGGTACAGACGACAGCCCCTCCTACCATCTCCTTCCCTCCCTGATCAGTTTCTTGGACAGGTGTCATGTGCTGTGCCACCATGGGATACTGCAGACACGTGTGTGTTTGCAGATGTCTGTTTTTCCCTTAGAACACAAACTTCACAGGAGTAGGGGCTTATTTTGTACAACTATTTATTCTCAAAGCCTCATACATGGGGAACACTCAACGGATACCTTTTTGCAGAATTTCCTGTTGTTTTTCTTTTCATCTGGATCACTTCTTCAGATAAAGGTTAAGAAAGTATCCTTATATAAATCTTTTTAGACTGGAGAAAGAAGAAAAAGTAAATGACAATTCTAACATAAGAAATATGTAGCTACAAATCTGATATATAACTTGCACTTTAGAGTGCTTTCTAAGGACTATAAATGCATAACTTTTTATCATTTTAATTAAATTTCATTAATTTGAGTGCAATTAGTGAAGTACTTTTAAAATTTTATATATAGACTAGATCATTTAACCGATACTTTACAATTGGTATTTATTTCCTAGTGTCATTTTGTTAAAAATGTTAAAAGTGAGAATTAGGAAAGGAATGTTCAGTTTTAAAATCCTTTTTACTGGGGATGTAGTGTAGCTTAGTGGCAGAGTGTGTGTTTAGCACAAAGAAAATCCTGGGGTTCAGTCTGCAGCACCAAACATAAAATAGTATTTTGCTTATGGAGGAGTTTATTTTTGTTTTGTTTAATTACTTAAATATTCTTAGAAAAATGTGTGTCTAATTCATCATAGTTTTAAAGAGAAGCATTTGTGCATAGTTTCTCATAATTTAATGACCAGTAATTTCTTCTTTAGCAGTAATTTGTTTTTCTTTTTCAGTTGAGTGTTTAATTTATATTCTTTCCCTCTTTAATATGTTATCAAATTCTTCTTATTTTCCATCTTATTACTTTCTCTTGACCTTTCTTTTCCTGTCTGTGTCAGAATTTTTAAGGGGGCCTGAGATAGCTTTGCTCCGTAAGCGCCTGCAACAACTGAGGCTTAAGAAGGCTGAGCAGCAGAGGCAGCAAGAGCTCGCTGCACGAGCCCAGCAGCAGCCTTCCACTTCTGGTCAGTCTTCTCAGGAGGGCTCTTCACAGGACCCTCGGGCTTCAGGTTATTAATGTCAAGTGTCCTTAAGCAGCTGATAGCATTGTTGTTTAATCTTGCTGCCGTGTAATGAGATGCTTCCCTGTCCCCGTTCAGAATGAGAGCTAATGTGCTTCAGCTTATTAGCTTATCCCCTCCCTTGCACATAGGGGTGCCCACATCTCAGGTGAGGGGACAGATTGGCAACCACATTGGCCAGAGGGGTGAATATAAAATAATACCTTATTTGTAATATATTTGGAAAAGGGCAAGAGTTTGCTACTTTTACAGCTTGGTGTACTTTGTAATAATTATCTAGTGAATTTAGAGCCTGCATTTATACTTCTATTAAAATTTTGTATATGCTGAAATGAATCTATGCTTATAGACTCTTAGCTCTTCTTCATTTTTTGTTTGCTTGCTGCTTTGATAGTTAACTAATACATAAACCTAGTAATGCTAGGTTTTAGAATTGTAGTATGCTTAGGCCATACTAACATGCCTAGTCAATCATTCCCTTCTGTCATCAGTTGAGGTTTTTTGATATTTGTTTGTTTATTCTTCGTATATACAATCAACTTTCTGATATATGGGCAGCAGAAGTACTCCATGGTCTCTTTTTGCTGTTCTTATATTATCAAAGTCTCATAAAACAGTGATAATCTGTGCCAATCGTATTTTGATGGCCCAATTAAGACCACAGAAATTTATAATACTAAGTAAACATTTGAGAGAATTAATGAAAGGCAGAACACAAAATAATTAAGAATTCCTTAATTCTTTTAAGATGGACAATATGTGCTGTAAATCCTGGAGTATAATTATTATAGTAATACTATATAATTATTATTATAGTAATAATAATTATTGTTATAAATGTTCACTTAGGTTGTCTACTAATGAGTTTATAAGACTTTGACATTCTGCCATCCTGAACATTGATGAGTTTGAGTGTTAATTACTTTAAGGACTCCTATTTAATTACTTGGGATTAGTCTGTACTGTATGTGAGCAGAACTGGACAACCATCTCTTTATGAATATCTGTTCTAGCAAGTTCCCTGGTGGCAAAAGCATGTTGTGTAATACTATGGTAATATAAAGTTAAACCACTTGTAATATAGATATGATGTTTGAAAAGAATCACGTTCTTCATGTACAATTCAGTGTTACATTAACAGAAGGGATTTAAGCCAGATGAAGGTGTCTCCTGAGTGTTTTTTTCTATAAGAGGTCTCTTCCTATGCCTAAAACTAGCAGTAGGAAAGTTTGATCAGATTACAGTAATGCCATTCATTAATAAAACTGTTAGGATTTCATGCTATAATAATACTTTAACCAAAGTGTTTTGAAAGTAATGTCATGAAACATAAAAATCAACAAAAAGGTAAATAATATGTCCCTACGTGTATAAATATCTTTACTGAAATTTAGCAGTTAACAAACCAAGTATTAAAGTGATATTAAGTATAAAGCAAAATTGTTTTCATTAACAAGAAAGAAGTGTACATTGTGGATGTTAGAAAAATACTTTGAGACTTAGTAACCTTTCATATCTGGCTCAGAATTGAAGCAGGTTCTTTTTAGAATTACAAATTTAGGGTGATTATATGGCCTCCATGAAATAAGATGGTTTTCTAATCTCTCAGTATCATTCTAATTAAATGCCGTCTGGTTTGGTGTATCCAGCTGATCTGTGGTGTTCTTTAAAAAGCTTATGTTGAGTAGACACCTGCCCAGATCTGCAAGTGAGAAACTTCATCTTTTCATTGTTAGCGGGCCCCATGTTGGTCCCTGAGGCAGCCCATTGGTCCAATGGAAGCAGCCTTGCTCCCAGCCAGGCAGGCTTCATTCTTTAGCTGGCAGCGAGGTGCTTAGTGGTTCAGACAGCTGCAGCTGGGCCCTCCTCAAGTCTCCTATGCGGCACACCTTTGTTCATTGGTCTGTGACTATTTTTACTGTGTCCTCACACGTCATAGGAACACTGTTGATACTTAAAAGCTTTAAAAACTGTTAATAAGGGACAACCAATACAATTTATATACTTTGTCCACTTAGTAAGTTTTGAATGTGAGGAAAAAGTTTGCTTAATGCAAATATTCTCATTTCAGAACATACAGATTATAAAATATTGTATAGAAATGAAATTCAAAAGGGATAGGTTTTTTAATTAAATAACAATTACAAAAACAATCATTACACGTAGTTTTGTGTGTGCGTGTGTGTGTTTGTGTGTGTGTGTGTGTGTGGACAGTAATTGATCCATTCTCTCATGATAGATGTTGCTACTGTCAGTACAGAAAGCACCAAAATTAGCATTCTAAGTTTAAATATTTTAGTAATAGAAGAATGTCCATTTCTCACATAAAAAGCATATTTCCTATTTTAACATGATATCTTTAGAGTAATAATCCTCCCAGCAAATGATACTTCTGTCATCCTTCCACCTGTTTAAGATTTTTAGGTATAAGGGGTTTAGAGGAAACATGACTGATTTGAAAAACACAAAAAATTAACAACCATAAGAAGAATTTCTGAATTACTACATTGTTTGGCAAATATTTCATTCTTGTTCAAGACACAGGACTCATGGGAATCTTTTGTGAAAGGCTAAGTGTAAGATGAATCCATAATACTTTATTCCTGTAGGGAAGTGAGATCAAAATATCAAACTACTTTGCAGAGATAGTAATCTACTTTTTTCTTTTGGGGTGGGACTGGGGATCAAACCCAGGGCTTTATGCTTGCATGGCAAACACTCTACCAAATGAGCTATCTCCCCAGCCCAGTAATCTACATTTTTAGCCGAGTTACATAGGAATGAACTTAATAGTGGTTAGTGATAATCTCAAATGGAATATTATCTATTTAGTTGTCAGTATTTTTTGGCAGTTGAAAACTAAACCATCATTCCAAGGTATCAAATGATACCACCTTCAGTTTCAAATTATTGTTTAAAGTGACTTACATAAAATGTTGTTAAAAGATTTTTTAAAAGTGATTTTCCTTTTATTTTCAGCTGTGAACTCTTTCATCAGAGTCTTCTGTGGAAGTTCTGATGTGAAAGGTGTCCATGTGGCTCTCTTGACTTAACCTGGAGGGGAGATGAGTGATGAGCCACCTGCTTGCCCTCATGCTGCTCCCAAGGTCTTCCGAGTTCAATTTGAAAAGCATTGCTCTGAAAGAATTTTGACACCTATAAATGATAATCCTTCAGAGCTAATTTCCAAAAATGAGATTTGTTTTTTCAAGTCAGAATATATTATTTTAAAATGTTTTTACTTTAGTTTTTTTTTTTAAAGCATATATATATTTTTTCCTACGCTGTTAAGAAATGTAACTACTTAGGAAATGCACTATACCTTTTTTTCTAGACTTCTAGGAAATACATATAAAATAGTTCAGTGATTATTTTTGTTGTTGTTGGTTTTTTGATCACAAAGAGGTAAATTTTTCTTCATTACATCATTACTTTGATATTAGACTGAATTTTTGCCTCGGCCCTATGACTGTATAACCTTGGACACAGGTCATTTGACTGCCTCATGCAGTTATTGATTTCTTTAGATAGTGTACCTTCCACAATTTACAGAGATGGCATAAGGGTGGGTTAGACTATAATGTATGTATAGGATTTATACTTCTTAATAGTAGCATCACTTACTGTTAAAATGTCCTCGCATCAAGAGCGCGCAAGGTCGATAAGAGTTCAGGGTTCTGGAATGAGCTCTATGTATGCGGACCAGGTGAATGCCCTTAACAGCTGCTGCAGAGGCATTCAGCATATGGCTGAGTTTAAGCCCGACTCTTCTTTTCCATTTCAGGTCCCTGAAGTCATGGGTCGCTGGCTCCTGCTCAGAGTGACAGCACCCTGTGGATTCTGCTGGTACTGGCCCGGCCACCACAGAGCCCCACTGGAGCATGGAGCCAGCCTAGAAAGGGTCAGGTAGGAACTGTTTTTTCACTTTATGGCACGGTTTTGCCAATTGGAAACAAACAAACAAACAAAAAAAACTAACTTTTATACCCCAGAAAAGGGTATAAAACATTGGTGATTAATTTTGAAAAAGGGCTTTTCAAAACTGAGCCATATTGGAAAAAATCAGCACTTACCGATGATGTACAAGTAGGCGCTTTATTTCCTTGGATTCTCCACAGCACACGTAATTGGAGCCACATTGTAGCTTTTCTCAAATGGATGCATTTGATCCATGGTTCTAGTGTTTGTAAAAGTAGTTAATAAATCGGGTATATTTACTCACTTCTGTAAGAACTCTTAAGTGGCAGAGTCCTAAGCAACTTTAAATGGTAATGTATTCCATAGTTTTCAGAACATTTTTGTGCCATTATTTTCCATCTAGTTATCGTATTTCTGAAAACCAGGGAAGTAGTAATAACAATTGCCCTTTCCTCTGTGCCACCTGAAAAGTTTATGTGGATGACCTCATTAAGTCTTCACAAGAACACTGTGGTAGATAGTATGATTGATAAGCCTCATTTTATAAGTGGAGAAAGTGAGACTTAAGCAATTAAAGAACTTGCCCAGAGTTACACTATTCCTGAGTAAAAAGCCACATTCAAAATCAAGAAGTCTGGATGAAGAGGTGTTGTTATTTACCTGTCAGATTATAATAGCAAATCTTTTCTACAGGGGAAGTTCTAGTGTTATTGCAATAGGGAGTTTTTTTCAAGACTGAACTACAAATATTTTTTGGAAGTAAACAGTAATTGACCATAATATACACTGAGCTTAGTCTTAAATGAGGTTTTACTTAAAATTGACTTCTACCTTAAAAAGAATGTAATTCTAGATGGGTGGCGCGGTAGCGCATGCCAGTAATCCTAGCAGCTGAATAGACTGAGGCAGGAGGATTACAAGTTCAAAGTGAGCCTCAGCAATTTAGCAAGACCCTGTCTCAAAATAAAAAGGACTGGGGATGTGGCTCACTGGTTTAATGCCCCTGGGTTCAATCCCCAGTACTAAAATTAAATAAATAAATAAAATAATTCTAAACACTTCAAGAAAGCTGATCAGCCATATTGCATTTAATAGTAAATTATCAGTAGACCATATATTCAGGTTTTATTTTGTGGTGGTGCTCTCTGGAAGATATTTTACAGAGAGATGGAAGCAGAGTGCACAAACTGTTGAAGCAGTATAAATTAATAATTACAAATTTTGATAATTTTGCTTTTGTGATGGTTATTAATATTTAAAAATATTTTTGTAAAAGGAGCTAGAGCCTTTCTTTGTATCATGTATGCATGCATAGTGATACAAAAGCATGTCACTTAAAATGTTTGTGTGACAGGGAAATACACTTTCCAAAAACAGTTGCATTATCCCAAGATTATAACTAAACTATTTTAGTTAAAATATTTTATGTAATTTATCTTATAAATAATATTTTGTAAATAAAATCCCAAGAGGGATTTCTTAATAAAGATTAGCCTTTCAGATGTATGGAATAACAAATAATTTTCCAGAAATTCACAATATCTGTAAGAGACTATAAATTCAAAAAGGAAACCCTTTTAGTTTAGAAGTATTTTTTGGTCTTAATTTAAGATTTAATCTTTTAAATATTTCAAGCCTGAAAACACAATTTTTCAGAGGTGACAGCATTCTAGATCATCAGTGTGGTTTCACTGACTTCTTAAAATTTATTAAAAAATTAAATCATGCATTCCATAATATTTATGGGAAAAATATTTGTAAGGAACATTTCTTAGAGAATTTATAGTTTTCTTTGACCTCTAATTTATTAAATGAGAGTACGATGATTGTTTATAGTAAATCCAAAGAGATGAACTGTGTCTTACAAGGGACTTTTAGAAGGTTTTTCTAATATTTATTTCACTGAGTCACAGTTTTTTTGTTTTTTTTTTTTTTTAACTTTAAAGAGTATGATTTTATTTCTAAAGATGACTACTTAACTGTTCTTCAGAAACAACAGTGTTGGGTTTAACTCTGAAGTGGATTAGTGACAAATCTTACAAAGAAAAGTAACATGGTAGATTAAGGAACTGATTGGAATTCTACCATTCTGGCTTTCTTTTTAGTTTCATGAAGACTTCTTTTAATGTTCTCATGAAGAGGTGATAAGGAAGGATGAGTAACAACTGTTATTCAATTATAGTCATGCTTTATCAGAATAAGATGGTGGAATATTTAAAGTTGAAGCAAGTAGATTGAGTAATGGGCTACAGATGTTTAAATGTACAAATGGAAGCAATCAAGTGATATAAGTGTTGTGAATTGAGGATATATTGGGAAAACCTCCCTCAGTTATCTGGTTGAGGATGATCTTCACTTAAAACTTTTTTTTCTTTTGGGGAAATGAAACGCCATCATGAGTAGAAGTGTCTCATTAATATTCACTAAGAGCTAGAGAACAGGATTTTAGAAGTTAAGAATTATTTTTATATTTTGGGAAGCTATGCTTCGTCCCCCACATTTTTCCCTTTTACTGTAGCTCTACTGGGATGCTGAAACCTAAATCAGGAGTGGGAAGGGACCACCTCCTTGTACAGGTTGAGTGTCCCATATCTGAAATGCTTCGTAAACAGAAGTACTTCACATTCAAATTTTTTGGATTTGGGAATATATGCATATACATAATGAGGTATTTTGGGGGATCCAATCCAGGTCTGAACATGAAATACATTTATGTTAGCTCATCATGTTTTCTGTATATCTCATACCCTGACATTGATGTTTTTACTTCAGTTTTGTTTTCACTGTGACTTGTCACATCAACCATCCAAAATTTTTTCAAATTTTTGGATTAGGGATGCTCAGCCTGTATTCCCCAGTACTTCGTATGAGGCTACTAGATTTGTAGCCTGATCATGAATAAACGAGAAGCTGAGGCCTAAAAGTGTGCTAATTACTGTCAAAAGCAGGTTTAAAATCAAAACTTACTTGAGGCAGCGGCATGGTGTGGTGCATGCCTGTAATCCCAACTGCTAGGAGGTTGAGGCAGGGCAATTACAACTTAGTGAAATCCTGTCTCAAAATAAAATAAAATAGGCTAGGGATATAACTCAGCAGTTGTGCATTTGTCTAGCATAGATAAAGTCCAGGGTTTGACCCCCAGTATCTTAAAAAAAAAAAAGAAAAAAAAAATACAAAAGAAGAAAAATCTTAAGCTTTCACAGAGTATAGTTTTAATATGCGCAATATATTACAGAATTTTTAACATTGTTTCTGTAAGGGTAATTACTTCCTTCTAAACCATTTCCTTTGTCTAACATTTTGATTTGAGCTCCTTATTCAGCTCATGGTACAACAAACAACATTTCACTAAGTGTGGTGAGCATCTCATTTCATGCTTTTGAATTCTCCAAGGAGAGCCATATTACTAGCTGGAGAGGGAATGTGAGAAAGACCAGGGAGTCTTCTGTTTGGCGGTGATACCCCAGTTCTAACTTTTATCTATCTTGCACTCTGTGCCTTTTCATATGCCTAAATGAATTTGATTTTAAAAGTATGTGCATGAAAGTAGAAGAATATTTTCCCCACTCATTCTCAAAGTTGCTAAATGCTTGCCTGAAATAACAATCTTAAGCACATGGCACTGCTTACTCACTGCTTAGAGAAAATACCACAGTACTTACTTCTATCCCTCCCTTATACATTGTTTCTTAAGCTTATAGATGATCATGACATTGCTGTGCAGTTTTCTGCTGCTTACTTTTAAGTTGAAATCTCATTTTTGTTTCAGATTCTCCTTCTTCTGTGGTTAACAAACAGCTCGGATCCATGTCACTTGACGAGCAACAGGGTGCGTGCAACAGGAGATGCGCTATGCCCATCCATCCATAGTTTTATTGCAATGCATAAACAAAGTTCTTTTCATTTTTACATAGCATTTCATTTTGATTATGGTCTTAACGTTAGTATTTTATAGGCTAAATCACTCCAGGTGGTATCGTGCACTAAGGGCCCCCTTGGCCTTTACAAATTACGTTCTGTGTGAACGCCTTTCTGTCTGATCTTCATGGAAAATCTGAATGTTTTCCCCGAAACAGTGTTTTAATGGATATGAACTATATCCATTTTTAAATGCTAGGTATATGTCATACAATCGTGTAGAACTGTGGGTGTGTGGTTGTCATATCACCTCACCACCCAGTTAGGAAGAGTCCTTTGAATGTAGTAATATTCCACTAGATTTATAGTAATGACACTTGATTTTGTGTCTCGTTTATCTGGTGGTCTGACTTCTGGTAGCTTTAACTCTAAGGAATATGCTTATGAACCCAGAGATAAGCTCACAGGCCACCCATCAGAAGGGAAAATGGCTTCCAGCAGAACCTGATAGGTTACTTATTTTTCCAGCTGTTTTACTAGACATCAAATACAGCACAGAGAGGGATTGAGTAAGGCATTCTGACAGAAAGGGGTATCTGAAAAGAAGGGTGGAGAAAGGAAGACTGTAAACGGCCAACATAGCCTGTGTGGAATTAGGGTAAATGGTTGACTCTTTCCACTTGGAGTTCCCTCAGGTATTCTGTCTTTTGTGACACAGTACGATAAATGTTACTGATTCTTGATGTTAAGTTATAAAGAATAATTTTAAATGCTTTTACTTTTTTCACTATTAAGAAAGGCAGGTGGGTGCCTGTTAAATTTTAGAAATATTTCTTTAGAAAACTTTTTTAAGTAACCAAAGCTATAAAATTTGGTTGACTGAAAAGTTTACGTATGTAAGCTGTCTCACTTGTTAACAGCAATAGGGAAATTAAATATTGCTGTATTATTTATGTAGGGTGAAGTAGGTCTAATTTTAACTATATCTTAGAGAAATTTTCTGAAACAAATTTTAAAACAGATTAGAAAACTTCGTCTTTACATTGAACCTTAAATTATTCGATGTGAACTTGAGATGTCGTGTATTGTATAGGTCTTTTCTGTTCATGAAAAAGAATTAGTAATGATTTGAGAACCAAGGAATTAAATATGCTTTATTTTTATACATTTAATGTATAAATATCAACTCGGAAGACTAAAGTGAATCACAGCTATAGCATTATAACATACTGGACTATAGCCAGATTCATATTCTATTTTATAACAATAATTTTCATAGAATATATTGAATGTTATTTGAATTTAAGTTGACAATTTGTATGTGATAAGGGATCTGAGAAAAGAGAAGACTCTACATCGAGATCTTTGACCTCAGCATGTGGGTAAATGATAATTTCATTCTAGCTTAGAAGTGGAAATTAAGAGGGTTTTTTTTGTTTGTTTGTTTGTTTGTTTTTTTGTCTCTGGGACCATGTATAGTATGTCTTTTAGTCATATAAGTAGAGGTAGGAAGTCAAAGATTGAGATTATTTGGCAGAAAGTGCATTATAATACACCATTATAAATGTAGCTTTGTGATAAGACCTCTGAACAGAAGTGTTCTAATGGTGGAAAATATATGTCCAACTTATTTGGTCCTCCCCCCCCCCCCCCTGTGGTGGTGGGGATTGAACCCAGGGCCTTGTGCATGGAAGCGAGCACTCTACCAACTGAGCTACATTCCCAGCCCATTACATGCCTTATTGCTTGGTAGGATTATAGCTTTTAACTCCTGAAGGCTTCAGTTAAGGGCTTACATTATCTGAGATAACTTATATCATAAAATTTAAGAGAGACTGCTTATCACTGATTTCTCTCTTCTGGACTAATGTAATATTTTCTTATTAATATTAATATTAATATTAATATTAATATTAATATCTTATTAATGTAATATTTTCTTATTTCTTATAGTCTTCTCACTATCATCTGTTTTCTACTAGCACTCAGAGTGAAACTTTAAAAAATGTAAATATACTTGTATCATTTATCAACCTAAAATTTTTTAATTGCTTCCCTTTAGGCTTTCAAAACAACCCAAATCCATGCCTTTGCTTACAGTCAAATATGACCTGGCCCCATCTATCTAGCCGTCTCGGGCCACTCTGCTCGCTCACTACAGCTTTATCAGATAGCCTCCTTTCAGTTCTTCTGAGCTCCTTTCCTCTCAAACCCCCAGACCTGCTTTTCCCCTACCAGAACTGCTTTTCTTTTAAGCAATTTCTTTTCATCCTTTGAATCACACTTAGATACCACTTTGTCAAAAATAATAGGGCCTCCCTATCTTCCGTAGTTCCTCTTTTTCTTCATGGTCTGCTATTTTCCCATACTTGATTTATAATTGTATATTTAGTTAGGGAATTGTTTCAGTGTTTAATGAGTAAGTAGATTGATTCATCCTTTAAGCACTGGGAAGCTATGGAAAGTTTTTCCGCTTGGGAAAAATACAACCAGATTTATATATCAGAAAGTACATTTTGGCAGTTTTAATTGAATGATTGATTGGAAGATGGAGTGGAAGGAGCACATAAGGGCTATTGCATTAGTCCAGGTCAGAGATGATGAGGGATTCAGTCTAAGGCATTAGCAGTGGGAAATGAGAATGGTCAAACTTCAAAAATATTTGAGAGGTAGAGTAAATGGAAGTTGGACTGGGGTTTTAGCTCAGTGGTACAGTGCTAGCCTAGCATGCACGAAGCCCTGGGTTCAATCCCTAGCACTGAAAAAGAAAAGAAAAATAAATGGGACTTTGGAACTGATTAGGTAGAAATGATGTCTAGGCATCTTGGTAAGGTGATAGGGGAACCATCAGCCAAGAGTTTCCGGGAGGAATAGCCGATTTTAGGGGAAAGAAATATCCCTTCAAGATATTCTTTTAAATGTTGAGTTTGAAGTGTGTCTTAATCTGTTTTCATTTGCTCTTGAAGAATGCATTCTAATTAGAACAAATTAAAAGAAAAAAAGAATACATTAGTGTGTGTGATTTATAAAAGAGACTTATTTTGGCTCATGATTCTGGGAGGCTGGGAAGGTCCTGGCATCTGCCTGGCTTCTTGTGAGGACCTTGTGCTACTCCACACATGGTTAAAAAGTGAAACAGCCAGTGTACAGAAGAGAGACCACATGGCAAGAGAGGAAGCAAGAGAAAGCTAAGCCAAACCCAGTTGTAACAGCTCACTCTGGGAAGTACCTGATCCAGTCCCCTGGAGAGAGGTCACTTCTGCAAGTTGACATTGATCTTTTTATAAGGACTCTGCCCCATGACTCAAATGCCTCTCAACCGCCTTGTAACACATTGTAAGCATTGAGGAACAAGTGGATACAAACTGTAGGAAGTGCCATTGAATGTACAAATGGAGAAATATCATAGACAACTGTGTGACTGTATGATTCTAGAAGTCATGAAGAAAGTCAGAGATGGAGATGAAAGATTAGGAACCACACATTTATGGATAGTTGAAAAAGTGGGAGTGGATGAGATTGTCTACAAGAGGATGAAATGAAAAGAATCTGCTCGTTAAGGAAAAAAGCAGAGAAAAAGGATCTAGCTAAGGAGACTGAACAAGGAGGATGAGGGAAGTGAGGCGGGGCAGGAAGAAGGCATCTGAAGAAAGGAGGGGAGGAGCTGATGAGAACGGGCTGCAGAAGAGCTACGTTAGGCAGCACCTGGGCTGTTGATGACTTGGACAGGCATTTTGAGTTACAGCATGGTAGACACAGAAACCAGGTAGAAGTGGTGTGAGGAGAGAGGCTTAGGGAAAAATGAAGGTATCAGTGAGCTCAGTGAAGAGATAGAGAAATAGTGGTGGTCTTCATATTCAGACCTTGCTACCGCCTGACCACGCGTGAATGGTAGGGAGCTGACGACCGAGTGTGTGCTACTCAGTAAGCAGAGACGTTTCGCACTGATGATGTGGGGAGCTGCTAATGTCCTACACATACTACTGTTCAGGTTTTTGACCTTTCCTTTTCTTCCTGGTGCTGAGGATGAACCCAGGGCCTCGTGCATGTAAGCACATACTCTACTATTGAACTGTGCCCTTAGTCCTTGAACGTCTTAACATTCACCAACACTTCTGTTCTTAGTTTTACCCCGTAGAATGTTAAGAGTAATATAGTTAATGTTTTCTTTCTTACTTATCTCTCCATAATGATTGAGCATAATTTTTTCAAGTTTTTAAAGAGATCATGCTTTTTAAAAATTGTTACTCCAGTTTTATATTTACATGTTAGAATATTTAATTCATCGTCTTTCAAGTGCCCAGGCACTTTTCCATGTAATTCCTGGATTTCTTTATTTGAGGAGATTCCTAGAGATAAATTTGTTGCTTGTAAAATTTTTTGGTTTCAATAGGCTTGCTTCACTGAAGAAAATTCATTTCTTTGAATAAGTATACATTATTTTAAAAAACATTTTTAAAAAATTTGTTCTAATTATTATACATGACACTAGAATGCATCTTGACACATCATACATAAAATGGATTATAATTTCTCACTCTTCCGATTGTACATGTTATAGAGTTACACTGGTTTTGTAATCATATATGCATGTATACATTATTGAACCAGTTGATTACAATCAGCAGTTTACTTATTTATCATGATTTTATTTTAAATAATTACAGTGTGATAAACAAAAGTATATTTACTCTTAAACCTTCAGAGTTGTAAATGCAGCTACCTGCTTGTTTCAGTAGTTACTTTTTTTAATTATTGTTTTTTAAGATAGTGCCTCACTCTGCTACCCAGTGGGTCTTAGACTCCTGGGTGAAGGCGTCTTCCTACCGCAGTTCCCGGGGAGGCTGCTACTACTAGGTCTGGATTCTTTTAATGAGTGACATGTTTGACGTTTTGGAAGTTAAACCCTATTTATGTTGTGTGTGCTCACTTGGTCTACTTCCTGATGATCAAATCTATATCTATACCTCCAGTTTTGTTTTCTAACTTAGAATTGTCTATGATAAAAATGACATCTATTGAGTTTTTATGTGTGTGTGTGAAGCATTTTGTGCATCTCATTCCTTCTGATAGTAAGTAATAAATATTATTATTAACCTCATTTTATCGATGAAGGAGCCATGACATAAAAACAAATGAAATAAGTCTTAGAGCCACCTTTGTTGTCTGTTTCATTTACTCAGCTGAGGCTTCACTGCCTGACTTGGCTCTGGGATGCATAGATGAATAAAGTTAATGATGTCTGTTCTTGGAGACTGAATTGATAATAACAGCAACGATAGCACATCCACTTTGTACCAGGCATTTCTTTGAGCCGCTTTTATACATTCATTTCTTTAGTCCTTACTGTGACCTTATTAAGTAGGTACTGTTGTTATCCCTGTTTTCCAGATGACAAAACTGAAGCAAGACGTTAGCAAACTTGCCTTATGGTCATACACAGTCAGCGTTAAAAACGTGTCCACCCAGGCAGCCTGGTTCCAGCATCTGCTCATAATCTCTGTGCTTTCCCTCATCTAATGGTAAAGACAGACGAGTGTAATAAGCGGTATCATAAAGCTACTTGTGAGGGAGCCTCACCCCTTGGTGCAGTGAGCCAAGGGCCAAGGACCGCATCCCTGAGGAGGTCCAGGAGTTGAGTCAGCCGGCCAGTGGAGGCAGGTGTGGAAAGGGAAGCAGGAAGAGAGATGCAGGGCTCTGAGAGTAAAGTGAGCAGGAGAATCAGTGCAGCTGCACGGGGCCATGGGCCTGGACTGAGGCTTGAAATTTAAGACCAGAGGGAAAGGATTTAAAAGAGCCAGGTTGCCTGTCGTCCCGAATGGAACATCGAAGTTGACTAGAGGCCATCTTTTTAGTTAGCTATTCACTCCTGGACCATAAGTCCCGACAAGAGAAATGTAAAGGAGGAAAAGAGTTCTTTTGGTTTGCGGTTTCAGAGGTTCAGTGCCTGGGTGGCTGACTGCACAGCTCTGGGCCGGAGGTGAAGCAGAACATCATGGTGGAAGGGTGTGGCAGAGGCCAGCCAGGAAGGAGAGAGAGCTTTGCTCACCAGAGACACAGTCTGTACCTCGAAGACACTCCTCCACTGACTGCCTTCCTCCAGCCACACCCTTCGTGCCTACGTTCCTGCCCTGTTAGTCCACGTCAGTGCTCAGCCCACTAATCGTGCCACACTGCTCGTGATCCAGTCGTGTCACTCTGGAAATTCTCATTTGTCTCACATGAGCTTTTGTGACATCTCATCTGAACCCTAAGAACCACTTGGGAGGTTCTCATGGTGAGACTTGATCTGGTGCTAAAGGTAAGACAGAAGACAAGTGACGGAGTGAAATACTTAGATACAGAATGAACAGGACTTCATGGAGCCAGCGAGAGGAGGGGTGTAGGAAGAGCCCACAGTGTGAGACTTGGTAACACTCCCAAATTTCACACAGAAACATTTCTGTAATGACGTTTTGATTGGAGGGGACAAAGCACGAGTTTGAAGTTTATCATATAACAAGTACTCTTTTTTTTTTCCCCTGAGGTTGTATACTTTTTTGTGGTGCTTTGGGGAGGTACTGATGGAATTTAGCAGATAACTTTTCCAGCCACTGTAAAAGTAACTCCCACATTTTGACAGAGCACAATTGAGTAGTTAATCCTTAAATAGATACTTCTGGAGAAGGAATAAGTTTGGGGGGGGGTGTAGAGAGAAGTTGATATGAACTTGGTCTTGAGTTATTGGGTTTGAGTTAACCTGTTTGAGACTTGCAAGATGGAATGTTTGTCTAGCATTTGATTTTATTTGGGATGAGCAGAAGATTGCAGTCTGGAAGGTGTGTACTTTGATGGATCATAGGCACAGTTGGGCAAAGAAGGCAAGAGTTTTTAAAGTTAAACGGGGGTGGATTGCATAAATTACTCTAAAATATAATCATTGGTTGCTAGGATCAATAACAAGGATAGTGGCTGTCCAAGATAAAAGAGGCAGTTGCTGGGCAGACGTCCTTGTAGAAGTGTTCTTTGTGAGAGGTGGTTTTCAGAGTTTTTAAAATAGTTTTCATCATAGGCATGTATGCATGGGAACCCTGCATTTTGATCTTCTGACACCACTTTGTTAAGGTTCGGCATAAATAACTTCACTTTGTGACAACTTTCACAGTACATGTGGAGTTCAGAAAAGATGTCAGAGATTAGAAGTAAATTTGGAAATTTTCTGCATAGAAGAGTGGTCATGAAAGTCGTTGAAATCAACTGGGATGAAAGTGAAAAGTAGAGGTGGGAGTAGATGATCTAAAACATCTCGAGAAAAACCAGGAAAATAATTGAAAATTAGAAATTTTGTGAGAGGAGAGCTACCAAAGGAGACTGAGAGGGAGGAGGAGAGGAGAGGATGGCACAGAGGGCGTGGTGCCCTGAGGAGCTCGCGGGAGGGCTGAGGACGCCTCAGGAACTGCTCTCCTTGGTAGAGCGTGGCCCTGGGCGATGGAGCAGGGATGAGAGATGGAGGTGAGAACCCAGAAACACAGGAGGGCAGTGGCTGGAGGGCTCCTGTGAACACAGTAACTGCTGTCAGTGTTGTGACAGGTCTGATTTTTTTTTTTAAAGAAGGTGAATATATACCAGAGGAAACAGTCATGAAAAGAAACTTTATTATCGCATGCAAGTCTAATAGCTCCTGGGAGACCCAGAAGAAAAGATAAAATCCCATTTCAGCCGTATATCCTGGAATGTAGAACAGGCCACAGACTTTAAATCCAATTTACATTACTCTGTTATATCATCCAAAAAGTTCTGTATTAAAATTATTGTAATGGACATGGGTGAATTTTAACTGACAGAAGAAATTTTAACTATAATATATCAAAAAGATTACATAGAAGAGAATTTTTTTAATGTATATCATTACTGAAATTGTACTTGTTTTTGACTTTTTATTTATAGACCCAAGCATGAAAATCCATTTTTAGAGTGAAATGCTTTGCCTCACAGTTATCTGTACAATACATAGGTGTTTTCTGTTAGACTCTATTCCAAGAAGCAGCATTTCTACTTGGAATCACAACATGTTCCTTATACATATGGTTGAAACCTGTAATCTAGAATCTTCAGAAAAGTTGGAGATTTTCACAGATCAGGATCTGTGAAAATGGAATGTTTTGCATTGGTTTAAAAACTAGACTTTAGAAATTTGCCTTTTCTTCTATATAAGCCAAGTCAGGTGGGGTGGAATACTTGAATAAACTATATTATTGTCATGCTTACATTTTTTCAGAAGAATTCACCATATATTTTATTCCTGTTTAGATTTGATTTTTAAAAAATATTTGGTGTAATGAGGACTGGGGTTGTGGCTCAGTGATAGAGTGCTCGCCTAGCATGTGTGAGGCACTGGGTTCAATCCTTAGCACCACATGTGAATAAATAAAGGTATTGTGCCCATCTACAACTATTTAAAATTTTTTTTTAAAAATTGGTATAATTAAATGAGAAATATTACATAGTAGATCATCATAACTTAGAAACTCTCTATTATTTTAATATGTTCCACAGCTTATCCCAGTTAACTAATATATGATTGTACCCAGCAGCAGATAACAATGTTAGACATGGTAGTTCTAAACAAGTTATTGGCGTATCCTCATTAATCGTTTTAATTTCGAATGTGTCTTTAACATTTTCACATAGGCCAGGACTTCAGGGGTATCCTAGCCAAGGATCTATGCATCTATATCAGCATTTAGATCTGTAACAGTATTCAAATCAGCATTAAAATAGACCTAATTACAAGATAGTATGTTTTATATTATTGTTATCACACAATTTTTGATATGTTTTGGACCATTTTTTTAGAACCACTGATGATTATAATTTCATGGTGGAAATGTACAGATTAAACTATTTCAAAGCATATGCATTCAAAAGTAATTTGTAGTTATGTGGAAGACTTGGAAAATATCTAATTGAATATATAGCAGTTAAAAAATAAAATACTCCTTTCAGTTGGGCATGCTGGCACATACCTGGAATTCCAGCAGCTCAGGAGGCTGAGGCAAAGCCAGCCTCAGTAAATGCAAGGCGCTAAGCAAACTCAGTGAGACCTTGTACCTAAATAAAAAACAAAATAGGGCTGGGCATGTGACTCAGTGCTCTAGTGCCCCTTAGCTCAATCCTCAGCAACCCGTTCCCCCCCCCCCCCCAAAAAAAAATTTGCTCTCAAATTATATTTCAGCCCATTTTGGAATATTTTTTTCTAAGTCAACACATTGACCTGAAATGACCCTCATACTGTTTCTCGAAAAAATGTTTTAAGTATGACTTTGAATCTCATGATAATTGACTTTGCACTTCAAGCTTGAAAATGAAGTCCTTTACACTGCATCGCCCTGATTTTTATGTGATTACTCCTGTGCTTCTGAAGCACTTGTTTGAGTCAGTGGTAGTTCACCTGGTAGCACTCTAAGCTGCTAGTCAATGGTTCTAAGTTGTTATAAATACTAAGAAGTACAGAACAGACTCTAAAAATCGTCTTTTCATTAACAAGTTGAGTGCTTTCTCCTCCATTGTGCTCCTGTTTGGGTGAGCACATCACAGGTGGCATTCCGTTGTGTATTTAGGAGGAGGGAGAACAGTCCACTCAGGAGTGCTCTGGAAGATACACCTTCCCATAGCCCAGGGCCAGAATGACAGTTGAGCTCCCAGGACTCTTTATCAGTTACCTCTGTACTGCTGATGTGACTTGTGTATCATCGCTAAGGAATAATAATACTGATAATCGATACTTCTTCATTAAAATAGATTAAGTAATCTATTTTTTGTTATATTAAAATTATTTCTAAGACAGTATATTAAGAACTTTATATGAAAGGAAATGCTATGTAATGAAAAAAAAAATCAGCTTGTTACCAGTATCATCATCAGTAAAATGGAGGTAACACCTGCTACGAAGATTTTGAAAACACATTAACATGTGTTTATGTATGTATGTGTGTACACTATGTGTGTACACACATCATGATAAATAGGCTCAATACATTGCAGTTATTACTGAATATTGTGCTTTCTGAATAAAGCCATTTGTGCATTTAGGTGAAGTTCTAAACCCTAAGTCTTTTAAATAAAAACCTACTTGTTAATAAGCAAACATTTCAGTAATATAGACTTTGTTATGTAAGGCAGGCTGTGAAAAAAAGTTTATAAAAAGTATTTGCTGATCCACCTTTTAACAACTAGAACAAGTTTAGGAAATTTTAAATGTTTGCAATTATTTTTTAAAATGTAAAAGCATTTGATTTTTTTTTAGATCTTTTATAGATTTTTCTTAAGACATTTGTAGCCTTAAAAATATGTGTTTTATCACAAACATGGTGAGTGCATTCCTTATTAGCTCAGGGATCTACATTCCTGAGAAAACCCAACCTGACAGGTTATATGTGATCACACAAAGGAGGATTCAACTAGGAGGCTGATGGAAGCAAGCTGTGCAGTGAATTTCGACCTTAGACAGACACACTCCCATTATACCACCGTCTGTGTTATGGACTGTTTCTACCAGAGACACAGATTTGTTTATGTGCAGGCTGTACTGGAAATCACTACACTTAGAAGTCTGGAGATTTGGTAACTAATAGAAGGGTCCATTTTATTTTTTTTTTATTTTATTTATTTTTTGTGGTGCTAGGGATTGAATCCAGGACCTTGTACATGCGAGGCAAGTGCTCTACCAACTGAGCTCTATCCCCAGCCCCAATGTCCATTTTATTTTTAGAGTGAAGGACCAGTTTTACGCAAGGCGAATGAGTTCATTAACAACTTAAATGAACAAATTCTGTCAACTTGTAATAATTTTATAATTAAATGAAAGCCATCATATTTTATAAGATTTATAATATGTACAGTTTTGAGAAATTGAATAACTTTGTTGTAACTTTGTTTCAGTTGTTACTGATCATCTCAGAGGGCTTCTTGCTGAGGGGAGGGGACTGTATGAATTTAAATGTGTTTTCTGCATGGTTTTGATCTCTTAATGGCTCTTTGTTTGCTGTGTTCCTATGGTCCTAGCTTGTAAATATCTAGTCTCTTTATTCTTCCTCAAAAGGAAGGTTTCGGTAGAATATTTAAATTTCATGAAACTTCTTATATCTTACGTGTATATAATCAAGATAGACCCAGGAAATCCAGTCTTGCCTTTCTCTCATGAACTTGCTTTTATTTTTCATTCCTTCTTTACCCTTAAAGGAAAAACAGATAGCAAAACACTTTATGAAAATTTTTAAGAGAAAATGGAAGAACTAGCCCCAACTGTGCCTCGAATTTCCTTTGATCCTTCCAGTCTTTGTCCCCACCAGTGCTAGGAGCCTAAAGACCCCTGTGGCTCCAGAGGGACAAAAGTTGCAGCAACATAAGTGGAAAAGAAGAGGAAACTCTGAGGACAGATGGCGAGCTAGCAGTTAATTTTTTGAAGATAATCTGGACAAGGAGAGATGTTTTTAAAGTACCTTTCTTAATCAGTTTACCTAAGCTAAAGGTCTGTTCATTCAGTTATTTTACTACAATACCATTTCGGTAAAATAACCTCCTCCAAAAACACTGAATGTAATACTGGAACTTTGACAGTTATAATGAGCTGCTAATTTTTCTTTGTAGCAGGTGTTGATATCAGAACATAGTTACAACAAAAATCATACCAAATGATTTACCCACTTGGGATGCCTTTGCGATGCTTTATGATTCACAGTATTATTTTCAGATCAGAATTAATTTTGTAGTACAGGATTTTTCACGAGTTACAAATTAAGACAAAAGAATTGGTACTTCTGAGTTCTGTCCTTTTGACTCCTTATCTCCGGGGAGTCAAGAGATGACTTACAATGCTGTATTTGAAGCCTAGTTAATTGTCCTTTCATAGGATAAAATCTAGAGCAGAGGTTCTAAGAGATTCTTTTTTAACATATTCTGCTATACCTTCAAGAATGAAAAATGTTATGTCCTTCATCATAATGTAAAATGGAACTAACAAGCAGAATTCCTGAGTAGGCCTTGGGGTGTAGTTCAGTAACAGAGAGTTTGCCGTGTGTGTGTGTGTGTGTGTGTGTGTGTGTGTGTGTGTGTCTCTCTCTCTCTCTCTCTCTCTCTCTCTCTCTCTCTCTCTCTCTCTCTGTCTCTCTGTCTCTCTCTCTCTCCCCCTGGGTTTAAGGTTCAGTCCCAATGCTGCAAAAAAACAAAAACCCTGAGCAGCCGGTCTTTTTTTTTTTTTTTTTTTTTTTTTTTTTTAAAGCGTTGTTGGGGATTGAACCCAGGGCCTTGTGCTTGTGAGGGCAATTGGGTTTATATCAATTTGCAACTGTTTTCATTTTTTTCCTCCAAGAGAAGCATCTTACTCTTATTACTGTTACATTAGCCCTGTGATATCGGAAGCCTAATCATGATATCAGAAGTTTTTCTTTGTGTGTCAGCTAGGAGAAGTGTCATGTATTTGACTGTTTATTCATTTGTATTCCCTGTGTACTTTAATGTTTCCCCAACATCTCCTGCATCATAAAGTGAAAAATTTCTAAAGTGCTACCTTTGCATTTGAATATTTATATCCTCTTTTTAAGGGGCATTTGAATAGTGTGTATCAGTTTCTATAGAGTTTACTGATTTTATTTGCCATTTAATAATTCTTTATATACATAAATGGACTTCATTATATATATGAATATATATGTAAGTATGTGTATGTATAGCTATCCCCTGTAACTCTGAAGGTGGTATTGCTTTCCATAATAAAGAAACAAATTCCTTGCAATATTAGTCAAAAATGGAAGATGAAGTATACCAAAGTATGTGATGTTATTATATTACAATGTTTTAGAAAATATTCAAGCACAGTAAACACCCCCTCCATGGAGTGCAGGCCATGATCTCTTACTGGAGGATGAATCTGAATTTGAGAAAACAGAAAGATTGCAGTAGTATATAATTGCAGCAGAGTTCTTGCAGAGCCTTGGCATCTTATGTCTTGGTGTTTCTGAAGGAGCCCACATTAGTTGATCTAGATGCTCCAGCAACTGAAGAATAATAATCACAAGCATTCTGTTAAATGAAGGTACCAGTTTATAATGTATGTCATTGCTTGTTAATATTCTGTTTCCCTAATAGTTAGATATGGTTCTTAGTGTAATTGATTTCCCTCTGAATCAAGGAGAGTCATACAGTGCTAGAATTTGATTCAGGGTTACTTCACATTTCAAGTGAGAATTATAACATGTGAGAATTGTGACAAGGACAGTCTAGTTTAAATTTTATAAATTTTAGGAAATGTCATATTTTTATTGGTTTCAGAGACGTTTTCAAATGTTTTAAACACAATTTTCAGATAACAATAATGAAAAGCTGAGCCCCAAGCCAGGGACAGGTGAACCAGTTTTAAGTTTGCACTACAGCACAGAAGGAACAACTACAAGCACAATAAAACTGAACTTTACAGATGAATGGTAAGTTACGACCTTTTTGTGAAGCTGTTCTTAGCCATTTTGTAGGTTTGTGTTGGATGTACATTTTTAGCATTTTATCATCTCGATGTTTTGATTTGCTGTAATGTATTGGTTCTCAGACTATCAGTGTGCTTCAGAATTATTTGGAGAGCTTGTTAAATCATATTAATGGACCCCACTTGAACTAAGTTTGGTGTGTGATCCAAGAATTTGAATTTCTAAAAATTTTCCAGGTGGTGTTGATGTTGCTTATCCTGGCATTTCTTTGGATAGCAAATATAAATAATAAAAATTACCTTCAAATTATTTGTGCAAAAATGTACAGTCTTGGTTCTGTGTACAAATATGTGTTTACTTTATGTTGTTTCACAACATAATAATAATTATACCTAATATATCTATTCTCCCCTGCCTTTAATTTCTAATAAATATTCCACTTTACTGGTTTTCGTAAATATTATTTTACTAGCCCATCAAGTAGGTATGCTGTGAATTACTTAACAATTTCCCTTTCATTGTACAGTAATTTTGTTTACCTTGCATCCCCTCCCCCTAGTACTAGGCATTGACCCCAGGAGTGCTTTACCACTGAGCTATATCTCCAACCCTTTCTATTTTTTATTTTTGTTTTGAGGCAGGGTCTCTCTTAAGTTGCTGAGGCTGGCCTTGAACTTGCCGTCCTTCTGCCTCAGCTCCCAAGTTGCTGGAATTACAGATGTGAGCCACCACATTTGACATAAATATCTCTACTTATAGTTTCTCCTGCCTTCAGGTTTACTTATCAAGATATATTTCCTAAGTGAACTATATCTAGACAAAAAAATACCACCAAATCATTTTCAAAAGGGCCTCTCATTGCATTTTTATTGGCAGCACATGAATGACTGCATTTTATTGTTTCCACGCCAGTGTTCACAGTACTCATTTATCTTTTAATTTGTGCATTTGATTTTAAAATAATTTTAATTGTTATTTAATTTATCACTAGTCAAGTTGAACTTCTTGTTTATTTAATGATTGTATGGGTTTGTCTTTAATGACATCCGATAATGTTTATTGCTGTGATTCTTACATTTTTTAAAAAATAACTTATGTAAGCTTCTTATATTCTTTGTCAGTGTCTACTGGCTCTTTGATGAGATATCTAAATTTTTTCTTTAAATTTATTAATAGGAATATGTTAATGTTGATACCAACAGTGTTTCTTGATATATGATTATTGATATTATTACATAATTATCAATATATATAACAATATATTATTTGTAATTAATATATTAAATTATATTAATACCACATGCTATTAATATAAAATATCTTATGTACTAATAATATATAATATTGATATAACTATGTTGCTATATGATAATATTGGTTTTATTTTGCTCACTGTTTATATTTGTTTTTATGTATTATATTAAAATCTTTGATTAAGTAGGATTTGAAGTATTATTGAATACCTCTGTATTCCAGGGACTGAATATACACTGGAAATGGATCAGTGAAAAAAATAGATTAAAAAAAAAAAAAAATCTTTACATGCCAGAACCTAGGTGAAGGAAAGAGTGAACACGGTAATGAAGTGTTCTGTACAGTGCGTTAGAAGGTCCTGAGTACTGTGGAAGAAAAGTGGAGCAGGTAAAGCTGATGAAGAGTCCTAGGGAAGAAGGGTAGGCATCACTGAGAAAGTGACGTTTGGCAAAAACTTGTAGCGAGCCATTCACGTGTGCAGGGCTTTCCCTACAGACCTTCTAGGCAGAAAACCAGTGAGACAGCAGACCTGTGTGTTCAGGGATCTTTAAGAAGAGGAGTGACCAAAGGAGAGAGAGGTGGCAGGTAAGGTCAGTCAGCAAAGTGAGAAGGTATTTAGGAGAACTAAAGATGGTTTTGATTTCTGCATGAAGGATATGCCATAGGTAGAATTAAGAACCTTTAAAAGGCTATGACAGTGAGGAGATACATGCCCTTTTACTTAATGCGTAATTTAACAGA
The DNA here is from genome assembly GCF_902686455.1 of Sciurus vulgaris. NCBI lineage: Eukaryota > Metazoa > Chordata > Mammalia > Rodentia > Sciuridae > Sciurus > Sciurus vulgaris. The sequence goes on along the minus strand of NC_136473.1, from coordinate 111,329,079 downwards.
GGTTATCATATTTGTCATTTGTCTTGTCTTTTCTCATGTTTCTGTACAAAACAGACTGACCTCTTATAAAGAATTTCATCAGAGCATTATTTTAGAAAAAATCATTAGTTTCATTTTTACTTTTCCCTTCCTTTTTTACTTTTCCCTTTCTAACAAGTGACCATGAATTGTAATCTCTTATTCTTAGTTTCTTTTCTTTGTCAAAAAAGTAATTACAATTTTTTCGATCATGAAAATATTGAATATTTATTGTTAAAAAGTAAACAACAGTGCATTCAAAAAAAGTATGCCTTTTTTTTTTTTTTTTTTTAATCCCAGTATGGTGTCTTGCTTTTTAGTTTATTTGATGACAGATGAAGCAGTAGGACATACTACTTGGTCTTTGGACTTAAACTGTGGAACCACTTTTAATCAGTTTTCTTACCTAGAAATGAGCATGTTTTACTAGAAATGAGTAGGCTTACAAAATAAACCTACATCAAAGGTTTATTTGAAGATTTGTTATTGATTTATGAGGTCTATTAATAGAATTGAAGATGACATAATTTGATTCATATTTGTTGCAAATACTTTTCCCAGTTGGGTGTTCCTTTTATAGTTTACTTATGGTGGTTTTGCTTTATGATTTCCACCTGTGATCTCATGCTTAGAAAGCATTGTCTTTCCTAAAATTAGGGAGAAAGTTTCTTCTTATCTTCCTTTTTGATGATTTTATATTAAAAATTATACATTTAATATTTATGGAATCTATTTTCCCATAAAGTACAACATAGAGCTTTAGCACTAGTTGTTCCACACAGCTATTCCTTTATCCCAGTATCATTTATTAAATCATCTTTTTATTTCCGTGTGATTAAAATGCCATGTTACCTATGCTAACTATTTGGACAGTGTGTCTTTTCCACTATAGCTCTATATGCCTGTTCCAGTACCATGATATTTTGATTGCCGTTTAACTGTTGCACACTAAGCATTTTATTTGTACCTGTACCACAGATTTCTCAAAGGGGAAAATAAAGATATGTAGTGGCTTCTCTTTTCCAAAATGGCTATGTATTTCCTACCTAGCCATTAAAAAGAAGTGCACATTCATTGAAAAAATAAATTCAGCATAGAAAAATTCACCTGTAGTAATCCTATTAAGATGACAATTAACACTGGTGCATAGCTTTCCTGATAGTTTTCTCTGCATATTTGCTCATGTAGATATATATATATCTTAATTAAGATAATATCAAATTATACATGTAAGCTTTGTTAAAATAGCAAGTTAATTTCTGCCGTTAGCTTAAAGGGTTGTTAAAAAATCTTGGCAAAAGTCCACAATAATTTGCATTGTTTATTGAGTCACTGCTGTTCATCTGTAATTAACATTTTCAGTTACTGTATCTCTTAAGCGTTTCTTCTTCATATTTATTCTGAATTTAGAGAATTACTGCATTTGTATAAATTTAATTTTAATCTGTCATTTGATCATACGTTTTCCTCTTTCCCACTCAATTTCTTCCTTACACATTCCCAGTGACTTGTCACAGAATACTCATTGAAAATTGCTCATTTAAATTAGCCTAGTACTCTGTTGTGGCCAGAAATTCTAATAGTGCTACAGCTATAATCAGGTGGGTTTTAAAATTAAAACAGAAACCATCACCTCTTTTGATAAAATCACAATGCTCAGTCTGCTGCTGTATTTGATTTTTTTTGTTGTTGTCGTCATTTTGTTTTGTTGTTGTTTTTGTTTGAGGTACCAGGAATTGAACCCAGAGGTGCTTCACCACTGAGCCACATTCCCCAGTCCATTTTATATTTTGAGACAGGCTCTCACCAAGTTGCTTAGGGCCTTACTAAGTTGATGAGGCTGGGTCTGAACTTGAGATCCTCCTGCTTCTGTCTCCTGAGCTGCTGAGATTACAGACACATGCCACCAAACCTGACTGCTGCCGTGTTTGAACAACAAACCAGAACTGGGAGTGATCCAATTAAAGACCAAAGAAATGACCCAGCCTTCCATTCAAGTATAGATTTTAAAAATAGCCTGAACCACAGTCTAAAAGACATATGATCAAAGTCTGTAAAACCATTAAGAATTTAAGTCTGATGACCCAGCTGTAGAGAAAAAGAGAGACAAATATAATTCATTTAAAATTCCATAGAGACCAGTGCTAGACGGGTGTAGCTTAGATGCCCTGGGTTTATTACCTGGTGTGTGTGTGCACACAAATGTGTAGAAATGCATACTAGATATTTGTATTAAAACAGTGAAGAAGTGGTCATCATTTTTAAATCTTTTTTATATCAAAAGTATGTTAGATTGATAATTTTTTTTAATTTATTTCTATTCTGAATTTTCTGCTATACTTCTCTAGTTGTAAAATAAAAAGCATCCTTAAAGTTTTCTTTTATTAACTTCGTGGTGAAACCACTTGTCTTGTTTTGGTGGTAGGAGCAGTACAGCCTCAAGTTCTAGAGGAAATGGGAGCCATTGCAAATCTGAGGGTCAGGAAGGATCCTTGGGTCCACAGACCTCAATGCAGCCACCAGAAGAAGACAGTGAAACAAGTAAGGTGTTAATTGCTTTTGTCTTTATGAAGCCCCAGTGTTGGATGTCCACCTGATTTTCCTGTTCCCTCCAATGCTGCACTTTTGTTTATCCTGTTTACCCACCGTAGCCCAGCTGTTACACTGATAAGTAGCAAAGGCAGAAGGTAGGGACGTAGCCCTCAGGATGGAGAGGCGCAGTGGAGCTCAGTCCAGCTGTAGATGCCAGGACTAGGACGAGTGGTCATTGTGATGTGAGTGTGTGAGATATGAGTGTTGATTTGAACTGTGCCAGTTTCATATGTGGCAATGAAATCCATAGTCTGTCTTGGTGGTTAAACAGTGTAATCGTTTATAGAGGGAAAACAAAAGCAGTCAAGTCTAAATGGGGTATGAATGATTCACATGAAGTGCCATTTAAGGAACTCTTCAGGACCCTTTCCTAGTAGAATATTGTTCCATGACCATTAGTTAAGTTTTAGTATCCAGCAGAGACTAGAACACTGGAGGTTTTCAGTAAATGCCTGATAAATGAAGTTACAAATGAATTATGTTTTTTAGGTTAGAAAAAGCAAGATCAAGTAATGTCAGCAGTGAGGGGTAATCTAAAGCAGAGATTCTGCACATAGAACTCACGAAGCTCAAGGCCTGGACTTTGGGAAGAGGCAGTGGGCCCATCCATCCCTGATTGTGTTTGTACAGTTCTTTGTACAAATACATATTTGCATTGTACTGGGGTAAGGTTTTGTCTGAATGTCAAAGGTTTCTATGACCCAGAAAGAGTTAAGAACCATTCATCTATAGGGAAGCTAGAGTATTAAGTTTGTATTTATTTGAAAAAAAAAAAAATTAGATTTAATGATGATTCGGCTTATTTCTAGAAACCTCCGAAGAATTATCAGAGAATGTGACAGAATATCAGGAAGGTACATCTACAGAAAACCCCATTCAGAACCGCGTAGACATAGGTGAGTTTTCTTGCTCCCGCTAGATAATTGCTTCTTATAGGGAATGAATGAACTCAATCTGTGTTAGTCCTCCAGAGTTAGACACCACCTCTAAATGGGTATGTTGCACAACTTTCCTTGTTGGGAAATATTTTTGTGTCTGTCAGCAGCTAAGTTAGGTTCCCTGATATTGTCCACATCACTAACCTTTAGGTACTACTCTATTTTCTGACAGCACAATTAGATAACTTCACAGCTGAGCCACTGGATTCCAGCTCAGGAGAAAGGAATGATCTCAGTCTTGATAGCCCTTGTGGGGTTCCAGAAGAATCCACTTTGTCTGAAAAAGGCAAGGAACTGGAAACTGTAGATCAGACCAGCAGCGAGAGTGCTGCCAAGGAAACTAATACCAACCCTGAGCCCCAGTCCCAGACAGAAGCCATTGGTCCTTTGGCTCATGAGGAGACCTCAGCCAGGGACTCTGCGCTCCAGGACACAGATGACAGTGATGATGACCCAGTGCTGATACCGGGTGCAAGGTATCGAACAGGACCTGGTGATAGGTGAGTAAAGTTTTAATTATCACAAGCTGTAAAAAGTGCGTTCCAGAAGGGTTCGTTTTAAGTCACATAAGAGTGTCTCTGTCTTTTTGTCACTTCCTCTAAGGGTGTCTGGTCATATAAACCCACAGAAGTTTTTAAACAGTAAATTATTTCCATATCACAGTTTTTTAGCAAATTACATTAAGAGGGGAATAAAAAGTCATCTTTGCTCTGTGTCTGACAACTGCAGCTTACTCCTGGATTTGCAGATGAAGAGAAAGGAGTGTTGAGATTGACCAAAAGGTTGTTTATAAAGCTAGGTTATATTTAGTTGTCAGATTGCTTTATAGGTACTCTGACCTTTATCAGTTTCGTTTTTGTTTTACGTTACTTTATTTCTGCTTTCCTGTTGGCCCTGACTTTTGATAAACTTATTGACTCAATTTAGAAAATTAAAAATCATACCAAGTAACAAATATTATAGCAATAATAAAAAATTGAATTGCTGACATGTTCATATTATTTTTCTGTTTTTCAGTTCATGTGTTCACAAGGATATATTTTATTTTTTAGGACATAAAATAAATAATACATTCCATACTTGTAGAAAGCTTTCTGTAAGTGACATCCTGTTATTGTAAGTTCCAGCTTATTCCAGAAAATCCAGTTTTATCCTTAAAATTCTAGTTTACACAGGAGTGAGATTCTCTTCAGATAATTTCACATATTTATATGTTGAAAATACTCCCACTTACAAAATTTTCAGCTGACATTTTAATTGGCATTTGTGATACAAAATTTCAGTTGACATTTCTGTCAACCGAAAAACAGAGTGAAAGCAATAATTTACCATTAAAGAGTGGCAGTGTGGTGTAATAGTAAGAGCATAGTGACTGAGTTTGAATTCTAGTTTCACCACTCACTAGCAGTTTTTTCTCATTCACAGTACTTAATGACTTCCAAAGGCTCAGTTTTCCTTAATGAGGTTATGATTATCTAAAATTGTAAGAATTAAAAATCAGTCTGTCAATCACAGGACCTGACTCACATTGAAAACACTAAATGTAGCTATATTAAATAACCAAAATATTTATTCTATGTGTTCATAGATACTTAAAAACCATTATAGTAAGTAATGGCTCAAGATAAAAACTGACAAAAACCCTGAACAGCGTAGCCTTCAGGACAGTGGAAACCTCTTTCCTTAAATGTGAAAGGATGTGTCTCTTCTCTTACACTTCTTTGGGAAATGTTCACCATGACAGTGTAAATGCACAGCAAGTGATTTTCCCCCATATCTGTGCTTTGGATCAAATACCTTCTCTTTCTACACTCATTAGCCCTCAGCTTTCTTAATGTGTATTTTAGGCAAGTAAAAGTTGTTTCTTTTTCTTTCCCTACCCAGAGCAGAATCCCTTAATGTGTCATTACCACATAATATATGCAGGTAAAGTTAGCAAACACAGAACAATTTGAAAATCAAGATGATGGTTTCCAATTCCTGAACTATAAATTAATTAATTTATAATCAATTTTAAATTAATTAAGCTTATGCCCTTATGGCCTTTTGTTTATATGGGGGTTTTTATTTAAAATTTTTTCTTCTGTATTGATCACAAAAATAAAATTTAAATGTCCAGTTTCTAATAATGTGTGCCATATCACTTTCTGTCTTCATTTCTTTAAATGAGAATTAATATATTTTTAATGGATGTTAGACATGTGCAGAAAATTGTAATTATTTAGCATCTTCTGTTCAGGCTAATTATAACACCCATTTGTGCTAATAAGCCTGCTGGACAGCTAAGGTAACAGAGGTGCTAAAAGGAGTATTGTATATCCTTGACCTAAGGAAATTTTCTTTTTAAACCCAGTTGTAGGTTATCAATGAGGAGGTTTGGGGGAATGAGGATTCTAGAAAATCCAGAAACTATGATATTTTTCTATAGAGCTTTATAATCTGCATATCATTTTCATAATACTTAGAAGATTTATATGTTTTAGGGATTTTCCTAGGGTTTGAATCTGCCATAGTTGGCACCTGATAGCTTCATTAATCCAGGAAACCCAGATTCTGAAGTAGACTAGCAGAATATTTGGAAGGTTGGTAATTACAAACAACAGCCTAGAACTGACTCCATTTTATGCATAAACTCTCATGGTTAGATCCAGATTTGAAACCACCCTAGGTTCACATTGGTTTCCCTGCCTTTTTCAAAATTAAATGTTATTTAATATTTTCTATACTCAGTTTGGGTGTTAGCCTTAGTTTGCCCTGTGTATTATTTTGTTTTATTTTACAGGTCACAGTAACAAACTTACTGAATAGTAAAAGAAGAATAATAAAATTCTTACCCTTCAAGATACTTAATAAACATTGAAGAGATAAATACTCAAGCCATTTAAAACATGGAAAACAAATTTAATGAATATATGTGAAAATCAGTAAAAATAGTATTGATGTATACAAATACACACACACTGAGGTGATACCAGCATGATTAGAGTACCCATTGCACAGTTCTGTAAGTTTTTTCCTTTGAGATTTACTTTAGTCTTTCCTGTTTCAAAAATTTACAAATGAGGGCTGGGGAGATAGCTCAGCTGGTAGAGTGCTTGCCTTGCAAGCACAAGGCCCTGAGTTCAATCCCCAGTACCGCCAAAAAAAAAAAAAAAAAAAAAAAAAAAATTTACAAATGGTGAGTTTTTTTTCCTTTTTTTTTTTTTGTAGTTCCTAACCTCCTTAGCACCATCTTGACTTTATGTGAATTACCTATATGAAGTATGCTTTTAATATTTATGCAGTTTTTTAAAGAACTCTTCATCTTTGAGACTACTGCCAGTGTGTTACTTCTAAATTTAAAGGGATAGATAAGTTGCCTTTTATTCGAAAGAAATTTTTAAGAGATTTCTGCTTCTTAAGAATTTGAGGATTATTATTTAGCAGCTTGTAATTAGGCATATGGTTTTGGTGAGTTTCTGCATCTGAAGAGGCTAAGGATCATAACATTTGACTCTGATTTTAAAATCACATGTGGAAGAAATGACCACCTAAAAGTATGCATATCTTAGAGGTCTCTCATTGCTGCCATTTGAAAAACCCAGTCCATATTAGTTTAGGATAGAACAGTGGTCCCAAAAGTAAGTGTGGTAAAAGTGCATAATTAATTAAACCTGCATCTTAATTCATATGAATAACTCTATAATGGAGCTCGTATTTTTTGTCCCAAATTTAATTTTTACTTCAATTTTATTTTTCCAAATTTAATTTTTAAAATGAAACTTAAAAGGCTTATAGATAAATCATTTTGGACATATATTTATTTTAAAATATCACAGCAGTTCCTTGCATAGCAAAGTAATGTTTGTTTTTTTTTTTTAATTTGCATTCTTATAATTTGATTAATTAGAAGTGACCCAGGTTTTCACTTTTGGACTGAGATGAAGCATGAGAAGGTTATGTCTTAGAAAAAAAGGCCTTAACAACTAACATAGGTATTTTTAAATGGAATGCTCTTCTCATTAACTATAGCAAGTCTATATGAATTTAACTGGGACTCTCTATAGCAGAGGTCAGCAGAGTTTTTCCGCAAAGGATTAGATAATAAATATTTTAGGTTTTGCTGGCCTAGAGGCAAAGTGGAAACTATTATTAGTTACTTATATAACCATTTGAAATGTAACCATTTTAAGATGTAAAAATTGTTCTTAGTCTAAAGGTCATTACAAAAAACAGCTGGCTAACATTTAGCCTAAGAGCCACAGTTTGCTGATCTCTGCCCTATATCGTAAATCAGTCATATAAAGAGAAACCAAACCATAGTCTGTGGTGAAATCCCTTTACTGGCAGAATTTCAAAGTTTAAGACAATGGACTGTATAAATCACCACATATTTTGGTTCCTTTAACTTTGTCTAGGGCAAGAACATAGAACATTAAATGGAAAAGAAATAAAAAATGAAAAAAATACATATATGCTCTGTAATTCTGATGTTAGAAAGCAGTACATGAAAGTAGCATGTGTATCTCTTACTGCCTGTGGGATGCATTCAGAAGACTGAGTGTGTGCCCTTGGAATGGAGGGAGAGATGGAGTTCATTGGGGGATCTTCATATGCCAGATCCACTGTGGAACAGTGTTGGAATGATGGCCTGACTGGTAGTTTTTCTCTTGCTGAATTTTAAAGGAAAATGAAACTGATGTGAAAAATAAACAAATGAACAAAACTTCCTGATGAAGTCTTCACTTGGTGTTGAATGGTTTTAGTTGTAGCCTCAGTTAAGAAACTCTTAACAATTCTTCCCCTAAAAATTAAAAATATTTATCCCCTGTTGCCTGTTAATCGCTTTTTTAAAGTATATGTTATTTGCATAGAATTGTGGGTCCATCCACCCACTCTGGTCTCTCTGGAAGGTGGCTATTGTTTTTGTTTTGTTTTGTTTTGTGGCTATTGTTTTTAAAGCCAGAGTTCTTTGTACTGTGAATTTACCAAAGTGTATTCAGTCATTATTATAACCACTCATTCCATGGTTTTGGTGATTCCAGTTTACTCTGTTAAAGAAAATTGCAGAAGGAAAAAAGAATAGAAAAAGAAATGGGTTCCTAGGGAGTTAAAAGCCCTGTTACTCTTTGCTTGCTCTATGTACTCTTGTGCTTAGGCCAAATGAGTCGGCTCCAGGCTAATGATTTATTTCCCAAAGCGCAGTCAGCCCTGAGGAGCAAAATGTAGATGTTCCAGGGAATGGCACTCATGAGTCAGCAGTACCGGTTCCCTGCATTCTGTGACAGGATTCAGTTCTATTTATTTGAAAGACAAAAGGGATTGAGAGCAGTGTCTTACTTCTGATCTTTCTTCAGTGTGTCTATTTGCTTAATATCGTTGTACACATTTAGTTGAACAACATATTTTTCTTTAATGTCCTATGTAACAAAGGGAAGCAGTTCTTAGATTGAGATGATTGATGATAAAAGTGGTAACCTTAATGCTTTACATATTTGGTTCTTTGGAGTCTTTGTAAGTGACTTTAGTTATTGTGTTCCCTTCACTAGATTTAATATCAGAGGAACAACAATAGGTGATAGAATAATGAGGTAATTCAGAATGTTCCTTCATTATTTTTTCTTTATGATGGATTTGCCAGGTCCTCTCTTTCCACAGCTAACCACCTTTCCTATTAACAGTTAATACTCCTTTGAACTTACTGAACTCTGCTAAGCATTGTAAAACAGGTTGCTTTTCACAAATTTTATTGAGCTGCATGCACTGCATGGGAATAAAATGAAAAGAAATCTGTGTGCAGATATATCTGGTGTTCTCTTCAAGTGTGTCATGACAAAATAACTGCAATCCAAAATGGTATCCTGTGAATATTGGGTACTCTTTGAGTATTTTGTTGAAGAACGGCAACTTACATTTTTTAAAAATTTGGCATAGTAATTAGCAATTTTTTGTTACTCAAATATACTCTTTTATTGAAATCAACTAAAAATAAACTGGCTTCTAATTATGTTGCATAGGTTTTAAGATTCAGATTTCTCAAAGAAAGCTGTTTTCTTGTAATTTAATATTTTAGAATGTCGCAGATCGAGGGGCTGGGGTTGTGGCTCAGTGGTAGAGCATCTGCCTGGCCTGTGTGAGGCACTGGGTTTGATCCTCAGCACCACAGAAAAATAAATAAAATAAAGGTATTGTGTGCATCTACAACTAAAAAAATTTTTTAATAAAAAAAAAAAAAAGAGTATCACAGTGGAGATGATGTATGACCCTCAAACGCACCTCTGATTTGAAGTCTGATGGAGAGTATGTTTTGAGTAGAACTATAAAGTGAGTCTCGGTCCCATCAGTCATGTAGCCAAAACCTGGTTACTGACAAAATCAACTTCTTACCTAATTCTTATTGGTATTTACCACCAGTTTTAAAAAAAACAAAGTAGAATATAAAATATGAAGCAACAATCAGAAATGTAAAATTAATAAAGTTGTCCATAGGTACTACAGAAATAATAAAGTAAGCCAAAAGTTATTATAGATAAATAGCAGTTCCTAGTTAAACCTGTCCACAGGATTCCCATGTAGAAGTCTCTATTTTTGCTCTTGTGCTGATGTTTCTAGGCTGTTTGAACATTAAGGTATATTTGAGATTACTTTTTGCAAATTAGCTTATTATTAGTTTACCTACTGGTTTTTAATTTAATAACAGTAAAGGAATTTGTTTCAAGACTGATCTTCTTGATTTATATTTTTTTAGCTTAAAAACTCAATTCTGTTTTCTTCTTTTACTATGAAAATTGTACTTTAAAAGTGCTATGTTCCTCTAAACAAATTTTAGAAAAGCTAAAACCTTGCAGTGGTGATCATTTTGAATTAATAGACAATGGTTAAACAGAAAATGTGACAACAACCTCCCTGTGGAGTTACTGATATTACACTTATTATTCTCTACCTCGCTTAATTTTTACATAGAGATTACCTGTGGAAACTTGTAATTAGAATTTTCCTACACAATACACATTAATTCTGCTTCCCCTTTTAGCAATTAGGAATATTCAAGGAGTGTAAATTTCTGTTAAGATAAACTAATAAAAATAAAATGGTCGCAGATTCTCTTTACAGCCCATGCAGCTCTCTGCTGGGGATCGTCTGGCAGTGTCCTGCGAATGCGTCTTGCCGTAATGTGCTGGCATTCTGAGTGACTGCCGCCCCTTGCCTGCTCCTCTGGATGCTGAGTACAGTGGCAGTCATCCTCTACCTTCATCCTGCTGTTCCCTGGTCACCCCCAACGCTTGGTCTCTTAAAGTAGTCATCTCATCCCCTGCAGGCCTTCCCTGTGGCCCTGCCTCCAGAGACTATCCGTGGCCCTTGTCCTGGAGAGCGAGAGTCTCTGCCTGGTGTGCAGCCTCCCTATTATCTGAGACAATAACACTTACTGCTTTCTTCCTCCACTTTCTAAAACTTTAAATCAATGAGAGGCTTATGAATTGTTGTTTTAGAGGCTCTGTGACCTCTCACACATTTAATGACGTGGTACAAGAATACAGAACTCAGAGGCCCTTGGAACACAGCAATTGTTATTATGCCAAGGGCACAAGCTACCAGAGTAGAAGAATCCAGGTGCAGCCTTCCAACAGTCATTCAGGAGGCCTCATGCGGGATGTGTTCCTTCATACAGTAGTGACATGCGGTAACACTTGTGTCATGTTCTACCCAGGGAACCCTGCTGGACTCAAAGTCCAGCTGTTCCCTGGGGGCTGGTCTTCTAGATACCCTCTCTGCCTCTGTAACCAACCACAGCAGCTTAAATTCCAGACCCTGAAGAAAAGTAAGTGTTCACCATAAATTAAGTTGGTTACACACAGTGTGCGCATTGGTGCAGCGGGGTTCATTGTCCCAGACAGGCAGATAAAGTAGGGACCTTTCCAAAAGTCAGATGAGGGACCAGCAAGAGACAGCTTGTAAGCAGACGTTGTGAAGTCCTGGGCCACAGGCTGCTCTTCCCTTGTCTACTAATACACTGTAAGGCAAGATTCCAGCTCCCCACTCCCCACGCCTCCAAGAGGAGCAGGACCCGCAAGGTGCTCTAGCCACCCATCCGCCTCATATACTTCAGGTACTGGTAAAGTTGCACACCACAACGGCAGAAATCCCCATGTGGAAAAAACCTTCCTTGGTAAAGTGAAATGGCAACACTAACATGACTTTTGCTATAAAACAAGTGCTTTAAAGCACTTAAAAGAATTGCTTTTTTGTGTGCGTGTGGTGCTAGGGATCTAACCCAGGGCCCTATGCTCTCAAGGCAAGGCACTTTACCAGCTGAGCTATCTCCGCAGCCCAAGAATTGCTTTTGAAAAAGGAAATACCTCCTCTAAACTCATAAATTTATTTGTACTGTAAACACTTTTTAAATTTATAAATTTTAAATTTTAGCTAAACCCTGTCTGAATAGACAGATTCTAAATTAGAGTTTCTTCTCCAAAACCACTAAGTCAATAAAAGAAAAATGTATACACCATATAAACAAAAAGAACTTGTGGTTTTAAACCTGAATACTGAAAAAGTGTTATTCATAATTATAATAAGTGCTTACAATGAGACATAAATAAATGGAATTTATTCTTTGCTTTTAAAAATCTTTCTCTTTCTTACTCATACTCGGGGGTGCTTCTTTGACACATACCCCTAACAGCTTTGATTCTGGTACCAAAGATTCATAGCTGTTATAAAACTAGAAGAGCATAGAAATGTTATAATGACTGCAGAGGCTCACCTGTGGAAGTATTTGGTGGTATGAGAATAGCTTAAGTTTATAAGAACCTAATTCTACATTCTTTGAGTTGAAAAATCAAGCTCAAGTTTTGTGAAATAAACAACTCTAATTTTGGGTAGAAGAATTCAACTGAAAAATTAGGAAGATGGAGATTACTGTTCTCTAAAGGTTCTGATCACAAAATATGGGAATTATTACATTGTATATACTTTTTGAGATTCACGGTGCTTGATAATGTAATAAAAACCTCAGACTGGGCAGGATGTCACACGCGTGTAATCCCAGCAACTCTATAGGCTGAGATAGGAGGATGGAGAGTTCAAAGCCAGCCTCAGCAAAAAGCGAGGCACTAAGCAACTCAATGAGACCCTGTCTCTAAATAGAATAGGGCTAGGGATGTGGCTCAGTTGTTGAGTGCCCTTGAGTTCAATCCCTGATTTAAAAAAAAAAAAAAACTAAGAAAACTTTCAGCAAAGAAACCTGCTTTGTTTAATTCATTGCTGACTACACTTAATTGATCATAACTCTATTTTGTGGAATATCTTTGAAAATCCCACAATTTGAGAAATGCTGTCCTTCCAGATCATTCTCACTGCATTCTAGGCATTAGAAACCTAGACAAGGAGGCTCTAGAGCCTCACTCTAGAGTTTCACACCTGCATAGAAAAGAATGTCTACATATCAATGCAGAATCCACCTGCTGTCATTCAAGTGTCATTACCCCTTACAGCATTTTATTCCAGTTTGAACAAATTAGTCCTTTCCTAATCTTTAGTGTTTTTTTTTACCCCAAAGATAAGCTGTTTTAACAACACCTAAAATACCAACACTTTGTGCTTGTCTAGCTATCTGTAGAGTTCTATAAAATGGTTCACTATGTTGAAAACAGCAGGCAAAGTAATCAATGATTCATATTTTTTAAATGCTGCCTAATAGCTTTCTGCTTATAGTTAGCCTAGTTCTTTACTAAATGTGACAAGTATTTTTTAAAATGGGATTTGTGTCTGTTTCTGGTTCATGTGACTTCTTAATTTAACCTTGGAGTTGTAAAATTTTGCTGAAACTTTAGAAACAGGATTTTCTGGATTGTGCAGTTTTAAAAATAAATGTAAGTCAGGAATCTGAGTTTCATTTCCTTTTGTCAGTTGTATGTCCTTTAGGCTCACTCAGTCTTTCTCTAGAACATCTTTTAAATGTTTCTTCCAAATAGAATAATAACTGATACCTTGTGCTGTTTGTTGGCACTTTGAAATTCCTGAATGAATTAATTTTGATTTGTTGTTTTATCCACTCAAGAACCTATTATGCACATGGTGGTGGATACAGGTGATGGTGACGATACTTCTCCCGTCCTCTGTGACCTCTCAGTTCAGCTGGATTTACAGACATAGCACAACCTGGGGGAGGCAGTGACCGAGCTCTGCCTGGGCTTTGCAGTCTAATCTGAGGAGGGAGCGTTGCACTTCTTTAAGTCTTGGTTTGTGTCGCTGTTGTCCACATGTGGCTCCTTCTCTTTACTTACTAATGTAACAAGCGTCCATGAGTTCCCAGCCTAACAACTAGAAAGCTGTCACCTACGTCTGCCTGCTCACCTTTCCAGTATCACCACTCCTTGAACGGCCTGCATATCATGCCTTTGCCTCAAAAACCAAAACACTATCTTATAAATATAAGTGTCAAATATAAGTCTCAGTTTCACTTAACAAAACATTGTTTTAGCCACTTTTGAACTTTACAAAAGATTGCTATCATATTGCATACAGAGCTGGGGCTGCTATCCCTCGTGCTATGACATGCTCTCACTAAGAGTCATCCATGTTGTTCTGTGTAGCTGTTGCTCATTTTCACGTCTAATAATCCATGTGTGTCTATACCATAATTTATCTATTTTCCTTTTAACAGGCTTTTTAGTCTTAGTTTCCAGTTTTTGCTGTTATTCACAGTGCTGCTCTGGATTTTTTTTTTTTTTTTTTGGTACTGGGGATTGAACCAGGGGCACTCTACCATTGAGCTACATCCCCAACCCTTTTTAAAAAAATTGTATTGCTGCGTTGCTGAGGGTGGACTTGAATTTATAATCCTCTCCCCTCAGCCTCCCTAGTGCACCGGCCCAAGTACTAGCAGTGTTTTTTAGAAATACTTTTTTCCATGTCTTTTTTTCCCCTCCACCACCAAAAAAGTTTTTCTGTTTGTTGGTGCTTCAAAAGCACAAATGCAGCCGGGTCCTTGTGACATTCATGAATGCACGCAGCGCAGCAGAGCAGTTGGGTGGGTTTCGTTCCCAGCACCTCTTCCTCCACTGCTCTCAGACTTACCGTTGTCGCTTTTCTCAGTTTCACTTAACAATTGGGTGAACAGCCAAATCTCATGGTCTTGATTCGCCTTTCCCCGGACACAAGTGAGATTTTGCAGTTCATGGTTTTTTTTAGCAGTATGAGGTTTTCTATTAGGTTGCTTTGTATTGTTTTTCTTTTATCGATTTATAGGAATTCTTAATATACTTTTATACTAATCTACTATGATGTTCAACAAATGCACAGATTTTTTCCCCAGTTTATGACTTTCGTATTTTATTTTTTCGTTTTCTTTGTTCTTGGGATCAGACCAAGGATCCCCACACATGCTAGGCAGGCGCCTGCGCTGAGCTGCACTCTGGGCCTGTTGGTGCTTTTCTTCACACTGTCTTTTGATGAACTGTTCTTAGTCTTAATGTAATTAATCTTTTATGTGTATCACTTGAATCTGAAAAAAACCTTATCTATCCTGGAATTTTAAAATTTCACCTATATTTTCCTTTCAAGTTTTACTTTGATGTTTCAGTTACTAATCTGCTTGGACTTCTTGGACTTGATTTTTATGATGTGTATCTGTACCCTCTCCCACCCTATTTATGTAGTCTTTTCTTCCCCCTGTACATTTATTAACTGTTGAATTTCCCCAGTGATCTACCATCCCACCTGTGTCTTGTTAACAGAGTTTCATGTGAACAAGTATCTGTTTCCGGACTCTCTTTTATTCCATTGGATAATTTATCTATTGCTGTGTCAATACCATATTCCATACTCTTACAATTACTGTAGCTTTATAATAAGATTTAATGTCTGCTAAGGTAAGAACTTTTTTCTTCTTCTTTAGATGGGTCTTGGCTATTATTTTTTTTAAAGAAACCAAGTCTCACTATGTTGCCAGGCTGGAATGCAACAGCTGTCCACAGGCGCAGTACTACCGATGAGTATATGCAGCCTAGTTGTCTGTGATTCCTGGAGGGTCACCATTGTTGATGCCAAACCTATTGCAGACACCTGATCAGCATAGTGTACTCGATAGGCTAGGAGCACATTCCCCAGATAATGGGAAACCACTGTATTTTCATGATTGGTTTTTGGAAAAATGTTATAACAGTCTCAAAAAGGGAGTAGGAATTTTTTTTTTTTTTTAAATCTGGCAGAGTTCCTGTATTTTCAGTTTCTACCGTGTCTTCAGTAATAGCTATTGTTTCATTGAAAGTGTTGTTTATTTGAAAACTCTTTTTTTTTCTTTATGAATCATGTCAATACTATATAATATTACTCTTTTCAAAGAAACAGCTTCTGGCTTTATTGATCATCTCATGAATTAACCTCTTCATATTCTATTTGTGTTTTTTTTTTTTTTTTTCTTTATTATCTACCTCCTTGTTTTCTTTAAGGTTATTTATTAGATTTGAGATCATATCCTAGGTTGAGCACATTCAACTTTTTTTGTCATGACCATCCAACTTGTGGTCAGAGAACACAGTTGGTGTGAGGCCTGTTTTCAGTTTTGGTTTTGTTTTGTTTGTTGGTTTGTTTTTGGGGGTTGTTTTGTTTGTTTAGTACCTGGGATTGAACCCAGAGGTGCTTAACCACTGACCTCATCTTCAACCCTTTTTATTTATTAATTTTATTAGACACAGAGTCTCAGTGAGTTGATCATTAGCATCTCACTTTTGCTGAGGCTGGCTTTGAACCTGAGATCCTCCTGCCTCAGCCTCCTGAGCCACTGGGATTATCATACCTGGCCTGCCTTTCCTTTGATTGGTATTTGCACAGTATCTTTTTATGAAACCCTTTCTCATCCTTGTACTTTAGATGTGTTCTGAACTCTTTTTCTCCATAGGTCAGTTTAGTCTATTGGAGTTTATGATGATTATGGCTATTTTTAGTTTGGCTTCAAACTTCTTACTTCTCATTGTCCTTTCTTTTCTTTGTTTTTTTTTTTTGTTTGTTTGTTTGTTTGTTTGTTTGTTTTGTTTTGTTGTTTTTTTGGTAAGGAGCACTTACCACTGAGAGACATCCCCAGCCCTTAGTTTTTATTTTGAGACAGGGTCTTGCTAAGTTGCACAGGACCTTACTAAGTTGCTGATGCTGTTTTTGAACTTGTGATCCTCCTACCCCAGTCTCCCAAGCCACTGGGATTACAAGTGTGAACCACCACATCCAGCCGTTTTGTTACTTTTTCATTAATTTTTTTTTCCTCCATTAGGTTGCAATGTATACTTTGTTACTTACTACTATATTGTTCACTTCTGAACTTTACCTTTTTTATTTAGCCATGTAATGTCCTTTATGAATTTTCAGTTGTATGTCCATTGAACATAACATGTCATAAAAGTAATAACTAGGACTGGGGATATAGCTTGGTGTTAGAGCACTTGTCTAGCATGCATGAGGCATGAACCCTAACCCTGGGTTCAATTGCTAGCACCTTTTTAGTACTTTTTAAATTTGTTCCAGTCAGTTATCCATGACAGCAGAATGCATTTAGACACATTGTGCACAAATGGAGCACTTGACTTCTTCCTCTGTCTGAACACAGTGCAGTCACACCAGCAGTGTAATCATACATGTATACAGGGTAATAATGTCCATCTCATTCCACCGTCCTTCCCATCCCCATACCCCCTATCCCTTCCTCTCACTCCTCTCTGCACAATCCAAAGTTCCTTCATTCTTCCCCACCCGACCCCCCATTATGGATTAGCACCTGCTTATCAAAGAAAACATTTGGCCTCTGGTTTTGGGGGTTTGGTTTATCTTACTTAGCATGATATTCTCCAGCTCCATCCATTTACCAGCAAAAGCCATACTTTTATTCTATAAGGCTGAGTGATATTCCATTGTGTGTATGTACCACGTTTTCTCTATCCATTCATCTGTTGCAGGGTATCTAGATTGATTCCATAGTTTAGCTATTGTGAATTGAGCTCCTTGCACCATTTAAAACAAAACAAAACAAAACAAAAACAGGTTATAACTATTCTTTGAGCAATTTTGCAAATAATAGGTTTTAATAAATTTTTGCTAATTGGTGTTCTCCATATGTGTACATCATTTAATTTTTTTTCAATAAACTTTCAAATGTTTTTCAGAGGTTATGAAGTATTCTTTAGGAAAGTTGTTTTCAATGCATCTAACTGTATCATTTCTTTACAACTGTTAGCTGAGTAGAGTATTTACATGACTGCATAGTTATAATACCTGCTGTCACTTTTTATCTTCTGCTTTGAAATTTTTGCCCTCTAAGCTTTTTTCCCACTTCAATAATTTTCCTACATTGGGATCGTGGTAGGTGACCTAATTTTTAAAACTATATTACAAGCTGTATAATTTGCAGGTTTTAAAATAGTGTTTGATGGGACAGTTAAACCAAACAAATGCTAAGTAGCAAATTAGACCAATTTATACAGCAAAATTTTCAAATGAACATTTATGATTTGGTATAGTTCTCACTAATTCTAAATTATTATCACTTCATTAATAACATAACCTTAATTTTGTCTACATTTCTTGTTTAAAATTATGTGAGATGCCATTCATAAATTCTTAACCTGTCCCCACATAATTTCGTTTTCCATTTACAGCTTCTAAAACCTTTGGCTTATCAGCAAGGTTATTTCCTCTGCTGCCTACCCTACTTTCTTACTGAAAGGGGTTTTCCTTTATTAATTTCTTGCTAATTACCTTTGTTGTTTTGTGCTGGGAACTGAAACCAGGACTTGTGAACATGCTAAGCACTTACTCTACCCTGAAGGTATATCGACTGCCCCCTCAAATCACTTATTTTTAACTAATTCATCTTGTTCTTTTCTAATTTCTTCCACTTCAGGAAAAAAGGGATAGATCCAGCCGTTTTAATTTTGTCTCTTTTGAGAACATTGTCCTTTCAACCCTTCCCACTCTTTCCTCCCAATCCGAAAGAGATAATCAAGAGTAAACTAAAACAGGTTAGCTTTCTGTCTGGGTGTTTCTAACTATATCCAACTTGAACCTTCTGCATACTCTTCCTTCTTTCTGGATATACTTAACAGAGGAAAAAGTTTGATTTGTGTCTTTTAAATTTTTTTTTGTTTCTTCTTTATTCCCCATCTCCACCCCTGCCCCCGCAATGCTGGGGGTCAGACTCAGGGTCACCTTCATGCCAGACGGTATTTACCACTGAGCTACACCCCAACCCCAGAGAAAGTTTTAAACACTTTCCTAATTAGCCTGATTAGCTTATATTGTGCCATTTTATTTTATGTAAAAGAAAGTGTCTTACAAAAATGGGAGAACAGCCAGGTGTGATGGCCATCCATGCCTGAAATCCCACCAACTCGGAATGCTGAAGCAGGAAGATGGCGAGTTCAAGGCCAGCCTCATTAACTTAGTGAGACCCTGGCTCAAAATAAAAAATAAACAAATTCTGGGCATGTAGCCCGGTAGTTAAAGTGCCCCTGGCTTCAATCCCTAGTACCAAAAAAAAAAAAAAAAAAAAAAAATATATATATATATATATATATATATATGGATATGAGAGAATATATCTTGTATGGTTCCATTTAATTAAAGATCACCAACAAGCAAAATCAACACATGGTTTAAAAGATAGGAAAAAACCAAAGGTCAGTACACTCATTTTCTTAAAGGGAAGAGACATTTTTCCCCTCAAAGAAATGGGGTACTGAGGAGATGTGGACTTCAAGCACCCTCTTTCTGCTAGTGCTGGTTCTGGTAGATAGGGCTGTCCTGTTTGGGGACTTCTCGGCCTCTCTGATTTGGGGCCCTCCTGTGCATGCGTTGTACTCCAGGGAAGTCCTTCTGGTAGGTCAGTGCCCATCCTTCCTGATGGAGGGACACTCAAAACTCCGCGGTGCTGCATGGGTTCCCACGCTCTTGACTGCCGGGAAACCTCAAAAGCAGAAAAATTTGTTGCTAATTTTATCATCAGTGAAACTGAGCATCTTTTTTATGTCTGTGATGTCTGTGAAAGAACTGTGATGTTCTTTTTTGTAGACTTTAAAAATAAACAGACTTTTGATCTGTTATGTCAAAATGAAACACTTTTAAGTAACGAATTCAAAACTACGAAATTATTATTAAGTAATATCATGAGTCAGGAGAAGTTTCTTCTACTAGTGAATCACTTTTAAAGAGTTGAATCCTCAATTCCGTCGTCACCTTATTTCCTAGAAGGGTAAATGTGTGTTCATAGCTTCACATTTCTTCTCCTGTGTGGAGTTCATGTAGAATGATACTATTTGAAAGTCTTGTATTCCTTATGTACTGATATTTATTCTCTTTTTCTTGCCTACACTTCTCTTGGAACATCTTTAAATAGTGTTTAAATCTCAAACCAGTAGTTTATCTGCTGCTACTATATCTGACTGGTAGTTTCTTTTGGTTTCTCTGTATGCTTTTACTTTTCCTAATATGAAGAGGATAGAGAATTGTTGACTAGGAAATATTTTATTTGTAGTAAAATTGCACATGAATTTTGTGTGTATTCTGATTTTTTAAGATAGCTTAAAAAAAAAAAAAAAAGTGTGCCGCATGCTATTTCCTTTACTTTTTCAGTGAGTACCAAATTTCTAAGTGGTCTCTTAACTAAAATATTTCGTTATAGTAACTCAACTAGTCTGATGTAGTCTCACTGTCATGTCTGCTGTTTTATGCTTTTGTTTGGGGGGTGCATTCTTGAAATGATATATTTAAGTATGTCTTGGACTTATTGTATTACGAAGTTCCTCACTGTCATTCTGAAGTGCCCTGTGAATGTTTTTTATTTATTTTTCTGTTTTGTTTTAATATGTAATAATACACAGGCGCTCTGCTGTTGCCCGCATTCAAGAGTTCTTCAGGCGGAGAAAAGAAAGGAAAGAAATGGAAGAATTGGATACTTTGAACATTAGAAGGCCTCTAGTAAAGATGGTTTACAAGGGTCATCGCAACTCCAGGACAATGGTACCAAATGCTCCTGGCATTCTTGAGTGAAATTGCAGTTTCATTATATAAACCTTTTCCCCAAAATGAGGATCTTCCTACCTTGCCAGCGTGATTTCAGTATACTACTGAACCTTCAGTTACCTCTTTTTTTCAAACATGGTTCCTTTAATCCTGTGATATATTATGAAAGAGCATTTTTTTTAATAAGAAAACTACCCTACTGAATAAACGTATAGTTTTTTTTTTTAATGTACACAGGTTTCTGTGGCTTTCCTTTTCTGTTTGCTCTTTCAGTTCTACCTGGAAACCTGTTGCTGTAGTTTTGTTTTGTTTTTTTAGCTCATATTAGCACCTTTGGTAGATTTGGAAAGAAGAATTTAGATTTATGAAATCCAGGTTGATCATAGAATATAAACAAGACTACCTTAATCATGACCCTCCTAAGTTGATAATTGAATAAAAAAAAAAGATTGACAAGTTTAAATTGGTTTTAGTAAGATGTCTTTGTTTTGTTTTGGGGATTTTTTGGGGGGGTACCCAGGATTGAACTCAGGGGCATTCCACCACTGAGCCACATCCCCAGCCCTATTTTGTGTTTTATTTAGAGGCAGGGTCTCACTAAGTTGCTTAGCACCCACTTTTGCTGAGGCTGGCTTTGAACCCACAATCCTCCTTGCCTCAGCCTCCTGAGCCGCTGGGATGACAGATGTGGCCACTGCACTCAGATTGTTTTAGTTTCTGAAATCCATGGATCTGTGCACCTACTGCAAGGCTAATCATTTAGTAATGGAATCCTTCAGGATTTTGTATATATCACAAAATGTCTACAGAGTCTGTTTTAACCAGATTTCTTTAGGTTGTAGGTAGAAACTAACTTTGAGGTGAGAAAAGAATGAGCTGGTTGTCTCTGTGGTATCAGCTTTGCTAACAGTTGACTCCCTTTGTGAAAGGGTACTCATTAATAGCAGTAACCAGTTTATTTAACAGTTGACTCACTTTGTGAAAGGGTACTCATTAATAGCAGTAACCAATTTATTTTTTGTTCATTTTTCTGGTTAAAATTTTAGATGAAAATAATTAGGGGAAGGGATTTAAAGAAGAAGACAAGTAAATGCAGCAGTGGCTCCAAGTACCAGCAAAGCTGGCTCCCCCTTCTGTGCAAGCACCAAAGTCGGCACAGTAGCAGCTGGAGAAAAGATAGTTTTTAAAATCCCGATCTGAAGTTCAGAGATTGAGACGGTTCATTCATGTGTCTGTTAAAAGATGTCATCATATTCCTTCTAGTATTTGTTCATATTTGTTCTAGAATCTCATGTCCCTTTTATCATAGCTTCATTAATGTAATTAGGTTTATATTTTCCAAGATCTTGATTGTATAAGCTTCTATTTGCTAATTGAAAAAGATTGATATTTTTTGTTCTTTTGACAAAATACAATTTCTCTTGTCTTTTCTTTTGTACCAGGGATTAAACCCAGGGGCACATAACCACTGAGTCACATCCCTAGCCCTTTTCATATTTTATTTTGAAATAGAGTCTCAGTAAGTTGCTTCAGACCTCAATAAACTGCTGAGGCTGGCTTCAAACTTTGATGTCTCCTGCCTCTGCCTCCTGAGCTGCTGGGATTGCAGGCATGTGCCACTGTGCCCAAATACAATTTCTTTTTTGTTTGAATTTTTGGATTGTCTTACAAAACAAAATATGGGACAATTTTGAAAGCTCAACATACATGAATAAATTTCTATTATACTGTCAAAACCCAGAAATCCCATACATTCATTTAGCAATTATTAAGAAAGTGTCTGCTCCATGCCAAATAAATGTCCAGGTGCTATCAATACAGCACAGACAGCGGAGCTGTGGTCGGGGCGCCTCACAGTCCTCACCACTGCCTTGCCCCTGCTGATGCTGGAAGACAAAGGCATTCTTCGGGCTTTTGATTTTTTTATTTTTCCAAGCCAGTTTTTTTTTATTTTTAACATAAGAATAGAATAGAATGTAGTTTTTTGGTTTTTTTTTTTTTTTTTTTTTTTTTTTATACCTTCGATTTGTATTTTCTTATAATTTGCTTTTTTAAACCCTTAGATAAAAGAAGCCAACTTCTGGGGTGCTAACTTTGTGATGAGTGGTTCTGACTGTGGCCATATCTTCATCTGGGATCGGCACACAGCTGAGCACTTGATGCTTTTGGAAGCTGATAACCACGTGGTGAACTGCTTGCAGCCACATCCATTTGACCCGAGTAAGGCGCCATTCCTCATCACTGTGCTTTCCTAGTTGTGGATGTTAGGAGTATGACCAAAGTATTCCGCTGAGTGCTGCTAGAGTCGAGTGTGCTCTGCCTGAGTGGAAATCAGTCTGCTGTTTGCAGAACGTCTAAGCAAACAGGTTAAGAGTGTCTTCTTCTAGTAGTGCTAAGTTTTATCAGCCATAAGACTCTGGGAATGACTAAAATTGGCATTATCCAAACGAACCTGGAAGCTGGTTAAGTCTTTACGGATCTGAATTAATTTACCAGAACAAAAGAGCATTGACTTGCTCTTCTGTTTGAAATTGTTATGTGCCTCATAACACAACAGTGAATGAGCAAAAATTTAAGTGACTTCTAAATGATCTTAAAGTTTTATTCATGGGTTACTTTTTAGAAGTCTTCAAAAATATATTACTTTATATTCTTAACAGGCAGAGGAATAGGTTTGATTTCTATTCAAGCTGGATTTTGCTGTTTTTGTATGTATATGCTTAATATGTTCATGTCTTGAATTAGTGGCATGTTTCTAAGCTTTATATTAATATGTACATTTTATTTCTAGTTCTAGCCTCATCTGGCATAGATTATGACATAAAAATCTGGTCACCACTAGAAGAGTCAAGGATTTTTAACCGAAAACTTGCTGATGAAGTAAGATTTTTATTATACTTATGGTAGTCCATATTTCAATTTTTCAATTTCAGTACTATTCTGAGGAAAAGCAGTTTTATTACTCAGCAACGCAAAACAAGTAAAGGCAGTTAATGAGGTCAACTCTTAAAAAGAAAAATTAAGATAAAACATGCTTATTAAGACTAGAGAGTTAAAACCAAAATGGTATCTTACTAATCATATTATTGAAATTTAGCGCTATCAGATTAAATGTCTTGTGGTTTATGACAAATAGGTTTGGCTGTTATGCTGATCATGATAAAAATCATTAAGAAGTTCTGTCCTTTTAAAAAGAATTGTGCATTGTAAGCCACCTTCTCTAATCATAAGCATTTTCTACTTTGTTTTTCTTAAAAGGAAATGAACTCCTCCAGAATCAGTTGGTAGCAGAACAAATGACTGGAGAAACTTTTCCTTAATTACTGTATTTTAAATTTTCCTTATCTTCTTGTTGAAGCAGGAGTTTCCAAACTAAGTTCTGTGAAGCTATCAGTTTCTTTTGGAATTGAGAGAAAAGGCGGGTGATAGGAAGACTAAACCTCCTCCCTGACTTTAATGAGGGTTTTTATTTGTGGGTTTCTGTGTAAGATTTCTTAGGAAAATAAGGGTCTGTTGTTCAGAGTGTAAGCTGAAAAGCCCTCCTCTACCCAGGTGGACAGCATAGCACAAGCCTCCACCTCTGCTGTTAATCTTTGTACAGAGATTTATAAAATACATATTTGTCAAGCATAGTGCTGACTTTAAAAAGATAAAACTTATCATCTATTCGGAAAGGCATATAAACAAATCATTAGACTGTAGTGGGATTGGTAGCAGTCAGAGACACACAGTGTATGTGCTTTGAAGACAGAACTTCACTGTGCTGGTAAGTGTGGTGGATGGAGGGAGACGTCTCCCCAGAGGTGCTGGGAACTAGATCGAAGTTTGAGAAGTAATGGCCCACCAGGCAGAGGAGCTTGGAGCACAAGGATCTGCATGTGCCAAGGGACTGTAGGTGGATGAGCCTCAGAGTATGTGAAGAGAAGCACCTCAGCTGGGCCAAAATGGTAGGCAGGGCAAGTCTGAAGGGCCTGGGGGGCCACGCTGATGAGCTTGGGGTTAGGGTTACATCATAGGGAACTTTAGAGATTAGCATCTTCTTTCCCTCTGACACGTTCTTCCTTTTCTTCTACTACCACATGCTCTGCTACTTCTCCTCTTCCCTTTGCTCCTGACTACACAGTCAGTCATAGTTATTCGTGAATATCATGCATTTGGCACTATTCTTGGTACTAAATTCATTGCCAAATCTTGTCTTGCCCAAAAGTTTGGGTTTTTTTGTTGTTTTTTTTTTTTTCAAAATTACTTTGGCTCAAAGTAGCATCTTCTCAAGGGATCCACATGACCAGGGATAACAGTTTAACTAGGTTGTGTTAAGGAAGAAACCAGCTCAGAGCAGACTCTTAAAAGTCAACTGTTTCGCGCTGTGACTCAAAGACCCAACCAGAACAACTTTAGAGGAGGAAAAGTTTATTTTGAAGGCCCACGGATTCAGAGGTCTTAGTCCATTGACAGTGGCTTTATTCCTGAATTCTCCAGGTGAGGGAGAACATCATGGTGGAAGAATGTGGCAGAGGGAAGTGGCTACATGGCAGTCAGGAAGCAGAGAGAGAACTCCACTTGCCAGATACAAATATATACCCAAAGCCACGCCCAGTGCCCACCTCCCCCAGCCACATGCTACCACTTCAGTGACCACTCATTAATCCCTATCAGGGATTAATTCACAAATTGGGTGAAGACTCTCACAACACAATCATTTCCCTTCTGAACCTTCTTGCACTGTCTCTGTCACACATGAGCTTTTGGGGGACACTTCACATCCAAACCATAACACAGACTGATCTGGAAACAAGCCAGTTACCATAGAGCTCATTTGAACTCTGTGAACATTTTAAGTAGTCACAAAATTTCCTCTTTGTCTTTGCCAATTGAAAGAGTAATGGTGTTCTCTGATCTTCCTCCTTGAAATGCAGGGTAAACTAATTATTTGCCATTGAGTAGCCGAGAGACAAATGAAGTCATTCCTGCTGGGTCTTCTGATTCTTCAGAGTGCCCATCTCCTGGGAGCAGAGAGCTACTGTCTCTGACGTGGTGTTTGCCTTGTCTGTAGGTCATAACTCGAAACGAGCTGATGCTGGAGGAGACTAGGAACACCATCACGGTCCCCGCCTCCTTCATGCTGAGGATGTTGGCCTCGCTGAATCACATCCGAGCTGGTAAGAATGGCCAGGGTTCCATTGTCATCGTCATATTCGCACAACATCTTATTAAAAGTCTCCTTTAAAGGGATTTGTATGATTTCTTTACTATCACAAAATGAAAGCAACTTAAGTAGGATTTCTGTGACCTTTTAGCAGTGACATAAAAAAAATGGTCAAAATAAAACTTTTATCAGCCCTTCTTCCCCCCACCTCGAGAGTACAGACCATATCAGTCCATAAACCCTAAAATGTTATAGTATATACTTCTTTTCTTTTTTCTTTGGTACCAGGGATTGAACCCAGGGGCACTTACCACTGAGCTACACCCCCAGCCCTTTTTATTTTTTATCTTGAGACAGGTTCTTGCTAAGTCGCTTAGGGCCTGAATTGCTAAGTCCAACTTTGACCTTGAAATCCTCTTGCCTCAGCCTCCTGAGCTGCTTTGATTATAGGCATGTGCCACTGCCCAGCAGTATGTATACTTTAATAGGTATATTCAAAATCAATAACAGTCCAGATAAAAGCATATGTAATATGCTAAGATTTAAGACAGATACCTTAGTGGGTTTTTTGTTTTGTTTTGTTTTGTTTTTTGCAGTGCTGGGGATTGAACCCAGGGCCTTGTGCTTGTGAGGCAAACACTCTACCAACTGAGCTATGTCCCCAGCCCGCCTTAGTGGTTTTTTTCCATTATTTTTTGTTTTAGATTCGAAAACTGGGGTTCAGTGCCACAGATACACAAAAATCCATGTATTATGACTAATATTTAAGAGGAAATTGAATAATCTGTATTCACAACAACAGAAAAAGTTCAGTATTCATTATAAACAAAATGTTTATCAAAGGAGACTGCTTATCACTTTTCACTGGTTTCATGATTTCATGTTAGATACTACTTACCATTTAATAATAATAGCTACCATTTATAGAGTACATATGTTAAGTATTATGTAATCATTTCACAGATTTCTTTCTTTCAGCTCCAGCCCTTTACAAAGTAGGTTATTTTTAATAACTTGCCCCAGATCATACATTTGATAAATGTCAAAGCCTGAATTTGAAACTAGCTCCAAGCCCTTACTTCCCATCCACCCATTCGTTTGATCCATTTAACATATTCAGTCACTAATAGGGCATGCAGGCCTCTGGGGTGATTGATCCCAGACCATATTTCTTGCTTTGCTTACTTAATCCTTCTGTTACTTCAGAAGGCTTTCTGAGAGGTCCAAGGAATTAAACAGTGGCTCTGTCCTGCTAGAGCTGTGATGTTCACTTACTTATTTTCCACGTTTTTTATTGGTGCATTCTAGCTGTGCGTATGATGGGATTTGTCGTTAACATTCATACGTGTACACAATATGGCAGTGTGAGTTGGTCAGCATTCATTCCCCAGCACTCCTCTGCAGCTGTGATCCTTAATGAAGGACCCTCATCAGATCACCTCTGCAGCTTTTAGAACTCCAAATAATGTGATTCTGTCCCCTAAAGATTCTGATTCATGTTATCTGAGTAGGGTTTGATTTGGTTTGGTTTGGTTTTTGGTGCTGAGGATTGAACAACCCTTTTCATTTTTAATTTTGAGACATGGTCCTGCTAAGTTGCTTGGGGCTGGCCTTAAACTTGAGATACTTCTGTCTCAGCCTCCCAAGTTGCTGGGATTATACGTGTGCACCACCAAATCTGACTTTTAGGCAGTTCCAACATCGCTAAGAGCTTTGAGAAGCTTTGGAAAGATGAAATGGTGTCTATGGATCATTCTAGATTCTTAAAATATTTAAGAATCCAGATGAATTCTCCCTGCTTAAAATTCTTCTTTGCCTCCCCGTGTTCTTAAGATCAAGTCCGAATGTGTTAACATGTTTGGTCCAGTTTTACATTAGCTCTTGATGTTTCTCCTTTATTCCTGGGGGCCTTGGAGAGCTAGATAGTCAGCGTTCCTGCGGTAGGTTTTCAGTGCCTGTCATCAGATGCAGCTCCTGGGTTGTGAACTGACAGATCACACAGTCCACTCCATCAGCAGATGATGTCAGCTCTCCTCCAGGAGACACCCACCTCTGCAGTCATTGACCTACCTGTGGTCTTGCTTCTACTGTTGCCCTCAGACCATAAGATTTTCACACAGCTGCCAAATAGGTCGTTAAACTCTCTTTTTTCTTTTTTGGTACTGGCAACGTCAGAGGCAATCACATGCTGTGAAGCAGTGTCAGCCCATCTCAAAGTCTGTGGGCTGCTTCATCAAGTTTCTTCTGGTTGCCACACTACAAATAAAGATGGGGAAACAGGGTAAAGAGGAAATGCCACAGCCTTCAAGTTAGGGAGTCCACGTAGAGGTTAGAAGCTACCCTAAGGAGACAGGCAAGGGCTGAGAGCCTTACACAACTGTGGTGGTTTTCAGTAATGTCAAAATCTGTACAAGCGTCCTTTTTTTTTCTTACATTTATGTTTTATGTATGTAAAAACATAGTCTTTATTATGCATATTCAAGCCATGGCACATGCCTGTAATCCCAGCGACTTGGGAGGCTGAAGCAGGAGGATCCCAAGTTTGAGGCCAGCCTCAGCAACTTAGGGAGACCCTGTCTCAGTATAAAAAGTAAAAAGGACTGGGGATGTAGTTCAGGGTTAGAGCACCCCTGGGTTTAATCTCCAGTACCAAAAACAAAACAAAAAAAGAGGAGGGAGGGAGGGAGGCAGAGAAGCAGAGAAGAGTATATGCATATCCTAACCTAACGGTGCCATGTCTTACTCTGTTTACCTCCAGAGGCAAAATAAAAAACTTATCTACCTACAGTTTTTCATGTTTTCTCAATCATGTAGAAAAATATTTGTAATTTTAATATTAAGAGCATTTCTTTATGTGATTATCCTGTCTATTTTTTCCCAGACCGGTCAGAGGGTGACAGATCAGAAGGCTCTGGTCAGGAGAATGAAAACGAAGACGAGGAGTGATCACCTCTGTTTGGCAAGAACTTGGATGCTCTGGGATGTGTATAAGACATTCATTATATTTTTTTTCTTTACAGAACTTTAGTGCAGTTTTAAGGTTATGGTTTTTGGAGTTGTTTCCCTTTTTGGGAGACAGCCTAACATTGGTTTGGAATGAGTGTGCATGGATCTGGGAGAGTGCATAAGCAAGACACAGATGTCTGCACAGCTTCCGCCACGTGTGAGGAGTGCTGGAAACGTGGAGTGCAATACGCCCTGGCCTGCAGACGCAGGAGCGTGGGCCGGGCTGAAGGGCCCTTTTCCTCTTAGGGAGGGTGCGGTCAAATAAATTTCTACACTTGCCCTTTGCATGTTTGTCGCTTTGTAATTAAAGAAGTTGGTTGTTTTAAGACATCCTAAAATGGAGTTTTTATTGAATGCCTTATTATTACCTGCATTTCCAATCTTTTTCGTGATGAAAAAGGACTTTCTCTACTTCTTTGTAAATTTATTAACCTTTTCCATTTTTTCTTCTGTGAGATGATAGAATCACATTGAAAGACTTCTCTCATCTCTCTTTTCAGAGCCCTTGATCTTTACCTTTAGTCACCATCTTTCGGTTAGTTGCACCTCAGTCACTGAGCATCATGGATGGCCCCTGTTAGTGCAAGCTACTTCCGAAGGTGATGGTTTCTGGTCTACCACTCTCCCCAAATTCTAGATTTCACTATGAGTTGTGGACCACCCAGGGTTCTTTGTTTTGTTATTTAGAGTGGGACAGTGGTGCTGGAGGTAAAACCCAGGAGAACTTTACCATTGAGCTGTATCCCTAGCACTTTTTATTTTTTAAGATAGGGTTTTGCTAATAAGGCTGGCCTCAAACTTGCAATACTCCTGCCTCAGCCTCCAAGTCACTGGGATTACAGGTGTGCACCACTGCACCCAGCTGACCATCCAGTATTCTTAACTCTAGTGTCCACTTCCCCTCTAGCAGGGCCAACGTAGTTCATGCCCAGGCCTTGGTATGTCATCGGTTATACCCTGAAACTTCCTGTAGGCTTGACCCTTCAGATGCCCTCCCTCCCCATTTCTAGATTTTCAATCTGCCAGTCTTTCCCTCAGTCTAGTGTATGCTCACATCTCTTCAATCCATTTACAAAATAAGTAAAATCTTTTCTCAATACCAAATTATTCTCTATATACTTTCTAATTTCTTTCCTCCTGTTATTATCTAAGTGAGCAGAGTATATATATCCGTGACTTCTTTGTGCTGCTTTCTTGATGTCTAAAGCTTCTCAGAAGCCAGACTTGCTAGGTGGGGAGAGGGGCAGTTAATCTGTTTATCTCCTTGGGGGCAGAAAATCAAGTATGATAAAGTAATGTGTCCACTATTTAGTGGTTTAACAGGTCAGTTTCAAAACAAGTCTTTCTCTCTCTCTCTCTCTCTCTCTCTCTCTCTCTCTCTCTCTCTCATGTAAGCCTTACCCCTCAATGTGGCGATATTTGGGGATGGGAACTTTGGCACATAAATAAGGTTAGATGAAATCATGAGGGTAGTGCCTTCCTCAAGGTTTTATAAATTCTTTCTCTCTCTCTCTCTCTCTCTCTCTCTCTCTCTCTCTCTCTCTCTCTCTCACACACACACACACACACACACACAGCATTTGCCGTTACAGATTTCTGGGAAAGCATGTTGATTCTTCCTTTTCAAGAGGTGGCTTTGAGGCTCTTGGGAACTGTCCCCCTCGTGAAGGAGAGCTGCTGACCTTCGCAGCCCTCTGTGCCTGCTATCTTGACCATGCCTCCTTGCCGTCCAGCAGTTGGAGAAGGAATAAAGTCACATGCTTGGACTGATCATTGCTCATTGGGAAGTGGACATCCAGTGCTGCAAATCATAGCACTGATGCAGGAAGAGACTGGAGTCGTAGATCCATGGACCTCGTCATCACTGTCGGCAGCAGCCTTGGCCTCTAGCTCCTGGCTGTCCTCTGGAGGTGGCCGCATGGTGGCCAGCAGGCCAGTGCGAGCACGAATCTGATGGATGAACGTGGTCATTTCAAATACAGGCCCTTCCTGGTTGGTGCTGTTCGTGTATTTGCTGTAATGGTTGATCTTTTTTGTTGAAAGTAATGCATCTCTTTCAGTTTAATTAGTGGTAGTTTAAATAGTCCTTATATTTTCAGAAATCTAAAGATCCTAGAAAAGATACTGTAAGACATGATCTGTGTTCAGCTGGGCCATGAATGGCCTCATGGCTGTGGCCAAGGAGAACATCTCTCCTGCATGGAAAGCCAGGAACCTCTCCTTCCCATAAAGTGACCCAAGCCCAGGGCCATCTGCTGCCAACAGGAGATGGTTAGCTTTGTGGAGAGAGGGAAGTGGCTCTTTGTCTGGCCCACAGTGGAAAAAGCCACATAGGTATCACTGTTAATTCAGCTGGTGAAGGGTCAGAGCTTTAGCAAACGAGTTAATAACTGCACAATTCTTGGGGAGTACAGTGGTCTTGGGTTTTGGTTCTCAGCTACTAGTGTGCCCTACTCAAGCCTTTTGATTTCTCTGGATTTCTGTTTCCTGTTCTCTGAAGCAGGGGTGGTCGTACACCCCCCCACCGCTCCATGTCACAGGGGATGTGTTAGGACCACAGCACACAGTAGGATGTTATTTCTTCCACTAAGAAAGCAGTAACATGGATATGCTGCACAGGGTGTAGGGAAACCAAGAGGACAGAGGCTACTGGAGGACCCCATAGGGTCAAGGAGGACCTGCAGGAAAAGTAACATAAGGACATCCACATGATGTTTTTGCACCCAGCACAGGGTGTTGGTGGGGAGGATGTGCCCTGGGGGAGGGCAGGAGGTAGGGGGCTCTGTGCATTCTGCACAGTCTCCTGTGAACTTAAAACTGCTCTGAAAAAAAAAATTTTTTTTTAACTTGTCAAATGAATTAGAACCTCTGTCCATAGAGAAATGGCAGAGACTTTGGGTGACTCTGGATTGGGGCAAGACATTCAGGGAAGCAGCAGTGAGAGGAAGCATTCTACAGAGGCACAGGTAACCACTGCTGGCCACAACAAGATCCAGGGGCCAGGGGAGCGAGGCTGGACCCTGGGGCTCACTCAGGAATAGGAGGTGGCTTCAGCGGTGACAGATAGGGTCAGATAAAGGTGGGGGGTTTTGTGCTCCACTTCTTAATGATGTGATCTGTCACTTGACCTCTTTTGACTTTGCTTATGGAATGGAGAAGGCATATCTGTTGATAGATGGATAGATGATAAACCACTAATGCTCATTAAACCTCCTTTTAAAACTTTGGGCTTAAAGTGTTTTTCATGACATGGTGAGAATTGGTCATTTAATGATATTCCATGAATGTCTTTGCCTGGGGAGTTATGGAAAATGCATTACTGGCTATACCCAGGTGACTTTGATCAGAGCACCTGCCGAGTAATAATTTGCCCCCGAGTCCTCCTTCAGGGGAGGCCAGAGATAGGAACATGACTGCAGAAACGGGGAGAGGAGAGAGGCCCCAGAATCACCCACAGACCGAAGTCCCTGTACAGATTCACAATTTCCACAGCTGTACACGTACCAGAAACACATTTATTTAATCAGACAAATCTATTCTAAATAACACATTCTTATTTATAAATATTGATTATAATCCTAAATATTTTTATCTTCAAAAAAAATTCCAAAAATTCAAGTTAAATATATTTCAGGATTATCTTTTGAGTTTTTGTAGTGCAGTTTTTAACACCTGGTGCATCCAGGTGTCCATTGTCAGAATGTGGCGCAGGACTGCCCCTTGAGCACGTGCATGACACTTGACGGACAGACTGGCTTTCAGGTACATGCCCTGTGCTGCACTTGGTGGGTCTTGTCTGCCAGGACTTGAGGGGATAGTTGCCTGTGGTTTGTTGTATCTCAGAATGGCGGTGTCTGTCAAGAGGGGTAATGGGAGTGCCTACCCATTCCTAAGTCATGGACACTGCTCAGAGGAAAGAAGACAGCTGTGTGCATCATGTTCCCCAAAGGAACGCTGACCAAAACTGCAAGATTACCAAAACTTGGTAATCTTGTGCAGATCTGGGTTTGTGCTTAGATTCTTCCCAACAAATCTAATTGCTTTCCTTGGGTCTTCAGTTTTTCTTAGACCAGGCTGCAGATACTAACATCTCCCAAGCCCTTTGGTTGATGGTAGTTCTTTCTCCTTACCTTATAAAGCCTCTGGCCTGTTCTGATGACAGCGAGTTTTTTGTTTTGTTACCAGGGATTGAACCCAGGGGTGCTTAACCACCGAACCACATTCCCATCCCTTTTTACATTTTACTTAGAGGCAGGGTCTTGCTGAGTTGCTGAGGCTGGCTTTGAGCAGGTGATCCTCCTGCCTTAGCCTCCCAAGCCATTGGGATTACAGGCGTGTGCACTGCACCTGGCATTAACAGACAATCCCTCATCCTCTGGGGCTACAGATCTGGCTCCTTCCTTTTCTTAGGCTTACAGGTAAGACCTGGAGTTTGGCCCTGCTTCTGGCTTAACTCACTTTGAGGCCTCAGGCAATTTCCTTGGGTCTTCCTGGATTGTTTGTCCCCTCTGTGCCCCACAAGGATGGCACTGGTCTGCCCCTTCCTGTAGTCATTTATGGCTGGTGATGGCCATTTTTCTCATGCATCAGGCTGAAGACTGACATCCTCTCTTTTCTCTGCAGCTTCCTCTGGGGTTCTGTGTTCGCTAGCCCTGCCCCTTCCCTCAGAGGCTTGGAAGGCTCAGGGGTTCTGTGACCAAGAGACACAGCCCATCCAGCACTGTCACTGCTGGGTAGAGCAGCCTCACCACCTAAGAAGCACTTCTCAGGGAAAATGTCCCTGCTGGGCATAAGGAAAGTCACACCAAATTAAGATCACGATTTGGGACTCCACATCATCTTTCAAAAACCATTCAGGGCAACAAACGTTTCATCTTTGCAAACTGCCCTTAGCATGGAGGAGACATTCCTAGCAGGAAACCACCTCGCTCCCTCAGGCCTGCTGCTTCCTATGCTCGAATCCCCCACTCCTCCTCCCTGCTGCGGTCCCCTTTCCACAGTCCTTTAGTGCTGCACAGCAAATGACAACTGTCAGCACCTCCAATCTAGGATAAAGTTCTCTCTCCAACTCCTCACTTTTTGTCAGAGACCCCTGTAAAAGGGATACTTCAACCCCCTCAGGGCTCCCAAGAACCACTGGCCTGGCTCTTACCACAGCCCAGGTTCTGTGCTGGATGC
Source organism: Sciurus vulgaris (assembly GCF_902686455.1). Classification (NCBI taxonomy): domain Eukaryota; kingdom Metazoa; phylum Chordata; class Mammalia; order Rodentia; family Sciuridae; genus Sciurus; species Sciurus vulgaris. The sequence goes on along the minus strand of NC_136473.1, from coordinate 111,295,215 downwards.
TTCCTGTCATCCCTGTGAGGGACACCCCCCTAAATTCTGTGTCCCATATAGAAAGAAATTCCAGAACTTAATTTTACAGATGAGGAAACTGAGCAGCTTGCTCAACACCCAGCTAAGAGGCGGCAGCCACGTTACCACGCCACACTGCCTGTGGTATCCCACATCTCAAGGCACGCTGTCAGAAGGGGATGGTTTTTACACTTAAGCAGACTAACAAGGTCTCTCACTCTGTCAAAGCACGTTTCCTCCTCCTGTTCGGACCCAGACTACCCTGGCCTATTGCAAATATTGGGTTAGTGTCATTGGTTGTTCAATTCTTTGCAGGAAGACTACAAGCAGCTTTGCAAATGAGAATCAAGGAACATGAGCATCAGATGACCCTCATCACTCTCCTCCGCCCCTGCTCCAGGAGCCGATTAGCTGGGATCGTGCAGCCAAGCAGAGGTGGTAACTGAAGTAGAAGAGCGGGCAGGCAGGATCCAAGCTGGCCTGCTGGGTGGCCCTCAGCCCCCAGTCCCCTGCCATTACCATGCTGCTGCCACCTTGTCTCAGGACCTGAGCTCATCTTCATGTGGCAGGGAAAGGGCTAGGTGCCGAGTTGGGGCCCTGTGCCTGCTGGGTCACAGAAGTCCCCACCATTGGTATCCAGAGCACAGTGCAGGGACCAAGCCAGGTGGAAATCTCAGTGAAAGAGGCAGAGATGGCAGAAGTCCTACAGATTTTCCCCTTCTGTCAAAGCCAGATGCAGGCCTGGGTTTTTACTTTGTTTTTTCGTGGTCCTGAAGATTAAACCCAGGGCCTGGTGCATGGTAGACAAGGACTCTCCCACCAAGCTACGCCCCTGCCCAGGACTGAGGCTTTTAAGCAAACGAGCGGCCAAATGTCCCACCTGCCACTGTCCATGGGTTCCCTCAGGAAGGCCTCAGGCCTTCCGCTGCATGGAGTTTACCACATGAGCTTGGGTTTAGTTGGGGGTTCTGAGCTGCAAAAGCAGGTGTCTTCCAAATTCTTGGAAACGCCAGAAAGTTCTTACCCACCCCCCTCCAACACACACACACTTCTCCCTATAGCTCAGCTGGGTGAATGGGAATTCCTGGGTATGCAAAATGTGGCTCTAGCCACCAGATGCCCCCAGGACAGCCCCCACTGCCACCACTTCCATGGTGCTTCATGATGCCGGGTTGGAAATGCCGCTTTCTGGAGCCAGTTTTTCCTATAATCGGAACTTGACTCGTGTTAGAATCAACACGGACGTGAGGATATTCATTCTCACCCGGGCACTCGGCATGCGCTTCGCACACAGCAGCGTGCAGGGCCCAGCAGAGCACGCGGTTGGACCTCACTCAGTAAAGAATGAATTCTCGTGAAACGCAGTTGTTCTGGTTAGTTGAGACTAACGCCTCCAGTATCCCAGCTGGGCTGCCGTCAGCCATGGGGACCTGGAGTCCAGATCCTTTCCCTGGAGTAATTGGGAGCACTCTCCAGCCCTTGGGTCCCATGCCAGTTTACTGCACTGAAAAATACTGAACAGTAACCCCTCCTGGAGATAAGGTTTCTGCCCTCTCCCACCTCTGCTCATACTGATCAGGAATATGGTCCCTGTGAACAGGACAAGTGCGCGGAAGAGATACATATATACAGAACACATGAAGAAACAGAAGCCACCCAGCGGTGGGAGCACGGTCTGCCTGTGGGCCAGCAGCGGAAGCCCAGCGCACCTGCCCTTGTTGAGGTCAGGCACTGTGAGGCTGGCCACCCCGGGCCTCCTGGAAGACCATCTGTAAGTTGCAAGGCAGGGGCCAGCCAGCCACTGGTATTTGCCACACGGCCAAGACTGCCTCTCCAGGGGCCAGTGAGATGAGACCCCAAGGGACACACTTCAGAAGTAATCTACAGCAAGTTCTGAAGTCCCCCCTGCTGCCCAGGCAGAGTCCTGAACTTGGCGTATGTAATCAGCCAGGCTGAAGGACAGCAAGGAGATCTGCCACAGCAACTGCTCCAAGCCCACGCTCCAGCGGCTGCACCAACTCCACAGGGAAGAGGGGCCTGGCCTCTGCAGCCACTCCCTCCCTCCCCCATCTCTCTTGGTGCTGGGCACTCCATCAAGACTGTGCTCCAAACAGCAGGCTACACAGGCCATGGCCAGGGCCGACTGGCAGCACCCCACACCCCCGTCAGGAAGTACACCCAAGTATACCAGTGCTATCTGTTGCTCCAAAGAGCAGAAGCTAGAAATGATCTTGGAGACCACTGGGCCAACCCCTCACTCCCCTTTCCCATTTTACAAATGATGTCGAGAGGGAACATGGTGTCCCAAATGACCTGTGGGGACAAAGGCAGAGCTGGGCCCAGGACCCAGGATGCAACCTTTCTATCCTGGGGTGCCCGGGACTGCAGTAACAGTAACTTGCTCCAGAAGTGTCCCCTGTGGCCTCGAGGCCGGCCCTCTTCACAGAGCACAGGACGGGCAGTCTGTCCACCAAGTGTTTCCCAGCTGCTTGTTCACCTCCCTAGTCAGCCTCGGTGGGATGCAGACCTGCCCTCACCAGATGTGTTGTTTGCTTGTTTCTGAATTCTGGAGGCGAAACACCTGGTACCTGCCCTTTCTGGCTTATTTATAGTGGTTTTGCCCTTGTTTTGAAATACCAAAGAATCTGCCAGTGAAGAGGTGGCAGGTGTCCTGGCAGCCTGTGGGCCAGGTCCTGCCCAGGACTCTGCTCCCAGGCGCTCCCTGTGGGCTATTTGGTACCAGTGGCCAGCCCGTGTTGCCTGCCTAGAGCCCACAGAGCCCAGGATGGGCTCACAGGTCAAGCGCCTTGCTGCCCTCAGCCGCACCGGGCCACGTGCCCCGGCATCTGGGACAGTGGCTGGACTCCTGGTACAGGTTGTGAAGAGGAGAGGGCCCGGGTGGTGGTCTTCCGAGGCCTGCTCCTCCTGCATGCCACACTCCACCTGCCCTTGTGTACTTGGATGCCTCTGGTTCATCGCTGGGACCCAGGAGCACCTGCACACGGTCTCCCACAGCCACCATCCTCAGCCCTGCAAGCGCACACCAGCTGCTTCCTTCCCGGTGTCTGGTGACCTGTTCCAGGCTCTGGCACAGATGGCGTGGGGCTCCTTCCGAGGCCAGCATCCCTGGCTCCATCCAGCCCAGTCCGCCCTGAGGCCCTCATCTCTCTTCTGCAGCTAAAATATTCCCCTCTTCAATGCTCTGCAGCTGCAGCCTCTGACTCGCAAGGGCTCTGCTGCCTCGACGGCCCCCAGGGCCAGCCCCTGGAGTAGTCCGTGCTGGGAACAAAAGGCCCGGCAAAGCCTCCTCCCCAAATAAGTTGATTTTGGCCTCAGCCTCAATGGCTCTGGCCAAGCTGGCTGCGTAGCTGTCCAAGGACTTGTGTACTTCAGCTTTCACATGGAGAATGGAGTTCTTGGCAGCTTCTGGGGAGAAGGCAGAGAGGAGGTTAGCAGAGGAGCCAGGACCAATGACTACCCTGCAGAGACTGTGGCTGCTGCCCTGCCCTGGGCAGGGGAGGCATCCTGGGGTGGCTCGTGGGCCTGAAGCCAGATTCCCTGGCTTAGATCCTGGACTCCCCAACTTACTGCCCAGAAACTCTTAGAAGTTACTGAGTCTAGCTTTGGTTCCTCATCTGTAAAGAGTAGTACTCTTTGTAGGGTCTCTGGGGTAACTGAGTGAATTCCTTTTAAGATGCTGAGCCATCTTTGAAGAGTTTTCTGCTCTTCCAAATCTCTGGATCAGAATACCATAGGTGGCTGTGACCACCAGAGACCCAAATGCCAGCTCTCCTCTCACACTGCTCAGAGCTTCCTTAAGTCATGGGGACCCGAGGGCGAGGAGAGATATTCAGGCACTCCACCCAGGACTAGGACCACTGGCGAATGAAATCAACAGGACAGGGAGGGAGGTGGCTCTTCGATTTCACACCCCTTGCCTTATTATCACAGATGCACTGCCTATTTTCTCTGGTTATTTTGGGGAACAGTTTGTCCTCACATTTCCTAAAGAGCAAGCAACCTACACATCCCCCTCTTTTTATTAGGACTAGGGATCAAACTCAGTGGGCCCACCACTGAGCTACATCCATTTAATTTTCATTTTGAGACAAGGTCTCACATGAGTTCTCATTAAATTGCTGAGCTGGCCTCAAGCTTTCCATTCTCCTGCCTCAGCCTCCTCAGTTGCTGGGATCCAGGAGTGGGTCGTGGTACCAGCATGCATCCTGCTCTCTGGGAGGAAGAGACAAGAGGCACGGGTCGCCCTCCCTGCCCGTCATGGTGTCCCCCGCCAGCACCTCGCTCTCTCAGACCTGCAGAGGTGCTTCCAGAGGCGCTCTCCCAGGCCTCAGCTATGAAGGGGCAGGCACGGCCCTGGGTGGGCAGGGGCGGAATGGGGTCCACTGATCATTTCTGTGAAAATAATCACTCTAAAGCCCAAGAGCCGCTCTCGAACCCGCCTTGTCAGGGGAGTGGGTGGTTAGGAACCCTCCTCTCTGTCCTGCATGGTCACCTCTGGCTCACTCTGAAGTCAGAGTGGGAATTAATCATGTAGAGAGAAAGTAGAAGGCAATCATGTACGACAGCTCTGCTGGGCCCACCTTCCTGGAGCCTCAACCTTCAGGCCCAGCTCTCCACCACAGCCAGCCGGCCTGGGGGCTGTCCTCGCGGCTCAGGCAGGGATGCTGAAATGTGTGGCCAGCCGGGTGGCTCCTTTGTCGTTCTTGTACTCAGCACATCTGTAGGGAAGCTCATGCCAAGTTCCAGAGCCACAGGGGTACAGGTGGAGGAAAGTGGAGGGATGGGGTACGGCAGGCACTTCCTGCAGGACCCCAGCATCGAGGGCAACGATCAGGTGGCACTTTGGCTTCTACGCTTGGGGCCAACTGGAAGCAGCCATCCTAGCGGGCTAGGTCACAGGGGCAACAGCACACACCCACAGGGAAAGAGGGACCCTGTTCACCCAGCCGCCATCCCGTGGGCAAGGGAAGCCAGGATCTGGGCTGCTTGCCTGGAGTGGGACGGCGGCTCTCCCAGTCCTAGAGGCTGCTTGCTGAGCTGGGGGCCTGCAGACTCCAGTGAGTCCAGCGGGGCTGGGAGTCATGGGTGGGACACAGGTGAGGGGCCCTGGCATGTGGGGGCTCCCTCCCGTCACCCACCTTTGATCTGCTCCACCTCGTCCTCGAACGTCACCGAGCTCCTCCTCTTGGGCGGGCAGGTGCAGTGGGCAGGCGGGGCGTCCTCCGAGGCGCAGTCCTCCAGCAGCATCACATCCGTTCCTGCGATGAAGGGAGCCCCGCACTGGAGCAGCACGCCAGGGCCCCTCCCCTTGCTCCTCCCGCTCCCAAACCTGCCCTGCAGCACCCCCGCTGCCCAGTGTCACTCCATCCTGGACCTGCACAGCCCGCGGGCGCTTCCTTCCCACAGAAGCTGTGGCATCTCCTCCCGGGCAGTCACCACCACCACACACGGGCCCACATCTGCCAGCTGGGAGGCGCGGCAGGCAAGGTGGGTGGGCAGGGCCTTCTGAGTGACCTGCTTCCCTGTGAACGTCTGTCACCAGAGTTGAGACATGTGCTACCTAAACACGGAGACCCGCAAGCGTAAAGTTGGTTGGGAATCGAAATTCTTCTGAGAAGAAGGATGTTTTTGGAGCTGCGAGTGGAACACTGCTGCCCAGGCCGCTGCTCCGGGCGTGGCACTGCCCCTTTGCGCCCCATCGGGATGGGTGCCAGGCGTGGCCAGGCCTGGCCTCTTCAATGGCCCCTTGGAGACACTGGCAGCCCGTGTGAGGAGGTGCTCACCAGGCCCAGAGTTCCAGTGCAGGCTGGCGGCACGCACCCAGGGTGGGCAGGGAAGTGGGTGCAGGAGCTCCTCCCTGGCGGGAGCTCAGTGAAACATGGCCCCGGGTCTGGGAGGTGCTGCTCCTTTGGGGAGCACAGGCTTCTCCCAGGCCGCGGGCATGGCAGACCACGGACGACGAGGCTGCAGAGCTCGCTGGGGGGGCTGCCTCCAGGCCAGGGACAGACGCCCTTGATACAGGGGATGCTGCCCCCATTTGCTAAGTGGGGGACCTTGGGTTCACGAGATCCAGCAGCTGCCTAAGAGAGCACAGCTTGCACTGGCCAGCGGGAGATCAGGGACGGGCAGGCAACTCCAGGCCCTCGGCCAGTGGTTATTAGAAATCAGGTAACAAATTACCTTTTGAATCAACTTCTCAGACACTTTGGGCCCAGATGACACCTCTCTGCAGGAGAGTGGGACCAGAGCTGCCTCCTCACAGAGGAGCAGCCGGGGACCAGAAGCAGAATGCTGTGCTTACCTGAGTCCCGGGAGCAGCTGAAACCAGTGTCTCCTGTGCTGCTGCTGTGCCCCAGGGGCTGTCCACCCGCCATGAGTGCCGTGAGGTGTGGGGACAGGCCCAGGTCTGAAAAGCAACATGGGCGAGTGACAGCAGCAGCTCCCGCACATAGTGACCGGTGGCCAACCCACATGGCTCTGCCCAGCCTCACTGGCAAAACTTGCTCTCCACCCGAGAGGACGCAGCTGCTCCCCGTCCCGTGCTGCCCCTGTCCCACCCCACCATGGCAGGCCTCAGAGGTCTCAGGGGAGACCGACAGTGAGGCAGGTGGGCACCTGAGGTGAGCGGTCAGCCTGCAGGACCCTGCAGGCTACAGACCCCTGTTCCCCTCCTGAAATCCTGCTTGAATACAAAAGGGGATTTTTAGAGGCTTAAAGCCCAGAGGGGGAGAGGATGTTGAGAAGCTGGGGACATGCGGATAAGGATAAGGACACTGACCCAGGGACGGGAACTGAGGCTGGCAGGGCAGGACTAGGCAGAGGCGCCTAGTCCCTTGGCTGGGCTTGGGCACCTGAGGCTGGGCTGGCTTCCCCCAAGTCGCTCAGTCCTCACCCTCACTTTCAGTGCCCAAACGCCAGAGTGGGCAGGAGGTGGTGGACCATGAACCAGGGGCCTCAGATGCCTTGGAGACATCTGGGGGCAGGGATGACACAGGACACCAAGCAGCCTGGAAAGCAGGGGAAGAGTCTGCTCCACCGCCTGCACCCTAGAAGAACTAGGGTGAAGCTAAAGAACTGTGCCCTGGGAGGTGGCCTGCTGGGCCGCCCTGCACTCACGCTACCTGAAGGGCCAGGTGAGGACCACGGATCTGAGGAAAGGCACCAGCACAGAAGACACAGGTGGTTTGGGGAATGGACCTGAGGAGGCAGTTCAAGGAGCTTAAGGAAAAGACCAGGTCTGGGACCCCCACACGGTGAGAAAACAAAGGATCCATAGGAAAGAGCTGGAGTTATCAGAAAGGAACATGGACAGAAAAGCTCTAAGAAAGTAAAATGGAAGACAAAGGTCAGACTCCTGAGATCCCCCAGGAAGCCCTCTTGTCCAGCAGATGAGTCAGTGCTGGTTTGCATGTGTCCCCAAAGCCCATGGTGGAGACTTCACCCCGGGCAGCAGTGCTGGGAGGCGGGCCTGAGGAACGGATTAGCCTCGCACTGCACAAGCGGGCAAGCTACCTCAGGATGGGCTACCTCAGGTGGAAAAGTGAGTGTGGCCACGTGCTCTCGGCTCCTGCCCTTCCACATGACACAGCACGGTAGGACACAGCACAGAGGGCCTTCCCAGATGAGGACACCATGCCCCTGGGTCTCCCAGACTGCAGAATCATCTTTGTCCATTATAAATTACCTGATCTCAGGTATTTTGTTACTGCAGCAGAAAACGGACTAAGACAACAATCTACCATAAAAGACACTCCTGTATTCTACCATGCACTCCTCTCTAATTTCGTCCTAGTGCTTCTGAGGGTTCAAGGTCATAAAATGTACTCTTTCCTTTCTTCCCTGGAGCCGGGGAGAAAATGGTGATGGCCAAGGAATGGCAGGCAGTTCTAGCAAGCTTCCCTCAGGACTTCCTTTTTGTTGTCTTTGGGAGCCCCACAAGAAGTTGTCCCTTTGCTTTCCCCTTCTCTGGGCACTGGTTACAGGGCTGGGGCCAGAGGACATCCCGAGCACCTCCCCTGCGCCTGGCCACTCCTCCAGGGTCTTGGTGCAGAACATGGCTGTGTTCAGTGGGAGGCCTGGCGTGCAGAGCGGCCTGCAGGGCCCCTGCCAGCTGGGATGGTGGAAGCCACAGTGGGTTTTGGACACCATCTCTGAGGCCATGGCAAACACCAGGAACACGCCTTGGTGTCCAGAAGTGGGAGGAATCATCTGTGCCAGACCATTGTGGTTGGGTTGAAAGATCTGGAATCAGGGCAGCCAGGTGGTACTCCGGTCTGTTTATAAAGTTCAGTTACCCTGCAACTTTTTACATGAAACAACGCCACATCTTCTGGGCCCAATCCAACCCCTTAAAAAAAAAGCACACTGGGACAGGCCTTGGGGTTTGTGACTCCCCAGGAGCACGTGGTGAGTACAAGCTACTGATCCTTCTAGAAGCTGATACAACGGCAGGATTCCAGGGTGAAGCAGGAACCGAAAGACCTGGAGGTGCCACCGGAAAGCTACTCAGAAAAGCAGGGAGGCGAGTCAAAGGCTCCAGGTCGCCCTCCTCTCCCTCCAGCCCAGGCTCCTCGAGGACCTGGTGTGGGGCATCTCCCTCTGTGTGAATGAGGCAGCCAATGGGAGCTTTGCAGCCACAAGGCCTGGAGCACAGCCCCTGGTGCCAGCACTCTGTCCAGGTGTAACGGGTCGTGGGAAATCCCAGCTTAGACACAGACGGATAAGCACACCACGGCTATGCCCAATCTACAGGCAGCCTGGGCCCCCGGCAGAGGAGGAGCCCCAACAGCTCCTCGCTGGAGCGTGGCAGGGAGCGCGCTCTGGGTTCAGCACTAGAAGGGGGTTGGGAGCGGTTTGAAGTGACATGCGATGCCTGTGCGAAGCGTAAGAAAATGAGTTAACTTGCCAACCGGCTCCTAGTCAGCAAGACGCATGCGACACCAGGTCACACTCTCAGGACTGGGGTCTGGCTGGAGCAGGTCTGGTGCAAGGGAAGAGCCCCCTCGTCCCTCTGCCTGCCAGTGGCCATCTGCCAGCTTCAGATTTGTGGCTTAGCAGCCTAAGGTCACAGGCCAGCGTGGAGCACATCTTTCACCACCAGAAGCCAAGGTCCACCCAGGCTGACCCACCCACTGTGAGGCAGACAGCCTCTGGGAGGGAGGCCCAGACACCCCGACTCCAAGGTGAGGCCTCTTGGAACATGCTGCTGACCCCACAAGCAGAAGGTCTGGTGACCTGGCAGCAGGTGGCACTCCAGGGAAAGCTTCTGCTTGAGGCAAACAGAAATGAGAGATTCAGAAGCCACTGATGGCTGAGACCTGCCATGCCTGAGGGGCCGCGGTCTCGTGGGGCATCCCAGTGGGCGGGAGCTCCGGGCCTGCAGAATGTGCTTCTGCCTTTGCGCTGCTTGAAGGGACCTGTCCCCCCACTGGAGAAAGCTTTCCAGGCACCCTGCAAAGGAAGACCTGCAAAACAAAGACGGAGCCCCAGGCCTTTCTTGCTGACTCTGGAATGAATCTCCCCATCCTTTCCTACAGGAATGAGGGGCCCAGAGGCAGGTTCACTGCAGAAGTTCAGGGATGGCTGCGGGCCGAAGCCTGCCCCGGACAGGACCAGGGTCCTGCATGGCCAGCGCAGGGGTGAGGCCAGGACAGGCTGCACCCTGCCTCGTTCCCCAACTCCTCCTGCCATCAGACCCTTCCGGGAGGAACCAAGGGGACTCCCAGGGTCCTGCATCTGAAGAATGCCAGAACCCTCATCCACAAGCTCTTCAACCCAAGCTCCCAGAAGACAGCATTCCCAGGAGGGAGATGCGCCGGCCGCCCCGGCTGCCAACTGGCCACCTGGCTGCTCTCCGCCTGCTCCCTCCGGAGCCTCGGGACCCTTCCAGGACGGTCGCCAGTGTGGCCCCTGGAATCTGGCCAAAGAGCAGAGGCTCCTTTGTGCCGTCTGCCCTTCCTCCTCGTTCTCAGTCTCTACTGCCTCCCTGCTCATTCTCAAGTTTGCTGGAGTAGAAAACCCATTCGTTTTGCCTAGGAGACCAGTGACTGTGTGCAATCAGTGAAAGGAAGTCACGGGTGTCCTCTGGCTCACAAGTTCCGCTGGACAGATGGACGTGAGGGGCAGGGTGGGCGCTCACTGGGGGAAACACTAGGACACAGGGAGGTGTTCTTCTCCCATGACTAAAATAAAAAATCTCGAACTTCCTTCCTCTTTCTAGGAACAACCCTCGAAAAAGGCCACAAAATGCATCTGTGTGCTGGGTGTGGCACTGCCACATGGGAAGCTCCCTGTCACCTCTGCCACTGAGTGTCCGTGGCAATCAGGAGTCATTATTTCTTTCTCCCTCTTGAGGGGAAGTGGTGACCCCTCTATTTCATGAGGGGAAATTAACTAGCTGATTGACGAGGTACCCGACGTCATCTGGCAGGAGGTTAGACCCACAGTCTGAACTGCACCCTTGGGATCCTCCAGGGCCGGGCCAGGTGGGCCTCTCTCAGACATGGTCCTGAACCTCCCCCAGCTGTCCCCTCAGAACGAGAGCCACCAGTGGGTGCTAAGAGCCGCTGGAGGAGAAAGGGTGATTAACAGAACCACCAGAGAAGAGTGCCCCACCCAGGGTCCAGGCGGCGCGGCCAGAGCAGGACAGGCTGGCCGCTTGCCCTGGCCAGGAGGAGCCACCACCCCCACGTTCCTGCCCGTGCACCAGCCTCTCCCTGACTGTGAGGACGCGCTCCGCAGGTGGGAGAGCGCCTGCCCCCCACGCACCCGCCCTGGGTTGATCTGGGCTGCGGAAGCTCTGTACTGTTTTTCCAACCCTCCTGTAAGTCTAAAATTATTTCAAGATTAAAAGGAAAATCGGACCCCTGGCGCTGGTGCTTCCTCTGGGTCTCATGGAGCGTGGTGAGACGATTCCCAGTCAGCTGGCAGAGGGAGGGGCAGCCTCGGTCTCCATGGCAATGTCCAAGTGAAGGGCTGAGGCCGGGCATGAGACCTCCCAGAGTGTCGGGGACCATGTGAAGAGACCCCTGGCCTGGGAGGGGGCTCTGGGTGTGCTCGAGGAGGGACAGCGGATGAGCCGCCAGCTGGGGAGCCAGGAAGGGAGGCGCGGGGAGGGCGGCCTGTGCAGGCTGGAGCCCTGCTCTCCAGAGACAGGGCCCAGCCGGCCCTTGGAAAACAGACTGCTGCGTCGGTGTCCCCAGCCTGACACTTTTGAACCGACGCTGGCGGCCTGGGTGGCAAGGCCTTGAGCTGCTGCCTCCTGAGAAGGTGCGGGCAATCCCAGGGGTGCTGCTGTGCTCCTTCCCCACAGGACATTCGTGCTTTGAGCCCGGAGGCGAGGCCACAGTCCTCAGAACACCCACCCACCACGGCCAGAGCAGCTGAGGAGACCCCGACACCCTGCCCGCTGGGAGGTCCCCGTTACCTGTGATTCTGTTGGAGATGCTGAAGATCCTGGAGGTCCTCTGCCGCTGCACGAACGGCTCGCGGTAGTACCGGTCCCCAAAGCACATGCCCAGGAGCTCCCTGCGGACAGTCTTGTTCCAGAGTCCATAGATCAGCGGGTGGCAGACGGCACTGGTAAAGGACAGCCACGTGGCCCAGGTCTCCAGGGTTGGGGAGACATAGTTCTTCCCCCAGAGGGCCTCGGAGGTGATGACCACCATGTAGGGACCCCAGGTGACCATGAAGGCGCCGATGACCACCAGGATGGTGATGAGGGCCTTGCACTGGTTGGCTGAGTAGACCACGCCCTGGAAGGCATTCCTCCTGCTGCCCGAGGACGAGGTGGAGGTGCTGGAGTTCTTCCTCCCGCCCCTGCGGGCGTCCTCTTCCGCGATGACCACCGTGCCACAGTGCACCTTGCGCGCCTTGACCCTGGCTACGCGGAAGATGAAGCCGTAGCACACCAGCATGACCAGGAAGGGGAACAGGGCACACCAGATCTGCCAGAAGGCCGTGTAGCCGGGCTCCCGGTGCCAGGCGGCCACACACATCCACTTGAACTCGTCAAACTCCACCGACGACCACCCGAACAGGGGAGGCAGGCAGCCGACCAGCGAGTGCAGCCAGATGTAGAGGAGGGCCAGCACCGCGCGGTTCCCCGTGATCTTCATGGGGTACACCATCGGGTACAGGACGGCGTAATAGCTAGAAAGAGGGGCAGAGGCAGGACAGAGCGTTAGGGCCCCGGGCTCACCCCTGGCCCTCCAGCCCTCCCAGAGCTGCAGGCTGGTCATGGCGCTGCAGGACCTTCAGCAAGGGCAGGCGGTTGCTGCTTCCAGGTGGGCACAGCATATCCCACTCAGTCACCCTGAGCCTCTGCAGGGGCCCCGAGGGTCGTGCATCTGCTGCTGCTGCTGGTGATCCATTTAGATCCGTTTGCAGAGGGGTCTTAAAGAACCCGAGGGAGGTCTCGGGACATGGCTCAGTGGACATTCCCTGAAAGCCTCCGTGTGTGTCCTGGACATACAGGTGACACGTGGGGCAGGCAGACATGCAGCAGGTGGGGCCGGGGTGGGAAAGGCCAGGCCGAGACCCTCCCAGCTGTGAGTTGCGGGTCTGTGGCCCTCCTGCCACAGGCAAGGACAGTGAAGAGAAAGGAAATAGCCCCCCGACATGCAGAAGAAACCCATGCCCCCTGACTGTGGTCCCCAACACACGTGAGCTGAGCCTGGCAAGCCACCTTGTTCCACAGCCACGGTCCAGGGGTAGGGCCCCGTGGCACGGCTCCCCAGCGGAGGGGGTAGGAATGGTGCTACTCCAATCAGCAGACCCCAAGCCAGACAGCCGTGCAGGCTTCACTCAAGACCCAGGCTTGAAGGGTGGGGACACTGACCCAGCCTGGGCTGGTGCCGAGGTGGAAGGGCAAGCCGAGCCGCTTCGTAAGGAAGGGCAGACTGTCCAGAGGCCGGCGCAAGACCCAGCCAGCAGGCAGGGGTCAGGGCCCAGACGGCCTGCTAGACCTCGCCCCGGACTGGCCTTTAACCGGGGATGGGAGGGAACTTAGACCTCAGGATTGTAAGTACCCCCGCCCAGACATTCCCTGTGAGGCAACGCTGCTTCCATGAGTGGACAGGGGACAGCAGTGGCCATGCCAATGCTGCCCATAGAGGCAGGATGCTTTAGTGACCAGGTACACCACCAGATTACCCATGAGGCACCTCCGCCAGCATCGCCTTCCTGCATCACCCTTGGGCACCAGAGCTGAAGTGCCACATGCCTCCCGGAGAGGCTGCCTCTGTGTGTGAATGGTACGCCTGGGGCTGCTCTGATCTCAAGCCGTGATTCAGGCCAACACCTGCCTGGGGAGAGGACCCTGCTGTGGCTGCCCGGCAGAGGCGCGTGCCTTGGCAACGGCTCTGCTTCTGCCAGCTGTGCCCCCGGCAGGCTGGCTCAGCCCCTCAGGGCCGAGGTGCCTCCTTCATGAGCAGGAAGCAGAACCTCCATGCCCACCTCCCAGCCAGGCCCACCCCCAAGTGGATGGTGCAGGGCCATGAGAGGCCGAAGGCAGTGAGGCCGAGGACTGCTCTCGCCTGTCCCCCCCCCCTCCCATGACCCTCAGGGACAGTGGACCTCTGAGCCCTGGGGTGACTCAAGCAGATATGCGTCCTCTCCGCTGCCGAGTGCCCAGCTGAGACACCGACCTGCGGGCCGACACCCAGGCAAGTGGAAGGGGGGTCTGCTAGGGTGGGCCGGGGTACCTCCAGGAAGCTCTCCTTCACTTCTCGGGAGACATAGCCCGAGACTTCCCCTCTGCACACAGTGGGGCCTCAGGACACCGGGGTGTCTGCTGGGTGTGGGGGACCGGGCTGCTGCAGGCTAACTGTCCTGGCTCCTGCGACCAAGCCCACTCTGTAGTCATGAAAATAATCACGGTCAACAAGCAGTCCTCTCCACGCTGTCCCAGCTGGCCCCGCACGGCTGCAGTCACCACCATCCAGCCAGGCTCCGAGGGCACTCGCGGTGAGGTCCAGCCACGGGCAGCTCCCACAGAGCAGGACAAGTTTCTTGCCTGGCCCCTGAGGAGCCACACGCCTGGGGCCACTTTGCTTTCAGTTCTGATTTGGAGAGGGGTTCACATGCACTGGAGTGCAAGTATCTACAACTCAGTCAAGGTAAGGGACATTGCCCATCTTCCCTCCAAAAACTGGGTTCCTGTGTTCTGAACCACAGACTGGAAACTCCATTTTAAACTGAAGCTCCTGTAAACTCAAAGAAAAAAGGAAGGAAAGCAAGTCCTGACGCCCCTGGGCCGACACAGGCCCCAGGAGAGGGCTTTCTGCGCTTCCCAAGCTCGGAACTCCCCCCGAGACTCTCAGTCTTTCTCGGACTACGCGCGGTTAGACACAAGCCTGCACGTGGCCCTTCAGACCCAAAAGAGACCTTCAGGATGTCATGAAAAGCTGTGAGGGGCCAAGTGCTCCAGCTGTGTGGCCCACACAGCCACACGGCCACAGCCCCCTGTCCCACCAGCGAGCTCACGCACAGCTGGCAGAGCACGGAGGCCAGCTCCGGGGGCAGCCCTCAACCTCCCTGGACGAGGTTCCAACAGCAGTGACCTTCACCCTGCCGAGGCGGCTGTCCTCATTACCTACTGTTTGAGAACAGGAGTTTCATGGACCACAGTGTCGGGTGGAAGGCCCTGGCACCCCGGCAGCCCTGGCGCATCTCGGCTCAGCTCCAGGTGACCACCCGCCACACACTGGCAGCAAGGGCTTGCTCACAGTGACCCTGCGGTTGGGCTGGCTCCGGCTGCCGCTGCCACTGGTTGGTCTGGGACAATGACATTTAAGTGGTGCCTCCCACTGCAGCCAGCGGCCTCTGCTCTCTGTGGCCCATCTGTCCAACTACCCGGATGGGTTTCTTTCTTTTTCTTACTGCCTTCCTCCCGCCCTTCCTTCCTCAGTGCTGGGATGGCACCCTGGTCCTGGGGGATTCCATTCACTAGGATTCTCAGCTGGGAATGGTTCAGCAGGACAGGATGGCATGTTTGGCAATGTCTAGGAGGTTCTGCAGTCACACCTGGGAGCAGAGGTCAGGAAGCTGTGACGTCCTGCAATGACCAGAGAGCACCTCATATGAAGAAGGACCTGGCTCAAAATCAGCAGGCCCAATCCCCAGTACTGCACAATTGAAAACAACAGCAACAATAATAAAAGTCAACAGCACTGAGATTGAGAGGCCTGGGCTTGCCTGGTTGTGTGATTGGCAGCACTGGCCTGGTGGCTTCGAGGACTGACTGACCGTACAGGTTAGGCATCTCAGGACCAGGGAAGCCACCCAACAGTCTGTGATCCTGGGCAGACCCTGACTCTGCTCATCAGGAAAATGTGGGCCAAAAGGGTCGCCATGGAGAATAGCTGAGCAAACGTCCACGCAGCAGAGCGTCAGCCCTGGAGCCCGTGGTGACGGTGGGCGCAGCCCCTCTCCTCCTCCACGCCCTGCCTCCGCCCAGTTCCCTGGCCTGCCGTCCCCCACTGTGCCCAGCTCCTTCCCTCTGCCTCCTCCCTGGCCTTCTCCTGCTGCTCCCTCTTTCCCACACACAGCACAGGAGAACCTCAGCTTGTCCAGTCGATTTGTGACCGACAGTGACAGACAAATTACATCTGCTGTAAAATGTCCAGGACCCGCATCTCGTGGGAGGCACTGTGCGTGTCAGTCACCAAGACCTGGCCGAAGCCAGTGTGCCCATGCTGTGCTTGCAGGATGCGGCAATCTCCAGAGGTCAGGCAGGCTGACCGGAGTAAGGGGGTCTTCCAGGTGCAGCACCGACTGGTGGCTGGCCAGGCTGGAGGCCGAGGCGCCTGAAGACAGCGCAGTGGGCTGACTGCCGTGTCCAGCGCCACCGGCCTCTGCCGCCCCACCCACCGCACTGCCATCCCCTGCGTTCTCAGAGCCGGACCCGCCCTGTGTGAGTCCACTTCACACACTGTTCCAAGGTCACTTGTTCGCCCATCTGCCTCCCCGACGCGCGTCCCTGGATGCTAGTCCATCTGTGTAGTCCCACATGCTGTTCAGGGTCAGCTCCAGGGCCACCGTCCAGGCTCTCACAGCCCGCCTGCCAGCAGCACAGTTGGTCTGCAGGGTCACTGTGTCTCACGAGCCCAGGCACACGCAGATCTGCCTCTGCCACGGAACTGCCCCCGGTGGGCCAGGCCCGTGAGCTGCTCGTGCCTCATCCTACCCCTCCAGACTGGGTGTCGGGCCCCCAGTAGACATCTGGCAAAAACTCCCAGCGCAGGAGACTAGGCCCTGCCAAGGCGACCTGGCGTCCAGGCTGTGCTACGGTGGCCAGATGGGAGGACTGGGCGCTGGCCAGGAGAAGCCGTATCTCACCTGAGCTGACCCAGAGCCACGGAGCACCAGAGCCACGGAGCTCACCTTCACTGAGCGGCCACCGCCAGCCGGCTCTGCCAGAGGACCCGAGGCCCGTCCCACCGCTGCCCCTGAGCTGCTGGGCCCGGGAGCGATGTTCAAAACTTAGTGATATTTTAAAAACAGAAAGTAAAACCGTGAGACCGTATTCCTCCCACTGCCGATGGGCCTCCGCCGTCTCCTTGCAACGCCACATGGCAACGGCCGCTGAGAGCATGTAGGCAGCTTTCTGGAGGGCCACTGACCTTCCTGCACCGAGTCTGGAAAGCACAGTCTATATTCCTGACAATGTGGCCATCCAAGGGACACACCCCTCAGAAGGGCAAGCCATGACACCTCGGAGCCAGTCACAGGATCTCAAAGTCACAGCCAAGCATGGGATGGAGCGTCACACCCCAGGGAGCATCCCAGCCCCCAAGGAAGCTGCAGACCACAGCAGGTGACAAGCAGGCCACCAAACCGTGTGCGAAGCCTATTCAACATTCACCAGGTACATCCAAAACCAGCTGGGGCGAATACACAGGAAACAGAGGGTGACGGCTCCCGGCGGTTAGATGGTGGGTGTTCTTTCATTCTTCACATTTTCTGAATTAGTTTTATCACTGGGAAAAGCCGACACAGTCCTCTGGATGGAAGTCCTCTCCATCCTGCACCCTCTGCACACAGTGGGCCCACAGGATGCCAGCCCGGGCCCAGGGGAGTCCTGTGCTCCAGACGGGCTGTCCCACCGCCTCGCACCACTCAACACCCGAGGGTGCAGAGCGAGCCCGGGCACTTGGCACCCATGACACTTGGCCTGGCCTACCACTGACCAAATTGCACAGCCCTTGAGCTGCCCTCAGCCTCCATGAAGGCCCAGCCTCACCTGCCGGGAGTGCAGGGACCACCGGAAAATCCTAAGGAGCAGCCGGAGACTCATGCCATGGCCGGGGACCTGCACGGCACCTCTGCCAGCACCCGCAGGCCCAGCAGAGCCCAGCGCAGAGCAGCTGGGCCTGAAGGCCACTGTCTACATGGCCTCCGTCCCTTGCTGCCCCTCCTGTCCTGCACTGTGAAGGAGTGGGGGGCCTCCGCCTGGGCTCCTGGGCCAAGACGAAGTGAGACCCAGCAGGCCTGTGTGGGGAGGAAAGAGCAGCGAGCCAGGAGTCCCAGAGCCCGCCCTGCTGACACCTCCCTCCCTCAGTCTGTCATCACGTGGAAAAAGAGAGTCAGAGGCTGCTAGGCCCGGCTTAGCTTTTTTTTTTTTTTTGAAGCAATGGAACCTTTAGAGAAAAACTGCAGTCATGCATCACTTAAAAACAGGGCCACATCCTGAGGACCAGTCCCAGCAATCTCATCGCTGTGCAGACATCACAGAATACACTGCACAAACCGGACGGTCCCCTGCTGCAGGCCTGGACGATGTGGTGCACACAGCACATACGTGGCTGTCGTCAATCCAAACGATGATGATCTAGGAAACCCAGGCAAGTGGACCGGAGGGTCTCTGGGTCAGGAGCTCAAAGAGGGGCAGAGCTCGGCTTGCTCGCCCTCCGCCCGGGGACCCGGGAGTCTGACACAGGACCAGAGACCCGCCCCTCCGTAAGCCGGGACTCGAGCTTACCGGTCGATGGCAATGACTCCCAGGGTGAGCATGCTGGCCGAGCTGATGAGCAGGTAGAGCAGGGCGGAGAAGTTGCACCAGACCACGCCGAAGATCCATCGCCTGCGCACGGCGCTCGTCACCACGAAGGGCAGCACCAAGACAGACAGCAGGAAGTTGGACAGGGTGAGGCTGAAGACGAACTTGTTGCTGAGGGTGAGGAGGTAGGACTTCTTGTACAAGGTGACCACGACCACCAGGTTGCCCAGGCAGACAAACACGGAGATGACGACGATGGCCACGAACTCAGGGACGCCACTGCCCCCCGCCCCACCCTCCTCCACCGTGAGGTTGCTCAGCTCCTTCCTGTGGCCGAGGGAGGAGTTGAAGCTCATGGTCAGTGCACCTCAGCCTGCGGTGGACAGCGCATGCTGGACAACTGCAGAAACAAGACAGGACAGGGACGGGAAGGCCTCATCAGACCACATCTTCTGCAGCTTGCACGAGGCAGCCGTCACCCAGCCAGCCTCCCCAGCCAGCCTCCCCGAGCACTGTCTGTCCCCTGTGTGCAGCTCATTCCGGGATTTGAATGACTTCTCCTCTAGCCCAAAATTTGGGTCTGCAGTGTCCCAAAGGCCCACATGCTAAAGGCTTGGCCTCCACTTGGTGCTACTGGGAAAAGAGCAGTCTTCAGGAGGCGGGGCCCAATGGGAGGTTCCAGGTCATTGGGATGTACCCTGGAAGGGGACTGTGGGACCCCAGTCTCTTTATCTTTCACTTCCCCGACTGCCATGAGGTGAGCATCTCTGCTCCACCATGGTATGCCTTGACACAGGTCCAAAAGTAGTGGGCACAGTGACCATGGACCGGAACCTCCAAAACTGAGAGCCAAGATAAACTTTGATAAACTTCCCCGCTCTTTTCTTTTCTTTGGTACTGGGTGTCTAACCCAGGGGTGCTTTACTGAGCTATATCCCCAGCCCTTTTATTTTTTATTTTGAGACAGGGTCTCACTATCCTCCTGTTGCAGCCTCCCAAATTGCTGGGAGCTTGACACGACAAAGGGCAGCACACATGGACAGCAGGAAGTTGGACAGGGCATGTGCCAGTGTGCCCGGCTCTCTTTTCTGCAGTGCTGGGGATCATACCCAGGGCCTCAGTGTGCACTAGGCAAGGGTTTCACCACAGAACTACAGCCCCAGTCCCAGACCACTTTTCCTTATAAGTTGATTATCTCAAGTATTTCATTAAAGTAATAGAAAGAAGACGAACACAGCTGCCCTATCCATTTCCACAGTCAGTGATTCAGAACCTTCAGTGTGCTTAAGTGCCAGTTCAAAGGAAGCGCCTGTTCAGAAAGCCAATTCTTAGGTGCCACCCTGCAGATTCTGGTCCTGGAGATGAGGTACAGCCTGGGAGTCTGCACGTTAGCCCCACCCCCAGCCGATTCCTGCAGACATTAGAGTTTGACAGCAAGGTTACAACAGGAAGGATGCCGAGTTCCCCGAGCAGGGGTTAATCAAGTACAGTCCGTATGGGATGCTGGCTGCTCTCCTCGGCCACGGGGAGGGAGGGCGAGGATCAGCACTAACTGCAGGCAGGTAGGTAGAGGCCCCACCCGAGGTGTCAGCCCACAAACCACGGCAAGGTGCAGTCTCTGCTCTCAGAGACTGGCTCAGGGTCCTGGGGAAAACTCAAGGCTCACGCGTCCTGGGGTGACATCCTACAAACTCAAGCTTCTCCACCACTTTTCACTGACTTTAGTCAGCCAAAAAATCCCCCTTTCCCCACCTGCTCTCCTTCTCCAAGAACAGAAGACATCAGAAAGAAGCAAAGACTGTCTGGGAGCCAGACGACAGAACCCAGGCTCAAACCGCCTCCACACAGCCACAGGACAGCCCCCTTCCTGGTGGCCTGTGGCCCTGTCCCACATCCACAGCCACAGGAGCCCACAGGGGAAGAAGCCAGGCCGCCCCTGCAGGGGTCACAGGCCTGCTGGAACCTCCCCTTGCAGTCAGCCCACCTGCTGCGGCCATAGCCCGACTAGGCTGCTCCAGGCTGACCACACAGTGGCCTCCCTGCTCAGATGGGCCACCCAGTTCCCAGGGGACCCTCCTACCTCACCACTCAGCCCACTGGTGCCTGCTTACAGAGATCCTGGCCCTCCTGATGTGAGGTCCTGATCTGAAACAGATGACGAGTCCTTTACCTGTGATGTAAGTTGCAAATATTTTTTGTGGCCTGGTCAGTGTAGGTCCAAAGGGGCCATTTTCTCCATGATTAGGATGATCTCCTTCCAAATGTCACCCTAAGAAAGTGTTTCTTATAGCTACGGTACCACCCTGTTGGGTTTATGTAAGTGTGTGGTCTACTAAAACCCAAAATTAATGTATGCATGAATTTCTGTGAAGGCAGATGTCCCCCATCTTGAACATATGGAATTAATGTTTTTAAGCCTAAGTACAAAACATTATTTCTACTAAATTTTATTGCCAGGCTGTTAAAATATTCTGAATGTTGATTTCGGTTATACAACTTCTTAGTTACTCCAGCTTTGTGCCATGAATAGACTCCATAAGTGCACTGCCTACCCATGTCTTTGAAAGTTGTTCCTGGTTTTTATCTTTAATTGGCCAGTTTTGAACTTTGTGGGCTCTTAGAAGTAAATTATTAATTGGTGCTCAAAATAAAGCTTTTCACATAAGCATATTACTCCTGAGTTAGCTTGCACAGGTGGTAAGAGGGTGGTTAGAAAAACAGACAACTGAAAAAAATGACAGAAAACATTTGCAACTTACATCACAGATAAAGGACTAATCATTCTAATTTGTAAAGAATTCCTTCAAAAATCACGAGTACAGAAGTATAAAGTATATTCAAGGCACAAAGGAGAGAAACTAAGATGCTGTAGAACTGAAATCAAAATTTAGAAGACAGTGTTCTGCTGATGTAACAAATTCTTGGGTTAACACACTTAACAAGGTTTATTTTGGCTGACAGTCAGGAGTTCCAGTCCATGGTCCCTGGGCCCTGTGGCTCCAGGCCTGAGGCAGCACAGGACGCCTTGGCAAGAGCTCATGTGACCTGTTCATTCACGGTGGCCAGGAAGCCAAGGAGAGACAGGAAGGGGCTGGAGCAGAAAGGCTCCCTTTGAAGGGCACGCCCCCGATGGCCTCACTTCCTCACACCAGGCCCCACCTCCTACAGGGCTCCCACCTCCCAGCGGCACCCCAAGCTGGGCCTTTAGAAGGGCTTCCAAAGCACAGCAGCAGTGAGGACTCTCCCTGCCCCTTGTGGGGCAGCACACACGGGGAAGGAGGGCGTCACCACCTGGGCTGTCTCGGTCCCGCTGGTCTAGTCCCCCTGTGGATCACCCTGCACGTCCTCTAAGCAGAAGTTCCCAGACGGCGGGCGGTGGTTGCTGTGGGAGGCTTTCCCGACCGAGGGGCGAGCACCGTCCAAAGACATGACCCACTTGCCAGCTGCACGCAGATGCTCCCTGGAAGCTTCGTTTCTTACACTGCCCTTGATTCACGGCCTCTCTCCGTAATTAAGCGTCTTCTCCAGTTCAGAAGACCAAAAAGGCAAGAGAGGATCTGCGGGCCTACGAAAGCTTGGTCGCCAACATAGGCCATTCCCGGTCCTGGGCCACCCACCTCCTTGTCACCTATTCCAATAACATCAGCCCAAAGTCCACGTGAAGACCTAAACTCTGAAGAAGACTTTCTAGAACATTCTGCCCTGCTACGTCCCTTACTACCCCTGCTGGCTACACTTTCTCTTTCACGTTTTACTCATTCCTTCAGAGAAGCTTGTCTTCTCACAGTGCAAGTTTTTATTTTGGGTGAGGATGCTTGTTTTCCCTTCCAGATGTCCACAAATGCTTCCTCGGTTACCCTTCTGAATTCCCAACAGCACTTTGTGTGCTGAGAAAATGAAGATTTCCTGTTGCCCCTGCACACTTTCGTGCACTTCAACCTGACCGTCTGTCAGTAGAAGAACGCGGGCTCTGGAATCTTCACCAAAGCCAGACCTGAATTCCACGTGACCTTGTGAGTGTCTCTTAACCTCTCTGAGCCTCAAAAGACGGAATCAGCGCCCTTGCAGGACTGCCAGGAGGCGCCTGAGCTAATGTAGATAAAAGCAGTTAGAGAGCAGCTCTCGGGAGAGAAACCGCAACGTGTTTCAGCAAGTTGCTGAAGGCACGGAAAGAAAACTCAATTATTTTTTTTTTTCCACTTCAAATTTTAATTAAAGCCAAAGAAGCTTCTCTTGGTCACTTAACTGGATGGAACGGGAGGAGATGGCAAATGGAAGCTCCCGGGCCTCCAGCAGGGCTCAGGGCCCCAAGACTGAGGCTGATGGAGAGAAGCGCTTCCTTCCCGAGCTGAGGCAGGTCACAGGCACCATGGGCCAGCTTCCCAAGAAACCTGCACCTGTGCCCGTGGGGCTGGTGTCCCCTGCTGGCTTTGTCCCACAACCCCTTCCCGAGACAGTAAATCTCCTCCTTATTCAGCAGGAAAAGTCAAGTGACATCCGTGAAGATCAGGGTGGCCAGGGAGCGTCCCAACAGAAGATTCCAGATAACCATCCAGCCCATCCCGGGGGCATTAGGAAATGACCGGAAATGCTCTTGCTTGTCACACAGCTCAGGGGCAGGGCTGCTAAACATCCAACAGTGCACAGGCCAGCTGAGGGTCGCTGGCGCGGAGACTGAAAAACCCTGTTCCACAGGAGCGACACTTTACTGTAAACCCTCGGCGAACACATCAAGGAAAACAAAACAGTCCCTTCCATACACAAAGGCACACACAGGCTCCATGGAGGCAGGCGGAGGTGGAGGCTGGCCAAAAGCCGGGCTGAGACCGCCCACACAGGGAGGCTGACCACCCTGCGACTGGCTTTTGCCGGTGGCAGTCGCCCTGTTCATCATCCTCACGCAGCCAAGCACATGGGCCCAAGCCCAGACTCCTGTAAGTTACAGTATCACTTTTAAATGGCTTATTCTGAGTATGTGCTCTGACGGCCATCCTGAGACAGATGCAGGAGGAACACGGGAGTCCCGCCCTCCCTCCTCATTACAGCCACACTGCCACTGGTTTCTGGACCCTCCCACCCTCGTATCTTCCAGTTATCTTTCCCATTCTCAGTCCTCACTGAACGACCCCAAAAATCTGCTCAGCTCCACTCTACAACTGGGGCTCGGCATGGAGCAAGACAAGCCAAAGCTTATGTTTAGTGAGAGAGGACACAGGCAGGAAGTAAACGATAAAAATGCAAAATAACTCCAGGTTAGTAGGTAATATGAAGGAAAATAAAACAGGTGTATTAGTCTGTTTTCTGTTGCTATAATGAAATACCCGAGGTTGGGTACTTTACAAAGAAAAGGGGGTTTTAGCTCACAGTTTTGGAGGCTGGAAATTCCAAACAACAAGGCATTTGGCTTTGATTTGGGGCCCCCTGACTGTGTCACATCATGGTGGAAACACATGTGAGAGGAAGAGATGACATGATGAGACAAGAAGTAGAAGCACTGGGCGGGGTCGGGCTTGCTCTTTTATAACAACTCACTCTCAAGGGAACAGCCTGGGGTCCCACAAGAACTACCTCGATGACTTCCAGGGGCACGCCCTGAGGGTCCTCACCACCTCTGAACATCAACCCACCAGGGACCAAGCTCTTCACAGTGAACCCTCAGGGGACAAACCCCATCCAACCGACAGCACAGGGTAAGGAGAGGGGGCCTGGGTGAGCAGGTTGGGAGTGGACAGTCAGGGGAGGCTCTCAGGAGGGAGCCTCTGAATGGAGACCAGAGAATGTTGCAAGGGACCTTCAGGCTGAGAAAGGGCCCTTGCAAAGGCCCTGAGGCCAGAATGTTCTGCCTTAAAGACAGCAGGAAAGTGGGAGGAGTTAGACACCCTGGCTGGTGGATGGGAAGCCACTTTTCTGCTCTAACTGCACACACTGCTGCTGGGTGAGAAGCACACAGGCCAGCCTGGAGTTGGGGACACACCAGTGCCAGAGGCCCCTGCATAGCCCCGGTCGAGGCGGAGGCTTGGTCAGGTGGGAAGAAGTGACTAAGGCACAGGAACCTCCTCAGAGACGCCCGCGTCCCAGAGCTGAGGGAGGCCTCCAGGTAACTCTTTCCACTGGAGTCATTCCACGGGCGAGACGGAAGCCAAGGAGGGACATGAGCTACCAGAGCGAAGACGCACCTCTGCCCTCACCCGGCCAGGAAGCTCTAGAAGGTGGTCCTGGCCAGGTTCAGAATAAAGACCAAACCCGCGGTCGCCCTTGGCTCTCAGCAGCGGCTGACGCCTGGGCTGCGCTTGCTCTCTGGGTCTCCCCTCGGGCCCCAGCCTGCTCTCCCTCCTGCACTCCTCCGCTTACTGACCTGCCAAGCATCCTGCCACCATTGCTGTCTTCCCTGCTGACCCTCAGAGGACTCTGCCACAGCTCAGCAGCTTCCCCATTTCTGGTATGGCCCCTGCATCTCCTCTGGAGAGGCCCACCCATCCACCACCGCCTTGGTCGACATGGACACGTGACCTCTGCCTCCCATCGGCCTCATCCAACTCCCTCTCACTGGGGCAGAGCTGAGGGGCCTAATGGACCACGTGCCCCTCTTCCAGTGGACTGTGACCTGCCGTTTCCCTTGCCTCCGTAGGGGAGGGCCTGAGCTGCCAGGGGTCACGACACGGAGCATCAGGAAGGCTGACCCAGAGGAGGCAGGAACCTGAGTCTAAGGAAAGCACTTGAACCCTGCACCCACACCACAAGCCAAGGTGCTGGAGCCCTGTGCGACACGGCCAGTAACGTTCCTGTTTGCTTTGTCCATCTGAGTTGAGTCCTTTCTCATGAAATTCCCTCATCTCTCCATAGCTCCCTCGCTCAGCCCATGAAACCCCAATGGCTCCAAACTCTTCATCAACAGCCTGGGCAACACTTCAGTGCCCCAGAGTCAAGTCCACCCACCTGGCACCTGGACGAAACTTAGACAAAGCGGGATCTGGCGTCTCTGCTTCTACCTTCCCGACATGCTATTCTTCACGCTCTTCTCTACCCCAGAAAAGGCATCACCAACCACCGGTCTCTCCAGACACACAATAGGATGTCCTGGACTGCTCTTGCCAGGTGACCCTGGCAGGACTAAGGCCCTGACTGACACTTTCTGTGTGACCTTGGGTGAATTAACGAACCCTGCAGTGTCATGAATTTGCAGCAGACTCGCTAGTGTTGAATGAGAGAAAGGGTATGACCGAATAAACGTTGGTCTGGTCCATCCCCTGTCCCAGATATCCAGGCCGTCACCAAAGTCTAACTCAGAACCTTGTGCCCACCGCCACTGCCCAGCTCAGAGCGCCCTCTTCCTGCACCATCGCTAGGCCTTTCCATCTCATCTCATTATTTCCTCCCCCACTCAATCTGCCCTCCCCACTCCTGCCAGACTGATGGTTCCCAGGCTGACCCGCTGCCACACCCCACACCTGCAGGACGTGTCTGCTGGCCATGCCCTGAGCCCCGCGCCTGCACCCCACCATTCCGGGCCTCCAGCACTCCCTGCTGCTCTCCACCTCCGACCTGCACGTGGCCAGCTGGCCAGCCCCACCCTCGCTTCCGCTCTGCTTGCTGGGGAGACGCATCTTAAGACTTGCTAAAAGCATCCCTGAGAAGTCAGAGAAAACACTGGCTAAAGAGGCCACGGGCAGAGCAAAGCCATCCCCCTGCTCTTGCAGAGAGAGGGAAACTGACAAAAGGGAAAGGGAAGCAGCAGCAGTTCAGGATATTTTTAAATGGAGAAAAGCAAGGGCAGCACAGAGCAAGCGCAAATTAAGGAAGTTTTAATATAGGAAAACTGGAAACAGGAGGCTTCCCCAAACAAGCAGAAAACCCGAAGCCACAAAGAAAAAGGACATAGATTTAACACCATAAAAATTCAATAGTCCTGGGGCTGGGGTTGTGGCTCGGTGGTAGAGCACTTGCCTAGCATGTATGAGGCACTGGGCTTGATCCTCAGCACCGCGCAAAAATGAATGAATAAAATAAAGGTCCATCAACATCTAAAAAAAAAAAAATGCTTTAAAAAATTTCAGTTCAATAGTTCTGCACCATCAAGGGTTGCAACAGGCAAACTGAAGACACAGAAAGCAAGACTTACTAACAGAAGGAAGGCTAAAAGTCAAAATTCAGAAAAAGCCTCACAAATTGATGAAATTACAAACAATTCAACAGAAAAAGAGAAAAATTATTTGAATGAGCAATTAGAGCAAGTAAAAATGACTTAAGATTGTTTTAAAAGAGTAAACTCAGAAGAATCTATCAGTCTTTAAAATGCACATAACTGATACGGAATGGTCTCCAAGACCATGAAGCTTCTAAAAGTCTATTATTGAAAAATGGAAAAAACGAAATAGACTTTTTTTTCCCCTGTAGGTGCATGGATTCCCTCTGAAAGAACAGACAAAAGCTCACAAAATTAATTGTATCCCAAAAGGAAAACAGAGGGCTGGTGACCAGGAATGGTAGGGAGATGTTACCTTTCATAAGCTTTGAAGGTTTACCTTTCAAATATACTATCTCCAAACAAGTTAACTAAAATAAATACACTAATTGATTAAATTTCTTTTTCTGCACAATCTCTAAGGCATTGATAAATAAAGATAATTCTGCTTAAATGTTCATTCTCTTCAACAGACCAATTCAACTTCTAAAAACATTTTCTACCCAGAAAGAGTCCTCAGGTATGCACACAAATAATGATACAAAGACAGATGAAGCAGTAAACAATCTAAGAGCTAAAAATAAATTATAGTGAATCCATACTATGAAATACAATGTAGCCATTAAAAAGAATGAAATATATCTGTTATTGATACTGAAAGACTTCCAAGTCATATTGCTAAATTGAAAAAGCAAACCACAGGGCATTATTATATATGTGCCCCATTTATATATTTTTAAAAGTCTATTCAATATATTCAGGTTGGTCCCACAGTTAGAAATGAAGATAATATTATTTTATTATGTCCTATCTAGCCAGGCATGGTGCTGCACACCTGTAATCCCATTAACTCAGGAGCTAGAAGCAAGAGGATTGCAAGTCCAAAGCCAGCCTGGGAAATTTAGTGAGAACCTGTCTCAAAACAAAATTTAGAGCTGTGGGTGTAGCTCAGTGGTAGAGCATCCCCAGGTTACAAAATAAAATAAAATAAAGAATTGAGCCACGAGGTCAGCCCTTCCTCCACACCGCAGCAGAGCTGATGGCTACCTCTGAGTCGGTGATTTTCTTTTTTGTTCTTAAAGAAGAAGAGCATGAAGACACCATTCCTTCCCTCCAGTCAGGCTTCACTGTAGTTCAGAAAGAAAGTGCTTCCAAAGATGGCACAGAGTTGCAGACTGGCAATCTGTGGGCCACCACCAGCCGCACATAGAGTTCAGTCACCCTGTTACCTTCTTAAGAATGCTCTGAGTCAGTTGACATATTTCAAAATACGGAACTTTTTTGCAGTTTTTCCAAAACTCAGAGCAGGCAACAATGTGCCCAGAGTCTAGGGGCACCCAAGCTGCTTGGGTAGAGGGCCTGTGGAGAGCCTGCCCAGCCTCCTGCCCACCCCCCACTACCTACTGGTGGAGGGGTACACCACAGAACTCTACCTCCTTCAGCGCCCTTAGGTCAGTTCCAGTTCAGCCCATTCTGTGTTCCACAACCCAGATGGGGACGCTGGCCTCTCTGATCCCTGGGTGTCCTGCCTGGCGCAGAGCACTCCCAGAGCGGGAGATGGATTTTGGGTACTTTAAGGCCTTGGATTTAATTTCAAAAGAGGGCAAGGAGAACCTCTGAATTCTAGGTCCACCCTCCCCGCCCCCAGCAATGTGGCACCAGAAGGCTAGTAAAGCATTGCCCAAAGGTCCTGACCTCAAGGACAAGCTGGCAGACTCCTTCTGAGTCTCAGCTTCCTCACCCACTAAAGAGCTAATGGCAAGTCAGAGGTCACAGGGCTGTCCTGTGATTGAATCAAAAAGTTGGAGAAGAAAGTGCTTTTCAGCACCTTCCAGGTATGGAACAAGATGGACGGACTAGCACAGGAAGAGGGGCCCCCTGGAAGAAGTGACGGAGGCCATGGCCAGCGTCCCAGTTGCCGCTGGCTGAAGAGCCCTGTCGGTGCGGCCCGTGGGCCTCCACCTGCTCCCAGTGGCCGCGGTGAAATGCGTTACAGGGGAAACACCTATCTCTCCAGAGCTCCTGTGGAGGCCCAGCTCACTGGGAGAGGAGGCCAGGCTGCATGGGCTGCCGGCTCTACCAGGAAGAGGCGCAGGGATGCGGGTCCTCCAGCAGCCTCCTGCCGCTGAGATTGGCTGGCCCGATCAGTGTCCTCACTGGACAGAGCCCTCCAAACTCGCACCACCTCCCTACCTCGCAGCGGAGAGAATCAAAGGACCGGCTGTTGAAAGCACTTTGCAAAAGGGATGAAAGGTACAATAACAAAAAATACAGCCTTAAAACTGAGCTGTGGAGCGGTGCCAACGCCCGACTGCGTGGTCACTGGTGCGCTGGCCGATCCGAAGCGCAAGCGATCATCCCAGCTCCCCAGCACTGGTTCGCACCCCACACGGCTTAGCCCAAAGGTCGTGCGGGAGTTAAGGGCTCCCCGAACCCCCAAACCAACCGAATCTCGCGCTGGCTGATCTGAGGGGCAGAGGCGTCCACCCCGGCTCCGGGCGACTTCTGGGCGCGCCCCCCGCCCAGGCTCGGGGACACAGCGCCCCCGAGTCCCGAGCCGGGGAAGGGTGCTCACCTGTCCTCGCGGGTCCCACCGAGGGCCGTGGCCGCCTCGCCCCCCACCCGGTCCCGGAGCGTGGAGCCCCTGGGCCCCGGGGGCGCGGCCCTCCTCCGCCGAGTCCCAGGCGCGCACCGACGCTCGCCCTTCGCGGGGGGCTCGCGAGGGGCCCGGGAGGCGCCGGAGAAACGGCGGGCTGCACCCGGCAGAGTGGGGTGCGCTTGGGAAGCGCCTGGCCCGGGAGGGGCGCGCCCCCGGGACCTCCCCACAAAGAGCTCCAGCCCGGCGCCGCCGGGGGACAGCCTCCCGCCGCCGAGGGGGCGCGGAGGAGCCGCGGGGGCAGCGGCGAGCGAGGGGCGCGGGACCCTCGCCTGGCGGCGCGCTCGGCCCGCGGCGTCCCGGCGGCCTGGGGCCCGGCCCGCGCTCACCGAGCAGCCGCCGCGGCCGCCCGGGCCCGCCGCCTGCCGCCTCGCCGCCGCCGCTTCCTGCTCCGGCCGCGCTCCGACTGCAGGTTTCGGGTTTCAGCCCGCCGGCCGCCTCGCTCCGCCCGCCCGCCGCGCCGCGGCCCGGCCCCGCGCAGGCCGGCAACTTTGCGGGCGCCGCCCCGCGCGCCGCTCTTTGTCTCCCGCCCGCCCGCCCGGTCCCGCCAGCCCCGCCGGCCTCTCGGCCCGCCCCGCTCGGCCCGCGCCCGGCGCCGCCGCCCGGACGGCGCTCTGCACTCCCGCGGCGCGCACTCCGTCCTCCGGGCTCTGCCTGCACGCGGGCATCGCCGCCGCTCACCTCCCGGTCATCCCGCCGGCCGGTGCGAGCGTCGCGGGGCACCGACCCGGGGACACAGCGCAGGGGCCAGCCGGCGGGCGGCCGGGCCGGAGGCGGCGGTGCGCGGGGGCTGCCTCCCCACCGAAGGGCCTGCGCAGAGATGCGCGGGGCGCCTTCCCGTGTTCTCCCCTTCCTCACCCGCTTCCCTGCGTTTCCCCTGCATCAGCCTTAAGGGGATGAGAAGCCGAAGCCAGCAGCACGGCTGCTATGGGGGAAAAAAAATCAAAAACAAACAGGCAGCAAAACAGTTCAGTTACGAAGTTATAAAGCCCAGTCCGCTGAGCTCCAGCAAAAACCGGATGCCTGCTTAGAGCAGGGTTGACATTCCCCTGGAATCCGCCTGCTTTAATAAACGCTTAATTATTCTCTTGTCTCCAGATTAATACCATCCGTGGGAGCTGCTTCCTTATTATTATTGGACCACTGAGGCACTAGTTAGAAAAATAATTTACTATCTGGCACCTGCCAAACACTCGGAGTGTTTCAGGGACAAATGAGATAATCAGGAGGAAAAAAAGTAAACGGATGCCTTACTGTTCCTGTGGGATAGATGCTTTATTTGGTCAGAAGCTGGAGCAGAACTCCTTTTAAAGTCTAGGTCACCCAGCAAGCCAGATGCTTGAAGAGCTCAAAGCAGGCAGTTCTCAAGAGGGCCTCAGACATTTATTCTGAACTCCCTAGTGATTGATTTAATTTACACTGACTCAGACACCAGCTAAGCTCTGACCCTGGGGGAGTTCATTAGTCTTTCTGAGTCTCAGCTTAATCATTTATAAAGTGGGGACACTCATACCTGCCTATCTGTGGAGTTGAAGAGGTTAAATGAGATAGCACAAGGAAATCTCCCTGTGTCATAGGATCTGAGGACTAAGACCTTTGGAAAGTTGGTATCCAAAGGGATCAGAAAACTATGCCACAGACCACACGGAGGAAATGAGACTCCAAAGCGAAGGAGTATGAACTTCTGAGATGTCCTCCTCACTCCGCAGCCTTTTCCCGGACTTACTCTAATTGATTTTGAACTCTTCAATGAAAAACATTTTTTTCCCTCCTGCTCATTATCAAATATATTATTTATCACAAATATTTTCCCCCCACAGCTCATAGCCTCAGAACTTACTGTGCATTCAGGGACAGAAACTTCTGCCAATGAATGCATTTTTCAAGTGCTCTCTTAAGATTGTTTCTTTTTTCCTTTCTAGAACTATTGACCTATGGAGCAGCATTTGGTAAGATCCAAACAGAAAAATCGTTATTAAAGTGTTTCACTATATGTTTAGGTAACAATATATATGTGACCTTTGTGTGAAAAACAATACTGATTTTGTGCAAGAGTATTATTATTATTATTTATTTGTTTTGCAAAATAAGGAATGCTCCTCCCCCAAATGGTTTGTTTGTTTTTTGGTTTTGGGGCTTTTTTTTTTTTTTCGTACCGGGGATTGAACCCAGGGGCACTTAATCACTGAGCGCATCCCCAGTCGTTTTTAATATTTTATTTAGAGACAGGTCTTGCTAAGTTGCTTTAGGGCCTTGCTAAGTTGCTGAGGCTGCCTTTGAACTTCTGATCCTCTTGCCTTAGCCTCCCAAGCTGCTGGAGCATGTGCCACCACACCCAGCTCCCAAATTGGCTTTATAAGCCAGTCTTTTTAAGGATCCTCCGAAGACTTCTGCATCAATAACAGGCCTCGTTCAGTGGAATCCCAAATGTGTGCTGAAGAAGCTACATTTGATGAGACTTCTTTTATATAAAATGTCACTTCAGCCCAGCAGGCCACAAAAGCTAGTTGAAGCCCACGGTGAAGGCTGAGGTCTGCTCCAGCTGGACCAGCGCTGCCCCACTCGCCTCCCCAGGCTAAGTCATCCTTCCCCACCACAGTCCCCCTCCATGGCAGCTCTAATGTCTCCTCCTCAGAGAAGTCTTCCCTGAGCAATCGGAAAGAGGTGCTTTAACCCCCGCTCGGCTCCCTGTGCTTTTTCGATGTAAAATGCATCCAATTTATAATCTAGTCCTCTTTGTTTCCTGCATTTGTCTGCAGGATGCCTCCACTGGTGAGCCGCAGCAGGGCAGTGCCTCCGTGTAGGACACACACAGATTTTATTCTCGCCAGGGGAGAACCAGGGCCCAGTATCACAAAACTTTTCAAATAAATGATGACAAAAATAAATGATACCTCCAGGAAGCCCTGGTGCTCAAGCTCTGGGACGATGTAAGAATCTCCTGAAGATTTCTCCGGTTCGACACCACAGGCACATGTGACAGAGACGTCTAATAAGTTGGACCCCATCAGAACTGAAAGCCTAGTGTTCCCAGGGACACCGTCAAGAAAGTAGAGAGCTCCGTCCTGGGCAGTGGTTTGTGAAGTGGGTCTCAGGCCCCTTCACAGATCTGCTCCCGAGTTGCTATCAGCATCGGTTCCCTCAGCCGCAGGGAACACACCCTCGGATTTCCTTTGGAAACCACTGCGTCCCCCTGGGGTCAGCCACGGGTTCACAGAACATGGACTTCCCCGACTCCAGGGCTGGATTCTGCGGGTCCGCTCTCCCATCCGTTTTCAGCCACAGTGATTGGCTCAGGTAAGCTGACAGCCTCAGACCTCTCTGAGCCTTTGGACATTATGCAGAGAACCCTGGTCAGCTGGACATCTTGTCTCCATGGCCGTAAATGAGGCTGTATGGCCCTAGCTCTGGGCAGCCACTTGGGACTAAAGGAGAAGCCTGCCTGAGCAAAGCCAAAACTTAAGGAGCAAGAAGCAGAGATTAGGTCCTGGTCCACCCATTTGGCCCGGGGTGTGGGGCAGGGCCCAGAACACTGCCTCGCACCCCAGGTGCCCGTGGCTGGTGCAGATGACTGGGACCCCTCAATTGGAAATCAAGCTTTTAATCTTCCAGTGTTCTTTTCTCTTCTTTCGTCATATCCTATATGTAAGCAGTTTTCTGTTCTGCCTTGCTTCCAGAAAATGCCAGAGGAGTCCTACAAAAGAAGACACCGACCCAACATGGCTGAGGAAATAGCTCTATCACACTTGAGACCCAAGCATGAGGAAGAGCAAGCCAACGGACCTCTCAGGCAGCTTTTCTCTGCTTTAGGATTTGTATATGTGAAGTGGGATCAGAGCTGTACCTGACTCACTGGAGGTCAGCGAGATGGACCAACACAATGCAGGGAAGCGCCACACACAGCAGGCGTCCAGTAAGTGCTGGTGCACGTGTGGGCACACGTGAACAGACATATGGGATGTAGACTGTACAAAGGTCCTACAGGGAACCAGTGATTTAATAACTATGAGGCATTTAGAATAATATTAAATAGCAAAGTGAGGGAGGCAGGGCAGGGAGACAGGGTCCTGCTTAACTACTGAAAGGCAGAAACCTGGCTAGGAATAGACGTGAATACCTCCAAGTCCAGTACAGAAACTGAGTAAGGCTGCTCAGAACCACCAGCGACACCCCAACACAGATCACTGTTTGGAGCAAGGCAGCTTCCTGCCCTGCTGCCTTTCAGCTGCTCCTTAAGTCAGACCTGTGTGCAGCGCACCTTACTGGGAGCCTGCCGGAGGGCAGAGGGCACGCTTCCAGCCCTTGTTTTCTTCTTAAAAAGAAGCAAAAACAGCATGTTTTTACACAAATGCCAATAATCAGGTAGAAAAAAAGAAGCTGTTGATGTAGGAGAGGGGTGGGGGGATTGCTGGCAGGAGGTTCCTGCCAGCCCGGGTGCAGGGGTGGCTGAGGCAGGGCAGGGACAGCCACCCGGGTGCTGGTGGGGGGCCTGGCCCTGTGGGGCTGTCCCTGCTGCGGACGTTCTCTTTGAAGGGCTTCCATCCTCCTGAGGAAGTGGGAAGTCAAAAGCCAACACTGAAAATGAGAGCTGGGAGTGAGAAAAGAAGCCTGAAGATGCCATCCAGGAGGTGTGTGAACAGTGGAGCCCGGAGAGGAACCGCGGCCACGCCCCACTGGTCAGGCACTTAGAGCCGGGCTGGGGTTGCTCATGGCAGAGCACGTGCCAACACGGGAGAGGCCCTGGTTCCATCCCCAGCACCAAAAATATAAATAAGTAAGTAGGAAAAGGATTTAAAGTGGGCCTGTCAGGGTGGCTGTTTTTATCTAGAGAGACAGAGATACAGTGTTTCATCAGACAATCAAATACAAGATTCCACTGATTGTAAGAGGCAGTAAGGTACAGCATGATTTCAGAGGTGATAAAACGTGAAAGACATTTCCAACACTGTGTCTTAGCATTGGAACGTATCCACGATTCCATTTCAAGTGTCGTCTGTCTGTCTGTGTGTAAAGAAACCAATGGACGGAGACACTTACCTATGCATGTGTACATCCCAGCTGTACCCCAGGACAACTTCCTGGGCCCCTTCACTAAGAATATCTGTGCCCCATCCATGCCCCGATTTAAAGCCTGATAAGGTTTTTTCAGTTCATTTACACGTTTTCACCATATTGCTAAGTGAATGTGGGCTTTTTAGAATTTTAATTGGTGAACCATAATTATACACAATTGTGGGATTCATTATGCCACATTCGTACCTGCACAGAACTTACTAGTCTCATTCCCCAGTACCTCCCCTGTTTCTCCCGCCTCCCTGGATGTGTTGTTTGTGCCACATGTCTGTGTGTGTCTCTCAGTGTGTGGCTGCATCCGTGTGTCTGTGTGTGTCTCAGTGTGTGTCTGCATTCGTGTGTCTGTGTGTGTCTCTCAATGTGTGTCTGCATCCACGTGTCTGTGTGTCTCTCAGTGTGTGTGCATTCGTGTGTCTGTGTGTCTCAGTGTGTGTCTCCATCTGTGTGTCTGTGTGTGTCTCTCAGTGTGTGTGCATTTGTATGTCTGTGTCTGTGTGTGTCTCAGTGTGTGTCTGCATCTGTGTGTCTATGTGTCTGTGTGTGTCTCAGTGTGTCTGCATCTGTGTGTCTGTGTGTCTGTGTGTGTCTCAGTGTGTCTGCATCTGTGTGTCTATGTGTCTGTGTGTGTCTCAGTGTGTCTGCATCTGTGTTTCTGTGTGTGTCTCAGTGTGTCTGCATCTGTGTGTCTGTGTGTCTATGTGTGTCTCAGTGTGTGTCTGCATTCGTGTGTCTGTGTGTGTCTCTCAGTGTGTGTGCATTTGTGTGTCTGTGTGACTGTGTGTGTCTCAGTGTATGTCTGCATCCGTGTGTCTATGTGTGTCTCTCAGTGTGTGTGCATTTGTGTCTGTGTGGTGGTGCTATGGAGCAGCCTCAAGGCCATGCACACACTCGGCAGAGCTCTGCCTCTGAGCTACGCACCTCCTCGGCCCTGCCACGT
Source organism: Sciurus vulgaris (assembly GCF_902686455.1). NCBI lineage: Eukaryota > Metazoa > Chordata > Mammalia > Rodentia > Sciuridae > Sciurus > Sciurus vulgaris. The sequence goes on along the minus strand of NC_136473.1, from coordinate 111,260,339 downwards.
GTCCCATTCGCTTTCCCAGGGAAGTAACTACTATTGTTCAGGGCCTCCCCCTCGGTGCAGCCTGAGCAGAGGCCCGCTCTCCTGGGGCAGTGAGCGGCCATTGACCCCAGCTCCTGAGACTTTGGTAGCTGCTCAACCAGGTTAAATTTGACTGTTCTCCTCATTTCCTCTCCTGCTGGGCCCCGTACATCTGATGGGTTCTGCTGACCAACTCTGATGGTCCAGGAAGGTGCGGGAGGCAGAGGGGGGAGAATCACAAACCCTGATCTCCCAGTTTCAGAATCTGGGTTCCAGCCAGACCCAGATCACTGTTTATAAAATCAGGAGCACCTTGGTGAAGTTCCCTCACCTCAGTTTTCTCATGTGTGCTGAACATGGAGGTTATAACACTGCTTCACGAATCTCCCTGAGAGTTAAATGTGGCAACAGATACTGAGGCTAAAGGCGAGAGCTCTGGACTAGACGGCCTGGGTTCAAATCCTACCACCAGTGCTCGGTGGCTGTGCATCTGGGGACGAGTTACTCCCTTGGCTCTCCAGGTCTTACTTACCCCTCCCACCTGGAGAATGGGCGATGGTAAGATCTACTGCAGAGAGCAGATACCATGAGGAAATGACAGCGTGCTCACAGGCCACCTTACTGAAAATGAGCTAGGTCATTATTATTATCATTATTATTGATCTGAGTTAAAATGCAACGTGCTGAATAAGACTATGAGATTAGAACATTTTTCACCACCATGTGACTCTTACTCCCCAGACAGTAGCTCATATCAAACCAAGAAAGTTGGGGACAAGAGATGCTGGAAAAATTCAGGCACAGGGCAAATCCCAAGTGGATCAGAGAGCTGTGTGTCAAAAATGAAGCCCAGAGAAATTCTAGAGGAAACTGAGCCCTGATTCCTTTATAACCTGGGTGTGGGAAAAACTTTCTTAACTATCATTGCATATAATATAAAAGATCAACTCAACGACACAAGTTTTTTTTAATTTATGAAAAGTCATAAATGAAGTCAAAGGAAAAATGATACGTAGGTTAAAGGAATTTTGCAAAATGTATCACAAACAAAGGACCGAGGTAGGAATTAAATGCACTCCAAACACATAAAGAGATTTAAGGAAGGAATCACATGACAGCTCTGCAGGGCCGAGGAACTCAGAGCAGGAGCAGCATCAGGTTGTCCTCGCGTTCCCTGGGGCCAGAGGGAGAAGGACTGTCAGGGCCCGTGGGATAGAACTATGGAGAAGGTGTCATGGCGGCTCAAAAAGGACCACCTGGTCACTCCCAGGCAGGGAGGGACAGGCAGGGCACAGTGGGACCAGGAACTCTCTCTTCTGGTTCCTACTCCCACCAGCGGACCCCAGGCCACACCCAAGGGACAGCCAGTCTGCAGGGCGTGGGGCGATGAAGCATGCAGGGCTCAGCTCCAGGCACGGAGCACAACAGTTGGATCAGGTGGTAGGGTGCGAATAGATGATGACCAACAATTATCCTTATATGTTAAAAATGTAGGAGCAGACCACCAAAAACTGAATTAAAGATGGGCAAAGGATGAGGTTAGTTCATAAAAGAAAAGTAAATACCTTAAAAACGTGAAAAGATCCTATTTCGCACCTACTAAGTAAAATGCAAATTAAAACTTCACTACGAGCAAGTGTCACAGTGCTATGGCAAAACGAGGACGCTGGGGCAGCTGGGCGTGCAGCTGGGCCCCACCACTCTGCCAAACGCGAGCCCATGTCTACTGAGCCCGGGGACCCTTCCCCAGGGCCTAGCCCTTCAGTCCTGATGACTGTCACTCCCGCAGAGTGCTGGACTGTCCTGGCAGCACTTAGGTACCTAAGTCTGGACCTGGATGCCCTCTGCCGGCCCTTCCATGGCAGAGACACAAGTGAAGGCAAGATCTGCAGAGAACCCGTGACCTCACGGCCTCACTACCCCAGGGGCGAATCTCCAGAGCATGGTGGTCAGTTTTAAGAAAAGACCCAGGGACGCATGTGTCTGGTTCCATTTCTGTGACGTGCAGAAAGCAGTGACACTCAGCTCTAGCAGGAGCTTGGGTAGGGGTGCGGTGGGGAGGGCCTGGAGGGCCTAGAGGACCTGAGGAGCCATCCATGGGTATGTGTTAGGTCCTTCCGCCAGCAGCTTTGAAAGCTCCTCTGACCGACCTACTTCACCAATTCCAAGCGAACAGTCCAGAAGTCTGGGCCCACACTCTGCAGGAAGGCTGTCGGGAAGGCCGCTCCGGAGCCCTGCGCCCAGCGCGCCCCTTCCCCTCTGCCAGGTCACATCCTGTGTAAAACCAACAACAGACGCAAAGGTAACTGCTCCAGAGTGCCCCCCACCCGTGAGCCTCCCAGCGGTCGGTTGAGTCTTGAGAAGGGGTCCTGGGCACCCCCAATTTGAAGTCCAGTTGGCCAGGGAACCAGAAGCCTGGGACTTGGAACTGACATCTGAAGTGGGGCAGTCTGTCTACATCAGCTCCAGGAGTTGGCGTCAGAAGCGAATTGTGGGACACCCAGTTGGTGTCGGAGAATGGGGGAAAGGGTTAGGCTGGAAAAGACCCCACGTATCTGGTGTCAAGAGGGGGAAAAAATCCAAATAAATCTACATTCACTCTGATCTAGAATGGTAGTGCTTCCAGGAATATATCCCAAATTGAAGTTGTCACTGATAAAACCAGAATTGTTTGTGATTACAGAAGACTGAAACACTCAAGTGTGGGTCAGAGGAGGTTGGCTGAGTAAGTTGTGACCAAGTAGCACAAAGGAACAGAGACCATCTCTCTAACCCTGTTCAGGGGCCTCCAGGATGCATGGTCCAGTCAGAAAAGCAAGGTGCAGAGTGTCAGGTCGCCCTCCATGAGAGGAGGTGAAAGATAGGAACGAGTAGGTATTTGTGTACACCTGGGGCAGAATAAACCCCAAGCCAATAAAAGGTTGATTTCCAAAAGGGAAAGGGACAAGTGGGCGGAAGGAACCCAAAAGGAAGTCCCTGCTATGAGATTTTGACTTTCAGCCAAGTGCATATTTCACAAAATTGAAAAAAAATTAACTCAAAAAAGAAAAAAAAAAAACCCTAAAAATGGGAGAAAAACTGGAATAAATAAGGTAGCATAAGAACCTTATTAGTTTTCTGTCACTGCATAAGAATGACCACAAGTGCACCAGCTTAGGGCTCTCACGTGTTGCCTCATGGTTCGGAGCCAGTGCCCAGCTCCAGGCGCACAGTGCCAAAGCCACCGCGGGCGAAGGGGACCTACACGGAGGGTCTGAGGGGACTCTGCTTCCAGGTGCCTTCAGGCTGCTAGTGGAATTCCGCTCCCTGCGTGGCGAGACTGCCTCCGTTTCCCTGCGGCTGTGGGTCCCTCTGCTGCTAGAGGCTGTCCACATCCCTCTCCATGCGGCCTCCCCAGCCACACAGCAGCAAAGGCAGCCCCTCACGCTTGCACTCTGACCTCTGGATCCCTGAACTCCCTTGTAAGCCAGGAAGAGCCCCTGCTTTTAAGTGTTTCTGCGATCTGCTGAGACCTAGCTGGGTAATATTCCCGTTTAAAGGCCAACTGTGTCGCATAGCACAATACAGTCACCAGAGTGACAGCTCGTCATCATCATGGTTTTGAGGATTAGAAAGGACATCTCTGTGAAGCTATCTTCGAATTCTGCCACAACAACATAAAGAAAAATTCTAAGTGCGTTTAGAATACGGTACTGTGACTGTCTTTCCCCGTGGGTGTGTTCTAAGGTCAGAGAGAATCTTAAAGAAATTCCATTCAGCTGTCTTATGTCAGTGGTATGTTGCTATTGTTGTTTGAAAAAATTACAGATATTGTATAGAAAAAGCAAGCAATTTTTAGTGAAGAAAAGAGGAGATCAAATAAAATTGGAGCAGAAAAAGAAAAACCTGCAGAGTAATTTGCATCTGAAGGGTCTGTATGAGCTTGTGGCTTTTTCTAACCCTTCTCTTCAAAAGGCAAAAAGAAAAGACCACCCAGAAGCAAGGAGCACTCTTGTAGCAGTGAACACCCCTGGCAACCAGATGTGGCCCCAAATATCATGTCTTATTAAGAGTGAGAAATGGACTTTGCATTTCAGATCCTTGCAGAAATGGACCAGGAAGTATAGGAAATGAGTCTGAAACATCTTCTTGTACCAGAAAAGAAAACAAATCTCAAAGACAGGTGGGGTTATTTCAAGAAAGATACAAGAATGATACTTACAATGGATTGGACATATCCAATACAAAAATATGTGAGTTTCTGTTTGATTTTTTTTAGACCATTTGTCACCATTGGCGATTGCTAGGCAACCAATTTGTTCCTTCAAGAAATTAGTAGATAAGGAGAAGGAATCAAACATTTATTCTACTTTCCCTATAGGAATTGTATTTCACTGTAATCAAAGAGTAGTTAGAGAAAGTTCTCCTGAATAAAATATTCCAGCAAATAAATGCAGAAGGAAGAACAGAATTTTAGAATCACCAATTTTTTTTTTTTTTTTTTTTTTTTTGTACCAGGAATTGAATCTAAGGGTCTAAGGGTGCTTAACCACTGAGCCACATCCCCAGCCCTATTTTGTATTTTATTCAGAGACAGGGTCTCACTGAGTTGCTAGGGCCTCTCTGAATTGCTGAGGCTGGCTTTGAACTCATGATCCTCCTGCCTCAGCCTCCTGAGCCACTGGGATTACAGTCTTGCACCACTGCGCCTGGCTAGAATCACCGTTCTGCAACCCTTGATGAAGCAGTGGTCATAGGCAAGGCAGGAAGAGAGCTCTTCTCCCTCCCCACCCCCGAGTTCTTGTGCAGACTCTTTGGCTGGATCTAGGGACCCACTTAATGTAAGAGCTGATTCCCAAGAGAAAGTCTAGAAGTTTATTACCGTATATGTGCAAGGGGATCTTCATAAAAGAGTGTCGTCCAAAGAAGTGATCAAAGTGTGCTTTTATGCTTTTCAGACAAAGAACAATAACTTTGCGACGGAATGACAGATCGAATGGCTATTGGGAATAGGGCAGTAAGTTATAGGAATGTCCCTGAGATACGCATGGAGGTGGGTCGAAGCTAGTGGATATAAGGGTCTCCGCAGAGTTTGTTTATCCAGGTTCATTGCAGCCCTGACGGCCAGTCTCTGGGGATCGAGGTTACTTTGCAGCCTTGGCATGTGCAGCACGTCTCTCCCAGAGACTCTTCGTGGCTTGCTGCAAGTAGACATGGCCCTTCCTGTGGTTAGGGCTCCTTGTGAGAGGAGCTTGACATAGTCAATGTCCCGATTTGGCATTCTTTGCCTGAGCTTCTTCAGCAACAGACATGCACGTCCCCTGAAGTCACTGGTGAATGGCTGGTGGAAACCCATCAATCTTGGTGTCACACACAATGTGGGATGTGACAGGGAAACCTGCCACAGCACCCAGGAAGCATGCCACATGCATCTTGTCCTGGGGGCAGATACTGAGCAGAAAAGAAAGTCAAAACATGGCTTTGCTCAAATTTGCCAGAGTTTGGGTCCGGAATGTTCCCCAAAGATGCTGTGTTCAGCCCCCAGCTTGCTGCTATTGGGAGGAGGCAGAAACTTGAACAAGTGGACCTTTCAGCAGGTGGTGTGCACTTGTGGTCCCAGCTTCTTGGGAGGCTAAAGAAGGAGGTTCACTGGAGCCCAGGAGGTGGAGGCCAGCTTCAGCAACATAGTGAGGCCCCACTTTGTTTCAAAAACAAAGAATAAAGAAGTGGGGCCTAGAGGATGTGGTAGGTACTGGGGGCATGGCCCTGGAAGGGAGTGTAGGACCCGGATCGCTTCCTCCTTCTCTTCACTGCCTGGCCACCTGCAGGGAAATGACTTCCTCCATCACACGCTGCCACCGTGATACACTGTGCAAAGCAACAGGAATAAGAGTCAAGGACTGACCCTCTAAAACCAGGAGCCAAAGTGAATTTTTTGTCTCTATAAGCTGATTTATGTCAGGTATTTAACAGAAAGCTACCAACACAAGCTGCAAGCAATCATTATGGGCAGTGGATCACTAGATACAACAGAATAGGACACAAGTCAGGATTATGACTGGAACTTTCCACTCATCTCATGATTTTTACCTAAAACCGACTTTCTTACCACTGTTTACTGCCATGATACAATGCTAATTTTAAGTTGCCTCTTAGCACTTGACTTGGCCAGTCATGGAATCATGAGAAATATCATATTTCCCATATTTCATGGGAAACATCTTGCCAAATGACCAATGTGAGTTCTTGAAAACGACTACATGTAGACTTGAAAAAATTTCAGTGAAAACCTGAACCACTTGAGAAGGCCTACATGTATTTATTTCCATACACGTACTTTGTTCAGCCTTAGAACTAAAGATCACTTATTGTAATTCACATATTATTATTATTATTATTATTATTATTATTTTTTTTTTTTTTGCAGTGCTGGGGATTGAATCCAGGGCCTTGTGCTTGAGAGGCAAACACTCTACCAACTGAGCTACATCCCCAGCCTGTGTAATTCACATATTAAAATCATAACTTTCAGCCAGGCATGGTGGCACACACCTGTAATCCCAGTGGCTCAGGAGGCTGAGGCAGGAGGATCATGAGTTCAAAACCAGCCTCAGCAACTAAGCAACTAAGCAACTCAGTGAGACCCTGTCTGTAAATAAAATACGAAATTGAGCTGGGGATGTGGCTCAGTGGTCAAGTGCCTGAGTTCAATCCCCAGTTACTCCCCCCCAAAAAAAAAAAATCATAACTTTCCATTCTTATTGCCATTGCCTTAAAAAAAAAAAAATCACTTTTACCTCCCTTAGAGGCAGGTATAAATGTCAGCCCATGGGTTTGGAGTCAAAAGATCTGGATCTGGTCCTGCTAATGTGGGACCCATTCCAGGGAAGGGGCTCAGGAGAACAAGTCTTCCCGTGCTAACAGCCCAGGGACTGAGGGGGCCAAAGATCAGATGGGCTGCAGAGGACCTTCCCCAGGGTAGGGGCATGGGCTGCAAGAGAGTGCCCAGGATCATGCCAAGGGATGCGCTGCCTGAGGGCTAACTGTTGAGGGGCGGCAAGGCCCTGGCTAAAGCTCAGGTCGTGGCAGGTTTGATTTCCTCAGACATGGGAGGTGGACCAAGGCCTGCCCAGCCCGCTGTGCCCATCAAGACCGGAAGGCGCCATCTTGAACTTGGAAACCATCCTGCTCCTTGGAGCCTCTTTTGCCCTTTCTTTCCCCGGGTTTTTGCTTGTTCTGCTTACTGGGGGTGTGGAGTGGGCTTTTCTTTGAAACTGACCTTGAGACCTCTTCTACAGAGAAGGCTCTTTCTCCTCAGGTCAGGGACGAGGGCCCCCGGTGGCCAGTGTTGGAGCTGCGGAAGCTGCAGCCCAGGCTGGCTGGGGAGGAAGAGCTGCCCAGAGAACCTGGACTCCCAGCCCTTCCTGGGCCTTGGCATGTGCCGGGAGGTGGGGCGGGGGAGCAGGAAAGAGAAGGAGGAAAAAGTCCAAAACAGAAAGGAAAATGTCAGTACAGGCTTATAAAACATCTGGCATATCCATGTGTACATTTAGCAAATAAATGCTTTTAATAATCTTCTCTAATACCATGCAGTCATTTGTTTCTTTACTCAGAAATATTAGGTTCATTGAAGTACTTTTGATCTATATAAATACATTTTTACAGAAAAATAATATTGCTGAAAGAATTGTTCCAATTTCAGCTTGAACGATGACCATATGTCACACATGAGGTCTAGACTTAACTTCAAACGTTCCGTCGCAGGTGGCAATGTTCTACCATATAACTGTGCTAAAAGCAAAAAACGTATGAAAAGACAAATATCAACAGGGAGTGGGTGGGCTAATAAGACATATGCTTAAGGTTGAGTGATTACTATTTTCTTTTTTCAGTTCTGACCGGGTGTCTCTGTTACTTATAATGCTGTCGTGTTATTAGGCAAAACATTTAAATTTGAAGTCCTTTGGCAGTAAGGGTCCCATAAATGGCTCACCTGACCCCTGCCCCTTATTCCTGCCTCTTCATAAACCCCACAGAAAAGTGAAACTCTCATTCCAAAGTCTTATTTTCTACTGAAAATTCATGTAGAACTCCGAAGGTTCACATTGGTCTGGGTAACTCCCAACACCCACTAAGTTGGAGCTTCTGGAGGAGGGTTGGCCTCAGACTAGAACTTAAACCTAGGGCCCTGCACCCTTATAAATGCTAGGAGAAGCTTATATTCATGTGGCCATTTGAAAAGCAACTGGCGGTATCTATTAAGTTAAAATAAATACATTCCCTTGAACCCAGAAGTTCTACTCCTGCGAGTCTATCCCACAGGGACAGAAGCACCAGAATAGAAGACATAGGTAAGCAAAAAAGCTTACTGCAACATTGTTGGGGAAAAAATATACACAGCAATGCCCAAACAGAGGAGAGGTTGAATAAAGTGTAGAATAACCAGACAATGGATTCTATTATTAAGCCAGAGAGAGTTTAAGTGGTATCAAACTGGAAGCATCTTCACCATTACGTTGTTAAGAAAACAAAGCAACGTCCAAAAAATCTTATGGGCGTGTAAGTATATGAAACTGTATACTTAAGAAAGATATAAAATAAATAATGGCCAATCCCTCAATTCTTGTCTTATTATGTATTGTAAGAGTAGGGAGAAATTAATGAAAAAACACATACCAGGCTGTGTGTCTGTCTTGGGGGAGGGGTGGGCACAGAGAGGGCAAGGATGTTGTAGGAGAAAGAAACAGCCAGACCATGGCAAGACACCCGTGTATAAAGTAAAACATACAAAGAGGATGCTTGTACCTGTAACACGTAAGGCATGTAGAATGCACTAAGATGGTAAGATTGTAATAATATGTTGGCCATTTAAAAGGTAGACTATAAATTCTACTTATGATATTGTGTTAAATATATAATAATGTAAGTATGCAAGTGGAACATTCTAGAAGATGACAAAGAGAAACACAGTCTGGTATGTGTTTTCACATTAATTTCTCCCTATTCATTTGATCACATAATAAGACAAAGAGAAGTGAAAATTTGATTTTTATGAGACCAAGAGTAAATTTCTTCCTGGAATTTTAAATTTAATGCATGATCTATAATTATGTAGGGTTTTCTACTTTTGTTTTAAGAGAAAGAAAGAAAAGAAACCACTGTTCCGGACCCTAGTGAGAGGGTTACTTCAGGCAGGGGGTGCGGTGGGAGGAGCAGGTCTCTGGAGCCTGACCGATCCCAGCCCTGGCCTTCTCAGCTCGGGTTCTTCAACTGCAGAGCGTGACAGCCGGCCGCTGCCTCTACCGCGGATAGAGGGCTCTGGGTAGCCACTGCCCACCATAGACACCTAAGAGACCGGCACCCTAGAGGGAGGTTAGCTTGTTTGTATTTAACTTTGTTTTCACTCCTTTGGAATTCTCCAGAAGAAAAAGAGCTCTCTGCACCACCTATCAGCATGTTCCTTCCCCTCCCTCTTCCAGGAGGGGGCTGGGGTTTCGTGCTCCCTCTTAAAGGCAGTTCCCATTGCTTGGTGGGAGAGGACCAGAGGAGGTCAGGAGAGGCCAGGAGAGGCCAGGAGAGGACCAGGAAGGATCAGGAGAGGACCAGGAGAGGACCAGGAGAGGGTCAGGAGAGGGTCAGGAGAGGACCAGGAGAGGACCAGGAGAGGACCAGGAGAGGACCAGGAGAGGACCAGGAGAGGGTCAGGAGAGGACCAGGAGAGGGTCAGGAGAGGACCAGGAGAGGATCAGGAGAGGACCAGGAGAGGGTCAGGAGAGGGTCAGGAGAGGACCAGGAGAGGGTCAGGAGAGGGTCAGGAGAGGACCAGGAGAGGACCAGGAGAGGGTCAGGAGAGGACCAGGAGAGGACCAGGAGAGGACCAGGAGAGGACCAGGAGAGGGTCAGGAGAGGACCAGGAGAGGACCAGGAGAGGGTCAGGAGAGGACCAGGAGAGGACCAGGAGAGGGTCAGGAGAGGACCAGGAGAGGACCAGGAGAGGACCAGGAGAGGACCAGGAGAGGGTCAGGAGAGGACCAGGAGAGGGTCAAGAGAGGCCAGGAGAGGCCAGGAGAGGACCAGGAGAGGACCAGGAGAGGTCAGGAGAGGCAAGTGGGAGAGGGCACACTCAGAGACACTGGGGGACTGCAGGTTGAGGGGTGCTGGGAAGTGGCAGAGACTGAGTCCTCCGGTCTCCGGCTCCTCCTGAGCCTGGGAGGGCCTGGACCTCAGAGGAGGGGTGGGAACTCCCGGGAGGCCGGGTGCAGCCTGCAGAGCCTCCCGCCGGGCCAGCTGGTAGTCGGGCGTGAGGTCGTGACCAGGGCTTTGTGTCATCCATGAAGGGTGAAGTGTGTGGGGACGTCTGCTCTACTGTCTGGGGTTTGAGGGGAGCAAATTCGATTTGAAGGACACATGTAGGATACATCCTGTGCGCTGGCCAATGTCTGCCACAACCCGTTTTGTTTTGTGGCGGTGGAGCCCAGGGCCTCCATCCTGCCCTGCGAGTGCTGTGCGCTAGCCACAGCCAGCCCTGTCATGGTCTCTCCTGGTCACTTTACTACTCTGTGATCCTGGGGAGCCGGTCATTAACTCTCAGCCTCAGCGTCCCCGTCTGTCGAATGGGCCGCGATAAAACAGCTCAGACTGTTGCTGTGAAGACTGCACGAGAGCAGGTCTACGCCCGCGTCTGCGACTGTCCCCACTGACCGTTGCTACTGTCCCTTTTCCCATTCTCCCCGAGGTCCCTGGGGCTCGGCCTCTGAAGGAGGAGCTTCAGCACTTCAGCCATTTCCCCTCGGCCGGCGCTCGAGTCCTTTGTCCTCACAGGTGCCCTGGGTCCCCCTCCTTCCGGGACTGCAGCGTGTCCTCCCTCTCACCCCAGGGCCTCCCTTTCCCTTCTCTCCAGCATTCCTGAAGCAGCCTGAGCGGCAGGTGCACTGAGCTCCGGGAAGCCCTTTCCCCGGCAGAGCCCATGGAAGCATCTAGTCTCCACCTCTCCTTTCCCAGTCCCTACCTACCCGCTTGGTGTCAGAGTGGATTCCACGTCCAGCAGCGCCTCCAACACAGAGGGTGAGGGGGCCTCTTGGATGAGTGGTTGCTGAAGCCACCTCTCCCTTCCCTACGTCCACCTTCAAAGCCCCTGTGCAGTTAACTCCAGCGTGGCTGCTCGTGGGTGCGGTGACCCACCTCTCCCGTCCCTTCCCTCCGTCCAGCAGGAGCCAGGCCCAGACGGGAACATACAGAATAAAGTGACACTCGGATTGAGGTGCAGCCCCAGTGCGGCCCAGCCCTGGTTTCCACCTGCTCTGCCTCCTGAGCTGACTCCAAAGTCTCTTAGATTTCTGGCAGAACCCAGAGTGGAAACCAGGGGCTTTTCCAGAGCGCGGTCACAGGGTCAAGTAGTAGGACCCTTCATGATCCACTCAGGAGCCGGAGCTAGGAGGGGACGTCACAGTCACAGGCGAGCTAAGGCGGGCGGTACTCGGGGTAGCACTGTGACTCTTCCTTTTCCTGTTGCTACAGAGACAGATTGTAAACCATTATCTGAGGTCGAACGGCCAGCGTGCAGCGGGCCTACTGGCATCAACTCTGTTTTTCTGTTATAGCGTGAAGTTTTGTCTTGGTTGCGTAACTGTCTCTGAAGCCAACCTCAACTTGCCCTCAGAGATCTTACTAGCGCTGGGGAGGGAAAAGGCTCACACACTCAGTCACTTCGCCACAGACCTGGTTTGTGTTCCAAACGCCCTGCCATTTATCTAGGGAGGGAACCACTGTGACTCCCAGACGGATTAACACCAGACGTGTTTTCCAGGAGGCACAAGAAGAGGGAAGAAAAAGAAAGATGCTTCTTAGGGCCTAGTTAATTGGAAAGAGGTTAGGAAACTCAATGTGATATTGCAATTGAGTTGATTTGCTAATGTGCCTTTATCAGGAAATACTTACTAACCGAATTATGGCTATGCAGAAAACAATTAGCTCCTGTTCTGTTAGGAAAAGATAATTGTCTTATTGTTGATGCGATAACAAAGTCCACTGTCACCTGGGCTGTTTACGTATTCTGCCACTTAAGATGGTGACTCTGTCTTTCTGAGCATTTCAAGTGGCTGCTTCTCCCTTACTGGTGAGTTGGTCTCCTTTTTAGGCCGTGCCACCAAATGAAAGTAGGCAATGTTTCTTGGTTTTTCAAAGGACATTTGCCTCTCCGGGCATGGTCACACATGCTTTCAATCCCAGCGACTTAGGGAGGCCCTAAGCAACTTAGCAAGACCCTGTCTCAAAAAAAAAAAAACAAAACAAAACCCAAAACCAAAAATAAAAAAAACCTTGCTGGGATGTGGCTCAGTGATAAAGTGTCCCTGGGTTCAATACCCAGTACCTAAGTAAATATACTTGCCTGTAATCAACTTCTGCTCTTCCTTCGACTCCTCGAATCCTATGAGTCTTTTTTGGGTACGTGACCCTGGAAAGGCCTGGTGTGTGCCAGGCCGGCACTCCACCATTGAGCCAGATCCAGCCTTCCCTGAGTCCTCTCCCTCTCCTGAAGCAGTCACGTCCTTATCCTATCATGTTCCTGTGTTCAATTCTCCCTAAAATGAATTTTCTCACCCCAGCCAACTTTTCCCAGGCTTTGCGGGGCTTGGCATCAGGGTGCCCACGGAATATGAGAAGAACCAGCTCAGCCATCAGCCTCCTCATGGCCATGCCTCTGCCTCTAGTGATGGATCCCGGTTCTTTCCCTGTCGGATGCTTGGATGCAGGTGCCATTCCTTGCTGGAATGCCCATCTTGTGTGGATGGTTCCTGCCTACCTCTCCTCCCTCTGGGGAGCTGGAGTCCTCCTCTTGATCCTCAGATCTGTGACTGGCTTCTTCATGCGGCTGGGCATGGGCCCGAATTGCTCCTTCTCGCTCCATCTCTGGGCACCTCCTCTTTTCATCTGCAGCATCTCTGCCTGATTTCTCCTGGGGTGCAGGTGGTCTGCCGGTCTCCCTGTGCTTCCTCCCACCCCCTGCCTGGATCCTGTGGGGCTGTTTAGTCTCCAACCTCACCCTCTCCACTGCTGAAGAAGGCCTGAACCATCTGTTCACTCCCTTGAATCTTTGTTGAGTAACTGTCACATCAATCGTGGCACCAGACAAGTCTGGGGACATAAATATGAATAAGAAAAATGTCCTTGGCATGAAAGAGAAAACTGGGGAGACTTTGAGAAGTTTTAACAGTAGCTTCGACTTATTGGAGAAATCAGTGGGGAATTGGACTTACTTGGAATTGAAAGAAAGAGGACCAGGCAGGGAATAAATGGACTTCAGGAGGGAGCGAGTTTGTGACATCAGGGTGACAGCTGGGTATAAACAGAGCAACAGAGCTAAGGTGTGGCTCAGTGTGGTAGTCTGGAAGGTGGAATCACACTGTCAAGACGTCAGGGCAAGTTAGGTGCAACCCGGGAGCCTGGAGTCCCGGCCTCCGGGAGGCAGAAGCAGGAGAAGGAAGCCAGCCGGCCTCACGTGCGTGGCAGGACCCACAGAAGGAAACCGATGCAAATGCAATAATTTCCTTGCTCATTCTTCCTGTCATGACTCCGAAACCTGGGCAGAGCGGGGTTTTAAGCTCTGGGGCATTTTGCCTGTCCTGTGGACCCCGCCTCAGCTGCCCCAGCCCAAGCCAGAGGTGTGCTCTCAGGCCTTCCATTGCCGGGGTTCCTGAAGAGGACATGAGCCCTAGGCTGGCTTTCCCTGGCCCCCAGACGTTCTTGGGCCACATCCCTCCCATCAGAATTTGTGCAGGGAAGGTGAAACCAAATGGAGAGTCCCTCCCCAAGTATTTTATTTAGAAAATGAATTTTAAAGATTGTCATTAGAAATAGGGTTTCATTATTCAGATTTTAGAATAATGGAGTTTTCAGAAGTCTCTATGTCGAAAGGGCATTATTTATTCTAATGGTATCAAACTTTCATTAACTGCTCATCTATTTATTGCACGACCAAGACACAAGCACACACCTGCACACACATGCACACACGCACCCCATTCAACAGACGAGGAGCACCGTCTGCCAAAGTGGAGGGCTATCTGGTCTCACCCACACCCCGGCTCTGCTCTTTTTCTGGTGAATGCTCTAGTTTTTAAGTAGCCTCACAGGTGCCCTAGTCCGGAGATTCTCCAAGCTTAGTGCCAGTAGGATTAGCCTGAAGAGTCTGTTAAAAATGAAGAGTCGCCCTCTAATCAGACCCTGTTCTTAGAGATTCAGAATCAGCAGTTCTGGATGGAACAACAGGAATCTGATTTTTATCAAGCACTCCAGGTTATGCTGCCGCATGTGTGGCCGCAGGACCACACCGAGAGAGACATCGTCACTCGGATGTACCAGCACGCACTGGGCCTCTGTGGCTGCTCCAGAAATATGAAGGGACATAATTGTTAACTGAGTACCCTCAGGAGGCCCCGTGCTAGGAATCACATACATCATCTCATTTATTCACCCCGACAACACTGCAGAGATGCTATTATTATAATAATGGGCAAGTGAGGCTTGGAAGAGGACATCACAGCTAGCGGGGGGAGCAAGATTTCAGCCTGGGCAGCCTCGCCGCAGACTCCTCTGCAAGAGCCTGTTTAGACATTTTCTGTTTCAAGATCAGTGTTCAAGAGTCCACTCGCCAAGGCCTGGTCCTTTCTTCCTCTCTGCTCACCTGGTCTGATGGGTCTCACCCGTGACAGTAACAACCCCTGGGATCTTTCCTTCTGGTTTTAACCTGAGGCGTGGAACTCAGGGGCAGTGATGTGGCTGTGGCCAGGCCTGCAGCCCACCTCCATGCGAGGCCACCTGCTTCTGCTCACTCTGAGAGGCGCCTGCCCCAGAGTGTCCACCTCAGCCCTGGTCCTCCACCAGCTCACTCCTGGTTCCAAATGGTGAACTTCAGCTTATGATTTCAGAAAGGCTGCATTTCCCATGCAAGTCCCCCGCATGTTAATCACCTCAGTTTCTTTTATCTGTTTTCCTCATCAACAATATGCAGGGAAAAGAGAGAAGAACATTGCGACCATAGAGCCTCTTCTGGACAAAAAGAGCACAAATTCCAAGATTGTTCAGTTTGGTTTTGTTTTAATCTGTTCCTCTGGCAGCCGTTTTTTGAATCCTGGGTTCATCTGCTTCATCTCTGTCTTCAGAAGTTGGCATATAAAATTTCCCTTAGTAATATTTTGCTCATCTCCTGGACTTTTAGAGCTTGGTATTTTGATGACCAGGATTAAAGTTCACATAAAATTCTTTCCTTTACTAGAGGCTATTGCCCCAGAGGACGTTTTTAATAGTATTATATTTCTCACGAGGAATTATGCAGTGATGTTCTTACAACCTGAAAGCAACCCCTGAATCAAAGTCTTTTATGTGTTTAAATTTTCCAAGTCCCCCACCCTGCCCCAAATAATTCTCAAGTCCCTAAGTGAATGCCAGTTTTCATTCAGACCACAGTGGCGCTCTCAGAAGCAGGCAGTGGCTTCCTCAGCCGCCGTTAACTGTGGTCGGGATGGAGCAGAGCAGCTGCTTCCCTTCACGGGAGGTTCTGGCACATGGCTGCCTCCACGGCACCAGCTCTCTGGACCGTTCCTTGCCTTGCACTGAAATCTGCCCTCACAACGAGTGCATGTGTCATAAAAAGACAACGAAGAACCACACGTTCACGTCAGCACCACCTGAATGCCCCCAGCGCAACATCAAAGACGAGAAAATCAGCACCAGTAACGCTGCGGAGTCCAGACATGATGTCCACCACGAGCCACCAAGGACTGAGAACTGCCCACAGCACAAGGAGGGAACCAGGGCAAGGGTGGCCACACGTGGCCTGGGCAGCAGCTCTCCGGGCAGGTGACCACTCGAAGAAGTGACTTAGAAGCCAAAGTAGCAAAGAAGTGTTAATTCTTCCCAGTCACCTTCTCCACGTGGGTGTACACTGGGTTGTGACTACAGATAAAGAACCAGAGGCCTGATTCACAAGTAGATGGTTCCCTGCTTTGCATATTTGGTGAGCCGACATATGCTGGTTTTCACTGTGGACTGCCGTTCACCTCATCCATCCTTTTGAAATCCTCAACCCTTGCCCAGGTGCCGCTTAGACATTAAGTCTGCTTTGGGCCGGAGACACCGAGAAGTAGGTGGAGGCTGCGTCCCCTGCTCTTCCGCCCCTCCTTCCGCCTTCCACAGCCTGGCACTACTCTTCCCGGCCCTGCGCCAGCCCCAGGCTCCCGATACCAGCAGTACCGTAATGAAACCCTTCCACTCCTCCTCAGGCCGCACACAGCCTGCTCTTACAGCCACTGGGGGCAGGGCACACGCCCACTTCGGAGACGGTCCCCAGAGTCCAGGGACTTGTACCAGCAAGGCCAATCTCTCACAGACTCAAACTGAGCTAGTGTGATTGTCTCTGCTGGGAATTTGGAATGTGAGCCAGGAGCTAAGCCAGCCTGCAACCCTGGCGTTCCAGCCCTGCATCCTTCCTTCCTGAAGACCGGTTGTTCACGTGCTCCTCGCACGCCATGAGGTAACTCCAAAGTCTTAAATGCAACCTCTCAATCTCTCTCTCTCTCTCTATCACTCAGGATATACTCCTTTGCTAAAGCTACTTTAAAGAGGCTTTCTCTTATTCTCAACCCAAAGTAACTCAATTGAGACATCCCTCAGAGGATATGTTTTGCGCTTGATATTTCATCATTACGACCTGAGTGGCACTGAGGCCTGCTGCAGATGCTTAGTTCCTGGAGACCCTTCTAGACCTCCCTGTGAGCTGCCCTGGGCTCCCAGTTTCCACTGGCAACCTCACATCACTGCTGCCTCTGTCCACTACTGGGGGCAGTTTTCTTCTCCGTGGTCAGCTGCAGAACAGAGCAGGGTTTCTAACTGTTGTCTCCATTGTTTTGTTTTGAGATAAGCACAATTCCTTTTGAGGAATTTAAAATTTTTTTCAGTTCAGACAGTTAGTGGAAACAGGAAGTCAGAGAGAGGATTTTTTAAGACATGGAAGAAAAATAACAGCAAGATGGTGATCCAAGAAAAAGCACTCTAAAGTCCTGATGCCATTTGAGAAGAAAGTAGCAATAGACAATGGACTTTGTTAAGTGTGCAAGTGAACATATTCATGGGGCCTCAAAGCAAATGGAAGCCCAGTGCATTGTGATCCAGAAAACCAGGGAGTTTCTAGGATCACCTACACAGTATCTCTGGCCTCCTACAGCTTTAAGGCTGACAGAGCAGAAGATGAGTTGCTGGATTTCAACGTAGGTTCGATTTTCAGGATTTCAAACTCTCCTGTGAATTTAGAACATTTTTAGAACAAAAGTGGGAAATGGAGTTGTAATAAAACCTGGGAGGACCAAGTTGCCTGATCCCACCATCCCCAACCCCTCCTCCTCTCTCCCATGACGTTGGTTCTGACTTGCTTGAAGATTCTGGGATGGCTTCAGCTGAGTTTGCTAATTTGCAAGAGGATGCCAGCTCTCCTTGTGCCCCAAACCTAGCACTTCTACATGTCTGAGTCCTGAACTGTACTCACTCTCAGAGGACAGGTTACAAAGTGAAATCCGAGTGGAGAACTTGTAAACAGCAAATGAATCTCAATAGTTTGCTAATTTATATTGATACAATACTGGGAAACGGATGTGGGAATAAAATAAAAATAATACAAAAGTGAGGAATATAATTCTAGAGTGAGCCAAATGTGTTAATATGTTGTACTTAGAGATTCTGGTGAGAACATTTGGGACTGGTGTGCTCAGTAGCCTGCCTGACCTGAACTCAACCATGACCTATGCTGAAAGAAACAGACACAGATTTGCCTTGGCTGATTGCAGAAATAATGCAAAGATACAGATTGATAAAAATGTAGTATGTAATCTGCTCACTAACCTTCTAATGATGTTCCTCAGGAAGTCTCAAGGACATGACCTTGATAATGAAATGTCTTAGTGAAAGGGGCAATACCATCCTTGGGAAATGCTTCACTGGCTGGCCTTGGTAGGCCAGGAATAAAGGTGGATGATGCTCCATTAGACTGCTGCCTTGGTTCCTGCAGGGATATTGGGATGCCCATGATGATAAATGCCAAACAGAAGCACTGGATTGCCAGAGTCAATGTGAGGATAATAATATCTCAGCAAGGACAGAATGATAATCAGAATGGGCTGGTCCACAGAGATCCTGGGTAGGGGCGATGTATGATGGGTCCCCAGACAGAGACAGATGGGCCACATACTAAGCTGTGTTACCAACACAACTCTCAGTAGAGGAAAAAAAAACTTAGGTTGACACATCACCGGAGACACGGTTCCTCTCCTAATTCCCAGACCTCACTCAGTTCACAAAACGCTGACCCTTTTGAGTGAAGAGGAGGCTGGGAAGATTTGTGGAGGGGCAATTTGGTCAAATTATTCACATTTTCCAAATTAGCCTCTTTGAATGCTATACTATTATGCAGAAAAGAATCATTCTGGGGTCGAAGAGACAGTTAAATCCAACCACAGCCGATGCAGTACAGGAATTGAATGTTGATTTTAGGGGCTGTGGCCAGGCATTTCTCTGCAGTGGTCGGGAGCCTAGATGTTAACGTTCCATGTTACAACTTCACATTTGGGGGAAGAGAGGAGCTCAAGAAAACCTGAACTTTTTTTTCCCACAAGGCTCTTCCTCAGAAAAATCCGTTTCTTCTCTCTCTTTACATGCCCCTGTCTCTTCTTTTGGTAGTTCCTGTCCTTTGTCATCTCATGACATCATCCTGATTATGGCCTGTGATCACCAGGCCACACGCTGGACACCTCTCCCCATGCTCGGTCATCCAGTCTTCTCCCTTATCTGTCCTCTCCTTCTTCAGTAACAACAGCCATGATCCACAGTTTTGATCATATGTCATTAGTATCTGTAAAAAATTAAGCATGAATTCCAATATTGTTATAATAAAATGTACGTAGGAGCTGGGGATGTGGCTTAGTGGAAGAATGTTTGCCTAGCAAGTGTGAGGCCCTGGGTTTGATTCCCAGCACCACCAAGAAAAAAAAGGCATGTGAATATATGATGTATTGTGTACATTATGAAGCATACAGAGCAAAAAAAAAAGAGATAAATGGAAGCATTAACATTTTCTTCCTCCACCCTGGCCCACTTTGTACATCCCTGTGGGTGCATGTATCTCATTTTGAAGAAGTAAGTGTAGGCCATCGTGATCTCTCATTCACACAGTGGCCCCTAAACACACAATGGAAAAATTCCAAGTTCTTTAGCTCTGCACCTGTTCCTTCGTGCCTGGGTTCCTGCCGACCTTTCTAGATTCATACCCCACCACCTGTCTCAGCAGTTCCCCACCTTGCTGCTCCTTACTCACCCAATGCTGTTCCACCTACCCAGCTGCTGCTCCTCATCCTGTGTGTGGAGTATCTTCTAGTGTGGGATCCTCTCCTTTGTGAATATTCCTAACCTCTGCCTTTCCTCTGTAACATAGCCATGTGCAAACATCTTTTTCTTGCCCAGATATTATGTGGCATTGCTTGCCTTTGTTCACTGCTTCTTAGACTTGAGTGCACGCTCCTTGAGATTACAGGCACTGTGTCCGGTTTCTGTGCATCCTTGGTGCTTGGCACAGATGACTCGAACCAAGGTGCCTGAGGCTGGGGTGTATCATATTTTATCCGTATTCACTGTAATACTGCTATGTACTGTTCTTCTAGCTGAAAAAGGTAAACATTCATTGAATGAATAAGCAGAAGGGTGGGTGGGTGGATGAATAGATGCACAGGTGACTGGACGAAAGAAGAGACAAAGGGAGGCAGGGAGTGGTAAAATAAGTCATGTGAAAAGAGGAATATGCTTTTTACATGACTTTAACAATTTTAAAGTCTTCTAATAAATTGTTGAATTGGAGGTCATAGAGCTAACAGGTTTAATTGTTAGATCTGAAATTTGAATAAAGATACCCCTATTTGAGAAAGTCTTTTATATATCTTAGTTCTGGATAGGGCGGTTTGGCACTTCTCTATCAAGGACAACTTGGATGAAATTTTATGATAAAATGCTGTAGACTAAGATATAAATAATTGATTAGGCAAATCAGTGGCCTGTTACCTATGTAGAAGCAGTTGAGGGTGGAAAATATCATAGTTTATTAATATATTCATTATCTAAGGTAATGTTGGACAGATGGAAAACATATAATTTTAAGGGGTAGGGAGTTCAGACTTGTATTGCTAAAATCATGTTTTGGAATTCCACTATCAATCTGTCAAAAGAAAGGATGCAGTGCTATTTTGTAATAAAACAAATGCTTGGCAAATAGAAGATGCTCAATTTTGGACATTTATTTGGATGGATAATGATAACTAGAATAATTGAAGTTGACTTATAATCAGTCAACAAGTTGGTCACAAGAGGAAGGATTAAATCCACCTCTGGGGTTTAGGGAAACCATTTTGAAGATGTATCAGTGCAGGCAGATTATTCCAGGCAGGTAGAAGGCACAGGGTCTGGTGAATCTGTATTTTAAAAAGGTTGCCGGGTTGCAGGAAGTGCTGGGTGCGGGTCGGTAGCCTCAAAAGGGATTGTAATTGGGGTCAGAAAGACATATTTGGGAGATACCCTAAAAAGCAAATGATTTCATTTTGAGGCAACTTAAATCTAAAATAATTAGTTGTGCTTTGCCCAAAGATGCACACAATTAAATCGCAAAAATGCATTTAACACGAGGTGTCTGGTGTTTTCACCGCACCTGGGGCCCAGGTAGCACCTGGATCAAGAAAGCCTTATATCTCAAGGATGAGTATTTTTTAAAAAAGTTTTTATCACTGCATTATAGTTACACACAACGTGGGGTCCATCTAGACATAATCATACACGCATGGAATGCAATTTGCTCCATTTCAGTCGCCAGTGTTTCCTCCTTCCCCCCCAAAGGGTGACTTTTTGTCACCAGTAGCCACACGGTCACTGGACGCTGGCCCTCCTAAGCTCTACGGGGTTGGTTCTGGTCTGCAGGTTGCGCACTTCTTCTTCACCACCGTTCACTCGAGCAGGAGGCATCACACAGCTTGGAAAGGTCTAATACGTGCTCGCCTCGTCCTCCCAGCGCTCAGGTCGCACTCCGAGGAGCCCGCTGGATGACGTCACCCAACGCGCTCGGGAGGGCGGTGCGCCCTGGCGTGGCCCCGCCCCCTGCGCCGAAGCCCCGCCGGGGCGTTCGCGCCTTTGCCTTCTTCCGGTGCGCCGTAGCGCAGGTCGTGGGTCACGTGGTGTTTGCCACTGGCCCGGAAGCAAAAGGCGAAGGGGCGGGGCGGAAGGCGGGAAGGCGGCTGCGTCCGGGTCGCGGCGAGGGGCGGGGCGGCGGGCATGGTAACGGCTCGGGAGCCGAGCGCGGAGGGCCGCAGGCAGCGCCGCCGCGGGTGATCGCCGCCGCAGCCGCCGCAGCCGCCTTCCCGCGCGTCCGGTGCGGCCTGCGGACTCGCCTCATCATGATGATCCACGGCTTCCAGAGCAGCCACCAGGACTTCTCCTTCGGGCCCTGGAAGCTGACGGCCGCCAAGACCCACATCATGAAGTCGGCGGACGTGGAGAGGTGCGGCGCGGGGCCGGGGCCGGGGCCTCGGGGGTCGGGCCTCCGCACGCCGCCCGGGTCGCGCTCCGGGCGCGGCCGCGGGAGCTGTCACTCGCCGGCGCCTCGGTGCGGGCGGTGCGACCTGTGGCCGGGGTCTGAAGCGGGGCCGGGAAGAAGGGAGGCTTGGCGCGGAGCAGGCGGATGCTCGCCGGGTGCCCGACCCGCAGCGTGGGCGGCTGTGCGGGGTGGAGGCGCGCGCGGGCTCGCGAGGATGCCGACCCAGCCCTGCCGCGGCGGTGGTGGCGCGGGTGCGCAGCCCGCGGGCCGGGACACGCAGCCCGAGGCTTTCGGGTGCCGAGCGGGGTCTGTGCCACGTTCCGGGTGCCCCGCGGGAGGAGGGCTGCGACGCGTCTCTGGGACTCTTCGGGCGGGACGGAGGCCGTGGGAATGGGAGGCGCCCGCGCCCTGCGGCGCGCGTCCCCGCCGGGCCGGGAAGGCTGCAGGGTTACTGAGCCGCCAGCTGCGATGCGTGTCCCGCAAGGCTGCTGCGGGGCGGGGAGGCCGGGAGCGGCTTCAGAAGGTTGAGTGCCGGGGCTGCTGGCCTACCGAAGTGAGGGGGAGAAAGGAGGGCTTCGTGCAGGTGCAGAGGTGCGGCCTGGCTTGGGTGTCCAGCTTTGCCGTTGAGCCGGTGAGCAGCACGGGGGCAGCAGATTGGGGGCCAGGGCGAGTTTAGTTTGAAATGTGAGGTGTGCACGGATCACGAAGTGGAGAAGATGAGTAGGAATTCCATATATTTCTGTTGTAGCTCGAGGAAAATGACATCTGTGGGTTCAGGTTGGAGAGTCACCAGCTTATAGTTGGTGCCTGGATCCTTGGAGTAAGTTAAGATCACGGAGAAGTCATCCAGAGGAAAAGGCAGACGGAAGACCCTAGGGAGCACTGTCACGTTAAGATTCAGGTGGAGGAGTGACCACGGAAGAGATGAGAGTTATAAAACCATATTTTGTTTTCTTATTTAAATAAAAATAGAGATAAATGGTAACATTTTTGAAGACTCACTGAAAAAATTAGGGAAATACAGAAAAGTTCCTTTCATCACACCACAGATTGAATTACTCTGAATTTTTTCCTCTTCACATAACTTTCTGTTATATATTGCACCATATGTAATTATGCCATAAAGCAGCTAGCTTTAAATTGGAATACCCATATAATTTACTTTAAGACTCTAAGAGATGCTATGTGTTTGGAATGTTTTAAGGGAATCAAATTCCAGATCAATAATCTTCTTATCTATTATTTCTGAGTGTACTAGTCCTTTTTCCATATGAAAAGGAAGTCGTACCCTTATCAATCCTGAGTTTTTTAATGGTGCATCTCCCTAGGTGTAAAAGCCTTTAGGGTACTAAGAAATTGATCGTGTAAACTGTTGGATCAAAGAGGTTTCCTTTAATAAACATTAAGGAATCCTAAAACCTTAGGAGCATCCTATCTTCCTGTTCCTTAGCTGGTTTTTCCTATTTGTTAAAAGTGAAGTTTGACATTAGATATGGGGTATTTGGGCCTGTGTTTAAGATACTTTGAATTTAGAACATTTGAAGCAATATAGGGGACTGGGGAGATAGCTCAGTCAGTAGAGTGCTTACCTTGCAAGCAGAAGGCCCTGGGTTTGATCCCCAGAACCACAAAAAAAAAAAAAAAAAAAAAAAAAAAAAAGACATTTGAAGCAATATAGGTTAGTAACAGTGATTCTTTTATGTATATATCTGGAATATTTTCCATATAAATTGGGTGATACCCAGATTATCACGTTTTATTTATTATTTCATATTTGGTATGAATACAGTATGAATTCAGTAAAGTAGTTAAAACATATTTCATGGAATCACCTAATAAGAAAGAATGAATTTTACTTAAAATTTATGATGAAAACTTACCATTATTAGTTATTCTAATAATGTGCAACTCAAAAAAAATTATCTCACTGGTAGTGCACACATACATACACAGATGCGATAAATATACAGTAGGTGTCCAGTTTTTTTCTTACTATTACATCATAAACAGTTGTCTGCATTATTCTTACGTTTTAAAATAGTATTTCATCATGCAGATATACTTCAGTTTATATAATCATTCATTTCTTTATGGTTGGGACTTTTTTTTTCCTCACTATTTTTCACTATTATAAATATGGTTGTTAAAGAGTATTAGTGTGTTACCCCTTTTTCTGTATTTGGGATTATTTATTTTGTACAGATGTCCCAAAGCTGATATTTTAAGTCACAGAGTATACATTTGGTAAAATTCTTGCAATGCTTTGCTTGATGGTTGTCCTGGGGTAGCAGTGGGCCAGACTGGAGGAGAGCAATTTGAGCAAGCGCTGGTTTCTCTTACAGTGGCAGGCGCTTTTGCTTCTTTTCATCACCACTGTTTGAAACACATAACAAGTTGAGGGTTTTACTGGAAAAGATTTTTTTTTTTCTACAAGTGCTGGAACCTTCAATTGCTGTCTTTTCTTTGCTGTTATTAATATAGTTGTCTGGTAAGAATGAAAAGTTCATAAACACTGTGCTTATGGAAATGTGGGCTGTCTCCTATGCACCGATAGTGGAATAACTAAAATGTTTAGTTTTTAAAGTTATGGGCCTTTGATGATTCAGTGAGATAGATGTTTCCAGTAAGGACCAGTATTTTTTCCATCTGGAACTTAAATTTTAAAACTTGATCATGCAGTGTTTTTTTTTTTTTTTTTGGTGTGTGTGTGTGTGTGTGTATACACACCTGTTTGGTGTGTCTAACTAGAAGTGGATTTAAAGTGATTGGAAAAAAGAGGGTATTTGTGGACTTGGGATGTGTGGGGATCCTTTGTTGATTTTATGTAAGAATGTATTCTTTAATATGGTGTTTTTTTACCTTACTGAGTTATCATAGCTAATTAGGTGTTCGAAAAATCCAGTTTTAAAAAGGAGAAAAGGCAAAGAAAGCTTTCTAGTGTGCTGGAGCAGCTGTCAGCACGTGCAAAGAGATCCTGCGCTTGCTCGATCCTGGAGGGCACTCGGAGCATTGAGGAGAAGAGTTCCTGTGGTCTCTTTTCCCTAATCAGTGGTTATTGTTTATGCTCTTTTTATTCATTGTGCAGTTTTAAGAAGTGTTTTGTTTGATTTTCTAGCTATAATAGATTAGAAGCCAAATGGAAAGGGGTGAGGGTGCTTCAGGGGCTGTTACCTGTCTTCCGGAGGTGCACTCACTCAGTGGAACGTTTGAACTTGATATTGTCCCATATGGTTGATGTATTGATGATCTCTGATAATCAAGAAGTGGTAAAATAACATTTTATGTTTTCTGTTTAAGGACAGCAGAAAAATCAGCAATTTAAATTGGACAATTTAAAAGCAGCCATAACAGAATCCATATCTATATCTCTAGTATGTAAGTGCAACATTTTTCCCCCAAAAAAACTCCTGAAAGGAAAAAGTTTATCATTGTCACCAACCTCCCTGCGCAGATGAGGAACATAAAGACAAATTCTGATGTATTTTAACTAGCAAGCAACAATTAAACAGACATTTAAAAAGATTCTGTTATGAGCCATTCCTTTACAGAAAGTTGAAGCCCCTGTGCTTTGTGGACAAAAAGGTTATTATTTATGGACTATCTAAGCCTTGGCTCATGGAAGTGATCAGTTGGCTAAGGGTGTTGGTCATTTTAGGACCTGGTGGCATAAAGGAGTGAACATACTTCTGTAATTTAAGCTATTGACCTCCATGTATTTTATTTATCCCAGCTTGTTCCTTTCGGGTATGCTCCAAATTTTTTTCCCATTGTTTGTGGTACTGGTTCAGCACAAGTCAGGAAGACCAAGAACTTGGTAGTGATCAGAATGTTATCCAACTATATATGGTTTACTTTATTGTAAATAGTGTTGAGCCGTGGTCAATAGTTTTATATTCCTTAAAAAAACATAGAAAAGCCTATAAACCATTTTGAAAAGTTTCTAAAATCAATAAATTTGATACATAAGGTAACTGGAAAATATACTTGCATGGAACCTCTGTGTTTTTTATGCTTTCGAATTGCAAGAAACGGAGACCTAGGTTGCTGAAGTGTGAGAATAATACATGAAGAAATGATTAAGTACAGGAATAACCTCTGAAACTGGGGCAGTTTTTGTGCCCCAACAACTGCTGAAGCTCCACTCATCTTGTTGCTGTTACTTCTGTCTTTGCTTCACTCTCCCTACTTCCCTTCCAGTTACTTAACAGCTTCTCTTCCCTTTTCTCTGCCTCCTGGCTTCTGCCATCTCACTTAGCTTGGGCTTCATTTGACTGTCCCTCAGATTTCTGAAAAGAGAATCAGAGTGAGTCAATTACTCTTTATTCTATTTAGAATAAACATTGGGCAGAGTTCTCAGGCTCAGAGTCAGGAGTTCTGGCCAACCCATTGGTAATTGCCTTTGGTGAATGTGTTGGACTTTCATCCCTGTATTGAAAATCTAGGTTGTAACCAAGGTGATGGGATCATAAATTATGGTGACCTATGCATATAGCTACTTTTTCTCAAGCAACTAGCTGCCACTTAAGACTGTTGGGGCTGACGATACAGCCCAAGGTCCTGGGTTTAATTCCCAGCACCAGCAAAAGGAAACAAAATAAGATTTCCCTTTTGCAGTTTTAGTATTTACTCCTTTTTGATTCCCTTTGCAACCTCTGACTCTATGCCTAGATACAAAATCTTTTTTCAATCTTTAAAAGAAAGAGATTGTAGCCTATAAATATTCAGTATGATTCCTCCCCCACTGTGGAAAGTGTTTGTTTAGACATCTGTACAAATGGTATGTACAAATGCCCTACTACTTTTTTTTTTTGGTGGTGCTGGGGATTGAACCCAGGGCCTTGTACTTGCAAGGCAAGCACTCTACCAACTGAGCTATATCTGCAGCCCACCCTACTACTTTTAATCTGATTTTCCTTCAGGATTATTGAGTAGGTGGTGAATTTTTTTCTTTAGGAATGTTAATATATACTAGTACCCAACTTTTAGATAGAATTTAACATTTCTTGGTGAAATTTAGTGCATAAGGAATCAAAAATTGTATTTTTGAGCCCTCAAGATCAAATTCCTAAATATTCTGTTTTAAATGACTGTAATTGGGTTGTCAACTATTCTTTTCAAGACTCCTAGTACATTAGAATTTCATATTGTAACTTCTTGAAAAAAATTTTTTTCAGGAAGTAAGTAGATATCTTTCTTAAGAGAGAAAAGTTCTTTATTCTTGATTTACAGTTTCAGAAAAGAAAAAAATTAGAGCCTTCTTAATTAAAACATTTTAATATTACCTGCAGTGGCTAAAATCACAGGGAGTTGCAGTCATTACTTCTTCAGTATAAAATTATCTGTACTAAAAAAAGTAAGATATAATTGTGAAATATTCTGGGGACCTCACACATCCACTTTCTTTATTGAAGAAAAAAACAGATAAAACCTGTGTAACAGCAGAACCAAATAAACCATTTACTCTAAAATTCCAGGCATTGTGGGCTCCTTCCCTTGCTAGTTTGTTTATTTATTTATCTTTATCACCAGTGGTAGTTTATTTCCTCTAATAAGATGCATCACAGTCCCTTTCAACCTCCTGGATCACTTTGAGATTCAGAGGTTTACATCCTTTTAGCATTGCTTTCATGTTTGTGTATCTGGTTGTAATGTGCCATTGATAGTATTTTGCTCTAAGATGAAACAATTCTGTTAGTACATTTTTTAGCGTCAAACTGATTTTTCAAATTTGAATGATGTACAGACTTTAATTTGTTTTTTAATACAAATCAATATTTGCTCATGTTTTCTTAATTCCTTATAAAAATAGTCAATTCAATCTGCAAAAAAAAAAAAAAATCCCCTTTGCCACAAGGATTAAAACTCACTCAGCCTTCTAAGGGGCTACGGGGATTGGTGATCTGGAAAGGCCATGCCCTCTTAAAGAGGGGGGGCACTTCTCCAGCCTGTTGGTGCCATGTGGTGATGTAGATCCAATGTTAGCCCAGGTTTTTTGTTTTTGTAACCAGAAATCCAGATTTAAATTTGCTTCATTTTTGTTGCAACTATTTAAAATATTAAAAAAAAAAAATAAACAGAGACAAAGCCCCAACAGTGTTCAACTAGCAGAAAACACCCGTGGATTACTGATTTGTGATCAGCTTTTTAGAGTGTCTGATGTGACTTTTCTTTTTTTTCTAATGAGACTGCCCAGATGAGGCCTAAGCATATAGAAAATATTCTAGTATATAGGAAAGAGGCCTGAGGCTCAGATCTCACTACTCAGAAGCATCTTTGCTTTTTTTTTTGTATCACTTACCACTAACTGACATCATGCTGCATGGTACATATTCTTGTATTTGTTGATCTGTCTTATTTAGCCTACTACTTACTGCCATAAAGATTTGATGATGAAAGCATTTTATAGATTTCTTGCAAATATACCATGTTTATTAATCATGTTATTTAATTCAGTTATGTAGGAAGAATTATGTTGGATGAAAGGAAATACAAGTGCCCCCAGTGACATACAGTCCTCTCATCTGGCTTTTGGTTTTGTGTAGGTTAGCGGATGAATTGCACATGCCATCTCTCCCTGAAATGATGTTTGGAGACAATGTCTTAAGAATCCAGCATGGCTCTGGCTTTGGGATCGAGTTCAATGCTACAGATGCACTAAGGTGTGTTAACAACTACCAAGGAATGCTTAAAGTGGCCTGTGCTGAAGAGTGGCAGGAAAGCAGGTGAGAATCCAGGCATTTATGGGTTAAAGACAAAGATATTCTTTTTATATATGTTTGTGTTTTATTAGACTGAAGTGCTAGTGTTATTAAAGTTGATAGTTGGGTTATTCTAGAATTCATTTTTCTCAGCTATAAAATGAAGTTTAATTACCCACTGTTTGAATATTTGTTGAGTTAAATTGAAATATAATTGAACTAATCTATATAGGATTTACTTTTTCAGACTGGGTGTTCCTTAGTTAAGAGGCAGTGCATTATACTTTAATGTTCCTGTTTTTAAAGACAGATTTTACTTGTAATTTGCATTAAATATTTGTTTGATAATCAAAGTAGCAGTTATTCACTTTGTGCCATTTCTGTACTGGGTACCTTGGAGGATACAAAGAAATAAACCTTTAAATCAGGCAGTGTACAGACCACTTGGAAAGATGACATCAGCGCAAATATAGCAATAAGTGTGCAGGAATACTGTAAGAAAGATCTTATACTAGTGAATTATGGCAAGTCAGGGAATTTAGTAGGATTTTTCGTATTTGTAGAGTGTAATTTGGTGTGATGTATGAATACAGATGATCTATATTCTGCATCACTAAATCTGATCCTTTTCATTTTGGTACACGAGGACGGAGGGTGAGCACTCCAAAGAGGTTATTAAGCCCTACGATTGGACCTATACGACAGATTATAAAGGAACGTTATTGGGAGAATCTCTTAAATTAAAGGTAAATCTTACTTTTACAAGTCATTAGTTACCTTGGACAGCCTCAGCATTAGAACTTTATACTAATGGTTTTGGGGGTTTTTTGTTTTGTTTTTTGTTTTGTCACTACGTTCATTCTTGTTGGCAGGCTTTTGAACCTATATGAGGGGATTTTGCTTATTGATTTTTTTTTTTTTTAGTGGAAAATAAAAGAAGGCCATGATAGAACATCATTTATCCTTTTTTTTTTTTTTTTTTTTTTTTTTTTTTGTCAGAGATGAGGTCTCCATATGTTACCTAGGCTGGCCTTGGACTCCTGGGCCCTAGCGATTCTCTTGCCAGCATGCTGGCCTGGAGTAGTGCAGCAGTGCCTGAGTAGTGGAGCAGTGTTTATTCTTGAAAGTGTGGTTGGCAGAATGGCAACTGCCTTAGTGTTAACATTGTCATGACCAAGATGATTTAGACAGGACTTGCTAGCTAGTAGCTTAGAATTTTGCACATGAACAAATGGAACACTGGTCAGACAACTTTATTTTGTATCCTCCCTGCCCTCCATATGAAGCTGGGATATTTTGGGGCACACTTCTTAATCTATCCAAATCTTGGTTTTATCAGCAAACTGGATAAAGACACACCTAACCACACAGTAGCGTTTTGATATAAAATAATTCATGGCAAAGTTCCCAATACCTTCTAAAGCTTTATATTGGTGTTAAGTTGCATGTCTGTAAGCCCTGCTGAAGAAGAGACTCACTTCACGGTAAATGGAAGGTGAAACTGGTAGATCTTATTGGGACTTAAGCTGTATTTTAAAATCTTACAGTATGACTGAAATGAAACAAATTTGACTTAGATCGTGTATCTCTAAATGTCAGATCATTTAAAGCACAAAAGTATTTCCTTGTAAACTATTTTCATTAGAAGTTATTGGAGACTATATCCTATGTTGGTGCTTAGGCAGAAATGTTAAGAAGATAGGGTTGTATATGGACTCTGTCTCTGCAGAGATTTTTAGTCTCAAGAAGATAGACGTTCATAGTAAGAATTTAGTAAGAATTTAATTCTTGTCATGAGTTTCTAGAAACCTCTGCAACATTTCAATCTTTAACTATTTCTTGGGACTTCCAGGACCAAAACATAACTTTTGAGATGACATGCTTTATTCTTTCATTCAGCAGGTGTTTCTTAAACTCTATGTGTCAGGTACTAATCCTAGAAGTTGTGGGTACAGCACAACAGAAAGATTGCTCCTTTTTATCTAATGAGTGAGCAAGCTTAATCCAGTCCCAGACAGAACTGCATAGATTAGTATTCTCCTCCTCTCTTCTGATTAAAGTTTGCAGAAAGTTTAGGTCACTTGATATTTTGTTGCCAGGAGTGAGGAAATGGGAACTTACTTTAACCTCATGAATGCTGAAGACTAACTTTGTGGACTGACTTAGGAAAAACCTCCTGGAGGCTATGAAGAGGCATTAGTTGTGAATGTTAGCATCAGGAGCAAGTCACAAGCAAGAACCATGGCAGTTAGAAACCAAGACTGAAAGTAATAGGAGGTGAAAACTGTTCAGTACTCTCTTATTGACACTTCAGCTTATAATGTGATTTATTCTAAGGTGTTGCTGATGAATATCAATGTAATCACCTTACAGTGGTGGTATTGAACTCAAGCTTTGGCAGAATGCAGACTCAAGTTCAAATCAGCACCATTTACCATCTTGGAAAAACAATTTGTGTGTGTGTGTGTGTGTGTGTGTGTACGTGTGCGTGTGTGCACGCGCATACTGGGGATTGAACTCAGGACCTCACATGTGTTAATTAAGTAAGCCCTGTACCAACTGAACCATACCCCAGCCCACTGGAAAAGCAACTTTATCTTGTGAAACCTTGTCTCACCTTGGTGAACTGAGGACAATATCTACTGTGAGGTAGTAAATAAGGTTACATATGTGAAGTGTTGAGTGCAGTGTCTGTTCCACAGTAAGATGGCAGCACATGGCAGCTGTTGTCACTGGGATAACATGTCTCAAATGTCAGGGGGACCGAAGTTAATATTATTTGAAATATCAAGAGTAAGAGATGGATTGTCTAAATATTTACTCTTGCTTTATGATCTAGAATTGATGAATGTGTTCCCTTTATTACCTTTACAAAACAAAACAGTACACAGAAAACAAAGTAACTTTTCCAGGCAAAATTATTAAGGTTTTGTTGTTGAAACTTCACAATAACCTTGTAAGGTAAGTATTGTTATCCTTATTTTGTAGGTGAAGAAATGGGTTCAAGATCTTAAAGCACATCGCTCTTTACAGTGTCCTGCAGTAACATGCATTGACAACATAACTCCAGAGTTGTAGCTTTTGCAGGCACTTTAGTCATGTGGAAGATCTGTTCCTTGGGAATCTAAGGTTTTGTTCTGTTTACTATAATATTGGTTGGGATTTCTAATTCTTTAACTCTTTAGTCCTTTCTCAAAGGCTCTGTACAGGCAATATATATTTCATATGGACAGCAGGAGTATTAAAAAATAAGGAATCAGAATGGAGCCTTCTTTTGCTGTAAAATCCTTGCTTTTTTAATTGCTGGAGGCTGTGTGTGTTTAGTGTTTTCTCACTCTTGGGTGGCTTGACTTGTTATTCTATGAGTTGTAACATAGTATAAGAAAAGAGAGCCCCTCACAGAGTTCTGCTGACCTGCTGGGTGCAGTCCTAGTCCTGCCATTTTTTAGCCAGGTCACCTTAGGCATCTGAGGTTGTAGTATAAGAATGTGGTAGGAACACAGGTCAGCTGTTCAGGACTGTACCTGGCATGCAGTGACCTAATCATATGGGACCATCTTCTTTTCTGTTAATGCTGCTCCTAGTTATACTGCCTTTTTGTGGTAAAACATGCTTAGTATCCATGCATTTAAAATTTTTTTAAAAGTACATTGAAACACTTGTCTAGTTTGTTCATTGTTATTTAATATCTTGGCCATAAAAACCTATCATCTTTCCTAAGTGTACAGTTCAGAAGTCTTAAGCATGTTAGCATTGTTTTGTGACCAAGCTCCAGAGCTCTCATCTTGTGAAACCAAAATGCCACGTCCATTGGACAGTTCCCCAACTCCCACCCCAGACCCTGGCAACCTCCTCCTTGCTTTCTGTTTCCGTGGGTTTGTTTGCTTTAAATAACTCATACGAGTGGATTCATACATTGTCTTTTTGTGACAGGGTCATTCATTCGTGTTATAGCATGAATTAGTGTTGCCTTCTTTTCTAAAGCTGAGTAGTATTCCACTGCATGTGTACAGTTCGGTTTGTTCCTCTGTTGATGCATGTGGGGTTGCTGTCATGCATAGTGCCACTGTGAACATGAACGTGCAGCTGTCTCCTTGAGATCCTGCTGTCAGTGTTTTTAGATGTATAGCCAGAAGTTGTATTGCTGGGTCATATGGTAATTTCTTCTAGTTTTTGAGGAGCCACCATACTGTTTTCCACAGTGGGTGTCCCATTTTACCTTTCTACCCTTTTCAACATTTTTTTCTGTTCTTTTCTTCCTTTTTTCTTTTCTTTTCTTTTCTTTTTTTTTTTTTTTGGGGTGCTGGGAATTGAACCCAGGGCCTTGTGCTTGCAAGGCAAGCACTCTACCGACTGAGCTCTCTCCCCAGCCCTTCTTTTTTTTTTTTTTTTTTTTTTTTTTTTTGATAGTAGACATTATAATGTATTTGAGATGATCTCTGGTTTTGATTTGTATTTCCCTAATGGTCAGTGATATTGATCATCTCTTCACATGCTTGTTGGCCATTTTATCTTTATTATCTTGATATAAGTAATTTTAGGGGGCATATGTGCTGATATAAACATTGGAAAGGAATGAAGTTTGTAAGAGTAAAGGCAAAAGGTGCTGCATTTGATTCTGAAGTTCGCTGACAGTTCTTGCCCCTACTGGTGTGGGTTAGCAGTGCTGGTACTGCCATGCCTATGCATTGTTAAGTAAGTGGATGGTGCTGGGGGACGTCAGGTTCATCCCTGTTGGAGTAGGAACTCACAGCCTAGCAAGGGGGAGAAGCTGCCGTGACTCCTGTGGAATAGATTAGAGTTGGAGACATCAGTGGAAACTTGTGTTTGACTTAATGTAGAGACAGATGGTTACATATAGACATATTTATAGATGTGTGTGTATATACATACTATCTGCACAGGTTAGTATACACATGTATTTCTTAGCTATCAATTCCAGTAATTGAAATTAATTAAAAATTATTTAAGATTGTCACTGTGTCATCAGAATTTAATTGAAAGCAAGTTAAACCAAGAGGGACAGTTGCAAAATTGCAGAGGCATGAAGGGTCATCTGTAGGTGAATATGGAAGAACTGTGGACATTATTTTCTCTTGGGAATCATATGTGTTACTTACTGAAACATTTTTCCTTATATCTTTTAATACTCTTTAGGTTTCCCCTCCCCCAAATCTATGTAGTCTCTTGAATAATCTTTATAGTTTTCTCCTAATTCCTATACAGTTATGTCAAATTATTCTTTTCGGATTCTGCTCATAAGTCAAGGAAATGACCTAATTATGACTGTTGAGTAAAGCAAAATAATAGCTGCCATTTACTGAATACCTATAGTTTGACAGTAACTTTTGTGTTTGTGATAACCCATGTCAATAATAGAAAAGCTGAACATTTTATGTTGAAAATGGGTGTAGTAGATGGTGTATGCCTGTGATCTCATTTATTTTGGAGGCTGAAACTGGAGAATTGCCAAGTTGCAGACCATCCTAGGCAATCCTGACCTTGCCTCAAAATAAATAAAGGACTGGGGATGTGACTCAGTAGTCAAGTACCCTGGGTTTAATCTCCAGTATCACCATGAAGGAAGAAAAGAATGACAAATGGCAAATGATTTGGGTGCTACTGTTATGAGACACTGGGCACTGGGTTTAGTGGACTCCTGATAACAGTCTGCCCTGGGGTTATGTTTTTGTTGGGGGTAGGGGGAGAGAGAGAGAGAGAGAGCGAGTGCGAGTGTGTGTGTATGTGTGAACTACAAAATAATACATTGAAAAGATTGCCATTTTGTCCAAAGTCCTGTGTGGTACCAGCAGTTACCCTTAGGATTTTTCTAAAGTTCTTGCTTATCTCATTATTCACATTATTCACATTATTCTCTTTCTTTTATTTGTAAGTTTTGAGGCATTAGGCCGGGAATCAAAGATATAGCATTCTAATGGGAGAATCTTTTTAAATTCCAAATGAATACTTATAAGTGTGATTTCATGGAACAAAACATGTGATAGTTGTAGTTCACGTTTACCAGTTTTCAGTTGGTTAATTTTCTTAGTCATAATACAATACTTGGTTTTCATCGGACTTGTATGAAGGATGGGGACTTTTGACTTTATACTTCTGTGAAGCTGTACACTCTGGCCATGCAGGAAAGGCTGAGAGGAAAAACTACTTTCTGTGACTCTATAGTTCCTTAAATTTTTTTTTAATGTGTTTAATTTTTTTAACATTTTGTTCTTTTTTGTTTTTGTTTTTTAAAGAATTTCAGCTTTTTTTTTTTTTTTAACTTTATTTTTTATTTAGTTTTGTATGTGGTTCTGAGGATCAAACCCAGTGCCTCCTGCATGCTAGGCAAGTACTCCACCACTGAGCCACAATCCCAGCCCTTAATGTGTTTAATTTTTTTCTTCCAGGTTGTACCTACAACAGATCATATAGATACAGAGAAATTGAAAGCCAGAGAACAGATTAAATTTTTTGAAGAAGTTCTCCTGTTTGAGGATGAACTTCATGATCATGGTGTTTCAAGCCTGAGTGTGAAAATTGTAAGTATTGTGATTTTTGTTATAAATTGACATTTTTGTTCCATTCTTGCCATTAGGCAGAAATACAAGACTTCCTTGGCATTACACTGAGTCTTATCATACTGTGTACAATTTTCACTTGGGTCAAGAATACACTATAGTGAATATCCATTATATAGTTTATTTGAAAATTTCAGTATATTTTAAGACTTTACCTCAGCAAAGCATTTAAAAAAATATATATGTATATATACAATTGCTTGGCTACTTTGTATTTCATTTGCCTATTATTTAACCTGAGTGAGAACAGCTTAATTTTCACATTTTATAGATAGCAAAAAAAAAAGACCCATGTGTTAGGATGCCAGTGCATCATTAAACTGCCATCTCATTTTTTAGCATAGAAGTAGAAAAGTGATTTGTAAATTCTAAAAATGGAGCATGTATGACTTCCATTAATCATATTATTGGTGGAACTTGCTTTAAAGATAATAAATAGGCCACTAGCAGTTATTCATATTTATTTACTATTGGGTTATGATGGGGTTTCTAATATGTTAAAAAAAAAAAAAAAAAAAAAACCTCAACTGAAACTTTTTATGAAATGTCTTTGCCTTTAAGTCCTAGCTACAATATCACTGCTTCTTTATTCACAGTTCTCTCAGGCAGAGTTCAATATGCCTTTTTCATATTCCTGTAATAAGTACTTTTATATCAGACCTCACAGTTATAGCATTTATCATGGGGTCTCTCAGAAACAGACCTCAGCTTCAGGCATTGTTCTTGAGCACAATGATATGGGTACTGGGACTTAAGCAGTAATAAAGAATGAAATCTGTAATACAAAAGGAACACAATATTTGTTTTAAAGTCAGATTTTTTTCTGTGGGATCATAGGATTTTGCAATTGAAATGAATTTTCAGAGGCTCATTAAGTTCAACCTATATGTTTCATAAACCAGGCCCCCAAAAGATTTGTTTATCTGACTGTGAGACTAATTAGCTACAAATTTTCTTTGTACCATCTAATATATATCATTATTCTAGTACTAGGCAGCACCTTAGACCCTTGCTCACTTAAAACTCCAATTTCCTTTTTTGTATGTTTTTATTAGTATACATTATTTATACAGAAAGGTAGTTTCATTGTTCCATGTTCATGTATACAGATAATGTGATCCGTTTGCTCTTTTTTGTTTAGATTTATTCACCACCAACTCATCCAGTCATGTCCCCTTCCACTTGTCTACCCACCCACTGAATCAGCAGTGTTGAATATGCGTTTGCATATCTGCACAGGCATTTGTGTCCAAGTGGGAGGGCCTGTGAGTGTGGGGGGAGCCACATGTTCTGAGGATGAAGGCATGGGCCTTAAGTATTATGTGTATACCAGAGTGAATAGTAAGTCTCAAATGGAGGAGTAACATCATCTTAAAGTGTTCTTTTTTCCTTCTGAGTATAACTTTTGTTAAGTTAGGTGACAGGAGTACAATTTTGACAATGCCTGGAAGGATTTTGTTATAATAGTGCTCTTTCCGGGTTGGTTTCTTTCTAGCAACGTAACACATCTGTTCTAAACAACAGTGAAATTCCCTTCTGCAGAAGGAGACCAGCCTGGTACATACGATGTAGGCAGGACATCAGGAAGTGTCCTTCTTGTGAAGCTGAGAAAGTAGACCTTTTCAAGGAGGAGGGCATTAAGGTCAGCGTCGGGTGATAAAGAGGGCTTGTAAGTTTAGATTAGGATGGTGTCCATTAGACTAAAAGGTTTGTATATTGGTTTTAGCAATTAGGATATTGTTCACTTTGGCAAGAACAATTTAAGTTATATGACTAGGCAGTAAGTGAAAAATGTAGAAGTGGAGATATAAATGTAGAGCGAATAGTAAAAATTCCAGAATTATAGTAGAAGAAACAAAGGCATAGGAAACAGAGAATATGAGTCTTACAGGCTATGTGTGTGAGTGAGTGAGTTTTTTTTTTTTTTTTTTTTTTAAACCATGGGGATGATTTTAGCCTGGGCGGGTGCCTGCGGGAAGGTGCTGTGTGGCTCAGAGCCTTCTCTCCACATAGTGTCCACCCTCTCTTTCATTTGGCAAATTTAGTGAGCACCTGCTATGTGCTGAGTATTACCTAAGTGGTAGAATGCTGTGATGAAGGAAGCAAGTATCCCCGCTGTGGTGAAGCCTCCAGTCAGGTGGCCGGAGATGGGCATTGAGGAGTAAACACAAGGGCTGGGGAGATAGCTCAGTTGGTAGAGTAAACACAAAAGTGAGTGCAGGCTCGCCCTGTTGATTTCTAGAGCTGTTCATGGAAGAGGATAGTGAGGGGGTCCTAGACATGCCATGGTAAGAGGGGCCTCCCTCTGGGAAGAGACATTGGTTTTTTTATACAAGGACTGAAGGTCAAGTAAACATTAGCCAGAATAAGGAACAGGGTGTGAAAAGGTCCGAAGGCAGGAGGGAGCTTGACCTGTGACTGGCAGCTCTCTAGGTAGTTAAGCTGCTGTCGTGACTAGGTCGTCCTGTTGTTTCTTCATAAGGTGGACTTGTGCTTATATGGAATTATAAATCGTTCTCGAGTGTTTCATACCTCAAAACTTTCTGTACACGCTTCTTCCTTTGTGGAATTCTCCTTCCAGCCCGTTCTTTCCACGTGCAGCTCAGGTGCTGCCTTCTCTGACTTTCTTGAGTAGACTTAGATTTTTCTTTCTCTGCTTCTTACATCTTGTGCTTACTTATCGTAGTAGCTGCCCCATCATTTTATCTGTTTGACCATTTCCCTGGTTGGTAAACTTTTTGAGCCTTGGGATTTTTATCTTTTCATTTATATAAATCCAAGACCTAGTGTAGTAAGAAACTTGGCACTCAGTAGATAGTAAATATTTATTTAGCAATAAATATTTAAATAATGAAATGCCTTCCACCCCTTCTACACTCTCCCTCCCTGCCACCAGGACACATCTTCTTGCTCTCAGCTCATCATGGCCCTCTCTCTTTGGGAGTTAGATTTGGAAAGCATGGGAGTTTGTAGATGTGCCACAAATGAAAACTGTTAAGAACATGTTCTGTCATTCTGATAACCCAGTCTTTGGCAATATGAAATTGTGCCTAATTGATTTCACTGAGATAGAACGTACTGTTCAAGGTCTCTTTATTGTGTGTAAAGTGAATACAAGTGAGTAGCAACAAGAATCCAGGTGGTTCTTTCATTTTACCGATGTTTGATATTTACTATAAGTGTTACTATTTTTTAAAATGAACATTGTAATTTTCGTATTACTTGGAAATAAATCTTTTGTATCTCAGTTTATTTTGACCTAGAAAAACATTTTTGTACTGTAGGAAACTGAAACCGTGACATTAAGTAGTTTGCACAAGGTTTTGAGGCCAGTTGCCACCAGGACAAAGAGCTGCTCTAGTTTAGAGATTTTTATGTACAGACAATTCCTGACTTACAGTGGTTCTACTGGTGATTTTTTTTTTTTTTTAACTGTGGGTGGGGCTTCATGGTGGTGTAAGAGTGAGATGCATTCAGTAAAAACTGTACTTTGAATTCTGAATTTTGATCTTTTCCCAGGCTAGCAGTATATGGTAGGGCACTCCTGATGCTGGGCACAGAGCCCCAGCCCCAACTCAGCTGTGTGGTCACCAGGGCAAACAACTGACCCTGCTGCGTGCCACATGCTGCTAAGCTCCCGTGTTGGCAGGCTGGGTATGCTCAATGCAGTTTTGATTAGGTGTTTTCAGCTGAAATGGTTTATTGGGACATAACCCCATTGTAAGTTAAGGAACATTCTGATTGCTAATTTAGCTTTCTTCCAAAGCCTTTGATTTTTTTTCTTTTAGCAAAGTAATGAAATATTTTCATTAAAATATGAATGTACTTTTTCCTCCCTCAGAGAGTAATGCCTTCTAGCTTTTTTCTACTGTTGCGGTTTTTCTTGAGGATTGATGGGGTGCTTATCAGAATGAACGACACGAGACTTTACCATGAGGTACCTGTTCTCGCTTAATGATTGTGCTGGTTGATATTGAGCCTGTTAATGTTGTGTTGTCACTCTGGGAATTGGAAATTAAATAATGTTTTCTGTTAGATGGCATCTTTCTGACCTTTAGGTTTGTCTCAGATTCACTCTTGACTGCCCATTGTTATAAAAAAAAAATCACATCTTTTCTAGAAGTTTTAGTTACTGAAAATGTTTTCTAAAAGACCCTGGGTAGGGGGTGATGTTGAAGAACTTTTTGCATGTACTTAATCCATGTTTAAGAAAACTGCCCTTTGTCTCTTTCTTTCGTTTTTAGTATATATTGTTCATATAATGTCCTGATGTTAGAAATGCCAGGCAGATGGCCTCCTGAAATCCCTGTTACTTAATTACATCGATAGCTGTTCTAAAGTTGAAAACTTTTATGTTCCATCTAAAGTAACTGTTACCATGCAGTTAAAAAAAAAATGTTGGGAGGGCTTGAACTGTCATGAAAATTCTTCCAGTAGCTTCATCACAGTCTTTTCTTTCTGAATGAACTTTTAACTTTGGGTTTGTGATTTTGTAGAGTGAGGAATTAGAGAATAGACCCCTGGCATCAGTCTGGGCAGTCATAGTACTGTATGCCAACCTCTCATAACAGCCCGGGAATCAATGCCGTTAGACCTCTGTTTCATAGGCTAGGTAACCAAGGCAAAGAAAGTGAGGCAGTGTGCCCCAGTTCCACAGTCAGGAGGCAACAGAACTGGAATTTGAACCCCGTGGTGTTTTCCTAAATCATTTACTTAGGATTTTTTTTTTTTTTTTAAACAGACATACTGTATTTTTCTTCCCCAGAGTGAAAAAATCTTAATAATATTGTTTTAACTTAATTAAAATCTCTTGTATATCTTATATATACATACACATATCTACATTCTTTCTTTCTTTTTTGTTGTGATGCTGGGGATTGAACCCAGGGCCTTGTGCATGCAAGGCAAGCACTTTACCAATTGAGCTATATTCCCAGTCCTACCTGTATTCTTTCAAAGGAAACCTCTGCTTGTGTTTCTTTCACCTGGTAATATTAAATTTGTTTCCATACATGTATCTAGTATTGCTGTGATTATAGGGATTGGAAATATGTAAATCAATGCAAGTAAATTTATTGCACTTTTAAACATAGGCAGACAAGACCTACATGTTACGAGAATACACATCAAGAGAGAGCAAAATCGCTAATCTAATGGTAAGTAGTTAAATTTCAGTTTTTAGAAATTGAATTTTGATGTTTTAAGTATGGTATCTCCCTAACTATGTCCATTCATTAAATTTACATCCATAAATCATCCATTCATTCATAGAGCTCTATAGGATAAATCCTACTTCCTGGAGCATAGCATTTTTTTTTTTTTAATTTTTGATGTTGATAGATCTTTATTTTATTCATTTATTTATATGTGGTGCTGAGATTCGAACCCAGTGCCTCACACATGTGAGGCAAGTGCTCTACCACTGAGCCACAAATCCAGCCCTGGAGCATAGCATTTTTTCCCCACACTTTTTATTGGTGCATAATAGTTGTACGTCATGATAAGATTTATTGTTACATATTTGTACACACACACAAGATAATAATATAATTTGGTCAGTATCACTCCCTAGCACTTCCCCACTTCTGCCCCTGGAGCATATAATTTTTGAGCTTGCCTCAAATACAGGAACACTTGGAGTTGTTAGATATTAGCCATCATTCAGTCTCAT
The DNA here is from genome assembly GCF_902686455.1 of Sciurus vulgaris. Lineage (NCBI taxonomy): Eukaryota > Metazoa > Chordata > Mammalia > Rodentia > Sciuridae > Sciurus > Sciurus vulgaris. The sequence continues at coordinate 111,219,779 of NC_136473.1, read as the reverse complement.
TTTCACATTTTATCCAGGGATGTGACTTCACCTGAGCCATATAGTTGTGGTGGAGTGCCAACTGGCACCAATTGGTGTGCTTTCTACTCTGCACCTGCCACTGAGAATTCCTTTCCACATTCTCTCTTTTTTCTTCCTCAAATGTAGTAATTCTCTACTGTGACATACTTTGGTATAATTTTCCTTTAGTTTTTGTTCTTTGGGGACTTGGGAAGAGCTTCCTCAATACTTAGAATTTTATAATGAATTGCTTAAAAAGTAATACAAACACAGTATTTTGTTTTGCCATAAATTCTTATTTCTGTCTGGGTATTTTGAAAGCTGGGTTAGAAAAGTTGCTCAGATTGTGTTCTAGACAACATAATGGGCTCTAACTGAAGATTAATGCTTTCAAGTTACCAAAGTAACAGGAATAGGGGGCTGAATTAAGATGTATTAAATTCTTATGACATTTTTAGGAGCTTTGTAAATTATGTAACCCTGTGGTCTTTGCATTCAGTAAGAGTTGAATGATTATTTTTAGGTGTATGTAATAATGCTCCTTTAATGCATATGTTACACCTGATTTTGAAATTGACATAGTTTGAGGATACTTAAACCAAAGCGTTTTCAAAAAATGGCATTGCAATAACTGAGAATATATTAATGTGATGTATGTATCTCCTAGCATGTCCCTCCTTCCCTGTTCACGGAACCTAATGAAATATCACAGTATTTACCAATAAAGGAGGCAGTCTGTGAGAAGCTGATATTTCCAGAAAGAATCGATCCTAACCCTGCAGACTCACAAGAATGTACACCTGTGGAATAGAATGTGCTACAGCCTGTACTCACCATGGAATCCGACTAAACATTTTGGCTATTTGTAAGGGGGTATTTTTATTATGAAAGTTAATTGCCTTGTTTATGTGCAGATCTTCTGTAGCCTTAAAAGAAAAAAATAAAATAAAAGATTGTTGCAGGCAGGTCCACTCAACTGCTGTTTGTACTGTCTCTCCAAATTCACACTTCAGATTTACATGTTCTGGAGTTAAGTTTGGATTTATGACTTTCACAAAGTGGGACTTCAGAGTGATATGTGTATGTCTCACGAGCAGTAGGCACGATCTGCAAAGAGGTTACTTTGGGTCATTGAATCCCAGATTGTGCATGTTCATGTACTGGTTCTTGGCTTTGGGCTTTCTAATGTTCATTTGCACTTATGGAGAGTTGTGACTTGCCATAATTTAATGATCTTCACCCGCAAAAATTTTAAAAAATTATCTGCCCCCTGATTTTAAATTACCTTTGAGATTTAAAGAAAGTTTTAGACATGGAACTGAAAACCCCCTAGTGTTTTGAGGAACTGAAGCTGTTATGTATGTGGAAACTTGAACCTAGGGTGTCAGAGCTGTCTCTCCTCCATCTCTAGGTACTTTTCAGCTCAGGACCTAGCTAGTACAGAAGCATGCAAAAGTAAATTTCACATCCATTGGTTTCTTTTGATGATGACCCTTTAATCATTTTATATTATTTTCTGCCTTTCTAGATTGTCTTCATGAAGTGGGAAATTATGTAAGCACCAAGTAAGGGATTACTTGAAATGGATTTTTAAAAATGATTTTTTAAAGGGCAGGGGGAGAATCCCCCCCTTTGTTCTCAAAATAACCATTGTACATATTTCCACTTGATGGAAAGCCTGTTAAATAAGAATATTTAATTGAAAGTATTAGCAAAGCTCAACTCTTCAGGTATTGGCCTGAAGATAAATTTTAGTGAAAAAAATACACTTGGATATTAATCATAGCTCAAATTTTGTACATTATTGTGAGCCAAACAGGGTAAATTTGGTTACATGTAGTTTTGCTATATGACTGCCTTCTGCATTACCTCCAAGGTATAGGAAAATCAGAATTTTGTGTTCTTTGTATACTAAATATACCTGTATTTAATGATTTCTCTTAGGATGGAAAAGTATGTACATATACATACATTGCACTCAGCTTTGTTTTATTCATCATGCAGATCTGAACACAAAAGATTCTACTCATACTATTAATAAAAACTTTCATGAATATTCATTAGTTGCAGTTTCTGGGAAGCATCATATTATACATTGTGTGAGTGTGTACACGTGTGTTTTTTTTAACTTGTTGTTTTAGATGTCTTGGTCCTCGAATAGACTTAGATTACTTATTTTGAGAATCCATTGTTAAAAATTATGGAGAATAAAAAGAATTGACCTTTTTTTCCTTAAAGAAGGTGGGAGGGGTGGGATGAGTGTGCTTCTGCAATTTTCATTAGTTTATTCCTGTGGGGATAACAAGAAAATGTGTATTTGGCCATTGCTAAATGTTATGTACCATTTTATATTTATTTGTTCCAAGTGTCTTTTTTGTAATAGGAGAATAAACAGTAAGGAATTACTGATGTATATTATGCTCCTTAATTTATTTCAGCTTTTCGTATAGCTTAACTGTGTGGTTTGGGGTGTGTTTCTCCTTTGTTCCATATGTTTTGAACTTGGTCGACATAGCAGGCAAATTCTCCATGCAGATGACAAATGACAACCAAACAGGTAGTTCAGAATATAAACCAGCAGTGTACCTTGAGACTTTTGTCCCTCCTTTGCCTCTGTTCCCCCAGTATTTTTGTAGATGTTTTGATTAGCTAGTATTTTCTGTGCACTGGATTAATGTTTTCTGTTTTTGAAAAGATGAATATCTGTCATAAGTGTCATTCCATTTTAGTTTGGAGTACTATGTGCCCATATGATGCTGGATATGAGATTACAATAATGAAAAGATATAATGCTGTCAAACCTCCTTGGGTTCCACATGTGGCCCAAGCATCCATGAACCATGGATCAGAAAGATTGAAGAAAAAAAAAAAAAATCACATCTGTATTGAAAACAGACTTTTTTTTTTTTGGTACTGGAGATTTAACCCGGGGCGCTTTTCCACTGAACTGTATCCCCAGCCTTTTCCATTTTCTATTTTGAGAAAAGGTCTCACTAAGTTGTTCGGAGCCTTGCTGAGTTGCTGAGACTGACTTTGAACTTGCAAGCCCCCTGTTGCAGCCTCCTAGGTTGCTGAGATGATGGGTGTGCGCCTCCATACCCAGCAGTTACAGACCTTTTCCTTGTCATTATTCCCTGGGCAATACAGCTTAACAACTACAGGCATTATAATTTACTTGGATATTATAAATAGTTTGGACGTGATTTAAAGTATATGGGAGGGTGTTTGTAGGCCAAATGCTAATATTATGTCATCTTAAAAGAGACTTGAGTATGTGCAGATATTGGTATCCATGGGAATCCTGGACCCAATCCCCCATGAATACTGAGGGACAACTGCATTATTTTCATGGGGTAAAGTCTAATGGTGGAGACAGAAATAATTACAAATTTTAGTTGATACAATGATAGTATTAACTGACTCGAGAATAACAGAATCAGTTGTAGTATAGGTAATTGGAATTCTGCTTCTGAAGAAGTGTAGAAAACTTCAAGAGATTGTCATTATTGACCTAAGATGACAAAACTGGGTAATCCACAAAACCACAACTTTCCTTGAATGAATCAAACAGATCACAAGACCAAGCCGAATTCCAGAGTGCTACATCCTCCAAGGAGAGAGGACTCAAATTGTAGGGAGAACACAAGAGGAACAGTGGCCACTATAGAAGCAGGTAAGAACACAGTAGAAGTATCCGTATGTTCTAAAGGCTGTGTGGACCAGCATATCAGTTGGGAAGAGCTGAAAGGCTTAGTGGAAGGGACTTCACAAACCCTTACAGGTTCTTTCCCAAGGACATCCTGGTGCTCATGGAAATACTGGAGCAGGGCAGGGGACCAGAAAGTCCTGGTCAGTAGTTCAGGCATACAGTAGTTAACTGAGGTGGATATGAAACCTTGCCCACCTCCCCCCGGCCTTTCTCTTACAATGCCTGAGTGTGCTTTGGGGAGGAGCAACAAACTATACCACCCTGGACAAACTCCATTGCTTCTGGGGGAAGAGTATTGGCCAAACCTGTCTGCCTCAGTCGGGGATGGCAAGTGCTCTGCCTTCAGGACAGGAGGAGCCGTCATTGCTAGAGAGGGAACAGGAGCTAAAGTGGTCTGACCTTGGAAGGCCCAGGGTCCCACACGTATAACAGTTCTGCCACCAGGGGATGGGCATGAAATTCTTCCTCACACAAGACCAGCTGGGCTTAAGGTAGAGTTTGGCTGCTGTTGGGAAATGGAACAGGAATGTTGACCCCAGAAGGCCAGACTCGAAGCCGCCTAAGACTGAGGCTCACTAAACTCAACAAGAAACTTTCCTGTCCCGACTGTGAGCCTGTACCCTAAGTAACAAGGAGCACCAGGAGTGCAGTCATGTCCTCTGTGATGCAGGGATTCTTGGAAAGTTGTGGGCACTAGAAATCCCCCTGCACTCCAGGTGTGCTAGAAACACAAGGTGAAGCTGTCAGCCTCTTAGAGTTTGAAGCCTGCAGTGCAACAGTCCAGTCCCAACCCACACAAACTCCTGTCTGCATCAGGGATCCCAAACCAGTGATCTGACAGGTGGAAACATTGCCAGCCGTAAACAGTTGACTTCATTCCTTCTGTTACTCACTGATGTCTGGCATTCAGTATAAATCAACCCGATTCAGAGGTCAAGCATGTTGAAACTATCAGAATTTAATCAGTATATTAATATATCTAGTGAGAAATCAGAAACTGGAAACTTCAGCAGAAAAATGGATTAGAAAGAGTCAGATGGAAATAACCAGAAAAATAAGCCAAACAACCATATTACATCAGAGAGACAATTCCTTCACAAAACTTGATATAGCTAAAGTGAGGGAATAGGCGCAGAGGTGGAGAAACGGCACAGAGCATCAGAGAGCTGTGGGACCAATCAATAGTTCAGCATTTAAAATCGGTCCCAGAGGCTGCTGGCAGGCTAGGGGCAAGAAATACCAAATGAGATAATGGCCAAGAATTTTCCAAAGTAAAAGAAGTTGTCAGTTGTACGTGCTAGGATTCCACAAGTCCCCCACATTGTAGGTCAAACAGTTGAAACCAAAGATACTAGTAATGTTTTTTTTTTTTTTTTTTTTTTTTTTTTTTTTAACTAGCAATGTCTTGATGACAGAAGAAAGAGAATCATTATAGGCAGGAAAAGAAAGTTATAGTGAACTTCTTGGTAGGAACTATTGAGCCAAGAACACAATGGAATAAAGTTTTCCCTGTATGGACCTTGGCAGTCACCACTCCAGCTAACAAACTGAACCAACTGAAAAAAGCAGCTACTCCTGGATTTGAAGTGATGTCACAGGGCAAACTGCTGCCCCTCCAAACTGGAGAGACCTTCAAGTGAGTAGAGAATCACAACTGAAAAAACCTACATGCTTGAGAAAACAATCCTGAACTCAAGGACGTGTCAACAGGAATTTCCAAAGCAGAAAAAGAAATAAAAGCGACAGGGAAGTACAGACAGAACGTCTAAGAATGGCGAGGTAGCTGTAAAAGAAACGTAAGCAGAACGGGAATGCCAGAAGACAAGGGAAGACATGGGAAATAAAGCAAAAATGATTGGGACCTTCAAACTAATGCCAGATCTCAAGCCATAGCTACAGGAAGCTCAGAGAATACCACATGGGGTAAATGCCTAAAGACTACACCCAAGAGGTCAGAGGGAAAAAATACCTACCTGTGAAGATAAGATCTGCAATCTGCTTTTGAGAAACCATGCAAACAAGGAATGGAATAAAGTATGTATGGTTGAGAGAAAAAAAAAAAAATGACAATGTAGAATTCTGTGCCCTTTCAAATTATTCTTCAAAAAGTGTAGGAGAAATGTGGTCTTCCTTAGAAAAGCAAAAGTTGAGGCAATTTGTTGTCAGGAGACTTGCCTTGTAAGAAATGTTAAAAGTTCTTGGAGTAAAAAATAAATAAATAAAAATGACATTAGAAATTGGAGTTACTTAAAGGATGAATCTGTCTGTCTATCTAAGATCTGTTATAAGGAACTGGCTCGTGCGTTATGGAGGCTGAGAAGTCTGCAGTCAGCAAGCTAGAGACCCAGGGAGCCTATGATGTAGCCTGGGTAGTCTGCAGGCCTGAGAGCTGTGAGAGTTGGTGGTGTAAATTCCAGTCCACGGACCAGCAGGCTCGAGACCCGAGAGCAGCCAGTGATTGCATTTGAGTCTGAAGGCAGGACGAGACTAGTACACAGAGTGCAAGTGCCCCAGCTTCCTCCCACCCCGTTCTGCCCCACTAGGTCAAGCAGTTTCATAAATGTCTCCAGGGGGATCTATGTGCCATGTCATCCCCAGAAGGACCTTTGAAAACCTAAGTGTGACCAGGTCATTGCCCTGCTTTTCATCTCCCAAGCTGAGGTAATTTGCAAAACGTTCCCAAAGATATTCACCGTGGGATGGGAATATAGAATGGCCCAGGCTCCTCTCCTGCCAGGGGACCATCTGAGGCCCACAGGCAAGTACAGGCCTCACTGACAAGGGTGTTGTCCTGGGGACAACTAGGTGTGTGTTTCTAGGAAAAACTGGGGACAGATTGCCAGTATTTCATGCGTTGCTGAGGGATGCCGTGTGGTTAAGCATGTAAGAAAAGAAGCTGGAGTTGTTTCTTCATATCCACTGCCACAGCTGTGGCATCGCCACTAGCTTGCCTTCTGCAACAGCCTCCTGGATGATTCCAGGTTAGGAGAGGCCTCAGAGACCCACTCGATCATCCGTGAAATCTCAGTTATAAGAGCCTCTGCTTTTGCAGCTGCAGAGAGAAGCAACCTAAACGTGAGCTGTGAAAGGACAAGCGGGAGAGGCATGTGTGACATGTGTGGCCCCAGGACCAGGCAACGGGGCTTCACCTGGTCTGAGCAGGTGCGGGAACCACCAGGTAGAGCCTTCCACCCTCAGCCTCTGACACCTCTCAGCCGAGATGGTCTGCGTACAGCACCAAAAGGATTCTTGGTTCCTAGTGGGATGTGTTAGCCACGTTCAATGCCAAAGCCATGCAACTCACTTTCTTTTAAACTCTCAGAGCCCATCTGTGACTTGAGACCCTAAACGTGATACTTGCAGGAGTAACACATTTGGAATTTTAACGTGTTTAAATTCAACTAATAAGTGTTGAGCAATCCTGAGCAGAACACGATGCCTAGATCACGGGGTGGGGCATTTGAAGGGACCTGGGTTCCAGGCCAGCCTTCAGTGACAGTGAAGGTTTGGAGAAAGGAGTGGGACTGGATGAAGACTGTACAGGGGCTTAAAGCTGGTAGGGGCAGGGTGAAGGCGGAGGCCTTTCAGGAAGGACTGCCGTCTGCAGGGAGGCAAGTGTCGTCGAGGCTGGGAAGAAGCTGGAGGGTGGCGGACAGTGAAGAGAATCTGCCTCGCATGACAACATGGGGCCTTGTGACAGGCGGCCCAGGCCGCAGGCAGGTTGCAGGCTGAGCAGCAGGAGCCACTGGAAAGCGTTTTCTGCCCTGGTGAGGGAGGTGTCTGTGGGTCCCCGCTGGCCTCTGGGAGAGAGAATCACCACCAAGGAGCTACAGATGGGGCTCCAAGGCTTGGTGGGTCTGGGGTCTTCAGAGGGGATGAGGCCCTGCTCCCACTTCTGGAAGAATGATCAGCCTTTTGTGTTCTTTTAAAAGCAGAGAAGCCACCTGGCCATCATGGGGGTCACAGAGCCTTCAAGACAGAAGGATGTGGGCAGACAAGTGCAGGTCTGTCTGTAGCAGCTGGGGGGTCCAGGCCTGCTAGGAGTGGCTGTGGAGGACAGGGTGGCAGTGGGGGCCGGAGCTCCCTCCCATCCGAGTGACCATGTTAGGGGCACACCATGACATCGAGGCAGAAGCCCAGCAGCCAGAGGAAGCATGACTGTCCTGCAGGGGTCCCTCTCCCAGGACCTCCCGGCCTCCTTCCTTGGCACAGTCTGCCTCATGGGTGATGTTTTCTTACCTGGTCTGCTGCTGTGGTGGCACTTAGTGCCCTTATATAAAAAGAGACTCCAGAGAGATCCCTCACTGTTCTACCCTGCCAGGACCCGGTGAGAAGATGCACATTTAGGAACCAGACACCAACTGTGCTGGAAACTTGATCTTGGACTTCCAGCCTCTACAACCATGAAAAACAAATTTCTGTTGTTCATAAGTGCACCCAGTTTATGGTGTTTTGTTATGGCACTGAACAGAGTAAGACACATTAACCAGTTTCTCCTCGTCCCTCTTGTAACCCCTGGCAATCACCAATCTGCTGTCTGTATGAATTTATTCATTCTGAATATTTCACATAGAATCACACATGTGAACTTTTATTGGTCTTTTATTGAAGATATTTCTTCTCTTCAGCAAAGTTCTAATCCATTTTTTCTTTGATTTTGCTCAAATCAAACCTTCTGATGCATTCGTAGCTGGAATTATAGTGTTGCTTTTTAAAATCGAATTTTCTTTCCTTTTTTTTTTTTTTTTTTTTACATTTCCACCGAGCTTGTCACAGATTGAATTTGTTAGTCTCCAGTGAGTTAACAAATTTTTTCTCCAGTACTTAAAAATCACAAAGTGGATTAACCCATTAAGTCCCAAGTTTTCAATTGTGACTATTTCAATAAAATATAGGTTGGAAATCTTGTGGAGCTTACAAATACTCTATTATGTCATAATTATAATCATATTACATACTATATATTAATACTATATTTAAATTTTTAAGTGTTCACATTTGGGAAGATGGGACACAATGGGTTAACCCCTGCATTTGTTCACAAGTCTGCACAAAGCTTGACCTTTGTTTCTCCAGGGTCCTGCAGGGCCCAGGAGGGCGGCTACTTTAGTTGGAACAAGGCGCTGGACAGACTTGGCTTTTGGCCATGCGGGTTCAACCCTAACCTCTGCTCTTCTGCAGCCTCCCTCCCTCGAAATGCGCCGGGGTGAGCGGGGCGGCGGCAGGGTACTCGCAGGTGGGCTGGCTCCTGGGCGGGGCGGCAGGCAGGTGGGCAGGCTCCTGGGCGGGGCGGCAGGCAGGTGGGCAGGCTCCTGGGCGGGGCTGAAGGCAGGTGGGCAGGCTCCTGGGCGGGGCCGGAGGTAGGTGGGCTGGCTCCTGGGCGGGGCTGAAGGCAGGTGGGCAGGCTCCTGGGTGGGGCTGAAGGCAGGTGGGCAGGCTCCTGGGCGGGGCCGGAGGTAGGTGGGCAGGTCTCTGGGCTGGGCGACAGGTGGGCAGGTTCTGCGGCTGGCGGCCGCGGGGCACGCCGGGCAGCAGGTGGGCCGGCCCTGGGGCGGGGCGGCGGCCCAGCACCCGGAAGAGCAGCCGGCGGAGCGAGCGCAACAGGCGGCCGCCGGGGCTGCCGCGCTCGGGATGGACAAGCTAAAGAAGGTGCTGAGCGGGCAGGACGCGGAGGACCGCAGCGGCCTCTCCGAGGTGAGCGCGCCGGGGTGCTGTCCCGCCTCCCGGTGCCCCGCTGGCCCTGCGGACGCGGGCGGGGACGCCACAGGCCTCCCGGGCTTCGTGGACCGCAGCTGTGTCCCTTGTCCCTCCTGCCCTGCGGGCTCAGGTGCGCAGCCCCGCGCCCGCCCTGCGTCCGCACTCGAGTCCTCGCGCGTCCTGCAGCCCCTGCGTCCGCGCGGACCCCTGAGGAGGCGGGCAAGCGCGGCCGGGCGGTCCCGCGAGGTCCTGGCGGCAGTGGCCTGCCGTGGGGCTGGAGGGCGCCCGGCGCGCCGCGCGTCGACCGCGGGCGGGGCCACGCCCACCGGCCGGGTGCGGTCGCCGCGGAGTAGCCGAGAACTCCGGGGACGGGACCAGCGCCCCGGGTTCTCGGGTCCACGCCCCGCAGCCGGTGTCCCTGGGCTCCCGGAGGCGTGCCTGCTTCCTGGGGTCCGAGGAGCTGGAACCCGGCCACCAAGGCCTGTGTCCGCAGCACAGAGCGGTGTGCTTCTGTATTGGGTGCTTTAACGTCTCGTTTTTCTTGTTGGGAGAGCAGCGTTTTCCTTTTGGTGCAGTCGGTCGCCCGTTTCCGCGTCGGTGGAATCAGGGCCTTGAACCAGAGATGTGGCCTCTGGCCCGGAACCCAGCTCCGTCCAGCCTGAGCAGTTGTCTCCTGATAGTCCGGCCTGCTGCTTTTGCGATTGTATTCTGAGCTTCGTTTATATTGGTCCCTGCATCCTCTCCAGGACACCTCAGGGTGGAGCCTGCTTCCTAAACCTTCACCTCCAATACCAGGAATCCGGTGTTTGAGGAATTGTGGATCCTTTTTTTTTGGGTGGTTCTTCTTGATCTGTTGCCCTTGTTAATTGGTCAAGGCTCAGGAGTAACTTCAAGTGTCCTTTTTTCTTGACTTCGGGCTTCTGTTAGGAACCATCAAGGGGAACCTCACAGAACCCAAGGAAGGTCTGACCCTGGTGGTTGACCCTCATGCTCCTCTACAGCTTTATGCCTGCAGGCTGTCGACAAGTGTCTGGAGCAGCTGGGGCCGGAGAGGGACGCTTTCTGTTCTTCTGGAGACTCTCGAGGGTGCAGTGTTGGCAGTGGGAGATCTCCAGTGTCAGTGAGGCATTCATCTGGGAAACACAAGTGTCTGGTTTTACCCTCGGTGCTGAGTGCCTGTGTCTGGTACAGAGAAGGCTTTGGCCTGTTGTAAGCACAGGCACATGCTGCATTTATTTTTAAAAGATTGGGTCTTTTGTCTTGTTCTAAAATACTCAGTTTCCTCTTTGGGGGTGAGATTCCTGTTTATGTGCATCATTGTGTGGCACTTCCGGAGTCCTGAAGCCCTGGAAACATTTTTAGCCAGCTGACCTTGTTTTCAGAGCTGTTTCGACTTAGTTTTCACTTATTAGGTGGGGCCTCTTTTAAAATCTTGGCAAAAATGTGATCATCTCACATTTTCCGTGATTTTGAGTCTGGTAATGGTGGAGGTTTCTGTGGTGAAATTTATTTTGTGTGGTGAGTTGGACTAGGGTGGCCTTAAAAATATTTTCAAATCCATTTATGTACCCTGTCAGAGGTCACCAGAGATGTTTTAATTTTTTACTTTTATGGTTTAAGTGTAAGCCATAAGAGCATGAGTTGCTCTGCAGCCCCCATTTCCCCAGGTACTCTCGATTGCGTGGGTGTCTCCTGAGCCTCCTGGCCAGCTCTCTAATTGCCACCTCACCTTCCAAAACACGCCTGAAGTCCTGGTTTCAGTGGACTTCTTTCTGAAAGTGTAGGTTTTGTGTTTTCTACAAAGGCTTCTGGGACACAGGAATGAATGGCACCTGACCTTAAGACCAGAGTGAGGCAGCCTGCCTCCCTGAGACAGCTCAGCTGCGCTTCTTGGCCAGAGCTCCTCTTCCCTCCACGACCTGGAGTCAAAGGGACCTTTGTGCCCCACTGCCCGTCAGTGCGGGAGCAGGTTGCTGCAGATTCTAGCCAGGTACTGTGTGTTATTCCAGCTTCCAGAGCAGCCGCCCAGCACCGCTTCTGCAGCTGTGGTTTGGAGAGAGCTCAGGTCAGCAGAGTTCATTTTCACGAACTGGGAAAAGGGAGAGAGGTCGCTTTCACTGAGTCCAGTTGGGAGAAGTGGAGCAGCAACTTCCTCCCTGCCCTACCAAGTGTGCAGGGAGGAGAACTCGCAGCCACGGCGACATTCATCCCCTCTCCGCCCATTTTGGCAAAAGTAACATTTGGGTAGAGTCAGCTGAGGGACCTGGACACCAGATGTCACTCTCCATCCTGAAGGGAGGAACCAGAAATGGATTTTTGGCAGAACTCCCTTCTCTTGCCAGTGCTCGATTTTTACCAGGGCTGGAATCCCCGGTCCTCTTGGGTCTGTCTAGTTCTGTCTGAATGCCAAGGCCAGTTCGAATCTTACATTTAACCTTGTGGTTCATCCTCTTACTGAAACAAGGTTGAATCCTTTTGAATATCCTTGCCAATGCCAGTGGTTCTTGGGGGGCACGTCCCAGCCGGGCCTCCTGCCGCCCTTGCTTGCCCTGCTTCTCCTGGTGAGCGAGTTCTGTGCTCTTGCACGGGTAGGAGGAGCGCAGCCTTTCATTTTATTCTCGCCGTGGAGGGTGGTGTCATGGCTTAGTTAGAAGTTGTCTGACTCCTGGGGCCCAGGAAGCCTGATGACAGAACCCCAGATGCCTTATTTTGGAGCCAAAGGGAGTTAAAAAGTGGACTCCTAGGGGGAGTGGGGTGTCCCTATGTGGGTGCAGATGGCTCCTCTGTCAGTTCTAACGCTGGGCTTCCTGCTGTGTGTCCCAGGCCAGCTCTGCCTCTGCAGGTTGTATGTGGCTGAGGTTTCTGCGAGTGTTCTGTGTGGTGTGGTCACGAGCCCTGTTTCAGTCATGTGACTACCTGGGAGTGGGAGTGGGAGGAGGACCCTTCTAATGACAGAGCTGCCTTCCTCCTGAGTGGCGATTAAGCTGTCTGTAGTAGTACCTGTCAGATCGGGGACCTCTGCCCCTTCTCTTCACGCTTCTGGTTTGACAGGTTGAAAGCAGGTCCCTGAGCTGAGGGAGTCAAGACTGAGGGCCTGGCCAGTCTAGTGATCCTGGCAGCCTCTGCCGCCACCTGGCTTCCTACACTAGTGGGCGAGAAACGTGGTAGGCACTTCGACCACCATTGGGTGGAGTCTGCTGGTCACACAGGGCTCCTGGCCACCCTGCGTGGCTTTGGTCTCTGGTGGCAGCTGTCTGTGTCCAGCTTGAGTGGCTTGCCCTCTTGCATCAGGGGTCTGCCTGTGAAGGGCCACAGTGTGGAGACTTGGTTGTCATCAGTGTCCTGGGAAGAGAACTCTTGGGAGCCGCTCGTAGGTCCTGACTCGGCTGGGTTTTCTGGCATCTTGGCTTCCCCTGAACTTTGCTCTGGAAGGGGGTAATCATGATGGCGTGGCATCAGGATGAGCAGGACAGTGACTAGTTAACAGGTATCCGTCCTGCACCTGTGAATACAGCATCTGTGTGGAGAGCAAACGGCGCAGGTGAGTCCTGGTGTAGATGGTGGCCTTTGCATTCTGAGGCCCCGGTGCTGCAGGAGCGGCAGCTGCTGCAGCCGGGCTGGTGGGTCTAGGGAGGAAGACCAGTGGCCCTGCTGCCAGGGCTGAGGCCTTGCTGGTGGAGTGCGCGCCTTTCCAGCCGTGGTCCGGCTGCTGTACGTGGGAGGCTGTGGCTACGCTTGGGTGAGGCAGGAATCTCCATCTCTGGAGAAGCTCCACGGAGGCTCGGGAGGCTCCTGGCCGCTGCTGGAGAGGAGACTGTGGTCTGGTGAGCATGTGTAGCCCGACAAGAGCTGGATCGAGGCCCTCCTGTAGCCGTGGGCGCGTGGGACCCTGTCTTCCCTGCCTTCCCTGACGTGGGCTAACACCACTTCTGATTGTCGTGTGTGCTGTCTTTGCCGATCTGCCTACGCCTCTGTGTGATTGTTTGCTTTCCAGGTAGTGGAGGCCTCCTCCTTAAGCTGGGGCACCAGGGTGAAAGGCTTCATCGCGTGTTTTGCCATAGGGATTCTCTGCTCACTGCTGGTAAGTTTCCCCCAGACCTCCTTTGCTGTGTCCCCCCTCCTTTTCTCTTTCACTCTTCTCTCAAATTCACAGCTAGGAGGAGGGAGGGTCGGGGGAAGGTCGCCTCACAACTTGCTCTGCCTTTGCTTCCAGGGGACTCTGCTGCTGTGGGTGCCCAGGAAGGGACTGACCCTCTTCGCGGTCTTTTACACCTTTGGCAACATCGCTTCCATCGGGAGGTGAGCACTGTTTAATTCAACCCTGATCCGTCATTGACGGGAGGGCGGATGTGGGCGGTGCTGGGGGGACAGTCCTCAGGGACTGCAGAGGCAGTCGAGCGCCTGGGTCACAGCCTGTTGTTCCGGAACATCTATCTTCATTATCTGAAGCACTCTTAGAAGGCAGGAAACACTGGCACTGTGCTCATGCAGGCCAGGGAACTGGCAAGCAGCGTTGGAGTGGTTTCTCCAAGGTTTGCAGCCCAGCCTCGCCATTGCTGCCAGAGACTGCACCACGCCTCAGGGGAAGCTGGTCATTGCGTAGTGCAGGCCATCCCAGGCTCACGCGCTGGGCGGCTGGAGGTGGGCAGCTGCTCTGGGGCAGGTCAAGCTCACTGCTCTGAAGGTTTGGCTGCACCTGGGCTGGCCGCACCAGTGCTGCCTCCCCCTCGGGGGTGTGGGCCTGGCCTCTGCCCGAATGGCCACAGGAGCCCGGACCTGGTCATCTTCCTGCCTTCCCTTTGTGTCTCTGTAAGAGGCTTCAGAGTCCTGGGGTCCAAGTCCCTGGCTCCAAGGCTTGGTGCTGACTCTGGTGCCTTCTCCTTCCTCTGTCCCCATGGCCACTTGTCCCTCACTGGTTGACTTTTATGCTCACTAGGTTAGCATTGGTCACTCTGCTGGGCCCTGAGGCTATGATGACAGGCACAGTTTGGTGCTGGCCCAGTGGAGCCCATGGGTCAGCCAGTCATACACAATAGAAGGCTGATGATACAGCAGGATAGGGAGAGGGACTCTCGGGAGGGGCCCTGGTCCCACCTGGCCGGGGTCAGGGCACCTCTGGGAGTGGGTGGTGTCTGGGCTGGCCTGAGTTCTGGCTGTACCCTGTCTCCTGAACTGCTGCCACACACTCTGTGGAATTCCCTGCCTCCTGGATGGCCCTGTGGACCTGTTCATTTGTCGTCCCTCGTAGCTCCCTGTCCCCTCTACACATGGGATCCAAGCAAGGCCTTCGAGACGCGACTTAGGCTGGCTCCTTCGGTTTCTCCAGTCCTCTCCGTGCCTTTCTGGGCCGTTTTCTCTGCCTGGGTCGCTACCCCACCCCCACCTCCCCTGGTTTTGGGGATATGTGCCCATTTTTGTCAGGACTGGCTCTGACGTTCCCTTTTCTGCGAGACCTCTCCTGATTCCCTCTTGCCCAGAGTGGATGACCTCCTCCTGGGGGCTCTGGCTGCCCTGTCTGTACTCACAGCTTTCCACCGCCTGACTTGTCACTGTAAGCCACTTGACAGGGGCTGTGCCTTGGCTCCCAGGTCCCCTGCGGTGCAGAAACCCAGCTCTGCGCCAGGAGAAGGTGGAATGATGGTTGAGTGTTGACACCTGGCACCTTCTCAAGCCTAGTTTATTAATGCTTCCAGCAGGAGGGTGCTGGCCCTTGGGCATTGACTGTTGTCGCTAAGGCCTTTTCAAATACTAACTGTCATTGGCGGCTTTCTTTGGGTGACGGTGCAGTCTGCACTGAGCACGCTTACGTGGGTATGTTACTTAGTCCTAAAGAGCTGGTCAGCAGATCTCATGGGTGGACCCTGCCTGCGCTGTATAGGGAAAGAAGGGAACGGCTGTTTCCTGGCTGTTGCTAGGGTTTGTGGCCTCACCTGCCACCTGTCCTGTTTTTGTGTACATGCTGCTTGTAGGTTTTAGGACAGCCTGGCTGTTGCTTGTACTCAGAGATGGTTGAGGAGACCCCTGTGGGCTCATGCCCTGGAGCTGAGAGCAGCCTGCGGTTCAAGCTGCGGCCTCAGGGCGCTTTGGAGAGAGCAGACTGACTTCCAGAAGTTTTCGTTTTTTATCGAAGCCTCGGTAGCTGATGTCGTCTGCCGGTTGGTTGTGTCAGTGTGATCTGTCCTGAGCTCCCACCGCTGTGTGATCTCAGATGAGGAAATCGACCTTTTTGAGTTCATTCTCACAGCTCTAAACGGGTGTCATGATATGCACTCAAGGGTTTTGAGGAATAGTGTATATTGTATCTGGTATTCAGCAAACATTCAATGAGAAATGGATGATGTCATCGTTGAAATGATTCCCTGGAGGGTATGAGAGGAAACACCCCACTTGTGAACATGGCCACCCTAAGGAAGGCGTGGCTTTGGAGCCTTTTGGCTGGCCTGTTTCACGGGTGGGTGGTTAAGGAGGCATCTAAGAGAGGGCTTGGCTAACGCAGTGGTGTGCAGGCAGCTCTAGGGTCTGTCCGCACCCACAGCCTGGCCCTCTCTCCTTTACTGGTCAAGTGGCCTTAGGTGCGGAACCCGGGCTTCCCTGTCGTCCTCTGTAGGGTGAGTGCAGTCATTGTTGGTTGGTGTATTAAAGGAGAGTCGTGCCCAGAGGTGCCATGTGCACAGCGCCCCCCTGCCAACCCCTGCACAGAGCAAGAGCTTTCCAAGGTCAGCTGCCCTTGCTGCTGTTGCTGCCAGAGGGGTTCAGGGCGGTGACTGTGCGTGCCTACCGTGGTGGTTCTGAACGGCCGTGTGTCTTTGCCTCCCAGTACCATCTTCCTCATGGGGCCCCTGAAGCAGCTGAAGCGCATGTTTGAGCCAACGCGTCTGATCGCGACCATCCTGGTGCTGGTAAGGGCTGCATTTTTGCTGGACTTCTCACATGGGCGTTTTTATTTCTGCTGCACAGATTAGTCTTTCTTACCCCGAGGACCCCCTCCACCGCCCCTGCCCTCCTCCATCACACTACACAGTTCCGGCAACCACACGCAGAAGGCTGGTCTTCCTCTTCTAATTGCCAGGCCTGCCTCCCCAGCTGTTCCAGTTGGTGTCTCGGTGCTGCAATTCCACAAAGCACCTGTAGAGGGCGCTGCCTGTCACACTGGCCCACCCCTTGGGCAGGCAGGGCTGCACACAGCCAGAGCCCGAGGTCAGAAGCCGCAGCGTCTTCTAGATCTGTACTGTTTCCGTCAGTTTTCCTGAAGTGAAGTGGCCGTTTGTGGCCTGTCGTCCTCGTGCCCTGCTCTGGCAGAGGTACTGTAGTGTGGTCATTCCTTCCTGTCCCTCCACCCAGAATTCCTCTCCCTTTGATCTGGTTTTCCGCATGGCTGTCAGAACCATTCCAGACCCACTCTCTGGACTTCCGGTATAGTTCTGTTTTGCCGCCTTTGGACCTAGATCAGCATTTTTATTTTTGATTTCATTTATGTGCCTCTCATTCATCCAAACAGGTAAATTCTCGAGGCCAGGGACACATTTGCTCTTTGTCCTCTCAGGGCACAGAGCTTGGTCAGGACACGCTGGCCGAGTGGTCGCTGGTGTAGGTGTGAGCTGAGCGGCATGGCTGGTGGCTCAGAGGCCGTTTGCTCTTGGCCAGTCCCAAGACTGTGGCTGGCTGGGATGGCCTCTTATGGACAGCTTTCTAAGGTGCCTAGGGAGTGTCAGGTGACATGCCCAGTTGTCTGCTCGATGACCTTCCTGCTCCAGGGATGGTGTTAGGAAGAGTCAGAACACAGAGCTTTTGTGAGGCTCACTCTAGGGTGCTGGAGTGAAAAGAGGGATGGATGGGTGGGGGGGCCAGAAATGCGACTTTCGTTTGCTGGGGCGGATTCTGGGAAATGTCACCATGTTGGAGCGTCTTTCTCTTTTCAGTCTGCACAAATCCTGCATGGGGACATGTTTTCCTGGGGATTTTAACTTGTGCCACGTGTGGATGCTCAGACAGTTAAATGCTGTGATGCGAGGGTGTGTTTGGTTGCTGTGACGATGGCTCGCTGGTGCCTGCTGGAGTTGTCAGAGTGACGTTTCTCTTGCCATGTCTCCTGGGGTTAATAAGTGGTGCTCCTCTCTCCCTGCAGTTGTGCTTCGCCCTCACCCTGTGTTCTGCCTTTTGGGTAAGTGTGACTTGCACGTCCTTGTTTGTGGCTTGTTCCCCTGCCACGTGCTTTCCTGTGACCTTCTTGTGTTCCTTGCAGTGGCATAACAAGGGACTGGCGCTCATCTTCTGCATTCTGCAGTCCTTGTCCTTGACATGGTGAGTAACCTTTTAAACAGTGCTCTCCCACGCAGACCCCTGGCTGGTGCTGCTGACGGAGGCTGTGGGGGAGGCTGGGGAGCACAGGAGCTCCCCATTTGCAGACATCTCTGTGAGGCTGAGTTGGCTCCAGAGCCAAGCCCTTGGCTTGGGCCCTCTGCCAGTAGGTGGCGGCAGTGGTCCTGAGTGGGCCCTGGAGGCTGGCCGCTGAGCCCTTGTTGATTTTGAGTCGTATAAATGTTATTAAACCACTCATGTCCGGTAAGTACAAGGACAATGACAGTATCTAAGGGCTGGTAAAAAGAGGCTGTGAGTCAACTAGACATGAGCAGAAAAGGAAAGTGGTGAGAAAAATACTGAGTGTCACACTTGTGATGGAATGAATCATCTAACAGAAGGACAAAGGGGAGTTGTCAGCAGGAGACAAGGGGCGGTGACGGAATGGAAAACTGGGTGGCCGTGGGCGGCAGGATCAGCGTGGGCACCGGGCCTGCTGCTGTTGGAAGTTCAGTCAAAGACTTGGAGCTGTAGCCCGAGGGCCAAGCCTGGTGAAGGCGACTGGAGGCGAGGCTTTGCAGACCATGAGTGGCGCTGGGGTCCATGCTCCTGCAGCCCTATACACCGTCAGAGCCAGGGGTGGTGGCACGGGTGGGATTACAGCTCCAGAGTTCTTGAGAGATGGTATCTGCTGGAACAGTTTCAGCGTAGGCATGACCGATCTCTTGGGAAAAAGTGTTCAGTACGGTGAATAGCACAGGGAGGATGTGGGCATCTCCAAGGTCTCCAGGGTCAGTGAACCATTTGGTAGAAATAGGCCTGGAGACCGAGCCCAGCACCTGTCCCCCTCCTGTGTCATGGACTCTGCATAAGTATACCTCCCACTGCTGGTGGAAGTACTGTGTTCGCCAGGCCTTGTGCTTGTGTGTGTGGACAGGGCAAGGTGTGGAGAGGGTGCTGTCTGATTTTAATGTGACGCATTTTGCTTTTGGGTGCTGAAAGGCCTGGCGTGGTGGCTCATGTTTGTGTTTTAGTGTTCTGGGCACAGAAATTGGGAGCCACGTGCACCCATCCCTTTTTACTTTGGACTTTTGCTGGCAAAGTCACTTTGAAAGGGCATCATTCACACGGGCTCAATGAATGACACGTCCCGACTGCTTTCCTCAGGGCTGGCCTTGCGTCTGCCCGACACACGTGCCCGGCCGCTTAGGGCTGCAGCCTCCTCCTGCAAGGTTCCAGGTGGTGTGCCTGGGCTGGCTGGGCCTCGCCTGTGGGACTCGAGTTGTAGCCTCGATACGTTCTCATCCATGGAGTAGTGGGAGCTCTTTTCTCTGTTCTTTCCTTTTTCTTTTTTTTAATTATAGGAGCAGAGCAGACAGTTTATCTCATTTGGGTCAAAGTTAAATTCATTTGAGGGTTTATAAAATTTTACAGGATCACTGTTGTGGATTTTGTTTGCAATTCTAGAACAGGGCTTCCGTGCCACCTGGGTGTCTGGAATCACCTCTTGGGTGCTCGCTGCTGGCTCGTTTGGTTAAGCAGCACCCCAGTGAGGTTGAGGTTGGAGGACTTGTCTCCACGTGGTTCTCTGTCCCCTCCTGTGGTCACTGAGCTCTGCAGGTAGCTTGGCATGTGTGCACACATGCATGTGCACTCACACCCGGCCACGGTGGGGCTGGTCTGGGGAGGGCATGTGGTGCTCCAGTGCTCAGGAGCGCTGTGTCATCTCCCAGTCTTGTCATCGGTTTGACCTCTTGCTTCTCATTGCAGGTACAGCCTTTCCTTCATACCATTTGCCAGGTAAGCCTAACGGTGTATTTGGAAACATAATTTTCTGTCATTTGTGAGCAATGATATGCCTGGAAAGTGCCTTAAAAGTTTAGTTTCAGAGAGAATGTGTTATTTTATTTCTCTTTATTAAGAGTCTGTGGGCCCAAAAGCCAAAGGCGCCTCTCTGTCTTATGGCGTAGTAAGTCAGGGCCACCCTTCCCGACCCCAGCTGCACCCCTGACACGGTACCTTCCCGCCCGCCAGCTCCTGGTTTTGCGAGCGTTCCAGTGTAATGTGCTGTGCATATACTTATCACCCTGTCAGCCTGTAGCTTTGAGTAGGCTTTTCTGCTTTTTTAAGGTGAACATTGATTCAAATCACTGGGCAAGAGATGGCGGGGTCTGGAACTGTGCTTGTTTTCTTATGGTGCCCCACTCAGGAGAAGGTTCCTGAGGAGCGTGTGAAGGGCAGTAAGCAGGAGCGGGACCGGAGGGCCTGGGCGTCCTGTCAGCAGTGCCTTGACAACTGTGGTGGCTGGGCCGTTGTCCCCAGAGCCCCCTTCTGTCTCGGAGGTTCCCTGAGCCGAACCGCCTGCCACAAGCACTTTCTCAGGGGCCTCTCCAGACTGGCCTTTGGGATCTCGGACTCTGGTTGTTCTAACACAGCCATTGATTTCCATCCTCCTCTATTGTTACCTATTAACCAAAGGCCGTCTTTTTCCTGCTTGTGTTGAAATGAATGCTCGTGCGTGGGCGGGGGAGGAGGCAGGGCAGCATGGCGCCTTGCGTGCCCCGGTTTTGCATACTGGTGTAAGGAGCTGGGCAGTGGTGGTTAGATGGGCTAACACGCCCATGGAGCTGGAGCAGCTGGGGCTTCACACATAGGATCTAAGAGCGCGAGGGTCGTGAGATGCTCCCGCAGCTTGGCCACTTTGGGCGGTGGAGGCTTGTCGGAGAAGGGTGTGGGCAGGGATGTTGTAGGGTGCGGGGCCTGAAGTTGAGAGCCAGAGCGCACCACATCTGAGCGCCTAACCAGGTGTGTGTTAGCCTCGGGGCCGAGGCAGCCATCAGTTTGCAGGCCCCAGTGCAGAACGAGAGCACGGGCAGCTTACTCAGAGTCGAGCAAGGACGTGGAGGCGCTGACAGGAGGCTGCTACCGAGATGTGGACACTTCTGGTTCAGGGCCCGGTGCGCAGGTCTGCCGTGGAGCTGGCCCTGTGTGGGGTCTCAGGCCTTCCTGCTTGGCCTGGTCAGCACGTGCGGGCCTTCTGTGTGGGGTAGGCAGCTCAGGCATGCAGTTGGCAGCAGTGAGCCTCCTGTGCTGAGCAGCTGAAACTCCCCGTACTGGGAGAGGAACAGGAGTGGGGTCTCACCATGAGGAGCCGTGGGGTGGTGATGTCCCATGCATGTCCCATGTGTCTTTCCTTCCTAGGGACGCTGTGAAGAAGTGTTTTGCCGTGTGTCTTGCATGATACACTGCCAGAGCTTTGGAAGGCACCGGGATGGAAGCCAGTGAACGTCTTTGTAAATATCCTCCAAGCCTGTGCTGTAAGACATGTGCCATTTATCTTGCAGTCTCAACATTTGAGGGTTCTGCCTTTGGAAGCAGTGACATGTTCCCACACCCAGATGCCTGTCGCACAACCTGAGAGGTGGGTTCTGCATCTCATGGAGCAGAATCTTCCTCTCTCACTGTTGCCTCTTTGGCTGCTGTTGCACTGAGTTCCCATAAATAAAAACCTTGCTAAACACCAGCAGATGAGCCTCGGGAGCCAGGGAGTCCCAGCGGGCAGGAGGAGCACCACCTGAGCTCACAGGGTGCAGCCGTGGGGACAGAATTGTGGGGCCAGCCAGGCATTCGCAGACTTGTCCGTCCACACGGAGCCTGGCACTGCTGCCTCCCGCAGCACGGACGTTCTTCTGTCCTGGGAACTGAGAACAGGCATGGTCCTTAGACCTGAGCCCTGGAAAGCCTGGCCACGGAGAAAAGTAGAGTGAGCACCTGCTGGTGGTGGTGCCGTGTCTTAACCTGGACCTGGCGCTGCTGTTCGGAAGCACCGCTGACTGGGGACTGTCTTCCTCAGTGTCGGGAGCAGACTCTCTCAGCCTCCTGACCCCGGCTCGTTTCTGTCCTCGTCACCTCCTGGCCCAGGTGGAGGCAGAACCGCAGCCGTGGTGCACTGCCGTCTCCTCTGGACGGGAGCTGTCGGGAAGGCAAAGTGTCGCTGCTCCCCGCCGAACCTTTTCTTGATTTTATTTTCTGTCCTCCCCTGGAGTGGGGCCAGGGTTGAGCGGGGCAGCAGGAGGTAGGCATGTCTGCCCAGCCTCCCTCAAGTGGTCCCTGTGTGGGCACTCAGCCTCTGCTGGGGACGCTGGGAGGACTCTGGGCTGCAGGTGGTCAGGTCTTAGCCTGCACCTAACCACGTGCGGTGTGCTTCCATGTTTGTGGCTGTCTGGTCCTCGCGAGAGGCCGAGGTGAGCAGGGCCTGTCTCTCCCTGTGCAGTTGGGAAATCGAGACCAGCCTCCGCCTCCCCCGGGCAGCGCCTGGGCGGGGTTGGTCGTGCCTCCCTGCCCTCCCCGTACTTGATTTGCTTTCTGCAGCCTAGCCCGTGCCTTCCTGGCCAAGTGTCTCCGGCCACTGGTGCTGCCTCCTGCTCGCCCCCGCCCTGCCCTTTCTGACAGCTTCTTCCAGGGTCTCTCGGGGCTTCATTGTTCCCTGCCGGCTGCTCAGCACCGCCTGACTGTCAGCAGTGTCCTGTCTCCATCAGCAGAGTCCCCAGCACTCCAGGACCTCCAAATCCACTCTGCACATGAAGTCTCTGGGTTTTCCTTTTTGCTGTTTACCCAGGACCATGCTGTGGCACCTCCAAACCAAAGGCAGTGACCACTGGTTGTCTCCTTGCTTGGGGCTGTGAGCTCAGGCTACCTGGTTTCTGCCTGTGACCTGGAGAGGTGAGGGCAGGCCAGGTGCCAGCCCCTTCTAGGCTGCCCAAGGCCCTGCTGTCCTCTACCTGCCCTGAGCCAGGAGCGAGAGTACATGCTACCCTCTGGCTTTTGTGACTGTTTTCATGTCCCAGAGGGACATGAGGCGAGGTGGGCTTCCGATGGCTGGAGTGACACACGTGAACCCTGACCCCTCCTTGCCCTTTGCAGTGGCTGGGCTCGACTCAGCAGGACATGAGGCTGAGATGCCTTTTAAGGTGTCACCCACTGTCCAGCATAGTACAGGCTTAGAAGTCACAGGGGTCTGAGTGTGAGCTGGACCCCATCCAGACTAGGGTCTTGTTGAACAGGTTGCTTAGTGTCTTCCCTCCGTCTGCTCTGTGTACAGATAGTGAGAGTGGTGCTTCCTGCTGGCAGCTGCCGGGTGCCAGAGAGATGCGCCAGGGCCCAGCTGGGCTGAGCACCCCCTGTGAAGGGTAGGGTTACTGCTTCGTCTTAGAAATACTGGTGACCCCAGAAGTGACAGGATGAACATGTGGCCATTAATTTATCTAACAAACACTTAGAAGTGTGTGTCCTGCACTGTGAACGCTGCCACACATCCTCTCGATGTTCACAGTGACTGCCAGCAACAGCTGTTGTCCCCTCATCATGGAGAAGCAGCTGCTCCAGGGAGGCCAGCCCTTCCCAGCTCCCTCCAGAAAAGGGCGCCAGGGAGAGTCCTGGGCAGGCTCCTCCCTGACTCTCCAGGCCTCTGGCTGGCTTGCCCAGACAGCTCCGCTGAGAGCACTGGGCAGCCTCTGCGTGGTCCTGCCTCCCTGGACCCTGCAGCCTCCCCAGCTTTCCCTTTGGTTGCCTCTTTCCTCGTTTCGCTTGGAGAGGAGGAGATCCACTTCCCTGTGCGCTGTCTGTACGACCTCGCAGGTGAGGCCGAAGTTCAGGGTTGGGGCTGTAGACCCGAGGCGGGCTGCCGTGGACCCTGCCCGTTCACTGCTGGGCGAAGGAGGCACCTGTGATGGAGGAGTGGAGGAGCCGTCTGCGGGGACCTCGTGTGGCAGGTGTGCTTGCTCACCCGGGGCTGTGCTTCCCGCTGCGCGAGCCCTTGCCACTCTCTTGGCTGGCCCGCGGGCTCTGTGAGCGCTTCCCCGGGAGCACTGCCCAGTCCCTGCTCCAGGCTCTGAGGCCGCTTGTTTGGTACCAGGCAGGTGGGGCACCAGCTCCCTGCCTCCGCCGCTGTCTTGCAGGAGGCGCTTAGGAACCTTGGTTCTCCTCTGAGTGGCTGCTGCTCAGACCCAGCGAGGTGGGCCCCTGGGTGGTCTCTCAGTGCTGGAGCATCTACCCAGCAGGCTCGTACAGTGGCTTGGTGGCTTGTGTGCCTGAGTGCCACTTCCTGTCTGCCAGTCGCTATATGTGGAGAAAGCAAGAAGCAATGGAGTTGCCTTCCACAGAAAGGACAGTTAGCAAGTGGGCCTTACGTTAGAAGGGTGTGGGGTCCCCTGGCGTGGCCCTGCTTCCCACAGCCTGCGAGCAGGGCAGTGCTGCAGGGCCAGTGCTGAGGCGGGCAGGATGCCCCAGGAGCCGAGCAGGGACGTGAGGCCAAGGGCCCTTTCCCTCGAGACAGCCTGCCCAGGCCTCCCTCATCTCTCAGGGGAGTCTGACCAGAGTCACTTGAGGGATTATAGCAAATCCTTCAACCCAACCTAAAACCTCATTTCAGCAAAAAAAAAAACCCAAAAAACAAAAAAACCAAACCAAAACAAAACAAAAACCCAAGTGTTTAAAGGTATGTGAAGCTATTTGCTAGAGCTTTTGGCATTGTTTTTAAAATTTACTACACATCCAAGATATTTATTTTTGTAATTTTGACACATGCAAGAGTTTATAGATAGTATTTTTAAAAAAGCAAATTGACTCTCAGCTGAAGTTAAATGCAGATTTGTCTGTTTAATCCCTAAAACCTTTGTCCCCCTCTTCTCCCCACCAACCCCAAACAACGTAGAAGGCTAAATTTTTGCTGAAGAGGTTGGTCAGGAGGCCATCCTTCAAAGTACTTTCCAGCACAGAGTTCTGTGCAGTCCTGGAACACTGGGTACTTTGGTCTGGTGAAGAGGAAAGTGCAGGGGACTCGTGTGACCAGGTTCACTCAGGTAGGACGTTGGGTTGCACTTGGTTATTTCCAGGTGCAGGGGTGACACTCCCCAGTGCTCCCGGCCGACCCTGGAGCGAGGCCCTGTTGGGTCAGGTTGCAGTGAGGTGAGCGGGGCCTGGCAGCCTTGGTCAGTGCGCATTGACAGAATCGCAGCCTTCCGAGCGGGAGCTGCCAGGCGAGCTGGGCTTCAGAGTTGCTTTCTAAGGACAAGCTGATGGAAAGCAGCCCAGTCCTTGCTGTGGGAATGGGGTCTGTCCGCAGCAGCGTAACGGTGAGGCTGTATGTTCACAACAGAGCGACATCACTGTGTCTAATAAGCAGCCACAGAAGGAAAGCGGCAGCAGCACACGTGGTCCCTGACACAATGGCAACTGTCCACCAGAGCCCTCTCCTGGGTCCGCAGAGTGCGAATAGAGACCGGCACTGGGCCAGTGTGAGGTGCCCGTCCAAGATCCCCCTACAATAGGAAATGAGTTTACATTCGACTTCGTGATCTTTCTGCTATGCAAACCATTCATTTTGCCTTTTTCATTGTATTTGCTCGACTTAGCAACCTTGAATGAGGACAGGAAGAAGAAACCCTCTGAATTCTGATCTTCCGTTGATTGTGTAAATTCTAGATGTGAAGTTGGGACTGAGGATGTTCAAAAGCCTATGGTGAGGGCTCGGGTGCAATCCTTGCCTAGCATGCACCAGACCCTGGGTCCAACTCCCAGCACCACCAAAAAAAAGCCTTTGGTGAATTTGTGTGCCTCCTGCCTCAGAACACTGCAGGATGCCTGTTCTAAGGTGACAAACTTCTAAAACACTTTGCTATAACATGAATAAATTTTTTTATAATTGCATAGATACAACTAATTTTGAATGCTACTTATTGCATAGCTGAATTTTTGTATCCAGAAATATATGCTTGAAAATCTTTCATATAATACTGTTTTCTTTTGACTAACCTACTTCAGAGAGAAAGAGTTGCTGTCAACCATGCTCTTTCCTCTTCCCCTCGCCCCCAATAAACGGTAGCGTTATGCTCTTAAGAAATCGAGTGGTGTCTCTTATTTGTCTGTTTCCCAGGAATCACTAAACCCCATGAGTATTGTACAACTCTAAGAAAAGACCACATCTTTATCCTGAATTCTGAGTGTGTATCACATATTGTAGGCACTTAAAAGGATCCTCCCTCCCCACATTGGCATGTTGTCCTGTTTTTTAAGTGATTGGGGTTTAACTTGGGTCTGAGGACAGTTTTGAAGGTTTTCAAAGAGTAAGAAAATTTCTTAAATGTGTATTTTGGAATATTCCTGCATTTGTAACTGTTTTAGTTATTTTATATAAACTAGGTTATCAAATTAATCGGCAGAAAGTTGTTCATGTTTCCTTATTCTTTATATCTGTAAGATTTTTTACTTTTTTTGTTGTTGCTGATATTAGTGTTAAAAGAAAAACAGACTGGTTCAATTTAACAAAATTTACTCGAGCAAGAAAACAATTCTAGAACTGGATAGCACTCCAGAACAAATATGAATGGACTACCCCACCTCTTACACCCCACCAGGTGTGGGGTTATATTTATGGCCAGAGAAGAGGAAGTGATACACAAAATCAAGATTGGTCACAGTTGGCATTTGCCTGATGTGCATATTGTCTGATCAGTCAGCAGCCTGTGATTGGCTGAGACTCAGTTGCTTGGTCATAGGGGTATGCTCTTGGCTTACCCCTGTTGACACATTAGAGTACCGTTCATCATGTACAGAGCCTGCACTGGGCCAGACTTTTCAGTCAGGTGCAGAGGCTGGTTTAGGCCAGTGTATTCCAGTTCAACTTTGGTTATTTGAGTTATCTCTCTTTTTACCTTAATCAGTGTAGCTAGAGGTTCATTAGTTTTTAAAATTGTCTTTTTAAACACAAATCATCCTGTTAAGAATTGAACATATGTTTAGTAAAGGAAGATGTGAGTGGTCAAGAAACGTGTAATAAGTTATTGTATTATTGATGTAGAATTTAAAAGACTAAAACAAAGATTGTTCCTAGGTGGTGACATTATAGTGAAAAGCAAGAGGTCATTTGTATAACAGGGTAGTGATTACTTTGAGAGGGGCAGCGAGGTGGTGATTGGGAGGAGACCAGAATACTTCTGGGTGCCAATCATGCCTTCTCATCAAGTGGTAGTTACCTGGTGTCTGATCAGTCAGAGTACTGTGGTTTTGTTTGCATTTCTGAAATTTTACAGTAAAAGAGCCAATTTCATAGATTTTCACTACTTATTTTTTTTTTCCTCATATTTACCCTGGGACTATTTCAAAGTGGAAGCTAAAATCGTTGATGTTAAACTTCTTTGGTGGTGTGTGCCTATAATCCCAGCACTTGGGAGGCTGAGGTCCAGACATTTGAGATCAGCTTGGGCAAGAGCAAGACCACACCTCAAAATTTTTTTCTAGTACAGTTTGAGGTATAATTTTCCCTCATGTACTGCTTTAGTTGCATGTTGCAAATTTTGATGTGTTTTTATTTTAATTCAGTTCAATATTTTCTTGTTTTCCTATGATGTCCTTGTTGATCTGTTGATTACTTACAGGTATATTTAATTTCTAAGCATTTTGAGGACTTTACAGATATCTATTATGACTTTCGAGGAATCACTAAGCCAAAAAAAGACTGCAGTTACAAGTAAAATGAATTCAGTTTCACCGTCATCAGACCACATGCGTGAATCTTGATTGTCAGCTTGAATGAGAGATGCCCAGGAATTTCATGAAGTACACTTCTGGGTGGGTCTGTGAGAGGGCCTACGGAGATGGGTGATTGACACGTTGGACAGCCAGCTGAGGGGGGACCTGCACTATCCAACGGCCTGGGGCCCGAAGAACAGAAGTGGAGGAAGCCCCAGTGTGGCGAGCTCCGATGGCTGTTGCTGCTGGCATTGCCTGAGATGTCAGGCTCCGCCGCTGCCCCCACCGTGGACTCCCGTAGGTGGCTTCCAGGGTGCTTCCAGGCCTCCGCCGCCAACTGGGGCTGCCACACTAGTCCCTCTTGCTCTCAGGCTTCCTGTTTCTTGAATGGAGTGGCTACTGTTTCCCTGGCTCTCCAGGGTGCAGGTAACCGTAGTGAGACTACCCAGCCTCTGGTCGTGTGAGGCAACCTAACAAATAGGACATATGGAATATAGAAGCAGAGCTGTTTTATTGGTTGTATTCGTTTAAAAATGTGACTGATGTACTGAGTGCATCCTTTTATATTCACTGGGCCTTGATTTACGGCCCACACCTTGGTCTGTCTTGACAGGTGTTCCTGTCAGCTTCAGAAGAATGTGCACTCAACTTTTAGGTGGCGTGCTCGGCCGGCGAGGGTCAGCTCAGTCAGGTCGGTGGACGGAGCTGTTCATGTTCTAGCCCACTATCGTCAGTTCTTGAGGAAATGTCAGCTATGTGTTTGTTTCTCTTCCACTTGTTCGTGTTATCTTCATGTGTTTTGCTTGCTTGCTTTCGCAGTGCTGGGGAAGGAACCCAGGGCCCTCTGCCCCTGCACTGCCCCACCAGCCCTGTCTTCACGTCTTGGAAGCTCTGTTGGTGGATCGGGGCACGATACCACACACACCAACAGGATGTGAGAAATTTGTTACTTCTGGGGAAAGGAGGGGAGGCTTCCGGGCAGGTTCCCAACCAGCCGGAGAGCAGGGCAAGGTGAGGGTGCCTGGTTCGGGTCTTCTGCCCCAGATGGAGGGGAGTTGGGCTTTCTTATCACCTGTCCAGTGTGGGGCGAGAGGCACAGAGGGAGGGGGAGGCCTAAAGACGTCAGTAGTGGTGTGGGTCAGCTTTTTGTCACTGATGAAGCACCTGGGGTCATCAGCTTGTGAAGAGTGGTGTATTTTGGAGGTTACAGCCCACGATCAACTGGCTCCATTGCTTTGCGTCTGTGGTGAGACAGGAGTACGAGGCAGAGCCAAGCCACTCACCCCACGGATGTGAGGCCAAGAGAAAGAGGAAGGGAGCAGGGTCCACCATCCCCGTGGCAGCACACCTAGTGACCTAAAGACCCCCACAAGGCCCCTCCTCTTAAAGGCCTCACCACCCTCCAATAGCACCACTCAGAGGACCAAGCCTTCAACACGTGCCTCCTGTCTCAGCCTCCTGGGTTGCCGTAACCCCAGGCCAGCCTCAGCCACTTTGCAAGGCCCTGTCTCAAAAGGGTGGGGATGTGGCTCAGGGGTCAAGCCCTCCAGGGTTCAATCCCCGCCCCCCAAAAGATCCAAACTCTGGTAGTCCAGCATTTTTTAAAAATGGGGTCAGACTTGAGCTTTCAACCTACCCGAGCCGCTGTAGTTAGAGTGGATCTCCTGTAGACAGCACGTAGTTAGCCCTGCTTTAGGAAGTCTCCTGGGAGCTTGTCGCTAGGCTCTTGGTTTCCTAGGTCGTGCACCCGTTTCTTCCCTTTTCCTTCTTTTCCTGCCTTGTTTTGGATTCACAGAGATTTTTTCTTCTCAGTTTTCATTTTGTTTTCGCTCTTAGTTTATCATACCTCCGCTTTGTTAGTGCTTGTTAGGCTGTCTGTGCGTCCGTCTGGTGTGACGCATGTCCTCGGAGCCTCGTCAGACCCTCCACCCGCTTGGGGTTCCGTGAGCTCCTCGCCACACACTTCACTTCCACACGTTGTGAAATCCACAGTACGTTGTTACTTTGGCTTCAAACACTTACCTTTTGAAAAGATTAATAAGAAAAATGTATGATATTTCCCCATATTTTTACCATTTTCTGTGCTCTGCTTTGGTTAGATCTAAAGACACCACTTTCTTCTGCCTACAGATAACCAACTTTAATAATTTCTAAATTTAATTCTGTTACTGTTGGATTATCTCAGCTTTTGTTTGTCTGAAAAAACGACTTGCCTTTACATTGAAAGATATTTTTTGGTTGGGCTTAAAATTTTAGGTGATAGTTTAAACTTTTTTTCTTTAGGTGATCGTTTTAAAAATTTTTTCTTTAAAGACAGTGCTTCAATTGTCAAGTTTGACTTTATTTTTTTAGAGCAGTTCAGGATCCCAGCAAAAACCAGCAGAAGGTGGAGCTCTCCTGTGCGTCCTCTGCACCCTTAGTGCGTGTTGGCCACGTTGCGACGGCCCCACGGAGTTGTGCCTACACGGACGGACCTGCGGCACCGTGGCTCCCGAGTTCGCAGGCAACATCCGACCATCGACCATCAGTGGGGCTTGGCATTCTGTGGGCCAGTTCACAGTGACTGTGTCTGTCCATGTCACACGGTCCTTTGACCCAGCCCCGTGCTCTGCCCTCCACCCCTCCCAGCCCTGGCGCCCTCTCTGGTGCAGCTCCGCCTGGGCCGCAGCCTTATCCAACTGGCTTCTTCCACGGGCGCCCTCCTGGTCTCCTCGTGGCTCCAGACCCACTTCTCTTTAGTGGGGGGAACCTCCTGACGAGTTACCGGTGACAGTTCTGCTCCCTCAGATGTTGGAGGAGCGCTCTATGAAGCAGGTTTTATTTAAGGTGGGAACAGAGACGACGGGAGGGAGAGGGGCCATGGCTGGTGTTCTGGTATCCCAAGAAGTGAGGGCCCTGCCCCTTTCACAGACTTACTTTCCTTGTTCTCCTGCTCTCTGCCCGCTGATTTCTCCCCTTCCTGCATATGTGACCAGGCCCAGGAGCTGCAGTGGGATGGCCAGAAGGTGAGAAGCAGGTGGGCAGGGGAAGGGCCAAATGGAGGATCCAGGCAGGTAGCAGCCCAGGGGGTGTTAATGAACAACTCCTGTCCCAGCCTCTTGGGGGGGGTAGTCTAGGCAGGTAATCTTGGTGACCAAAGGGCTCCGGAGACACTGACATTCCAGTCTCCCAGGGTGGTCTCCAACTTCCTGGATCCAAACCAGCCTCCATCTTCTTGATCTGACCCCATCATCTATCTACACTAACTGTCTTTAATTTTGGCTTCACTTCCACTGTGTGGGCGTGCCACAGTCCGCTCGCTCCTTTGCTGGAGGACATCTCTGTTACTTCCAGATTGCCGCAGTTACCCGCAAAACTGCTGCTGTGAACACCTGTGTGTGGATCATTGTGTGTGTGTAAGTTTTCGACTCCTTGGAGTAGATACCAAGGGATGTGACGTGGGTTTCACTGTGTGAGTGAGTTTGGTTTTGTAAGAATCTGCCTGGCTTCCTTCCAAGGTGCCTGAGTCACGCTCCACCAGCAGTGAACAGGAGCCAGTGTTGCTCTACGTCCTTGTTGGCCGTGGGTGGTGTCTTCCGAGTTCTGGACTTGGCCACCTGAGCAGGTGTTAAAGTGCCATTTCATTTTTGTTTGCCCTTCCCTGATAATGTGTGATGTGCAACATGTCTGCCTGTGCTTATTTGCCATCTGCGTGTCCTTTTTGGTGAGGTGACAAAGGTGTTACAAGAAAACAGTAGACCAGTATCTCTCATGGACATAAAAGCAAAAGTCCTCTACAAAATATTAGTACATTGAATCTGTCGAATCTAAAGATGCAAAAAAGAATCCTACACCATGACTAAGTGGGATTTATTCCAGATCTGCTGGTTCAACATTTGGTAATCAATGAATGAAATCCATCACATTAGTAGACTAAAGAAAAACATCTCATGATCACGATTGCATAGATAGGTGCAGGAAAAGCGTTTGACAAAATCAGACACTCGTGACAAAACTCTCAGTAAAATAGGAGTGCAGGGGAATTGTTCAACTTAGGAAAGATTTTCTATATTTAAAAAAAGCTAACATCATACTTAATAGTGAGAATATTACTTTGGGTAGAAAATAAAGCTAGCTAAGGGGCTATTGCTCTGGAAAGGATAGAAATCACACAAAGAAGAAAACCCGAGTTGGTGCACCAAATCCTTGAGTCTGAGCACGGAACCAGTCCTTGAAAGCTAAAGGAGGCCATTTTATCATTTATTTGTTATTAAATTTGTTTTAATACAGCAGGTTGAACTCAGGGTGCTTAACCACCGAGCCACCCCCCAGCCTTTTTAAAAATTTTTTGTTTTGAGGTGGGGCCTTGCTAAGTTGCTGAGGCTGACTTTGAATTTGTGATCCTCTGCCTCAGCCTCCCGAGCTGCGGGGATCACAGTCATGTGCCTGGCTAAAGGAGCCCACATGAGACTCACGATTATTTAGCAGGGAAGTAGATGTGACATTTGTGACTTGAGACGTAACACGGACGGTGCGAGACCTCGCGTCACTGGCTGGGGATGCCAAGGCTGTCTATTGGCTTGCTATCCACGCTGTCCCCCGGCCCTTCACTGTGGCTGGCGCTGTCCCCCTGCCCTTCACTGTGGCTGGTGCTGTCCCCCCTGCCCTTCACTGTGGCTGGCTAGGGTGACCCTTTCAAGCGCGTTCTTCATCGTGTGGGGCGGTGCTCACCCTGCAGCCTCCACGACTGCGTGGTCTTGGGGGTCTGGCCTCTGCCTCCCGGACGTCTTCGTATGGCCCAGGTAGCCCCGCTTCCTGCCATGAATCTTCTTGCCCTGTGGTCTCAGCACCCATGGCTTTGGCTGCCCATATTCCTCCTGTTTGCCAGGTTCCCTCCTGTTGAACCCCCAGGTTTCAGAGTGAGCCTCCCGTGCTCAGCAGCCTCCCCTGACCTGACTCAGCCGGTGGTTTCCAGCCGTCCTAGTTCACAGGGGCACGGGCAGCGTCTGCTTCTGCTGGCCATGCTGTCCCCCGCACTTCATGTACCAACCAGTGGAGAGGAGAGACTTCAGCTCTCTGGTTTTCCGGGGCTTTGGATGAACATGTGCTTTTCCTTTCTCCTGTTGCCATGCCTTCACTTGAGGTCAGCGTGTCCGTGTCCCCTGGTTAGCACCGAGGGCAGGGCGGCTGTGGAGGGCACCTGGAGGGAGGGCAGGAACGTCTTCCTGTCACATGGAGGAGAGGCTGTGTGCGTCCTACTCATCATGGAGACTATGCTGGGGATTTAGAAAGACGTTCTCACAGGTGCCTGGACACTTGGAGCAGAAGGCACTTCTGTGTGATGTTTGTGGTTACAAATATTAGCCGTCTGGGGTCTGATGATGATGTTGCTGGTGGCTTCCAAAATCTAACCTTCCAGACCTGGGAGCAGAAGAGCTGTTGGCATGGGAGGCTATCTTAGAAGGCTCTTATGACGTTGTGTTGGAACTGACCCCGGACGCTAATGAAAGAATAATCCTCCCTGAATCACCCCAAAGCTTGTAATCCCTAGGCTGCATGTTGGTGATTAAAAAAGAAAGGTAAGGGCAGCTGTCTTTTTGTTCAGTTTAATTATGTCCGAGTACCTGGGTAAGTGCTAATTTGCTGGTGGCACTGGCTGGGGTGGACAAAGGTGTTAGGTTTCTGCCGGCTGCAGGGACTCAATGTGCGGACGTGGATTCTGCCCGGCAGACGCCTCAAGATCTGGGCACAGTTCGGGGGAGCTCAGACAGGTGAGCTCAGGTTGCATGACTTTTAATTTCTGTCCACTGAGCTGGAGACGTGGGTCTCTGTGTGCCAGAGGACACTGCAGTGCTATCAGGTGTCAGCTAGACCACACACTTAATTAATAGCTCCTCACCTCTGCCTCCCCACCTCCAACAACAGCCCGGGCCGGTGAGACCAGTCAGGTGGTCAGGGGGAAGGGGAGCGCTTAGCACCCTCACCCCCCAGCTGGGTTCAGGGTCACGGAACCCAGCACCGCCCAGTTGGACTATTTAGTTGGTGTCCCAGGGTGTGTCTGGAGGCAGCCTGTGAACTCTGAACTAGATGGTCTGCGTCAGTGCCCTGCCCATGCCGAGTGCACTCCTGGTGTGCAGCCTGGTCCACAGCCATTGGCCCAGCTCTCCAGCTGGATGTCTGAGCCGTCACCCTGAGGCCACATCCAGTGGTGACCTCCTGTGGCTCCTACCATCTGGACAGCTCTCACGTCTGCCTCTCCTCCATCGTGCCTGCTGGCTCTCAGCCCTCTCGAGGCTCCTGCAGCCTCCCTGCCTCCCTGCTGTCCCCTGCTTTCCCATGCAGCCCCACCGCCGGGGTCTCCTCTGGCGATGCAGGTCTGATTGGGCCAGCTGACTGGTCAGACCATTGTGGGTTCCTCGCCTGCCTGGCTAACCGTCCACCATCTGATTCTCAAGTTTTCCTGCCCTTAGGTCGGCTTCGTTGGCATTTTAAAACACGCTCACTTTTACTTGTCTGTGGCAGCGCTCTCCTGAAGCCCAGGTTTCCGCACGAGATGTGTTTCTCTGCCACGACTGTTAGGATGACAAACCTCAGCCACATGCCGCCTGACTTCATTTCCTCGTGGGAGATGCTGGACGTTCAGAGCCCCGGTCATTTCCTCCCGAGTCTCGGCTTGCTGTTACCTGATCGCTCAGTGCTCTTCCGTCTTCTGACCTTCCCTCTCCCCAGGAATGTGGCTCTTCACTGGGCCAGGCTGAATTTTTGCTACTTCCACACTCAGCTGATGCATCTCCAGCTCTGATGGTGACCCTGGCTTCTGCTGGGAACGTATCTCCTTAGATGATTTCTCTTCCAAACTTTGCTGCAGGGAATTTGTCAGTCTCCACCCCATCGTGACCTCTCCCTGAGGTCAGAAGTGGTGCTCACACAAAGTGCGCCCTCCCGAGGTTGGATGAGTGGTGGACAGAGTGACCCAAGTGTCAGTTTCACTCTGCTATCATTCCTTCCTGCACACGCCTTCCCCTCCCTTCGGTCCCCTCTACTTAATGTAAAGTAACTGTTCTTCCTTACCTCCACCCTCCTTATTGCGAATTAGCTTCCGCATATCAGAGAAAACATTCGGCCTTTGGTTTTTGGGTTTGGCTTATTTCACTTTGCTTTTGAGACAGGATCTCACTATGTTGCTGGTCTAGAACTCCTGGGTTCAAACAGATCTCCTGCCTCAGCCTCCAGGTTCACCATTGCATCTGGCTAATGTAATATTTGACAAGACATACTATTTTATTATTTATTGTTGTATTTTTTGTTTTTAATTTTTTGGATTTCAGAATGGAAATAAATTTATTTTTAAACATTTTTTTTAATAAAAATTCCTTTGGGCTATTTAAAAAAAAAATGATTGATTGATTGATTGGGGGTGTATGTGGTTCTGATGATTTAACCCAAGATCTTGTGCACTTTAGGCCAAGTGATCTACCACTGAGCTATATCCTCAGCCCTAGCAAAATACTTTAAAACAAAATGTTGAAAAAATCCTTATGAAATATGAATTGTCTCTTAAAATTGCCTCAATAAATATTGTGATACATCATCAAATAAGCAGTTTTCTTTTTCTTAATAATATCAGTTATTTACCTCATTACATTTTGCTATGTTAAGCAATAAGAATAGAGGGCCTACTGTGTGTCAGCTACTAGGTTTTTGTGGTTAACAGTCAAGTGGACTTATGCTATTGGAGGCAGAACCATTTCCTGATCTAACCCTGAGACTGGGGCGCGAGGCACCCCCAGATGTCCAAGACATGCCCTGCACTGTGTGCTGTGAGGTTGAGCTATTTCAGGGAGGCGCTGTGTGCAGAGATGCCTCAGAGAGAACCAGCCAGTGACGTCTTCTGGGACGCTTCCCTGTGAAGTACGCCGGGGACACCGTCGTAAGCTTTTATGAAACAATTTAGAAAGTGGCAAGCCGCTGTCACGAAAGCCATAACATCATCTCACGCCTGGGGAAGACAAAGTTTGAGCACATGTGCGTGCGCGCACACACACACACACACACACCTACACCTGCACAGCATGATGTGGTCAGGTTCCCCTTCCCTACGCACCTTCCTCTTCCCCTTCCCTGCTGATCTGCCTGCTCTTCCTTCTGTCTTTATGAAATCCCTTCTTTATTTCCTTTTTTTTTTTTTTTTTCTGTATCATCCATATGTGAGAGAAAAACATGGCCCTGCCTTTCTGTGTCTGGCTGACTGCTTAACAGGATGCTGTCAGGTCGTGGTGAGTGTTCAGCGTAAGATTGTGGGTGAGAGAAGCAGCAGCTCCTTGGGCTGAAATACAGCCTCTCTGCTCAGGGGCTGGATGCCTGTGGGAATCCGCTTCACCCCCTCTGGACTGTTATAAGGAAGGGCTAAAGGAGATGTAAATATGCTTAGCACTTTTTAATCTTGACCAAGAGCACGACTATAAAAAATTAAGTGTAAAGAAATAATTATAAATGTTCCTGAATATTTATTGTCCAGACTTTTTGAGTGTTTAAAATTATAAAAATGGAGAAACAATAAATATAAAAGGTTGGAACATGACCTATTTATAAGATAAAATAATTTGTAAGTTGCAAAATAATAGTGTAGAAAATTATTCAGTGTCATGGGGGAATATTCCTTATACATTGAATTAAATTCACAAAATCAAATTGCAAAATAATAAATCTTATCAGTCTTTCATTTACTCACATGCTCAAAAAACTGCTAGAAGAAAAAAATAGCATTTGCCCGTCCCCTTCCCCAGAGGCAGCCACTTGCTCTTTCTGCCGTGACTTCTGCCATTGTCTGTCTGTCTGTCTGTCTCTCTCCTCTCTCTCTCTCTCTCTCTCTCCTCTCTCTCTCTCCATCT
This sequence comes from Sciurus vulgaris, assembly GCF_902686455.1. Classification (NCBI taxonomy): domain Eukaryota; kingdom Metazoa; phylum Chordata; class Mammalia; order Rodentia; family Sciuridae; genus Sciurus; species Sciurus vulgaris. The sequence continues at coordinate 111,183,677 of NC_136473.1, read as the reverse complement.
CTCTCTCTCTCTCTCTCTCCTCTCTCTCTCCATCTCTCTCTCTCTCCATCTCTCTCTCTCTCTCTCTCCATCTCTCTCTCTCTCTCCATCTCTCTCTCCATCTCTCTCTCTCTCTCTCTCCATCTCTCTCTCTCTCTCTCTCTCTCTCTCTCTCTCTCCATCTCTCTCTCTCTCCATCTCTCTCTCTCTCTCTCTCTCCCTCTCTCTCTCCCTCGCCTCACACTGGAGATTGACCCAGGGCCAGGCAAGCGCTCCGCCCCTGAGCTGCAGCCCCGGCTTCCCCTCACTGCTTCTGATTTGTGTAAATGGAGGGAACAGCGTCTGATATCGTGGCCGTTTTTCCACGTTTTCACTGGTGCTTTACGGCTGGTGGCATCGTGATGGTGGGGTTTGTTGTTGCCTCTTCGTCCAGGCCCACAAGTGGCGGTATAACTTGGCCAGTATCCCTCCCAGCACATTTGAGGCAGGGTCTCCCTAAGTTGCCCAGGCTGGCTTTGAACTTGTGACCCCCCTGCCTTCGCCTCTGATAGCTGCAGGTATAGGCCTGTGCCACCACGCCCAGCTTCTCTCCATGCTCAACATCGTGTTCACATTGCTCTTTGCTAACTTTTGATATTACCGTCTTCCTAATGAGGAAGATGGTAGCTTATCACTCTTCCCTGTAATGCAGGGATCCCCTTCCTTCACCCCAATTTCAGAGTTTTTATTAGATAAATATTCAATATTTCCACTCTTACAATTGTTTCTGTGTTATCATTTTGTTTCTTGGACAAGTTTTTTTTTCCCTTGTAGTTCATAATGGCTTCAGTTTTTTCCATTAATTTCCTTCTTCTTGTTAGTATCCTTTGGTAGGCAGAGTTCTAAGATGGTTCCTGAGTTCTGAGTCCTGTGATGTGCCTACATATTCCCTTCCCCTTGACTGCTGGCAGGAACCTGGAGTAGGAGGGAAGTCACCGCTGTGATTTTGTTACATTAATTATGTGGGAAAAGGGGCATGGCAGACATGACCAAGATTCCAAACTAGTTCACTTGGAGTTAAGGAGACAGGACTAGCTTTGGTGGGTCTGACCTAATCTGGTGAACCTTCAGCAGGACAAGAGGCAGCAGATGTCCTAGCTTGGAGGAAGAAAGCCAGCAGCAGGTTCTGCTCTGCTGGTGGAGGTGGGCAGCCTCTAGGAACATAGCGTTGCAGTTCTGCAACCAAAAGGAGTGGACTTCTGCCAGTACTGGATGAGCCTGGGAAAGGACCCAGGCCTCGGACAACACCTCGACAGCCTCGTGAGGTCCAGAGCAGGACACCCAACTGCGCTGTGCCTGGATTTCCAGCCTGTCAACTGAAATAATGAGGGAACGCTGTTCTAAGCTGCTACATTTGCAGTAATTTGTTAGATAGTAATAGAAAACTAGCATGCGTCAATCATTAACTCAACTGCTAATTGTCCATCAAAACGCTAAGTGCATCTTGATGAAGTCAAGCACATCAGGTAGCTGATCAATCAGACATTTGAAAAGAGACCCCATCCAGCCTTCCAGCTTCCTGCTTCCTGCTCTGCAGGCTGCTTCTTGGTTGATCTAGGATGGACCTATGGCTGGCCGTGGGCCCAGTTAGCGTCCGTGTTACCATGGATTACCCTCTGAGCCAGTTACCCTCCGAGATGTCCAGGGCCTGAGCCTGATTGTAGCTCCACAGGACAAAGTGGAGAAACGGTCTTGGCTCAGGCTTGTCACTGAGGTGTGGAAGGGGCTCTGCGCTCATGGCCCGGGGCTCCTCCCGCTCCTCGAGGTGGGCGTGGGTGGTGCCGCCCCAGCTTCCACTTGCGTGGGAGGGTGAGGCTGGGCGCTGCCATGGGAGCCCACCACCGAAGGCCACTGTCACACTGCCCGCTGCTTGCCCGGTGGGGCCAGACTTGACTTCTGTCTGCTGGGGAAGCGGCCGTCTCTCTCCTTGGGCTTGCCTCTCCTGCTTCTCCTGGGTGGATCAGCTTCTCTGCAGTCCCCTCACCGTGGGGACACAGCGCCAGGTCCACTTCAGCTCTTGCTTTGTCCAGTCGAGTCTCTACAAACCAGCCAGATTTTTAAGACAAAGAAAACCCTGCTGTTTTCCTGCTTCTCACTCCGACAGTTTCTATTATGGTGAGGAAATCCAAACCCCTCCTGTGGCCCCTGGGTGGCGTCACCTTGCCAAGCACTTCCTTGCCCCTCTCTCATGCCCCCCAGAGCCCCTGCCAGGCCTCTTAGCTGTGGGTCCTCTCTGGCACTCTTCCCACCATTCCTTGATGAGCTTCCAGCTCCTGCTCCTTGTCCCTTAGTACTGTGTGTCCACTAGAACTGTGTGTGCCTTGGTACTGTGTTCACTAGTACTATGTGGGCCAGTACTGTGTGTCCACTAGTACTGTGTGTGCCTTGGTACTCTGTGTCCACTAGTACTGTGTGTCATGGGAAAAAACACTTGTGTTTTCACAAATGTCCACCCCAGAAGGCCAGAATAGGCCCGGACAGCGTAAAGGGAACTCCAGAATGCCTCTTGGGACCAGCGATCACGATTGCCCTGCCGTGATACGTGAAGTTTCTCTTACTCACTGGAGGCAGAGTGCTTTGCAAAGAGAAAAATATGATACTTTTTTAAAATCTCACTCTGGCTGTGGCAAGAAACAAGAAAAATCAAGGCTCTGGATTTTAGGAAGCAAAGACATGGTTCATAACTCTTCTGCTTGTTGAAGGCAGACAGGGCCTTGGAGACAAGAAGGGTGGGACCCCTCTGGAGAGAGGTGGCCAGCAGGGGACAGGCTGCGGGAAGAGGCCTCACCCTTGGCACACAGAGGTCTCCCTTATCCTCCAGGACAGTCGGGTTGCTTGGCCTGGTGCCTCCCACCTCCCACAGACACGGTTCTTCTCTCAGGGACGTGGCGTCTGCAGGCCCCAAAGCAGAGCCGAGGGCTCTGGGCTCTGCCTTATCAGGACAGCCTGGTGGCACCACGTTGGTCCATTCTCCCTAGAACCTCTTCCTGTAGGTGCCACGTGCCATGATTTACACACAAACATGATTTGCCTGATTGTTGCAGTCTGGGCCTGGAATAATTTTAATTAACGGGAAAATGGTCCTCAATACACCGATTAGACCTCTTCAGGTACAACAAGATAAAAGCCTGATAATTTGGATGGAGTACTCTTCTTAAACGGCTACTCCAGGCAGGGCAGCCAATGGGAGAGCCAGGCTCTCTCCACCTGACCCAATGAGTAATTAAGAGAGGGCTTTTTCTTCCCTACCTCTCCCCCTCCCTCCACCCCGCTCCCCAACTGAAGCTTAACAGGTTGGTGGCATAATTTGGGGACTTTACGGGGTGTCACACTAGGAGCTTAGGCAGGAGCCAGGGCGTCCTCCTCCTGCTCCCCAGGCGCTGGCCAGCTGGGTTGGGAAGCAGACGAGGAGGGAAGGCAGGGGCTAGGAGCGGGCAAGGTGCTGAGCTCTCTGCAAAGTTTGAGAGGGGCCGGGCCATGAGCGAGCTGGGTGCGCAGAGGACCAGCGAGGGCACCGTTTCTCGCCTGCTCAATGTGGTGGAGAGCGAGCTTCAGGCGGGGAGGGAGAAAGGCGACCCCACCGAGAAGCAACTTCGGATCACCCTGGAGGACGCGCCCCTCTGGCAGAGGTTCAAGGAAGTCACTAACGAAATGATCGTGACCAAAAATGGCAGGTGAGCTTACCCGCCGCCCTGCTTGGGCGCACCCCGCTGGCGAGGGGGCTGACAGCCTTGCATGTCCAAGAGGCTGCCACTCTTCCTTCAGACACTCAGCTGTCCCCGGCCCACTTAATTAATTCTCAGATCATCAGAGAAGGGAAGGCGAGAAGCTCTGGTCTTACGTGTGTTTAAGTGGGGACATTCCAGGAGATTACTGTAGAGGGGGCTGTGCCCCAGGGGAGGGGATGTGCACTCCAGTATCAGAAAATAGTACTGAGTTTTGACTGTGCTCAGGAGCAGACCTGAGCTCCACCTCTGTTCAGAGAATCTGAAGTCCAGTTTATTTGGAAGCTGAATGGTTTTCTCTGAAGTACAGAAAAGTTTGACCAGCTAAAGAGTGGGAGCAAAGGGTAGATTTAATTTCCTTGCCTGCCCTTCCATCTGCTTCCCTGTGTGTGATGGGTGGAGGGTCCGTTTGTGATGGTGTCTGTGGTATGTGACAGAGGTTGCAGGAAGAGAGGGTGAAGTCACAGGACTCTGCCTGGGAGAGAAGTCACCTCCCCTTTTCTCACTGCAACAAACTAGAATCACCATTAATTCTACGTGTCTGCTGGCATTTCTTGGATTCTGTTGAATCTAGTCTGTTACAGGCTGTCAAGGTGGTAGAAGCGGCTTTCACGTAGGAGAGGAGAAGCAGCTCTTTGGAATAAAATCACACCGCTTGCAACGGGCTCCCCGCAGGCAGTGATGCTCATTCATCTTTTGGTCCACGAGACACTTAAGGTTTCTTCGCAGGGTTGTCCTGGTCAGGACTGTTCTGGTGACATCTTAAGAGATACTTTGCCATAGAGAGAAGCTGAACTTCCAGCCGGCTTTTCTCTGTGCAAAATGCTTTCGTTCCTGAAGTCTTGGCTTCTGATTTCTTAATAAAACACAGTATAGAAAGTAAACGGTCCCTTGTCCAGAATCATGAACTTGGAAGCTGTTGCATGGTGCCAAAGTGCTTCATGAGTGAAAGTTGGACCAGAAATAAGGGCATTGCCGTGAATTGCACTTCTACGGGTAGCAGGACTGTCGCCTGGCTCCATGTTTACGTTTCTTCTTTCTAAATGGGTGGGATACTTAAGGCATATGGAAGATTTATTGCCTTTTTTTTTTTTTTTTTGCGGTGCTGGGGATGGAACCCAGGGCCTTGTGCTTGCGAGGCGAGCACTCTACCAACCAAGCTATCTCCCCAGCCCAGATTTATTGCTTTTAATAGTTGTAATCGTAAGTACCCTTATTCTTTCTCTTGATCCATATTTATATTTTTTTATCTCTTTGGCAGAAAAAAATATAAAACACATTTTTTGACTTCAAGGAATCACTCCCATTTTTAAATGGGTTCAGTCTCTTTCTTCCCAAGATGAGCAAAGATGCAACTGTAAGACCTTGACTGACCACAGGGAGACCTTGCTTTACTGGTCTTCAGGTTTGTTGGGTCACACTGATACCTCGCTGCACCCTAGTTGTTTGTTCAGATGGCCCTATATTACAATAAAAATAAGTATAATCACTGATTAGAGTATAGATCCTCCATTCCAATAATGGTTAAGTAATGCATATCTGAGGCATCATAAAATGCAATGAAGTTATATCAGAACGTGCTTTTGCCATTTAAAAAGAGGGTTTCTCACCTTTTTCACCTAAATAAATTTCTTCCACATCTAAAATTTGCAGTTCTCATGAAGTCGTTTCATACTAACCTGGGAAAGGGACTCTCTGTAGGAGAAGCCCAGGGGGTCCAGGGGTTCTTGCTGCCTCTGTCTGTGGGACCACTTTTCCCTCCCACAACTGGAACACTTTTCTGAAATTCTCTTAGGGACTGTGGACCCCGGACTCCTGAGGGTCAAGATTTTTCCAGAAGATAGAAAGTTTCTACATACTTTAGATAAAGAGGGGAGAGAAAGCTGGAAGAAATCGACGTGTCTAATATTAAATGGGCTTAGGCGGGACGTCCCTATCTCTTTAATCCTCTGCTCCATTCCATGAGAAGCACCCTGTCCTTCTCAACATAATCACGTCCTTTTGGTTTCTTCTTCTTCACTTCCCCTTTCCTTCTTCGTCCTGGTCACTTATGTCTCCTTTTCTCAGGCTTCTCTGCTGGGCGGCCAGCAGGCCCTCCTGAGGATGTGGCCCTGCTCTGTGGAGAGAATGGTGTCCCCAGCCCAGAACTTCCCACTCTCATTACCTGCCCGCCCTGTGGTCCCGCTGACTTCTCGGGGTTTCTCAAAAGCTTCTCAGGGATAGTGAGAGGACTGCTGTTCGCGGTGGCCTGGCGGCTCTGTGAAGGGGAACGGACAGCCCACGCTGTCCCGCGGAGAGCTGAGGCCCGCCCTGCAGCGCCGACCTGCTCTGCAGACACGGTAGGAGCCTTGGCTCGGACACTGATCGGAAGCAGAGAAGAAAGAGGATTTTACCCAGAAATTCCCTAGTATCCCCAGAAGCTGGGACCCTGCGGGAATCCTCACCTCCCGGCCGCTTGCCCCCTTCCTCCCTCCCTCCTCGCCCCTCCCTCTGCTTTCCTTTCCCTTTTCTCTTTCTCCCTTTTTCTCCTCTTTCTGAAACTTAAAACTTGTAGTCATTCATTTCCACAGTCTTTCAGACACAGCGGGGACACCTCGGAGCCCTGGATGCCGAGTCACCTGTGTGTGCCCAGCCTGCTTTCCGTTCATCTCCAGCCTTCCAGCTACCAGCTGGACGGAGGTGTCAGAAAACACCCATTTCCGATAGCAGGATTTAATCACGTGCACTTGGTTTTCTTCGCTGTTAATGTCTTCATCTGAGAAATGCTGTAGTTTTGTCTATTTGTGTGCAGTTAAATAATTTTGACTTCACTAAATTTGGTTTGAGTAGGTTTTAAGGAATTAGAATTGAAGTACCTGGTGTGTCCCTTGCCGTCACAGGTGAGTGTTGCAGCCCGAGTTCGAGTCGCTGCTTAGTAGCGGGTGTGGGTGTGGGGAAGCCGAGCCCAGACTGTGGCTCCCAGCATGGGCTGGAGACAGCAGGAAAAGCTGCTCGCAGGACCGGTAACCCCGAGTCCTCCTGGACAGCCCATGGCTTGTGTGGTCTGCCTGCTTCCCGAGGCCATGCTTTTCTCCTCTTTGGTTTGTCTTTGATTGACACCTGCTGCTCTCTCTTGTGGAAGTGTCAACATCTGTGTGCGGCCCGGAGCGCCACACACACAACAGGCGCACACGCACATGCTACTCCGGAGGCGCTGGCGTGCACTGCTGGTGCTTTTCATCCCGCAGGGAGACGGAGGAGGGTGTTGGTGTGTGGGACCTCCTGAACTGAGCTCTTAGTCGTCTCTGCTCTTCCCTGCGACACAACCTGCCTCATCTCTGCCCTTCTTCCTGCAGACCTGGAGGCAGAGCCTCCAGGTGACATAAAAGCTGGAAAGGCTCCGAGCAGCAGGGAGCCAAGGGTGCAGCACCAACCCCCTGTGGTTCTCCAGTGGTGCTCACCTGTCGCCTTGCCACCCAGGAAGCTTTCAAGGGTGGGTGAAGTGAAGTTATGCTGAGAGCTACGACTGATTCACATGTTTCTAAACCCCTCAAAGACTCCGGATTCTCTGTGCTTGGGAGAGAAAATGGAAAAATCAGCTTGCTCAGAAGTGCAGTTTGTCCCTGACGACAAAGCCTGGCCCTGAGAGGTGACCACAGGTAGAGAGTGTCTCTAGAGGATGTGCCAAGGTCATTGTGAGGCCAGACCGAGGGGGTGTGAGGTGGGAGAGGACGTTGGCTCAGAGGCGGGTCTAGACCTGCTCACTCCTCCTTGCATAATGGGGATTAAAGGTGCACACCCTGTCCTAGTTCATCCGGGGAGGGACACGGAAACAAGAATGATCATAAGGTTCTTGACAAACGGAGTACTGAAGAACACAGAGCAACCGACCACTCCAGCCTCCTTCAGGTGTCCTCCTACCAAGAAGAGGGACCTTGGCTTCGTTTTTATTAATAGCCTCATTGTGATATAATCACAGAACATGAATCATCTTCTTGAAGTGTGCAGTTCGATGCTGTTTAGTGAATTCACAGAGCTGTGCATCCATCTCCACAATTAACTGTGGAACATGCTCACTACCTCCAAAGAAACCGCCCCTGCCATGGCTCCCCAGCCCCAGGATCGTGGGTCCTTCCGCCTCCGTGGCCGTGCCTGCTCTGAATGCCCCGTCGGCGAGTCCGCAGCCTGGGCTGCTGTGTGGTGGATGCTTTCGCGAGGCGTGGCGTCTTCCAGGCGCATCAGTACTTCATTGCTTTTCGTGGCCGCGTGGCATTTCGCGGAAGGCGCACCACTTCCCGCAGGTGCGCCGCTTTGGGCCTTGGGTTTCGACGCTCGCTGTTGTGCTGCCGCTGCTCCCGTGCTTGTGCACGCACCTGAGGCCTCCTTACTTCTTCCTGGCATGTGCGGGTGTGGGTACAGGGTGGACAGCCCTCTCCATAATTGGGTGAGGGACTGCCCACTGTTTCCCAGGGTGATTGCGCCACGTTGCGTGACCCCCAGCCAGGCACAGGGTTTGGGCTTCCCTGCGTCCTCAGCAACTCGGCACTCCTGGTTTTCTGCCACGGCCAGCCCCAGGTGTGAAGCGCTGCCCTTTGCGGTGCTGGCCTGGGCTTCTGGTGGCTGGTGATGCTGAGCGTCTGGGAGCTTCAGAGTTGTGCCATGCTGCCTTCCTGACTGCACTGAGGCGTCCAGCCACGGTCTGCGAGACCGGCTCCACAGAGGAGCGGCAGGGGGCCCTCCGACCCCTGGGAAGCAGGGTGGGGGTCTGCAGGTTCCTTCCCTCTGCCTCAGCCACTCTGACTTCCTCTTTCAGCTTCTCAGCAGAACAGCCATGGGTCCCTCGGGCTGTGTGCTTGCTGCTCCAGTGCTGTCAGGACCCCTCTGTGGGGTTCTGCGTGACCCATCCTTCTCCCTACGCAGGTCTTGGCTCCAGCGTCGCTTCTGAACTGACCTAAGGTCCTTCCCATCGGCTAACGTGCCCCTTGCCCCTTAGCCCCCATCTGTGACCCTACCCATTTTGGTTCCTGATAATCTAAAATTATCTTATACACTAAAAGCAGCAACTCATTTACATTTTTATATGTAAATGCTTATGGGGGCTTTATTCATAATTATCCCAAATTAAAATCCATCCAGGTCCTTTGCAGGATGAAAGGGTAAGCCACCGAGGGACCTCTGCTTAATGGGCTACCCATTGGTACACACCGGTTGTGCACCAGTGGGTGTCCTATGCATGACATGGTGATGGTCAAGTCCATCGAAGGGCACCAAGGACATGGGGAGACTGGCAGACTGTGCTGCATCTTTTTCTGAAGTAATGTTTGTTAGTGCATTGTCGTTCTACGTAAACTTGGGGTTCATTTCCACATGCTCACGAATGGTTTGGCGTGGTTTGCCCTGTTCCAGTCCTGGGGCTGCCGTGCCTCCTGCCCTCCGCAGGGGTGTCCTCTACTCCCGTGGTCTTCCTTCTGTTGGCTCGTTTTCCCTGGTGTACGTGGAACAGGCTTCCTCCTGGCATACTTATGCATGCAGATAATGTGACTTGGTCAGTTCCATTCCCGGTTTGAAGGAGGTAGGCTTTGTTAGGAAGTGAGCTTTGTGAGCAGGACACTGGGTCTGTGATTGTCACTGGATCCCCACTAGAACGGCTCCTGGCCTGCAGCAGGCGTGCAAAACTCGTGTTAAAGAGAAGATAAATCTCTGATTAGGTACTGAGATCTGGGAAAGCATTGAGGGGCCTCTTTTAATGGGACCCGAAATATTAACTTTCTAGAAGTTTCTAAAAAGAGTGAAAATAAGGAGCAGTGAACACAATAAAGAGAAAACAGTGGGGTAAAGCAAACATCCTGACCCTAAGGCCTCAGCTATAAAACTGGCCAACAAACAAACCTCTGCACCTTGGGGTGGGACTGAGACTTGGATCAGAGCACACCTGAAGTCCTGGGTGTCGTGTAAGCTCAGCACATGACCATTGGTCAACCGTCCCTGAGACCCAAGCTGGACCTTCAGAAACCCTCCAGTGTGGCGTGTGGAGACACTGCGTGCTCTGGAGCATGAGCCACAGCACAGACACTCGGCTCCTCTGGCCGGGAACATCTGGGTCTCGGAACTCGCCTTCTTCCTGAAACTGTGCGCTGCGCATCCCCATGGAGAAAACCTGTGGCACTTTTACATTTGGTGTTCACATGACACTGTCATTTCACATGACAGTTATACACACGTCACTTTTGTGTGTTTTATAATAAAGTAAAATCCTTTAGCACTTTACAGAAAGCACAGAACCCAAAGTCAGGCCATTTCTCTGTGCATCTCCTGCAAAAAAGTCAGACTCCTGGCTGTCCAAAACGACCCTACGTGGTCCCTATGGTTATTCCTAATGCCCACTTTTATGATTTTTGCAAATGGCCTCTGTTGCCTACCCTTGCTCAAGACTATTAAAATAATTGAAAACATGTAGCAAACAGGAATAGTCTAATCTGATATCAAGAGAAAGAAACAGACAATTTTTTCTGTCGAAGAAAGAACAAAGGAAAACACAGCAGGGAAGATCGGTGCCACACAGGCACCTGGGAGGATTGCCAGGCTGGGTAACGGGAAGTGCAGCTGTCACATCTGGGCGGAGAGGTGGAAGCTGGATTCTCCAGCTTAGATTCGAAATGCATCCTCTGATGTGTTTTCCTCTGAATTCCACTTAGTTTGCACACCTGGCAGGCCAGTTCATGCACAAGGTTCCTGTTTAAACCAGGTTTTTTTTCTCCTTGAACACTCCAAGTCAGTCTCATGAGCTCATCGTGAGAACTGGTTAATTCTCAAAGTGCTTGCTCCCGTGCCTGGCAGCTAATGAATGCTCGGCAGTGTTGGTGTGCGGCCATCACACCCCAGCCCTGAGGTGGCAGCCCTGCTTCCGCTCCAGGACCTTCCCTAGGTAGCAACCTTGGCAACTGGAAGGGCCCAGGGCTCCACTCCGCCTCCCTCCTGCCCTCTGCTTTTCTTTCTGAGTAGACCTGGGAGCGACTGCTATGGCCACGGGGTCCTGTTGGGGGTGAAGATGCTCTGGAATCAGAAGCCAGACATCTGGGTAGTTTCTCCAAATACCTGTGAGAGGTGTGTGTGGGCATGTCCGGATCCCCACGAGATGCTTAGAGGGTGGCTCTGCTGCCCCAGGGGCTCGGAGTCTGTGCTGCCTACAGCTTCTCCACTCGGGGCTTCCCTGGCACAGGCCCTGAGGAGCCCTGCAGGCGCGGGGCCGTCTGCTGCCCCAGCGGTTCCTCCCACTGCCGGCCACCAGGTGTTGCGCTGAGTGCCACCAGCAACCCCCACTCAGGGGATTTTTGGTGAGCTGGGAAGGGCCCTGTGTGGCATCAGCCTGCCAGGGGAGTCCTGGAAGAAGCTCCATGCAGGACCCGGTGTCTGATAGTGCACTGTCCTCTCCAGGTTCCCCCCACCGTCATTCGGAGTGGGACACAGCGTTTAAGAGTCAAACCCCTGGGGCTGGGGTTGTGGCTCAGTGGTAGAGCGCTTGCCTAGCATGTGTGAGGCACTGGGTTCGATGCTCAGCACCACATATAAATCAATAAGTGAAATAAAGTTATTAAAAAAAAAAGTCAACCCCCCATACCAAAGGCGTTGTGGAAGGAGGCTCACTCAGGGCTTGGCCCCTGTTACCGGGCTCCCTTCCCGCACACTCCCCGGAAGCCTCAGCGTTGAGACCCCGGCCGCCCGGAGTCCCTCTGCTCTCCCTCCTGTGACTAAGTTCCTTTCCTTTTCCTTTTCAGACGGATGTTCCCTGTTCTAAAGATCAGTGTCACGGGACTGGACCCCAATGCCATGTACTCGCTCCTGCTGGACTTTGTCCCCACAGACAGCCACCGCTGGAAGTACGTCAATGGCGAGTGGGTGCCCGCGGGCAAGCCAGAGGTCTCCAGCCACAGCTGCGTCTACATCCACCCCGACTCCCCGAATTTCGGGGCCCACTGGATGAAGGCTCCCATCTCCTTCAGCAAAGTGAAGCTGACCAACAAGCTCAACGGAGGTGGGCAGGTAGGCCCGCCGCCCCAGCGCCATCGAGAAATATCAAGGGTACATTTAGGCAATTAGAGGGGTCCTCACCAGCCTCTTCTCCCACAGAAGCCAATTATTCCCTGGAGTCCAAATGTAAACAGGAATAAACAGCTCTTAATTGGCGCTTTCGGTTTTAATGGACTTCCTGCCGTGGAGAGGCGGAGGAGAGAGCGCCTAGTTTACTTAACCATCAGGGCCTCTTTTCATAGTTGTGTCTTGCGTGCTGCTCTTACCCAGCCGGGAGGGGGGTGTTTGTGGGCACCAGGGTTTTGTTATTCTCTCTCCCCTTTTTTGGTGTAAGTGGCATGTTGGCAATAGACAAATACCTTAATAAAAAGCTGCTCCTAAATGAAATAATTACTTCCTCGGCTTGGGCATTACGATAATTATCAATAGATTTTGAACCAGCTTTGGTTTTTCAGAAAAGAAGTCATCCAAACAAACCTTCAACAGGAAGGCTTTATTTAAGGTCGCTCCAAATGGGATAAACGTGGGCCGGGGGCTTGTTCCTCTCGGCTTGTGCAGTGGGATCGTGCCTACTAGTGCCGGGAGGCTGTTGGTGACTACCCACCGGGCGGCCAGGACTGGAGGGCTGGGAGGAGGAGGCCCAGCCTCCCGCCCGGGTTCGACTTTGTTCAGCTTTGCCTGAGCTGTGGCTGCCTCTGTTCTCTGGGCTTTCTGGGCTGACCACTGTCCCGCTGTAGGAGGAGCTGGCGCTGCCACCCCAGTCTTTGTGACACCCGGAAGGTTCCCATTCTTTATTAAAATAGGATGCTGAAAAGCTAAGTGCTGCTGCCTACCAGATTTCACAGCGTGGGACTTTCAATATTTCAATAACCTTTCATTTGAATCTTAAAGAATGGGTTATGTATAGCCATCGGTGCCAGATTTCCTTACCCTTCAGTCACTTATAGAACGCAGCCATTGTCAACATTTTGAGTTGTTAGGATCCTTCATATGAAAGGAAAAAATGTGCCTTAATGGATTGAGATCCACATTGTGTTGGAAATGGGAAGAAGAAGGGAAGCCAGGATGTGGACAGAATGCCGGGCAGTTAGGGGCCACTCCTCTCCAGCCCCCTCCCCTGACCCCTATATAAAGGTCCGTGTCATGTTCCCCAGGAGCTTCTGAGATAATTCCCAGGTGTGGGGCAGCTCTGTGACCCAGGACTTTGCCTGTGTGTCCCTGATGCAGTTGGGTCCCAGTCCTGGAACTAACCAAAAGTGCTGGCTGGTCTGTCGCCATGACATACCGGGCTTGGCTGGGCTTCTCTTTACCTTTTTTCCCCACCTCAACAGATAATGCTGAATTCCCTGCATAAATACGAACCCCAGGTTCACATAGTGCGCGTGGGAGGCGCCCACCGAATGGTCATGAACTGCTCCTTCCCGGAAACCCAATTCATAGCGGTAACTGCCTATCAGAACGAGGAGGTAAGTCGTGTGTGTGCAGTTGTCACTGGGGGAGTGTGGCAGAGCGTGAGGGACGTCCGTTACGGCCACGAGCCACTTGGTGGAGGCCGAGTCTTCCAGGATTTAGAACTCTGCAGCAGAGAGAAGCCACATGGCGGGTGCTGCCCTCCTCTCCCTCTAGTCTGTTTGCCAAAGGCCTGTGGGCTGGTCACCTTTCTGTCACTGTGACAAACAACTGAGGGGAAAAGTAAATAGGTAATGAAGAGGAAAGGTTTGTTTTGGCTCTCAGTTTCGGAGTGCCAGCCTATGATCACGTGACCCTATTGCTGTGGGCCTGGCAGCATGGGGCACATTTATGATACATGTATAGTGGCAGAACAAAACCACTTGTGGAGTGAGAATAGTGAGGGGGTCAGGGTCCCGGCGACCTGAAGCCCTCCCAGGAGGCCCACCTCCTAACGCTCCATCACTTCCCACCAGGGCCAGGCAGGGGCCAAGCCTCACCAAGGGGCCTTTGAGGACACTTGAATCCAAACTCTAGCACCTGCCAACACACCCTCTCCTGGTGCCAAGAAGACAGTTGTGTGATATCAAACTCCAAGTTCTGTGAACTCAGGGTCTTTGTTTTGGGCCTGGCGGTGCCCTTGTCCTGCACAGAGCTGAGTGTGTCTGGAGGGTGCCGTGACCCGGCAGCCAGGATGACTGGCTCTGCTCTAGAAGCAAGTCTGGGACCAACCTGAACGCACTCTCTTGGGTTCCATTATGCTGTCTGTCCTGTCTGTCAGCCTGCTCACTGAGGTGCTTAGGTGTTTTCTGGTCTAGTAACTTGAACACTGAGTAGCCAGAATTCAGAGTCCATTCATGTTCCCAAGGGGTCCCCAGACCCACTGACCACCAGAAACACCTGGGGGCATTGAATTCTTTCTGATAAAATTATGGAAAATAAAAGGTAATATGTATCTATTTAAAAAGCATATAATAATACAGTATAGAAATACATGAAGTAAAAATGAGAAAATACAAGGTAAGAATGTAGTTTTTCTTTTGTCTTTGGAATCCCACTCCTCATGGATGCTACAAATAATAGCTTAAAGTGTTTTTTCTACACCTTTACTACACGTATATAAATATATATGCAAACATAGATTTCCTTATGTAAACTGACTTGTCTTATATACAAATATATTAGTTCAAAAAATTCTTTTTAAAACTTAGCAGTGTATGATGGACATCTTTCTGTGTGACTGCATTCAGGCCCATCTCCCTGTGCACTGGTAAACTGTCTTTCCTGTACCCAGCCCCCACTGATGGACCATTAGGCTGTTTCCTGTCATTTTATTTTCTATTATAAATGGTGCTGCAGAGAATATCCCGGGGGATCTACTGTTGCTTACTTGCATTGGACAACCTCTCAGGAAGGAAAGGGGAGCCTATGTTAGGATTTTAGGGGAGCCTGTTAGGATTTTAGGGGGATGCATGTAAGGATTTACCGAGGGTGCCAAATTGCTTCCCTCAAAAAGGCATTGCATCCATAGCTCCCACACCGTTATCAACAGTGGTTGTATCTTCTTCTTGTTTTAATCTACATTTCTATACTTGGAAGCTTAAAATAAAAAATCTGGGCTCCCATCCGGCCAACCAAGAGTCTCCAAAGGTGGTGCTTGGAGTGTATAGTTTTTAAAGTTTTCCCTAGAAAAATCTGCTGATCATCAGAGCTGGAAACTAGAGTTTTAATGCTGACAGGTGAAGTGAAGTTGCAGGTTGAGCTCACAGCACAGACATGCTGTTCTTCTAGAAGGTATCCGGCCTCTTGGTAGAAACCATGCATAGGCCAGTGGGAACAGAACTCAACAGTCCTCACTGGGCGCTCAGTCCTTCTCGGATAACGGTCCCCACTTTCTCAGATGGGCCTCCCTCTCCTGCATGGAGTCTGGGTCCCAAACGGGAGGGTGTGGCCTTTGAACTGGGAAGCATCCTGGCCTCCTCTGGTGTCCAGGCAGTGCCCTGGCCGTGCACATCTGCTTGCACTCTTCGTTGGTGGTCCTTGCCATTTGACTGCAGGTGCTGGACAGTTAGTTCTCTCTGAACCACCTGCCAGCTCTGGTGAGCCCTGCAGCAACTCCCCAGCCTGACTCGGCTACTTCAGGGTCTTGAACGTGCCCAGTGGCAATCATGCTCTGCAAAATCCAACCCCAGAACTTCCCTCTGTCCAGTGTTTCCCTGAGAGGTGAGAGGGTGCTGCAGTGGGTGAGAGGCCAGGGCACCCACAACCAGCTCTCCTTTCCCTGACCTCTCCAGGCTTAGCCAGGAGAGGGGCCCGGCCTACCTCTCTGACTCCCACGCTCCTTTCCCTTGTTCTCCTGATGTCTTCCCACAAGTTCTGGACCAGAGAGAGAACTCGGCTTTTATCTGATTTTTCTTCCTTCCACTGGAAAGTCTGAGGTTCTTGCTGACATAGATAGTTTTTTCAATATTTGGGTGTTGGGCATTTCTACGTGCTGGGTATGTTCTCGACGCTGGGAGGCTGCAGTGAATAACGCAGCTGTGGACCCCTCAAGGCGGGAGGAGATTAGAAAGCAGACGTCCCCTCCCTTTCTCTCCCTCTCTCTGTGACCGCAGCAGGGGCTCTGAGAAGGAGCAGCCAACCCTAACACGGTGGCGGTAGCTGGGGCCACAGTGTTCCTCTCACTCACGTGGCTCAGTGGGCAATGATGGCGTGGGAGGGAGGGACGGGCGCTGGTCTCTCCAGGGGGTCACAGCTGCACCCCTCCTGACTGTGTTCCAAGTCATAAGAAGGGACTCATGTGGCTGACTGTTGAAAAAGTGAGCAGAAGAAGGAGTTCGGGGTTTGGCGCCTCCGGGCGTTGCTCCTTCTGACGTGGCCCTTCCTTGCTCCCTTGGCAAGGCCCTTATCATTCTCGCCTCATGGCATAATGGGGTCCTGTGCCAGGGACGGGCGACGGAGCCCTAGTGCAGGGTAAGAGGGGAGCACGGAGGGAGGAGGAGGGGAGAGGAGCCCTCCTGCTCCTGCAGCTCAGCTGAAGGCGACGGGGTCGCTGGGCCTGCGCATCTTCCACTCTCACTGACGCTTCTTGTCTTTGCAAATGCAAGATAACAGCTCTCAAGATCAAGTACAACCCTTTTGCCAAGGCCTTCTTGGATGCCAAGGAGCGGTGAGTTGAGAAATTTCAGTGAACTTTTATGAACTGACCTCTGCAAATGTGGAGCTCACAATTGTCTGGAAAGGAACTCATTAATTAATTTTATTTAATATTCATTTAAATAAAATTAGCAAAGTGCAATTGGATGACAATTGTCTGTTCCTTATAACAGGGTCCCAGAGGACTGCTCACAGGCACTGTTCTGCTGGCTCTGTTTTACTACAGATTCTTGAAAGTAACACAACCACATTAAAAAAGTGATTTACAAAATAATTCACTGTGCCCTTTCCCCAGTTGTCTCTGAGTAATGTGTTTTCCATAAGTTGTATTTTTTGAAACCACACTTAGCCTAGGAAAGGTAAGTAATGGAGGGAAGCTCGTATTTCTCAGGAGGGAGAAGAAGAGTATCAGGGACTTGGGGCTGTGCTAGTCAGCTTTTTGTCACTGTGACCAAAATGCTAGACAAGAACGATTTAGAGGAGGAAAAGTCTGTTTTGGGCTCACAGTTTCAGCAGCTCAGTCCATAGAGTGGACGCCATCGTTCTGGGCCTGAAATGAGCAGGACCTCATGGCAAAAGGGCGATGGCAGAGGAAAGTCATCTGCCTTGTGGCAGCCAGGAAGCAGAGGGAGAAGCAGCGACAAGACGCAGTCCAAGGCTGCATCCCCAGTGACCCACCTCCTCCAGCCATGCTCTACCTGCCTTTAGTTATCACCCCGTAGTCCATTC
Source organism: Sciurus vulgaris (assembly GCF_902686455.1). NCBI lineage: Eukaryota > Metazoa > Chordata > Mammalia > Rodentia > Sciuridae > Sciurus > Sciurus vulgaris. The sequence goes on along the minus strand of NC_136473.1, from coordinate 111,166,593 downwards.
GGATTATCAGTCCATCATGTGGATTAATCCAGTGGTGAGGTTGCAGCTCATCACCTGGTCATTTCCTGCATGGCCTAACACCTGAGCTTTTGGGGACACCTTATCTCTAAACATGAGTGAGGACTCCAGTGCTCTGGGTCAGTGCCTTGCCCTCTCTCTACCTTTCCTTTCCATTCTTTGGTAAAATAGTGGATAGTGGGACTGATCATTGACTTTTCTATTTGCAAGACTTGGAGTCTAAATATGTTATCCTTTGAAGTGTTCAGATTTTATTGTCTGAATTTTTAATATGTTCACTTATTTTTAAAACTGTCTAATCTTCCTTTTCATCTTAAAGTTTCTGGGTTAATGGATAGATGCTTATAAAGATGTCACACAAGAATCTGTTCTGTTCAATACTTGAATAAATATTGATGATATAGAGGACATACTTATAACTTTTTCAGATAACTGAAGTCCCAAAGGACAAGCTGATGTGTGAGATGACAGAATCTTGGCCACCATTTTAGGGTTCAAAATGATAGCAGCATGGTATAATAAAGAGAGCTCAGATCCTCAAGTAAGAGGTTCTGACTTTGAGTCCCAGTTTTGCCGTTCCTGGCTGTTTGATCTTGCATATGTCAGTTCACCTCCCTGAGATCCACTTTTCTAATCTGTGGAATGTGCATAGCAACATTTCCTTCACAGGGTCATAGGTGGGCCTAGAATATCACATGTAATTGTGTCCCAAAGACCTATGCATATCTTAGCTGCTGTTATTATTGTCTGAATTGTGCCAAGCAGGAGCAATAGGCATAGCCCAGTAAGATCAAACTGAACAGGATGGCTATAGATAGGGCACTGGGGACAGCTGCAAATCTGCGATACACACAGCAACTGTGAAGGATGGTGGAGGGACTAGCTTTGAGGAAAGGGGAGTTTGCTTCTCTTATTCTTAGAAGGATATTGCTCTCCTGAGAGAATTTGGGGTATGCTTCGTGCTGGACTTGTACAATGAGCTGTAACTTTCCTAACTCTTTCAGAAACCACCCCAAAGACATTCCAGAGGCTGTCTGTGAGAGCCAGCACGTGGCCTACTCTCACCGTGAGTTGGGGGAACGGTAGGTGGGAGGTTCGTGGGCCACACAGGGAGTGACCTCCCTGCACTCACACTCAGCCTTCCTGACCACTTATTGAGACTCCACTGATTATTTCTTCCACTCAAGACAAGTTCATGCCTTTTCCAGAGTTCCCAGGCATAAGGAGCTAAACAACTCTTATGCAGGAGGTGAGAATGGAAATGAAGAATTTTTTAACTCTGGTTTTCATGTGAGTGAAGCTGAGGACTCTCAAAAGTGCCTTCTGGCTTATCTCCCACCTTTACCCTCTCTAGTCAGTTCTGGATTTCCCCTGTTCCTACATTTGCTAGTTTTGGAGTTGGTCACCTTGCCTCAGGCAGGTTGTGGCCTCACAGATGAGGATGAGTCTGCATTTGTGGACCAAAAGGCCGTGGGGAAGCTGGGGCAGTACACCTGGGATTCTGAAGGCAGCATTGGATGTTCCCAACAGGGCACCTCTCTCCATGTCCCAGTAGGTAGAGGAGGCTTCCTGGGGGAGGCCGTCCTCAGAGATTACGTGAGTAACTCACAAGAAACTCACGAGAATGGAAAAGTTAACCCTCCCACACACTCTTTAATTTCCACTGTAGTGGCTTGCCAAGATCCCTGCTGCCATTTTAAATTTATGGAATTCTTCTCTCCTTCTCCTAAACCTTAATGTATCTTCAATACCAGAAATGGTCGTATAACCACTTGGAGAAATAACTTCTGGAAAGTCACTTTTTAAAGTGACTTTTTAAGGAGTTTTTGTTTGGATTAGTGCCACATGCAGAGACATACCTCCTCACAGTTCACGTGTCACAGTCTTCTTGGCGAGCTTCTCAAGGTGTGTGCGTTACAGGTGGCAAACTGGTCCTGGGGTGGGGGTGTCTTGCCTGGTTTTGCCCATTGGATGCCTGAATCTTGAGTCTATTATTCAGTGTAGGGAAGTTTTCAATTTTCCCCTTGAAGGTTCAGTGATGTTGATCTATGAAATAAGCTAACAATAGACTAACAGCGACAAAGCATACAGACTTATAAATGTACAGAAATATGAAAACCATACACAAAATATGAAACTCAAAGAAAGTGCCAGATGGTTGAAGCTTAAATAGCATTTGAACTACAGAAATAGGGACTTGAGGTTGCTGGCGAGATGGAGGGAAGAAAATGCACTGAACAGAGGTTGTCTTGTTGTGCAGATGAAGTGGCACAGGTCATCTCTGCAGAAGACTATGTGACTCCTGTGGAATCTCTGGGCAGGTCCAGATAATGCTTACGTCCACTGTCTACTTCCATTACAATGTCCACCTCCACCACAAAAGACAGCTTTCAGAACTACTCCTGTATCACAGCCCTGATGCACGGCCATCTCATAATATGCTATAGAAGCACATTTTTTTGGGTGGCCTACTTTGACCTCACTCTTTGGGTAGGGACACCTTGGGTTGTATGCTTATACAACCCTGGGAAGATGACAGGATTGTCAGGAGCAATTGAACCCACACTTTGTAAGATTTGCTCACGTACACTTTATGAGTATTTAAGTAATGGCTGTGAGTGCTAGTTCCAAGCTCATTTCCACATCACTGAGGTGACAATGCTTGGTCCAAGTTCTTCAGGAGCAGCTCTGGCCTTGTCTAAATCACTCTGTCATCCCAGTTGAGATCTGGTAGAATTCCGTGTTTCTAGTTCAGGGCCTGCATTACTAAGTGTCAGTCTTTGCCCAAGAACTCCCTGAAGTAGAATCTTCTGTCCAGAATCACCACAAACCAATTCTATGAAATATTTTGCAAAATACTTGCTGCCAAGATGTGTGAGGCCAGGGCTCTTTCTCTGCTGTGAGCGTCCTGTGTGTGGTTGGAAGGCATCACCTTCCCACTGGTGGAGAGGAGCCGGCTTAGCTCCTTTCTTGCCACATCATCAAGCAGCCCCCAGCGGAGGCCAGTGAGTTGAACACAGGTCCAAGGCCCTAGATGCACATTTATTGTAAGGAAATGAAGCCAGAAGTTACGTAGCCTTTGCGTTTTTGTTAACTTCTGCATTCGGGTTGTATTTTGTATAGCTATGTCCCGGTGTAATATAGTGGCTTTGCACACTTTGATAGGACTTGCCATCACCAGAGAAACCAGGTCACTGGCTCGTGGGGAAGGGGTGGTGACATTTCCACGTGGGCAGGGTCAGTGTCATTCACAAGAAACACACTGTGCAAGGTAGCTGGCCAGCTGGTTTTACGTGCCAGTCCCTGTATTTTCCTCTTGTCTATTCCAGTGGGAGGCTGGATCTTTTCCAATCCGGATGGTGTGTGCGCAACAGGAAATGCCAGTTACCAGTATGCGGCGCCCGTGCCCCTGCCTGCTCCCCACACCCACCACGGCTGCGAGCACTACTCTGGACTCCGGGGGCACCGGCCGGCTCCCTATCCTTCTGCGTATGTGCACAGGAACCACTCTCCCTCAGGTGCGTGGTTCTGCTGATTAAGCCCTGGCGCGTGGAGGAGGGGAGGAGATAAACAGGGAAAACAGGGGTCTGAAGAGGGAACCCCTTTCCTCTCTGTACCCACGTGCTACGGAACATTATTGTTCAGTTGTTACACACCTACCTCTGGGGTCTAGTCATGAGAGTTTCAGAGTTCTGTAATTATTTCATCAAACACTTAGGCCCCTGGTTTCTAGTGGGCGCAAAAGGCCTTGTCCAGGGTGCTGAGGTGCTGAGCAGTTTCAGGCTGATCACTGAAGGCCAGTCAGGCTGGGGGTCTGAAATACTCAGCGCGCTGCCTTCTTGTGGCTTTTTAAAAAGTTGCATCGTGGCTCAGTGCAGGGAACGCTGGGGACAAATAGGAAGTCTCTGAAAAGCCGTATCACTGTGCATTCCAGCTTTAGTTTGATTCAGCTGGAGTTGTACAAGCCCAGCCTTAACCATTTTTGCAGTCTGGTGTTTTTTAAAGCTGACACTATAACTTGCACGTGTGTTTTTTTCCTCACTCACTGATATCTTATCTACTTTGGCCATGTGTATACCCAGACCTTGCCTGGTTATCAGATGAGAGAGAGAGAGAGAGAGAGAGAGAGAGAGAGAAGCATTCAGTGATTCACGCAGTAGTCATTTATGGAGAACCGACTATGTGCCAGTCTCTGCTTTAGGCACATGAACAGAATAATTAAATACCTCACCATTATAGGGATCCTGTTCTAATACAAAGAGATCAACGTTAAATAAAACAAATAGCTAACGCGTAGGGCATGGGAAATGGTGGGGGGCTTAGAGCCGAGTCCCCTTCCTCCCTCAGTGTCACCTCAAGCTCTGCCTTTGTGAGAGCTTTCCTGGTCACCAGCTGCCTGTCCCTATGTCCCACAGGCAGCTACTGCTGGCAACCCCAATAGCTGCTGCCCAGAGGGGAGAATACTTGGCTTCATGATACTGGACACTGAGCCGTGTCTTACTCTGCTGCCGGATCCTTTCCCAGGCTCAGCACACAAAGCGCCTCTCCTGAGCACCTGCTCTGCCCCCAGTTCTTGTAGGTGGTGGGGACAGGACGGGAGGAGTATCCAGCTGCTTCCCTGGGGAATCACAGGACTTCACAAATAAATAACCATCATAAAATGCAGCCAGCTCTCTAATGTGGTCCCCAGACCTGCAGCCTCACCTGGGAACTTGCCAGAACTGTAGACACTCAGGCTCTGCTCCTGAACCAAAGTCAGCATTTTAACAAGATCCCAGGAGATGCGCAGACACCTTAGAGTTTGAGAAACAAGGTGCTGTGGGAATGAAGAGAACGGACCCACTGGATCTGCCTGATGAGGCAGAGAAGGCTGCCCAGGGGGGCTGCCATGTAGATTGAGCCTTGCAGCAGACAAGGTCAGAGGCGGACTGGGCAGGGGTGAAGGATGGACATGTGGCATTCCAGGAGGAGGACGGGGAAGCAGACGTGGAGGGCCTGCGTTGTCTGGGGAGCAGACTCAGAAGAGTGCGGGGGGGGGGGGGGGGGCTGCTGGAAAGTGCCAGAGCTGAGCCCCAGGAGGTGGCAGGTGCCAGACCGTGAAAGGAGCGACAGGGCTGCTGTCTCAGCTCCTCTGGTGCCGAACCGTGTACCTCCTCACAGCCCTGAAGGCTGGGTGGCCCAAGATCAAGACCCAGCCTTTGCTGGGGGCCTTCTTGCTGGATCGAGGTGTGGCAGGAGGAGTCATCTCGTAGGTGGGGTGGGGCTGAATTGATGCTGTGGTCAGGAACCGGCTCCCGGCCCAGGCCCATGCAGTGGTCGCCCCCACCCCCAATGGTTCCTGAGTCCCACCTCTCAGCACTGTGGCAGTGGACATCACGTTCCTGACACAGAGACACACGCACACCACGGTGCTGGGGACGCCCTGGGAATCTTCCCCCTCCCTCTTCTCCTCCCCCTCCCTCCCCCTCCCCCCCTTCCCTTCCCTCTCCCTACAGTCACGTTTATACAAATGAAGAGTCAAAGAAATAAGACACTATTATTTCTTTATTCATAAAGCTGTACATATTCAAGGTGTACAATGTAGTATACATAGTCAAGCCAATCAAAAAACCCATTTTCTCATACAGTCAACTTTTTTTTTTAGATACCTGAACTCTATATTCTTAGTACGTTTCCAGGGCAGCACAGCTTTAGAAACTCAGTCCTGGTCCTGCATGCTAGAGCTCAAGGCTCATTCCCCCAAAGTCCTGCATATGCGTGTCCTTTGACCAACCTCCTTTCTCCTTCTCCACACCCCTGGTGCGCTGGGCCACCCTGCGTCCACCCCTGGTACTCCAGGCCATGCTGCTTCTCTGTCTTCTAGGTTTTTAGACCCCTCATGCGGGAGGTCACGCAGTCTTCCTTCCTGTGAGAGGACACTGTTCTCGAGAACTTTAGATCTGCTCGGTGTCACTGAGGAGAATAAGGACCTCAGAAATCTCTGGGACCCCGAGGCCCTTTGACTGAGGGGAATCTGTTTGGCCTACTCTCAAGGGGGGTGAATGTGGAGAAGGAGCTGGGCAGATCCGTGTCGCAGAGGGCAAGCTGCCCCTACCCTGGGCCATCTGTCACTGGAGGTGGGGTTGTGATGTGACCTGCTGCTTCAGTAGCCCAAGACTGTCTGCTTCCATCTCCCTTGGAAAGGACCAACAAGCCCTCGGTGCCTGCAGTGCAAGCCATAGTTATATTTTGCCCAAGGATAATGTCGCCATCTTTATTTGTTCTGTGTGTCCCGTCAGTTTAACTTCTTGTTGTTTCCCCAAAGTGAATTTGATAGAAAGTTCAAGCAATAATCTGCAAGTCTTCTCGGGACCTGACAGCTGGACTTCCTTGTCCGCCACACCCCACGCCAGCATCCTGTCTGTGCCCCACTCCAACGGACCCATCAACCCAGGACCCAGGTAAGCTTGCTGTTGGTGGTTCCAGAGGTTTACTGTGCTCTGGGGACCCAGTGCCTTCTTGCTAGACTGGCTCAGCCTCAGCTGAGGTCCGGACTCCTCAGCAGCTAGGACGTGAAGACACAAGGGGGCCAACTCTTCGTGGCTGCAGGAAGGTCTTTGGGAAGGCACCCACTGGCCGTCTGCTCTTTTTGTGTAGTACAGGCATTTCATGTTTAAAAGGGCAAATACACTGTGGCCTGGGATCATTTGAACCAGTCAGAACACTTTGAACTGAGGTTGTAACAAATAAGGTACACACACACACACACACACACACACACACACACACCAAGTATAGGTGACTGAAAAGGAAATATGTAGAAATACGCTGAGAAATCAAGGTCCCAGGTTGTCCATATTCTCATAAGTCTCCCCCTCTAAAAGGGGGCACAGTGTGGACCTGGCTTGAAGCCTGGATCAGGACCAGGGGTAGCACTGGGACCCGAGGTGTGGCCTCACCCCAGAGGCCTGTGTCCAGCTCTGACTTGTGGGCCTCAGCACCTCAGCCTGGTGGAGGGGAAAGAACAGGTGCCTGGAGTCTGACAGCTGTGTCGCCATCTGCCTGTGCTGCCTTTGACTTTGGGCGGGTTCCCAGCCTTACCACGCTTTGACTTTCCTGCCTGTATCGCTGGAATGGTCTGATCTACTCTGAGGAGCTACTGTGAGGTCAGAATGAGAAGTGCGTTAGGATGCTTTGTCTGTAGAGCCCTTCCGTGGGAACCTCACCTGATGCTCCACACAGTCGTGAAGAACACTGCCACCATCCAGGACGGATTAAAATGGACAAAAACACTTGTTTTTCTCTAACAAAATCCTGTGGTGCCTCCTGCCAGTGCCATATCTCAGGTCCCAGAGGCCTGCGTGGACCATGTGAGCCTGCAGAGGCCCATCCCCTCCATTCTCTGAGCCTGCCCTGTTTGCTGGGATCTGAGCCCCATAATACTAGAGGCCTTTGGGGTCCCCCAAGATGTGTGAAAACCAGGGGCTTCAGGTCACCGTGCACACTGAGTAACCTTGATCTGCTGCATCAGGCAGGTGTCAACAGTGGCCCTGCAAATGGCTCTGGGAGCCAGGCACCTCCACCAGTGTGCAGAGCAGAACTTGGCAGGTGACTGTCAGTACCCTCGGGGACCCTCGTCTTCCTTCTCTCACACCCGGCCCCGGCCCCAAGCAGAGCTCTTCCCTTGGACCCAGACCAGCCCCGTCCACAGACAAAAAGTGAGCTGCAAATGCCAGCCACACACGTGAGCTTAAATGTTCTACTAGCCACATTTCAAAAAGAAGAAAATAAACCTGTTAGTATTTTATGCAATGCAAAATATTCAAAATATAATCATGTCCATATGCACCTTATGTAAAAAATTTATTGAGATTTTTGTTACATTTTGTACTGAGTCTTTAAAATCTGGTGTGCAGGGTATCCTTCCCACGTGTCCCAGTTTGGACTGAGTTTCAGGAGGACAGTTCAGCAGACCAGGCGTCTGCTCTGCTGCACAGGGTGGTCCAGCTCTGGACCCTGTGGGCCACAGCAACATCAGCAGCACCTAGGAGCGTGTCAGAAATGCAGCTTCTCAGGCCCCAGTCCAGACCTACTCCCCAGGTTCTGCATTTTAACACTGTCCCCAGCTGATTCCAACACATTGACGTGTGACCAGCAGCTGTCATTTTCTTTTTTTTAAAAATGCAATAATAATTTATTTGTCTTTATATTAATATAGTCATCAAATGTTATTAATAATACTAAGATTTTTGGGGGGGAATTTTTTTTTTACTTTTTTATTTTTAAATTTTATTTTTATAGACTGCATTTTGAGTCATTGTGCACAAATACGGCACAACTTTTCATCTCTCTGGTTGTACACGATGTAGGTTCACACCATTCGTGTAATCGTACATGTAGATAGGGTAACAATATCTGTCTCATTCCACCATCTTTCCTTCTCCTGCTCCCTCCCCCCTTATTTCCCTCTACATAATCCAAAGTTCCTCCATTTTTACATTCTGCTTTTTCTAGGCCTAAAACCAGTCACCTAATGTCTCACCAAGTCATCTTTCAATTTTGAATCTGTACTGTGTCACTGGAATCAATTATCCAGGAGGCCACTTCAGACAAGGCAGCAACAGCCAAAGAGAACCCAGCCTAAGGCGCTGCACATTGGGAGTTACTCTACTGCTCTGACTCAGTCACGTGCACCTGAGTTCTCTATTATTAATGTGCAAACTTGGCTGCACATTACAATCAACTGGGAAGCTTTCAAAATTCCCGATACCCAGGCTGCATGCCAGACCAGATAATGAGACTCTCGGGGGGATGGGGCCCAGGCATCTGTCTTTTTTCTTTTCTAAACTCACCAGGTGATTCCAATGGGCAAGCAAATTTTGAACCCATGCTTAGAAGTAGAGATGGCAAAGAAGGGGTTCAGCCTCAGGTTCCTGCCAGGGACCCTAGCTGTCTGGTGGAGACCAGGAGAAGGAGGAGTCATGATAACAACCGCCATTCACCGAGTGCCACGTGCTAGGCATTGTTGTGGATGCAACTTAAGAACAGGCCGATCACCACTGAGAAGTTCAAGTTTGAGAGTCTTGATTAGCTGCTGGCTGACTGTCTCACACAATGCCCCAAAAATGGCTATTGGGAGAACAGCCCCGAGCACAGGGTTGTAGGGGTTTTTATACCATAAGTCAGTACATTAAAATTACAAACTAACATCATGAGATCTGAAATCATTAGCAGAGGGGGAAGTGGATCAAAATGACCTTACTTAAGTACAAACTAAAGAATGGTTACTAACATCTAAACAACCACTGTCGACATCACTGTTAACATGGTACAGTGTTTAGGAGAACCAAAAAGAGAACAATTTTCATCATATAAGAACTGCCATGTTGCATTGCCAGACATGTCATGCTAAGCAACTGTTGATGGGTACAGAGGCGGGCGGTCCCATGGGAGAAGTATTTCCTAGGTAACATGGACTCTCAAGGTAAAGGGGAGTCTGTTTAGTCATTGCCCATAGATCCTGGCCTATACCATTTCCATGGAGTCAAATATGTCAAACGGTCACAGACACCATATACTTACCTTTTTGTTTAATCTTTGCAACAGTCTCTAGGGTATGTAAGATCATACTGCAAGCCTTGAAGATGAAGGAGCAGGCACTCAGAGTTATTAACTACTCTGCTAAGGTCACAGGGCCTTGTGGGTAGAGTGAGGACTCAAACCCAGGGCTTCCACCAGCCTCTTGGCCAGGGAGGGGTCATTCTCACAGAGTATAGTTCAGATCCTTCCTTGCATTGCCCTACCTATTTTATACAGGCTGCAAGTGAGACCCAGAGAGATGAGATACTGTGCTTCAAATGGAATAACTTGCTCGTGGCGAGGCCAGCACCAGAATTCAGGTGTCAGGACAACTAATTTCATTCCCCTACACCTCATGTCTTCTCTGGCTTTTCTGCAGCAATGGGGCCATTTGTGCCCTCGCTGGAAACACAGGCCTGGCCAGAGCCCTCTCCTGCCCTGGCCCTTCTCAGAGCTGTGTTTGTGCCCGCCTGGTGGCGTACCTCCCTTGGTGTGCCATCTGACAGTCTCTCTCTCCTCTGCAGCTCCTATCCCTGCCTCTGGACCATCAGCAATGGAGGAGGGGGCCCTGCTGGGTCAGGCCCGGAGGCCCATGCCAGCACCCCAGGAGCCTTTCTCCTTGGTAACCCAGCCGTGACCTCTCCCCCCTCAGGGGTCCCCATCCAGGCACCGGCTTCAGCTGGCGTGGAGGTCCTGGGGGAGCCCTCACTGACCAGCATTGCGGTGTCCACCTGGACAGCAGTGGCCTCGCATCCCTTCCCAGGCTGGGGTGGCCCTGGAGGGGGTGGGCGCCACTCCCCCTCCTCTCTGGACAGCTAGGGGGGTCCTGGAGCCTCCATGAGCAGAGCACCTAGAAGCCCTTGCTCTGATCCCGGGGTCCATCCTGCAGGGTCAGGTGGGCCACCGGAAGCCCTGGGGATGGTTTGGCTGGGTGACGTTGGTTATGCCTCTCCCACCTCTCTGTGTTGGCTCTCCCGATTTCCTTGAGCGCATCCTTGCCACGCTTAGGTGACCAATGTCTGCCTCGTGCCTTCTCAGTGCCCTGCTCCCGGCTCTCAGGTGGCTCTGGAAAGCCTCGCTTCCTGCTCTCTGAGGGGTGCAGACGGTGAAGTCAGCTCTACTGTCACCTAGCAGGGCCACTGCTTCCTAGCTCTGGGCAGCCCAGGAAGGTTGTGGTCCAAGACCAGGCTGGTGTGCTTTGTGCCAAGAATCCACAGCACTTGGAGAGAAATGTGCTCCTCGCAGCCGTGTGCCCAGAGCTGAGGACGTGGATCCTGCCACTCCCTCGCGGACCCTTCCGTGGCGCACCACTGCCTGCAGAGCGGGGCCGATTTCCTTACCGCGTGCTTGCCGCCTGGCCTGCGCCCGCTCTCCAGCTTTGGCTCCCTGTTAGCCCTGCGGCCTCCCTGGTCCAACCACGGCCTTCGGCTCTCTGTTTCGGAGCAGCCACTGCAAGTCCCTCCTCTTCGCCCCCTTGGGACTTGAGGTGTCCTCCTGGCTCCAGTCCACCTCTGGGAGCCCTGGTCCCCTCCCAGGTCTGCTGGAATGCCGCTCCCCCACAGCAACCATCTGAGTGGGCCTGCCTGACCTCCGCCCCAGTCCCAGAGCTCCCCTGGTTCTGCCTCTCCGCCCGTGAGTGAGTCTCCCCCACTGGACTGTCAGCCTCTCAAGGTGAGGCTTGCCTGCCCATCTCTGTGCCCCATAGCACCTGGTATGATATGCCTTGACTCTCGTAGGTGCCCAATAAACATTTGCTGCATTGAATTGGTGTGAAGTGTGGTATGTGCAGAGGGGACAGTGTGGGGTGACTGGGAGGCAGGGCTCAGAGGGTGTCCCACGACGCAGGAGCTTGTCATCGTGGGGGCCAGGAACATGCTGGCGGCACCAGTTCTCTGTGACTGATGATGCTAAATGGAGACAGGTTGCCAGAGCGCAGTTCCTGGAAGCCCCTGAGGGCCCCTGATAGGCACTCAGATTCCTGGGCCCACCCCACAGCTGGGGTTCAGGAATCTGTATTTCAAGCAATGTTCTCTCTCACACAGAGTCCGGCTTGGAAGTTACTTGTGTGGCATAGAGGAACACAGTACATTCTCCAGGAGCCCCGACTCAGATGAGCCTCCATCCCGACCCAGCCAAGGTCACCACAGCGACCAGTGAGCTGAAGCACTGGTTGCTGCTTTTCCTTTTCCTTTTCCTTTCCACCCACCGTGGGATGTGCTGAAGACCACAGAGTGAGGTTTTCAGACCTGAGTGGTGAGCACTTCTTCAAACGTGGCATTAGACCAAGCAGCCCCTGCTGGGCGACCTGGGGATCACTGAGGGACCCACTGGTCTGGGTCACTGGGGATCCGAGGATCTGCTCTGTGCTCAGACTCAGTGGGCCTGGGGTCTCTCCACTATCGCATCAGCTGAGCCCCGGCAAACACGCTCTACTGCCAGGCTCAGCTGAGAAGTTCAGACCTGTGCTGTTGAGTCTTGGCTCCTTCTACAGCAAAAGCCTGCCGAGGTCTACCTGGTGACCTGGGAAGCCATATTATCCACTCGGGGTTCCCTGGCCCGGGCTCTGGGCCATCAAGAGGTGTGCGAATGATTCAGGTACACTGTGCGCCTACAAAGGTTCTTCAAAGAGTTGCCCGGTCAGCACACTCCAAGACGGCTCTGCTCCTGCTGCTGCAGACCCTCTGGGATACCCCCAGAGGCCAAGCAGACATTAATGCATCAGCACCTCTGCAAGATGGCCTTTTGGTTAGTTTTAAAAAGCAGTCCTATTTCTTTCTATTGGAATGTTAGGCTACTGTGGCCTCCACTGGCCCAACAAAACCCTCTCCATCTGTCACCACAGTGGTCGGCCACGCCTGGTGCAAGCAGAAGGCAGCGCAGAGGCCAAAACAGAAAGAAGCCGACCGTCTCCATTCCTTTTAAAAATTTATGTTGTTCAGTCCTCTGCAGAGCAAAGTGAGCATTAGCTGATTTTGGGGTGACGGAATCTCCTCAGTCTTACAGGATGCTTAGCTTGGAGGCAGCCATGATTCTTCAACACACAGCCTGCTGACGGGTCCTGCAGATGGGAGCTCTATTTGCTGTTAGCCATCCCCCCAACTAGTCCAGGGATAATTTCTGAATGGAAGGAATGACATTAATAACTTCAGGGAGTTTAAATCAGTGCCTGAATCTCTGACCCATTAGACAAATTTGGAACCTACATACCGCGTCCTTGCTCATGTGGAAGCAAAGATGGTCCTCTTCCAGTTCTCCTGCACTTCACAGGAAGCTTAAGAGAAACTGAAATCCTACCTGAATAAAAGGAATTACTTGATTCTTTTAGCCAGAGGGTAGAGATTTTAACTCTTGCTAAAACCGTGTCTGTTTGAAAGTGTGTCCCTTGGGTTTCTTTGGGCTTGTCGGACCTCACCAGCTCCCCTCCCTGGGAGAAGCAGTCTTGCCACCATCCATCTCTGCCCACCAGGCTGGGCCCAGAAGTTTACAGGAGGCTGCTGACCCCCTTGTGTGGTCAGTGGCACCCCAGAACTGGGAGGAAGGTGAGGGGAGGGGATGTTTCTAGCATTATCTATTTTTTTCTATAAAAGAAAGTAATCACGATAAAAGATATTTGAAGCTGGCAGGTGTCTGCCCCTCTGCCACAAGAGTAGATGGACCCGAGTCAACATTAGCAGGTTAAAACATGGTACCTGTGAAGAACATGGATTCTGCGTTCTGGAATGATGTGTCTGTCAAAGATTAGGAATGACACTGGGGGCTCAAGTGGCACTTCTTTCAACTCCCTAGTTCTTACTTCCTCTGCCCAAGCACCTTGCCAAGCCACTGGTGGTTCCCAGCCAAGTCAGAGAGCAGAGCAGAAGCATCCAGAGCTGCTAGGGAAGGGCGTGTGGTGCTAGGAAGGCTCACGGGAAGGCCTCTGTCTGACGACACCAAGACGGGCCCTTCATCCGGCTGTGTGGACATCTGTGATGCCTGTCCAGCATCCCAACCTTCTGGGACCGGCCTCCCTCCTCCACGCCCACGCGCCTGCACTGGGGCTGCCACGCTTGCACTTGACCCTGGCCTCTGAGCAGAACTGGTTGGTTCACCTGCAACAGAGTTCCTTCTGCTACAGGCAGGACGAGAAGCTGCACCCGCGCAAGCTCACAGCTCATTACCGCCATGCTTCACCAGGCTATGGTGTGTGAGCCCAGTGCCTCCAAAGTGGAGAAGTTGGAATCAGAACTTGGGATGTGATGTAAACGAGGGGAGTTGGAGGCTCCCATCAAGGTTGGTGGCTGGAAGCAGCAACCGCTGGAGGGCTTCCTCAGCGCGACTCTCAGCCGCAGAGGAGCTGAGAAGGGCCCCTCTGGCCACCGAGGATCCCGCAGTGGGCGCTGCAGGTTTGCGCTGATGTGTTCTGGGTGAAATGGAAGCCACGCCGCTAGGTGACAAAGCTCTCTCTGGTTGACTAGCAGACACCGTCTCCCCGAGGAGCGTGTCACCTTCGCCTCTGCAGTCCAGCTGCTCTGCCTGGACACACCGCGGGCACCTTGGACCACAAGTGCCTCCTCAGAAGGCCATTAGGGCAAACCCAGGTCCTTCTCAGTTGGTGACAGAGGCAGAATGTCCTGTGGGGGGTACAGGTAGATTTTGAAGCTTCTAGATGATAATAATCTAGAAATCTCAGAATCACCTGTGTCTACTACACTGGATTCTGTCACTGGGCTCATGTAGAGCTACGATTGTCCACGTGGGTAAGGGCTAAGCTGAAATGTCTGTTTTTCTAGAGGCTTAGAGTTTGTAAGTGGAAACTAAACATGAAGGGGGACGTTCACCTAGACAACTCCATCTTCGAGATAGCTTAATCACCTACAATTCGTTGGTGTCCTATTTTAGATTTTTTTAGAATTAGTAAGACTCAGTAAGTACGCAGATCACGGATGTCCAGCTTGATAAACGTTTACATGTACGGTATAACTGCAAACCCCCACCAAGTCAAGAGGAGGACATCCAGCACCCAGTGGGCTCCCTGGTGCCCCCTCCAGGAGATCCCTGCTCTCAAGATCAAGGGCACTCCGACCCTTACCACTGGACGCCAGTCCTGCCCCTGACCTTCATCTAACTGAACCACACGCAGGGACTCAGGTGTCCGGCTGCTACGTCTGTGGCCCCCTCTGTAGCTCCTGCCTTGCCCCACATTCAGGAAGCTCATCCTTCCATCCTTAGTGAGAAGCCCTCCATAACCTGGGATTCAAACCAAGAGGCCAGTGCCAGGGAAAGCGGGGGTTTCTGTCCTGAGCCTCCCACTTCTCTCTAGGTGGCTGGCAGAAGGCGTGTCGCCTCTGTTCCATAGACCCTTGCTCTCTCCACCTCTGCACCACCTCGCCAGAACGCGCCCTGGAAGTTCAACTCTGCTCACTTCCGAGGGCTGAAGGGTTGTTTTCTTCCAAGGACTTTAGGAAGGCTTTGCTGTGGTCGGTGCCCTTCGCAGGCGAGAAGGCACCAGTTAATATTACCCAGGCACCATGGGTCCTGGCATATACGACAGGATTTGAAAACCACTAGGGCAGAGCTCCCCAAGTCTTCCTCTTCCCAAGTCCCTGACGTACTCCTTTTTTCAATTTATTTTTCTTTTGAGATGAGACTTGATTCACTGCTTCTGATGGCAGGCGGGGTCTGCACCCTCATTTTCTTCTGAGTTCTTGTCTTGTGAATTTGAAGAATGATAACCACAGACCGGAAGGAATGACTATAAGAGCAGAATTAATTGAAGAATAGAAATAGGAAGGGATCCACAAAAATGAAAAAAGAAATACCATAGGATGCCCCCCGCCCCAGCATGCTGGTCCAGGGGTTTATAGTGCACTTGGTTCACTAATATTGGTCCAAACGTATGAGAATGAGGGTTTGGAGAAGTAATAACCCTATCTGTCAATCTCATTCAGGTTTGCCCTACTTCCATTTTCTGCTGGCTGCTGCAGAGCAGGAGTGCGAAGTCTTTGCATTGCACGTGCTCGGCTGGCCTGCTGGTCTGACCTCAGGCCTGGGCCCGCAGAGCTGCTCCACAGGGTAGCCAGTTTGCTGCCAGTGCCACTATCCTGCCGTTTCACCGCTCCCCTGCTGCTTCTTGGCAGGGCCCAGTGGGCCGGCTGCACAGCTTGGTGACTGGGGACCCATGTTACCAAGTCATCTGGACTGACTCTTAATTTCTGAATAATCACTGTGTGAGTTTGTCACACTGTGTGGACTTGGATGCGGGAGAGTAGGCCACCTCTGCTGCTGAAGCCCAGCAGGGCTGCTACACTGACAGGAAAGTGTTTGTACTTGTGCAGAAAACTGTTACGTTTAAAGCTATAAGAAGCAGGACTCCCTGTGGTGAAGACCTTGAACGATAAAGTCTCATCTCTGATGAAATGCAGCCTGAAACTATGGAGGAAGACCAATGGGCACAGGGGAAGAGACCCATGCTATTGTCCAAGTTTATGCCAATCAGAATTCAGAAAAGTACCAATGCTTTTGGTTAATGGAAGTCTGAAATTCCACTTAGGCCTGCCTGCCTTTCAGTTGTTTGCCCCTCCTTGGGAAGCTAGAGATCAAGGTCGTTAGACTGTGGAGGCTTGGGTGTGTAGGGCTGGCAAAGGTCGGACCACGGCGGCACACACGTCAGCGGCCAGGCGCACTGTGTCTCAGGCCTGTGCTTTCTGCCCAAACTCTGACCCTCCCAGGCCAGGGCTCTGCCACTCCAGAAGGGCTTGGCTTGGGCAGCACTCCCAAGAGGAGCCGACTGAGAGAAGAGGCTGCCAGAGGCAGACAGGCCCAAGAAACTCAAAAGGTAGGCATAGAATTAGAGTGCAGTTTGCTCCTAGGGACTTACAGGAGCCCAGGGAAGGGCCGCAAGACCAGTGGCGTCCACGATTTGGGTCAGAGGAGACTTACAGTCATCAGGACAAAAGTGACCAGCCTGGGTTAAGCCTGGACTTCCTTATTCGTCTCAAGCTCAGATCAAGAGTCAGGGACATTCTTGGCACCAATATTGCCCAGCACCCATCAGAAAACCCCAGGTGAAACCACAGCTTTGAGATGAACTTCTGATTTCACTTCCCGACAGGTGAAACTGAAGTAGGTTTTTTGGCAGGTGGGGTTGCAGTTCTTATTGGGGGACTAAAGACCCCATCGGTTTTTATCTCATGATCTCAAAGTGTGAAGGCAGAAGATCAAGACAGGAGGCCGTGAAAGTAGGACTGTTGACAGACCGAAATGCAAAAGACCTTACACCACAAGACCGTATCCAACTTCAGATCTGAGCTGGCTGCGCTGGGATTTATATATCACTTGGGTCACTGCTATTGGTCCAAAATTATGCCAATTAAGGTTTGAAAAAATGCTGTTGGTTTAAATTTATGCTAATGAGGATTTGGAAGCGCACTAACGTAATTGGTCAACTCTCGAGTCCCGACTTCCATCCACGCTGGTCAGAAAGCGGGGAGCTCCAGGTAGGCGCGTAGTCCGTGCGGCAGGCTCCGGCCTCAGCGCTGCGTGGGGCTGGCTTCGGTAGCAGGCATACTCAGGGACCCAGGCCTGTCTGCCCAAGGGTGTCAGGTCAGCACTCCTGGCCCCAGTGCCCAGGCGCCGTGCCTGCATGGCAGGGCTCCAACCGGCCCAGCAACCGCTGTGCAGCGTGGCAGCCAGCAGGGCAGCCGTGTTCCGCGTCCTGGGGAACTGCGTGGGGAAGGCAGAGAGGGACAGCTCAGGGAGAGGCACCGACATTATCACTCAAGATGGCCGGGGCAAGTCAGGCTGGGTCCCTACAGCAGATCGTACCAGAGCGAGCGTCTAAGGAGAGCCAGGAGCTGCTGGCCATCGACTGGCTTTGGTTGACGGCCGCTGGGGAAGGCTGTCTGTAGGGCACGCTCAAGCAGGTGGGGCTTCTGCCTCCATGGGGAACTGCAGTTCTTTGCTTTTTGCTTCTTTTTTTCAGCGCCTTGCAGAAAGCCCAGTGCATTTTAACTATAGCATGTCTGCTGGTCCAGGCACAACAGTAAGCAAGGCAGTAGTTTCAATTATTTTATAACCTCCAATCAACCAGATTTCAACTATGTTAAATACACGGATGGACCCAGACTTTTTTTTAAAAAATGAATAATATACTGACTTGGGCCAAAAAATTTTTCTTCAGGCCAGGTTATGAGAGTCAGCCTTCCCACAACAGGGGCAGCTCCTTGCTGTTCCTTGAGCGGGAAGGGGAATAGGGTGTGATATGTTGCTCTTTACACTGTCCTCAGAATCTCTGAAGACCTAGCTGTGGTTTTGTATTAAATATGCCAAGGTACCTGCTTGGCTAAGGAGCGCTTGGTGAAAATGTCAGCATGGGCAAGGAAAAATAGTAGATTTAAACTTCAGAGTCTTAAAACAGATGTTAGGAAATGTCAGCTCTGCACACAACTGATTGCAGTGTAGGGTTCTGCCTGACACTTGAGTCAGTATGGGGAAACTTCAGCTTTGCTCCCAAGGACTTTCAGCTGATTGGATGAGGCCCTTCCCCTTTGAGGATCATCTCCTTTATTTAAAGTCAATGCATAGTGTGCGTCATTCACAGCTGCAGATACCTTCAGCTTTGCCAAGTTAGCACCCCACAGTAACCACCCCAGCACCCATGCTTATTTTTTGCTTCAGGAGAGTCGGGCACTGGGGCACTATTTACGTAGACAAGTGAAATACTGAAAAGATGCCAGCCTTCCTTGGAGAAAATTCTGTCTTTTGATCCTCTGAGAGCCAATCTAGGAATTGTTAATAAGGGTACCTTGCTCAGTCCTAGAGGTGAAGACGCAGAGACCCCACTCTCTTCCGTCCTCCTAGCAGACCTGAGTCGGAGAAAAGAGCAGGGCTGGGGACCTCAGGCTACGGAAGGAAAATTAGGGTCTGGAAACTTGTGAGACCTGTAAGGACTTGGAAAGAATGACCTGGAAGGGGGGTGAGAAGTTAGTTGGTCAAACTCTCATCCTCAATGAGGAAAAATCTGAAATTCACTTCTCGTGGTCATGAGCACTCGGTTTGGAGTGCCTGGTAGAGTATTCACGTGTGTGCCCGTGTGTGCCCATGTGTGTGCCCGTGTGTGCCCGTGTGTGTGCCCGTGTGTGCCCATGTGTGTGCCCGTGTGTGCCCATGTGTGTGCCCGTGTGTGTGCGAGGACATACTTTTAGTAAGCAGTCTCCTGTCCTTGGAGAAGTCAGTTGATCTATGGGGGAGACTCCTTTTTGTTTTGGAAGAGCACTTTTTTGGGGGCGTGGTTTGGGGAAGAGTGTAACAGGGAGTTGGGGTGTGCCAGGGCTGGAGAGGGGGCTGTGCTCTCCTTCCCACATACTTTTGGGGTAGGGGGAGCTTGGAGCTTGGAGGTTACTGAGGAACTTTAGATACCTAGTGATCTCTTGGAAGGAAAACAACTCAGATTTTGACCTTTTCTCTTGGTGGTTCAAATTTAGTGAAAAATTTTGGATGACGTGAGATAGCCCAGACCAAGATGGGGCAGCAGGAACGTATAACAACCTTAGAGACAAAACTGACCAAAATGGGAGCGGTAGTTTCACTCAATCAGTGGTTTCCCCGCAGTGGTGACTGGAGGCAAGATGTTTCCGGACCCAGTGTGGACACATGCATCCACCTGGACGCTGGTAACCTCAGGACAGTGGCTGGGGCATGCGTTGCAAGAGTTGATCCTCAAGAGCTTTAACTCCTGGGCCAGGGCTGAATGGGAAACCTGGGAGAGAGTGTCCAGGGCCAGTGCAGCGGTAAGTCACCAGAGGGAGGGAGGCTGCTGTGTGGTAGTCTGTGACCTTGTGCAGATGGGTGTCGACAGCCATGATAGTTAGAAGTTAGAGAAGAGACGTGTCTTGCTCTTCCAGGATGGAGGACTGTCTGACTGTCGCAGGACAGTCTGACCCCTCTGGCTGTATCTCCGACACTGGCGTGCAGGCCTGGTGTGGAGTAGTTTCCGCAGGCGTAACCCAGAGTGTGCGGAAGTTATCCTTAGCAATGGGAAGTCTGGACAGGGAAAGTGACGGAGTTGGTGAAGCCATTTGGGTCGAGGCTGTGTCTGCATGAGGTCGCATGTCTTTGGGAGGAATTTTGTGTACTTTTGGGTGCTGCTTTTCTGGAGTGTGTCCTGCTTCCTTGGCCCTCCCTTCTCTCTTTCATTCTTTCCCTTCCTTCAGAGTTGTTTGCAGGTGAGGAGAGCACCGTATGAAGGATGAGGGTCCCTCGCGAAGCCACGCCCACCTCGCTCCTCACTGGGGAGGAGGAGAATGGTACGCCACACATGCACACAGGCACACTTGCTGTGGCTCGGTCTACACCATGCGCATCCACACTGGAATGCTGTTTAAGAATGATTCTCTAGCCAGGTGCGGTGATGCATGCCTGTGACCTAGCAGCTTGGGAGGCTGAGGCAGGAGGAGCATAATTCAAGGCCAGCCTCAGTAACTTAGCTAGTCACTAAACAACTTAGTGAGAACCTGTTTCAAAATAAAAAATAAGAAGGGCTGGGATATAGCCTTGTAGTAGAATAGACTTGGGTTAAATCCCCAGTGCCAAAAAAATCCCACACAAAATCCAAAACAAAACAACAAAAACCCAACCATCCAAGCAAACAAAAAAAAACCCTCTGACTCTCTGAAGTGTCTTGAGGTTGGTCTGTCATGTGCTGCACGTCATTGCCAAAATTTATTCAGGACTTATGCTTGCCGGGGACTGTGCTCAGCACTTAACAAGCCTTACCTAACTGAATCCTTAATAAGCCTATAAGCCTGTGATGTAGGTATCATGATTTTTAATAACTTTATTAAATAAAATTTACAAACCGTAAGGCTCACCTGTTTAAAGTGCATTTACAGAGCTGTGCTACCGCCACCATGATCTAATTCTAGACATTTCATCATTGATAAAGAAGCCTTGCTCGCAGGAGCGCGCCCCGCCTGTTCCTTCCGGCCCACCCCGACCCGCCGCCCAGCAGCACGCCTGCTTTCTCAGTGGATTTCCCGCCCCTCGAGTTTCACAAGGTGGGATCACGGAATCAGGGTCTTTTGTGCCTGACATGCCATTTTTGAGGTTCGTTGATGGGGCAGGTTTTTACTTCCTCCCTTCTTGTTGCCGGACCCTTCCGTTGTATCCATGTAACTGCGTTTTGCTTATCCATCCACCCGATGGAGGGCATTTGGAGTCCCTACATTTTGAGCACTCATGTCTGTTTTTGTGGGGGTGAGATGCTACCATTGTCCCCATTTCACAGGTAGGGAATGGGTTCAGAGCTTAGGTGGGGTTTCCCGTGTCACCCACCACCAGGGGCAGAACTCGGACCTCTATGAGGGCAGCCATGACCCAGGTCACTCCTGCACTGAGGTGGACCCACACAGGGACTTTGCTGGTGCCTCCCTTGGCTTCAGTCACACCAGGGCTCTAGGATGGCTTTGGTCCCTTTGGGAAGGGTCTGTGCTCCTGCCGGGGGGGATGGCAGGTGGCAGGGTGGGAGGAGGAGGCAGGGAGACTTGATGTGAACAGGGCCTCACCTGCCAGGGGCCTGGTGGCAGATCATTGGTCCTCCAGGAAGCCCGGGAGGTGGGGAGACATCTCTAGGGGTTTCCCAGAAACTCTTCTGGACAGTTCTGGTAAAAATTGAATTTCCTGGAGTAGTAGAATGTGGGTTTGAGTCCATTAAAATTTGGATTATTAATGGAAATCTGATCTCAAAGCCTAGCAAAGGCTGGCAAATACTAATTGTAATTAGAAAAGAGATAATTGATTTTAGGAGAGATTAAAAAAGTACACTCATTGGCGATTAACAAAAATGTGCTGTGCATTCAGAAATCCAAGAACTAACCTTACATTTTAGCAATTCACAAATGTGGTGAAAGGAGGAGGGTTCTGCACTAGTAATGCTTAGCTGCGCTGGTCGCTCTGCAGAAGTCAGGGCACCGTGTGGTGAGTCTGCTGCCAGGATGGCTTCCGGCAGCGTGGCGCCATCCCCTTGCTGCCTTGCAGAAGAGGAGACAGGCACCACCGGCATCCCTGCCTGGAGTGGGAGCAGAGGGCTGCCGCAACTGAGCGGTTCAGCCTGGGCGGCAGGGTCAGCTCCAGCATGGGGACATGTGGAGAGGGGGTCGAGGATCCTGCTGTCTTGACCACATGGGGAACGCATGGCAGGGCAGTGATGAGCAAGATGGAAGCTAACAGGAGTCACTCCCTGGGGCCTGGAGCGCCACTGCTGCACTTTTCTCCACGACCTGTAGGTGGGGCTGCTGCACCTTGGGAAGGCGACTGCAGGCTGGAGCACCCAGAAGGCCAGGTGCCCCAAAGCAGCTGCTGGTTTCATTACAGACAACCCGGGCATCTGCCCCTCTGTCGAATTTGCCCCCAAGAGCCTGGCTACGACCCGGGACCTAGGGACCTGCACGTGGCCTTGGGAGTCTGTTCTTCCAAGTTGTGAACTCCAGGCTTGGGGCACGGCCAGAACCAGTGAGGGTTTGCACACAGATCACGGAGCAGAACTGGTAGATGTGCAGCTTGCAGACCCTGGACTCAGCTCAGTCCGTGACGTTCCAGCAGAGGCCTGTGGTGACGAGGGTCCAGGACCATTTCTAGGCCTCTAAGAGGCGGGAGCCACATCCCTGGGGTTTTAAAGGGAGGGCATGGGGCAGAGAAAGCAGGCTTCTTCCAGCTGCTGGTCTCCGTCACGGAGCGCCGCGTTTGAGAGCAGAGTCCTGTGGCAAGTGGGATGGGCTTGGGGCTACTGTCGGAATGTCCACAGAGTTGTTCAGAAGCCGGGCCCCAGCAACTCCATGACTTGGGCTTTGGTGTAGGCAGAGGTTTAGGTGTACAGTGGGTGGTTTGGGGGAGGCGGGAGACAGGTATCCCCCTGTCTTAGGGCAAGGGATCCGTGACAGCAGTCTGTGCCTGCTTGAGGGACTCCCGATGTGTAGAACAGCAGATCAGGCCGTGCCTACCCCGAGTTACTCCGTGTTACAAAGCAGACGTTTGTCATAAGCTACTCCATTTTGAGTCTAAGTGCTGAGGCGGAATGAACCTATTATACCTTGTTTGTACGCCTGCCTGGGACAACCCTAAGACACAAACTACATATTCATATGCAAATAAGAATGAGCACCTGTGGAATTAGCAGGTCAGTCAGATCGAGGCTGCATGGGCTTATCAAAGCCACATCAGTAAAACCAGGCCCACGAGCTTCTTGAACACACCAGACCCGTGAATGAAGCAGCCCCTCACTTGAGGCCCAAAAGAGGAAGAGCACCCTGACCCCATCACCTAGTCACTTGTCACTTGTTATGAGCCTTGCCCAGGAAAATCGCCACAGCGATGAACCTCTGATTTCCTGTCCCATCCGGCTTCAGTGCAGGGGGGTTTCTTCGCCTGTGCTCACCGCACAGGGCTCACTCCCACTCCAAGCTATATCTCAAGATGACACTGTTGTCCTTCAGAATTTGGGCCTAGAATGAGTCCCTGCATTTGACAGCTCTGAGCTCTGAATGAGTTCCTGGCTAGTTCCTCATCTTGTCTGGCCACCTACCTTGGTATCTGCCCTCTCCCTGGGCTCTCAGCTCAGCCTCCTGGACCCTGAGGCTGCCTTACCCCTTCCTTAGCCTTCTGTGACCTAGGTACATCATTGTGTGACATGTGCTGTTGACTGAGTGTTTCAGATATTAGAAATTAAGTCTGGAATAAAGGAACCTGGGATTGCCTGGCTCACGACGACCAGGTGACCCACAGTGAATGGCTGCCAATGAAAGTGGTGCAGCCTGAAAATTTACTGTTATTCACTAAGTTCTGACATTGTGGAAAGAAATTTCTTTGGTCTATGTTAAGAGCATAGCATGCTCACAACAGGATCTGTCGCTTTCATTAGATTTCCGGTGGGATCTGTCAGCCTCTGCATTAAGAGCTACTGCCCTTCATGCTTGCTGAATGATGTGTTCAGCTCATGGCTTCAGTTTTCAACGTATGTGCAAATGGATTATAAATATTTCTCCAGAACAGACCACACACACCATCCCATGGGGTGCTTCCCCTTTCCTGCTCTGGGGTGCCTCGACATCTCTTCTTCCTTCCTATTCCCATCTAGATGAATGACATCAGAGGATTTCTCTTTCCTCATCTGATGACGAGTAAGCCTGCTCTGTGTGATCCCAGAGAGATTTTCGATTCAGCCCCACCACCTGCCTCTCTCTCCCCGTAGCCATCGCCCTCATCCAGCCGGAGAGCACAGAAAGCCCGTGCTCCGACCGCAGCTGAGCTTGCTTCGGGCAGCCGCTGCCTCTCCAGGGAAGGGTGAGTCAGGTTTCTTTCAGAATAGAGGTGAATCTTTCTCGAATCCAAAGGCCAAACGTGGGCCTCTGTGTGAACCTTGGTGCCAAAGAGAAGCCTGAAATGGAGGCTCTGCTGGGAAAGCAGGGAAGGTTCTGGAAATGCCTCTGAGGGCCTGCGTGTGTAGAGATGGGATTTAGAGTCAAGAGCAGCAAGAAGGCAACTGATTTCATCTTTAAAAAGTTTGACATTTTCTCTTAAGGAGTATTTAAAAATTTTAAATATTTCAAACATTTAGAAAAGTACAGATAATAATACAGTGTGTATGTACATGTTATGTATGTGTGATTGTGTGTGTACATATATGTATCTTAGGCACCGGTATTAAATAGATGTTAAAATTTTGCCTATTTCAGAGGATCATTTTCTGTGTCCTTGTTTTTAGCTTCCTTTTTCTCGTGTTGGAATTTACAGCTGCAGCGCAGCTGTGCTCCGGCAGGACTCCCCACCCTGCCTTCCCGGGCAGTACTGGGAGACAGCTTCCACCTTCCTGCGTGTCTGTGAGCAGAGCTTTTGTTCTGAACGACTGTTTCAAGGGTGTCTGCCCAGCAGTCAGTCTTGGAGGTAGTGACAGCGTCCCCTCTGAGTGGAGGCAGCTTTGTTTACCTTCGCCATCATAAAGACAGTGGCCCCCTCCAGGCAAGGGGCATGTTTTTTCGCTATGCATTATAAATCCTGGGGTCCTCGCTGTGATGCGCACCCTCGGTATTCAGCGCACCCACCTGGACTGCCCTCAGCACCCCTGGTGCAGGAGGCTGAGGCACTGAGGCAGGTGCAGCTCTGCGTCTCCACCGGAGTGCTGCCTCTCTGCAGGCTCCTGTGCAGGGGGAAGGCTGACTTGTTAGCCCCCGAGGAGGGCGGGCTCGGGTCCTTCACCGTCCCTGACAGCAACTACAGTCCCGAGGTCGATGCACATCATTGTCCCGTAAGCATCCTTAAACTGTCCAGAGTGTGTCTTAACCTCTTCGTAAACGAGATCAGCTCCAAGTGGCGTGTTGAAGCTTATTTTTTCAACTCACTCTGCTTTAAAACCAAATCCATGTTTATAAACCTTGATGTAGTTAATGCATTCTAATGATGTCGAGTCTTTTGTGAGAGTTTTCCACGTACGAGTGGACGCTGTGTATTCCTCATTCCCTTCCTAGGCAATCACATCACATCCACCTGTCTTCTGTCTCTTGTTGGGTGATGGGTGTTTGGAGTCTGAAGAACCGAGCTGGGAACACATGCAGTTGGGATTTAGGGAAATAATATCCATGGCGTTGCCAGCCTTCTCCAACTTGTTGCTGCTTCTCCCCAGAAGTGTTTTCCAGGGGTGCTCCTACTCACCATATGAAATAAGGGGCCAGAGACTGTGTTCTGGTGCAAACGTGTCCTGTGGACACTGCACCAGAAGAATCTGGGTGTGAAAAAGAAGCAAGATTGAAGTGTCCAGACCCAGAGGCCCAGCCAGGAATTTTATCGGGTCCAGTCATCAGGTGTGTAGCTCCGTAAGCAGAGAACTAGTCATCACTGACTCGTCAAAACTGAAATTATCTCCTGCCAGGAATACACTCAATAAAGCAGCAAATATAGCTAGAAATGTAGCACGTGTTATTTCTCTTTTGATGGGGATTATCGAAATGGATGTGTTCCATTCTCTGTGTCTGTCAGGCATAAATAGCAGTGCCGCAAACAGCAAATAAATAGCAAATGACTCAGATGTAAAAGAAACTCGATAAAATTTTCCAGAATTCAACAATTCTAGAAATTTACCTGAAATTACTAGTAGCCAGGTGTGAAGCAGAAATAAATTGTTCTAAAATATTAATAGCAACCCCCTCCTACTGATTAGGCAGGGTTTTTTGTTGTTTGTTTGTTTGTTTGTTTTCCTCTGAGACCAAAAGACCTCACAAGAACAACATAGAAGATTAAATGTTTCTTTGGCTCATGGTTTCAGAGGCTTGGTCCACAGATGGCCAAGTCCATAGCTCTGGGTCCTGGTGAGGCAGACCGTCCGGGCAGAAGGGCGTGGCAGAGGAAGGCAGCTCAGGATGTGGCGTCCCCTCATCAGGAGAAAATACAAACCTCGAAGGCACAGCCCTAGAGACCCACCTCTCCAGCCACACCTGCCTGCCTGCAGTTACCACCCGGTTAGTCCCTACCGCGATTAATGCACTGATTAGGTGACAGCTCTCATGGCCCCGTCATTCACTTCTAAACCTTTTGCACTGTCTCACACATGAGCTTTCGGGGGTAATTACTGTATCATTTCTGGCAGCCAAGAACCCAGGCACTGTCCAGCCCCTCCTGTGGACGGTGCCTCCAAGTAAATAAATTCTGGCCAGTAGGGTGTGTATTGGCTTTTGGGCTGCTGTCACAGAGTCCCACAAATATGGTGGCTTAAAACATCAGAAACTTATTCTTCTATAGTTCTGGAGGCTGGAAGTCTGAAATTAAGCCATTGGCAGGGATAAGCTCTTTCTGAAGACTCTAGGGAGGAATCTTCCATCCTAATCCAGTATGATCTCATTTTAGCTAGTTATATCTGCAAAGACCCTATTTCCAAAAAGGTCAGATTCTGTAGTTCTTGGAAGATATGAATTTGGGGACAGGGAACTCTTCAACCCAGGTATAAGCAAACTCTCATATTTAACACGAAGGGAGCGTTCTTAAAGTGGTGGGGGTGGGGTGGGGGATTCTAAGCCCTCCCCTCTACTCGCTGGGCGGAAGGCAGACGTAATAACTGCAGCACGTGAGCGTCTTGGACCAGGAAGTGGAAGCCACAACCCAATGGTGGAGTAGCAGGACAGCAGTCTTGAGTTCACTATCCTCTCAGCCATGGAATCATCTCACTTCTGGGCTTTGTTTACATAAAACAAAATAATCTTCTGTTTTGTCTTAATTGTAGCAGCTCAATCTGTTACAAAGTTTTACAATGGCTTGTCTTTTTTTTTTTTTTTTTTTTGGTGCTAGGATTGAACTCAGGGCCTTGTGAATGCAAGGTGAGCACTCTACCAACTGAGCTATCTCCCCAGCCCTGGTTCACCACTTTTTAAAGAGCAATTTAGATCACTTCAAATAGGCTTCCCTGCTGGGCTCTTCCTGAGCACTGCGCTGTGAGCTCCTGTCCTCCAGGCCTGAGTCTGCAGCCTGTTGTGTCTGGTGACCTGTGCGCGTGCTGACTGCTCGCCTGTGCATTTGTCTCTGCGTGGGGCTCTGCGCGCCTCTCTTCCTCGGGTTGGGAGATTCTCTAGGTTGTGCCTTGAGAGCTCCTTCTGACAGCTGCATTTGCTTCCTCTCTGCTCCTCTGACTCACCACCAGCTCTCCAGCTCCAAGTGCTCCAAACTTGCCACCTCAAGCTCAGTGGCACAAAACAACGGCCCTTTAGCTAGCCGTGGACCTCCTGAACGCCAGTTCACAAGGGGCTCATAGGGCTGGCCAGTCTCTGCTCCATTGCACCCCCACCTCGGCTGAGCTCGCCACACTGGGGCTGGCCCCCTGGCGGCCTCTTCCCACGCGTCTCTGGGTGACACTGAATGTCTTCAGACCTCGTGGCCCTGCTTGGGCTTGGGGCCTGGGGCTGGGCTCTGAGCGTGAGCTTCCCAAGGGAGCCAGGGAGCAGCTGGACCACCTTCACCTGGCCTTGGAAGGCACACGGCCTCACCCTGCAGGGTCCCAGCCCCTGGTCGGGTGTGTGGATGCTACCTTCCTACCTTTTCATGCCAGGGGCGTCTTCACGCTATCAGGAAGGACGTGTCATGGGGAGTGTCCTTGTGGCCATCGCAAAACAAGGCAATAAACAGTCCCTCAAACAGCCCAGGACTATGCTCAGCATGGTTTTTCTGGTTCTCTCAGCGTGCGTTTTCTGGTTCCCTGTTTGGAACCAACCCTAAACACAGTCTCACGGAAGGATTTAAACCGAGCACCCTAAATGTGCACCCAGGCTGAGGCCAAGTCTTTGAGAGGGGCGCCAGGCACAGGTCGAAACCTCACAGGCGTGCGGTGGATCTTCTCCAGTTCACTTTTTTATTGCAAGGTAGATTTTTTGAAAGTCCTGAGTTTTAAATTGCCTTGGTTTTGTTTTTTAAAGCAGCTTTCTCGTTCACTGGGTGAAGCTCCCGAGGGCAGGGCTGTGTCACCTGCCTCTTCCATCTCCAGCATCCAACATGAGTACCTGCTGCAGCAGAGGCCCCGAGAGCGCTTCTGCACCGCGCTGAACTCTGCTTCTGTTTGAAGCCATGTTCTCCTCCTTTGTCTAGTGTCCATTCACTTCTGCTGACTTCTTGATTTGTGCTGGTATTACTTTTAAAGTCATTTGTTGTTTTAAGACTTCTTGTGATTCCTGGAGCTATAGAACCATAAATGTCTGATAAATTAATAATGTTAAGAGTTTAGCATCTCTATGACTCCTGTATTTGCAACGCAGCAAGCATAAATATTTCACTGTAATGGACTCCAGCGGTCCAGGGGGGAAAGGCATTTCCCAGTTCCGAGGCCCCACAGAGTGGTGCTTCTGGTCTTGTTTCTGCCCAAATCAAAAGCAAACAAATAAAACTCCACTCTCCCTCCCCCTGGTCCTCTACAGACACAGAGTCTTGTCCAAAGGCCACGTATCAGGTTATGCATGGGCTCAGGGTTTGGGGCTGCTCCCCTCGGCCCTGGCTGAGTGCTATCTGTGGGTTTCAGCAAAGCTGCAGGGTGCATGTCTTTTTGTGGGACAACTTGTGGACCTAAAAAGTGAAACATGGAGGATGAATGAAGTGAGGAGACGCGACAACATAGGAGGTGCATTTTAAATAAAAATTTACAATCACCAAAGATATGTTTCCCCTTATTTATGGAAGGACCTTTGACAATTCCCAGCATATCCTGTGCCTCTCTTCAACCCTCATAAAATAGTTCCCCTTGGTTCTGACATGGCTCACTCTGAACTTCTCAGACTAATGGTGAGAGTGGAAAAGTTCAAAAGATTGACAGTCACAACTCCACACACCTCACTTTAGTCGTTAGCTTAATCTTTGCCTCTGACCTCCGGCCTTTTCTGTGGGTTGTTGATTAGGCTCACTGGGACTTCGTTCCCTTTCTCTTCGTGCAATGATGTCAATAGTGATGAATGAGCGACTGATATCTGCACTGTGCTTTGGTGTTTAATACATTTTCATGGCTGTGACTGGCCCTCGGCCACTCTGCTGGTGCCATCTCCCTAGGTCCCGTCTGGATTGCATCACCCTCTGCTCAAAAAGGCCCAACGACTGGCCATTGGGAAATGTAACTCTCAAGGACAAATTCCTCAGCCTGCCACTTAAAACTCCTGAGTTGAAAGCACGTCTGGCTCAATCTTCCAACATTCCTCTACAGGAAGCTTCGCGCAACCAACCCCTGACTCCTTTCCACGTGTTAGTCTGGCTCTCACTTTTCTCTTTGCCTGGAACCAGTTCCTTTAATGCTTTCCTGGCAAAGGCCCGTCTAACTTTTATGGTCCAGCCAACAGTCTACCCCATGACAAGGCGGACCTTTCTCCAACTTCTCTACTACACTGTTCATGGGACGTTTCTGATTTTAAAACCGGCTGATTTTAAAGGTGTCTCATTTTCCTCATGATTTCTATAGGTATGTGACTGACTGGGACCCTAATTGCTGGACCAGACAGGAGCCCAGCTCTTGTGGCTTTGCTGATGCGACACTCCTGTTTGGCTTCTGGTTGGAAGGAGCCATCCTGCGGCTCCCCGTGCTCCACCCAGGCGCTCGAGTTTCCCACAGCCAGGGGCATTTTCTCGTCCTCCTTAGCCGGCAGGGGAGGGTGTGTGGTCAGGCATGTTGGACGGTTCTTATCATCCAAAGCTGGAGTTGGTGCCTACTGCTGGCTGTCATGTTCCTTTGGAATCTGTCCCAGGCCACAGAGGTTTGGGCCATGAAGGAGATGAGTCTGGTGAGTGGCTGAGCGTTTCTTGGCAGGTTGCAGTATTTCCCTGCTTCCCTGAATTCCATTACCAGCTCTTAAGGAAACTCCGGACAATGTCTGGCCTTTAGGAAAAGTTCTGGGTAGAGAAATTCTGCCAGTTCTCCTTCCTTTGCTTGCTTCTACCCTGGGGAGATCAGTGACGATGGACAACTCTGGGCCACACTGACACTAGGTCCATGTCACTGAGCCCCTCTAAGGCCTTGGGAGTGTAATGGGCCCCTTTGAATCAAAGGCCCCAAAGCTGCTCTTTTTTTGTCTTTCATTTTCTTTTACCCCATATTCCATCCCAGCTTCCACTTGCTGAGAATGGAAACCACGAACCTGCTGGGCCTGGCTCAGGCAGAGGCCAATAATCCACAACTGTTACCTCTGGCTAGCACAGCCTGGCTAAATCTGGCTGTTGTTCCTGTAAATTCTAAGCTTCCTAAAGGATGGGCCACATAGAGTCAGGTTAGCTGCCTTCCCAGTTTTAGTCAAACTGCAGTTGAGTTCATTTTTCCTTTTTATATAACTTTTTCCTACTTCTGATGTGGGCAGCCCCCTGCATCTAGCCTGTTGGAACCATCCCAGGGATGTGGCCTGGGTATTGGTGACAAGGGGCACCAGCAAGAAAGGGCTGTTAGTAATTCTCTAATCTTGTTCTGTGGTCTTCATGTTCATGGATTTGGTTATGCTGATTTTTAGTTCCCAGACACAGGTTCACTTGTGGTGGGCCCAGTAAAACCAGTCTTTTGAGGTAAAACTTCTGTTGGCAGGCTGCAGTTACCTAAGGTTAAAGGTTCCTACAGCTAGGAAATAGTACAGCTTTTAAAGGTGGGCTTTGCCCCGCAGTGTGGCAGTAGACCCCAGTAACTCAATGTCGAACTCTGAGTTTGAAAAATAAAATCCACAGACCCAAATGAGTGAGTGAAAAAAGAAAACCATATTGAAAAAGCAGAAACAGAGTTCTGACAGCACAAGAAAGGAACAAGTTTTCTCCCTCTTCGGGCGGGGTGGGGGTGTCTATGAAGTTTTCATAGTGCTTGGCTCACTCCTATTGGTCCAAACTTATGCTAATAGAGTTTGGAAAAGTACAAACTCTATTGGTCCAAATATATGCTAATTAGGGCTTAGAACTGTAGTAACCCTATTGGTCAATCTTGAGCCCCAAATTTCATTTGAGTCGGCCCCACTTCCATTTTCTCCTAGCAGGTCAGGAAGCAGGAGGTTGAAGTCCTGGGCAGGGGCCATGGCACTGTGTGGGAGGAGCTTATGCAGCAGGTCTCCGTCCATGCTGTGCCCAGGCCTGGTGGCCGAAGGGTGACAGGTTGATGATGGCTCAAAGTGCCTGCATGGCAGGCTCCACGGGGCTGCAGGCTCTGACCTACCCTGGCCACTGCTCTGCTGCTCTGCTGCTCTGCTGCCGTTTCTCCACGGGGACCAGTCAGCTGGCTGGGTGGCTTGGCAGTCAGGTAGCTGTGTCACCAGAATCTTAGGGACGGAAGCAGAGCCAGTCATCCTGCAGCCCACACAGGTTCTGGACCCTAGTCCACGCCTTGGAGTGAGCAGTGTCTGGGCCTGCAGCCGCTCTGTCCCCTGGCTTCTCCTTGGTTGGCCATATGTCATGATGAAGGGCTGAGGTTTCTGAAGGACTCATGCCAACAGTGTTGGGGTGGCAGGAACTGACTGGCTTCAGGGTCTGGGGACTACTATACCATACGTGGTGACACCAATGATCTGTTGTCAAAAAACTGTAACCAACCATCCCAGCATGTGGAACCTGCCATGCCCCAGGGCCTGAGGCGGAGCCAGGGTGGAGGCCAGCCAGGCCTTGAAGACCTGCCACCTGGTGGTGGCGTGGCCCAGGTCTGCCGGGATGCCTGCACCACACAGCACCTCAGTCCGGGAACTGCCCACGCTCAGCATTCACGTGGGAAGCTGAGCCTGCGGGAGCGAAGCGGACAGTGGCCCTCGGCGGCTGAGGGAAGCGCACTCAGGGTTGACCGACAGCGTTAGTCCAGTTCCACCCTAGTTAGC
Source organism: Sciurus vulgaris (assembly GCF_902686455.1). Taxonomy (NCBI): domain Eukaryota; kingdom Metazoa; phylum Chordata; class Mammalia; order Rodentia; family Sciuridae; genus Sciurus; species Sciurus vulgaris. The sequence goes on along the minus strand of NC_136473.1, from coordinate 111,134,707 downwards.
ATATTTGGACCAATAGTGTTGGTTCTTTTCCGAACCCTCATTATCATGGCTTTGGACCAATAGCGTTCACCCAAGCCCATATAAACCCCCAGCCCAGCGCATGGGACGCTCTGTCATGGGGACTCCAGGCCCAGCTGGAGACCTCTGTTTTTATTCTGTGAGCGCAAGTTACGCTTCTTTTGCTGAAGGTGGGAAGAAGTCTGTGCAGGACTGTTGGGGCTCTGTGAACAAGCAGGGCGTGTTGCGCCAGTTGCAGGGATGCACTGAGCACGGCGGGCATGTGCACCGCAGCGGGTCTCTAGTGCAGCGCTGGGCTCTGCTGGCTATGACCCTCCGGGAGGATGCCAGCAGGTGCCCCTGCTGTGACTGGCTGCCACTAGACCGGCCTTTCCTGGTTGTAGAGGCTCTCGCTTGCGCAGGCCCCACCAGCTGAGGTGGGCTTTGCTTCAAGCACACCTGTACCTCTGCTGTCTAATGTGACACCTTAGCTGACAGCTCCCTGTCTCTTCCCAGCTCCTGAAAGCCACCTTTCTACCTGTCTAGTGATTTTGACTATTCCAACTACTTCTGGCAGGTGGAGTCACACAGGGTGCTTTGTGACTTTAGCATAATGTTCTCAAGTTTTGCGTGACAATGTTCCTTTTTAAAGCTGAGTGCTATTCCCCCGTCCTGCAAACGAGCATGTGCACGCTACACATCGCGTGATACACACGTTCTGTCAGGGGGCACCGGGGTGCTCTCACCTCTTAGCTGCTGTGTTGTGCATCTGGGTGTGTAAGTCTGAAACCCTGCTGTCAGTTCTTTTAGGTGTCTACCCAGGAGTGTTGCTGGATCACCTGATCCTCGTTACTTTTCGGAGGAAGTGGCAGACTGTTTTCCACAGCAGTTGCACGACTTAACATGGCCACCACAGTGTCCGGGAGTCCAGTTTTTCTAGCATTCATTTATTTCCTTTTTGGTGCTAGGGATGGAACCCAGGGCCACTTGCATACCCCCATGGCTAGTGATGTTCAGCATGTGTTTAAGGACACCTGTCTTTGGAGAAAAGTCTACTGTGTCCTTACATTGAGTGGCATGACTGTGGAGTTCACCTTCACGCCGTGTCTGCTGAGGGGAGTGGGCTCCGCATCAAGGACTCAGTGGAGGAGCAACTGCCTGGATTTGGCAGCCCAGGCTCCCTTCCTTGCTCTTGGGATAGTTTCTGTCCCCAGGAAGCTTTGCTCTCAGCAGGGGCACTAGTCCTACCCCAGGTTTCCACGGAATGGCCAGGCAGTGGCAGGACCTCAGCTGCCCCTGAAACAGTCCTGGAAACGGAAAGGACGAGACGAGACGCTCAGGTGCTCAGTGGGCCGTGATGTCGGTCAGAGATGGACGGTGCTCCCTGTGTTGGGGTGCGCTGGTCTGGGGAGAGCTGCAGCATCTCAAGGTGCCTTGGATACGACCATAAGGGACTCTTCTGGAGAGATCAGTCATCTCCAGTGGCAGCTGGAACCCATTAAAATGCCATTGTCGATTCACCCCAGATTCACTTCAAGTCTGAGCTGAGTTACTGGGAGAATATGACGTGCAGTTCCTTGTCCAGTGGCCTTCGGATACCCCGTAATTGCTGTGAGCACTCGGCACTGAGGCTCTTTGACCCTGAGGTAGGAAAGCTTCCAGCCAGAACCGTGAGAGCCGAGTTCAATAACAGCAGCCCAGGAGGCGCACGAAACTGAAAATAGGGTGGGATGTGCGTGACTTGTCCACTTACATCCCTGCTTAACATGCTCATCTCAGCTCAGAGCGATGTCACGTGATTCTGCCGTGCACAGGTGTTGGGGGCCCTGAGCTGAGCAAACCCAGTTCTACCCCCTGCAGAGAGGTGGGCACATACTAGTGAACATGCTGCACCAGCTCAGCAATGGGTGGACTGTCACATGGGCACTGAGGGCTGGCAATGCCGGGCAGATCAGGGAGCTCCATCCACGGAGCAGCGGGGCTGGGTCTTGGAGGTAAGGTTCATCTCGACCTCTAGCCCCTGGATGGACACTGTAGCCTGAACGCATCATCTCGGTCATGAATTCCAACTCTGCGGGAGGCGGGGTGGTTCTCAAAGAGCAAAGCCTCGCTGGGGCCATGGGGATTGGGATTGTCCCAGGGTGCCCGAGCTGCTGGGAGCACCAACAGATGCACAGCTTGGGCCCTGGTGAGTCAGCTGCTCAAGCGAGGGAGGCGCTTCCATGGGCTGGGGGCCTGTTAGCGAGTGGGAAGGGCCATCGTGTGCACCACTCCAGCGTTTGGGGGTAAGACTGCCCGGTCCCCTGCTCCCAGGCTGGATCTGTGTAGGCGAAGTGAGGACCAAGGACAAGGCGGGGCTCCCGTCAGGGTCCGAAGGCAGCATGGGACTGGCCCTGAGAGGCTGTTACACGGGCCGGAGTTGGATAATGAGAGGAAGAGAGGCGAATCCACGGTGACTGCTCGCTGGAGAATGAGCTTGACCGTTGCAGCGCTCTGACTACATGAGTGTGAGTACTTCTAACATAACTTCAGCGACGGACATCATCGCATTCAGCCATTGCCTTCGGACAGGCCAGAAGTCGACTCTGGCAATAAGACATTTCCTCCCCTGCTTCCCGCCTCCCCCGTATTGGGATTCCTGTATGATTTCTAAGGGAAGGACACCTAGAGACAACCATCCCATTGTGAAACCACTTTGGTAGTACCTACGCGTAGTAGGCCTTCTTAACGCTTCACGTATGCCAACTCGGGTGATCCTCTGTGACAAGCCTGGGAAGTGAGGACGGTAGGCTCCTTTCACAGAATGAGGAAACGGAGAAGCACATTAAGTGACATGGCGGCACGCTGAGCTTGAGCCCCAGGCCGTGGCTCGGGAGCCTGCGGTCTCTCCTGCTGTGCTGGGTCTCTTTCCAGCTCTCATGGGGAACTTCATGTCGCTGACCAAGTCCATGTGGAGCGCGTCTCCCGAACACCTGGGAACGGGCCGAGCACTAGCTTGTTCTCACAACTGGTTTGTGACGTAATTGCCATCACTGTCTTATAGGCAAGGAAACTGGCCCTGAGAGGTAAAGGGACTCAGGGCCACACAGCTGGTAAACAGCTGATCCAGAAAAAGACATCTATTGGTGTGTTTCCGTGTGTGGTTAGGCCAGCCCCTAACCCAGGACAGGAATTGTGTCTATGACATCCCAAAATGGTAAACTTTCTCCCAATGCAATTTGCTTGATTGTTCTGAACAACTGTTAGAAAATTCTATTAAAAAAACATATATTTAAAAATCAGGCAGGTGGCTCCAGGGCTTTAGGTTACTACATGAGCAAACTACAGCTCAATAGAAACAGTTCAGTGAAGGAGCCCTTACTCCAGAAGTCACCCGCCTCTCACTGGGATCTCCCTCTCTAACCCTCAGCTGCATCTTCTGTGTCTTCCTTCTGTGCCCAGCCCACAGAGGTCGCTGCCTGGCTGCTGCGGCAGAACCCTGAACTTCCTGTTGCAATTGCTGCCCCACTCATAAGTCATTCTTTGCTCAAGCAAGCTCTGATGCATTTGCTTTGTCTAAAGTTTTTCTTTTAACAGTTCCAAACTTCTTGGGCAGGTTGCCATGACAACCTGTCACGTTTGCATATGGCTCCTGGGTTTCCCCTGGTCTTCCATTCTTCGGAAACACCCCTGGCAACCTCGGATTTTCTCACATGACGTGCTTTCCAGAGTTTTCAGCAGTCTGGCTCCCTCTCCTTTCGTGTGGTAGCAGAACAGAAGGCGCTACTGTGCTCTGTGTTCAGTAGCACCACTCGGCTGCTCCACCCTGGACACTCTCCACCAGTGCCGAAGCTGTTGGGCCTTTTTGTTGCCTGTGCTGGCCCTGCAGAGGCCCGGGTTTTCTTTACCCACTGCTATGTTCAGTCAGGTTTCTACATCCTGTATCTGTGTGGTCAACCTAAAAAACCAAAACAAAATACCAAAAAACAAACAAAAACCCCCACAAAACTTTCCAGTTTTCTAATAAAATGAGCCCGGGGGATTACTTTTGGCTGGAATCATGCCACATAAGGCTTTATCAAGCCTTCCCCGCAGATGCCAGGTAACATTTTTCGAATGTGTCCCCCAGTCTTCTTATGCATTAACAGAGACCCACCAGGACACAGTCCAGCCCTGCGAGTCACAACTGCCAGAAGACTCTTTCCTGGGAGGGAGAGACATTTTCTCCATTAAAACCCAGCTAACTAGAAAATGAAATTTCTCAGCCATTCCTGCCCCTGTCCCTTCTGATGAGCTGAGATTCACAGCTTTATTATTTCAGTCTTTAAGAAGGCTTATGAGAGTGTTCCTAGTTTTGAGTACACATAGCATACACTAGGTGCCAGGGAGGTTTGAACGATTTTTCCAGAAAATGGATTTTTTTTTTTTTGCTTCTAGTTGATGGACAGGGCCCTCTCCAGCCCTTGCTGCTTGGAGGTGGGCATGGCACCTTAAATGGTTTGCATTTCTGGGAGATTTTGGCGCTTGGATTTCGAGATGTCTCTCAATATTGTGGGATAAGTGCTCAGAGATCTCTGTAAGAGACTGAGGAGACAGAGAAAATCACCTGCTTTGTTTTTTCTGCCTCCTGTTCCTCACGATGTTTTTCCAGGAGGGGAAGAGACCTTGTGGTTGCAGGTGCAGGATTCAGGTTGAGGAAGAATCACCTGGGTGCCTGGGGGTGGCATCGCTGGTGTGGCCCACGTGACCCTGAGACGCGGTGGCAGGGCGGGCCCCGGCCTGGGGCTCTGCGCCTGCCGCTGTGCGCGGTCGGCCTCCTTTAGTCAGAGCCCTATACGTCCCAGAACTAGTCGCCGGTCCCCGCAACGCAGGCTGGGTCAGGCGCCTGCAGCCTCAGCCGTGAGCTCTGCGGCCTGCTCGGTCCGCACCGCCCGGGTCGGACACTAGGTGGCAGCAAAAGCCCGCCTCGCCCACGCTGCGCCGCGTCCAGGTAGTTCTGCCGCAGAACCAAGAAACTGTCATACTGCAGATTTTCCATTTAGGGAAAGCGCTACCCATGCAAAACTAGCAGCCAGGCGGCAGCTGAAACGCAGGACCCGAGCAGCCTTACGCATAGGATGGGCAAAACAACAAAAAACAACCCAACCAACCAGCAGAAATACTTCAGCCATCTTTTATGCAGCTTCTGGGATTGTGTGTCTGCATGTGTGTGTTGCAGTCCTGGGGATTGGACCCTGGGCCGCACTACCACTAAGCTACATCCCCAGCCCTTTTTCTTTTAAGACATATTGCTTAGTTGCCTTCTGTCCTTGAACTTGAGGTCCTATTGCTTCAGCCTCTTCAGTAGCTGGTATAATAAACTGGGTCACCACGGCCCAGCCACAGCTTGTGGTTTTCTGAGATCCTCCCCTTCTGGCTGCTTGGAGTGAAAATGTGAAGATCTCAAACATTGTTGTCTTTGGAGGAGGGGGTCCTTCTTGGCATCAAGTTCTCAACTGTGACTTGGGCCTGCAAAAATCAACGGGTGTCTTTTAGATGACATGTGGACCCCAGACGGGCTCAAGATGGGGCCGGTGGGGAAGGATGATCAGAGGAGGAGGACTCTGCTTGAGGCAGCCTCTGGAAGGGTGACTGAGCCTGTTACCCAGCATAACCCTGTTACATTGTTACTTCCTTCAGGAAGAAAGAAGATGGGTGGGGGACAAGCAGAGGCAGAAGAAGCAGGAGAAGTCTGTTAGGGCCCGGAGCACCTTAGTCCTGTCTCCAGGGACACAGCACCATGAGACCAGCAGAGCCCAGGACAACCTTGCTCTCTACTCCCTGCCACAGAAGTGGCTGCTCCAACAGGGTTTGTTTCCAGAGTGCTGTGGAAGTCCTCCAAGAAGCAAACCCCTTTCTGCAGAAGTGGTTATGCTGGCACAATGATCTTGCTGAAGACTGAGTGTTTCAGCTACTATGACCTCAAGGAACAGTGTGAATGGCAGGAGAGGAAGCCCTAATCAGCCCTAATCAGAACAAGGGTGGCTGTCCCCGATAGATACCCCGTCCCCTCTCCTTCTAAGTAGTCCTGAATTTCAGGGGTCGTAGAGAGCTGCCAAGTTTACAGTTGATAGGAAACTGTGGCTCTGGGTTAACTTCTCACCTTTCGAGGGCTTCCTGTGACTCACAGTGAAAGGGAAGTGAACTCTCTTCACAGGCTGGGCAGTGGGGCGAGATGAAGCCACGGCTGTCCTGGAGAGCGGGCCACTCAGCCCACTCGGTGCATCTCAGCCCTGCCTTTCTGGCATTTGGAGATCTTCTGCAACCCCGCTTCTTCAGGAAACCTTCTTTGACTAACGAATGAGAGTTGGTTTGTAATCAGTCCCCTAAATTCATGTACCAAAATTAATAAATTTTTTTGCTTACAATGTGAAGAATTTCTTGGCGAATCTGGGTATTTACGCTAGGTTGCTCAATTTGCCATTTCTCTGTGCTTCTGAATTGCTGTGTCGTGTCCTGCAATTATTTGCCAAAGGCCATGCAAGTTAGGAGCTTGGTAGGTGAGTGTTAAGTAAATTGGTGTATAAAACACAATGTCCCAAAATATGGGCTTGCACTTTGTAACTTCCGGAGAGATTTCAGACCTAATTTGGTCTCTCAGTGAACCCAGGCTCCTGTCTCGTATCCAGCAGCTGCTAGGACATCAAGCAGTTGCCCAGGCCTGAAATGGTAGGGAGGGCTCTGTGCTCCTTCAGCCAGAACTGGCTGGAGCTAGGGCAGAAGCCAGCCTCTCCTCTTAGGCCAGGCCCTGAGTGCCAACTGTCCACTGCCTGCCTTCCCTCCTGCAATAAGGCTCAGAGGAGGAAGTGTTCCTCTTATGGGTGGCAGATCCACTCTGATGATTGCCTGTATAATTGAAAATTGTGTGTGTGTGTGTGTGTGTGTGTGTGTGTATGTGTGTATGTGTTGACGTGTTTGGTGGGGAGAAGACTTCTGAGACCCCACTCTTATCCTGAAAGCACCCTATCTCAGGTCCCCCACATCCTGCACATTGCTCTTCCTGGCGATATGGCCAACAAGGATCACTCCTTTTTGTTACTTTCTGGAAGGGAACAAGAGTCTTGCTGCCTAGTGTAAAACTAGCCCAGTATAATAAATATATACTTATTGGCAATCAATTTTTGTATTTTGAAATGTACTTTCATTTAAGCTTATATTGAGCAATCTTCACATTTTCATAGCATATCCCCTAATTTTGATGTCTGTGTAACATTCTGTCCATGTTCAATTGGATTGAGTTGTCTGGCCTACAGCCTCTCTGGACACTGTACTGCAACCTCACTTGCTGGGTGGACAGACGTGACCCTGGTTCAGCCGATCATGAGTGGCCAGTCATTCAAACCATGCTTTCACTTCCCTTTCTGGCTATAGATACGACCTTCCCACGTGGTGGGACAGACTGTTTTTGGTCCAGACTGCTGTCCAATTCTAGATTGGCAAATAGAGTCAATTAGGAGCTACACTATTAGATTTATTTTTATTTTTTCTCTTTTAAAAGTACTAATATCTTAATCAAATAAGATTGATTGGGTTTACTTTTCTATAAATATTTGAGTACGTACCTGGGACTTTGCAAGGTATATAAGGACTATGAGGTTTATGTTACAAAAAATGTTCTTGTACCTATATATATTACACATATATGCACTTATATATTTTATTTAAGCATATACATATTTATAAGTATTTTTTCCTGTCATCTTTATTTCTTCAGAGTAAGTTCCTTGGAGATGAATGGATCAAAGATATAAATTTGTTATTGGTCCTTGCTTTAATGATCCAAAATTGTACTGTTTTATCTTGGAGGAGCCATGAATGAGCACACCAGTTTTGTCATATATTCAATATTAGGTATTACAATTTTTACCATTTTTCCAAAGGTATCATTTCATTTCTCACAATCCCAAAATCTTAGAAATGGGGCCGGGGAATCAGTTTACTGCCCTTAAGTGGCTGCTGTCAGGTAAAGTTACATAAAGCAGTGGCAGTGGGGTTTTAGTTAGGCAAAACCCTTTTTAATTTCCTTTTGCTGTTTCTCCCTAACTGCTGGGGACATATCCAATCATTAACTCAGCCACCGACATCCACCAGATTCCTTGAAGACACACAGGCGGCAGGTGGGCAGCTGCTGTAGACTGGAAGGCGTGTCCTGAAGTTGAACAGTGACTCAAAACAGACCGCACACCGAGTCCGGGAAGAGCCAGCTGCCTTCCCCACCACCCACCCCAGCATCCAGGGTGCTGCCTGCAGCAGGAACTCTGAAGGAGGAGGAGTCATCAGACTTCATGTTTAGGGAGAAGCAAAATAGGACAAGGGGCCAGGAAAAAGGGACTTCTAAAAAATGCTGTGTGCAGTAGATTGAGTTTTGAAATCTTGCTTGGATCCAGAAATCCTCACTGAATAGACAAGTTGATTCAAGATTTAAAAATGAATCTGTGATTCTCTTGTTACCCTTTTCATGCTCCATTCCCAACACAGCAGCAAACAATTCAGTGCAAGCTCCCTTTCTCCAGAAGGCTGCCACTCCCCACCCTGGCAAGGCGGCGGAGAGCCCTGCTGGAGAAATGTGCAGAGATGATTTCAGGGCTTTGCAGATAACAGCTGGGAAACCACAAGAGCCGCAGGCAGATAAGCTACTGATACTAAACATTTAAAAAACCCTGTCTGAAAGAGATTATTTGAAATGGATGCAGCAACCACTTCCTACAGGAAGAAAATACAAGAAATTGACATCATTCTACCTTTTAAAACAGGCAATTTGCAAGTTCAAGGAAATCTGTGGATATAGTATGTTGCCATTTCTGCCGGGCATTTAGGAGTCTATGTGCCATGCTCTCGGTAGAGATGCATCTAGCATGTGACAGTTGCTCCCGCTGGCACATGTACCCAGCCCTGCTGGAACACAGTCCCTTTCTCAGCCATGGGGTGGTTTCTGGTTGAGGCAGAAGACTTGGTTTTACCTGCTTCAGGAATTTTATCCATGACACAAAGAAACAAATGTTTTGTAATCAAGCAGATGAGACAAAACTGAGAGGAAATCTAGTAGCAATGACAGGACAGGGATTTCAAAGCCATTTGGAATCCTGGAATAATGGTGGGATGAAGAAATGTCACAGTTGTCAAAAAAAAGCTGTTGTCTAAATATAGAGACTGAGGACTGTTGATGGGAGGAGTGTGGGATAAGAAGAGCGCAGCTAAGGAGGTAATGAGAATTCAGAGGCGTGCAGGGCCTGCCTGAGGGGGGCCCCGGCATGCAGCCTGCCACTGAGGACAGACCTCCATGCACAGGATTATGGGGGTCTTACGGAGAAGCAAAGGAGAGACCGGGGCTGTGAAAATCACCTGTGCATCTTGGAGAAGTGGGGTGCCCTAGCTCTGAGTGGTGTCAAGAGCCAGAACTAGTTCTCTAAGCCCGCCCTTCCCAGCCTCACCCTCTCCGTTCACGCTAATTCCTCTTTCATTCCTGGGAATTTAACCCAGAGGCTCTTTACCACTGAGCTACACCTCTGGCCCTTTTATTTATTTTTATTTTGAGACTAGGTCTTGCTAAGTTGCCTAGGTTGGCCCAGCCTTGGCCTCAGCCCCCTGCGTTGCTGGGTTACTGGCATGTGCCACCAGGCCCAGCCACAGTAACTCCATTTTAACAGGCCCTCTCTGAGCATCCTATGAAAACATCAACCCATCAGTCTTCTTCTTCCTTACCACTTTCTCTTCTGTGATTTCCTTCATAGCACAGGTTAGCAACTCAATAACTGGATTTCCTTACTCCCAGGTGGTTTTCAAGAGGCAGATGAATTTGGTGTGTGAGGCTGTGCAGTCCAGCCCTACAGAAGGGACCAGGATAGAGAGGGGATCTCAAGCTGTAGGCGGAGGAGAGTCACTAACGGGTGTCAAGCTGAGGATGACACGGTGAAGGACTCTCACCAAGAGCTCAGTCTCTTTGTGCTCCACCTTCCCATCCAGCTAAACCCAGCAGAAGCCGGTGGCCCTGCGGAGGTGAAGTACTCAAGGCAGTGCTTGAGGGGGGCTGAGTCTCACCTGGGCTGCCTCATGCCTGCCTCTGTCTTCAGCACCAGCTTCACCTGTCGAGAAGATGTGCTGATCCAGGTAGAGAAGCCAAAAGAAGGGAAGAGGAGATGGCCCAGAGACCAGAGCAGGAGGCCATGTATCTGTCCCCTGGGGGGCTGCGGTCTGGGGTCCTGAGCTGCCAGTGAATGCTTTGGTCTGAACTGGCTGCACTGACCACACCTGCAGTGTGGTCACTACCCAGAGCATCGCCACAGAGCCATCCAAGCTCATCAGAACAAATGGAAACTGCCCATCACCTTCCTGCACACAGGACTTCTCATCCACCCTCTGACGAGGTGCCCCAAGAGACACCGAGGGGCCCTGTGCCGTGGGGAGAGTGCTGAATGCCTGGTGGACTGCTCTCCACTGCTGCCAGGTGACGGAGGCATGTCCATGAAGGACACAGGCTTTGTGTCCTCCAGGGGGGTCGCTCAGCTCCTCTGCTTCCTGCGCCATCTCAGCCTGGGACCAGTGGCACTTCTGGGCTGTGGGGTCCAGACCCATGTCAGGTCAGGGAGAAGACCAGCAAGGCTGCCTCTGGGGTGGGCTTTCCAGCACTGCCTCTAGGTTCTTCTGCTTCCTGGAGGAGTCAGGCCCCAAGTGGTGACTCGGGGGTCACTGGAATGGATGCCACTGGGGTGAGGAAATAAATGCCTCTCTGACATTAGTGTCAAAAGAAATGACCAGCCAAGAGAGTTATTCTAGGTAAAAATCAGCCAGGAGATGTGGACAGGGCCCAAGGCCAGGTGTGGACTTCAGTCAGGCAGAAGGCCCGGGAGGACTTGGCTAGTTGGTAGATTCTCCTTGTTTGGTTATTTTCAAAGCATCGGTACTGGGGACATGGATTCATGGGGGTGAGGAGGGGTGCTGGTAGGGGAAGCGGAGTCTGGAATGTGCAGATCCCCCAGGCAAAGGGGCCCCAGGGGGACCTAGAGTGACTGCACTGTTAATCAGGAAACAGAAGCATCCCATGTTTGATCCCCGCCCCCCAGTGCTGGGGATCGAACCCAGGGCTTTGTGCATGCAAGGCAAACACTCTACCAACTGAGCTATGTCCCAGCCCAAATGTTTGCAAACTCTCCTGACTGACAAATCAGACTCCCTAGATGGTACGGCATCTAACACCATTCTCTGAACACCTGTGAACTCTAGGATGGTGATGATCTAGGCGGAAATGTACTCATGTAGCCAACCTGGATTTACTCCACACAGCTCTCGGCTGACAGTGTGAATCTGGGAGAGGGAAAGGTGGAAGGGGAAGATGGGCCTTGCCTGGAGAAGGCTGAATTCCTGGTGAGAAGAAAATGCTGGAATCCACGAGGGCGGGGTGGGAGCAACAGGTAATGCCACATGCTGTGTGGATCCAGGCCACCTGCAGGAGGGCCGAGGCTCCATGCTGGGATGGCCAGGACGCTGGCTGCAGGAAGGGCTCGGCCTCAGCTGGGCCTTGCCAACGGGAGGCTGTCTGAGTGGCAGAGAAGAGGAAGCACCGTGGTAGATGAATGACCAGCTGAAGGAGGGACAGCAAGAGGCCTGTTGAGGTGGCCTGAGGGGCTGCAGCTGAATGCCAAGTCGGGGCTGGAACAAATGGACTAGAGGAGCGGCTGGTCCCACAACCCTGCTGGCCAGCTCTGGGCCTAGTCGCAGAGCTGGAAGAACCTGTGCAGAGCATGAGAGCCAACACCCCACCTCACAGCTGAGGAGCCTGAGTCCACAGCCCGAGGTGGCTTGTCTGGGCTGACTGGCCAGGTCTGCAGCCCCTCAGTGCTGCCCAGGCTCCCTGCCATGTCCCGGGCACCTGTGCGTGGGGCACATTCTGGTTCTGGAGATAAAGCTCAGTCTGCTGGCTGTTGCTCCCTCCTGCTGATCCCTCTCCGGCCCCCACCCCAGTCCCTCTGGGGTTTGGACATCCTTGGAGGAGAAGCTTCTTCTTGGTGCTAAGTCCAGACGGTGGTTGTGCTCACAATGACTGGGGAGCTGGGAATTCGTGGACTATACAGCATGGACGTTTGTTCCTTCATCAATTACTTTTGAACACATTCTAGGTAATTGGCATCATGCGACACGCAGAGAAGACAACTGGTTGTTTTTGGCTACTGAAAATTAGCCTATTAGACTATAGCATACTGAGTGCCAGGAGGGAGGTAAAAATGGAGCCGTGGGGGTGAGGCCACCAGACCCAGGGTGAGTAGGGCGGGAGTGGGGGTGGGAGGAAGCCAGTGCACTCGGGGTCTCTGCACCTGAGTGTCTGAGCACCATGCTGACTGGGGTTTGGGGGACGAGGCTGCGGAGCGCAGGGAGGGGTAGTGAAGGCACATGAGTTCCTCTCAGTCCTGGGTTGTAAGCGCGGACGGTGGGGAGGAGCACGCACAGACCTTACTCTGCTGGGTGCTGCGCTAATCCCACGCCAGCCTCAGCCATCCTTAAGGGGACTCCAAGGACAGGGTCTACTCTCACCCCCAGTTTACAGATGAGAAACCAAGACTCAGGGTCACCCGGCAGGTGATGGCAGTCAGGACTGAAGTCGGGAAGCCCGGCTGCAGGGTCTGAGCCCGTGAACACACCCCCTGGCTGCGTGGCCTCATTCCAGGGCTTTAAGTGGAGAAGCCACCCAACAGAAGTCTTAGGCCTCTTTGGCCGCAGGAAGGGAAGACCTGGGCCGGGTGAGGGAAAAGGGCTGAGGAGCTGCACCTGAGAAAGGCAGGGCTGGAGAAAACAGGTGCTGCTGCGGCTGCCTCTGGAGGTGCGGCTGCTTCCCGCCTGGTGGCCTAGTGTGGACCGGGGGCCTCCTAATCTCCACTGAGGCTCGTTGGTGGCCGGAGTCGATGCACAGGCAGGCAGGTGTTCAGTGAAGGTCACCGAGATGCCGGAGGGCGTGGAGGAAGAGGGCTGCGATGGAAAGCCCCGGAACTAGTCAGCGGACAGGAAGAGGAGCAGGTGGTGCGGAGAAGCGGGGCTCAGAGCTTTGGACTCAAGGGAGAGAGGATCAGGAGCACGGGCCCAGTAACACGGGTGACCAGGGGAAGCCAGGGAGGCCGGCCCTTGAGGGGGATCAGCTGAGTGAGATGTGGGTGTGAGCGGGGTGAGCAGCCCTGCCCTCCAGGCCCCTCTGTGCGTGGCCTCGCCGAGGCCGCCGTGCCCTGACTCGTGCTTGGCTCCTGGGCAGGGCCTCCCTGGGAGTCACTCAGGGAGGCAGGGGGCCCAGAGAAGATAGGCATTCTTGCACCAGGGCAGTTGTGTCCACCATCAGCCTGGCCTTTGCCTGCAGGGCCTCGCGTGCTGTTGTGGGAAGGGAAGGTGAAGGAACATGGGCAGTTGAAGGACAGACTCTGGAACTCCACGTTCGAAGCTGAGATCTCCAACACCTGCCCGAGGGCTGAGCAGGCAGCCATGCTCACCAGCATCGGGGAGGGCTACAGGCGGCCCCAGCACATACCAGGAAGTCAGATTTTCCAGCTGGGAGGCCTGAAGGCCTGAGGACCGACAGACTAGAGGGATCAGGGTGTAGGGTTTTGCAGTTGGAGAACCAGACTGGGTAAGAGTGGGGACGGTTGCTTGTGACTCAGGCCACTTCTGTCCTGGCTGGGAAGCCTCTAGGATCTGCTTCTTTTTGAAACAGAAGTGGCCAGTTTGGGTGGAAAGCTCATCTTGCAGAAAAGCCAGGCGAGGTGCTGGGTTGCAGGTCCCCCCCAACCCCCCGCGGCTGCGCTCCCCTCCCTGCTGCGGGCTGGCTCATTTCTTTGAGATGGCATCTTGCGTGGGAGCAGCTCTGCAGAGAGTTACGAGAATTACAACCTGCTGAAGGGCATGACTGTTCTGAGTGTGCTTTTTTTTTTAAACAGGATGTTATTTCTATTATCACTTTATTAATGGGTTCCTAAGAGGGATTAGCAGGTACAATGTCTACAGAAAATTCTTTGCTTTTCTCTTTGGGTGTGTGGTCTGCTGGCTGTGAATCCTCAGCCCTGCAGATGGCCCTGTCTGGCTTTTGTGCCCCCATGTCTGGGCCGGAATCCTCCTGAAGGCTGCTGCCGTGGAGCCAGAGTCTCTGATGTCCCCTGCAGCAGATGGCATTGGCCTGGAGCCGTGATTTAGCAAGCTCCCGAGAGGCGTTCTCAGTTTATCATGCTGTGGGTGTGTCAGAATGGCCGGCAGCTGCGGCAGGCTCCAGGGCAACCAGCAGGGCAGATCTGATGGGAATGCTTTCCCAGGTGCCCAGCCGTGCAGGAGGCTGGGCTGGCGGAGTCCTCCCTGCTCTGGCATGGCACGCTCAGCCTGGGTGATGGCTTCCATTCTGTTCTGTGGAGATTGCCAGAGCGCAGTCACAGGTTGCGAGCTCTGGTGGCGTTTGGTGGTCGCTGATAAAGCAGGAGGCAACCAGGTCCATTGTATCGCGTGGACACGAATGAGAGGAGGCCCTGGAGCAGCAGCCCTGGGTGGTAGGAGGCAGCCACACAGGGCCCGGCTGGCCTGCTGCCCAGGGCACTTTATAAGTTTGCCGAGTGCCTTTGGAGGGGCAGGCCTGGCTTTAGGGCTCCCTCCCAGTTCCTGAAGAATTTGACACGGTGCTCGGAACTCGGCTTTCTCCACACAGGAGTCCTGAAGACCTAAGGGTGTCCTTAGGAGAACGTAAGGGGACACTGCATGTGAAGAAAGCACTTCTCAGAGTAGATGAGACTTGGGGATCATAGCGGGGGGACCAGAGAGGCAGCAGAGTGGGGTGGGGACAGAGGGTGACTGGACTGGGCCAGCTCCATCCTTGGGTAAGTGGAAACCTGGGTTTGGGTCTGTGGGCAGCATTTTAACATGGGTAGGATGGGAGTGCCGGGCAGGGACATTATTTCTCATCAGGAGTCTATAAAATGCAAATTATAACCCCAGAAATACTTCCTGCTTCCCTAAGTCAGGGGGTTGCTAATGAGATGAAGTGAGGCTCTGTCTGTGACATGCCTGACCAGCCGTGAAGTACCACTGTGACCAGAACCATCTTCTACTCATGGCAACCCGAGTTCCCTCGCTTGTCCTCAGCCTCTCCATCTCAGGGAGATGTGGATTTTCAGAGAGGTTCTAGAAACATAGAAGAAAGCCCTGATGAGGTCGCGGAGTGAACAGCGAGTGCTGAAGTGCCAGAGCCTCTTCTACCAGGGCAGCTTGGAGGCGCCTGGGCCATGACCAGTGGCTGCAGAAGGCTGGGGTCTCCGTCCCTCTGCTCCCTCGCCCCTGCCTCCCACCTCCTCTCCTTGCCTCTGGGAGGTGTGCGTGTCACAGGAGGGGGCAGGAGCTCGCTCCTGTGAGCCTGAGTGACAGTGGACAGGAGCAGCCCTGGGGGCTGGGTAGCGAGGGGCGTGCCAGCCAGGTGTTGGTGCAGCACTGAGGGCGGAGGGTGGGAGGAGGAGCGGGGCTCTGTCGCTCTTTGGTCCTATCCTTCCTCTCCTCTGCTCGCTGGAAAGACGCCCAGGAGGCCATGGGCCTTGGAGAAGCAGACTCATGCGCACAACTCACATCCAGCTGCATAGCTGTCCCTCTGAATGTGGTGGGGTTCATGTGGCCCGAGATGCTCGGGCCTTGCTCACTCAGAGAGAGCACGGAGCCTCCCGGGGGCCCACTCGGGCTCATGCGCTTCCTTCCTTTTAGGAAATTCAATGAAAGACACATATCAAACAGTTACTCCTTAATATCAACCAGTGCTTTGTCCCCAGAGGGTAAAATTCCCATCGCTTTCATGCAAATCTTGTGACTAAGCTGAACACGGCACTGAGCAATAGTGAATCCCTGTGTGCACGTACAAAGGACCCCCCAGCGAATGTCCTTCGGATTCTCCCTCGGCACGTAAGCCCGTTTTCCAGCACTGACCCGTCCACTTCGGCCTTATCTTTCAGAAGAGGAGCGCTGACCTTCAACGTTTCGTAAGATGCTGGCGAGAGAAGTTGGAGTCTTAGTTCCGCCGTTTAAGGCTGCAGTTGGGGAGCTCCAGAGAAGCTGCCGATCACGAGCTGAGAGCGTCAAGTTCTGTGCTCCTCCTCCCCCAGCAGAACCGGAGATCCGCAGCCAGGTGGCACCCAGGTGCTCCTTCCCCACCGGCCGTCCTCCTCCTGTGCTCATTAATGAATGAGCTCGTTCGCTTGAAAATGCGAATTGAGCAACAGTTGGTCTTATAGCCTGACCTTGAGTGGTAGCAGAGTGCGTGGATCCTACTAAAACATCACCTCCAAACACAAGGGTTCCCTCCCTTTCTGCGTCCAGCTTTAAGGCATCCCATCACAACTGCTAGAGTGCATGACAGTTCTGCCAGGCCCTGAGGGTGTGGAAGGCAGAGGCAGGAGGCTGGGGAGGTGGAGCCTGTCCAAGGAGAGGGCGTGGTCCCCGGGCAGGTAGAGAAGGGGGCGAGCTGACCTGAGGACTTCAGGCTCCAGCAAGGGGAGAAGGGTGGGGTCTTCCTCAGAAGTGGGGTGAGAAGGCTGGCTGTGCTTTTTGGAGAAGATGGAGCTGGCACCTTGGGCTTACAGCCCCAGAGAGCCTCTGGAGGGACCAGCAGAGCCCACTCTCAGGAGGTCAGGTGGAGGGTAGGCTTGGGCAACAGCTGCAGAACAGTGACAGCTGCAGCTCTGGGGGTTTCTGGCCCAGGCAGGGCCCAGGGGTCTAGCCTGAGCCCTGCCTTGGGGCTTGCCATGGGGGTGTATCTTTCCACCTTGCCTCTGGGATCTGGCCATGGGGGCTAGCCCTGAACCTTGCCTTTGGAGCTTGGCCATGAGGCCTATCCTTGGACACTGCCTTGGGACTTGGCCTTGGGGGTGTGTCTTTGGACCTTGTCTTTGGGGCTTGGCTTGTTCATCTCACTCTATCTCAGGCCTGTCAGCCATCCTTAAGGTAATTTCCTGATATCTTCCAGATAATTGTAAGAACCGTACAAGTATGTGCCCCACCAGCTCCTACCAGGCCTCCCAAGGTCCTAAGGGAGCCATGGCTCTTGGGGTGCCCACTAGCACAGGGAAAGAAAGAGGAAATGCAGTCAGGGCTGCAGAGATCCAGAGCCTAGCCTTGGGACGGTCAGTCCTGTGCCCAGTCCGCTGGCAGGGCCGCCTCCGGTGTGTAAGCCCACGCTGCAGCATGTGACTTTACAAGCAGCTTCACTGCATATGTTGTATCACAGAACTAACTAGTAGTTGAACTGCAGCTTCTCACGCTGGTGCCTGCCCGCCACGGTAGTTCTCTCTGGTGTCCCACACCCAGGTGTCTGTTTTGTGTGTAGGTGTAGGTTTTCTCCTGCTTGACTGGTTGGTGTCAGGAGAGCAAGAACCACATCTGATTAATTTCCTTTTATACACTTAGCAAGACAAGCGCTACCCGTGTTGTGATTCCCCCATTTCTGCCATCCATAGGTGGCCTCCAGCAAGAGCCATTTGTTAATTCACAGGTCAGGGGTAAGGATGTGGGGGGACAGGAGGAGGAGGACACTGGGGAATTCTGCCTCTGGAAATGCCGTATCATCAACTTCTCTGAGGAGTAACGTGACGTGGGGGAGCACAAGGGTCGTTCATTTGATCCTGGCTTGTGCTAACATACACATTATGAAAGCCTTTTGAAAATTTCTTTCTGTGCAAAGTCGCTTTGGTTCATTACAAAATATCAGGGACACCAAAGATACTTTAAAAGCAGTCAAAGCGGCTGAGTAGCAGAGCTTCTCAAAAGCAAATAACTTGAGGCTGAATTGATGGCTTTTTTGGTAACATAGCAGTGGTTGTGCTGGGCGGGGAAACGGACCAGTGGCACTCCTGTGTCACTTGCTGGTTAATGAAAGACTCACAGCAAACCAGTGGCTCTTGACTCCCTGCCTGAAAGGATTCCTGGCCAAGGTGAACGGCTTAGTGAGGTGTCCCTTGGTCCCTTGTTATGTTCTTTAGAGATGTTGTTCTAAACCTCCCTTTTGTCCATTTCTGAGGTGTACTTTCCTCTTAGTTTTTTAAAAGTTGGAAAATGCTTTTTCATATTTAATTAGGACACATAGCAATATGAGCATTTGAGTTGGGTGGACAACTTGTAATGAACACCATTTTCTTTTTTTGGTACTGGGGATAGAACCCAGGGGTGCTCCACTACTGAGGCACACCCCCATCCCTTTTTATTTTTTTATTTTGAGACAGGGTCTTGCTAAGTTGCTTAGGGCTTCACTAAGTTGCTGAGGCTGGCTTTGAACTTGCGATCCTCCTGCCACAGCCTCCTGAGCTTCTGGGATTTCAGTTGTGTGCCGCAGTCCCCAGCAATAAGCACCATTTAAACAGCAATGCTTTGAAATATATCAGAGGGTCGCAAAGGGAAGAGCCAATACCGGTGTGACAGTTTATCTTAGGGCACCATTTGTAGATCCATCCATTCAGGACCCTGGCCTTTGCTCCCTGGCTTCTCAGCCACCTCGGTGCGTCACTCCTTGGCAGAGGATTTTTGAACATATTCCATCTTTGAGACAAAAATCCCTAGGCTCGGTGACTGAATGTTTTTGCGTGTTGCTCCGGTTTGGACACGAGGTGTCCCTGCAAGCTCCTGGTTAGTGCAGAAGTGGTCAGAGGCAAGATGCTTCTGAGACTGCAGCCTGAGCAGAGGCTCGGTCTGCTGGGTGGGTGATGATTCAAATGTCCCACGGGTGGGAATTGTGGGAGGTGGGAGGCCGAGGTCCCTGGCTCCTCTCTCTGGCCCTGCGGGCTGGCTGCAGCAGACCGAGCGCCTTTCCTCCCGGGTCCTTCTGCCCAGATGCTGCCCGTGCTGGGCCCGAGCGCTGGAGCCCGCCAACCGGGCTGACCTCCGAGACCGAGGGCCAGGTCAACCTCTCCTTCCCTCAGTCGCTCTTGTCAGGTGTTTAGGTCACATGAAAAAGGTGACCAACGCAGGTGTCACGGAGTCTTGAGAAGTTCACGAAGGACGCGCTCAAAAGGGGCCCTCGATCTCCGAGCGCTGGGTGCCCCAGGGTCCAGCCTCCTCCTCCCCTCCTTCCTGGGCCCTCGGTCTCATCCTGGTCCAGCGGTGCTGAGTGGGGTAGGGCGGCCCCCCGGGGAGCAGGGCCCTCGCTGCGGCGCCCGGGCTCCGGGCCGGTCCATCACGAATTCCCTGGGCAGCAGCTCTGGAGCTCGCACTGCGCCTGGGCCCTGCGACGGGTCTGAGGGGGAGGAGGCCGAGGTGTGGTCCCCGCATCCAGGTGGACCGGGAAACGAAGGCCAGGGGCCTCGTGACCGCTGACTCCCTCATACAGGTTTCTCATCAAAGAAAAAGGGTGGGCAAAACCTCAAAAAATACATATCTTATCAACAACCATCGCCTTTATACAGAGTTCTCTGCAGAGCTCCGAGGGTGGAAATAGCTCTGTTGATTCAGCTCCTCAGAGTGGCCTGCCAGGCCCAAAGTTTTGAAGATTTTAATTTAAATAGACCCAAATTGCCTTCCAGAAACAGTGGTGTCAATTTCCTACCTCAGGAAAATTTACGAATGATGAAGCTCAGTGATGAGCCCTGAGCATCACTGTTTCCCAGCCTGGACCTCTGCCAGATTCTTTTTTTAAAATTTTCATTTAATTTTACAGACTGCATTTTGATTCATTGTATGCAAATGGAGTACGACTTTTCATTTCTGTGGTTGTGCACAATGTAGGTTCACACCATTCGTGTAACCACACATGTACATAGGTTAACGATGTCTCTCGGTCCACTGTCTTTCCTTCCCCCACCTCTGCCACCCTATTTCCCTCTACACCATCCAAAGTTCTTCCAGTCTTCTCTTACCCCCACCTTCACCCCACCTCGTTATCCTCGTTATCATCCACTTATCAGAAAAACATTCGGCCTTTGTTTTTTTGGGATCGACTTACTTCACTTAGCATGATATTCTCCAACCCATCCATTTACCATCAAATGCCATAATTTTATTCTTTATGGCTGAGTAATAGTCCATTGTGTATATATACCACAGTTTCCCACAGTTTCTTGATCCATTCATCAACTGAAGGGCATCTATTTTGGTTCCATAATCTACCTATTGTGAATTGAGCAGCTATGAACACTGATGTGGCTGCTTTACTACAGTATGCTGATTTTAAGTCCTTTGGGTATAAACCAAGGAGGGGGATAGCTGGGTCAAATGGTGGGTCCATTCCTGGTTTTCTAAGGAATCTCCATACTGCTTTGCGGAGTAGTTGCACCAATTTGCAGTCCCACCAGCAATGTATGAGTGTACCTTTTTCCTCACATCCATGACAACACTTTTAATTGCTTGTGTTCTTGATAATACCCATTCTAATTGGAGTTAGATAACTCAGGGTGGTTTCGATTTGCATTTCTCTAATTACTAGAGATTGTAAGCACTTTTTCATATATTTGTTGATCACCTGTATATCTTCTATGAAGTGCCTGTCTAGTTCCTTAGACCATTTATTGATTGAATTCTTTGTATTTTTGGTGTAAAGTTTTTTAAGTTCTTTATAAATTTTGAAGATTTGTGATCTGTCTGAAGTATGTGTGGAAAAGATTTTCTCCCACTCTGTAGTCTTTCTTTTCACACTATTGATTGTTTCCTTTGCTGAGAAAAAAACTTTTTAGTTTTAATCCATCCCATTTATTGATTCTTGCTTTTATTTCTTGTGCTTTGGGAATCTTGTTAAGGAAGTCTGGTCCTAAGTCAACATGAAGACCTGGGCCTACTTCTTCTTCTATTTGGTGAAGGGTCTCTGGTCTAATTCCTAGATACTTGATCCATTTTGAGTTGAATTTTGTGCAGGGTGAGAGATGGGGGTTTAGTTTCATTTCGCTGTATGTGGATTTCCAGTTTTCCAAGCACCATTTGTTGAAGAGGCTATCTTTTCTCCATCGTATGTCTTTAGCACCTTTGTCTAGTATGAGATAACTATATTTATGTGGGTTTGTTTCTCTGTCTTCTATTCTGTATCACTGGTATACCTGTCTGTTTTGGTGCCAATACCATGCCGTTTTTGTTACTACTGCTCTGTAGTATAGTTTAAGTTCTGGTATTATGATACCTCTTGCTTCACTCTTCCTACTAAGGATTTCTTTGGCTCTTCCGGTTCTTTTGTTCTTCCAGATGAATTTCATGATTGCTTTCTCTATTTCCATGAGGAATGTCATTGGGATTTTAATTGGAATTGCATTAAATCTGTATAGAGCCTTTGGAAGTATGACCATTTTGATAATATTAATTCTGCCTATCTAAGAACATGGGAGATTGTTCCATCTTCTAAGGTTTTCTTTAATTTCTTTCTTTGGTGTTCTGTAGTTTTCATTGTAGAGGTCTTTCAGCTCTTTTGTTAGATTGATTCCCAAGTATTTTATTTATTTTATTTTTTTGAGGCTATTGTGAATGGAGTGGTTTTCTTAATTTCTCTTTCAGAGGATTCATCACTTATGAATAGAAATGCATTAGATTTATGTGTATTGATTTTATATCCTGCTATTTTTTTGAATTCATTTATGAGTTCTAGAAGTTTTCTGGTGGAGTTTTTGGATCCTCTAAATATAGAATCATGTTATTGACAAATAGTGATAGCTTGAGTTCTTCCTTTCCTATTTATATCCCCTTAATTTCTTTGGTCTGTCTAATTGCTTTGAATAGAGTTTCAAGGACGATGTTGAATAGAAGTGGTGAAAGAGGACATCCCTGTCTTGTTCCAGTTTTTAAAGGGAATGGTTTCAGTTTTTCTCCATTAAGAATGATGTTGACTGTGGGCTTAGCATAGATAGCCTTTACAATGTTGGGGTATGTTCCTATGATCCCTATTTTTTCTAGTGTTTTGAGCATGAAGAGGTGTTGTATTTTGTTCAATGCTTTTTCTGCATCTATTGAAATAATCATATGATTCTTAACCTTAAGTCTATTGATGTGATGAATTACATTTATTGATTTCTGGATGTTGAACCACATCCCCGGGATGAATCCCACATGATTGTGGTGCACTATCTTCTTACTATGTTTTTGTATGGGATTTGCTAGAATTTTGTTAAGGATTTTTTTGTTTATGTTCATCAGAGATAATGGTTTAAAATTTTCATTCCTTGATGCATCTTTTTCTGATTTTGGTATCAGAGTGATATTAGACTCATGGGATACTGTGAGGAGTATTGGTATAAGTTCTTTGAAGGTCTTACAGAATGCAGCTGAGAATCTGTCTGGTCCTGGGTTTTTCTTGGTTGGTAGGCTTTTGATGGCTTCTTCTATTTCATTGCTTGAAATTGATCTGTCTAAATTGTGTATGTCCTCCTGGTTCAGTTTGGGAGGATCATATGTCTGTAGAAATTTGTTGATGTCTTTGAGATTTTCTACTTTGTTGGAGTATAGATTTTCAAAGTGGCTTTTAATTATGTATTTCAATGGTGTCTGTCATGATCTTTCTTCATCACAAATTTTAGTAATTTGAGTTTTCTCTCTCCTTCTCTTTGTTAGTGTGGCTAACTGTTTTGTTTATTTTTTCAAAGAATAAACTTTTTGTTTTGTCAATTTTTTAAGTTGTTTCTTTTGTTTCAATTTCATTGATCTCAGCCCTGATTTTAATTATTTCCTGTCTTCTGCTACTTTTGGTGTTGTTCTATTCTTCTTTTACTAGGACTTTGAGATATAATGTTAGGTCATTTAGTTGTTGACTTTTTATTCTTTTCTTGAATGTGCTCCATGCAATGAATTTTCCTCTAAGTACTGCTTTCATAGTGTCCCAGAGATTTTGATATGCTGTATCGTCATTCTCATTTACCTCTAAGAATTTTTTAATCTCCTCCCTGATGCCTTCTGTTATCCATACTTCATTCAATAGCATATTATTTAGTCTCCAGGTGTTGGAGTAATTTGTTTTTTATTTTGTCATTGATTTCTAATTTCATTCCATTATGATCTGATAGAACACAAGGTAGTATCTCTATTTTTTTGCATTTACTAAGGGCTGCTTTGCGGCATAGCATATGGTCTATTTTAGAGAAGGATTCATGTGCTGCTGAGAAGAAAGTGTATTTGCTTGTTGATGGATGGAATATCCTGTATATATCTGTTAAGTCTAAGTTATTGTATTATTGAGTTCTGTGGTTTCTTTGTTCAGTGTTTGTTTGGAAGATCTATGCAGTAGTGACAGTGGTGTGTTAAAGTCACCCAGAATTATTGTGTTGTGGTCTGTTTGGTTGCAGGAATTGAGAAGGATTTGTCTGATGTACATGGATGTGCCATTGTTCGGGGCATAAATATTTACTATCATTATGTCTTCCTGATTTATGGTTCCCTTAAGCAGTATGAAATGTCTTTCTTTATCCTTTCTGACTAACTTTGGCTTGAAGTCCACTTTATCTGAAATAAGGATGGAAACCCCCCTTTTTACTGAGTTCATGTTCATGGTATGTTTTTCCCATCCTTTCACCTTTAGTCTGAGGATGTCCTTATCTATGAGATGAGTCTCTTGAAGGCAGCATATTGTTGGGTCTTTCTTTTTAATCCGATCTTCCAGTCTATGTCTCTTGATTGATCAATTTAGGCCATTAACCTTCAGGGTTATTATTGAAATATGATTTGTATTCCCAGGCATTTTGGCTTATTTTTGGTTTTTAACTTAACTTGGTTTCTTCTTTGATTGACTTTTCTTTTAGGGTACTTCCTCCCTTTGCTGACTTACATTGTTGTTTCATTTTCTCCTCATGGAATATTTTGCTGAGAATGTTCTGTGGTGCAGGCTTTCTATTTGTA
The DNA here is from genome assembly GCF_902686455.1 of Sciurus vulgaris. NCBI lineage: Eukaryota > Metazoa > Chordata > Mammalia > Rodentia > Sciuridae > Sciurus > Sciurus vulgaris. The sequence goes on along the minus strand of NC_136473.1, from coordinate 111,110,911 downwards.
AATTCTTTTAACTTTTGTTTATCATGGAAGAATTTTATTTCATCTTCAAATCTGAAGGTTAGTTTTGCTTGTACAAGATTCTTGGTTGGTAATCAGTTCTTTCAGAGCTTGAAATATGTTGTTCCAGGTCCTTCTAACTTTTAGGGTCTGGGCTGAGAAATCTGCTGATATCCGTATTGGTTTCCCCCTATATGTAATCTGATGCTTTTCTCTTGCAGCCTTTAAAATTCTATCTTTATTTTGTATGTTAGGCATTTTCATTATAATGTGCCTTGGTGTGGATCTATTGTGATTTTTGTGCATTTGGTGTTGTGTAAGCCTCTTGTATTTGATTTTCCATTTCATTCTTCAGGTTTGGGAAAATTTTTTGATATTATATCATTGAATAGGTTGTTCATTCCTTTGGTTTGTTTCTCTGTGCCTTCCTCAATCCCAATAATTCTTAAATTTGGTCTTTTCATGATATCCCATAGTTCTTGGAGGTTCCATTCATAATTTCTTATCATCTTCTCTGTGTGGTCAATTTTATTTTCAAACTTAAATATTTTGCCTTCATTGTCTGAGGTTCTGTTTTCCTAGTGATCCGGTTTATTGGTAATGCTTTCTGTCAAATTTTTAAATTTGGTTTATTTTTTCCCTTCATTTCAAGGATTTCTTTTTGTTTTTTTTTTTTTTTCCCAGAATCTCTATCTCTTTGTTGAAATGATCTTTGTCTTCCTGCAGTCGATCTTTTAACTGTTTATTGGAGTGATCGTTCATTGCCTGCATTTGCTCTCTTATCTCATCCTTTGCTTTGTGAATCATTTTAATTATGTATATTCTGAACTCTTTTTTCAACATTTCTTCTACCATGCTGTCACTGGATTCTATTAATACAGAATTTTGGTTTGTTTGGAATACTTTCTTCCCTTGTTTTTTCATGTTGTTCACATATCTTCTCCTCCAGCATTGTGGATCTGAGGTATTACAGTTTTCCCCCTATAGGCTTATTGTGACCCTGCAGGTTTCAAAACCTCTTCTTTAAGGGGGAGGTCAACATTAGCAGCACCCAGTACAAACAAAATGCAACCCTAAACCAAATAGCCTCTATGAAGATGTTAACAGTATTGTCATAATTAACAGAGAGGATGAGTTTCATTATTAGCTACAGTAAAACCAATAGATTTGCAATGAGGTATAGTTTCTAGTAATGGACATAGAGGATGGGGAGGGGTGTAGGATGTAACTGTTAATGGGATAAGAAAAGAGTATATAGAAGTACTAGATCATAGGAAGATTGAAAGCAGAGTCAAAAGAAACTGGTTGTTAGCATGAGAAAAGGAAGAAAGAGACTAAGGAAAATATGAAAGGAAAATACAGTGAGAAAAATAAAGAAATAAAAACTTAAGAATTTTCAAAAAGAAAGAATCTGCACTGTAACAGTCATATAGTATTTAAACCTCCCAGTCTTCAGTGGCCTGATGCATGAGAGATACCTGACAATGAGCTTCCAGTCTGCAGCAGGCATCTCAGGATGGGATTGGCCCCACCTAAAGATGGTGGCTTCTGCTTCCAGGATAATCCAAGTTGGCTACACTGGCTTCTAAACATGTTTGCAAATGGGGATCTGCAGTGTTGAGTGCAGGTGGGGCCAGGGGTCCTGAAGGTGGGGCACAGTTGGTTGGGTTGGGGGTCCTGCAGGTCTTGGCTGTTGTCTCCAAATGGTGGCAGCCATGTGTAACCAAGCCCAGGTACTATGACAGTGGACTTCCAGGCAACAGGGGCAGCAGGAGATCCACTGTCCATCTGTGGGTGGTCTACAGGCTTCTGGTGGATGATTGGCAGGTGGACCTTGGGGAGTGGGTAATGGGTAGGTGAAAGACAGGTAATGGGCAGGCAGGAGGAAGGCAAATGGGCAAATGGCAGATGATAGGCAATAGTCAGTGAGTGATCTGTACTCAAAAAGTAAGCGACATACTGGCAGATGGCTGGTGATTGTGGTGGACAAATGGGGTAAAGAGCAGGGGATCAATGAGTAGCAAAGTCTGCCTCACAGAGAAACAGATATTCCTCTGCTTGAAACCTGAGTTATGGAGCAACAAGGAGCACAACCTCCGCCATCTTGGATCCTTTCTGCCAGATCTTGTCTGGTTCCTGTGCACACACTTGTCTTCTCTGGGAGGACCCCATGGCAAATAGGGCCTCACCCCCTGTCACCTCCAAAGCCTTGTTCCTGGAGTCTCACCATCGCTGCCTCTTTGCACCCCGTCTGCACCCGGTCACACCTGCTTCTCTCCTGCTGGCTGCTCTGGCCTGGTCTGCACTCTCCCGCGCCATCCAGTTCTGTTCTTCACAGCTCACCAGCGCCTCTGGGGTGGGCTCTCAGGGGGCTCTGACTCCTGGCCCCTCCCTTGTGGGCTGGGGGTGGATTGGGTAAGGCGTGGATGAGCTGCTGAGTCGAGAAGAGGGCTGGGAGGGGGTGGGGCTGATATGGTTTCCTTTTAGTGGGAATGAGTTTTCCAGTTTTATTTTGGCCTCCAGAGTTTTGCTTCATTGAATGTGACTTCCTGTTGAGGCTGGTAACGGCTCTGTGGCCTGGCCTTCATCGGGGCCACCAGCAGGTCACTGCCTTGGTGTGAGAGCCACCACATGCACCAGTTAGACCTGGGTCGTACCTTCATACTCATTTAAGAATGGTACCAGAAGGCTGCAGCCGGCCCTTCCTGAAGGTGGTCTCGACTCTGAGCCAGACGCCGTGTGCAGTCTGAGAAGGGTGGGCTGTACTTGAGCCCCTTGCCTCTCCTCGGCTGTGTGCCTCTGGATGGTGGCCTGTACCCAGCCGTACTGCAGGGTCAATGCCTGGTTGCTCCTCCATGCCAGTGGCCCATGTTCTGTTCAGGGAGACACACACATGGCCCAGGACTGAGCAGAGGCCTTGGTCTCAGCAAGCTGATCTTCCTTTAAACTTCCCAGCCTCTGCCTCTGCCTGCTGTGCCCTTGAGTGTTCTCTCTTCTGTGTCCTGGAGACAAAACCAGCCACATTGAGGGATTTTGCTTATCTCGTCTTGTTTGGGCAAAGCAAGATTTTGTTCAGACTGATCGGTGGTGTTTCCTTCTGGACCCAGCTGTGCTGGCCCCTCAGAACCTAGATTGCTGGCCTGACTGTGCTGGTGGTCAGGCCACATAGGCCAATACCACTGCTGCCACAGAGACACCCGGAAATGCCAGCTGTGAGCACAGGAGAAGCTTATTTCTGACCCAAAAAGCAATGAGGATGGTATTCAAGGCAGTGGCTTAGGGACCCAGGCCCCTTCCCTCTTCCTGCTCTGTCATGTCAACCCTAGGCAAGAGAAGGGGACAGAGGGTGGAGGTGGCCTCCTTTTGCCTTGTAAATGACCCACGTCCTGCTCCCTTCTATTGTAGGGACTGGCCACTTGGGCCTGGGCACAGATACTGTGGTTTTGCTATGGGCAGGGCCCTTCCAGAATGCGTGCGTTAAAGGCTTGACCCCTGAGGGGCGCTGCTGTGACCAGCTGGGGCCTGGAGGGAGGTCCCAGTCAGCCGCTGGGGCTGCCCTACGGGGGGTGGGAACTCTGCCCATTTCTTTCATCACTGGTTTGAGGTGTGACTTCTTGCTCCAGCATGAGCTCCTGCCATTGCCATCTGGCACCTTACCAGAGTCCCAAACCAATGGGCCCTCCTGATGCTGAACCTCCCTAGCTGTGAGCTTAATCAAACTTCTCTCTTTCAAATTTGCCTCGACTGTTTCATTACAGTGACATAGAAATATACAGGGGTTGCTGGGAAGTGTGGTCCTTGGCTGGTGAGCTGCTCCTCCACAAGAGCTCTCCGTCATGGAAGTGGGGCATTCAAATCTGGCAGGCAGCAAGCTGAGACTGGCGTGTGCAGCTGAGCAAGGGAGACACTGCAGAGAAGTTCATGGTGGGCAGTTTTGTGGTTGTGGGAACGTCACCCAGTGCACTTTTGCTCAGATGGCTGCAGTGTCACTAGAGACGCTAGGGGCCCCTGCTGCGTGTGTGGTGCATCCTTGGCTGAAGCGTCCTCTGGGACCTGAGCAGCAGGCTGTGCTCAGAGACTGTGCTCACTGAGGCTTCCGGTGGGAAGAAGGGTTTAAGTTTTCTTTGGTCAGATTTGTTTCTTGCTGCTCTAGAGTGTGGCAGACCCCTCCCCGGTCTCCCTCTCCAGTCCATTTTCTCTTTCCTGGAATCTCGAAACAAGGTCACAGGTGAGTGCCTGTGGAGAACATTCACGGCTCCCCCCCTGCCTCCCTCTCAAGGGTCTCAGGCAACAGCAGAAGGCACTTCACAGAGGCAGGCTGGCCTTCCTGTGCCCGAGGAGCGCGCGGGAGCAGGCGCTGCAGTTCTGGAGAAGTCAGCAAAATCAATCAGCCTGACACAGCCAGCGCCCAGCGCGGGGAGGCCGCCTCTTTCCTGCGGAGGTGTGCTCCCTGGGTGACGTGGAGGCAGCTGCGTTTCCTTGGCAACGTCACCTGATCCCAACGCTGTGGGCACACACGCTGATTCCAAGGTTCTCTTCTGTAATGACAAAGAGCTAAAAATGAATCTCATTATCCCAAAAAAGCAGCCCTCTCTAAGAAGACTGCAGCGCTCTGCTTGCTGCTGCCATAGGAGGCAGCAGCTGGCGGGTGGATGGTGATGGGCTGGAGGCCGAGTGGGGACAGGGATGCTTCCCTTCCACCTGAGACCTGCGTCCCAGGAACAGGAAGCTGCTGTCCGCCCTTCAGCAGCTCTCCACTCCTACCTGTTCCACAGGAAAAGTGTCGCCGAATCACGTCCATTACCCGTGACCCCCGCCCTGGCGCTGGAGGGTTCTGGACATATCAGAGATGGCACCACCAGGAGCCAGCGTGGTAGAGAAGGGGAAAGCCCCTACTCAGTGCCCAGAACCCCTCAGGTACGGCCTTCAGCAAGTGTGCTGCTTCCTAGCCTCTTCCATCTGGTGAGTGGCTCCCAGGAACCGGAGGCTAGGGCTGGGCTGAGGCTGGGCCGAGTGGTGGCAGCCCAACCCACAGACCCATGTGGCTGTGTGATCTTGACCCAAGGCCATCATGGCCGAGCTTCGGCATCTTGATAGGATGATAGCAGCGACCGCTTTGGGGGCTTCAGGGAATAGACGCCTGGTGCATCATGTGCTCAGCACGTGGCGCACATATCACAGCTACTCAAATAAAAGGTGATTTCTCCTTTAGAATCGTCCTTACAATGTTTGTAGTACAGGACCGACAGTAGCTGAGCCTCTGCCTCTGCCTGTGGGTGACGAGTCCCTGACAGGTGGGGTGGTCTTCCTCTGTCCAGAGGACGTGCGGAGGGCCTGGCCTTCACTTTGGCTTGCAGCAGGCCCGCCTCTGCCTCTGCTGGGGGCTCATGTCCAGTGCTCTGATCTGTAGAAGCAGCCACAGATCGAGGTCTCCCTGGCTGTCACCTGCGTGTCCTCAAGCGCAGGCCGAGCTTTGAAGTTCTCCCATCTTACAGAGGGACGGGGTCCTTCCTCCAGGAGGGGTGCGCTGGCCTACAGCCCCCACCTGTGATGGGGCAGATGAACTGGCAGAGGAGGCTGCCAGTCAAGCCCACAGCCTAGCTGGGTGGGCTCGGTCCCCGGCCACTGTCTGCTTCTGCCCTCATGCCCTCTAAAGCCATTGACCAGGTTGCCGCCAGACCCCACTGGCCTCTCGCCTGTGGAGAGAGGCACACGAGCTTCCCCAGGCCATCGGTGGGCGTTCATCTGTGCCCTTTACCCGCTCACCGGCCGTGGCTGGCTCACTTCCCCACGCCAGTGACGGGACCTGCAGAGGGCAGAGGCTACTGTCCTCCACCCTCACCTCCTGCTTCTCTGGTGGCTCAGCAGCTCTCCTGGAAGGGAAGTCAAGTCCAGTACAGTCGGTAGAAGAAGCCAAGGTGGACAAGAGGCAGACGGGACAGAATGCTCTTAGCTTCAGCCCGGGACACGGGCACCACCCAGCCCTGCCGTCCTACCCTCAGCACCCCCAGCCCCACACTCCCGTCGCCACCTTCTGCTATGAGCTGCGGCGGCCTCACCGCTTTGGCTTCCTTTCCCTCTCCTCCTCCTGCTCGATTTTATCACCACCCGAGGTCGGCTTGTAAGCTAGCCTGGACCAGGTGCACCCTGCTTGCCGCTGGCTGATACTGAGAGGAGTTCGCGGTTCCCCCAGCCTCTGCTCAGGCAGCCTCCTGGGGGCTGTGTCCTCCATGGGGCGGCCTCGAGGAGGCCAGGTTCATTGGCTGGACAAGCACTGGCTCTCACGTACCACAGCTTGGGTGAGCTGGGGACAGAACGGGCTGGGCATTGTCCCCGTCGTCAGGACTCTCATTCCAGAGGGGGAGCAGAAGGAAAGCCATGGTCATTGGTCTAGTATATTGATGTGCCTGACAATCGTTTTTTCTTGAACATCTTTAGTAGAATGCTGGTCATTTTACATGAGAAGTTATAAAAGCTCTGGGTGATATAATCTGTATTTGCTTTGGGCTGGCTGCGATCCAAGGGGCATGTCACCTTAGGCTGCGATCCGAGGGGCACGTCACCTTACTTAGTCTTGCTGGGATTGAGATGATTCAGAGCTACATTTCGGTTTTGTAAGAAGTCATTCATTTCTTACTTTGGCTTCTTGGAGACAACCCTTCAAAGGCACGCAAGTCACCTAACAGCTCTCCAAAGATGTCCACACCCCATGTCCATAACCGGCACATGTACCAGGTTACATGGCCAAGGGGATCTGAAGTAGCAGTGGAATCAAAGTGTCTCATCAGCTGCCCTTGAGAGATTATTCTGGATTTTCTGGTTGGTCCCAGTGAAATCACAGGGTCCTAAAAGAGGAAGGAGGCAGGAAAGGAGGTCAGAGAGGTGCACTGTGGAGGGACTTGACCTGAAGGTGGAGGAAGAGACCAGGGGATGCCGGCAGCTTCCGTGACCTGGGGACACAGATTTTTACAGAGCCTCCAGAAGACGTGCAGCCCTGCTGTCACCTTGATTTGAGCTCAGTAGCCCCCATCAGACTTCTAACCTGCACAGCTGCGTGACACTAAGCTTAGGTCATTTATCTTTTAATTCGTGGTAACTTGTTGTAATAAGAAGAGAACGCAAGGGGTCCCTGCCCCATCTTGCCTATTTCTGAGCATCTTCTTGGAGAGTCCTGAGGGCACATTTTCTCCATGGGGCTGGGAGACTTCTGAGACCTCGGCCTCGCCTCCTAGCCTCCCCCCCGTCCCCCCCCCCCCCCCCCCCCGAACTGTCTGCAGAGCCACAGGGAACCCAGTACCAGTCTCCAATTCTGTTCTCCTGGGGCTCTGCTCCCTCAGCCTTGGGCTGCTGTGTTCCTGGAGTGAAAATCTCTCTCTCTCCCTCTCCCTCTCTCTCCCCCTCTCTCTTGCTCTCTCTCTCTCTCTCTTTCTCTCCTGACCCTTAGCTTCTCTGCCTTTGGCTTCAACTCAGCAGATATAAGTAAAGGCAGCTCTTCTGCTGCTCTTATCCCTGACACTTCGGAAATCCTGGTTCGGCCCATTGGCCTTGGGCAAGTCCTGCTCTTGTTGGGGCCCCTTTTCCTTCCTTGGCACAGGATGGGTTTCAGAAATGACCTCCAGCTCTCGACACCTCTACTTCTGGGGTCACCTTGTGTTTGGGAGAGCAGGGTCTGGTTGGTTTGTGGGGTCTAGAAGGCGAAGTCTTTGCCTGGAAGGTGCTTCTGATGTTGCCGCCTACTCTATTTCACCAGTATGGCACTGTGTAGAAAATAATCTGAGAGCCGAGCTGCATATCACCAAGTACTGGGATGATTCGGAGCAGGCAGAGAGCAAAGATTCCAGTTTGGATTAATGAAATGACACAGCCAAATGTTGTGAGCGCTCGTCTCTAAAATGCAATCACCCTGAGCCTCGATACTTTCTTGTCAGCATAGTTTGGTTAATTAATCCATGATAAATCAGGAAAGTTAATCGAATTCATAGAACTTAATGAACTAACGTCAAGATGGATTTAGATCCCAAGGGAGCTGCAGGCGATCTCTCTTTAGTTATTTTTGCAAGCTGTTATTTTGACCAGACAATTGAGTTTTTTTTTCTTTTTTCTTTTTTCTTTTTAATTCAGCATGGCAGTTAAATGAATGGCAGTTGTATCCTGATGAAATTAGGTGGTATTTTGCAGGCTCTGCAGTTCAGTTTGCTTTCTGGGAAGGGAGTCAAGAGAAAAAGCAATGAAGGCCCTTGATTATGTAAGCATTAGACCATAAGCAAGGGCTGCACCAGGAGTTCTCTTAGGCATCTTTGCTTACCCAGTCTCTAGCACAGTGCTTGATACATAGTAGGTGACTAACTAACTGAATGAATAAATAAATTAATGTCTCTTCCATCCACCTGTGCAATGCATATTCAATAAGGTACGTGCTCCAGGCCCTGTGGTAGGTACTGGGATTAAGAGGTGAAAAATGAGTTATGGTTCTTGCCCTTCAGGGTGGCTGTCTCCAACAAGTAATTGCACCTAATTCAATGTAGTTAAGGTCAGTGACAAGAATGGGAAGGTTGTTGGACACAGCAGGAAGGACAGAGAAGGGCCAGCAGGAGATCGGGTGTTTCACAGAGCCATCTTGAAGTAGGAGCAGACGCTGGCCTGGAAGAGAACAGGGCACCTGCATTGCCCAGGGCAGGGCAGCCCATGTGAGTATGCAGGTGCACAGCAGGGACCCCGGAGCGGTGGGCAGCCTCCTGCAGTGGAGCCAGTGCACAGGGCAGGGAGTGGTTGGGATGAGTCGGCTTGGCCAGCCCCGACTTTATGTGGACCTAACAGGGAAGGTCCAAAGGGTTTTCGGAATGTGAGTGACTTGGGAGGAAGGAATTCTTCTAAGTGACAGGTGGGTGTGCTGGAGGGGAGAGCGGGCAGAGGTAGTGGTTCGTCGCCAGTATGCTAGGCACGGTGAGGGCAGCAGGGAGGAGGATTAGGCCGGACAGGAGGGCCCAGGTTCTGGTCAAGTTCGTTTCTCCGAGCATCCTTTAATTTCTACCTCGTAGGGTTATTTTGAGTTCAAATGCCATGCATAAAAAGTCCAAGTATATATAGCGTGGCTCACAATGAGCACTTGCTAGATGTCAGCTGCTTATCGCTCCCCAGGGGAAAGGCAGAGCTGTTGGGAGAGGAGGGGAGGGAGGGAGGGCATCTGGGAGGCAGTTGGAAGGTGGAGTCCTGCGGCATCCAGGAGTCGCGGCTGCTCTGCTGCCTCACGGTGAACTTCAGATGAGGCCTGGGCTCCCTGATCTTGGGCCACACTGGACTCGCAGGCAGAGCCAGCTCAGAGTTGTTGGCAGCTGAGAGGTGCTGTGCTGTGTGACATCGACGCCTCACTCCTGGGCCCCCAAGCCACCTGGGCCCCCAGTGCAGAGTGCCAGCCGTGAGCTGCATGGGAAGGAGGTTCAGAACTACAGACAAGCTTCTGTGAGCCCCAGCAGGTGCTTGGAAGGGACACATGGTAAGTAAAGACCCTGTTACCACTGCTCTGGTCTGCAGCCCCACCATTAGTAATTTGATTGAGACAGGAATTTGGGGTGACAGAGAAAGAAAGACACACTGAGCCTCAAAAGATCCCCAGCACCAAGGGGGAAAAAATAGAAGAAGCACGCTTGAACTGTTGGAATGCAGGAAGCCCCCATGAACCCCTGGAATGTGCAACAAGCAACTCCTGAGCAATGGCGTCGTCCTTGGTCCAGATCCTAGCCAGCAAAAACCATGAGGCCCTGGCAAGGCGCAAGTGCAGGGAAATGAGTGCAGAACCGCGCACCCGAGCCACGACGCTGGCCCAGCCCCTGCTGCTGTCTCTCTCATCACCGACACCCAGACACAGGGCTGCTGCTTCAATCTCGGGGGGACTCACACTCTCCCTGGCCTGTGTATTCCTTGCCATATCCCAAAGCTTTCCACTCTTGATAGAGGCCACTCTCCCTTCAGTGTGTCTCTGCTTTCCTAAATGGATTTCTCTCCGTGCCTCTAAATCTTGCACGTTTAAATTAATTTCTGCGATGTTTATCAAGAACCCCATGGGTCTTGAGTTGGGGTCCCCCTCTCCAGGAACTTGTTGAGCCTCCTCAGGTGACAGGATCATTTAGATTTAAAAGCTCTGTGTCTCCAATCCATGCCAAAACATCAGGGAAAGGTATAATCCATTAAAGGAAGGGCTGACCAAACAGAAACGGTAGCATTGGCCAGCAGAACTGTTTGGCATTGGGCAATCTGATGGTACCTTTTAATTATTGCTTCATTTAATTTTCCAACAGTTCTGTAAAGCGAATGTTACTATGCACACAGACCTGAGGGTTCAGGGAAGTTAAGAAACTTGACTAAACACACTCAACATGTGTCTTTGACAGCACTGGACAGAGAAGAATACGGTGAGTGAGAGCTGGAAAGGTGGACGTCAGGTGTGGGATGTTGAGTAGCTGCCCCTGGATGGAAGGAAAAGCGGGGTGAAAGAGCAGAGGGGACACGAAGTCCTGGCCGGGACTGGCTGCTTGCTTCACAGTCACAGCATCTGCAGATTGACCACTCCCCGACTCTGCAGGTCTTATCTTAGTCCGGAGGCACGGCGATGACCATGGGGCTCCCGAGGAAGGTTGGACTTGAGTTACCAATTGAGATAAAACGGCCTCAGAGGTTTTGTTTTATCTTCGCTTGTCCAGCCACAGTTTCAGAGCCCGACAGAAGCCCCAAAGGCTGGACTGGGACTGGTCTTTGCAAGGCACAGGGCCTGGCACTCGGTCGGTGTTCAGCGGATGCCCACAGAGTGGATGCTGACTGAGGAGTCCCCTCTGGAGTGGGGCTTACCCCTCAGAGTCCTGCAAACCCTGCTTCCCTGCTTCTAGCGATAAAGGAGTTGCCGACTCTTGGGCCTTCAGGAGGGGCCAGATGAGAAGCAAATGCGTTTGCGCTTCATTGTTCACTGCTGATTGCTTACCCAGCTCTTCTGGCCACCTGACATTTTAGTCCTAAATTCTGTTTCCAGTTGGGAAGTGGGCAGAGAAGACACAGACCAAAAAGGCACTTGGCGTGTTCTTTAGGGTCACAGTGACACATGCCTCAGTTGGGGTCAGGTGGCTGGATGGTCTCCAAGGGGTGTGTCATCCAGCAGTCAGGGCACAGGGGAGCAGGAAGCTGTGGCAGCTTCGGAGAAGGCACTGGGAGGTAGGGGTCTGCCTGTGGCCACCGACTGGGTGCCACGGACTTCATGTTCCCTTTCGTGGGCCTCAGTTTACTCATCTGTAAAGTCATGACACTGGATTAGCTGAGTAGTTTTCCAGCTGTGTTGGGGAGATCTGAAGATCATTGAAAGAAATAGACTGCTCCTCTGCTCTGAGATGGCTTCATGTATCACGCTGGAATTAATGCAACCACAGGGAGTCATTCCTGAGTGACAGATGGCACAGGCCTGCCCTCATAATTGGGGGCATGGGTGGGTTAAAAAAATCTGAGAATAAACAATTTCGAGCCACAACACGGTGATTTTAAGGGGTTAGTTGTAAATCGTGTGCATATACAGGGAATGGATTTTGGCCAGAACAAAACTGAGATGAACAATGTCATCGCTGGTCTTCCATGGGGGAAAGATGTGGCCATCAGGACGTGTCACAGCCTTTGCTCGCTGGTTGTTTGGTGTCAGCACTCAACAGATTCACTGGAAAAAGTCTCCTGTGCGATACAAGGGTTGCGTGTCGCGGGCCAGCTTCTCAGCAAGACCTCGGCTCCTGCCCTGGGTCTGTGGTCTGGATCACTTTTGTTGTGCATCCTGTGTTCTTAGGCAGGAACTCCAGCCTCTGTGAGCCTCCGGTCCTTCATCTGTCCAAGGGAGAACAGCGGCTGTCACACCTCGTCGGACCTGCGCAGGTGCAGAGAAGTGTGTATGCGGGAGCAGCCGGCGCCGTCCTGGGTGGTGGCAGGTCCTCCCGGCAGCCGGCCCCCTCATGCAGACAAGCAGACACACACAAACACGTGGGCACGGACACGGGAGGACAGGGATGGCGGCCCGTAGGCAGGAGAATTGTCCCACGGAGGTGAGGCCAGCATGTGGACTCACTCGGGACGCTCCTGAGGGCCAGGTGATCACTTCAGATGATCCTTGGTGGCCTCGCTTCCAAGGCTTGCTGAGCGCCCAGCAGCCCTGGCGTCTCGTAAAACTTTGGATTAAAATTTGTGATTGTTCCTCGTGCGCATTCCCATCTAGCCCCAGGAGGGAATGGGTAGGATCTTTTAAAGACTGGCTTCTCAGAACCACGTCCCCAACGCTAAGATTTGAAGCCTTTTCATTTCAAAGATGTGATACACCGTTACTTGGTTTCGGAGGGGAAGGCATGCGGGTGGGAGTGGATGAAGGCTGGGGATCGGCACGGAAGAGCGAGGCTATCCTTGGTGACAAACATCTGGCACCTTTTCCAGTTAAGCCGTGACATTTGGATTCTTTCTCAGATGTTCGGATTTCCTCTGAGGCCTTGGATTCCTGTCACTGCACGTTGTGGGCAAGGCCCTACCGTCCCAGCTTGCAGCCTCCCAGGGACAGCTGGAGAGAGGCGGCCTCGAGCCCAGGTAGGGTGCACTCGGGGCTTGGGGCCAGGGACGCTGTGAGCACCCAGGATGCTCTTTTGCAGAGAACGCCAGGCTGGTGTGGCGAGGCATCTGAGCACCAAGGTGCGAGGCCCTTGTCCAACCTGCCCAAAGGCTTCAGGGGAGCCGGTCAGCTTCTGGCTTCTCGTTTCCTGCACCTGGAATGTGCAGATGATGACGTCTGGTCTGCTTGTCAGCAGGGTCCACTATCTCAAATTCTGTGATGCTCCTGGAAACACAGGAAGTGGGGGAGCACAGAACAGAAGCCGGACACCCCAGGCTGAAGTGGTCATCCTGGCTGCTTACAGGAGAGAGGTGTGGCTGGAGACGCCACCAAGCAGGCTCCGGTGACAAGAGCAGGGGTGGCAGTCAGAGGCAGGGTTGGGTGGTGCCCGAGACTCAGACGGAGGCACACAACCTGGGCACGTCCTTCAACCTCTCAGTCTTGAGTTCATCTGCTATAAAATGGGAAGGCCAACATACTTCCACCTGGGTGGTCACGGGAATGAGGTGGGGACGTGCATGTGGCAGGCTTACTGTGCTGGGAACCTCCGTGAGTTAGCGCGTGCACGGGCCTGATGGCTCTGTGCTGAGGGGCCACGGTATGCACAGGAGACTAGAACCCTGCTGTGTGCAAGACCTTCCCCAGCTCTCTGAGCCCGCAACGGCGGAGCCAGGATACCAAATCAAGATGATGTTTGGATTTATCATAGGGTGGGTACTACCAGGCCTGCAGGGTGGAAGCTCCCTCCAGAAGGGTGTATCCCTCTCAGAAGGGGGTTCGGTCATATTGAGTGGGCTCCTTTCAGGATGGCCCTAGAGGTGGTGGGGGAAGATGGCCATCCTTCACGTATTCACTCGCAGGTGCTTACCGAGCATCACGTGTGGGACGAAGCTGGGAGGCAGGGACAGCCGGGAGCACACCCACGCCCACCCTGAGGGTGCACGTGAAGGAAGGGGGAGACTCGTGAGTACACAGTTCATGTCCAGGGAAGAGACAGCACTAGGAGAACCACCCTGCCCTTAGCCAGGAGGGAAACCCAGGTGACAAGCTGGCAGCACCGTGTTTGGGGGACCCAGGAGACAGCAGCCGCTCTGCACAGCTCGGGGGTTTGCACTGACTGCCCCTGGCTGTGCCTCATGTAGGTGTCCATTTTGCTCTGAGAAATGGAAGTGAAAGGTGAGCCCATGTCCACGCCTCCTCAGCCTGGACACAGTGAAGTCTGGCAGCCAGGCCCCCAGGTCACGGTGGGGTAAGGCGCAAGTGGCCAGCTCCTACTGCTGTGCCCTGGCCTGCCCCGCTCCTGGTGTGAGTGTGGCTGTTTGGTGGGGCCAGGTTGGGGGTAGCTGTGTGGAAGTCCTGGCCCAGAACCCCTGGATCGCCGGCTCCACTTGGCAGAGTGCGTGGTGACTCGGGCATATTATCTTCACAGCTCACGGTTTCATGGGACATTTGTGCAGACGAGATTGATCAGCAGCGGGAGGAAAATAGCCGTTGCCTAGGCAACCAGCTGATGACTCATCCTGGTTTTGAAGAGCCAAAGCTGTGAGACTGCAGTAATTTTCCAGATGCTCGGCCGCCCTCTCCCTCTGTCCCCACCTCCATCCTTGACTGCCTTTTGCACACCCACGTCCCCAGGTCCCTGTAATGCTGGATGCTGCCCACGTGTTCTGCGCTCCCTGGGACAGGCACTATAGGCCCCTTCCCAACCCTCATCTATGACTCGACCTGCTCCCCTGGCTTGGGTCCTGCGAGGGCAGGCTGCGCAGACTCCGTGCTGCAGAGTCCCCTGATCTGCTTGCCTGTCATTGGAAGGCCCTCAGCGAGACCAGCAGCCTCCTCCTCACTGAACCCGTACAAGCTCCCCTACTGTCAGTGGCCTGCAGCATGCTTCCCGGGAAAGCTGGGTCTGGCGTTCAGGCCCTTCCTAGGGACTCATCCTAGTCCTCTCTGAAAGGCAAGGTGACACAATTTAAGGCACTCCCCTCCCCGTGCACCTTCATGTTAATGAAGAACTGGGCCAGCGACTTCAAGACCCAAGGAAGCGGGTCCTGAATTAGCTGGACAGGTTGGGCAGCGTGCGTGTGCGGCAGCTCTGCTGACAGGTGCGACCCCGACCCAGCACCATGCTGCTGCCCATTGGGAACTTAAAAACCACAGCGAATGTGAGCAAGTGCCTGGTTCTCCACCTGCCTGAACACGTGCGGCCACACGGGTGTAGGCACACGCACCCACAGCAAGCCACATAGCACACGACACACATGCACATAGCACACCCACACACTACACAGCACACAGCACACACCATAGGTCACACACCACACCCACATACCACACATGACACACAGTGCACACCACATGTACTGACATCACGCATGGCACACACATACCACACACCATATATGACGCATATACGTCATGCCCACCAGATACACACCACACACATGCCCAATACACACCACACACACCACACACAACACACAGTGCATTCAGCATACACACCACACACGGCACACACAACATACCACACACCATACGTGACACCCATATGCCACACCCACACACACGTGTGCATGCCCCGCTCCGGGCCCCCTGGCAGCTGATGGAGTTGGAGTCTTGCCCTTGCTTTCCGGGTGGCTGGTGTCCACTGGGCCGACGTAGTCATGGGTAGTGGGACTGTGGTACCCGCAGGCTGTCACGGTAACTGACAGCCAGAAGGAGGCCGTCCAGCAGACCACGCTCGGGAGCCAGTGCTGGAGTCGGGAGAGGCCGGCTCAGCTGCCCCTCGAGCTCACCCTCTGGGTCCCTGTGCTGCCTGGCGCCTTTCTACCAACCCCTGGCTCAGGCCCACGACGTCACCTCGGAAGCCCTGTGCTCAGGAGCAGACATTTCAAAGGTCATGTGAGGGAGCCCCGTGGTGCCCTAGACTGTCTCGACCTTGGTCTCTGCAACAGTGTCCCTGTCTTCCTGGCCAGCCGTTGTGCTGCTGGCGTTGGTGGCTGTGGCCTGCAGCTTGCGTGCTTGGTGGCCAGGTTCTTTGCCTCTCTTCTCAGGTTGGTCAGAGCCAGAAGCTGCCCAGAGAGGACCTTGCCCCAGCTCTTGCTCTCTCTGCCATGTGTCCACAGTGGCCTTTGCCCGAGTGTCCACCTGCACCTAGGAAGCTTGGAGCTCTGATTCCTGCTCCTGAGTCCCTGCGAGCTGATGGCTCTCAGCTGGGTGCTCACTGTTCATGGGACCTGGTGGAGTGAGGAATGTGGCCGGGTTGTTGCTTCCTACCACAGAACATAGCTCGTGGAAGGGGGTGCTCCAGGGAACCCACATTCTGGGCAGCCAGACTTGATTCTGGTTTAAGCCGACAGAAAGGATGAAGAGATTCAGAAAACCCTCTCCTGCATGCCAGTGGCTTGCTGTAAAATCCCAGTTTGAAAGTCAAAAATCTGAACACTTCCTCCCCAGCCACTTTGCATTTTTTTGTTACGGTCTTCATCTTTCCCTGAGCAGATGGCCACCTATAGCCATCTAGGGAGAAGTTTATACTTTTTTGGGTGAGGCAGAAGAGAAAAGTGCGTGTGGGGTGTGTATGTTCCGGAATAGAATTGCTGCCACTCCACTATTATGAGGACTTGGAGTGCTTTTCCCAAGATCACTGAGAAGTCATTGATCATTTTTAGCAAGAGAGCGATAGATTTAGATTAGCATTTTTATAATGATCTGCTCACTTCCATAATGAAATGGTTGGACAGGGCAGCCACATGCCTACAGTCCAGTCAGCTGTTAGGGGGCAGTGGCAAAGGAGAGATCAAGAGGCAGGCGATGGGCAGGGTGCAGAGGGACCAGACGCAGGCTCCAAGGAGAAGGATCCCAGAGGCCGGCTTCTGCTTCATATGACCGGAGATAACTTGTGAACATTTACAGAGATGGGGAGAGTCGGAGATCAGGATTTAGAGAGTGGTGAAGGGGGAGGACAGGAGAACATTTAGAGTCAAGAGACCTCTGAGAAACGCAGGTGGATGGGCAGCGAGGATGGGGATTCTTGGGTCTGGGCCTGGGGGAGTTATCCATGGGGGTGTCTTGGCCTGTTTGGCTGCTGGGACAGGATGCCTAAGACTGGCAGCTGATAGACAAAGACCCACTCACAGTCCCAGAGGCCACACCCTCCAAGATCAAGGCAACTGTCACTGAGGGCCAGTGTCTCCAAGTGGGGTACTTGTGTGATGGAGGAGGGCAGACAGCGCTCTGAGGACCCTTCCGTAAGGACGCTGTCACAGTTTGGATCTGAAATGTCCCCCAGACAGCCATGTGCTGAAGGCGTGGCCACCACTGCAGCTGTGTTCAGAGGTGGAGGCCTTTGGGGGTGAGGGGCTCATGAGAGCTCTGACCTCACAGATGGATTAATCCACTTATGGATTCGTAACCTGCTGGGCCATTGGGAGGTGGTGGAGACAGGAAGTGGGGCCCAGCTGCAGGAAGTAGGTGGTTGTGCCCTTGAAGGGTGCACTCTGTCCCCAGGCCCTGCCCCTCTCTCTGCTTCCTGGCCACTGTGAGGTGGGCAGCTCACTCCACTACACGCTGCCCCCAGCCACAGGCAATGGGGCCTAGTGGCCACCGGAGACCTGAAACCATGGGCCAAGCACATCTTCCCTCCTTTGAATCTGTTTTCCTCCAGCACCTGGTGCCAGTGAACCTGGGGAACACGGCACCACCCCATCGAGAGCACCCCGCCTTCCCAAGCTCCTCGCCTCCCTGACCACATTCCCTTGTCCTGTGAATTTCATTCTCCGGAAAGAAGTTGATGGTGAACTGCTGGGTCTGGCGGCCACACCAGAGGGCATCACCTGCCATTTAGAGCCCTGACGTGGGCTCTGCCCTGGCCACTTGGTGGCAGCAGAGAGGGTCCTGCTTTGCTGACTGCAGGCACGCCCTGCTGTGGTCAGCTGTGGACACAGGAAGGGCTTCCTCGGCAGCGAGGACCAGCAGGTTGCACAGGCCCTGCCTGCTAACAGAAGTGCAGGATCAGATTTTGTCCCAACTGAGTTTCAACCTAGGAGGGAGAAGCCCTTGTCCTGTGATGTAGAGGAGAGCCAGGTGGACCCAGAGGAGAGGCATTTGTAGGTGGGGACCCCAAGAGCTGAGGGAGTTCTCATCTGATGGTCTTCGTTTTCATCGTCACCCAGGGTACAGGTCCTCTCAAGAGTGGATAAGGGGACTTGTGTGGCAGGCTTTAAGGGAGGGGAAGACAGGTGGATTGGGCAGGTGGGTGGCTGGATGGTGACTCTCTGTGCCATTCCAACCTTGACTTGATCTACTTTTTCCTCTGCTCTTTCTGCTGATTTCCCCTCAACCTCAGGTACCCAGGGTCCACTGGCTGTCCCACTGGTTCTTCAGGCCAGCCTCCCACAAATAACCACCTCTGCCTGGCATCTGAGAAAGTAAGTCACCCGTGGAATTTTTTCTAAAAAATAAAATAGGACTTAAAACATAATTTCCCTCAATCTCCTCAGCAAATTGATGTCTTTCTCTGATTCCTTTCTTCCTCTGGTTGAAGCAGGTGCACTGTGGTTTGCTGTAAGCTGCCCAATGTTAGGAGACTGAGGGGGCACAGGTTTAGGGGCACAGCAAGCTCAAGGGTCTGGGAGGCCTGCCAACACCACCGCGAGCTGGTGGCTGCTGCAGGGAGAGGAGCCGTCTGTAGGACAGGAACACATATTTGAAAAGCACAGTGATTTCAAAGTACCTGAGGGCGATGACTCTGTTTCGGTCTGGGTAGGAAATATTAAAGTGAAAAAGTGCAGATAAGGAATGAAAGCATCTCCCGCTCCCGACGCCCTTCAGGACGGGTGAACTCGGAACGCAGCACCTCTGGAGTTCCCCGTGACTCCGAGCTCTGTGTGTTCCCAGTGCCAGAGAAACCTCGGCGCTCACGGTTCTGGTTCAGAGGACCATGGTGAATGGCTGGGGCAGCATGTCTCAGAGTTCACCGCAGGAACGTGGGGGGCTGGGGAGAGAGGGAGAGACCAACTTTTAGGGGGTGCCCTGTTTGGAATAAGAAACGACCCCTTCCTGCCTGAAACCGCGGAGCGTACCTCAGGAGAACACCTGCAGCAGTGGAAATGGCCATGCTGGGCCTCCTGATGGACGTTTCAAAGCTTCGGGGACATCTGATTGCTGGTGGCTACTGGGCCTTGGAGAGAGTCCGATGATGAGGACGATGATGATTTTATTTATGTGTATATTTGGGGGGACAGTGAGCTAGCCATGTGCGTCCTGTTTGGTATGATAAGCATGCTGTTAGAATTCAGTTTGGCTGCAGGTAACAAAAGCTAAACGAACAGTGTGAATTAAGTAAAAAATACTCTGGAGACTGGTCAGCAGGAAGGAATTCCAGTTCTAATAGCGATAGATCAGACCACTCGGCCCAGCCTGCATTACTAGAGGCAACTAGAAAAACGGGAAAACTCTCCTCAAAACCTTCGAAGTGCTAACAAGACGTAATGCCAGGCCCCGACCCAGGGAGCTGAGCAGGGCGTGGCTGGGGTGGTTCTCAGATCCTAATGGGGTGTTCGGGGAAGACCTCACTGAGAGAGACTTTAAGGTCCGAGGAAGAACATGACAGAAAAGGTACCACTAGGATCCCCTCGTGTCAGATCTCAGTGGTCCCCAATTTCTCAGGGATGATCTCAAATAAGAGGAAAGAAAGGGATGAGGAGAGAAAGGAAGGGCAAAGTGGGAGCCAGGTGACCTGGGAGAAGAACCAGAGGGGCAGAAGTAAGATGTGGGACTTTGATCTGCTGGCCTGGTCTTGGCTCCGAGGACGAACAAAGGCTCTGTCAGCGATGACTTCTTACATTAGCAGTGTGCCTGGTTTTGATTTCATAGTCTCTCATGCATTACATCTCAGACTTCACACAGATCTCTAATCCCATCACCTTCGCGGAATCATGTTCACTATTTTTCCTTTCTAGTCTTATCTATATGCGGACTTTCTCCAATTCATAACAACCTCTATCGAACCCAGACATGAGTCACACAGTTAGACATGTCCCGCCTAGCCCTCTGAGCCCACATCTGACGTAATAGACAGCCTGTTAGGAGTGACCATGGGGCAGTTGGTAGCTGCAGAGGACATGGTGGGAGCAGAGGACCAGAGCAGGTCAGCCAGAAGTTAGGTCCTCAGAATGGGAGGTGTGGGGGTGATGGCAGTGTGAAGAGGCTAGTTTCCACCCTGTGCACTCTGGCAGATGGCTCCTGAGCACCTGGTAGAGGGGCACCAGGCTGTGGCATAAAGGGCAGGAGGTCCGAGTTAAAAGAACTTTACTGATTAGAAGTCACTTAGCATTCCTAACTTTCAATAAATGTATGCTCTCCACTGCTGAGCTGGGTTGGTTCTGGAATTCGGAATAATTTTGAAAGGGATGATGTAATCTCAGGCAGGAGACGTGGGGGATGAGCATGTTCTCTTCAGAGCTGTGTGCTGTGTTCCCCAGGGTACCTGGAAATGAAGCAGATGGGTTTCCTCTGACAGGGCAGCACCCGAATCTTCTGAACAGAAAGTACGGCTTAGCTGCTGCTTTCCAGTTGCAGTTTTACCCCAGCTTTCTGTGGCTCAGCTTGTTTTCTGTTCTTAGGCTCTCTGCCAGGGTGATGGTGAATTTAATACCCAGCTCTGTTGCAAATCCCTCCATGCCATGGCCAGGAGACTGTGTATCTCATTTTCCTACCTGTCACATATCGTGATAGGACCCTGTTGGCAGGGTTCTGGGTGTCTGATCTGCATTCTCTACAGAGAGCAGATTGAAGGGGCTCCTGGGGTAGGTGAGGAGCCCGTGCACAGGACAGGACTGGAGAGTCGGTGAACTTGCCCTAAAGAAATAAAACAAGGGCACCTCCCAACTCAGACTATGAAAGACAAAGGGCTGAGATGTAAGGGGCTGTGAGGGTGGATTCATGGTGCTGACCAGTGGACTTAGTGTTGACCTCCAAGAAGTAGTTGTGAAGTTGGAATTAAGTGTGCAAGAAGAGATACAGAGAAAATGGGGAGGAATCTGGGAAAGCTGGGGGAGTCGTAGATGAAATGCAATTTCTCCCTCCAATGAAGGAGGGAAGTGGGAACGCTGGGTGGGAACAGACTGCTGCACTGCCTGAGGCGTGTGGAAGGCGAGTGTCCTCCAGCAGGATAGGCAGTCAGAGGAGCCCTATTTCCTGGACGGGTCTGCCGCAGTGTCCCTGGGCTCTCACCCATGGCTGGAATCTGCCTGGGCAGGATGGCCTCCTGTTAATGTGGTGGTGGATCCCAGAGCTCAGATGCTGGCCTTGAGGTCTACCATGCTGCTTGCAAAAGGGGGTTTGCATGCTGTGTGCTCATTGCGGCCACAGAACTTTCAGGAATGGCCTCACTAGACCAAGAGGGTGTGAGTACTGGCTGGGGAAGGCACTGGCGTGAATGGAAAGGAAACCGATTCTATTCACGTGGGGGAAAGTCAAACTATGCAGATGTGACCTCAGAGGAAGGAGCTCAGGCAACCCGGGCGTGGGGCTCCGGAGAGGCACAGGCTCTGCAGACTGCACAGTGGGCGCACTGATGGCTTGGACTTGAGCGAGAGCAGTGGGAGTATTCCTGTCCTTAGTGAGCATGATCAGTGGGCAGTGAGTGTGGGCAGTGGGCGTCCTCCTGCCCTCAGGCAGTGAGCACGAGCAGTGGGCGTCTTCTTCCCCTTAGACAGTGAGCGTGAGCAGAGGGCATCTTCCTGCTCTTAGACCATGAGCATGAGCAGTGGGCATTTTCCTGTCCTTGAACTTGAGCATGAGCAGTGGTGGCTTCCTGCCCGTGGACTCCAGTGTGAGCAGTGGCATATTCCTATCCCTTGACAGTGGACATCCTCCTGCCCTTGGACTTGAGTGTGCGTGGTGGGCATCCTCCTGCCCTTGGTGCACTGGGTAAGATGGGTAAAGCAAGTCCAAAACCTGGCTGCAACTGGGAAGTCTTCCAGATCTGTAGTCGGTGATTTTCTGGGCCAGCGTTTGGTGACCTGGGAATACTGCAGGTCACGAAACCCCAGTGCTGGGTATGGTCTTGCCCCTCGGTTGCCTCAGGGTCCCCAGCAGATTGCCTTCTCTTCTGCAGGTGAGAGGCCTGCTACACACACTTCCATGTTCTTCAAAGGGTTGATGACGTATAAAGTCCTGCATTTCATAATGACAGGCGTGTGTGGGAGAGGCAGCAGGCTGGAAATCAGATGCACTCAGGTTTTACTAAAAACTTTGTCTTTTTTTCTTCCTTCATCAACTGCATTTCTGAATTTGAGCTGGGATTGTTTCTTTATATGTGTGCCTGTAACACTAGACCAGATTTCTGGAGGGCAGGGTCCATCTCTCTCTTATCTGTCCCCAGCATCTTACAGGCTCTCCAGCACACCGCTGGTGTGTGTGAATGTGGTTGGGACTTGCTAAGGGTACAGTGACTTTGTGGCTGGATGTGGTTGGGATTGGGGGTCGGGGGACAAGGAGAAAGCCTGGACTTGACCCTCCCTCCTTCAATCCTGCTGGTGCCACTTGCTGGTTGTGGGCTGTGGACCAATTACTGCCTAAGCCTTTTCCTTACTTTGAAGTGGATGTAGCTGTTCCTGCCTGGCAAGGGTATGGTGAGCATGAAGCGTTAATTCTCGATTTGTATCTCAGAGTATCTGGCCTGCGGTGGATGCCGTTTCACGATTCTCTCAGTTCTGTCCTCTGTCCACCATGCCTAAGGCTACAAGTGAAGGCTGGGGAGATCAGCAATTTGATTGCTAATCCACAACAAAATAACTCATGATATTTTGGTCTACATTTTGTAGGAGATATCTTAATTTTCCTCTCCATTTTGCCATGGACCTCAGACCTAAATCATCTTTTAATTGGCAGTTGTGTCAGCTGTGAAGAATAGGCCGTTTTCTAAAGTGCCTTCTCCACTGCAGCTGGGAAAGTCCTGGTGCCTGTGCAATGCAGAGTCTTGCTGCAGAGTCTTGCTGCAGTGTGTCGCAGACAGCAGCTGCTGAGGCGGGGCCGGAGGCCCTGGGGCGGCCTGAGAGGCTGCCGCTGAGCATACTGATGTACTTGGTGGAGAAAGCGCTTAGAGACATCATTGTCTTTCTTCCTTTGCACTTGATCTGTCAGAAGCCCAAAGAGCAAGTCCAGCTCTGTCCACTGGGGCCTCTTTAGTACGGTTAAGAAAAGCATCCTGTCGGTGGAGCAGAGGTCCTGCCCTCTCTGTGGACTGTGTGGTCTGTGTGGCCCCAGGTGAGGTGCCTGTCATGTCCAGGTAACTGCTTCAGGAAAACCCCTTCCCTCTGTCTGCAGAGGAGCAGGCACAGGGACAGGCCACTCAGAAGGAAAACGTACCCAGTTCTACTCACCTGGGACCCTCAGATTCAGGACTGATGTCAAGTGATGTTGGAGTTTAAGTGGACCAACAAAAATCTAATCTTTGGAAATGTCATTCTGGTCAACTGATTTTTTTATTATTTTTTTTTTTGTAATAAAAAGTCTCCTCTGGAAGGACTAAATTATATAATAGGAGGTTTAAAAATATCTTACCAGGTTTCCTGTCTTCCCAATGCTGTAATTAAATATTGCCTTCCATTGTTATAATAGCAATTATTCTTTATTGACTATTTAATATGTTCTAATATATGACATTTATTTACTATATAATTCTATGCTAAGTGCTTGAGAGCATAATCTCATTGTTAGAACAGTCTCGTAAGGAAGAAAGTACTAACCCCTGTTTACTCTAAAGGAAATTAGGCTCAGCTAAGAAGTGGCACATCTCTGTCACTAGCCTGTGACAGCCTTCCCTGTTCAGCTACCTGACGCAGAGATCTGCCTCTGAGCCCCTCTGAGCCGCCAGGTGCTCAGTCTCTCCCCTCATCCTTTTGCCAAAGCAAACGTGAGATCAGCATGGGGTCTTCTGTGCCGGCTGCGCTCCGTCCCTGCCGGCTGTTCAGGACCTTGGATTGTTCTGGCTGCTACTGTGGGTTGGTGAGGACAGAGCACTGGCTGTCCCAAAGAAGCTGTGCCCGGGGTTATTCTGTGAAACAGGCGTAAGTACACCGCCCTTGAGGATCCTGCCCCGGCGCGTCCTCAGCCCTGCGGCCCTCCTGACTCCCAGTGTCCCTGCGGTTGGCGCGGAGGACTGTGTTCACAACGGGCCCTCATCTCGCGTGGCTCGGCTGCGGCTGTCTGAGCCCTTCTCCCTTCGTCTGGCGTTGGGGTTTGTCCCTGGCTCTCACCCTTTCTTGGCTCCCTGGAGATGTGTCCCCAGCCACACCGTCGCACTGCCGCCCGCTGCCTGAGCCTCCTCCCGTCTTCAGGCTCCAGGCTTCTCGTCTCTGACGGGCCACGTCCAGGGCCCTCTGC
The DNA here is from genome assembly GCF_902686455.1 of Sciurus vulgaris. Taxonomy (NCBI): domain Eukaryota; kingdom Metazoa; phylum Chordata; class Mammalia; order Rodentia; family Sciuridae; genus Sciurus; species Sciurus vulgaris. The sequence continues at coordinate 111,086,910 of NC_136473.1, read as the reverse complement.
TCTGGGCACTTAGGCGTTTTTGGACGTTCCCCATGTCACTTAGGCGTTTTTGGACGTTCCCCATGTCAGCCGTGGTGCTTGTTACAGTTCCACAGAGCCATGTCCTGCGTGCCCCGGATGCTCAGGTGGAAGTCCTCGCCGATGCCACGCATCTGGAGGGGAGCTTTAGGAGGAGCTTGGTTATGAGGGAGAGCCTCTCGAATGCCCTCAGAGAAGAGCCCTGGGACCTGCCTTCCTCTCTCTCCCTCTGCCCTCAGTCTTCCAGAACCCAAGCTGCTTCTGGGAATGGCTGTGCCTTTTCTAAGAAGATTGCATACAGAGCCACTCTAGATCTGTGCATTTTTCTTTCTCCCTTTTTGAAAAATCACAACAGTCTGTGCTGATTGCTGATATTCATAAGGTAACAGACCGAGGGGGCAGATAACATGCCGGGATGGTCTTGAATGGTCTGCCGGCTTCGTGTATACTGCTGGAGGATGACTTAGATATCGTTCCTCCGTCTTCCAGGGTCCTCCCTGGACCTGGGCATGTTTGAGTCCCTGGGATCTGTGCATTTGTTTCCTTACAGAGAAAAAGAACGTTGCACATATTATGCTAAAGATCTGAGATGGGGAGGTGACCTGGGTTGCTCAGGTGGCACAGTGCAATTACGTCGGTCTTTACAAGAGTATGAAACAAGTTTGAGGCTGGTGGAGACAAGGAAGCGGCCGCATCTAGAAGGTGGACAAGGTAAAGGAAAAGACTAGGGTTCGTTGATTTTGTGTCCCATAACCTTGCTGAGTTTGCTTATGAGTCCTAACAGCTTTTTAGTGAGACTTAGGTTTTTCCATGTGTATGGTCATGTCATCTGCACACGGGGACAATCCGACTCTGCTCCAGTTTTATTTCTTATTGCTCTGGCTAGGAATCCCCATGATGTACTGAATGAGCCACGTGACGTGGCGTCCTCGTCTCCGTTCAGGTCTTGGTGGAAACAGTTCCAGCTTTCCTTGTGCAGCGTGAGACCAGCTGTGGGTTTTCACGTGTGTCTTCTGCACACCACTTCCACACTCCATTGTCAACTTCTTATCATGAAGGGATGTTGAGTTTGTCCAATGCCCTTCCTACACCGCTGGACGGCTGTGGTTTTGTCCCTCATTCTCCTGCTGTGATGGGCCTTTTACTGATATGCACGTTGATCCGTCCTCACATCTCTGCCAGGAATCCTACTCTCAAGCTCCTGTTCTCAGAAGAACATTCATCATGAGGTTCAGCCTTAATTAATCTTCATTACCTTTTAAAAGGTTTTATCTCTAAATAGAGTCATATCCTGAAGTACTGGGGCTCAGCCCTTCAACATATGAATTTGGCATGGACACAATTCACAGTACAGTTCAATACTGTAAAGTTGTTTGAGCTCTGGGGAAAAAAAGATGGTACAGATATGTATTATTCTCCTTGTGGATTTTGGGTAAAAGTAGGAGCCTCTAGGTCCCTTATCAAATGTGTATCAGACATTTATTCTCGAAGGAGGAACGTCCAGGGTATGTGAGGCAGCAGAGGCTCTGGGCAAAGGCATCAGGTGGACGCCTCAGAGGCTTTCCTTCCTGTCCCTGCCCATCTGTCACCCTTATAGTCAGGCGTCGTGTCTTGGTGCCCTTTGCCTTCCGTGCAGACCCACGTCAGTACCTGCAGCTCTTCCCACGGGAGGACACTGTCGGATGGCACAAGAGTTGGTGTCTGCTTTATGCTTCGTTTTGTGAGAGCAAGCCCTCGGCCGAGGGATCGTTCTTTAGAGGGATTCAGAGATGGGTCAAGGGAGGAAGGAAACCTTCTCTGAAGTCCTTTTTCAGTGCTTGGATGTCACCCACCCCACCAGTCCTGGACTGACAGGGCCTCAGAGGCAAGACTTGCTAAATTAAAAATCAGGTCCTATTCCTGGGACAGACACCTTGCGAAAGAGTTCTCCAGGCCTGTTTTTACTTCCCCGTGTCACTCATAGAGACGTGCCTCATTGTTTGGCTGCTTTATTGCGATTCACAAATAATGTGGCTTTACACATCGAAGGTTCATGGCGACCCTGCATTGAGCAAGTCTACAGACACCATTTGTCCCAACAGTTCAGATGATTATTAGCTTTTTTTAAGCAATATTTTAAAATTAAGGTGTGCACACTTTTTAAACACAATGCCATTGTACACAGCAGAGGACAGTAGAGCATAAATTTAATGTTCACTAGGAAAGCAAAAAGTCATGTGACTTGCTAGAATATTCCTGTTCTGGGAAACATGCTAAGAGGAAGGATCTCAAAGGGACAGTGGACAGTGAACCATAGAGCTTTCCAGAGTCACTCACTACCATTCCATTCACTCCAGAAAGGACAGGGTTTATATAGAAATGATCTTCCCCAGCTCTAGAGATGACGTCAGAGCCAAAGGCAGAGATTCATTTAACTAAAGGTCTAAACCCCCATTTTTATGTCCAGGATTCATAATTCTCGTATATAAAACGGGATCAATATTTCACTTGTTATTGTTTTGGTGAAAGAAGACAATAAAAGAGGAAGGATCTGTAAAGATTCTAGCATATAAATATTCGATTACTTTCTATGTCTTGTTAACCAAATCCTTATTATGAGCATTTTGAACTTTTTGACAAGTAGAAAAGAACAAATTAACCCCTATGTATCCAACACCTAGATTTAACAATTTTTAACATTTTTCCCTATTTACTTAATCTTTGAGTTTTCTTGCTAATGAATTTGAAGTAAATCACAGACATAACATTATTTTAATTAAATACTAAGCACGTATCTTTATAAAAGAATATATTCCCCTTTAACTGCTACAGTTTCATTTTAATCTAAGAAGATAAATACTTTCCCATCATCAGACTTTTCCAGTGGTTTCCATTGTCTTTCCAAGCTGGTTTATTCAAACAAGATGCACATAGGAGTCTGTTGTTCACCAGCTCCGGCTTCCTGCGCACGGCCCACTTCTGGGGCTGGTTTGCAGCAGGTCAGTCAAGCTGACTCAACATGCAGCTGTGCATCAGCTCCTCACTGGGTGGTGCCCGAGTCAGTTCAGGGATGGGCTGAAGAGCTGACCTTGCTCTCCTCCTGGTGTCCCGCCTATGCTCACAGTGGCTAGTGACCCACAGGAGAGGAAGATGCTTGGTGACAGCTGTCTGGCGATGCACAGAGGCTGAAACCCTTGCTTACCTGTGGACTCTAAAATAGGGAGGAGAGAGGCGCACCGTGGTGCAGGGGTGGGGAGGGGAAATGGGCGATGTCCCCCCTTGGCCAGAGAATGCAAGGTTGTGGTTCAGCAAGATGAAGAACTGCCCGAGAGCCGATTATAGCACGAGGGTGACATTCACAGGGCTGCAGCATCTACTTGTGATTGCTGAGAGGATATGGTATTCTTAGTTCTATTTTTAATTGACAATTAATTGCATATGTCAATGGAGGTACAAAGTGATGTTTTGACGTAAGTATACATTGTGGGATGATCAAATCAGATTAGTGTACCTATCACCTCAAATATTTATCACTCCTTCACAAGTTCAAAGCCAGCCTCAGCAACTTAGCGAGGCCCTAAGCAACTCAGTGAGACCCTGTCTCTAAATAAAATATAAAAAAGGGCTGGGGATGTGTTCAGCGCTTAAGTGCCCTGGGTTCAATCCCTGGTACCACAAAAAATATATATACATATTTATCACTCCTTGGTGGTGATGACATTTGGAACCCTCTCTTTTAGCTACTCTTAAACATTTGGAACATTACATTAGTCAAACAAGACAAACTAGGCAGAGACAAATGCCACATGACCTCACTTAAAGGTGCAATCTAAAAGCTCCACTCGTGGAAGAGGCGTGTGGTTACCCGAGGCTGGGGGCGGGCAGCGGTGGGGACAGGTGCTGCTGGTCAGCGGCTACCCAGTTACAGTTGGCTGGGGGGGTGAATCCTGACGCT